>NC_056624.2:41949477-44449477 GCF_002870075.4 Lactuca sativa
TGTGTATACCAGGTCATGAAGGCTATTATTCAAAATCTTATGAGGCTTGGGACACATACAGCAGCATGCTTCTAGGGACACTTAAGTAATTCATCAATTATATCCCCATAAACGAACGAACACACAACAAGAAAAATAAAAAAAATATTTTTGGAGTTTTTGAGATTTATTAAAGAAGATAAAAGAAAAAAAAATAGTAAGAAAAAAAATAAGTAAAAAAAATAAGACTTAGAAAGAGTAAAAAAAACTTTGGAAAAATTTGAAAAACCGAACCCGAGCGTTCGGTTGGTTTCGGTTCCAGAAAATTTTGAAAAACCGAACCCGAGCGTTCGGTTGGTTTCGGTTGCAGAAAATTTTGAAAAACCGAACCCGAGCGTTCAGTTGGTTTCGGTTCAACAAAATTTTGAAAAACCGAACCCGAGCGTTCGTTTGGTTTCGGTTCAACAAAATTTTGAAAAACCGAACCCGAACCTTCGGTAGATTTCGGTTTTGGAAAATTTTGAGAAACCAAGGAATTTAGACAGGCAATTGGAAAATGCTTTTAACACTAAAAAAATTTTGTACAAGAAATATACAACAAAGAAAAACTACCTTTGAAGTGATGAGCGAGTCAGATGGTTTAACCGAACCCGAACGTTCGGTTGGTTTCGCTTCTTATGTTTGAGGTTGAGAGGTAGTGTGAGGTACTGACTCTGATTCCATCATACCTAGCCCTTGCAGTATTCTGTTGAATGATGCTTCAGGAAGAGCTTTGGTAAAGACGTTAGCCAGTTGATCAGTGGTTCTTACGAAGTGAACTTCGACGTTTCCATCTTCCACGTGATCTTTGATGAAGTGATACCTCAGTGCTATGTGTTTGGTTTTAGAGTGTTGCACTGGGTTATGACAGATCCTAATTGCACTTTCAGAGTCAATATAGTGGGATCTTCTTCATATTGAGTCCATAGTCTCGAAGTTGACTTTGGATCCAAATCACTTGTGAGGTGCAGGATGCAGCGGCTATCTATTCCGCTTCGGCAGTAGACAATGACACGCACGTTTGTTTCTTGGATTGACAGCTGACCAACTTCCCGTCAAGGAATTGACAGCCACCAGTAGTGCTTTTTCTGTCGAGTCCACATCCTCCAAGGTCTGCATCTGAATAAGCTTGAACAGAAAAGCCTGAGTCGGAAGGATACCATAGACCTAAGGAGGCAGTTCGCTTCAGATAGCGTAGAATGTTCTTCACTGCAAGCATGTGAGGTTCGCGTGGGTTTGCCTGAAATCGAGCACAATAACACACAAAAAACATGATGTCAGGCCTGCTAGTAGTAAGATACATTAGTGAGCTATCATTTGACGATAGAGCGTGAGATCAACAGCCGGTTTGTCTAGGGATGGAGTTAGCTTGGTGCCGAATGCCATTGGGACTTTGACTTTGGAGTCTCCCATCATACCAAACTTTGCTAGGAGAGTCTTCGTGTAAGCTTCCTGATTGATAAAAATGCCTTCGGGTCCCTGTCTAATATTTAAACCAAGGAAAAAGTTAATAGGACCCATTGAGCTCATTTCAAATTTAGTCTCCATCAGCTTTCTGAATTCAGCTGTTAGGCTGGGATTCGTTGAGCCAAAGATGATGTCATCGACATAAATTTGAACTATCATAAGGTGGTTACCTTCCTTTTTGCGAAAGAAGGTTGGGTCAACCGAACCTTGTTTGAACTTAGACATCTTTAAGAATTTAGTTAGCGTTTCATACCAGGCCCTCGGAGCTTGTTTGAGGCCATACACAGCTTTATCCAGAATATAGCAATGGTTTGGATACTTTTCGTTCATGAACCCAGGAGGTTGCTCCACATACACAGTTTCTTCGAGTTCTCCATTAAGAAATGCACACTTGACGTCCATTTGGAAAACTTCAAAGTTTTTGTGGGCAGCATAAGCAAGAAATATTCTTACAGATTCCAGCCTAGCTACAGGAGCGAAAGTCTCTTCATAATCGATCCCTTCCTCCTGACAGTATCCCTTTACTACCAGACGAGATTTGTTCCTTATAACATTCCCTTCTTTGTCCAGTTTTTTCCTAAAGACCCATTTGAGACCAACAACCGAAGCATCTGGAGGAGTTGGAATAAGGCGCCAGACTTTGTTCCTTTCAAATTCGTTCAGTTCATCTTGCATTGCTTGAACCCAATCAGAGTGATCGAGGGCAGTGTTAACTGTCTTCGGTTCAACTTTTGATACGAATGTGTTAAACATACAAAACTCAACCTTTGAAAATAAGGATGTCTATTTAGCCTTCAGTTATGATCGGGTCAGAACCTTTTCAGAGACATCACCAACCACTTGAGAGATAGGATGATCTCTGGTCCATTTGGTAAGAGGAGGATAATTTGGATCAAAGGTGGGATCTAGTTCAGCGTGGATCGTTTCTTCTGGCTCGGATTGGCTATCGTAGTCAAGTGTTATATCACCATGCTCCCCCTCGGTTGATGAGCTTTGAGAAACTTGAGGTTCAGAGGTTTCTTGTGGTGCTTGGGATTCTGGCGTTGATGCACCTTCGGATGGTGAAGCACTTTCGGTTGGAGAAGCACTTTCGGTTGCAGTTGTAGAGCTTGGCTCCCCCTCAACTGAAGCATCGTTGGATGGAGGTTCATCAGAAGTCGATCCTCCTTCATTCATTCTCCTGGCAGCTTCTTCGACAATTTGATTCATGTGGTCTACCTTGTTGTCTGCTGCACCTGCTTCTGAGAGAGAAGCTTTCTCTGGTACGTCAAAGAGCTCCAGAAATTTCTCGTATAGATTAGCGATCGAGACTGTGACTTGGCCAGTTTGAGGAAAGATTTCCCCTGCGGTGTCTTCTTTGGCTTGTAGCCTTTTAACATAGCTATCGTCAAAGGTCACGTAATATGTCTCTTCAATTTTTCTCGAACGCTTGTTTAGGACTCTGTATGCTTTGGATGTTAGAGAGTAGCCCAGAAAGATTCCCTCGTGGGCTTTGACATCGAACTTGTTGCGGTGTTCTTTAGAATTAAAGATGAAACACCGTGAGCCGAACACATGGAAAAATTTCACATTGGGCTTTCGGTTGTTTAGTATCTCATAAGGTGTGAGCGTGAATCGCTTGTTGAGATAGGACCTGTTCTGTGTAAAACAAGCAGCAGAAATAGCATCAGCCCAAAAATAAAGAGGTAAGGAAGCGAAACTTAGCATAGTTCGGGCAGCTTCACACAAAGATCGGTTTTGTCTTTCGACAATTCCGTTCTGTTGTGGTGTGTAGGGAGCTGAGAAGTTGTGACTTATTCCCTTTTCTGCTAGAAAATCTTCAAATTCCCTGTTCTTGAATTCTAGACCGTTGTCGCTCCTGATGTTGCGAACAACCTTCTTGAGCTGTACTTCAATTTGCTTGATAAACAATTTCAGCTTATGAGTCGCTTCAGATTTGAGCTTTAGAAAGAACACCCATGTAAATCGTGAAAAGTCATCAACAATAATAAGAATATACTTGCTACCACCGATGCTTTCGATAGATGAAGGACCACACAAATCGATATGAAGTAATTCGAGTGGTTCAACAACTTTTGTGTTGATTGCAGATGGGTGACTTTGACGACTCTGCTTCCCCATTTCGCATGCTGCACACAAATGCTCTCTGTCGAACTTGAGCAATGGAAGACCCCTAACATGACCTCCAGTGACAAGTCGGTTGATATCTTTGAAGTTGAGATGAGAGAGTCTTTGGTGCCACAACCAGCTTTCGTCGGATTGAGCTTTTGATAACAAGCATATAGCTGGGTTTCCTTTGATGGGTTTAAGGTTTAGAGGAAACATTTCACCCTTTCGCTCCGATTTGAGAATTACTTTCTTCGCCTTTTTCTCAATAATTTCAGAACCTTCATCATCGAATGAGACTTTGAGACCTGTACCTCCAACAAGCTGAGATACACTGATGAGGTTGTGTTGGAGTCCTTCCACATATGCCACCTTCCTTATAGTAAAGTCACTATTTGTTATCATCCTGTATCCCTTTATGGTGCCGAAAGAATTATTTCCAAACTTGACATTGCCACTATTTGCAAGAGATCTGTATTCCCTGAGCTCCTCTTTCCTCCCTGTCATGTGACGTGAGCAGCCACTATCGATGTACCATTCTTCGTCGAACTGCTCGTCACTTATAACCTGCAAAAATTAAGCAGATTTAGGAACCCAAAGTTTCTTGGGTCCACGTGAGCTTTTCATGGGAACAGGAACAGTAAGAGAGATGTCAACAAGATATGTTCGTTTTATAAGTGTTGTTTCATCTTTCTTTTTAATGGTAAAAACTTTTATTTTATTAGGATTGGGTGTGTTCGGTTTAGACTCTGGTTTGGATGCATCAACCTTCTGTTTGCCTTTTTGTTCGGCTAACGAATGAGATTTTTGGGAATGAACAGAATGAGCTTTAGAGCTAGATGGAGATGATTTGGAAGAATTAGAAGAATTAGATGAACTAGAAGGAGTGGGTTTAGATTGAGAGGACTTCTTGGCTGGAGACTCTAGGTGATCCTTTTGCTTTTGATAATTGGAGGGACTGACCTTAGAGTTTTGATCTCTTTTGACTTCAGAACCGAACCTTTGCTTTGGGTTGGAATCGTTCTTTGAACTGAACCTTTGCTTTTGGTTGAAGTCATTCTTAGAACCGAACCTTTGCTTTCGGTTGGTATTCTCTTGTGAACCGAACCTTGGCTTTCGGTTGTTGTGGCTCTCAGGCTTTCCGACAGGATTGTTTTCATACTTCAGATTCTTGTCTTGATGTGAGAAGTATGCATTCTGGGATTGCCAGAATTGCCTCCTTTCAGAGAGATTCTTCATGTATCTTTGGTTTCTTTCACGTTTCTTATTCCTCATCTGCTTCGGTTGATGATGAATATTAGCTTTCATTTTCGGTTTCTCCTTGGCTGGTTCATTTTGAACTGTAGGAGTTTCACTTTGAACTGAGGAAGTAGAAGGAACGTCTTCTTTTGCCGAACTTTCATTCTCCTGAGGAATGTCTTTCGTACCACTGGTGCTTGGCTCATCAAAATTATCTGGCTTATTCAAGGGTTCAGGTATGTATCGTCCTTTACTTTTCCATGAGGTCCTTTCAGATAATCCTACTGTTTCATCAGCATTATCGATTGGAGCTGTCCAGAAGAACTCATCACAGCCATCAGCATTGTCTTCGTTTACAATAGCTGTGAGTTCAGCCGTCTGATGTTCGGTTACTCTAGTGACCTTGTACACTTGATTTGGAGTGGTCTGGACCTTTTGATATACAACCGCTTTCTCTACTAAGATCGGGGACTTTTGTTGGGACAATCGAGCGAACTCTACTGAATTTTCAGAAATTAGATTCTTATGGTTTTCAGGTTCGCTTTTTACAAATTCTGAGCAGTCAACCGTGTCCTCTACAGAAATTTTTGTATGGTTTCGGTTCTCAGTTTAAGTCTATCATTTTCATCCAAAAGGTTTTTAAGCATGTCCTTGTGGTCCTTGGATTTAATGAAGGACTCAATTTTGTCAAGTCCATACATGTAGGTCGGATTGACATCATCAGATGATATCACACTCTCACAGTTATAAGCTTCGGCATCGATTTCATCCTCCTTAAACTCAAGGAAGGGCAAAATCATGCGATGGATCTTTTGGCCTATTTCACAGTCCAAGTGAAGCTGAGTAATATTAGAATAAAGACGTTTTGCAATTAAACAAAAAACATTCCGCTGTTTTAACAACTTTAAATTGTCTTTTTGTAAATAAATGTTTTCGTATTTCATTTTAACTAATTAAGACTCCTTCAACTCGATCCACATGCGCCGTTCCTCACTCTTCGAAGACACCCTGCTTAATTGATCAGTTAGGTTAGAATTGGTGACTCAAGTTTGAGTTAAGCTACTATCTAGATGAGAAATTCTTGTATTAACATTTTTTAGTTCTTTCTCATATGAGGATTGTGGTACTTTAAATGAAATGAAAACCGATTGTACCTTCTTTATCAGTTCATCAAGCTCATTGAACTCCTGACTGAGTGGTTTGGCCGTAAAGCACATGTCCTCCTGCCCCTTCGGTTCATTGCTTCCACCATCAGTGTCGTATCCCCTCATCTGAGATACATCAGACACCATGAAGCATCTTCCTCCACTGCTTTCCTCCTTTGCCACATAAGCCTTTCCATGAGTAGGCTTCCTCACTTCATCGTCTTCTGAGTCGGTAGACCAAACTTCCACTCTACCGAACTCATCATCAACAACCGAACCCTGCACAATAAGAGCATTCATAGAAGGGTTAGCGGTAGATTTCTTCTTCCTCATCTCATCGAGCCTTTTCTACAGCACAACTTCCTCATCCTTTTCATCATCCTTTTCAGCCATCTTTTTAAGGACACAATCTTTAGCATAGTGGTTTTTCCCACCACAGTAGTAACAGCTTACTCTAGAATCACCATCTGCTTTCGGTTCCTTCTTGGGCTCTTCAACCTTCGGTTCATTATTAACCTTTTCTGAACTATAACTCCCCTGCCAGTTTCGGTTTTTATTGCTGGGGAATCTCTTCTTTATGAACCTCTTGGGGTTAGACACCATCATAGCATAATCCTCAGACGTGAGGTCATACTCCTCCAAGTTAAGGTCTTCATCCTCCATCACAACTTTACTTTTTGACAGAAGGGCCAGCGAACCAAGGCTTGAAACAACGTTCTTCTCCTGCATTACAATCTTCTCTTGAGACTTGAGAATACCCACCAGTTTCGCCAAAGAATATGATTTAAACTGCTCATGGGCTTTGACTGTAGACACCACTGCTCTCCATTCAGACCTTAGACCATTTAGGAACGTAACCTTCTGCTCGATAAGCTTCCTTTCGATGTCATGCTTGATCATCCTGATGAGAAGATGATTGAAGCGATCGAACGTCTGGGTCACGGTTTCTTCTGCTCCTTGCCTGAATTCTCCAAATTCAGATAAGAGCAAGGTTTGGATAGAATGTTCAAGATCCTCGTTTGTAGAGTACAGTTCGCGAAGTCTATCCCAAACTTCCTTTGCCCTCATGCATGAGCTAACCAACCTGAAGGTGTCAGACTAAAGGGCGAATCTTATCAATCTTAACGCCTTGATATTACACTGGAATTTATCCTTTTCATCTTGTGCAATATCTTTGACATCCTTCAGCAGATCGTTATATTCCTTTTGAGTTTTAACACTTCTTGACGTTGCAGAATGAGAAAAAGGTCCATTAATGATTGCTTCCCATATCAGGTATCCATTATCCTCAGATCCTATAACGTAGTCTTCGAAGTGATGCGCCCAGACTTCATAATCATGGGTATATAGGATTGGAATCTTCGTCGTCGAACCGATGCTGTTGGAAATATTGATGGGGTTTGATTGCGACTCGTCCATTATGATCGAAAAACCAGTTTAAAGATCAGACTTGTAATAAATCAGATTAGGGCAAAACAATAAATATCAAGATACGTCAATAATGAGATGACGGCTCAATAAATATCAGTAATTGCGGAAAAACCCTAATTGAAACCTTTTCATAGAAAAGATGTGTATCGATTACACAGCCTCCTGCTCTGATACCAATTGATGAGATTAAAACTTAATCTTGTAGATCGATTAGATCTTAAACAGGCGAATAAATATTTAAACAGTAAGAACGAATGCAAAATAAAGAATAACTCAACGATGAATCAAACGTGTCGAATGATTAAAAACAAAATCCTCAGAAGAGCTCGATTAAGAACATCAACTGTAGAGGATTAGTAGGTTACAAGAACGATAAAGAAATCTGTAATGCTATCGTAATCGTCTAGATCTATCGTTTTATCATTAACCTAATATGCATGCAAGCATATACTTATATAACAAACATAATGGGCTCTCGGATGGACAGGCCCAAACCGGAATACAAATTAAATAAACAACTAGCCGAGCCTAGAGATGCACAAAACCCGAATCCGATCCGATCCGATCCGGATCCGAATCCGATCCGGTTTCGCTTACGTCATCAAAAATCCGATCCAGTCAAAATCCGATCCGAATCCGGTGAAAATCCGATCCGGTTCTAACCAAAATCCGAATCCGATTCTAATCCGATTTGAAACCGGTTTAAACCGATTTTAGTGGGTTTTAATCGGATTTTGGGGCGGATTTGGATCCGGTTTTTAGCGAATCCGGTTTACGATCCGGTATCAAATCCGATTTGGAATATAGGATTAGGATCCGATTGAAAATCCGGTTTTAAATCCGATCCGATCCGGTTTGGTCAAAACCGGTTTTGACCCAATCCGGTTTCGGATTGGATCCGGTTTTGAATAGTGAAACCGGTTTTTGTGTGCATCTCTAGCCGAGCCCAAAGACGCAATCTTCAAAAGAATCTTCAACCCAACAACCACCTTGGAAAACTTGAGAGAATAGTAAGCACACTAAAAATTGGCCCACTCTTGTATCCTCACACACACTAGTGCCATTTCTTGTGCCGAAGACCTCTTTATATAGTATGGCGGATTAGGGTTTCATCCATGTAAACCCTAATACCCATGCCCTTTCATTTCCATAGGATCCATGGGTTAAAAACTCCATGGACTATCCATGTAAGCTTAGCCCAACCTAAATGAACTTGACCCATACTATATATATAAGAGTCCTTATTTAATTAGTTTATTTTGATCATGAAATTAATTCTAAATTAATTCTTGATCACTACTAATTAAATAATATGATTCCATATTAATATATTAGAACTTATAATATATTAATATAAATCATAAACATACTATTCTCAAAAGACTATCCATATAAATTGTTCCGGTGAAGTGCAACCCAAATGGACCACGCCAAATCGGGTCAATTATATACCAATTATAGTTATAGGCTTACACACTAATACAACAAAATCACCTTTAATTAGTCTCTTTTGATCACAAAATTAATTCCAAATTAATTCTTGATCAATACTAATTAAATAATATGATTTCATATTAATATACTAGAACTTATAATATATTAACAAATCATAAATAACCTTTTCTCTAAAGTCCATCCTGTCAAAATGTCCTAGTGATATGCAGCCCATATGGACCATGCTACTCTCGGGTCAAGTACATACCAATTATAGTTATGGGCTTAGACACCTAACCCAACAGTCTCCCACTTGGATAAGCATTGGGTATTTTGTGTTGCGTCATGGGCTTAGTTTTTGTATATCCGAAATGAGCCTGTCCATACGTGATTATTGATTAGGGTTAAGCTATTTATAGTGCATGCATGTATGCCTTAGATACGATCGTCATTATTATTATTATTGCTTTGTAACTCTAAACACCTCTACAGTCGAAGTTCTTAGTCGAGCTCTTCTGGGGTGTTAAAGCTTAATCATTCGACACGAGTTAAACCATTCCTGTGTTCTTTATTGTATTGTTTATTGCTTTTCTGCTTAGAATCAATCGATCCTACTCGAACTTTGTTTCAACAATTGGTATCAGAGTAGGAGACTGTGTAATCAATACGTATTCCTTCTGTTCGAAGAACTCTTTGGGGTTTCCGCTTTTATCGAATATCAAGAAGCTGTCTTCTTCCTATCGATGGTAACCCTTGTTTTTGATAAAACCCTAATCTCAAGTTTACAAGTATGATTCTTGTAGTACCTAGGAAAGGCTCATCATCTCTCACGACGATTCTCAAACAAATCCCATCAACATCTCCAATAGCATTGGATCTATTACAAGGGTTCCCAGTATTTACACTCAAGACTATGAAGTTTGGGCGCATCACTTTGAAGATTACATAGTTGGATATGAAGATAATGGTTATCTCATATGGGAAGCTATCACGATTGGGCCATTTGTTCATTCTGGAACGAACAGGACAGTGAAGACTCAAAAAGAATATAATCAACTTTTGGTGGACGTAGAGAAGATTCCACAAGACGAAAAGGATAAGCTGCTATGTAACGTGAAAGCCATGAGAATGATCAGTTTTGCATTGCAATCTGACACTTTTTGTTTAGTCGGTTCATGCACAACAGCTAAAGAAATCTGGGATAGGTTAAAAGAACTATACTCAACCGATGAGGATCTACAACACTCGATGCAAACCTTGTTGCTCTCAGAATTTGGAGCTTTTGAACAGAAACCTGAAGAGAAACTGATACAGACCTTCGATCGCTTCAATCATCTCCTCAGCAAGATGATCAAGCATGACATTGAAAGAAAAGTGATTGAGCAGAAGGTGACCTTCATGAATGGCTTAAGACCAGAATAGATGGCAGTAGTTTCAACGGTGAAAGCTCATGAACAGTTTAAATCATACTCGCTAGCGAAACTGATGGGTATTCATAAATCCCATGAAAGCGTGGTAACCAAGGAGGCAAAGGTAGTTTCGGGTGTGGGATCACTGGCCCTTGTCTCAAAAGGCAAAAGTGTAGAAGAAGAAGAGGAGGATTCAGATATGTCTGGGTGTGACCTTACTGGCGAAGAATATGCAATGATGGTCACCAACCCAAAGAAGTTTGCACGAAAGAAGTTCCCTGTCAATAAGAACCGAAACTAGCAAGGAAGTTACAACTATGAGAAGGTGAAAGAAGAAATGAAGAACACCTCTCAAAAGGATGACGACAAGAAAGAATGCAAGCTTGTAGGAGACCCTGGATTCGACTGCAATTATTGTCATGGCAAGAACCACTTTGCCAAAGATTGCATGTTAAGGAAGATGGCTGAGAAAAGGGACGGTGAAGATCACGAGGCTTATCACATGCAAAATTTAGAAGAAATAAAGAAAAAGAAGGCAACTAATAGTTCAATGAATGCCTTGATTGTGCAGGAAAATGTGGATGAAGATGAGTTTGGTGGCGTCGAAGTCTGGTCAACCGATTCTGAGGATGAAGAAGTGAGAAAACCCTCACATGGAAGACCTTATGTGGCAAGAGAGGAAGTTACTAGTTCTGCTAGGAAATGATTAATGGTTACTGTTGGAAGACCAACCGAAGGTGAGCATAAGGAGCCGAATCTGAATGAGGACAAATGTTTTGCAACCAAGCCCATGAGTAAGAGGATCAATGATCGTGATCGGTTGATCAAAATGGTACAATCCATCCTTGAATCACTTAAAGTTCCCGTCACAAACTATGAAGAAGAATTAAATGAACTAAAATTTAAATTTTCTAACTTAAGTGGTAGTCTCATGCAAACTCGCTTAGCGAAATCTAACCTAACTGGCCAACTTAGCAGGGTGTCTTCGAAGAGCGATGAGAGAAGGATGTGGATTGAGCTGAAGGAGACGGATTTAGTTAGAGCTAGGGACGAACTTATTTATTTGCAACGAGACAATTTAAATTTTTTAAAACAACGGAATGTTTTTTGTTTAATTGCGAAACGTTTATATGCGAATATTACTCAGTTGCACTTAGACTGTGAAATAAGGAAAAAGATTCACAAGATGATTTTACCCTTCCTTGAATTTAAGGAGGATGAGGTTATTGCTGAGTGTGAATCAATAATATCATCAGACGAGACTTCCATCACTTACAAAATAGGATTGGACAAGATTGAGACCTTTATTGACTCCAAGGAACACAAATCATGCTAGCAAATCTTTTTATTGAAAAAGATAGGTTGAAAATTATGTCCAAGACCATTTAAACATTTGACTCGTGAAACGCCAAATTAATTTGATGAGGAAAGTGAAATGAGAAAAATCTCGGTGGAAGATGTGGTTGATTGCTCTGAATTTTTGAAGAGCAAAACTGAGAATGAAAAACCACTCATATCTGAGAACTCGGTTGAATATGCTTTCTTGTCAAAGGACAAGTCGAAGAAACTCAAAGAAAAAGTAGTTGTCTATCAGAAAGTTCAAACAGTGCCAAATCAAGTATATGCTACTGAAGGTGTCACCAAGAAACAAACGGCAGAATTGAAAATGTTGGTCGAGAAAGACAATGCTGAATGGTGCGACGATTACTTCTGGTCTGCACTATCGATAATGCAGACAAAACTGTCGGCTTATTGGAGCGAACCTCGTGGAGGGTAAGGGGTAGATACGTTGCTGAACCCATCAACTAACCCTCAAGTTTTGATAAACCAAGCTCGAGTGGAACAAAAGCGATACCAGAAGAACCAAAGAAGGCATCCAATGTATCTTCCAATACAATCGAAGCTCAAAAGGAGAAGCCGAAATCAAGCTTCAATATTCATAAATCTCAAAAGCAGCTGGCTGAACAGAAACGCCAATGAAATCAGAGATACATGAAGAATCCGAATGAGCGAAAACAATTTTGGCAGTCTCAAAACCCTAACCATGTTCCTTCCAAGAAAGAATCAAATGTCAAAGGAAATGGCAAGACAAAGATCAACCGAAAGGAAAGTTTCAGTCCCAGCTCCTGTTATTCAAAGCTCAGAACTGAACATCCAGTTTCGGTTCTAACACCTGAGCTCAGAACTGAACATCGAGTTTCGGTCCTAACGCCAAGGCTGAGAACCAAAAGTCTTGTTTTGGTCCTTCTTGCTACCAACAAAAGCCATATTCAGTGAAGGATATTAAAGGAAAGGGAAAGCTTGATTCGAAATCTGAAATCAATAATAATAAAAAGTTAGCTAACCCTAGGACTCAAAAGAATATTCCAAAACCAGCTAACAAAACAACATCTGAAACACCACAATTTAAAGAACACAAAAATAAAATAAAAGTTTACACCATCCAAAGAAAAGACAAAACCACTCTAATAAAAAGAACTTATTTGGTTGAAATTTCTGTTGATATTCCTTTTTCTGTAAAAGACTCACCAGGGCCCAAGAGACTTTGGCTTCCTAAATCTGCTTGAATTTGCAGGTTATAAGTGACGAGTAGTTCGATGAAAAATGATACATAGACAGTGGCTGCTCACGTCACATGACAGGAAGGAGGGAAGAGCTGAGGGAGTTTCGGTCCCTTAAGGATGGCGGATGTGTAAAGTATGGAAACAATTCCTATGGAACAATCAAAGGATATGGAATAATAACCAATGGAGAATTCACAATTCGAAAAGTGGTTACGTGGAAGGGTTGCAACACAACCTCATCAATGTATCTCAATTGGTTGTGGGAACCGGTTTGAAAGTTTCATTCGATGATGAGGGATAAAAAATTATTGAAAAGCAATCCAAAAGAGTTATGTTGAAGTCTGAATGGAAGGGAGAGATGTATCCTTTAAATCTCAACCCAATTCGAGGAAAACCAGCAATATGCCCGCTGTCAAAGGCGAACTCTGACGAAAGCTGGTTATGGCACCGATGGCTATCGCACCTAAACTTCAAAGATATTAATAAGTTGGTGCTTGGTGATCATGTTCGAGGCCTTCCTCTTCTCAAGTTTGATAAGGAACAACTGTGTGCAGTGTGTGAGATGGGCAAGCAAAGCAGAAAGAGCCATCCCACATGTATCAATACAAAGATTGTTGAAGCTCTTGAACTTCTGCATATTGACTTGTGTGGACCTTCGACTATCGAAAGTATCGGTGGTATTAAGTTCATTCTTGTCATAGTAGATGATTTTCACGCTTCACCTGGGTTTTCTTTCTTAAATAGAAATCAGACGCGACTCCCAAGTTGAAGGTGTTGATCAAGCAAGTGGAACTGCAGCTACGAAATATGGTGAGGAACATTAGAAGCGACAATGGGCTTGCATTCAAGAATAAAAACTTTGAAGATTTTCTGGCTGAAAAGGGAATATCTCACAACTTCTCTGCTCCCTATTCACCACAACAGAATGGAATTGTTGAAAGACGAAACCGTTCCTTATGTGAGACAGCTCGAACCATGTTGAGCTTTGCTTCTCTTCCGATATACTTCTGGGCTGATGCTGTTGCAACTGCATGCTACACTCAGAACTGATCCTTACCTAATAAACGATTCTTCATCACTCCGTATGAGATTCTGAAAATCGGAAGCCCAAAGTTAAGTATTTTCACGTGTTCGGTTCAAGATGCTTCATTTTCAACTCCAATGAGAACCGAAACAAGTTCAACGTCAAAGCCGATGAGGGAATTTTTCTTGGTTATTCACTCACTTCAAAGGCATATAGGGTTTTGAATAAACACTCCAAACGTATTGAAGAAACCTACTATGTAACCTTTGATGACAACTACATGAAGAAAGTTCAAACAAGTGAAAGTACCATGGGGGAAATATTTCCAGAATCAGGACAAGTATCGGTTCCTATTTCCAACTTGTTTGAAGAGTACATAAGGTTATTTGATGAACCAGAAAAGGCTATACACTTGGAGGCGAAAGCAGCAGACAACAAAATTGACAATCTGAAAAAGATCATCGTTGAAGCTGCAAAAGATATGGAAAAAGATCCTTCTAAACCAACTGATGGTCAATCCTCAACTGACCCTCCAAATAACAGCTCAATTTTTAAGGGGGATGGTTCATCTGTATCCAACATAATCGAATTGTCATTCGAGGGGGAGAATCCAATTCTAACCGAGGGGGAGAATCCTGAACCTAACATGGGATACGCTTCGCCATTTGAGGGGGAGAATGAAAATACAAATGACGAAGGCGATCAATCAGAATATGAAGAAGAGGTACATGCAGAGTTGGATCCTGTTTATGACCCGAATTACCCTCCTCTAACAAAATGGACTAAGGATCAACCCAAAACACAAATAATTGGTGAATCATCTGAGCGAGTTCTCACACACTCTCAATTTAAAGTGAAACAAACTGCTTTATTCTCTCATGTTGAATTCTGCATGTTTAATTCGTTTTGTCTCCAAAATCAAACCGAAGACGGTTAATGATGCACTTGATTACGCTGATTGGGTACAAGCAATGCAAGACGAACTCCATGAGTTTGAACGTAATCGAGTTTGGAGGTTGATTCCCACTCCAAAGGACGCTTTTGTGGCCGGCTTAAAATGGGTCTTTAGGAACAAGTTGGATAAAGTGGACAACATCATTCGCAATAAGGCTCGGCTAGTGGTGAAGGGATATTGTCAGGAAGAAGGAATAGATTATGAGGAGACCTTCGCTCCTGCAGCACGGTTGGAATCAGTTAGAATCTTTCTGGCATATGTTGCACATAAAAAGTTCGAAGTTTTCCAGATGGATGTGAAATGTGCTTTCTTAAATGGAGAACTAGAAGAAATGGTGTATGTTGAGCAACCTCTTGGGTTTGTGAACCAGAAATTCTGTGATCGCTGCTATGTGTTGGATAAAACTGTATATGGTCTGAAGCAAGCACTGAGGGCCTGGTATGAAACGTTAACTCGCTTTCTTAAAATGTCGAAATTCAAGCAAGGTTCAGTTGACCCAGCCTTCTTTCGAAAGCAAGAAGGCGAACATTTAATGATAGTTCAGATTTATGTCGATGATATCATCTTCAGCTCCACGAATCCTAGCTTAACGGCTGAATTCAGGAAGTTGATGGAGACTAAATTTGAAATGAGCGCAATGGGTCCAATTAACTTTTTCCTTGGATTGAATATAAGACAAAGACTAGAAGGCATTTTTATTAACCAAGAGGCATACACGAAAAATTTGCTTGCGAAGTTCTGTATGACGGGAGATTCAAAGGTGAAGGTTCCCATGGCGTTTGGCACGATGTTAACTTCATCTCTGGAGAAACCTGCTGTTGACGTAACACTCTATCGTCAAATGATAGGGTCTCTTATGTATCTAAAAGCTAGTAGACCAGACATTATGTTCTCTGTTTATTATTGTGCCAGGTTTCAAGTAAATCCAGGAGAAACTCACATGGTAGCAGTGAAAAACATTTTTTTGTTATCTGAAGCGAACCTCGTCTCTCGGTCTTTAGTACCCTGCTAAATCCAGATTCTTTGTTCTAGCCTTTTCTGACGCCGATCTTGGAGGATGCGGTCTAGACCGAAAGAGCACAACTGGAGGATGTCAATTCCTTGATGGTAAACTTGCTAGCTTGCAGTCCAAGAAGCAAACCTGTGTGCCTCTTTTAATAGCCGAAGCTGAGTACATAGCTACGGCATCATTTACCTCACAAGTGATCTGGATACAAAGCCAACTAAGAGACTACAGACCGACTATGAAGAAAATACCTCTCTATTGTGACTCTGAAAGCGCGATAAAAATATGTCACAATCCAGTGAAACACTAAACGACAAAGCATATTACACTAAGATACCATTTCATCAAGGACCATGTTGATGATGGAAACGCGGAAGTTCATTTCGTTTGGTCCTCTGATCAACTAGCTGACATCTTCACTAAAGCCCTACCAGAAGCAAGCTTCAATAAAATTTTACATGGTTTGGGAATGATGGAAGCAGAGTCGGTACCGAACCCTCAAACCTCTCTCTAAAAATTAGTCAAGCGAAATAGAGCGAACGCTCGGTCAATTCCGGTTCTGGAATTTTTGGGAACCAAAATGAACCGAACGCTCGACTTATTTCGCTTCATTTCTTTAAGGTTAGTTTTCGGCTGTATACATTGTAAACTTCTTTTAAACTTTTTACTTGCTTTATTTTCTCTTTTATCTTTATTCCTAGAGTTTCTAAAATTAATTTCGTTTATTCTTGTTTATTTTTCTGTATTTATTACTTTTCAGACAATTCAAAATCTAAAAGTATTTAGTTTTTTTTATTTTTTAGAAAATTCAAAATTCCAAAAAGATTTTATCTTTTATTATTTATTATTATTGTTATTATTATTATTATTATTATTATTATTATTATTATTATTATTATTATTATTATTATTATTATTTTATTTTTGTTTTGTTTTGCTTGTGTGTGTGGTTTGTTTGTCTTTGTTTATTCTCTTTACTAGGTACCAAGGATATCGTTGCTACATGAATTGGAGCTAGGACAGGTATGACAATTTTAATTTGAACTAGTTAAGTGTCCTAGAAGGATGCTGCTACATGTAGACCGAAGCCTCGAAGACTATGAGTGAGGCCTTAATGATTCGACCTATACCTATCGTTTCTTCCCAATCAGGCTGCTACATTCACTCAAGTCATGAGCTACCTTACTCTTCTCAAATGAGTTAAAAGTTTTATGCTTTGTCACTTTTCTATAGCAGGGGTACTTTCGGTTCTTTAACCATCTGCTCTACATTCTCCATCAAATTTCGTTTCACCAATGTAACCCTTGAGACTCTCAACTATTACCAAGGAGGTTTGTGGTTACACAAAATCTGTGTTTATGATCTTAGATGCGTACGCCACGTGCTAAGTGAGACCCAAAATCCAACACCAATAATGAATTGACGGTGAATATTAATATTCAAGATCTCACTTGTTACCTAACGAAATCTCTTTTTATTTTTTAGTGATCTTTATGAAATTGTTTAACACCAAGGCATTTCTTCCCAAAAGATCCAGTTTAGTTTTTGTTTTTCAGATTTTTATTACATAATCAGTCACAACAAATTGTATCCAACCTACTTATTCAACAGACCACATCGGTCTCCCAAGTACTTCACTCAACTTTCAGTCTTATATTAAGTATCAAAGTTCGGTTGAAGATAAGCCACCCTTTAGAGCCATTATTTGAAAAGAAGCCTTTTAGTGTTTCTTAACAAACACTCGATTGTTATCACTCACATCCTATACACATTTCGCTTTATTTCTTTATCTTTGGCACACTTTTGCATGAAAATTCTTTGTGATTTTCCAAAATTTTGGTTGATGTTACTAATGGCATGTTTAAGTTTTTTTTGGAGCGAAAGTGGTTATTTTTACATATTGCGTGTTTTGCAAGTTGAAGATTGTTTTGAAAAGACGGTGTGTGGATAAGATTTCAAATCAAGTCATCGGATAACCATTAATATTAGGCACGTGAATTTGAAACGATTTCTAAACCTACGCTTGATGACGTCTATCTGGGGAAACCAAGCAGTTAAATCCCACTTTTCAGGCGACGTTTTAGTGATCGTATCATCATCACAATAGATTCTTTCTCTCTCTTGGAAACGGTATATAAAGGATTTCTCGCACCTATTGTACCTTCTTACCTTCTTCAAACTCTCTCAAATACTACAAACGATCTTCAACTGTTCATCTTCTTCTTTACATCAACAATGGCGAAATCATCATCTCTTCAAGATCATACTGCTTCATCGACATTGCTTGTGATCAAACCTAATCAGAACATGATCATTCAACTAAACCCATGTCTCTGCTGTCACAAGTATACTCTACTGCGTCTTATGAAAAGAACAAGGAGAGGATCTACTTTCAAATTTTAAATCACAAGGCATCCATTTTGAAAGTCCGATTCTGCTCTCTGCTAAGGCTTGCCGTCGATGCTTATGTCATCTCTCCTGATTTCATCACTACGACTCAGTTATTCTCAATGTTCTTTGAGATGGGGAATATTGATGTCCTTACAACAGTGTAACGCCCGTAGATCCGAGCTAGTCAAATTAGAGACGATAAGCATCAAAAATGACTTTTTGATGGAAGATTATTTAGAAGGATTAATCTTAACCAAGTTTTAGTATATGTCACAAGGTTTCCGCGCATATAAAGAACGCCAAAATCCGAGTTATAACGAAGAAGTTATGACCTGTCGAAGTTTCACGACAGAACCGGCATGACCCAGCGCGACGTAAATAGTGAATTTAAGGTAGATAGATATATCTATCCTTAGTGATCTAAATGAGAATTGAATATCTCATCGATAGTAGTCCAACGATAAAAAGACAGACGAAAACGGAGTTCAGATGAAGGAGTTATGAGTTTATAATGGAGTTTTCCTGTCCCGGCCTACTAAAACTAATATATAAGTAATATAATTATAATATATTAAAAATAAAGTCAAAATTAGCCAATGGAGTCTAAACGAGAGTTGTATAGCATAATTTCACCTTCGTGTCGACATAAAGAACGTCGAAAACGGAGTTTGAATGTGAAAGTTATGAATTTCTGAAGTTCAGGGCGCGAAACCCCAAAACTGTCAGAGACCAGGACGTGGCAAGAAGTTCCACGACGTGGCAAGTCTCCTGACACCTCCGGGAGTCCCCCAGATTGCAGTGACGACGAAGCCCACGACATGGAAAAAGGTTCCACGACGTGGAAAAGGCCAGTTTTGCCCTATAAATAGATTTGAAGGGCCAGTTGAGTTTGGTTGCTCATTCTCTCATCTCTCTCCCATATTACATCGATTTACGTGCAAAGAAGTACACCCGAAGCCCCGGTATCAACCCCGAGAGCTGAAGCAAGTCCCGAATCCCAAAGATCCCGGGAAGTAAGATTCTCGAGCCGAAGCTCTGCCCGCGAGGAGCCCGATTTTTTTGTGAAGATCTTCCAGATCTACCGAAGAATACTACTTCTACAAGTCGTAGTGCTGTCCGATCATCTTCTAATCAAGTGAGTGTATAGTCACTTTTATAAACACGATAATAATACAAGTATTGTTTGAATGTATTAAGTATATTGTAGTTTATATGTTTGAGTGTGTGTGGTTACTTTCTTCTACCACATAGATATGAAGTATTTGCTAAGAAATACATGTTATGTGTTTATATGTTGTTGGTTTACTTGAGATGGTTATTGGATGATTGTTTTATACAGGTTTTTAACTGATCTAACTTGTATATGTATGTTATATCTACAAATACGTTGGGTAGAACATGGGTAGACGAATTAGTTGGTGTGTGATGACGGATGAGCTTGAGGATGAGACGTATAGACAAACCTTGGTAGCTATGGATTTAGTACCATATAGACAAGCTTTGGTAGCTATGGATTTAGTACCGTATAGAAAAACACTGGTAGCTATGGATTTAGTACCCGATGAACGAACCATAGTAGCTATGGAATTAGTGCTTTACGAAGGAACCTTGGCAACTATTGTCTTAGTGCCTAATAAAGAATCCTGGCAGCTATTGTCTTAGTGCCTAATACAGAGTAACCGAATAGATAACTCTTAGGGTAAACCCTTAAGAGTAAGGAAGATAATGGGGATGGGAAATTGGGTTGGTCATTTGATAATTAATTATAATAATTATATTATTGTGGGTTGAAAACCCTATATGCTCACCAGGCTCCCAAGCTTGACCCACTCAGTTTTCTTTGCATTACAGGTAATGACACAAGAGTATAAGTTGGTGGATTTGACGAGAGATTTTGGATTATAGATCAGTAGTTATAAATAACTGTTGTAAGGTCTATTTTATATTGTTTATGCTTTTGTTCTGTATCGGAACAGGACATCCCGAGGTTTTATTATTTAATGAAAATACCTTCTCTTTGAGAAACGTTTTTGATAAATTTTATCATATTTTGTTTTGGGAACAAATTCCGCAACTCTTTTAATCAAAAGGATTTACTCTGATTTTATAAAACAAAGCATAAACAAATCGGTCTTTTCTGGCCATGAAATTGGGGATATCACAGTTGGTATCAGAGCATTAGTTTAAGCGAACTAGGAATTTGTAGGAAATTTCTAGACTTAAACTTAGAATGCTAAGTAATGATTGTGAGGAGTGTGTCTAAAATATGTTAGGTAGTACACCTAAATTGACATGAGCACTAGTATATTTTAGGAATGATGCCTATAATGCTTTTATGTGCTAATTGTTTTGTGTGATAGCTAAATTGATGCTATTATTTGTTCGGATCTATGGTCTGTTGCAGACCGCATCTGGAAACCTTATGTGTATAGGATTCTAAGCGTATGACTACGATATTAGAACTAGCATCTAAACGTTTCGGAGGGATAAGGAGATTTATACGTTTATCGTAAATAAAGCTTTCTTATCTTAAATTCTCTCCTGGTACACCGAACGTCTGCTTGGGTGCACGAAAGGTCATGGTGAAGACTCATAGAGAATTGAGTAAATGGAGGAAATGAAGAAGGCTTATGATAGTGGATGACACCTATCAGAAGATATCGTAAGAGTGGTATCTTGCCTTTAGAGTATGTCTTATGAAATAACAGTACTTTTAGAGGAGTACAGTGCGTCTGAAGTACACCTTCGATTGGCAGGATGATGGAACGATTGGTGAAATTCCCGAAGTTGTCTCATCATCTGGTATTTCATCACCAATCGAGTTGAAGTAGAGTTGATGATTGAAGATTGAGCAATGAAGAAGTCCTAGTAGAGTCTAGGGAAATTGTTTATGATTATTTGGACACATTCGTATGTGTTAAATTGTTTTGTGATTTTCTTGTATGGTGACTTGGTCGACTGCGGGACAATACTTGAGACGAGTATTAGTAGGTGTGAAAGGTAGTAGATGCATATACTGATGGGTTTTGGCCATATGAATATCCCTATGTGCACATGCAAACCCTAATGCTTGGATCTAGGTTTCTCTAATTAAACATGCTTTCAATCCAAGACTTCTAATGACTAATTAGGTATAAGAACAATACAAAATTAGATCTAGAAGTTTACCTTTGAATCTCTTGTTTGATCTTGTTGTCTTGGAGCTCTAGAGTCACAATTGTTGCTCCTCTAATGGCTTACAAACACCAACTAGCAAGAGGATGATTTGAGAGAGAGGAGAGGGACTAGAAATCGGACAGGGTTTCTTTGCTTTAGCAGAGGTGCCGATTTCCCATGCCCTAGGGGTCTATTTATACTTGTAAGGCTCCTAGGTTTCACCCTTAAACCCTAGTTGGATAATCTTTACTCAAAGCAATCCTAATCTTTACCAAAGATATGCCTTGGACGAATTTGAGGCTATCCCAAGCCCTAGAATTCGTTCAACCTCTATCCTTAAGGATTTACAGCCCAAAGTGCAACTATCAAACAATTGATAGTTTATACCCTTTTATTTAATTAATCTCTTTAAGTCCCCAAATTAATACTAATTAATTTATGACTTATATTAATCAAATAACAATATTATTATTCCTTATATATTATTCTCATAATATATTAATAATATCTATTCTCTCATAATAAATCGTCCTGTCAAATTGCTATGGTGAAGGCAACCCAAAAGGACCATGCCTAATCAGGTCAAATACTTGCCTAATATAGTTGCAGCCTTAGACACTATTCCAACAGTCTCCCACTTGGATAAGTCTAGTAACTATATGCACAAGTACAATTCAATTTGCAATCGTAGCTCTCAAAGACGCTATCAAACTCTGATCTAATCAATCTTGTCCTTTAGATAAGGGATCGTACAGTCCTCTGTTAGATATCATGCTGACAATTCTATGGAATAATTTGTCTAGCATTTGGTTTCTCGATCTCCGATTCATTTGACATAAAACTTAATCGAACACATCAATTCAGTTCTGACCAGGCCCGACACATAAGTCAAATCAAATCATCGAGCGGCCGAGATATCACTTTTACACTCTTGGGATAAAAGTAACAGATAAACTTCGACTTATATGCATTTACTTATTCATTAATCAACTATACACAACAATGCGTTTTATAACACTGAGTTACTGATGCGGTTTAGCATTATCAATGTACAACCAATTAACAAATAACAAACCATATATATAGGTTTTAAGACTATATGATATTATCGTCTTGCGATCACCCTTTTATATCATATTCCATAAGGTGATTCCATCAAGCGCGGGTTTATTCCAATGCTCAAAACTAGTTCATAAGCACTCATGAACGTTGCAACAACCTTTTGCTATGTCTAAAACCATTTAGACAATCTACACACCGATTCATGACAATCTTCATTCATATCTACTTCCAACATATGAACGATTATGGACAATTTGAATAATTCGATTATTCTTAATAAACTCAATTATTCTGGAAGTCAAAACATGCAAAATGAAACAATAGTTAAATAGTTAACATAAGACAGTAACATTACTCATAAATAATACTCTTTTATTTAATCATCAAATGTTAATCACATTTATCTATTACACGTTTCTACTATTACTATCTAATCTATGCTAATATCATCCTTCAGCCCAATACTCCTAGCATGCTGCAAGTGCTTAATCCTACTCAGTCCCTTCGTAAGCGGATCTGTTGGGTTATCCTCCGATGATATCCTCTTCACTATGAGTTGTCCTTCTTCTACACGATGTCTAATAAAGTGATATTTTTTGTCAATCTGTCGTGCTCTACCGTGATCTCTCGGTTCCTTAGTCAAGGCAACCGCTCCTTCATTATCAAAAAAATCTCCATGGGCTCCTTTATGGCAGGTACTACTCCAAGGTCACCAATGAAGTTCTTCAGCCATATTGCCTCCTTCGACGCTTCGCTCGTTGCAATGTACTCTGATTCGCACGTTGAATCAGCTACGGTTTCCTGCTTGGAACTTTTCCAAGTTACTGCTCCTCCATTCAGGGTAAAGACCCAGCCCGACTGCGAACGGTAGTTGTCCCTATCGGTTTGAAAGCTAGCGTCACTATACCCTCGCACCTTCAAGTCATCACTCCCTCCGAGGACTAAAAACCATTCCTTCGTCCTCCGAAGGTACTTAAGGATATTCTTCACCGCAATCCAATGGGCTCTGCCAGGATTCCCTTGATATCTGCTAACCATGCTCAAAGCGAAGGCTACATCAGGGCGAGTACAAGTCATAGCATACATGATTGATCCAACTGCAGAAGCGTATGGTACTCGGCTCATTTATGCTATTTCAGCTTCGGTACTCGGACTTTGAGTCTTACTCAACTTGACATTACTTTGTATCGGTAATTCTCCCTTCTTCGAGTTTTCCATACTAAAACGTTTTAGTACCTTATCTAAGTAAGTGTTCTGACTAAGTCCTATTAGTCTCTTACTTCTCTCTCTTACTATCCTTATTCCCAAAATATAGGAAGCCTCTCCGAGGTCCTTCATAGCGAAGTACTTCCCGAGCCAGGACTTAACCTCCTGCAAAGTCGGGACGTTGTTTCGTATGAGTAGTATGTCATCGACGTACAAAACGAGAAAGCTAACTATGCTCCCACTGGCTTTGACATATACACACGATTCATCTTCGCTTCGTACAAATCCAAACTCTTTGACTTTCTCATCAAAGCAAAGATTCCATCTGCGAGATGCTTGCTTAAGTCCATAAATGGGCTTCTCAAGCTTACACACTCTATTCGGATGCTTCGGATCGACAAAACCCTCTGGCTTAGCCATGTAAACATCCTCGGCCAACTTCCCATTAAGGAAAGCGGTTTTGACATCCATTTGCCAAATCTCATAATCATGAAATGCGACAATAGCTAGCATCACTCTAATAGATTTTATCTTCGCAACTGGTGAGAAGGTCTCATCATAGTCAACTCCGGGAGTTTGAGTAAAGCCCGTCGCGACCAATCATGCTTTATATGTGTGTACATTTCCATCCACGTCGGTCTTCTTCTTGAAGATCCATTTGCACCCAACGATCTTACGTCCGGGCACATTATCAACCAAATTCCAAACTTGGTTATCATACATGGATTGGATCTCGCTATCCATTGCCTCTTTCCATTTTGCAGACTCCGGGCCTGCTATGGCTTCCTTATAGCTATTAAATTCATCTAGATTTATTAGTGTACCATCACTAATATACGTGTCCCCTTCAGTAGTAATATGAAAACCATAAAACTGGGGTTGAACTCTAACTCTTTCGGAACGTCTAAGAGGTAAGGACTTGTCAATCGGTTCAACCGGAGTTTCCTCCTCGGTTTGAGTGCCAGCGATAGAGGTTCCTTCATCTATCGATTCTTGAATCTCTTCAAGGTCGATTTGCCTCCCACTGTCTCCTTGGCTTATGAGTTCTTGCTCTCGGAAAACTCCTCTCCTCTCAACGAAGAAAACATTGTCCTTCGGTCTATAGAAGAGATATCTAAAGGATTTCTGCGGGTAGCCGATGAAAATACATCGCTCACTACAAGGTTCGAGCTTGTCGTGAGTATCTCGTCTTATGAAAGCCTCACAACACCAAACCTTGATATGTGCTAGCGAGGGAGCTTTCCCTGTCCACATCTCGTGAGGTGTTTTGGCAACCTTCTTACTAGGGACTCGGTTAAGGATATGGGCGGCAGTCTCTAAGGCATACCCCCAAAAAGAGATAGGTAGTGAAGCACGACTCATCATAGAGCGTACCATATCCAACAAGGTTCGATTACGCCTTTCCGCCACACCATTCAATGGTGGTGTCCTAGGTGGCGTCAATTGTGAAATTATTCCACACTCCTTGAGATAATCGTGGAATTCAAGACTTAGGTACTCTCCTCCTCGATCGGATCAAAGCATCTTGATTTTCCTGCCCAATTGATTCTCCACTTCATTCTTGAACTCTTTGAACTTTTCAAAATTTTCTGACTTTTGCTTGATTAAGTAGATATACCCATATCTACTATAGTCATCGGTAAAAGTCACATAGAAGCGGTTCCATCCTTCGTGGTTGATCTAAACGGTCCACATACATCGGTATGTATTAGGTCCAATAAACCCTCACCCCTTTCACATGTACTTGTGAAGGGTGACTTAGTCATCTTTCCAAGTAAACAAGATTCGCATGTGTCATCTTCCCTAAGGTCGAATGACTCCAACACTCCATCCTTTTGGAGTTGGGCTATGCGCTTCTTGTTGACATGTCCAAGACGACAATGTCACAAGGATGCTCTATCCATACTATTGGAAGAATCCATGCATAAAACATCATTTCCTTGGTTATCTACAATCATAACGGTTTCATAAATTCCATTACATGGTATAGCTTCAAAATAAAAGATGCTATTTAGATAAGCCAAAATAGAACCATTCTCATTATTAAAAGAAAATCTAAATCCTTGTCTAAACAAACCATGAAATGAAATGATGTTTCTAGCCATTTTTGGCGACTAGCAACAATTTTTCAAATCTAAAGATAAACCATTCCAAAGCACTAAAGAATACACTCCAATCTTGGTCACAGGCGACGATCTTCTGTTCCCCATGATTAGATTTATCCTTCCATGCTCCACATCCCTATTTCTTCTTAGTCCCTGCACATTAGAACAAATGTGGTAACCACAACCGATATCACGAACCCAAGAAATAGCACGAGATGAATCGTTAGATTTAATTGTGTATATACCTGCGAAAGACGGCTTGATCTTTCCTTCCTTGATGGCTTGCAGGTACTCTGGGCAGCTTCTCTTCCAATGTCCTATCTTGGGGCAGTGGTGGCACTCTGCCTCCTTTGGATTAGGGTAGGGTTTAGTAGGATCAACTTTGGTCCCACTAGAAGAGGCACCATCTCGGGGCTTAACCTTGCGATGGTTCTTAGACGAAGCCTTCCTCTTCTTTCCCCTTCCTTGTCCAATAGCCAAAACAGGAGCAGCGGGTGGATTGGGAGTTGGTGCAACAGACTTGTCCTTGAAGTTGCTCTCAGCGACCCTCAAGAGACCTTGGAGCTTGCTTAGGGTGACCTCTTCTTTGTTCATGTGGTAGGTCATCCTAAATTGATTGTAACTTGGAGGCAAAGAGTGAAGCACCATGTTGATCGCCAAGTCTTCCCCAAAGTCAACATTCAACTTGCGAAGACGGTCGACATACCTTTGCATCTTTTGTAGGTGCATGGTAAGAGACTCTCCATGACCCATTTTAGCGGAAATCATGTTAGTGAAAATCTCATATCGCTCTTGTCTCGCGTTTTGGTGGTATCTCTCCAACAAGTCTTGGTGCATCTCGTACGGGTACATGTCCTCATAGGACTTTTGGAATTCGGAGTTCATAGTGGCTATCATGATGCAATGTACTTTCGTTGCATCACGCTCATGAGTTTCAAAAGCGGTCATTTCAGCCGGAGTAGCGATTTCAGGGTTGATTTTCTCGAGCTTCTCATCGAGGACATACTCCTTGTCCTCATAGCGAGCAATAGTGCGAATGTATCTTATCCATTCGCTAAAGTTCGTCCCATCGAAAGTGACCTTTTGACAAAGGCTCATCAATGTGAATGAACTAGCAGCAGCGTTGTTTGCGTTCGACATCTACAAATAGAAAGGACAAAGATAGATTAGAATATGAATCCCTAATTATCACCCAATAAGAAAATTAGGGCTAGGATCCAACAACAATTTGAAGGTAAGTTAATGACGATTCACTAATTCTCCACCACAAAACATAACTTTAAGTTCTAAATGTATTGAGAATTCCTAGGTTTAGATGAGATTCATTGAAACTTTTCAATGGCATGTTTAAATCTCGATATGCCCCTCTTGTTTATGACTGGGATACCGAGGATCACAAAGCGGGTGTGAATTACCATGCAAATTCACATGGTGCCTTCATTGTAATGATCACCTATTCGATGTGCCGGTAAACCACACACGCTCCATCGAACTATGATAAAAATTGAATCACCCTTTTCCACCTTTGCTTAGAACCAATTAGTGTGCCGGTACACCACACATGCTCCACTAACTTCTTAGCAAGGGTGCAAAGTGTAATTTCATGGGATTGCATCAATTCACTTTTCCTAAAGTAACTAAGATTGGGAAATTTTGAAAAACATGTAGTTACTTTGTATTTCATATTATACTTTTAATAAAGAGATGAGGTTGCCCTATCCTACCCGTTCGGCTAACGACCCTCCACCGATCAAGCAAGCGGTAGGTGTGAGTGTACACCCATTAAGCGCCATTTTATAGGCAACAACCTTATACCCACCTTATAGACCGGCTTCGTGAATGAGGCCTACTAACGGTAAGACTAGCATTTTAATTATACATATACATATACATATATATATATATATATATATATATATATATATATTAATCTTGTAATATTATATTAGTATAGGGTTGGATTTTAAACTTGTAAAATTCTAGGGTTTTAAATTTAAATTGTCTAAATTAAACTTTTAATCACAAAACATAAATTTCAAAACTTGAGGGCAAGTTTTAAACATTTAAAACATAGAGGATCAAATAACAAATAATCTTAATTAACAATTAATTCCATAATTATCCATATTTGATTTATTTAATGATTTCTTGCAAAATAATTTACCAATTTAATCAAAATAATTAATTAATTATCACATAAGGAAATTAAATATTTTATTAATTGATAAATATCTTTAATTAGATCAAGATTATAGTCATATATATCAAACAATCGGATTAGGGTTGATCTAATATGGTAAAGGCAAGTTTCCATAAGATAAATATCAAAAAATCCCGATTTTAGCTCTTCCTGACGCTCGGACTCGCCGAGTCAGGCCAACTCGCCGAGTCCACCATGGGACTCGCCGAGTCCATGACTCAGAATCAGAAAATTCGAATTTTGCAAGAAAGAAACAAACAATCATGCATCAATTTAATAGAAACCAATCTAGGCTCTGATACCACTAATGGGTTTTGGCCATATGAACATTCCTATGTGCACATACAAACCCTAATGCTTGGATCTAGGTTTCTCTAATTAAACATGCATTGGATCTAAGACTTCTAATAGCTAATAGAGTATAAGAACAATTCAAAATCAGATTTAGAAGCTTACCTTGAAACACTTGTTTGATCTTCTTGTTCTTGGAGCTTTAGAGTCACAAATGTCACTCCTCTAATGATTTACAAACACCAACTAGCAAGAGGATGATTTAGGAGAGAGGAGAGGGAGGAAATCAGCCAGGGTTTCTTTGCTTTAGCAGAGGTGCCGATTTCCCTTGCCCTAAGGGTCTATTTATACTTGTAAGGCTCCTAGGGTTTCACCCTTAAACCCTAATTGGATAACTTTTACTCAAAGCAATCCAAATCCTTTCCAAGATAAGCCTTTGGACGATTTTTGGCTTATCCTAAGCCCTAGAAATCGTCCAACCCTATCCATGAAGGATTTACAGCCCAAAGTGTAACTATCAAACTATTGACAATTTATACCATCTTATTTAATTAATCTCTTTAAGTCACGAAATTAATTCTAATTAATTTTATGACTTATATTAATCAAATAACAATATTATTATTCCTTATATTATTCTCATAATATATTAATAATATTTATTCTCTCATAATAAATCATCCTGTCAAGTTGCTATGGTGAAGGCAACCCAAAAGGACCATGCACAATCGGGTCAAATACTTGCCTAATATAGTTGCAGCCTTAGACACTATTCCAACAGTAGCGAGTCACCATCCCAATGTTCCGGATACAATCCATAAAGTTGGAACCATCGAAGATGACCCTCCCACATAGGTTCATGAGGGAAAAGGAGTCGGTAGGGTTTGAGCTAGAAGCAGTGTTATTGGAAGACATCTGAAAAGAAGAGAACAAATTTAGTTTATATATAAAGATAGTCCTTAATAAAACACCCCAAATGTAATATTAAGGCTAGGATCCGATCAGATTATATCATAACTTAGAAGAGGGATGCCATAGTCTAAGCTATAACATATTTGAAAGGTAGGTGAATGATGATTCACCAATTTCCACCATGAAAAACGAAATATAAATATTAGGTTTTAATTGGTTTTTAGAAATTCCTAGATTCTTTTGAAATTCAATGAACTTTTCAAAGGCATGTTTCAATCTCGAGTCTGCCCTCCATGTTTTGTGACTGGGATACCGAGGATCACAAAACGAGGTGTGAAGTAACCATGCAAATCACTTGGTACCCTTAATGTTTATCACTCAAACGATGTACCGGTTAACCACACGTGCTCTACCGACCTATAATAAACCTTAAGTCGCCCTTTACCTACCTTGCTAAGTCCAAGTTAGTGTGCCGATTAACCACACACGCTCCACTACTGACTTAAACAAAGTGTAAAGTGTAATTACATGGATTAGCACCTTATTCATATTTTCCTAAAGTAACTAAGATTGGGAATTTAATAAAAAAATTTAGTTACTTTATAATAACGATTATACTTTTAATGAGAATCTTATAAGTCCTTGTGTTACCCATTCGGCTAACGACCCTCCACCGATCAAGGAAGCGGTGGGTGAAACTGGACACCCATTAAGCTGCCATTTTATAGGCGACAACCTTATACCCCCCTTATAGACCTGCTTCGTGAATGAGGCCTACTAACGGTAAGATGACTTGATCTTATACATATACATATATATATATATATATATATATATATATATATATATATATATATATATATATATATATATATATATATATATTAACTTATAATATTATAAAGTATAAGGCTTGATTTTTAACTTTTAAAAATCTAGGGGTTGGAACTAAAGTTTATTAAGATAACTTTATGTGTTCCAAAACTTGAGGGCAAGTTTTGTAACTTAACAATACTCTTCAATTCATAACTTATGAGTTATTAAAATGAAGACTCTTCATTTTTGTAACTTATGTGTTCTTTTAATGGTTTTAATACAAAGTAACTTTTGGTTATCCATAACTTGAGGACAAGTTATAGACTCCATTAAAACACATAAAGATCATGACTTAAGCATTATACAAGTAATTCCTATGATCTATCAAGAACTCATAAGAACATGAATATTCATATCAAAATTTCAAGAACATATGAACACATATAATCATGTAATTTTGATATTAGCCATTGTAAATGGATTAGAACAAGCATTACACCATCTAAAACAAGTTTTACAACACCAAAACAGTTTAGTGTAATGTTCCTAATCCATTTCTAGTAGCAAAAATCGAAATTTTGCACTCTGCCTGGCGAACTCGTCGAGTACATGAACTGACTCGCCGAGTTGGTTGCAGTTTCACTTGGACTCATCGAGCCCCCCCATGGACTTGGCGAGTCCCCTGTGCAGACAGCTTAAAAAATTCGATTTTTACACTATTTTGCATCAAGTATCAACAAACAAGCCTAGGCTCGGATACCACTGATGGGTTATGAGCATTCTAACACCCCTAGGTGTACATGCAACCCTAGAAAACCTTGGATCTATGTTTGTCTAAAATACATGCAAAATATGATTTCCAAGGTTCATAATCCTATCTAGCATACATGTGAACTTTTAACATAAAAGATGGCTAGAATTACATACCTTGTAGTTGATTTGATTCCTTGAAAACCTTGAGAGACTAGCACTCCAAGTGTGATGCCTCAAATGTTTCACACAACACTAAATGCTCTTGGAATAAACTTTGAGAGAGAATGTCACACTTAGAAATCGGCTTGCCCTCTATGTTCCTTCTAGTAGCCAATTTTGGTGAGCTTCATATTCTTTATATAGTGTGTTACATCTAGGGTGACATGACTCTTCATTTCCATGACCCATGGGTTTGTAACTCCCATGGAGCATCCTATGGACCTTATCCCAACTTGATAATCCATGGAGCATCTATTCCACTATACAAGTATGGATGATTTACATAATCAACCTATATATTTAATTAGTCTCCTTTTGATCACTTAATTAATTCTAGATTAATTCTTGATCAATAATAATTAAATAATATTATTAATATATTAGAATTTATAATATATTAATAAACCATAAGTGTTATTTCTCTCATTTTAGTTTATCCAAATGCATGATGCCATGCAACCCAAATGGACCATGTCGGGTCGGGTCAAGTACATAGCAAATATAGTTATGGACTTAGACACCTTATCCAACAGGGCATACCAGAGGGTACGTTGGGCGTACTAGGCACAAAGTGTAAATCATAATGCCTTATGTGCCCCTATTTAAGAACATGATGGCCTCATATCCAACCATCATTTCCAGCCTCCAATTTCCCTCAAACCCTAAATCTCATTGTAACACCCCAAAATCGAGACCCAATTTTTTTGGTTTTAAAGCATATTACTTGTAAAAATAGTTAACAAAAAACAACATTGAAATCCTTTCAAACATAAAGTCACAAATCACAAGTCTCAAAACCATATTAGCAAATAGTATAATATCATAGTACAATCCTAGGTTTCTCAAATGCGGAATATCATGTGTGAATGTGTGATGCGCTACTACCCTGCCGGCTCCTTCCCCTTAGATGAAGAGGTACCTGAAACCAAAACTAAAAACCGTAAGCACAAAGCTTAGTGAGTTGCCCCATCATACCCATACCAACTAATGCATAATCTTCGGTATCTTTCAACCGGTAACTATTGGGCGTAGCCAGGAGCTGGGCTCCTCGTCGATATCTTTCAATCAGTAACCGAGAACTAACCTCCCAATCGGTATCTTTCAACCAGTAACTTGGAGCTACCCTCCCCTTCGGTATCTTTCAACCAGTAACCGGGGACTATTTCACCCCCTACTACTGCTAACACATATCAAGCACAGTAAACATATCAAGCACAATAATCATATCAGGCACAACAATAATATCTCAAATCAACACTAGATAATTATCACAAAGACAATCATTTATCCAACACTCTTACTTGTGGTCCGGCATTGTGGCCGTACGCCCACTCCTACTAAGAGAAAACTCACCTCAAAGTCCTGTAGTGTTTGCACTAATCTCGGTATGAAAACCAACTCTCCTCGAATCCTCAATCCCTACACAACAACTTTTCTAACTTATCAATTTATACTTGTAACCCTTACAAGGCTCAACTCAAGTCCAAGACAAGGACAAGGTCAACACCTTGGTCAATGGTCAATCATATGGTCAAAGTCAACATCTGGTTGATCAACTCACCGAGTTGGTCCGCCAACTCGCCGAGTCACCATATCCACAAAATGCCATAATCCCGTCCCTACTCGTCGAGTCTAGAAAGAGCTCGACGAGTTCGCCTTCAACAACACATCAGACTTTCTTCAACCAAGTCGTTGAGTTCGCCTTGAACTCGTCGAGTTCATCTTCCTCCATATGAAGGTGTTCAGTCTATGACTCGCCGAATTCTCCTTTAACTCATCGAGTCCATCTTCATGTGGTTGGGACATTGTCTTGAACTTGTCTAGTTCATTCTTGAACTTGTCCAGTCCTTTGATCTTCAAGTCCAACATAAACCCCCTAACAGGTTGAGTGTGCCCTCCACTCAACTAAAACCACTTCTAGAAGACATTCGGGAAAAAAAGACCTGACTCGCCGAGTCTCCCAAGAGATTCGTCGAGTACCTCTTTGATCAAAACTATCCAGTCAATTATAATGGGTCTTAATGCATCAAAACTATAGATCTGACTTCCTAAGGTCCATTTTATACGTAAAGTCCCAATCTCGACGTCCATGCACGTGGTTTTTGACTCAAAAGACCATAAAAGAAGTCTACAAGATGCATTTATGGCAACAACGTTGGAACCTTTATGCCATATGGACCCCTAATAGTTCCAAATCTGAAGTGCAACACCAAGCACACATATAAAATCCGATTATGGCTTCACTATGCTCATAAAAAGGGTAGAAATAACCCCGAATCAAAATCTAAGAGATAGATGGTCAAGGTTCTAGCTTTTTACCTTGAATGAGCTAAGAATATAGTAAAACCTCTGGATCTTCTTGCTTCTACTTGAACTCCCAAGGTTCCTTCCTCCTTTCCAACTTCAAAAACACACCAAAAAGGTACCAATAAGCTCAAGAATACATAATAACAACTAGGGTTTTGAGTTAAGGTTTTCTCTGTGTTGGGAGGGACAATGGAGGCTAGTTTGTGGTGTTATAATTTGTTTAAATAGGGTGCAACCCAAATATTAGGGTTTCATCCAGACAGTCCTGCTTGCCGAGTCGGTCTCCCGACTCGTTGAGTAAGTCACTTAACCCCCCGATCAAAATTCGAGCCTACTCGATGAGTTTGACCTCCATCTCGCCGTGTCCCAGAGAAAAACTTGGAGTTTGACTCGTTGAGTAGATCCTTTGACTTCTTTTCGAGGATCACCACAGGCCGTTCAATGTAGTTCAGGTTGTCGTCCATCTGAATATCCTCCAAACGCACCACTGCCGAATCGTCCACCAGACACTTCTGTAACTGGGAGACATTGAAAAGTGCTATGAATCTTACTGAGTTCGGCTGGTAGGTCAAGCATATACGCCACCTTTCCCACCCGGGCGACGACCCTGAAAGGTCCAATGTACTTGGGGCCGAACATGCCCCGCTTCCTGAACCGAATGTTGCCTTTCCAAGGTGACACCTTCAGGAGCACCATATCCTCAACCTGGAACTCTAGGTCTGAACGTTGCCTGTCGGCATAATGTTTCTGCCGACACTGAGCAATCTGAAGCCTGCTCCGCACCTGTTGGATCCTCTCCGTAGTCTTGAGTACCACTTTGGTACTCCCGTACAACATCTCGAAGGGAGGACGGTCATTACTCGCATGATAGTTGTTATTATTGGAAAACTCAGCCAAAGGAAGGTAAGTATCCCAACTACCTCCGAAGCCTAAAACACACACCCACAAAATATCCTCCAGATTATGGATGGTCCGCTCACTATGACCATCCGTCTGCGGGTGAAAAGCGGTGCTAAAGTGCAGAAGAGTACCCAAATCTTCATGAAACTTCTTCCAGAACCTGGAAGTGAACCGCACATCCCTATCAGAAATCACCGAAACTGGCACCCCATGCGGAGCCACTAACTCTCTGATATAGATATCGGCCAACTTCTTGACCGAAGTGCTCTCTTGAATCGGAATGAAATGGGCGCTCTAGGTCAACCGATCCACAATGACCCAAATCGAATCAACTCCCCCCGCGGTCCTGGGAAGCTTTGTGATGAAATCCATAGTGATATCTTCCCATTTCCAAAGTGGAATATCCAGCGGATGGGTCTTACCATGAGGCCTCTCGTGCTCAGCCTTGACCTTTATGTAGGTCAGGCATCTCTCAACGAACCAAGTTACATCCCTCCTCATGCAAGGCCACTAATAATCAAGACGAAAATCCCTGTACATCTTCGTCGCCCCGGGATGGATAGAAAACCTGGATTTGTGTGCCCCCTCCATCAATACCTGGAACACACATCCATGATATGGGACCCACACTCTATGGTATAGAGTCAACAATCCACGATTGTCATAATTGAAGGAGGAAACATGGCCCACAATACGCTCACTCTTATGATGTTCCTCCTTCATAGCCTCCTGTTGGGCCTCTCGAATCTGCTCCAACAGCAGATTCACCACGGTCATCCTCATGCATATGTATCTGATCGGCACTGCCTTGTGGCTAAGATCATCGGCCACGACACTGGCCTTCACCGGGTGGCAGAGGATCTCACAATCGTAATCCTTCACCACATCAAGCCACCGACACTGCCTCATATTCAGATTTGGCTGATCCATAAGGTACCTCAAACTCTTATGGTTCGTGTAAATAGTACAGTGGACCCCATAGAGGTAATGAAGCCAAATCTTAAGGGCGAAAACAACTGCCCCAACTTCAAGTCATGCGTCGGATAGTTCGCCTCATGAGGCTTTAACTGCCTCCAAGCGTAGGCGATAACATGCCCCCTATGCATCAATACCGCACCCAAACCCGAGATGGATGCATCGTAATGCACAACAAAATCCTACATGCCCTCTGGCAGGGCTACGATTGGCACCTCGCACAACCTCTGTCTCAATATCTCGAACGCAGCCTGCTGCTCAGGCCCCCAGCGAAAGACCATGCATTTCCTTGTCAATCAGGTCAAGGGTACGTCTATCTTGGAGAAGTCCTGAATGAATCTCCGATAATAACATGCCAGTCCCATGAAGCTCCGAATCTCAGATTGTAAAACCAGCGAAATTAGGGTCAAAATTTAACTTTTATAAAACAATAATTGGGATATACCAAGTGGTATATATCGTAACGTGTTTTCCAAAAATATAAAGAACACTAAAATCCGAGTTATAACGAAGAAGTTATGACCAATCGAAGATCCGCGACAATACCGCTAAAACATTGTTAAGCGTAAAATGCGAAATCCGATAAAATACTTTTTAGCCTTAGGTATCTAAATGAAATTCATAGATATCATTAAACCGTGAACATACGTAAAAAGAACGCCCAAATCTGACTTCGTATAAGGAAGTTTTGATTTTTCAAAGTTTTTAACCTAGAAGTAGACAGCTAAAAACTCGAAATAGAGATTGATCAGTCTTTAGCCGACACAACCTAAACGAAAGTTGAAGACCCCGACAATAGGAGTACAACAGTAAAATGGACACCAGATGAAGGAGTTATGGAATTTAAACGGACTTTTCCAGGCCCGGCGTGTTAAAAATAATATAATAAAAATAAATCAAAAGTAGCCGACGGAGTCTAAACAAGAGTTGTAGAGCCTTTTCACACCTACGTGTGCATATAAAGAACGTCGAAATCGGAGCTCGTACACAAAAGTTAAGGATTTTACAAGTTCGGGACACAAAATCTGAGGCTGACTCAGCCTCACGACGTGAGGGGACCAGGCTCATGACGTGAGCTCATGATTGATGGGTTCCAGAGTGTCAGACACGTCAATTCGTCGAAGAGGGTCATGCTGACTAAGCCTCACGATGTGAGCAACCCAAACTCACGACGTGAGACCCCAAATCAGCCCCTATAAATAGAAGCTTAAGGTTGCTGGGTTTGGTGCTCATTTCTTTCCTTCCAAGTGTTGTTACTCTGCGCGATCTCCTCGATAAGCCTTCTCGAAGCCCCGATTATTCATACTCAAGTTCCGAAGGAAGTTCCACACTCCCGAGATCCCCAAGGATCCCGAGATTTCAACTCTCTCTAGTCGAAGTTTTGCTTGATTCTTCTCTCGACTACTTCAAAACAACCACTTTAATCAAGTGAGTTCATACCCCTACAAACACACTTTAAATACGTTTTAACTGCTTTTAAACACTTTTAGGGGGGGGGGGGTATATAAGTAAACACATGGCTAAAATCGTGTGAAATATCAATCTTTTGCTATACTTTTCATATTGTTGTTTTAACTATCATATGGAGTTGTTATCATGCAAAACACCTCACAACACCACTTTACCCTATTGGGATACAATACGTTTTATAAATAGAAATATGTTTTATCTATGTTTTTGCATACCACAACGTATCAAGGGTAACCATTCTTGTTAAACCATTTTCCCGGTGCAAGTATTTACAATTCACAACTCGAACATTCATATGCATTTCATACTTTTATAAGAAAATAAGGGATTTTCTCGGAAAACGCACGAACTTTGGAATGACGTAAATTTTCTCAAAACCGCTTATGAACTCACCAACTTAATTTTTGACACTTTTTCTTTGAAATAACTTGTGTTCTCAGGGAACTGCTAAGCAGGTTTGGAAATCAACTTTTGGGGATTAACGCTCTGACATTAATTACTTCTTTTGAAAGATGTTTATGTATTTATCTTTTGAACATGTAACAAATACAATTATGTAAACATTTTGAAACCTTTTTTTATGTATGGTGGTGTGTACTTTCCTTACTATGAACTGTTATGATACTGAATATGACGTCCTTCGCCCCCGAACGTTTCCGCCGTTCTAGTTTGGGGGTGTGACAGATTGGTATCAGAGCTTTGTTTATAATGAATTAAGTATATCAAAACCATTTTTGGTATACAACTATAAACACAACTGGGGAAAAACACTCTGAGTAAGAGTCGTACTTTTAAAATAAAATTTATTTAATTTTGTTGTAATGTAGGCATGCATTCATTTCATATTAATAACAAGGTCAGTATCATAATTTAAACAGTATAGAAGTATTATAGATTAGTTGTACAATACAGGTATGCCTTGAGATATGTAATCAGGACTGGGATGAATATAGCCTGATCAACTATATTTTTCCGAGAGCCAAGCAGCATATGCCAGGGGATAGCTACAATGGACAACAAATCTAAAACTTACCAAACTTATCAACCTTAGAATCAAAACAACATTTAGAATACTATAGGAGTATTTTATGCATACAATAAGTTTAACTTTGATGTTCAACCTTATGTGCCTTAGTTCTAGACAATCCTTATCTCCCTATTCTCGTACACACACAATGGCTGGATTCCACCGACCAGGAGAGCCCTACTACCCGAACCGAGACATTGGAGAAGGGATAGCGAATAATCCAGAAGAAGAAATGCAAGAAGAATCAAAATCAGATCCCGAGGACAATAACCTAACCTTAGCGGCTCCAATTCAAATTCCTAAACCTCGACCAGAATTTCATGGCTCGACAACTCTATGGGAAACCAACCTGAATATGTGGAGTCACGAACAGGATCAACCCCTTCCATACAATGGAGACTGAAGCTTTTACAATCTAAGTGAGGGAGGCCCAGCAGAAAGAGTCCTTCCTATATTGGTTCGTCGAATTACTCGCATTGAGGAACAAGGAAGGACAATCATTAGTCGAACTGAGGAGAATGATGCGAACACTGGAGTCAATACAGTTCACATCCAGCAGTTAGGATTAGCTCACGGGAGAATCGTAAATCAAAATGAAGCTTGGCAGGGAGAACTAACTGAAACTCAAACTGAAGTCAGGGAACTTAGTGCATGCCAGGCAAGGTATGAAATGCGTTTGCTCGAGATGGAACGTCAAATGGCAGAACTTAATACTCATCCAATCAGTTCCCGTCGCAAATAGAAGATACTCTACTCACTCCTCATTTTAGGTTGTGAAATAACCTTAGTATGTACTCTAAGTAGCACTCATTTCATGTAATTATTCCTGTCTAGCAAGTACCGCCTCGTTAAATCTTTGTACTGTCAGGTTTCTCTATGTGGTAGATTATAGACCTACCCCAAGGTCAAATTTTCCAAATTCTATGTAACTTTATACTAACTAATATGACAGACCTCTTGTTTCCTTTAAGGATTATCTTTATCAATCCGTGCCTTGGATATGTAGGCAGTTCATGTCATGAACTGGTATAGCAACTCACTACACTATCCCTGTCGATCTAATCTATCGTAGTTCAACGTTATTGAACTCGACATCTCTGGCGAAGTCTTGCCACCGTTTCATCTTTAACCCTATAACTAGAAATGCATTCGCGCTAATCAAACGGACTAAACCTTTCGATAAACCCAACTTTTCTATCACTTACACCCTTTAGAGAGAAAAACGGTTATCATAGGATAACAAACCTTTATAACTTCAACTAGGGCAATCGAAACAACGACAGAGATTAAAACGTACCTGAGGAAAAGCAAGGACGCCGTGTTCATAAGATACATGATATAACAAATCGTTACCACCGAGGAGAGGACAAAGGGAACCACTCGTGAATCATGAGAGGTGATAGAGAACCTGATGCGTCACAGTAATAAGTAATAATTAATATTACCTAATGAGTTGGTAAGTATAATACTCACGCTTTGAGATGGATACATCACATCCTTCTTCATAACTCGGAAAAGTAAAGGATATACCCTCTCCCAAAACACATGAAACGAGATCAACTTGAGATTTCAACCCTAAAGTATAAATACATCATAAGGAATGTAATCCAGAACATTAGAAACCGAATATCAAAGTGAGGAAATTATACGTATAGAATCCAACTAACAAAGATCCTAGTTATCTAACCAACTCGTTTCACATCATGTAATAGAATCATGTCTTCACCTAGAAGTAATAAACCAACCAACGACGCACCACTTCTGCATATTGACTCAGCTGCTCTTCGTGCTGCAGTCACAATCACCGTATCATCCATCATGGCTTCAATGCAAGTAATGATAGTAAAAATGGGAATGGTGTCGACCATTCAAATCACTGCAAAAATCAAGGAAACCAACAAGTGCGAGCCCATAAGAATACTCCAACCCACAAACCTTGTAACAGGAAACGAAAACCCTGGAATAGGAAAGGGAACAGTTTGAAACAAGGGCCTCCCAAAAGACAACATATAGTGACAGCTCACACTGTTACTATTCCTACCACCCCAACACACCTAAGGCCGTCTAACGGCAACTAGCCTAAGTGCAACCGATGCAACTTTCTGTTGGATATAGTGTCTAAGTCCATAACTATATTTGGTATGTACTTGACCCGACCTGGCATGGTCCATTTAGGTTGCACTTCACCTGAACAATTTATGGATAATCTTTTGAGAATAGTACAAGATATGATTTATTAATATATTATAAGTTCTAATATATTAATATAAGATCATATTATTTAATTAGTATTGATTTATAATTAATCTAGGATTAATTTAGAGATCAAAGATATTACTTATTAAATATGGGCTTCTATATTTATATAGTGTGGGCTAATGCTTATTTGGAATGGGCTAGGATTTCATGGAAAGTCCATGGATACTCCATGGAGCTTTAACCCATGGATCTCATGGAAATGAAGAGACATGGGTATTAGGGTTTACATGGATGTAACCCTAATCCACCACACTATATAAAGGAGGCTTTGGTTCTTGAAATCACACTAGTTGAGGTGAGTAAAGCAAGAGGGCCGATTTCAAGATAGTAGTGAGTATTCTCTCAAAGTTCCAAGTTTGTGGTGATTTGTGATTTCCATTTGAGGCATCCACACTATTGGTGCTAGGCTCTAAAACTCCAAGCAATCAACTACTACTACAAGGTAAGTGTTTCTACTAGCTTTATTTGATTCATGTTCCCCAGGCCATGCTAGTTATGATATGAACCTTGGAAAATTAATTATTTGCATGTATCTTAGACAAACATAGATCCAAGGTTTATTAGGGTTACATGTACACTTAGGAAGTGTTAGAATGCTCAAAATCCCATCAGTGGTATCAGAGCCTAGGCTTGTTTGTTTGATACTTGATGCAAAATATTGGAAAAAGTCGAAAAACTTGCTGTCTGCCAGATGAACTCGCCGAGTCCATGGGGGGACTCGCCGAGTTCATGTGTATCTTCATCCTACTCGGCGAGTAAGTTCGTGCACTCGGCGAGTAGGAGCCACACAGTGCAGATTTTCGACTTTAGTTGCTGGAAATGGACTAGAAACATTACCCTAAACTGTTTTGGTACTTGAAAACTTGTTTTAGATGGTGCAATGTCTTTGCTAATCCATTTACAACAACTTGTTATCAAAATTACAAAGTTTTATGTGTAATTTTTGATTCATGAAAGTGTTCATATTCATGTTCTTGATCTTATGATGTTTAGATGATCATAGGAATTATTTGTAACCTATGTGGTAGATTAATTCTTGATCATAATGTGTTTTAATGGAGTCCATAACTTGTCCTCAAGTTATGGAAAAACCAAGAGTCACACTTGAATTAAAACCGTTAAAAGAACACAAGAGTTAGAAAAATGAAGAGTCTTCATTTTTATTACTCTATTTAACTCATAAGTTACAAGAAATGAAAAGTTTTGAAAGTTTACAAAACTTGCCCTCAAGTTTTGGAACAAGTAAAGTCATATTAAAAACTTTAGTTCCAACCCTTAGAATTTTAAAAGTTAAAATTCAACCCTTATACTTATAATATTATAAGTTAATTATATATATATATATATATATATATATATATATATATATATATATATATATATATATATATATATATATATATATATATATATATAAGATTAAAGTCGTCTTACCGCTAGTACACCTCATTCACGAAGCTAGTCTATAAGGTGGGTATAAGGTTGTTGCCTATAAAATGGCAACTTAATGGGTGTCCACTCTCACCCACCGCTTGCTTGACTGGTGGAGGGTCATTAGCTGAACGGGTAAGACAAGGACTTATAAATTCTCATTAAAAGTATGATGAATATTATAAAGTAACTAAATGTTTTATTAAATTCCCAATCTTAGTTACCTTAGGAAAAATGTGAATAAGGTGCTAATCCATGAAATTACACTTTACACTTTGTCTATGTCGTTAGTGGAGCGTGTGTGCTTAACCAGCACACTAACTTGGACTTAACAAGGTAGGTAAAGGGTGACTTAATATTTATCATAGTATTGATGGAGCGTGTGTAGTTAACTGGCACATCGATTGAGGGGTAATTTATTAAGGGTGCCAAGTAATTTGCATGGTTACTTCACACCTCGTTTTGTGATCCTCGGCATCCCAGTCACAAAACTTGGAGGGCACACTCGAGATTGAAAAATGCCTTTGAAAAGTTCATTGAATCTCAAAAGAATCTAGGAGTTTCTAAAAACCAAATTAAATATTTTTTAATATTTCGTCTTTGGTGGAAATTGGTGAATCTTCATTCACCTACCTTTCAAATATGTTATTACTTAGATTACGACATACCTCTTCTAAGTATAATATATTGTGATTGGGTCTAGCCTTAATACTACATTTGGGTGTTTTATTAAGGACTATCTCTATATCTAAACTAATCCTTCATTCTTCTCTTATCAGATGTCTGCAAACAACGCTGCTTCTGTCTCTAATCCTAGTGGCTGCTTTTCTCTTATGAACTTGTGTGGGAAAGTCACTTTTGATGGATCCAACTTTAATGAGTGGATCAAAAACTTCAGAATGATTACTCGCTACGAGGACAAGGAATATGTCCTCGATAAGGAGCTTAAGGAGATTGATGAGACAGTTGCTACTCCTCAAGAGATCGCTGAGTTTAGGGCACATGAAAGGGATGCCACCAAAGTGGCATGCATCATGATGGCCACTATGACCGCTGATCTCCAAAAAACCTTTGAAGATTTCTACCCCTATGAGATGCACCAAGACTTGATGGAAAGATACCATCAAAGTGCTCGTTAAGAGAGGTATGAAATCATCTCCTCCATGATAACAACTCGCATGAAGGATGGTGAACCCATCACAGGCCACATGCAGAAAATGCAAAGATTTGTGGACCGTTTGCTAAAGCTAAATGTGAACTTCCCTGAGGAGCTTGCAATAGATATCATTTTGCACTCTTTACCTTCATGTTATGATCAATTCCGCATGACATACCACATGAAGAAGGAAGAGGTCACACTCAGCAAACTTCAAGGACTTTTAAAGACCACAGAAAGTGGTCTTAAGGGTAAGGAGATTGTTACTCCTACTCCTACCAACACCGCCCCTGTCTTCGCAATTGGGAAAGGACGAGGGAAGAAGAGAAAGAGTTCTTCGAAGGGTACCAAGGTTAGGACCCTTGATGGCTCTTCTTCAAGTGGAACAAAGAAAGGTTTCATCACTCCTTCTTTTGACCCAAAAGAGGCTGAATGCTTCTATTTCCATGAAAAGGCACATTGGAAGCGGAACTGCCCAAAGTACCAACAAGATGTGAAGGATGGGAAAGTTAAACCCAACCATGCAGGTATTTACCCTATCATTTCTAATAACTCACCCAATTCTAACTCTTGGGTCCTTGATACCGGTTGTGGTATTCACATTTGTTGTGACTTGCAGGGACTAAGAAAAAGTGAGAATGTGGAGCAAGGAAGGATAAACTTAATCATGGGGAATAGGAAAGTTACACCTATCACCAAGATTGGAGTTTATACTTTGTCGCTAAGTAGTGGGTTAAATTTAGATTTGAATAAATGTTGTTACTCGCCAGAAATGGCAAGAAATATTATTTCATTTCATGCATTGTACAAACAAGGGTTTACCTTTTCATTTAATAATGAAGTTGGTTCTATTGATGCTTTCTTTAATAATGTTCTTTATTTTAAAGCATTACCTTGTGATGGTGTGTATGAAGTTATGTCTGTTGTAGATAACTTAGGAAATAATGTGATGTTTATTGATTCTATTAACAATAATAACTTGGATAAAGCATCATTATGGAATTGTCGTCTTGGACATATAAGCAAGAAACGCATAGGCCAACTCCAAAAGGATGGAGTCTTGAAGTCGTTTGACCTAAAGTCAGATGATAGTTGCGAATCATGCTTACTTGGAAAAATGACAAAGTCACCCTTCACAGGCTCGTGTGAGAGGGGTGAAGGTTTGTCGGACCTTGTACACACGGATGTGTGTGGACCATTCAAACATGCCACAAGGGATGCTAATCATTATTATTTGACTTTTACTGATGATTATAGTAGATATGGATATGTCTACTTAATCAAGCATAAGTCAGAGACTTTCGAAAGGTTTAAGGAATTTAAACAGGAATTCGAGAATCAATTGGGCAGGAACAATAAGATGCTTTGATCCGATCGAGGTGGTAAGTATCTTAGTTCAGAGTTCCTCGACTATCTTAGGGAATGTAGGATTGTCTCACAATTGACACCTCCCAGGACACCACAGTTTAATGGTGTAGCTGAGAGGCGTAATTGAACCTTGTTGGATATGGTTCGTTCCATGATGAGTCGAGCTTCGCTACCAATTTCATTTTGGGGGTATGCCTTAAAGACTGCCACCCATATCCTTAATCTAGTCCCTATAAATAAAGTTGCCAAAAATCCTCACGAGATGTGGACTGGTAAGGTACCTAAACTAGACCACATCAAGATTTGGGGTTGCGAGGCTTTTGTGAGGCGCGAGACTCATGACAAGCTAGAACCCCGAAGCGAGAGGTGTATTTTCATCGGCTACCCACAAAGATCCTTTGGTTACCTCTTCTATAGACCTAGTGATATTGTGGTCTTTGTAGCAAGAAGAGGAGTCTTTCGAGAGAGAGAGAGAGTTTATAAGCCAAGGAGACAGTGGGAGGCAAATTGATCTTGAAGAAATTCAAGAGTCAAGTGGTGAAGGAACTTCAAACGCTAGCACTCAACTTGAGGAGGAAACTCCTGTTGAGCCAATTGATGAGTCTGTACCTCTGAGACGTTCCACGAGAGTTAGGAATGCACCTGAGCATTACTAGGGTTTCCATATTACTGAAGAGGGTGAGACACTTATTAGTGATGAGACACTAATAGGTCTGGATGAGCCTAACAGCTACACGGAAGCCATGGCAGGCCCTGAGGCTGCTAAATGGAAAGAGGCTATGGATAGCGAGATACAATCCATGTATGACAATCAAGTTTGGAACTTGGTTGAGAATGTACCATGTCGTAAGACAGTAGGGTGCAAATGGATCTTCAAGAAGAAGACCGACATGGATGGTAACGTACACACTTATCAGGCACGACTGGTTGCAAAGGGTTATTCTCAAACTCCAGGAGTTGATTATGATGAAACCTTTTCACCAGTGGCCAAGATAAAGTCTATAAGGGTTCTGTTAGCCATTGCTGCATTTCATGACTATGAAATATGGCAAATGGATGTCAAAACCGCTTTCCTTAATGGAAAGTTGACTGAAGATGTCTACATCGTTCAACTAGAGGGTTTTGTCAGTACAGAGTACCCCAATAGAATGTGTAAACTCGAGAAATCCATTTATACATTGAAACAGGTACCTCGCAGATGGAATCTTTGCTTTGATGAGAAAGTCAAGGAATTTGGTTTTTCAAAGAGTGAAGATGAATCTTGTGTCTATATCAAGGCTAGTGGGAGCATAGTCAGCTTTTTGGTACTGTATGTGGATGACATACTACTCATAGGAAATGACATCCTAACCCTGCAGGAGGTAAAGTCCTGGCTTGGGAAGTGTTTTGCTATGAAGGACCTTGGTGAAGCTGCCTATATCCTAGGGATAAGGATTTTGAGAAACAGGAGTAAAAGACTAATTGGACTTAGTCAAAGCACCTATGTGGACAAAGTGTTGAAAAGATTCAACATGCATAATTCCAAGAAAGGTGAGTTACCCATTCAGAGTAACGCCGGATTGAGTAAGACACAAAGCCCTAGTACTGAGGCTGAGATAGCAGAAATGAGTTGACTACCTTATGCTTCAGCTGTAGGTTCGATCATGTATGCTATGACGTGTACTCGACCCGATGTAGCTTTTGCTTTGAGCATGGTGAGCATGTATCAGGGGAACCCTGGCAAGGCACACTGGACTGCGGTAAAGAATATCCTCAAGTACCTGCGAAGGACTAAGGACTGGGTCCTTACCCTTGGTGGGAGTGATAGCTTGAGAGTTGTAGGGTATAGTGATGCTAGCTTTCAGACCGACAGGGATAATTTCCGCTCTCAGTCGGGCTGGGTCTTTACCCTAAACGGAGGGGCAATTACTTGGAAAAGTTCCAAGCAGGAGAAAGTGGCTGATTCCACTTGTGAATCAGAGTATATAGCAGCAAGTGAGGCAGCGAAGGAGGCTATATGGCTAAAGAACTTCATCGGAGACCATGGAGTTGTACCAGCTATAAAGGAGCCAATGGAGATTTTCTGTGATAGCAATAGTGCGGTTGCCTTAGCCAAGGAACCAAGAGATCACGGAGATCCAGACACATTGACAGAAAATATCACTTCATCAGACATCGAATAGACGAAGGAATCCTCGTGGCAAAGAGGGTATCATCGGATGAGAACCCAGCAGATCCCCTCACGAAGGGACTGAGTAGGGTTAAGCATCTCCAGCATGCTCGGAGCATAGGGCTGAAGGATGATATAAGTTTTAGTAGTTAGATAAATTATGAAATTTGTAAAGTGTAATTGACATTAGATGATGAATAAAAGGTGTTTTATTTTTGAGTAAAGTGTTGCTATCTCTTGTCGATCGTTTACTATATTTCGTTTGCATGTTTTGACTTCTAGAATAATTATGTTTGGTATATCATATTATTAAAACCTCCACAGTCGGTCATATGTCGGAAGTATGTATGAATCAAGACTGTCATGATTGGTTGCAGAGGTCTAAGGTGTTGGACACGACTACAACAATCATGAGTGCTCATAAGTTCTGAGCATTGGACTCAACCCATGCTCATTGGAATCACTTCATGGAATTTTATCTCGAGTGATCGTGAGACGGTAATATCATATAAGTCTTCAAACCTAGAGATATGATTTGTTACTTACGAGTTGGTTATGCATTGATTGTACGAAAACGCATTGGTAACTCGATGTTATAAAACGTGCCTTTGTGTATAATTCAATGAGTGGTAGAACAAACATATGAGTCAAAGTTTATCTGTTCCTTCTAGGATTAGAAGCGATATCTGGGCCTCTCGATGATTTTGTTTTGACCTATGTACCGGGCCCGGTCAGAACTAAATTGATGTGTTCAGTTAAGTTCTATGTCAAACAAATCGGAAATCGGGAAACAAATGCTGGACAATAAGTAAGACCATGTTCCATGTATTTGTCCGACTGATATCTTGAACAGAGGATTATATGATCACTTATCTAAAATGGCATGTTCTAGTTGAACAGAGTTTAAAGAGCTACGATTGCTAATCGGTTCCTGAAGTCATACTTGCGACTATAGTTATTAGACTTATCCAAGTGGCAGACTATTGGATATAATGTCTAAGTTCATAACTATATTTGGTATGTACTTGACCCGACCCGGCATGGTCCATTTGGGTTGCACTTCACCCGAACAATTTATGGATAATCTTTTGAGAATAGTACAAGTTATGATTTATTAATATATTATAAGTTCTAATATATTAATATAAGATCATATTATTTAATTAGTATTGATCTATAATTAATCTAGTATTAGTTTAGAGATCAAAGAGATTACTAATTAAATATGGGCTTCTATATTTATATAGTGTGGGCTAATGCTTATTTGGAATGGGCTAGGATTGCATGGAAAGTCCATGGATACTCCATGGAGCTTTAACCCATGGATATCATGGAAATCAAGAGACATGGGTATTAGGGTTTACATGCATGTAACCCTAATCCACCACACTATATAAAGGAGGCTTTCACACTAGTTGAGGTGAGTAAAGCAAGAGGGCCGATTTCAAGATAGTTGTGACTATTCTCTTAAAGTTCCAAGTTTGTGGTGATTTGTGATTTCCATTTGAGGCATCCACACTATTGGTGCTAGGCTCTAAAACTCCAAGCAATCAACTACTACTACAAGGTAAGTGTTTCTACTAGCTTTATTTGATTCATGTTCCCCATGCCATGCTAGTTAGGATATGAACCTTGGAAAATTAATTATTGGCATGTATCTTAGACAAACATAGATCCAACGTTTATTAGGGTTGCATGTACACTTAGGAAGTGTTAGAATGCTCAAAACCCGTCACTTTCATCATCACGGACCTTGCCGTGAAAGGTATTGTGCTAGGTGCAACAGGAAGGGGCACACTGTCCACTACTGCAGAGGACCAATCCAACCACCCGCTCTAACCACGAATGTCGGAGTTGTCCATACTTGCTATGAGTGTGGCAACAGGGCACTTCCGAAGGGACTGCCCGAGAGCAAACAACATAAGTGCTAACGGGAGAGGTCGAGTATTCGAAATGGGCGAAGAGGAAGCCGTTGCAGATCCCACTGTTGTTATGGGTACGTTTCCCCTCGATAACTCCTATACATGCATTTTGGTTATTAGTGTAGCGGAGATGAGTTTCGTAAGCCATAGATTTAAAAATCTACTCAATCAAACAACCCAATCATTGAGCAAAACCTTCATAGTAGTAATATCAATAGACTGAAAGCACTGAAAACACATAAGTAGAATGCACTATCCCACTAACGAACAATTTTACTGATCGACTTCTCTATTAATATGACAAGAAGTTCCCAAATAGCTACTAGAAATGGATTGGCTTGGTTTTCACAATACCAATTGCTTATGCTATGAAAAGACCCTCCACTTTCGCCATTGACTAACAAAAACCTTTCGATCTATAACGACAAACCCAACACAATTTCCAAAATAGTTAGGTTTCAAAACCCCGAGGTACTCATGTGAGGAGTACTATATCTTTACAACCTTCCCGTAATATCCCCCAACAGCTCATTTAGAAATACCACACGTACAACGAGTCGACTCCAAGCTCAGAAAATAGGAGTGAATTCAACCATGAACTTCAAAACGATGTTGCCCTAAAGCATCGAGTGAATATGATAACATTTAGAAGAACATAAGTAAATAAACCTAAAACCACACGATCCCGATCGGTCGAAGCGATAGGCGGAGTAATGAAGGTCCGCTGGAACACCCACATTGGGATCTAGATTCATAAAGGAACAAGAAGAACAAATGGACCAGACGCACTCACGCCTGCACGCAACAATTGGAGTCCCAGTCAAAATGCGAACTTCGGGAGGAAATTCTCTCTAACGGGGGGATAATGTAACACCAGCGAAATTAGGGTCAAAATTTAACTTTTATAAAACAATAATTGGGATATACCAAGTGGTATATATCGTAACGAGGTTTCCAAAAATATAAAGAACACTAAAATCCGAGTTATAACGAAGAAGTTATGACCAATCGAAGATCCGCGACAATATCGGTAAAACACTGTTAAGCGTAAAATGTGAAATCCGGATAAAATACTTTTTAGCCTTAGGTATCTAAATGAAAATCATAGATATCATTAAACCGTGAACATACATAAAAAGAACGCCCAAATCTGACTTGGTATAAGGAAGTTATGATTTTTCAAAGTTTCTAACCTAGCAGTAGACAGCTAAAAACTCGAAATAGAGATCGAGCGGTCTTTATCTGACACAACCTAAATGAAAGTTGAAGACCCCAACAATAGGAGTACAACAGTAAAAATTCTGACAAAAATGGACACCAGATGAAGGAGTTATGGAATATAAACGGAATTTCCAGGCCCGGACTGTTAAAAATAATATAATAAAAATAAAACTCAAAATTAGCCAACGGAGTCTAAACGAGAGTTGTAGAGCCTTTTCACACCTACGCGTGCATATAAAGAACGCCAAAATCGGAGCTCGTACACGAAAGTTATAGATTTTACAAGTTCGGGACACAAAATCCGAGGCTGACTCAGCCTCACGACGTAAGGGGACCAGGCTCATGACGTGAGCTCGTGATTGATGGGTTCCAGAGTGTCAGACACTTCAACTCGTCGAAGAGGATCATGCTGACTAAGCCTCAATACATGAGCAACCCAAACTCACGACGTGAGACCCCAAATCAGCCCCTATAAATAGAAGCTTAAGGTTGCTGGGTTTGGTGCTCATTTCTTTCCTTCCAAGTGTTGTTACTCTGCGCGATCTCCTCGATAATTCTTCTCGAAGCCCCGATTATTCATACTCAAGTTCCGAAGGAAGTTCCACACTCCCGAGATCCCCAAGGATCCCGAGATTTCAACTCTCTCTAGTCGAAGTTTTGCTCGATTCTTCTCTCGACTACTTCAAAACAACCACTTCAATCAAGTGAGTTCATACCCCTACATACACACTTTAAATACATTTTAACTGCTTTTAAACACTTTTAAGGGAAGAATACAAATAAACACACAACTAAAACTATGAGAAATATCGATCTTTTGCTATACTTTTCATATTGTTGTTTTAACTATCATATGGAGTTGTTATCATGCAAAACACGTCACAACACCAGTTTACCCTCTTGGGATACAATATGTTTTATAAATAGAAATATGTTTTATTTATGCGTTTGCATACCACAACATATCAAGGGTAACCATTCTTGTTAAACCATTTTATGCATTCCAAGAACTTATGATTTATGCTTTGTCAAACATTGTGAAAGAGGATAAACATTGCATACAAAACTATGACATTAATACAGACTTAGTTGAGAATCCGTGAGACGATTATATCTTCAAATGCTACCTTTTTTTTAAAAGGTACTACCTAAAGTCCTGTCTATTATAACCAGTGTCTCCCGTTTGGAGAGTGTGTCAAATGTGTATAGATCTATACGGGAAGTCATGATCCCGCGCCCTGACTGTTAGCTACAGTCCTTTGGGTGATAGTTTTTCATAAACGTTTCGACGCCTGAAGACCGTCACCACAGGCATATTATATTTAGTATGGTTATAAAACTCACCAGATAGACAATTATTATGGTATTCTGGTTTTATGAAGGAGTAGCTATTAAAACTATTCTTCATCTAACTAGTGCGATATTCTTATAACTTTATTATATAAAACTATACCTCAACCTTTAAGCATGTCAGTTGCTTGCGATTTTCGGTCTTAGAGACTGCCTGTTACTTTAGGAAACTAAGGGATTTTCCTATATCTAAATCAATCAACTAATAGGAAAATAAAGGATTTTCCTGGTGCAACTATTTACAATTCACAACTCGAACATTCATATGCGTTTCATACTTTTATAAGAAAATAAGGGATTTTCTTGGAAAACGCACGAACTTTGGAATGGCATACATTTTCTCAAAACCTCTTATGAACTCACCAACTTAATTTTTGACACTTTTTCTTTGAAATAACTTGTATTCTCAGGGGACCGCAAAGCAGGTTTGGAAATCAACTTTTGGGGATTAACGCTCTGACGTTAATTACTTCTATTGAAAGATGTTTATGTATTTATCTTTTGAACATGTAACAAATACAATTATGTAAACATTTTGAAACCTTTTTATATGTATGGTGGTGTGTACTTTCCTTACTATGAACTATTATGATACTGAATATGACGTCCTCCGCCCCCCGAACGTTTCCGCCGTTCTGGTTTGGGGGTGTGACACAGATGGAGACCTCAGGACCTCTCACCTCATCACAACCTCCACTTTGACCGGGTCGACCGAAATCTCGTTCTGATTGACAAGTTGCCCAAGAAACTACACCTCTCGGGAGTGGGTAACGGTTCTTCAACGTTACCTTATTCAGCTCCCTATAATCTATACACATCCGATGCGACCCGTCCCTCTTCTTCGCAAATAGAATCGGGGCTCCCCAAGGTGAACTGCTTGGTCTGATGAATCCTTTGTCTAATAGCTCCTACAGCTGTGTAGACAGCTCCTACATCTCAGGAGGAGTCAACTGATATGGTGCCTTGGCTATAGGAGCTGCACCAGGGACCAGGTCGATCTTGAACTCCACCTGCCTCTCCAGAGGTATCCCAGGTAGCTCCTCTGGAAATACATATGCATACTCTTGTACCACTAGCACATCACTCATTGTCGCCTGACCCGCCTACCGAGTATCCATAACATAGGCGACATACCCTATGCAACCCTGCTGGAGGTAGCGCCTAACCCTCGCTGTGGAACATAAAGCCGATCTGCGTTGTGGCCTCTCGCCCTAAATCACTAGTTCTCCCCCACCTGGGGTCCTTATCCGAACCAACTGCTACACACAGTCGATCACTGTCTCATTGGAGCTCCACCAATCAATCCTTATAATAACCTTGTTCCCCCGTAATTGTATGGGAACAAAATCTACCAAGTAGTGCTCCTCGTAGAACCTCAAAACACAATCTCTGAAAACCTTTGACGCTCGCACGACTAGTCGTCTGCAATCTCGACCTCTAGAGGGCAATATAACATGCCCGAAGACTCAGGAAACCTCTTGCTAAGCGCAAGAGAGACAAATGATCGGGTAGCACTCGAATCAAACAACACCTGAACCGGGATACCGTTCACATGGAACGATCCTAAACAAAACATATAGCATGATACATCAATATCACAAGCAACATATAATAAAATTTAGTGAGAAGAAACCATACCCGTCACTACATCGGGTGCGGCGCATGCCTCCTTGGCTGTCAACTGGAAAGCTTGGATCCTCACCACTGGAGCCTCTGACTTGACCTTCCGGCCATTCGTAACCCATGTAGTCGCTGGAGTTGGTACCACCGCTGGCGCTGCTGCCGCTTCTGTCAACCTAAGGCAGTTGGCCTTTTTATGACCCCTCTAATTGCAATGAAAGCAAATCATATTTGACATCTGAACAGTGGGGGCAGGAGCAGTACAATCCCTCCCAAAATGTCCGGTCTTGCCGCACTTATAGCAGCCTGATCCTGACCCGGTGCGACAAACTCCCTCGTGTAACCTATCGCATTTCCCACAGCCGTCTCGACCATGTTGGCCCTTCGACCTAGTGTTAAATCCCTTGGGTTTCTTCCCTGAAACCCCAGAAACGTGCCTTGTCTCTGTTGTCTTCTTCCCGAGGTGCTCGAAATCAATCTCCCTCTCCTTCGCCCTGGCAATCATGGAATCCAGATTCGGGCAAGCAGAATAGTTGAAATGCTCCCGAATGTCAACCGTCAACATATCATGATAACGGGTCTTCCGCATCTCCTCATCCCCTGCATACTGAGGTACCAACAAGGCCCTCTCCTGGAACTTGGCGGTGATCTCCACCACAGTCTCAGTAGTCTATCTCATATCAAGAAACTCCCTGTCCAGCTGCTGAAGTTCCATAGCTAGCGCAAACTCAGCCTTGAACCTGGTCACAAAATCTGACCAAGTCATAGCCTCAATGGCTAGGGCCCCCAATGAATCACCCACTAACTCCCACCAATCTCTGGCTCGATCCCTCAAACAACCCGTAGCAAAATGGACTTTCAACCCCTCCGGGAAGAAGCTCGTTAACTGTGCAGACTCGATGTTTGCAATCCATCTGCTGGCCACAATGGGGTCCTTCACCTCGTGAAAGTCTGGCGCGCCACTCCCCCTGAACTCCTTGAAGGACAATGTGCACGAACCCGACTGGCTGGACGCCAAGTCACTCCTGAATGTCCGAAGGCAATCCTCCATCAGCTCAATAATCCCCTCCTTGATCGAACCGAAAATGACCGGGGTTTCCTGAAGGATACCTCTCGTGATCTCCGACGTGATGAACTCGCGTAGCCCGTCATTAACCTACTCGGATCCCGTACCCGAGCCTGATCCTGATCCTTATCCGGATCTTGAACCTCCTGCTCCATGACGCATTATCGCGATACTGAAATAAAATACATAAATGTCAGGGTCATACATACTCTCGAGAGTCTCACACACTCTCCAAGTTTCCTGGTTCTATCTCAGCCCTCCTTGATTCGAGTACGAATCCTATGCTTCCAATAATACGAGCCCATACTACCTTCCACATATATCTGTACTTTCCTCAAGGATTGCTTCAACTTCACCAAATCCCTTCTACTAATACTGCTTTCCAAGCTTATCTCGTCCTAGGCTTCCCCTAGGGCACTCTCCGACCTACTCTCCGCCAGCAACTGCACAAGGAGTCCCTACCATCTTTTCCTAACTTGCTTGCGGATACTATCACATATTCGCTTACTAGTTAGCTAAAGCTAGCCGGAACCCCTATCAGTACAAAGCAAGTAGCATTCGTGCTTTGAGTAACCATTACCAAGCATAACCTAACCATGCTACCACACTACTGGCTGACTAGCCCTAGCATATATCTCAATAAACTCATACAACAGGCATATAAGGCATCCCTCCTAGATCCTTAGCCCTAATCTAGCATGTAGTTCTTATAAACTCATACAACAGGCATACAACGCATCCTCCCTAGATCCTTAGCCCTAGTCTAGCATGCAGTTCTCATAATCATGTCATATAACATAACATAGCATGTTTGGGTATCTTGGGGAAAGCTTACTTGAGCTCGACCAGTCGCACACATCACACACCTTGTTCTTTCCCAAACTCCTTATTTTTAAATTTTAGAAAACTATTTTTCTTGTTAAAATCCATCAAGCCCTCGGTTTGAGTTCAGACACCACCGATGGTGTGCCCGAATCCCTCAAACCAAGGCTCTGATACCAACTTGTAACACTCGAAAACCGAGACCTAAAATTTTTTGTTTTAAATTATAATACTTGAAAAAATAGTTAACGGAAAACAACATTGAAATCCTTTCAAACATAAAGTCACAAATCACAAGTCTCAAGTCTCAAAACCATATTAGCAAATAGTATAATATCAAAGTAAACTCTAAGGTTTCTCAAATGCGGAATATCATGTGTGAATGTGTGATGTGTTGCTACCCCACAGGCTCCTTCCCCTTAGATGAAGAGGTACCTAAAACTAAAACTAAAAACTGTAAGCACAAAGCATAGTGAGTTCCCTCATCATACCCATATCAACTAATGCATAATCTTCAGTATCTTTCAACCGGTAACTGTTGGGCATAGCCAGGAGCTGGGCTCTTCCTCGGTATCTTTCATCAGGTAACGGGGAACTAACCTCCCCTTCGGTATCACTCAACCGGTAACTGGTTGCTACCCTCCCCTTCGGTATCTTTCAACCAATAACCAAGGACTATCTCACCCCTACTACTGCTAACACATATCAAGCACAGTAAACATATCAAGCATAATAATCATATCAGGCACAACAACCCTATCTCATATGAACACTAGATAATTATTACAAAGACAATCATCTACCCAACATTCTTACTTGTGGGCAGGCATTGTGGCCGTAGGCCCACTCCTACTAGGAGAAAACTCACCTCAAAGTCATGTAGTGTTTGCATTGATCTCGATATGAAAACCAACTCTCATCGAATCCTCAATCCCTACACAAAAAATTTTCTAACTTATCAATCCATACTCGTAACACTTACAAGGGTCAACTCAAGTCCAAGACAAGGTCAAGGTAAACACCTTGGTCAATGGTCAATTATCGGTTCAAAGTCGACATCTGGTGGACTCGAATCGCCGATTTGGTCCACCAACTCGCTGAGTCGCCATATCCACAAAATGCCATAATCTCGTCCCTACTCGTCGACTCTAGCAAGAGCTCGACGAGTTCGCCTTTAACAACACATCAGACTATCTTCAACCGACTCACCGAGTTCGTCCTTGAACTCGTCGAGTTCATCTTCATCCATATGAAGGTGTTCAGTCTATGACTTGCCAAGTTCTCCTTGAACTCGTTGAGTCCAGCTTCATGTGGTTGGGACACTGTCTTGAACTCGCTGAGTTTGTTCTTGAACTCGTTGAGTCCAGCTTCATGTGGTTGGGACATTGTCTTGAACTCGCTGAGTTTGTTCTTGAACTCGTCGAGTCCTTTGAACTTCAAGTCCAACACAAACCCCCTAACAGGTTGAGTGTCCCCTCCACTCAACCAAAACCACTACCAAAAGACATTGGGGAAAAAGAGACGCGACTCACCGAGTCTCCCAAGGGACTCGTCGAGTACCTCTTTGATCAAAACTATCCAGTCAATTATAAAGGGTCTTAATGCATCAAAACCATAGATCTAACCTCCTATGGTCAATTTCATACATAAAGTCCCAATCTTGACGTCCATGCATGGGGTTTTGACTTAAAAGACCATAAAAGAAGTCTACAAGATGCATGGGGTGCTTATGCAACAAAGGTGGCACCTTTATGCCATATGGACCCCCAATAGTTCCATATCTGAAGTGAAACACCAAGCACACATACAAAATCCGATTATGCCTTCATTATGCTCATAAAAAGGGAAGAAATAGCCCCAAATCAAAATCTAAGAGATAGATGGTCAAGGTTCCAACTTTTTACCTTGAATGAGCTGAGAATGGAGTAAAACCTCTAGATCTTCTTGCTTCTACTTGAACTCCCAAGCTTCCTTCCTCCTGTCCAACTTCAAAAACACACCAAAAAGGTACACACAAGCTCAAGAATACACAATAACGGCTAGGGTTTCGAGTTAGGGTTTTCTCTAGGTTGGGAGGGACAATGGAGGCTAGTTTGTGGTGTTATAAGTTGTTTAAATAGGGTGCAACCCAAATATTAGGGTTTCATCGAGACAATCCTACTCGTCGAGTTGGTCTCCTGACTCGTCGACTAGGTCACTTAAACCCCCCCCCCAATCAAAAGTCTAGTCTACTTGACAAGTTGGGCCTCCAATTAGTCGAGTCCTAGAACAAAACATGGAGTTACTTGAATTTAAGTATGTACCAGGAACCGGGTGTTACACTCATTTTTCTAGCTTGTTTGAGTGCTTGTGGCTTATTGAGTATTCTTGTGGAGTTATTTTGTGAAGGAGGATCATTGAAGGAAGGATAGTTAGTGTTCAAGCTCTTGGATCTGAGTTCTTCTGTAGTTGGTGCATCATCCAGAGGTATTAAGCTCGAAACTTGCTCATTGTTTTGATTAGTTCATTTTGGGCCAATTTCTAGGGTTTTATGTCCCAAGCTTGAAGCGTTGTGAGTTTTTTGAACTCCAGAGCATAAATCTTGTCCTTTTAAGTGCATTTGGATGTTTAGATTCATAAAAATGGGAGCTTTATCATCTTTATCATTTTATGCATAAGTTTTGTGGACTTATATGTTAAGAACGTTAGATTTTGTGAGTTTGGGAATTGTTAAGCCATGCTAAGGCTTAAAGTCCATGAATTTCTGGTGTAATGAACCTTATTCAGCTCAGATCTATAGTGGTAGCAATTGTCTTAATGGATTAAGAACAACTAAGTGAAAAATGGAAGTCTGGGGAGTAGGCCGTGTGTACTCCCAGTTACGCGCATCGTAGCGCTAAGCCAACCCCGATTCATGCATGGCTAGTTGTACGCCCAGCGTGCTCGCTGGGTGTTAACTTTTATTGACTTTTGGGCTTTTGACCAAATTGTGGACCTTTGAGAAGGAGGAGGAAAATGGTCTTTTTATCCTCTATGATTTTGTAGAGAGACTCCATCTAGCATTCAGAGGTTATTAGTATGAATTATTAATTAAAGTTGAATATGATATAATTAAGTAGAGTCTAGACCGACAATCAGGGTGCGAGGTTGTTTACTTTCCAGCGAGAGGTGAGTCTTCTCACTATAATTACGTGTGTGGTAATTTCTGAGTGACCGGAGGGTCTTATTCCTGTTATGGTCCAGAGGGTCTTAACTGTATGACTGACCAGAGGGTCTTATCTGTTTGTTATATTTTTCATTGTCTTCGTGAATTATGTTATTATATTACTTTGTGTATCTATTGAGCTGTGACCGGATGGTCCATAACGAGATGTGATACCGTAGGGTCTTCAGTGAGACACATGACCGAAGGGTCGTTATCCGGATTAGCCATAAGAGGATAATAATTTTGTACATATGGTATTTTGAGGAACTCACTAAGATTTGTGCTTAGAGTGTTGATTAAATGTGTTTCAGGTACATCACAAGACTGCGGGAAGGCACCAGCATGATTGTACACACCAGCCAAATGTTTAGAGTTCTTGAGGATTCTAGGATATTTGACTATGCTTCCTAATAATTGTATTTGACAATGAGAAATTGACAAGAGGTAATGCTATGAACTATGTTTTGTTGATTTAAAAATGAAAAAAAAATGTTTGATTATTTTGGTTGTTACAATTCGTTCATAGGTTCCCTCTTTCTCTCTCTCTCTCTCTCTCTCTCTCTCACTCTTTATTCCTTAATCCCATGATGCAAAATCTCGGGATCAAATTTTGCATGTCCCTTTGTGAGAGTAAACCTGTTCTTAGAAGCAATTCTTTGGGAGAGATTTTCCCATTTCATTTCTCACATTTTAGCTCACCTATCGAGAGTTTTGTGGCCGATTTTGATGGAGTATAACCTCAAAGAGACGACGAGGGAGATGGTCTATCCATAGAGACATAAATTCACTTTCTCACTTTCTTTTCTTGATAAACACTGTCTACTTCTCTCAAATTTTTACACCAAAATTTAAATTTCAACACACAAAAATAATGGGATATTTGGGTGTTTTTGATACCTCAAAATTGAAGTCAAGGTAAGACACTCCACTCTCATCATCTTGATGCACGTTTTAGCTTGTTTTCTCTTCATTATTGGATTCTATGCCCTTTAAAGGCTAGAATCTTTCCTTTCATCTTGATGTTTGTAGATTATCACCTCCACATGTTGCATGTATTAAAAAATGATGATAATCCATGATCAAACAAATGTTATGATCAAAGATTAACCCATGCATGCTCTTACAACTTCAAAAGTCAGATTCTACTCCTTCATCTTCTTAAAAATCTGTTTTCTTATGGTTGAAATGTTTTTATAACATCATGGATGTATTATGACACCATGAATGTGTGAAACATAAGGTTTCACGTTCATGATCTTAGCACAAAATTGATATTCATGTTAAGAACATCAAGCCCATTTTCTAGATTTCTTGAGAACAAACATTTTGTACTTGAATGCATGTTTATTTTTGATTATTTAAGAACACTTTTGTCTCTGGAAACATGACTAGAGCATGCATGAATCTTGATATCTTTAAAAGATTTTAAATGATTTTCTCAATGAAATGATTAAAGCTCACTTTTCCAACCCATTAGCTTACATGCAATATGTCATATTTCTTTACCTAACTTTGAACAACCATATCTCACTCATTACTCAACCAAATCATGATATTCTATTTCTGAGACGTTGTTCTCTGAGTTAGATTTCCAAACCAAGTGGTTTCACTGTAAAATATTAAGAATTCTATTTTTGACGATTTTTACAAAACAATTGCTCAAACCAAACTTTTTTGTGACCACTAGTTTTCCATTACATGATCAAGGCCCTTAGAACCCACAATAAATCTGGACAAAATTATTATAGGAACTTGACACATCTATCTCAGGAGACCTAAAATTTCGTGAACTAAAACGTTATATAGGTTTCTACACAAATTATTGAACTCTCAGCTGCATTTGGAACTCATGCATTTGCTAGTGCTACATTTCATAATTTGTTGGGGTTGAATACCCCCATTGAGCTCCGAAATAGTTTTGAGCCAAATTGTTTTATGTAAGTTCATTTTTTCATGGGATGTTCTATAAAACCCCACGTGCTAGAACAAATTCTTTATTTTTCTACAAAAATAAGGATTTATTGGCCAAAAGTTAAAAAATAATTACTTACATATGTGATAAAAATCTAACAAATTATAGAATTGATTTGTGTACCAAATAAGGATGCCACCTAAACTTTCGTACAATTGCTTCACTGTTTGTTATTTTATTCAAATTTTTCTTTGAATTAGAGTGTGAATTTACAAAACCAGGTCTTATTACTTAAATGCACAAACAATATTTTTCCCAATTTTGGGAACGTGATTAGAACCTGTAAAAATTACTTTGGAATAACCATACCCTCTATTAGAACTAGAAAATATATTTTGGTAATTTTTGGAGCTCATATTAATGCCTTTGTGCATTTTTGAACACAAGGCACCGCGAATCAAATATTTACCGATAATGAACCGAACGAACTTTATGCACTTTGTAACATCACTAGTTGGCTAAATAGTTACTAGATTTATGGCTAGTGATCAATGACTTACTAGAAACGTATTGTTACGTAGGATGCTAGTAGGGATCGAACCCGACGACCTCAAACCGCGACACACGAACTGCGAACTTTCCCTTGTGAATATTCCCATCCCCTTTTTACTGTTTTCATGTTTTTGTGGTGGAAAGCATGCTATTGTTTTAGGAAATATATGTACTGTTTTATGAACTTGTTGAACAATGTTTTCTGAACTTGTTGAACTTTGTTTTATGAACTTGTTAAACTTCAAACGATATTGATTTATTAACTTGATGAACTTGGAACGATACTTTGTTATGAATTTGTGCTATAAACTTTATGATATAAACTTTTGATATGAACTTGTTATGAAATTTGTATGTTAAGTCCCCGAAAAAGGAACCTATAAACTTGTATTCGAACTGATGGTCTTATGGATAGTGTTATTTGGGGTAGACAGCCCCCACTCACCCATAACCGTGAGTGCATATTTCCATGAACTGACATCATGGGAACAATGGACACGATGGAATGGGGAAACTACGGTCGTTAGGCTTGGTTTTGAATGGTGTGCTTTGGCATTCAACACACATTTTGAGTTGGAACTTTTGTTGAGAAAATCTATATTTTCTTACTAAAATGATGTACATTTATAAACCTTTGAACTCACCATCTATTTTGTAGTTGACCCTCGTTTTTGCATGCATTTCAGGAAATGGTTAGTGAGCCAGTTTAAGATGCCACAATGATTTATGTTTATTGCTCTTGTTATGTACTAGATTATGTAGTATGGTACTAAAATGTAAAATTATTTCGAATATGATGTAAACATAAAAATGCTCAATGATTATGGTGGGTAATACTATTTAACTTGTGTTGTGAGACCTTAGCGTGTCACCCTTTGTGTTTCCGCTTTAACGGGGCATGACAAATCTTACCACCAAAAGAAGAACATCAAACCCAAATCAATTATTAGAATCTTTTGCCAAGAAAATGTATATTACATGAAATCCAACAATTTTGATCTTCCCTATCAACATAAACCAATAAATTAGAAAAAATCACTTACTTGAAAGACTATAGGTGTTAGCTACTTCTCTTTCTCCCATACTAAATTTTGTGGGTTTAAAAAATGTAAAAATAAAATACAAATTCAATAAGATATGATTTTCCTGTTTACATTGTCATCAAATATCAACCTTCTATACACCTTTTCCTTTCTTGTATGGCTCAAAATTAGTGATGAAGAATTCCAATAATATATATCATCTAGCCATTAATGTCACCAAGAAAGAAAGATAAATGAATTCAAAATGATTTAATAGTACCCTTCCATATACAATGAGCATGTAAGAAGACAAAGCAACTTCAACACAAATAAGGGTATGGGTGATGGTTGTGTCTTTGGCTGGTGATGATATGACTTTATGCTGATTCCCCTCATTTATCCACCATAGCCACCAATCATAACTTTCAAATATGCTGAAACCAATATCGATGTCTCAGAAATGTCTTAGGGGTAGGGAATTAGAAAAGAGGACAAATATTTTTTAGGGTTTGAGAAGGGGAGAGATGGAACCTGATCTGGAACAAGTAAGTAAATGAATTAACATAAAGAATACAAATGGGTGTGAGTAGTAAGATTAGGATAAAGTTTAACTCGGTGTTACAATGGCTACAAACTATAGCATCTCCTTCATCCTGGAATTCTTTTCTGTTTCCTCATTGCGATTTTGTTTCTCCTTATTCGACAACTACATAGTTCCTTGTATTTAAGAAATGTAACCATAAAAACTTGATGTTCTTTAATTTCTTGAAGAATATTGTGTGAATCCATCACCAATATCAATCATGATATAAAATAACCCTTAGGAACCAAACTCAATCAGAAGTTCATCATGTATATTGCAAAAGAATCTATAAAGCTTCCATTTTTATCAAGTCCAAAATAACCAGATGATCTTGGAGGAAAAAAGGGTTAAAACCAGAAAACATGCAAAAGAAAAACCTAAATTAAAACAACATACCAATAATAGGTTGATTGAGGTTCATTGACACAATTTTGTACCTTCTTCACATTTAGAGTTTCACAATTGGATATGCTGTTTCCATTGGCATCTCAAAGCTGTTGTGAGAGAAGATCAAGGGAGTGAAGATTCAGGAGGAGTCAACTGAATCGTTTTGAAATAATTTTGGTTCATTAGCGATTGGCCATCAATTTTGTAGATTTTATCTACACAATTAAAGCAACTGGATTAAACATTGAACCCAAATCAAAGACTTACATAAGTCGGAATTTGAGATCATCGGTGGTGCAATTACGTGTTTAGATGGGAGGACACTTGAATGGTTGATGTTTCTGGCAAAATTGACTCATTCTTCTGCACTTGTTGGAAATTGAGATGCTAAACGTGGGAAAAGGAGAACTGTCGTAGTGGGGAGGAGAAACCGATTAAATCGTTAGTTGAGGAGACAACCGATGTTGTTGTGAACGTGGAGGTGGGTGGACGAACAACTAGCAGGAAAACAATAAATTTATCCGGTGAGGATGGCATCTAAAGAAGATCGCACGGCTAAAGTTGGTGAGCGGTTATCAACTCCCTTTAGTTAGTAATATTAGTAACTAAAGTAGAATTCTATAAATGACATACTTATACCATGTAGTGATATAGTAACTAATATTAAGAAAAATAAAAAGATTATAAGTAGATTGCTATAATGATATAAGTATATTTGACGAACCATAAATTGTAATCGTTGTCGTATATATGCATAAATATGTTAACAAAGCATGAAAAGACATTAATATATATTAGCAAATATGTTATTCAATATAATTATGTACAAAAAGGAAGTACGTTGCCTAAAATTGTTAAAGAACATTGTATGAACAAATATATAATTATTAGTTGAAAATAACAAAAATCAACTTTTATTATATATAAATATGTAAACTGATTTCAAAAACGACGTATTATATTTTTATATTTATTCTAAAAATATAACTCATTTTTAATAAATTACAAAATTGTCTTATATGATCGCATAATTGATATCCAGATTTTAAGAATCGTATTTTAAGAAATTATGTATAATATCAATTATGAAGCTTATCGATTATTAAGGAAATTCTTGATTTCATGTTGGTTGAAACATGTATAATGTTATAAAAGCAACCGTTATGTTGCCGAAATATCATCCGAAAACTAAAATATAGGTTTTAGACGACGAACGGACAATTAATCTAATAAACTTTATAACTTAAAGTTTAGGAACAACCATCGTACTTTATGAACAAAATGAAAGATTTGAACTTATCGAACAATCTGAACTTAATGATCACATAATGTTGGGCACGACTTTTAGAACTCTATGACCCATTAAGAACTTTTTCTAGAAATTTCATGTTTTAGACGGACACACACCCTTTTGTAATCGTGTATGCATAGAACTTCTAACATAAGTAAATCATTATATCTAGCACATGCTCTCATATAGAATTGAATAAGAATTGATATGTATTTTGAATATATATATATATATATATATATATATATATATATATATATATATATATATATATATATATATATATATATATATATATATATATATATATATAATTGAAATAGTATTTATACGTAGTAAGGACATTTGCTCAAAACGAGAAGTGTCATTACCGAAAATTAATTCATATAACACTTAATTAACATCATGATACTCACTGGTCAAGGTTTATATACTTAAATTTAATAAGTTATTTACATAAAACCTGCATATTTGCATGAAAACACAATGGGAAGGGGTTTAGCCCACTGTTTTGGTGTCGTTCTCCAAATTAATTAAATTAATACTAAATAACTTCCACAACACAACCTTATAAGTTTTATAAACTTAATATCTATGAGCGTTACATATAAACTATAAAATTGCTTGTACGAAATTTCAAGAGTATAGTTGTTATGTTATGTTTTCACAAAGGGTGAGAGGTCTTATTATTATCCAATTTGGTATTCAAATCTTTTTATAAAAATGCATCTTGTTCATGAGAACCGTAAAAGATTGATATAAGTTTGATTTACTTATATATTTATCAAATGTTGTACTTTTTGATTTGAACAAACGATATTTATAAATGAGTCATAATACACTTTTATTACTCAATTATTTTATACTTTTGATAGAAGTACATATTTATAAAAGCTAGTCAACCAAATAAATTTTATAACACACTTTTCGTTATTCAAAACCTGTAGAGCTCACCAACAGTTTTTGTTGGTGTATCTTAACACATGTATTCTCAATTTTATTAGCAGGTCGTAAGTGTTCACATAGAAGAATTTATGCTATTATAGCCTACCTTTGTAAACGCCAAATTGTTAGGCGTGTGTTAAGATTTAACAATAGTCATCGACAATGTAATTTCTATTTCGGTAATTATAGAAGATTATATTTGTACTGCTCAATGTATCTTCAATAACTGCGATCACTGATTTATGTGGTGCACCGCGGTGTTTTCGTCGGCGGCTAGGAAGGTGACAATTTTGTTGAGAAGCACCGAGCGCAACACTGAGCATAACCCTAAACCTCTTAGGAGTTGTAGTTGTTGATGTGGGGAAGTGAGCCTGAGGTTGTCGGCAAGGTGAAATGAAACTGATATCGCCAATGATATGAGGTGACCCGAGGTCGCCGAACACTACAGAGATCATACATTTTGAATGGTTCTTGAAAAAAAGCCTTAGAAAAATGGTCCTTTTGATTTTGTGATAAGCTATTGGTTTGGAAGCACAATGGCTTGAAGAAATTATAAAATTACATGTCTAACATGACACGTGTTTTGTTAGACTTGTTTTGACATAATTTTATTACACTTTTGTTCTTAATTTTGGTATTTGTATGAAATAACCACACTTTGGTACTTAATTGGATGTTGTTATGCAATTTTTTTCTACATCTAATGTTTTTTTGCTTTCAGTAATTAATTTCATTACGTATTTGTTTTTCTACACCCGAAAAGGGTTGAATTAAAAAAAAACATGAAATTGATTATTACCGGCGACACTATTACCGACGACAACATATTAGCGGCAATACCAGGTATTACTAAAGAATTCATTACTAGCTGGGACATGTCGCTATTTTGATCAATAACGACGGAGCAACAAAGACGACTCATTAATTATTGGCACCGTATCACCGTTGTTACCTTTACTAACGACTACATCTACTCTTAGGGGTAATTTTTGTCACAACTATTAATCGTTTTTTAGTGATGGTCATACTTATAATTTTTAATAGTAATATTGAATTTTGTGAATTCTATAATAGCATGTTAAGTATGGAAATATATATTTGAAGAGACAGTTCGAGAAAGTTTACTAGTGTCGGTCTAACATGCAATTTGTCATCAAATTTAGAGTGAAAGAAATTGCAAACCTCTGTTTTGATTTTATTTGGGTTACTTATCAACTCACCATTAATCATTCGACCGTTTTGCAATGTTTTATTTCTCTCGGTTTATATGAGTATTTTGTAAAAGAAAAAGAAAAAAATGGTCATGTATGATATTTTGTTTACATTTTAGTGATTAATCCAAATTCTAGTAAGGTTCTAATTCTGAAAATAGGAAAATCTTCGAAGAAGGTCATTTCTGCAAATCTAGGAAAATAGAAGACAAAATATGTTCAAAGTAAACCAATCAATACAAGAAATCAAGGTATTAGCAACGACAGGCATCGCCGCAAAAGAGTGTCCATGTTGCCACTAAAGCTATTAGCGGCGACTTATCGCCGGAAAAAGGTTGCCGCTGTTTCCTCGCTGCAAATGCTCAAGATGTCGCCATTAATACTATATGTCGCCACTAATCATATGTCACCACTAATTACATGCCGCAGCTAAAATATTTTTTATTTTTTTAATTAACATTAAAAATATAAGAAACAATATAAATGCATAAAAACTGTTACAAAACTTAATTTTGTAGGAATATTAATCCTACACAATCAGTCCAAAATATTCATCCAAACAAAGTACAATATATCCAACATATTAACTCAAACCAAACATTTCATAAAATCCTAAAAAAGTAACTACTCGTCTTCATCATTTCCATTGTTTCCTTCGTTCTTATTTCGTGGCGGCAATGAGCGGAACCAGTCTTCCAGTGTCGCAGAATAGAACAAGGTCGGGTCCTTTATTATTGTTTGCAGCATCTCCAACTACAAAGAAAAAAAATATATTACTAACATATCAAAATAGCATCATACTTTCCAAAAATTACCAAAATAAGAAATACCAACATATTAAACTATAACCAACGTATCATTATAGCATTCTATTTTCCAAATACACTTAAACATAATCATACACAATATTGCATATATATTATAGCATTGTACTTCTTTTTTACATTTTTCTATTATAAATTATACTTTCCAGAAAATTACCAAACTACAAATACCAACAAATCAAACTATAACCAAACTACATGACAACATTGTACTTTTTTTTAAATTATCCATTATAGCATTTTACTTTCCAAAAATTACCAAACTACAAAATACCAACATATGAAACTATAACCAAATTGCATGATACATAATATTGCATATACATTATAGCATTGTACATTTTTTCATTTTTCCATTATAGCTTTGTACTTTACAAAAATTACCAAAATACCAACATATGAACATATCATTTTAGCATTCTACTTTCCGTTTTACCATTGTACTATATACTAAACAAACAATTACCAACATATCATTATAGCATCCTACTTTTTTCGTTTTTCCATTATAGCATAATACTTTTCAAATTAAACAAACAATTTCCTCTGATTGTGGTGGTTGTTTTGTCATCAGTTGTTCCTGATCGTACATAAACACAACCGTAGCAGGTTTACATAAAACAATTGTGTATATCGCTTGGTGTTAGACCGCTTGCTTTAGAAGAAGAATGAGTTTGTTGATTGATCTCTTGGAGTAAACCCAACTGTATTTTCAAATAAATGATAAAGACCATAAAAATTAGATCACTAAATACCCCTTGACGATATAAACACTTATATGAAAAAACAAATTAACCACTTACGTATTGTTGCTCGACTGCAGGACTACTAAATACCCCTTGGCGATTGGTATTTGCCTTACGAAATGATTCGATTTGAGTGATGTCCTATTGTACACTGAAAATTAAATTACTTATACTTTAAATAAACAGTAAAATATATCGTAACTTACTTCTTTGAAACACGCATTGCTATACGAGCTTGAACCCCCTCTGTTTATAACTTGTAGTTTTGCATGAACTTCTTTGTTGGACGTCGACACTTTAAAAATCCGGGTGATTGAAAATGTTCGACTGCATGAGCCCAATTTTCACGTGACATACCCGTGGGGGAGGGGGTTGTCTAATGCCATTGGGATATCTATAGGCTCCCCAATATTCTTAAAATATGTATGGGCTTTAATTTTTCGGCTATTGGGTCAAAAATATGGTTTATACTTTGCTTTTCTAGGAAAATGTATTTTTGTATAATGTTTTATAAGTTTACGGTCAGCTTTACGTCCAAGGAGGTGTTTACGGCCGTAAACAGGTTTACGGCCGTAAACCTATTTACGGCCGTAAACCTATTTACGGCCATAAACCCATTTTCGTCCCATGTTTCTCATGTATATATATAGGGTGAGTAGTGTAAGGGTAACGTTTTTTTTTTGTGATGAACAGAAGAGAATAGGGACCTTAAGTGTGTATAAGTATGTGTGAATCTTGTATCTGGATCTTCATTCATATCAATACATACAGGATTCATCATTTTCATCATCTCCTTCTCTTCTATTTGATCTGACATCATCCGTTTGATTGGGATTCCGCACCATCAAACGAAACTGATTGATACACAAGCAGATTGGGGACTTACGATTGGTATCAGAGCAAGGATTGTATCAGTCAATTTTGTCAGATCTGGAGCTTATTTTATCTAATTTTTGAAATATTTTTGCATTTTTTGGATAGATCTCTGAAAATTAAGGGGGGTTTCTTCTTTGCATTTTTCATAAAAACGAGTTTTTTTATTGAGTTTTGGAGCAGAAAATGGCAAAAATCATTGTTTTTGGTCGAAACCTGCGAGAGGGTGGCGGAGTTTGCGGCTGGCGGCTAGGGTTTCGAAGTTCACAGCCCGAGGTTCACGGTCCGAGCTTGCGGCCGGTCTTTGGAGTTTGCGGTCCAGCAGCCTCGGTCTTCGCTTCGGAGTTGATCCTCGCATCGCAGCTAAAAAACTTGGGAAGCGGAATTGGGGGTGCATGGGATCGAACCTGGGACCTCTGGTTCATAAACCCAGCGCCCTAACCAACTCCTCTAGCAACGCTTTTGTTCCTTCCTTCGCAAATATAATTCAAAACCACTCCCTATCGCATCCAGTTTCGAAAATTTGACACTTTTAACCCAAAAATTCAATTTCCTTCATTTTAAATTCCAATTTTAACCAAAATAATAATAATAATAATAATAATAATAATAATAATAATAATAATAATAATAATAATAATAATAATAATAATAAATTGGTGTTTAATTTTTGACTTTTATTTTTTGACTTTTTACTAAAAAATCGACTTTGACTTTCCAATTTGACATTTGACTTTAAACTTTGACATTCTCGTTTGACTTTTGAATTTTCAAATCTAACTTTTGAGTTTGACTTGTCAAGTTTGACTTTTTAAATTTAACTTTTAAGGTTGACTTTTGAGGTTTGTAGTCAAAGGGTTTGATATTTAAGTTTGATTTTGACTTCTAGTTTTTTTAATGACTTTTAAGGTCAACGAGGGAAATAAAGACATGAAAGAGAGTCGTCAGGAGATGTTAAGACAAAACTTCAACATGTTCAATTATATCCTTGGAGAAATCCTGGAAGCTCAGTTATAGCGATTTACTACACTTACTACTGAGATGAATACAGCTGGGATATTCTTGACTAAATCTGAGATAAACAAAAAGCTACTAAATTCACTTCCAAAATCGTGGGATATGAACGTGGTTGTCATCAAGAAGACAAAAGATCTCAATCATCTTAGTCTTGCTGCTATAATTGAAGAACTTGATGCTTTGAAGTGTGGAAAAAAAATGATTTCCACAAACATCCCGGTCAATGAAGTTTCATGTACTCCATCTTGTGAAGATACGATTAAACTTCATCCTGAACAAATTGATTTATTAAAAAGTGAAGTTGAGGACCTGAGATATGAAGGATATCAACTCAGGAAAGGACAGAAACCCCTGAAGGCTGAATTAGAAGCAAAAACCAAGGACTTTAGGAAACTTAGGAAGACTATAGTAATAAATGTGAAAATTATGACTACATCAAGAGACAGAATGTTGAGTTATTTACTAAGCTTGATATATTAAAAGTGAAATTTGAAACTGCCAATTTTGATTTTAAAAAGTTTGATGTATCAAGCGAGGTAGTTTCCAATTGATTGACCATTACATGCAGTTCAAACAAAACCAACAAAAGGGTTTAGGATACGATAATGTACCTCCTCCTTTCAATCACGAATATCAGTATCACCCTTTGACTAAAGAGGAGATTACCAATGCACCATTCATGGTTTATGGCAAACCAGCTGGATTTGTGTCAGGAGGAATTATTAATGCTGAAGATACTAATATTTCTACTTCATGTGCAGGTAATGTAGCAGAAGATGAGAAGAAGGAGAAAACCATTGAACAAACCAACATCTCCTTGAACTCCGAATCTGTTGCTTCGAAGTCAGTTGCTTCTGATCAACCTGTTGTTGAGAAATACAGGCTACCAGTTCCAGTGAAGCAGAGTGCCTTTTGTAACTGTGCGTGTGGGAAAAGCAAGAGACAAGCCATGGATACGCCACCAGGGGCAGGAAGAAATAACTTCACAGTGAAGAAAAAGACTTGTTTTCACTGTGGTACACCTGGACACAGTGCCAGAAACTGTCCCAATCGTGCATACGTTCCCTACTATGCACAAGTCTGGCAGAACGCGCCAAGAGGGAGATTTTTCAAAAGAAACCCCTCAAGGTAACGTTCAGACAATGCCGACTGGAATGCCATGAAGGCCAAGAATTTAACTCCCAAGGCCAAGCATCCAACTCCCAAGGCCAAGCATCCAACTCCCAAGAACAAGAACGGAATGCTAGCCCAGAAGTCTAGTTCAAGAGATGCTACTATGAAGCCAAGACCGGTTAGGTCAAAGTTATCTCAGTAGCCGGCTTCAAGTTCCAAATTAAGTGCCGAGGCACCCATCGGATCGAACAAGAAATGGGTTAAACCCGAATATAGATGGGTACCAAAGGTGAAAACTCCCAAATCTTCTAATGACTCTAATATTTCATCATCTTTTGTTTATGATAAGCAGGATATGTCTTGGGAGAGAGTACCTTGCATTGATGACAAAGATCGACCCAGTTTCAAAATGGATTGGGTTCCAAAGACCAATTGATCCCGCTCTGTGTTGGAGCAGCTATGGAGGCATATCATCAGACTTCGGTTTGTTGGTAGTGGCTGTTCTAGGAACATGATAGGAGGCATCTCTCAACTATGCAACATTTTGACCTTTGCTTGAGAGTATGCGTCTTTTTGCGGGAAAGGAGAAAAGGAAGAGGATCACATGGGGTTAGTGTTTAATGATGTAAAGAATTTTCGGATCTGTTCTGAGATTAGGCATGTTGTTCTCAGACCTTCTGTATGCAAATTCAATCGGTGAATTACGGTTTGCGTTTTCTTCTCTATACTCCTGAGTTTATCTTACTCTGATTCGTTTTAAAGACAATTTTTCATTTTCTTAATAGTTTTTCGTTAGTAGTTATTATTGGGAAATGACATTAGCAAGTGATAACGGGCAATTTGAATCTGCATAACGTACCTAAGTTGAATTGTCTATGCTATGTGCTCGATGCGCTGGTAGGCACAAAATATTTTAAATGGAATTGACTAGGAAGAGTTAAAAACTTAAGTAATTCAAGGACTTGACAAACATTGAACTAGTTAGATCCGTTTAGTCTGACACTACGACACTCGGATAGGTTGAGTAGGGAGATATACACGGGAATCTAACGGTAACACTAAAGAACTCATATCTAGAACTGTGGATTCACTTTTCCTCGATGTGCGGATTCTGTCCTTAATTCCGGTCGGATTGGGTGACTGGGTAATTCCGATAAATTAGGTCTATAGAAGGTTATTTTCTTTCTTTCTGTTTGTTAGTCATATGTTGCTTTCTCTGCGTGATCGAGAGATCCGACCTGGACTCTAACATATGCAACTCTATGTCTCTGCATCTTCTTTCTATGCAATTCTTTCTATCTGTTAGCCATATACTGTCTCCTTTGTATGACTCAAAATCTGACCTGGTACACAGTATATGCACCATTCTCTTCTCAATCCCTCTAAAAACTTCAGTTAGTCATATGTTTCATCCTTTGCGTGATTGGAAGAGATCCGACCTGGATGTACAACATATGCATTCTAAATCTATCTTCTCTCTTAATAATTGTCTGCTCACCCGGTGTAAGGAGTATTCTGGAAGTCCTTGATGGCTGGAGCATATCAGGAAGCGGGAAACACGTTCTAGTACAATTAAAATTGAACACATACAGATTGTCTGTAGATCTCGCTGCTCAATTTAGGTGGACAACAATATCCCTGGTCGTCAGCTAAATGGTCCCTAGGAAATATTTCTAAGAATATAGGATCAAAATGTCTTGTCATTATAAGTTTGTTCAAAATTTATCACAAATTTTTCGTGTTTAAGTGGATCACAATACCGGCGATCGACCAGACATAGACATGAAGGTAGAGGTACTGACAAGTGGATTAAGGTTGTCTCACAACTTTGATCCCAAATATTTTTGTTTTGTTAAATTTGTTCATAGTTTTCCTCTATGCACAAATTTAGGGGGAGATTTAAAAAAAATCAAAGAAAAATCAGAAAATTTCAAAAATCAAACAAAAATCAGAAAATTAAAAATCCAAAAATAGTGTTATTTCTATTTTGTTTTGTTTTAAGTTTTCTTTTAGTTTTTTTTTTCTTGAAAAGTGATTTCAGGTGTAGTTGAAACTCATGGAGTTTGTGTCGAAAATTTCTAAGCCAAAGCCTCGTTTGTGAGCATCGAAGAATTCTCATTCGAAGGAGCAAGAAATGAAGATTATTCTTTCAACATTCAATCATTCAACCCCAGAAGCAAGGTGAAGCAGAAATTGAAGATTATGTGACGGATTGCATTGAAGCCTCCTCAATCAGTCTGCTGCTATCTATGAACCTGCTGATGTTATCCAGAAGATTTGTTCTCTCTGGTGTTCTCTCTGAAGATTCTCAAGCTGAAAGCGCCATCTTTTAAGAATCAGTACAAGAAGCCTCCTCACCCAATGTGCGTTCAGAGTCAAATCTTGAAGAAAAGCTCAAGTGCTCAAGATGAAGTCATTCATTGAAGATTCATCAAGTACATTTTGATGTTGTGAGAATTTGAAGATAAATGTTGAAGCCAATCTCCCAATGAAGATTAACAAGAAAAGCCAGCTACTTTTTAGGGGGAGCTTGTTGGGTCAATTAAGAAAAGAAAGTTATAAACCAAGGGGGAGATTGTTGGGTCAAAAATATGGTTTATACTTTACTTTTTTAGAAAAATGTATTTTTGTCACTTGTATCGTAAACAGCTTGGTTTTTACGGTCGTATACGTGTTTACGGTTGTGTTTACGGCCGTAAACCCATTTATGGCCCATTTTCTCTGGCCCATGTTCCCCTTGTATATATATATATATATATATATATATATATATATATATATATATATATATATATATATATATATATATATATATATATATATATATATATATATATATATATATATATATATATATAGGTGTTAGGGGTGAGGAGTAGGGATTGATGAACATAAGAGAGTTTACAGCCAATAGAGAGAGAGAAAGGAGCATATGTGTGTAATTGTGTGAATCTTGTAAGGGAACTTCATTCTAATCAATTCAAACAAGATTCATATTATTCTTCTTCTCCTTCTCTTCAATTTGATCTGACATCATTCGTTTTATTGGGATTTCGCACCATCAAACGGATCTGATTGATACACAGGCAAATTAGGGACTTACAACCGCCTTTATAAATTCTTGCAAGACTCGAATCAATGCTCCGAAACAACTGAGCACGCTCGGGATCCAAGTTAACCTTATCCAATTCAAACTTATTCTACAAATACAAATAAGTTAGTTAATTAATTACTAGTCACAACTAAACTTAAAATATTATCCAAGTTACCTTTAGATGCATGATTGTTGCATTCCTTAAAGCGGGGGGAACATTATGCCAACCAAATACGCTGAAAGGGATGTTCCTCCACATATATCTCCTAATCTCATGTGAAAACTAACATGCTTCCCGACAGTGGAATATGTGATCTCCCTGTCGAAATCCAAATCCATTAACCTTCCCTTGTTTGCCCGTATCAACTTTCCTAACTCGATGTTTTTCGATAAACCCCTTCTTTTATTTGGATAATCATCTGAAAAAATACAATTAAAAATATTAGTCACGATAATTTATAATAAATTAATAAAAATAGCTAATAAATATATCATAATAAGACTTAACATCCTGTTCGTGCTGACCGCGACAAAAGCCTACTGGAGGTGGTGGATCCCTGGCTCCATCACCTCCGTGTCCATGGCCCATAATATCGGCCATTATGGTAAAGAGTATCACCCAACTAAACCTCATATGTAGCTTTTAAAATTAAAAAATGTACAATATAGAGGCACAATATGAATAAAAGTTAGACAAACAACATGAATAAAAGCTAGACAAACAGTATGAATAAAAGTTACTCTTCAAATAAACTCTCTATTACAAAAGAAAACATTTGATTTTTTTAATCAGAATCTCCATCATATACTAAAATGTCTTCTTCATCAGATCATAATCAGAATTGTCATCATCATAATCAGTCTCTTCCTCATAAACATTATCAATTCTACCCATTGGCAGAGGTACTTTTGTCTTATCCTCATTGTCATAATCAGAATTGTTTTGAGCTACATCAACATTTTTTGAAAGTATTGTGAGAAGTCGATAAAAACTCTAGCTCCAGATAAAGAGTTGATTTGAACTATGTCAACATTTGTCACAACTAGCATTTTAGCTAGGAAATTCTATTCTTGTGTAACCATTCAACTATTGTAAAACATATACTCTAAGTAAATCTCACTCAATGCTCATTTAAATTCATCATTCATGTTCATCAAAGAGTCTGAAACCCTAAGAACCATGGTTTAACTCCACATTGGACTAGGATTTCCTTATTGGGCCTAATAGACCAATAAGCATCGAATTCAACCATTTAGGGCTTGGAAACCCTATTTGGATTCTAAATGGACCCTATTCACAAATCTATAACATTTTGGACCATTTGGGCCTAAAATGATTCATTCTAACCCTAATGGGGCCTTATTTGGCCATAAAAACTCCAATTAACCTTAATGGACCTTAGAACCCATTCTTTTATACTATTGGGCCGTGAACTACCCTAAAGGCCCAATAGGCCGAAAATTTTATGATTAGGCTCTAAAATAAAGTTTAATGAGCTCAAACTATTCCATTTCTACCTTATTGGCCCAAAATCTCAACCCGACACCAATTAACAAAAAAAATTGAAATTGGGGGTTGACTTTGGAGATGCCACCTCAATATTGTTCACCATGTAAAAATGCATGGTCTCCCATATCCCCATGCAAGTCACCTCATCCTTCTCCCCCCTCTCTTATTCTACTTACGGCCGAGAGCTAAACACACACACACACACACATTCTTCCAAACACTTTCCAACCACTCTCCAAACACTCTCAAAGAATCTCCTCCTTCCTCCAAGATCTCAAAAATTTGCTAGAGTTTTAAGGATCTTCATCAATTCATTCCAATATTTGGTAAGTTATTGTCAAACACAAGTCGCTTCCTTCGTCTTAACATGAAAAACTCCTTCTTACATAGTTTTATTCCATGACCACACCTTAAAAGCTTCATAAGCTCAAATCCACTTCAAGGTGTTGCTAGGACCAAAATCCTTTCCATTCTTTCTTCAAAAACTGAAACATCAAACAAAGGTGAGTTCATACCCCCGTGTTTTTAGTTTTTACATTCTTTCCTTCAAAAATCTAGTTTTCAAAAGAATTTCGGGACAAAATTCCCTCTAACGGGGGGATGATGTCACATCTAGCATTTTAGCTAGGAAATTCTATTCCTGTGTAACTATTCAGCTATTGTAAAACATATACTCTAAGTAAATCTCACCCAATGCTCATTTAAATTCACCATTCATGTTCATCAAAGAGTCTGAAACCCAAAGAACCATGGTTTAAGTCCATATTGAACTAGGATTTCCTTATTGGGCCTAATGTACCGATAAGCATCCAATTCAACCATTTTGGGCTTGAAAATCCTATTTGGATTCTAAATGGACCCAATTCACAAATCTATAACATTTTGGACCATTTGGGCCTAGAATGATTCATTCTAACCCTAATGGGCCTTATTGGGCCATAACAAATCCAATTAACGTTAACGGACCTTAGAACCCATTTTTATATACTATTGGACCGTTAACTACCCTAAAGGCCCAAAAGGCCAAAAATTTTATGATTAGGCTCTAAAAATCCTAACTAAAGTTTAATGGGCTCAAACTATTCCATTTCTACCTTCTTGGCCCAAAATCTCGGCCCAACACCAATTAAAAAAAATGAAAATGGGGGGGGGGTTGACTTTGGAGATGCCACCTCCATATTGTTCACAATGTAACAATGCATGGTCTCCCACATCTCCATGCAAGTCACCTCATCCTTCTCTCCCCTCACTTCTTCTAGTCACGACTGAGAGCTAAGAACACACACACTGTAATGTCCCGTCTCCGGTACGATGATTCCATAGTATTTAATTAGAAGTTTGTAAGAGGGACTCGGCGAGTTCATAGCCTGACTCGCCGAGTAGGGACGGGATTTCGAGCACGTGTTAGTCGGCGACTCGGCGAGTCCATATTCGGGACTCGGCGAGTCTGCCTGCCTGGAAGAAACCCTAAATCCCCGGGTTGCTCACTATTTAAACGACCTTATAGCCCCCAATATCGCCTCCTTCACCCTCAGAGAGCTGTGAGAAAACCCTAATCCATCCTTGAGTGATCTAAGTGTTCTTGTGTGAAATTGTGAAGGCTTGAAGAAGAAGAAGAAGAAAGGAGCAAGGAGAAGAGGTGTAGAGCAAAGATCCAAGGGCAAATCAGAGTTCCTTGAGGTATTCTTCGGATTTCCTCCCCTTTTATGCTTTAAAACCCCATTAGAACTCTTCTAGATCTAGTTTGATGCTTTTCTCAAGCCTTATGATTGTATGGATGCCCTAATAGGTCGAGATATCCTTAGATCAGTTCATTTAGGAGTTGTAGAGCCCGGATCTATCGCCTTTTTGAAGATACTTTGCATGAAAACCCTAGATCTAGCCTTTATTATGCTTTTTGAGCCATTTTATCTTCATGGATGCATATGGGCACGTAAAGATAGAATCTTTATGTGCTAATCGAGTTAAGGGAGTCCAGATCTATAAGTTTCATACACTGGAGTCAAGCAGAATCGAGTTTTGAGTTGTTGCATGCAAGCGACTCGGCGAGTCGAGTCGCGAGTCCCCGATTTTCCCTTTTTGAGTGATGCCGAGTGGGACCAGTGAGTGGTAGAGTGGACTTAACGAGTTTGAGGTCAGACTCAGTAATGGAGGGACTCGGCGAGTTGTTCATACAACTTGGCGAGTCCAAGGCAATCTTCTTAGCTCGAAGAACAACTCGTCGAGTTGTTCATATGACTCGGCGAGTCGAATGCAGATTGCCTGAAGTTTTAGATTCGAAAGGGAACTCGTCGAGTTGATGCAATACTCGACGAGTAGCAGCGAGTAGGGTTGAGAAGTGAGTATAGGGACTCGGCGAGTTGGCGGCCCAACTCGGCGAGTCAGGTCAACTGTGGGTTGACTTTGACCAGGAGAGTTGACTTTGACCAAGAGAGTTGACTTTGATCATGAGAGTTGACTTTGACCATGGGTAAAAGAGTCATTTTACCCCAGTGCAGTGATTAGCATTGATTGAGTGTGTTTATGGACTTGTAGTCGGGGAGATACCGGAGCAGCAGCAGATAGCTTCCAGAGCCATACACACAGCAGCCAATTCACGAGGTGAGTTTCCTTCCGGTAGGAACGGGTCTACGGCCACAATGCCGACCCATTTAGTTAGTAGCAGTTCCGGACTTCAGTCCGAAGCAGTAGTTCAGTATGCTTGATGTCTCTGTGATTCAAGCACATTGTGTGTTATATGTTCCAGACTATGGTCCGATGCAGAATACAATATGTGTGTTATGTTAGTTGATATGTGTTATGCCATGCTATAATGAGTAGTTCCGGACTTCGGTCCGATGCAGTTAGTTCCGGACTTCGGTCCGATGCAGTCAGTTCCGAACTTTGGTCCGATGCAGTCAGTTCCGGACTTCGGTCTGATGTAGTCAGTTCCGGACTTCGGTCCGATGCAGTCAGTTCCGGACTTCGGTCCGATGCAGTCAGTTCCGGACTTTGGTCCGATGCAGTTAGTTTTGGACTTCGGTCCGATGCAGCTAGTTCCGGACTTCGGTCCGATGCAGTGGGCAAGGCCCAGTATGTGTTTTATATGTATTGTATGGTATGTGGTAGTTTGGGGCAGCTCATTAAGCTTCGTGCTTACAGTTTCAGTTTTGGTTTCAGGTACTTCCGCAAGCAAAGGGAAGAGCTCGGGATGATGGCATCGCACACACCACAGCTTCAGTTTTTATCCTGGGAGTTGATTCAGTTCTTGATTTTGATATGTTACAGTTATGATACAATTTTCCTCATAGTATTTTTACTATGGTTGAGATACATACTGTGTGGTTTTATGATATGATACTCAGATTTATGGTTTTTGGTTATATTGAAAAATGAAATTTTTGGGTCGTATTTTTGGGTTGTTTCAAGTTGGTATCAGAGCCTTGGTTTGAGGGATTCGGATACTTCCGGGTGTATCTGAACTCAAACTAAGGGGAAGATAAAAAGATTTTTTTAAAAAGGAAAATGTTTTCTAAAGAATTTTGAAAGCACTTAGAAAGAAAGAAATTTTTAGACGAGATAAGGGTGTGGTGCATGCGATCAGCCGAGCTCAAGTAAGTACTCCCAAATTACCCATACAAGTTATTTGTTCAGTTTCAGTTTCAGTAGAACAACATGCTAGTATAGGACTATGGATCTAGGAGGATGCCTTATGTGCTTGCTATATGTGTATCAGCTTTATGAGTATTGCATGCTAGTATTGAGTAGACAGCAGTAGGATAGCCTATTTAGGTTATGCCTGATAGTATGAGCTTAGCATTGTATGCTAGTACAGTTTCTTGTTATGAGAATAGTTTTGCCTGAGTATGTTTCCTTTATCCGAATGCTGCTTGCTTTGTGCTTTGTGGGATTCTGAGTGATGGGAGTTAGCCATTAGGTGAATACGTTACATTACATGTAATCAGGGTTGAATAATCTTAGAGTGCTGGATTTGACCCTATTTCGTAGCTCTCGTTTGAGTCCAACCGTTGTAGGGACGAGTCTTTTACTCGAAGGATTATCTGAGCCTCGTCACATGTGATGGTTTCCAGGTGGTGGCTAGTTGGCATCGCGAGGAGGCCTTGAGCAGTTGAGGACTGGTTTGAGTTGAGTCTGAGGTTTCCCTAGGGCAAGCCTAGGATGACAGTAGCAGATATCAGTAGTAGTAGAAGTGACTTGGTGGAGTCAAGGCAATTCTTGAGGAAAGTACGGATAGATGTGGAAGGTAGTATGGGCCCGTAGTACTGAAAGCAGAGGATCCGTACTGGAATCAAGAAAGGTTGAGACAAGACCAGGAAGCTAGTTGTAGTATCAATGATCCCTTGAGATATTTCAGTTTTCTGATGTAGTTGTGATGTGTTTCAGAATGGTGGTTTTGCGTTCGAGACCAGCAGCCGGCAGTGGAGGTGCCAGGGAGGGATCAGGTTCAGGCTCGAGGGACGAGCGCATGGATGAGCAGACCCGAGAGTTTCTTTCTTCAGAGATTACGCGTATCATTATAGAGAAGACTTCTGTGATCTTCGGTTCGATCAAGGAGGGAATCCTAGAGCTGATGGATGAGAGATTGGGCACCTTCCGTGCCGAGGTGGCGGCCATGATGGGGTTGCGCACCCTTACATTCAGGGAGTTCAGGGCGTGTGGAGCTCCAGACTATCACGGGGCGTGGGACCCCATAGCGAGTACTAGATGGTTGGCGGATGTGGCCAACGCTTTCCGCAGTAGCAGGTGTCCTGAGGGGGACAAGGTCAGATTGGCGTCTTGTCTTCTGAAGGACAGGGCACGGGATTGGTGGGAGGAGGTCGGACATACCATGGGAGATGATGCAGCATTGGACGCCGTGACCTGGGCTGACTTCTCTACCAGCTTCAGGGCGGAGTTTGCATCGGTTATTGAGGTGCAACAGTTAGCTAGAGAGTTTCAGGACCTCACCCAGACTACAGAGACAGTGGCGGAGATCACCGCCAAGTTCAGGGAGAGGGCTCTTCTCGTTCCTCAGTATGCAGCCGATGAGGAGATGAAGAAGGCCCGTTATCATGAGATGTTGCGGAGCGATATCCGCCAGTTTGTGAGCCGGTCCAGCTGTAAAACGCTGGATGACATGATTGCTAGGGCTCGGGAGAGGGAGATTGATCTCGAGATGGAGAAGAAGAGGAAACCAGAGGCGGTTTCGGGTACAGGTAGTTCAAGCAAAAAGCCCAAGGTTTCAGATCACAGATCTAGGAGTCAGCAGAGCCACGGTCGATGTGGCAAGTGTGGGAGATTACATGAGGGGGCGTGCAAGGCAGGGAGTTCCGGCTGCTACAAGTGCGGTCGGATTAGGCATTTGAGCAGGGATTGTACGGCCCCCGCTACTGCCGTTGCAGCATCTGATCTGATTTGCTTTCAGTGCAATCAGAGGGGACATAAAAAGTCCCAGTGTCCGAGTTTAGCCGCAGCAGGGAAGGTGGCTGTACCTGCCCCTGCTACCTTGAGGATTACAGATGGCCGGCAGGGCCGAGCTGATGTGCCTGTGGCGAAGAGTAGGGCGTTTCAGATGACAGCAGAGGAGACGCGAGCGACTCCTGATGTGGTGACGGGTATGTATCTTCCCTTCATCTCTATTTTTTTACTGATTGTTGTTGCTTATGATTATATGTTTTGTATAGGGTCGTTCTCTATGAACGGCATTTCTGCTATGGTATTATTCGATTCGGGGGCTACCCGATCATTCGTATCACTTGCGCTTAGCAAGAGATTTAGTAGAGCTCCAGGGGAGCTGGACTGTCCGCTAGAGGTCGAGATAGCAGATGATAGGACCGTGAGGGTCGCCAGAGTATTCAGAGGGTGTTCGCTTCAGTTGTTTGACGAACAGTTTTCGGTGGACCTGGTTCTTATTCCCCTGCGAGGGAATAAGGTTATAGTAGGCATGGATTGGCTGAGCCCCAATGGGGCGGTGATTGATTGTGAGCAGCAGTTAGTGAGGGTTCGCACTCCCAGTGGGGGAGAGTTAGTGATTCAGGGCAAGAGGCCACAACGCGGACCAACCTTTTGTTCCGCCGCGAGAGCGAGACGCTATTTACAGCAGGGTTGCGCTGGATATATAGCTTATGTATAGATGCTCGGGAGAAGGGTAAGGTAGTAGTAGACAATGTTCCGGTAGTGCGAGACTACCCGGATGTATTTCCCGAGGATTTACCGGGAATACCTCCTGAGAGACAGGTTGAGTTCAGGATCGACCTGATTCCTGGTGCGGCTTCGATAGCCAAGGCACCGTATCGACTAGCTCCCCCTGAGATGCAGGAGTTGTCTACGCAGCTGCAAGAGCTGCTAGACAAAGGTTTCATTCGGCCGAGTAGTTCGCCTTGAGGAGCGCCGATCCTGTTTGTGAGGAAGAAGGATGGGTCGCATCGTATGTGTATAGATTACCGGGAGTTGAATAAGGTAATGGTGAAGAACCGTTACCCACTTCCAAGGATAGATGATTTGTTTGATCAGCTTCAGGGAGCGTCTTGGTTCTCCAAGATCGATCTACGCTCTGATTACCATCAGATGCGGGTTAGAGATGAGGATGTGCAGAAGACTGCTTTTAGGACCAGGTATGGTCATTATGAGTTTGTGGTGATGCCATTTGGGCTCACCAATGCTCCAGCTGCGTTCATGGATCTCATGGATCGCGTGTGCAGGCCCATGCTGGATCGGTCAGTGATAGTATTCATAGATGATATCTTTGGTGTATTCCAAGACGCAGGAGCAGCACGAGGAGCACCTGCGGGAGGTGCTGGAGGTTTTGAGGAGGGAGAGACTTTTCGCAAAGTTCTCCAAGTATGAGTTCTGGTTGCGCGAGGTGCAGTTCCTTGGTCACCTCGTCAACTAGAAGGGTATTTTGGTAGATCCGGCCAAGATAGAGGCCGTGATGCAGTGGGAGGTCCCGAAGTCTCCATCTGAGATTCGGAGCTTCCTAGGGTTGGCAGGGTATTACCAGAGATTCATTCAGGATTTCTTTAAGATAGCAGTGCCGCTCACCCGACTGACCAAGAAGTCGGTGGTATTTTGTTGGGGGCCTGAGCAGCAGGCAGCGTTCGAGACCCTCAGACAGAGATTGTGCGAGGCTCCGATCCTTACCTTGCCAGAGGGAGTAGAGGACTTCGTAGTCTACTGTGATGCCTCGATCTCAGGTATCGGAGCAGTATTGATGCAGCGAGGCCATGTGATAGCTTACGCCTCGAGACAGTTGAAGCCTCACGAGGCTAACTATCCTACCCATGATTTAGAACTGAGGGCGGTTGTGTTTGCCCTCAAGATTTGGAGGCATTATCTTTATGGGGTCCGTTGTACTATTTACACGGATCACAAGAGTTTGAGGTACCTTATGGATCAGCCGAGTCTGAACATGAGGCAGAGGAGATGGTTGGATGTGTTAAAGGATTATGATTGTGAGATCCTTTACCATCCAGGGAAGGCCAACATGGTGGCCGACGCCCTAAGCCGCAAAGTGTCGGCAGCCCCTATCAGAGATTTGTGTTTGAGGATGACAGTGATCACTCCCTTGTTGGAGCGGATCAAGGAGGCTCAGGTTGAGGGCCTCAAAGAGGAGAGGCAAAAGTGTGAGAGGATAGTGGGCTGAGTAGCTTCATTTGATTATGACAGTCGAGGATTGCTGACGCTTCACGGGAGGGTATGGGTGCCATACTGGGGAGGAGTACGACAGGTGTTGATGGACGAGGCTCATAAGTCTCGATTTTCCATCCACCCAGGGGCGACGAAGATGTATCGAGATCTTCGACCCGATTATTGGTGGCCCTGCATGAAGCGGGACGTCGCCTGGTATGTTGAGAGATGCCTGACCTGCAGGAAGGTCAAGGCGGAGCACCAGAGGCCTCACGGCAAGATGCAGCCGTTAGACATTCCAGTGTGGAAATGGGAGGACATCACCATGGATTTTGTCACCAAGCTTCCCAGGACCGCACGAGGAGTGGATTCGATATGGGTAGTAGTGGATCGGTTGACGAAGAGTGCTCATTTTATCCCGATCCAGGAGAGTATATCGGCAGAGAAGTTAGCCGATATCTATGTGCGAGAGATTGTGGCACGTCATGGAGTGCCGGTATCGGTGGTGTCAGTCCGAGATGTCCGTTTTACATCCAGATTCTGGAAGCGGTTCCACGACGAGATGGGTACTCGTCTCCATTTCAGCACCGCTTTCAACCCTCAGACGGACGGGCAGAGCGAGAGGACGATTCAGACTCTCGAGGACATGCTCAGGGCATGTGTTTTAGATTTCGGTGGCAGTTGGGATACGTATCTTCCGTTAGCGGAATTTTCGTATAACAACAGTTATCATGCGAGCATTGATCGACCTCCCTTTGAGATGCTTTATGGGAGGAAGTGTACGACCCCGATTTGTTGGGGTGTGGTCGGTCAGCGAGTCATCGGGAGCACAGAAGTGGTGCTCAAGACAACCGAGTTGATCCAGCAGGTCCGTAGTAGACTACAGACTACGCAGAGTCGGCAGAAAAGTTACGTCGATAGGAGGCGTTCAGACTTGGAGTTCCAGGTGGGTGATATGGTCCTTCTGAAGGTCTCGCCTTGGAAGGGTGTCATCAGGTTCCGGAAGAGGGGCAAGTTGGGTCCCAGGTTTATTGGTCCTTTCAGGGTTTTGGCCCGGGTGGGTCGGGTTGCTTATCGGTTGGATCTTCCTGAGGAGCTTAGTCAGATCCACAACACTTTCCATGTGTCTCAGTTGAGGAAGTGTTTGGTGGATGAGTCAGCAGTTGTTCCCTTAGAGGATATTCAGGTTGATAGCAGCCTGAATTATATTGAGAGGCCGGTCGCGATTCTGGACCGGAAGACAAAGACCTTGAGGAACACGGAAATTCAGTTAGTGAAGGTGCAGTGGCAGCACCGGAAGGGGTCTGAGTGGACGTGGGAGGCCGAGGAGGAGATGAGAGAGAACTATCCGGAGATATTTGTAGATTCAGCCATAGCAGACTTCGAGGACGAAGTCTGAGTCAAGTGGGGGAGAATTGTAACGTCCCGTCTCCGGTACGATGATTCCATAGTATTTAATTAGAAGTTTGTAAGAGGGACTCGGCGAGTTCATTGCCTGACTCGCCGAGTAGGGACGGGATTTCGAGCACGTGTTAGTTGGCGACTCAGCGAGTCCATATTCAGGACTCGGCGAGTCTGCCTGCCAGGAAGAAACCCTAAATCCCTGGGTTGCTCACTATTTAAACGACCTTATAGCCCCCAATCTCGCCTCCTTCACCCTCAAAGAGCTGTGAGAAAACTCTAATCCATCCTTGAGTGATCTAAGTGTTCTTGTGTGAAATTGTGAAGGCTTGAAGAAGAAGAAGAAGAAAGGAGCAAGGAGAAGAGGTGTAGAGCAAAGATCCAAGGGCAAATCAGAGTTCCTTGAGGTATTCTTCGGATTTCCTCCCCTTTTATGCTTTAAAACCCCATTAGAACTCTTCTAGATCTAGTTTGATGCTTTTCTCAAGCCTTATGATTGTATGGATGCCCTAATAGGTCGAGATATCCTTAGATCTGTTCATTTAGGAGTTGTAGAGCCCGGATCTATCGCCTTTTTGAAGATACTTTGCATGAAAACCCAAGATCTAGCCTTTATTATGCTTTTTGAGCCATTTTATCTTCATGGATGCATATGGGCACGTAAAGATAGAATCTTTACGTGCTAATCGAGTTAAGGGAGTCCAAATCTATTAGTTTTATACATCGGATTCAAGCAGAATCGAGTTTCAAGTTGTTGCATGCAAGCGACTCGGCGAGTCTGAAGAACGACTGGGCGAGTCGAGTCGCGAGTCCCCGATTTTCCCTTTTTGAGTGATGCCGAGTGGGACCAGTGAGTGGTAGAGTGGACTTAACGAGTTTGAGGTCAGACTCAGTAATGGAGGGAGAGTTGTTCATACAACTCGGCGAGTCCAAGGCAATCTTCTTAGCTCGAAGAACAACTCGTCGAGTTGTTCATATGACTCGGTGAGTCGAATGCAGATTGCCTGAAGTTTTAGATTCGAAAGGGAACTCGTCGAGTTGATGCCATACTCGACGAGTAGCAGCGAGTAGGGTTGAGAAGTGAGTATATGGACTCGGCGAGTTGGCGGCCTAACTCGGCGAGTCAAGTCAACTGTGGGTTGACTTTGACCAGGAGAGTTGACTTTGATCAGGAGAGTTGACTTTGACCATGGGTAAAAGAGTCATTTTACCCCAGTGCAGTGATTAGCATTGATTTAGTGTGTTTATGGACTTGTAGTCGGGGAGATACCGGAGCAGCAGCAGATAGCTTCCAGAGCCATACACACAGCAGCCAGTTCACGAGGTGAGTTTCCTTCAAGTAGGAACGGGTCTACGGCCACAATGCCGGCCCATTTAATTAGTAGCAGTTCCGGACTTCAGTCCGAAGCAGTAGTTTAGTATGCTTGATGTCTTCGTGATTCAAGCACGTTGTGTGTTATATGTTCCGGACTATGGTCTGATGCAGAATGCAATATGTGTGTTATGTTAGTTGATATGTGTTATGCCATGCTATGATGAGTAGTTCCGGACTTCGGTCCGATGCAGTTAGTTCCGAACTTCGGTCCGATGCAGTCAGTTCCGGACTTCGGTCCGATGCAGTTAGTTCCGGACTTCGGTCCGATGCAGTCAGTTCCGGACTTTGGTCCGATGCAGTTAGTTTCGGACTTCGGTCCGATGCAGCTAGTTCCGGACTTCGGTCCGATGCAGTGGGCAAGGCCCAGTATGTGTTTTATATGTATTGTATGGTATGTGGTAGTTTGGGGGAGCTCACTAAGCTTCATGCTTACAGTTTCAGTTTTGGTTTCAGGTACTTCCGCAAGCAAAGGGAAGAGCTCGGGATGATGGCATCGCACACACCACAGCTTCAGTTTTTATCCTGGGAGTTGATTCAGTTCTTGATTTTGATATGTTACAGTTATGATACAGTTTTCCTCACAGTATTTTTACTATGGTTGAGATACATAGTGTGTGGTTTTATGATATGATACTCAGATTTATGGTTTTTGGTTATATTGAAAAATGAAATTTTTGGGTCGTATTTTTGGGTTGTTTCACACACACACACATTCTTCCAAACACTCTCAAAGAATCTCCTCCTTCCTCCAAGATCTTGAAAATTGGCTAGAGTTATGTGACTACCCAAAATTTTCATTTGTATAAACTCCGCAATCAAGCATGTCAAAAATTTGCCAAATTCATCTCGAAACATTTTGGCCGGTTTTAAGTCCGTTTGAGTATTTTATTTTAATTTAATTTATCATCAAACGAACAATTAAATGGAATGTCCGTTAGGTGTATTGTATAACGATTAATCAATAAACACCTTGGCTAGGTGTTTACAGCCAAACAAGGGTGTTTGGGTCGTAAACTCCCTTTGGCATGGACTCATGCATATAGCATGAGTTTACTCTCCATTCTTCACTTTTCAATTCCCACCTCAAGAACACTCAAATTTCTCTCTCAAGTATCATATCACTTTTCCGTGAAATCCGCCAAAATGTAAGCATTTTCTTCCTAGATTCGTTCCTATAACACCTTATCTAGTGTTTATACTCGATTTCATCCATGGAAATCTCCTCTTTTCTTAGATCTTCAAGTGTTCTTCAAAACACCAAGAACACACACCAGTGTTCTTAGCCAAAATCGATCATTCAAGCTCCTAGATCGTAAGTACACTTGCCCTAGCTTCTTGTGTGCTTAATATGAACTTGTTTAAACTCAAAAATAATCAAAATCCCCATGTTCATATGTGTTTACGGTTTGGGAAGACCTCCCAAAACCGTAAACACCTTCAAAGGGTGTTTAAGTGCCCTTAACACCTTCTACGGCATGTATAAGTGACTAGAACCTTTCATGCATAAGATAGAAGCACCAAAACACGAAAGAAATGGACAAACATGAGTTTACGACTGTAAACCATTGTGTTTGTGACTGTTAACTCCCAAGGAGTGGTCCAAGGACTGTAAACTCCAAAAGGAAGTCATTTCGAGCCCCAATCACTTCCTAAGCCCTTGATTCGAGTCTAGCATAATTCCTTGAGTGGTTTAGGACCTTTGAACACCCAATGGCACCACTTCCATGAGTTTACGACTGTAAACTCATGGGGGAAGTGGTCCAGAAACCGTAAACACCCATAAGGGCCACCATTTGAGGAGTAAAGTCCAATGTGAGGCCATACTCTCTTTATATGCAACCCTTGGTACTCCTAGCACTTGTAGCAAAGTGTTTTCATGATTTGGGATGTCCTTACTTGCATAATTAGTTATTAAATGACTAATTGGATACTTAAATGTATCATTAGATGTTAAATAGGATTTGCGTGTGTGGTCAAGTCCTCACTTGACACTTAGCATCCTATACCATCCGTTCATCCGCATCACCCACGTCAGGTGAGTTCATACCCCTGAATCAACCTTTTAAATGATTTTAAATGATTATATGGGGGGAATACAAGTTGAATTATAGAGTAATTAGATCAATCACATGTGATTAATAACTGTATAGCAAATAGATTTTTACATGTTAAACTGCTTTATCCAGTTAAAGGTTTTCTAAACTTGTTTTCAAATCTCTTTTAAAGTATGAATATCTCTTTATAGTTTATTAAAGATTTTTCAAAGTTTTTACCAAAACTTCTTTTATACTTTTATATTGTCAAATGCATGCTTGTATATGTATAGTTATCTAAGAAATGTTTAAAGGACTTAGGAAGGCTAACTCGCTTTTTTTCCTTTTCCTTGTTTGGATGTGGCTTTAGAGTAACGGTTATCCGTCCGAAGGTTGTTTAAATATTAGTTATATATTATGTATACATATATAGTCATAAAAGTTCCATTAATCAATTCATCACCTTTGGGTAGCAAAGGCATCTAGATAACCTCTCAAGTAAACTATAATAGGCATAGTTTAGAAACCAACTCTAACATTCATGAAGGAGAACTTAGTTATATCTATATTCTAAAACATATACTTTTAGTAAAAGGAAAGGTTTATAGAAATCAAAACACGGGATACATCCTCATGACGTGGATTCCACCGTTGTCAAGTTGGTAACCAGAGTCTCTTGGAGGGAGATCGGGCATTGTGTGTATAGATCTATACAGGATAGACACTCCCACATCCTGACTGCTAGCTACAGTCCTGGCCGACCAAGCCAAGGGGTGACAAATGTCACATTCATTCCGACGCCAGTAGGTCGTCAAGTATTCGATTGTCAATCAGTATGGTTACGAGTATCTTTACGTTTACATTATAATTCATGGCTTTAAAGTAATAAGTATTATCACGGTATTTTCTATATATGAAACCATCATAACCTATTTTCCTAGTTATATATACTAGGTCACATTATAAACCTTTAAACCAACCCACATAGGATTAAAGGCTAATTTAGACTCTCCGAGGCATGTTGTTCGTTCAATACCATCCTGGAGTCTGTGTTTTACTCTTTTAGACCCTCTGATGCGTGTTGTTCATTCAACACCACACTAGGGTCTGTATTTGATTCTTTTAGACTTTGCTAGGCGTGTTGTTCATTTAATACCACCTGGAGTCTGTATTTGTTTACCCTTTTTAGACTTTGCGAGGCATCCCGCCTGGAGTCTATGTTTTGTTACCTTTAGACATTGCTAGAAGTGTTGTTCATTCAATACTACCCGAAGTCTATGTTTTATTTATTTTTAGCCAGCAACATTACCACTGAGGTAAAAATATTATTTTCCCTATTACTTGTGATTATGATCTTCTCACATATTCTTTAAAGTATAAATCATATTTTGATAATGATAGTACCTTTAAGGGAAAATGTTTCTTAAACATAAAACAATTGAGTCTTGGTAGAAGACAACTTTTATTAGAAAATATGGGATTTTCTAGAAGGGATTCTAATACTCTGTAAACCCAAGTCACCATCACCTAGTGATATTATTTTTAAGTAAAACATGTATTTATAACCAATATCATTAAATACTTATGAACTCACCAACATTTAGAAATGCTAATACTCGCTTTCAAAATAACTTCTATTCTCAGGTCATCGGTAGACAGGTACACTCCGGGAGCTTTTGCGAAGTCAGCCTAGTACCAAGCTGCAGCTTATGTTATTTCCTATATCTACTTTGATGTTATTGTTAAATGTAACCTATGTAAAATTATTACTATTAATGCAATGGTTTTTGTACTTTGATTACTATATTGCATATGTTGTGATACTTGACATGACGTCCTCCACCCCAAAATGTTTCCGCCATTCCGGTTTTAGGGTGTAACAGATTGGTATCAGAGCATTGTTTATTGTGAGCTCAGTATAAATCTAATCATAAAAGATATACAACCTATAAATACATTGGGATAAAACACTCTGACCAAGAATTATACTTTAAAATTGTTGGGTTAAAGATTTATTTGAAGGTTGCGTCTTTGGGCTCGGTTATTTGTTTATTTAATTTGTATTCCGGTTTGGGCCTGTCCAACCGAGAGCCCATTATGTTTATTATATAAGTATATGCTTGCATGCATATTAGGTTAACGATTGATCTAGAGCATAACGATAGCATTTACAGATTTCTTTGATCGTTCTTGTAAACCTACCAATCCTCTACAGTTGATGTTCTTAATCGAGCTCTTCTGAGGATTTTGTTTAATCATTCGACTCGTTTGATTCACTCTTGCCTTGTTCTTATTTTCGTGTTCTTGCTGTTTTATATTTACTTACTTGTTTAAGATCTAATCGATCTTCATAGATTAAAGTTTTAATCTCATCAATTGGTATCAGAGCAGGAGGCTGCGTAATCGATACACATCTTTTCTGTGAAAAGGTTTCAATTAGGGTTTTTCCGCAACTACCGATATTTATTGAGCCGTCATCTCATTATTGACGTATCTTGATATTTATTGTTTTGCCCTAATCTGCTTTATTACAAGTCTGATCTTTGAACAGGTTTTTCGATCATAATGGATGAGTCGCAATCAAATCCTATCAATATTTCCAACAGCATCGGTTCAACCACGAAGATTCCTATCCTATATACCCATGACTATGAAGTCTGGGCGCATCACTTCGAAGACTACGTGATAGGATCTGAGGATAATGGATACCTCATATGGGAAGCTATCATTAATGGACCTTTTTCTCATTCTGCAACGTCCAGGATTATCAAAACTCAAAAGGAGTACAATGATCTGCTGAAGGATGTTAAAGATATTGCACAAGATGAAAAGGATAAATTCCAGTGCAATATCAAGGCGTTAAGATTGATAAGATTCGCCCTTCAGTCCGACACCTTCAGGTTGGTCAGCTCATGCACGACGGCAAAGGAAGTTTGGGATAGACTTCGCAAACTGTACTCTACAGACGAGGATCTTGAACATTCTATCCAAATCTTGCTCTTATCTGAGTTTGGAGAATTCAGGCAAGGAGCCGAAGAAACAGTGACCCAGACGTTCGATCGCTTCAATCATCTTCTCAGCAGGATGATCAAGCATGACATCGAAAGGAAGCTTATCGAGCAGAAGGTTACATTCTTAAATGGTCTGAGGTCTGAATGGAGAGCAGTGGTGTCTACAGTCAAAGCCCATGAGCAGTTTAAATCATATTCTTTGGCAAAACTGGTGGGTATTCTCAAGTCCCAGGAGAAGATTGTACTGCAGGAGAAGAACGTTGTTTCAAGCCTTGGTTCGCTGGCCCTCCTGTCAAAAAGTAAAGCTGTGATGGAGGATGAAGACCTTAACTTGGAGGAGTATGACCTCACATCTGAGGATTATGCTATGATGGTTTCTAACCCCAAGAGGTTCATAAAGAAGAGATTCCCCAACAATAAAAACCGAAACTGGCAGGGGAGTTATAGTTCAGAAAAAGTTAACAATGAACCGAAGGTTGAAGAGCCCAAGAAGGAACCGAAGGTGGATGGTGATTCTGGAGTAAGCTGTTACTACTGTGGTGGGAAAAACCACTATGCTAAAGATTGTGTCCTTAAGAAGATGGCTGAAAAGGATGATGAAAAGGATGAGGAAGCTGTGCTGCAGAAAAGGCTCGATGAGATGAGAAAGAAGAAGTCTACCGCTAACCATTCCATGAATGCTCTTATTGTGCAGGGTTCGGTTGCTGATGACGAGTTCGGTAGCGTGGAAGTTTGGTCTACCGACTCAGAAGACGATGACGTGAGGAAGCCTACTCATGGAAAGGCTTATGTGGCAAAGGAGGAGAGCAGTGGAGGAAGATGCTTCATGGTGTCTGATGTATCTCAGATGAGGGGATACAACACTGATGGTGGAAGCAATGAACTGAAGGGGTAGGAGGACATGTGCTTTACGGCCAAACCACTCAGCCAGCAGTTCAATGAGCTTGATGAACTGATAAAGAAGGTACAATCGGTCTTCATTTCATTTAAAGTACCACAATCCTCATATGAGAAAGAACTAAAAAATGTTAATACAAGAATTTCTCATCTAGATAGTAGCTTAACTCAAACTCGAGTCACCAATTCTAACCTAACTGATTAATTAAGCAGGGTGTCTTCGAAGAGTGAGGAGCGGCGCATGTGGATTGAGTTGAAGGAGTCTGAATTAGTTAAAATTAAAGACAAAAACATTTATTTACAAAGAAACAATTTAAAGTTGTTAAAACAGCAGAATGTTTTTTGTTTAATTGCAAAACGTCTTTACTCTAATATTACTCAGCTTCACTTAGACTGTGAAATAGGCCAAAAGATCCATCGCATGATTTTGCCCTTCCTGGAGTTTAAGGAGGATGAAATTGATGTTAAAGCTTATAACTGTGAGAGTGTGATATCATCTGATGATGTCAATCCGACCTACATGTATGGACTGGACAAAATTGAGTCCTTCATTAAATCCAAGGACCACAAGGACATGCTTAAAAACCTTTTGGATGAAAATGATAGACTTAAACTGAGAACCGAAACCATACAAAAATTTGACTCTTTAAACGCCAACGTAAGCTCAGAAAACAAAATTGATGTTGAAAATGCATCTGAGCTTAACGAGGACGAAAACATGAGTGAAATTTCTGTAAAGGACACGGTTGACTGCTCAGAATTTGTAAAAAGCGAACCTGAAAATCACAAGAATCTAATTTCTGAAAATTCAGTGTAGTTCGCTCGATTGTCCCAACAAAATTCCCCGATCTTAGCAGAGAAAGCAGTTGTGTATCAAAAGGTCAGGACCACTCCAAATCAAGTATACAAGGTCACTGGAGTAACCGAACATCAGACGGCTGAACTCACAGCTATTGTAAACGAAGACAATGCTGATGGTTGTGATGAGTACTTCTGGTCAGCTCCGATAGATAATGCAAATGAAACGGTAGGCTTATCAGAAAGAACCTCTTGGATGAGTAAAGGTAGATACATATCTGAACCCTTGAATAAGCTAGATAATTTCGATGAGCCAAGCACCAGTAGTACGAAAGACATTCCTCAGGAGAATGAAAGTTCGGCAAAAGAAGACGTTCCCTCTACTTCCTCAGTTCAAAGTGAAACTCCTACAGTTCAAAATGAACCAGCCAAGGAGAAACCGAAAATGAAAGCTAATATTCATCATCAACCGAAGCAGATGAGGAATAAGAAACGTGAAAGGAACCAAAGATACAGGAAGAATCTCTCAGAAAGGAGGCAATTCTGGCAATCCCAGAATGCATACTTCTCACATCAAGACAAGAATCTGAAGTATGAAAACAATCCTGTCGGAAAGCCTGAGAGCCACAACAACCGAAAGCAAAGGTTCGGTTCTGAGAATGACTTCAACCGAAAGCAAAGGTTCGGTTCAAAGAACGATTCCAACCGAAAGCAAAGGTTCGGTTCTGAAGTCAAAAGAGATCAAAACTCTAAGGTCAGTCCCTCCAATGATCAAAAGCAAAAGGGTCACCTAGAGTCTCCAGCCAAGAAGTCCTCTCAATCTAAACCCACTCCTTCTAGTTCATCTAATTCTTCTACTTCCACCAATTCATCTCCATCTTGCTCTAAAGCTCATTCTGTTCATTCTCAAAAATCTCATTCGTCGGCTGAACAAAAGGGCAAACAGAAGGTTTCTACATCCACACCAGAGTCTAAACCGAACGCACCCAATCGTAATAAAATAAAAGTTTTTACCATTAAAAAGAAAGATGAAACAACACTTATAAAACGAACATATCTTGTTGACATCTCTCTTACTGTTCCTGTTCCCATGAAAAGCTCACGTGGACCCAAGAAACTTTGGGTTCCTAAATCTGCTTAATTTTTGCAGGTTATAAGTGACGAGCAGATCGACGAAGAATGGTACATCGATAGTGGCTGCTCACGTCACATGATAGGGAGGAAAGAGGAGCTCAGGGAATACAGGTCTGTTGCAAATGGTGGCAATGTCAAGTTTGGAAACAATTCTTTCGGCACCATAAAGGGATACGGAATGATAACTAATGGTGATTTCACTATAAGGAAGGTGGCTTATGTGGAAGGACTCCAACACAACCTCATCAGTGTATCTCAGCTTGTTGGAGGTACAGGTCTCAAAGTCTCATTCGATGATGAAGGTTCTGAAATTATTGAGAAAAAGACAAAGAATGTAATTCTCAAGTCGGAGCGAAAGGGTGAAATGTTTCCTCTAAACCTTAAACCCATCAAAGGAAACCCAGCTATATGCTTGCTATCAAAAGCTCAATCTAACGAAAGCTGGTTGTGGCACTGAAGACTCTCTCATATCAACTTTAAAGATATCAACCGACTTGTCACTGGAGGTCATGTTAGGGGTCTTCCATTGCTCAAGTTCGATAGAGATCATTTGTGTGCTGCATGCGAAATGGGGAAGCAGAGTCGTCAAAGTCATCCATCTGTAATTAACACAAAAGTTGTTGAACCACTCGAATTACTTCATATTGATTTGTGTGGTCCTTTATCTATCGAAAGCATCGGTGGTAGCAAGTATATTCTTGTTATTGTTGATGACTTTTCATGACTTACATGGGTGTTCTTTCTAAAGCTCAAATCTGAAGCGACTCATAAGCTGAAAATTTTTATCAAGCAAATTGAAGTACAGCTCAAGAAGGTCGTTCGCAACATCAGGAGCGACAATGGTCTGGAATTCAAAAACAGGGATTTTGAAGAATTTCTAGCAGAAAAGGGAATAAGTCACAACTTCTCAGCTCCTTACACACCTCAACAGAATGGAATAGTCGAAAGACGAAACCGATCTTTGTGTGAAGCTGCCCGAACTATGCTAAGTTTCGCTTCCTTACCTCTTTATTTTTGGGCTGATGCTATTTCTGCTGCTTGTTTTACACAGAACAGGTCCTATCTCAACAAGCGATTCACGCTCACACCTTATGAGATACTAAACAACAGAAAGCCCAATGTGAAATTTTTCCACGTGTTCGGCTCACGGTGTTTCATCTTTAACTCTAAAGAACACCGCAACAAGTTCGATGTCAAAGCCGACGAGGGAATCTTTCTGGGCTACTCTCTCACATCCAAAGCATACAGAGTCCTAAACAAGCGTTCGAGAAAAATTGAAGAGACATATTACGTGACCTTTGACGATAGCTATGTCAAAAAGCTACAAGCCAAAGAAGACACCGCTGGGGAAATCTTTCCTCAAACTGGCCAAGTCACAGTCTCGATCGCTAATCTATACGAGAAATTTCTGGAGCTCTTTGACGAACCAGAGAAAGCTTCTCTCTCAGAAGCAGGCATAGCAGACAACAAGGTAGACCACATGAAGCAAATTGTCGAAGAAGCTACCAGGAAAATGAATGAAGGAGGATCGACTTCTGATGAACCTCCATCCAACAATGCTTCAGTCGAGGGGGAGCCAAGCTAACATGTCGAGGGGGAGCCAAGCTCACATGTCGAGGGGGAGCCAAGCTCTACCACTGCAACCAAAAGTGATTCTCCAACCGAAAGTGCTTCTCCAACCGAAAGTGCTTTTCCAACCGAAGGTGCATCAACGCCTGCAAGTCCAGCATCACAAGAAACCCCTGAACCTCAAGTTTCTCAAAGCTCATCAATCGAGGGGGAGCATGATGATATGACACTTGACTACGATAGCCAATCCGAGCCAGAAGAAATGATCAATGCTGAACTAGACCCAACCTTTGATCCAAATTACCCTCCTCTTACCAAATGGACCAGAGATCATCCTATCTCTCAAGTGGTTGGTGATGTCTCTGAAAAGGTTCTGACCCGATCACAACTGAAGGCAAAACAGACATCCTTATTTTCAAAGGTTGAGTTTTGTATGTTTAACTCATTCGTATCAAAAGTTGAACCGAAGACAGTTAACACTGCTCTCGATCACTCTGATTGGGTTCAAGCAATGCAAGACGAACTGAACGAATTTGAAAGGAACAAAGTCTGGCGCCTCATTCCAACTCCTCCAGATGCTTCGGTTGTTGGTCTCAAATGGGTCTTTAGGAACAAAATGGAAAAGAAGGGAATGTTATAAGGAACAAAGCTCGTCTGGTAGTAAAGGGATACTGTCAGGAGGAAGGGATTGATTATGAAGAGACTTTTGCTCCTGTAGCTAGGCTGGAACATGTAAGAATATTTCTTGCTTATGCTGCCCACAAAAACTTTGAATTTTTCCAAATGGACGTCAAGTGTGCATTTCTTAATGGAGAACTCGAAGAAACGGTGTATGTGGAGCAACCTCCTGGGTTCGTGAACGAAAAGTATCCAAACCATTGCTATATTCTGGATAAAGCTGTGTATGGCCTTAAACAAGCTCCGAGAGCCTGGTATGAAACGCTAACTAAATTCTTAAAGATGTCTAAATTCAAACAAGGTTCGGTTGACCCAACCTTCTTTCGCAAAAAGGAAGGTAACCACCTTATGATAGTTCAAATTTATGTCGATGACATTATCTTTGGCTCTACGAATCCTAGCTTAACAGCTGAATTCAGAAAGTTGATGGAGACTAAATTTGAAATGAGCTCAATGGGTCCTATTAACTTTTTCCTTGGTTTAAATATTAGACAGGGACCCGAAGGCATCTTTATCAATCAGGAAGCTTACATGAAGACTCTCCTAGCAAAGTTTGGTATGATGGGAGACTCCAAAGTCAAAGTCCCAATGGCATTTGGCACCAAGCTAACTCCATCCCTAGACAAACCGGCTGTCGATATCACGCTCTATCGTCAAATGATAGGCTCACTAATGTATCTTACTGCTAGCAGGCCTGACATCATGTTTTCTGTGTGTTATTGTGCTCGATTTCAGGCAAACCCACGCGAACCTCACATGCTTGCAGTGAAGAACATTTTACGCTATCTCAAGCGAACCACCTCCTTAGGTCTATGGTATCCTTCCAACTCAGGCTTCTTCGTTCAAGCCTATTCTGATGCTGACCTTGGAGGATGTGGACTCGACAGAAAAAGCACTACTGGTGGCTGTCAATTCCTTGACGGGAAGTTGGTCAGCTGGCAATCCAAGAAACAAACGTGTGTGTCGTTGTCTACTGCCGAAGCAGAATACATAGCCGCTGCTTCCTGCACCTCACAAGTGATTTGGATCCAGAGTCAACTTCGAGACTATGGACTCAATATGAAGAAGATCCCACTATATTGTGACTCTGAAAGTGCAATTAGGATCTGTCATAACCCAGTGCAACACTCTAAAACCAAACACATAGCACTGAGGTATCACTTCATCAAAGATCACGTGGAAGATGGAAACGTCGAAGTTCACTTCGTAAGAACCACTGATCAACTGGCTGACGTCTTTACCAAAGCTCTTCCTGAAGCATCATTCAACAGAATATTGCAAGGGCTAGGTATGATGGAATCAGAGTCAGTACCTCACACTACCTCTCAATCTCCAACGTAAGAAGCGAAACCAACCGAAATTTCGGGTTCGGTTAAACCATCTGACTCGCTCATCACTTCAAAGGTAGTTTTTCTTGGTTATATATTTCTTGTACAAAAATTTTTTTAGTGTTGAAAATATTTTCCAATTGCATGTCTAAATTCCTTGGTTTCTCAAAATTTTCCAAAACCGAAACCTACCGAAGGTTCGGGTTCGGTTTTTCAAAAGTTTGTTGAACCGAAACCAACCGAACGCTCGGGTTCGGTTTTTCAAAATTTTGTTAAACCGAAACCAACCGAACGCTCGGGTTCGGTTTTTCAAAATTTTGTTGAACCGAAACCAACCAAACGCTCGGGTTCGGTTTTTCAAAATTTTGTTGAACCGAAACCAACCGAACGCTCGGGTTCGGTTTTTCAAAATTTTGTTGAACCGAAACCAACCGAACGCTCGGGTTCGGTTTTTCAATTTTTTCCCAACCGAAACCAACCGAACGTTCGGGTTCGGTTTTTCATATTTTTTTCAAAGTTTTTTAAATCTTATTTTTTTTCTTACTTATTTTTTTTTTACTTATTTTATTTATTTTTTTTCTTTTATCTTTTTTAATAAATCTCAAAAACTCCAAAAATATTTTTTTTTTTACTTTTCTTGTTGTGTGTTCGTTCGTTTATGGGGGTATAAATGTTGGATTAATTAAGTGTCTCTAGAAGCATGCTGCTGTATGTGTCCCAAGCCTCATAAGATTTTGAATAATAGCCTTCATGACCTGGTATAAACAAACCTTGTCTTCCCAATAAGGCTAACACATTTATTCTAATCGTGAGCTACCTCACTCTCTTCTCACATGAGTTAAGAGTTTTTCTGCTTGGTCCTTATTTTCGCAGCAGAGGTACTTTATCTTCTTACACCATCTCCTTACACTTCTCCATTACATTCGTTTCATCAACGTAACCCTTGAGACTCTCAGAAATTACCACTGAGGTTTATGGTTACACAACATCTGTGTTTATGATCTTAGTTTCGTGCCACTACGTGCTGAGTGAAACCCAAAATTCAACACCAAATCTGAATTGACGGTGAACAATTAATTTGCTTAAGTTTTCACCAAAGAATTGACGAATGTACCTTCATGAAATCTCAAATTTTCTTTTGTGTGATTCCTATGAAATTGTTAAACACCATAACATTTCTTCCCTTGGGATCTAGTTTTTAATTTTTTTATCTGAGATTTTATATTTTTCCAAGCCAATTTAAAATAAATTCGTACCTACTTGTTCAACAGACTACACCGGTCTCACAAGTACTTTGATCCCTTTCTTTCTTATTTCAAGATTAGAATTGCTGCATCAAAGCGAAAGCCACCCTAAAGTAGCCTAATTAAAAGAAGCCTTTCAACATTTCTGAAAAAGTGATTGATCGTAATTCAACGGGAATCCACATTAACACTTTAAGGTCTCTCTTGAACTTGAAGGAAGAGATTCGTGCCCGGGATCATCAGTTTCGTGTCATTATTGACATCATAGTAAATCCTAAAAAGAGTTGCTTTATTTCTTTTCTTTTTACACTCTTTGCACGAAAATCTTTGATTTTCCAAAATTCCGTTACTAATCAATTTCAGGCTGATTTATTGCATTCGTGGTTAATAATTAAGACGTGGTCAACAATCCTCCACGTGGGCAGTTTATTCAAAAGATGCGATTTACAAGATAAGACGAAGGGTTGCTGACTCAGGCGGGAAATAAAAGGATTGAATTTCAACCGGTGGTAAAAAAAAAATTAAAAAGGGGCGCGTGTGAATTTGAAACGGCCATACTTTTACTGACAAAGTGGACGCATGTGCGAAATCCAAGTGACATTCCTCTGGCACTTCAAAGCGCGTGAGGATTTGAAACGGTTTTTCTTCTGAAACGGCGCTTGTTGGGCGGCGTGATCCTAGGAATCTGACACTCTCTCTCCTACGTGATCATCGCACGCCTCAACTGTCACGCATCTGTCATTCAGGAAACCTTTTCGTATTTCCATAGAAGATTTGAAACGATTTTTCTCTCTCCTTTCACCCACTATAAAAGGCAGTCTTAACCACGATTTACCTCTTTACTGCTTCAAAATTTCCAAGAGAGCAAAAACTCGAAAAAGCTTCACTGTTCATCATCTTCTTTAACCTTCAACAATGGTAGAATCATCATCCGTTCATGCTACCTCACAAATCCTTCCTATTTGTCCACAACAATGCCTGGTGATCGACCTCAACCCTCTGGCGTACGACTCTTACATGACGCCGATCATCGAGTGCCTGAAGTACTCCCAAATCGCTCCAGCTCTCTCCAGGATTGAGTCTGTGCCAATGGTGGTTCTCTCGCAGGTGTATGCGACTGCTTATTACGACAAAGCAGTTGAGCGGGTGTTCTTTGAGGTTGCTGATCACAAGACCTCGATTTCAAGGCAGCGATTCTGCACTCTGCTAGGGTTTGCTGCTGACTCTTCAAGAATCAATCCGGAGACGATTCTGGTGGGCCATCTTTACAACATGTTTTATAACATGGGGTACACGGAGGCGCTCGTCTCCGTCGTAAAGTTCAAGAAGTCCTGCTTGCCGCCGCAGTGGAACGGCATGTTCACAGTCCTCTTCAAGGGCTTGTCGGAACGGAGCTCAGGATCCGACGGTGCTAGTCGACTTTTCTTGTCGATCATGTATGCAGTCTACAACGGGATCAACTTGGATTTTGGGTTGGTCCTCTGGCAACAGCTCATCCAGAGCCTTTCTTCTTCATCACGGCATTCGGAGGTGTCGCTTGCCCGGTTCTGGATTCTTATCACCAAATGGGCGATGGATAAGCTGGATATACCTACTGCTGCTGATGCGGTGATGTCTTCGGTCGGTACTTTTCATACCACCAAGATAATCGTTTCTGATGCATCCAAATTTTCTTTCATTGGCTCTATTCCGGAGACAATGTACGGCGATGTTCCTTCTGACAGCAGGATCATCAGGACGATCAAGGAGTTCAAACAGTCAGGGCCAAGGGAACTCACACCGGAAATGCTCAAGTCCATCCACGATGCTGACAAACCGGTGCCCAGGGGCAAAAAGGCGGACAAAGGGAAGCAAGCGACCAAAGCTCCTAAGGGTCCTTCTCCCAAGAAGAGGAAACAGGCAAAAGCTGCACAGTCCCCACAACCGAAGAGGAGGAAGACTCAACCGAAGCGCAAGCTTGTCATCCCTTCCTCTTCAAGTGACTCAGAAGGTGAGAGTTCGGATTCGGACGGCTCTCAAGGAGGCGAAACCCCTCAAAGAGGCAACACCCCACCCCGATCTCCTACCCCAGATATGGAAATCCACAACTCACCCATTCCTTCACCCACTCAAACTATCCCTACTTCCATTCCGACCATAAACCCCACTACCACTATTCCCCCAACCTCTTTCCCTATACCACCACCCATTTTCACTGATACAACAACAACCACTACAAAGGTTACAACCAACGTATCTGATACGGGGGTTCATACCAGTGCAATCGAAACCCCACCCGTAACCGAACCACCTCAAACCGAAACCCAGCATACAACTGAACCTACCCACACTCAACCACTACCCGAAACTACCCCACCCCATACTCAACCTGAACCTACCCAAACTACTACACCCCCAGCTTCACCACCCCCATCATCTCCAGATCATGCCTCTGATGGAGATAACCCGTTTCTTAGCGGTGACAATATGACCTTCGATTCGGTCTATTTTAGTCCTTTTGAGGTTCAGAGTGATGAAGAGGATGATGCTCCAGTGACAAAGAAGCATCTTAAGGAGCTCAACGAGAAGGTTGACTTACTTCTCGCCTCATCTTCCAACCAATAGTCCTCTCTCTCTCTCTCTCTCTCTGAAGCTGCTCTTCAGAAGATTGTTGATGCCTTCTCCAGGGCTCAACATGATTCGGTAGCCTCAGTCACTGCCGCCATAGACGCCTCTACCAAAGCCTGTGAGGCGGCGACCGCAGAAGCTGATAAACTATTCTCCGACGCCTCTTCTCTGTTGAAGTCATTACAGGAGAGTGCGGATTCTATAAAGACAACTTTGGAACCGATTGTTCAGCAATTGGCAAAGTTCGTCTCAACGGAGTTGACCTCGTTCGCCAACCTTCGCCAGTCAATAAGCGACCACAACTCGGCCCTTCGTGCCTCCATTGATGAGCGACTTGCTAAGCTACAAGAGGATCTTGCAGATGAAAACTCTTTGATGGACGTTCTGGCAAGCAAAACCACCGCCCTAAAGGTCAAGAGCACTCAGCTATCAAACTCTCAACAACAGCTGGAAGCTCTTCGATCCGAAAGGGAGGTCATAAAGACATGTGTTTCGGATGTACACGCTGCCTTATCAAACATCCTAGAAGCACACGATCCAATTCTCAACCATTCGGTGAGGCGAACCCTTGCTGAAAAGCTTTCTCCTGCCATGGACCTTCTCAGTAAAATAGAAGGCTTACCTAGTTTCGTGTCCAATCCGAAACAAGGGGGAGAAGAGAAGAAGACCGGATCGAAACCACCTCCTTCCTCCAAAGCTACTCACACAACCGAACCACCTCCGACTGGTCAAGCTTCAGGTTCGGGTGTGAAGGATAAAGGGAAAAACATAGCTGAGGAAGAAGATGAAGATAAAGAGACCATTGCGGACATGTTGAAACGAAAGAACAGTCGCAATGTTGATGATGATGTTAATCGTGTGGCGCGAGAGGCTGAAGAAGCCGAACGCAAGCAGAAGGAAGCCCACGATCTCCTCGAGAGTAGGAAGACTCTCTTCCCTGCCTGGACTCGGGAGCGAATGATCAAAGTGGCCATAGACACTCCCAGCATCTTATGGCTCGAGCCGGTGATTTCATTCGACTGCAATAATTCTGTCGATTCGCAGTTCGACATGCTGTCGACTCAAAAGGCATTTATCTTCCATGCCTTCTCAAATATTGATGAAGTCCTTCATCCGAACGCTGAGGTTGATAGGGAGCTCATCGACTTCTATCTGAAGGCTGCTCGTCCTCAGTATCTAACTTGGAGCGCCCAGAATATAGTGAACGTTCGGGTACTGAAGCCTTACACCGAAGGTAGATTCATTAATGTTCGATTCAAGGTGATTCGAGGATCTGCAAGAACTGCACATCATATCTCCCTGGCAGATCTACCGAACTTAAATCCTCATGATTGGATCGTTCTGCATATCATCCTCTTGACAAATGAAGCTGAATATGGTCCGATTATAGACCATATCAAGAGGATGATTGTCTGTTATATCATGGAGGTAGCCCTTATGGATCAGGAGGTTGCCACTGTCTTCAAGAAGAAACCGAAGATAGCTCCTGTGGGATCAGCCAGTGATCTCAATCAGATGAAGATGGGCAAGATCGACCCGAGACGCAATTCGGTCATGTTCACTAGAGCAGAAGGACAGAAATGTCTCTTTGCTTTAGCTGACAAACATCTTTACACCACCGCTTGTCTAGAGCATGTGTTATCGATCATTCGAAGGTGTAAAGAGAATACAGCGGATGATGTTAAGTACTTCAATGACATCATCCAGTGGTACATCAGGTTTAGGCAGACGATTCTGGCACTTATCTCTCGTCTGTTTAACACCGTGAAGAAGAAGGTACCTGCCTCCGCTGCTGGCCCAAGTAACAAATGAAGATCTCTCTCCAATTGACGCAAAGGGGGAGATTGTTGGGTTAAAGATTTATTTGAAGGTTGCATCTTTGGGCTCGGTTATTTGTTTATTTAATTTGTATTCCGGTTTGGGCCTGTCCAACCGAGAGCCCATTATGTTTATTATATAAGTATATGCTTGCATGCATATTAGGTTAACGATTGATCTAGAGCATAACGATAGCATATACAGATTTCTTTGATCGTTCTTGTAAACCCACCAATCCTCTACAGTTGATGTTCTTAATCGAGCTCTTCTGAGGATTTTGTTTAATCATTCGACTCGTTTGATTCACTCTTGCATTGTTCTTATTTTCGTGTTCTTGCTGTTTTATATTTACTTACCTGTTTAAGATCTAATCGATCTTCGTAGATTAAAGTTTTAATCTCATCAAAAATATAACCATATTTTACAAAAGTATAAGAACCTCCAGAATCTAAAACCCCGAACAATGTATCACAAGAAGAATAAGAATAAAAGTCATTGGATGTTAACCACTACCGTCAAACCTGGGCAGTTATGTAATCGTAAGCTGGAATAAATATAACTTAATCAACTATATTTATCCGAGATGCGACTAACGTGTGCTTGGGAGTGATGGTGGTGTTGTAAGAAATCTGAAACTTACCAAATAGGAATGCTAGAGCCAAACACAAAGTTTAAAATACTATGGGAGTATTTTAGGATATTAAAAGATTTACAATAAACCTAAAAGCATATTCAGAAGATAAGCATCAAACATGTAATCAAAATACCATAGGGGTATTTTAGGAACCATAAATAACCTTGTGTGAAAAACTAAAAAGATCCTTATTGATATACCTATGATTAAAGAGTGTATACTCCCAAGGTTATATGTAGTGAGGATCTCATAGTCTAAGAATGTGTGGTTTCACTCTACTTCCTTTTCCTTGTTTGGATGTGGATATAGAGTAGTATCACATATTCGAAGGCCTATCAAATCTAAGTTATATATAATTTGTGTACCCTATGTAATTATAGCAGGACTCGATATGGATCACCCAGTGAAATGTTTTAAGAATCTCTTAGGATTCTTTAGACATTTCCATTCTCGTGCGAACCCTTTTGAAAACCCTATCCACTTCAGTGATCGGAAGAAGAGTCGATTCATACCCAGAAGAAGTTCATTGAGAGGTTTCGAATTAGGAAATAAATGAACAAGGACGAGACTATTGAAACCACCATGTGCCTATACCTTTTAGGGACAGCAGTGGGAAATTATCCTGAACTTCCGAGATTCTAGTCATCCACCATGAAGTGATGACACTCAAAGTCAGAATCAGAAGTAAGGTGGAGCAGAAATTCAATATGTATACAAGAGCAGAGAACCCTATATAGGTACCTAAAGAAAGCCAACGCCTGTTCCAGTCAGGGATAAGAGGTGGACGGAGGGAGCCAACGCATGGAACCTGAGAAGTGTCTTTTCCTCCTTATCGTCACACTAATAAATCCATAAAATAATACAATTTTGTGAGTTAGTGATTTCACTACTCACACTATGTGCTAGGCAAACCGTCTTTCCCGTCGCAATTAATATAAATAGATCAGATCATAAAACCTCGATTGAGAGTGTTTAGCCATAAGTTTTCGTGAGCCTTTTCTTCAGTGATCTTCGTTCCGAACTTCTCTCAAATCTTTTCAAAACTGGAGAGTGAACCTCTCCAGCATAAAGATAACTTAGTAGGAACGACCGCCATTTTATGGCTTTCCGCTACACTTATTCCTACCCTGTTACCCAGACTGCATCATAGGGATGTAGGTCGACGCTCAGATAACCGTAGATCAAGGCGTGGGAAAATTTATGCCTATCATAGTAAAGAAAGATACGTCTAGGGTTAACCATTGTCTCTCATCAACTTGTGTTCCTTTTCATGTAGGAAAAACCATGCCTCCAAAGAAACGTAACCAACCTGCTGGTAAGACACCGATTCTCCAAATCGATGAAGCTACGTTCCAAGCTGCAGTATCAGTAGCTGTAGCAGCTGTCATGGCTCACCTGAACACTAACAACGCCAATGTTAGCAAGAGCCCTATTGGGAATCCCGATCAAAGCAATGGACAGCAACAACCAACACCGGTGTGTATAGCCACCCAAGAACCCCAACCAAATCCACTGAAAAGAAAGTTTGAGAACGAGGAGGGAAGTACCACGACTCAAAGACCTTCCGAAGGGCAACGAGCTGAAGTGGTCAATGCCTCTGTCAACCCTTCCATCTCGACTCCAAGAAGACCATACCTAGGAAACCTCCCCCGCTGCAACAAGTGTAACTACCATCATCATGGTATCTGTCGGGAACTATTTTGCGTTAGGTGCACCATGAAGGGGCATATCGCTCGCCTCTATAGAACCCCGGTTGAGTTTATTACATCAACCACCAATGTGAGGACCAGTCCAGTATGCCACCTATGCGGTGAAATTGGGCACTTTAATCCTAAGTAACTAACCGAAAACTTTAAATAATCAATTCTAATTGTAATTACTCCCTCGTTAAGGCGAAAGTCGCAACACTGTTGTAACATCCAAAAACTTATTAGGTAAAGCTATGATGGCTTGGTATATACGTTAAGGCCATTTATAATTAAGATTGATAGACCTCGAGTGAGTGATGTTGCCTTATCTCCTGTTCCTCGTTTGGTTGTGGATCTAGGGTGGAGTCGCTCAGTCAACAGTCCTTGTAATCTTAGTTATGCATGACTAGTGTACACTAGACGATTATAGAAAGGCCTCGTGAGAAATCCATTCATGAAAAGTACATTATTCCAAAACATCAGGACCTCCTAGAGTTCCAAGTCAATTCTATTGGTCCAAGTATCCACGATAGAGATACCATGGATGAAACCCGAGACGCTGAGAACTTGTGTGCCCTATTCATCACATGTTCCTATCAATCTTCTTTCCATATCGTGTCGATGTATGTTAAATTCGACACTGCCGCCAATCATGGTTCGACTTGGTTCAGCCATGCGAAAATTCCTAGTGTTGTGTAAAGAGAACTTTCACCATAGCCTGTGCATCAAATAAAGATTCCTCCAAAACTAATAAAAAAAACCTAATGCGAACCGTCAGTCGTCTCTCTTATCCAAGCCTTTCGAAGTACCCAGGAGAAGGGTACCACGCGCTGTTAACCAACCCCTCCTTAGACAGATAGAACCCGAAGTGAAAGGCACTGCACGTATCCCAGAAGACGATAATCATCCGAGGCCTACTCAGTAGAATCCCCCAGAAAGACCCTTAGCACTTCACAATCAGGTTCATGAATCAAGAGAAAGAACTCTTGGGATTAACTTACTACTACTGAGTATATGCATTAGAGTGGTATATAATTTAGATCAATAAGATTTAAGATGTGTGCTTCCTCCCTACTCCTTGTTCCTCGTTTGGTTGTGGGTCTGGGGTGGGGCCACACATCTAAACATCTCGTCAAAATCTCAATTATATACGACTTGCATACACCGAGTATTACTAATTAAGCCGAGTATGAGGTCGACCACGGACCTTATAATAAGACCCTTCACCCTATGCCATAGAAAAGGAGATGGAGTCAAGAGAACCACTGCAGGTTGAGCTACTAGAATGACCACAAATGGGAAATTTGTTGTCATCTCGGTCATGCCAACATAGTAACTAACACCCTCGGTTAGGAAAGTAATTCAAGTCATAAGAGTCAAGGACACTGACTATGACCATCCATTCACGCTTAATCCCACACACTAAGCATCTCAGCAGGAGACCCAGAGACCTGAAAGATGCGACAGGTTAAACTTTGGGGAGAATGGATGAAGAAATTAGAGGTTCTGTGTAGCAAGATCCATTCTTATCCAGATTAAATCTAAATGGAGAAACCCGGTAACACTGGAAGAGTAGTTTCAATCGATACTCGCACTACTCAGGCACTTTGTCCATCCCGTTACAGACGAGTAGTGCCTAGGACACACCACCTCCTCATGCTAGAGAAGTCACCATCGCCTTATAGACGATACACTGCATTCTCCGAAGTTAATAATAGAATGCCAAGAACCACAGGATAACCTTCGCGACCAAGAATACTTGAACAAAGTGAAATGGTATGTTGCATTGAGACTTATAACCCAGATCATAAAGAGATTGTAGACTTGACACCAGTCTAGGTGTTAGTCGATGTGTTATACAAGAACACGCGCTTCCTACGATCTGAAGGGAGCCAACTCATTGAGAATAGGGCATGTCTTATAGGTTTGTTTGACTACTAAGTGTTCCAAGGAGTACTATCCCTAAGGAAATAGTAGCACCACTTCCTGAAATAGTCCAGCACTTCAAAAAATCTCTAAGGGCTAAGTTAGCCCTGATCTGAGACTTCTATCCATGAAACAGCGAAGCGAGTAAGAGCATGATTCGTTCTGGTTAAGGAATCATGTTGGGAAAGTATCTTTTAAGATGATAATGAAAATTTAAAATTTTCTAAGCATCGTCTAGTAAAACCCCCTATCACACCGACCTTGAGAGTTTCCGTTAGAAACACCTTGAGAGTCAGAAGTGCAGGTCCATTTGCACTATGTCGAGATAGATGCCCCGTAACCAACAAATTCCAGTGTATAGCCAATACCCCAATGATCCAGAAAACCTCTAAAAGCCAATCAGTAGGAAATATGAATCAGAAGACGACCTGAGCCTTCTAAGAACCAACCCGGGAACTACACCTCAGTAAGAGAGAACTTTTTGAACTTCAGAGGGGATCACGCCAAGTGATGATCTAACCGTGGAAGTACATTATGTTCTAAGTACTGAAAAACTCTATCTTCCCAAGAGTGTAGGACCATCCTAGATTCTTGATATAAATTGGTTCAACCCCCGTCAGACCACATCTTCTGTTGGAATTCCATAAATTCCACCTAAACCTATCCACGTCTTAGACTTGAAAAAGTGCTTGTCCGACGTGACTCTCGAAATCCCACATTTCAAGATCGGAATCAATGAGCACCTAACTTCATAGAAGAACCTATACGGATCATGGACCGAGAGGTCAAGCGACCGAAACAAATCCGCATCCCGTTAGTAAAGGTTCGCTGGAACGCCAAGCGAAGACCTAAATTCATCTATGAGTGAGAAGACCTATTGAGTCTAAAGCATCCTTATCTTTTGAGTCGCTCAATTACATCTGTGAGTGTGTGCTTGAACTCAAATTCCGGGACAAAATTTCCTCTAAAGGGGGGATGATGTGACAAACCAAAATTTTCATGTGTATAAATTCCGCAATCAAGCACATCAAAAATTTGCCAAATTCATCTCAAAACATTTTTGCCAGTCTTAAGTCTGTTTGAGTATTTTATTTTATTTTAATTTATCGTCAAACGAACAATTAAATGGAAGTGTCTGTTTGGTGTATTGTATAACGATTAATCAATAAACACCTTGGCTAGGTGTTTACGGCCAAACAAGGGTGATTGGGCCGTAAACTCCCTTTAGCATGGACTCATGCATATAGCATGATTTTACCCTCCATTCTTCACTTTTCACTTCCCACATCAAGAACACTCAAGTTTCTCTCTCAAGTATCATATCACTTTTTCGTCAAATCTGCCAAAATGTAAGCATTTTCTTCCTAGATTCGTTCATATAACACCTTATCTAGTGTTTATACTCGATTTCCTCCATGGAAATCTCCTCTTTTCTTAGATCTTCAAGTGTTCTTCAAAACACCAAGAACACACACTAGTGTTCTTGGCCAAAATCGATCATTCAAGCTCCTAGATCGTAAGTACACTTGCCCTAGCTTCTTGTGTGCTTAATATGAACTTCTTTACACTTAAAAACAATCAAAATCCGCATGTTCATATGTGTTTACGGTTTGGGAAGACGTCCCAAAACAATAAACACCCTCAAAGGGTGTTTAAGTGCCCTTAACACCTTCTATGGCTTGTATAAGTGACTAGAACCTTGCATGCATTAGATAGATGCACCAAAACATGAAAGAAATGGAAAAACATGAGTTTATGGCCGTAAACCAATGTGTTTACGACCGTAAACTCCAAAAGGAGGTGATTTTGAGCCCCAATCACTTCCTAAGCCCTTGATTCGAGTCGAGCATAATTCCTTGAGTGGTTTAGGACCTTTGAACACCCAATGGCACCACTTCCATGAGTTTACGGTTGTAAACTCATGGGGGAAGTGGTCCAGAAACCGTAAACACCCATAAGGGCCACCATTTGAGGAGTAAACTCCAATGTGAGGCCATACTCTCTTTATATGCAACCCTTGGTACTCCTAGCACTTGTAGCAAAGTGTTTTCGTGCTTTAGGATGTCCTTACTTACATAATTAGTTATTAAATGACTAATTAGATACATAAATGTATCATTACATGTTAAATATGATTCACGTGTGTGGTCAAGTCCTCACTTGACACTTAGCATCCTATACCATCTGTTCATCCGAATCACCCACGTCAGGTGAGTTCATACCCCTGAATCAACCGTTTAAATGATTTTAAATGCTTTTATGGGGGGATACAAGTTGAACTATAGAGTTATTTGATCCATCACATGTGATTAATAACTGTATAGCAGATAGATTTTTACATGTTAAACTAATTTATCCAGTTAAAGGTTTTCTAAACATGTTTTCAAATCTCTTTTAAAGTATGAATATCTCTTTATAGTTTATTAAAGCTTTTTCGAAAGTGTTACCAAAACTTCTTTTATACTTTTATATTGTCAAATGCATGCTTGTATATGTATAGTTATATAAGAAATGTTTAAAGGACTTAGGAAAGCTAACTCGCTTTGATTCCTTTTCCTTGTTTGGATGTGACTTTAGAGTAACGGTTATCCGTCCAAAAGTCATTTAAATAATAGTTATATATTATGTACACATACATAGTCATAAAAGTTCCATCAAGCAATTCATCACCTTTGGGTAGCAAAGGCATCTAGATAACCTCTCAAGTAAACTATAATAGGCATAGTTTTGAAACCAACCATAACATTCATGAAGGAGAACTTAGTTATATCTATATTCTAAAACATATACTTTTAGTAAAAGGAAAGGTTTATAGAAATCAAAACACGGGATACATCCTAATGACGCGGATTCCACTGTTGTCAAGTTGGTAACCAGAGTCTCCTGGAGGGAGAGCGGGCATTGTGTGTATAGATCTATACGGGACAGACACTCCCACATCCTGACTGCTAGCTACAGTCCTGGCCGACCAATCCAAGTGGTGACAAATGTCACATTCATTCTGATGCCAGCAGGTCATTAAGTATTCGATTCTCAATCAGTATGGTTACGAGTATCTTTATGTTTACCTTATAATTCATGGCTTTAATGTAATAAGTATTATCACGGTATTTTCTATATATGAAACCATCATAACCTATTTTCGTAGTTATATATAATAGGTCACATTATAAACCTTTAAACCAACCCACATAGGAGTAAAGGCTAATTTATACTCTCCGAGGCGTGTTGCTCGTTCAATACCATCCTGGAGTCTGTGTTTTACTCTTTTAGACCCTCGGAGGCGTGTTGTTCATTCAACACCACCCTGGGGTCTGTATTTGATTCTTTTAGACTTTGCTAGGCGTGTTGTTCATTCAATACCACCAGGAGTCTGTATTTATTTACCCTTTTTAGACTTTGCGAGGCGTCCCGCCTGGAGTCTATGTTTTGTTAACTTTAGACATTGCTAGGAGTGTTGTTCATTCAATACTACCCGAAGTCTATGTTTTATTTACTTTTAGCCAGCAGCATTACCGTTGAGGTAAAAAAATATATTTTCCCTATTACTTGTGATTATGATCTTCTCACATATTCTTTAAAGTATAAATCATATTTTGATAATGAGTAACTTTAAGGGAAAATGTTTCTTAAACATAAAACAATTGAGTCTTGGTAGAAGACTACTTTTATTAGAAAATATGGGATTTTCTGCAAAGGATTCTAATACTCTATAAACCCAAGTCACCATCACCTAGTGAGATTATTTTGAAGTAAAACATGTATTTATAACCAATGTCATTAAATACTTATGAGTTCACCAGCATTTAAAAGTGTTGATACTCGCTTTCAAAATAACTTGTATTCTTAGGTCATTGGTAGACGGGTACACTCCGGGAGCTTTTGTGAAGTCAGCCTAGTACCAAGCTGCAGCTTATGTTATTTCCTATATCTACTTTGATGTTATTGCTAAATGTAACCTATGTAAAATTATTACTATTAATGCAATGGTTTTTGTACTTTGATTACTATACTGCATATGTTGTGATACTTGACATGACGTCCTCCACCCCAGAACATTTCCGCCGTTCCGGTTTTCGGGTGTGACAAGTTATAAGGTTCTTCATCAAGTCATTCTAATCTTTGGTGTCACACCCCAAAACCAAGAACGGCGGAAACGTTCTGGGGCGGAGGACGTCATGTATAGTATCACAACACAGTAAATGTAAATAAGCAAACAACATCATCCATTGCATTAAATATATAATTTTAATACAAGTGTGTTCTGTACAGCTATAGACACCAAAAATAATGAAACACAAAATAATATGAGATGAGTCTTGAATGCACTCCATCTTCTCAAAAGCTGGCCTCGGTACCTGTCTACTGATGACCTGAGAATACAAGTTATTTTGAAAGAGTTTATAAGCATAAAGCTGGTGAGTTCATAAGTATTTTAGTGTCAATGTTTCTTGTAAAAACGTTCGAACCTGTCTCAATGTATAAGTTTGTAAAAATGTAAACAAATGTTTGAAAGTGTTTGTAAAGGTTTGAATCTCTCAGAAAATCCTATATTTTCTAAAAGTAACCTTCTACCAAGGCTAGGCTGTTTTGTAAACTTTTCTGTTGTAAAGTGTGTGATTACCCAAATATAACTATCATTTGTAAAAATATAGTTTGTACATTAATGCTTAAGTGAGATTATCACTAAAATATGTAATGGGTAAATCATTGTAGTACTGTAGCTTTGTATAATAAGACTACTGCTGTACTAAATACTACTACCTTAAACCGGATTTATATTAAGGCATAATGTGATAATATGCGCCATGCTATCGACTGGTAACAACGACATAATGAATGGTCGTAATAAAAGAAATGACGTTTGGCACCCGCAGACCTGCAGGTCCGGCTGTAGCTAGCAGCAAGGTGTAGGATAGTCAATCCAGTATAGATCTATACGCAAACTCACGCTCTCCCTCCAAGAGAATTCTGGCTACAACTCGGGCCATGACATTTAAGGCATGCCCGATACAGTGGATCACAATTATTACGTATTTATGTATATGTATTGTTTCTCGTATATCTGTATATGTATTGTTTCTCGTATATCTGTATATGTATTGTTTCTCGTATATCTGTATATGTATTGTTTCTTGTATATCTGTATATGTATTGTTTCTAGTATATCTGTATATGTATTGTTTCTAGTATATCTGTATATGTATTGTTTCTAGTATATCTGTATATGTATTGTTTCTAATATATCTGTATATGTATTGTTTCTAGTATATCTGTATATGTATGATCCTGCGTTACCCCGATGGTAACCAGCTAATGATGTACTGATGAGTATGAATATGGAAGTACTTTTATATCTATATATGTATATATGATATATATGTAATATTGAAACGACCTTCGGATGGTCACCCGAAATCCCACCAGACCACATCTCAAGGCGCGAAAAGGAAATAGGGCGGATGGCCTTCCTAAGTCCTTTAAACATTATTTATACATCTATACATATATGGGCATGCAATTGAATATATAAAAGCATAAATAAGTTTTCATAAAACATTTGAAGCATAAATAAGATTTCAGGAGGAGATCGACTTGATGTCGATCTATAAAACAATTTGAAGGCATAAGTTACTAAAACAGTTTAAGTATAAGAAGCATTTGTTTAAATCACAGTCTATAAATAAGTTTGGATAGTAAAACAGTTTGTAAAACATTTCAAGTAAGGCATTTTGATAAACAGTTTGAACAGTGGTAAAAATAGTTGTTTTCCTAGTTATTAATCACATGTGATTAAATGCAATCACATGTGATTGAAGCAATAACTTATAAGTATTTGACTTGTATTCCCCCCCCCCCCATAAAGTATTTAAAACACTTAAAATCATTTCAAAGGTTGATTCAAGGGGTATGAACTCACTTGAGGTGAGTTGTCTGAATTGCAGTGTCGGCTACCATGCTAGGTGGCAAACGGAGACTGGTTTACACGCACGAGCCTAGTTATCATATAATAAACATATATATAACTAATTAGACATATAATAACTTAAATAAATAAGTTAAGACACTTAGAAAACATTTAAACACTTTAATGAGTGTTTAGGGTTCATATGGTTGCATCTAAGTTGCTACGGGACAAGGCAAAAGGGTTTGAAACATCAAATAGCCTTGTATAGGAGTTCATCATCCAACAAACCCCACACCTTGGAGTTTACGGCCGTAAACTCATAGGTTTATGGCCGTGAACTCCTCAAATGGTGTTTTTGGGTGTTTTGTGGTGTTATCTTGCATCTAGAACACTCCTATCTATATTGGAATAATGCATGAAGTAGTTTTTAGGTTCTAGAACACTCCATAAGGGAGTTTACGGCCTAAGGTCCTTCACCTTAGAGTTTACGGCCGTAAACTCTAGGAAATAAATTGATTTGAGGCACTTAAACATCAAGAATGGCATCCATGATTTTATCTAAGGCTAATGGGGACAAGAGGCACACTTTGGTGCCTTCACTTGGAGTTTACGGCCCAAGTCATGTTCCTTGGCCGTAAACTCCTTCCAAGGAGTTGTTTCTAAGTGTTCTTCTCTCCATTCTAGTCCCAAAGGTGCAAGGTAAATTGTCTAAAGGCTTAAGGGTAGCTTGGAATGATTTTTGTCCCACAAAAAGGGGTTTACGGCCCAAGAAGGGTTCTTGGCCGTAAACTCCAACTAACTTGTGATTTTGATGAGCTTTGGTGTTCTAAACAAGCACAAGTACTAGTAGGTAAAGTCCTTAAGCATTTGGGGAATGATTTAGGGCATTTAAGCCCTTGGAAAGGGGTTTACGGCCCAAGGGAGTTCCTTGGCCGTAATCTCCTAGAAACTTATGTATTTGATGTCTTTTGATGCCTAAAATAAGCACAAGCAATTTAGGGTAAAGGTCTTTAAGCATTTAGGGGGAGTTTAGGGCACTAATTGCCCTTAAAAAGGGGTTTACGGCCCAAGGTAGTTCCTTGGCCGTAAACTCCAAAGACTTATGTTTCTTGGATGCTTTTTGGCCTTTAAAGATCATACTCTAACTCCTAAACAAGTCCTCTAACATACAAATGGGTCTAGAAGGCATTAAAGTTCCATTTTGGAGTTTACTCCCCAAGAACGTTCTTGGGCGGTAAACTCCCGGATCTTGAAATCTAAACATGTTATTGTTGCTAATATGCATTAAACAAGTATTGAAAAACATATAGAAAAGTAGACTCACAATCTGGGATGAAAACCCGAAGATCCGTCAGAGAGAATATGGCTTTTCTCTATTTGGAATTGTGAATAATGAATTAATTTAATTCAGAAAACTATTTATAGTCCTGGAATATTTTGGCAGAAAATATTTTCATTCCTGATGTTGGACTGTAACAGTATGAAACTTGAAATGCCCAAGTTTCACAAAACCAGGAGTATCCACTCTCCTGATATCATCTAAAACATGAACCCTAATGTACACAAATTTGTTCGGAAAAACTTGAAAATCACAGAAACTGAACTGGCTTCTATTGAATAGATGAGGTTCATACAATGGAAATTTCGGGTTGTCACATCATCCCCCTGTTAGAGGGAATTTCGTCCCGAAATTAGAATTTAAGCAAATAAAAGTTACAAACAATCAAGCGAAAAGATGAGGGTATTTCAACTTCATCTGATCCTCGCGTTCCCAAGTGAATTCCGGTCCTCGCTTGGCGTTCCAGCGAACCTTCACGATAGGGATACGGCTTTGTTTCGTCTGCTTGACCTCACGGTCCATGATTTCTACAGGTTCTTCCACGAAGGTTAGGCTCTCGTTGATCTCGATCTCGTCGAGTGGAATTACGAGAGTCTCGTCGGACAGACACTTTTTCAAGTTAGATACGTGGAATGTAGAATGTACGTTACGAAGTGTGTCGGGTAGATCAAGTTTGTAAGCTACAGGGCCGACTCTGGCAAGAATCTCGAAAGGCCCTATGTACCTCGGATTAAGCTTCCCACGCTTGCCGAAGCGTATCAAGCCTTTCCAGGGTGAGACTTTGAGAAGGACTCGGTCTCCCACCTGAAATTCCAAAGGTTTTCTTCGTTTATCGGCGTAGCTCTTCTGTCGGTCTCTAGAGGCTTTCAATCGTTCACGGATTTGAACGATTTTCTCTGTCGTTTCCCGAATGATTTCTGGACCAGTGAGAGTACTGTCGGAAGCTTGCCCTCTTGCTAATTGGGTATCACCAACCTCAGCCCAGCACAGAGGGGATCTGCACTTGCGGTCGTAGAGAGCTTCGAATGGAGCAGCCTTGATGCTCGTGTGATAACTGTTATTATAGGAAAATTCGACCAGGGGTAAATGAGTATCCCATGCCTTCCCAAAATCAATCACACAGGCTCGCAACATATCTTCCAGTGTTTGAATGGTTCTCTCACTCTGTCCGTCGGTCTGTGGATGGTAGGCTGTGCTCATGTCCAGCCTTGTTCCCAGGGAACGTTGTAGGGATTGCCAAAATCTTGAAGTGAACCTACTATCTCTATCGGAGATAATGGAAATAGGTACACCATGCAACCGTACAATTTCCCTAATGTATGTTCTTGTAAGTTTCTCCATCTTGTCGGTTTCTTTGATAGGCAGGAAGTGTGCAGACTTGGTCAATCTATCAACGATGACCCATATGGTGTCAAGTCCACCTGTCGTCTTGGGCAACTTGGTTATGAAATCCATAGTGATCCGCTCCCACTTCCATTCCGGGATGTCTGGTTGTTGCAGCAAACCAGAGGGCTTCTGGTACTCGACCTTAACCTTCGCGCAAGTAAGGCATTTACTCACAAAGGTAGCAATCTCTGCTTTCATATTGGGCCACCAGTATAGCTTTTTAAGATCCAGATACATCTTATCTGCACCTGGGTGGACGGAATACCGAGTGTTGTGCGCCTCGGTCATGACCACGTCTCGGAAACCACCGTGTTTCGGTGTCCAGATCCGGTCCATGAAATATAAAGCTCCGTCACCCTTGGCTTCGAAGTTCTTGTCCATTCCCCTAAGGGCTTCACTCGACACATTTTCAGGTTTCATGGCCTCAAGTTGAGCCGCCTGAATTTGCTCAGTCAAGTGTGAATGGATGGTTATTGATAATGACTTGACTTTGCGACCAGAATATTCTTTCCGACTTAGGGCGTCTGCTACTACGTTGGCTTTACCCGGATGATAACGAATATCGCATTCGTCGTCACTGAGTAGTTCGACCCATCGTCGTTGTCTCATGTTGAGCTCCTTCTGATCGAAAATGTGTTGTAAACTCTTGTGGTCGGTAAAGATAGTGCTCTTCGTTCCATACAGGTAATGTCTCCAGATCTTCAGAGCAAACACTACTGCTCCTAGTTCAAGATCGTGGGTCGTGTAATTAACCTCATGTGTCTTCAACTGTCTTGAGGCGTAGGCGATGACCTTACCTCGCTGCATCAGAACACATCCGAGTCCTTGATTGGATGCATCGCAATAGACTACAAAGTCTTCTATTTCTTCCGGAAGGGATAGTATTGGTGCGGTGCACAAGGCTCGTTTGAGCGTTTGGAACGCTCTTTCTTGCTTCTCTTCCCATTCAAAGGCCACGCCTTTCTGGGTCAGGGTCGTAAGAGGCTTCGCTATTCGGGAGAAGTTCTGAATGAACCTGCGGTAGTAGCCAGCTAGACCTAGAAATTGACGAATTTCTGTAGGTGTCTTTGGTGCTGACCAGTTCTCAATGGCTTTTATTTTGGATGGGTCCACGTGAATTCCTTCTTCGCTAACCACGTGTCCTAAGAATTAGACTCTTCGGATCCAAAATTCACATTTCGAGAACTTCGCATAAAGTTTCTCTTTTCGTAGTGTCTCTAGAACTTGTCGCAGATGATCACCATGCTCCTTCTTACTTCGGGAGTAGATCAGGATGTCGTCAATGAAAACGATGACGAACTGATCTAAGTAAGGTCGGCATACTCTATTCATCAGGTCCATGAAGACTGCGGGCGCATTGGTCAATCCGAATGGCATCACCACGAACTCATAGTGTCCGTAACGAGTTCGGAAGGCTGTCTTCGGCACATCCTCCTCAAGCACTCGTAACTGGTGATATCCGGATCTCAGATCAATTTTGGAAAAATAGTTCGCCCCTTGCAGTTGGTCGAATAGATCATCTATGCGTGGCAGAGGGTAACGATTTTTGATCGTCAATTTGTTGAGTTCTCTGTAGTCAATACACATACGGAATGATTCGTCATTCTTCTTAAGGAACAAGACCGGTGCTCCCCAAGGTGAGAAACTTGGTCTTATAAAGCCCTTGCTGAGCAGTTCGTTAAGTTGACCAGAGAGTTCTTGCATCTCGGCTGGTGCTAAACGGTAGGGCGACTTGGCTACTGGGGTAGCTCCTGGCACTAAGTCTATTCTGAACTCGACTTGTCGTTGCGGAGGTAACCCGGGTAGTTCTTCTGGGAAAATGTCGGGAAAGTCGCTCACTACTGGGAGGTTCTTCAGTTCTTTCGTTTCTAGGTTCGTGTCGACGACGTGAGCAAGGAATGCGTGGTATTCTTTGCGCAGATATTTCTGTGCTTGAATACTAGATATAATGCGAAGACTCACACCAGGTTTGTCGCCGTAGACTATAAGCGTTTCGTTAGACGGGGGGTTTAGTCGGACTGCTTTCTCGTAGCACATGATGTCGGCGCGATGAAGGATTAACCAATCCATGCCTATAATAACGTCGAAACTTTTTATCGAGACCGGCATAAGGTCAATTGGGAATGAATGGTTATCTAAGGTTAGAATACAACCTAAGTATATGCTATTAGTACTTTCAGTTTTCCCATTGGCCATTTCTACTGTGAATTGTTCATTAAGTGCGTGTGGTTGTTGCTTAAGCATGCGAGTAAATTTGTGGTTTACGAAGCTTTGCTCCGCTCCACTATCGAACAGAATGCATGCATAGGAGTTATCAAGGAGGAACGTACCAGTCACCACTGTCGGGTCAGCAACTGCTTCCCTGTGGCCTATTGCTAGTACCCTCCCTGCTCCTCCAGTATTCCTCGCCTTTGGGCAGTCCCTTTTAAAGTGGCCTGTTTCGCCACATCCATAGCAAGTTGGGCTCACGCCAGAGCCAGGAACTTGGGAGATCGGTTGTGCCGGGAACCTACAGAATCGGACGGTGTGTCCTTTCCTGTGGCAGTTAGTACACTGCATTTCACGGCAGGCGCCGTTATGGTGGAAGTTGCACTTGTTGCACTTCGGCAAACTTCCAGAATACTGCTTCCCCGGAGCAGTAACAGCAGTAGGGGCTACCGCAGCATGTACTGCTACGATTTGCTGTTTCTTTGAAGCTCGCTGTTTCTTCTTCTCATCCCAAAACTTCCGCTTGTTGCCAGCGGGTTTAGAGGGTTCTGGGACGGCTAGGGTGGTTGTAGTTGCAGGGGTCTTGACTCCATGGTCAATAAGTCTTTGTGACAATCGCTTGGCACTGTCGAAAGTAGCAGGGCTGGATGCTAAGACGTTCCCCTGGTACGGAGGCACTAGCCCCCATATATACCGCTCAATATTTTTCCCTTCAGTGGGAACCATGTTGGGGCATAGGGCCACCAGTTCGCTAAAGCGGGCAGTGTAAGCGATCACGTTGGTGCCCTTCATTGTCAGATTCCAGAGTTCATGTTCTAACTTCTGGACTTCGCCCCTAGGGCAGTACTCCTCAGTCATGAGGTCTTTCATCGTTGCCCAGCCCATGTCGTTAGCCACGACGAGAGTTAGGGCTTTGACGTGGCCGTTCCACCACGTTAGGGCTTTATCCTCGAAGGTGCATGCGGCATATTTCACTTTGAATGCTGCAGGGCACGAACAGATTTCGAAGACTGATTCAGTCTTCTCGAACCATTGCGAGAGAGCAATGACTCCGCCGGTGCCATAAAAAGGCTTCGGCTTGAAGTTTGTAAAATCCTTGTAAGAGCACTCCCTCGAGCGCACAGGGATTTCAACTGGGATAGATTCCACAGGGGTTCCACCTCTGCTAGCATCCGATGAGTGATACTGAGCCATGGCAGTTGCCACTGCTGCAGCTATGGCAGCATTCAGGGCTGCAGTATCGATGACTGCAGGCGGTGGAGGCGGTGGAGGTACAGGATTATTCCTATTTCTGGGAGACTTGCGAGGAGGCATCCTTCAGCTATAAGTTTATAAAAACAAGAAGGATGATAAGAATCAATTTGTAAGAAATGTGAGAGTGACCCATGGACTAAATAACCATAGCCCAACAGTTGAATGAGTGTTGAAATCACAATAAGAAATATCAGTAGGAATACACAAGTGTACAAATTTTTCCCACAGATTAGGTAGATTTCAATAGTACGGGTATTACTGATGTAATAAGTTCAAGGAAAATCAACCTAACAGTAGGTCTTACATCATACCATAAGGACAATACTGACAGTCCTAGATTCCTAATTAGAGTACCGAAAGTTAGGAATATTTTACAGACAAGTGCTACTTAGAGAACATAAGTTCAAGGCTATCCCTAAATCAAAAGACGGAGATGTACTAGACATCATATAATGGCGATGGGAATTTCTCGGGCGATCCCTGAGGTCGGACATTTGACGAAACACTTCTTGAAGGTGTCGGTCCTGAGCTCTCTGACGAGCTCGAAGTTCTAAGACTTCAGCACGGGAGGCAACCAGCTGTTGCTGCAGAGTTTCGTTGGTTCTCCGGGTCCGTTCCATGTCTTCTTCGAGACGGCGAATGCGGACTGTATTGAAGCCTGTATTGGAATCAATCTCCATGACCCGGTCGATGGCTGCTCGACCTTGCTCGACATTACGAGCTATCCTGCGGATGATTACCGGCAGAGCTCTGTCAGCAGAGCCACCATCGCTAACATTGTAAAAGGTTCGGTCCCCAAAATATGGTAAGGGCTGACCCTGCTCATCACTCCAGCGATTCAGATTGTTTGCCCACATGGGAGTAGGACCTGGAAACGCTGGTCGAGGGTTGTTGTTCGGGGCTTGACCTACTAGCGGTAGGTTCTTGACTTCAGGCTCGGAGTCAGATCCATCTGAAAAACCTTCTGCGAGGTGATCATCCAAAGGGATTGGATGATCATCTTCGGGCTCTTCATCGATCCACCTGGCATTGCCTTCATTGGGAAAGTACGGGTCGCCATGATGAAATCCAACCATTTAGATCTACGCGAGAAGAGAGGTATAAGAATATAGTATACGTGTAACTAATAGCACAAAATACTCCTATAGTATTTTAAGGTTAAGTTCTACTGATCTTCTTGTGGTATTGTTGGTAAGTTTTTAGACTTGTTAACATATCACAACCATTCTAGGGCATATGCTAATCACTCCTAGGACCAGCATAGTTGACCAACATAGTGATATTCAACAATCGTAATACTTTTGTTCTTGTCATTGTGACACTGATTTTAGTATGAATGTAGACTAGTATACTTAATTAAATATTTTATTATTTAAAGTATAGACTCTTGGTCAGAGTGTTTTAGTCCCTTTTGGGTTTATAGATTAGTATATCTTTTATGGGTTGATATACTTGATTCACTATAAACAATGCTCTGATACCAATATGTCACACCCCAAAACCAAGAACGGCGGAAACGTTCTGGGGCGGAGGACGTCATGTATAGTATCACAACACAGTAAATGTAAATAAGCAAACAACATCATCCATTGCATTAAATATATAATTTTAATACAAGTGTGTTCTGTACAGCTATAGATACCAAAAATAATGAAACACAAAATAATATGAGATGAGTCTTGAATGCACTCCATCTTCTCAAAAGCTGGCCTCGGTACCTGTCTACTGATGACCTGAGAATACAAGTTATTTTGAAAGAGTTTATCAGCATAAAGCTGGTGAGTTCATAAGTATTTTAGTGTCAATGTTTCTTGTAAAAACGTTCGAACCTGTCTCAATGTATAAGTTTGTAAAAATGTAAACAAATGTTTGAAAGTGTTTGTAAAGGTTTGAATCTCTCAGAAAATCCTATATTTTCTATAAAAGTAACCTTCTACCAAGGCTAGGCTATTTTGTAAACTTTTCTGTTGTAAAGTGTGTGATTACCCAAATATAACTATCATTTGTAAAAATATAGTTTGTACATTAATGCTTAAGTGAGATTATCACTAAAATATGTAATGGGTAAATCATTGTAGTACTGTAGCTTTGTATAATAAGACTACTGCTGTACTAAATACTACTACCTTAAACCGGATTTATATTAAGGCATAATGTGATAAATTGTGCCATGCTATCGACTGGTAACAACGACATAATGAATGGTCGTAATAAAAGAAATGACGTTTGGCACCCGCAGACCTGCAGGTCCGGCTGTAGCTAGCAGCAAGGTGTAGGATAGTCAATCCAGTATAGATCTATACGCAAACTCACGCTCTCCCTCCAAGAGAATTCTGGCTACAACTCGGGCCATGACATTTAAGGCATGCCCGATACAGTGGATCACAATTATTACGTATTTATGTATATGTATTGTTTCTCGTATATCTGTATATGTATTGTTTCTCGTATATCTGTATATGTATTGTTTCTTGTATATCTGTATATGTATTGTTTCTAGTATATCTGTATATGTATTGTTTCTAGTATATCTGTATATGTATTGTTTCTAGTATATCTGTATATGTATTGTTTCTAGTATATCTGTATATGTATGATCCTGCGTTACCCCGATGGTAACCAGCTAATGATGTACTGATGAGTATGAATATGGAAGTACTTTTATGTCTATATATGTATATATGATATATATGTAATATTGAAACGACCTTCGGATGGTCACCCGAAATCCCACCAGACCACATCTCAAGGCGCGAAAAGGAAATAGGGCGGATGGCCTTCCTAAGTCCTTTAAACATTATTTATACATCTATACATATATGGGCATGCAATTGAATATATAAAAGCATAAATAAGTTTTCATAAAACATTTGAAGCATAAATAAGATTTCAGGAGGAGATCGACTTGATGTCGATCTATAAAACAATTTGAAGGCATAAGTTACTAAAACAGTTTAAGTATAAGAAGCATTTGTTTAAATCACAGTCTATAAATAAGTTTGGATAGTAAAACAGTTTGTAAAACATTTCAAGTAAGGCATTTTGATAAACAGTTTGAACAGTGGTAAAAATAGTTGTTTTCCTAGTTATTAATCACATGTGATTAAATGCAATCACATGTGATTGAAGCAATAACTTATAAGTATTTGACTTGTATTCCCCCCCCCCCCCCCCATAAAGTATTTAAAACACTTAAAATCATTTCAAAGGTTGATTCAAGGGGTATGAACTCACTTGAGGTGAGTTGTCTGAATTGCAGTGTCGGCTACCGTGCTAGGTGGCAAACGGAGACTGGTTTACACGCACGAGCCTAGTTATCATATAATAAACATATATATAACTAATTAGACATATAATAACTTAAATAAATAAGTTAAGACACTTAGAAAACATTTAAACACTTTAATGAGTGTTTAGGGTTCATATGGTTGCATCTAAGTTGCTACGGGACAAGGCAAAAGGGTTTGAAACATCAAATAGCCTTGTATAGGAGTTCATCATCCAACAAACCCCACACCTTGGAGTTTACGGCCGTAAACTCATAGGTTTATGGCCGTGAACTCCTCAAATGGTGTTTTTGGGTGTTTTGTGGTGTTATCTTGCATCTAGAACACTCCTATCTATATTGGAATAATGCATGAAGTAGTTTTTAGGCTCTAGAACACTCCATAAGGGAGTTTACGGCCTAAGGTCCTTCACCTTAGAGTTTACGGCCGTAAACTCTAGGAAATAAATTTATTTGAGGCACTTAAACATCAAGAATGGCATCCATGATTTTATCTAAGGCTAATGGGGACAAGAGGCACACTTTGGTGCCTTCACTTGGAGTTTACGGCCCAAGTCATGTTCCTTGGCCGTAAACTCCTTCCAAGGAGTTGTTTCTAAGTGTTCTTCTCTCCATTCTAGTCCCAAAGGTGCAAGGTAAATTGTCTAAAGGCTTAAGGGTAGCTTGGAATGATTTTTGTCCCACAAAAAGGGGTTTACGGCCCAAGAAGGGTTCTTGGCCGTAAACTCCAACTAACTTGTGATTTTGATGAGCTTTTGGTGTTCTAAACAAGCACAAGTACTAGTAGGTAAAGTCCTTAAGCATTTGGGGAAAGATTTAGGGCATTTAAGCCCTTGGAAAGGGGTTTACGGCCCAAGGGAGTTCCTTGGCCGTAAACTCCTAGAAACTTATGTATTTGATGTCTTTTGATGCCTAAAATAAGCACAAGCAATTTAGGGTAAAGGTCTTTAAGCATTTAGGGGGAGTTTAGGGCACTAATTGCCCTTAAAAAGGGGTTTACGGCCCAAGGTAGTTCCTTGGCCGTAAACTCCAAAGACTTATGTTTCTTGGATGCTTTTTGGCCTTTAAAGATCATACTCTAACTCCTAAACAAGTCCTCTAACATACGAATGGGTCTAGAAGGCATTAAAGTTCCATTTTGGTGTTTACTCCCCAAGAACATTCTTGGGCGGTAAACTCCCGGATCTTGAAATCTAAACATGTTATTGTTGCTAATATGCATTAAACAAGTATTGAAACACATATAGAAAAGTAGACTCACAATCTGGGATGAAAACCCGAAGATCCGTCAGAGAGAATATGGCTTTTCTCTATTTGGAATTGTGAATAATGAATTAATTTAATTCAAGAAAACTATTTGTAGTCCTGGAATATTTTGGCAGAAAATATTTTCATTCCTGATGTTGGACTGTAACAGTATGAAACTTGAAATGCCCAAGTTTCACAAAACCAGGAGTATCCACTCTCCTGATATCATCTAAAACATGAACCCTAATGTACACAAATTTGTTCGGAAAAACTTGAAAATCACAGAAACTGAACTGGCTTCTATTGAATAGATGAGGTTCATACAATGGAAATTTGGGATTGTCACATTTGGTAAGTTATTGCAAAACACAAGTATCTTCCTTCATCTTAACATGAAAAACTCCTTCTTACATAGTTTTATTCCATGACCAAACCTTAGAAGCTTCATATGCTCGAGATCCACTTCAAGGTGTTGCTAGGACCAAAATCCTTTCCATTCTTTCTTTAAAAACCAAAACATCAAGCAAAGGTGAGTTCATACCCCCTTGTTTTTGGTTTTTACATGATTTTTGGGGGAGAATGCAAGTAAAATGTGTAGATCTATGTGTTATATGCATGTATTGTGTGATTTCTTAGTTTATGTTGTAAGAATATGTTAGATCTTGGCAAATCACAACTTCTTAAGTAACATTGAGTTAAGATCCACGAACTGAGACACCTTAAACATCAAACTATCAAGTTAAAAGTGGTATATGTTTAGATACAAAAATTTAAGGCAAAAACTTTGTTAAGGTTCAAAATTGTCAAGAAAACAAAAGATAAGGGCAAAAAGTGACATTTATGTTTTTATAGGGACCAAACAGGTCCTACATGTATAAAAAGGGATTTTTATGTTAAATATACTTTAAAAAGGGCCAAAAATGCAAATTTGAGCTTAATGGGCCAAACATTTAGGCCTCACGGTTTTGGGCCCAAATTTGCGAAAAAAAATGAAGTTTTTGGGATTAAAAATGTTATTTGAGCAAAATTTGAGTCATTGAAGAATCCGGTTGACAGTTTTGTCTAGGCTTTCATTGTATTTTGTTTGGCATGAGTCTGTAATACAGTTTATTAGTTGTTTATTTCTTTTTGGTCATTTTGTGTGTTCATGACCATAAACAGAGTTTACGGTCGTAAACACGTTTATTGCCGTAAACCCTGTTTACGGTCGGAAACACAGTTTGCGGTCTAATCGAGTATAAATAGTGGAGGAGTTGGTATTTCGTGGTTGTTGTTACCATAGAGTTTACAGAGCAGTCCATCGAGTTGTACCTGACGATTTATTGAATATAATTGTGTGCAAGCTTTGTTTCTTTTCAACTTGTTCTTATTCTATGATTGTTTATTGCTTGATTGCTGGTAAAGATCCTTGTTTGGACCTTACAATTGGTATCAGAGCAGCAACCGGTGTCAAAGCTTCATTCAATCGAGATTTGGGGTGCTTAAACTGATATTCTTATTGCTCGAACATTGGTTTTAGTGTTCTAGTGGTTAAAGGATCTTAATCTATTGCAAAAGCGTGTTTTTAAAAGCATTCTGGGAGTTTACTACCAACCGTAAACACTATTTACGGTTCTAAACTCAAGATCTTTATCAACCGTAAACTGTGAATCTTCAAAAAAACCGTAAACAAGGCTTCAAGAACTTTAAGAACTGTAAACGCATAAACCATAAACTTGCAAACCGTAAATCATAAACCGTAAACCCAGTTTACGGTCGTAATAATTATCAACCTTAAACACCTTTGTGATTTTAAATTGCTTTAATTTCAAATGGAATTTCAAAGTCAAAATCATTTTCATGAACTTGATACTGTCATGGGCACTACTACGTGTATTCCAAGATTAATGTCTGCAGATGGTTTTCCTGAGTGGAAGTACAGAATTGAAAAATACATTAAGATGAAAGATTTCAAAGTCTGGAGAAGCATTCTTAGAGGTCCTGTTAGAATCACTATGACAGTTGGAGGATAGGTAATTGACAAGGCTGTTGAGAAGTACACTAATGAGGAGTTTGAGAAAATTGAGGAGCAGGAAAGGGCTTTAGCCACCTTAACCATGGCATTATCTCCCGGCATTGCTCAAGGTTTTCGTGAGTACACTTCGGCTAAAGATCTATGGGAAGCCCTAATTGAAGTTTATGAGGGCAATAAAGATATGAAGGAGAGTCGGCATGACATGTTGAGAGAAAATTTCAATATGTTCAACTACATTCCAGGAGAGACTCTTGAGGCTCAGCTGTAGCGGTTCATAACTCTCACAACTGACATGAACATATCAGGGATTTTCTTGACCAAGTCAGAAATCAGCAAGAAGCTTATGAATGCTCTTCCTATATCATGGGATATGAATGTTGCTGTGATTAAGAAAACTAAGGACTTAAATTGCCTCACTCTTGCTGAAATCATGGCGATCATCAAAGCTTGTGACATTGATGATAAACAGAGAGAGATTAATCATGTGAACTCATACTCTACTGCAAATATTGGAATCTCATCCAACAATTCTCTCTCATCATTTATGTCTTCCTCATGTCAAGCTTTTGTAGCTCAACAACCTCAGATTCAGACCTTCGCATCTGCATCATCTATCCCTCACCATCAAAATAAGACATTTGTTACTCCACAAGCTGTCCCTGCTCCAAATGTGCCAGCTGTAGCCTCTTCCTCAAACTCTAAGGACTCTGATGAAAATCTGACTCTAGTTACTGGTCTAGTGAACTGTTACAATGCTCTTGTAGTTGGAGATCTTCCACCTCAACTGTCATTTGCTGATTTGGATCAGATTCATCCTGAAGACGTAGAAGAGATGGACATTACTTGGCAGATTGCTATGGTTGTTTTCAGGGCCAAGCAGTTTGCTAAGAAGATAGGGAAGAGCAACTGGGGAATGAATGATGATAAGAAGGTGGGATTTAACAAGGGCATGCTGAGATGTTTCAACTTCCACGAGCCGGATCATTTTTCTCGTGAATTCCCTAAGCCAGATCGTAGGATCAACAGCAACAGGCAAATGGTAGTAGTGGGAAACAACCGTGCAGGTGCTGCAGCTAATGGTGAGACTGCTATGGTCGCTCAATGCTTTGACTGGGAGGACCAGATTTAGGCTTTGAATATCTCAGGGCCAAAAAATGCTCACCTAGCTCAGATTGATGATGCTACCTTGAAGAATGATGATGTTGATCCTGAAGCAGAAATGATGGAGTTGTAATTTGCCCTAATGGTGTCTACTTCTTCCGAGCCCAAGAAAAGTGAGGTAAACCTACCATCTTGTTCTCATGCATGTAAAGAATATGTTAAAATTCTTCATGATGAAATCCAATTATTACGTAGAGAAGTAGAGGACCTTAGATATGAGGGCTACCAACTTAGGAAAGGACAAAAACCACTTAAGGCCCAGTTAGAAACTAAAATAAAAGATTTGAGAAGGATTCAAACAGAATATAGTGAAAAATGTGAATTTTATGATTATGTTAAGAGACAAAATGATGAGTTAATTACTAAGCTTGATACATTAAAAAGTGAGTTTGATTCTGGAAACTTTGCATTTAAAAAATTTGATGGATCAAGCGAGGTAGTTAACACCATGATTGATCATTGCATGCAATTTAAACGAAATCAGTCTAAGGGTTTAGGATATGATAGTGTTCCTCCTCCTTATAATCATACATATCTGTATCAACCCCTATCCAAGGAGGAGATTGCCAACGAAACATTTATGGTTTATGGAAAGCCATCTAGTTTCGTTTCAGGCGGATTTATTAACGTTGAAAGTACTAACATTTCTACTTCCCCTGTAGATCAACCCTTAGACTAGGCAAAGCATGGAGTCGGAGGACCTGTTTTTGTTTCTGTTTCTGTTTCTAATTCTGAATTTTTTGTTTCAAATGAAAACGTTTATGTTTTTGATGTGAAGACTGATAGTGTTTCATGTGATGCTTCCACATTTGATTCTGTTGCATTTGATTTCTTTGATATGTTTGATGAACCGTTTGGTAATTCTGATGCTCGTGATAGTCATGAAACACCATCAATTCCTCAAGTCACAACAACTGATACACCCTCACTTATCTCTCAATCTATCCCTCATGCATGTTCTTCTGAGAAGAGTGAGAGTGTCTTTCAAGAAAATAAATCTGAAAAATGCAGTACAAGTTCAAATAATAAACAGATTTGTTTTAATTGTGGTGTTGGTGGTCATATAGCTAGGAATTGTCAAAATAGGATCTTTGTAAATTACTTGTCACCAAGAGGAGAGAACGAATCTCGAGGAAGGTCTTTAATTAGAAAATCCTCAAGAACTCGTTCTCAAAATGATGATTGGAAAGATGATCGAAGCAGAAAAAGGGCTAATTTTCAAAAGAATAAAAAGGTTTTTACTAACAAAGCTTAAAATAGTTTGCCAAAACCGAACAAGGCTCCGCCAAGATCGGCTTCATCAAAAAGCAATTCTGGATCTTCCACCAATTTTGGTAGAAAATCCAAAGGCTCAGTGCAAACTCCTAAGAAACATATTTCAAAACCACCTGAGAATGTTGTAAAACCCAAATATCAATGGAAGCCCAAATCACTTTCTAATCCATCATTAACATCTTCTGAAGTGATTAAGAATAAGGATCCCAATTTGAAAATATTGAAGGATAAATCAGAGAAAACGAAAAGGAAACGCAGGACAGTGATGACCTGGGTTCCTAAATCTAAATGATTCTGCTCATTTTGCAGGGACAGTTGCGGAGGAATGTCGTTCGTCCTTGGTACGTCGACAGCGGCTGCTCTCGGCATATGACAGGAGACATCTCCCAACTGAGCGAAATTCAATCTTTTAATGGGGGTTATGTTTCCTTCGCGGACGGAGATGGTGGCAAGATCACACAGAGAGGAACCATTACAAATGGAGTGCTAAGCTTTGAGAATTTCAACTTCTCTCCCGAGTTAAAGCACAGCTTGTTGAGTGTTTCTCAAATCTACGAAAAAGGCTACTCTACCCATTTTACCGATAAAGAATGCATGATTGTCAAGCCAGGCATTATCATCCCGAATGAGTGGATTCTAGTCAAATCTAAACGAGATGGGAATTCTTACATTATTGAGAAACAAAATGCAATGTTGTGGCACCGAAGGCTTGGTCATGCTAACGCGAAAAACCTAAATCGTCTCACTAAGAATGAGATGGTCTGAGGCCTACCCATCAGAGACTTTATTACATTTAAGAAGTGTGTTTCTTGTGCTCAAGGCAAACATCATCAGAAACCACACCTGCCCAAGCAAGTCAACTCAATCAGTCAAGTGCTCCAAGTATTGCATATGGACTTATTTGGTCCGATCAACGTCCTGAGCATCAACAGAAGCTCATATTGTCTCGTTGTTATCAATGATTTCTCTCGGTTTACATGGGTCTTCTTCTTATCCAACAAAGTGGGGGTTGCTGATCTGATAAAGAAGTTCGTTGTGATGATTGAGATGTAAACCAAAACCCAAGTGAAGGCGCTTCGTACTGACAATGGAACTGAGTTCAAGAATGCAGTTCTTGACCATTTTTGTGCAGAAAAGGGGATAGCGCGTCAATATAGCTCTGCTCACACGCCTCAACAATGCTTTGTGATTCCAAACTACCTATTTTCTTTTAGGCCGAGGCGATTAACACTGCTTGCTATGTGCAGAATTGTGTTCTAATAAAAAAAGCACAGATGAAGACACCGTACAAGATTCTCTATGGAATCCAACCGTAAATTCAATGCCAAAGCCATTTCGATGTATTTGGCTGCCCTTGCACCCTTCTTCACTTGGAATCCAACCCTAAATTCAATGCCAAAGCCGATGATTGTTATTTTGTAAGGTATGCTGAGCGTACCGCATATAGGGTTTACAACAAACAGACTAAGCAGATTGTAGAATCCTATGACGTGCGCTGGTTGGAGGAGAATGAAATAGACGCTCAAGTGGGTCCTAACTGGTTATTTGATTACACATCACTTTTCAAATCTTTAAATGTGTCTACAGATAGTTGAAGTGGATCCTCTTCTGGTTCTAAGATTGTTTCTAAAGACGAAGACAAAGAAGTTGTCTACAGACCTCCAACGATTGAGAGGGAGTCCTCTGTTTCATATGAGGGGGCGTCCTCTGCTCCACCTGAGGGGGAGTCATCTGATCAACCAAATAATCCAAAGTCTAAGGTTACAAATCAAACTCCTGATGCTAATGCTACACCTCTTACACCTGTTGAGAGAGAGTTCATGTCTAGAGATGGTTCTGGTATCAATCCAAGTTTTATGGAACTGCTCTTTCCTGAAGAAATTGCTAATGAGTTTGTAGCAGATTCATCTAATGTGAATCAATCAGTAGATGATGGAGGTTTCAACATACACACTCTTCCTGTTTCACTCAATGATATCAGCCAAGACATACCTTCAAGAATTCAACGCGATCATCTGATCGATAACGTCATTGGCCAGCTGGGTGATGGATTTAAAACCAGATGTCAGAGTGGAGATGTTAATGCATGTCTCTACTCTTGCTTTATATCTCAAATAGAGCCCAAGAACATTGAAATGGCTTTGAATGAGCCTAGTTGGGTAGATGCAATGCATGAAGAGTTAAGTTAGTTTGAAAAGCTCAGGGTTTGTAAGTTAGTTGAGTTACCAAAGAGCAAAAGGTCTCTTGACACGCGTTGGGTCTATCGTAATAAGCAGGATGACTCTGGCGTAATAGTGCGTAATAAAGCAAGGTTGGTGGTTCATGGGTTTCGCCAAATTGAGGGTCTTGATTATATTGAGGTGTATGCTCCCGTTGCTCGTTTGGAGGCTATTCGTATCTTTCTCACATACGCTTCCTACATGAAATTCCCGGTCTACCAAATGGATGTCAAGACTGCCTTCTTGTATGGCAAGGTGAAGGAAGAAATTTATGTTGATCAACCCCCTGGGTTTGTCAACTCAAAGTTCCCAAATCATGTCTACAAGTTGGACAAGGCGTTGTATGGGTTACATCAAGCTCCTCGAGCATGGTATGCGAGTCTAACAAAGCACTTGCTTGAGCATGGATACTCTCGCGGTACTATTGTTCAAAATTTATTCATCAAGCATGTGGTTAATGATCATATACTAGTTCAGATCTATGTTGATGACATTATCTTCGGGTCTACCTGTCCAAAGCGTTGCAAAGAGTTTGAAGGCGTGATGAAGAAGTGATTCGAGATGACTTCTCTTGGTGAAATAACCATGTTTTTGGGGCTTCAAGTCAAACAAAGTTCAGCCGGAATCCTACTACATCAAGCTAAGTATGTTGAGGATATTCTTAAGAAGTTCGGGATTGAAGACGGAAAGCCTGCATCGACACCAATGGCTGAAAGTCCCTTGCTGAATCCAGATATTGATGGTGAATCCGTAGATCAAACTCACTATAGATCGATGATCAGTTCCCTGATGTATCTCATTGCAAGCCGTCCCGACATCATGTTTGCAGTGTGTCAATGCGCTCGCTATCAGGCTAATCCTAAACTTTCACATCTTATTACTGTCAAAAGGATTTTCCGGTATATCAAAGGCAGCCCAAAATTGGGTCTTTGGTATCTGAAGAATTCTGAATTTGATTTATATGCTTTTGCTGATAGTAATTATGGAGGCTGTGAGCTTGACTGGAAATCCACATCAGGAGGGTGCCAATTCCTTGGCGATAGGCTGGTGTCGTGGCAGTGCAAGAAACAGCATACTGTCTCTACCTCAATAGTAGAAGCAGAATACGTTGTTGCATCAGCTTGTTGTTCTCAAGTTATCTGGATCCAACATCAGCTGTTGGACTACGGTTTGAATTATCTAGAAACCCCAATTCACTGTGATAATGAGGCTGCTATTCAAATCACTAAAAATCCGGTCCAACATTCCAAAACCAAGCACATTGACATCAAAATTCACTTTAATAGAGATTGTTATGATCGTTCGCTCATCTGGATAGAACAGGTTCCCACTGTCAATAATGTGGTGGATTTGTTCACTAAGCCGTTTAACAAAGCTCGATTCGATGTGCTTGTGGGATTTTTGAAAATGATTCGTTTTGAGGATTAATTTTTTGTTATTAATTAGGTTAGTTTAAATTTGAGAATTTTCGTCATTTCATTCTCTCCCATGCACAAATTTTGGGGGAGAAATAAACAAAACCAAACAAAAATTAAAAAAAAATCCAAAAACTTTCTGCCTCTGTTTTATTTTTTTCAGAAAACATTCAAAAATCCAAAAACAAAAAATTCAGAAAAATCAAAAAGATTGTGGCATAAAGTTTTGCTTGTTGATGAACGGCTGGGAAGTGATATTATCAAGTGATAACAGGCAATATGAGTCTGCTTAACGTACCCAAAGTTGAAGGGTCTATGCTCTGGGTTTGATGCGTCGGTAGGCACGAAAGATTCTAAATGGACATGACTAGGCAGAGTTGAACTTAAGGAATTCATAGACTTGACAAATCTTCACCTAGTTAGATCCGTTTAGTCTGACAATATGACGCTTGGATAGGTTGAGCAGGGAGATATATATGGGAATCTAATCGTCACATTAAATGAACCCGTATCTGGAACCGTGGTTTAACTTTTCCTCGATGTGCAGATTCTGTCCTTAATTCCGGTATTGATGGGGCGACTGGTAAATTCCGATGAATTAGGTCTGTAGAAAATTGTTTTCTCTCTCCTTCTGTCTGATAGTCATATGTTGCCTCCTTTACGTGATTGGAAGAGATCCGACCTGGACTACAACATATGAAAATCCATTTCTCTGGATATTATATCTATGAAATTCTTCTTCTCTGTTAGCCATATGTTGTCTCCTTTGTGTGATTAACAATCCGACCTGGTACACAGCATATGCAACCTTCTACTTCTCAATCCCTCTAAAACTATAATTGATAATAATCTAAATCTATCTTCTCTCTTAATGATTGTCTGCTCACCCGATGTAAGGAGTACTCTGGAAGTCCTTGATTACTGGGGCATATCAGGAAGCAGGAAACATGTTCCAGTACAATTAAAAAATTGTACATTCAAAGATTGTCTATAGATCTCGCTGCTCAATTTAGGTGGACAACAATATCCCTGGTCGTCGTCAGCTGAATGGTCATTAAGATATAGCATCTAGGAACTTAGGATCACTTTGTCTTGTAACTAATAGCATGTCCTAAATATGTCACACTTTTTCGTGTTTAAGTGGACCACAATACCGACGATCGACCAGACAAAGACGTGAAGATGAATGGTACCGACAAGTGGATTAAGGCTGTCTAACAACTTTGATCCTATTATCACAAGAGTCTGTCAGTAATGTTGAGATAAATTTTGTCTATGCTTGTTCAAAATTTGAATTTCTTTTTATTTTATTTTTGAGTTTATTTTTATTTTTATTTTTATTTTATTTTATTTTTATTTTTATTTTTATAATTGTTAAAGATTTAATTTTTTTAATCCTTCAAATTTTAGAAATTAGTTTATTTCTATTTTAATTTAATTTAATTTTTATTTTTAATATCCTCAAAAGGTTTTACTTTTAAAATTTTAATCGGGATTAGGATTGAGATTTTAACCGTGTGGGAGACAGGTAAAAGTTAAGGGAGTATAAAAGGAAGAGTTTACTGCTGTAAACCCTTTTCTCTCCTATTTCTCCCTTTTACAACCGCAAGCCTCCTCGCTCTACTCTCTTTCCTCGGAAATTTTTTAGAGTCTTTATTTGCGAAATCAACTAGTTCACTACGAAGGTACGCCAAAACCAACTGGGAATATGCTTTCTGTTCATCGATCCGACCAAAACTGGAGGAGTAATCTGAGTTTAAAAGTTCGTCGGCGTTTACTGTTCTTGAGGGGTTTACGGTTTGGGGATATTCAAGAACCGTAAACTTGGTTTGGCCTTACGACCGTAAACTCGGATTGGCCTTACGACCATAAACTCGGTTTGGCCTTACGACCGTAAACTCTAATCTTTTGTAGTCAAAATATTTTTTAAAGGCCAAAATAAAATTGTTTAATTAAGAAAAGTTAAAGCTTTAAATTGTTAAATACTTTGTTTTCTTACTTAACCTGTTTAGTGCAGATCAATTACGAATCTTAAGTTTGCAGACATGCACAACCTGGCAATTGTCTTCGATGATCCTCCGGTTGCTCATGCAGAATTCAAATCAATGATCTACAGACTGAGAGAGTGCTGCTTGTCTTGTGCCATCACAGTGAATCCCATCATTTATCAGAACATTGTCCGGGAGTTTTGGCAGACGGCTAAGATGTCAAAAGTCAATGGAGAAATGTCGATTGAAGCTGTGGTTAAAGGTTGCAAGATCAAAATCACGGAGCAATACATCAGAGATACTTTGATGGTCAATGATGAATCCAATTTTCCTACTGAAATTGGGATTGATGGTGTACAACGGATTCTTGAGAAGATGGGATATGAGGGTACCTACCCTCCCACAGTGAAAAAGTTCTTGCCTCCTTACTGGCGATTCCTGGCACACGTGTTCGTGAGCTGCATCTCAGGCAAGAGATCAGGAGCTGATGAAATCTCTCTCAGGAACACAAAGGGCGATTGTCTCTTTGGCTGTTGGCATTAAATTCAACTTCTCAAAGTTTATTCTTGATGAGTTCTTGGTGAATATAAATGCCATGACCCGGGGAACCAGAGATGCATTCTTGTTATATCCGAGGTTTATTCAAGCATTCATCGACGATCAATTTCCAGAGATGATCAAGGATGGTGACAAGCTGGATATAAAATCCTTGGGGCCTCACACTGTTGGTCTTATTAAACAAAATCGGAAGGGCAAGGTTGTTTTTCAAGGATTACATCCCTCGGTGAAGTTCGGGAAATTTGCTAAGCTTGATGAATCTTTCGAGTCTCATGGAACATCTGATAAAGCATCATTTGAGCCCACTTCCTCTGAAAGGGTTGTTTCTGATGATGTCATCACCATTTCAAATCATGATGCCGATGAAACTGCAGCTGCAAATGCCCAACTCACCGAGGAACACGAATTGCAGTCAGTAAAGGTTCAAGGGGAATACAATGAGGGGTCGGGGGCTGAAACTGAATTGTATGAAGATCTCGACCTCACAGGATTCGATAATGATGAAATTCCCTTAAACTTCGGTAGCAATGAAGATTTCATGACCATAGAAAGCCTCGACAAGTTGCTAGATAATGTCGATGAATTTGCTCATCCGGCAACAGAGACAAGGGAAAAGGACGATGTTCTTGAAGCCACGCCTACTCCTACCAATCCATCGGCAAAAATAGAAACTCCTATGGTGACAGTATCAGGGACTCTTCCCCTTGATGTTGTCTTACCTACATCTGAACCAGTGGAAAGTGATCACACCACTACTCAAGCCTCTCCTCCTCCAAGTAAAAGATGCAGACTCGTCCATGGACTGGCAACTCAAAGTGTTACATGTAGCACCTGGTTCCCGATACGTACTCATTGTAATTAACATTTTTAAAATAATGCATTTTTGTCTTGGACTCGGTGAGTTGATGGACCAAGTCACCGAGTAGGAGCGGGATAAGACGCGAGGACTAAACTTTAGACTCGGCGTGTCAGTTCTGGGACTCGGCGAGTAGACCCTGTTTGGGAAAAAACCCTAATTCGGGTGTTTGCACCCTATTTAAACGCTCTAACTTGGCCTCCTTTGTCCCTAACACTTCTAGAGAGCTGAAGAGCGAAACCCTAGCCCCCATTTTGTTCTTGAGAGTAATTTTGGCTTTGTGAAGAAGGTTTGGAGCTTAGAAGAAGAAGAAAGAGGTTGTAGTGTGCAAGGAGTGGAGGTAGATCCGGAATCTACACTGCAAGAGGCTTCCATTCAGGTAGAAAAGCCCCTACCTTGATCACTAGTTCTTTAGATTCCCTTTTGTCCCTAAAATGGTGGTTTTCAAGCCCTAAAACACCATACTCCTTGTGTTTGTGCTTAATGATCCGAAAGGACTTCAGATCTAGACATTATGGACGTATTAGAAGTATAAAGTCTCTGTGGTCGGAGTGATTGAGGTCCCCATTGAGTGTATGACCTCATAAAAAGCTTCGATTTGCCTTTTGGAGCTTGTAGGGCCATGCATGCACGTAAAGTTTGCAACTTTACGTGATAAGCATGCCCTAGGAACATAGATCTATGGTTTTGAAGCGTTGCATGTCTCAGATTTGGTCTATATGGGAAATGGGTCAAGGGACTCGACGAGTCCCAAAGTGGAACTCGACGAGTTCTATGAAGATGGCCTTAGACTCGGCGAGTTGGATAACAACTTGGCGAGTCCTATGAAGATTTCCTGGTACTCGACGAGTTATTCTTCAAACTCGGCGGTCAGATGAATTGTTACTGAGTGATAGGGGTTTAAGTGTTGAAGGTCCAACCCTTTGTATCTGCACGTGGAATTAGCAATTTAGCGTGTAGCAATAGTCCCAGAAACCCAAATCCTCAAAAAGATGCTCTGGTGAGGATTTGGAAGCGAGCAGGAGATCTGCTCGTGGGGACTTGGCGAGTTTTTCCTGGACTCGGCGAGTCGGGTCGCGAGTCGGTTCAGTCGTCCAAAGTAGTGAGTTAAGGGTGACTCAGTGAGTGGCAAAAAGGACTTGTCAAGTAGGATCAGGTTAGTAGGAGAAGGACTCGGCGAGTCTATGCCTTGACTCAGCGAGTTCAGTCAACTGGAAGTTGACTTTGACCAAGGAGTTGACCTTGGACCGAGGGAGGGTCAGTCATTTGACCTAAGGGTATTTATGAGTGTCTAATCTATGTTCATGATTTATAGCTGGAGGATTACCGGTTCAGCAGTCAGGCGCTCACCAAGCAGACTTTTAGCAGCTACTTTCGAGGTAAGTTACCTTCCAGTAGCAATGGGTCTATGGCCACAATGTCGGCCCACTAGTAGGAGTTGTATTATTAGATGATTGTCTCTGTGATATTCATCTAGGGTTGCTACCACCTGCGTTATGTTTATGTGCTAGTATGATATGGTGCTATATGCTAGTGACAGTAGGGAAGATAGTCCCCGGTTTACCGGTCGATAGGGCCGAAGAGGCAGTCATGCCCACCCATGCTAGATAGATTATGTGATATGTGTTATATGGTAGTAGTAGGGGTGAAATAGTCCCCAACGTCCAGTCGAGAGGACCGAAGGGGAGACCAGCACATAAATATGCTAGTTAGTATCCGGTCGAGAGGACCGAAGGGGAGGCCAGCACCCAGATATGCTAGCTAATATCCAGTCGAGAGGACCGAAGGGGTAGATCGGGCACCCAGATATGCCTGACAATATATGTAAGATATCTGGTTATATGTTATGTGGTACAGTGGGGGAACTCACTAAGCTTCGTGCTTACAGTTTTTAGTTGTTGTTTCGGGTACCTCTTCAACTAAGGGGAAGGAGCTGGCGCGGTAGCGGCATATCACACACATGCTCTTGTTTTTCCGCACTATGAGACATTCTGGGATTTGTACTCTGATATTATTATGATTTACGTTGTGGTTTACTGACACGAGACATGTTTTATTTAATGATATGGTCGAATGATGTTTTGTTACAAACGTTTTGCAAATCACTTAATTAAAAATGAAATTTTTGGCCCGTATTTTGGGGCGTTACAAGTTGGTATCAGAGCCCTGGTTTGAGGGATTCAGACACACCTTCGGGGGTGTCTGAACTTAAATCGAGTGATTAAGGAATTTCAAAAAAGAAAAAGTTTTATAAAGGGTTAAGTAAAGAGTTTTAAGAAAGAACAAAGTGTGTGATGTGCGCGACCGGCCAAGCTCAAGTAAGTATTCCCCAAAGTACGCATACAAGTTTATGTTATGTTTAACAGTTTCAATAGAACAACATGCTAGAATAGTACTAAGGATCTAAGAGTGATGCCTTATGTGCCTGCTTTATGTGCTTCAGCTTATGAGAATTGCATGCTAGTAATGAGTAGACAGTAGTAGGACAGCCTATTTAGGTTATGCCTGGTAGTATGAGCGTAGCATTATATGCTAGTTCAGCTTCTCACAATGAGTACATATTTGCTTGAGTAGTTTTCTTGCGTCCGAATGCTACTTGCTTTGTGCTTAGTAGGACTCTGAGTGATGGGAGTTAGTCATTAGGTGAATACGTCACGTCACATATGATTAGGGTTGAATAATCTCATAGTGCTGGATTTGGCCCTATTGCGCAGCTCTTGTTTGAGTCTAACCATTGTAGGGACTAGTATGTTACTCGAAGTATTATCTGAGCCTCATCACATGTGATAGTATTCAGGTAATGGCTAATTGGCATTACAAGGAAGCCTTCAGCAGCTGAGGACCGGTTTGGGTGGAGTCAAAGATTTTCCCTAGGGCAAGCCTAGAATGGGAATATCAGTGATTAGTAGTAGTGAAAGGGATCTGGTGTAGTCGAGGCAGTCCTTAAAGAAGGTACGGATAGATGTGGAAGGTAGTATGGGCCCGTACTACTGAAAGAAGAGGATCCATAGCCAGACTAAGGAAGGCCGAGACAAGACCATGGAACTTGAAACAAATGTGATCCCTTTAGAGGTATCAGTATCACTAATGGTTGCCTGTATGTATTGCAGAATGGTGGTACTACGTCAGAGGCCAACGGGTGGCAGTTCTGGAGAGGGATCGGGTTCGGGATCAGGATCAGGATCCGAGCCAGTAGATGAGAGGCTATGCGAGTTCATCGCGTCAGAGATCACCAGAGGCATCCTTGAGTCGACCCCCATCATTTTCGGGTCGATCAAGGATGGGATAGTCGAGCTGATGGAGGACCACCTCAGGTCATTCAGGAGTGACATGGCATCTGGCCAGTCAGGATCTCGCACACTATCCTTTAAGGACTTCAGGGGCAGTGGTGCGTCGGATTTTCACGGGGCGAAGGACCCCATAGCTGACAGGCGATGGATTGCAGACATTGAGTCTGCACAGTTGACTAGCTTCTGCCCCGAGGGGTTGAAGGTGAGATTTGCAGCATGATGTTTGAGAGACCGAGCTAGAGATTGGTGGGAGTCCGTCTGTGACTCGTTGGGAGCCTCGGCTGTTGAGGCTATGACCTGGTCGGACTTTGTGACCAGGTTCAGGGCAGAGTTTGTGCCGGCTGTCGAGCTTCAGCAGCTGGCCAATGAGTTTTTAGATATGAGGCAGAAGTCGGAGACTATGGCGGAGATCACCGCCAAGTTCAGGGAGAGGACGTCGTTTGTGCCCCACTACGCGGGTGATGAGGATATGAGGAGGACCCGCTATCATGACATGCGACGAGCTGATATTCGGGAGCATGTCAGTTTTTCAGCTTGCCCTACCCTGGACTCTATGATTGCCAGGGCAAGGGAGAGGGAGATAGATCTGGAGCACATCCGGAAGAGGAAGGCGGAAGAGGGGCATGTTATGGGGGCTTCGGGGAAGAAGCCCAAGGGACCAGATGCGGGGTCGAAAGGCCAACAGGGGCAGGGCCGCTGCAGAAAATGCGGCAAGACGCACGAGGGAGCGTGCAAGTTAGGATCGTCAGGTTGCTATAAGTGCGGCAAGTCAGGGCACTTCAGCAGGGATTGGACCGCCCCTGCACCTATGATACAGACGTCAGAGTTGCTATGTTTCCATTGCAACTAGAGGGGCCACAAGAAGGCCAGTTGCCCCCAGTTAACAACAGCATCGGCGCCAGTAAAGGCGCCAGCTCCAGCGACCCTGCGGATCACTGATGGCCAGCAGGGCAAGGCAGAGGCTCTAGTGGTGAGGAGCCGGGCGTTTGAGCTAACTACCGAGGAGGCACGCGCCGCACTCGATGTGGTGATGGGATCATTTCATGTGAACGGTATCCCAATTCAGGTGTTGTTTGACTCGGGTGCCACCCGATCGTTTGTTTCTCTTGTGCTTAACAAGAAGTTTACTGAGTCTTCGGGCATCTTGGATTGCCCACTAGAGGTAGAGATTGTTGATGATCGATCGGTGCAAGCATCAGCAGTGTTCAGGGATTGTATTCTAAGGTTGTTTGAGGAGCGCTATTTGGTGGATTTGGTTCCCATTCCGTTGCGTGGGAACAAGGTGATCATAGGCATGGATTGGTTGAGCCCTAATGGGGCGGTGTTAGATTGCGCACAACAGCTGGTGCGGATCAGGACCCCAAGTGGGGGAGAGTTGGTGATCCACAGCGAGAGGCCACAGCGTGGACCCACAGTATGTCCAGCAGCGAGAGCTAGGCGCTACCTTCAGCAGGGTTGCGCGGGATATGTCGCGTATGTTATGGATACACGGGAGGCGGGTAAGGCGATGGTGAACGAGATTCCAGTGGTGCGAGACTACGCTGATGTGTTCCCGGAGGATCTTCCTGGAATACCTCCGGAGCGTCAGGTAGAGTTCAGGATCGACCTAGTCCTTGGTGCGACTCTGATAGCCAAGGCACCGTACCGGTTGGCTCCTCCCGAGATGCAGGAGTTGTCTACGTAGTTGTAGGAGCTGTTAGACAAGGGATTCATTAGACCAAGCAGTTCACCCTGGGGAGCCCCAACTCTCTTTGTGAATAAGAAGGACGGGTCGCATCGGATATGTATAGATTATCGGGAGCTGAACAAGGTAACGGTGAAGAACCGTTACCCACTCCTGAGGATTGATGACCTCTTTGACCAGTTACAGGGAGCATCTTGGTTCTCCAAGATTGATTTGCGTTCAGGTTACCACCAGATGAGGGTCAGAGAGGAGGATGTGCAGAAGACCGTGTTTCGGACGCGTTATGGCCATTATGAGTTCGTGGTGATGCCGTTTGGGCTCACCAATGCTGGATCGGTCTGTGATAGTTTTTATTGATGACATCTTGGTTTATTCCAAGACGCAGGAGGAGCACGAGGAGCATATGAGAGAGGTTTTGGAGAACCTGAAGAGGGAGAGCTTGTACGCCAAGTTCTCCAAGTGCGAGTTTTGGTTGCGCGAGGTGCAATTCCTGGGGCACCTTGTCAACCAGAACGGTATACTGGTTTACCCGGCTAAGATAGAGGCCGTGATGAGATGGGAGGTTCCGAAGTCTCCATCTGAGATTCGGAGTTACCTGGGTTTAGCGGGCTACTATCGGAGATTCATTCAGGACTTCTCCAATATAGTCGTACCCCAAACACGGTTGACTAAGAAAGCCGTGGTCTTTCAATGGGGGCCTGAGCAGTAGGCAGCATTTGAGGTTCTGAGACAGAGATTGTGCGAGGCGCCAATCTTAGCCCTGCCAGAGGGTGTAGAGGATTTTGTGGTATATTGTGACGCGTCCATTTCGGGGTTGGGTGTGGTACTGATGCAGAGAGGGCACATCATTGCCTACGCTTCGAGGCAGCTAAAGCCTCATGAGGCGAACTACCCGACGCATGAGTTAGAGTTGGGGGCGGTGGTCTTCGCCCTCAAGATTTGACGACATTACCTCTACGGGGTTCGATGTACCATTTACACGGACCACAATAGTTTGAGGTACCTCATGGATCAGCCGACCTTGAACATGAGGCAGCGTCGGTGGCTTGATGTGGTGAAGGATTATGATTGTGAGATCCTTTACCACCCGGGGAAGGCCAATGTGGTGGCCGATGCGCTTAGCCGTTAGGCAGCGCCGATCAGGGATATTTGCATGCGGATGACAGTGGTGACTCCGCTTTTAGAGCAGATTCGGGAGGCCCAGCAGGAGGCCCTGAAGGAGGAACATCGGAAGAGTGAGCGCATAGTGGATCAGGTTTCCTCCTTCGACTATGACAGTAGGAGATTATTGACATTACACCGCAGGGTGTGGGTGCCATACCTCGGAGGCATGCGTCAGATATTGATGGAGGAGGCGTATAAATCCCGATTCTCCATTCATCCCGGGGCGACGAAGATGTATAGGGATCTTCTTCTGGACTATTGGTGGCCCTGCATGAAGCGGGATGTGGATTGGTACGTCGAGCGGTGCTTGACCTGCAGGAAGGTCAAGGCCGAGCATCAGAGACCGCACAGCAAGATGCAACCGTTGGATATCCCGTTGTGGAAATGGGAAGATAGTACGATTGATTTTATCACGAATCTTCACAGGACCGCGCGAGGAATGGATTCTATATGGGTCATCGTGGATCGATTGACCAAGAGCGCCCATTTTATCCCGATTCAAGAGAGCATCTCGGTCGAGAAGTTGGCCGACATCTATATCAGGGAGATAGTGGCGCGGCACGGGGTGCCAGTATCAGTGGTTTCAGACACAGATGTGCGTTTTACTTCCAGGTTTTGGAAGAATTTTCATGATGAGCTGGGCACTCGTCTGCATTTTAGCACTGCCTTTCACCCACAGACGGATGGTAAGAGTGAGCGGACCATCCAGATTCTTGAGGATATGTTGCGGGAATGTGTGTTTGATTTTAGTGGTAGTTGGGATACTTATCTTCCTTTAGCTGAGTTCTCATACAACAACAGCTACCACGCGAGTATTGACCGTCCTCCCTTCGAGATGTTGTACGGACGGAGATGCAAGACCCCGATATATTGGGGAGAGGTTGGCCAGAGGGTCATGGGAAGCACTGAAGTGGTGCTCCAGACGACAGAGAAGATTCAGCAGGTCCGGAGCAGGCTTTTGTCACACCCCAAAACCGGAACAGCGGAAACGTTCTGGGGTGGATGACGTCATGTCAAGTATCACAACACATGCATATAGTAATCAAAGTACAACAAGACATTGCATTAATAGTAATAATTTTACATGGTTACATTACATAGTATCAAAGTAATACAAACATAATATATAAAGTGCAGCAAGGTACTTAGGCCATCTTCATCAGCAGCTCCGGGGATGTACCTGTCTAATTGCTTACCTGAGATTACAAGTTATTTGAAAAGCGAGTATCAGCATTTTTTACAAATGCTGGTGAGTTCATAAGCATTTAGTGTCATTTAGTCAAATAACTTTAATAAGTAGTAGTTTAAGTGCTTTCAGTGCTTCAGTGTCCTTTCCAGAAAATCCTATATTTTCTTTAAATAAAGCAGCCTTCTACCAAGACTGTTTCAGTGCATTGTGGTAAGAGGTAGTTTTCCCTTAATTGACATTGTTATCAAAATACTGAATTTGATTATTTAAGAAAGCAGGAGACATCAGGGAATAACATATGCCTCAGCAGTGAGGACTGCTGACTAAGGCAAAGAATCATAGACTCCAGGAGGGTATCGAACTGACGACACGCCTGGTTCAGTCTAACCAAGGGGAGACATAGACCACAGAAGGTACCAAACGAAAGGTACAGCTGGTAAGGTCTAAAACAGTAAATATAGACCGAAGACGATACCAAATGAAAGGTATCTCTCACAAGGTCAGAACAAAGACTACGGACCCCAGACAGTATCAATTGAAAGATACAGCTAGCAAGGTCGAAACAGAGACTATAGACCCCAGACAGTATCAAATGAAAGATACAGCTAGCAAGGTCGAAACAGAGATTATAGACCCCAGACAGTATCAAATGAAAGATACAGCTAGCAAGGTCGAAACAGAGATTATAGACCCCAGACAGTATCAAATGAAAGATACAGCTAGCAAGGTCGAAACAGAGATTATAGACCCCAGACAGTATCAAATGAAAGATACAGCTAGCAAGGTCGAAACAGAGATTATAGACCCCAGACAGTATCAAATGAAAGATACAGCTAGCAAGGTCGAAACAGAGTGACTCTGAAAAGTGACATCAGCATACAATGTAAATTGCTGACGAAAATACCGTTACCTTAAAGCCATGAATTATAAGGCAACCCAGGATACTCGTAACCATACTGACTAGAGTTCCAGACGCCCTACAAGCATCTATATAATATGACATTTGTCACCCCTTGGCTTGGTGGGCCGTGGACTGTAGCTAACAGTCAGGGTGCAGGGTTGTCAATCCCGTATAGGCCTATACACACAATGTCCGCTCTCCCTACAGGAGACTCTGGTTACCAACTAGACGACAGAGAAGGCCGCGTCCCGAAGATGCATCCCAAATAGAGAATAGTGTGTTTCTTGAGAGGAGTGGGTTTCTAACACAAGTGATATTCTAGCGGTAGAGACTTCCAAGCAGTGGGTAGTGTGTTTCTAAAGTGAGTGTAGATTAGAAGAAGAGACTCTTAATTGACTTGACTAGAGAATTCCCTATATGTCCATACTCATATACATAGTATTTAACTAATGGACCAAACGACCTTCGGACGGCTACCCGATCCCACCAGACCACATCTCAACGAAGAAAAGGAAATAGGGCCGATGAGCCTTCCTAAGTCTTTCAGTCATTACTTATATATACCTATATAAGTACGGACATACATCTAACTATGACTAAGTGGGTATCAAGTGAAAGTGATTCTCGTGAAGTAGGAGTGTCTAATAAGTGCAGCAAGAGCGGTCGCAAGTGAAGTATAAGTGTCGAATAAGTATAGGCGCATCGCGAAGTAGATATGACCACAAGTGAAGTAAGAGCGTATCAAGTATAAGTGAAGTAAAGTCGATCTCAAATACAAGCGAAGTAGAATCGTATCACTAAGTAAGAGGGTAAATAAGTATAAGAGTTATCAGGTATAAGTGACTTCAGGTACAAGCAAAAACATTACAGAGTAGGAGCATAAAATAAGTATAAGCGAAGCAGTGGTATCTAACAATTATAAGTATTCATGAAAATCCTTAAAGATTTTGTTACTCAGGAAAATCGCATTTGTATTCTTTGATAAAATAGGTGTGAAAATCTTTAGAAATCTTTGAGAATCTTTTATAAATCAGTTGAAATGAGTCTTTGATAAGCTATGAAAGTAAGAACTTGAACAATTTAAAAACCCTTTTTTGAAAGCCATTTATAGTGTCCTACTCGGTAAAACAGTGTACAGTGGTAAAATCTTGTGCATGCGGGTTATCAATCACATGTGATTGATATGATAACTGGCATGTTTAACTTGTAATCCCCCCCTATGAAAACATTTAAAAGCATTAAAAAGATTCATTCAGGGGTATGAACTCACCTGGTATAAGTAGGTCCGACGGTAGTGCCGTTTGGGCGTTCGGGGTCACGCAAGGACTTGAACACACACAAGGACCTATTTTAACATATGATAACATATGTTCACATATAATTAGCATATAATATACTAATTAAACAATGATACACACTCAAAGGAGTGGAAAACACTTTTGGTTGAGTGTTTGGGGTCCCGGGTAGCGTTTAAGGGTGCTAAGGGTCTCCTATCAGCTGTGGGACTTTGCTATGCTCAAGTATCAAGGGTGTAAAGGGGTTTAAAGCATCAATATGGACCAAACAAGGAGTTTACGGCCCAACCTAAGGGATTTTACGGCCGTAAACTCCCAAGGTTCTATTCTTGGGGTTTTGATGCTTCTAGCTTGTTCCTTGATTTATTCTAAGCACTTTTCATCAAAGGCATGATTGATTTGAGGCTTCTAAAGGTATTTTATAGGATTTTACGGCCTAAGAACTCTCCCAAGGGAGTTTACGGCCGTAAACTCTCAATCTTTGAGTTTAGTGAAGTTTCAAGCCTCTAATGCCTTTCTAGTGATTTCTAATGAAGTGTGATGCTATATTGGAGGATTAAAACCAACATTTGAGGGGGTTTTAGGGGAGTTTACAGCCTAGAAATTGCTTGGGCCGTAAACTCCAAGAAATGTCTCATTTTTCTTGTGTTTAAGCCTTTAATTCCATTCTAGCCTTTTATGGTAAATGTCTAAGGCCATTAGGGGGGCAAAATCACACTTTTGGGCATGATTTTAGGGAGTTTACGGTCTTGACTATTCATGGGCCGTAAACTCTTTTCTTTAATTCATTTTGGAGTGTTTCAAGGGTCTAAACTCAAAGGAATAAGTCCCTAAAATATGTAATAAGCCCTAGGATGAGTTTGGTGCACATTTGGGACCATATCTTGTGGAGTTTACGGCCTAAGCATGTGCTTGGGCCGTAAACTCTTCTTTGAGTCTTAAATCCATGCATTTTAGTGTTTAAACACCCCTAGGCTATATCCCCTAATAGTTTCTAAGCTCATGGTCAAGTTTAAAGGCATTTTTGACACCTTTTTAGGGGTTTACGGCCCTAGAATGTTCCTGGGCCGTAAACTCCTTATCTTATGCCTTCTTGGATGATTTTTGGGCTATAAACATAAATCAATACGCTTAGAATAAGTTAGGGTAAGCGGACTTACAATTTGGAAGCGTTTGGTTGCGAATTCGGGGCGAAAACGGGTCTAGAGGGAGAGTATAGAGAGAGAGTGTAAAAAGCCTCCCATTTGACTCCACTCACCCTTATATAGGTTTCACAGTCGGGGCTCAGTGGAATTTTACCCGATACTGCCGTTAAACGAGGCTTTTGGTCGCACCCGATTTAGTGGTCGTAATAATAAAACTTGACATTTCCTCAATAAATGGAAATGTGTGTCTTGAGTTTTTATTCCCTTTTATCACGACTTAATGGCATGTTAAAGGTAACCAAATGGAATGTTTATTAAATTGATGCCCTCTAATTAACGGAACTTTTATACAGTGGAATATTCCGTTAACGGTAACGGGGAAATGTAACGGGACAACTTGGGTTGTCACATCATCCCCCCGTTAAAGGGAATTTTGTCCCGAAATTCAAGTCTAGACAAGGAAGTAGGCATGAATGGCCAAGTAGAGATGAGGGAGTACTTCCTATACGGTTGCCCTTGCATTCCCAAGTGATCTCTAGTCTGTGTTTGTCCTTCCCACAGATCTTCACATACGGGATGCGCATTCCGTCTAGTGTAGCTAGCGGGTTCCGACTGGTCTATCTATGAAGTCAGGGTTCTCGATGGATTCTATCAAGATGAGTGAGGCACGAAGAGTGTTTTCGGATAATTGCATATCAAGTCTAAGAAGTGGATCGGTCGAATGTGAATCTTGTGGTATATCCGAAAGTAGTAGTGGTCTGAAAAGGATTGGACCAAATTTCCATGAGGATTCCCGGATGGTCCTACGCTCTAGGAAGGGTAGAGCCTTTCCGTACTTAGAACATAGTGTACTTCTATGGCAAGATCATCACTGGCGTGATCGCCATTCCGAAGTTCATAACGTTCTCTCTCATACTGGTAGTGTAGTCCTTCGGGTTGGTTCTTAGGAATCTCAAGTGGTCTTCAGTTTCATGCTTTCTTTCCACTGGGTGATAGAGGCTTCCTAGATCGTCAAGTCGGTTGCGCGACTATGGTCATCGGTTTGCTATAGAATGTCTATCTCCAGCTTGTGCAAAATGGACTTGCACTAACGACGCTTGAGATGCGGAAACCCTGAGAATCGGGGAGATAGGGTTTCACCAGACGAGTGTTGGACTATCTCGCGAGGTAGTTCTACTATCTCTGCTTGAGATAGTATTCGGAGAACACCTATTAGTCCAAGGAATCTCTAAGACTGTGGTTTATTCTAGCGTGGAAGTGCGTGCTCCGACGTAATCCCTCGACTAACACCAAGGCTGGTGTCGAGTCTATAATCTTTTTGGGATCCGTGTCATGAGATTTAACGCAACTACTTTCGCACTTGACCAAGTATTCTTGGCTGCGAAGGTTACCCTGTGGTTCTCGGTATTCTAGTGTTTACCTCGGGAAATATGATTCATCATCTACGAGGCGACGACGATTTTCCTCCTTGTGAGAGGGTGGAGGATGATAAGCACTACCTGCCTATAACTGGGTGGGCAAGGTGCAGGAGTAGTGCGAGCACCTACCGCAACTATTCTCCCAAAGGTTCTGAGTTTTCTCGGTCTAAGGCAAATCTAGTGGGCATAGGGTCTCTTCACTCGGAACTCTACTAGCTCAATCCGCAGTAGTTCTCTTGATTTTCTGCTCCTATGTCATCGAATGGGGTGAAAGTGTTTTGCGAAGAGGTTCATGGTAGAACTCATGCGTGGCTTAACTGCCCATACTTGATGGATGCCAGCAGTACACCTGGTCATAGTGGCCAGCCTCATGAGTTCTATTCTCTAGGTTCACGAACCTTATGTGTGAGGTGAGGAGGGTCACCCAGGGAACTCAACGGAGTATGCCTCGGATGGTTGTCGTTTTCTGAGGTATTTGCAGTGCTTTTCACTTTGGTGTTCATTTGACTACGCGGGGTCGATCGACGGCGTGGGGTACCCTCACTTGAGTACTTCGGAAGGTTTGAAATAAGAGGGACGATTGACGAATTGCATTAGATGTGATTATTTGTGTTAGGTTCGGGTTCGGAGGAACCTTTATTTGCCGATATGGCCATGGAGAAAGCTCACAGCACTAAGAATGTACACATGGTTGCACGAAGTCAAACCGTGCTCAATAGAGTCGTCGAAGTTGGCTCACTTCGACATGATATAAAGTGAAGATCGATAGAGTCATGTGCCGAACAGGCACACAAGTTCTAGGCGTCTCGGGTTTCGTCCCATATATCGCTACCACGGATACTTGGACCGATAGAGTCGACGCGGAACTATAGAGAGTTCTAAGTGTTTCCGAATAGAGTATCTTTTCTTGAATGGATTCTCACGAGCATTTCTATAATCGCCTCACATATACTAGTCATGTATATTTAAGGTGGGGAGGACTGTTGACTGAGCGACCCAGCCCTAAATCCACAACCAAACGAGGAACAGGAAATGAGGCAGCATTCGCTCACTCTAGGTCTATCCATCCTAAATATACATGGCCGTAACGTATATGTTTAGCCATTGTAGTTTTACCTAATGGATTTTTAAATTTTATAACAGTGCTGCGACTTTCACCTTACTAGAAAGAATTTATACTTGAATTAGTCTTTTATTGTTTTCTTAGCTTAGTTATCCGGGATCGAGAGACGTACCAAAAATCCAACGAGTTTCTTTGCTGCTTCTTCCTAAGTAGTAGTGTCAGGCTCCTTTTGTGTCTTTGTCTTTCTCTTCAGTTGGGCAGTCCCTCTTAGAGTGTCCCATTCTACCACATAGGTGGCAAACCATACGGGTCACCACATTGGTGGTTGGTGTAATGAGCTCAACCGGGGTTCTGCAGACACGAGCAGTATGCCCCAGCATGTGGCACCTAGCACAATAAAGTTCCCGGCAGGTACCATGATGATGGTAGCTGCACTTGCTGCAGTGGGGAAGGTCTCCTAGGTATGGTCTTCTTGAGGTCGGGAGGGATGGATTTACAGGGGTATCGACCGCCTCAGCTCGTTGCCCTTCGGAAGGTCCTGGAGCCGAGGTACTTCCCTCCTCTATCTTGAATTTTCTCTTTAGCGGGTTAAGTGGAGGTTCTTGGGTGGCTGAGTGGGGAAGAGTGGGTTGCTGCCGTCCATTGCCAGAATTAGAAATCCCGACAGGGCCCTTGCTAACATTGGCGTTGTTAGCATTCAGGTGAGCCATGACAGCTGCTACGGCTGCTGAGACTGCAGCTTGGAACGTAGCTTCATCGAATAAGAGGGCAGGTTTCTTGCTTGCGGATTGGTTACGCTTCTTCGGTGGCATGGTTTTTCCTACACGGAGAGGAATACAAGGTAATGAGAGATGATGGTTAACCCTGGACATTTCTGTCCTGAACGCATTAGGCATATATTTTTCCCGTGCCTCGGGTACTAGTTGTCTGAACGTTGACCTACATCCCTATGATGTAGTCCTGGAAATCAAGGTAAGAGTATGAGTATCGGAAAAAGCCATAAGATGCGAGTCGTTCCCACTAAGTTTCCTGTATACCGGGGAAAGGTTTCACTCTCCGGCCTGGAGAGATTTGAGAACGGTTCGGAACGAAATCGCGGAATGAGAGGATCACAAGGGCAGATGGCTAAAATTCTCTCAATAGAGATGCGGGGATCCGCCCTAATTGCGTATCTGGCAACGGGAAACGACGATTTACCTAACACATAGAGTGAGTAGTGTAACCACTAACTCACTAAATTGCATCATTTTTAAGGGTGAATTATCGTGGCGAATACGAGGAAAAGACAATTCCCGGGTTCTATGTACTAGCCCCCTCGGTCTGCCTCGTATCTTTGGATGGAATCGGCGTTGGCTTCCTTCGGGTAGTTTCCTAGGGTTGTCTTCTTGTAGGGACATATCGAATCTCTACTCCGCCTTCCTTCTGATTCCAACTATGGGTGTCATCACTTTATGATGGATGACTAGGAATCTCCGAAGTTTAGGCGAATCTCTCACCACTGTCCCTAAGAGAATATGGGCACTTGGTGTATTCAATAGTCCCGACCCGGTTCATTTACTTCCGAACAGGAAATCTTCTCAATGAACCTCCTCGGGGTCGAAATCAACTCTTCTGTCAAGCACTGAAGTGGATAGGGTTCTTCTACAGGGTTCGCGCGAGAATGGAAATGTCTAAGGAATCCTAAGGGATTATTAACATTTCACTATATGATCCATATCGAGTCCTGCTACGATTACACAGGGTATACAAATCCTATATAGCTTAGATCCGATAGGCCTTCGAATATGTGATTCTACTCTAGGACCATATCCCAACGAGGAAAAGGAAACAGAGCGAAACCACACCTTCTTAGCCTATGGGGTCTTTATTATATAAGATCTTGGAAGTACACCCTCTGTAGTTGTAGGTATATCGATAAGGGTCTTTTTAATTATTCATGCAAGGTTGTTTATGGATTCTAAAATACCCCCATGGTATTTTAATTCTTGATTGAGTCTTATCTTCTGATTATGATTCTGGGATTAGTGTGGATCTTTTAGCATTCTAAAATACTCCTATAGTATTTTAACTTTATGTTCGGCTCTAGAATTCCTATTTGGGTAAGTTTCAGATCTGCTGCACACCACTATCACTCCCGAGCACACGTTCATCGCATCTCGGATAAATGTAGTTGATCAGGTTACATTTATCCCAGCTTACGATTACATAACTGCCCAAGTTTGACTGTAGTGCTCAACATCCGAAGACTTTTATTATGGTCCTTCTTGTGATACTTTTGTTCGAGCGCTTAGATTCTGGATGTTATTATACTTTGGTAAAATATGGTTATATTTTAAAGTATAATTCTTGGTCAGAGTGTTTTATCCCATTGCATTTATAGGCTGTATATCTGTTATGAATTGATATACTTAGCTCACTATAAACAATGCTCTGATACCAATCTGTCACACCCCAAAACCGGAACGGCGGAAACGTTCTGGGGTGGATGACGTCATGTCAAGTATCACAACACATGCATATAGTAATCAAAGTAAAACAAGACATTGCATTAAAAGTAATAATTTTACATGGTTACATTACGTAGTATCAAAGTAATACAAACATAATATATAAAGTGCAGCAAGGTACTTAGGCCATCTTCATCAGCAGCTCCGGGGATGTACCTGTCTAATTGCTTACCTGAGATTACAAGTTATTTGAAAAGCGAGTATCAGCATTTTTTACAAATGCTGGTGAGTTCATAAGCATTTAGTGTCATTTAGTCAAATAACTTTAATAAGTAGTAGTTTAAGTGCTTTCAGTGCTTCAGTGTCCTTTCCAGAAAATCCTATATTTTCTTTAAATAAAGCAGCCTTCTACCAAGACTGTTTCAGTGCATTGTGGTAAGAGGTAGTTTTCCCTTAATTGACATTGTTATCAAAATACTGAATTTGATTATTTAAGAAAGCAGGAGACATCAGGGAATAACATATGCCTCAGCAGTGAGGACTGCTGACTAAGGCAAAGAATCATAGACTCCAGGAGGGTATCGAACTGACGACACGCCTGGTTCAGTCTAACCAAGGGGAGACATAGACCACAGAAGGTACCAAATGAAAGGTACAGCTGGTAAGGTCTAAAACAGTAAATATAGACCGAAGACGATACCAAATGAAAGGTATCTCTCACAAGGTCAGAACAAAGACTACGGACCCCAGACAGTATCAATTGAAAGATACAGCTAGCAAGGTCGAAACAGAGACTATAGACCCCAGACAGTATCAAATGAAAGATACAGCTAGCAAGGTCGAAACAGAGATTATAGACCCCAGACAGTATCAAATGAAAGATACAGCTAGCAAGTCGAAACAGAGATTATAGACCCCAGACAGTATCAAATGAAAGATACAGCTAGCAAGGTCGAAACAGAGATTATAGACCCCAGACAGTATCAAATGAAAGATACAGCTAGCAAGGTCGAAACAGAGATTATAGACCCCAGACAGTATCAAATGAAAGATACAGCTAGCAAGGTCGAAACAGAGTGACTCTGAAAAGTGACATCAGCATACAGTGTAAATTGCTGACGAAAATACCGTTACCTTAAAGCCATGAATTATAAGGCAACCCAGGATACTCGTAACCATACTGACTAGAGTTCCAGACGCCCTACAAGCATCTATATAATATAACATTTGTCACCCCTTGGCTTGGTGGGCCGTGGACTGTAGCTAACAGTCAGGGTGCGGGGTTGTCAATCCCGTATAGGCCTATACACACAATGTCCGCTCTCCCTACAGGAGACTCTGGTTACCAACTAGACGACGGAGAAGGCCGCGTCCCGAAGATGCATCCCAAATAGAGAATAGTGTGTTTCTTGAGAGGAGTGGGTTTCTAACACAAGTGATATTCTAGCGGTAGAGACTTCCAAGCAGTGGGTAGTGTGTTTCTAAAGTGAGTGTAGAATAGAAGAAGAGACTCTTAATTGACTTGACTAGAGAATTCCCTATATGTCCATACTCATATACATAGTATTTAACTAATGGACCAAACGACCTTCGGACGGCTACCCGATCCCACCAGACCACATCTCAACGAAGAAAAGGAAATAGGGCCGATGAGCCTTCCTAAGTCTTTCAGTCATTACTTATATATACCTATATAAGTACGGACATACATCTAACTATGACTAAGTGGGTATCAAGTGAAAGTGATTCTCGTGAAGTAGGAGTGTCTAATAAGTGAAGCAAGAGCGGTCGCAAGTGAAGTATAAGTGTTGAATAAGTATAGGCACATCGCGAAGTAGATATGACCACAAGTGAAGTAAGAGCGTATCAAGTATAAGTGAAGTAAAGTCGATCTCAAATACAAGCGAAGTAGAATCGTATCACTAAGTAAGAGGGTAAATAAGTATAAGAGTTATCAGGTATAAGTGACTTCAGGTACAAGCAAAAACATTACAGAGTAGGAGCATAAAATAAGTATAAGCGAAGCAGTGGTATCTAACAATTATAAGTATTCATGAAAACCCTTAAAGATTTTGTTACTCAGGAAAATCGCATTTGTATTCTTTGATAAAATAGGTGTGAAAATCTTTAGAAATCTTTGAGAATCTTTTATAAATCAGTTGAAATGAGTCTTTGATAAGCTATGAAAGTAAGAACTTGAACACTTTAAAAACCCTTTTTTGAAAGCCATTTATAGTGTCCTACTCGGTAAAACAGTGTACAGTGGTAAAATCTTGTGCATGCGGGTTATCAATCACATGTGATTGATATGATAACTGGCATGTTTAACTTGTAATCCCCCCCTATGAAAACATTTAAAAGCATTAAAAAGGTTCATTCAGGGGTATGAACTCACCTGGTATAAGTAGGTCCGACGGTAGTGCCGTTTGGGCGTTCGGGGTCACGCAAGGACTTGAACACACACAAGGACCTATTTTAACATATGATAACATATGTTCACATATAATTAGCATATAATATACTAATTAAACAATGATACACACTCAAAGGAGTGGAAAACACTTTTGGTTGAGTGTTTGGGGTCCCGGGTAGCGTTTAAGGGTGCTAAGGGTCTCCTATCAGCTGTGGGACTTTGCTATGCTCAAGTATCAAGGGTGTAAAGGGGTTTAAAGCATCAATATGGACCAAACAAGGAGTTTACGGCCCAACCTAAGGGAGTTTACGGCCGTAAACTCCCAAGGTTCTATTCTTGGGGTTTTGATGCTTCTAGCTTGTTCCTTGATTTATTCTAAGCACTTTTCATCAAATGCATGATTGATTTGAGGCTTCTAAAGGTATTTTATAGGAGTTTACGGCCTAAGAACTCTCCCAAGGGAGTTTACGGCCGTAAACTCTCAATCTTTGAGTTTAGTGAAGTTTCAAGCCTCTAATGCCTTTCTAGTGATTTCTAATGAAGTGTGATGCTATATTGGAGGATTAAAACCAACATTTGAGGGGGTTTTAGGGGAGTTTACGGCCTAGAAAATGCTTGGGCCGTAAACTCCAAGAAATGTCTCATTTTTCTTGTGTTTAAGCCTTTAATTCCATTCTAGCCTTTTATGGTAAATGTCTAAGGCCATTAGGGGGGTAAAATCACACTTTTGGGCATGATTTTAGGGAGTTTACGGCCTTGACTATTCATGGGCCGTAAACTCTTTTCTTTAATTCATTTTGGAGTGTTTCAAGGGTCTAAACTCAAAGGAATAAGTCCCTAAAATATGTAATAAGCCCTAGGATGAGTTTGGTGCACATTTGGGACCATATCTTGTGGAGTTTACGGCCTAAGCATGTCCTTGGGCCGTAAACTCTTCTTTGAGTCTTAAATCCATGCATTTTAGTGTTTAAACACCCCTAGGCTATATCCCCTAATAGTTTCTAAGCTCATGGTCAAGTTTAAAGGCATTTTTGACACCTTTTTAGGGGTTTACGGCCCTAGAATGTTCCTGGGCCGTAAACTCCTTATCTTATGCCTTCTTGGATGATTTTTTGGCTATAAACATAAATCAATACGCTTAGAATAAGTTAGGGTAAGCGGACTTACAATTTGGAAGCGTTTGGTTGCGAATTCGGGGCGAAAACGGGTCTAGAGGGAGAGTATAGAGAGAGAGTGTAAAAAGTCTCCCATTTGACTCCACTCACCCTTATATAGGTTTCACAGTCAGGGCTCAGTGGAATTTTACCCGATACTGCCGTTAAACGAGGCTTTTGGTCGCACCCGATTTAGTGGTCGTAATAATAAAACTTGACATTTCCTCAATAAATGGAAATGTGTGTCTTGAGTTTTTATTCCCTTTTATCACGACTTAACGGCATGTTAAAGGTAACCAAATGGAATCTTTATTAAATTGATGCCCTCTAATTAACGGAACTTTTATACAGTGGAATATTCCGTTAACGGTAACGGGGAAATGTAACGGGACAACTTGGGTTGTCACAGCTTTAGACTACTCAGAGTCGGCAGAAAAGTTATGCCGACAAGTCGGCAGAAAAGGTCTGGAGCAGACTTCGAGGACGAAGTCTAAGATAAGTGGGGGAGATTTGTAGCACCTGGTTCCCGGAACGTACTCCTTGTAATTAACATTTTTAAAATAATGCATTTTTGTCTTGGACTCGGCGAGTTGATTGACCAACTCGCCGATTAGGAGCGGAATAAGACGTGGGGACTGAACATTGGACTCGGCGAGTCGGTTCTCGGACTCGGCGAGTAGACCCTGTTTGGGCAAAAACCCTAATACGGGTGTTTGCACCCTATTTAAACGCTCTAACTTAGCCTCCTTTGTCCCTAACACTTCCAGAGAGCTGAACAGCGAAACCCTACCCCCCCCCCCCCCATTTTGTTCTTGAGAGTGATTTTGGCTTTGTGAAGAAGGTTTGGAGCTTAGAAGAAAAAGAAAGAGGTTGTAGTTTGCAAGGAGGGGAGGTAGATCCGGAATCTACACTGCAAGAGGCTTCCATTCAGGTAGAAAAGCCCCTACCTTGATCACTAGTTCTTTAGATTCCCTTTTGTCCCTAAAATGGTGGTTTTCAAGACCTAAAACACCATACTCCTTGTGTTTGTGCTTAATGATCCGAAAGGACTTCAGATCTAGACATTATGGACGTATTAGAACTATAAAGTCTCTGTGGTCGGAGTGATTGAGGTCCACATTGAGTGTATGACCTCATAAAAAGCTTCGATTTGCCTTTTGGAGCTTGTAGGGCCATGCATGCACGTAAAGTTTGCAACTTTACGTGATAAGCATGCCCTAGGAACATAGATCTATGCTTTTGAAGCGTTGCATGTCTCAGATTTGGTCTATATGGGAAATGGGTCAAGGGACTCGACGAGTCCCAAAGTGGAACTCGACGAGTTCTATGAAGATGGCCTTAGACTCGGCGAGTTGGATAACAACTTGGCGAGTCCTATGAAGATTTCCTGGTACTCGACGAGTTATTCTTCTAACTCGGCGGTCAGATGAATTGTTACTGAGTGATAGGGGTTTAAGTGTTGAAGGTCCAACCCTTCGTATCTGCACATGGAATTAGCAATTTAGCGTGTAGCAATAATCCCAGAAACCCAAATCCTCAAAAAGATGCTCTGTTGAGGATTTGGAAGCGAGCAGGAGATCTGCTCGTGGGGACTCGGCGAGTTGTTCCTGGACTCGGCGAGTCGGGTCACAAGTCGGTTCAATCGTCCCAAGTAGTGAGTTAAGGGTGATTCAGTGAGTGGCAAGAAAGACTTGTCAAGTAGGACCGGGTTAGTAGGAGAAGGACTCGGCGAGTCTATGCCATGACTCGGCAAGTCCAGTCAACTGGAAGTTGACTTTGACCAAGGAGTTGACCTTGGACCAAGGGAGGGCCAGTTATTTGACCTAAGGGTATTTATGAGTGTCTAATCTATGTTCATGATTTATAGTCGGAGGATTACCGGTTCAGCAGTCAGGCGCTTAGCAAGCAAACTTTCAACAACTACTTTCGAGGTGAGTTACCTTCCAGCACCTAGATATGCTAGCTAATATCCGACCGAGAGGACCGAATGGGTAGGTCGGGCACCCAGATATGCCTGACAATATAGGTATGATATGTGGTTATATGGTATGTGGTACAGTGGGGGAACTTACTAAGCTTTGTGCTTACGGTTTTTAGTTGTTGTTTCAGGTACCTCTTCAGCCAAGGGGAAGGAGCTGGCGCGGTAGCGGCATATCACACACACGCTCTTGTTTTTCCGCACTATGAGACATTCTAGGATTTGTACTCTAATATTATTATGATTTATGTTCTGGTTTACAGACACGAGACATGTTTTATTAAATGATATGGTCGAATGATATTTTGTGACAAATGTTTTTTGCAAATCACTTAATTAAAAATGAAATTTTTGGCCCGTATTTTGGGGCGTTACATTACAGCTCCACCAACAACCACACCTGTCATAGTCTCTGCTGAACCCGTCAGTGAAGGTCCTAGTACTTTCTATGAAGTTGATGGCTGTTCATTTCCAATAGGTTTCTCTCCTCCCAGGACAGAGGATGATGCTGCCTCGGTCAGGCTAGCTAGGCTCCTGGCAGAAGAAAAAATTTCTACACCACCCCCACGCGGCAAATGAATTTTTATTGCGGGTGACAGCTCAGGAGAAGAGATTCCGTCACTTCTTGGACTCCAAAGACAGATCGACGTACTGAATCAGAAGAATATTGATCTTGATAAGAGAAATATTGAGCTTGTTATCAAGGTCGCTGTCACACCCTCGGCCGCCGGCGGAAACGCCGAGGTGCGCGACGTAAATCAGTAATCACAGTTATTAAACAGACATTGAACAGTACAAATATAATCTTCTATTATTACCGAAATAGAAATTACATTGACAATGACTATTGCTAAATCGTGACACATGTCTAACAATCCAATGTTTATAAAAATATAATATAACTAACGGAGAGTCTTCTGAGCGAACACTTCCGACCTGATAAATAACCTGAGAATACATGCATTAAAATACGTCAACAAAATTGTTGGTGAGTTCTACAGGTTTTGACACAGAGTATTTTTATACCCAACATTGTTTGATAAAATTTAGCTGGTTGACCAGCTTTTATAAATGTTTACTTTCCTATTAAAAGTATAAAATAATTGAGTTATAACAATGTGTTATGACTCATTCATAAATATTATGTGTTCAAATCCAAATGTACAAAAGTTGGAAAATACATATAAGTAATTCAGAATTGTATCAAAATGTATTATTATATAAAGATTTTGAATATCAAATTATATAAAAATAGGAAATGTTAACCTTTGTGAGAACATAAAATAACCAACTTTACTCTTGAAACCTTATACAAGAATTTGTATCCTTTATAAAAAAATTCATAAGTATTGAATTTATGAACTTTGTAAAATCGTGTCGTGACAATAATTAAGTATTATCTGACTTAATTTGAAAACCGACACTTAGTCGGTGGGGTAAACTCCTCCCATATAAATATTGTGTTTTCTTATAAAAACAAATGGTTTATATAAATAACTTATTTTATGTAAGTTAATAAATCTTGTCGGAGTCGTGTCATGATATTAATTAAGTGTTATCTGACTTAATTTTTGGTACTGACACTTATCACTTTGAGTCACAAGCTATCCCACTGAATACAGTTTCTTTCAACTGGAATGGGTGAGCATAAACCTCGTATAAATCCAATATCGATTCTATATGATAACGAAACAAAACTGGGATTTTATAATGAAATCATAACCGAACTCGTGACACTGTACTTTATTAATGCACCGACACCATAATAAGGCGCGTGTGCTAAAGTCATTCACCTCGTTGTAACACGTGGTAATGTTTACATAATGCTAACGTCAGCGCCAAAATTCATCTCGTCAGATGTAGTTATAGCTAGCAACTCTAGGCGGGCGGTCGTACTGTATAAGATCAATAATATGACACTTACACCCGACGTTAGTCGTTCCCTCGAGGATTAACGGTTATATATTGGAGAGTTTCTACTAAGTATTGAGATCTTAGCTTTCGTGAAACCCGGAATAGTTTATAATGGAAACTAAAACGTATTGGATCTGGTAGTCAGAATAGGTATGATAAACCTATAGAATAGGTATGATGAACCTATATGGAATAGGTATGATAAACCTATATGGAATATACGAAGTAGGTATGATGAACCTACATGGAATAGGTATGATGAACCTATATGGAATATATGGAATAAGTATGATAAACCTATCTGGAACAGGTATGATAAACCTATATCATCCATTCTAAATTCACTGGATATGTAACATTATTCATCGTTTAGGAAAACGATAACTGAAATTCTTATAACTTCAAGAATTTATCATACTAGATACGGTTTCGATGTCGTGTTAGCATAATAGCTCATTTTTGAATTTATCCAAGTTTGGATCGACCGTAAATCTACATTCCCCATATTTTATATAAATTATGCGAGAATATTTTTAATACATTTAATTTGGGATAAAGATACAGTCTTTAGATACAATACTCGACAAGTGTTTATTTCGTATATAATGACTCTTAATTCCTAAAGTCGATCATGTTATTTATTGCGATAAGAATAAATAACCTAGTATATTGAAGTTATGTTGTTATAATTAATATAAAAATATATTAATAAATTCTCAATTCATTTATACATAACCTTATATATATTTTCAGCTAATAATCATATAATTCCATGAATTTAATCATTCCATCAATTATGACAATGTACTTTCGCTTTATACGCGAATAATAAATTTTGATCATTTTTATACCTTTCCGTGCTTCTATGAAATACTTTAACTTATACATATACAATCATCATTCGTGTGACTTATAATATTCACTTGTGTAATTATAGCAATCTACTTATAATCTTAAGAATTTTCTTAATATCTATATTTATATTTTACGTATAGTATAAATATATCATCTTTTAACAATCTATTTTAACTTAATAGATTTGTTGTTGATTTATCACATTTTTAGATTGCTATCATAAACTTTTTACCAACAATAAAGTCTAATGTTATTTTGTATATAAAACTTAAAAATCATCAACCTTTAATAGACACGCATATACTCTCCCCGAAAATATTAAAAAGTAAAAGAGGGGCCGTAGAAACTCACATTCGAAGCGTGAACGAGGCTCAAGGTGTGATTCTTGTCGTGAAATTTGTTACGTGATGTTCCTCGTTCTTAAGACGAACCACCGAGTATATTTAAATTACCTAATATAACCAAAAGGGTAGTTTTGGTATCAATTATTAAGTATAGGGTGGTATTTGTCAACACAAATAATTTATAAGGATTGATTTTGCAAAAATCATTCAACTAGGGACTGATCTCTAAATTTATTTCCAAGGCACGGGCTAATAGTGCACATTTTAAACCCAATTTGGAGGTTTAGGACCATATTTGTAACCCATTCTCATATGGGAGTTAAAATAATTAATTCAAATCAAGGGAAGGGCCAAAGTCGTACAAGTCTAAAAGTTAAGGGTTTAATTTTATTATTTTGAATCAAAGTTTGAATAAATTTGACCTCTTTCCCTACTAACATGATTTGCAGATCGGGAAACGGAAGGAAATACGAACGAAAGCAGGTAAAGAAACGAAGTTGGTCCGGTGATTGGCAAATCTGTCGTCAGGAGGGAGGAGCATCTCCGGTGCTTGACTGAATCGACGATGGTGAACGGAAGCAGCGGTGTTGCCGTTAGTGTCAGTGGTGGCTGATTCACCGTGAAACGGAAGGAGGAAGGGGGAACCGAACTTCGGCGACCCTTGTGGTTTAATCTTCATGTGGTCAGAAGGAGAGGCATGGACGAAAGCAGTAGCAGTCGCCGATCCCTTGGAGTGCACCACCTGATTGTCTTGTTCGGACAAAGAAGAAGGAAAAACGAAAGCAGGTGGGTGGCTCGGTGGTGGTTGTGGGATCGTGAGGAGGGGAGAGGGGAGAGGGGCAGCCGAATTCCGGCGAGCTCCTCTTGGATTCATCTATTGTCTTCAGCAGTGGAACACGAAGAAGGGAGCAGGGGATAGACGAAGGTGGTGACAAGGGGCTCCGGTGGTTTTGCTCGATAATCACAGGTTTCTTTCTTCTCTCTTCTTTGATTGAAATCATTGGGGTTCTGGTGTGTGATTGGCTTTGATTTTGGCATAAGAAGAAGAAGAATTCGGTGGGTGCTTGGGTTTGATTGTTGACAGAGAATGGAAGCAATGAGAAACAGGTGAAGTAGAAGAGGCAGTTGCCTCTTGTTCACTCACTCGAAAACAACCTCTCCTTGGGGTTGTTCTTCTTCTTGATGGCGACAACAAAATTGAATGAAAAGAAGGGCGTTTGGGTTTGAGTTTTTTTGACTGGAGGAGGGGCTGCTGCTCCATAGCTCACCGGGAAACCACAAGAAAACCACCTCCAATGGAGGTGTTCTTGGCTGTGCATCGAAACAGAAAGAAGGGAGAGGAGTGAGTTTGTGAATGATTGTGTGACTTTCCCATGTGATCAAAAGCAGATATTTAGAAGTTCTTGAGACATTGGAAGTACTTGGAAATCTCTAAAGGATTGTGGAGGTACAACACTAAATTGCCCATGTGTGAGAGGGTGTGTGTTTATTGTCATTGATATAGTCACGTGTAATGATCTAGTTCAGATTTCCAGTTGATTTTGATGATAAATTTGTGTACAACAAGTTTTGGGAATGATCTGGTGTAGATTGCATTGCATATTATTGGCTTTTATTTGTACATGTAGGTGTTTTGGTGATTGGGAAAACTGGTAACATATATGTATCTAGTTATGTATTTGGCTGAATTTCTATTAGTCTTCATATGTATTAATATTCTCCTTAGTCATATATATATATATATATATATATATATATATATATATATATATATATATATATATATATATGTGTGTGTATTTATGTGTGTATTTTGAATGATACATAACATACACATTGTGTTTAACATAATTATCTATTTGTTATTTGTTATATGTAATATGGATTTTATAAAAACTTTAGCCACTACATATTATATTGTTTGAAAAATATATTCTTCACACATATATGTATATAATGTACATGATTTTTGAAATATCGAACTATTTTATCGTTAAGATTCGCAACCAACGAATTCGATTTCCAAACCATTTTTCGACATGAATTACGAATAGTAGAAACCATGTCGAAGTCAAAATTTTCAGGTTTCACGCTCAATCTGGTACAATTCTATGGTTTTCATGCCACTGATTTCCGATTGTAAATTAACGTTTAAAGTTTAAAATGAACTCAGATGAAAAATCATAACTCTTTGAGTTCATAATACATAAATTTTGAGAAATTAATCGTATTACCATTTAAACTTATTTAATAAACATTAGCGTATCGTACATTTGCTCTAGATTATAGCAACCCTTACGGTAACTGATCGTCAATAGTTGACCAAATTTGTCAATTGTTACAGTCGCAGACCTTCAAACTGAAAACATAGAGCTCAGTATTCAAGTGGCCGAACTTAATGAGGATAAAGTTCTGAAGACAAAGCAGATTACAGATATTCAGACACATTTTGGCCTGTTGACCACCAGCTAGTACGATTTGAAGAAAAAGCTGGAAGATAAATTTGGCGATGAATTCAAGTCATCCGTTGACGAGCCACAAATTTACATTCCCAACCAAGATGTTCACATTGTTCCTCAACCTACCAGAATCACCATCATCGAGGACCGTTTTGAAAGGGAACCAGATCAAGCTCCAAGTGCAGCAGCATTAAAACACGCCAAAATAGACAAGTCTACTGATAAGTCTTCTGACAAAGGTCAATTGATATTCAAAAGGAGCGTAGATCATAAGGCACCCTGGGATAGTCCACAGATCACCGTTACGGATCTGGGCATGCATCGTTTCAGAGATATGTATGGCGATAGGCCCGGAATCATCTCGTGGGGATTCCATGACACCATGAATATGTTTATGGTGAGGAGAAAGAGCGACAATAAGAACTATAGAAAGATGCTCACGACTTTCATTCTTTTACTAAGATTGATCTTATTGAGCTGTCCAATGCTCCTTTCTCAAATCCATCAGGCAATCCCAGGGCGAGTCAGTTCAAATCCTTTTTGGAAGATCAAGTGGCCAAGGGCTTTCCGTCAATGAAGACTGTGGAGTCTTTTGTCAAGGTCCACAAAAAGGTTATTGATCCCAAAACAAGTCAGCCACTTCGGTCAGTGATGTGGCCTGCTACTGCTCAAGTTAAGCACATACCTGTTCTTCAAAATTATTCAGATGGTTCTCTCGCATCCATGCAATATTGGGTGTATAATGAATCCACAGATGCTGCTGTCATCAAGCTTAAGGAAGAGTGCATCCGTCTGTATGACAAAAGGGATTTGCTTCAATTTGGCAAGCGGGACATACATTATCTCGCTGCTCATCAGATTGTGGTGGCTGAAGATATCTTTAAGCCCGACGCAAAAGAATACACTTCGATGGTGGCTGCAATTATAGAGAAGAAAATATGGAACGGAGCAATGGGAAAGTCCGATGTACTGGTGGTCGACAACTGAGTCCAAGCTAGCACCAAACCAAGGGGGAGATTGAAGAGTCCAGTTAATGGTTTGGTCTTGGCTTTCAGTGTATTTTTTTTGGCATGAGTCTGTAATACAGTTTATTAGTTTTTTTATTTCTTTTTGGTCATTTTGTGTGTTCACGACCGTAAACAGAGTTTACGGTCGTAAACACGTTTACAGCCGTAAACCCTGTTTACGGTCGCAAACACAGTTTGCGGTCTAATCGAGTATAAATAGTGGAGGAGTTGGTATTTTGTGTTTGGTGATACCATAGAGTTTACAGAGCAATCCATCGAGTTGTACCTGACGATTTATTGAATATAATCGTGTGCAAGCTTGGTTTATTTTCATCTTGTTCTTATTCTGTGATTGTTTATTGCTTGATTTCTGGTAAAGATCCTTATTTGGATCTTACAGTCATAAATGTAAATAAACCAAATTTAGGGGTGAAAATAACATTTATTTTCAAATTGGACCTAAAATGTAACTTTTATCAAAATTGGGCCGAAAATGTAAATTTTTACAAAAAAAGGGCTGAAAATGCGTTTTTCTGCAAAACTAGGTCTTAAATGTCAAAATATATATTTTTGGACTAAAACTGTGAATTCCTAGACATTTGGGACAAAATTGCAAATTTTTACAAATTATGGACTAAAGTGTCATATTTACAAAACTTTGGGCCTTAATTGAAAATTTGAGGCTTTTGACCAAAAATGTTGTTTTATGAAAAAGGAGACTTTTTATAATAATATTTGGTAAACCATGAGCTAAAATAAACAACGAAACAATATGAATGGACGGAATATGTAACAGCCCGGATTTCCAGGTATCTTTTATGCCTATATTTTTGGTGTTTTGTGAGGGGACTCGGCGAGTTGGAGCTCAAACTCGCCGAGTAGGATCGCGGTTCTGGACGCGGGTTCGCGCCTGGACTCGACGAGTCCAAGGAATGGACTCGGCGAGTCCGTGCTGTTTAATGAAACCCTAATTTCTCGGGTTTGGGACCTATTTAAAGGGCCTTATGGCCGTCATTTGTGCTCACCAGTCCCCTGAGTGAAACCCTAGTGAGCTTGAGCGTTTGGAGTAAGTCAAGGAGCCATTATTGACCTTGGAGGTGTTATCTAGCAAGGGAAAGGAAGCAATAGCCAAAGGGGAAACAAGAGGAGCCACTTCCTGAAGATTTGAGGTCCAGAACATCACATTTGAGGTACTATCTTCGAGCCATTCTCTGTTATGTTGATGTTTATATTGATTTAGGGCTTATTGAGCCCTTTTGTGGCTAGATCTAGTGCTTCCTTGGTCCCTTAAGCGAGTTAGGTTCTGGATCTGGACCCTTGGAGGTCCAGAGTGTCCCTTTGTCCAAGCTTTTTATGAATCCATGGGGGTTTTGGATTGGGGTCTTTGTGCTTGAGGTCAAAACACCATTTATGAGTCATGGGGTGTGTTATGAGCACCAAGACATGAACTTTACGTGATGAATGAGCTCAGGAGGGCCAGATGTATTAGTGGATGGAGCGGATCTGACCTTAGAAGCTAGATTGGGTTGATGCATGGCGTGGACTCGCCGAGTCTGAAGAACAGACTCGGCGAGTAGCATGAAGATTGTCCTTAACCACTCAGCGAGTGGTCCTGCCGAGTTATGGGTTAACTCAGTAAGTTAGGGAGAGTTAGAGAGGGTTGACAGGTGGACTGAGTCGAACTGGAACTCGCCGATTTGTTCTTGAGACTCAGCGAGTTGAGTCGTGGTGGCCCCGCGATTCATGTCAGGTGGAACTCGTGGAGTCATGGGAGTACTCGACGTGTCAGAGAGGGAATCCTAGAGAGTTGGTGAAAACGCTTAGACTCGCCGAGTCGCTCTAGTGCACTCGCCGAGTCCGGTCAAAGTTGACCGTTGACCGTTGACCAGAGTTGACCAGTGTTGACTTGATAGGGGTAGTCAACCTTAGTGGTAAAAGTGTTTATTAGAGACATATGATGTTATAGGAGGATTATAGCTCGGAGGATCGAGCGCGAGTGATTTCCAGGATTCGCGAGTTATCGAGATACACGAGGTGAGTCTTCTCACTATACTTTACCTTGAGTAGGTAATCAGAGTTATATGACAGAGTATTTGTATGCAATATGTATGTGATGTGTTGTACTGCATTATTTCTTTGTGATTTATGTTGTGCATGTTTATAGAGTTGGAACCGGAAGGTTCACAGAGTTAGAACCTGAGGGTTCACAGAGTTTGGGTGCACGGACCCATAGAGTTATAGCCTCGAGTGGCTAATATGTGTGATGTGTGGTATTTTGGGGAACTCACTAAGCTTTGTGCTTACAGTGTTAGTGTTGTTGTTTCAGGTACTAGCGATGACCGTGGGAAGGCGCCGGCTTGATCTGTACACACGCATGAGATTTTTGATATATATATATATATATATATATATATATATATATATATATATATATATATATATCTATATCTATATATATATATATATATATATATATATATATATATGATCTTGGGATTTTGTATGATGTGAATTGGGATTTTAAACTTGATGTTTTATGAAAATTAAATGAGAAATGTTTTTATACTTTGTGAAAAATTATTTTGAAATTCACGGTGTTATAGAATACATCGATAATAATTTTATTGGGCCTAATATTCATCTTACGTTGCCAATGGGCCATAAAGACCCATTCAAGTGGATATTGAGACCAATATGTTTCCATGAAATGTTCATTGAGCCTTGCGACCCATTCTCATGTTAATTTGGGCCTGAGTTATGGGTCACATGTTTATTGGGCCTTTGTGGTCCACTTACATGCCTATTGGGCCCAAATTACCCACATACATGTTATTGGGCCTTTGTGACCCATTCATATGCTAATTAGGCTTGGATTGAAATTCACATGCTTAGTAGATTGTAATTGTACCTTTACATAACTATTGTACTTCGCATACTTATACATGTACCTTTGGATTTGATAACATACCACATACTCGTAATCATTAAACATGGTACGAAAGGTTAAGAATCTAGTGAGACGTGCCGGTTGGCACCTTGAGTGTACAGTCGTAGCTTGTAATTATAATCAGAGTCTCCTGGAGGGAGAGCGAGAGTTTGTGTATAGATTTATACGGGGTGACCCCCCATGCCTTAGTTGTTCGCTACAGCTAGACTAGGCCAGTCTAGGGCGACAAAACCTTGAGCAAATACCGGAATTTGGATAAATGTCAAGACATGCAACCTAGTCATTATCATGTATGATTATAATGGCTCATATAGAGATTCAATACCAATTTAACATTTCGAAGATTAACCCTTCGATTGTGTCAAAACATAATAACTTATTTATCGATACAAGAACTTCGACATTATTATAAATAAGAAAATATCGGATTTTCTTGGGAAATATTCATATACAATTATCACTTCCTTACAATACAAGAAATCTAAACTACATCCATACATATATATATATATATATATATATATATATATATATGTGTGTGTGTGTGTGTGTGTCTATATATATATATATATATATATATATATATATATATATATATATATATATATATATATATATATATATATGAAATTCAAACATGCATTTATACTTGATTTTCACATCATTTTCAAACATTTTACAGAAAATATCGGATTTTCTGGGTTTTTTACGAAAGATACAAAGACTTTTACTCAAACATACTTATGAACTCACCAACATTATATATGTTGACCATTTTCAAAATAACTTGTATTCTCAGGTAATCGTTAAGCTGGAAGATTTTCAAGTGTGTATGGTTTTGTTTTATGTAACATCACTTATCGTACTTTTAATAACTTGAACTTATGTATTTATAACAATGTACTTGATGTGAACAATGTTAGTTGTTATATGTAATGCTGGTGATGAATGTGTTATGTTTCATGTATATTCATTGTGATGATTATTCAATTGTTAGGCACACGAGCCCCCAGATGTTTTCGCCGTCTGGTTCGGGGGTGTGACAACATTTTCGGCCTCCACATTGTCGGCATTTTGGATAGAGTCACTGTAAGCATTTTGGAAAAGAGTATTGTCAGATGGTAGACGTGAAGACAAGGGATCTGATTGCCTAGGGACAAGGCTCAAAAAGTCTAACCATGAGTTAGTGCTTAAGATCAATGTCTGCTTCTGATTAATAGTTCCAATCAAGTCTGGTAACACCAGTCAAGACTGAATATGAGAATCAACAAAGTACTTCAAGTATTAAGTATGAGACAATGAATATGATCAAAGTAAAGACAATAAATGAACACAAGGAATGTTTGAAATAATGATTTGAGAGAAAGGTGCAAGTGAAGTAAATGTGAAAATATCTATCTTTGGAGAAAAACAATATGTCTCTTATTCTTTTCATTAAAAGCGCCTTAAATAGGAGAAAGAGTTACACCAAATAAACTCGAATACATACATCGGATTGGATAAAAGAGTTAAATCTAAAACTTTGATTATCCCTTTGACAAAATAAGTTGAGTCCTATGAACTGTTACATCAAACTAAAAGACAAGAACAATAAATGCTAAGATGGACAGACTAATTCGGAAGCATACACCATCTCGGAACATCATTACTTGAACATTTTCTTTATTTCGGACACCAATTTGATTCCGGAATACAAGCTGACTCTGGAACACTATTCACTTCGGAAATGACTGACTTCGGAGCATACAAAAAATAGAGATTTCTAGTGGTTCACTTTCTGGTTCTAACAATCTCCCCCTAAGTGACCTTAGCAATCAAGTCAGCTCAGTTTGCTTCTTCCTTGCTGAAAAAATAATCTTTGACTACCAAATCTCTAACTTCAATATACCACTGCAACTGACTCACAAACTTCACCTTGACGTTTTTCGGTGCTTCTGAATTGGATGCACGACTTATGAATTTTTAAAGAGATTTAGCTGGAACTAGGTGTTTGTCAAGGACTCGGAAGAAGTCCTTCTTGTTTTCCTTTCTTTGCTTGTAGAAAAACCCTAGCACTGGCTCATCGATGGGCCCTTCAGCTTGCAACTAAACTTCTAGCAGAACATAATCAATACTGGCAAGGTAGTTTTCGGTTCCAAATAGATGTGCAAATTCATAGTCGCATTGGCAAAAATTTAGCTACATAGTCCTTGAGGAAGCTTAAGGCAGCGTGGTAAGCTCCCATGCTGATATTGTCAGTTTGATGACTCCGGAAATGTGCCACAATGGTCAAGATGTCGTTTGGATTGATTGCAGGGAAGTCGCGTCAGTGACGATGTATTGAGTTGGTTTATTCCAGAAGATGTAGTACCGTAATAGCACACAGTTGAGTTTATACTTGGTTAGAATCTTCCTTCTGAATCCGGAAATTTTCGTGATCCTTTTCCAAGACCAGACTTTTGTGAGAGGAAGTGTGTTCTTGGAATAAAAGGTCTTCAGTCTTTCGTGTTCAGTCCGGATGATCATTTAAGGATCATCTTCCAGATGGAGAGGAGAAAACTTTGTGTAGAACTTGCTGAAAGGAGAGAGAGGCAAGTCGATCTCGTCCGAGTCTTGATTCGGAAGATCATAGTATATGAAGGGGACTATGTCAACGTCCTTCAAAATTCCATCTTGGTAGAGATGAGAGATTCCTAGCATCAAATGAGGATTATCATCCATGAAGGATTAGATCCAGATGATTTCTTCTAGATCTTGACTAATCTCTTCATGGGACCAACCTGATTTCGGCTTTGGAGGAGGTCCGGAATGATGATCTTGATGAACATCTGAAATGGGCTTTTTAGCATTTTCTTTGTTGAGAACAAAGATGATATGTTGCATGTTTTCATCAATAGTGAATTCCAGAGGAGAGTATTGAAGAGGCTCTTCTGGAATGTCGTCAGCTTTCCAGAGCGGAGAACCTTCATCAGTCGGAGCCATTCTGGGTGTAGGAATTGGAGGTAACATATATGTGGTGGTTCGGAAAGCATCAACAGTTAATTTGCTTTTAGCCTTAGCTTCTTCTATGCTTTTGTGAAGAACAACAACCACAGTGGATGGCCACGATACTGTTGACCGTATTCTTTTCTCTTCCTCCGTTAGCACTTTAGCAGGAAACTTCCTTGGAGCTTGCAGTCCTATCACTCCATTCTTTACAAACACAGTTTCATCATCGATATCATCAACATCATCATCATCATTGTTGTTGTCATCATCATCATCACCAGGAGAACCTGAAAGGATTTGTAACAAGTCATCAGATTCATCTGGGAGTCTGAACTTCGAGACATGTTTCAATGGTTAAAATCTTGAACTTGGTCCTTCTCCCCCTTTTGCAACGTATGGCCCGAAAACCAGTGCAAGCAAAGACATCTCTTTCAATTCGGAGTATTTATCAAACACCTTCTAAAAACTAGTGTTTACTTGAAGAGATAGGGTGTCAAAAGCATCAGCTGTGGGAGCCTGAGCTTTGAGATGATCGAATAATGTTGAGAGAATGAAGAGCATCTCATCAAAATTGTGATTCGGAACATCCACAATGTTCCATCATGCTCTACGTAGATTGATAAGAACTTGTTGCATGATGAGATTCATCTCATCCTTCTTCTGAATCTCCTTCTCTAAACGCTGGATTTTCTTTTCATGATGAATTTGGGTATGTTTGATTAGTTCGTTTGAAGCATTGAGCATATCGTCATGAACTTTCAACATCTTGGTGATGGTATCAAGGTAGTGATCAATTGAGGCTTCCTACTTATGTTCAACTTCCTTGATAGTATGCTTGAGTCTTAAAGAGATGAGTTGATAAAGCTGAGCTTCTCTTTTAGCAACGGTGAGCCCTGACTTGTTGGTTTCGGACAGAGATTGGAGAATGGCATCAAGCTTTTGAATCGACACTACTAGAAAACAACCCTTTAATGACGCGCAACCAATGACACACAATGATTTAAGATACGCAAAAGCATCCGTCCTAAAAATAATGTCATATCTTCTAAATTTTGAAGGATAGAGGACACACATTTGTGCATGCCCTGAAATTAGTGTTAGAAAAGAAAAAAAAGAAATACGGAGGATGCCTATCATAAAATGCGTGTCATCTAACCTTGTCGCTTTATATTTTTTTAATGAAACACACGTTTTAAGAGGGAAATGAAATCCATAAAATGGCCGCCTATTCAAAGAGAAAAATTAAAACCCCCTCCACTTCCGATTAGCAAGAAAGAAGCCTAGGTCTTCGTCTTCCTTTCTCTCTCTCTCTCTAACCTAAAACCCAACCTGCGATTTCATAGAGATCTCCCATGGCTTCACATATCTCACTTAAATCGTAATAACAATCAATCATTATCTTTACCTATTTCTATCATGTGTCATTTTTCTCTCCCTTGTCCTTACTCTAATTACTTTTCCATGTCCCTTCCTCCTCCTCCTCCCCGTCGTTTTCGGTTGCTAATACGCTGGAGTCGGATGAACTTGCTGTGTGCATAGAGGTTGAGGATTTCAGTCACTTGCCTTGCCTTTCTTGCACAATATTTGGTACACATAGGAAAACATAAACCCTAAAGGGCATATACATCCACGCCATCTCATATGAAGCCGGTAACCCCTCCTTGGCACTTGCCACCAACAGCCACTCTACTCTGAGGTTTAGGGTTTATCATATACAGGACATTGGTACAATACAACAACCAGTTTAGGAATCCAACCATCTTTGTTTAAGCGTCTTTAAAAGAGCAAAAATGGAGACGTCAATTGCCTCACAACTACAGGCAATCCGGTTAATTTTCAAAGCCAACACAGACCCTCTGTTTGTAACCATAATTTCTTACGATCAATTAGTTATTCACCTTTTGCTTTAAATTTCACATTCGTCTCTCCAAAATTCGTTTTTGGAACCAATTACTAGATCGAATCCCAGGTACGTTATTGTTAATTAACCTTCCCTCTGTTAGTACTTGATTTGTCTCTCGTTTGTTAATTGCATTGCGAGTTTATATTGTTATTATTGTGATCTAATTAAGATTTCTCAATATCATGATCTTAACCTCCGTTTAGAATCTATCTAATTCTTAAGAGTATCTTCTAAATGAATTAATTTTCCGAGCATAGAATATGATTTTAGGGATGATTAGATGTTTGCTTATGCCGATTTTGATTCTCTCAATTTTTTAGTGACGACTGTTCTAATCTATGATTCTTTTCATAAAATCTTACATATAGAGACTATATAGTGGGAAATATGATGGTATTTTCTTCTGTCATCATTTTAAGAAATTACAAGCACCATGGCTACTGCAAAAGCTCTTGAACTTGCATTCTAGGGAGTTGGTTCTAAACTGTATCCTTACCTAACATCAATTTCTTTTATAATCATCATCTACTTTCAAGAACACTAGAAATTCAGTCATTATGTGCATTTATGATTCATTTGCATTTGTTGTTAGTTTTTCACTTAACACCTCGTAGAGGGCTTGAAATATGGAGAATTGAAAACTTTCAACCAGTTCCTTTGCCAAAATCAGATTGTGGTCGATTCTACATGGGTGATTCATACGTTGTCATGCGGGTTTGCTCATAATCTTTCAGAATTTCTATTTCAGTTATAGAATTTCATTGTTTTAATTATTCATACATTTGCAGCCTTCTAATGGGAGAGGAGGTGCTTATGGATAGGACATACACTTCTAGTTGGTAAAAGATACAAGCAATGTATAACAACATCCTATATCCCAAATTAAGTAACACTTTCTTTTTTTTAAAGAAAATTTCAATTCAAATCAACTAAATGTGATAATCAGGATGAAGCTGGAACAACTACAATAGAAACAGTTGAGCTTGATACGATTCTTGGAGGGCATGAGTGTAACATAGAGAGATTTAAAGTCATGAATCTGATAGATTCTTGTCATATTTCAAACCATGTATTCTGCCACTTGAAGGTGGTGTTGCAATTGGATTCAAAAAACCTGAAAAAATGGAATTTGAAACAAGATTGTACATATGCTAAGGGAAAAGAGTTGCTCATGTGAAGCATATTCAATTCTTTCGATCTTTGTTGAATCATGAAGATGTGTTTATCTTGGATACTAAAGAGAAGATCTTACAATTCAATGGAGCAAACTCAAACATTCAAGAAAGAGCTAAAGCTCTCGAGGTTATTCAGTATTTGAAGGACAGTCCTTTGATTCAGAAGATGTGGAGCATAGTTCTATAAAACTCCTTAGGTGTGTTATTGTAAGGCCCGCAAATCCGGGCTAGTCAAACTAGAGGCAATAGAGGTCGAACACGACTTTTTGAAAAAAGATTATTTAGAATAAATAATCTTAACCAAGTTGTAGAGTATGTTACAAGGTTTTCGTACATATAAAGAACGCCGAAGTCCGAGTTATAACGAAGAAGTTATGACCCGTTAGAGTTTCGCGACGGAACCGCCACAATACCGGGAAGCGTAAATAGTGAATTTATGATAGAGCGAGATTTAGCCTTAGCGATCTAAACAAAAGTCGTAGAATATGTTAAACTAAGAACATCGATAAAAAGAACGCCCAAATATGACTTCGTATGAGGAAGTTATGATTTTTCTAAGATTTAGCATAGCAGTGCACAACCCGAAATCTGAATTTTAGATCGGTCGATTTTTAGCCGATAGGATCTAAATGAAAGTTGTAGTACTCGTAAATACCAATGCGTGGATATAAAGAACGTCGATAATAGAGCTCGTATGCGAAAGATATGGACGAAGCTTAGTCCCTACTTTTCGAGCGCGATGAATTCGATACATTTTTGTAAATCCGAGATAGAATGAGAATTAGCCAACGAGGTCTAAATGAGTGTTGAAGATCTCATTAATAGAAACTCAACGGTAAAAATACAGAAAAAAACGGAACTCGTATGCGAAAGTTATGGACGAAGCTTAGTCTCTACTTTTCGAGCGCGGCGAATTCGATACAGTTTTGTAAATCCGAGATAGAATGAGAATTAGCTAACGAGGTCTAAATGAAAGTTGAAGATCTCATTAATAGGAACTCAACAGTAAAAAGACAGAAAAAAACGGAGCTCGTATGCAAAAGTTACGAATGAAGCTTGGAGACTACTTTACTATACACTTCCTATAAATACAAGGGTGAACTCCTCATATTTTCTTCACACCATAAGCCTTTCTTTCTCTCTCTAACTTCTCTCTAACCTCCCTAAATCCCTCCCAAGTCTAGGGAACCTCCCTATCACGAGAAGAAAGCCCCGGAGCGCCCGACGGCTCCGAGAAGAAAAGCTTTCGGCTTGGAAACGCTGCTCTAGCGAAACCCGGTTTTTAATAAAAACCCGCTGTAAGTGAGTTACGCCTATACTATATTTAATATAGCTTTTATTTAATTATAGTAACATTATTCGGACCTTAAAATAATTATTTGGGCTATTATTATGAGTTGTATTGAGTGTTATTTAACGCTTATATAATAGTAATAATAGCTAGACTATTAATTAGTCGCGATTAACGTTAAAACTAAACTCTAGTGGTATTAATAGTAGGTTTTGGTCAAGGAAAAATTGTTTTAAGAAGTAACGAAGAGCTATCCGAGTGCCGAGTCACCACCTTACCAGGTGAGTGCATAGTCCCTTTCATCTTACACATAGATATGAAGTATTTTATATAAACTACGTGCTATGTGTGCATATTATCTGAATACTTGCTGTCTATGCTGGTTGAACGTTTTATACATGTTTTAAAGGACTTAAATTGTATACGTATTTTATATATACGAAAATGTTGGATATGAGATGGGTAAATGAATGATGAGAGATAGAAGATGACGTGAGTATACATTGGCAGCCATAGACTTAGTGCCTATGGGACAAACACCGGTAGCTATGGACTTAGTACCTTTTAGACGTTGGTAGCTATGGATTTAGTACCTGTTGGGAATTGGTAGCTATGGACTTAGTACCTATTAGTTAGACGCTGGTAGCTAAGGATTTAGTACCTGTAGGAATTGGTAGCTATGGACTTAGTACCTGTTGAACATTGGTAGCTATGGACTTAGTACCTATTAGATAAAGACTGGTAGCTATGGATTTAGTACCCGATGAATAGACTATAGCAGCTATGGAATTAGTGCTTTATGAACGAACATTGGCAGGCTATGGATTTAGTGCCAGTCCTATAACCCTGGAAGTAAGGGACTTCGGAATAAACGAATGCAGGATAGATGACTCTTAGGTCAAATCCTTAAAGAGTAAAGAAGATAATGGGGATGGGTAATTGGGTTGATTGTTTGATTGAACATAATAATTATATTATTGTGGGTTGAAAACCCTATGTACTCACCACCTGACCCACTCAGTTTATGTATATCACATGTGACGAAGTGAAGTGACATTACACTGAGAGATTTAAAAGAGATGTAGATCAGTAGTGTAAATCATTGTAAGCTCTGTTTATGCTTATGTTTTGGTATTAATGATGACATCCCAAACATTTTAAAATGAAATAAATACGTTTCTTCGAAAATGTTTTAATAACGTATTTACCATGTTTTTCTGGGAACAAATTCCGCAACCTTTTTATAAAATGAAGTACTCTGATTTTTATAAAGCATAAACAAAATCGGTCTTTTCTGGCCGTGATTTTGGGGTTGTCACAGTTGGTATCAGAGCATTAGTTTAAGTGAACTAGGATTATGGATTTATTTCTAGACTTAAACTTAGAATGCAAAGCGATGATTGTGAGGTGTGAGCACTAGCTTATTTTAGGAATTGTGCCTAAAATGCTTTTATGTGCTAAATGCTTTGTGCATGATATGTTGTTAATTGTTCGGATCTATGGTCTGTTGCCGACAGGATCTGGAAACCTTATGTGTTTAGGATTCTAAACGTATGACTACGGTATTAGAACTAGCATGTAAACGTTTCGGAGTGATAAGGATGATTTAAACGTCAAGTAAAGGTCTAAATTCACCTTATTCAGTGTATAGATCGAGATGGTAAGGACCCGTAGCGGAAACGTAAACGCAAATGGGAACAGGAACCAACCCCCAGTGGTCCAGTAAATACCTGTTGTAGAAGAAGTTGCGCCTGAGCCAGTCACCATGGCTGGAGTTCAAGCCATGATTCGGGCTATGTTGGCTGAACAAAGGGAAGAAATGAGACGAATGTTGAATAGGGATGAACCTACTATGCCCATTGAGCAACCCGAATTGATTCCCGAGCAATCTGAGGAAGGGAACTACAGCCGCCAAGTGAGTCAAGTTGGGACTCAAGGTGAGCAAAGGGATGGACCAGAAGGGAGAAACAACAAGGATGGGCGGATGTACAAGAATTTCTTGGGTGCGAAACCACCAAGCCTCTCAGGAAGCCCAAAGCCGGTTGAGATTATGGATTGGATCTCTGAGATGGAGATGGTGTTTGAGAGCTGCAGCTGTAATGAGAAATAGAAGACTGTCTTTGCAGTATGACAGTTGAAAACTGGAGTCTTGAGTTGGTGGAAGCTATTGGCAGATACGATGCCACGAGGAGAAGCCTTAAGGATGTCGTGGGAAGAGTTTTTGGAATAGTTGAAAATGCAGTACTGCTCGGAGGTAGATCTGATAGACCTAAACAACGAGTTTCAAAACCTGAAGAAAGGGAAGATGAGTGTTGATGAGTATGCCACCGCATTTACCAAGTGGATGAAGCTATTTCCCTGCTTGGTGCCTACTGAACTCTCCAAGATTGATAGGTTTGCTAACGGACTGCCCACTGACTTTGGTCCAATGGTCAAAATGGCAACTACCTTGAAAGCAGTTGTTAGGGCAGCTAAGAACGTAGAGGCCCAGATAAGAGAAAAAGGTCTAGAAAAAGATAAGGCAGGAGAGAAGCGAAAGTTTGAGGGATCTTCGAGGTCGAACAAGGAAAGAAAATTCTCAAAACTTGGAGGAGCAGATGGAGGTGAAACAAGATGGTGTGATAAATGCAAGAAGAAGCATGGTGGGAAGTGTAACGAAGAAGTGGCTTGTTACAAGTGTGGGAGGACGGGTCACTATTCCAAAGACTGCACACATAATGACAAAGTATGCTACGGATGTGGAGGCAAGGGGCACATGTCCAGAGACTGCCCAAGGAAAAATAAAGAAGCAAGACTAGAAACGCCACCAAGGCCAAGGGCATTTCACATGATCCTTAACGAAGCAGAGAACCATGCGAGGAATCAAGAATGAGGACTTCTTACCCGAAGATCGGATTATGCAGTAGCCATAGTTTCGTATGATGTAGCCTAGTGGAGGCATAGTCTAGGGTGAACTTGAACACCTATGTAATCGTTTCAAGAATTAATATAAAACCTTCATTTTGTTATCTGATGTGTTGAATGATTGTATGATTTGCTGCATGGTGACTTCGGAAACTGCGAGACAATACTTGGGACGAGTATGAGTAGGTGTGAATGGTAGTAGAGGCCTATACTACCGGAAGCACAGGACTCACACTTGGATCAGGGAAAGTCACAAGGCTACCAAGAAGCTAGTAATTGATTTCGTTTTATTCAAGTGTGTTGTTACCATTGTTTCGGTAATGACTAAGAAGATTGTTGATATTCCGACCCTAGTGGTCATATCGAATCGAGTCCGACTACGATGAGTATGTTGTGTGGTTCAGAGAACCAAGTTTGATGTAGCGTCCGACTTAAACCAAACGGTTGAAATCAAAGCGATCAATAGAAGTATCGCACTCGTTGTTAAAGAAGTTGGTGGCTAGAAATGCGTAATGTTAAAGTGTGATTATATCACATTAGAACATGAAGGAAGGCATAGTCTGTTTTAGAATTTAACTCTAAGAGACCTAAGTCTAAGTGTTGCAACATACGATGATAGGTCATTAGAATATGACACATCGATCTATAGTAGTAATAAAAGAACTTATCTCAAGTCCGTATCCAGCAAGGATCGAGATTGTGACTTGAAGGTCATAATTTGGAGTCTAACCTGAGGTAGAGAGCAGGTGCACGATCGAGTACTCTTACAGTCAATGAGTTTAAGAGATATAATTGAAGGAATGTAGAAGTTATAATTATTACCTAGGATGAAGAGATGACGTATGGAGTCATTATACGACCCTGTTTCGTTGATGATTCCGGGACGTAATCATCCTAAGGGGGAGATAATTGTAACGCCCGCAAATCCGGGCTAGTCAAATTAGAGGCAATAGGGGTCGAAAACGACTTTTCGACAAAAGATTATGTAGAATAAATAATCTTAACCAATTTGTAGAGTATGTTACAAGGTTTTCGTACATATAAAGAACGCCGAAATCCGAGTTATAATGAAGAAGTTATGACCCGTTGAAGTTTCGCGACGGAACCGGCACGATACCGGGAAGCGTAAATAGTGAATTTACGACAGAGCGAGATTTAGCCTTAGCGATCTAAACGAAAGTCGTAGAATATGTTAAACTAAGAACATCGATAAAAAGAACGCCCAAATCTAACTTCGTATGAGGAAGTTATGATTTTTCTAAGATTTAGCATAACAGTGCACAGCTCGAAATCTGAATTTTAGATCGGTCGATTTTTAGCCGACGAGATCTAAATGAAAGTTGTAGTACTAATAAATACCAACGCGTGGATATAAAGAACGTCGATAATAGAGCTCGTATGCGAAAGATATGGACGAAGCTTAGTCCCTACTTTTCGAGCGCGGCGAATTCGATAAAGTTTTGTAAATCCGAGATAGAATGAGAATTAGCCAATGAGGTCTAAATGAGAGTTGAAGATCTCATTAATAGGAACTCAATGGTAAAAATACAGACAAAAACGGAACTCGTATGCGAAAGTTATGGACGAAGCTTAGTCTCTACTTTTCGAGCGCGGCGAATTCGATACAGTTTTGTAAATCCGAGATAGAATGAGAATTAGCTAACGAGGTCTAACTGAAAGTTGAAGATCTCATTAATAGGAACTCAACAGTAAAAAGACAGACAAAAACGAAGCTCGTATGCAAAAGTTACAGACGAAGCTTGGAGACTACTTTACTATACACTTCCTATAAATACAAGGGTGAACTCCTCATATTTTCTTCACACCATAAGCCTTTCTTTCTCTCTCTAACTTCTCTCTAACCTCCCTAAACCCCTCCCAAGTCTAGGGAACCTCCCTATCACAAGAAGAAAGCCCCGGAGCGCCCGACGGCTCCGAGAAGAAAAGCTTTCGGCTCGGAAACGCTGCTCTAGCGAAGCCCGGTTTTTAATAAAAACCCGCTGTAAGTGAGTTACGCCTATACTATATTTAATATAGCTTTTATTTAATTATAGTAACATTATTAGGAACTTAAAATAATTATTTGGGCTATTATTATGAGTTGTATTGAGTGTTATTTAACGCTTATATAATAGTAATAATAGCTAGACTATTAATTAGTCGCGATTAACGTTAAAACTAAACTCTAGTGGTATTAATAGTAGGTTTTGGTCAAGGAAAAATTGTTTTAAGATGTAACAAAGAGCTGTCCGAGTGCCGAGTCACCACCTTACCAGGTGAGTGCATAGTCCCTTTCATCTTACACATAGATATAAAGTATTTTATATAAAATACGTGCTATGTGTGCATATTATCTGAATACTTGCTGTCTATGCTGGTTGAACATTTTATACATGTTTTAAAGGACTTAAACTATATATGTATTTTATATATACAAAAATGTTGGGTATGAGATGGGTAAATGAATGATGAGAGATAGAAGATGACGTGAGTATACATTGGCAGCTATAGACTTAGTGCCTATGGGACAAACACCGGTAACTATGGACTTAGTACCTTTTAGACGTTGGTAGCTATGGATTTAGTACCTGTTGGGAATTGGTAGCTATGGACTTAGTACCTATTAGTTAGACGCTGGTAGCTAAGGATTTAGTACCTGTAGGAATTGGTAGCTATGGACTTAGTACCTGTTGAACATTGGTAGCTATGGACTTAGTACCTATTAGATAAAGACTGGTAGCTATGGATTTAGTACCCGATGAATAGACTATAGCAGCTATGGAATTAGTGCTTTATGAACGAACATTGGCAGGCTATGGATTTAGTGCCAGTCCTATAACCCTGGAAGTAAGGGACTTCGGAATAAACGAATGCAGGATAGATGACTCTTAGGTCAAATCCTTAAAGAGTAAAGAAGATAATGGGGATGGGTAATTGGGTTGATTGTTTGATTGAACATAATAATTATATTATTGTGGGTTGAAAACCCTATGTACTCACCACCTGACCCACTCAGTTTATGTATATCACAGGTGACGAAGTGAAGTGACATTACACTGAGAGATTTAAAAGAGATGTAGATCACTAGTGTAAATCATTGTAAGTTCTGTTTATGCTTATGTTTCGGTATTAACGATGACATCCCAAACATTTTAAAATGAAATAAATACGTTTCTTCGAAAATGTTTTAATAACGTATTTACCATGTTTTTCTGGGAACAAATTCTGCAACCTTTTTATAAAATGAAGTACTCTGATTTTTATAAAGTATAAACAAAATCGGTCTTTTCTGGCCGTGATTTTGGGGATGTCACAGTTATGATTCTTTTCTTAATTTTTTACCGGTCAAATTGGTTTTCTTTATTTTTATCTTTTTATATTTTTTATTTCCAATGGTTCCTCGGGGCATGCTGGGATGACTGGTGGAATCGGTCCAAATAATTTTTGCATGTCTTTTCTTTTAAGCTTTTTTATGCCCTTCATCATGTTTTGATACATGTTTAATCCCATCAAACCATGTTTTTTTAATCAAGTTATCAACTTTATAAATTATATTAATTATGAAACTTTGAGGACAATGCTAGTTGTTGAATGCTGGTGATGGATACACCTGGGATTATTTGTTCATGATTTAACTGGACAATGTGGGATATCTCCTTCAGATCAGGTATGACACTATAGTCATGAAATGGAAATTGCTACAACATAAAATTTTAATATTTCTTAAAGTTTTGGATGTTATATGTAAATTTTGTTTAAATAGGCACCACATGAAATCAATTGTTTGGAGCTTCCTCTAATGCAACATTAACATTTACCTGATTTGGACAAAGTTTCTGCTCTATTAAGTGGTAACTTCATCTTCTTATGATTCTACTTGTAGCTTCAACCTTCAAGTATGTTAACTAGGTTTTAATTCTTTCTCTTTCTTGTGCTTTTAAGGTAGCAACCACTACTTTTGATTGGATCATCATCACCTCACCTGAAGCTGAGATAGAGAAGGAGAAGGATATTGAGAAGATGGATTATGAAACTGAGTCTCCAGAGGATAAAGAGGAGCATGGGCTAGGGCTACATACTGTTGATATAGTGATGGAAGAAAATGCACATGGTGATGATGTAAATCAAAGTAATGAAAACGATGAAGACGCTTAAGAGGCTAGGAACTCAGTTTATGTCCACTTCGAGCTTCTAAGAGAAGCAAGAGAAATGTAAATGATTTGCAGACAGCAGAAGAAGATGTTTGTAAGAATGATGACAGCAACACTGAACATGTGTATTCAGCATCTGAAAAGGAATAGGAGGATAAGGTTCAGGGAGGGATAGAGAATCTGAAGAACAACAAGGCAACTAAAATAAATAAGCTTCCTCTAACCAAAACTAAGAAAGATATTGGTCTTTCTAATTATGTCAAACAAGTAACCGAAACAAAAACTATTAACAAGAAGGGCAAACCAAGTTCCAAAGCGTGTGGTTTTGAAGCACAGAAGGAAAATATGCAAATTCCTATAGAAAATAAAAATAAATAGAAATATGAGAAGATTACCCCCAAATCTGGAAGGTAAACAACAAACATGAAACATCTCTTGAGTCTCAAGTCTTTACCTTGCTTTGTGATTGGTTCTATGTTTAACTTAACTTGATAGTTGGATTCTCAAAACTGATTACATATATGCAAGTAACGTGGCCAAAAAGATTCCTAACAGAGGAACCTTACGAATGGCACAAGAATGACCTAAGTTAAGATGGTCAGATTAACTTGGAAGCTCGAAGGAAGCGGCACCTTTTGAAGGAAAACACCGTACATTGTGTTTTTTATAGAATGCGAACTTTCATATACGGGGAATGCATTGAACTCACTTTGGTAATTTTATTTTTTAAAATCTTGCTTTCACATAGCAACCAAAGAAAAGACCCGAGCTTTTATCTCATGGAAATCTACTCAGGGTATGATTTATGAAGGTAGTTTCCCTTTGTCCCTTTGCTGGTGGTAATTAGGACATAAGCAATGAAGTAAACTGTTAGCATATAGCAATCATGAAAAGTTTTTGCAGTTTATTGGTATAGACTATAGACATGTGTATAATCTTAATCATTGTCATGAATTCTGAAGCAATCAATCAAGTGAAATTTATGCATCTCCTAAGATGGTTTATCCATTTACTCTAGTTGTTTGAGCATCTTCTAGCAATCTCTTAATTCTTAATACCCATTATTCGTTATGCTTGCAAAGATCTTGGGAGACAAGTGATAAAGCTGATCTGCACAAGACAAAGATCAATAAATAGTTAGCAACAATGGCAGACTATCACTTTGTCTACAAAGATATTGAAGGAGTATCAACTCGATAGGATGATATTCAAAGAAAACTCGGGAACTTACCTCCCAAACCCCTACCTTCAAACCTGATCCTTTCACTACCACAGAAGATGAAGATTCCAAACCTAAAACCAAATCATGGATCGATAACAAGATAGAAGAAGAACTCGAAGATTTAAAGGATGATCTTGATGACAATCGTTTCCTCGAAGAATACAGGTAGTTTCAACTCCCTCAATCCTAATCTCATTTTATGAGGACATTAAACTTCATGTGAGATTTTCATGGTTTCATTTTCTTTTATGTTCTTGAAGGAGAAAGAGGTTAGCAGAGATGAAGCAAACGGTGAAAGTTGCAAAGTTTGGGTCAGATATTCCCATTTCTAGATCCGATTTTGTGCGTGAGGTATCACAAGCTCCATCTGATGTGTGGGTGGTTGTTATTCTATACAAAGATGGGTAATCACTAATTCACTACTATCTTGTTTGATATTGATTATCAATTGATTTTGATTATATGGTTGTTAATGGGAACTTGTGATTGAATTGGTACCCTGAGTGTGGTGCTCTAATGCAGTGTGTGGAAGAACTGACAACAATGTATTCAGCTACAAAATTTTTCAAGATTATATCAACTGATTGCTTTCCTAATTATCCAGATTGTAATATTCCCACTGTGTTGTTGTTGTAGTGAAGGCAAATTATGTTGGGTTGCATACTTTTGGTAGGAGATGCAATCTATAAAGTGTTGCTATGATTTTATGCCAATCAGATCCTATTCTTAATGATGGACTCAATCGCGAAGCTTCTAGAGAAGCTGTTCTGGAAGGAGTGAGGAAAAGGTTTATAGAGAAAGTGGTTACATTGCATGAAAATAATGATGATGGGTCTTCAAGTGATTAACGTTGTGTTGTTTTCTTAATGTTTTATGTTAAAGTATAATAGGTTTTGTTTAGTAACATTATCTGAGATTTTATCCACTTTTAGATCTGTTTGTTTGTTTGGCTTTCTTTTGCTTTGTCTATGTTATTATGCAACTGCTCTTTCAAGTTTTGATGTTAGCCTTGCAAAGGAATATTGCTTTTTGGGCCTCCTAGGAAGACACTTGTTGCCAAAGCACATGCAAATGAAGCATGTGCTAGTGTCTAAGGCTGCAACTATATTAGGCAAATATTTGACCCGGTTGTGCATGGTCCTTTTGGGTTGCCTTCACCATAGCAACATGATAGGATGATTTATTAAGAGAGAGTAAATATTATTAATATATTATGAGAATAATATAAAGAATAATATATTTTTATTTGATTAATATAAGTCATAAAATTAATTAGAATTAATTTGGTGACTTAAAGAGATTAAATAAATAAAGGGGTATAAACTGTCAATTCTTTGATAGTTAAACTTTAGACTGTAAATCCATATAGCTATGGATTGGACGAATTCTAGAAGCTAAAGGATAGCTAAATTCGTCCAAGGCTTATCTATGGAAAGGATTTGGATAGCCTTAAGAGAAGATTATCCAATTAGGGTTTAGGTTGTAACCCTTAAGGAGTCTACAAGTATAAATAGACCCCATGGCTAAGGGAAATCGACACCTCTCCTAAAGTAAGAGAACCCTGGCTGATTTCCTCCCCTCTCCTCTCGCCTAAATCATCTTTCTTGCTATTGGTGTTTGTAAGCCATTAGAGGAGTGACATTTGTGACTCTAGAAGCTCCAAGACCTCAAGATCAACAAGGAACTCAAAGGTATGGTTCTAGATCTGTTTCAATGTTGTTATTTAACCTAATTAGCCATTGGAAGTCTTGGATTCAAAGCATGTTTAATTAGAAAGCCTAGATCTAAGCATTAGGGTTTTGCATGCGCACATAGGAAACTTCTTATTGCTAAAACCCATTAGTTGTATCAGAGCCTAGCTTGGGTTTCTTTAAATTTTTGCTTGATTAACTGAAACAAACCTGCAAAATTCGATTTTTTGGTTTCTGAGTCATGGACTCGGCGAGTTCCAAAGTGGACTCGGCGAGTAGGCCTGACTCGGCGAGTCCCTTTGTGCACTCGGCGAGTCCAGGCGTCAGGAATGGTCAGATTCGGGATTTTTTCATAATTATCTTATGGAAACTTACCTTAATCATAATAGATCAATCTAAATCCGATTTTTTGATATATATATATGACTATTATCTTGATCTAGTTAAAGGTATTTATCAACTAATAAAATATTTAATTTCCTTATATGATAATTAATTAATTATTTTAATTATTTTGGTAATTATCTTTCAAAGAAATCTTGAATAAAATCAAATATAGATAATTAGGATATTAATTGTTAATTGGAATTATTTGTTATTTGATCCTCCATGTTTTAAAATGTTTAAAACTTACCCACAAGTTTTGAAATTTATATTTGTGATTAAAAGTTTAATTTAGACAACTTAAATTTCAAACCCTAGATTTTAAAAGTTTTAAAATACAACCCTATACTAATATGATATTACTAGAATATTATATATATATATATATATATATATGTATATATATATATATATATATATATATATATATATATATATATATATATATATATGTATAACTAAATGCTTGTCTTACCGTTAGTAGGCCTCATTCACGAAGCCGATCTATAAGGTGGGTATAAGGTTGCTGCCTATAAAATGGCGCTTAATGGGTGTACACTCACACCCACCGCTTGCTTGATCGGTGGAGGGTCGTTAGCCGAACGGGTAGGATAGGGCAACCTCATCTTCTCATTAAAAGTATAATAAGTAATACAAAGTAACTACACATATTTTAAAATTTCCCAATCTTAGTTACTTTAGGAAAAGTGAATTGATGCAATCCCATGAAATTACACTTTGCACCCTTGCTAAGAAGTTAGTGGAGCGTGTGTGGTTTACCGGCACACTAATTGGTTCTAAGCAAAGGTGGCAAAGGGTGATTCATTGTTTATCATAGTTCGATGGAGCGTGTGTGGTATACCGGCACATCGAATAGGTGATCGTTACAATGAAGGCACCATGTGAATTTGCATGGTAATTCACACCCGCTTTGTGATCCTCGGTATCCCAGTCACAAACAAGGGGGCATATCGAGATTTAAACATGCCATTGAATAGTTCCAATGAATCTCATCCGAACCTAGGAATTCTCAATACACTTAGGCCTAATAGTTTAAGTTTTGTGATGGAGATTTAGTGAATCGTCATTCACTTACCTTCAATTTATTTGCATGTTAGATTACGGCATCCCTCTTCTAGTATGTAAATGTTATTGTTGGATCCTAGCCCTAATTTTTCTTATTGGGTGATAATTAGGGATTCTTATTGTAATCTATCTTTGTCCTCTTCCTTTGTAGATGTCGAACGCAAACAACGCTGCTGCTAGTTCTTTAACGTTGATGAGCCTTTGCCAAATGGTCACCTTCGATGGAACGAACTTTAGCAAATGGATAAGATATATTCGCACCATTGCTCGCTATGAGGATAAGGAGTATGTCCTCGATGAGAAGCTCGAGAAAATCAACCCTGAAATCGCTACTCCGGCCGAAATCACCGCTTTTGAGACTCATGAGCGAGATGCAACGAAGGTACATTATGCATCATGATTGCCACCATGAACTCCGAATTCCAAAAGTCCTACGAGGACATGTACCCGTTCGAGATGCATCCAGACTTATTGGAGAGATACCACCAAAATGCGAGACAAGAGCGTTATGAGATTTTCACCAACATGATTTCCGCTAAGATGGGTCATGGAGAATCTATTACCGTGCACCTGCAAAAGATGCAAAGGTATGTCGACCGCCTTCGCAAGTTAAATGTTGACTTCGGTGAAGACTTGGCGATCGACATGGTGCTTCACTCTTTGCCTCCGATGTACAACCAATTTAGGATGACCTACCACATGAACAAAGAAGAGGTCACCCTAAGCAAACTCCAAGGTCTTTTGAGGGTCGCCGAGAGCAACTTCAAAGACAAGTCTGTTGCACCTACTCCCAATCCACCTACTGCTCCTGTCTTGGCTATTGGTCAAGGAAAGGGAAAGAAGAGGAAGGCTTCATAGAAGAACTATCGCAAGGTCAAAGCCCGAGATGGTGCCTCTTCTAGTGGGACCAAAGTTGATCCCGCCAAGCCCTATCCTAACCCGAAGGAGGCAGAGTGCCACCACTGCCACAAGATAGGACATTGGAAGAGAAGCTGCCCAGAGTACCTGCAAGCAATCAAAGAAGGAAAGATCAAGCCATCTTTCGCAGGTATATACACAATTAAATCTAACGATTCTAATCATGCTATTTCTTGGGTTCTTGATACCGGTTGTGGTTATCACATTTGTTCAAATGTGCAGGGACTAAGAAGAAGTAGGGATGTGGAGCAAGGAAGGATCAATCTAATCATGGGGAACAGAAGATCGTCGCCTGTGACCAAGATTGGAGTGTATTCTTTAGTGCTTAGGAATAATTTGGTTTTAGATTTGAACAATTGTTGCTATTCGCCAGAAATGGCTAGAAACATCATTTCATTTCATGGTTTATATAGACAAGGATTTAGATTTTCTTTTAATAATGAGAATGGTTCTATTTTGGCTTATCTAAATGGTGTCTTTTACTTTGAAGCTATACCATGTAATGAAATATATGAAACTGTTATGATTTTTGATAACTTAGGAAATGATGTTTTGAATATAGATTCTTCCACTAGTATGGATAAAGCATCCTTGTGGCATTGTCGTCTTGGACATGTCAACAAGAAACGCATAGCCCAACTCCAAAAGGATGGAGTGTTGGAGTCATTCGATCTTAGGGAAGATGACACATGCGAGTCTTGTTTACTTGGAAAGATGACTAAATCACCTTTCACGAGTACGTGTGACAGGCGTGAGGGTCTATTGGACCTAATACATACCGATGTATGTGGACCGTTTAGATCAACCACGAAGGATGGGAACCGCTTCTACGTGACTTTTACCGATGATTATAGTAGATATAGGTATATCTATCTAATCAAGCAAAAGTCAGAAACCTTTGAAAAGTTCAAAGAGTTCAAAATGAAGTGGAGAATCAATTGTGCAGGAAAAATCAAGATGCTTCGATCCGATCGAGGAGGAGAGTACCTAAGTCTTGAATTCCACGATTATCTCAAGGAGTGTGGAATAGTTTCGCAATTGACGCCTCCTAGGACACCGCAGTTGAATGGTGTGGCAGAAAGGCATAATCGAATCCTATTGGATATTGTTCGCTCTATGATGAGTCGTGCTTCACTACCTATCTCTTTTTGGGGGTATGCCTTAGAGACTGCCGCCCATATCCTTAACCGAGTCCCTACTAAGAAGGTTGCCAAAACACCTCACGAGATGTGGACAGGGAAAGCTCCCTCGTTGGCACATATCAAGGTTTGGGGTTGCGAGGCTTTCGTAAGACGAGATACTCACGACAAGCTCGAACCTCGAAGTGAGCGATGTATTTTCATCGGCTACCCGCAGACATCCTTTGGATATCTCTTCTATAGACCGAAGGACAATGTTGTCTTCGTTGCGAGGAGAGGAGTTTTCCGAGAGCGAGAACTCATAAGCCAAGGAGACAGTGGGAGGCAAATCGAACTTGAAGAGATTCAAGCGTCGATAGATGAAGGAACCTCTACTGCTGGCACTCAACCCGAGGAGGAAACTCCGGTTGAACCGATTGACGAGTCCTTACCTCTTAGACGTTCCGATAGAGTTAGAGTTCATCCCCAGTTTTATGGCTTTCATATTACTACCGAAGGGGACACGTATATTAGTGATGGTACACTAATAAATCTTGATGAACCTAATAGCTATAAGGAAGCCGTGGCAGGCCCGGAGTCTACAAAGTGGAAAGAGGCAATGGATAGCGAGATCCAATCCATGTATGATAACCAAGTTTGGAATTTGGTTGACTATGTGCCCGGACGTAAGACCGTTGGGTGCAAGTTGATCTTCAAGAAGAAGACCGACGTGGATGGAAACGTGCACACATATAAAGCGCGATTGGTTGCGAAGGGCTTTACTCAAACTCCCGGAGTTGACTATGATGAGACCTTCTCACCAGTTGCGAAGATTAAATCTATTAGAGTGATGCTAGAAATTGCCGCATTTCATGATTATGAGATTTAGAAAATGGATGTCAAGACCGCTTTCCTTAACGGAAAGTTGGCTGAGGATGTTTACATGGCTCAGCTAGAGGGGTTTGTGGATCCAAAGCATCCGAATAGAGTGTGTAAGCTTGAGAGTCCATTTATGGACTTAAGCAAGCATCTCGCAGATGGAATCTTTGCTTCGATGAGAAAGTCAAAGAGTTTGGATTTGTACGAAGCGAAGACGAATCTTGTGTATATGTCAAAGCCAGTGGGAGTATAGTAAGCTTCCTCGTTCTATATGTCGATGCCATATTACTCATAGGAAACGACATCCCAACTCTGCAGGAGGTTATGTCCTGGCTCGGGAAGTGCTTCGCTATGAAGGACCTCGGAGAGGCTTCTTACATTTTGGGAATAAGGATAGTAAGAGAAAGAAGTAAGAGACTAATTGGATTTAGTCAGAATAATTACCTAGAGAAGGTACTAAAACATTTTAGTATGGAAAACTCGAAGAAGGGAGAATTACCGATACAAAGTAATGCCAAGTTGAGTAAGACTCAAAGTCCGAGTACCGAAGCTGAGATACCAAAAATGAGCCGAGTACCCTACGCTTCCGCAGTTGGCTCAATCATGTACGCTATGACTTGTACTCGCCCTGATGTAGCCTTTGCTTTGAGCATGGTTAGTAGATATCAAGGGAATCCTGGCAGAGCACATTGGATTGCAGTGAAGAACATCCTTAAGTACCTTCGGAGGACGAAGGAATGGTTCTTAGTCCTCGGAGGGAGTGATGACTTGAAGGTGTGAGGGTATAGTGATGCTAGTTTTCAGACCGACAGAGACAACTACTGTTCGCAGTCGGGCTAGGTCTTTACCCTAAATGGAGGAGCAGTGACATGGAAGAGTTCCAAGCAGGAGACCGTAGCTGATTCAACATGCGAATCAGAGTACATTGCAGCGAGCGAAGCGTCGAAGGAGGCAATATGGGTAAAGAACTTCATCGGTGATCTTGGAGTTGTACCTGCCATAAAGGAGCCCATGGAGATTTTCTGTGATAACGAAGGAGCGGTTTCCTTGACCAAGGAACCGAGGGATCATGGTAGATCAAGACATATCGATAGAAAATATCACTTCATCAGACATCGTGTTGAAGAAGGACAGCTCGTAGTGAAGAGGATATCATCAGAAGATAACCCAGCAGATCCGCTTACGAAGGGACTGAGTAGGGTTAAGCACTTGCAGCATGCTAGGAGTATTGGGCTGAAGGATGATATTAGCATAGATTAGATAGTATTAGAAACGTGTAATAGATAAATGTAATTAACATTTGATGATTAAATAAAGGAGTGTTATTTATGAGTAATGTTACTATCTTATGTTAATTGTTTAACTATTGTTTCACTTTGCATGTTTTGACTTCCAGAATAATTAAGTTTATTAAGAATAATCGAATTGTTCAAATCGTCCACAATCGTTCATATGTTGGAAGTAGATATGAATGAAGATTGTCATGAATTGGCGTGTAGAATGTCTAAATGGTGTTAGACATAGCAAAGGGTTGCCCTAACGTTCATGAGTGCTTATGAACTAGTTTTGAGCATTGGAACAAACCCGCGCTTGCTGGAATCACCTTATGGAATATGATATAAAAGGTGATCGCAAGACGATAATATCATATAGTCTTAAAACCTAGATATATGGTTTTTTATTTGTTAATTGATTGTACATTGATAATGCAAAAACGCATCAGTAACTCGGTGTTATAAAACGTATTGTTGTGTATAGTTGGTTAATGAATAAGTAAATGCATATAAGTCGAAGTTTATCTGTAACTTTTATCTGAGAAGGTAAAAGCGATATCTCGGCCGCTCGATGATTTGATTTGACTTATGTGCCGGGCCCGGTCAGAACTGAATTGATGTGTTCGATTAAGTTCTATGTCAAATAAATCAGAGATCGAGAAACCTAAATGCTTGACTAACCATTCCATAGGATTGTCAGCATGATATCTAACAGAGGACTGTTTGATCCCTTATCTAAAGGACAAGATTGATTAGATTAGAGTTTGACAGCGTCTTTGAGAGCTACAATTGCAAACTGAATTGTACTTGTGTATATAGTTACTAGACTTATCCAAGTGGGAGACTGATGGAATAGTGTCTAATGCTGCAACTATATTAGGCAAGTATTTGACCCGGTTGTACATGATCCTTTTGGGTTGCCTTCACCATAGCAACTTGATAGGATGATTTATTAAGAGAGAGTAAATATTATTAATATATTATGAGAATAATATAAAGAATAATATATTGTTATTTGATTAATATAAGTCATAAAATTAATTAGAATTAATTTGGTGACTTAAAGAGATTAATTAAATAAAGGGGTGTAAACTGTCAATTGTTTGATAGTTAAGCTTTAGACTGTAAATCCATATACATATGGATTGGACGAATTCTAGAAGCTAAAGGATAGCTAAATTCGTCCAAGGCTTATCTATGGAAAGGATTTGGATAGCCTTGAGAGAAGATTATCCAATTAGGGTTTAGGTTGTAACCCTTAAGGAGTCTACAAGTATAAATAGACCCCATGGCTAAGGGAAATCGGCACCTCTCCTAAAGTAAGAGAACCCTGGCTGATTTCCTCCCCTCTCCTCTCTCCTAAATCATCTTTCTTGCTATTGGTGTTTGTAAGCCATTAGAGGAGTGACATTTGTGACTCTAGAAGCTCCAAGACCTCAAGATCAACAAGGAACTCAAAGGTATGGTTCTAGATCTGTTTCAATGTTGTTATTTAACCTAATTAGCCATTGGAAGTCTTGGATTCAAAGCATGTTTAATTAGAAAGCCTAGATCCAAGCATTAGGGTTTTGCATGCGCACATAGGAAAGTGCTTATGGCTAAAACCCATCAAACTTCATCTGCATAACTGGTTCCACGCTTACATCTAAGGTACTATACTTACATTTCTCCACTCCCCACCTATACATATTTTTTTCACAGTTCTCTAGTGATATTCTTCCTTGTGTCATGGAATGATTGGCTCCTATCTTTTTTTTTTTTTTTTTTTTTTTTTTTTTTGATATTTATACGCAATTTTTTTTTCATGAAATAAACATTTTAATATTTTATAATCTACATGTGTTTTAAATTTTAATATTTTATACATGTATGGGCTGTATTGAAGCCTGGATTCATGGCAAAAGGTATTTTACTACATGTGTATTAAACTTTAACATTTTATAACATAGATTGATGATGCTTGAAGTCTTTCTGAATACTAATGTGTTGATGATGAAAATAGGTATCATGTGAAAACAGAAGCATAAGAATAAGTAGAAACAAGAAGGTGCCCCTTAATAGCATCATAGTATTAGGTTATATAATTAGGGAAAACCTCGTAATAAAAATGTAGAATTAGATCCCTTTAATATCAATGTATTGCAATTTTTTGACATGATGTTATTAAATGAAATTGATTGTTTTGGTATACATTTACTTATATATTTTTGTATTATACGTAAATAAGTATCGTAAACACGCATCGTAAATGCATATCATAAATGGTTACTGAAATTTATGACATGCAAATGCGTGTCATCTTCATTTATGACAGGGGCTTCCTTGATACGCATTGCATGTCTTAAACACGTGCGTCGTAAGGTTACGAAACGCAAATGCGTGTCGTCTAACTTTATGACAGGGCCTTCCTTAATACGCATTATGTGTCGTAAATACGAGTAGTAAACGCGTGTCATAATTGCGCGTCGTAAATAGACGATGCGCAAAAGCGTGTCGTCTCTCGTTATGACAAGGCCTTCATTGACACGCATTTGCGCGTTGTCTGAGCGTTTTACGACACACAATGCGCGTCGTAAAAGGCTGTTTTTCTAGTAGTGCGAGTCCGGAAACTTTTTCATCAATCTTAGAGTTGAGTCTGGCCATGGAAGTCTCTATTGTATCAACTTTATTCATTTTGTCAGAACGTTTAACTGAATTTCGAGGAGGGAAAATGGATCAATCTAGTTTCCTACAGATGATCTGGTGTTCGGCGTAGAATCTTGAGGATTTGCTTTGTTGGGTTCCGGATTTAGTGGTGGTTCGGATGGGCCAGGCTTGGTTGTTGCAGCATCATCTTGTTATTTAGGAGTTGATTCTGTTTCAACATTAGGGTTAATTTGTGCTTGATCATCTACATCGATTTCTTCATCTAGAGGCTCTGAGGAAGAGGAAGAGCATCCAAAATCGAAACTTGGTTTGGATGAGGATGGCTTGGACTGAAAACAAACTGAAGGTGGCACAGGAGTGTCAGCAACAGAAGTACCATCATCATTAAACATCACATCTTCTAAAAGTTCTTCATCCATATCTGAATGCATAAAATCATGCTATTGAGTCCTTGGAGTTCCTCCTAAAGTGAATTCCAAATCTGTGACATCATCGGTAGGAGCGACAAATGTCAAGTTGCTTTGAATGGCTCCTTCCTCACGGAAAGGAGAGTAACCTCAACATGAGATCAGGTGAGTTCCGGATGCCTCGAATGAGCCCTGTCAACATAATCTTCCCATAATGGGTCATTAGCACATGGTCGTCCTGTACTCTTACCGGGTATCAGACCAGCTGTGGCATCTAAGGATGGAGGGACAACTCCAGCCTCAGAATGCTTGGGGTCCGGAACATGGGCTTCGGACCGTGCCAATGTAGAAGGAATTGCGATTGTAAATGTGACATGTGGGTTTGTTCCGCAGGGGGGGGGGAGGAGGGCAAGGAAATTTGTTCAACACCGGCATCACCTTTTGGGTAAGTTTAGGGTGGATTGTGTGGTGACTCCCCATGTGTGTGTGCTTGTGTTTTTGAAACTCTGAAGGGTACTTCGAAAGAGTGGGTAGGTGGCGTACGCAGACAGCAAGAGTCAGCCAGAATGTCTTTGGCTCCTTCCTGTTGAATGGAAGAGCCAACTTTGGCTTTCTTTTTGGTTTTTGGTTTCGAAGGGGATGATTTTCGTTTGGCAGATTTCTTTATCTTTCCACTTGAGGAAACTGCTTTGGTCACTTCTGGAGTGGGCTCAATGGGGACATGAGTAGATTGTGTTGGGTTGTACACAATCAAAGTCTCCAAGTGATGTTTTAAGTGAATTGATCTGGAAGGAATGAAGGCCAACATGTGTTCCGGTAATCGTCTAATTGGTCTGAAAGAACTTTGGTCCGAAATACGATAGTGTTTAACAATTTTGAAAGAAGCATACACCGGAATTGGTTTGAACCTTTCATGGTAGAGTTGTTGGATCATCAGGGCTTGAAATTTCATTGGGCTTCCTCTTTATGGCGAATTTCTGGAAATCTTGCCATAGGACTTCAGGAAGATCGACAACATTGCACTTGCCAGAGAAGATGTGGTAGACGACATACAACCAGTCTTTGCGGATAGTGTCCGCACCTCCGTACTTCCCAGATAAGCCTCTAATGATGAAGTGCATCAAAACAGTCCAGAGACCTGAAACAGCTGACTTCTTGAAATTCATTGATAGTGGGTTCTTGAACCTTGAAGTCGATGGGGTTTTCTTTTACTCTGATTGCCTTGAAAAATGTGGATTTGTATATTGGAACGATGTGATCACCGATAATCTTGGTCTCAAGAATATCATTTTGGATTTTGATCCTCTCGAATGCAGTGTGAAGAAGGTTAAGTAGGAGAGGTGGGTCTGGAACTTTGGTTAGTGGAATGGATATGGGATGATGAGAAAATGGGTTCATCAAAATCGATGGGATTAAGGGACAAGAGTTATGTTGTGTCCCGGAGGAAGGGTTCAGGTGACTGAGAGGACGACGATCCTTTGGAAGACTTCTTCTTAGGAATAGTTTTGGGGGCTTTGTCAGTGGTTTGAGCAATTTTGGAGGGAGATGAAGATGTCATTGTTGTAGGTAGATGATAGCTCAAAGAACACAAGAACACGGGAAGAAGAAGAATACTTTTGTTTTTTTTTGTGCGCGTAAAGGGTAAACTGAGGTATGAGGGGGTTTATATAGGTTAGGAAAACGGGTCAGGTTGGAAAGTAATGATGATATTCGGATAACGGAATGGGTCACATTAATTACGTTGCCATTTTCAGGTGAGTTGACCTACAAAGAATAAAGGTCCTATTGGCTCAAGTTGAAAAATAGAAACCGTCGTTTGGGTGATGTAATGTTCGCTTTTTCAGGTATGTGTGCAACGAGGTGCTAGTTTCAAGGGTGAGAGGATAGGTATCGTTAAAAAGTAACCGTTAGAAAAACATTTCACCATAAAAACCTTTAGACTTCAGCATGAGTTTTGATTTCGGAATAATGAGGTTCCGGAATATTTTGAAAACGATTTCTTATCATGACAAGTCCCCCGATGAAACCCAGAAGTTGTATCTTATCGAGTGGACTTATCAGCATCACGCTTCAAAAAGGGTTGTGATAATGTGGATGCATCGAAAGATGGATGAAATAGATTCTTATATCCTATCCCTTGTCTTGTCTCCTGCTTACGTTCCAACTAGTAGTAAGCAGCTAACCTTCCTGCCCATCCGGGGTTATCTCTGCTCGGTTCCGCAATCAATCCTAGATCCATCCATTTGAGGGGGGTCAAATTATGTGCTCTTATAATTGCTTAGATAGAAGGGTTCAAAAATCGTATACTTTTTCGATGCCCTCTATCAGTGATAGTTCGAAGGACTACTTAGGGAGAAGAGAAAAGCCTGGGAAGGAACGAATAAAGCATCTGAGGTTAAAATGGTCCGAAGTTATTTTTGAAAATTTCGGAGTCAAGAGTCCGGAGAGAAATGTTAATGCAGTTCCGGAGCAAAAAAAATTATGAGATTCCGTAATGAGTTCTGGAATGTTTCGAGATGAAATTTGGAAAAGTTCCAGAGTGAAATTTGAAAAACTTCCGGAGTGAACTTTAAAAAACTTCCGGAGTGAAAAGAGTTCAATACCATTCCGAACTTGAATTCCTGGATGATCGTATGAAGTAAGTTTCGAGGTGAGTGTAGTACCAATCTGACTATATTGGTCATGAACATCATATGATAAGATGAGTTGTACAACGTAAAATTCCAAGAGATGGTTAGAGAAAATGAAACGTAAAATGACCCTATTTATTCTGAGAGGGAATACTTCCGAGAAAAAAAAATTATGTTCGGAACTAATTTTCTTTCTGATGTTGCCATCATAGATTGCTAGCCTCTTGAAGGAACTGAGGATCAAGCACCATCATACCCATTTTGTTCAGAAAACCATTGAATTTCGTTTCGTCTAATGCCTTAGTAAAGACTTCAGCAATTTCATCGTCAGATGGAACAAAAATAAGTTTGATGTTACCATTTAAAACATGATCTTTAATAAAATGGTATCATATGTCGATGTACCTCGTCATAGAGTGTTGAATTGGATTGTTTGAGATAGCAATGGCACTTTGAGAATGACAGTAGATTGGGATTTGTTGAAACTGGTAACCATAATCTAGGAGTTGAGATTTCATCTAGAGAACTTGAGATGTGCAACTAGCAACAACAATGTATTCCGCTTCGGCTGTTGAAAGTGCAATGCAGTTTTGTTCCTTAGATAATCAACTAACTAATCAACCACCTAAAAATTGATAGCCACCAGATGTGCTTTTTCTGTCCAATTGAAGACCGTCATAGTTTGAATCGGAATATGCTTGAAGGAGGAAACTCTCATTTGTTGGGTACCAGATTCCGAGATATTTTGTACCTTTGAGGTATCGGAATATTTGTTTTACGGCCAAAAGATGAGACACTTAGGATTGACTTGAAATCTGGCACACAAACATGTTGAAAACATGAGGTTCGGACGATTTGTTGTTAGATAGAGTAGGGGTCCAATCATCCTCTGTACTTCTTTTCATCAACTTTTACACCAGAAGGGTCCGAAAATATCTTGTGTCGAAAACCCATAGGTACCTTTGCTGAGGCACAGGTGTCCATTGAGTACTTTTTGAGGAGTTCTGAAATGTACTTCTCTTGATTAATCGAAATTCCTTTGTTGGTCTATTTAAGTTGAAGACCAAGGAAGAAACTCAATTCATGATTCACGCTCATTTGGAATCGATTGATCATTAATGTAGCAAAGTTGTTTACCATGGAAGAATCTGTGGATCCAAAAATGATATCATCAATGTATATTTGGACAAGCATGAGATGTTTTCCATTTGATCTTCGGAATAGAGTAGGATCAAGAATACCTCTTTGAAAACCTAAACACTTAAGAAAGTCGGTGAACATGCGTGAGGAGCTTGCTTGAGGCCATAAACTGCTTTCCGGAGTTTGTAGCAGTAGTTCGGATATGAGAGATTGAAAAAACCGGGAGGTTGTTGAAGATACACTTCAGTCTCAAGTTCACCATTTAGAAAGGCACTTTTAACATCCATCTGGTAAACCTTAAAGCCTTTAGGAGCAGAATAAGCAAGAAAGATTTTGATGGCTTCAAGACGTGCAACAGGAGTGAAGGTATCATCGTAGTCAAGCCCTTCGATCTGTGTGAATCCTCTAGCCACCAATCTTGTTTTATTCTGAATAATGACTCATGCATCGTCTAATTTGTTCCGAAACACCCATCTAGTACCAATAATGGGATGATTCTGAGGAGGAGGGACGAGAGTCCATACTTAATTTTTGTCGAATTCTGCCAATTCTTTTTGCATGGTTGAAATCCAATCAGCATGTTCTATTGCTTCTTTGATGTATTTGGGTTCAACCATTGAGATAAATGCCGAAAAATGACATTCATTTTGAACACTTGTGGTAGAACGAGTTTGTACACCAGCGTTTGGGTTTCCAATAACTTGGTTTGGAGGATGATCCTTAGTCCAAACATGTAGTCTCAGAAGCTCTTGTGCGACAGATGATCCAATATCAATAATGGGGTTGTGTTGCTCCCCCTGAATAGTTTGAACTTGTGGTTAATGCTCCCCCTGAACTTCTGAACCGGATAGGTTGACGTCATCATTAGGTGGGAAATCGAATAAATTTGCATCATCATCGATGTTGACAGGATTAGAGTCGAATTCAACAGTTGAATCCTGAAATCCATCCACTTTTGATTCATGGGAGGGTTGACCATTCTCCCTTTTAACCTAAGAAGGTTGAAACAGCTTCGAATCAAATGGAGAAAAACTAGGTGTTGGACCGGAAACATTTTGGGAGACCGGAGCATTGGATGTGGTTTGTCTTGTTCGAGATTCCGAATCAAGAGCTGTTTCTGAGGGTCTGAACAAGGTTTCAAAGTCAATTTCATAGATTGTTTGCTGGTTCGGACATCATGGCACTGGAGCATCGGACTCCATGATGTGAGTTGTAAAATAGGTTGGGCCAGAATTCTGAACAAAATTGTCATCAAAGGTAATGTCAAAACTATCTTCCAGAACACGAGTTCGCCGATTAAGAACTCGATAAGCCTTTGATCTAGCAGAGTATCCAAGAAAGATAACTTCAGCAGCTTTGGTTTGGAACTTGGTAAGCTGATCATGGTTATTCTTGTTAAAGCATCTACACCTAAAAACGTGAAAAAAAGAGATACTTGGCTTCCGACCGTTCATGGCTTCATACGATGTCTTATTGAGGCGTCGATTGATGATACTCCTATTCTAAGTAAAGCATGAACTAGAAACAACTTCAACCCAAAGATAGAGTGGAAGATTTGCAAAGTTAAGCATGGATTGAGTAGCTTCAACAAGTGTTCTATTACGTCGTTCGACTACACCATTTTGTTGTGGAGTGTATGGAGCAGAAAAGTTGCGATCAATACCCTTCTCGATGAGGAAGTTTTCAATGGTTGAATTAGTGAATTTCGAACCATTGTCACTTCGGATTCGCCTGACTGGTAGTTTGATGAGAACTTCAATTCCCTTGATAAAGTTGATGAGTTCGGAGGGTCCACACAGATCAATATGTAGAAGTTCTATTAGCTCCGAGATTGATTTTTCAATGATGATGGGATGACCATTCTTTGACTACTTTCCACACTCACATGCAGCACATAAATGATCATTTTCGAACTTAAGGAGTGGCAGACCTCGTACCATCTCACCGGAAACAAGATCATTCATATATATAAATTTAGATGAGCAAGCCTCATATGCCATAACCAACTGACATCAGGAGCAACTTTTGATAGTAAGCAGAGCTGGGGCTTACCAATGATCATATTGATGTCAAGTGGATACATGTTCTTGTTACGATTTGACTTGATTAAGCATTCCTTTCGGTCTTCGAACATGACATAGTTATGTTTCTTGCAGAACTCAACTCGTAGATTTGCATCAATGAGTTGAGCCACATTTATCAAATTATGCTTCAAGTCAGCTACATATGCCACGTTTGAAATGGAGAAGTTGCCATTTGTAAGAATGCCATAACTTTGGATCTGAAAGTTGGAGTTGTTGCCATACGTCACATATCCAACATTTGATGATAGTTTGAGATCTCGTAGAAAGTCCTTCTGCCCCGTCATGTGCATGGAGCAAGCACTATCAATATATCATATTGTTTCTTGCTCTGAAGCATAGAGTGCCTACAAAATTAGTGAGTTGTGGAGTTTTTAGCCTCCGAGTTACATTTTGGGACAAAGGCACGAGTCTAGGCTTTGGTTGTGACTTATGATCAATAGATGGTTTAGAAGATTTGTTTCGAGATTCCTTAGGAAACAAACAAAAGGCCATGGTTCTTTCATCTATCTAATAGTCATACTCAATGACACGAGTATTTGGAACAACTTGTATAGGACATTCAACTTCCAAAGCAGTGGTGCCTTCCGGAGTCACAGTTTCATCAATGGAATTTTTTATTTTCCAAACAGGTTTTTGTTTCGAAGATTTTTGTGAAAATTTTTTCTTGGAAAATCTTTCTTTGTTCGATGCTACACTTGATTTGGAAAGCGATTCAAGTTTAAAAATTGTACCATCGGCTTTTTCTATAAAAACAGATGAAACAGTCCGAGGAGAGTTGGTTCGGACAAATGTAGTGCTTATAATAGGCTTTTACGGAGTGGGACTGACCACTTTCTTTTATTCTACAGGACTGGAAGGGTTGAAAGGTCTCTTGAGGATCTTAGTGGGTGTGAAGGTGTTTTGACTCTTAGATGATGAATGGGTAGTCCGAGATACACTCTTTTAGGAGTTCTCAAGGAATCTAGAATTTTGTCTAGACTTAACTTCCTTTTTGTGAGCATTTCGGGCTTCTACCTTAGGTTCCACAATATATTTCCTATTCAGAATGGGTTTTCTTTTGTAGGTTTATCCTACTGAAGGGTTGTTGAACACAGGGTTAATTGGAACTTGTTTTGTTTTAGAAATCACTTGGGGTACAAACTCTCGTGAGATTGACGAAGCATGGACTTCACTATCTAACGATGCCCAAACACACTTTGAGAATTCAACTCCAGTTGTCTCCGAAAAAATTATTCAACAACACAGTTGTTCGGAGGGCTATAGTTAGGATTTTGAATGACAAAGTTTGGAATACCATAGTAGGGTTCCAAGGTCTAATTCGGGTCCAGGTTTGTCAGAGGCGGAAAATGTGTGGAATCGGGACACTTGACAACTATAGGTTGAAACTCAAGAATCAATGAAGCAAATTGGTAAGGTGTCTCAGGAAGGTGTGACAAAGGTGAGATAGGTGTGTCTGAATGTTTATTGTTCAGAATGTCTCCCATAAAATTTAGGTTTTGTAACTCCTTCAAGGGACTGGCAATGGGTCTCGGAAACTCGCTTCCGAGACCAGGAGCTATTGACCAAGGATGACGAAAATTGTGAGTCATTCGTTCATTTATCTCAAGAATGTCAATGGAATTATGCAAAGCATTTATTTTAGCATTAAGACGTTTGTTTTCAGAAATCAAAACATTTGTTTTCAGAAATCAAAACATTTGTTTCAAAATAAGTGATTTCACATTTGTCTTTAAGAATCATACATTCAACTTGTGACATTACAAGCTCTCGTTCTAAAGACTCTATTTTCAACTTCTTATCCTCAAAATGTAATCTAAGATGACTTAATTCACTTTCCTTCTTCTCACTGGCTTCTATGGCTTACTCATTCGCTTTGTAAATGATGTTCATGTCTGATTGGATATGGGTAAAATACGGTTCACAAAGAGGTAAGTCAAAATTATTATCAATAATCATAGATTTTACCTGTTGAACGATGCTTCTGCCAAGTCGATCGTTGGTAGCCTTGTAGCAATAATTTGGCTCAACATCTTCGTCATCTCTTTCCGACCCAGACAACCAGTAGCCTTCATCACATTCTATTTCTTGTTGACAAAAGCCTTTTCACTTTCTGCCATTTCTTGAGCTTGACGTGCATAGTAAGCAGAGTCCTTGATCTTGGGTTTCTGTGGGACTTCGGCTAAGCAATCTTTGGCAAAGTGATTTGCATGGCCATATTTGTGACATAAAATCTTGGGTTTTTCAGACTTCGGAGTCTGTGAGGATTCTGAGGTGTGATTTAGTGTAGGAAGGTTAGTCTTGTAGGATGGTGGGTTTTCTGAAGGTTTGTTGCAAGGTTGAAGATTCTTTTGGTGAGGTGCCTGGAAACGGTTTTTTTGTGAGATGCTTGGAAACGATTGTTATATGGATGGTTAAAAGTGTCACACCCGAAAACCAGAACGGCGGAAACGTTCTGGGGTGGATGACGCCATGTCAAGTATCACAACATATGCAGTATAGTAATCAAAGTACAACAACCATTGCATTAATAGTAATAATTTTTACATAGGTTACATTTCATAGCAACATCAAAGTAATACATAAACTAATAATATAGATGCAGCTTGGTACTAGGCTGACTTCACAAAAGCTCCCGGGATATACCTGTATATCGATGACCTGAGAATACAAGTTATTTTGAAAGCGAGTATCAGCATTTTTATAATGCTGGTGAGTTCATAAGTATTTAATGACATTAGTATAAATACACATTGATATTCAAGATAACTTCATGAAAATGGTAGTTTAGAATCTACAGAGTATTAGAATTCTTTCCAGAAAATCCTATATTTTCTATATAAAAGCAGTCTTCTACCAAGACCCGACAGATTTATGTTTTAAGGAGTAATTTTCCCCAAAATACTATCATTACCAAAATACGGTATTGACTTTAAAGAAAATATGAGAATATCACAAGTAAAAATACTCGGGGAAAAATAACATATTCCTCAGCAGTAATACTGCTGACTAAAGCAAAAGAAATCATAGACTCCAGGAGAGTATCGAATGAATGATACGCCTGGCTCAGTCTAACAAAAGGAAGCACAGACTCCAGACAATATCGAATGAACGATATAGCTAGCAAAGTCTAATACAAGGAAATACAGACTCCAGACAGTATCGAATGAACGAAACAGCTAGCAAAGTCTAAAAAAAGGAAAATAGGTTAAGATGGTTTCAAAGATACCGTGTTAATTCTTGTTACCTTAAGGCCATGAATTATAAGGTAAACATAGAGGTACTCGTAACCATACTGATTGAAAATCGAATACTTGACGCCCTACAAGCGTCGGAATGAATGTGACATTTGTCACCCCTTGGCTTGGTCGGCTGGGGACTGTAGCTAGCAGTCAGGGTGTGGGAGTTTCTATCCTGTATAGATCTATACACATAATGCCCGCTCTCCCTCCAGGAGACTCTGGTTACCAACTTGACAACGGGGAAATCCGTGTCTTGAAGATGCATCTGGTATTTCGAATTATATTAAAAGTATTGGAATAATGATATAGACTCACGAATGACCTGAATCCTTTGGAATTCTCCGTACTAGAAAGAGTAAATAGAATCTCCTAACTATTCCTATAATAGTTAGTAATGTTTCAGGTATATGAATGACGAATGGAAGGATGTCATTGTTACCCAAGGGAAGTGAACTGGTCGATGGAAACCTTTATGTCTATACATGTATACATGATATATAACTAATTTTTAAATGACCTTCGGACGGATAACCGATACCCACCAGACCACATCCCAACAGGGAAAAGGAAATAGGGCGAACTAGCCTTCCTAAGTCCTTTAAACATTATTTATATAACTATACAAGTATGGGCATGCATGTAACGAGATAAAAGCATAGAAGAAAACTTTGGTAAGACCTTTGGAAAACCTTTACACATAAGAGATTTACGACTTGATGTCATTTTGTAAAACAAGTTCAGAAAACCTTTGGAATCCTTTGAAAAACCTTTTATAAACAGCTTTGAAAATTATTTCTATAAAACAGTTTAAGTGAAGAAAACGTTTGATAAGAAATTACGACTGGATGTATCTTTAGTAAATAAACTTTAAAAAAAACTTTGGATAACCTTTAATAATCTAAATGGATATTCATACTTTAACAAGATTCGAAAACACGATTTGGAAATCTTAAGCCGGATAAAACAGTTAAACATGCAAAATCTGTTTTGTAATACATTTACTAATCACATTTATCTAATAACTGTACAGTTCAACTTGTATTCCCCCCTATAAAAGCAGTTAAAATCAGTTAAAAGGTTATTTCAGGGGTATGAACTCACCTGGCGTGGGCGATTCGGATGAATGGACGGTATAGGACGCTAGGTGTTAAGCGAGGACTTGAACACACACTCGGATCCTATTTAACATATAATGATACATTTAAGTATCTAATTAGTCGTTTAATAACTAATCAAGCAAGTTAGGATGTCCAACTACATGAAAACACTTTGCTACATGTGCTAGGAGTACTAAGGGTTGCATATAAGGAGAGTATGGACTCACATTGGAGTTTACTCCTGAAATGGTAATACCTAGGGGTGTTTACAGTTTTAGAACCATGTCCCCCATGATTTTACGGCCGTAAACCTAGGGGAATGGTGTATTTGTGTGCTTTGAGGCTTTATGCTTCACAAGGAAAGGTTCTAGGGTTGATTCAAGGGCTATGGAAGTGATTGGGGCTCAAAATGGACACTTTATGGAGTTAATGGTCCTTGGACTACTCCCTTGGGAGTTTACGGCTGTAAACACATGAGTTTACGGTCGTAAACTCATGTTAGTCCATTTCTTTTGTGCTTTTGTGGTTCTAGGTCATGCATGCAAGGTTCTAGTCATTTATATGAGCATAGGAAGGTGTTAAGGGCACTTAAACACCTTGGAAAGGTGTTTATGGTTTTGGGAGATATTCTAAAACCATAAACTCATGTTTGTCCCTTCAATTCATGTTCTTGGGGTTCTTATATCATTCATATAAGGTTCCATCCCATTACACAAACACTAGAAGTCGTTAGGCGCATCTAAACATCCTTTGAGGGTGTTCACGGTTTTTGGGATGATCTCCCCAAACCGTAAACACATGTTTGCTTGGGAAATGGATGATTTTCGAGTGTTAAACTCATCAAGAAGGGATCTATGCTAGTTTTCAAGGCTTAGAATGAACCAAGGCACACTTTGGCACCCGATTTGGAGTTTACAGTCCAACAACACCTTGGACCGCAAACACCTTGTTCTTGGTGTTCTTCAAGGTTTTGACATGTAATCAAATCAAACAACTAGGTAGGAGAAGTATACTTACGTATAGGAAGCTTGAATGATCGATTTTGGTAGATTTGACGGGATGAATTTATGATAGTTGAGAGAGAATCCTTGGGTGTTCTTGAGGTGGGAGTTGGAAAAATGAGAGAAAATGACTAATTGTCATATTTATACCCTCGGGGGTTTGCGGTCAAAAACTCCGAGTTTTTGTCCGTAAATTCCAAATTTTTTGGAGTTCCGCGACTTACGCTAAACACGGCAACTCCAATTTTACTTCCTTATTTTTGGTTCACTTGACGAATATTATTTAAAATATTCCAACGGGCTTAAATCCGATCTAAAATACTTTGGGATAAATTTGGCTAATTTTTGACGTGCTTAATTACGGCGTTAAAACAAACGAAAATTTCGCGTTGTCATATCATCCCCCCGTTAGAGGGAATTTCGTCCCGAAATTAGAGTTTAGGCAAGGAAGTAGGCATGAACAATCAAGTATGAGATGAGGGTACTTCCTTTTCGGCTGATCCTCGCGCTCCCAAGTGAAGTCAGGTCTTTGCTTGGCGATCTAACGACCCTTGCCTAATGGAATGCGGGTTTGGTTCGTGATTCCTACAGGTTCCTCTATGAAGTTAGGGTGCCCAATGATCTCTATCAAGACAAGTGGAATTTCGAGAGTTACGTCGGGCAAGTACTTTTTCAAGTCTACGACGTGGATCGATTTGGGGTGAAACTTATGGAATTCCGAAAGTAGTCGTGGTCTGACAAGGGTTGGACCAATTCTTATAAAGAATCTCGGATGGTCCTAAGTTCTCGGAAAGATAGATCTTTTCAGTAGTTAGAACATAATGTACTTCTATGGTGAGATCATCACTAGCGTGATCTCCATTTTGAAGTTCTAAAAGTTCTCTCTTACTAAGGGTGTAGTTCCTGGGTTGGTTCTTAGAAGGTTCAGGTCGTCCTCAGATTCGCATTCTCTACTAGTTGGCTTTCGGAAGTTTTTTGGATCATCGGATGTAATGGCTACACCCTGACATCTATTGGTTACATGGCTTCTATCTCTACCTAGTGCAAAATGGTCTTGCACTTCTGACTCTTGAGGCGTCCCTAATGGAAACTCTCAAAGTCGGTGAGATGCAGTTTTACCAAACAATTGTTTACGATGTTTTTAAACTTTTCATCATCGTCTAGTTGACGCTTTCACGATATGATTTCTAACAGGAAAGAATCATGTTGTTACTTGCTTTGCTGTTTCATGAATAGCAATCTCTGTTCAGGGCTAACACAGTCCTTAGAGATTTTCTAAAGTGTTGGACTATCTCGGGAGGTGGTTCTACTATTTCTGTGTGAGATAGTATTCTTGGAACACCTAGTAGTCCCATAAATCTCTAAGACATGCCCTATTCTCTAAGGCATCGGTTTATTTCAGATGTAGAAAGCGCGTGCTCTTGTATAACCCATCGACTAACACCTAGACTAGTGTCAAGTCTATAATCTCTTCGGGATCTGGGTTATAAGGCTTAACGCAACCTACTTTCGTACTTTATTCAAGTATTCTTGGCTACGGAGGTTATCCTGTGGTTCTTGGCATCCTAGTGTTCACATCGGAGAATGCAGTCTATCGTCTTCAGGGCGACGGTAACTTCTTCCACGTGAGGAGGCAGAGTGTCCTAGGCATTACTCGTTAGTAACAGGGTGGAGGAAGTGTCTGATTAGTGCGAGCATATACTACAACTACTCTTCCGGTGGTTCTAAGTTTCTTTGATTTAGATTAAGTCTAGAAGTATAGGGTTCCGTCACTCGGAGCTTCTAATTTCCTCATCCATTCTTCTCAGAGTATAACTTATCGCAGCTTCCAGGTTTCCGGGATATCTGCTGAGATGCTTAATTTGTGGGATTAAGCGTGGACAGATAGTCGCAGTCACGATTTTAACTATTATGTCTTGGGTTATTTTTCTAATTGAGGGTGTTAGCTACTAGGCTAGCTCAACCGGGATGACAACAAATTTCGAATTTGTGGTCATTTTAGTTGCTCAACCCGCAGTGGTTCTCTTGACTCCTACTCCTATTCTATGGGATAGGAGGAAGGATTTCATTACAAGATTCTGATGGGTTTTGAGCATTCTAACACTTCCTAAGTGTACATGCAACCCTAATAAACCTTGGATCTATGTTTGTCTAAGATACATGCAAATAATTGTTTTTCCAAGGTTCATATCCTAACTAGCATGACATGGGGAACTTGAATCAAATAAAGCTAGTAGAAACGCTTACCTTGTAGTTGTAGTTGATTCCTTGCAGTTTTAGAGCCTAGCACCAATAGTGTGGATGCCTCAAATGGAAATCACAAATCACCACAAACTTGGAACTTTGAGAGAATAGTCACTACTATCTTGAAATCGGCCCTCACCTCAACAAGTGTCAACTAGTATGATTTCAAGAACCAAAGCCTCATTTATATAGTGTGGTGGATTAGGGTTACATCCATGTAAACCCTAATACCCATGTCTCTTCATTTCCATGAGATCCATGGGTTAAAGCTCCATGGAGTATCCATGGACTTTTCCATGCAAGCCTAGCCCATTCCAAATAAGCCTTAGCCCACACTAAATAAATATAGAAGCCCATATTTAATTAGTAATATATTTGATCTCTAAATTAATCCTAGATTAATTATAGATCAATACTAATTAAATAATATGATCATATATTGATATATTAGAACTTATAATATATTAATAAATCATAACTTGTACTATTCTCAAAAGATTATCCATAAATTGTTCGGATGAAGTGCAACCCAAATGGACCATGTCGGGTCGGGTCAAGTACATACCAAATATAGTTATGGACTTAGACACTATATCCAACAGTCTCCCACTTGGATAAGTCTAATAACTATAGTTGCAAGTATGACTTCAGGAACCAATCTGCAATCGTAGCTCTTTAAACTCTGTTGAACTAGAATGCGCCATTTAGATAAGTGATCATATAATCCTCTGTTCTAGATATCAGCTGGACAAATACAAGGAATAATGTCTTGCTTATTGTCCAGCAGTTTGTTTCCCGATTTCCGATTTTTTTGACAAAGAACTTAATTGAACACATTAACGTAGTTCTGACCGGGCCCGGTACATAGGTCAAAACACAATCATCGAGGGGCCCAGATATCAGCTTCTAATCCAACAAGGAACAGATAAACTTCGACTCATATGTTTGTTCTACCACTCATTGAATTATACACAAAGGCACATTTTATAACATCGAGTTACCAATGCGTTTTCGTACAATCAATACATAATCAACTCGTAAGTAACAAATCATATCTCTAGGTTTGAATACTTATATGATATTACCGTCTCACGATCACTCAAGATAAAATTCCATGAAGTGATTCCAGTGAGCGTGGGTTGAGTCCAATGCTCAGAACTTATGAACACTCATGATTGTTGTAGCCATGTCCAACTCCTTAGACCTCTGCAACCAATCATGACAGTCTTGATTCATACCTACTTCCGACATATGACCGACTGTGGAGGTTTGAATAATATGATCTACCAAACATAATTATTCTGGAAGTCAAAACATGCAAAAGAAATATAGTAAACAATTGACAAGAGATAGCAACAGTTTACTCATAAATAAAGCACTTTTTATTCATCATCTAATGTCAATTACACTTTACAAATTTCATAATTTATCTAACTACTAAAACTCATATCATCCTTCAGCCCTATGCTCCGAGCATGCTGGAGATGGTTAACCCTACTCAGTCCCTTCGTGAGGGGATCTGCTGGGTTCTCATCCGATGATACCCTCTTAGCCACGAGAACTCCTTCTTCTATTCGATGTCTGATGAAGTGATATTTTCTGTCAATGTGTCTAGATCTCCCATGATCTCTTAGTTACTTGGCTAAGGCAACCGCACTATTGCTGTCATAGAAAATCTCCATTGGCTCTTTTATAGCTGGTACAACTCCAAGGTCTCCGATGAAGTTCTTTAGCCATATAGCCTCCTTTGCTGCCTTGCTTGCTGCTATATACTCTGACTCACAAGTGGAATCAGCCACTGTCTCCTGCTTGGAACTCTTCCAAGTGATTGCTCCTCCGTTTAAGGTAAAGACCCAGTCCGACTGAGAGCGGAAATTATCCCTATCAGTCTGGAAGCTAGCATCACTATACCTTACAACTCTCAAATCATCACTCCCACCGAAGGTAAGGACCTAGACCTTAGTCCTTCGTAGGTACTTGGGGATATTCTTTACCGCAGTCCAGTGGTCCTTGCCAGGGTTCCCCTGATACCTGCTAACAATGCTCAAAACAAAGGCTACATCAGGTCGAGTACACATCATAGCATACATGATCGATCCTATAGCTGAAGCATAAGGAAGTCGACTCATTTCTGCTATCTCAGCCTCAGTACTAGGGCTTTGTGTCTTACTCAATCTGGCATTACTCTGAATGGGTAACTCACCTTTCTTGGAGTTATGCATGTTGAATCCTTTCAGCACTTTGTCCAAGTAGGTACTTTGACTAAGTCCAATTAGTCTTTTACTCCGGTCTCTCAAGATCCTTATCCCTAGAATATAGGCAGCTTCTCCTAGGTCCTTCATAGAGAAACACTTCCCAAGCCAGGACTTAACTTCCTGCAAAGTTGGGATGTCATTTCCTATGAGTAGTATGTCATCCACATACAATACCAAGAAGTTGACTATACTCCTACTAGCCTTGACATAAACACAAGATTCATCTTCACTCCTAGAAAAGCCAAATTCCCTGACCTTTTCATCAAAGCAAAGATTCCATCTGCGAGGTGCTTGCTTCAATCCATAAATGGATTTCTCAAGCTTACACACTCTATTAGGGTACTCGTTGCTGACAAAACCCTCTGGCTGACTCATGTAAACATCTTCAGCTAACTTTCCATTAAGGAAAGCGGTTTTGACATCCACTTGCCATATTTCATAGTCATGAAATGCAGTTATGGCTAACAGAACCCGAATAGACTTAATCTTGGCTACTGGAGAAAAGGTCTCATGATAGTCCACTCCAGGAATTTGAGAGAAGCCCTTTGCAACCAGTCTAGCCTTATAAGTATGTACTTTACCATCCATGTCGGTCTTCTTCTTGTAGACCCATTTGCACCCAACAGTCTTACGACCTGGTACATTCTCAACCAAGTTCCAAACTTGATTGTCATACATGGATTGTATCTCGCTATCCATAGCCTCTTTCCATTTCGCAGACTCGGGGCCTGCCATGGCTTCCGCGTAACTGTTAGGTTCATCCAGACCTACTAGTGTCTCATCACTAATAAGTGTCTCACCTTCCGCAAAAATATGAAAACCATAGTAGTGCTCAGGTGCATTCCTAACTCTCGTGGAACGTCTCAGAGGTACAGAATCGTCAATTGGCTCAACAGGAGTTTCTTCCTCAAGTTGAGGGCTAGGGTTTGAAATTCCTTCACCACTTGACTCTTAAAGTTCTTCAAGGTCAATTTGCCTCCCACTGTCTCCTTGGCTTATAAATTCTCTCTCATGAAAGACTCCTCTTCTTGCTACAAAGACCACATTATAACTAGGTCTATCAAAGAGGTAACCAAAGGATCTTTGTGGGTAGCCGATGAAAATACACCTCTCGCTTCGGGGTTCTAGCTTATCATGAGACTCACGCCTCACAAAAGCTTCGCAACCCCAAATCTTGATGTGGTCTAGTTTGGGTACTTTACCAGTCCACATCTCGTGAGGAGTTTTGGCAACTTTCTTTGTAGGGACTAGATTAAGGATATGGGCGGCAGTCTCTAAGGCATACCCCCAGAATGTGATTGGTAGCGAAGCTCGACTCATCATGGAACGAACCATATCCAACAAGGTTCAATTACGCCTCTCAGCCACACCATTCAACTGTGGTGTCCTGGGAGGTGTCAATTGTGAGACTATCCCACATTCCCTTAGATAGTCAAGGAACTCTGAACTAAGGTACTCACCACCACGATCGGATCGAAGCATCTTAATGTTCCTACCCAATTGATTCTCGACTTCCTGTTTAAATTCCTTAAACCTTTCGAAAGTCTCTGACTTATGCTTGATTAAATAGACATATACATATCTACTGTAATCATCAGTAAAAGTCGAATAATAACGATTAGCATCCCTTGTGGCATGTTTGAATGGTCCACACACATCCGTGTGTACTAGGTCCAACAAACCTTCACCCCTCTCACAAGAACCTGTGAAGGGTGACTTTGTCATTTTTCCAAGTAAGCACGATTCGCAACTATCATCTGACTTTGGGTCAAATGATTCCAAGACTCCATCGATCCTTTTGGAGTTGGCCTATGCGCTTCTTGCTTATATGTCCAAGTCGACAATGCCATAATGATGCTTTATCCAAGTTATTATTATTAATAGAATCAATACACATCACATTATTTCCAAAGTTATCAACCACAAATATTGTTTCATACACGCCATCACAAGGTAATGCTTTAAAATAAAGAACATTATTAAAGAAAGCATCAATAGAACCAACTTCATTATTAAATGAAAAGGTAAAACCTTGTTTATACAACGCATGAAAGGAAATAATATTTCTTGCCATTTCTGGTGAATAACAACATTTATTCAAATCTAAACTAAACCCACTACTTAGCGACAAAGTATAAACTTCAATCTTGGTGACAGGTGTAACTTTCGTATTCCCCATGATTAAGTTTATTCTTCCTTGCTCCACATTCTCACTTCTTCTTAGTCCCTGCAAGTCGCAACAAATATGAATACCACAACCGGTATCAAGGAACCAAGATTAAGAATGGGGTGAGTTATTAGAAATGATAGTGTAAATACCTGCATGGTTGGGTTTAACTTTCCCATCCTTTACATCTTGCTGGTACTTTGGGCAGTTCCGCTTCCAATGTGCCTTTTCATGGCAATAGAAGCAGTCAGCCTCTTCTGGGTCAGAAGAAGGAGTGATGAAACCTTTCTTGGTTCCACTTAAAGAAGAGCCATCAAGGGTCCTAACCTTGGTACCCTTCAAAGAACTCTTTCTCTTCTTCCCTCGTCCTTTCCCGATTGCCAAGACAGGGGCGGATTTTGTATAAGTAGGAGTAGTAACAACCGCCTTACCCTTAAGACCACTTTCCGCGGTCTTTATGAGTCCTTGAAGTTTGCTGAGTGTGACTTCTTCCTCGGGGAAGTTCACATTAAGCTTCAGCAAACGGTCCACAAATCTTTGCATTTTCTGCATGTGGGCCGTGATGGGTTCACCATCCTTCATGCGAGTTGTTATCATGGAGGAGATGATTTCATACCTCTCTTGTCAAACACTCTGATGGTATCTTTCCATCAAGTCTTGGTGCATCTCATAGGGGTAGAAATCTTCATAGGATTTTTGGAGATCCGCGGTCATTGTGGCCATCATGATGCATGCCACTTTGGTGGCATCTCTTTCATGTGCCCTAAACTCAGCGATCTCTTGAGGAGTAGAAACTGACTCATCAATCTCCTTAAGCTCCTTATCGAGGACATATTCCTTGTCCTCGTAGCAAGTAATCATTCTGATGTTTCTGATCCATTCATTCAAGTTGGATCCATCAAAAGTGACTTTCCCACACAAGTTCATAAGAGTAAAGGAGCCATTGGGATTAGAGCCAGAAGCAGTAGTGTTTGCAGACATCTGAAAATGAAGAAAGAAGGTTTTAGTTTAGATATAGAGATAGTCCTTAATAAAACACCCAAATGTAGTATTAAGGCTAGGATCCAATCACAATATATTATAACTTAGAAGAGGTATGTCGTAGTATAAGTAATAACATATTTGAAAGGTAGGTGAATGACGATTCACCAATTTCCTCCAAAAAACGAAATAGTAAATATTAAGTTTTTGATTTGGTACTTAGAAATTCCTAGATTCTTTTGAGATTCAATGAACTTTTCAAAGGCATGTTTCAATCTCTAGTGTGCCCTCCAAGTTTTGTGACTGGGATGCCGAGGATCACAAAACGAGGTGTGAAGTAACCATGCAAATTACCTGGTACCCTTAATAAATTACCCCTCAATCGATGTGCTGGTTAACCACACACGCTCCATCGATACTATGATAAATATTAAGTCACCCTTTACCTACCTTGTTAAGTCCAAGTTAGTGTGCCGGTTAACCACACACGCTCCACTAACGACTTAGACAAAGTGTAAAGTGTAATTTCATGGATTACAACCTTATTCACATTTTTCCTAAAGTAACTAAGATTGGGAATTTAATAAAACATTTAGTTACTTTATAATATTCATCATACTTTTAATGAGAATTTATAAGTCCTTGTCTTACCCGTTCGGCTAACGACCCTCCACCGGTCAAGCAAGTGGTGGGTGAGAGTGGACACCCATTAAGTTGCCATTTTATAGGCAACAACCTTATACCCACCTTATAGACCGGCTTCGTGAATGAGGCGTACTAGCGGTAAGACGACTTTGTTCTTATATATATATATATATATATATATATATATATATATATATATATATGTAATTATTAAATCATAATACTATAAGTATAAGGGTTGAATTTTAACTTTTAAAATTCTAAGGGTTGGAACTAAAGTTTTTACTATGACTTTTCTTGTTCCAGAACTTGAGGGCAAGTTTTGTAAACTTTCAAAACTTTTCATTTCTTGTAACTTATGAGTTAAATAGAGTAATAAAATGAAGACTCTTCATTTTTCTAACTCTTGTGTTCTTTTAATGGTTTTTAATTCAAGTGACTTTTGGTTTTCCATAACTTGAGGACAAGTTATGAACTCCATTAAAACACATTATGATCAAGAATTAAACTACCACATAGGTTACAAATAATTCCTATGATCATCTAAACATCATAAGATCAAGAACATGAACATGAACACTTTCATGAACCAAAACTACACTAAAAACTTTGTAATTTTGATATCTTGTTGTTGTAAATGGATTAGCATGAACATTACACCATCTAAAACAAGTTTTCAAGTACCAAAACAGTTTAGGATAATGTTCTTAGTCCATTTCCAGCAACTAAAGTCGAAAATCTGCACTCTGTGGCTCCTACTCGCCGAGTGCATGAACCTACTCGGCGAGTAGGTTGAAGATTCACATGAACTCGGCGAGTCCCCCCATGGAATCGGCGAGTTCATCAGGCAGACAACAAGTTTTTCGACTTTTTCAACTATTTTGCATCAAGTATCAAACAAACAAGCCTAGGCTCTGATACCACTGATGGGTTTTGAGCATTCTAACACTTCCAAAGTGTACATGCAACCGTAATAAACCTTGGGTCTATGTTTGTCTAAGATACATGCAAATAATTGTTTTTCCAAGGTTCATATCCTAACTAGCATGACATGGGGAACTTGAATCAAATAAAGCTAGTAGAAACACTTACCTTGTAGTTGTAGTTGATTCCTTGGAGTTTTAGAGCCTAGCACCAATAGTGTGGATGCCTCAAATGGAAATCACAAATCACCACAAACTTGGAACTTTGAGAGAATAGTCACTACTATCTTGAAATCGGCCCTCACGTCAACAAGTGTCAACTAGTATGATTTCAAGAACCAAAGCCTCCTTTATATAGTGTGGTGGATTAGGGTTACATCCATGTAAACCCTAATACCCATGTCTCTTCATTTCCATGAGATCCATGGGTTAAAGCTCCATGGAGTATCCATGGACTTATCCATGCAAGCCTAGCCCATTCCAAATAAGCCTTAGCCCACACTATATAAATATAGAAGCCCATATTTAATTAGTAATATCTTTGATCTCTAAATTAATCCTAGATTAATTATAGATCAATACTAATTAAATAATATGATCTTATATTAATATATTAGAACTTATAATATATTAATAAATCATAACTTGTACTATTCTCAAAAGATTATCCATAAATTGTTCGGGTGAAGTGCAACCCAAATGGACCATGCCGGGTCGGGTCAAGTACATACCAAATATAGTTATGGACTTAGACACTATATCCAACAGATTCGTGGTAGAGCTCATACTTGGCTTAATCACTAATACTTGTTGTATGCAAGCCCCATATAATTGAGATCGACGGGATGTTCAGTTGTGTGGCCCCACCCCAGACCCACAACCCAACGAGGAACAAGGAGTAGGGAGGAAGCACACATCTTAAATTGTGTTGATCTAAATTATATACCACTCTAACGCATGTACTCAGTAGTACCAACTTAATCCCATGAGTCCCTTCTCTTGATTCTCGAAACTGATTGCGAGGTGCTAGGGGTCTTTCTGGGGAATCTACGGAGTAGGTTTCGGGTGGCTATCGTCTTCTGGAATATCGACAGTGTCTTTCGCTTCGGGTTCTATCTTGCCTAAGGAGAGGTTGGTTAACAGTGCGCGACACCCTTCCCCTGGGTATTTCGGAAGGTTTTAGATAAGAGAGACGACCGATGGATTGCATTAGGTTTTATTATTAAGTTCAGAAGAACTTTTTTTTTTGTCGAAATGGCTATGGTGAAAGTTCTTTTTACACAGCACTAAGAATTTACACATGGTTGCACTAAGTCGAACCATGATTGATAGAGGCGTCAAAGTTGGCATACATCGACATGATATAGAATGAGGGTTGGTAGAACCATGTGTTGAACGGGCACACAAGTTCTTGGCGTCTCGGGTTTCATCCGTGGTATCACTGTTACGGATACTTGGACCGATAGAGTCGACGCGAAACTATAGAGGGTCCTGGGATTTCGGAATAATGTACTTTTCATGAATGGATTCTCACGAGGCCTCTCTATAATCACCTAGAATACACTAGGCATGTGTAATTAAGGTGGAAAGGACTGTTGACTGAGCGACTCCACCTTAAATCCACAACCAAACAAGGAACATGAAATAAGGCAGCATCACTCACTCGAGATCTATCCATCGTAACTATACATGGATTTAACGTATATGTCGATCCATTATAGCTTTACCTGATGAAACTTTGAATTTTACAATAGTGCTGCGACTTTCGCCTTAACGGGAGAGGAATTACATTTAGAATTAGCCTTTTAAGGTTTTTGGTTAGTTATCTAGGATTGAGAGACGTACCAAAATTTCTACCGGCTTCCTTGATGCTTCTCCCTAGGCATTAGGGTTAGACTCCTCCTGCGCCCTTGTCACTTCTTTCAGTTGGGCAGTCTCGCTTGAAGTGCCCAATCTCACCACATAGATGGCATAATGGGCTGGTCACCACATTGGTGGTTGATGTAATGAACTCAACCGGGGTTTTGTAGGTACGAGCGGTATGCCCCTTCTTGTTGCACCTAGCGCAAAAGAATTCTCGACAAACGCCATGATGATGGTAGCTACACTTGATGCAACAGGGGAGGTTTCCTAGGTATGGTCTTCTTGAAGTCGGGATGGAACGGTTGACAGGGTATTGACTACCTCAGCTCGTTGCCTTTTGGAAGTTCCTTGAGTCGAGGTACTTCCCTCTTCGCTCTTGAACTTTCTTTTTAGTGGATCTGGTTGAGGTTCTTGGGTAGCTGGGTACGCAGGTGTTGGTTGCTACTGTCCATTGCTTTGATCGAAATTCCCGATGGGGCTCTTGCTAACGTTGGCGTTGTTAGCGTTCAGGTGAGCCATGACAGCTGCTACGGCTGCTAAAACTGCAGCTTCAAACGTAGCTTCATCGAATAAGAGAGGCGATGTTTTGCCAGCGGAATGGTTACACTTCTTTGGAGGCATGGTTTTCCTGCATGGAAAAGGAACACGAGCTGATGAGAGATGATGGTTAACCCTGGACGTATCTATCCTTGCTATAATAGGCAATAATTTTTTTTCCCGTGCCTTGGATATTGGTTATCTGAGTGTCGACCTACATCCCTATGATGCAGTTCGGGTATCAAGGTAGGAGTAAGAGTATCGGAAGGCCATAATATGGGATTCGTTCCTACTAAGTTATCTTTATACTGGATGGGTTCGCTCTCCGGCTTTGGAAAGATTTGAGGACAGTTCGGAACGAACACCGTGGAAGGAAAGGCTCATAAAGACTTATGGCTAAACACTCTCAATCGAGGTTTTGGGATCCGATTTAATCATGTTACTTGCGATGGGAAAAGGCGATTTACCTAACACATAGTGTGAGTAGTGTAATCACTAACTCAATAAATTGTATTATTTTATGGGTGCATTAGCGGGGCGAATACGAGGAAAAGACACTTCTCGGGTTCCATGTACTGGCTCCCTCTGTCTACCTCTTATCCTTGACTGGGACCGACGTTGGTTTTTTTTGGGTAGTTACCTAGGGTTCTCTTCTCGTGTAGACATATTGAATTTCTACTCCGTCTTACTTCCGATCCTGACTCTGAGTGTCATCGCTTCATGATGGATGACTGGAAATCTCAGAAGTTCAGGCGAATTCCCCACTGATGTCCCTACCAGGTATAGGTACTTGGTGGTTTCAATAGTCTCGTCCTAGTTCATTTATTTCCGAACTGGAAATCTTCTCAATGAACTTCTTCTGGGTCTGAATCAACTCTTCTGTCGAACACTGAAGTGGATAAGGTTTTCTACAGGGTTCGTGCGAGAATGGAAATGTCTAAAGAATCCTAAGAGATTATTAAAACATTTCACTGGGTGATCCATATTGAGTCCTGCTACAATTACATAGCGTACACAAATTATATATAGCTTATATCCTATAGGCCTTCGAATATGTGATACTACTCTATATCCACATCCAAACAAGGAAAAGGAAGTAGAGCGAAACCACACATTCTTAGTCTATGGGATCCTTATCATATATAACCTTGGAAGTATACCCTCTATAATCATAGGTATATCAATAAGGATCTTTTTAGTTTTTCACACAAGGTTATTTATGGATCCTAAAATACCCCTATGGTATTTTAATTACTTGTTTGATTCCTAACTTCTGAATATGATTCTGGGATTAATGTGAGTCTTTTAGTATTCCAAAATACTCCTATAGTATTTTAAACTTTATGTTTGGCTGTAGCATTCCTATTTGGTAAGTTTCAGACCTGTTGCAACACCACCATCACTCCCAAGCACACGTTCATCGCATCTCGAATAAATGTAGTTGATCAGGTTACCTTTATTCCAGCTTATGATTACATAACTGCCCAGGTTTGACGGTAATGGTCAACATCCAAAGACTTTTATCTGTTCTTCTTGTGATACTTTTGTTCGAGTGTTTAGATTATGGATGTTCTTATACTTTGGTAAAATATGGTTATATTTTAAAGTACAATTCTTGGTCAGAGTGTTTTATCCCCATGTATTTATAGGTTGTATATCTTTTATGAAATGATATACTGAGCTCACTATAAACAATGTTCTGATACCAATCTGTCACACCCCAAAACCGGAACGGCGGAAACGTTCTGGGGTGGATGACGTCATGTCAAGTATCACAACATATGTAGTATAGTAATAAAAGTATAACAACCATTGCATTAATAGTAATAATTTTTACATAGGTTACATTTCATACCAACATCAAAGTAATACAGAAACTAATAATATAGATGCAGCTTGGTACTAGGCTGACTTCACAAAAGCTCCCGGGATGTACCTGTATATCGATGACCTGAGAATACAAGTTATTTTGAAAGCGAGTATCAACATTTTTATAATGCTGGTGAGTTCATAAGTATTTAATGACATTAGTATAAATACACATTGATATTGAAGATAACTTCATGAAAATGGTAGTTTAGAATCTACAGAGTATTAGAATTCTTTCCAGAAAATCCTATATTTTCTAAATAAAAGCAGTCTTCTACCAAGACCCGACAGATTTATGTTTTAAGGAGTAATTTTTCCCAAAATACTATCGTTACCAAAATACGGTATTGACTTTAAAGAAAATATGAGAATATCACAAGTAAAAATACTAGGGGAAAAATAACATATACCTCAGCAGTAATACTGCTGATTAAAGCAAAAGAAATCATAGACTCCAAGAGAGTATCGAATGAATGATAAGCCTGGCTCAGTCTAACAAAAGGAAGCACAGACTCCAAACAATATCGAATGAACGATACAGCTAGCAAAGTCTAAAACAAGGAAATACATACTCCAGACAGTATCAAATGAACGACACAGCTAGCAAAGTCTAAAACAAGGAAAATTGGTTAAGATGGTTTCAAAGATACCGTGTTAATTCTTGTTACCTTAAGGCCATGAATTATAAGGTAAACATAGAGATACTCGTAACCATACTGATTGACAATCGAATACTTGACGCCCTGCAAGCGTCGGAATGAATATGACATTTGTCACCCCTTCGCTTGGTCGGTCGGGGACTGTAGCTAGCAGTCAGGGTGTGGGATTGTCTGTATCGTATAGATATATACAAACAATGCCCGCTCTCCCTCCAGGAGACTCTGCTTACCAACTTGACAATGGGGAAATTCGTGTCCTGAAGATGCATCTCCTATTTCGAATTCTATTATAAGTATTGGAATAATGATATAGACTCATGAATGAACTGACTCCTTTGGAATTCTCCGTACTGGAAAGAGTAAATAGAATCTCCTAACTATTTCTATAATAGTTAGTAATGTTTCAGGTATATGAATGACGAATGGAAGGACGTCCTTGCTACACAAGGGAATTGAACTGGTCGATGGAAACCTTTATGTCTATACATGTATACATGATATATAACTAATGTTTAAACGACCTTCGGATGGATAACCAATACCCACTAGACCACATCCTAATGAGGAAAAGGAAATAGGGAGAAATAGCCTTCCTAAGTCCTTTAAACATTATTTATATAACTATACAAGTATGGGCATGCATCTAACGAGATAAAAGCATAGAAGAAAACTTTGGTAAAACCTTTGGAAAACCTTTACACATAAGAAATTTTTGACTTGATGTCATTTTGTAAAAACAAGTTTAGAAAACCTTTGGAATCCTTGGAAAAACCTTTTATAAACAGCTTTGAAAATTATTTCTATAAAACAGTTTAAGTGAAGAAAACGTTTGATAAGAAATTACGACTGGATGTATCTTTAGTAAATAAACTTTAAAAAGAACTTTGGAAAACCTTTAACAAGATTCGAAAACATGATTTGGAAATCTTAAGCAGGATAAAACAGTTAAACATGCAAAATCTATTTTGCAATACATTTACTAATCACATGTGATTTATCTAATAATTGTACAGTTCAACTTGTATTGCCCCCTATAAAAGCAGTTAAAATCAGTTAAAAGGTTATTTCAGGAGTATGAACTCACTTGTCATGGGCGATTCGGATGAATGGACGGTATAGGAGGCTAGGCGTTAAGCGTGGACTTGAACACACACTCGGATCCTATTTAACATATAATGATACATTTAAGTATCTAATTAGTCATTTAATAACTAATCAAGCAAGTAACGATGTCCAACTACATGAAAACACTTTGCTACAAGTGCTAGGAGTACTAAGGGTTGCATATAAGGAGAGTATGGACTCACATTGAAGTTTACTCCTCAAATGGTAATTCCTAGGGGTGTTTACGGTTTTGGAACCATGTCCCCCATGATTTTACAGCCGTAAACTCAGGGGAATGGTGTATTTGTGTGCTTTGAGGCTTTATGCTTCACAATTAAAGGTTCTAGGGTTGATTCAAGGGCTATGGAAGTGATTTGGGGCTCAAAATGGACACTTTATGGAGTTAATGGTCCTTGGACCACTCCCTTGGGAGTTTACGGCCGTAAACACATGAGTTTACGGTCGTAAACTCATGTTAGTCCATTTCTTTTGTGCTTTTGTGGTTCTAGGTCATGCATGCAAGGTTCTAGTCATTTATATGAGCATAGGAAGGTGTTAAGGGTACTTAAACACCTTGGAAAGGTGTTTACGGTTTTGGGAGATATTCTAAAACCGTAAACTCATGTTTGTCCCTTCAATTCATGTTCTTGGGGTTCTTATATCATTCATATAAGGTTCCATCCCATTACACAAACATTAGAAGGCATTAGGCGCATCTAAACACCCTTTGGGGGTGTTCACGGTTTTTGGGATGATCTCCCCAAACCGTAAACACATGTTTGCTTGGGAAATGGATGATTTTCAAGTGTTAAACTCATCAAGAAGGGATCTATGCTAGTTTTCAAGGCTTAGAATGAACCAAGGCACACTTTGGCACCCGATTTGGAGTTTACAGTCCAAGAACACCTTGGACCGCAAACACCTTGTTCTTGGTGTTCTTCAAGGTTTTGACATGTAATCAAATCAAACAACTAGGTAGGAGAAGTATACTTACGTATAGGAAGCTTGAATGATCGATTTTGGTGGATTTGACCGGATGAATTTATGATAGTTGAGAGAGAATCCTTGGGTGTTCTTGAGGTGGGAGTTGGAAAAATGAGAGAAAATGACTAAGTGTCATATTTATACCCTCGGGGATTCGCGGTCAAAAACTCCGAGTTTTTGTTCGTAAATTCCAAATTTTTTGGAGTTCTGCGACTTACACTAAACACGGCAACTCCAATTTTACTTCCTTATTTTTGGTTCGCTTGATGAATATTATTTAAAATATTCCAACGGGCTTAAATCCGGTCAAAAATATTTTGGGATGAATTTGGCTAATTTTTGACATGCTTAATTACGGCGTTAAATCAAACGGAAATTTCGGGTTGTCACAGAAAGGATGGTTGTGTTTATGGAAAGTAAGGAAAACTCCTATTGGAAGCAGAGTTCGGAGTGCATTTCTTCAGAGTTAAGCTCACCCATTGGTTGATAGTTGTTTGAAGTGGGAGCAGGTATGGTTGGAGGTGAGGGTTGAACAGGAGGAATATGAGGAACAACGGCAGAGAGAAGGTTCGAAACAGTAAGGTTCGAGTGTGTGGGTGGTAGGAACTAACTAGAGCTAGAGGGCCTCCAGTAAGTTCATGCAGGGTTTCTGCAATGTTTGATCCATTACACTGAAGACATGATTTCACATTTCCCCACCCCTTTTGAGGTTGTTGGTGAACTTGAGAATGTACTCAAGTGGGGTTCGGACTATCCCTTTAGCTATCATGTTGTTAATGATGATTTGGTATCTATTTGAGACTGAGGCAACAGATTCACCGGGTGTTGTAGTGAAAGTGTTGAACTCATTGACAACCAAAGTTAGACGCTTATCCTTCATGTTCTCTGACACTTCAAACAAATCTTGAAGTGTGTCCCAAATCTCTTTTGCAGACATGCACAGTTTGACGTGCTCAAAGAGAGAAAGATGGAACACCAAACACCATCTCTGCAAAGGCAGCTTGATCGTCATGCAACTTTTCAAGATCATCAGCGGTGAGAGGTGCTTATCATTGTTGATCCTGTCCCATAAGAGTTGCAGCAGCATCTCTAACAATGGTTCCAACTGGAACATGAGGACCTTCTTTAACGGATCTCTAGATAGATTCACCCTTTTCTTTTCCAAGTAAAAATCTTTCCATTTTGACTTTCCAGTGATCATACTGTTCAACAAATAGCAGTGGGGTACGTGTAGGGCAGCCCATGCGATTTGCTATTTACATTGAGTACATTTGTTGAGTATTAGAAGCAGCCATTGAAGATAAGATATATTGAGGAAAATTCATATATGGAAGAACTTTTATCCTGAACACAGGAATGACCGAAACTCCAAGGTAATCTTGAATCAACTATAATCTGTTCTTATGGATTCAAAGGACAACCACTCAAACTCTGATACCAATTGCGAAGACAAGGAATTTGATTGTGCAGGGGCAAGACTCGAAAACTCAAACCTTGAGTTAATGCTTAAGATCAATGCATGCTTATGATTAATAGTTCCACTCAAGTCTGGAAAGACCAGTCAAGATTGAATATGAGAATCAACAAAGTACTTCAAGTATTAAATACGAGACTGTGAATATGATCAAAGTAAAAACAACAAATGAACACAAGGAATGTTTAAAAGAATGATTTAAGCGAAAAGTGAAAGTGTATATGTGAAAATATATATTATTGGAGAAAAACAATCCGTCTCTCATTCTTATCATTAAAAGCTCCTTAAACAGGAGAAAGAGTTACACCGGATAAACTCGACTACAAACATAGGACTAGATAAAAGAGTTACATCTGAAACTCTGATTATCCCTTTGACAAAATAAGTTGAGTCCTATGAATTATTACATCATACTAAAAGACATGAACAATAAATGCTAAGATAGACAGACTGATTCAGAAGCATACACCATCTCCAAACATCAACACTTGAACATTTCTTTATTCCGGACACCAATTTGACTCCGGACCACAAGCTAACCCCTGAACACCATTCACTTCAGAAATGACTGACTTCGGAACATACAAAAAATAGAGATTGCTAGAGGTTCACTTTCAGGTTCTAACAATAGATCCCAAATACTTCGATGATTAATATGTTATACGACACAACGAGGATTGTTGTTTTGGTTTCTTGGATGATCAATAGGCTCACGGATGTAGAACACTTGTTTGTCTTGCGAAGCATATATGATTTGATCATCTTGGTATGCTTTTTATTTTGTGTTGATACTTGTGAAATTATCATCAAGAATATCACCGGCTTCGAGCCAATTGCACCAAAATATTCCAGTCGAATAATCATATGGATATTGCACCTCCATAATCTCTTCTAACTGGCCATAGTATTTCTCTCCATTCTCACCAACCACTAGAACCCCAGATTTTTGCTTTGTGCGTTTTACATCATGACTAAGCACCATAAACCTAACACCGTTGACTATGCACGTGATGTAAGTATAAACATCCATTTGTGAACCCATTGTAAGGGCCGACAACTCTTTGTGGAATTCTGGAGAGTTTTTTTTCATCTAAAAACCTATTAAACATATATGATTTCTTTTATGTATTCTTGTTTCTTTATATTGATCAAATACATTTGTTTGTTAATTATTATTACCTTTTCAAGAAACCAGTTGAGAAATTCAGTCTTTTCGTCACTTTCAGGATGTTCAGATTTGAATTTTCTATAATTAAGGAAAGATAAAGATAACACTTACTTGGTGTATTGTTTGACTTCTTGACAGCTATTCAATATAAACCATTATATATATATATATATATATATATATATATATATATATATATATATATATATATTACATTTTCCCTTATATCAAGATGTTTGATTTGCATTTCACTGGCCAGTCGACACCATAACTTTGTATTTTTCAATGACAACGTCCTCGTTTCTTTCAGGGCAATTGAATTGAGTCTGCACATCTCAAAGGTACATCGAGCAAAATGATAAAGCTTCTTCAGCAACATAACCTTCAGCTATATAACCTTCCGATCTCACCTTATTTCTGACATAGTTTTTTAGTTTTTCATATACCTTTTAAAAGGATACATCCATCTCATACATAGTCGGCCTCCAACAATCGCTTCATTAAATGTTGTTATTCGCCAGAAATGGCACGAAACATTATTTCCTTTCATGCATTGTATAAACAAGGTTTCACCTTTTCATTTGATAATGAAGTTGGTTCGATTAATGCTTTCTTTAATAATGTTCTTTATTTTAAAGCATTACCTTGTGATGGTGTGTATGAAACTGTATTTGTGGTTGATAACTTAGGAAATAATGTATTGTGTATTGACTCTGTTAATGATAATAACTTGGATAAAGCATCATTATGGCATTGTCATCTTGGACATATAAGCAAGAAATGCATAGGCCAACTCCAAAAGGATGGAGTCTTGGAGTCATTTGACCTAAAGTCAGATGATAGTTGCGAATCATGCTTACTTGGAAAAATGACAAAGTCACCCTTCATAGGTTCTTGTGAGAGGGGTGAAGGTTTGTTGGATCTTATACACACGGATGTGTGTGGACCCTTCAAATATGCCACAAGGGATGCTAATCGTTATTATTTGACTTTTACTGATGATTACAATAGATATGGATATGTCTACTTAATCAAGCATAAGTCAGAGACTTTCGAAAGGTTTAAGGAATTTAAATAGGAAGTCGAGAATCAATTGGGCAAGAACATTTATATGCTTCGATCCGATCGAGGTGGTGAGTATCTTAGTTCAGAGTTCCTCAACTATCTTAGGGAATGTGGGATTGTCTCACAATTGACACCTCCCAGGACACCGTAGTTGAATGGTGTAGCTGAGAGGCGTACTCGAACCTTGTTGGATATGATTCGTTCCATGATGAGTCGAGCATCGCTACCAATCTCATTTTGGGGGTATGCCTTAGAGACTGCCGCCCATATCCTTAATTTGGTCCCTACAAAGAAAGTTGTCAAAACTCCCCATGAGATGTGGACTGGTAAAGTACCCAAACTAGACCACATCAAGATTTGGGGTTGCGAGGCTTTCGTGAGATGCGAGACTCATGATAAGCTCGAACCTCGAAACGAGAGGTGTATTTTCATCGGCTACCCACAACAATCCTTTGGTTACCTCTTCTACAGACCTAGTGAAAATGTGGTCATTGTAGCTAGGAGGGTTGTCTTTCAAGAGAGAGAGAGAGAGAGAGAGAGAGAGAGAGCTCATAAGCCAAGGAGACAGTGGGAGGCAAGTTGACCTTGAAGAAATTCAAGAGTCAAGTGGTGAAGGAACTTCAAACCCTAGCACTCAACGTGAGGAGGAAACTCCTGTTGAGCCAATTGACAAGTCTGTACCTCTGAGGCATTCCATAAGGGTTAGGAATGCACCTGAGCATTACTATGGATTCCATAATACTGCAGAAGGTGATACACATATCAGTGATGAGACACTGATAGGTCTGGATGAACCTAATAGTTATGCAGAAGCCATGGCAGGCCCTGAGTCAGCCAAATGGAAAGAGGCAATGGACAGCGAGATACAGTCCATGTGTGACAATCAAGTTTGGAACTTGGTTGAGAATGTACCAGGTCGTAAGACTGTAGGGTGCAAATGGATCTTCAAGAAAAGGACCGACATGGATGGTAATGTACACACTTATAAGGCGTGACTGGTTGCAAAGGGTTTCTCACAAACTCCGGGAGTTGATTATGATGAGACCTTTTCTCCAGTGGCCAAGATTAAGTCTATTAGGGTTCTGTTAGCCATAGCCGCATTTCATGACTATGAAATATGGAAAATGGATTTCAAAACCGCTTTCCTTAATGGAAACTTGGCTGAGTATGTTTACATGAGTCAGCTAGAGGGTTTTGTCAATACAGAGTACCCTAATAGAGTGTGTAAGCTTGAGAAATCCATTTATGGATTGAAGCAAGCACCTCGCAGATGGAATCTTTGCTTTGATGAGAAAGTCAAGGAATTTGGCTTTTCTAGGAGTGAAGATGAATCTTGTGTATATGTCAAGGCTAGTGGGAGTATAGTCAGCTTTTTGGTATTGTATGTGGATGACATACTACTCATAGGAAATGACATCCCAACTCTGCAGGAAGTCAAGTCCTAGCTTGGGAAGTGTTTCTCTATGAAGGACCTAGGAGAAGTTGCCTATATTCTAGGGATAAGGATCCTGAGAGACCGGAGTAAAAGACTAATTGGACTTAGTCAGAGTACCTACTTGGATAAGGTGCTGAAGAGATTCGGCATGCAGGACTCCAAGAATGGAGAGTTACCCATCCAGAGCAACGCCAGATTGAGTAAGACACAAAGCCCTACTACTGAGGCTGAGATAGCAGAAATGAGTCGAATACCTTATGCTTCGGCTGTAGGATCGATCATGTATGCTATGATGTGTACTCGACCTGATGTAGCATTTGCCTTGAGCATGGTTAGCAGGTATCATGGGAACCCTGGCAAGGCACACTTGACAGCGGTAAAGAATATCCTCAAGTACCTACGGAGGACTAAGGACTGGGTCCTTACCCTCAGTGGGAGTGATGACTTGAGAGTTGTAGGGTATAGTGATGTGATCTTTCAGACTGATAGGGATAATTTCCGCTCTCAGTCAGGCTGGGTCTTTACCTTAAACGGAGAAGCAATTTCTTGGAAGAGTTCCAAGCAAGAGACAGTGGCTGATTCAACTTGCAAATCATACTATATTGTAGCTAGCAAGGCGGAAAAGGAGGCGATATGGCTGAAGAACTTCATTGGAGACCTTGGAGTTGTACCAGCTATTAAAGAGCCAATGGAAATTTTCTGTGATAGTGAAAGTGCAGTTGCCTTAGCCAAGGAACCAAGGGATCATGGGAGATCCAGACACACCGACAGAAAATACCATTTCATCATACATCGAATAGAAGAAGGAATCCTCGTGGAGAAGAGGGTATCATCAGATGAGAATCCAGCAGATCCCCTCACCAAGGGACTGACTCAGGTTAAGCATCTCCAGCATGCTCGGAGCATAGGGCTAAAGGATGATATTAGATTTAGTAGTTAGATAATCTTGAAATTTGTAAAGTGTAATTTACATTAGATGATGAATAAAAGGTGTTTTATTTATGAGTAAAGTGTTGCTATCTCTTGTCGATCGTTTATTATATTTCTTTTGCATGTTTTGACTTCCAGAATAATTATGTTTGGTATATCATATTATTTGAACCTCCATAGTCGGTCATATGTCGGAAGCAGGTATGAATCAAGACTGTCATGATTGGTTGCAAAGGTCTAAGGTGTTGGACATGGCTACAAAAATCATGAGTGCTCATAAGCTCTGAGCATTGGACTCAACCCACGCTCACTGGAATCACTTCATGGAATTTATCTCGAGTGGTCATGAGACGGTAATATCATATAAGTCTTCAAACCTAGAGATATGATTTGTTACTTATAAGTTGGTTATGCATTGATTGTACGTAAATGCATTGGTAACTCGATGTTATAAAACGTGCTTTTGTGTATAATTAAATGAGTAGTAGAACAAACATATGAGTCGAAGTTTATTTGTTCCTTCTTGGATTAGAAACTAATATTTGGCCCCTCGATGATTTTGTTTTGACCTATGTACCCGGCCCGGTCAGAACTAAGTTGATATGTTCAATTAAGTTCTTTGTCAAACAAATCGGAAATCGGGAAACAAACTGCTCGACAATAAGTAAGACATTGTTCCATGTATTTGTCTGGCTGATATCTAGAACAGATAATTATATGATCACTTATCTTAAATGGTGTCTCATCATCTTCTCAGTTCCGAAAGACCTTGAAAGAGCTACCATTAACGATCGGTTCCTGAAGTCATACTTGTAGTTATAGTTATTAGACTTATCCAATTGGGAGACTGTTGGATAAGGTGTCTAAGTCCATAACTATTTCTGGTATGTACTTGACCCGACCCGTCATGGTCCATTTGAGTTGCATGGCACCATGCAATTGGATAGACTAAATGAGAGAAATAACACTTGTGGTTTATTAACATATTATAAGTTCTAATATATTAATAATATTATTTAATTAGTTTGATCAAGAATTAATTTAGAATTAATTAAGTGATCAAAAGATAACTAATTAAATATATGGGTTGATTATGTAAATCATCCATAACTTGTATAGTGGGCTAAGAGGCTCCATGGATTATCAAGTTGGGTTAAACCCATAGGATGCTCAATGGATGCTCCATGGGAGTTACAAACCCATGGGTCATGGAAATGAAGAGTCATGACACATTAGGGTTTACATGGTGTAACCCTAGATGTGTCAACACTATATAAGGAACCCATTCTCCACCAAAATCGGCTACACATGAACAAGTGAGGGCTAGGCCGATTTTTTTCAAGTGTAATATTCTCTCAAAGTTTACTCCTTTGCATTTGGTGTTGTGTGAAGCATTTGAGGCATCACACTTAGGGTGCTAGGCTCACAAGGTTTCAAGGATCATAAGCAACAATAAGGTAAGTTATTCTATCTTTCATTCAAGTTAAAATTATTCCCCATGTATGCTAGATAGGAATATAACCTTGGAATTCAACTTTGCATGATTATTAGTAAAACATAGATCCAAGGTTATTAGGGTTGCATGTACACTTAAGAAGTGTTAGAATGGTCAAAACCCATCATTTATTGGGCCTAATATTCACGTTACTTGGCCATTGGGCCCTAAGGGCCCAATTAAGTGTATATTGAGCCCAATGTTTTCCATGATGTGTTTATTGGGTCTTGCGACCCACTCACATGTTAATTTGGGCCTAAGTTATGGATTACATGTTTATTGGGCTTTTGTGGCCCATTTACATGCCTATTGAGCCTAAATTACCCTCTTACATAATATTGGGCCTTTGTGGTCTATTTACATACTAATAGGGCTTGGAATGGAAATTTCACATGTTAGTAGGCCGTAACTATACCTTTGCATAATCATTAAACTTTGTATACTTATAGGGAAAATTTCATATATATCCTTACAAACATTAGATATTACGTCTATATCCTTCTAAAACTCATAATTACTTATATATCCTTTTTAACCTATTAAACTCTCATTTATATCCAATCCTATAATTTAATGAGGTATAAATCAATTTAATATCAAAAAATTAATTAAAAATCGAAATTATATATAGATTTACCAAAATACCCTTTCTAAATAAAAGATTAAATTTAAATCATGATAAATTATGCTTGCAACGATAATTCCCTAATCATACATCGACTACCTAATCGTACGTACGTCGACCTGAGTCTTCATCACGTCTTCTTCATAGGCATCTTCCTCATCACGTTTTCTTCATTGTAGTGGACTAATCAAGTCCGTGTGTTTCATCACAGGTATATCATTTTACAGATTTAATTAATTTTGGTTGTATGCTTGATTAGGTTTTGCATTTTATTAACTATAATCCTGTTTTTTCTTCTCCTCCTCTTATAATCGTAACAGGTAATTTGTAACCTGTTTTTTATTCAATTAATTTTGATGGATGATGACATTGATGCGCCCACATGGGAAATAAGTGTTCACTCACCCATAATTGAGTAAGTTCTTACAAGCAAGATGAATGATACTTTGTGTGGCCCTTCAATTCCATTAATTTTGTTTTCATTATGTTTGTCAGTCAAGTAATATCGAAATTCAAGTTTAAACTGAAATATGGAGGCTTCTTTCGGTTAGCCAGGAACTCATGTAGGCAAGTATATTGTCTTAGATCTACAAAATCTCTCCATATAGATACATGTTCGTACGGCTTAAATCATCTAGTTGAAGAGGTGAAAAAACATTATCCATCACAAAGTGATATTGTTTTGTCAATAGTATTTGTTGACAAACATACAAAAGAGCAATGTTTTATTGAACTTGATAATGATGAGAGCTTCATGGCGATGCTTAGCATGTATAATGAGGAAAAAGAAGTAACAATTTATGCGACAAGCGAAAAATTCAGGTATAACCCAAAATCGGTTGGTTGTGAAGATCAAGTTATTGATGAATCTGATGATGGAAATGAGACAGACTCGATTTGTCCAAGTCAAGAAAGCTATCATAGTCTTCATAGTTCCGATAATGAATACGATCTTCTAAATTATGGTGAAACTTATGCATATAGTAAGACAAATCCATTTATAAAAGTAAATTCTAAATTCCCAAGTGTAGTTGTTTTTAGAAGAGCATTAAATCATTATGCACTAACTAATGAATTTGAGTATGTCATTGAGAAAAGTGATTTGACAAGACTTACAGCATGTTGTGGAGATAAAAAGTGCAAGTGGATAATTCATGCTTCTCTTACACAAGATGGTGTTACTTTTGAAGTAAGTATGAAATTTGAGAAATACTACATTTGTCGACATTGTTATTATGTTAGAATAACTATATGTTTTTATGCAATTTTACAAGTTAAGAAATTTGTAGATACTCATTCTTGTACTCGAAGCAACAAGGGTGGTAACAAACATGCCACTCAAGGATGGATTGCTCATGTTGTAACCGACAAGTTGAAATCTGAAGGCGATGTCTCTCCTGCCGAGCTAAAGAAGTGGCTTATGCATACTTACAATGTTGAAGTACCATATATGAGAGTATTTAGAGGAAGAGAACAAGTTTATACCGATATGTATGGCAAGTGGGATGACTCTTATGTAAATATATATGATTTCAAAAATGAACTTGAAAAGAGAAACCCAGGAAGTGTCGTTGAGATTGATTTATAGACAGTGGGTGAAAAGAAACATTTCCTACGCTTTTTTATATCATTAACAGCATGCTCCAAGGGGTTTCTTGCTGGTTGTCATCCTTACATTGGGCTTGATGCTTGTCATTTGAAAGGGAAATTTAATGGTGTGTTAACCGCTGCCACAAGTATAGACGATAACAATGGTATGTTTCCAGTAGCCTATGGTGTGCTTGAGTCAGAGAATATAAAATCATGGACATGGTTTCTCAAGTCACTAGAAAAAGCGATTGGTACACCTAATGGTCTTGTTATCTCCTCTGACACGCAAAAAGGGTTGGAAGTAGCTATCACAGAGGTTTATCCTAATATTGATCATCGAGAATGCATAAGACATTTATGTAGCAACTTCAAGAAACATTTTCGAGGTGACTTTTACATGAGAAAGTTATGGAATGCTGCAAATACCTACTCTATTAGTAAGCATGACAGATTGTTAAATGAAATTGCTACTATACGTAGAGATGCAATTTCATACTTGAATCAGAACCATAGAAAGATATGGAGTAGAAGCAAGTTTTGCACACTTGCCAAGTGTGATTACATTACCAATAATATTTCCGAAACTTTTAACTCGTGGGTAGGTGACATACGTTATAAACCGGTGCTTGATCTCCTTGATGCAATAAGAGAAAAGGTTATGGAAAGATTTGACAAGAAAAAGAGTAAGGTGAAAAAATGGAAAGGACCACTAGTTCCAAAAGCAAAGAAATATCTCAAAAAAATCATTAAGGCAAGTTGAGGAACTATATATATATATATATATATATATATATATATATATATATATATAATTTTTTTTTGCATTAAACATATATATTTTTCCTAATATTAGTTTGTTCTTGTTTTATTTTCTCATGTAGAATTTGGGTGAATTTCAAGTTTGTAGAAGCAGTGATAATAAAGCGGAAGTGAACTACAAAGGAAATCGTTGGGATGTTATATTGGATGAGAAAAAATGTAGTTGTCGAAAATGGCAAGTTACAGGCCTTCCGTGTGTGCATGCAGCTGCTTTTATTGCTTTCACAAGGGAGCCTAGTTGGGAAAAATATGTTGATACATATTTCACAGTTGACAAATTTAAAGAAGCATATGCTTTAGAAATTGGTCCGATGCCCGGAAAAGATCAATGGGTGCATATAGACACAGTCGATAAGATTTACCCACCTATTATAAAACGGCCGCCTGGACGACCTAAAAAGAATAGAATTGTATCACATGATGAGTCCAAGAAAAGACACAGATGTCCGCGTTGTGGTATGTATGGACACCATCAAAAGACTTGCAAAAATCCCGCACATCAAGGTTTTGATGAAGCATCCTCTAGCAATAGGAAAGAACCCAAAAAATCATGAGTTTTTGTTATGATTTTGTTTACATTTTAGTACTTTAATGTTTTCTGCATGGATTGTTTATTTTTTTAATTTTGATGATTAGTAGGATTTGTGATGGGAAAAACTGTTAAAAATTTGATCAAATATGTGTATTTATTTTGAGATCATTTTTGTAATTATTTTTTCCTACCTTTTCTGTAAAAACATTATGCCACATGACTGCATCTGTCAAATATATCTGCCACAAGGACAAAATCTGTGAATATTTTATGCCAAATGGACTTTTTTGTGAAATTATAATGCTATGGGGACTGTTTCTGTTATGTATTTTTGCAACAGGGACGGTTTCTACAATGTGTTTTCTATCGCAGGGACTATGTCTGTAAAAATTTCTGTTAAAGGGAGCATTTTGTAAAGATATTATGCAACAGGGACTATTTATGTAACGTATTTCAGCAATAGGGACTTTTTCCGTAATGTATTTCAGCAATATGGACTATTTCTGCAATGTATTTTGTGCCAAAGGGACAATGTCTATAAAAATTTATGTTAAAGGGACCATTTTGTAAAGATATTATGCAACAGGGACTACTTATGTAATGTATTTCAGCAATAGGGACTGTTTCTGTAATGTATTTCAGCAATATGGACTGTTTCTGCAATGTATTTTGCGCCAAAAGGACAATGTCTATAAAAATTTATGTTAAAGGGACCATTTTGTAAAGATATTATGCAATAGGGACTATTTCTGTAACGTATTTCAGCAATAGGGACTATTTCTGCAATGTATTTTATGCCAACAGGACCATGTCTGTAATGTATTTCTGCAAAAGGGAGCATTTTGTAATAATATTATGCCATAAGGACTATTTTTGTAATGTATTTTTGCAATAGGGACTGTTTCTGCAATGTATTTTATGTCACATGGACCATTTCTGCAAATGTTTTTCAACCACATGGACAATTTCTGATTTGTTCTTCTACAACAGGAACCATCAATTAGGATTTTTATGAATTGCTAAAATGCATTATATATAAAAAAAACAACATGATGATGTGAAAGTTACAAATAGGGTCGAAAAATGACCAATCTAACACAATAACAATCTAGTCTGACAAAACAACAGTACCAAAACCAAAATAACACTCTACTTATGAGATGACTTCCTAATCTCGATACAAGATGTGTTTATCCCTTGAATCAACATATGTCCCCACCTGCATAACAAAACATAAAGATCAAAAAGAAAAAAATATGATTGCTAAATGGGTAAAACACAAGAAATAGCAACATACATTGATTTATTTGTGAACTATAGCATTTTATTTTCATTATGATTACTTCTCAATTGTTTCAATTTCACGTGCCGCTTCAAGTATGGCACTCAAGGTATCTCTATTGAATTATTGTCCCTCAATCACTTCTTCAAGTTGAAATTTATCTCCCTTCAAGAATGTGTGTTGGTTTTGCTTTGTTCTCGCCATTGTTGAAATTTATCTATGATACATCCTGAAGTGCTTGTAAAGATTCAGCTTGCCATCAAATGACTTCAGGGGCAAAGTAATTGCTAATTTCTCTTACCTGCAAACAATTTAACACCCATATTAAAGCCATTATTATTATGTAATGAGGGTGTTATAGTCATTTTGTGTTGTATCAAATGAAAGCAATCATTATGCTTTTCTTTCTCTCTCTCTTTCTCACTTTAAATTAGTTTACAAAAGAAAGAAAAATTTGTTTACATTTCCCTCATTAAATCCCCAGATTAAGTTAAGAATTGGTAACCATTCAACGTGTACAAACATTTACAATTGCAGATTACACTAAAATTGACCACAAATCGTGGACTGTGGTAAAATATATTAAGTGAAAACTAAAGTTTAGGTTTTCTTCATACCTCAAGCCCTCAAGAAAATAAGATGACCAACCACATACTATTCGAAATCCATCTACTTTCCAGAAATTCTATTCAAATACAACCATTAGGATTATCATATTCACACAGTTAATTTACTAATAGCTATTTAGAGTGGCTTGCGCCTACAAACACCAAATGTTCCCTGAATTTTCATGTTTCACGTATATCTAAAGAAGAGGAAATAGGTCAATAGATATATAAAATCCCTAATTTAGAATCCAATCAACACATACAAAATTAAACATAAATTTGATACCTACTTGTACTTGAAATCGAGGCTTGATGCACACATATACTAGAAATTGAGGTTTGAGGCTTCAATTGGTGGCCACCGGTGATAACAGGAGGGGGGAATGCGTGGGCGATGATGCATCTGTCGTGAACGAGTTGATGGTTAAGCTAGGTATCAATCGGTGGTGGTAACCAGTAGAGGGATAAGAGAGAAGAATGTGAGGGAGACCGAAAGATGGGGGGAGACAGAAGTCGTTTCGTTGGCGGAGGAGAGAGGTTGAATCGACCGTGGGTACTGGCAACGATTCTACCAAAAAAACTAATAGATATTGATTTGGATATAATATGAAAAGGATATTTTGGTAAATTTATATATATTTAACATTTTAACTATATATTTTTCATATTAAATTTATTTATACCTCATTAAATTATAGGATTGGATATAAATGAGAGTTAAATAGGTTAAAAAGGATATATAGGTAATTATGAATTTTGGAAGGATATAGACGTAATATCTAATGTTTGCAAGGATATATATGAAATTTTCCCATACTTATATATGTACCTTTCGAATAGAAAAACATACCACATATACATAAACATTAAACATAGTATAAAAGGAGTTGAGAATCTAGTGAGACATGTCAGTTGGCACCTCTGAGTGTATAATTGTAGCTTGTAGTTATAATCAGAGTTTTCTTGTAGGAAAGTGGGATTTGTGTATAGATCTATACAAGGTGACCCCCCCCACGCCTTAGTTGTTCGCTACAGCTAGACTAGGCCTAAGGTGAAAAATCCTTAGCAAGACCGGCATTTGGAAAAATACCAAGATGGGCGACCCAGTCATTATCATGCATGGTTATAATGGCTCATATAGGGATTCAATACCAAAAATTTAACCTTTCGAAGATAAACTCTTCGATTGTGTCAATGCAAAACGACTTATTTAACGATACAAGAATCTAGACGACGTTATAAAACAGAAAATATTGGATTTTTTGGGGAAATTATTCATTTGCATTTATCATTTATTCACGATACAATGAATCTAAACCACACTCGTACAAGTTACAACTATGAAATTCACACATGCATTTATACTTGATTTTCACATCATTTTCAGACATTTTATAGAAAATATTGGATTTTCTGGGTTTTTATGAAAGATACAAAGACTTTTACTCAAACATACTTATGAACTCACCAACATTATATATGTTGACCGTTTTCAAAATAACTTGTATTCTCAGGTAATCGTTAAGCTGGAAGATTTGCAAGTGTGTATGGTTTTGTTTTATGTAACAACACTTACTGTACTTTTAACAATTTGAGCTTATGTATTTTAACAATGTACTTGATGTGAACAATGTTGGTTGTATTATGTAATGTTGGTGTCGAATGTGTTATGTTTCATGTATATTCATTGTGATGATTATTGAATTGTTAGTCACACGAGCCCCTGGACATTTCCGCCGTCTGGTTGGGGGTGTGACAAAAGTACCTAAAACTCTCTCACCCACATTTTTCTCGATTTTTCTCGACGTGCATCACATCTATGTTATGCTTTAGCTGTAGAGAAGACCAATACTCGAGTTCGAAAAATATGTTATGTTTCGACCAGTTCAACTTGAATTGTAACGACCCAATTTTCACTCCCAAAAATTTCATTTAAATTAAGTAGTTTGTATAACATTTGTAGTAAAACATCATCCGATCTTATCATTTCATAAAACATATCTCGTGTCTGAAAACCCAAAACATGAAAATAATAATAATGTCAGAGTACAATCCCAGAACATCTCATAATGTGGAAAACCAAAGTGTGTGTGTGTGTGTATGATGTGCCGCTACCGCGCCAGCTCCTTCCCCTTCGCTGAAGAGGTACCTGAAACCAAAACTGAAAACTGTAAGCACGAAGCTTAGTAAGTTCCCCCATCGTACCACATACCATACAATCATATCACATACATACTACCAGGCATTTCTGGGGTGCCCGACCTACCCGGTACGGCCATTCTGGGGTGCCGACCTACCCTTATCAAGCCATTCTAGGGTGTCGTCCTACCCATGTCGATCCATTCTGGGGTGCTGACCTACCCATGTCGAGCCATTCTGGGGCGCTGACTTACCCATGTCGAGCCATTCTGGGGTGCTGACTACCCTTCGGTCCTAACAACCGATCCTCGGGGACTATTTCACCCCCTACTACTACTATCACATATATCATAGCATAATCTATTGGCAGACATATCTGGGGTGTCCGACCTACCATTCGATCCTAACAACCGAATCTAGGGGACTCTTCCCCCTCCTACTACCTCAATCTCATGTAACATATCATGCTAGCAGCTAAACATGTCATAACATACTGTTAGGCATATATGGGGTGCCTAACCTACCCTTCGGTCCTAACAACCGAACTCTATCACTATCACATACCATATCACGCTAGCATATAACATATCAGGTAGTAACAACACAGATGAATATCACAAAGACAAACATCTAGCATACGATCCCTACTAGTGGGCCAGCATTGTGGCCGTAGACCCACCGCTACTAGAAGGTAACTCACCTCGTAGTAGCTACTGAACTGTGCGGGAATCCTCTGACTGCTGCTGATGCTACTCCGGAAATCCTCCGGCTAAAATTCCCATAAAACACTTAGTCATAAACTGACATCTACTCTTAGGGTAAAATTACCATTTTACCCCCTGACCAGGTCAAAGTCAAAGTCAACTTCTAGTTGACCTGACTCGTCGAGTTGGCTCGCCAACTCGCCGAGTCCCTATCCTTCCATTAGACCTCATACCCGTCTCTACTCGTCGAGTTAGGCGATGACTCGACGAGTTTTCCTTTTAAAGGAACATCGACTGAATCCTCATCCGACCCGCCGAGTTGTATGAACAACTCGTCGAGTTCATCATCAACTGATACTCAGGTCCTACCCTTGACTCGCCGAGTTATATGAACAACTCGTCGAGTCCATCTTCATCCTTAAGAAGATTGCCTTGGACTCGCTAAGTCTGTTCATGCACTCGCCGAGTCCCATGAATTTCCAGAACAATGGCTTAGTCCAGAATGTTGGGTCACCCCTTGGGACCCCCTTAAAACCTTTCCACACTCAACTGGGTCCTTATGACCCTCAACTGATATGGGAAAGAACCTTGGACTCGCCGAGTTGGTCACAACCACTCACTGAATCTTCACTTTCTGATGTACAACACTTGATCAAAATGTAGATCTAAGCTTCTACAATCGATCTAGCACGTAAAGTTACAACCTTTACGTGCTTGCATGGGACATTAAGCTCAAAAGGTCCTAAAACAAGCTCTCACAATGCATGGGGCCTTCTTTGAGTGCAAAAGTCACTCCTTTCTGCCTTGTAACCCCTCAAAGGACCTAGATCCGAAACATCAACCTCAAACCATGCTTGCAATCATGTTTGGTGACGAAAATGGCTTAGAAAAGCCCTAAAACTCCACAAAATGGGATCTATCAAAAGTGCAAGCAAGGTATAGACTTTATACCTTCTGAAGTCAGCAAATGATGCTCAAAACTGAATCCTTCTAGCCTCCTCTGGATCCTTCAAGCTTTTCCTTCCTTCCTTGGATCACAAGAGCACCAAAATCACTCCAAAAGCCTTAGATTGCTTCAATAACGGCTAGGGTTTGCTATGGTGGTCTTCTGGGAGCAAATGAGACTAAGGAGGCCGAGTTAAGGTGTTTAAATAGGATGCAAACCCTCGGATTAGGGTTTTTGCCCAAACAGGGTCTACTCGCCGAGTCCACAACTTAAACTCCGCACCTTATCCCGCTTCTACTCGGCGAGTTGGTCCTTCAACTCGCCGAGTAAAAGACCAAAAGCAAAATATTAAAAGATTTAATAAAAAGAACATGTACCAAGAACCAGGTGCTACATGAATCCTTATCGATCAATGTTTTCCTTGAGAGTCTTAGGATGTTTACCCGGTTTACGAAGTAGTAGACGACCTAGTTTCTCTTGTATGTCTTCATCAGTTAAGTGTCTCGGAGCGGTTCTTGTCTCGGGTTGCCCGTTAGATTTCAAACTCATTCTTAATGGATCATTAGCATCTAAGAACCGATGATGACCGATATAAATGACTTTATTTGTTGCATGGTACGATGGAATGTCTTCATTGCAAGTCAGGCATACTTTATACCCTTTCCCGCTCCAACCCGATAAACTACTACGAGTTGGAAAGTAGTTTATTGTCCATAACAACATAATGTTCATCATGAAGAGTGTGTTTGTCGTTGCATCTTTAATACATACGTCTGAGTGCCACAAAAGCTTAAGCTCTTCCACTAACGGCCCAAGGAAAACATATATGTCATTTCCAGGTGCTTTGGGGCCAGGAATCAACAAGGCTAACATGAATGATGCTTCTTTCAAACAAAGCTATGGTGGCAGATTGTAACATCTCGAGATTTTGAAGGTATTTCAGAATCTTCTCTTCTATTATTATTTTGTTATTTGTAGTCCATGGGGTTAGAAGAGTCGACCCATGATGAACCTAATGGCTAAAGTTGCAACTTTGAGAACAATACTAGTACACTATGCATACATAAGGTATGCTAAGCGTACTAGGCGTGCCCTAGTACGCCGGGTGTACACTTGTGTACGCTAGGCGTACTTGCGTCAGATGGAAACCCTAATATTTAATGTTTAAGTGTTATATAAACATCCTTATGAGCTCAAAACCCTCCATTATCACGACCTCTATAGTTTTGAGCCATGTTCCCCAAACCCTAACCCCTTTCTTGAGTGTGTGAGCTAAAAGTGCGTATTTTGAGTAGTTGGAGAAGAAGGTCTTTCATCAAGAAGTTAGAGAAGGAAGACAAGCTTGTAGATCTGAGGTTTCTTTGTGCTCTAGAAGCTCCAAGAGATAAAAAGCTCCAAACTTTATGCTTGTATGATGTAGATCTTCCCATGCTAGCTTTATGGAACCATTTATTGTCCCTAAAGTCCCAAGTTGGTGCATGGTATGATTTGAACGAAATAAACTGCCCTTTCCGACCCTAGAGAGGGTCCTAAGTGATAAAAATGATGTCATAATGGCTGAAAGTGTCCCATGCATGTAGTAGGAAGGTCTTAATGGGTTAAGACCGTGTATTAGTAAATTTCTGGACATCCAAATTCTTAAAGTTCAAGACTTTATGGTTCTAAGGCACATTTGGTCAATGGATCTGGAGTTTGGACTTAAGTGCTTAAGCCATTAAGCACTTATTAGGGTTTTGGCATAACCTCGCGTACGGCCCGCGTAATTTCTGTACGCCCAGAGTACTGAGTCAACCATCCCGATGGTGGTCAATGCAAAATGAAAGTACGTCCAGCATACCAGAGGAGTACGCCACGCGTACGCCCTCTGTTGGGCTTTTGACGATTTGAGCTTCGAGATTAGGCTCCTTTTGGGCCAGTTTAACATGGGCCTTGCTGGGCTTTCTGAATAAATGTTTTTTGGGCCATTAATGGTAATAGACCTTAAATGAGGTCGATTTGGGAGTTAGGGCCTAATTGGAAAAATTGGGCCAATAATGGGCCTTAAGTATATGGACTTCTGGACAGTGGATTTGATAATTGGGCCTTGGCCTAAATTAGAGAAAAGGCAAAATGGACTATACGGACTGTTAGTCAAGATTGATATCCCATGTGTTGACTTAGTAATTGTTATTTTGGATAGTTCGGGATTTTCTATGAGATAGCGATTGGAGACTTTTAGTCCAAGTTCAGAACTACTTATGAGGTGAGTTGTCCTTACTATATCAACAGGTTCTAAGGCACCAATGTCGGCCCTTTTTGGATTTGTATCCGGGTTATTTCCTAATATGCTTATTGATTTACATCCTGGTATTTAGGATGGTGATGTGCTTAGTGACCTGGTTAGGTCGGTATCATGGTATATCGGATGATGCTATGTTAGTGACCGGTTAGGTCTGTATCCTGGTTATAGGATGTTGCTATGATTAGTGATCAGTTAGATCGGTTTGATTGTTATATATGCTAGCATAAGATATTTATGTGCACATGATTGTTTGATTGGGGATTAGGTTGAGGCGGTCCTGCTTTGTGCTGAAGGCTAACATACCCAGGGCGGTCCGAATAGATTGAAGGCCCTGCGAGGCGATCCAATCATGCTGAAGGCCCGGCGAGCGGTCCGGATAGGTTGTAGGCCCTGCGAGGCGATCTAGACGTGCCGAAGGCTCAAAGAGCGATCCAGATAGGCTGAAGGTATACGAGGCAATTCAGTCAGGCTGAAGGCTCATTATGCATGCTGTTTGTTTATATAATATGATTATGATTGTATGGCATTGGTATTTTGGGGAAACTCAATAAGCTTCAGGCTTACAATTGTTGATTATGTTTCAGGTACTTTTGATGATCGCAGAAAGGCGAAGGCGTGATCGTGCACCTCCTTATATTTTCATGATTTGATTTTGGGGATACTCTAATGTTTAACCTATTTTGAAAACAAATTGTAATAATTTAATGGTTTTAAATGTTTTAAAAAGTTATAAATATGCTTAAATTTTATGTGTTTCACAGAGATTGTATGTGATGGGTACGACCGACCATGTACTATGTGGATTATACATGTTACAAATGGATTAAAGTCATCAGCATCAGGTCCTAGGCGTACATTGTGAGGTTCACTTGAGAAGTCAGGGTAACCTACGTCAAATTTTGCCAATACTCTCCATCAACGGGATGATGCATCACACCATCTTATGATCTCCCAATACTAAGTCATATCATATTTTTGGAAGTGTTCCTTGAAAAATACAAAATTTGTAGTCTAGGGGTCACTAGAAAGTACCGTAACACCTTATGAGCCACCTTCTTACCCTTAGTGTTATTACCAATCCACCAAGTCTCTTTACAAACGGGACAAATATTCAATGACTTGTGTTCCTTCCGGAAGCGAAAAAAAAACGTTTTTTCATACATGTATTGAATCGTACCCCAAACCTATCTTTTTCAGTTTCTTTTTGGATAGATAATATGAACGGGGAGCCTTATTGTCTTGTGGAAATGTTGAATGCAACAACTCAAGGAGTTGATCAAATGAACTATCAGTCCATTTGTTGTTGATCTTGATATACATCAGCTTTGCTAAAAAAAATCAAAGAAAGAAAACATACAACTAGGATATAACTTGGTTTAGACTGCCTCTAACAATTGTTCAAAATCATCATCGACACCGCTACCTGCTGTATTTAAGGTTCCTTTATCAAGGTTGGTATCATTTTCTATCGAATCCTACATAACATCGTCCATAACATCAGCCATCTTGTTATTTGGTGCTACGACATCTACAACCGGGGGAATTAAAGGTTCACCATGATATGTCCATGTTTCGTATGGCCGACTGAAACCATATATACGGACATGACGTCTCATTGCTTTCAGATCCATGAATTTATAGTTATCACATTGCTCACATGGACATCTGGTTTCACCTTTACTATCTAGCCGTGAGATGGATCTCTTGACAAAAGAGGCAAGTCTTAGCTGGAACTTAAGAGATCGACGATGTGGATTATTAGTCCAGCTTTTATGAGTAGACATTATGCAACAGAAACATAGTTTAGTGTTTAAGGTTTAATGTAACGTCCCACTAATAATAACATAAAATTTTTGGTTTTAGATTAATAAATCAATAATACATCTCAGTTACATATAACCAAGGTAATCAAGATTTAGGAAAACATCATCAAATCAGAGTAAATCACAGAATGTGGAAACATATGGTGTGTGCTCTGTAATCATCCCGAGCTCTTCCATTTGAAAACCAAGGTCCCTGAAACATAAACTAAAAACTGTAAGCACAAAGCTTATTGAGTTCCCCAAGATACCTCATACTATACATATCATATAACGGGCCCAGTACATATGAGATACGAGCCCTACCCACACTCGAATAATGAGCCCCACCTAATGAGATACGGTCCCCGCCCACACACACATAACGGGCCCCGCCCAAATGATATACGAGCCTCGCTCACACTCACATAACAATCAGATACGTGCCATACCCACACTTGCATAACGATGACATACATGCCCTATCCATACTCGCATAACGTTGAGATACGGGCCCCCCATACTCGCATACATGCCCCACCCACTAAACATATAACCATATAATCATATAACATTAAAACACATGAGAAAATCACAAAGATAGAAGCATACTGCACAATCATCCGACCCCGATCACATAAAATCGTATATGCATAACCAACCTGATACTAGCATATAGAATAATCATCGGGTCCCGCCCAACATAAATATCAATACATACACATGCAAGAGTCACGTAGACAACTGGCATCTTAACATAATAACCATGGACCAGCATTATTGCCTTCTACCCACTAACTTCTACCCGCTAAACACAATGAGGAGACTCACCTCACACTGCTGAAGCTCACTGAAAGAATTTCTTTAGCTGTTGCCCTGACGACACCTCTGAACTATCAGATCAAAAATAATACTCAATTAGCAAGTGGGTTCCAATTCATAACCACAACTTCATACCTGGGGTAAAACGACCATTTTACCCCTAACCTAGCCTTGTCCAAATCTATGACCCAAACTACAATCTGAAAGGACCAAAGGCCCACTGATGAACCATTGGCCCAATTTACCAAATTGGGCCCAACCCCATATGCGCCTTATTCTAAGCCCATAATTCCTTTAATTGCAAATCAGATTACCTCAAGAACCCCTTGGGAAAAACTTGTTCAATGACATAAATCAAAAGTCAAACTCAACAATCCAAATTGACCCAAGTCGCCGAGTTGTCCTTCAACTTGTCGAGTTTCTCCATTAACAGTACAGATTGGTAAAAACCAAGTCAACTCGCCGAGTTCGCTCAAGAGCCAACAGCTTAATGCATTAAGCTGCCTTCATCGAGTCCAAGAGCTCCAAAGCTCAGATCTCAACCAAAATGAGATCAAGAAGGGTGAATTTTCCAACTTTACCCCTTAGGAACCACCTAAATAGGTCTAAACCCAAACCCTAGACTTAAAAGAGCGAGGTCTTAATCATTAAGCACATAATCATCTAAAACAAAACCCCAAAATGCAGATCTGACCCCATAAGGCTAGATAGCCACGTAAAGTTTCCAACTTTACTCTTAAGCATGACTAGGAGGAGCTCAAAAGATCAAAAAGGGCTAAATGAAAGACTTAATGAATGCATGAAGCCCTTAAATCCATAAAGTTGGCACCTTTATGCCAAAAGAGCTCATGTGAACCTTAGATCTAAAAGAATAGACATTTGGGACGTCCTAATCCCCAACATCCACCCAACCATGGCTATAAGCATAAGATCTAAACAAAGAAGATATCTAAGCAATTAATAAGCATGGTGAGAACTCTATACCTCAAAAACTTGGCAAATGAGATAGAGATTTTGGATCCAAGATGTTTTCTTCAAGCCAAGAAACGCCTACTTCCTTAGCTCCTTCAACATGCACCAAAAATAAACACTCAAGGCTCTCCCAAAGCTCACACACTCAACAATGGAATACAATGCTCAATTTTAGGGTTTCTGGACAAAGGAGGTTGGTAAGGACGCCAGCAAAGGGACTTAAGGCCTTTAAATAGGGTGCAACACCCTGAATATTAGGGTTTCTCAATCAGCTTCCAACTCATCGAGTCCCCTTCACAAACTCGCCCAGTTGGTCCATAAAAGGTGCTTCCCAAAAGCCTCCAACACGTCGAGTTTCCCACCACCAACTCGCTGTGTTGGTCCCTAGGAAAGGGCATTAGTTTCCACAATTAATCTTCTAGATTCCAGGTGTTACATTTAATCTACGAGAAACAAAAATCAAGTAAAGTATTCATAAAGTTGATCATTCAAGCAGTATCCCCAACATGGGAACACAGGAACAAATAATCAGAAACATATAGAGTGTTCACAAAGGTAAGCTTCTAAACCCACTTTTTGAATCCCTTATCTCATCTGTGAATGTTTATTATATGATTGATTGTTTAAGAAAAATTTGGCAATATTTCTCCTTAGCTCCCAAGTGTGTGTGTGTGTGTGTCTATATATATATATATATATATATATATATATATATATATATATATATATATATATATATATATATATATATAATACATGTTCACATCCTAAATGAGATAAAGTATTCAAAAAGTTGTCCCAAACGGGGACAGCCCGAAATTAATTTCTAAATCAATTACGGGTGGGTATTTCTAGGCTAATGATAATTACAAAGAAGACACACAAACAAACAGAATTTGGAAGAAATTTTTTTTGTCATTTATAGCATCTTGCTTTTGTATATTTTTGTTATTTATTGCATACAATTTTGTTTTATGTTTTCCACAATAGCATTGTACTTTAAATATTATATTGTTTATTCTATTAAACCATTGTACTTTTGAATATATTTTTTATTTATAATATCATATTTATCCTATTATAGTATTGTATTTTATAATATTTTTGTTACTTAATAACATTGTACTTTAAATATTATATTGTTTTTTCTATTTGAGCATTGTACTTTTGGAAAGTACAATGCTATAATGCAAAAAAATGATTTTTTTTTTGTGTATTTGTATGTAATTTGGAAAGTACAATGCTATAATGGAAAATGAAAAAAAAAATAGTTTGTAAAGTAGAAACTATTTTGTTTTCATTTTTTTTCCATTATAGCATTGTACTTTCCAAGTTGCATACAAATACACACTATTTTTTTTTATTTTTTTCAATTATAGCATTGTACTTTCCAAATCGCATACAAATACACAAACTATTTTTTTTCAATTGTGACATTGTACTTTCCAAGTTGTACGCAAATACACTAACTTTTTTTTTTATTTTTTCCATTATAGCATTGCACTTTCTGCATAAATACACTTAAACATGTTTCCTACACATATTGCATATTCAGTATTGCATCATACATCATACACATTACAATATAGACAAATACACTTAAACATACATCCTACACAAAAAATTTGTGTATTTTGTATGTAATTTGGAAAGTACAATGCTATAATGGAAAAAATATAAAAATAAAAAATAGTTTGTAAAGTACAAACTTTTTTTTTTCATTTTTTCCATTATAACATTGTGCTTTCCAAGTTGCATACAAATACACACTTTTTTTTCAATTATAGCGTTGTACTTTTCTAGTTGCATACAAATACACAAACTTTTTTTTTCAATTATAGCATTATAGCATCATATATATATATATATATATATATATATATATATATATATATATATATATATATATATATATTCATTTTGTCCACACATTACATACATAAATACATACATTATACATACAAATACACTTAAACATACTTCCTATACATATTACATATTCATTATAGCATCATATTTTTTTTCATTATAACAACCTACTTTTTTTTCATTTTCCATACATACAAATTACGTATATAATTTCAAAAGTCATACACATACACAAATACTACACATACAAATACACATGGAAAAACACATACATCATACACATACAAATACATATCATATATACACAATATAAACATTCCACATACAAAATGAAAGATAAAAAGATGAAAAGGATCGTGTGGTGGTGTAATTTCGAAGTTTGCAGCGAGGTTTCCACAATTCCGACAAATAAGTGATGTTCCAAATTTTTTCCGGTAGGAGCTCTAAATTCTGACACTAAAGCTGGAAATTCCAGTAAAGAATCACTACAAATTCGAGTTTTCAGTGGGGAAAAGAGTAAAGTAAAAGAAATTAAAAAAAAACGGTACATAGTTAGACATCGTTACCTGTCGCCGGTGATGGGAGTTGCCGGTGATGTGTGGGGTTGGGGTTTTTTCTGGCGAAATCGAATATATTGATGATTATTCGTTCGGTGCAGAGAGAATTAGTGTTGAGATGAGAAGGGAACACATAACACAAGACAAAAGAAAATGGAAGTATTATTCGTCTAGAGTATTAGTGGCCACAAAATGTCAATAGTGCCGACACATGAGTGGAGGGAAGTTTGACGCCATCTGTTTAGAGTATTAGCGGTGACACCGTCGCCGCTATTGGTGTCGCCACTATTGGTATATGAAACGACGTTCAAGCCGTTGGATTTGCAACAAGATCAATGGGTAGGGTGTAATCTTGGACTTTCACTCGGATCATGGTCAAATAGTATTAGCGGCAATGCCTTTAGCGACAACAACTAACGCGAATGTTGGTTGTTACCGCTAATACTCGTATTTCTTTTAGTGAATAAAACCAGGTCATAAAAAAACATCTTGACATTTGTTGAAACATGTTAATTATGCAAATTTAGCTAATGTTTAATATTTATTTGGCATTAGGTATCCGATCCATTCCATTCTTTCGAGCTATGTAATCCAAAATACTTAGTATTTACAAGTAACAATAAACAATAATGAAAATGATGTATATTTATTTCATTCCAACTCATCATTTTTCTATCGTTTCTAATTATATTACATCTTACAACTACGTACTTCACCCGTAGTTTTCTTATTCCTTTAATTATGACTATGGTTCCTAGTTACATTCTTTTGATATATAACATATAACATATATCATATAGAAAGACTCGTGATAATATGGTGTGCAAGCTATCCATATGCACTTATAACGTCATTGAATGTCATCAACATGCTTTTATCTTATCTTCTTCGCCCACCAAACCCACTTTCACGTTGGCAGTTGAAGTAGACTGCTGCCACCGGAGAACCAAGGTTGTAAAGCTCCGCAAAGTCTTTAGTATTGAAGTTCTGACGCCATCCAGGGGCATACACAGTTTGTCGACCCAACTGTCGGAATAACACAAAAACCATGCGATGAATTCCCATTGACGGCCTTGGACTCTCATAGCACACAATTTCTTGGCCTAAAAAAAGTTAATAAGAATGAAATTAAACCCTACATTACAAAAAAACAATCAAGAAAGATATCAAACAAAAATAAATGAACTTAAGGTGTTGCTTTCGGCATTTGATCCGGGAATCCAATCACATTAATTAAAGTTTATAGCACACTAGAGACGAATTTGTGGGAGATTGACCCTTACCCCATCTTGTTATGGCTTTCAACATGTTCTAAGGAATCGATTATAACGAGAATAAACATTCACACGTGCTTTAGTATCAAAAATTTAAGATTTGACATCATTTAGAGACTGATTAAGTGTCTATTTGAATATCTTTTTGTTTTGCTTTGGGCAGAAAAGATTCTTGGATGACTTAAAAGAGTGAATGCTTTATGAAATTCCTATCCTTTCAAGTGCATATTGCTTATAGATTTCACTTTAGTTGTACAGACGACAGTGACGTTGATTCATAATAATTATTATAATAATAATAAAAAATAGAAAAGTAATATTTTATAGTACCCTTGTTTGCAAGAACACGTATGCTCAAAATAAAATTTGGATTCTTATGAAAAACAAAACCACCCTACCTTTGAGGATTGTTATGTAAATTAGCGAAAATACCTCTTCCTTTGCTCACCTTTTACCATATATACTTATTAAGAAAAATAAAACGAAGTAGCGATCAGCATAAAATCGTGGAAGGATAGAGTTCGTGGACCACAGTATAGTTTTTATTTACGCGATTTTTTTTTTCCAATTTTTATGTAATTAGCCGCAATAAATGATTTCAGAACTAGTGGAGCAACGAACAATATGAATTGTTGGATGTGAAATAAAAAAAACAAAGCACTCACCAAAACGTGCTCCCGTGGTCGCTGGTATATCGGTCACCAACCTATGTGGTTTACATGCAGAGAATAAAGTATTACAAAAAGCAAACGAGTAGACCAATCAGAAGTAACATAAAATATGATGTAGAAAAGAGTATCTGAGATTCGACTTTTACAATAAAAACAAATATATGTTGTTTTCGGAGGTAACATGGTATCAAAAATAAAGCTAGAAAGTAATAGTGATAAATGATGGTTGACCATTGAGTTTAATAATGAAGTGAGAACCTTGTATATCTAAGCTTGCTTTTTGTTTATGTGGTAGCCAGATTAAAGCCATGAAAGCCACTTATATGCTCCTAGACTTTTTATTCTCTTTAAAGTTGCTCATCATGGTTATAATTTCTTTGATTTTGTCATGTTATTGATTAGGGTTTAGATCCAAGCCCTTTATAATTTAGGTTAAACCGATAAAATTAAAGAAATTATTACTTCGGTTTAACCCTCACTATTAAAGGAGCAATCCATTGTCTATCACTATATTGTCACATTTTGAAAAACCTAATCTATTTGCTAAAATGGTTTCCAAAAACATAAATTGAATTTTTTTTTCGTTTCACACATAATAAATGTCTTCTTATACAAGGAGCTTACCAATGCAAGTATTCCCTAAGGTTAGGGTCACTAGGACTTGGAGCATCAGGATCGACCATCACCTAAAAAAGTAATAATGTAACTAAAATAGTTTAATTATAGTTCACAAGAGCGAATTTGGAAGAAAGAAAAAGTGAAAGAAGTAAGGAGGATTAAGAATGAAAAGAAACTAAACGTACTAAAGTGTGAAAAGCCCGGAGGTCGTCACCTCCAATATCAACCCTAGGCTGATTTACCACCTGAGAGGGTTTTAGCTCGCACCCATTGCTAACTTCTCTATCGTTGTATGTTACAGAAAGGTTAATCGACTTTGTGAAACTGTCGAGAACATCTCCTATCACACGTCCAACAACCAACGGGTCCCTCTCCCTAGGCATCATACGAAAATTGGAATTTGGGTTTAGTTTGTTGTGTTTCTTTAAAGCCGGTTGGATGTTGTAGTGGTTTGCATGGAAGTAGTGTTGGTATTTATAGGGTTTATATTTTTCTTTTTGGAGTTGGAGAACATAGTGTGTGGCACCACAAGTATATCACACACAAACATATTCCCTTTATGATGTGATCGATTTAAAATATTGAGGATTCTCCTATGATAGATAGACCAGTGGCGAAGGCTGAGTGATAGACTTGTCAAAAGGGTTGCACTTTCACGCAGTATATGGTTACCAAAGCATGTTGGACTCTATCTTTAGATTCAGAAACAAGAATTCAACACCTAGTTAGTTCTAGAAGTCGAAGGTAAAAGTAATCTGGATAGATAGATAGAGTTATCATTATCATTTGGAATCGGATTGCATTTTTGTAATCTTATCACATAAATAAACGTCATTGATCCGGCACCTCAAATCACTAGATGACATGTATAACAAAATTTAAGGGACAGAGGCGCCGAGAGACAGAATTTTTCAAGTTTTATCCTCGTATTATGAGTATCTTAAGTAGTAGTAATTAACTAGGTCTCTAATTGGAATCTCACAAGTATTAAGGTTAGTGTCACTTGTGGTTCCAAAAATATTAAGTCAGAAGTACACTACAAGAATAATGAGAATTAGCGGCGACAACCATCTTTAACGACGACATGTAACTTTCGCGTTATGTGTCGCTGTTAAAGGTGGCTGTCGCCGCTAATTCCTATCGACCCTGATCCGCGTCGACATACGAGGTGAAACCTCACCCGTTGATTTTGTCCCTAATCTAATGACCGAAAATCAATAATACTCAAAAATTTGACCATCAAAATTTTCTCCAAAACATGTCGCCGCTAATACTCTATATGTCGCCGTTAATACACTATCTGTCGCCGCTAAAAGTCGTCACCGCTAATTCCCTTCGTAGATATAACCCCCTTCAGCTCATTCTCCCTCTTTTGTGGACCCTTTCTCTCTATAACGACTCTGGCAACAACTCCTTCTTTTATGTTTTTCTTATTCTTTATCTTCTCTCTATGTGACATACTCGTTAGTGGTGTCGGATTGTTTCAGCCCCTAGTCCCTTGCCGGAATTGTTGAAGATTTGTCGGAATGTGTTGTTGTCTGCCGGAAATTGGCCGGAAAATTAGTCCTACTGCTGGAATACAGCCACCAGTCCACCACCACATTTCTCCGTAGGATTACACACCACCACATGTTTTATATATGTTTATTTTAATTTTTGTATGTAGAATGTATATTTTGTATATGTATGTGTATCTTGTATGAATATTTTATATGTATATATACGTGTGTTTTTGTATGTGTATTATGTATGTATATTTGTTTTTGTATATATATATTATATATGTATGTATTTGTTGTTGTATGTGTATTACGTATGTATTTGTGTATTGGTATGTGTATTATGTATGTATATTTGTTCTTGTATATATATTATATATGTATGTATTTGTTTTTGTATGCGTATTATGTATGTATTTGTGTATTAGTATGTCTATTATGTATGTATATTTGTTTTTGTATATATATTATATATGTATGTATTTGTTTTTGTATGCGTATTATGTATGTATTTGTGTATTAGTATGTCTATTATGTATGTATATTTGTTTTTGTATATATATTATATATGTACGTATTTGTGTATTATGTATGTATGTATGTTTTTATAACATTTTCATATTTTTATAATATTTTTTATAATTTTAAGAACGTTTGTTTTGTATATGAAATGAACGTTTACAAAAAAAAAAATAAAAAAAAAAAAAAATAAAAAAAATAAAAACTACAATTAACAGTGACACTTTTAGTGGCGACAGTAAAAATTAGCAGCGATAATTGGGATATTAACGATAAGACAACAGCGGCGATGGATCACCACTAAATATATTAGCGGCGACATTCGGAACCTTTAGCAGCAACGGTCATTATTCTTGTAGTACCTGTACTAATAAGAAAGGATTATCACTTTTGTACGTATGTTCTTGATATGACATACAATGTACAAGGCTTTTGTTTTTTAGAATTTGTGTAATAATTTTACTTGTATCTACTAATTAATGTATCAAACTAGTATTTTATATGAAATTTATAACGATAGCGTGGTTATCCAAGGTTCAGAGCAAATAATATTTTATTAGCAACCAATTTAATTAATGTATATTTGATAAGCTAGACAAGATAAAAAAAAATAAATAAGCTATTGTATAATATGCTAGGTAGTGACACAATAATAAAAAAAAAATCGCACAAATCAGGTGTTGCTGGTACCATTTCGGGCACCCATATAAAACCACCTCTAAAGAAATTTCCGGTACTCCAGATAAAAATTATAAGTAAGAAAAGAAAACAAAAGATATTTAGATATATAATTAAAAATTAAACTTATAATTAATTTTTTTTTCTTCCTAATATTAAAATAACTAGTTATAATGAGATTTTTAGGTTTAAACCACACTCCTTCCACTTTCCACTCTACGTCATGTTTCTAATATTATTACACTACAAAAAGCATGCTAATTAGTGACGAAAATGAACAAGTCACTAAACAACTAATGACCAAAAATTTGGTCGTCAATTTTTGTCACAATAGAGATCAGAATATATACATAGTCACTAAAATAGTGACTAAAATATATTGGTCACTATATCCATGAAAACCCATTTCCCCACTAGATATAGTTATTACTAATCAATGAAAATTGTCACTATTTATTCAATTAGTGACCTCAATCTTTTAGCAACCACAAAAATGTCACTGGTTTTTGTTTGTTACCCTATTAATGACCATAGTGACCAAAAAAGTGGTCCCTAAATATATATTGTTAGACCAAAAAATTTGGTTAGTAATAAGGAAAATACAAGAAAAGATGATAGTGACTAGGTTGATGTAATTGCTATAAATTAAAAACTACTCAATTATTTCAATGATAATGTTTGAATAAAATTATATCAAACCTCATATTTGCTTCCAATAAATGTGGTTCCATGATCTTCAAACTTGCTCATATTTTCTTTTCAAAAACATTACTAGAACTAGTGTATATATTTCATGACTACTTAATTTGGTAACATAAGGGACTTTTGAGCATATGGAATCTCCATTAAACTTAGTTAAAACTAATTATCCATTGAGGAATATATGCATCCTTTATTTCAATATTGTAATAGGAATTGGAGGCTGATTCTTGACAGATAGTTGGAGCATACATATGATCGAGTCTCCTTACATCCTTGCATTTAACAAAAATTATGAGCTAAATGCATTAAAAAAAACATGTTATGATTATGAAGCTAAGTTTTATAAGTGATATGAAGAACATATCACTCCAATAACTCCACCATAGAACACGAACACCTCTACATTCCCCAGAGCTTTATCACTAGCTGTTGCATTCATGAATAGACCAAATTTAGCAAGCTTGAAAAAATCTCCAAGGTTTAAGAATTGCTATGAATGTTTACAACCATCTACAAAATACACAAATACCCTAAAAAGAATCAGCATCATCAAACCCACATACATGTGCATCTCAGAAACAATCAGAAACTGATTTACAGTTCAGGAACAAATGAACAGTAAACTGATCAAGTACGAAGCATCAACAAAAATCAGAACCAGTGAGTGATGAACTGAAGCTATGCAGACTTCGCAAAGATCAGAACAAATTACTCAGCAAAACAGAAATCTAACAATTAAAACTTTACAGAAAGCAAAAGAAACTCATCTAATCGTAGTTAATACAACGAACTTAGATAAGAAAAACATTACTGAGGTAATCACTATCATCGATGCTGAAATCGATTGAGGAGAAACAGGTGATTCAGTTGTGGTAAGACGCAGATCGGTAGAGAGACCAACGTTTTAGGGTTTAAAAAAAAGGCTTTTTGTTAAATAAAGGCCATTTGATGTGTTAGGGCTTCAAATAAATGGGGTACGAGATGTTCTTACATGTTCAAAGTTGTTGAAGATCTCTCCGGTAAATCCCTTTCTTATGGATGAGAAGGAGCGCATCGAGAGACTTCTGGTAGTCGATGTACGCTAAGTAATCATGCTTCAGGGGACTTCCGGCGTTGTTTGACCAAATCGGCAATTCCAGTGCACAAGCCATGGCGCTCAAGGTCTTCGATATCATTCACCATGCGCTCGAGCTTGTATTGTACTACGTCCGCCATCATTACTGTGTCGGAGAAAGTGAACAGCAGGCTGCGAAGGGTTTCCGGGCGTTAGGTTATCGACCAACGCCAGTATTAGTTTTTTATTACTGCACAATTAGCCCATAAACATTTTATGTTTTGAAGTTTTACCCCCAATGACTTTCGTTTCACCTATTTCACCACTCTTTTTAAACTTTATTGTCAATTTGGTCCTTTATATATTTCCATTTCTTAGTCGTGATAGTCGATGATGATTTTATGAAGTTTGGCAAATTGATAGAAATGATTTTATTATATTTTATGACCATTATGCTATTTCTTTTTTAAAAAAAAATTTGGTGATCGTTACAGTTATTAATTTTTTCCAATATACATAGTATGTGTTGACAAGAATAATTGATGTGTATGCTTAAATTTATGACCCATACAAATATATGTTTGCGTCTCCGGTTGAATTTTTAACCTAAGTAATTTTATTAAGTATCATTGTTAGAGATTTTTAACCTAAGTAATTTTATTAAGAATTTAAGTTGGAATCTATTGCAATATAAAAGAATTCAATACGTTACATAAATTAAAAATTATATTTCTTTGTATAACAAAAAATATAAGGAAGGCCTTGTTAAGATTCATATTGTCCACACATACTCGTCATTTCCCATTCTTTTCTGTACCACGACCATGTTGACTAGCTACCTTGGGAACTTGACCTCCTTTATCATCCTTGTCTTAAGAAGTTATTCCACTTCTTCTTGGATGATCTGATTCCTCTCGGGTGCAAATTTCCTTTTTTTTTTGGTGTAATGGTCTGCAAGAAGGATCAATGTTAAGTTTGTGATTTATAATATTTTTCTCTATACATGTCATGTCTTTGTGTTTCCATACGAAGGTTTTCCTTTTTTCTTTTTGAAACATTATTATATCATCTTCTATGTTTTCAGGGATTGATGATCTTATGAGTACTTTCGCACGGGATCCTTAAGGTCTAGGGACACTTCTTTTGTTTCTTGTTCTTCGGCTTCTAGTACATGTTATGCCCTTTTCTTTAATTTCTATGCTTGGCGTGGAACTGTGGAAGTCTTCATCAAGGTCTTGTAGCACTCATTGGATTCTTGTTGATAAATTGCGATCTTCACTGTCCCCCAGTGAGTGGGTATCTTCACACATTGATGGTATGTTGATGGAACTGCCTTCATGTCGTGGATCAATGGTCTACCTAATATAATATTATAGGAGGATAATGTATCAATTATGCAAAAGCATTGCATGGTGTTTACCCCCTCAATGTAGATAGGAAGATTTATTTCACTAACCGTAAGTTTTGTTTCGCTACTGAATCCTATTAGCACTGGGGATCTTTTGACTATTTCAGACTCTAGGATGTTCATTCTTTTTAAAGTATCCAGGAGTATAATGTTGACTTAGGATCATCCTTCAACACGGATCCATCTAACAAAATGGTTGGCGATGTAAATAGTGATCACCAATCCATCGTGGTGAGGATCCTAGATGTCTACTCTATTTGTTTCGTCGAAGGTGATTTGCTTCTTGTTCGTGATTGATGTATTCTTCCGTGTTCTTCCTTCGTTCTCTATTTTTGATACTTTAGTATGCCTTTTTGCTGCAGAATAAGAGGTACCACAAATGTCAGAACCTCCAGAGATAACATTGATTACCTTGGCATCTACAAGAGGGTGTCCTTGTTTTTCTAGGATATTATGAGGATCTTGATCCTTTTCTTTGGATCTTTCTTTTCTTCTCCTAAGGATCTCTATAATGTGACCAAAGTCTTCATGGTATGCACACCACTTGGACTTATCTTTCCAGAATGTGGACTTTTCTCCCTTTTCTGGCCATCTCTTTTTTTCGCCAAGATCCTGCATAGAGAATATTAAAACTAAAACATCCACAGAAAAGCAATAGTCAGTGATATCGAGAAATTCTTCTTCCTCTCCTTCATATTGAAGAGAATTAACCATGTGATGATCAGGATTGGAATATGGTTATAACTTATAGGATCTTTGGACCAAGGAGTCAACCTTCCTACTGGGGTAATCGTATAAGTTTGGTGGCTTACTCCTCTTTTGGATCTCCTTGTCTTCTTTGAGCCATATAAACCTTAGTGCTTTGTTTCTTACTTCGTCCGTTCTTTTTCATGGTGTCATTACAAGGTCTTCATAGAAATGAGAATCCTTCTTTAAGCCAATTTTGAAGGCTTCTATGGTGGTTTCCATGTCAATATTGGGGATACTCAAAGCCTCCCTACCAAAGCTATTCACAAAATCACTAAGGGATTCCTTAGGATCCTAAACTACCCGGTAAAGATCACTAGTGGCTTTTTTGAATGTTGTGCTACCAGAAAATTGACTATTAAAAAGATTAACTATGTAAGAAAATGAGGTAACAGAGTAAGGAGGAACGTTGAGAATCCATTTTAAGGTTGATCCTTTGAGGGTCGAACAAAAACCTTTTTATAGACGAGCTTCCTTTAAATGTGTGGGAATGGGGATGATCTCCTACCTTTCCTGGTATTGTGCCACATTTTCTTCAGGATCCATAGTTCCACCGTAAGGCTTCGTGTTGGGAGTTTGGAAGTGCTTTAGGACTTTAGTATCAGCTATCGCATGTGCAAATCTTGAGATCATGTGGCTCGTGGGGGATACCTCTAGTATAGGTTGGACCACTTTAAGCACACTTAAGAATATATCCCTTAACTATTGAAGTTCCTCGGCCATGACCGAGCTTATTCTTGTATCAAGGTCCATAGAGTTATTATTAAAAGTGTAATTGTTAATGGAGTTACTAGGATCCTTGTTAATGAGAGTGATGAAGGTTTTGTCGGGATCTCGGATCACATAGGCTCGCTTGTTTGGAGTTGCATCCCATGTAGGATCAGGTGTTGGTGTTGAGGATCTTATCTCCTAGCAGTTTCATGAGGATCCTATATTGTCAATGTTCAGGATCTTGGGTTGCAAGATCAAGGGTGCTGCTCCTAGGGGTTTATGGATCTCCTTCCTCAATCTCTCCATTTACATGAGCTCCTTCCTATTATCCTTATTATACTGTGTAACTTATTGTTCAAGTCTCTTCATCATAACAAAGAGCATGTTCTTGGAAATCACTACAGGGTGATCCTGAAATCCTCGGGTAGTGACCGTAGAGGTATTTCTATGTGGTGCATCAGAAGCCACTCCTCTTGGAGGTGGGGGAAGGTTCTTAGAGGAAATGGGAGGAATGGAGGAAAAGGATAACGTTGGTTGGGTGGACATGATTTCTGAATGATTGTAAACACTAAGGCCCCACGGTGGGCGCCAAATTGTGTTGGTCAAAATTGATCAAGTAATATTCCACCAAATTGTATGAGAGGTTGTTGTGTCTAAGGTAATTCAAGTATCGAACAATGATCAAAGTGAAAGAATTGAGTTACAAGGAAAGCCCTTGGTCCTTTATAGGATCTTCGGTGGAAAACCTTAAGAGGAGATAATGATCACATACCTTATTCTTATTGATTTGAATGTAAGATTACAGAAATGGTGATGGTAATAGGAATACAAAAGTAGTAGTAGAGCTATTTGTTTCCATAGTGTGTGAATTACATGTGTATTTATAGTCTAGACTAAACAACATGGATCCTATTAAATGAGTATATGCACGTTGTTTGATTTGGTATTCCTAGGTCTTAAGCCTGCTTGAAGCGATTCTTCGTTAGGAATGAGTCTTATGTTGACCATTCCTACACATGTGAGAAAAAGGAATAGAACTATATCCATCAAAATTGTTAAGAAATCATATCGATAATGATCTGGATCCTAAGGTATGTTTAAGGATCATGGAGCTTTGTTAACATCGAGCATCCTGAATATGGTTTCAGGATCCTGCCCTAACATATATATATATATATATATATATATATATATATATATATATATATATATATATATATATATATATATATATATATATGTTAGGGCAGGATCCCATAATCAGGTTTTGGATCCTTAATATTTCTGAAGCTTCTGGATCACTAAATATATCAAAGGATCTTAATTATTATCATTAATATTTCCTAACATTTTTAACAGCGACAATCTTCTTTCTTTTTCTCACTTGTGTAGAATTAGTCAACATACGACCAATTCTCAACGGAGAACCACTTCAACCAAGCTTAGGACCCGGGAATACCATGTCAAACAACATGCAAATATTTGTTTAAGGATGATCCCAAAAATATCAGATATCTTGTTATTTAGCTTAGACTATAAATAACACATGTATATCGCATACTACACACAGAAAAACCTCTACTATTTCACTTGTACTCTTATTATCTTCATTATCACTATAAACCTTCTTCGAAATTAATAAACACAACAAGGAAGGTGATCATTATCACCTCCCAAGGTTTTATGTCGGAGATCCTAGTAAGGATCAAAGGCTTACCTTGTAAACTCGCTTGTGTCATTTATACTTCATTAGCATATTCATTTTGATCACAACTCCACGGCCTCTTATACAAGTAATTATTCCTCAGTTAATATAAACTCTATATAACTAGTTCTATGATGTCCTTTGTCAATTCTATTAGGAAGAGTTGGAGGAATTTCAGTTTCCTTAATATCATTTTCAAATTCAAATTGAAAACTAGGGAAACTGTAGGTTATTCGATGGCTGACTCTTGAATCTTATCAATATTTGTGTGGCTCTCGCTAGCTCTTCTGGATATCAGTTCCCTCTTAAGAAGGAATACCCTCTTAGCAACAAACATTTTGTTCTCAAAAGGTTTGTAAAACTATTATCTAAAACTCTTGTTGGTAAGTCCAACAAGAAGACACCTTTCTACTAGAAGTTTTAGATTTTTAAGCATTTCATGACGAGCGTAAGCCTCACAATCATAGACGTCCATATGTGCTAGTGAGGGATGAACCCTTACTCCACATCTCAAAGAATTTCTTATAAACTTTCTTAGTTGTTGCAAGACCAAGGACTATTGTAACACTATTAATGGTACAATCCATGAACTTTTGGTAAGTATGATACGACTCATCAAGTACCAAATCAATCAATGATTTGTTTCTCTACGCAACTACACTTTTTTCGACAATGTTTTGGGTAAAGACGTCTCATTAAATATTTTCATAATTCCTTCGATGATCGACAATGTTTTTACTAAGATGCCCACTATCCCTATATGATTTGAGTATCTTGTCCTTTGGCCCAAATGATTCTAAACTTCGTTTTACGACAATTCTGAACATCTTAAAGGTTCCACACTCATGTTCGAAGCTTTCCTTCTCATGCATTATGGTTAATCTAAATGGTCTATTATCAATAACTAATTCCTGTAGATATTCACATCACCAAGTGATCAATGTCATCTATTTTGATAAACATGATTTTCCTTTATTATAAGACTTGCATTCAAATGATATCCATAATTTTCTCAAACGGGACACTTAGTGATGCATTTCTTTTTTATATATTCAAGACAATGACTCTACAAATATACTTTATCCAAACTTTTGGATGTATTCGAATTAGTATGTATCGTGGACAATTTGAATGAACCATTAGTTAAGATTAATTCCAATGGATATTCATACTATCATATACTGAGTTGACCATCCAACTTGAGACTTGCATTTATAAGACTTGTGGTTAAATGGACTTCAATATTCTATCCAAATGGATCTTTGGTAATGCAATTCTATTTTTCAAGAAAATGATTCCACAATAATAAATCTCATTCAAATATTTGAATCTACTTCTGATTTATTGTTACTATACAAGTATCACAGATCTCATGACTTTCCTTTCAAACATGTTCAAACACTCTAAATAATTAATAACAATATTAAGAAATTTTTTGTATAAACAAATTTTGAATCATAAGACCATATACTAAAGTTTTAGGCAGAATGAGGTGTCTTTTGATCCTATGATAAGTAACAAGGGATCGGTATTCACAATCATTTTCCTTCTCCATTTTTCAATCTTCATACTTCCTTTTAGCCGCTACACATTTTTTTTCCAAATGTCAGTACTCGATCCATAGTAAAATAATCAAGGATTGACAGTAATTTTCCAATGGTATTATGAATTTGCATATATGATTTGTAGACATAAAAATTTGCGAGAACAATTTACCTTTTGATCCAATGGATAGTAGCATGGGCTCGATATCCATTATCAAATCATCTTCTCAATGTTTCAGTCTTATCTATCATACATATTGGGCATTTATGCTTTATTGGTCATTATATTGTTATGGAAATGAATAGTCTATCAAAAAATGTCTCAGAATTAGTCTTCCTTTTGTCCTTGGCGTTTAAGACCGAATTATGTATTCTAACACTAATCGCCTTTTTGCCCATGGGCAATTGGTTTTTTTTGCTTTTTCACACTTCTATTCATGAAAGCAAATATGGGAGCATATGAAGCTGAAGTTCTCACACATGCTAGTTTCGAAAAGGCCCTCAATGTGTCATGCATCACCTTCGTGGATATTTCAAGTTGTTCATACCAGAATCAGAGTGAACTGATTATATATACATGCCAACTAGTTGATCATGTTGACCATAGTCAACTCCTAGCTAAAATGAAATTCCACTTTACTTCGTTAATATGTTTGGCCACTATTCTAATAGTTTTACAATGCAGTTATGGGAGAAACCTTAGGAAGAGCTTTATCTAAGACATGATCTTTCTATTAGTCTATAAGAACTTTTCCCAAACTACGAATTTAGACTAGATTAATCATCCTACCAGCTAATCCTTTTGAGGTTTTATAATAGTAGATTCAAGTGAATGATCTTATAGACATCATTCATTATTAATTCCATTCTTGGTTGTTTTATTAATCCTTAAAATGTGTCTTCTAACACTAATGAATTATTTACTAAGGCTAGGATCTATATTCTGCTTTGTGATATGTAAAGGGATGTCATAAACACACCACAAAGTTAATTAGGTATGCAAAGCCCTTTACCAATTTCAATCTCTATGAAACTCCTAGATATTTTGATATTAATGGATCTTATCAAAGGCATGTTAATATCATATTATTCTCTTACGTTTGTGACTGGGATTTTGAGGATCACAAAACAAGATTGTGAAGTAACCATGCAAAACCACATGACACACTCATTCTATTTACATTTTCAAATTGATGTGTCGGTAAGCCACGTATGCTCCATCACAATCTGCAAAACTAATTTGCCACATCACCTTACCTCTTATAGTGTCAAAATCATGTGTCGGTAAACCACATACGCTCCATTAATAGACTTGTAAATAAATGATGTGCATTTTAATGGATTAACACACTATTCACATTTTGCTAATATCTAAATAGGAATTTTCTTTGGATACTTTTAAGTTAAAACTTTTAATTTGATGTCAACCTATTGATACCTTTTGGCAAACTCCATTGGTCCACACAAATAGCGGTGGTGAAAAAGATACACATTCAACGGTAATTTTCTAGGTATTTCCTTATACCATATTAGAGTGCTTAGAATTGATGGGGCCAGCTCTTAATCCAAGTATCGATGCATTAAATTATAGTTATATATAAAATAAAATGTTATAAAGTATAGGGTATATTTTAAACATTTTAAAATTATTATGGGTCAAGATGCTTAAACCTATTCAGGATCTTGGATCCTAAAGGAGTCTTAGGATCATGACCATCACCATTACTATTTCCTAACAAAATTACCAGATATATTTCTTATTTAGTATCCACATGTGCAGAAATAGTCAACAAAAGACTCATCAACTCCAAAGAATCGCTTCAATCAAGCTTAAGACCCGGAAATATCAAGTCAGAGAACGTTCAAATACTAGTTCAACAAGATCCCGTAAATATGGACTTTTAGTTACATAATCTAAACTATATATATACACTTGCAACATGCACACAACAAACGCAAGGCATTGAAAGATTACACATCTAGGCTGACTGAATCATTTGTACTCGTATTATTAAGCTTATCTTTGTAATTCATTCTTCAATCAATAAAATCAAACTAGGCAGGTGATCATTACCACCTCCCAAGGTTATATGCCGAAGATCCTAAAAAGGATCAATTGATTTCCTTGTAAACTAATTTTGTCATTTCGATCTTACTTCTATATTTAAGTTAATAACACTACAACCTCTCATATAATTTTGTTGATATCCTTTTGATCGATTTTAGACCAATACAATTTGGCGCCCATTGTAGGGCCATGGTATTCTACATAAACAACCTTATCTTCTTCCTATGTTCCTTATATTTCTTCAAAAAAAACCTTCCACCGCCTCCAAGCGGACACCCTGGTTAGAGGAAAACTTCTGATGCATCTAAGAAAAGGAACCTCTCCGACCACTAGCCTTGGGAATTCGGGATCCCTGGGATCCTAAGATCCTCTCGCTTTGATCTCTAACAAAAAACTATTTTTCATGATGAAGATATTGAATCATCAGGTAACTCATCAACATGAGTACAACAAAACATTGCTCAATGAGGTGGAAAGGATAAGGGTAGAGATCTGTAAACCCCATGAAGAAGCACCATCGATCTTGCAACCTAGGATCCTTGATTTTGATAGCCTAGGATCCCTATGGAATCGTCAAGATACTACAGCATCGCCACCTACTACTACATCAACATGGGGCGTAATCCCAGATAAGTGAACTCTTGTGACTCAGGATCCTCACGAAACCTTCACTACTCCCTAAGAACCAATACGTTGGTAACTTATTGGAAAATAAAACCTATAACATGAGTTTTGTGAGTCTTGATGCAGGGATAAGTCCAGTCATGGTCAGGGTACCTCAACAGTTAAGGTAGATGATCTCAAGTGTGCCAAGAGTAGTGCAACCTATACCAGAAGTATCCCCCACCAGCCACACAATCTTGAGATTTACTCCCTCGATAGTCGACACTAAAGTTCCAAAACGCTTCCAAACTCCTAACATGAAACCTTATGATGGAACCACAGATCCTGAAGAACATATATCACAATATAGAGAAAGGATGAAATCATTCCTATTCCATCGAACCTAAAAGAGGCTTGTTTATGCAAGGGTTTTGGTTAAACCCTTACTATATCAACCTTAAAATGGTTTCTCAATATTCCTCCTTATTCCATGAACTATTTTGCACATTTTTTTTTACCTTTTTAATAATCATTTCTCTTGCAGTAGGACATTCAAGAGGATCACTAGTGATATTTATCGAGTAGTCTAGGATCCTAAGGAATCCCTTAAAGATTTTGTAAATAGGTTTGGCAAGGGAAGCGTTGAACATCCCTAATATCAACATAGCCACTGTCTTGGAAGCTTTTAAGATGGGTCTAAAGAAAAATTCTCTGTTCTATGAAGATATTCTAATGACCCCATGCAGGAGAATGGATGAAGTCAGAAGTAGAGCTTTAAGGTTCATCAAACTAGAAGAAGACAAGGAGATTCAAAAGAGGACCAACACTCTGAATTCATACGACAATCCTAATAGGAAGGCCGACTCCTTGGCCCAAAAGACCCTAAAAGTCAAAATCATAATCCAAATTTGATCATCATAGGGTTAATGCCCTTGACGATGAATGAGAAGAGTATGAATTCCTCATGATCACTAAGTATTGTTTTTCTATGGATATTTCAGATCTGATCTTTACTATACATGATCTTGCTGAGATATCAAGATGGAAAAGAAAAGGAGAAAAATCAAGTGGCTGAAAAGGCAAATGTAAGTGGTGTGCGTACCATAAATATTTCGGACACATCACTGAGGACTGTATAGTTCTCAGGATGGATATTAGTTATCTTCTGAGCAAAGGATAGCTTAAATAAATCCTAGGAAAAAGGAGCGAAAAATCAGAGGAAAAGGAACAAGATCCTGCAAATATCCTTGAAAAACCAGGATCCCCTCGTTCGAACGCCAAGGTAATTAATGTTATTTCTGTGGGTTATGATATTTATGTAACTTCTTACTCTACAGGAAAATACAAGATAATCACTTTGTAAGAAGGATCTTGGTGGACAAAGGATCCTTGATGAACATCATACTCTTAAATGCTCTAACCAGGATGAACATCCCAAAATCCGATATAATCAACAATTCCTTAGTACTAATTTGATTTAATGGTGAAACGAAGCATACAATTAGAGAGATCAAATTACCTATCTACATCAAAGGGGTAAACTCTATGCAAAGATTTTGTGTTATTGATGCTTTGTCTTGTTATAATGTTATACTCGGTAAACCCTTGATCCATCACATGAAAGAAGTACCATCAACATACCACCAATGCGTCAAGATGCCTACTCTTTGAGGGACAGTGAAGATCGTCGGTGATCAACAAGAATCCAAAGAATACTACAAAAATTCAATGAAGCCTTCTACATTACCGAGATAAGCATAACAATAAAAGCAATGGGCACAAGACGTACTGGAAGCTGAAAAAAAAGATCTAAAAGAAGTTACCTTAAACCTTGACGATCCTGACGCCAAAGTACTTATAGGATCCTTAATACCCGAAGGAATCAAACATGACCTGGTGAAGTTCCTATAGGACAGAAGAAACACATTTGTGTGCAAAAGCTAAGATAAGACAGGTATAAGCAAAGATATTATAACTCACACACTTAATATAGATCCTTCTTTCAGACCTATACATCAAAAAGAGAAGGAAATTCACACTTGATAGGAATCAAATCATCCAAGAGGAAGTTGAAAAACTTTTTAAGTCATGGATGATTAAAGAAGTCAAATTTCCAAGGTGGTTGGCCAACATGGTGGTAATACAAAAGAACGGAAAATGGAGGATGTGTGTGGATTACACAGATCTTAATAAGGCTTGCCCTAAGTATCCTTTCCCTTTGCTACACATCAACTCTATGATAGATGCCACAGAAGACAATTAATTACTAACATTCATGGATGCCATAACTAGATTCCAACAAATACACATGGACTCATGTGATCAAGAAGATACTGCCTTCATAACTCGTATAGGTATATATTGCTATATTGTTATGCCCTTTGGTCTAAAAATGTCAGTGCAATGTATGAAATATTGGTAAATCGAATGTTCAAAGACAAACTGGGGGACACCATGGAAGTATACATTCATGACATGGTGGTCAAATCCAAAAGAGATGAAGATCACCTTAGGGATATTGAGGAAGCTTTTAACATTTTATACGAATACAACATGAAGCTCAATCGATCCAAATTCCACTTTGTAATGCAGGCAGGCAAGTTCCTCGACGACATGGTCACTAAGAGGAGCGCAAACCTTTCAATGATATCTTGAGGAAGAACAAGAGATTTGAGTGGTCCAAAGAACATGCAGATGCCTTCCAAGAAATTTAAAGATATTTAACTTCAACACCTCTCTTGGTGAAACCATTAGATGGTGAGCCACTCCTCCTCTATCTTTCAATATCATCAAATGTTGTTAGTGTAGTCCCAACCAAGGATCTAGATGGAGATCAACAGCCTATGTAAGTTTAAGTGTCTTCGATCTTAAAAACAGGTACTCTCACCTAGAAAAATTAATGTTGCACTAGTCACAGCTTCCACCAAACTAAGGCATTATTTGAAACTCATACTATACATGTGAAAACTAACTATCTTATTAAGAATGTTATGAGAAAACCATAAATGTCAGGTAGAATGGCTAAGTGTTCAGTGAATTTCAACACATATGACATGAAATATGAGCCAAGATCCTTAATAAAGTAACAAGCATTAGTAGATTTTATGGTTGATTTTAGTGAAGATCTACAACTGAGGTAGAGTTAGAAATATAATAACTTCAAAAAGAAGAAAACATAGGGGAGTGGATATTGTTTACAGATGGAGCATCCAAATTTAGAGGAACATGCCTTAGGATCATACTAAAATCGCCATTGGGGGACATCTTTCCCTATACATTTACTTGTGAATTCAACATAAATAAAAATGAAGCAGAATATGAAGCAGTAAGCATGGGACTACAACTAGCCAAAGATCAAGGATCAAGGATCTTCAGGTATATGTTGACTCATTATTAATAACTAACCATTTCAATGGATACTACGTAGTCAAAGGTGAAATAATAACACTATACCTTTAAATACTTAAAAAGTTGGCATATGAATTTACAAATTTTAGTTTAAATCACGTTCCTAAAAAAGATAATATAGAAGCAGACACACTAGTTGATCTAGGATCATCCCTTAGGATCCCACCAGAAACCAAGATCCTAATAGTCCATATAACGATCTAACTAGGACGCTAGAAGATCTCACCACCCAGAATCCTAATCAGTTAGCTAGCATAACATCAATTGTAGATCCAATTCACCGAACCCCCCATCAGGATCCTAATGTCCAAGATCCTAATCTGAACATTCATGATTCACACTAACAACCAAAATCTTGGGTCTAACCCATCATAGGATACCTCCATAATGGCACAATGCCAAACGAAAAAACCAACAAAGCATTCAAAATGAAGATCTCATGCTTTGTGTTGATCAAAAGAGTGTTGTACTAGAAGTCTATGGTACGACCATATCTAAGATGCTTAGTTGGTCGTGAAGCCATGGAAGTTTTGAAAGACATACATGAAGGAGATTGTGGAAACCACACTGAGGGTAGATCCTTATGTTCCTAAGTATTAAGAACAGGATACTACTAACCGACCATGAAGAAAGATACCTTCCTACATGCTCAAAAGTGTGATGCTTTCCAAAGACACAATAATATCCTTCTTCAACCAACGGAACCTTTACATCCCATCATTTCACCTTGGCCGTTCATGAACCGGGGAATGGATATAGTTGGCATACTACCTAAGGCATTAGGTGGAGAAGTCTTCATGCTAGCAATGACAGATTACTTCTTAAAATGGATCGAAGCTGAAGCTTTTGCTTAAACAGGATCACAACAAAAACGACAAAAATTGAAACTCCATAATCCTTACTATTTGGAGCAGAAGCCGTGATCCCAACTAAAGTAGTGATTCGAACGATAAGATACCAACTCTAGACTCAAGAAGACAATGAAATGATCCTAGCCTAGTATATTAACACAATCGATGAACTAAGGAACCTCGCCAAAATCTGCATTGCAGCTCATCAGCAAAGCATCACAAAGTCTAACAATAAAAATATCAAAATCAGAAGATTCCAAGTAGGTGACGTGGTCCTCGGAAAGGTGTTTCAAAATACCAAGGATCCTAAGGTAGGTGAATTGGCACCCAAGTGGGAAGGACCCTATCTCATTCATTCATAATTAAGAAACGGGGCATATTGGCTGCCTATTCTAGAAATAAGTATCTTGCCAAGATCATGGAATGGTATACATCCTAAAGCATACTTCATGTAAGTTGAATTCTTCACACTTCAATACGACAAAGTCAAGGTACACACCTACACCATACCCTCACTTTTTCCTTTGATTGCTTTTTTCTCGAAAACCATTACGTACTTAAACATCAGAGGGACGTTAGCCAAGCTGACGCCCACCCCAAGCTAACGTTTTCAACATATAGATACTTGAAGATCCTAGCAACGATGAATAGAGATTGATCATCTCTCCTCCGATCAAGGGTACATAATATGTAACTCCCGTGTTTCCTGCTATATTATTTATTGTCTATAATCACTTTGGTCAACTATTTTAATCCTTATATGAATGAATAATAAAGGATTATTCATATATTTATGTGATTATGTATGTGCTTATGTGTCTTATAAAATGTCTTATGAAAATTATGTAGGTATTTAGTAATAAAATAAATAAGATGAAAATACGTGTTGAAGATAAAAGATTACTTAGGAAAAATAATCTTAAGTTAGTTGTAGTATACGTTATAAGGATTCTAGAGTTATAAGGAGCATTTAAATCCGACTTCATATGAAGAAGTTATGATTCTTCGAAGTTTCACTATTAAACCGATACGAGTCTACGTATCGTAAAACGTAAATTTTTGATAAATTACTTTTTAGCCTTAATGATCTAAAAGAAACTCGTAGTAGTCATTAAACTGAGAGCGTGCATATTGATAATGTCTAAATCTCATTAAACTGAGAGCGTGCATATTGACTTCATTAGAGGAGGTTATGATTTTTCTAAGATCCAACATAGGAGTATACAACTCAAAAATCAAATTTTAGATCGATCAATTTTAGCCAAAATAATCTGAAAGAGAGTTGAAGATCTCAGTGATAGGAGTCCAAAGATATAATAAACATCAAAAATGGAGTACGTATGAAGAAGTTACATAATTTTAAACATCTGAAAAAAGGTTCGTGCACTCATTGGTAGCGCGACGGGCCCGACAAGACCACGCAGCCCCACCCACTTTTCACCAAGTGTCAGTATATACTATTACACCATGTCACTATTTCCCGAACAAGAGCACATCGTGCCCTATGGCATGCACGGTGTGCATCCCAAGAAACCCCTATAAATAACAACTCGTTCACCCCTTCGTCCTTACACCATTTCAGTCAATATTATCTCGACTTATTCTCTACTTTAAGCCTATTTTCCCATGTTTATGTTCTGCAAAGAAGACTTGTGACACCCTAAGTACTCATCTAAGTAGTATCCTCCAATTAGGAGATACCGAGTTTGTATTTTGTTTCCTTAAATCCCAATTCTCATCAATAACCCTCTGTATGTGAGATGCACTTACTCTGCTTTTGTGTAATTTATAATTATAGTTATAAGTCGTTAATAGGAACTGTAAGATTTATCAATGAATCCAAGTCATTAAACTACTTGGTCTACTTACGGGAGTGATGTCTAGGCTGGATTTAGTGAGATGTTTAAAGTGGAATTTCCAAACAATATGTTTTGTATACCAAACGGACCCTACCTATGATATGATCCTACCTAGTTATTCCTTATTTAGATATTGAAGTAGAATTTTTGAATTGTGGGTAATCTAAAGCCTTAGTATAATAGTTCGTAAATAATGAAGTTATACTAAGACTTAGTGTTATGTAAATCTAGGTTATTTGGAAAAGATGTAAGGCGAAGCTTTACCGGTTCACCGATCACCAGACACTTTTGTTAGGTAAGTGCTTAGTTATTATCAAGATCATAATATAAAATAAATGCATTATTTATATGAAACGTTAAATGATTTCCTGTACTATTTGTGCTATATGTTATTTATGTAATTAGGATAATACTATTAGAGTAGAAACCATAGCAGAAATCTATTTCCCTTAGTTATAAGTCTTACCTTAGGTTTAATAATAAGACTTGTATAGGTTTCTTATTTCAAATTAAGCTTAACATCGAATAGGTATCATGAATGGGTTAGAGTGTATGAGACCAGAGTGGAGTGTTTCTCCTCTTTCTTGGAAGACCATAAATGGTGGGTCCAAATCAGAAAACTGGCAAGTATGTCTAGGTCATCAACCAGAGTATATGACAACACTTGACTATTCTATGCGGTCTAGTGAATTACATTGCTAGCATAGACTTATAACCCATGGACGTAGATAAAATGGGTTACCATATTATCAAATATATGAACATTGATTGCCTTTATCTGATTTACACTGACCAAGGACACCCCTAGCTGTGTAGTTAAACAATTACTCAACCTATTCATCAGGTTGGGTGATTCCTCCAGATAATCGTTGCATTAGGATCTATGAGAATCAGTTGGGTTGGGTAGTTGTTCTTAGGTCAAATTTTATGTTATCTGATAAAGTTGTTTGCAATAATGATATTAATTATTGTGACAACCCGATATTTCAACTCTATGTAATGACCTAAAAAGTCAAGTATTGTAACCACTTTTGATATAATGAAATTAACTTCGAAAATAAAATGTCCAAAAATCTCAAATTAATTACCCACTATGTTAGATGACATTAAACCGTGATCGTACGTAAAAAGAACGCCCAAATCTGACTTCGTATAAAGAAATTATGATTTTTCCATGTTTGGCTTAGCGACAGACAGCTAAAAACTCGAAACGGAGATCGACCGACGGAATCTAAACGAAAGTTGTAGAGCGTAGTCTCACCTACGCGTGGATATAAAGAACGTCGAAAACGGAGTTCGTATGAAGAAGATATGAAATTTTGAAGTTTATTAAATAAATAAAATATAAATTTTATTATTTAATCATGGTATTATCCGAAGGAGGAGTCACCAGGCCGATCCGAGTTACGCCTAGCGTACTCGAGGCCTAGGCCTCGGATCGTCCACGTCGCCCCTATGCGAGACTATGCCCCGTCCCATCCGAAGTTCCGAAGCAGTCGAGGATGCGGTCACGCATGACGCACGCGTACGCCCAGCGTACCGAGGTGGTTCCCACCCCTATAAAAGGGATGCGAGGGTTCCGAAGAAAAAGGACAATTCCTCTCATCTTTCTAGCGTTTTTGCCTCGTTTTCCGTGCACGTACTATTCCGAAGCCCCGGTTTCCTTGCTCAAGCCCCGAAGGTCCTTTGTGCTCCCGAGATTCCCGAGAATCCCAAGAAAATCCACTTTCTCGAGTCGAAATTCTGCTTGGTTTTCATCTCGCCTTCTTCGATCTTTCAAGTGAGTTCATACCCTTATAATCCACACTTTGAAATGTTTTATAAATGCTTTTACATGCTTTTAAGGGGGGAATACAAGTAAAACACACGATTATTATCGTGTGTTATATAAAGTTTCATTATACCCATTTTATCAACGGAATCATATGTGATTTATAACTATTATAGGGGAACTTTCGTATGCAAAATATATCACGATAACATCATATATTTGGAAATGAAAAGTGTTGTTATATATGTATAAATCAAACACTTTGTTTTTACTGTATGTATATGTGTCCATCTTAGGCACTACAAAGATTATACTTTTCATAACAAGTGAGCATTTCACTAGGGTTTACTATACAAACGAGACACACTTTTAGAAAACGATAATAGGTATAGTTTTACGAGAACATCACGAACTTTTGCATACTAGAAACACTATTTCAAGAAGTTTACTTTCACATACAAGAACAAACGAACATTTTCACACGTAAATCTGTTTTATACTAAGTTTTGTGAGACATTAACTGCACGTACGTTCAAGTACACATTTCAAGTCCTGTATTATATACCAGAATCCCTTGGAGGGGGAGCATGGTGTTTGCGTATAGATCTACACGGGATTGACAACCCACGCCCTGACTGTTAGCTATAGTACACCATTTGGGGTGACAAACGTCAGAACATTCCAACGCCTGAAGAACGTTGTGTAGAGGCATTTCTAGTCAATAGCATGGTTATAAAACTCACATGGAGTATTAAAAATACATTGATTTACGGGGTTTTTCAGACGTATTGGCAAATTTTATATGTACATAAATTTTCTAGAAACAAACATTGGTCTTAATAAAAGGCTACCTTCATGCTAGTAGAAAATATGGGATTTTCTAGGAACAAACAAACAAAAAGAAAACAGTTTCATACAAACATTGTCATTTAATACTTATGAAACTCACCAGCTTAAATGCTGATCTACTCTTTTAAAACTACTTGTATGTCCCAGGGATTCAGTAATTATAGGTAAAAAACAGCTTTTGAAGAAGGAACGCTGCGACGCCAGTTTAAATTCATATTTTGGCATCATATTGTTATTGGTTTTGAACATATACCTTTTAACAATGTAAACTTTCAATTATATATATGATGGTTGTATTGCTTTCTTTACTATGTATTCATTTGTTACGTTACCACATGAAGTCATCCGCCCTCGAACGTTTCCGCCGTTCCGGTTTTGGGGTGTGACAATTATGATTATCAATAAATTGATATGGGCTTAAAAACCCTATGCATCTCACCAGCTTTTTCCAAACCTAACCCACTCGTTTTATGCATCACATGTAGTGGAACCAAGGCTACAATAGTCTAGTTAGGATGACGAGTGGAATAAAGGGATGTGCGTGTAATAAGTAGTTTCAGAACCTTTTATAATTTACATTGTAGTGTATGTTTGGATATGTACGAATGACATCAACAATGTTTTCATAAAATAACTTTTGTTATCTAAAAAATGTTTTATTTAACTGGGAATTTTCATCATCTCACTTTATAAAGCGTAAGGAAAATGTTTTAATTGGTTCTGAAAAATTGCAGATGTCACATAATCCCCTCTATGGTTTAAAGAGTTAATAACCTCTTTCATCCCTGTTCAGGTTTCTGCACCTCGCTTGGACGTAAGTTATCTAGCTATGGAATGTGAATAAGGGGATTATTTAAGGCTTTAGTGACTTGGAAACACTCTTATTTATGAACATATGTTAATATCCTAAAGATTAATGTACAGTCTATAACATTATCAAGCTATCTTACGATTTGGGACATTTCCTAATATAATCTATGGTTTATAACATTATCATGTTATCTTACAATTTGGGATCTTCGCCAGTATAATCTATTTGAGATCTTCCCTAGTATAATCGAAGTTGGGATCTTCCCCAGTATAATCTATCTTGGGATCTTCCTCAGTAAAATTCTAAGTTCGGATCTTCACTAGTGTATTCAAATTTGGGATTTTTCCCAAAAAAATCTAAGTTGGGATCTTCCCCAACATAAGTTAGGATTTTCCCCTATATATCCTAAGGTTGGGGTCCACCCCAATGGACTCTTAAGATGAAGTTTTTCTCAAGAGTTAAAAGGATTCTCCTTGGTTCAAACCTCAATATTGAAAAACAATTTTTCGAGTTCGGAGTCCTAAATAAAAGTTCAAAGAGACAACTAAAATCCCAATTGAAATAAGAAAGCTATAACATCCATAAAAAATCATGCCAATTTTAAACTTCTTAAAATATTTCAAAATCAATGATTATTACAAAACTTGTTTTCAAAATAGTATAATGTCAGAGTATCCCATAATAAAATCATGAAAATATAAGGAGGTTTATAATCACGCACTCACCTTCCGAGATCATCAGAAGTACCTGAAACAAAATCAACAACTGTAAGCTCGAAGCTTAGTGAGTTCCCCCAAATTACCGATACACATCAAATAGCACATATACAAATAACAACATGTAATGGGTCCATAGCTCTACAGACTGGATTACCCCTGAGCCCATAGTGCAAGTCAGGCTTGCCTTTTGGTTCTACAGGTCACACTTGGCTTCCCCTCCCCCCCGAGCCCCCGAGCCCACAACATAAGTCTCGATTTCTCTCAAGCCCACAACTTATGACCGGCTTACTCCCTCAATCCTTGGACTAGAATACAAAAGATTTTCCCACAACACGAGTCTGGCACGCCCTGCCCAACCCTCAACTCGTATCTGGAATGCTCATGAGTCCTCAATATGAGTCTGGCATGCCCTTCCCGACCCTCAGCTCATATCTGGCATACTCCAGGGTTTGTTGGCTACCGCACGGAGCAATACAACCTTAACCCATCCACACAACATGTCGACATATAACAGCTAAAGGAACATACAGATAACCAAATAGTAACGCAGGTAGTCCTACATATCTACCAAACTGACATAGAAACTAGCATGCCTAACTATCTCATACTCCACATATCATCAACTACTAGGATATTAGATCCAATGGGCCGACCTTAGTGCCTTTGACCCCTAAGTATAGTGAGCACAACTCACCTCACAAGTAGCTCGAGATGATTAATGTCAAACTCCCCAAATACAACTCCAACTCTAACACCTACATCCACCAATAATCCACTTCCATAAATTTCCAAATCACTAAAATAACCCCAGACGTCAAACTGGTCAACCCTTGGTCAAAGTCAAATTCAACGGTCAAGATCAACAGTCCATGTTGACCTAACTCATCGAGTGGAGCTCACTGGATCATCGAGTCCTTCCAGAACTCGAGAAATCGTGAAAACTCTATTCGCCGAGTCCATGCAGAAACCCACAACGGCCAATCTTCATCCGACTCGTCGATTTGTACATGCAACTCGTTGAGTCCCTTGAGTCTATTTCTTATTTAGACGATTTTAAGCTACCCCAAATCTCCAAATTGCAGATCTAACCTCCTAGGGCATGGTTTCCACCTAAAGTTGCAAACTTTAAGTACATGCATGATCCTAAATGCCAAAACCAAGCTAAGGGAAACGTTTAAACCAAGAAAAAGAACCCAAACTTGCTACATCTCATAACTTTATGACTATAGGGACTTAGAGGAGTCCAAATCTGAATTTAGTACTTCAGATCATGCCAAATACCCGAAACGACCCACAACTAACTTGAATATGGCCCTAAACCGTTACATGAAGAGATCTAGCTAAAGATAAGTCAAGGTAATGACTTGATACCTTCAAAATGATGCCAAGATGAGGTAGAGTCAGATCCACAAGATTCTCTTTACTCCAAGCTCCTTAGACTTCAAGCCTTCTTCACAAAATGCACCAAAAGCACTCATTAAATCTCACAAACACTCAAGAACAAGGTCTAGACTGATTAGGGTTTCTACTAGCCGTCAAGAGGTGATAAGGGGGATAGAGGAAAGGACTTAAGGTCCTTTAAATATGGTACAAACCCTAAATATTAGGGTTTCCATGTACAGACTATACTAGTCGAGTCGGGGCCCTCCGACTTGTCAAGTAGGAATCCTAAACCACACGGGCCAACTAGGTTCGACACGGCGAGTTGGGGCCTCTAACTTGTCGAGTTCCGTGAGAAAAATGAATATAAAGCTTTTGAAAATTATACTTGGGAGTCGAGGTGTTATAATTATCCTCCACTTGAACTAGGCTTCGTCCTCGAAGTCTGCTGTGGTGATTAACTTGGGGTAGTGCTCCCGCAGCTCTACCCCCAGCTCCCAAGTCAACATAGATCCCCTCCGATGATGCCACTGTACCTTTACCAAAGGTACTTCCTTGTTCCTTAGAACCTTCACCTTCCTCTCAAGAACAACCATTGGCCTCTCCATGTAGTTCAGGAGCTCATCGACTTGAATATCATCAAATGACACTACTTCCTCCTCATTCAGAATGTACTTCCGCAACTATGAAACATGGAAAGTGCTATGGATCTGACTAAGCTCCTCAGGGAGATCTAGTATATATGAAACCTTGCCAACCCTGACAGTGATCCTGAATGGCCCGATGTATTGGGGATCCAACTTCCCCCTCTTCTTGAAGCGAATCACACCCTTCCAGGGTGAGACCTTCAGGAGTACCATGTCACCGACTTGAAACTCCAACTCAAATCAGCTCCGGTCGACGTAACTCTTCTGCCGACTCTGTGCGGTCTGTAACCGTTGTCTGATATGCTGAATCATCTCGGTAGTCTGCAGGACTGCCTCGGTCCAACCCATCGCCTTGTGACCAACCTCTCCCCAACAGACTGGGGTACGACATCTTCATCCATATAATAGCTCATAAAGTGGAGCACCAATACTGGAATGAAAGTTGTTGTTATAGGAGAACTCTGCAAGGGGTAGGTAGGAGTCCCAACGCCGACCAAATTCAATGACGTAGGCTCTCACATACGCTCGAGAGTTTGTATGGTCTACTCACTCTGTCAGTCTATATACGGATGGTAGGTTGTGCTGAAGTGCAGCCGCGTGCCTAGTTCATCGTGGAACATCTGACATAAATGAGAGGTGAACCGACCGTCACGGTCTGAGATAATAGAGACCGGCACCCCATGGCGAGCAACAATCTCACGGATATACAAGTCGGTCAGCTTCTCAGCCGATGAACTCTCCCATATAGCTAAAAAGTGGGTGCTCTTGGTCAATCGATCCACGATGACCCAAATAGCGTCGAAGCCCTTCGCCGTCCTCAGCAGCTTGGTGATAAAATCCATCGTGATCTGTTCTCACTTCCAAATGGGAACCTCTAGACACTGCAGCTTGCCATACAGCCTCTAGTGCTTGACCTTGACCAACCTGCAGGTCAAGCACCTCTCCACGTACCAAGAGATTTCTCTCTTCATGCATAACCACCAGTAACGTAATCGCAAATCCTGGTACATCTTGGTGGCCCCTTGGGTGAATAGAGAAGTGAAACTTATGAGCCTCCTCCAGAACAATCTGTCTGAACCCACCAGACATCGGAACCCAGACCTGACCACAACAGGTCAATAATTCCCAGCTATCCTGCATAAACCAGGTGTTCTCACCCCTAATCCTCTCAAGCTTCCAGTTATCCAGACGCATAACCTCTGCCTGAGCTTTCCTGATCAAGCTCATAAGTGGAGAATCCACAAATATCCTCATACATGTCACTGGGGTAGAAGATCCAACTGACTAGCGGCTCAGAGCGTCCACAACCACGTTTTCTTTACCTGGATGTTAAAGGATCTCACAGTTGTAGTCATTGACTACATCCAACCACTTGCGCTATCTCATGTTCAGTTTTGGCTGATCCATGATGTGTCTTAGGCTCTTATGGTCTGTATATATGGTACAACAGACCCCATAAAGGTAATGTCTCCAAATCTTAAGAGAAAATACCACCGTTCTCAACTCCAGATCATGAGTAAGGTATCTCGTCTCGTGCGTCTTCAACTATCGTGATGTGTAGGCTATCACATATTCTCTCTGCACGAGGACGGCTCCTAGTCTTGTGATGGATACATCACATAATACCACAAAATCCTTAACTCCCTCTGGGAGAGTCAAGACTGCAGCCTCGAATAGTCGTTGTCTGAGGGTCTCAAACGCCTTCTGGTTCACGAGGCCCCACTATAAATCCACCCCCTTCCTCGTCAAAAGAGTGAGGGGTACTAAAATCCTGGAGAAATCCTGTATGAATCTCCGGTAGTACCCTACCAATCCCAAGAAGCTCCTGATATCCGAAGGAGACCTTAGAACCTCCCACTGCATAACCGCCTCGATTTTGGCTTGTCGACCAAAATCCCCTCCTGGTTAACGAGATGTCCAAGAAACTGATCCTCTTGTAACCAAGACTCGCACTTTGAGAACTTTGCATAAAGTCATTCTCATCTCAAAATTCCAAATAGCACTCGTAGATGCTCATCGATCATGCTGCTCTTGGGTCTTGGAATATACCAAAATTTCGTCTATGAACACGATGTCCGAGCGATCGAGCATTGGTCTACAGACCTAATTCATCAGATCCATAAATGCTGCTAGCGCGTTGGCGAGCCCAAACACCATCACCACAAACTCGTAATGTCCATAACGAGTCTGGAACGCGGTCTTTTCTATGTCCTCCTCTCTAACCTTGAACTGATGGTACCTAGACCTCTGGTCTATCTTGGAGAACCAAGATACTCCTTGCAACTGATCAAAGAGATCATTTATCCTCGGGAGTGGATAACGGTTCTGCACCGTCAACTTGTTCAACTCCTGTTAGTCAATGTAGATCCGGTGTGAACCGTCCTTCTTCCTGGTGAAGAGAATTGGCGCTCCCCACGGAGAACAGCTCGGACGAATGAACTACTTGCCCAGCTGTTCCTGCAGCTGTGACAAAAGCTCCTCCACCTCTGGTGGTGCCAACCGGTACGACGCCTTGGCGATAGGAGCCGCACTAGGCCATAGGTCGATTGTAAACTCGACCTGCCTCTCCGGAGGCACTCCAGGTAACTCCTTTGGGAACACATCATCAAATTCCCTAACCACTGGAACCTCTGATACTGAAAACTAATCCCTGACCTGTGTATCCACCACATACGCTAGATAACCCGCACACCCATGCTGAATGTACTGCCGACCCTGGCAGCCGAACAAAACCTGATCCCGATCTGGTGCCCTCCCCGTAGAGAATCATTTCTTCCCCACTTGGGGTTCAAACTACCACTCGCTGACCCTCACAATTGATCATGGCATCGAAGCGACTAAGCCAGTCCATACCACGATCACCCACATCCCCCATGGGAATCAGAATCAAGTCTATCGGGAAAGATACCCCGAAGATCTCTAACACGTAATCCCGATAGACTGAAGAAGTAGAAACCCCGTGTTCGTTGGCGATAGAGACTCGCAATGGACACTCTAGCTCTCCTACTAGTACACCAAACTCCTTACTAAATGTCTAAGAGATAAACGACCGAATCGCCCCCGAGTCAGATATTACCAAAGAAGGTAAGGAGTTCACTAAAAACGTACCTAATCACAGGTACAAACATATAAGCATAAAACATATATAATGAGTAAGATAAGGGATAGAAACATGCCAACAACCATGTACCGTGTTGTCCTGACATCCTCGGTTGTAAGATGGAAGGCGCATCCCCAAAACTTTGGAGGCTCCGCTGTACCCTGGCTCCCGTCCGTAATCCTCAATGTAGCTGACACGGGGGCCTGCACCTGGCTAGCAGCAAGCACTGGATAGTTGGCCTTCATGTGCCCAACCTGGTCGTAGTGGCAACATATCTTGGAGCTGAGTGTTGGGGCCTGCTAGCGGCAATCCCTTGCCAGACGACCTTGTCGGCCATAGTTGTTGCATCCTAATGATGACCGACAAGCACCCTCGTGCGCCTTCCCGCACTTCCCACAAGCGCGGCCCTTCCGGCCCCCAGATCTGGAATCAGTGGTCTTGAACCGCGTCGGCACTGGCTGCGCCTGCACCAGGGCCTGCCTCTGCTCCCGCAGCTGAAGTTCAATTTCCAACTCACGCCGCCTAGCGGCCTCCTGTAGCTCCAACAAAGTGTCACATCTTTGGGTCGAAAAAACTGTGTGATGTCTGTCTTGAGCATGCTCATATAACGGGTCATCTGAGCCTGCTTAGAAGCAAACTCCTGGCAGAACATCGCCCTCTCAATAAACATATGGGTGATCTCCGTCACCGACTCCGAATCTTGTCGCAGATCCAAGAACTCATGCACCAGTCTCTCCCGCTCAACCCGCGGGACATAACGGGTATGGGACAGATCCCTAAATCGATCCCAAGTAACCACAAGTCTCTGGTCATCAGTGTAAGACCCAGTCATCAACCTCCATCAGTCCTTTGCCTCAGACCCTAGCAGGTTTAAGGCACATCAGACCTTCTGGTCAGTAGGACATGAACATGAGAAGAAACACCCCTCCACGTCATAAATCCACCTCATGGCTTTGATGGGGTCCTGAGACCAATCAAAAGTAGGGGGCTTCTTGTTATCGAAGTCCCGATACTTAAAAGCCCGACCGGATCCTCCCCCTGCCACTGTTACAGCTGATGTAGCTGTTGCGGCAACCGTCTCAACAATAGCTAGATAGCACTCGTTGAAATACTCAATCATGGCGGTCTTAGTAGACCCAAACATCAATGGCAGTTGTGCTCGGAATAGAGTAGTGACCTCATAATGAATGATCTCTCGAATCCTGGCGTCCAGCTCATCCGACCTCATCTGACCAACAACCTCAGGCACTGCCGGTCGCTTTTGACCGCCATCTCCTGATCCTGATCTGGATCTAGTCACAAAGCGTCTCGTAACCACCATACTAAAATATACCAGGAAAATATCAGATAATCCGCATAAATAACGGGGAACCAACTCCCAACTAAACCCTAGGGGTCATGACTTCCTTGCTATGTGTATGGGTCCTGTACTGTCAGTAGTACGAGCCCATACTGTGACTACCCGAAATTTCTATCTTGTAAAGGTCAAACTTATTCCTTCTATTATCTTAGGTTAGTTAGATTATTTGGTTAAAAGTATATAAGCCTTGTAACTAGTGTGTTATGGTTTGGAGGGAAAAGCAATTGGACCGAAAATCGTAAACCTTCGCATGGCCGCAAACGAGCCTTCGGATCGTGATTAGGCTTCGGATCGTGAACCCTTGGTTCACGGCCGAGTACTCTTCAGCCGCAAACACCTCCCCTATATATAGATGTTTAATCGATTTTATCCTTCACTCCTTCACTTCTGGCCGTGAACTCAACCATTCCCTCTCAAGTATCATCAGCCAAAAACCATCTTCTCTCCTCAAAATTATAAGAAAAACCTTCCTTCTAGTAGTTCATATAGAGCTCTCTTGATTTCAACTTGATTCATCATCTTTTGTCAAGACCTTTGGGTCGTGAACTCAAGAACACGAAGTGTTCTTGGGTTATGAACACCGAGCTAGCCGTGAACAGCTTGCAGCCTTCAAACTTTGCATATAACACCTTTATTTGTAAGTTAAACTTGCAAATTAGTTCGACTCCCTATTATTCTTATGATTATATTCATTAATAGTATACATACACACACACTCAGATATATATATATATATATATATATATATATACATACATATATATATATATATATATATATATATATATATATATTACATGAATTATGTTTAGGACTCGTTTTGTTAACGGGACTTCACTTGTGGAAGTAACAACCTATATCGAACATTATATCGAATCCCCAAAATAAGGTGAGTTCATACCCCCCCATATCTTTCCAACGTTTTTAATGTTGTTAGGGGGAGGGGAATACAAGTAAAATACAATAAATCTTGTGTTTTAAAATATAAATTGCTTATTCTATCTTTCTTACCTTTAAAATGTATTTAAAACATAAAGCTTGTTAAAACATGGAAATAAACCTATAAACTATAAGTTTAGTTTATGAAACAAAGGGATCTTTTTACAAACTTATATGATAGTTATGAAAAGGGCTTCTCGCATTATTACTTGTAAAGTCGTTAATCTAGTTTGTGAGACACGTCTTCGAGTACTTACATAAGTACCAGTGGAAGTCTACCCCTATGAACCTGAGTCTCCTGGAGGGAGAGCATGAGTTTGTGTATAGATCTATACAGGACTGACAATCCCTCATCTCGTTGTTAGCTACAGTGGGACCGGCAGGTCTACGGGTGACAAATGCCATATCTTTTTGACGTCTACATAATGTCGTGTTTAACCGGTCCAATTAGTATGGTCATAGAACTCACAAGTAGATAACAACGTCATATTTACGTAGTAATATACTTTTTCTCAAACAAATATCAAAGGATATTAACAATGTGATTACTCAGTATATACAATGGGGTTAGATAAAACTCAAGTCCGGTAGACAGTGGAATGTGTGATTTCCGCCTCACTTCCTGTTCCTTGTTTGGTGTTGGGCTTAGGGAAGATTCACCCATTCAACTGTCTGTTCGATCTCGGTTGTATACAACTCGTAGGTATTAAGTGATCATAGGAGGGTACTATCATCGCATCGGGTTTTCAGAGCTAACAAATCTTCAGCCAGTTTAACTTATCCACAAAACTGGATATCATTAAAGTAAGTATAGTAATTATATTTATGCTTTTCGATCTTGGAATGATTAAGACTACAAATCGGTTTTATAGAGAAATATAAGATTTTCTATGATATACATCGTTATTTTAAAAAGGTAAACAATTTTTGATTGAACTTTCTGAAAACAATGTTTTACATTAGAGTAAATGGAATTAAGAACCTTTTTACAAAAGGTTCAACACTTATTAACGAACTAGTATGACATAAAGGACATTTATTAGTTAATTCTATAAATCCTTAGTTTATACATCAAGTTATATATAAATAATATCCAATAGGCAGTGGAATGTGTGATTTCCGCCTTACTTCCTGTTCCTTGTTTGGTTGTGGGCTTAGGGCAGTTTCACACATTTAACTGTCCATTCGATATTAGGTTATATATAGCTGGTATAAACTAAGTGATTGTAGAAGGAACTATTGTGGTTACCATTTTACTAAAGAAATATAAGATTTTATTAAGGAATATTTTTATCATATCTCAAAGAACTATTACAGTTAACTCCGTAAGCACCTAGTGAATACGTCAGCATTATATACAATGAGGATCTAACAAACAATGGGATGTGTGACTTCTGCCTCATTTCCTGTTCCTTGTTTGGTTGTGGGCTTAGGGTAGATTCACACAATCGATTGTATGTCTGATCTGGATTGTATATAACTTGTATTCATTAATTACTCATAGAAGCAATTGTAAGAGTCATTCTTACTTATCATTCATCACATCAAAAAAATATGATTTTCTCGAGGAACAGGCGAACTTTTCCAAATAAATAAGAGTATACTATTTACAACGAAAATACTTATGAACTCACCAACTTAAATTTTGATACTCTCTTTCAAAATCACTTGTATTCTCATGAAACTAGTAGACAGGTACACGCACCGGGATTCAGAAGATGGAGCATAGTAGCTTCATGTCCTTGTTTTGTTATTTACTTTTGGAGTCAATCTTATGTAAATCGAATACAATGTAAACACTTTAATATTAATGCAATGAATTTTGTTGTTTGCTTTACTATTCTACTTTTGTTGTGATACTGAGCATGACTTCCTCCGCCCCTAAATGTTTCCGTCGTTTCGGTTTGGGGGTGTGACACATACTACCTTCCACACCTACCCATATTTGTCTCAAGTATCATCACAACTCCCTAACAATATACAATAACATGGCGATCACTCAATCCTCAGTCCTAGAGGAATGCTAAAAATCTCATACTGGCCTACCGACCTCGCACAACCCACCCATGAAACTTCCACCAACCCTGCAGGGCTTGTATATGCTAGCCATATATAATGCTAGACCCTATAGACTTTTGAATACCTCATCCTACCCTAAGCCCTTCATCAAACAAGAATAGGAAATAAGGCAAAACCAAACATTCTTAGGCTATAAGATCTTAATGGAGGGTTATGAGCATTCTAGCACTCCTATGGTGTACATGCAACCCTATAAACCTTGGATCTATGTTTTCTCTATTATACATGCAAATATTCTATATTACAAGGTTTCATCCTAACTAGCATAATAAGAAGTAACTATACTACAAGAAACTAGTAGAATGACATACCTTTAAGATGGAGTAGCTTGATTCCATGGAGCTTAGTAGCCTAGTGCCTCAAGTGTGACACCTCAAATGGTTCACAGAACACCACCAAAAACTTGGAATAACTTGAGTGAGAAGTTCTTATGCTCAAATCGGCTAGCCCTCATGTGTACACACCTTAGTGACAATTTCTTGAGCTATGGGGTCCTTATATATTGTGGCTATTAGGGTTACACCATGTAAATCATGTCTTTCCATATTCTTCATGCTCCATGGGCTAAAACCTCCATGGAGTATCCATGGGTTACTCCATGGGTTTAGCCCAACATGAAGAACTATGGATCATAAGCCCACATATATAAGAATGAATGATTTACATAATCAATCCCCATAAATTTAATTATTCTACTTTTGATCACAAAATTAATTCCAAATTAATTCTTGATCAATACTAATTAAACAATATGATTTCATATTAATATAGTAGAACTTATAATATATTAACAAATCATAAATATCCTTTTCTCACAAAATTCTATCCAAATTGTTCCGATGCCATGCAACCCAAATGCACCATGCCAAATCGGGTCAGGTACATACCAATTATAGTTATGGAGCTAGACACTAATCCAACAGTCTCCCACTTGGATAAGTCTAAAACTATTATTGCATATGACTCTGAAACGCGACTAGCGATCGTAGCTCTTAAAAGTTGTTGTCGAACTATGAACAAATAAATGACGCTTCCATTACATAAGGGATCATATATTCCTCCATTCTAGATATCATATGGACTGAGACATGGATTATAATTATTCTATTTGTCCATTTCTTGTTTCCCGATTTCCGATTTATGATGACCGACTAATTAAATAAAATCAAATCAGTTCAGGCTTGGCGAAGCACTTCGGGGTGTCATCACTAAATCATTGAGGGGCCCACAGATATTGCTTTTATCCCTTTAAGGTTAAAAGGAATGGATAAACTTCGACTCATATGCTCGTTCTACTACTTGTTGAATCATAAACAAAGGCACGTTTTATAACATCGAGTTACCAATGCGTTTCCGTACAATTACTATATAACCAACTCATAGGCAACAACTCATATCTCTAGGTTTGAAGAATATAAGATATTATCGTCTCATGATCACTCGTGATAAAATCCATGAAGTGAGTCAAATGAGCTTGGTTTTAATCCAATACTCAGAACTTATGAGCACTCATGAATGTTGCAGCAACTCTTGCTATGTCCAATACCTTGGACATCTACAAACAAGCTTCTTGACAGTCTTGACTTAATACCTACTTCCAACGTATTATAGACTGTGGATGGTTTAAATAACTTACTTATTCGGGAAGAATGACCTAGTTATTCTGAAAGTCAAAACATGCAAAGTGAAACACAAGAATAAACGAATCCAATATGGTCTCAGAACTTATGAATATAAATAGAACACCTTTTATTTATCACCATATTGATTACACATTATTCATTGCATACTGTTTCATATTATCAACTTTATACTTGAATTAAAACAATAGTTGTCCCATGCTCCAAGCATGTACATTATGTTTTTCTAAACACTAGTCATGCCATACACCAAGTTTGCACACTTTGTTTATCCAAACATTAGTTATGTCATACACCAAGTATGCACACTAAGTTTGTCTATGATCTTTACTTTGTGAAATAGATCGATTGAACATTATTCCAGTGATTCTCATTTCACAATCCCAAATCCTTACTACAAATGCAAGAATTCCAAATTCTTGCCATTTAGCAAAATCTATTAGATTTTAAACTTATATGCATTAATCCTCTTGTAATGATTATGCACAAAGCCACAAAGACTTGTCAACAGACATTACAGAGTATTCCAACGGAGATCACTCCATGGAAACGAAGTCTCAAATTCAAAGTACATTGCTTTGAACATCCTTCTTGCATTAAGCTTCCTAATCTTACACAAATTTAATGAATAACTTCCACCTATGGGAACATTTCCATATTCCCATTTTGACTATCACTTCTGAACAAAAGTGGCCTCTTTTCAGAAATGTCAATATGGTCCTTCCAAAATTAACACTATACTTTCAACTGTCCCTGAGCAACCAATCTTTGGTAAACATTAGATTGTCCTCGACAATTTCTTAATCAAATTAGTCATTTCCAGTTCTAGTGCTTTTTCCCACTTAATGCTCTAGGCATTTGGAAAAAAATAGAACATATGAATATTATAGCACATGCAATCGATCGTATATTGGAATCATATGAGACACGATTCATGATGTCTCACATAAAAACATGATACTAGACCAGTCTTTTGCTATCATATTTCTATGTCTATTTGACATGTTCTCATAATTCAGATTATGAAAAGGGATGTTGTAATCACAATCAAATTTTAGAAAGCAAATAATGTTCCTATATATAGAATTTCCTTATGTTAAGCTATTCCAACATAATATTCATATATATACTTGACTAAATTTGATTAAAATCTCAATCTAAGATTTTTGGAATTGAAATGAGTTATGTTCCTATATATAGAATTTCCTTATGTTGAACCATTCCAACATAACATTCATATATATACTTGACTAAATTTCATTAAAATCTCAATCTTAGCTTTTTAGAATTGAAATGAAGTACATTTCCCTCTCCCTTAATTATAGCAAAACAACTTTTCCCAATTGAAACTTTTGTTTTGTATAATTAACATTTCTAACTTGCAACACTTATCATAATTATCATGCTCCCACTAACAAGATGATTATTAGCATAACACTTATGCTCCCACTAGCTTTGACATGTACTCAGAAATCAGTTGGACTTCTAGAAATCAATACTTTATTGACTTTCTTACCAAAGTTCAGACATCTGATACGACATGCTTAGATAAAACTTTATCAAAATCATACACCTTTTCTTAGATAGCACACATGTGTGTCTAAACAATTTCAGAACTATGAAAAGGGATGTCGTAATCATAGTCTCAACTGTTTAGACCTTTTCCATTCCTCACAAGTCCATGTTAGTGTGTCAGTTAACCATACATGCTCCACTAACGACTTTGAGAATGCAAATATCACAATTGATATCTTAAGACCTACTTAGTGAAAGTGTTTCCTCACCATCATTTTCATGAATCGGAGAGAAACCTTATGACACTTAGATTTTATGGTTTATGTGTTCCTATCCATGTGAATTTGTCAAAACCATAATCTCAAGACAAGTTTTGTGACAAATCTAAACTCATATGGATTGAACTTGTGCAGTCTTAACTTCTTGCCACCTGGCAGCATAAGGGCATGCCATTGCTACCAAGTTGTTATGCAACCAATTAAGAACTCTCAAAACTCATATGTAAAGTCAACTTTAACTAGAATGGGCACATAAATAGGAATATGTCAACACGATAGGTTATAAACCTCACGTCGTGTGCTAGTGATAAACTACATGTTTTTATTCTTGATTAGATCTTGAAATGCTTTCAGGATCTTTAAGACTCCCACTGTCCTCGTGACATATAAGACTCTCTTGCCAAATATTCAAGAGATAATGCAGATTCTTTATGAAGACAATCACTTCACACAATTGGCCTTAGTTGGTCTTTGTTTTATCCAAAACATCACAGCTTACCAATTTAAAATGTATAAGAGTGGTGCACATTTTACTCTTGCATTTGACAAGTGTTAATAAACATTCTTTAAGATGTGTCACTCAAATTACAATCTTGGAGCATGACTCTACGAATTGTTTTGGAACGAAGTATGACTCATCTTCTTGATTTAACCATTTCAACATTTCATGATTCCTCTTCGTATCCATAGGAATGCACTAAGATGTCCTTAGAGGACCAATTGTGATATGGTTTCTTAATCATTAAGATGATCACAAAACATGATACTAAATACTCACCCGTCTTTTCAAATTTGAGAAAATTTTATCTTTCCTCCAAATTTGATTCTTCTTATTCATTCTGCCATACATCGAAACTTTTGCAATGTTTCAGAATTATACTTAAACTTGTAAGTATAACCATATTTACTAAAATTTATTAAATCATGACGAATAGTCTTGTCGATCTTTTTGGTGGACTTGACCAGTGCATAAGAATGTGTACTCGATCCCTTAGTCCTTCACTTAACTCACATATACATGTGAACAAGGAATTAGTCTTAATTTTCCAAAGATGAAAATTCTCATTCAATATACGATTCAACTTGCATGATTCCAAGTTTCTATTCAACTAAAAACTTGGGTGATGAGAATCTTTCCTTAATTGGTAAATGTAGACACTACTGTTGGAATAGTGTCTAAGCCCGTAACTATATTTGGTATGTACTTGACCCGGTTGTGCATGGTCCTTTTGAGTTGCCTTCTCCAAAGCAACTTGACAAGGTAATTTAAGGAGAAAGAGAGAATATTGTGGTTTATTAATATATTATAAGAATAATATAATAAAGGAGAAATCATATTTATTTAATTAGTATTGGTCATAAATTAATTAGGAATTAATTTGGTGACTAAAAGAGATTAATTAAATAAAAGGGTATAAACTGTCAAACGTATGATAGTTGAGTTTTGGGCTGGAGAACCTAATGGACTAAGGGGGAACGAAATTATGATGGGGATCCATAATATTTTCGTCCAAGGGCCCCAATCTACAAGGTTCTATGGGCTGCTTAGTGATTAAGCTGTCCATTAGGGTTTAGGTTGAAACCCTAGCAGCCAGCAGTATAAATAAGACCCCTAGGCTATAGAAATCGGCTACCACTTGATTCTAAGAGAACCCTAGGCCGATTTCAGCACCTCTCTCGCCCTCTCTCATATTGCCTTCTTGCTTTTGGTGTTTGTGAACCATTAGAGGAGTTATATTTGTGACTCTAAGCTCAAGATCAAGAAGATTACAAGGATTCAAGCTACTTGAAAGAGGTAAACCACTTAGATCTGTTTTCTTTATGATAATTTCGAATTATATATGATAGATCTAGGTTTGTAATCTTGGAATCAAAGCATGTACAATAGAGAAACCTAGATCCAAGCATTAGGGTTTGTATGAGCACATAAGAATGTTTCTTATGCATAAAACCCATCAACTACCACATACGAAAGAATCAAATTCATATTTCCAATACTGCTAGAAACATTAAAAAATCAACATTTCATAAATGCCATTGCAAGGAGATATAATAAAATAAATTAAAACAAAAGTTTATTTATTTACAAATACGGAAAAAAAAATCCTTACAATGCACCTTTAAATGAAAACTATGCTATTACATATTTCCTAGCAATTTAATCATAACTCCTAAGCAACAACTCAAAAATCCAATCTACGAACCATGCGATTGAAATCCATCTTCGCGATCAGATTCAACATACTCTTCTTTTAAGTTTCCTTCCCTTTGCTTGATCCTATCATACATCAAACTGTATTAAGAATCTTCAAGTAGGAACTTAAGAGAGTTAGATAGTGGACTTACCTGAAGCAGAATCAAACTTTTTGACTTGACCTTCTCTTAGATCTTTCAGGTAGTTAGGGCAGCTTCACAACCAACGCCCCTTCCTTTGGCAATAGAAACATATGGACCCTTTGGGAATGGTACACAGGACTATCTCAGACTTATCCTTTCTTTTTACCATTTGGTCAACCGAGTTGACTATGGCCGATCCCTTTCCATTGGGATGAGAAAGCTTTTCTGGATATCCAATGTTACCATTGTCAATGTCCATGGTAGTTTGGGGAGTTGATATTTTAATCAAATTTGCTTTACCAGTGCTCTAAATCATTGTTGATTCAGCAGCACCAAGCAAATAGATAAGATCATTAAGGGTCATGTCATAGTTTGTTTCATAGTAGTCCTAAAGGAAACTCACTATGTGACTTAGAAAGTGATTGAACAACCAACTTTCTCAAGACTTTGACACCCAACTCTCCCGTCTTGTCAATATGTGACTTCATCTCCAAGATGTGAGCACACACATAGACCTTGCTTGCCAATAGGGTTTGATTGACCTTGAACTATTCAAGAACTTGTGGGTTAGGGAGAATAATTGGAGGAAGTGGAGGAAGTGAAGTATGATTTCCATGAGACAACCACGGGACATCATCTTCATTAGGAAAGCTTGTTCCATGAGATTTGGGAAGATCATTATTGTCTCAACTATACATTTACAATGGGAGAAATTCAAGTTAGTTGATTTAAAGTCCTTAATTTAACACCCAATATGAAATATTAAGGATAGGACCCAACACAATATTTTATAACTTGGAAGAGGGATTCCGTAATCCAAGCTATAGAATATTTGAAGGTAGGCGAATGACAATTCACCAATTTCCACCATGAAAAACGAAATAATTTATTAGGTTTTAATTGGATTTGAAACTCCTAGATCTTCTGAGATTCATTGAACTTTTCAATGGCATGTTTCAATCTCGATTGTGCCCTCTCAAGTTTTATGACTAGGATGTTGAGGATCACAATACAAGGTGTGAACAACCATGCAAATATACTTGGTATCCTTAATAATTATCACTTAATCGATGTCTCGGTTAACCACACGCGCTCCACCGATCCTATGATAAATATTAAGTTACCCTTTACCTACCTTGTTAAATCTAGGTTAGTGTGCCGGTTAACCACACACGTTCTACTAACGATTTAAGCAAAGTGAAAAGTGTAATTTCATGGGTTAGCACCAAATTCACATTTTCCTAAAGTAACTAAGATTGGGAATTTATAAAAGGTTTAGTTACTTTATATTTATCATTATACTTATAATGAAGGGAGAATTAGAGTCCTGTCAAACCCATTCGGCTAACGACCCTCCACCAGTCAAGGAAGCAGTGGGTGAGAGTGGACACCCATTAAATTGCCATTTTATAGGTAGTAACCTTATACCCCCCTTATAGACCGGCTTCGTGAATGAGGCCTACTAACGGTAAGACTGACTTTGTTCTTATATATATATATATATATATATATATATATATATATATATATATATATATATATATATATATATAATTAACTTATAATACTATAAAGTATAAGGGTTGAATTTTAACTTTTAAAATTCTACGGGTTTAACTTGGAATTAAAGTATTCATGAGGGGAAAGTTTACAAATTCCAAAACTTGAGGGGAAGTTTTGAACTATTCAAAAACTTTTAGATTTTCGTAACTTATGAGTTTAATTAAGGTTTTAAAAACTTTAATGAAGAGACTCTTGAACATCCATAACTTGAGGACCAGTTATGGAGTTCGTAAAACAAAAAAAAAACTCTTTAAATGTGTAACCTACGCATTTTAATGAATCTTTAAAAGAAATGACTTTTGGTAATCAATAAGTTGAGGACAAATTATGGAATGCATTAAAATACATTTAGATCAAGAATTAACTAACAACCAATTTGCAAATAATTCCAATGATCTACCAAAACTAATAAGTGTATGAACAATCATATCAACAATTTCAAGAATTACATAAACACATAAACTTGAAATTTTGATAATTACCTTGAAATTTGTTTACCATAATCAATACCACATCAAAAATAGGTTTTATAAGTCCAAAACAGTTTAAGGTAATGATTCTAGACCAATTCTAACCTTAAAGCACGAAAATCTGCCAACTGGAAGACAAACTCGTCGAGTTCCTTACAAGAAATCATCAAGTTCATGCCTTCACATATGAACTCGTCGAGTTTATAGCCAGAACTCGTCGAGTTTTCGGTTTGGGCAGATTCTCAACTTTGAAAAATAAGTTGCATCAAGTATAATTGAAAACAAGCCTATGCTCTGATACCACTAAAGGGTTATGAGCATTCTAACACTCCTATGGTGTACATGGAACCCTATAAACCTTGGATCTATGTTTTCTCTATTATACATGCAAATATTCTATATTCCACGGTTTCATCCTAACTAGCATAATAAGAAGTAACTATACTACAAGAAACTAGTAGAATGACATACCTATAAGATGGAGTAGCTTGATTCCATGGAGCTTAAGAGCCTAGTGCCTGAAGTGTGACACCTCAAATGGTTCACACAACAACAACAACAACAACAACAACAACTTGGAATAACTTGAGTGAGAAGTTGTTATGCTCAAATCGGCTAGTCCTCATGTGTACACACCTTAGTGCCAATTTCTTGAGCCATGGGGTCCTTATATATTGTGGCTATTAGGGTTACACCATGTAACTCATGTCTTTCCATATTCTTCATGCTCCATGGGTTAAACCTCCATGGATGGGTTACTCCATGGGTTTAGCCCAACATGAAGAACTATGGATCATAAGCCCACATATATAAGAATGAATGACTTACACAATTAACCCCATATATTTAATTAATCTACTTTTGATCACCAAATTAATTCTTGATCAATACTAATTAAACAATACGATTTCATATTAATATATTAGAACTTATAATATATTAACAAATCATAAATATCCTTTTCTCACAAAATTCTATCCAAATTGTTCCGATGCCATGCAACCCAAATGGACCATGCCAAATCAGGCCAGGTACATACCAATTATAGTTATGGACTTAGACACTAATCCAACACTTAATTATGTATGGTCGTGATGCATACACTAAGCAACTACAGTAATGATGTTAACTTCATATAAGGAAAACTCTAGGCTATCAAGCATCGTACAATCAGGCAATTCTATCATGCAATTCCTGAAGATCCCTAGCCTAGTACTAGCATGTTGTTCTATCATATCACAAAATCAAATAATCCATAAGGAATTTTGGGGTCTACTTACTGGCTTCGGCTGATCGTACACTTGCATCCTCCTTTATATTTTTGAAAACCATTTGAAAAATCATTTTAAAATCTTGTCCTTAGTTTGAGACGGGAGACACAAAAGTGTTTCCTCCAATTCACTCAAACCTAGACTTTGATACCAACTTGTAACATCCATAAAAACTCATGCCAAATTTAAACTTTTTAAAACGTTTCAAGACCTATGATTATTACAAAACTTGTTTTCAAAATACTATAATATCATAGTATCCTAGAATCAAATCATGAAAACATAAGGAGGTGTACGATCACGCCTTCACCTTCCCGCGATCATCAGAAGTACCTGAAACAAAACCAACAACTATAAGCCCGAAGCTTAGTGAGTTCCCTAAAATACCTATACATAGCAAATAGCACATATACAAATTACAACATGTAAAGGGACCACAAATCTACAGACTGGATTACCCGTGAGCCCACAGTGCGAGTCTAGCTTGCCTTTCAGACCTAAAACTCACACCTGCCCCCCCCCCCTCCGAGCCCACAACATAAGTATGGATTGCTCTCAAGCCCACAACTTATAACTAGCTTACTCCCTAGTCCTTGGACTAGAATACAAAATATTTGCCCACAGTACGAGTCTGGAATGCCCTGTCCGGCCCTTAGCTCGTATCTGGAATGCTCATGAGTCCTCAGTATGAGTCTGGCATGCCCTGCCAGACCCTCAGCTCATATGTGGCATACTCTAGGGTTTGTTGGCTACCGCATAGAGCCATACAGCCTCAACCCATCAACACAACATGTCGACATATAACAACTAAATGCACATACAGATAACCAAACAGTAACGTAGGTAGTCGTACAGATCTACCAAACTGACATAGCAACTAGCATGCATAACTATCTCATACTCCACATATCATCAAATACAAGGATATAAGATCCAATGGGTCCGCCTTAGTGCCTTCGACCCCTAAGTATAGTGAGGACAACTTACCTTGCAAGTAGCCCGGGATGATAAATGTCAAACTCCCCAAAATACAGCTCCAACTCCAACACCTACATCAACCAATGATCCACTTCCATAAATTCCGAAATTACTAAAATACCCCCTAGACATCAAACAGGTCAACCCTCGGTCAAAGTTAAAGTCAATGATCAAGGTGAACAGTCCATGTTGACCCTGAATGGTTTTGAGAATTCTAACACTCCTAAGGTGTACATGCAACCCTAGAAACCTTGGATCTATGTTTTACTAAGATACATGAAAATTTGATTTTCCAAGGTTCTTAACCTAACTATCATGGCATGGAGAACTTTGAAACATAAAAGCTAGTACAAGAACATACCTTTTTGTTGCTTGGATTCCTTGAGAACTTTGTGAGTCTAGCACCCCAAGTGTGATGCTCAAATGTTTCACACAACACCACAACTCTTGGAATAACTTTGAGAGTACTTTATCACTCAAAATTGGCTAGCCTTCTTGTTCTACACATAGTGCCGATTTTAGTACCCCATGGGGTCCTTTTATAGTTGTGTCACAAGTAGAGTTACAACATGTAAACCCTAATTGATATGGCTTTTCATATTCCATGATCCATGGGTTTATAACCTCCACGGACTATCTATGGAGCACCTTATGGGTTTTATCTCAATTCAATAAACCATGGATCATTAGCCCGCTATAAAAGAATAGATGATTTACACAATCAACCCATATATTTAATTAGTCTCCTTTTGATCACCAAATTAATTCTAAATTAATTCTTGATCAATACTTATTAAATAATATTATTAATATATTAGAACTTATAATATATTAATAAACCTTAAGTGTCCTTTCTCTCATTAAGTCCATCCAAGTGTTGCAATGCCATGCAACCCAAATGCACCATGCCAACCGGGTCAAGTACATCCCAGAAATAGTTATGAACTTAGACATCTAATCCAACAGTCTCCCACTTGGATAAGTCTAATAACTATATTTGCAAGAATGACTTCAGGAACCGATCAGCAATCATAGCTCTTTCAAAGTCTCGTGGAACTGAGATGATGATGATACGCTATTTAAGATAAGTGATCATATTATCCTCTGTTCTAGATATCAGCCGGACAAATACATGTAACAATATATTACTTATTGTCCAGCAGTTTGTTTCCTGATTTCCGATTTGTTTGACATAGAACTTAATTGAACACATCAATTTAGTTCTAACTGGGCCCAGTACATAGGTCAAAATAAATTAATAAGGGGCCCAGATATTGCTTCTAATCCAAGAAGGAATAGATAAACTTCGACTCATATGCTTGTTCTACTACTCGTTGAATCATACACAACGGCACGTTTTATAACATCGAGTTACCAATGCGTTTTCATACAATCAATGTATAACCAACTCATAGTCAGCAACTCATATCTCTAGGTTTGATGTAACGCACCGATTCTCAGGTATTGATTTAATGTGTGAGTTTTTGATTTCAAGGGCTACTCGACGAGTTGATCGCCCTACTCGTCGAGTAGCAGTAGGTTGGTCCACGTATTTTAATGACCTACTCGCCGAGTCCAAGAAGGGACTCAATGAGTAGGAGTTGGCAGATGAAACCCTAAATCTTGGGGTTTTGCACCCTATTTAAAGGATCATTGGCCTCCCCCAGCCTCCCTTTTACTGCCCTTGTCCCTCTCAAACCCTAAATCGTGTGTCTGAGTGTTATTTTGGTGTGTTCAAGCTTGGTGGAGGAACTTTGAAGAAGGAAACACTTGGGGAAGCAAGGAAATCAAGGATAGGAACTCGGGGGAGCTAAGAGATTCTTCAATTTTCACTCTCTGGAAGGTATTAAGCTGTTCCTTTAGCTCATCTCTCTTATAACCTCTTTTGGATGGGTTTTATGAAAGGTTCCCCATGTTTAAGCTAAGATCTGAAGTTGTAACTTTAGATCTGGACTTCCTTTGACCTCTAGATCCTTAAAGTCATCAGCCTTGCCTAGTAGGAGCTTTCCCTCAAGCGTGAGACTTCATTGCAAACTTAGTTTTGCCATTTAAGGGTCTTAAAGCCTTGCATGCACGTAAAGTTTGCGACTTTACGTGATAAACATGACCTAGAAGCTTGGATCTGTAATTTGGAGCCTTACCATGGCTTAAAAAGCGTCTGCATTGATGAAGGTCTGCAAGGACTCGGCGAGTTAGAGGAAAAACTCGGCGAGCCCGTCGAAGAAGGCCATGAACTCGACGAGTTGGATGAACAACTCGGCGAGTCCATTGAAGATTGCCTTGAGTTTGACAAGTCGTGCGAAGACTCGGCGAGTTGGCTAGGGTTTTCCGCAAGTTCTTGGAAACGTATGAAGTCGGCAAGTTAAAGGGGAACTCGACGAGCCAATCAAGGATTTCACGACTTCTCGAGTTCAGGAAAGACTTGACGAGTCGGTGAACTGCACTCGACGAGTCGAGTCAACATGGACTGTTGACTTTGACTCGAACCAAGGGTTGACCAGTTGACTTTTGAGGGTATTCTGGTAATTTGGAGATTTATGAAAAAGGGTTTTATGGTAACTATAGGTGGTGGAGCTCGTGTCGGTGATCCGGGGGTTGAGCTTTCTAGTTTCAGACGACAGTTGCGAGGTGAGTTATCCACACTATACTAAGGGGTCTAAGGCACTAAGGCCGGCCCATTGGATATACTATCCTAGCTGTGTTAGATGTTGAGTATGACTTAGTATGCATGCTAGTGGTTATGCCTGTTAGGTAGGTTTGTAGGACTACCTATGATGTTATATGATTATTGCATGCTCGATTCTTATGATTTATGTGTTAGTTATATGGGATGGGTTGAGGTTGTACTGGTTCGTGCGGTAGCCAACAAACCCTAGGAGCATTCCAGTTACGGGCTAAGGGAGACTCGTACTGTGGGCTCGGGAGCATTCCAGTTACGGGCTAAGGGAGACTCGTACCGTGGGCTCGTGAGTATTATAATCTGTAGGGTTGTGGACCTGCGATGTGTTGTTCTGTTTAGTTTGTAATGCTATGATATTGTTGATATCGTTATGTGGGCTGTATGTGTATCGGTATTTTGTGGATGACTCACTAGGCTTTTGGGCTTATAGTTTCAGTTTATTGTTTCAGGTACATTAGGGGATCGCGGCAAGGCAAAGGCGTGATCATACGGCTCCTCCTATTATGTTTATGTTTCTGGGAAAACTCTGATAATTAGTATTTTGAAAACAAAGTTGTAATGTTTTTTATGAACTTGACATGTCTTTTTAAAGTTTAAATTGGATTGAAATTTTGGGTGTTACAAGTTGGTATCAGAGCATTTGTTTGAGTGAATTGGAGGAACACTCGTGTAACTCTAGTTTCAAATCAAGGAAAGGATTTTCAAAATGATTTTTCAAAAAGGTTTTCAAAATAAATAAAGGAGGATGCAGGGTGTACGATCAGCCGAAGCCAGTAATGTAACACCGTAAATTTCAAAATAATTTTTCGCATAATATAAAACATATTGATTTAATTTTCATAAAAACATCAATGTTTGAAACTCCAATCCAAGTCATACAAGGAATCCCAAGATCACATAACATAAAAATCCCATGTGTGTGTACTGATCAAGACGACGCCTTCCCACGGTCATCACTAGTACCTGAAACAAAAAACATCAACACTGTAAGCTCAAAGCTTAGTGAGTTCCCCAAAATACCGCGCATAACACATATTCGCCACTCGAGGCTATAACTCTGTGGGTCCGTAGACCCTACTCTGTGAACCCTATGGGAACCTTCCGGTTCCAACTCTATAAACATGCACAACATAAATCACATAGAAATAATGTAGTACAACACATAACATACATATAGCATACAAATACTCTGTCACATAACTCTGATTACCTACTCAAGGTAAAGTATAGTGAGAAGACTCACCTCGCGTATCTCGATAACTCGAAATCCCGGAAATCACTCGCGCTCGATCCTCCGAGCTATAATCCTCCTATAAAACAATATATCTCTAATTAACACTTTCTCAACTAAGGTTGATTACCCCTATCAAGTAAACACTGGTCAACTCTGGTCAACGGTCAACTTTGACCGGACTCGGCGAGTGCACTAGAGCGACTCGGCGAGTCTATACGTGTTTAGTGACTCCCTAGGATCCTCTCTTGACACGTCGAGTACTTCCCTGACTCGACGAGTTCCACCTGGCATGAATCGCGGGGCCACCACGACTCAACTCGCCGAGTCTCAAGAACAACTCGGCGAGTTCCAGCTCGACTCAGACCACCTGTCAACCCTCTCTAACTCTCCCTGACTCACTGAGTCAACCCCTTAACTCAGCAAGACCACTCGCTGAGTGGTTATGGACAATCTTCATGCTACTCGCCGAGTCTGTTCTTCGGACTCGGTGAGTCTAAGCGATGCATGAACTCAAACTCACTCCTGAGGTCAGATCCGTTCCACTAACTCATAGATCCAATCCTTCCAAGCAAATTCATCACGTAAAGTTACAATCTTGGTGCTCATGCAAAGGTCCAAAGGCCTTATTTGATGATATGGTCTCTAGAATGCTATTCTAAGCTCATGGCCTCCATTAACACTCATAAAGCTTGAGGGAAAAGAGTCTCTAGACCTCTTTGGGTCCAAATCTAAAGAATCAACACAAAAAGAGGCCAATCACCCCATTAATCATTCCACAAAGAAGCCCTTAACTCTAAGATTTGCACCAAGGGCTGAGAAAGGAACGAATGGTTACCTCAAATGAAGTCTCTGGACACAGGAATCACTGGATTAGCACCTCCTTGGTCTCCTCTTGCCTTGATCCTCTTCTATATGCAAAATCACCCACAAATAATCAAAGATCCTCCTCTTCTCTCTCACAAAACGCTCAAGGACTCTTTTAGGGTTCTCTCTGGGGTTGGTGGCCGCAAATGACAGCCATAAGCCCCTTTAAATAGGTCTCATACCCTAGAAATCAGGGTTTCATTAAACAGCGTGGACTCGCCGAGTCCGGACGCGAACCCTTTCCCAAACCGCGATCATACTCGGCGAGTTTGAGCTCCAACTCGCCGAGTCTCCTCACAAAACACCAAAAATTAGAAGAATAAATTAATACCTGGGAATCCGGGCTGGTACAATTCTCCCCCACTAAAACTAGACTTCACCCTCAAAGTCTCGCTCTGCAAATAACTCCGGATGCTGCTCACGCATCTCACGCTCCAGCTCCCAAGTCATCTCGGACCCCTTCCGATGCTGCCACTGAACCAAAACCAGGGGTACCTCCTTTTTCCTCAGAACCTTGATTTTCTGATCTCTGATTGCCACTGGTCTCTCAGCATAATTTAGGCTCGCATCCACCTGAATATCCTCTAATGGAACCACTGCCGACTCATCGGCTATACACTTCCGCAGTTGCGACACATGGAAGGTGTCGTGAATCTGCCCCAACTCTGCTGGCAAATCCAAACGATAGGCTACCTAGCCTACCCTCGCGATCACTCGGAATGGACCAATATATTTGGGCCCCAACTTGCCCTTCTTCCTAAATCGAATCACTCCTTTCCAAGGAGAGACCTTCAGGAGTACAAGGTCGCCGACCTGAAACTCAAGCTCGGACCGGCGTCTGTCTGCATAACTCTTCTGACGACTCTGAGCGGTCAACAACCTTTGTCTGACCTGCTGGATTTGCTCTGTCGTCCGAAGCACGATCTCTGTACTGTTCATCACCCCTTGTCTAACCTCTCCCCAACAAATGGGGGTCCGACACCTCCTCCCATACAACAGCTCAAAGGGTGGCATACCAATGCTCGAATGATGGCTGTTGTTGTAGGAAAACTCTGCCAAGGGCAAATATGCATCCCAGCTACCCCCGAAATCTAACACACATGCCCGGAGCATGTCCTCGAGCGTCTGAATAGTCCGCTCACTTTGACCGTCTGTCTGGGGATGATATGCGGTACTAAAATGCAGTCTAGTACCCAACTCCTCATGAAACTTCTTCCAGAATCTAGAAGTGAAACGCACATCACGGTCTGAAACAATCGAGATCGGAACACCATGCCGAGATACCACTTCCCTCACATACACCTCTGCCAATTTCTATGTTGAAGAACTCTCGCTGATAGCAAGAAAGTGAGCGCTCTTCGTGAACCTGTCCACAATCACCCAAATTGCATCAACTCCTCTGGTAGTCCTTGGCAATTTGGTGATGAAATCCATGGTGATCTATTCCTACTTCCATTTGGGAACCTCCAATGGCTGCAACTTACCATGCGGCCTTTGGTGCTCGGCGTTAACCCTACGGCAGGTCAAGCACCTCTCAACGAACCACGCAACATCCCTTTTCATACAGGGCCACCAATACTCCTTTCTCAGGTCCAAATACATCTTAGTGGCCCCAGGATGGATCGAAAATTTCGACCGATGAGCCTCTTCCATCAAAATGGTACGCGTTCCTCCCACAAACGGCACCCAGATACGCCCCTAAAATGTCATAAGCCCTCGACCATCGGTAACGAACTCTGAAACCAAACCAACAACTCGTTCTTTCTTCTACATCTCAGGTTGCACATCCTCGGCCCGTACCCCACGAATGGCATCCAACACTGGAGCTATCACAGTCAATCTCAAACATACATCCCACAATGGGGTGCTCTCTGCACTGCGGCGCAGTGCATCGGCTACAACATTAGCCTTGCCTGGGTGGTACAAGATCTCACAATCATAATCCTTGACCACATCCAACCACCTTCTCTGTCGCATGTTTAGGTTGGGCTGATCCATCAAATATTTCAAACTCTTATGGTCCATGTATATCATACACCGAACCCCATACATGTAGTGACGCCAAATCTTGAGGGCGAACACCACTGCCCCCAACTCTAGATCATGGGTGGGGTATCTCATCTCATGAGGCTTCAGCTGCCTCAATGCATATGCTATCACATGCCCTCTCTGCATCAGCACCGCCCCCAACCCCAAAATCGATGCGTCACAGTATACCACAAAGTCCTCCATCCCTCCTAGGAGGGCTAACACCGGGGCTTCGCATAACCTTTGGCAAAGTGTCTCAAAGGAGGCCTGCTGCTCGGGGCCCCATGAAAAAGCAAGACCCTTCCGGGTCAACCTGGTGAGTGGCACTGCGATCTTAGAGAAATCCTTGATAAATCTCCGATAATACCCTGCCAACCCTAGGAAACTCCTGATCTCGGAGGGTGACCTCAGCACCTCCCAACTCATCACCGCCTCAACCTTGGCCGGGTCGACCAATATCCCTTTCTGGTTAACGAGATGTCCTAAGAACTGGACCTCCCGCAACCAGAAATCATTCTTGGAGAATTTGGCATAAAGCCTCTCCGATCTCAAAACTCTGAGAACCTCTCTCAAATGCTCCTCATGCTGCTCTCTAGATCTCGAATATACCAGAATGTCGTCGATAAATACAATCACCGACCGATCCAACATCGGCCTGCACACTCGGTTCATGAGATCCATGAACACTGTCGGGGCATTGGTGAGCCCGAAAGGCATCACCACAAACTCGTAATGCCCATAACGCGTCCTGAAAGCTGTCTTCTGGACGTCCTCATCTCGCACCCTCACCTGATGATATCCAGACCTCAAATCGATCTTGGAGAACCAAGACACTCCCTGCAACTGATCGAACAAATCGTCGATCCTCGACAACGGGTAACGGTTCTTGACCGTCAGCTTGTTCAACTCCCGGTAATCAATGCACATCCGGTGTGAACCATCCTTCTTCTTGACGAACAGGATAGGCGCTCCCCACGGCGAGCTGCTCGGCCGAATAAACCCCTTTCCTAGCAGCTCCTGAAGCTGCGAGGATAACTCTTGCATCTCTGGAGGTGCAAGGCGATAAGGCACCTTAGCGATAGGCGCGGCCCCCGGAACCCAGTCGATACTGAACTCCACTTGCCTCACAGGAGGCACACACGGCAACTCCTCAGGAAATACATTCGGGAACTCACGCACTACCGGAACCTCTTCAACTGACCACGGTCTCTCTAAATCCACCCGCGTATCCATCACATACGCCACAAAACCCTTACAGCCCTGCTGTAGACACTGCCTCACCCTAGCGGCCGAATAAAACATTGATCCTGAACGTGTACCCTCTCCGTACACCGTAAGAACTCATGGTCACCAGCTGTCGCTCACAGTCGATAACCGCACCGAATCTGCTCAACCAGTCCATGCCCACAATGACACAGACATCACCCATCGCAATAGGAACCAGATCAATCGGGAACTCAACATCGAAAATCTCGACTACGCACCCTCGGAGAACCTCCGTGGCGTATCTCACCCTCTCGTCAGCTATGGAAACTCTCAGAGGCCGACTCAACGCCTCACGACTAACACTGATATGCTGACTAAAATCCAAAGATACAAAAGACCAACTCGCACCCGAGTCAAATAACACCAAGGAAGGTACATAATTCACAAGAAAAGTACCTACGCATAACATAATATAAGCATAATATCTCAACATCAAAATAAATCCACGAAAGAATACATACCAGCCACGACATCGGGCGTTGCGCGGACCTCCTCCGCGGTCAACTGAAAAGCTCTCCCTCATGCCTTTGGCGCCTCGGAATACTCAGATATCGGCTCATACGACATCGGGCGTTGCGCGGACCTCCCACGAGGAGTTCGCCGCGAACTCCCGAATGTCTCTCCTCGAAATACTCAGATATCGGCTCATATGTGCCTGCTCGGTGGACACGTGCTCAGGGCAGAACATCGCCCTCTCATGGAACATCCTGGTAATCGTCGTAACAGACTCAGTACCCTGCTTGAGGGTCAGAAACTCCTGGGCCAAACGCTCCCTCTCCACCTGGGGAACGTACTCATCTTAGAACATGGTAGTGAACCTCTCCCAAGTCACTGCCGCAAGCTCAGCAGGTGTAAAGTGCGCCGTCACAAACTTCCACCAGTCCTTCGCTCCCAAGCGAAGCTGGTTCAGTGCGAACCGAACCTTCAAATGCTCAGGAGATGAGCAAGTGAAGAAATACCCCTCTATGTCAGAAATCCATCTCATAGCCGCCACCGGGTCCTGGGTCCCATCAAACTCTGGCGGTTTTGTGTTGCTGAACTCTCGGAACAGCAACGCATCACCACCCTGCGGCCTCACGGCAGCAATAGCTGTGGTAGCCGCTGCAACAGCAGCCTCAGAAAGAGCGGCATAACGCTCTTCAAAGGTCTCAATCAGCGTGGTCTTAATAGACCCGAACATCTCTGGTATCTCTGCCCTAATGGCCGCAGCCACCTCCTCATGGATGATCCGGCGGATCTCCTCATCACTGGTCTCACTGCTCTCAAGCATCAGACGTGTCCTCACCATGATCTACCTCTGAAATAGAACATACGATAAATTAGAATCCATTCGAGCATACTCACACTCGACAACTCATCCCTCCTTGATCCTTGGTATTCCAAAGATTCCTACTTGGGCTGTACACCGCTCCGGTGCTTTCAGTAGTACGGGCCCAATACTACTGTCTGCACCGTATCAGGATACACCCCAAGTCTTCCACTTCGGATTCCAAATCCCAAGTACTCTATCATGCATAATCCACTCTCTAACAGATCTCTCATAAGCCCCTCGCTGCTACCTACTCACTCTCAATCATCTCATAGCAGCTCACCTCTCCCTAGGCTAAGGCATCACAAATCAGGCCACTTTAGTCCTAATAGGAGTACCTAGCCTACTCTAGCATGAGAATACATCATATCAATATAAATATCACATAACATGAGGGTATTTTGGGAAATCACTGTTCGCGCGCGGACTGATCGTACACACAACTCAGCTCTGCGTTCTTCCAAACAACATCAACACTGTAAGCACAAAGCATAGTGAGTTCCTCAAAATACCACGCCTAACACATATTAGCCACTCGAGGCTATAACTCTGTGGGTCCTTAGACCCTACTCTGTGAACCCTCTGGTTCTAACTCTGGGAACCTTCTGGTTCCAACTCTATAAACATGCACATCATAAATCACATAGAAATAATGTAGTACAACACATAACATACATATAGCATACAAATACTCTGTCACATAACTCTGATTACCTACTCAAGGTAAAGTATAGTGAGAAGACTCACCTCGCGTATCTCGATAACTCGAAATCCCGGAAATCACTCGCGCTCGATCCTCCGAGCTATAATCCTCCTATAACACAATATATCTCTAATTAACACTTTCTCAACTAAGGTTGATTATCCCTATCAAGTCAACACTGGTCAACTCTGGTCAACGGTTAACTTTGACCGGACTCGGCGAGTGCACTAGAGCGACTCGGCGAGTCTATACGTGTTCACTGACTCCCTGGGATCCTTTCTTGACACGTCGAGTACTTCCCTGACTCGACGAGTTCCACCTGTCATGAATCGCGGGGCCACCATGACTCAACTCGTCGAGTCTCAAGAACAACTCGGCGAGTTCCAGCTCGACTCAGACCACCTGTCAACCCTCTCTAACTCTCCCTGACTCACTGAGTCAACCCCTTAACTCAGCAAGACCACTCGCTGACTGGTTATGGATAATCTTCATGCTACTCGCCGAGTTTGTTCTTCGGACTCGGCGATTCTAAGCCGTGCATGAGCTCAAACTCACTCCTGAGGTCAGATTCGTTCCATTAACTCATATATCCAGTCCTTCCAAGTACATTCATCACGTAAAGTTACAATCTTGGTGCTCATGCAAAGGTCCAAAGGCCTTATTTGATGATATGGTATCTAGAATGCTATTCTAAGCTCATGGCCTCCATTAACACTCATAAAGCTTGAGGGAAAAGAGTCTCTGGACCTCTTTGGGTCCAGATCTAAAGCATCAACACAAAAAGAGGCCAATCACCCCATGAATCATTCCACAAAGAAGCCCTAACTCTAAGATTTGCACCAAGGGCTGAGAAAGGAACGAATTGTTACCTCAAATGAAGTCTCTGGACTCAGGAATCACTGGATTAGCACCTCCTTGGTCTCCTCTTGCCTTGATCCTCTTCTATATGCAAAATCACCCACAAATAATCAAAGATCCTCCTCTTCTCTCTCACAAAATGCTCAAGGACTCTTTTAGGGTTCTCTCTGGGGTTGGTGGCCGCAAATGACGGCCATAAGCCCCTTTAAATAGGTCTCATACCCTAGAAATTAAGGTTTCATTAAACAGCGTGGGCTCACCGAGTCCGTCTTTTGGACTCGCCAAGTCCGGACGCGAACCCTTTCCCAAACCGCGATCATATTCGGCGAGTTTGAGCTCCAACTCGTCGAGTCTCCTCACAAAACACCAAAAATTAGAAGAATAAATTAATACCTGGGAATCCGGGCTGTTACAAGTAAGTAGACCCCAAAATACCATACAAGTTATTTGATTATGTGATATGTTAGAGCAGCATGTTAGAACTAGGCTAGGGATCTTCAGAAATTTCACGATAGAATTGTCTGATTTCATGATGCCTGCTAGCCTAGGGTTTCTTTTATATAAAATAGACATCATTACTGTAGTTGCTTAGTGTATGCATCACAGTTATATATAATTAAGATCTTATAGCCTGAGAATGTTTGATTTGGCCTTATGTTATGTTCTTGTTTGATTGGGAGCTTAGGGTAGGATTGGATATTCGAAAGTCTATAGGGTCCAGCATTATGTATGGCTAGCATACACTAGTGCTACAGGGTTGGTGGATGTTTCATGGATAGGTGGGTTGAGTGAGGCCGGGAGGCCAGTTATAAGATGTTTATCATTCCTCTAGGGTGATAATTGAGTGCTCACCATGTTGTGTATTCAGTTAGGGCATTGTGATGATGCTTGAGACAAATATGGGTAGGTGAGGAAGGTAGTATGGGCCCGTACTACTGAAAGCATAGGACCCATATGCGTATCAAGTAAGTCACAATCCCTAGGGTTAGTAGGGAGTTGGCTCCCTGTTATTTATATGGATCATCGAATATCTTGTGGTATGTTTCAGAATGTTGATGACGAGGTGCTTCGTGGTCGGATCTGGTTCGGGATTAGGATCAGGGGACAGAGGCCAGGAGGGGCCGACAACACCAGAGTCGGTGGTGCAGATGGGTACATAGGAGTTGGATTCCAGGATTCGAGAGATCCTGCATGATGAGGTTGCTGCTGCATTCCGGGCTCAGTTCCCGGAGATGTTCGGGTCGATTAAGACCGCCATGGTGGAGTATTTTGATGAGTGCTACGCAGCCCTTGCAGAGATAGCCGCTGCAACAGCTGCATCAGCTGTATCAGCGGCAGGGGGAGGAGTTTGTAACACCGTGAATTCCAAAAACAAAATTTTCATTTAAATAATCAATTTAATATTAAAACACTTGTTTAAAATCTTATTCACATTCGAATTTCAAAACATAGTTTCTTTTTCATTATAATAGAAGACCAGGATCCTCCAAAGCATAACTCTTTCTTCGGTGTGTACAATCGAACCGTTGCCATCCCACGCTACGGTAAGAACCTGAAACAACATAACATAAACAACGTAAGCACGAAGCTTAGTGAGTTCCCCAATATACCTTACGCACATACGCCCTCCGGCCCGGACCTTTCGGTCCTCATAACATTGCCTTCCGGCCCGGATCTTTCGATCCACATAACATTGCCTTCCGGCCCGGATCTTTCGATCCACATAACATTGCCTTCCGGCCCGGATCTTTTCGATCCACATAACATTGCCTTCCGGCCCGGATCTTTCGATCCACATAATATATATCGCCTTCCGGCCCATAACATACATAGCACATATAACATATAACAAACCACATATAGCATACATGTCACATATCATATCCGACCTTACGATCACACAGTCAACCCTTCCGGGTACAGTATAGTGAGAAGACTCACCTCGCGGACACTGGAAGATAGCAACTCCTAAAATCCCTTGCACTTGATTCTCCGAGCTACAAGCTCCCTGTAACATCATATATCCCTTATTTAATACTTCTATCTTCCACGTTAACTGGCCCTAAGAAATCACACCAGTCAACTCTGGTCAACAGTCCATTGTCAGCTCGAATGGACTCGGCGAGTTCCCTAGAGGCTCGGCGAGTCTGGTCGTCCTTCAATCCTCTACAGTTCCCCTTCTACTCATCGAGTATCCTCTTTGACTCGACGAGTCACCCCTGGAAGAATCGCGGGGCCACCCCGACTCCACTCGCCGAGTCTGAAGAACAACTCGGCGAGTCCCAGTGAATCTTCAAGCTACTCGCCGAGTCTGATCATCCGACTCGGCGAGTCCACGCCATGCAGTCGATCAAACTGCTTCCTGAGATACCTATTTTCCCGAAATACACACTCATGGGACTTCTGGACCTCTAACCATCCTATTACTGGGTTACAAACACTTGGGTAACAATATAATAGTCTCTCTAATCACCAAATGGGTTTCATAAACCCTAAATCCATGCACACATTCACATAACAGAAAATAATCCGAAAGGTTACCTGAATCATACACTCTCAGTGTCCCCAAGCCTCAAAACGTGATTCCCTTGCTGTCCCAAAAGCCAAAACCTTCTCCCTCTTGGACAATAACTTCCTCACACCACCAATGATCTTCAATCCTTGTTCTGGATGCCCACAACCGATTTAGGGTCCTTCTCAGTCGGCCAAAAGGCGAACAATGGAGGCATAAGATCCATTAAATACTTCCCAAACCGAACGGCTAGGGTTTTCCACTGAACAGCGTCGACTCGCCGAGTCCATACCTGGACTCGTCGAGTCCAGTCGCGAACCCGCGACCAAATCTGCGACCCTACTCGGCGAGTCTGGCTCCAACTCGCCGAGTCTCCCCTTTAAAACACCCCAAAAATGCAATTTAACAATACTTGAGATTTTGGGCTGTTACAATTCTCCCCCACTAGAACTAGACTTCGCCCTCGAAGTCTCACTCTGAAAATAGATCCGGATGCTGCTCCCGCATCTCACACTCCGACTCCCAAATCATTTCTGATCCCCTCCGATGTTGCCACTGAACCAATTCCAGAGGTACCTCCTTGTTCCTCAGAACCTTGATCTTCCGATCTCCGAAGGCCACTGGCCTCTCGACGTAACACAGGCTCGCATCCACCTAATCGTTCTCTAGTAGAACCACTGCTGACTCATCCGTTATACACCTCTTCAACTGCGACACATACCAGTGTCATGGATCCGTCCCAAATCCGTTGACAGCTCCAGACGATAGGCCACCCTTCCTACCTTCGCACCTTCACGAAAAGACCCAACATACCGGGCCCCCCCCCCATTTACTCCTCTTCCTAAATCGAAGCACCCCGACAGAAATACGAAGTCGCTGACCTGAATCACATGCTCGAAACGGCGTCTGCCTGCATAACTTTCCTGTTAACTCTAGACGATCACTAACTCTCTTTAACCTGCTGAGTCCGCTTTGTCAACTAAAGTACGAACTCTGAACTGCTCAGCACTCTCTGTAATCGGAAATTACCCAAGATGCACTCTGCTCCAAATCTCAACGATCACTCAACCCACAAGGGTTAGGAAACCTTGAACCACCGGATCCCCGATCCAAAGCCCACTCTGCCCATTCTGAACCGACTGAGAGATCCGTTCTCCCTCTCAGATCAACTCTCACAAGTTCCCCTCTTGCCATCACACACACATACTGAACTAGTCCCAACACTCGCAGGTTGAAAAAAACCGATTCACTGATGATATCCTCGAACATCTCCCAAGACGAGCCACTAATTTCCGTCCTATACCCTGATTAGAATCACACTGAGAATTCAAGATTCTCTATTCCCTTGCATCCTTTCTGAGTCTCGCCAGTCATCCCAACCCGAATGGGTTCCTACTCCACCGTCGCGAACACGATTCTCAAAACCATACTCGAAATACTCTAACTATAACTCTGCTCTGCAGCTTTCACTTTCGTGAACTTGCACCCCCTTCGAAGTTACATACCCTCTTCTTTTCCTTTTCCACAGAACTCTCTTGAACATAATGCCACTCCAACCGGTGCCACGGTGCTCGCCCCAAGCGACACCACCCTTTTTGCGTAACTGCTATTCACATACTCTGGTTCTCATTGCAGGGGCTCTCAATCCCATGTACTCTCTCCACTCATCAAAATCACTGCCTCCGCTAAACAAGATCAATAACCCGGGGCCAGACCTTCCAATGCAATCACACTGCAACATACGCGATCCGCGAATCTCAAACTAATCCAGCAATACCAATAGAGTCTCCAGTATGACTGGACCGACTCTCATAACACATACTAGCCACTCGAGGCTATATCTCTGTGGGTCCGTACACCCAAACTCTGCGAACCCTCAGGTTCTAACTCTGGAACCTTCCGATTCCAGCTCTAGAAACATGCACAACATAATCCCGTGGGATTAATGCAGTACAACCCATCACGTTCCTCAAACATACCAACACTCTGATCACATAACCCCGATTACTTACTCAAGCTTGATCCCGGCCTTCTCTCAGGCCTCCAAAATCGAATGCCCTAGGTCTGTATCCCGCCCCGCATACCCGACACTCGCTCTCGTCGGCCTATACTCTGCGCTGACAAACACTGCTGAATCCCGGCAGCTAAGCACCCTCACATACTCATCGATCTCCCGGAGAATTTTCTAATTCTCCCCCACTAAAGCACTGACTAACTGCCACCGATCGTCATTAACGACCTTTCAGAACCATCCTGCACAAAGAGAACATTTACCCACTGACTGCTTCCCACAAGCGTAAGCAACCCTCAGCAAAACACATCTCCTCCCTGATCAATCCGCTCAAAAGAATCCGATCTTTCAATTATCCACTCCACAACTGCAGATGCTACCCGTCATTCAACCCAGGGCCGCATCTCCACTATCAACCCCCACTAACGATGACCAACGGAATTCCCAAGCAATAACCCATAACCAATCCCACAACCTGCCAAAGGTTGAATATCGCATCGAAAACCGCACAAGGCTACCAGTACCAAAACACCAAACTATAATCATACTAAACCATCAGGGAACAACGAATGCCAAGCGAAAACCTGAAGCACCAATCCATAACCATGCCAAACCCGCGAAACAACGAATACCGCATCGAAATCCACACTAGACACCAGCACAAACAATACGCCACAATCAACGCAAGTCACTCAAGACATCAAGAGAGCATCATACCCGCAGCTGCCTCCGGCACTGCTCCGTCTCCCTCTGCCGCAAGTCGATAAGCACGACCCTAAGCCCTAGGGCTCTGCTCCATCCTGTCCTCCTCCTGAACTCCTCAAGGTGGCCGATGCTAGAGCCTGCACCGGTCCTGCAGGAAACTGTGGACGGTTGACCCTCAAATGTCCAACCTGCCGATACTGATAACAAATCCTGAAATCTCAAATTGGCACTGACTGCCGACAATACCGTGCACCGTGCCCCTCTTTTCCGCACTTGCGGCATGCACCACTGGCCAACAAGCTCCGGTGCCATCTCTCTCACACTTCCCACAAGTGTGACCGCTCCGATCCCCCATTCTGACGTCTACGGTCATGGACCATTTCGGCGCCGACTGCGACTGCATCGGGGCCTGCCTCATCTCACGCAACTGCAACTCGACCTCTAACTCACGCCACATGGCGGCCTCCTGCGATACCAACACGGTCTCGCGCCTCTGCGCAGACACGAACTGTCTGATACCCCCCCCTCTTGAGCATACTCGGATTTCGGGACATCTGAGCCTGCTCCGAAGCGAACTCAGGGCAAAACATCGCCCTCTCCATAAACATCCCGGTGCTCTCAGTCACCGACTCCAAATCCTGCCTCAGCTTAAAGAACTTCCGAGCCAATTTCTCCTTTTCATCCCGCGGAACATAGCGAGTACTGAACGTCCCTCTGAATTGATCCCATGAAACTGCAGTCCTCTGCGCATCGGAAAATGACCTCGTGGTCAATCTCCACCAATCCTTCGCCCCGAGCCTCAATAGGTTCAGAGCACACCCCACCCTCTGATCAGCAGGGCGTAAACTCGTGGAGAAACACCCCTCCATGTCTGATAACCATCTCATAGCAACCATCGAGTCCTGAACTCCATCGAATGTGGGAGGCTTCGCATAATAGAAGTCCCGATACTGAAAACCCCGACTAGCCCCCTCCTTTGCCGTTGATACAGCCGCTGTAACCGCCGCGGCAGCCGTCTCTGCGAAAGCCGCATATCGCTCATCAAACTACTTCAATCATAGTGGTCCTGATCGACCCAAACAATTCTGGCGACTCAGCCCGCAACAATGCAGCGACCTCATCACGCAGGATCTCGCGAACCCTCGCATCCCGCTCGCTCGTGCTCGTCCGATCGATAACCGGATAACAAGATAGCCACAAGCATCATCCACTACGAACCATGGTACTCATCCCATGACATCCCTCCTCAACATGCTTCGGTGTATGGTACCTGAACCATAGCACCACTCCCCAATCTGCTCCAATGTATAGCACTCGAATCACAACACCTATCTCAACTGTTCCGATGTATGGTGCCCTGACCATAACATCACTCTGTATCAGCTCCGATGTATGGTATTCGAGCCATAACATCACTCCTCAATCTGTTCCTTAGGACCTTTAGAATGCCCCCTGTATCAAGTATGGGTCCTCTGCTTTCAGTAGTACGGGCCCATACTACCTGCCACATCTACCCATACTTTCCACACGGACCATCCCAGAGTTACTAAGTAGCTGATAAACCTGCTCTTTCACCCATCTCATCGCGCGTGCTCGCTTTCCAGCGAAATCCTCTACTCTACCAGCGCACTCATTTGGCTAGGTTTACTCCCTAGTCCCTTCCGCCGTCCTCCCACTTCTTTGCTATCAGCTGCTGAAGAGTTCCTAATGATGCCAACCCTCTACCTCCTGAGTATCGTCATACTCACTTAGTAGCTGCCTCCCATCATCGACAACTCCACAAAGCACAAAGCAAGCAGCATTCGAGCATTGAAGCATACATAGGACTCCCCATCTGTGGTAGCTCCACCTTCTCGGCTCATCCTCGGAAGTACCTCTGTACCCCGTAGCTTTACCCCTTGTGCGTTCCAACTGGATACTCTCACTCATCGCATATACACAAAAGCATAATGCACATATAAGAGCAAACCCTAGACTAAGGCATCACACATCAGGCCACTCTAGTCCTAAGATATGAAATACCTAGTCTGTCTCTAGCATGCAATAATGTCTCATAAAGTGCATAATAGATATGTCATAACACAAAAATAAGGGTATTTTGGGAAATCACCGTTTGGCTCTGGCTGATTGTACACACTGCTCTTTCTTGCTTTCTCTTTGAACTCTTATTCACTTTAGAAAACCATTTATTTGCAAAACCTTTTCTTACTTCCTCAGTTTGAGTCCAGATTTACCCGTAGGTGCGTCCGAATCCCTCAAACCAAGGCTCTGATACCAATTTGTAATACCGTGAATTCCAAAAACAAAATTTTCATTTAAATAATCAATTTAATATTAAAACACTTGTTTAAAATCTTATTCACATTCGAATTTCAAAACATAGTTTCTTTTTCATTATAATAGAAGACCAGGATCCTCCAAAGCATAACTCTTTCTTCGGTGTGTACAATCGAACCGTTGCCATCCCACGCTACGGTAAGAACCTGAAACAACATAACATAAACAACGTAAGCACAAAGCTTAGTGAGTTCCCCAATATACCTTACGCACATACGCCCTCCGGCCCGGACCTTTCGGTCCTCATAACATTGCCTTCCAGCCCGGATCTTTCGATCCACATAACATTGCCTTCCGGCCCGGATCTTTCAATCCACATAACATTGCCTTCCGGCCCGGATCTTTTCGATCCACATAACATTGCCTTCCGTCCCGGATCTTTCGATCCACATAATATATATCGCCTTCCGGCCCATAACATACATAGCACATATAACATATAACAAACCACATATAGCATACATGTCACATATCATATCCGACCTTACGGTCACACAGTCAACCCTTCCGGGTACAGTATAGTGAGAAGACTCACCTCGCGGACACTGGAAGATAGCAACTCCTAAAATCCCTTGCACTTGATTCTCCGAGCTACAAGCTCCCTGTAACATCATATATCCCTTATTTAATACTTCTATCTTCCACGTTAACTGGCCCTAAGAAATCACACCAGTCAACTCTGGTCAACAGTCCATTGTCAGCTCGACTGGACTCGGCGAGTTCCCTGGAGGCTCGGCGAGTCTGGTCGTCCTTCAATCCTCTACAGTTCCCCTTCTACTCGTCGAGTATCCTCTTTGACTCGACGAGTCACCCCTGGAAGAATCGCGGGGCCACCCCGACTCCACTCGCCGAGTCTGAAGAACAACTCGGCGAGTCCCAGTGAATCTTCAAGCTACTCGCCGAGTCTGATCATCCGACTCGGCGAGTCCACGCCATGCAGTCGATCAAACTGCTTCCTGAGATACCTATTTTCCCGAAATACACACTCATGGGACTTCTGGACCTCTAACCATCCTATTACTGGGTTACAAACACTTGGGTAACAATATAATAGTCTCTCTAATCACCAAATGGGTTTCATAAACCCTAAATCCATGCACACATTCACATAACAGAAAATAATCCGAAAGGTTACCTGAATCATACACTCTCAGTGTCCCCAAGCCTCAAAACGTGATTCCCTTGCTGTCCCAAAAGCCAAAACCTTCTCCCTCTTGGACAATAACTTCCTCACACCACCAATGATCTTCAATCCTTGTTCTGGATGCCCACAACCGATTTAGGGTCCTTCTCAGTCGGCCAAAAGGCGAACAATGGAGGCATAAGATCCATTAAATACTTCCCAAACCGAACGGCTAGGGTTTTCCACTGAACAGCGTCGACTCGCCGAGTCCATACCTGGACTCGTCGAGTCCAGTCGCGAACCCGCGACCAAATCTGCGACCCTACTCGGCGAGTCTGGCTCCAACTCGCCGAGTCTCCCCTTTAAAACACCCCAAAAATGCAATTTAACAATACTTGAGATTTTGGGCTGTTACAATTCTCCCCCACTAGAACTAGACTTCGCCCTCGAAGTCTCACTCTGAAAATAGATCCGGATGCTGCTCCCGCATCTCACACTCCGACTCCCAAATCATTTCTGATCCCCTCCGATGTTGCCACTGAACCAATTCCAGAGGTACCTCCTTGTTCCTCAGAACCTTGATCTTCCGATCTCCGAAGGCCACTGGCCTCTCGACGTAACATAGGCTCGCATCCACCTAATCGTTCTCTAGTAGAACCACTGCTGACTCATCCGTTATACACCTCTTCAACTGCGACACATACCAGTGTCATGGATCCGTCCCAAATCCGTTGACAGCTCCAGACGATAGGCCACCCTTCCTACCTTCGCACCTTCACGAAAAGACCCAACATACCGGGGCCCCCCCCATTTACTCCTCTTCCTAAATCGAAGCACCCCGACAGAAATACGAAGTCGCTGACCTGAATCACATGCTCGAAACGGCGTCTGCCTGCATAACTTTCCTGTTAACTCTAGACGATCACTAACTCTCTTTAACCTGCTGAGTCCGCTTTGTCAACTAAAGTACGAACTCTGAACTGCTCAGCACTCTCTGTAATCGGAAATTACCCAAGATGCACTCTGCTCCAAATCTCAACGATCACTCAACCCACAAGGGTTAGGAAACCCTGAACCACCGGATCCCCGATCCAAAGCCCACTCTGCCCATTCTGAACCGACTGAGAGATCCGTTCTCCCTCTCAGATCAACTCTCACAAGTTCCCCTCTTGCCATCACACACACATACTGAACTAGTCCCAACACTCGCAGGTTGAAAAAAACCGATTCACTGATGATATCCTCGAACATCTCCCAAGACGAGCCACTAATTTCCGTCCTATACCCTGATCAGAATCACACTGAGAATTCAAGATTCTCTATTCCCTTGCATCCTTTCTGAGTCTCGCCAGTCATCCCAACCCGGATGGGTTCCTACTCCACCGTCGCGAACACGATTCTCAAAACCATACTCGAAATACTCTAACTATAACTCTGCTCTGCAGCTTTCACTTTCGTGAACTTGCACCCCCTTCGAAGTTACATACCCTCTTCTTTTCCTTTTCCACAGAACTCTCTTGAACATAATGCCACTCCAACCGGTGCCACGGTGCTCGCCCCAAGCGACACCACCCTTTTTGCGTAACTGCTATTCACATACTCTGGTTCTCATTGCAGGGGCTCTCAATCCCATGTACTCTCTCCACTCATCAAAATCACTGCCTCCGCTAAACAAGATCAATAACCCGGGGCCAGACCTTCCAATGCAATCACACTGCAACATACGCAATCCGCGAATCTCAAACTAATCCAGCAATACCAATAGAGTCTCCAGTATGACTGGACCGACTCTCATAACACATACTAGCCACTCGAGGCTATATCTCTGTGGGTCCGTACACCCAAACTCTGCGAACCCTCAGGTTCTAACTCTGGAACCTTCCGATTCCAGCTCTAGAAACATGCACAACATAATCCCGTGGGATTAATGCATACAACAGATATAGATAATCAGGTTGGCCATTTGAAGGCCAACTGCCCTTTACTCGCCGCCAAACCGACATAGGCTCCAACGCCTACTACTTTAAGGATCACAGATGGGAGACTAGTCAGGGTAGAGCCTCCGAAGGCTCAGGGTCGTGCTTTCCAGCTTACAGCGGAGGAGGCCAGAGCAGCACCATATGTGGTTGTTAGAATGTTTCTATCCCTTACCTCATTATCTATATCTGTTGTATGCTTATCTGTTCTAACTCTGATTAGGTACATTTTTAGTGAACTTTTTGCCTGCTTTGGTCTTATTTGACTCGTGGGTGTTGGATTAATGTCTAAGTCCATAACTATAATTGGTAAGACTTGACCCGACCCGGCATGGTCCATTTGGGTTGCATACCATCATGCACTTGGATGAGAGAAATAAGACACTTATGGTTATTAATATATTATAAGTTCTAGTATATTAATAATAAGAATAATAAGATTATTTAATTAGTATTGATCAAGAATTAATCTAGGTTTAATTAAGTGATCAAAAGAAGACTAATTAAATATATGGGTTGATTGTGTAAATCATCCATACTTGTATAGTGGGCTAATGCTCCATGGATAATCAAGTTGGGCTAAAACCCATAGGATGGTCCATGGATGCTCCATGGTGTATTTGTACCCATGGATCATGGAAATGAAAGGCCATGTCAATTAGGGTTTACATGGTGTAACCCTAACTATATAAGCATCTTATTCTTGACCAAAATCGGCCACTAGTAGTGTTCTAGAGAGGGCTAGCCGATTTTGATGAGTGTAGATTTCTCTCAAGTCATTCCAAGTGTTTTGATGATTGTGATTCCATTTGAGGTGTCACACTTGGGGCACTAGGCACTCAAGCTTCATGAAGACTTTCTACATCAAAGAGGTATGTATTCTATCTTGCTATAGTTATTGTTTTGTATGCTAGATTAGGGTAATACCTTGGAAGTTCTTATTTGCATGTATAATAGAGAAAACATAGATCCAAGGTATTTAGGGTTGCATGTACACTTAGGAGTGTTAGAATGCTCAAAACCCAACAGTGGGAAAGTCGGTCCTTCGTATCTTAGTCTTTTAGTAGGGAGTTCAGTGTGCCAGTGGGCGAGTTAGAGTGTCCGTTGCGAGTGTCTATCGCCAACGAACACGGGGTTTCTGCTTCTTCAGTTTATCGAGGGTGTGACTTGGAGATTTTCGAGGTGTCCTTTCCGATAGATTTGATTCCGATTCCCATGGGTGAGGTGTGCGTGATTGTAGGCATGGATTGGCTCAGTCGGTATGGTGGTATGATTGGTTGCGAGGGCTAGCAAGTGGTAGTTCGTACCCCAAGTGGGGGAGAACTGATTATATATGGCGAGGGCACCAGAGTAGGATCAGGGTTTTTTTCAGCTGCTAGGGCTCGGCAGTACATTCAGCACGGGTGTGTGGGTTATCTAGCGTATGTAGTAGATACGCAAGTCAAGGATCAGATTTTGGTTTCTGATGTATCGGTAGTCAGGGAGTTTACGGATGTGTTTCCGGAGGAGTTGCCAGGGATACCTCCGGACAGGCAGGTCAAGTTTAGGATCGACCTGGTGCCAAGTGCGGCCCCTATCGCTAAGGCGTCGTACTGATTGGCACCACCAGAGATGCAGGAACTGTCATCGCAGCTGCAGGAACTGTTGGGCAAGCAGTTCATTCGACCTAGCAGTTCTCCATGGGGAGCGCCGATTCTTTTTGTCCGGAAGGACGGTTCACACCGGATGTGTATTGATTACTGGGAGTTAAATAAGTTAAAGGTGAAGAACCGTTACCCACTCTCGAGGATAGACGATCTCTTCGATCAGTTGTAGGGCACATCATGGTTTTCCAAGATAGACTTGAGGTCTGGGTATCATCAAGTCAGGGTCAGAGAGGAGGATGTGGAGAAGACCGCATTTCGAACTCGTTATGGACATTACGAGTTCGTGGTGATGTTGTTTGGGCTCACCAACGCACCAGCAGTGTTCATGCACCTGATGAATCGGTTCTGCAGACCGATGCTTGATCACTCGGTCATAGTGTTTATAGATGATATCTTGGTATATTCCAAGACCCGAGAGCAGCATGAGGAGCATCTGCGAGAGCTGTTGGGAGTTCTGAGACGAGAACGGTTCTACACCAAGTTCTCGAAGTGTGAGTTTTGGTTACGAGAGGTCCAGTTCCTCGGACATCTCATTAACCAGGAGGAGATTTTGGTCGATCCTGCCAAAATCGAGGTGGTTATGCAGTGGGAGATTCCGAAATCTCCCTAACATATTAGGAGTTTTCTGGGATTGACAGGGTACTACCGAAGGTTCATTTGGGATTTCTCCAAGATTGCAGTACCCCTCACTCGTCTGACGAGGAAGGGGGTGGATTTCCTATGGGCCCCTGAGCAGCAAAGGGCATTTGAGACCCTCCGTCAGCATTTGTGTGAGGCACCAGTCTTGACACTCCCGCAGGGAGTTGAGGATTTTGTGGTGTTCTGTGATGCATCCATCACAGGTTTAGGGCGGTCCTCGTGCAGAGAGGACAAGTGATAGCCTACGCATCGCGGCAGCTGAAGCTGCATAAGACGAGATACCCTAGGCATGACTTGGAGCTGGGGGTGGTGGTGTTCGCCCTCAAGGTATGGAGACATTACCTCTACGGGGTCCGCTGTACCATTTACACTGATCACAAGAGCTTGAGACATATTATGGATCAGCTGAACCTGAACATGAGGTAGCGCATGTGGTTGGATGTAGTCAAGGACTACGATTGCAAGATCCTTTACCATCCTGGTAAAGCGAATGTGGTTGCGGATGCCTTGAGCCGCAAGTCAGCTGGGTCTTCCACCCCTGCGGTATGTATGAGGATAGTGGTGGATTCTCCGCTTGTGAGATTGATCAGAGATGCCCAGGTAGAGGGCATGCGACCGGAGAATTGGAAGCTGGAGAGGATCAAGGGTGAGAATACCCACTTTGTGCAGGATAGTTGGGGAGTATTGACCCGATGTGGTCGGGTTTAGGTTCCGATGTCTGGTGGGGTTAGGCAGATGGTTATGGAGGAGGCTCATAAATCTCATTTCTCTATTCACCCAGGGGCCACCAAGATGTACCGAGATTTGAGTTTAAGCTATTGGTGGTCGTGCATGAAGCGAGAGATCGCTTGGTACGTCGAGAGGTACTTGACCTATAGGATGGTCAAGGCCGAGCATCAGAGGCCGCATGGAAAGCTGCAGCTTCTAGAGATTCCCATGTGGAAATGGGAACAGATCACGATGGATTTTATTACCAAGTTTCCAAGGAAGGCGAAGGGGTTTGATACTATATGGGTCATTGTGGATTGATTGACCAAGAGTGCCCATTTCTTGGCTATACGGGAGAGCTCATCGGCCGAGAAATTGGCCGAAGTGTACGTTCGCGAGATCGTGTCTCATCATGGGGTTCCCGTTTCCATTGGCTCTGATCGGGATGTCAGGTTTATCTCCCGCTTCTGGAAAAAGTTTCATGAGGAGCTGGGCACACGGTTGCACTTCAGCACAGCATTCAACCCGCAGACAGACGGCCAGAGCGAGCGGACTATTCAGACCCTCGAGGACATGTTAAGGGCATGTTTCATTGATTTAGGTGGGAGTAGGGATTCTCACCTACCACAGGGTGATGGGTAGGACGGAGGTAGTCTTGCGGACTACCGAGAAGATTCAGCAGATTAGGCAACAGCTGCAGACCGCTTAGAGTCGGCAGAAGAGTTACGCCCACCGGCGTCGCTCCGAGTTAGAGTTTCAGGTCGGTAACATGGTACTCCTGAAGGTCTCGCCCTAGAAAGGCGTGATCCACTTCAGGAAGAGGGGAAAATTGGGTCCCCGATATATTGGGCCGTTCAGGATCATTGCCAGGGTCGGCAAGGTAGCTTACAGGCTAGAGCTGTAGGAGGAGTTTAGTTAGATACACAACACTTTCCACGTTTCGTAGCTACGAAAGTGCATTATGGATCAAGAGGAGGTGGTGCCACTGGATGATATTCATGTTGATGAACGCCTGAACTACATAGAGAGACATGTGGTCATAGTGGAGAAGAAGATGAAGATTCTGAGGAATAAGGAGATACCTTTGGTGAAAGTTCAGTGGGAGCATCGGAAGGGGTCCGAGTGGACGTGGGAGACGGAGGCTGAAATGCGGGTGCATTACCTGGAGTTATTCGCTGCAGCAGACTTCGAGGGCGAAGTCTAGTTCAAGTGGGGGAGAGTTGTAATGCCCTGATTCTCATGTATTGATTTAATGTGTGAGCTTTTGATTTAATGTGTGAGCTTTTGATTTCAAGGGTACTCGACGAGTTGATTGCCCAACTCGTTGAGTAGCAGTGGGTTGGTCCATGTATTTTAATGACCTACTCGCCGAGTCCAATAAGGGACTCGACGAGTAAGAGCTGGAAGATGAAACCCTAAATCTAAGGGTTTTGCACCCTATTTAAAGGATCATTGGCCTCCCCCAGCCTCCCCTTTACTGCCCCTGTCCCTCTCAAACCCTAAATTGTGTGTTTGTGTGTTCTTTTGGTGTGTTCAAGCTTGGAGGAGGAACTTTGAAGAAGGAAACACTTGGGGAAGCAAGGAAATCAAGGCTAGGAAATCGTGGGGAGCTAAGGGATTCATCAATTGTCACTCTCTAGAAGGTATTAATCTGTTCCTTTAGCTCATCTCTCATCTAACCTCTTTTGGATGGGTTTTATAAAAGGCTCCCCATGTTTAAGATAAGATTTGAAGTTGTAACTTCAGATTTGGACTTCTTTTGACCTCTAGATCCATAAAGTCATCAGCCTTGCCTAGTAGGAGCCTTCCCTCAAGTGTGAGACTTCATTGCAAACTTAGTTTTGCCATTTAAGGGTCTTAAAGCCTTGCATGCACGTAAAGTTTGAGACTTTATGTGATAAACATGACCTAGAAGCTTGGATCTGTAATTTGGAGCCTTGCCATGGCTTAAAAAGCATCTGCATGGAGGAAGGTCTGTAAGGACTCGGCGAGTTGGAGGTATTGGGTTTTGAGCATTCTAACACTCCTAAGTGTACATGCAACCCTAAATACCTTGGATCTATGTTTTCTCTATTATACTTACAAATATGAACATCCAAGGTATTATCCTAGTCTAGCACATAAAAAACAATGAGTGTAACAAGATAGAATACATACCTCTTTGATGTAGAAAGTCTTCATGAAGATTGAGTGCCTAGTGCCCCAAGTGTGACACCTCAAATGGTTCACACAACACCAAATACACTTGGAATAACTTGAGAGAATTCTACACTTCATGAAAATCGGCAAGCCCTTTCTTACTCTCTCTAGTCGCCGATTTTGTCAAGAATAAGATCTTTATATAGTGTTACAATTAGGGTAAACCCTAATTGTCATGACTTTCCATTTCCTTGGATCCATGGGTTCAAATATACCATGGAGCATCCATGGACCATCCTATGGGTTTTAGCCCAACTTGATTATCCATGGAGCATTAGCCCACTATACAAGTATGGATGATTTACACAATCAACCCATATATTTAATTAGTCTTCTTTTGATCACTTAATTAATCCTAGATTAATTCTTGATCAATCCTAATTAAATAATCTTATTATTCTTATTATTAATATACTAGAACTTATAATATATTAATAACCATAAGTGTCTTATTTCACTCATTATAGTCTATCCAAGTGCACGATGCCATGCAACCCAAATGGACCATATGGACTGAGACATGGATCATAATCATTCTCTCTGTCCATTTGTTGTTTCCCGATTTTATGACGACTGACTAATTGAACAAATCAAATCAGTCCTGGCCCGGCCGAGCACTTCCATTTATCATCATCAAATCATCGAGGGGCCCACAGATATCGCTTTTATCCCGAAGGTAAAAGGAACGGATAAACTTCGACTCATATGGCTTGTTCTACTACTTGTTGAATCATACACAACTGCACGTTTTATAGCACCGAGTTACCAAATGCGATTTCGTGCAATCAATGTACTACCAACTCATAGTAACAACTCATATCTCTAGGTTTGAAGAATATAAGATATTATCGTCTCATGATCACTCGTGACAAAATCCATGAAGTGATTCCAATGAGCGCGGGTTGAATCCAATACTCAGAACTTATGAGCACTCATGAGTGTTGTAGCCTTGTCCAACACCTTAGACCTCTACAACCCATCATGACAGTCTTAATTCATATCTACTTCCAACATATGACCGACTGTGGATGGTTTGAATAACTTAGTCATTCCGGAAGAATAACCCAGTTTATTTGGGAAGTCAAAACATGCAAAGTGAAACACAATAATAATTGAATCCAATATGGTATCAAAACCTATGAACATAAATAATACACCTTTTATTTATCACCATATGATTACACATTATTCATTGTATACTGTTTCAGCTATCAACTTTATTCTTGAATTTAAACAATAGTTGTCTCATGCTCCAAGCATGTACACTATGTTTTCTAAACACTAGTCATGCCATACACCAAGTATGCATACTATGTTTGTCTATGATCTTTACTTTGTGAACTAGATCCATTGAACATAACTTCAATGATTCTCTTTTCACACTCCCAAATCCTTACTGAAAATACAAGAATTCCAAATTCATGTCATTTACTGAAATCTGTTAGATTCTAAACTTATATGCATTGATCCTCTGGTAATGATTATGCACAAAGTCAGAAGGACTTGACAACAACCATTACAGACCATTCCAAAGGAGATCAGCTCCTTGGGAACATCCTTCTTGCAATAGGTTTCCTAATCTTAAACAGATTCAAAATTCTAACTTTCAAACATTTCCAGATTCCATTTTGACTATTACTTCTGAACAAGAGCTCCTTACAGATTATGTCAATATGGTCCTTCCAGAATTATCACTATACTTCCAACTGTCCTTGAGCAACCAATCTTTAGTAAACCTTAGATTGTCCTCGACAACTGTTTAATCCTTTTTAGTCGCATCAAATTCTAGAGCTTTTCCCTTCTTAATGCCCCAGGCATTTGGAAAAACTTAGAACGGATGAATATAGCACGTGTGATCGATCCTATATCTGAAGCATATGGGAAACGATTCATGATGTCTCACATAAAGACTAAACCAGTCTTTTGCTATAACATTTCCATTTCTATTTGCCAAGTTCTCATAATTCAGATTATGAAAAGGGATGCTGTAATCATAATAGAATTTTAGAACGCAAATAATGGACCCATATACAGAATTTCCTTATGTTGAACCATTCCAACATGAAATTCATATATATATCCTTGACTAAATGATTAAAACCTCACGATCTAAGCTTATAGATTTGAGATGAAGTATAATTTCCTCTCTCTTAATTATAGCAAAACAACTTTTCCTAATTGAAACCTTTTGTTTTCTATAATTAACATTGCTAGCTTGCAATACTTATCATAATTATCATGCTCCCACTAACATGATGATTATTAGCATAACACTTATGCTCCCACTAGCTTTGACATGTACTCAGAAATCAGCTGGACTTCTAGAAATCAATACTTCATTGACTTTCTTACCAAAGTTCAGATTTCTGATACTAGATTGTTTTGATAAGACTTTATCAAAATCATACACCTTCCCTTAGATAGCACACTTGTGTATCTAAACAATGATGAAGGGGATGCCGTAATCATAATGGTTAGACCTTTTGCCACTTCTCACAAGTCTAGGTTAGTGTGCCGGTTAACCACACACGCTCCACTAACGACTTTGAGAATGCAAATATCACAATTGCTATCTAGCTAAAATCTACTTAGTGAAAGTGTTTCCTCACCATCATTTTCATGAATTGGAGAGAAACCTTATGACACTTAGATTTAATGGTGTATGTGTTCTTATCCATGTGAATTGTCAAAACCTTAGTCACAAGGCAAGGATAATGACACATCCAAACTTATATGGATTGAACTCAATCTTAATTTCTTGCCACCTGGAAGCTCAAGGGCCTGCCATTGCTTCCAAGTTGTTGTGCAACCAATTGAGAACTCTAAGAACTCGTATGCAAAACCAACTTTAACTGGAATGGGCATAGAATATGTCAACATGATAGGTTATAAACCTCAAGTCGTGTGCTAGTGAAGAACTTCAGGTTTTATTCTTTATTAGTTCTTGAGACTTTCAATACCTTTAAGACTCCCACTGTCCTCTTGACATATAAGACTCTCTTGTCAGATATTCAAGAGATATTGTGGATTCTAATCAAGACAAACACTTCACACAATTGGCCTTAGTTGGTCTTTGTTTATCCAAAACATCACAACTTATCAATTTCAAATGTACAAGAGTAGAAACTTTTACTCTTACATTTGACAAGTGTTTTAAACCTTCTCTAAGACATGTCACTCAAGTTCAATCTTAGAGTATAACTCTAAGAATTGTTTTTGGAACGAAGTATGACTCATCTCCTTGATTTAACCATTTCAACAATTCAAGTTCCTCTTCTTAGTCATAAGAATGCACTAAGATTCCCTTACAGAAATAATTGTGCTATGGTTTATTAATCATTAAGATGATCACAAAACTGATACTAAAGTACTTTCCCATCTTTTCATATTTGAGAAACTTTTATCTTTCTGCCTAAGTTGATTCTTCTTATTCGCTCTGCCTTATATTGGAACCTTTTCCAATGTCTCAGAGTTACACTTAAGCTTGTAAGTATAATCATATTTACTGAGCTTTAGTAAACTATGACAAATAGTCTTATCGAACTTTTGTGGTGGACTTGACTAGTGCACAAGAATGTGTACTCGATCCCTTAGTCCTTCACTTGACTCACACATCCATGTGAATAAGTAATTAGTCTTAATTTTCCAATACTTGAAATTTCTCATTCATCATGCTATACAACTTGCATGATTTCAAGTTCCGGTCCAATTGAAGCTTGGGTGATGAGAATATTTCCTTATTTGGTAAATTTAGACATTACCACAAATGACAGAATCAATTTCGTATTTTCACTCTTGCTATTAGTGAGATCTTATAAGCAACAAAGATTTTCACCAAATGCCATTGTAAGGATATTTTAAAATAAATAAAATCTAAAATTTCCTTTTATTTTAAAAACTTTGCGGAAAAACTTATCCTTACAATCCATATGAAAACTTGTTGTTATCTATTCCTAAGCAAAATATCATAACTCCTAAGAAGTAGCTCAAGAATCTGATCTTTAAACTATGCGATAGAAATCCATCTATGCGATCGGATTCAGCATATTCTTTCTTTAAGTTTCTTCACTTTTCTTTGATTCTTAAAACATCACCATGTGACCCAGTCACATCACGTATCAAGAATCTCAGAATAGAAACTTAGCAGAGTTAGATAGTGGACTTTACCTAAAGTAGAGTCAAACTTATTGACTTTAACACCCTTAGGTAACTTGGCAGATTCGCAACCAATGCCCCTTTCTTTGGCAATATAAACATATGGACCCTTTGGTAATGGTGCACGGGACAATCAAAGACTTAGCTTTTCTCTTTACCATTTGGTCAACCGAGTTGACTATGGCCGATCCCTTTCCATTGGGAAGAGAGAGCTTTACTAGATATCCAATGTCATCATTGTTAATGTCCATAAAGTTTTAGGAAGTTGATCTTAGCAAATAGATAAGATCATTGAGGGTCTTGTCATAGTCTGTTTCATAGGTGTCCCAAAGGAACTCACTATGTGACTTAGAAAGCGATTGAACCACCAACTTTCTCAAGACTTTGACACCTAACTCTCCCGGCTTGTCAATATGTGACTACATCTCCAAGATGTGACCACACATAGACCTTTACTTGCCAATAGGGCTTGAGTGACCTTAAACTTTTCAAGAACTTGTGGGTTAGGGAGAATAATTGGAGGAGGTGAAAGAAGTATGATTTCCCTGGGACATCATCTTCATTTAGGAAAGCTTGTTTCAAGAGATTTAGGAAGATCATAAATGTCTAAACCAGACATCTTTTGGGAGATATTCAAGATAGTTGATTTTAAGTCCTTAATATGACACCCAATATGAAGTATTAAGGCTAGGACCCAACAAACTATTTTATAACTTAGAAGAGGGATGCTGTAATCCAAGCTATAAAATATTTGAAGGTAGGTGAATGGAGATTCACCAATTTCCACCAAGATAAACGAAATGTATTATGATGTTTTAATTGGATTTGAAACTCCTAGATCTTTGAGATTCATTGAACTGTTCAATGGCATGTTTCAATATCGAGTGTGCCCTTCAGGTTTTGTGACTGGGATGCCGAGGATCACAAAACAAGGTGTGAAGTAACCATACAAATTACTTGGTACCCTTAAGTGTTTACCTCTCAATCGATGTGCCGGTTAACCACACACGCTCCATCGATACTATGATAAACATTAAGTTACCCTTTTCCTACCTTGTTAAATACGAGTTAGTGTGTCAGTTAACCACACACGCTCCACTAACCGACTTAAACAAAGTGCAAAGTGTAATTTCATGGATTAGCACCTTATTCACATTTTCCTAAGTAACTAAGATTGGGTATTATTAAGAGTTTAGTTACTTAGTATTTATCATTAATACTTTTAATGAAGGGAGAATTATAGTCCTGTGAAACCCGTTCGGCTAACGACCCTCCACCAGTCAAGCAAACGGTGGGTGAGAGTAGACACCCATTAAGTTGCCATTTTATAAGCAACAACCTTATACCCACCTTATAGACCGGCTTCGTGAATGAGGCGTACTAGCAGTAAGACTGGCTTTACTCTTATACATACATATATATATATATATATATATATATATATATATATATATTATTAACTTATAATATTATAAAGTATAAGGTTTGAATTTTAACTCTTTAAAATTCTAAGGGCTAACTTGGAATTAAAGTATTCATAAGAGAAAACTTTACAAATTCCAAAACCTGAGGGCAAGTTTTGAAACTATTCAAAACTAATTAATTCCATAACTTATGAGTTTAAAGTAGTTTTAATCCAAAAGCTCTTCAAGTTCCATAACTTGAGGACAAGTTATGGAAGACTTCAAACTAATAAAAGAATTAACTTTTTCCTTTATTTTATAACTTATGGAATTAATTAAGGTTACACTTTTTTATTAATTTATTATTTAATGAAGAGACTCTTGGTCCTCCATAACTTGAGGACAAGTTATGAAGTCATAAACCCATTTAATTAGAACTAGACTCTTCATTTTTGTAACCTTTGCCAACTATTATGAGTTTTATGAAACTTAAATGTGACTTTTCATATAACTTGAGGACAAGTTACAAAAACACATTTTAGAATCAACTCTTAGATTAATTTGGATTGAAAACAACTATTTCACTCAACTTTTCTATTAATCTAAGCAACTCATAAGAACAAGATAATTCAAATCAAACTTTTTCATGTAATTTGTCTAAACCTTAAACTAATACAAAACATGAATCTATTGACAATTATCTTTGAAATTGGATTAGCATGAACATTACCACATCAAAAACAAGTTTATAAGTTCAAAAACATCTTAGGGTAATGTTCCTAGTCCAATTCCAGCCAAAAAAGTCGAATTTATGCTGTCTGGGGGTCCAACTCGTCGAGTGCACGAACCAAATCGGCGAGTTGGATGCTTTTTGCCTTGGACTCGGCGAGTCCATTCATGGACTCGGCAAGTCTGCTGGGCAGACAACATCAAAACTCAATTTTCCAGCTTCTTTTGTAAGTATAACAAGAAAACAAGCCTAGGCTCTGATACCACTGTTGGTTTTTGAGCATTCTAACACTCCTAAGTGTACATGCAACCCTAAATACCTTGGATCTATGTTTTCTCTATTATACTTACAAATATGAACATCCAAGTTATTATCCTAATCTAGCATATAAAAAACAATGAGTGTAACAAGATAGAATACATACCTCTTTGATGTAGAAAGTCTTCATGAAGATTGAGTGCCTAGTGCCCCAAGTGTGACACCTCAAATGGTTCACACAACACCAAATACACTTGGAATAACTTGAGAGAATTCTACACTTCATGAAAATCGGCTAGCCCTTTCTTACTCTCTCTAGTCGCCGATTTTGTCAAGAATAAGATCTTTATATAGTGTTACAATTAGGGTAAACCCTAATTGTCATGACTTTCCATTTCCTTGGTTCCATGGGTTCAAATACACCATGGAGCATCCATGGACCATCCTATGGGTTTTAGCCCAACTTGATTATCCATGGAGCATTAGCCCACTATACAAGTATGGATGATTTACACAATCAACTCATATATTTAATTAGTCTTCTTTTGATCACTTAATTAATCCTAGATTAATTCTTGATCAATACTAATTAAATAATCTTATTATTCTTATTATTAATATACTAGAACTTATAATATATTAATAACCATAAGTGTCTTATTTCTCTCATTATAGTATATCCAAGTGCATGATGCCATGCAACCCAAATGGACCATGCCGGGTCGGGTCAAGTCTTACCAATTATAGTTATGGACTTAGACATTAATCCAACAGGAGGAACAACTCGGCGAGCCCGTCGAAGATGGCCATGAACTCGACGAGTTGGATGAAAAACTCGGCGAGTCCATTGAAGATTGCCTTGAACTCGGCAAGTCGTGCGAAGACTCGGCGAGTCGGCTAGGGTTTCCCCCAAATTCTTGGAAACGTATGAACTCGGCGAGTTAAAGGGGAAATCGATGATCCAATCAAGGATTTCATCACTTCTCGAGTTCAGGAAGGACTCGATGAGTCGGTGAACTACACTCGACGAGTGAAGTCAACATGGACTGTTGACTTTGACTGTGGACTTTGACTCGGACCAAGGGTTGACCAGTTGACTTCTGAGGGTATTCTGTAATTTGGAGAGTTATGAAAAAGGGTTTTATGGTTACTATAAGTGGTGGATCTTGTGTCGGTGATCCGGGGGTTGAGCTTTCTAGTTTCAGATGACAGTTGTGAGGTGAGTTATCCTCACTATACTAAGGGGTCTAAGGCACCAAGGCCGGCCCATTGGATATACTATCCTAGCTGTGTTAGATGCTAAGTATGACTTAGTGTGCATGCTAGTGGTTATGCCTGTTAGGTAGGTCTGTAGGACTACCTGTGATGTTATATAATTATTGCATGCTCGATTCTTATGATTTATGTGTTAGTTATATGGGATGGGTTGAGGTTGTACTGCTTCATGCGGTAGCCAACAAACTTTAGGAGCATTCTAGTTACGGGCTAAGGGAGACTCATACTGTGGGCTCGAGAGCATTCCAGTTACGGGCTAAGGGAGACTCGTACTGTGGGCTCGTGGGTATTATAGTCTGTAGGGTTTTGGACCCATGATGTGCTGTTTTGTTTAGTTTGTAATGTTATGACATTGTTGATATCGTTATGTGGACTGTATGTGTATCGGTATTTTGGGGATGACTCACTAAGCTTTCGGGCTTACAGTTTCAGTTTATTGTTTCAGGTACATCAGGGGATCGCGACAAGGCAAAGGCATGATCGTACGGCTCCTCTTATTATGTTTATGTTTCTGGGAAAACTCTGATAATTAGTATTTTGAAAAAAAAGTTTTAATGTTTTGATGAACTTGACATGTCTTTTTAAAGTTTAAATTGGGTTGAAATTTTGGGTGTTACATTTGAAGACTTATATGATATTACCGTCTCACGATCACTCGAGATAAATTCCATGAAGTGATACAAGTGAGTGTGGGTTGAATCCAATACTCAGAACTTATGAGCACTCATGACTGTTGTAGCAACTCTTGCTATGTCCAACACATTAGACATCTACAAGCCAACTCATGACAGTCTTGATTCATATCTACTTCCAACATATGACTGACTGTGGAGAATTTGAAATATATGATACACCATAACATAATTATTTTGGAAGTCAAAACATGCAAAATGAAATTGTAGTAAAAGATTGACAGAAGATAGCAACACATTACTTATAAATAAACAACAACTTTTATTTCTCATCAAATGTCAATTACACTTTACAAATTTCAAAAGCTATCTAATTTCTAAAACTAATATCATCATTTAGCCCTGTGCGCCTCGCATGCTAAAGATGTTTAACCCTACCCATTCCCTTCATGAGGGGTTCTGATGGGTTCTTATCCGATGATACCCTCTTTGCCACGAGGAGTCCTTCTTCTATTCGATGTATGATGAAATAGTATTTTTTTTGTCGATGTGTCTGCATCTCCCGTGATCCCTTGGTTCCTTGGCTAAGGCAATTGCACTTTCACTATCACGAAAATGTCCATAGGCTCCTTTATAGCTGGTACAACTCCAAGGTCTCCAATGAAGTTCTTCAACCATATAGCCTCCTTTGCTGCCTCGCTTGCCGCTATATACTATGATTTGTAAGTTGAATCAGCCACTGTCTCCTACTTGGAACTTTTCCAAGTAATAGCTCCTCCGTTTAAGGTAAAGACCCAGCCTGACTAAGAGCAGAAATTATCCCTATCAGTCTGGAAGCTAGCATCACTATACCCTACTACTCTCAAGTAATCACTCCCACAAAGGGTAAGGATCCAGTCCTTAGTCCTCCGCAGGTACTTGAGATTGTTCTTTACCGCAGTCCAGTGAGCCTTGCCAGGGTTCCCATGATATCTGTTGACCATGCTCAATGCAAATGCCACATTACGATGAATACAAGTCATAGCATACATGATCGAGCCTACAGCGGAAGCATATGGTACTCAACTCATCTTTGCTATCTCAGCCTCTGTACTTGGGCTCTGAGTCTTACTCAATCTGGCGTTACTCTGGATCGGTAATTCTCCTTTCTTGGAATTATGTATGTTGAACCTATTCAACACCTTATCCAAGTAGGTACTCTGACTAAGTTCAATTAGTCTTTTATTCCTGTCTCTCAAAATCCTTATCCCTAGGATATAGGCAGCTTCTCTAAGGTCCTTCATAGCGAAACACTTCCCAAGAAAGGACTTCACTTCCTGCAGAGTTGGGATGTCATTTCCTATGAGTAGTATGTCATCCACATACAGTACCAAAAAGCTAACTATACTCCCACTAGCCTTGACATATACACAAGATTCATCTTCGCTCCTCGAAAAGCCAAACTCTTTGACTTTCTCATCGAAACAAAGATTCCATCTGTGAGGTGCTTTTTTCAATCCATAGATGGATTTATCAAGCTTACACACTCTATTAGGGTACTATGTACTGATAAAACCCTCTGGCTGACTCATGTAAACATCCTCAGCCAACCTTCCATTTAGGAAAGAGGTTTTGACATCCATTTGCCATATTTCATAATCATGAAATGCAGCAATGGCTAACATAAACATAATAGACTTAATCTTTGCTACCGGTGAAAAGGTCTCATCATAATCAACTCCTAGAGTTTTAGAAAAGCCCTTTGCAACCAGTCGCACCTTATAAGTGTGTACATTACCATCCATGTCGGTCTTCTTCTTGAAGATCCATTTTCACCCGACTGTCTTATGACCTGGTACATTGTCAACCAAGTTCCAAACTTGATTGCCATACATGGTGTGTATCTCACTATCCATTGCCTCTTTCCATTTGGTAGCCTCAGGGCCTACCATGGCTTCTGTGTAGCTGTTAGGTTCATCCAGACATACCAGTGTGCGATCACTGATAAGTGTATCACCTTCTGCAGTAATATGGAAACCATAGTAATGCTCAGGTGCATTCCTAACTCTCGTGGAAAGCCTCAGAGGTACAGACTTGTCAGTCAGATCAACAGGAGTTTCCTCCTCATGTTGATTGCTAGGGTTTGAGGTTGCTTCACCACTTGACTCTTGAATTTCTTCAAGGTCAATTTGCCTCCCACTATTTCCTTGGCTTATGAACTCTCTCTCGTGAAAGACCCCTCTCCTTGCTGCAAAGACCACATTATCACTGGGTCTGTAGAAGAGGTAACCAAAGGATTTCTGTGGTTAGCCGATGAAAAATACATCTCTCACTTCGAGGTTCGATTTTATCGTGATTCTCGTGCCTCACGAAAGCCTCGCAACCCCAAATCTTAATGTGGTCCAGATTGGGAACTTTTCCATTCCACATCTCGTGAGGTGTTTTGGCACCCTTTTTGGTAGGGACTAGATTAAGGATATAGGCGGCAGTCTCTAAGGCATACCCCCAAAATGAGATAGGTAGCGAAGCTCGACTCATCATGGAATGAACCATATCCAACAAGGTTCGATTTCGCCTCTCAGCCACACCATTAAGTTGTGGTGTTTTGGGAGGTGTCAATTGTGTCAATCCCACATTCTTTAAGATAGTCAAGGAACTTTGTACTAATATACTCACCACCTCGATCGGATCGAAGCATCTTAATGTTCCTGCCCAACTGATTCTCCACTTCCTATTTAAAGTCTTTGCATTTTTCAAAGGTTTTTGACTTATGCTTGATTAAGTAGACATATCCATATCTACTATAATCATCAGTAAAAGTCACATAGAAGCGGTTAGCATCCCTTGTGACGGTTTTGAAGGGTCCACACACATCAGTATGTATGAGATCCAACAAACCCTCACCCCTAGCACAAGTACTACTGAAGGGTGACTTTTTCATTTTCCCAAGTAAACAAGATTCACAACTATCATCCTACTTTAGGTCAAATGACTCCAAGACTCCATCCTTTTTGAGTTGTCCTATGCGTTTCTTGCTTACATGTCCAAGACAACAATGCCATAATGATGCTTTATCCAAGCTAGTGGAAGAATCAATACACAACACATTATTTCCTAGATTAGCAACAACCGACACAATTTCATACACACCATCACAAGGTAATGCTTTAAAATAAAGAACATTATTAAAGAAAGCATTAATACCACCACATTCATTATCAAACGAATAGGTAAACCCTTATTTGTACAAACCATGAAATTATATAACATTTCTCGCCATTTTAGACGAGTAACAACATTTATTCAAATCTAATGTTAACCCACTACTTAGCAACAAAGAATAAACTCCAATCTTGTTGGCAAGTGAAGCTTTTCCCTATTCCCCATGATTAAGTTTATCTTCCCATACTCCACATTCTCACTTCTTCTAAGTCGCTGCAAATCAGAACATATGTGAATACCACAAACAGTATCAAGGACCCAAGAATTAAAATGGGGTGAGTTATTAGACAATATAGTGTATATACCTGCATGGTTGGGTTTTACTTTCCCATCCTTAACATCTTGTTGGTATTTTGGGCAGTTTCGCTTCCAATGCGCATTTTCATGGCAATAGAAGCATTCAGCCTCTTTAGGGTTGGCAGAAGGAGTGACAGAACCTCTTTTGGTTCTAATTGAAGAGGATCCATCAAGGGACTTTCCCTTGGTACCCTTCGAAGGGCTTTTCCTCTTCTTCCTTTTACCTTGCCCGATAGGCAGAATAGGGACGGCGGTAGGAGTAGGAGTAGTAACAACTGATTTGATTTTAAGACCACTTGCGACAGTCTTTAAAAGTCCTTGAAGTTTGCTAAGTGTAAATTCCTCCTTGTTCATGTGATATGTCATTCGGAATTGATCATAACACGAAGGTAAGGAGTGCAAAATGATGTTAATTGCCAACTCCTCAGGGAAGTTCACATTTAATTTCAGCAAACGGTCCACAAATCTTTGCATTTTCTACATGTGGCCCGTGATGGGTTAACCATCCTTCACTCGGGTTGTTACCTTGGAGGAGATGATTTCATACCGCTCTTGACGAGAACTTTGATGGTAGCGGTCCATCAAGTCCTGGTGCATCTGAAAAGGGTAATAGTCCTCATAGAACTTTTGGAGCTCGACTGTCATCGTGGACAACATGATACATGCCACTTTGGTGGCATCTCTCTCATGAGTCCGGAATTCAGCGATCTCCTCAAGAGTAGCAGACGACTCATCAAGTTCCTTAAGCTCCTAGTCAAAGACATATTCCTTGTCCTCATACCGAGTGACTATCCTGAGGTTCCTAATCCAATCCATAAAGTTGGATCCATCAAAGATGACTCTCCCACAAAGGTTCATGAGAGAGAGGAGCTAGTAGGGTTTGAGCTAGAAGCAACATAGTTGGAAGACATCTGAGAAGGAAGAAGGACAATTTTAGATTAGATATAAAGATAGTCCTTAATAAGACACCCAAATGTAATATTAAGGCTAGGACCAAACACAATATTTTATAACTTAGAAGAGGGATGTCGTAATCCAAGCTATAAAATATTTGAAGGTAGGTGAACGACGATCCACCAATTTCCACCATGAAGAACGAAATGAATTATTAGGTTTTAATTGGTTTTGAAACTCCTAGATTCTTTTGAGATTCATTGAAGTTTTCAATGGCATGTTTCAATCTCGAGTGTGCCCTTCAAGTTTTGTGATTGGGATGCCGAGGATCACTAAACAAGGTGTGATTTAACCATGAAAATCACTTGGTACTCTTAATGTTTATCACCTAACCAATGTGTCGGTTAACTACACGCGCTCCACCGATCTATGATAAATCTTAAGCCACCATTTTCCTACCTTGTTAAGTCCAGGTTAGTGTGCCGGTTAACCACACACGCTCCAGTAACGACTTAAGCAAATTGCAAAGTGTAATTTCATGGGTTAGCACCAAATTCACATTTTCCTAAAGTAACTAAGATTGGGAATTTATAAAAACATCTAGTTGCTTTATAATCAACATACTTTTAATGAGGATTAAAGTCATTGTCCTAACCGTTCGGCTAACGACCCTCCACCAGTCAAGGAAGTGGTGGGTGAGAGTGGACACCCATTAAGCTACCATTTTATAGGCAGCAACCTTATACCCCCTTATAGACCGGCTTCGTGAATGAGGACTACTAACGGTAAAACGGCTTGTCCTTATATATATATATATATATATATATATATATATATATATATATAATTAATTTCTAATATTTAAGGTTAAATTTTAACTTTTGAAATTCTAGGGGTTGAAACTAAAGTTTTTAAGGTGACTTTACATGTTCCAAAACTTGAGGGCAAGTTTTGTAACTTTCAAAACTTTTTATCTTTCATACTTATAAGTTAATGGTTTATTAAAATGAGAGACTCTTCATTTTATGTAACCTATGTGTTCGTTTAATGGACTTTAAAAGGAAGACTTTTGGGAATCCATAACTTGAGGACAAATTATGGATTCCATTAAAACACATCAAGATCAAGAATTAAACTAACAAAATAATTCCTAAGATCTACTAAACTCATAAGTTCATGAACATTCATATCAACATTTTCAAGAATCATAAAAACACATATAAAACTTGAAATTTTGATAATAGCCATTGTAAATGGATTAGCATAACCATTACACCATCTAAAACAAGTTTTATAAGACCAAAATAGTTTAGGGTAATGTTTGTAGTCCATTTCCAGTAGCAAAACTCGAAAATCTGCATTCAGGGCCTCCTACTCATTGAGTGCAAGAACCTTCTCGACGAGTAGGATGAATTAACAGATGGACTCGTCGAGTCCCCTCATGGACTCGGCGAGTTCACTCAGCAGAATGCAGAATCTTGAGTTTTTTCTACAATTTGCATCAAGTATCAAGAAAACAAGCCTAGGCTCTGATACCACTAAAGGGTTTTGACCATTCTAACACTCCTAAGGTGTACATGTAAGCCTAGAAACCTTGGATCTACGTTTTATTAAGATACATGCAAATTTGATTTTCCAAGGTTCTTAACCTAACTATCATGGCATGGAGAACATTGAAACATAAAAGCTAGTAGAAGAGTATACCTTTTTATTGCTTGGATTCTTTGAGAACTTTGTGAGCCTAGCACCTCAAGTGTGATGCCTAAAATGTTTCACACAACATGAAAAATTTTTGGAATAACTTTGAGAGAAGTACACTATCACTCAAAATCATCTAGCCCTCTTATTCTACACATAGTACGGGTTTTGGTAGCCCATGGGATCCTTTTATAGTTCTGTCACAAGTAGGGTTACAACATGTAAACCCTAATTGACATGGCTTTTCATATTCCATGATCCATGGGTTTATAACCTCCATGGACTATCCATGGAGCACCTTTTGGGTTTTATCCCAATTCAATAAACCATGGATCATTAGCCCACTATAAAAGAATAGATGATTTACACAATCAACCCCATATATTTAATTAGTCTCCTTTTGATCATCAAATTAACTCTAAATTAATTCTTGATCAATACTAATTAAATAATATTATTAATATATTAGAACTTATAATATATTAATAAACCTTAAGTGTCCTTTTTCTCATTTAGTCTATCCAAGTGTTGTAATGCCATGCAACCCAAATGGACCATGCCAACCGGGTCAAGTACATCCCATAAATAGTTATGAACTTCGACACCTAATCCAACAGACCCAACTCATCGAGTGCAACTCATTGGCTCGTCAAGTCCTTCCAGAACTCGAGAAATCGTGAAAACCCTGGTTCACTCGCTCAGTTTCTAGACAACTCATCATGTCCATGCATGTCCAAATGTCGAGAAAACCCTAAATGACTCGTCGAGTCATCTTATTGACTCGCCGAGTCCATGCAGAAACCCACAACGGCCAATCTTCATCCGACTCGTCGAGTCGACCATGCAACTTGTCGAGTCCCTTCAGTCCATTTCTTATTCAGACGATTTTAAGCTACCCCTAAGCTCCAAATTGCAGATCTAACCTCCTAGGGCATGGTTTCCACGTAAAGTTGCAAGCTTTACGTACATGCATGATCCTAAATGCCAAAACCAAGCTAAGGGAAAGGTTTAAACCAAGAAAAAGAACCGAAACTTGCTAAATTTGATAATTTTATGACTATAGGGACTTAAAGGAGTCCAAATCGGAAGTTACAACTTCAGATCATGCCTAATACCCGAAATAACCCACAACCAACTAGAATATGGCCCTAAACCTTTACATGAAGATATCTAGCTAAAGATAATTCAAGGTAACAACTTGTTACCTTCAAAATGATGCCAAGATGAAGTAGAGTCAGATCCACAAGCTTCTCTTTGCTCCAACCTCCTTAGACTTCAAGCCTTCTTCACAAAATGCACCAAAGCACTCTTTAAATCTCACAAACACTCAAGAATAAGGTCTAGACTGATTAGGGTTTCTACTGGCCGTCAAGAGGTGGTAAGGGGGCTGGAGGAAAGGACTTAAGGTCCTTTCAATAGCGTACAACCCCTAAATATTAGGGTTCCCATGCACAGACTCTACTTGTCGAGTTGGGGTGCTCCGACTCGTTGAGTGGGAATCCTAAACTATGCGGGCCAACTAGGTTCGACACGATGAGTTGGGGCCTCTAACTTGTCGAGTTCCCTCAGCAAAATGAATATAAAGCTTTTGAAAATTATACCTGGCAGTCCGGGTGTTACAAAAGCTCTCACCAAGTTCTATCTATCCTTATCTTTTATGTTTGCTACGCCTAACTTTTTCCCTAAAATATAAAAAATATATCCTTTTCTTATAAAGTTTTTCATATTTTTTAAAGCAAAATGGATCTCTTTCAAAAAATTAGGGTTCTGACTATTTACAGATCTCAATCAAATAACTATTTATCTAAGATCTTTAAGATCCTAAAAAGCTTTTGCAAACTCTAAACTCCTTAGGATCCTAATTATCTAAAAATCTTTAGGAAACTTAGTTTGAGCCTATTTATACAACTAAATCAACCATACTAAGAGATAGTAAAAGCAAAGCATGAAAATTAAAAAGGGTTGCCCGCTAACCCAGCAAAAAGAAAAACATAATTCTTTACAGACCAAAAATATTTTTATTAGTTAATCAAACCGAAGCATCTAAGGTTTGAACACCACCACTCTCTTTTCTCTGCTTCTCCTCCCTTATTTTCCTTCTTCTTCTTCGTAGGATCCTAACTGGCATTAACATGCTTACTAGTAGACATCGAAAAAGTTGTAGATGAACTGAAAGACCCACACTTTCATATTTGAAAATTGTTACTCCAAAACATGCTACATGCATATTCATAAATACAATATTTTACATTGATATAGTGATTACAAACGACTGGATACAAACCGACTATTACAAAATGTTATATATATTACATAACTACCCAGAATACTATAGTTTTATACATACGGGAGTACAATTACAATAGTTTCAAACTATTCAAATGTTCTATCAGTATATAACTACACTGGATGCTTATCTCCTGCAATTTGTTAAACATTAAGAGGATAAGCGGTGACGCTTAGTGAGTTCAATGATAGATACAATATAACGTTATGCTATATAGATACTTCAATATGGCAGAAGCAAAGAGGAACAAGAAACAACAAAGGCATATGTTAATCATGTGATAATTTTTCCATATCAATCAATGATTTGATTCAAAGATATACAATCAATGAGACATAACAATTTCCATACTTGATATACATCAATAAAGCTTCGGCCCAAATGGCACGAAAGAAATACACTTTCTGATTAAACATTTTGGTAGATTTCAGGTTTTCAACCCTGTCTAACCTTCTTCCAATGCCATAGAATAAAAGTCATTCTCTTACGAGACATGCTCTACATGGACAGAGGCTACATACCAGTACCACCATGAATCTAAGTCCTTTCACTGATCACCTGGTCAAAGGTATATCTTTGCTATCATAAATAGCAGAAGTAATAACAACGGAAAAGCACATAGCACATATAACACATAACATACAATTGTTCCTATATATTGAACTCTCCGTAAAATAACCGGGGTTTAAAATAGTAATTTGTGCAGCACTTCGTTATAATAATAAAGTTTCTTCGTTGAAAACCGGGAGCTTTATTGAAAAATGGGCCTTGCGAGGGTTGAGCTTCAAACCGAAAAGATAAATTTCTCAGGCTTCTCGGGCACTTCGGAACGTATTTCGGCTACTAGAAATGATACCAGCGCTTCGGGGGGAGTCGAAATAGTAAAAATATTGAATTTAGGGTGAAAAAGTGGAAAATTCCAAAAGTTACTCGAGAAATCTCACACCCCCTTTATATAGGTGCGAGGTTCGGCGCTACGGCCGAAGGAAGGAACACGCGGCAGCAGCAGCGAGGCTCGGATGCGAGGGGATTCATCGACACGCGTCGGACTCGCGAGGGTTGCACGCGTCGGATGCGAGGGCGAGGCACGCGGCTCACTTCGGACCTGTCACCGGTGCGAGGTGCGTCGACTTCTTATTCGGCCGCATGTTCGCCCAAATCAGCAGCGAGCACGTGGCGGACACGAGGCGGCCTCGCATGCGAGGTGATGTGACCGAACCCCAGCCATGCGATTTTTCGCGGATTTCGGGATTTTCTCGATTTTTGTGTCCCAAACTTCTATAATCCATAACTTTTGCAGACGGGCTTCGTTTTTTACGTTCTTTATATGCACGCGTAGGCGAGAATATACTCTACAACTTTCGTTTAGCCTCTGTCAGGTAATGTTTACTTTATTTTTAATATTATTATTTTTAACAGACTAGGACAGGAAAATCCGTTAAAAATTCATAACTTCTTCATCCGACGTCTGTTTTCCTCTATATTTTTACTGTTGTACTCAATGTTTTAAAAACCGGTTATTTAGTTGAACTGGTATGCTGACCGGTTCTCGGTTCGACTGTCAAGGTGAACCGGTTTCTTTATTTTTCATGCTTTTTTTCTATTTTCCTACACATACATACATATAAAAATTATGAATTTGATATTTACAAGTTCAAACATTAAAAATACACAAAAAAAAAAAGTTGTAGATGAATCCAAATACATTAAAATAACACATAACCATACGTTTTGTGTTTTACATCAATCCATATACGTCAAAAAGAAAATAAAGTATAATACCGAAACAAAATATAGTTTTTGATGAAGACAAACACATCAAAAGAATTTATAACATTTACCATATATTTTTATTTAGAAAAAACTAAATAGATTTGAAAAAAAAATCACCAAAGTTTATTATATAAATGGTTTTTTTTTTTCATGTGTTTTTATTCGGTTGAACCGGTTCAACCGGTTTATTTTGACCGGTTCAACTGGTTTTTTCTAAAAACCGGCCGGTTCAATCCGGTTCAGAAATCAATATAAAACCGGTGATAGTTGAACCGCTCCCTCTCCAGATTCCCGGTCCAACCGGTTCGACCGGCCGGTTCAAACCGTTTTTTAAAATGTTGGTTGTACTACTATTGACGAGACCTTCGATTCTCGTTTAGGTTGTGTCGACTAAAAATCACTCGATCTTTATTTCGCGTTTTTAGCTGTCTACTCCTATTCCGAAACTTATAAAAATCATAACTTCCTCATACGAAGTCAGATTTGGACGTTCTTTATATGAAAATTCTCGGTTTAAAAAATAATACGACTTTTATTTAGATCACTAAGGCTAAAAAGTAGTTTATCGAAAACTCAATTTTACATCATCCGTTGTCGTGCCGGTTTTGTCACGGATCTTCGATTGATCATAACTTCTTCGTTATAACTTGGATTTCGATGAGGTTTTCGCCTAAATGTTTCTAACGAGATTTTTTTACAACTGTTAATAATAAAATTTTACTTATTTCAAATTTTATATTTTCGTTAAATTTTGATATTTGACTTTTAATTGGAATCTCATAAGACTTCCAATATATTTCGAGTGATTCTAAACATAGTTTTACTTTATTTCTAGTAGAAACTATTAGTTAGAACTCAATACTCAATATCACATTATATTTCATAATATTATTTACTTTTAAAATTACACAACACGATAACCGAACGTGTATGTTACATAAACTCTGTTGAAAACTAGGCTACTCAGACTTGAATGTTCTTTCAATTTCAGGCAAGGTGAGAAAGTTATCAATCTTCTCCTCAGTGTCCTCAGTAGCAAGAGCAAGATATTCAAACTTAGTGGCTGCATGAAATCAAACAAAGTTAGAAGTTGTGAATTCCACGATCCTTAACATAATGAATCAAATCCTACCTCTTTTTAACCCATTTCATTGGCAAGAGATCACCAATGGGGACAGATTCGCATTTCACAAAAAAAAAAAAAAAATCTTCCCGGACACCATCGTTTTGTTTCGATTTCAAAATAAGATGTGATTTATTGGGTTAGACTTTGAGCAGGAAGCAGGAATTCCTAAAAGATTAAAGGTCGTAAACATGGGTCAACTCAGATAAACCTGTGTTTAGATCCTTTGATTAATTCAGACGATCGACACAAGACAAGATGCTCTAGACCACAAGCATAGTCTAGATATAAGAATTTTTTCTAAATTCAAAGAACTCAAAGATGATGCGAGAAAAAAGGTATGCCAAGCCCTAGGAGAAAGGATATTTAGGAAAACAAACCCAAGTGGGAGAGACAAAGTCAAGTTTGCCATAGCATCAAAAGGTTTGAAAATGACGTCGACGGGAAAAGCTCTACTCGATTTCAAGGACTCGATGTCGTTATCATCAAAAGAAAAAGTCTATTTGTAAGACAAAATCTTTTGATCGACGAAGTCCTTGTCCGGAAGAGCAAGCATGCTTGAGTGAGAATGAAGTGCCTTTTTCCCATGATCAACAATCAAGAAAAATGAGAAGAAAGTAATAAGAAATCTACCTTCAAGATGATTGATAACACTTGAAGAAAGCTAGAAGAAGTAAAAGAAGTTCGATAACCATTAACCCTATTTATGCAGATCTTAGAGGAGAAATAAGTGATTTGACAACATAAACATGTCTTTTGAACGAATAAAATATTATCCGTTAAAGTTTGAATTTCAAACCCTTTATTTCAATTTAATTCAATTATACACTTAAAATACTTGAAATTAATTAAATTATTTTGCAGGTATAACTTGGGGGCAATTGTTAGGGGTCAAGATACTTAAACCTACCAGGATCTCGGATCATAAAGGAGTCTCAGAATCCTAAAACATACATTAGGATCCTGAACATAACCATTATTATTTATGTTTGAAATTAACGGATATATTTATTATTTATTATCCACATGTGCATTCTTATTTACTATCCACATGTGTTAGAAACAGTCAACAAAATACTCATCAACTCTGTAGAATTTCTTCAATCAAGCTTAAGACCTAGAAATACCAAGTCAAAGCACGTACAAGTACTAGTTCAATAGGATACCGGAAATATTGGACTTTTAGTTAAATAACCTAGACTATATATATATATATATATATATATATATATATATATATATATATATATATATATATATATATATACACTTGTAACAGGAACACAACGGGCATAATTCTTTGATACCTTACACATCTAGACTCACTAAATCATTTGTACTCGTATTCTCAAGCTTATCTCTGTAATTCATTCTTTAATCAATAAAATCAAACAAGACAGATGATCATTATCATCTCCCAAGATTTTAAGTCGGAGATCCAAACAGGGATCAATGACTTTCCTTATACATTACTTGTGTCATTTTGATCTCAATTACATATTCATATTAACAACATCACAGCCTCTCATACAATTTGGTTGATATCTTTTGATCGATTTTTAACCAAAACAAAAATTACCAATTGTTAATCATATTAATTCCAATTAACCTTGTGTGTTCAAATGATAATATTAAATCACTATTTAAATTTCTAGTCATATGATGACACATGTTAATATACTAGGATTAATTATTAATTCAAATTATATATATATATATATATATATATATATATATAATTTGAATTAATAATTAATCCTAGTTATCCATATTTATGTAATTTACCAATTAAATGTTTAAATATGATAATGATTAATTTAATTCAAATATCTATAAATTTTTATATATTTGTTACCAAAAATAATTTAAACTATTTAAATTAATTATCTTTTCAAAAGCTTTGATCATTTAAATTTTCAAAATTTCCGATTATCAAAAGAATTTCAAATTAGCTATCCAGCAACATCCAAGATAATCATGGTCCACATGAAATTTTTGTAAGGCCCATGATGATTTCAAAACTGCCATATCTCGTAATTATTTTGTACTAATTAAGAAATCCTAGAAAATGTCTTAGATTAAATGTATCTTTTTGGAAATAATTACCTAAACTATTTTAAACCATTTTAAATCCATAGCACTCCAAGATTGCGATCTTTAACCTAACATCAATCAGTTTTCGTTTTCTTCATAACAACAAAGCAAACAACATTTAATTCAAGCTTTATGCAGTGTAAATATTGGTGAAGCAGTGTTATAAAACTCGCCGAGTTTGCCGATTACTCATCCGAGTACTCAATATTCGGTCCCTTACCAAAGCGAGTTATAGAATCCGAGTACTCCTCGATCGGTCTTATTGAAATGAACACTGTTGTAAAAATCGGGCAATTCGGTAATTAATATGTATAGTATACTTAATGATTTATTATTTAACACACACATGCAATTATTACTAAATATATATCTTAAATCTTAAATTTATAATAATTATTCATGAAGTGAGACTATTGTGTGTTTTTCAATTTTTGTGTATTCACATGTATCTAATTTTGTTATACATTTCAATAAACTTATGGTTTTAACTTATGATTTTGACATATATAATTACCTTGAAAATATTTCTACATGAATTACTGAATCCGGGTATTCCCCAAGTGCTCCCGAATACTCGCTACTCGGTAGTCAGCCGAACAGATACCGAATAGCTAGTTCTACAACCATATGTAAATGTTATATCTATTATGAGTGATAACTAAGTTTTTATATTACGTTTTATTTTTTAGAAGATACCACTCTCTCTACAAATTAAAAAGAAGTTGTCATTCATTATATGTGCACCAAATATGTAGTCCACTAGTTAGAGATGGTGGATGTGGTGTCTCCCTGTCCAAGAGAGTTTGCATTGTTATATTTTGTAATCTTACTTTCTATGAATTTGTTAGATTACTTATCTTAAGTTCTTCGTTTTTATTATCGTTAATCGCCAAGATTTCTTATTCTGTATAAATTCAATCGTTAAAATCGGATCCTACAATTGGTATTAAAGTTGTACATTGAAAATCTAATTGATTATTTCAAGGGAACCAACCCAATTGATTATCTTTTCATCTTATTTTTTCGATTTTTCTACAAGATTTTTTTGTTTCGCAACTAGGAACTTTGATAAGTTTTTCTAAATTTTTGAGTGTTGATTCAAAGTTATATATATATATATATATATATATATATATATATATATATATATATATATATATATATATATATATATATATATATTGTTGTTCCATTATAATTTATGCTGAAATTTCCGGGTTTTGTCAAGTTTATTTTTTATTTATTTATTTATTTATTTATTTTTGTCTAAGAGCTCATTTAATGAATTTTGCGAAAATATTTTGGGTATTACCAAAGAGATTTGCTTATGGAAAAAGATTTCAACAAATCCTTTGATGTCATACTCCTAACAAAAAGAAATCCTGTGAAACAGTGAAGGTATGGGTCACCTTATTTTACATGGCTGATATTTATTTTGAATAAAGTCTTGGAAGAAGTACACATTTTATTACAATTGGTACATGTTTTGGATGCAAGAATAAAATGAAAAGTCAAATTACCAGCAACTTCTTGCTTTTGATGGAAGATGTAAACGACACCATGTCTCTCACGGTCAAGACATGCTCCTATATTCTATATTCAACCATACACTCCATAATTCACGTGACTAGACTCTTACCCACCATAACCTATACAACTCATATTTTTTTTTGGAGAAGTATCTATAGTTATTATTTAGGGTTTAATTCCAAAATATAAATACAAAAAATTTAATTTCCAGTAATAGACATGGATTCCGCGGAGATTGCTCCACGGAGCTTCGTGAAATCCTTTGTAGCTCCGCAGAATGGCAAAATCGTAAATAAATGAGTGAATAAAAAAAACTCAAGATTCATTCTACGGAGTTACAGTGGATTCCGCAGAGATCCGTGGAGGTAGCTCCGAGGAATGGATCTTCAGATTTTTTTTTCAATCGATTCTTCGGGGTTTATATTCATTCCCCAACTAATTATTTTCAAGAAAATATTATGATAGTATGAATTTTTCTTGATAATGTTTGGAATGAATGTGACATGGAAAAAAAAATTAGTGTTTTAATTGGAGATCTTTACATAAAAGAATCATTAGAGGAGATTTTTTTTTCTTTCTAAAGATCCATTCCTAAAAGCTACATCCACGGAGCTACGCGGAATCCACTGTAGCTCCTTGGAATGGATCTTAAGTTTATTATTATTATTATTATTATTATTATTATTATTATTATTATTTAAATTTCTCATTTGTTTACGGTTTTGCCATTCCGCGGAGCTATAGTGGATTCTGCGGATCTCCGCGAAATCCATGTTTATATCTGAAAATTAGACTTGGCAATTTCAGACACGAAGACACGAATCTGTGAGAGACACGACGCGACACGAATACATCTTAAAAATTGAAATAAAGCTTATTTCTCATTGCGTAATCGTATCGTGTCAAATTCATGGCTGACGCGTTTTCATGACATGAATACACGAATTGTCAGATCTACCAGAAATTCAATTTTTTATGTCTATATTTTAGAATTCAACCTCAAATAATGTCTATATCCGGTATTTTCCCATATTCTTTTATACACGTAATCACACCCACCTTACCACTTTTAGATTTTTAAAGCATTTTTTTACTTACAAACATTTACAACCTTTTACATAATCCAAGAATTACTTATCTTCGGTCCCTACCATTTTAGCCAACACAATACCGCAGACAAAAAAAATCATTTCTAACTTAGGTCAAGGTGTCTCCAACCATGTTAACCCAAGAAAAACCCACCGAAATTACCTGATACTCTAGTTACAATGTCAACCCTTTAACTTCGATCCTATTTTTTTTTTTTTTTTACCAACCAAAGTTAGACTGCACAGTAAACCCAACTCAGCACCACATAATTTAGAGGTGAACAAAAAACACACCGCAGCTAAAATTAACCGCAAAAACTGCAACCGCAATAAAAACCGACGGTGAAGTTTTCTGTTTTTCAAAAACTACAAATTTATGGTGTGGTGTGATTATTAGATTTCAAAAACCGCACCGCACCGCATATATTGTATACAACTTTTTTTTTTATTAAATATTAAAAATAAGACAAGTTTCATAAATGAAAGATGAATAAAATACTAGAAGACAAAAGTATGGTTTTTTGTTATGTTTAACTTTAAAAAATTGTTAAATTATACAATTTTAAGAAATTTATTGTTAATTATTATTGATTTGATGTTTTTAAGATATTAATTGTTTGTGATTTAAGTTAATTGTCTTATACATTATGTTTTTTTTTATTATTACAAGTAATATGTTTGAATTCTTAAAACCGTTTGAGCTCTAAACTATGGTTAAAAACCGCACAAATAACCGCACCAAATCCATACGGTTAATAACCGCAACACAGGAAAAACAAAACCGCACCGCAAAAATAACCGTACCAAGAGTTTTTGAAAATGGATTAACTGCATTTATGGTTAGTGCGGAGGTTTTGGCTAATAACCGCACTGAACTGCACCGCGTTCACTCCTACCACATATACATTTTTGACATTGAAATTTACCCCTTTAACCTCTCAACTACGCACCTTTCAGTTTTTCATCACCTGACTTAAAAGAGTAATATATTTTTCTATTTTTACACATTTAGCATTGAGTTTCTTTCGTTCATATTTAGCCCTTCAACTTGTTAAACTATACACATTCAGTCCTTATGACCGTTTATTCCAGGTTAGCTGAGAAAAATGACTATTAGGGTAATATTTTTGTACACATTTAGTTCTTAATATATTTTTGTTTCAAGATAAGTCGTTTTTGTTTTTGTATTCATTCAATACTTATGAATGATTTCTTTAGTTTTTTTTTTCGTAACATCTTACATGGGGCAATCACTAATGATGCGTTTGAGGTTGCTGATGTTATTGTCTGTCGCAATCTCGACTGTTTGGTTGTGTAGGTCTTGTGGTTTGGCTTAGGTCTCGTGTTTTGAACGTCGTAACTTCTTCATACGATATCAATTTTAATGATCTTCATATCCACGTGTTCGTTTTTTGAGTCTACTACAACTTTCGTTAAGATTACTCCCGTTAAAATGTAATATATATTTTACTAACAATTTTATTCAAAAAACATCCACACAGGCATTCATAAAAAACGTATAGATATAAATATCGTAATAAAAAATACATATTACTTTTTAACAGAAATAATCTAAACAAAAGTTATATTAGACTAAAATATGAACACATGGATATAAGATCGCTAAAATTCGAGATCATATGAAAAAGTTATAACGTTTACAACACATAACCTAAGCAACCAAGTAGTGAAGATTGCGATGGACATAAACATCAAAATACTCAAACACCATATTAATGATTGTCTCGCATAAGATGTCGTGAGAAAAACCTAAAGAAATCGTTCATAAGTACTGAATGAATATAAAAACAAAATTGATTTATTTTGCAACAAAAAAATATTAAGAACTAAATGTGTACAAAATGAGAAATATATTACCCTATTAAATCATTTTTACCGACTAACCTGCAGTAGCTGGTAATAAAGATTAAATGTATATGGTTTAACAAGTTGAATGGGTAAATGTGGACGAAAAAAAAAAACTTAGTGACCAAATATATATAAATTAAAAAATATATTACCCTTTGAATTCATTATCCATTTTCACCACAGGAGCCTACATTTTCTAAATACCAATTTTTTTGAAGGTTAATGACGAAAAAACACTGAACTTTGTCGCTTTTTCCAATTTAACCATCCAATTCATTTTTTGTATTAAAAAAATAACTCATTTTTAGATAAAAGTTTTATCACGGCCATTATGACTTCCATTAATGTTAAAAAAAAAGGGTCAATTTTCATTTTGTGTTGGAAAAACCACACATAAATTAGTAGTTAAACCGAATTTTTGAAAAAATATAATTTTTTTTTTTTTTTTTTTTTTTTTTTTTTTTTTTTTTTTTTGATTAAACCAGACACTAATAGGTAAAAGTGGTCGCACAACATTTTACAAAAAATGGTGGTTTTTTGATAACTCATTGAAAATTGATAGTTAAACAGGATTTTTGAAAAATATAGTGCTTTCATTTGCCCAGTTAAACATGATTTTTGAAAAATATAGTGCTTTCATTTGCCCTTTTTCTAACACTCGTTTAACCCTTTTTAATTAATACTCATTATTTTTTTAACACATATTTTTTTTTCTTTCGCTAAACAACAAAGCCACAACAAATATCTTAATCTTTTTTTGACATCAATTTTTAATTGGTAACAATTTATTATTCTTAGCAATCATTTTATTTATTTATTTTTTCACCATTTTATTCTTTTTTAAAACCAATTATTTTTAGTAATACCAATTTTACCACAACCGTAACCAATGATCGGAAGTATTTTTGTGAAGAACATTTTTAAATAGCTATATTTATTGTCTTTGTGAAAAAGATTATTTACGGATTTTTTCAAGCTCCGATTGTTACGAAGGATTACTTCTTGATGATTATATTGAAATAATTTTATAATTCTTTTCATGAGGATTGCCCTTTAATCAATTATGTCTTGAGTATTTATTCAAGTATTGTAGATCTCTTTTGATTACAATTTATGTCTTAAGTATTTAAATTGAATAATTATGTATGAATTTTGTTTTATAATTTATAATATCATTCAATTAATATGTTTTATCACATTTATCGTTGTATTTGTTTGCAAAAGAAAAACAAATGATTATTATTTTCATTATAAATTTGAGAAATTAAATATCCACCTACCTTTTGATCATATCAATCCTCATACCCATTTAAATGATGACATGTGTCATATTAGTATTCTAAAATGTCATTAAATTTCATTAAATGAACATTAAATGTTACATATGTCATAATTTGATTGGGTAAGAGGATATGTAGGAACAAAAAGTTGTGACCGACTGTTTAATATAATCCCATATATTATAAAACTTCTTGTGATTTTAGATAAACATTAGTAACACCATAATAAAACAAATGTTATTGTAATTACTAATGGGTGATGGATTTAACAATTTTATGTGCCTAAAAGTAAACAATGATCGCTTTTATATATTATTCATGTGACTAAACGACATCAAATGACATGGGAAAAATAATTCAATATTTTTTATTTATAACAAAAATGATTTTAAAATATATAAAATAATTATAAAATATTTGTTAAAAGAATGTTTATTCATGGCAAGATTAACATTGAGAATATTTCCTTACTCTGGGTTAAAACTGTAAATTTGGAGAAGGTTAATTGTGAGAATGATGTAAGGTCTTGTGGTGTTGGTTGTATTGTGTATTATTTTGTTTATTGCAGGGACTGCGGCTCTCTTCCCGCTAACTTAGAAAACACGCGGGTCTTCAAGTATGGGTTTGGGTCGGATAAAATCCGGTTTGTATCCATAGATATTACCCGAAGTATGTAGTTGTGGTTCCAGCTGTTTTGGAGTCATTCAGATCATTTTTATCACACACATACACTTGAGTCTCTCTGTTCTCTCATCTTCTTCTTTAGATTAGGGTTTTGTTCTGTTCTTGTTGATTTTGCTGTAAAATCTTAAATCTGTTAGTTTCTTTTTATATACATTTGAGTGTGAGTGTTTATGTAGTGAGTTTTCAGTTGTAAGTTCCAGAAAACCAACTGGATCTTATTTTCAGGCAATAAAAGATTTGTTGATGTTGTGATTAGATGTGTTGTTTACATTTTAGACATGGTATCAGAGCAGGTTTACTCCTACATCGTTTTCTTTTGATTTCGAGCTTTTTCGAGTTAGGGTTTCTCAATCTGTTTTTTGAGTTACTGTTTCTCGATCTGTTTTTTGGTTCTTGAAACTTCCTTGGAAGTTTTTTTGTTTTTTGTTCTGATCATTTGTAAATCTGGTTTTTCTTGGAAGTTTTTTGTTTTTTGTTCTGATCATCTGTTGACCTGGTTGCTTGTGTTGGGTTGTTTAAACTCTCCCAGACATTGTCAATCTTAATAGTAAATGATCGCTTGAGTGTAAACGTTAAATCTAACTTTTTTGTTCTTCTAACGGCCAACTTTAAGCGACAGTCAATGTTAAGGTCGCAAACGGTGTAATCTAAGGAGTTTAGTGGTTTCCTGGCATTCGAATGCCTTTTGCTTTAGTGTTAGACTCTATTTTATATAGATCTAACGGTAAACTACTTTGTTGCTTTGTAACGATCCAAAAATCAAGGCTAAAAAATTTTATTTTTATTATAGCCAATATACAGATATCTTTTAAATCCAAGCATTTCAAAAACATTGCTAATTAAAGCATTTATCAGAGTTCATCCTGAAATCACATATTGCAGAAAAACGGGTGTGTGCGCTGTGATCAAGTCGGACCCTTCCTTTCCAAACCAATGATACATGAAACCATAAACAAAACTATAAGAACGAAGCTTAGTGAGTTCCCCATAACATACCCCACATAATCCGTATAACCAAATAAACTATATCAATGACATAAACCATGCATATAAACATATAAGAATGTCATGGACTCCCTCTAGGGTTTTAGTCCAGGATGCCGTGGAGTCCCCGAGGGTCTTATATCTATGTGCCATGGGCTCCCCCAAGGTCTTACTATGAGAACAAGGATCTGATTGCATAAGGACAAGGCTTGAAAACTCAAACCTTGAGTTAATGCTTAAGATCAATGTCTGCTTTTGATTAAGTGTTCCAATAAAGACTGAAGAGGAAGATCAATAAAGTACTTCAAGTATTAAATATGGAACTATGAGTATAATCAAAGTAAAGATAATAAATGAAAAAGTAGGATGTTTGAAAGAGTTTGATTAGAGTGAAATGTGAAAGTGAAGTAAATGAGAATATAACTATCTTTGGAGCAACAATCCTGTCACACCCCAAAACCGAGAACGACGGAATACGTTCTGCGGTGGAGGACGTCATCTACAATATCATAACAATTGCATAATAGTAAAAACAAGCGACAACAACCATTGCATTTATAGAGTAAGTTTAATTACAAACGTGTTCTGTAAAGTTTAATAGAAACCAAAAGTATAACAAAATAAAAGATGGGTCTTGTATGTTCTCCATCTTCTCCAAAAGCTGCACCAGTGCCTGTCTATCTTTGACCTGAGGATACAAGTTATTTTGACAACGAGTATCAGCATAAAGCTGGTGAGTTCATAAGAATTTAGTGTCGTTGTTTGTGTAAAAGAGTTTTACGAACATGTAATATAAAAACTGAAACTTATGTTTGTGAGTAGTAGAAATCCCTAGAAAATCCTATATTTTCCAGAAACATACATTTGTAAGTTAAATCCTTTGAGTGTGTAAATGTATTATCATTGAAACCTTCAATTATAAAAGTAGAGTAATAAACCTCATTTGAGTAACATAGCTGAAGAAATGTTATGCCTACTAACAGTAGTAGTGGTGCAACTTCAGTTAGTAATAGATATTTATTTACTTCGGGATATTAGCTTAGACTTTAAGTCTTAGTGTATTAATTTGGATATAGGTGTAACCCTTCATGTAACCAACTGTATGATAATAGAGAGCCCGATGACCTTCCCGGTCATACGTAGTGTAGTGATGTAGTGCCACCCCTGGGCCTGGTCGGCTCGGACTGTAGTTAACAGTAGGGATGTAATAGCGTCCGTCCTCTATAGATCTATACATGTAGTGTTGCTTTTCTTCCGGGAAGCCCTGGTCACATGGTGTGAGCACGGTAGAGTGCTTTATAGAGGGATAGTGTATTATACTCTTGATTAGTGTATTCTCTTGTGTTATAGTATAGTAGACTTTTAGTATAGTTCATATAGTGTTATCTTATATGTGTGTTAACTTGTAATAATAACAGTTATAGTGAGTATAGTTGTAGTAGAGGTAACGAGCAGTAGTCTTAACTATACCTATTATAGTTAACTAGAGTGTATGATTTCATGCCTTTGAATAACAAAGGTATTGTATAAAATGAAAACTTTCATATCTAACACAAATATATATGATATATAACTAAGAAATCAACGACAGTCGGACGGACAACAGATACCCTAAGACCACATCAAACAAGAACATGAAATAAGGCGAGCTATCGGTCCTAAGTCCTTCATGTCTTACTTATATAAATATATTAGTGTAGATGTATTTTAAAAGAAAAGTAGTTTAAACACAGTTTTGAAAATAGTTTAACCACAATTTAATCTTAAAAATGCATTTGATAATTAATTAAAACAGTTTTATTGGTAAATAGCTAAAAGTATAGAAAAATCCCTTTTTGATGATAAATTGTGAATCACATATGATTTGATAATAAAACTTGTAGCATTAAACTTGTATCCCCCCCTAAAATATGTAAAAACATTTAGAAAGGTTCATTAAGGGGTATGAACTCACCTGCAATGAGTAGATCGGGTGGAAGTGTCGGATGAGCGTTTGGTGTCAAGTAAAGACTTGTACACCCTTTATGACCCTAGTAACATATGAAGACATATGTTTACAAGTAATTAGTGATTTAAACTCTAATTATACACATATAGACATCCTAATGTGATTAAAAGCCTTATGGTTGAGTGCTAGAAGACTAATGGGTTGCAAGGAAAGAGTATAAGACCTCACCATGGAGTTTACTCTTTTAAAACTCACCTTGAGTGAGTTTACGGTTGGGGGACCATTTCCTCCATGATTTTACGGCCTTAAACTCATGGAAGAAGTGGGTTTGAGTGCTAAAAGGGTTCATACACAACTAGGGGTAGTTCTAGGGCTTAATCCAAGGCTTTAGGGGGTGTTTAGGGTTAAAGGAAGGTACTCCCTTGGAGTTTACGGCCGTAAACCCCATGGTTTACGGTAGTAAACTCTTGGACACCTTCCATTGTTTGATTTCGAGGTCCTTGCCTCAATCCTAACAATTTCTAGTGAGGGGAATAGGGCTTTTTAGGGGTTTAAATGGTCATTTGGCATGCGCTGAGGGAGTTTACGGTCTAAGCATATGATTGGGTTGTAAACTCTAGTTTACCCTTCAAATGATGATGTTTAGGTGTTCCAAGTCTGAAATAGTAAGTCCCTAAGTCATATCTAAGCCTAAAATGTGGTTTGGAAGTGTTTTGGGCTTGATTTGCATGCTTAGAGGGAGTTTACGGTCTAAGCATATGCTTGGACCGTAAACCCTCTTTCAAGCCCTCAAACTTAAGGCTTCATGGATCAAACACTTCAAGGTTTAACCCAAAACTAGTTTCTAAGCCTAAAGAAGAGATTTAGGGCATTTGGGCAAGTTTTTAGGGGTTTACGGCCTAAGGATGCTCTTAGGACGTAAACTCCTTTTCTATGGCCTTCTTGAATGATTTTTGTGCTATATCGACATACAATGGGTTGTAGAACAAGTTAGGATGAGAGAACTTACGATTTGGAGCGAAAATCTTGCGGTTTTTGAGATAAAATCGGACTTGAGGAGAGAGAGAGTAGAGAGTATCTATGTCAAACCCCGAAAACCAAAGGCAGAAACATTTCCGGGGTTGACTCCACGTTGAGTATCAAATCCAATGTACATAGTAATCACAGTAAACAACCATTACATTACATATATTTAAAAGTTTACATTTGTTTCAAAAGTAAATTGTACAAGTGTTATACATATATCATATGAACAAAAGTTGAGACGAGTCTTCTGAGCACTTTGTCTTCTCCAAAAAATATCGTCGGGAACCTGTCTAACGTGGACCTGAGAATACAAGCGGTTTGAAAATCAGCATAAAGCTGGTGAGTTTATAAGATGTTTGTTTGCTGAAAAATGTACCAGTTTCCTTTAGTTTTCCGAAAAGGTTTGTTATCCAAGAAAATCCCATATTTTCTTATGTAAAACAGTTTAGTTATCCTTCATTACAGTTCAATTACGCGTTATACGTTACCCCAGGAAAATCCCATATTTTCCTAATTACAAGACCAATTTAATATCACATAGTATAGTTTAATACACAAAGCTATATATTGAGAGTCTTGGGATTACTATCCCGAATTAGATATAAAATACTTTAATATACGTGAACTGTAGATGGAAAAATAGTTTGAAAGCCTTGGGATTAACATCCCATACTACATATAGATTTAATACCGTGGGACTATCGTCCCGGACTAGATACAAGATAGTTTGATATACTTGAAAATATAGATTGAAAACCATGGGACTACCATCCCGAACTAGATACAAGATAATTCGATAAAACCATAGGATTACTATCCCGAACTAGATATAAGATGTTTTGATAAAACCATGGGATCACTATCCCGAACTAGATATAGATTCTAACCATAGGAATAACATCCTGCAATAGATATAAAACTTATAGACTAAAAACCATGGGATTACCATCCCGTACTAGATATATATCTCTAAAACCAAAACCGTGAATAAACTTATATTCATACATATTGTGAGTCGGGTAACCATGCTGATACGACAACAAGACCTCCTTGACGCTTGTCAGACATCGGACGATATCCAGAATTTGTCACCCCAGGCGTGCCCGCCTAACTGTAGCTAGCAGTTAAGGTGTGGGATTGTCAGTCCCGAATAGATCTATTCACAAATTCCTCGCTCTCCCTCCAGGAGACTCTGGTTACACTTCCGGGGAGGAATTACTGATCATCCATAAAGGGTAGTGACTAACTCACAAACTAGTACTAAACTATTCACAGGGTTCTCATACGATATCAAACATACAAAAGATTATGAAACATAATACAGTGAATATAGATACATAGAGTGAAACTATCTGGCAATACATTCAAATGACACAGAGATAAACTGAATCAGACATAGTTTATCTAATAACTTTATACATATATCAGTACATGATAAAACGAGAATTAAAGAAACCCCAAATTATTCCCATAATAATTTGATTAGTTTGGTTATTTTCTTAACTAAAATCCATTTAGTTGTAATTGATAGATCATCCCTTATGCTCAGCATAATACATAAGGAGTAAAAGTGTTTATAAATTTTCCAGATATTATTTGAAACACATCAATGTTATGTTTTGAAAACAGTTATAGTTTGCTTGTATTCCCCCCCTGAAAACATTGAAAACACGGAAAAAGCGTAGGGGTATGAACTCACCGGACGAGAAACGTGACGATTTCGGACGCTAAACGATGGTACAAGACTTGCAAACGCACGAGGTTCCTAAGTATAATACAAAGATACACATTTGTATCTAATTAGGACTTAGATTATTTAATTGTTAGGGACCAACACTTTTAGTCGCGGAAACACCCTATTACATGTGTTTGGAGGGACCCGGGTGGCGTTTGGGGACACATATAGCTAGGATATTGAATTGGGACTTCAAGAGTAAAATCTTTAGGGAGTTTACGGCCCTAATGACCCCCTCCCCATGAGTTTACGGCCGTAAACTCATGGTGGGGTGATTTATGGTGCAAATTGGTTTGAAACACTTAAGGGAAAATTTCTAGGTTTGGTTTAAGGACTTGGAATGAATTTTAAACACCAAATGACTTACTTAAGGGAGTTTACGGCCTAGCATAGGTCTCATGGCCGTAAACTCCTATATACTCATAGATAATTGTGTTATTGATTCCAAACAAATCACATGTGATTGCTAAAACTGTTCCAAGGCCTTACATGAATTTTTATGGGACTTTTGAGGTGTTTTTGGAGTTTACGGCCTATGAGACCCCCCTCATGGCCGTAAACTCTCCTAAAGGGTGATTCATTATGTTTTAATGCCAAAAACTTGTTTATATGCACTTCTAAAAATTATTCTAAGGCTTTAGGGGTGTTAAAGTGGCTTTCTAACACCTTAAAAGGAGTTTACACCCAAAAATGAAGGGTTTACGGCCCAAGCACAAGCCTTGGCCATAAACTCTCAATTATCCCTCAAATAATATGTTTCAAGTGTCCCAAGGCTAAAACCAATTATTCTAAAATTCATATCTAAGCCTTATTACTGTTTTGGAAGGGTTTAAGGTCACAAAAACCCCATATTTATGAGTTTACGGCCCAAGCATGTGCCTTGGCCGTAAACTCCTTCAAGTCCTTCAAAATCCATGTTTAAAATGTTCTAAGTCCATTCCATGAAGTCATTAAGCCATATCTAAAGTCTAGTTGTGGTTTGGAAGGGTTTTAGGGCTTAAAAACCCCTTAACTATGTGTTTACGGCCTAGGCCTCTACCAAGGCCGTAAACTCACATTCAAGGCCTTATTTCATGATTAAATCCCAAATTTGGAAGCCAAATATGCATTACATTAAGGTTAGGAAGGTACCTTAGGGATTTGAGGCCTTAAAATTGAGTTTTGGACCGTTAAACTTGGATTTAGGAGAGAGGTTAGAGAGAGAGAGAGTAGTGAGAGAGAGAGAAAAAGCTTCAAATGAAATGTTAAACACGTTTATGTAGGTCACAAAACTTGGACACGGTGGAATGCTACCCGATACCGGCATTAAGTGGGGCTTTTGGTCACACCCGATTGAGTTACCGTAACCCGGCGAGGACATTTCTAAATTTATGAATTAAACATTTTGAGCTAAATTCATGAGTTCCTAAGAGGTTTGGACACTCATTATCATCAATTAAACATATAAGTTTAATTAACTAAACCCAAAAACGACATCGGAACGTTTCGATATACAGCGAGTTATACAGGTAGAATAGGTTTTCGGCGATGAACAACTTCGGGTTGTTACATTATCCCCCCGTTAGAGGGAATTTCGTCCCGAAATTCAAAGATTAAGATATAGATCATGAATTAGAATAAGACACGAATGGATTTGTTGTCTCGAACGATCATGCTCTCAAGCAGAGTCGGGTTTACACTAGGCGTTCTATCGATCTCTCACTATCGGGACCTGACTTTGTTTCGCAGATAGACTCTCTCTCAATCTACGATCTCAATCGGTTCTCTCATGAAAGTTTCAACCCTGGACGACTTCGGTTTCCTCAAAGGAATCACTAGGATTTCGTTGGGTAAATACTTCTAAGGATTCGAGACGTGGAGTACCGGATGGATGTTACTAAGTTCTGAGGGTAGCCGAAGTTGGAAAGTTACGAAATCGATTCTATGAGGATCACGAAGAGTCTACTGTATCACAAGGGAAGTATTTCACACTTCTCAAAGCATATCATGCTTTTCTGGGGTAAAGCCATCAACAAAACATACGCTCCAACAGGAAAGCACATCTTCAAGGAGCCGGGTAGCTAAGGGTTTGATGGCTTTAGAAGAAATTTATGGGTAAGACTGCGATATTAGTCGATGGGACCCAAGAATCGACAGGTTTCTATAGGTATTTTCGGTACCGACTAATTCTCTATCGCCTTAGATGCTGGAAAGGTACACGGTTACGACTAGTTTGCTTGGCTACATGATCGAGGAAAAGAGATTTGACCGAAAGGATACAACTACTAATCCGTAGTGATCATATCAGTTCTTGGTCACCGTTTTGAACACGTCCTTCTCACTGAGGTTCGGTCACGAGGTTAGGCCGATGTGGAACTAAACTAAACGTTCGAAAGGAATTCTCGGGAATTCTTCGAGAAAGACTTTTAAGGAAAAGAGCTGCTGACTTCCCATTTCTTAATGATCACAGAAACGAGGAATGCGTGATAATTCATATCAGGAAAAACTTTTGAGCTTTAAGGCATAAAATGATATGAAGGTTTGATGTCGAAGATCACGAGAGATGGGTCGGGGAAAAGATCTAGATTAGCGACCCTTTTGAAACTAAAAGATAACAACATGAATGAGACTCGGTCATTACATGTCCAACATAGCATCAAAGTATTTCGTGAAAAATTTCCCTTCTGGTTACTAAAATCATAAAGAGTTGCAGGTATAAGAATTAACAAAGAGAAGTATACCTGCGGCAACAGTGGGATCAACGGTTGTAGCTGCTTTGGGGCAATTTCTTTTGAAGTGCCCTACTTCGCCACAATTGTAGCAGGCTGGACTGATTCCCGTTCCGGATGATTGGTTCGTTGATTTGACTGGTTTTCTGCAGGTTCGAGCAAGATGGCCCTTCTTGCCACAGTTGTCACAGATCCTTTCGCGACATGGACCAGGAATGCGGTGATGGTAGCTGCACTTATCACACCAAGGAAGGGTACCAGTGTATCCACTGGTAGGAGTTTGGGTCGTGGACCCGACAGCTGAAACAGTAACAGGGGCAGTAGCAGCATGGACTGCTACTGTTTGCTGTTTCTTAGAAGACCCTTGCGTACTTTGATCCTTCCGCTTGTTCCAAAATTTCTTTTTACTTCCACCTCCACTTGTGACTGGCTCGGGAGTGGTAGCCTCCTCATCAGAGTTGTCTTCGTGATCGATCAGGATTTGCGCAAGACATTTCGCACTATCATAGGTGTCTGGCTTCGCAGCCAAGACATTCCCTTTGGTTGGCTGGGTCAACCCCCAGATGAACCTCTCAATCTTTTTACTCTCCAGGGTAACCATTCCCGGACAGAGTAACGCCAGATCGTCGAATCTTGAAGTATAAGAGGCTATGTCGGAACCCTTCATCTTAAGGTTCCAGAGTTCGTGTTCTAGCTTTTGAATTTCGCCCCGAGGGCAACACTCTGCGAGTAGAAGCTCCTTCATAGCTTCCCAACCCATAGCATTTGCTACAGGTAGAGTTAGGGATTTGACTCGGCCATTCCACCAAGTCAGGGCCTTATCAAGGAAGGTGCAGGCGACGAACTTAACTTTGTCAGACTCTGCGCAAGCGCATATTTCAAAGATCGATTCGATTTTCTCGAACCATCGGGTGAGGAAAATGACACCTCCGGTGCCATCAAAGGATGTGGGCTTAGCGTTCATGAATTCTTTATAAGATCCCTCCTTTCGGTGTTCCTGACTGTTCTGGGTTTTCGTGCCACCGGAACCATCTGAGTTCCTTTGGCCTAGAGCAGCTGCCACTGCGGAATTGACAGTGGCCTGGAATATCACTGGGTCAAATTCAGGAGGAGGTGGTGGCGGAGGGTTGTTGGTGTTCTTCGAGCTGGGTCTCTTTCTTGGAGGCATCGTGACTAAAAAGATCAGGAAAGAGAGGATCATAAGTCCTCTGAATTGAATCAAGAGATATGGAATAGGGGATATCTCATCACGACAGATATAACACCGTATTAAGCGATAAAGCAGGAAAGAGTTATCAAGACAGAACATTTTATCGCTAGAGGAATGATCAAGGAACAATGCATATATGAGGATTTTCTACAAAGGATTGACTCGAGAAATACTCCCATAGTATTTCATGATTCACTGCAACGACGACTCGTTGTTTGGGGTATTGGGTAAGTTTTAGATATTCCGCATACCACAGTCACTCCCAAACACATGTTGGCCGTGTCTCGAATGAATATAGTTGGCCAGACTATATTGACCCTAGACACGACTACATAACTGCCCAGGTTTAACTGCAGCGTACAACACCCATTTACTTATGTTTTGTTCTAGTTGTAGTTACGGATCTCGACGGCTCAACATACTTAAATACTTTTGAAAATACTTATATTTTGAAGGATACTTTTAGTTCAGAGCACTTAGGCCCCTTAATGTTTATAGTTTTATACCATGTAAGGTTTGGTATACTCCGTTCAATATAAACAAGGGCTCTGATACCAATTTGTCACACCCCAAAAACCAAAGGCGGAAACATTTCCGGGGTTGACTCCACGTTGGGTATCAAATCCAATGTACATAGTAATCACAGTAAACAACCATTACATTACATATATTTAAAAGTTTACATTTGTTTCAAAAGTAAATTGTACAAGTGTTATACATATATCATATGAACAAAAGTTGAGACGAGTCTTCTGAGCACTCCGTCTTCTCCAAAAGATATCGTCGGGTACCTGTCTAACGTGGACCTGAGAATACAAGCGGTTTGAAAATCAGCATAAAGCTGGTGAGTTCATAAGATGTTTGTTTGCTGAAAAATGTACCAGTTTCCTTTAGTTTTCCGAAAAGGTTTGTTATCCAAGAAAATCCCATATTTTCTTATGTAAAACAGTTTAGTTATCCTTCATTACAGTTCAATTACGCGTTATACGTTACCCCAGGAAAATCCCATATTTTCCTAATTACAAGACCGATTTAATATCACATAGTATAGTTTAATACACAAAACTATATATTGAGAGTCTTGGGATTACTATCCCGAATTAGATATAAAATACTTTAATATACGTGAACTGTAGATGGAAAAATAGTTTGAAAGCCTTGGGATTAACATCCCGTACTACATATAGATTTAATACCATGGGACTATCGTCCCGGACTAGATACAAGATAGTTTGATATGCTTGAAAATATAGATTGAAAACCATAGGACTACCATCCCGAACTAGATACAAGATAATTTGATAAAACCATAGGATTACTATCCGAACTAGATATAAGATGTTTTTTATTAAAACCATGGGATCACTATCCCGAACTAGATATAGATTCTAACCATAGGAATAACATCCTGCAATAGATATAAAACTTATAGACTAAAAACCATGGGATTACCATCCCGTACTAGATATATATCTCTAAAACCAAAACCGTGAATAAACTTATATTAATACATATTGTGAGTTGGGTAACCATGCTGATACGACAACGAGACCTCCTTGACGCTTGTCAGACATCGGACGATATCCAGAATTTGTCACCCCAGGCGTGCCCACCTAACTGTAGCTAGCAGTTAAGGTATGGGATTGTCAGTCCCGAATAGATCTATTCACAAATTCCTCGCTCTCCCTCCAGGAGACTCTGGTTACACTTCCGGGGAGGATTTACTGATCATCCATAAAGGGTAGTGACTAACTCACAAACTAGTACTAAACTATTCACAGGGTTCTCATACGATATCAAACATACAAAAGATTATGAAACATAATACAGTGAATATAGATACATAGAGTGAAACTATCTGGCAATACATTCAAATGATACAGAGATAAACTGAACCAGACATAGTTTATCTAATAACTTTATACATATATCAGTACATGATAAAACGAGAATTAAAGAAACCCCAAATTATTCCCATAACAATTTGATTAGTTTGGTTATTTTCTTAACTAAAATCCATTTTGTTGTAATTGATAGATCATCCCTTATGCTCAGCATAATACATAAGGAGTAAAAGTGTTTATAAATTTTCCAGATATTATTTGAAACACATCAATGTTATGTTTTAAAAACAGTTATAGTTTGCTTGTATTCCCCCCTGAAAACATTGAAAACACGGAAAAAGCGTAGGGGTATGAACTCACCGGACGAGAAACGTGACGATTTCGGACGCTAAACGATGGTACGGGACTTGCAAACGCACGAGGTTCCTAAGTATAATACAAAGATACACATTTGTATCTAATTAGGATTTAGATTATTTAATTGTTAGGGACCAACACTTTTAGTCGCGGAAACACCCCATTACAAGTGTTTGGAGGGACCCGGGTGGCGTTTGGGGACACATATAGCTAGGATATTGAATTGGGACTTCAAGAGTAAACTCTTTAGGGAGTTTACGGCTCTAATGACCCCCTCCCCATGAGTTTACAGCCATAAACTCATGGTGGGGTGATTTATGGTGCAAATTGGCTTGAAACACTTAAGGGAAAATTTCTAGGTTTGGTTAAAGTGCTTGGAATGAATTTTAAACACCAAATGACTTACTTAAGGGAGTTTACGGCCTAGCATAGGTCTCATGGCCGTAAACTCCTATATACTCATAAATAATTGTGTTATTGATTCCAAACAAATCACATGTGATTGCTAAAACTGTTCCAAGGCCTTACATGAATTTTTATGGGACTTTTGAGGTGTTTTTGGAGTTTACGGCCTATGAGACCCCCCTCATGGCCGTAAACTCTCCTAAAGGGTGATTCATTATGTTTTAAGCTCAAAAACTTGTTTATATGCACTTCTAAAAATTATTCTAAGGCTTTAGGGGTGTTAAAGTGGCTTTCTAACACCTTAAAAGGAGTTTACACCCCAAAATGAAGGGTTTACGGCCCAAGCACAAGCCTTGGTCGTAAACTCTCAATTATCCCTCAAATAATATGTTTCAAGTGTCCCAAGGCTAAAACCAATTATTCTAAAATTCGTATCTAAGCCTTATTAGTGTTTTGGAAGGGTTTAAGGTCACAAAACCCCGATATTTATGAGTTTACGGCCCAAGCATGTGCCTTGGCCGTAAAATCCTTCAAGTCCTTCAAAATCCATGTTTAAAATGTTCTAAGTCCATTCCATGAAGTCATTAAGCCATATCTAAAGTCTAGTTGTGGTTTGGAAGGGTTTTAGGGCTTAAAAACCCCTTAACTATGTGTTTACGGCCTAGGCCTCTACCAAGGTCATAAACTCACATTCAAGGTCTTATTTCATGATTAAATCCCAAATTTGGAAGCCAAATATGAATTACATTAAGGTTAGGAAGGTACCTTAGGGATTTGAGGCCTTAAAATTGAGTTTTGGACCGTTAAACTTGGATTTAGGAGAGAGGTTAGAGAGAGAGTAGTGAGAGAGAGAGAAAAAGCTTCAAATGAAATGTTAAACACGTTTATGTGGGTCACAAAACCTGGACACGGTGGAATGCTACCCGATACCGGCATTAAGCGGGGCTTTTGGTCACACCCGATTGAGTTACCGTAACCCGGCGAGGACATTTCTAAATTTATGAATTAAACATTTTGAGCTAAATTCATGAGTTCCTAAGAGGTTTGGACACTCATTAGCATCAATTAAACATATAAGTTTAATTAACTAAACCCAAAAACGACATCGGAACGTTTCGATATACGGCGAGTTATACGGGTAGAATAGGTTTTCGGCGATGAACAACTTCGGGTTGTTACAATCTAGTGTTGGTAAAAAGTCCAAAGGAGTGTCCACTCACCCTTATATAGGGCTTGAGTGTTGTACCCGGTATACAACTACCCGATATTTATGTTTAACGAGGTTTAAAGTTTTTACCAGGTTAAATGGTCGTAATTAAAAATAAACTTTTTCCAATTAAATGGAAAGATAATTTACGTGTTTTTATTTATTTTATTATGACGATAATAACATAACATGAAAATAAAATAAAAATTTATTTATTTGTCGACCCCAAATTAACTGAACTTTTATAAAATAGATTATTCTATTAACGGAAACGGGTTATAACGACGGAATATATTTTGGGGTTGTCACATCATCCCCCCGTTAAGGAAATTTCGTCCCGAAATTTAGAGTTCAAACAGCTAAGTTATTATAGTACTACTAAGCAAAGAGATGGGGATATTTGAGTTTCATTTGATCCTCGCGCTCCCAAGTGAACTCCAGACCTCGTTTGGTGTTCCATCGAACCTTCACAATTGGGATACGGCTTTGTTTCGTTCGTTTTACTTCCCGATCCATAATCTCCGCAGGCTCTTACACAAAGTAGAGTCTCTCGTTGACTTCGATCTCGTCGAGCGAGATTACGAGAGTCTCATCGGACAGGCATTTTTCAAGTTTGAGACATGGAAGGTAGGATGTATGTTACTTAGCTTGTGGGGTAGGTTGAGTTTGTAAGCTACGGGGCCGATTCTAGTGAGAATCTCGAAAGGCCCTATGTACCTTGGGTTCAGCTTTCCATGCTTTCCAAAACGTATCGTGCCCTTCCATGGTGAGACTTTCAAAAGGACTCGGTCTCCCACCTGGAATTCCAATGGTTTTCTTTGTTTGTCTGCGTAGCTTTTCTGTCGATCCCTACCGGCTTTTAATCGTTCGCAAATCTACACAATCTTCTCCGTCGTTTCTCGAATGATCTCCGGACCCGTGAGAGTGCTGTCAGGAACTCGTCCTTTAGCTAACTAAGTGTCACCCACCTCATCCCAGCACAGAGGGGACCTGCACTTCCGACTGTAGAGAGCTTCAAATGGAGCTGACTTGATGCTCATATGATAACTATTATTGTAGGAAAACCCTACAAGGGGTAAGTGTGTATCCCATGCTTTACCAAAGTCAATCACACAGGCTCGCAGCATATCCTCTAAGGTTTGGATCGTCCTCTCACTTTGTCCGTCAGTCTGCGGGTGGTAGACTATACTCATGTCCAACCTCGTCCCTAATGCTTTTTGCAGTGATTGCCAAAATCTTGAAGTGAACCTACTATCTCTATCAGAGATAATAGATACACGGACACCATGCAGCCGTACTATTTCCTTATTGTAGGTTCTTGTGAGTTTCTCCATCTTGTCTGTTTCTTTGATGGGTAGGAAGTGTGCGGACTTGGTCAATCTATCGACGATGACCCATATGGTATCCATCCCACCCGTTATCTTGGGTAGCTTAGTTATGAAATCCATAGTGATCCGCTCCCACTTCCACTCCGGTATCTCCGGTTGTTGGAGAAGACCTGATGGCTTCTGGTATTCGACCTTGACCTTTACGCAAGTAAGGCACTTACTCACGAAGGTAGCAATCTCTGCTTTCATGTTAGGCCACCAGTATAGCTTTTTGAGATCCAAATACATCTTATCTAAACCTGGGTGAACGGAGTATCGAGTGTTGTGTGCTTCCTTCATGACCAAGTCTCTGAAACCACCGTGGCGCGGAGTCCAGATTCGGTCCATGAGATAATAGGCTCCGTCACCCTTGACCTACAAGTTCTTATCCATTCCACGTAGGGATTCTCCTGCCACATTCTCAGGCTTTAAGGCTTCGAGCTGAGCCTCCTTAATCTGTGCGGATAGATGCGAATGGATAGTCATTGTTAACGGCTTGACCCTTCGACCAAAATACTCTTTTCTACTTAGGGTGTCTGCTACTACATTGGCTTTCCCCGGGTGATAACGAATCTCGCAGTCGTAATCATTGAGTAGTTCAACCCACTGTCGTTGTCTCATATTGAGCTCCTTCTGGTTCAGTATGTGTTGGAGGCTTTTGTGATCAATGTATATTATGCTCTTCATTCCATATAGGTAATGTCTCCAGATCTTTAGAGCGAATACAACCACCCCTAACTCGAGGTCGTGAGTGGTGTATTTAACCTCATGTGTCTTCAGCTGCCTTGAGGCATAGGCGATGACCTTACCTCGTTGCATCAAGACACAACCGAGCCCTTGGTTCGATGCATCGCAGTATACCACAAAATCTTCTGTCCCTTCGGGAAGGGATAATACCGGTGCGGTGCATAGAGCTCGCTTCAGGGTCTGTTACGCCTTTCTGTGTCAATGTGGTAAGAGGTTTCGCAATCCGAGAGAAGTTCTAAATGAATCTGCGGTAGTAGCCAGCGAGGCCCAGAAATTGACGAATTTTTGTAGGCGTCTTTGGTGCTGAACAGTTCTCGATAGCTTTAATCTTGGATGGGTCCACGTGGATTCCTTCCTCACTAACCACGTGTCCTAAGAATTCAACTCTTCGGATCCAAAATTCGCACTTAGAGAACTTCGCGTATAACTTCTCCGATCGTAGGGTTTCTAGGACTCATCGTAGATGATTCCTGTGTTCTTCCTCGCTCCGAGAGTAGACAAGTATATCATCAATAAAGACGATGACAAACTGATCTAAGTATGGACGACACACCCTATTCATCAAGTCCATTAACACTGCGGATGTGTTAGTCAGTCCAAAGGGCATCACTACGAACTCGTAATGCCCGTAACGAGTTCGGAAGGCTGTCTTCGGAACATCCTCCTCAAGCACTCGTAACTGGTGATACCCGGACCTAAGATCGATCTTGGAAAAGTAGCTCGCCCCTTGTAGTTGGTCGAATAAATCGTCTATACGGGGAAGAGGGTAGCGACTTTTTACCGTGAGTTTTTTGAGCTCCCTATAATCAATGCACATACAGAACGATCCTTCTTTCTTCTTCACGAACAAGACCGGAGCTCCCCAGGGTGAGAAGCTCGGTCTTATAAAGCCCTTGCTGAGCAGCTCGTTAAGTTGGTCGGATAGTTCTTGCATCTCTGCAGGTGCGAAACGATAGGGCAACGTAGCTACGGGGGTAGCTCGTGGGACTAGGTCGATTCTAAATTCAACCTGACGTTTGGGAGGTAAACCTGGGAGCTCCTTTGGAAAGACATCAGGGAAATCACATACGACAGGGATGTCTTTTGGATCTCTCGCTTTCTGGCTTGTGTCAACGACGTGTGCAAGGAAGGCGCGATATTCCTTACACAAGTATTTCTGGGCTTGAATACTTGAGATGATACAAAGGCTCGTACAGGGTTTGTCTCTGTAGATCAACAGAGTTTCGTGATTCGGTGGATTTAGGCGAATGGCTTTGTCGAAGCATAGAATATTAGGGCGATGAAGACTCAACCAGTCCATGCCAACAATGACATCGAAACTCTTGATCGAGACTGGTATGAGATCGATTGGGAATGAATGATCGTCTAACGTGAGGGTACAACCTATGTAAATTTTGTTAGAGCTTTCGGTCTTTCCATTAGCCATTTTCCATGACGAATGTTTCTTTTAGTGGTTGTGGGGATTGCTTAAGTAAGTGTTTAAAGTTTTGGTTTATGAAGCTTCTTTCTACACCACTATCGAATAAGACACAGGCATAAGAGTTGTTGAGAAAGAACGTACCCATGACCACTGTGGGATCCGCTACTGCTTCGTTGTGGCCAATAGCGAGTAGTCTTCCTGTTCTTCCTGCATTCCCAGCCTTCGGACAGTTTTTCTTGAAATGGCCAGCTTCGCCGCAGCCATAGCAGGCCTGGCTCACTCCCGAACTGGGGACTTGAGAGATAGGTTTGGGTTGGGATCTGCAAAACCGGACGATATGGCCCTTCCGGCCGCAGTTGGTGCAATGCAATTCACGGCAGGGGCCGTTGTGATGGAAGGGGCACTTGGGCAGGTTCCCAACATAAGTTTTTGCTGGCACTGGGGTAGCAGGAGTGGTGGCAGCATGGAAAGCCACGATTTGTTGGTCTTTGGAGGAGGTTTTAGTTTTCTTGCCCTTCTTCTGATCCCAACACTTCCTCTTTTTGTCATTTGATTTGGGGGTGCAGTGGCAGTTGTGGTTGCTGTTGTTGGAGTGGAAGGAGTTTCATGATCAATCAACCTGTGGGCTAACTCCTTGGCGCTGTCAAAGGTTGCAGGATGGCAAGATAGAACATTTCCTTGATACGGGGGCACTAAACCCCAGATGTATCGTTCGATTTTCTTGCTCTCAGAAGGAATCATGTTAGGGCACATAGCTACCAGGTCACAGAACCTGGCCGTATAAGCTACTATGTCTGTTCCCTTCATCTTGAGGTTCCAAAGTTCCTCTTCAAGCTTCTGAACCTCCCCTCTAGGGTAGTACTCATTTCTCAGTAGGCCCTTCAGTGTGTCCCAGCCCATGGCATTGGCTGTTACTAGAGAGAGTGAATTGACATGGCCATTCCACCATGTCAGGGCCCTTTCAGTGAAGGTGGCAGCAACGAACTTGATTTTGCTTTCTTCGGGGCGTGAGCACATTTTGAAAACAGCTTCGACTCTTTCGATCCATTGGGACAGAGCAAGGATTCCTCCGGTCCCATTGAAAAATGTGGGTTTACAGTTCATGAAATCTTTATAAGTACACCCCTGTGTACTTGAGGGAATTTCACCATGTTTGGAGTTGGTGCCCATTCCGGCTCCACTAGCATCACCAAAATTCATTTGGGCCATGGCTGCCGTGACAGCTATGGTCACAGCTGTTTGAAACAACACTGGATCAAACTGTGGAGGAGGAGGTGGAGTTTGAGTCGTTGGTCTGCCTCTGTTTGGGCGCTTGTGAGGAGGCATCTTTCACTGAAAGTTAATAGGGATGATGACAATAGTAAGAGTCTATTGCAAGTAGATAAGAGTGTTTCATGGACTAAATCAACACAGTCCGAAAATTAGAGAGAGAGAGTCATAGGAATAGAGTAGTTAACTGCCAATTTACTGGTATTAATGATGTAATACAAGTTCGGGAAAAGTGACCTAACAGTAGGTCTTACATCAAACCACAAGGAAAATGTTGGCAGTCTAGAGGCCTAATTAGAGTACTTTCAAAGTTAGGAATGCTTATAGACAAGTGCTCTACTGAGCATAGAAAAGAAAAGGCTAGTCCTTAAACAAAAGAGTGAGATGTTTCGACATCTTCTACTGGCGACGGGTACCCATGGGGCGAACCTTCAGATCAGCTAGTTGGTGCATCACTTCCTGAAGATGTTGTTCATGAGCCCTCTGACGTGCTCGGAGTTCCCTCACTTCGGCTCGGGATGCAGCTAGCTGTTGCTGTAGAGCCTCATTGATCCTCCTCGTCCTATCCATAGCTTCTTCTAGTTGGCAGATGTGAACAGTGTTGAGATTAGAGTTGGAATCCACTTCTACAACTCGGACAATAGCCGCTTGACCTTGCTCGACGTTCCTGGCAATCCTTCAGACCATGATGGGCAGAACTCGGTCCGCTGATCCTCCCTCTCTTATGTTGTAGAAGCTTCGGTCTCCATTGTAAGGTAAAGGCTGAACCTGCTCCTCGCTCCATTGGTTCAAGGTTATTGCACACATGGGAGTGGGACCTTGAAATGCCGGAAGGGGGTTGGGGTTTGGAGCTACAGGGGGTAGATTGTTAACTTCTGGCTCGGAGCTGGAGCTATCCGAAAAGCCTTCTGCATGATGATCATCCAAAGGGATTGGGTGATCATCTTCTGGCTCCTCATCGAGCAATCCTCCATTACCCTAGTTTGGATAATACGGATCAACGGGATGGTGGAAGCCAACCATGCTATCTACGCAAGAATGGGGACAGAAAGGTTAATAGACGTACTCATCTAGGATACTTATAAGGTAGATCGTTATTAGTCGACCCAATACTTGCATAGTGCATACCAATTACATGTAACTGAAGCAAGATAGTCCTTCGAATAAGCAACCCTAACTTCAGATCCCTAATCAAACAAGAACAGGAAATGAAGAAAAGGCCACAGATTCTGAGTCTATAGCGCCCTAGTCACATGTAACCGTGGTGTATCCACTTAGCAACTATTGTCCTACCAGTAACGACCCTCTTAATTATCACATACATAGTTAGTAGAATGCAGAATACTCCTATAGTATTCTTGTTCTAACGTTCTTGTGGGAGTGTTGGTAAGTTTTTAGACTTGTTGCAACACCACAATCACTCTTAGGCACATGCTAGTCACTCCTGGAAAAATGTAGTTGATCAGGCTACATCCATCCAGATGTGACTATATGTCTCTAAGCTTAATTATGCTGTTCAACAATCTTAATACTTTTGTTCTGTTCTAGTATGATACTGACCCTTTTGTAGTGGTGAATGTATATATATATATATATATATACGTAATTAAATATTTTAGTATTATAAGTATATATTCTTGGTTAGTGTGTTTTAGTCCCGAAGTGTTTATAGTTCGTATATATTTTATAGGTTGATATACTTGATTTACTATAAACAATGCTCTGATACCAATCTGTCACACCCCAAAACCGAGAACGACGGAATACGTTCTGCGGTGGAGGACGTCATCTACAATATCATAACAATTGCATAATAGTAAAAACAAGCGACAACAACCATTGCATTTATAGAGTAAGTTTAATTACAAACGTGTTCTGTAAAGTTTAATAGAAACCAAAAGTATAACAAAATAAAAGATGGGTCTTGTATGTTCTCCATCTTCTCCAAAAGCTGCACCAGTGCCTGTCTATCTTTGACCTGAGGATACAAGTTATTTTGACAACGAGTATCAGCATAAAGCTGGTGAGTTCATAAGAATTTAGTGTCGTTGTTTGTGTAAAAGAGTTTTACGAACATGTAATATAAAAACTGAAACTTATGTTTGTGAGTAGTAGAAATCCCTAGAAAATCCTATATTTTCCAGAAACATACATTTGTAAGTTAAATCCTTTGAGTGTGTAAATGTATTATCATTGAAACCTTCAATTATAAAAGTAGAGTAATAAACCTCATTTGAGTAACATAGCTGAAGAAATGTTATGCCTACTAACAGTAGTAGTGGTGCAACTTCAGTTAGTAATAGATATTTATTTACTTCGGGATATTAGCTTAGACTTTAAGTCTTAGTGTATTAATTTGGATATAGGTGTAACCCTTCATGTAACCAACTGTATGATAATAGAGAGCCCGATGACCTTCCCGGTCATACGTAGTGTAGTGATGTAGTGCCACCCCTGGGCCTGGTCGGCTCGGACTGTAGTTAACAGTAGGGATGTAATAGCGTCCGTCCTGTATAGATCTATACATGTAATGTTGCTTTTCTTCTGGGAAGCCTTGGTCACATGGTGTGAGCGCGGTAGAGTGCTTTATAGAGGGATAGTGTATTATACTCTTGATTAGTGTATTCTCTTGTGTTATAGTATAGTAGACTTTTAGTATAGTTCATATAGTGTTCTCTTATATGTGTGTTAACTTGTAATAATAACAGTTATAGTGAGTATAGTTGTAGTAGAGGTAACGAGCAGTAGTCTTAACTATACCTATTATAGTTTACTAGAGTGTATGATTTCATGCCTTTGAATAACAAAGGTATTGTATAAAATGAAAACTTTCATATCTAACACAAATATATATGATATATAACTAAGAAATCAACGACAGTCGGACGGACAATAGATACCCTAAGACCACATCAAACAAGAACATGAAATAAGGCGAGCTATCAGTCCTAAGTCCTTCATGTCTTACTTATATAAATATATTAGTGTAGATGTATTTTAAAAGAAAAGTAGTTTAAACACAGTTTTGAAAATAGTTTAACCACAATTTAATCTTAAAAATGCATTTGATAATTAATTAAAACAGTTTTATTGGTAAATAGCTAAAAGTATAGAAAAATCCCTTTTTGATGATAAATTGTGAATCACATATGATTTGATAATAAAACTTGTAGCATTAAACTTGTATCCCCCCCTAAAATATGTAAAAACATTTAGAAAGGTTCACTAAGGGGTATGAACTCACCTGCAATGAGTAGATCGGGTGGAAGTGTCGGATGAGCGTTTGGTGTCAAGTAAAGACTTGTACACCCTTTATGACCCTAGTAACATATGAAGACATATGTTTACAAGTAATTAGTGATTTACACTCTAATTATACACATATAGACATCCTAATGTGATTAAAATCCTTATGGTTGAGTGCTAGAAGACTAATGGGTTGCAAGGAAAGAGTATAAGACCTCACCATGGAGTTTACTCTTTTAAAACTCACCTTGAGTGAGTTTACGGTTGGGGGACCATTTCCTCCATGAGTTTACGACCGTAAAGTCATGGAAGAAGTGGGTTTGAGTGCTAAAAGGGTTCATACACAACTAGGGGTAGTTCTATGGCTTAATCTGAGGCTTAAGGGGGGTGTTTAGGGTTAAAGGAGGGTACTCCCTTGGAGTTTACGGTCCAAGGACCACTCCTTGGGAGTTTACGACTGTAAACCCCATTGTTTACGGTAGTAAATTCTTGGACACCTTCCATTCTTTGATTTCGAGGTCCTTGGCTCAATCCTAACAATTTCTAGCAAGGGGAATAGGGCTTTTTAGGGGTTTAAAGGGTCATTTGGCCTGCTTTGAGGAAGTTTATGGTCTAAGCATATTCTTGGGCCGTAAACTCTAGTTTACCCTTCAAATGATGATGTTTAAGTGTTCCAAGTCCGAAATAGTAATTCCCTAAGTCATATCTAAGCCTAAAATGTGGTTTGGAAGTGTTTTGGGCTTGATTTGTATGCTTAGAGGGAGTTTACGGTCTAAGCATATGCTTGGACCGTAAACCCTCTTTCAAGCCCTCAAACTTAAGGATTCATGGCTCAAACACTTCATGGTTTAACCGAAAACTAGTTTCTAAGCCTAAAGGAGAGATTTAGGGCATTTTGGGCAAGTTTTTAGGGGTTTACGGCCTAAGGATGCTCTTAGGCCGTAAACTCCTTTTCTATGGCCTTCTTGAATGATTTTTGTGCTATATCGACATACAATGGGTTGTAGAAAAAGTTAGGATGAGAGAACTTACGATTTGGAGCGGAAATCTTGCGGTTTTTGAGATGAAATCGGACTTGAGGAGAGAAAGTAGAGAGAGAGAGAGTATCTAGTGTTGGTAAAAAGTCCAAAGGAGTGTCCACTCACCCTTATATAGGGCTTGAGTGTTGTACCCGGTATACAACTACCCGATACTTATGTTTAACGAGGTTTAAAGTTTTTACCCGGTTAAATGGTCGTAATTAAAAATAAAGTTTTTCCAATTAAATGGAAAGATAAATTACGTGTTTTTGTTTATTTTATTACGATGATAATAACATAACATGAAAATAAAATAAAACATTTATTTATTTGTCGACCCCAAATTAACGGAACTTTTATAAAATAGATTATCCTATTAATGGAAACGGGTTATAACGACGGAATATATTTTGGGGTTGTCACAAATCCATCTTATATTATTTTCAATAACCGCTCCTTATATAGGAAAAGGAGATACAACGTACATACCATGATGTATACAAAGGACTGGATAAAAGTATAACTCCTGACACTTTGATTATCCATTTTGACAAAAAGACTTAGTCCTATGTAAAGTTACATCAAGCAAAATGATAAGAATAACTAATGCAGACGGATTCACTATCTCAGAACATCTGTTCACTTCGCACCACAAAACATCATTTCTGATTTTAACCACCATCTCGGTCATCAAATCCATTTCGTACCAGTAAGCATTACGGACCACCATTCCACTTCGTACCAGAGACTGATTTCGGATCTTCTTATTGAATAGTTGCTAGAGGTTCACTTTCAGGTACTAACAATCTCCCCCTAAGTGAACTTAGCAATCCGGTCTTCTAGCTTGATTCTTCTTTAATGAAGACATACGCCTGGTACAACCAATATCTAACCTCGATGTACCAATGCAACCGACTTATGAACTTGGCTTCCACATGTTCTGGTGCCTCCGACTTTGATGCACGACTGATAAAATTCTGAAGCACCTTGGTGGGAACCAAATGTTTATCAAGGACTCGACATAAGTACTTCTTATTGGTTTTTCTCTGAAGATACACGAACCCTAACACTGGCTCATTAATTGGTCCCTCTGCCATTATCTCAGCTTCTACCAGATTGAAGTCAATCTTGACCAAATATTTCTCGGTTCTGATCAGATGGGCCAATTCAAAATCGCAACGACAAAATTCAGCAACGTAATCTTTGAGAAAGCTTAGGGCAGCATGGTAAGATCCCATGCTAAGATCATCGTCTTGGTGCATTCGGAAGAATCTTCAATGGTCAGGATGTCGTTTGGATTGAGTGTAGGGAAGTCGACGTCAGTGATTGTATTTTGTGTTGGTTTGTTACGGAAGATGTGGTATTGGAACAGCACAAAGTTCAACTCGAATTTTGTTAAGATTTTCCTTCCGAACCCAAAAATCTTAGTGATCCTTTTTCGAGACCATACTTATTTTTGAAGAAGTGCATTCTTGAAGTAAAAGGTCATCAATCTTTCACGTTCTGTTCTGATGATCATTTGTGGATCATCTTCCGGGTGGAGAGGAGCGAACTTTATATATATAACTTGTTGAAAGGAGAGAGAGGTAGATCAATCTGGTCTGAATTATTGTTGGGGAGATCATTGTACATAAACCGTACTATATCCAGATCAGGAATGATCCTTTCACGACCCAGAGGAGAGAGCCCTAGCATCAGATTATTATTGTATTTGAGGGCTTGATAAAGGGTTTATAGCCAGAAAGTGATCACTCTTAGTCAAACGATCAACAATCACCCATATCGTATCGGATCCTCGGGCAGTTCTAGGAAGTTTTGCAATGAAGTCCATGGTTAGATGCTCCTATTTCCATTCAGGAATCTCCAATGGTTGCAACTTCCCATGCGGTTTCTGGTGTCACAAAGCAATTGAACTAGAATAATTTAATGTGCCTAGGGTAAGGCCCATGTAAGGGGTTTAGGCCCAATTTGGAAAATTGGGTCATGGATGGGCCATAGTTTGGGCCTTAATGATTATATGATGTTCGACCTTAGAATGAGACCATATATAGGCCTAGGCCCAATTTGGAAAATTGGGCCATGTGTTGGGCTTTGATTCCTAATTGACTTTGGGCCTATAGATTGGACCTTGGGGTTGAATAAGCCAAGCTAGGGGTAATGTAGTAATTACCCAAAGAATGTACTTATGGTTATGTAGTGGGACCCAATTATTAATTGGGTGATATTTTGGCGTTGACAGTTCAGGGATCTGTTAGCCAGTAGCTGGGGTTGAGTCTGTGGGACTTCAGTAGTGTGAGATTGTGTCTACGGGACTTTAGCAGTGTGAGGTGAGTTACCTTCCAGTAGCGGTGGGTCTACGGCCACGATGTCGGCCCACCAGTAGGAGTTGTTGTTAGATGATTGTCTTTGTGATAATTGTCTATGTTTACTACTACCTGTTATGTTTATGTGCTAGCATGATATGATGTTATGTGATTGTGGTAGTAGGGGGTGAAATAGTCCTCGGTTACCGGTCGATAGGGCCGAAAGAGTAGATTAGTACCCATCTATGCTAGACAGATTATGATATATGTGATATGATATTATGTGGTAGTAGTAGGGGTGAAATAGTCCCCACTTACCGGTTGACAGGACCGAAGGGGTAGGCCAGCACCTAGGTATGCTAGGCAGTATCTGGTCGAGAGGACCGAAGGGGAGGCTAGCACCCAGATATGCTAGGCAGTATCCGGTCGAGAGGACCGAAGGGGTAGGTCGGGCACCAAGATATGCCTGACAGTATATGTATGTTATATAATCGTTTGGTATGTGGTATGATGGGGGAACTCACTAAGCTTTGTGCTTACGGTTTATAGTTTTGGTTTCAGGTACTCGTTTTCAAAGGAAAGGAGTCGGCTTGATCGCAACGCATCACACTATGGTTTTCCGCACATGAGATCTTTGGGTTTATACTCTGATATTGTTTTATGATAGCATGTTTTGATTATTCCTACTTTGGTTTTGACATGACATGACATTACAAATGTTTTATTACACTGTTGGTTTTATAATGAAGTATTTAGAAATGAAATTTTTGGCCTGTATTTTTGGGATGTTATATTGGAGGGACAACTCCAGCCTCAGAATGCTTGGGGTCCAAAAAAGGGATCTCGGACCGTGCATGTGGTTAAAGAATTGGGATTTCCAAGGAGACACGTGGGTTTGTTCCAGGGGGTGCAAGGAACTTTGTTCAACACTAGCAACACCTTGTTGAGAAGGTGAGGGTGGATTATGTGGAGACTCCCCACGTATGTGTGCTAGTGATATTGAAATTCCGAAGAGTACTTCGGAAGAGTGGGCAGGTGGGGTAAGTGGATGGCCAGAGTCAGCCGAAATGTCTTTGGTTCTTTCCTGTTGAGAGGAAGAACCAAATTTGGTTCTCTTTTTGGCCTTGGGCTTTGAGGGAGAGGATTTCCTTTTGGCACCTTTCTTCTTCTTACCACATGATGGAACAAATTTCGCCATGTCCGAGATGGGCTCAACGGAGACAGGGGTGGATTGTGTAGGGTCATACACAATTATAGTATCCATATGTTGTTTTAAGTGAATGGATTCAGAAGGTAAGATGGCTAGCATATGTTCTGGTAATCTTCTAATGGCTCTAAAGCACATTTGGTCCGGAAAGCGGTAATTTCTATTAGTTTTGAAAGAAACAAATACCTCTCTCGGAATCGTGTTGAGGGAAATTGGTTCATTCATTTCACGATACAATTTTTGGATCGTCAGGGCCCAAAACCTTGGGCAGGAAATCTCATTGTGCTTCCTGTTGATGGCAAACTTCCAAAAGTTTTTCCATAAGACTTTAGGAAGATCTACCGCGGTGCTCTTGCCGGAAAGATGTTGTGAACCACACATAACCAATCTTTGCTGAGAGTGTCTGTAACTACATGTTTACTAGATAGAACCCTGACAATGAAATGCATTAGGACTGTCCGAAGGCCTGAAACAACAGACTTCTTGAATTTCTTGTCTTTATATTCTTCGCCATAACCGATTTGAGTGAGGAACAGTTGAAATTCTTTTGCTGTAGGTTCTTGGACCTTGAAGCCTGTAGGGTTCTCGTCTACTCCAATTGCCTTCAAAAACGTGGATTTGTGAACAGGTACAATGTGATCACCTGTTATTTTGGTTTCAAGAACATCATTCTCGATTTTTATGTGATCAAAAGTTGTGTGAAGAAGACGAAGAGGAAGTGGAGGTTCTAGAATCTTGGTGAAGGGAACTACAATAGGATGATGAGCAATGAGTTCAATCATGACTCTGATGGACTCGTTGAAGTCCATGGGATCTAGGGAAAATAGTTGCGTTATATCTCTGAGAAAGGGTTCGTTTGACTAAGATGATGAAGATCTTTTGGATAATTTGTTTTTGGTGGCCAGTTTGGAAACTGCAGGAGTAGGTTGAGAAACTTTGGGAGGAGATTGGGAAGATGCCATTGTTGCAGGTATGAAGGATTAAAGAACACGATTGAAATCACAGAGAAGAGAGATGAATTTGAGAGCTTAAAAGTGAAAAAGGGTATGAAGAGGGGTTTATATAGGGTTAGGGTGAAAATGGGTCGGGTCTAGAAGACCGAGGCACAGGTGTCTATTGAGTATTTCTTGAGAAGTTCCGAGATGTACTTTTCTTAGTGAATGAAAATTCCTCAATTGGCTTGTTTAATTTGAAAACCGAGAAAAAAACTCAATTCACGATTCATATTTATTTGAAAACGATTGATCATCAGTTTGGTAAAATCAGCAACCATTGATGAATTTGTAGATCCAGAAATGATATCGTCGACATAAATTTGGATAAGCATGAGATGTTTTCTATTTGACCTTCGGAACAGGGTAGGATCGAGTATACCTCTTTAAAAACCTGAGCGCTTGAGAAAGTCGGTATGGGTCTCCTACCAGGCCCGCAAAGCTTGCTTGAGGCCATAAATAGGTTTTCGGAGTATGTAACAGTAGTTCAGATATGAGAGTTTGACAAAACCAGGAGGCTGTTGGAGATACACCTTGGTATCAAGTTCACCATTTAGAAAATCACTTTTGACGTCCATCTGGTAAACTTTAAAGCCTTTGTGAGTAACATAAGCAAGGAAGATTCTTATAGCTTTAAGATGGGCAATAGGAGCAAAGGTCTCATAGTAGTCAAGCCCTTCAATCTGTGTGAATCCTTTGGCCACCAATATTGCTTTGTTTCGAATGATAACTCCTGCGTCGTCTAGTTTGTTCCAAAACACCCATTTAGTACCAACAATGGGATGATTCTGAGGAGGAGGGATGAGAGTCCACACTTCATTTCTATCGAATTCTGCCAATTCTTCCTGGATGGTTGTAATCCAATCAACATGTTCTAATGATTCTTTGATGGATTTTGGTTCAACCATTGAGATAAATGCCGAGAAATGACATTCATTTTGAACACTTGTGGTAGAACGAGTTTGTACACCAACATTCGGATTTCCAATAACATGGTTCGGAGGATGATCCTTGGTCTATATATTAAATTTCAGAAGCTCTTGAGCAGCAGAAGATCCAATATCAACAATAGGGTTGAGTTGCTCCCCATGAATAGTTTGAACTTGTGGATGATGCTCCCGCTGAACTTATGAACCGGATAGGTAGATATCGTCTTCAGGTGGGAAATCGAATAAATTTGCATCATCAATGTTTTTGATATGATTAGATTCAAATTCAACAGCTGCATCTTGGAATCCATCCACATTTGATTCAAGGGAAGGTTGACCATTATCTCCGTCAACCTGAGAAGGTTGAAATAGTTAGGAATCAAATGGAGGAAAACTGGGTTTCAGACCTGAAACATTTTGGGAAACGGGAGCTTCGGATGATGAGGTTTGTCTTGTTTGAGATTCCGAATCAAGAGATGTTTCTAAAGGTTTGAAAAAGGTTTCAAAGTCAACTTCATAAATTGTTTGCTGGTTCGGATATTCTGGTGCTAGAGCATCGGACTCCATGAGTGAGTTGTAACATCGTTGAGCTAGAATTCCGAACAAAGTTGTCATCAAAGATGAGATCAAAGCTGATGAGTTTATAAAACTCTTTGATCGATTAGATCTTTATAACATGCAAACAAATAAAGTAAAAACAGTGAGATAAAAACACAAGTATGGATCTGAATGAGTCGAATGATTCGATTAACTCAATCCTCAGCAGAGCTCGATGAAGAACTTCCGCTGTCGAGGATTCTAGGGTTACAAAAGATAAGAACATGTACGCTATAAAATCTCTATCAAATCATTACGTTCAAGAATGCATGCAAGCATCTATATATAATAAACCCTACAACATACTCACAGATGGACAGGCCTATACCGGAGACAAAACTGGACTAGCTAACGAGCCCAAAGACGCAACACTAAACTGGACCTAACAATCTCCCCCTTTGCGTCAATTTGGAGCGAGACTATCACTTCTTCTTGTTGGGTCCAGCTGCCGGAACCTTCTTGGTGGTATCAAACAGACGAGGGATAAGTGCAAGGATTGTCTGTCTGAAGCGAATATACCACTGGATCATATCGTAAAAGTACTTCTTGTCATCAGCAGAGTTTTGCTTGCACCAATGAATAATCCCTAAGACATGTTCCAGGCATGCAGTGGTATAGAGATGTTTGTCTGCCAAAGCGAATAGGCATTTTTGGCCTTCGTTTCTGGTAAACATAACTGAATTTCTCTTCGGGTCTATCTTCCCCATCTGCATCATGTTGAGATCACTTGTTGAGCCAATAGGAGAAATAGTAGGCTTTTTCTTGAAGACACTCGCTATCTCCTGATCCATCTTGGCAACTTCCATGATGTAGCAGACAAGCATCCTCTTGAAGTGGTCAATGATCGGACCATATTCTACTTCATTTGTAAGAAGGATGTTGTACAAAATTATCTAGTCATGTGGATTTAAGTTGGTAAGATCGGAAAGCGAAATGGCATGTTCGGTCTTGGCAGATCCTCTCAGCACCTTAAACCGAACGTTGGTGAAGTTTCCTTCCCGATACGGCTTGAGGACCCGAACATTGACTATCTTCTGAGCGCTCCATGTTTGATACTGTGGTTGAGCGGCCCTCAGATAGAATTCTACCAAATCCCTATCAACCTTTGGATGAGGATGAGGGAACTAAGCAATGTTGTCAAAGGCATGGAAGACGAACACCTTTCGGGTCAGTAGCATGTCGAACTGAGAATCGACAGAATTAACACGATCTAAAGAGATCACTGGTTCGAGCCACAAGATGCTTGGTGTTTTGATTGCTTCTTTCAGCAACTTCTCAAGAGTCCAAGGAGGAAAAAGAGTTTTCCTACTCTCGAGAAGGTCGTGAGCTTCTTTCTGTTTTCGTTCAGCTTCTTCAGCCTCTCTAGCAACACGAGCGCTGATGTCGGCATCTTTGTCTCGACCTTGTTTCTTCAAAAGATCGGCAATGGTCTCTTTATCTTCATCGCTCTCTTCAGCAATTTTCTTGCCCTTGCCTTTGACACCCGAACTTGAGGCTTGGCCTGTTGGAGGAGGTTCGGTTGTTTTGGTTGCTGTAGAAGTAAGAGGCGGTTGAGACACATTCTCTCCCCCTTGTTTTGGAATGGACACGAAGTCAAGGAGCCCTTCAATCTTGCTCATGAGAGAAAGGGTAGGAGCAAGCTTTTCAGCAAGATCTCGCCTCACAGAGTAGTTAAGAATTGGATCATGTGCTTCCAGGATGTTTGAAATGGTTGCATGGACATCCGAAACACACGATGAAATCACTTCTCTTTCAGATCGAAGAGACTCAATCTCCTTTTGAGAATTGGAGAGTTGAAGACTTTTGACCTTAAGAGCAGTGGTCTTTCTAGCAAGAGCATCCATGAGGGAGTTCTCAGCAGCTAGATCTTCTTGGAGCTTGGTCATTCGCTCCTCAATCGTCCCCTTAAACGCTGAGTTGTCGTCTGAGAGAGTTTGACGAAGAGTGCCAAAAGACTTCAGTTCTGAGGCAACTGAGGTAGCCAGCTGGTTGACAATGGGTTCCAGCTTTGTTTTGGTGGCTTCGGTAGTTTCCTGTAAAGACTGTAACAGAGAGGAAGCATCAGTAAATAGTTTTTCGACTTTTTCGGTCGTAGCCGCACAGGCTTTGGTGGATGCATCAATTGCAGCAGTAGCTGACTCTAGAGAGACTTGATGAGCTTTGGAAAAAGCATCAACAATCTTCTGAATGGCAGCTTCAGAAATGGTAGACTGTGAAGAAGAAGAGGAGGCAAGGAGCGAATCTATCTTCTCGTGAAGCTCCTTGAGATGCTTCTTGGTGACGGGAGCATCATCATCGTCATCACTCTGCACCTGATACGGACTGTAATAGACCAAATCAAAGGTCATGTCCTTCCCACCAAGAAATGGTTCTTCGTCCTCTGCTGCCTGAGCAGGAGATGAGGGTAAAGGTGAGGGTGGAGGCTCGGTAGTGAAAGTAGGTTCGAGTTGGGAAGTAGGTTCGGTAGTTGGAGTGGGTTCGGGTGCTTTAGTAGGAGCCCCCGTATCAGATACGTTGGTTCTTACTTCAGCGGTTGTGGTGGTAGCGTCTGTAAAAATGGGAGGGGGTACTGGGATAGAGGTAGGTGGTATTTGAGTGGTGGAGGTTATGGGGTGAATGGAAATAGGAATGGTAACTGGTGGAGAAGAGATAGGTGAAGTGGAAACATGAACTTCTGGGGTAGGTGATCGTGGAGGAGTGTTACCACAAGGGGACTCGTTAGAGTCAGAATTATCTTCCTCAGATTCGCTTGAGGAGGAAGCTAAGATCAGCTTTCGCCTGGGTTGGGTTTTTCTCTTCTTCAGCGGAGGGGATTGAACAGCCTTGGTAGTTTTGCGTTTCTTGGGAGAAGGGCCTTTCGCTCCCTTGACAACCTGCTTGTCTTTGCCCTTTTCATTCTTCTTTCCCCTTGGAGTAGGCTTGTCAGCTTCATGGATAGACTTGATCATCTCAGGAGTGAGCTCTCTCGGACCAGAGTGACAAAACTCCTTGTAGGTTCGAATGATCTGGCTGTCGGTAGGAACGTCTCCATACATCGACTCAGGGATGGAGCCAATGAATTGAAATTTTGAGGCATCGGAGACAATGATCTTTGTGGTATGGAAAGTACCAATCGAAGACATTGGAGAACCAGTAACAATGGGGACGTGGTACTTGTCCATCACCCATTTTGTAACGAGAGTCTAGAAACGAGCATAGGAGTTCTCAGAATGCCGAGATGTAGAAGCCAGACTCTGAATGAGCTGCTGCCAGAGGACCGACCCATAGTCCAGGTTGATACCGTTGTAGACCCCATAAAGAATCGAGATGAACAGACGACTCGCTCCGTCTGATCCAGCACTGCGTTCAGATAACCCCTTGAACAGCACTGTAAATAACCCATTCCATTGAGGAGGCAGGCATGATTTCTTGAACTTCGTGACCGTCGTCAGCACCTCAGTATATCCCATATTGTAGAACATAGAGAATAGGTGACCCACCGGAATTGATTCAGGGTTAACCCTAGATGAATCAGGTTCAAACCCTAAAAGTGAGCAGAATCGTTGCTTGGAGATTGACGCCTTGTGATCAAGTACGTCGAAGAAGATCCTGTCGACTGACTTGTCGTAATGAGTAGTGGCAAAAATTTGGGATAAGAACTCCATAGGAACAACTTCAGCTTTGGTGAGAGCTAGAGCAAGCGGCGAGTATTTGAGACATTCAATGATCAGGAACATGAAGGCACATCATAAACCTGAGGAGTAAGATCGATGATCAAACTCTGTTGGGGACGAATCGGCATGATGTGGGAAGTGGCATCAATTGATGATGAATCCGCCATTGTTGTGAAGAAGTTGGGAGAGATGATGAACAGTAGAAATCGTGAAGAATTTCTTACTCTCTGAAATTTGGGTGCAGTAAAGAGGTAAATAATGGTGAAGATTACCTTTTATACTGTGGCTAAAGGAGAGAGAAGAATTTGTCCCAAATCTTCGAAGGAAATACGAAGGGTTTTTCGGAAGTGATTGATGCATGACAGTTATTAGCACCGATGATTACGCATGAGAGAGAATATTTGTCCCGATTCACATGCCTTCCCATCAGGCGCCGTTTGAAAATCAAATTGATTAGACTCCCGCCTAAGTCAACATCTTATCCTTTTAGATTAAACGTCATCTTAAAGCAAAATTGACCACGTGGATCAATGTGAGCCACAACTCTTTTATGACTTCAAATCCCATTTAAAAAATATGCCTTGTAACTAATGAAACCATAATTTTGGAAAATCAAAAAGATTTTCGTGCTTAGTGTGTAAAAGAAAAGGAAATAAAGCAACACATATGAGGGAATTTGTGATGTCAATAAAGACACGAAACAATGGATGTCGGGCACAAATCTCTTCCTTCAAAGTCAAGAGAGACTTTAAAGTGTTTGTGTGGTTTCCCGTTGAATAACGATTAGACACTTATTGAGAAGTGTTGAAAGGCTTCTTTTAATCAGGCTAATTTGGGTGGCTTTCGCTTCAGTTCAGAATTCCTGATCTTGATATAAGACAGTAATCGAACGAAGTACTTGTGAGACCAATGTAGTCTGTTGAACAAGTAGGTTTGAAATAATTTAAGTGGTAATGTAAAATAGTTTATGTAAAATCTCAAAAAAATTTAAAACTGGATTCTAAGGGAAAATATGTTATGGGATTTAACAATTTCATAGGAATCACACAAAAGAAAATTAGAGATTTCACTTTCCATCCTCATCGATAAGTCCGTCAATTCGTTAGTGAAAGCTAGAGCAAAATTGATTGTTCACCGTCAATGCATAGTAGGTATTGAATTTTGGGTTTCACTTAGTACGTAGTGACACGAAGCTAAGATCATTAACACATAAATTGTGTAACCATAAACCTCAGTGGTAATTTCTGAGAGTCTCAATGGGTACGTTTATGAAGCGAATGAGATGGAGAAAAGTAGTGTAAATGGTGTAAAGAAAAACCAAAGTACCTCTGCTGTTAAAATAAGGACCAAGCAGAAAACTCTTATCTCATGTGAGAGGAGAGTTAGGTAGCTCATGATTAGAATAAATATGAAAGCCTAATTAGGAAGACAAGGTTTGTATGTACCAAGTCAGTAAGGCTATTATTCAGAATCAGGTGAGGCTTTGGACACATACAACAGCATGCTTCTAGGGACACTTAACTAATGAAAGAATTTCCCCACAAATATCCATACAAAAATATAAGACACAAAACAAAACAAAAAAAATTATCGAACAAATAAAAATAAAAAAAATGTTTTTGGAGTTTTTGATTTAAAAGAAAAATAATAAAAAAAATGAGACAGACAAAAAAATGTTTTGGAACCGAACCCGAGCGTTCGGTCTATTTCGGTTGAAAAAAAAAAAGTTTGAAAAAGAAAAGAACTTTGAAAATAAGAGAGATGAATTTGAGAAAATGATACGAATGTTTACAACCAAAGAAACCACCTTTGAGTGATAAGCGAAGATCAGATGATAGGACTGAACCTGAGCGTTTAGTTCATTCGGCATACCAGAATAGGACCGAACTCGAGCGTTCGGTACATTTCGCTTCCGACTTTTAATTTTGAGAAGTATTCTTTGGTACTGACTCCAATTCCATCATTCCTAGCCCTTGTAAAATTTTATTGAAAGATGCTTCAGGAAGAGCTTTGGTGAAGATGTCAGCCAGTTGATCAGTGGTTCGAACAAAGTGAATTTCGACGTTCCCATCTTCCACATGATCCTTAATAAAGTGATACCTCAGTGCTATATGCTTTGTCTTGGAATGTTGCACTGGGTTATGACAGATGCTAATTGCACTTTCTGAATCGCAATATAGTGGGATCTTTTTCATATTGAGTCCATAGTCCCGGAGCTGGCTTTGGATCCAAATCACTTGAGATGTACAGGAGGCAGCTGCGATGTACTCTGCTTTGGTTGTAGACAGAGAAACAAATGTCTGTTTCTTTGATTGCCAGCTAACCAACTTCCCGTCTAGGAATTGGCAGCCTCCAGTAGTGCTTTTCCTGTCTAAACCACATCCTCCAAGGTCTGCATCTGAGTAGGCTTGAACGAAGAAACCTGAGTTTGATGGATACCATAGACCGAGAGAGGTAGTTCGTTTCAAATACCGGAGTATGTTTTTCACTGCAAGCATATGTGGTTCACGAGGATTCGCCTGAAATCTAGCACAGTAACACACAGAAAACATTATATCAGGCCTGCTAGCAGTGAGGTACATTAAAGAACCAATCATCTGGCGATATAACATAATATCGACTGCCGGTTTTTCAAAGGATGGTGTGAGCTTGGTGCCGAATGCCATTGGAAATTTAACCTTTGATTCTCCCATCATGCCGAATTTAGCAAGAAGAGTCTTGGTGTAAGCTTCCTGGTTGATAAATATTCCTTCGGGTCCCTATCTAATATTTAAACCAAGGAAAATGTTAATTGGACCCATTGAGCTCATTTCAAATTTAGTCTCCATCAGCTTTCTGAATTCAGCTGTTAAGCTAGGATTCGTTGAGCCAAAGATGATATCATCGACATAGATTTGAACAATCATAAGGTGGTTACCTTCCTTCTTACGAAAGAAGGTTGGGTCAACCGAACCTTGTTTGAATTTTGACATCTTTAAAAACTTGGTTAGCGTTTCATACCATGCCCTAGGTGCTTGTTTCAGATCGTAAACTGCCTTGTCCAGAATATAACAGTGATTTGGGTACTTTTCATTGACAAAACCAGGAGGTTGCTCCACGTAAACCGTTTCTTCAAGTTCTCTATTCAGAAAGGCGCATTTCACGTCCATTTGGTAGACCTCGAAGTTCTTGTGTGCAGCATAGGCCAGAAATATTCGAACAGATTCCAGCCTTGCTACCGGAGAAAAAGTTTCCTCATAATCAATTCCTTCTTCCTGGCAGTATCCTTTCACCACGAGACGAGCTTTGTTTCGAATCACATTGCCTTCCTTGTCCATTTTATTTCTGAATACCCATTTGAGACCAACAACTGAGGCATCTTTAGGAGTTGGAATGAGGCGCCACACCTTGTTCCTTTCGAACTCGTTGAGTTCATCTTGCATAGCTTGAACCCAGTCAGAATGATCAAGAGCCGTATTTACTGTCTTCGGTTCAACTTTTGATACGAAAGAATTATACATGCAGAACTCTACTTTGGAGAATAGAGATGTTTGCTTTGCCTTCAGTTGAGATCGGGTCAGGACCTTTTCAGAGACATTACCCACTATCTGAGATACAGGATGATCTCTGGTCCATTTAACAAGAGGAGGGTAATTTGGATCATAGGATGGATCCAATTCAGCATTGACCATTTCTTCCAATTCAGATTGACTATCGTCATCGTAGAACATATCGGAGTTCTCCCCCTCGACTGATGAGCTTTCAGGTGTAGCTGGACTTTCTGGTGCTACAGGACTTTCGGGTGATGTCGAGCTTTCGGGTGCTACAGGTCTTTCGGGTGCTGTTGAGCTTTCGGGTGGAACTAGAATAGAATTCTCCCACTCAAATTGTGAGCTCGGTTGTTTTGAAGAAGGTGGATTCTCCCCCTTAACTGAAGCGCCTTGCTGAGGAGGTTCATTTGGAACTTGTTCTCCTTCACCCATTCGTGTGGCGGCATCTTCGACAATTTGCTTCAGATGGTCGACTTTGTTGTCTGCTTCCTTGGCTTCCGAGAGAGTAGCTTTCTCAGGTTCATCGAATAATTCCACAAATTGGTCGAACAGATTAGCAATCGAGGCTGTGACTTGATCTTTTCGAGAGAAAATCTCTCCAATTGCTTCTTCAGTAGCATTTAGCTTTTTGACATAGTTATCATCGAAAGTCACATAATATGTTTCTTCGATCTTCCTAGAACGTTTATTTAAGACCCGATATGCTTTTGAAGTAAGAGAATATCCCAAAAAAATTCCTTCATCAGCTTTAACGTCAAACTTGTTACGATGTTCTTTAGAGTTGAAGATGAAGCATCGTGAGCCGAACACATGGAAGAATTTTACGTTCGGCTTCCTGTTATTGATGATCTCATAAGGACTAAGAGAGAAACGTTTGTTGAGATAAGACCTATTCTGTGTAAAACATGCTGCAGCAATAGCATTAGCCTAGAAATATAAAGGAAGATAAGCGAAGCTTAGCATCGTTCGGGCCGCCTCACACAAGGATCGGTTTCGTCTTTCGACAATTCCGTTCTGTTGAGGCGTGTAGGGGGCTGAGAAGTTGTGACTGGTTCCTTTTTCTGCCAAAAAGTCTTCAAGTTCTTTGTTCTTGAACTCCAGTCCATTGTCGCTCCTGATGTTGCGAACGACTTTTCTCAGTTGCACTTCAACCTGCTTGATGAACATCTTTAGCTTAGGAGTAGCATCAGATTTGTGCTTCAGAAAGAACACCCATGTAAAACGTGAGAAATCATCAACAATAACATGAATATACTTGCTACCGCCAATGCTTTCGATTAATGATGGACCACACAAGTCAATGTGAAGCAACTCAAGTGGTTCAACAACTTTTGTGTTTATAATGGATGGGTGACTTTGACGACTTTGCTTCCCCATTTCACATGCAGCGCACAAATGTTCACGATCAAACTTGAGCAATGGGAGACCCTGAACATGACCTCTTGTGACAAGCTTGTTAATGTCTTTGAAGTTGAGATGTGAGAGCCTTCGGTGCCACAACCAGCTTTCGTCAGAATGAGCTTTGGATAAAAGACATATAGCTGGATTTCCTTTGATTGGTTTGATATTGAGAGGAAACATTTCGCCTTTACGTTCTGATTTGAGAATCACCCTTTTTGATTTCTTCTCTATGATTTCTGAACCTTCATCGTCAAATGAAACTTTGAGACCTGTACCTCCTACTAGTTGAGACACACTGATGAGATTATGCTGTAGCCCTTCAACATACGCCACCTTTCTTATTGTGAAGTCTCCATTAGTTATCATCCCATAACCCTTTATCGTTCCGTAGGAGTTGTTGCCAAACTTGACATTCCCACTATTTTGAAGAGATCGAAACTCCCTTAGCTCTTCCTTCCTTCCTGTCATGTGACGTGAGCAGCCACTGTCAATGTACCATTCTTCGTCGAACTGCTCGTCACTAATAACCTGCACAAATTAAGCAGATTTAGGAACCCAAAGTTTCTTGGGTCCACGTGAGCTTTTCACAGGAACAGGAATAGTAAGAGAAACATCAACAAGATATGTTCTTTTTATTAATGTTGTTTCATCTTTCCTCTTAATAGTGTATACTTTGATTTTGTTAGAATTAGCTACAATCGTTTTGGTTTCAGGTTTTGACGTTTGGGCCTTAGACTGCTTTCGGTCACTCTTGACAGAGGAAATCTTCGCTTTTCCTTTCAAATCCGTTGAAGATTTTGAGTTTCGTGCCGGAACAAAATATGATTTAGAAAAGGATCGAGAATGAGAGGAATTAGAATGAGAGAATTTAGACTGAGAGTCTTTCCTGAATTGAGGTTCTAAGTGACCCTTTTGTTTATGATCATTGGTGGGACCGAACCTGGACGTTCGGTAGTTGTTGCTTTCGGGACCGAACTTGTCCTTTCGGTTGTTGTTGCTTTCTGAACCGAACCTATCCTTTCGGTTCTGTTCCTCATGTGGCCCGAAAGCCTTTTTCTCTGACTTTGAATTTCTATCATGATAAGAGAAATGATTGTTTTGAGAGCGCAAAAACTGCTTTCGCTCAGAGAAATTCTTTTTGTATCTCAGATTCCTCTGTTGCTTTTGATCTTTCTCTTGTTTCGGCTGTCTGTGGATGTTAGCCTTTTGTTTCAGCTTCTTGTCAGCAGGTTCACTTTTCACAGATGATGTTTCGCTTGTGGAAGTGACTTCTTCTACAGGTATTTCTTTTGTACCACTAGTGCTTGGCACGTCAAAGTTGCCAAGCTTGTTCAGCGGCTCTGGTACATATCTTCCTTCTGTTTTCCAGGACATTCACTCTGACAAACCAACTGTTTCGTCGGCATTATCTATAAGAGCTGACCAGAAGAACTCATCACAGCCATCTACGTTATCTTCGTTCACTATGGCAGTGAGTTCGGGTGTTTGATGCTCGGTTACTCCTGTGACCTTATACACCTGATTTGGTGTTGTGCTCACCTTTTGGTACACAACAGCCTTTTCTTCAAGAATCGGGGACTTATTTTGGGACAAACGAGCGAACTCCACAGAATTTTCAGAAATCAGATTTTTGTGGTTTTCGGTTTCGCTCTTGACAAACTCAGAACAGTCGACTACATCCTCTACAGAAATTTCACTCATATCATCGTTTTCAACATCAATTTTATTTTCTGAACTTAAATTAGCACTCAATGAGTCGAATTTTTGTATGGTTTCGGTCCTTAGTTTCAGTTTATCGTTTTCATCCAAAAGATTTTTCAGCATGTCCTTATGGTCTTTGGGCTTTATGAAAGATTCTATTTTGTCCAGATCGTACATGTAAGTGGGATTCACATCATCAGACGATACAACACTTTCACAGTTGTATGCTTCAGCATCGATTTCATCCTCCTCAAACTCAAGGAAGGGTAAAATCATGCAATGTATTTTCTGCCCTATTTCACAATTCAGATGCAGTTGAACAAAAAACATTTCTTTGTTTTAAAAGTTTCAAATTGTCTCTTTGTAAATAAATGTTTTCATCCTTCGACTTAATCAGCTCCGACTCCTTCTGCTCAATCCACATCCTTCTCTCCTCACTCTTGGATGACACCCTGCTTATTTGGTCAGTTAGGTTAGAATTGGTGACCCGTGTTTGAGTTAAACAACTATCCAGATTTGAGATTCTTAAATTTAAGTTATTTAATTCCTTTTCATATGATTTTTGTGGAACTTTGAACGAAATAAAAAGAGATTGTACCTTCTTGATCAATTCATCGAGTTCATTGATCTGCACACTGAGAGGTTTTGCTGTGAAGCATAAGTCCTCTCGCTCCTTGGTGTCCTCATTTCCACCATCTGTATTGTATCCTCTCATGTGAGATACGTCAGTCACCACCAGACACTTTCCACATCTTTCTCTGCCTCTTGCGACATACGCCTTTCCATGCGAAGGCTTTCTCACCTCATCATCTTCTGAGTCGGTTGACCACACCTGCACACCACCGAACTCGTCATCCTCTGCCGAACCCTGTACAATAAGAGCATTCATAGAAGGGTTAGTAGCAACTTTCTTTCTCTTGATCTCTTCCAGCTTTTTCATCAAGATTGCCTCTTCATCTTTCTCCTCATCCTTTTCTGCCATTTTCTTCAGAACACAATCTTTGGCATAATGATTCTTTCCTCTACAGTAATAGCAGTTGACACCAGAATCTCCTTCAACCTTCGCCTCTTTCTTTGGTTCCTCAGTCTTCGGATCCTCCCTTACCTTTTCTGAACTGTAGCTTCCCTGCCAATTTCAGTTTTTATTGGTAGGAAACCTCTTCTTGATGAACCTTTTTGGATTGGACACCATCATAGCATAATCTTCTGAAGTAAGATCGTAGTCCTCCAGGTTCAGATCTTCATCTTCTACTACATTCTTGCTTTTGGAAAGGAGGGCCAAGGACCCCAAACTTGAGACCACATTCTTCTCTTGCATCACAATCTTTTCTTGGGATTTTAGAATCCCCACCAGTTTAGCCAATGAATATGACTTGAACTGCTCATGAGCTTTAACTGTAGACACAACAGCTCTCCATTCAGATCTTAAGCCATTCAAAAAGGTGACCTTCTGTTCAATCATCTTCCTTTCGATATCATGTTTGATCATCTTGCTAAGAAGATGATTGAAGCGATCAAACGTCTGAGTGACGGAATCATCGATATTTTGCTTAAATTCTCCAAACTCAGACAAAAGCAAGGTCTGAATAGAGTGCTCCAAATCTTCATCTGTGGAATACAGCTCTCGCAGCCGATCCCAGATTTCTTTAGCGGTACTGCAGGAACTCACCAACCTAAACGTGTCAGACTGAAGAGCGAATCAGATCAGTCTCAATGCTTTGATGTTGCACTGAAACTTCTCCTTTTCGTCTTGAGCAACGTCTTTTACATCTTTTAACAGATCATTATATTATTTCTGAGTTTTAATGATCTTGGATGTTCCTGAGTGAGCAAATGGTCCAGACACAATGGCTTCCCAAATAAGATACCCATTATCTTCAGATCCGATGACATAGTCTTCAAAATGATGAGCCCAAACTTCGTAATCTTGGGTGTAAAGAATAGGAATCTTCGTCATTGATCCAATACTGTTTGCGATGTTGATAGGATTAGATTGAGAATCGTCCATGCTTGATCATTTAACCTGTTTGAAAGATCAGACGTGTAATATGCAATATTAGGGCAAAACGAATAAATACTGAGATACGTCAATTATGGAGTGACGGCTCAATAAATATCAGTTAATGTGGAATAAACCCTAATCACTTCTTTCACAGAAGAGATGTGTATGAATTACACAGCCTCTTGCTCTGATACCAATTGATGAGTTTATAAAACTCTTTGATCGATTAGATCTTTATAACAGGCAAACAAATAAAGTAAAAATAGTGAGATAAAAACACAAGTATGGATCTGAATGAGTTGAATGATTCGATTAACTCAATCCTCAGCAGAGCTCGATGAAGAACTTCCGCTGTCGAGGATTCTAGGGTTACAAAAGACAAGAACGTGTACGCTATAAAATCTCTATCAAATCATTACGTTCAAGAATGCATGCAAGCATCTATATATAATAAACCCTACAACGTACTCATAGATGGACATGCCCATACCGGAGACAAAACTGGACTAGCTAACGAGCCCAAAGACGCAACACTAAATTGGACCTAACAAAAGCTTTCTTCTAGAACACGAGTTCGCCGATTAAGAACTCGATAAACCTTTGATTGAACAAAATACCCAAGAAAGATAACTTCATCAGCTTTGGATTGGAACTTTGTAAGCTGATCATAGTTGTTTTTGATGAAGCATCTACATCCAAAAACGTGAGGAAAAGAGATACTAGGCTTCCGACCGTTCATGGCTTTGTATGGTGTCATGTTGAGGCATCGATTGATAATACTCCTATTCTGAGTGAAGCATGCAGTTGAAACAACTTCAACCGAAAGATAGAGTGGAAGATTTTCAAAGTTGAGCATGGGTTAAGTAGCTTCGACAAATGTTATGTTGCGTAGTTCGACTACACCATTTTGTTGTGGAGTGTATGGAGTAGAGAAGTTGTGGTCAATGCCTTTCTTGGTGAGGAGGTTCTCAATGGTGGCATTGGTAAACTCCGAACCATTGTTACTTTGGATCCGCCTTACTGGAAGTTTGATGAGAAATTCAATTCCATTGATAAAGTTGAGGACTTTTGAGACTGTTTCTGACTTGAGCCTTAGGAAAAGTACCCAGGCGAACCTACTAAAATCATCCATAATCACAATAGTGTATTTTTTGTGATATAGACTTTATACTGTTGAGGGTCCACACAAGTCAATATGTAGAAGTTCTAATGGATCTGAGATAGGTTTTTCAATGATAACAGGATGACACTTCTTCGATTGGTTTCCACACTCGCATGCAGCACATAAATGATCATTTTTGAACTTGAGGAGTGGCAAACCTCTTACCATTTCATCGGAAACAAGATCATTCATATATCAGAAGTTTAGATGAGCAAGCCTTCTATGCCATAAGCAACTGACATCAGAAACAACTTTTGAAAGTAAGCAAAGTTGGGGCTTGCTAATAATCATGTTGATGTCAAGAGGATACATACTCTTGTTACGATTTGACTTGATTAAACATTCCTTCCGATCTTCTGACATTACATAGTTGTGTTTCTTGCATAATTCAACTCGACGATTCGCACCAGTGAGTTGTGCCACACTTATGAGATTATGCTTTAAATAAACTACATATGCGACATTTGAAATGAAGAAGTTTCCATTTGTAAGGATGCCATAACCTCTAATCCAAGAGTTGGAGTTGTTTCCATACGTCACGTAGCCAACATTTGGTGAAAGTTTGAGATCTCGCAAAAAGTCCTTCTGCCTCGTCATGTGCATGGAGAAAGAACTATAAATATACCATATTGTTTCTTACTTCGAAGCACAAAGTGCCTGCAAAATTTGTGAGTTGTGGAGCTTTTAGGCTCCGAATTAGGTTTTGGGACAAAGGCACGAGTTTTGGACATTGGTTGTGACTTTTGAGCAACAGATGTTTTGGATTGTTTGTTCCAAGATTCTTTAGGAAAAAACAGAAGGCCATGTTTCTTTCATTTATCCAATAATCATACTCAAAGACATAAGGGTCCGGAACAACCTTTCTCGGACAAGCAACTTCCAAAACAGTAGGAATCACTATGTCTCTGGGAATTGCAGTTTCATTTTTGAAATTTTTTACTTTTCCACATAAGATTTTGTTTTGAAGATTTTTGTGAAACTGTTTTCTTAAAAACTCGTTTATTTGATTATACATTTGGTTTTGAAGGTTGTTGTGGTTTGGAAATTGAACCATCTGATTTGGCTATAAAAACAAATGAAACAGTTCGATGAGAGTTACTTATGACAGATTGAGAATCGACAATGGGCTTTTCGATGTAGGACTGACCACTTGCTTATGTTCTAACGGATTGGAGGGATTAGAAGGCCTTTTGAGAATCTTAGTGGGTGCGAAGGTGCTATGACTCCTAGTTGGTGGAATGGCAATCCGAGATACAATCTTTTTGGAGATCTCAAGGAATCTTGAATTTTGTCTCGACTTAATTTCCTTTTTGAGAGCATTTTTGGCTTCTACCTTAGGATCAACAACATCTTTCCTTTTCAATGTGGTTTTCTTTTTGGAGTTGAAAGAAGACTTGGAAGTTTGACCAACATAGGGGTTGTCAAACACAGGTTTGATTGGCACATGTTTGGTTTTGGAGACCACTTATGAATCAGACTCACATGAATTAGATGAATTATCAACGTCACTATCTAATGATACCCAGACAAACTCAGAAGTGTCAGGTTCAGTTGTCTACGGAATGATTTCTTCAACAACATAGTTGTTAGGAGGATTGTGGTTTGGAGTATGAAAACTAGTGCTTGGAATGCTAGCGTGGGATTCGAGGTCCGATTCAGGCCCGGGTTTGTCAGAGGCGGAAGATGTGTGGAATCGGGAAACTTAACAACTATAGGCTGAAACTAAGCAATTAGTAATGCAAATTGGGCAGAAGTCTCAGGAAGTGGTGACAAAGGCGAGTCAGGGGTGTCCAAATGTTTGATGTTTGGGACATATCCCATAAAAGTTAGGTTTTTCAACTCCTTCAAGGGACGAGCAATAGGTTTTATTAACTCGCTTCCGAGACTGGGAGATTTTGATCAAGGATGATGAAAATTGTAATTCATCCGTTCATTTGCTTCAATAATGTCAATGGAATTATGCAAAGCATCAATTTTAGCATTAAGATGTTTGTTGTAAGAAATTAAAACATTTCTTTCAGAATAAATGATTTCACATTTATCTTTAAGAATGATACATTCATCTTGTGACAATACATGTTCTCTTTCTAAAGACTCTATTTTCAACTTCTTTACTCTCCTTCTTTTCATAACCTAAGACGACTTAATTTATTCTCCTTATTTTCATTGGCTTCTATGGCTGACTCATAAACTTTGTAAATGATGTTCATATCTGATTGGATCTTGTTTAGATATGGTTTACAGAGAGCTAAGTCAAAATTATTATTAGGAATCATAAGTTTTTCATGTTGAATGATGCTTCTGCCAGGTTATCGTTCGTAGCCATGAAGCAGTAGTTTGCTTCAACATCTTCATTCAACTTCTTATCCTCAAAACATAACCTAAGACAACTTAATTCACTCTCCTTCTTTTCATTAGCTTTTATGGCTGACTCATAGACTTTGTAAATGATGCTCATATATGATCTGATCTGGGTTGATATGGTTTATAGAGAGATAAGTCAAAATTATTATTAGTAATCATAAATTTTACATGTTGAATGATGCTTCTGCCAGGTGGATTGTTGGTAGCTATGAAGCAGTAGTTTGCTTCAGCATCTTCATCATCTCTCTCTAACCTAGATGACCAATAGCCTTTATCACATTCAATTTCTTGGTAACAAAATCCTTTTCACTCTCTGCCATTTCTCGAGCTCGACGTGCAGAGTAAGTAGAGTGCCTGATCTTGGGTGTGTATGGGACTTCAGCTAAGCAAGCCTTGGAAAAGTTTTTTGCATGACCACATTTGTGACATACAATTTTGGGTTTGTATGACGTCGGAGTTTGTGAAGATTCCGAGGTGTGATTCGGTGTAGGAAGGTTAGGTTTGTAAGCTAGAGGGTTTTCCGAAGGTTTGTTGAAAGGTTGAGGATTGTTTTGGTGAGGAGCATGGAAATGGTTATGATATGGATTGTTATAAGGATGATTGTATTTCATGGAAAGTAAAGCAAATTCTTGTTGCAAACGGAGTTCGGAATCCATTTTTTCAAGGTTAAGGTAACCAATTGATTTATAGTTGTTGTTTGTGGGATCAGGTATGTTTGGAGGTGAGGGTTGAACAGGAGGAATATATGGAACAACAACAGTGAAGGGGTCCGAGACAGCGAGGTTTAGAGTTTGTGGATCCTAGGAGCTGACTAAAGCTAGAGGACCTCCAGTGAGTTGTCATAGGGTTTGTGCAACATTTGATTCATGACCTTGAAGCTCATCGAACAGTTGGTAGAGCTTCAGCTTTTTCAGAGATCCATTACTCTGAAGACATGATTTCACATTTCCCCAGCCATTTTCGAGGCTGTTAATGAACTTGAGGTTGTATTCAAGTGGGGTTCGAACTATCCCATGAGTTGTCATGTTGTTAATGATGATTCAGTATCTGTTTGAAGGTGAGGCAACATATTCACTAGGAGTTGTAGTGAAAGTGTTGAACTCGTTGACAACGGAGGTTAGATGCTTATCCTTCATGTTCTATGATCCCTCGAGCAAGTCTTGAAGTGTGTCCCAAATCTATTTAGCACACTTGCACACTTTAATGTACTCAAAGAGAGAAGGTGGAACACCAAACACCATTTCCAAAGGCAACTTGATCTGCATGTAGCTTTTCGAGGTCATCAGCATTGAGAGGTGCTTGACGTTGTTCATCCTATCCCATGAGAGTTACAGCAACATCTCTAATAATTGTTTGAACTGGGACAAGTGGACCTTCTTTAACGGATCTCTAGATAGCTTCACCTTTTTCTTTTCTAAGTAAAAATCTTTCCATTTTGACTTTCCAGTGATCATACTCTTCAACAACTTGAAGTGGGGAACGTGTAGGGCAACCCACGTTATTTGTTATTCGCATTAAATACATTTGTTGAGAATTAGAAGCAACCATTGAAGTTAAGATATATTGAGCAAAAATGATATATAGAAGAAATTTTATCCTGAACACCGAAATGATCGAAATACCAAGGTAATATATAATGAACTATAATATGTTCGTATGGATTCAAAGGACAACCACTCATGTTCTGATAGTAATTGTGAGAACAAGGATCTAATTGCACAGGGACAAGGCTTGAAAACTCAAACCTTGAGCTAATGCTTAAGATCAATGTCTTCTTCTAAGTAAGTGTTCCAGTCAAGTCTAGTAAGACCAGTCAAGACTGAAGAGGAAGATCAACAACGTACTTCAAGTATTAAATATGGAACTATCAGTATAATCAAAGTATAGACAATAAATGAACAAATAGAATGTTTGAAAGAGTTTGATTAGAGAGAAAGGTGAAAGTGAAGTAAATGAGAATATAGTTATCTTTGGAGCAACAATGTGTCTTATCTTCTTAACATTAAACAATCCTTATACAGGAAAAGGAGATATTTCGTACATACCAAGATGTATACAAAGGACTGGATAAAAGTATATCTCCTGACACTCTGATTATCCATTTTGACAAAAAAGGCTTAGTCCTATGTAAAGTTACATCAATCAAAACGACAAGAATAATTAATACAGACAGATTCACTATCTCGGAACATCTTTTCACTTTGCACCACAAAACTTCATTTCTGACTTTAACCACCATCTTGGACATCAACTCCATTTCATACCAGTAAGCATTCCAAACCACCACTCCACTTCATACCAGAGACTGATTTCAGATCTTCGTAGTGAATGATTGCAAGAGGTTCACTTTTAGGTACTAACACTTACTTGGAATTCCATGGGCTCACCCACATGGTTTGATATCCATGTGTCATGGGATCCCCTATGGTCTTTACCTGGAATGCCATGGGCTCCCCTACATAGTCTGATATCCAAGTGCCACGGGCTCCCCTCGGGGTCTTCCATGCAAGTATCACAAAGACAACTCGCATCCACATACATACATACTAGGCATATCAATAATGATTCCACAATAAACATCACAAGTAACTACATGGGGCGGCCTTGGTGCCTTCGACCCATTGGTATGGTGAGGAGACTCACCTCACACTGCTGAAGTCCTACGAATCAATCTCTAGCTACTGGCTGCATGATCCCCGAACTGTCACTCATCAAGAAAAAACCCAATTACCCATTTGGGTTTCAATGCATAACCATAAATCCACCCTTGGGGTAAATGGACCATTTTACCCCTAACCTGGCTTGGTTCGAAACCAAGGCCTAAACTCACACTCTGAAGGCCCAAAGCCAAATAATCAACCAAGGCCCAACATATAGCCCAATTTTCCAAATTGGCCTCAAACCTCTACATGGTCTTACTTTAAGGCCTAGCCATCTAGTCTATTCCAAACACTTGGCATTCCGATGGTCGAATATCTGATAATCATCAAGGCCTAATTATGGCCCACTTATGGCCCAATTTTCCAAATTAGGACCAAGCCTTTCCAATGGGCCTTATTCAAAAGCCCAATAATTTCCTTAGTCCATAAACCTGTTCCCAATTGGCCCATGAAGGCCCACATCAACTTAATCCAAGAAATGGCCCAACCCAAGGCCCACAAACATGAAGTCCAATGTGACTGAGTACGTAGGGTGTACTTAGCTGTACGTTACGCGTACTGACTTATTTGCCTAGCGTACTTCCTTCTTAATCCCACTTTTTCCATTAAGCAATTAATGCTTAAACCTTAAGTCCAAACCATAGATATGAGTCCCAAATAACGTCTAAACCCATAAAGTCACTGACTTCGTGACTTTGCATGCCCCAAAATGACCAAATAGCATTCTACTTTCATGGAAATGGCTAAAACTCCAACATAGATGGTCTTAAACTCTAAAGGTTCCAACTTTAGGGACCTTGAACCTCAAAAACACTAAGAGGGGCAACTCAAAGCTCATGGAATGGAATCAAGACCACTAGATCTTAGACTTGGGACCAAATGAACAAAAACCTATAAATGGTAGATCTAAAACACCAATGATCAAGTTCAAAGCTTTATACTTTCATCAAGCTGAAAATGAGTCACAAAGGCCAGATCCATAAGCTTCTCCTTGATCCCCATCCTTGCATCAAACTCCACCTTTTTGAATATGGACCAAACACTCCCAAAAATGGACTCCATGAGCTCAAAATGCCACCATGAATGATTAAGGATGGTTTCTAGGGTTTTAGAGGGTGGGGGCTAACTTAGAATGAAAAAGGAGGCTCAACATTATGCTTATATAGGGTACAAATTAGGGTTTTCAATATGCCTTTCGTATGCCCATCATACCATCTCTTATGCCCCGCGTACGAGACCGTGCACTTCGACCCAGCCTCGTAAAAACGCCGCACGTTCCTCCTAGCTACGCCTTGCGTAGTTCCTTCTCCTCGGTATGATCTGCGTACCACCCTAGTACGCCCTACGTACTAGTGCTTTTTCTCAAAACCCTAATTCTTCCGAAGACCTTAACTCACTCGATACAACTCTGATTCCAACCATTCATATATCCATAGAAAGGTATCGAGACCCTCAATACTATTATCAATTCCTACATACAATTAAATATTCCGAACTAAAATCCACTTCCCACAAAAACCCGAGTTGACAATTTACCGAAATACCCTTTTTCCCCAAAAACTCAAACAGAATACCTGAGCAATCAAGATACATTATTCAACTCCAACTGGGTCCAAAACTCAAACCCTCGAGGTTTCAAAGCCTGGTAATACCTATTACTTTTATAACTAATAGATAATGGGAATAATTTGAAACATGATGTTAAAATTCTCCCCCACTTGAATTAGATTTCGTTCTTACGTTCCCCAACATATCCAACAATCTGGTCAATATCTCCATAACCCAGGAATAATTACACCCTTTCCAAGGCAACCGTTACCAACCCTAAAAGCACTTACCAAACTAAAAAGGAACGAACCTTAAACCCTTTTGCATAAAACCACCTCTATTCTTCCGAAACTTGAAACTTCAAATTCACCTATCTTCCTGACAACTGGGCACACTGAACCATCATCGAACTTATTGTTGGATTAGTGTCTAAGTCCATAACTAATTTGGTATGTGCTTGACCCGATGGTGCATGGTCCTTTTGGGTTGCCTTCACCAAAGCAACTTGATAGGATGAATTATGGAGAGAGAGGATTGATTATGATTTATTACTATATTATGAGAATAATATATTAAAGGAGAAATCATGTTGTTTAATTAATATTAGTCAATAATTAATAAGAATTAATTTTGTGGCTAAAGGAGATTAATTAAATAAAGGGGACTAGAACTATTAATTGTGTGATAGTTAAATATTGGGCTAATGGACTCCATAAAGGATGGAGTGGACGAATTCTATGGGGAAACCCATTAGAAATCGTCCAAGGCCTCTAAGGAGGAAGTCCATGGGTTGCTTAGGGCCTAAGCAGTCAAATTAGGGTTTCCTTGTTAGATAACCCTAATAGCCTCACTACTTAAGGATCCCTAGAGCACCAAAAACGTGGTGAATAGTTTCCTTAGGGTTTCTACACGTTTTTGGGTGCCTCCTCTCTTATCATTCTTCATCCTCTTGATCTTGGTGTTTGTGAGCCATTAGAGTGACAATTGTGACTCTAAGCTTTCTAAAGCCATTACAAAGGAGGATTTGAGATTGTTATTGCTACATAACAATCAAGGTAAGATGTAAACCCCAATCTTATGTTAATATGATTAATTGTATGCTTCTGGGGTTTATAGCTTTGGTGATTCAATTGCATGTTCATTAGACAAACTAGATCCAAAAGGTATTAGGGTTTGCATGTACACCATAGGAATGATGTTTTGCTCATAACCCATCACTTATTCCATTAAAAAGCCAACTTGTCTGCTCACATATGAAATATCAGATTCCTTCCCGATTGCTGAGCCAACAAGAAACCTTACATTTGCCCCACGCAACCTCCGAAGGATACCTCGTCTAACATTAACTTCCCTATCTATACCGCCACTCATGGCTCCTTCAATCCTTCTGATCCATGTGATCATGATAAATTGAAAACCTGTCACCACTGAATCCTACGCATAAAGGTGAATGCTACTAGAATAACTGTAGTCTTAAATCATGTCCGGTCTCTTTCGACCTACCGTTTCCTGATTCCAATGATGTTGTGACCTACTCACAACCTTGCGAACTGGCCCAACTTGGCCTAAGTCATCTAAATGAATCCGTGAATACCATAGCTACCCTATAGTCTCTTTTCCATACTATTTGGACGCTTATGAATGTTACGGCTCCCCCGCAGTCTTACAACACTTTTCACACTATATGACCACTTTTGAATGCTATGACTACCCCACAGTCTTACAACACTACCCACACTATCTGACTACTAGTGAATTCTATGGCTCCCACGAAGTCTTACAACACTTTCACCTCAACTTACTACTAGTGAATGCTACGGCTCCCCCGTAGTCTTACAACACTTTCACCCTAACTGACCATTAATGAATGCTATTGCTCCCCCGTAGTCTTACTGTTGGATTTGGTGTCTAAGCCCATAATAAGACCTGGGATGTACTTGACCCGATTGTAGCATGGTCCTTTTGGGTTGCCTTCACCAGTGTAGTTTTATAGGATGGACTTTTGAGAATAAGGTTATTTATGATTTATTAATATATTACAAGTATAATATATTAATATGAAATCATATTATTTAATTAGTATTGATCAGGATTTAATTTAGAATTAATTTTGTGATAAAAAGAGACTAATTAAATATATGGGGATTGATTATGTAAATCAAGGATTCTTATAGTGTGGGCCAATGATCCATGGTTATTTAGGATGGGCTAAACCAACATGGATAGTCCATGAAGGTTAACCCATGGAGCCTAAGTAATATAAAAGGTCATTAGGGTTTACAAAGTGTAACCATAACATTTGCTACACTATAAACGCACACCCTCATGACCAAAATCGGTGACACATATAACCACATCGTTCTTGGAGAGTGTGTATTGATTTTGTGCTAAATAACTTATTCTCTCACACCTCCTCTTGCATATTGGTGTTTGTGAACCATTAGAGGCATCACAATTGTAACATCCCCAAATTCAAGGCCAAAAATTTCATTTTTAATATAAGAAAACCTTTAGTAACGTTGTTCCAGACATTGAAAACATTTCATTTAAAACAAATATCAGAGTCAAATCCCAAAGATCACATAATGTGGAATAACATTGCTGAATTCGTTGCAATCGTCCCAAGCTCCTTTTTTTTGAAACTGAAGATACCTGAAACCAAAACTATAAACCATAAGCATGAAGCTTTAGTGATTTCCCTAAATACCCCATACCATACATATCAACTGGGCCATACATGCATTACATACTGTGAGCCATACATATAAAACATATCCACAATCAAGTAAGGTCCTATGTGCCAAACATAGTCTTGTTGTTATGCCATGGGCCACACGTGGTCTTTCTTGCCAAGCCTGGGGCCAACCCTCTCAGTCGAACAGACAAGTGCCAAGATCCACCTCCTGGTCTTCCATGCAAGCATCAATAAGACAACTAACATACATATTACTCTACTTAGATAATTAGCATACAGTATGCCAGGAGCCACATCCTGGACTTTCATACATAATGTCATACAGTGTGCCAGGAGCCACCTCCTGGTCTTTCATACATATTGCTTAGGGCTAACCCCCAGGTCTTCTTACCACACATAATAACATATTGTATGCCAAGATCCGCCCCCTGGTCTTTCATGCATAATGCCTAGGGCTAACCCCCAAGTCTTCCTACCATACCTAATAACATATTGTATGCTAGGAGCCGCCCCCTGGTTTTCATGCATAATTCCTAGGGGTAACCCCCAAGCCGTCCTACCATACATAAACTAAATGGGCTGGCACTGGTGCCTTAGACCCAGGCAAACAGTGACGAGACTCCCCTCACACTGCTGGAGACTAGCTGAACACTTCTGGCTGCTAACCGGTAAGTCCTGAACGGGTGATCCTTCGGCTCGTCGAACTATCAATACCCAAAATAACACTTAGTCTACAATACCCTCAAAAGTCAAACTAGGTCAACCTTTGTGAAATTCAACGGTCAAAGTCAACGCTCTGAGTTGACTTGTTGAATCATGGAAGTGACCCTCTTAAACTTCGTATACCGTAAACCTCAAGGATTCGCAGTCAAACCCTCCTCAACAACCTCATCCGAAGTCATCATCCAACCGCAGTCTTACTTACTCTTTACTTAGTTTAATCTACTTTTCTGTGATACTCTCTATTGTCCAATATGCCTTGCATGGCTACTCTTAGAGATTTGATGCAATGTAATTCTTGAGTCTCTATATATTGAGCTCATTGTTTCCCAGTTAATAAATCTTCTTCAAACTATCAATTACATCTCTCTATTATGTATCTCAAATCTCTCCTTACTCTTAAAATACTCTAGAACATAACTGATTATTACCTCTCTTCAGAGCAAGTCATTCGTGACTTTATCACTAAGCCTGATCTCACTCACTAACTTAGTCTGAATGCATTCCATGTTATGAATCAACTTATGTGTATACTTGATATATCACATAATGTCATTTACATTTCCTTACATTTCCACATCTAACTTTCTAACTATCTAACTCTAACTTATTATTATTGTTGAGCATTCATGATCCTTTGAGATAAACTATTTCGCAACTATACTTGTTCTAACGTTTGTGCAAGTGTGTCTGAAGTTTTTCTCTTAACAATGGGTATCAGAGACATAGTGGTTGCTTTTTGAAAAACTAAACTTTGATTTTCAAAGGTCCTTCTATACCACGGAAGCTCATTTTCTTAAAAAAACAAAAACAAAAAAAAAGAAAAACAAAAATGGCACAAGCACTATCTCTGAATGTTTCCAACAGTGTTGGTGGTTCAAATCGAGCTCCAATATTGGTGGCAAATGAATACAATCACTGGTCTCAGAGAATGGAACGGTACTTAAAGAGACTTGGTAGAGATGTATGGGGATCCATAGAAGAAGGACCACACGTCCCTGTTCTTACACCTGTTCAAACTGATGGCGTCACGGCCAGACTAAGAGGAGGACAACCAGCCATGAGCCGTCCCACCAAATATCATGTCGATCAAATCGAAAATGATGTTCTTGCCTTTTATGAAATCTCTTGTCGAGTTGTCCCTGACAACTTCGACATTATCATAAACTGCAAATCAACAAAAGAGATCGGGGATGTTCTCAAGAATTTGTACGAAGGCTCAGAACAAGCTCAAGATAAGAAGCTCGCAACTACACTCAATGAATGCAACAACTTCAAAGCTCATACTGGCGAAAGTTTAGAAGACTCCTTCAAAAGGTTCAATCTGATAGTCACCAAGTTATCGAATGCTAGCACCATCTGCAGTAACCATGAAACAAACCTTCAATTTCTCAACGGTTTGGGAAGACATTGGACTACTGCTAAGATGATAGTTCAAGGGGATAGAAATATTCATTCATTGTCTCTCTACAAGCTCTACGGGGAACTACAAGCACAAGAATCCACTGTACTCAAAGATTGTGCTGACTTTGGAGGACCACTCGCTCTTGTAGCACAAACTCCACAAAATCAATCTTACTCTCCCTCGTATGACACTACACCGCAGTCGTACGAAGCCAACTCAGAATATGATGATGAAGAAGAATTTCAGAAGGCTATTGCTCTTGTTAGTAAACAGTTCAATCGGCTACCACCTCATTCCTTTCGTAAAAATCAAAAATTTAACAAACCTCCTTTCAACAGTAACTTCAACCCACAGAATAATCACTCTCGTTATCCCAAAAATTCTCACCCACCACCGCAATCTCAAAATACTCAACCAAAGGAGGCACTGTAATCCATTCAAACTACTGACTCCGGTACTCCCTCAGAAGACAAAAGTGATGTTGTAATATGTCACAAGTGCAACAACGAGAATAATTTGCAAAAGATTGAAAAGCGAATGTGGTGAAAGACAGAGCATTCTACCTTAGAATGGCTCAAGAATTGGAAGAAAAGGAAAAGGCTAGGGAATACGTGGCCCATGTCAAAAGAGACCATCAAGTTTGGTCATCCAGAGATGAAGAAGAAACCATCAGCAATATCAATGGAAAAGGCAGAATCTACATGTTAGCAACTGCTGATGATGACGAGTTTACAAAGCTGGAAAAGAACTACTGCTACATGGCAAAAGATGGAACTCTAAGCATCATCGAACAGGTAAAACTCATGATTCAAACTCTAAACTACAACAAGCATGACTGTCAACCCTTCATAGACAATCTTAATGGCACATGTGCTGACGTCCTTACAGACTACAACAAAGCCTTAGATGAGAAGAACATAGTGTCCTAAGAGATGTTTCATGTAAGAGGACGACTGGACAACAAAAGACTCAAAATGGCCATGTTAGAAAAGGATTTAGAGTTAGAAAAGGATGCAAGAATGTTGAGTGAAACACAACTAGAGATAGCTTTGAACCAAAGAGATTTAGCTCAGAGTGAGATTGGACACCTAAATCTATTAATAGAAAAATTGTTCAATGAAAGTGAAGCTATTGAAAATTTGATTAATAATGGAAATGTGGACAATACATACAATTGGGGTTGGTCCAATGGATATCCTACCGCAAAGGTTTCCTCACCCCGGTTTAACAAAGATCGACTGTATGTCCCTCCGGACCGAGAATTTCTTTTTCTAGTCAATAACAACACCTTTCACGAAGACATCAGAACTCACTTCGGTAGACTTCATAATCTAAGCAATAACTGCGTCATTGAGGAAATTTTGCCTGAGGTTTCGGATCACATTTGTGATCAAATTTCTATCTGTGGCACAATCTATTTAAACACCACATCAGTTGTTAATGAAGAAATAGTCATAGAAAGTCCTAACGTCTCACTAGACTTTCCGTCTCTGCCCACAGACCGCAGTATCTCAGAATGTAGTCATGAGTCACAGAAGTGTTGGATTAGTGTCTAAGTCCATAACTATTTTGGTATGTACTTGACCCGATGGTGCATGGTCCTTTTGGGTTGCCTTCACCAAAGCAAATTGATAGGATGAATTATGGAGAAACCCATTAGAAATCGTCCAAGGGATATTCTAAAAGCGTCCATGGGCTGCTTAGGGCTTTAGCAGTCAAATTAGGGTTTCCTAGTTGAAAACCCTAAGGAGCCTACATGTATATATAGTACCCTTAAGCCCCAAAAATGTGGCTAAGAGTTCCACTCAGTTTTCTAGACGTTTTGGGCAGCCTCCTCTCTCCTTATTCTTCATCCTCTTGCTCTTGGTGTTTGTGAGCCATTAGAGGAGTGACACTTGTTACTCTAAGCTTTCTAAAGTCATTACAAGGAGGATTTGAGATTGTTATTGCTACATAACAATCAAAGGTACTTCTCTAAACCCTAATTTCAGTTTATAATATGTTAGATCTAAGATTGTAAGTCTTGGATACATTGCATGTACGATAGAGAAAGCTAGATCCAAGCATTAGGGTTTGCATGAGCACATAGGATGTTCTTATGGCTAAAATCCATCAGTGGTATTAGAGCCTTGATTGGTTTCTGTTGTATGTGATGATATGCTGAATTATTAACTGAAAATCGAATTTTGGCCTTCCGTTCGAACTGACTCGGCGAGTCACTATATGGACTCGACGAGTTCCAATGTGTGACTCGACAAGTCGGAGCGTCAGACAGAGGGAATTTCGGAATTTCTTGCTGGTTTACTTGAGGATACTTGCCTTAATTGTTTTGGATCTTTAATATTCGAATTTTGTCTTATATTAGAGAATATCCTTGATTAAACAAAAGATAATTACCAATTGATTAGATAATAACTTCCTTATATGATTAAAGATTGATTATTTGTATTAATTGGGTAACTTATCTTCCAAGAAATTGAAATTAGGTCAAATATAGATAATGACGAAATTAATTGTTTAATTTCTATTATTTGTTATTTGATCCTTGTGTTGTAAAAAAGTTTCATTTGTGCCCATGTAAGTTTTATGGTTTAAATTTGAACTTAAAGGTTTTGTTTTGAAATTTAAATAGTTGAAACCCTAATGTTTTGAAATGTTTCAAAACTTGCTCTCAAGTTTTGGAATTTAAAAGTTAATTAAAAGTTTAATTTAGAAATGTTAAATTCTAAAACCCTAATATTGTTTTGAAAAGCTCAAATCACACCCTTATGGTTTTATTAATTATTTAAAGTGTATAATTATTAAATTTGACCACCTAGTATTTTAAAAGTGTAAAATACACCCTATACTATATATAACATTAAATGTCTAATATATATGTATGAGTAAAAGTCAGTCTTACCGTTAGTAGGTCTCATTCATGAAGCTGGTCTATAAGGGGTGTTTAAGGAAATTGCCTATAAAATGGCGATTGAATGGGTATCCACTCTTACCCACCGCACTCTTGACTAGTGGAGGGTCGTTAGCCGAACGGGTAGGACAGGACAGAAACCTTCCATTATAAGTATAATGAAGTACAAAAGTAACTAAATGCTTTTACAAATTCCTAATCTTAGTTACTTTAGCCAAAAGTGAATTGATGCAATTCCATGAAATTACACCTTGTGCCCTTGCGAAGACGTTAATGGAGCGTGTGTGGTTAACCGGCACACTGAATGGTTCTAAGAAAAGGTAGCAAAGCATGACTCAATGTTTGTCATAGTTCGGTGGAGCGTGTGTGGTTAACCGGCACATCGAATAGGTGACTGTAACATGTGGGGGCACCATGTAAGTTTGCATGGTTATTCACACCCGCTTTGTGATCCTCGGTATCCCAGTCATAAACTAGAGGGACATAACGAGATTTAAACATGCCATTGAAAAGTTCAATGAATCTCAAAAGATCTAGGAATTTTCAATAGATTTAAAACTTAAATTTCTTTTTTGTTTTTCATGGTGGAAATTAGTGAATCTTCATTCACTTACCTTCAAATATTATGTAACTAGATTACGACATACCTTTTCTAGGTTGTAGAGTATTGTGTTGGGTCCTAGCCTTAATATCTCATTTGGGTGATTTCTTAAGGACTCAATCAATCAACTAACTTCAATTTAATTTTTCTCCCGTTTTGTAGATGTCAAAGTATGAAAACTGTGGTCTTCCCAAATCCCATGGAACAAGCTTTTCACATGAAGATGATATTCCATGATTCGATCGAGGAACACGAGATCATGCTTCACTTCCTCCACCTCCTCCTATTATTCTCGCTAACCCACAAGTTCAAAAGATTGAAAAGTTCAAACCCACTCAAGCCCTTTTGGCAAGTAAACATGAAGAAGGAAAGCCAGTGTGTGCACACATGCTAGAGATGAAGTCACACATTGATAGGTTAAAAATGTTGGGATCTGTTGTCTGTGAGGAGCTGGCTGTTGATTGGGTTCTTCAGTCACTTCCTGACTCATATAGTGAGTTCGTAAGAGAGTACTATATGATGAACCACGACGTAACCCTCATTGATCTCACCTATATGCTTATTGTTGCTGAATCAACAATGATTTGGCGCACTGGAAAAGCAAAGTTGATTGGTGGATCTGCCTTCCAGACCTCTATGGATATAGGTAACGAAAGGCATGCCATGATCGAAGGGTTTGATCATAAGAGAAAGGCAAAGTCTGAAGTACTTCCATGCGCTGTTCCAAAAGAGTCAATTTGCTTTTACTGCCAAGAGAAGGGGCATTGGAGATGAAGCTGCCCTATTTACCTAAGAGATCTAAGAGATCGGAGAGTCAAAACGTATGGCTCTGCTTTAGGTAAAATCCATTAACTAACTCTTTTAAGTTCCTATTCTATATTTTTGATACATGATGTGATAAGATTACAATTGATGTTTTGTAGGATCGAAGAAAGGAAAGGAAACTTAAGGGAAGAAGTGAGCAGAATCTAATCGTGACGAAATGGATTTCGATCGCATTGCTTGAATATTGGATTTTTGAGCTACTACTTAGAGTTAGAATAGATTGCTAAGAAATATGTATTAACATAGTTATTCAATGAATTGCAGTGTAAGGACAAATTTTTCCGCAATAAAATAGATTTTGATTTTATATTTATCCTTGCAATGGCGTGTATGAAAAATTGATTTTTGAATGTTTCTGTTATTAGCAATCATGGATTTGTTTCTTAATTATGTTATTTGTGGAAATGTCAAAAATTTACCAAATAGGGAAAGTTTCTCATCGCCCAAGTTTCAATTGGACAGAAACTTGTAATCATACAACTTGGTTGCATGATGAATGAGAAATTTCAGATTTGGAAATTAGACTAATTCGTTGATAAAGTGTCAAGTGTAGGTCTAGGAGATCGAGTACACAAGGTTGTGTGTTGATCAAGTCCACTGCAAGAGTAGCAAAGATATTCGTCATGATTTACTAAGGTTAAGTAAATATGATTATGCTTATGGGATTAAGTGTAATTCTCAGTTGATTGAAAGAGTTTCAATAAATAGCAGAACGAATAAAGAAGAATCAAGTAGGCAGAAAGATAAAAGTTTCTCTATTTTAAGAAGAAGGGAGAGTACCTTTTATTATGTTTTATGATAGGTCTTAATGATTAAGAACCATATCTCAATTGATCCTCTAAGATTGTGACATTGAGTGACAAGTCTTCAGAAGGTTTATAACATTCATTAAATGTGGAAAGTCGTGATGTCTTGGATAAGACAAAGACCAACTAGGACCAATTTTGTGAATTGTTTTGTCTTTATAAAAGCTACACGAACTCGTGAATATTTGTTTGTCAAGAAATGGTTATTGACAACAGAATCTTATATGTCAAGGAGTCAGTGGGTGTCTCAAAGGTCTTGAAACGTTTCAAGAACAAATCAAGAATAAACCTTAACGATCATCACTAGCACACGAGTTGAGGTTTACAACCTATCGTGTTGACACTATCTTGTTTATGTGCTGTTCCAATTGAGTTAATTATGCATGTGTGTTCTATGAGTTCTCATTTGAATGCATAAAAGGCAAGCACTTTGATCAATGAAAAGTACATTGATAGGAAAGGGTGAGTTGCTTAACTACTTGGAAGACATGGTAGGCAGTCGTGTTAACATAAGGCAAGAAATCAAGATTGAGAAGGTTCGGTCCATATGAGTTTGGGTTTGTCGAAAAATTTGGCTTTGGACAAATTCGCATGGATAGGAGCACATACACCATTAAAATCAAAGTGTCATAAGATTCCTTCCTTCATGAAGATGACTGTGAGGAAATGCTTTCACCAAGAGAGATTTTAAGAAGATAGTGATTGTGAAAATTGTATTCTCGAATTTGATTATGGTTACGGTATCCCTTTCCATAATTCAAATTGTGAGATTTGGCAATTAGTCTGAATTGTTTAGACACACATATGAGCCATCTAAGGCAAAAGTGTATAAGGTTTAGAAGCTTTGATAAAAGATTATCAAAGCATTAGGTATTAGAAATATGAACTTAAGAAATTCAATAAGTATTGTTTTTCTGAAAGTTAAGCTGTTTTCTGAATACATGTCAAAGCTAGTGGGAGCATAAGTGTTATGCTTATATGATAATAATCATCATGACAGTGGGAGCATAAATGTTGTGCTTGTATGATTATTAAAGCAGGTATTGCAAGTTAGCAATATTAATTATAGAAAACAAGAGTTATACTTTGCAAAGTCGTAAGGGTTGAATAGTTGTTTTGCTATAATTAAGGGAGAGAATATTATGCTTCATTTCAAATCTAAAGGCTTAGGTTGTGGAATGTTAATAAATTTAGTCAAGGATACATAGTGTGTTCTCAAATTTCGATTATGATTATGGCACAGTTCGAATTGTGAGAACGTGACACATAAAATATTATGGCAGAAGATTGATAAAGTATCAGATCTTTATGTAAGACATTATGCATCGTGTCCCATACGCTTCGGGTATAGGATCGATTGCAAATGCTATAATATTTGACCATTCTAAAATTTTCCAAATGTCTAGCGCATTTTGAGGGAAAAGGAAAAGAATCGGTTTTGACTAAAATAATTAAACAACTATCAAAGGACGATCCAAATTTCGCTGAGGATTGGTCGCTTATGAGTAGTTGGAAGTATTGTATTGGATGGACCATATCGACATTATTATGAATAGATAAGATTCTATTAAGAATGAGTTGTCATATGGAAAATATGGAAATGTTTCCATATTGGGAGTTGTATATGGAGAATCTATATCTAGATTAGAAACTATTATGCAAGAAAGATGTTCAAAGGAATGTACTTTGTGTGAGAGACATCATATCTATAGAATTATTTCTGATAGAGATTAGCCAAGTCTTGATGATTTTGAGCTATGACTTTACGAACGAATCATTGCATAATATGTTAGAATCTAGCATAAGTAACAAGAATTTGATATTCTTATACTTATGATAAGGATTGGGAATTATGAAATGAGTATGATTGGAAATGTGTTCATTTGATCTATTTCACAAAGTAAGGACCGTAGGTAAACATTCTGTGCATGCTGAGACCATAGGACAAGTGTAGTAATAATTCAAGTAAGAAGTTGATTACCTAAAACAACAAATAATGAGTAATCAATATGGTGATTAAATAAAATGTTTTATTTATACCCAGAGTTTGGCGCCATATGGGATTAGTATTATTCTTGTGTTTCACTTTGTATGTTTTGACTTCCTGAATAATTAAATTGTTTCAGAACAATCAAATTATTCAAACGGACCACAGTTGTTCATATGTTGGAAGTAGGTATGAATGAAGAGTGTCATGAATTGGTGTGTGGATTGTCTAAAGTGTATTAGACATAAGCAAATGTTTGCTGCAACGTTCATGAGTGCTTATGAATATGAGTTTGAGCATTGGATTAAACCCATGCTCACTTGGATCACTTCATGGATTTTATCATGAGTGATTAGTGAGACGATAACATCTTATATTCTTGAAACCGAGATGTGTGAGTTGTATCTTGCGAGTCGGTTACACATTGATAATATGTAAATGCACCAGTAACTTTGTGTTATAAAACATATTATTGTGTGTGATTCGGTGAGTGAGTGCAAGCAAGCATTGAATCAAAGTTTATATGTTCCTTTTATCCAAAGGAGGATGAAAGCGATATCTGTGGGCCCCTCGATGATTTAGTGATGACACTAAGTGCTTGGCCAAGCCGGGACTAATTTGATGTGTTCAATTGTAGTCTGTTGTCAGTCGTCCTAAATCGGAAATCGAGAAACAACACATAGACAGAGAGAATGATTTAAATCTATGTCTCAGTCTATATGATATCTAGAATGGAGGAATATATGATCCCTTATGTAAAGGACGCGTATCTGATAAGATCAGAGTTGACAACGGCTTTTGAAAGCTACAATTGCAGATCAGGATCTGAAGTCATACGCGGAATAGTTATTAGACTTATCCAAGTGGGAGACTGTTGGATTAGCGTCTAAGTCCATAACTATTTCGGTATGCACTTGACCCGATGGTGCATGGTCCTTTTGGGTTGCCTTCACCAAAGCAACTTGATAGGATGAATTATGGAGAGAGAAGATTAACTATGATTTATTAATATATTATGAGAATAATATATTAAAGGAGAAATCATATTGTTTAATTAATATTAGTCAAGAATAAATTGATAATTAATTCTGTGACTAAAAGAGATTAATTAAACTTAAGGGTCTGGAACTGTAATTATAAGATAATTGCATTTGGGCTATGGATTACCTAGAAATAATAGGTTGGACGAATTCTATGGGGAAACCCATTAGAAATCGTCCAAGGGATATTCTAAAAGGGTCCATGGGCTGCTTAGGGCTTAAGTAGTCAAATTAGGGTTTCCTAGTTGAAAACCCTAATAGCCTACATGTATATATAGTACCCTTAAGCCCCAAAAACATGGCTAAGAGTTCCACTAGGGTTTCTGGATGTTTTGGGCAGCCTCCTCTCTCCTTATTCTTCATCCTCTTGCTCTTGGTGTTTGTGAGCCATTAAAGGAGTGACACTTGTGACTATAAGCTTTCTAAAGCCATTACAAGGAGGATTTGAGATTGTTATTGCTACATAACAATCAAAGGTAATTCTCTAAACCCTAATTTCAGTTTATAATATGTTAGATCTAAGATTGTAAGTCTTGGATACATTGCATGTACAATAGAGAAACCTAGATCCAAGCATTAGGGTTTGTATGAGCACATAGGATGTTCTTATGGCTAAAATCCATCAAGAAGTCCCACAAAAGTCCCATTGAAGTCACAACTCAGACTTACGTTGTGGTAGTGAAATCATCCTTACCGCAATCCATAACAAAAAACTTCGTGACTCTTCACCTAATTCAGCATGAACTACCCATAGAAAACTTTGAAGTAGGTCAATGCTCTCAAAACCCTGAATTTTCAAGTTCGGATGAGTCAAGCCCTCTTTTTCAAAAGTTTTCAAAGGTTTCAAGGAAACCGCAGTTGAACACTAATGACTGTGGTTCTCCAAAGACATTAGCAAAAAAGGCTTTCAAAGAGGAATTTCGATCCTAAGGCACAAATCGACAAACTTTTTCTAAAAATAAAAGATATATCGGATTACCAAAATCTAAGACTCCAGAAAAGTTTCTTTTTGCTCATTATTTTTCAAAAAACTCTCCCGTCAAGAAAACATGCAAAAAGGAATGTACAGTTTCAACATCCATTCCTAACTCATATGACACAACCCAAAAGAAAGAAAGGTCTTTTTGAAGCAATGGTTTTCAAATCTATTCCTCAGATGATCCAAAATGGAAGGGTATCTTACCCACTCCAACACTTTTAAAATCACATCAAAATTTCAACAAGTGGAAGGGAGTTTTACCAAAGCCGATAAAAAGGTCCAAAGAATCTACACGTGCTAAATCTTTTTCCAAACAAACTTTTTGAAATTCCATAAGCACCAATGTCAGATTTTACCAAGCTCGGACCGGTCACAAACCTACCTCATCCTTCCGACCGCTGACCAAACAAAGTGTCAAAACAAAAGGCAAAATTTCAGCATGCCAATGTCAATGTAGTTGTCAAAAAGGTTTATCTCATGTCAAATCTGATCCTTTTCAGAAACCTAGTAACTTTTTGAAAAAAATGCAACACTCCAAAAGCTCACAAACACCCAGGACTAGGATTAAAAGTTGACACAAAACCATACCCTACAACCACGATTCATGCATCATTCAGAAACTCTTCCTTTGTCCCAGGCTCCAAACTAGTTTGGATGCCTAAACTAACTATGTAATTCTCAGGCCTTGTGCAAGGAGGAATAAGAAGAAGAATGGTTAATCGACAGTGCCTACTCCTTGCACATGACAGGAAGGTTAGAATACCTTCGAGATTTCAGGCGAATTTGCAACGGTGGAAATGTCTCATTCGGCAACAATGTGAATGGGATAATCCGAGGTTATGGTGTTCTTACTACGAGAAACTTCTCTATACAAAAGGTTGCTTACGTAGAAAGCCTTAAACATAATCTCATCAGTGTTGGTCAACTATGTAAGGCAGGCCACCGTGTTGAATTTTAATGACCAATTTTGCTATGTAATGACAAACAATAGGAGCACTTGTCTGATCAAATCCAGATCCGAAGGAACTATGTATCCTCTGGATGTATCTCTAATCATAGGCAAACCGCAGTTATGCTTCCTATCCTAAGCAATATCAGAAGTCAACTGGCTATGGCACCGCAAGCTAGCTCATCTCAACTTCAGATACATCAACAATTTGGTCACACGCGAACTAGTCAGAGGTCTTCCAATCTTCAAAATTCAGCAATGATACTCCCTCTCCTGCATGTTAATGTGGAAAGCAATTTAAGACAAGTCACCCCACGGTGATTGACTCCTTAATTTCTGAACCATTGGAACTCTTGCACATTGATCTCTGCTGTCCATCTACTGTACCAGTCGTCATCACAAGAAATACATACTGGTTATAGTGGATGACTTCACAATTTTCACATGGGTCTTCTTTCTTCGATTCAAATTAGAAACTCCGCAGGTATTGATCAATTTCATCAAGGAAATTTAACTTCAGATCAAGTTACCAGTACGACGTATTTGGAGTGATAATGGAACCGACTTTACCAATCATCTCCTGAATAGTTTCTTGGTTTCCAAAGGCATTACTCACAACTTCTCAACTCTCTACACACCGAAACAAAATGTAGTAGTAGAGCGAAGGAACCGCACTCTAGTAGAAGCTTCCAGATCTATGATCAACTTCACTCACCTTCCTCTCTACTTCTGGGCTGAAGCAGTGGCCACAACCTGTTTTGTACAAAACCGAAGCATTGTGTGCAAACGTCTCAACAAAACACCTTATGAGGGCCTTAACAACCGCAAGCGAAATGTCCGATTCTTTCATGTATTTGGGTGTAGATGTTTCGTAATTAACAACAGAGACCACCTTAACAAATTTGCAACAAATTCTGATGAAGGCATCTTTCTTGGATACTCCACTAACAAGGTTACTTATCAAGTTCTCATTAGACGCACAAGGCTGGTAATTGAAAGCTTCGATGTGAAATTTGATGACTATCACATCCGCAACACCGCTCCATCAATCAAAACCACATCAATCCTAGAAAGTGATATTCCTGCCCTCTTCGGGTCCACTAAATCTAGTTGAAGTAAACTATGATGATATCTTTAACCCAGTAGAAACAACCAAGTTATCCAAAATTCTTGTGTCCATGGAAGCTCAGCAGCAGCACGTTGACATATCTGGTCCCACATTGTCCGATGAAGATTCACGAAATACTTCCACCTTGCCGGTTGAGGGGGAAATCTCAACTCCGGACCATACAACAACCATCGAGGTTCCAGTACTAGCAGATGCAGCTCCAATCATTATCCGTAGAGATCTTCAACCATCAAACGTTTCTTCGGATTCGGATGATGAAAACATAGAAATCATTGACAAAAGAACAGATTCAAGGATTATCACACTTCCATATGCAATATAGGGGGAACCTTCGCAGGTTCAAGGGGAACTCCCGTCTACACTCCTGGGGGAACCTTCACCATCTGCCCAAGAAAACTTTGATCCGTCCTTCCCAGTTCAAGACAATTCAACCGGATGTTCTCAAGTTTAGGGGACTGCCGTCTCCAACTGCAAAGTCTTACGATATTGAAGAAATTCCCTCCACCGTAGCTGCTGATCATCTACAACCTCGTCTACATGTATGGACGAAAGACACCCACCAGCTCAAATCATCGACAACTTATCTGCAGGTATCCAGACTTGATCATGCAAGGACTTATCTGATCACTGTCACTACGCAGTGTTCCTGTCCTCGGTCGAGCCCCGAACGATCAAAGAAGCATTACTAGAACCAGACTGGATATACGCAATGCAAGAAAAGCTAGAAGAATTCAAAAGAAACAAAGTATGGCAGCTCGTTCCGAAGCCGCAAGGCCACACCATTGTTGGTACTAAATTGGTGTACAAGAACAAGTTGGATGAATCTGATGCTATCGTCAGAAACAAGGCAAGGCTAGTTGCCAAAGGATATAGTCAACTTGAAGTTATTGACTATGATGAAACGTATGCTCCGGTAGCACGAATGGAAGCTATCTGAATCTTCTTAGCATACGCAGCTCACAGGAACATCAAGGTCCATCAAATGGATGTGAAAAGTGCTTTTCTCAACGGTGAATTAAAAGAGGAAGTTTATCTTCAGCAACCTCTGGGCTTTAAAAGTCTTGAATTCCCAGATCACTACTACAAACTTGAAAAAGCTGTCTACGGTGTAAAACAAGCCCCAAGAGCATGGTACGAGACTCTCTCTAAAGTTCTTGTCTTGTCCCGATACAAAAGAGGAGTGATTGACCCCACTTTATCTAGAAAAGCAAATGTTGATCATCTTATGCTTGTACAAATATATGTGGATGATATCATCTTCGGCTCAACTGATCAAAAAATGGTGGATGAATTTGTTAAGCTCATGACCAACAAGTTCCAAATGAACAAGAGTAAAGAGATTAACTTCTTTCTAGGACTTCAAGTGAAACAAGTCCCTCAAGGGATATTCATTCATCAGGAGAAATACACCTCTGAACAGTTAAAGAAATATTCAATGGACAACTGTTCTTCAGCTAAGGTCCCCATGGCCTTCGGATATAATATATATGTTGATCCCCCAGGCGAATCAGTTGATCACAAGACTTATAGAGGTATTATTGGCTCACTAATGTACCTCACCACAACCCAACCATATATTGTCTTTGCAACGGGTGTATGCTCAATGTACCAGGCTGACCCAAAAATGTCACACACGACCGTAGCCAAGCAGATTCTAAGGTACCTAAAGGTTAGCAAGACTGTTGGACTATGGTACCCTGTAGGGAATGACTTCAGTCTACAAGCATTCACAAATGCAGATCATGCCAGATGTAGACTAGATCGAAAAAGCACCTCTGGTGGATATCAATTTCTGGTTGGAAGACTCGTTAGCTGGTCATCAAGAAAACAAAATTGTGTATCATTGTCTACTGTAGAAGCTAAATATGTGGCGGCAACCAGCTGTTATTCACAAGTCTTATGGATGAAGACACAACTATTGGACTATATATATAGAATGTTGCGGATACCAATCTATTGTGACTCTGAAAGTGCTATAGCTATTTCTCACAATCCAATTCAGCACTCCAAGACCAAGCATATTGAACTACGGTATCACTTCATCAAAGACCACATCCTGAAAGGTAACATTGAACTAATTTTTGTCCATACTCATGAAGAGATTGTTGATGTATTTACAAAGGCACTTGACTCTACAAAACTCAACGGTTTCTTACAAATGTTAGGAATGATGAATCCGGACCCACAATTCTTTTTGAATTGATAGGTACCGCAGACCATTCTTGGTCTCTGTTGCGGTGCTAACTGAAGTTACTTATGATAGATGGTTTTGATACATCCTTTGTACCACAACCATATATCATATTTATACTTCATTGGCCCTTATTGTTTGTTATTACTAATCTTTGTTCAAGTGTTCTTCTCAGTTCTTCTACTACAGTCATCCAACTGCCCATCCAAAATGTCATATGATCCATCCTCAATGAAGTTTCAATCCGCAGTCACCTTGATTGATTTTCAAACTGTTTGATTAATTTATAAATCATGGTGTGCTATTTAATGACCCTTCATTAAATAGGGAAAACGTTAAAAAAAATATTCCTTGTGTAACTGTTCCATTCTTTTGAATAAACCTTGTGTCAGACCTATTTTAGGTATGATGACAAAAAGAACGATTTCCCAAAATCAAATCCCTTTAAACTATTCCTATTACCCCAAAACATCCAATCTGTTACAACTTCCCCTTTACACAATGGATTAATCCCACCCTCGCCACACGTTCTTCAGACATGGTGTTGAAATCTGACACTTCATTAAATGCTAACCCCTTTTGGTAAATCTCAAAAAATAGCTTAAACCTTTTCTTAATTTGTGGTTGAGATTTTCTCTTCTAATCCAAGAAAACACCCAAACGCTTTTACCTAATTTCACTTAGGGTACAATCTTTTACCGCTCCAAATTAGCCACTATAAAACCCCCTTCTTCTTCCCCAAGTAAGGTTTATGCTTTCAGAACTTTGAACCTTTTCTTATTCTCTGTTTTCTTGCAAGGCTTCTTCTACTCCAAAAATGGTAAAATCAAGCATCTCCAAGAAACACTCCAAGGCCTCTGGATCAGCGAACCCTACTGCTTCAGACTCAGCATCAAGGCACCAAATGCCAATGATTGGGTCAAGCAATTTTATGGCTGTGTTCGAAGAGCATTCCTTCTACAATGCACCAACCAAGTTGATGATCAAGTTTCTATCCAATCACCCACTGTTTGGTCCCTTCGATTCCTTCACAAATGTGGTTCCTCTTTCAACACTTTTCAAATGTGCCTTCTTGTTGTATCGACCCCTCGAAAATCTTCAAGAGGTGCATTTGAACTTGGTAAATGATTCTTTGGTTATTCTGACTAAAGAAAAGTTCCTCACTGCCATCAACCTGCTGGTTCATCCTTCAATCAATATTTTCACTCCAAGCATGGTGGACATCCTTTCTACACTCTATCAAATGGGTTACCAAAAGAAGATCAATGACATAGGCAAATTCTAGAAAAATCAGCTGCCTGCAGTATGGCAATTTGTTTGCCACTTCGTGATCCCAAGTCTGTTCGGCAGAACCGGAGGCATTGATAATATGGGTCTCAAGCTCCTGGAGTTGGTGTGGAGCATTTTCACTGGCCATGATGTTAACTACGATCAAATCTTATGGGATGACTTTTTGCAGTACATTCCCAAAGAAAGTCCAAGAGAGAACCCTACCGAACTCACATTTTCCAAGTCCTGGTCTCTATGCATCTCGGGTCTTCATACAGATGCAGGACTTAGCATGGGCAATGACACTAATCTTTTCATCACTAAAGATCTCAAAAGGTACAATCCCTCTATTAATCTATCTGCTTTTGGACCTATTAGACGGCTACCAGTTCACATTCTTTCTACTCTTGGTCTTGAAACTGCCGATGTCTCATACCATATAGAGGATACGGAAGTTATTGCCCCATACCTTTCTACCCCGCCTCTACAAACCGCATCCGCATTGACTGTCCCTGGTAGTACCGCAGTCCCATCCTCCACCACTCTTTCAAACATGTCATTATCACAAAGATGCAAGCAGTTAGCCTCAGCTCATCAAGGCCCCTGCAACACCAAGAAACACGGAACTCCAAAGAAAAAAGGATGCTTCCAAGCAAGCTGTACCCTCAAAGAAAAGAAAAATCATCCGAACTGTGCCCACAAATGACAAACCAAATAAACATCAATCTCACTCTCCCTCTTCGAGTGATTCTGATGAGGAAGATAAACCCATCGCAATCCTCAAGAAAAGGAAAACCAATCCCATAGACCAAATGCGTGACCGAACTGATACTGCAGCCTCTCAAAATGCTCCGGTAGTCCTTGGGGTAGCTGCAAACCCATTCAATACCACTATCGAATACCACTCAGACACAAAATGTGTGTCTGTTTCACCGCAACGTGGAGACTCACCCCCAGTTCACTCCCAAGAGGATGGAACTGGTTCCCGCCCTAAGGTCTCTAGGGCTTCCCATCTACACTTCTTTTCCTCTGAGGAGTTGAAATCCATCCTTTTATCTATAACCCAAACACTTCAAACACCTTCCCAGCCGCAAGGCGATTCTTCAGCCTTTTCTAGAACTGAGCCGAGGCCAGACTTGACCACGGGTCAAGGAAACTAAGGAAGCTTAGGAAACCGAGGGACACCTCAGTGCGTTTTGAAGGAATTAACGAAATTGAGCTCAACGACTCATGGAGTAAGTATCAACTCACCAATGAAGCTAAAGCAAAGAAATATGATGCTTTCCGTAGGGCGTTTCAAACAAGAAAGGCTAGGCAAACAAAGCAGCTTCAACAGAAACAACATAAGACTCAATCCGTAGCGAAGTATTTGGAAGACGCCATTAACAATGCAAACACCGTCTCTATAATCTGCAAAGTTCAAGCCTTAATGGACGAAATGGCCGACACAATCCGCAAGGCTCAAGATGTGACTGCTGATCCAGGTCCCTCAAAGACCCCTCTGTCACACCCCAAAAACCAAAGGTGGAAACATTTCCGGGGTTGACTCCACGTAGAGTATCAAATCCAATGCACATAGTAAAACAGTAAACACAAAACATTACATTACATAATATTATTTACATCTGTTTGAAAGAAAAGTTATACAAGTGTTATATACATATATCAAATGAACAAAAGTAAAGACGAGTCTTCGGAACGCTCCGTCTTCTCAAAAAGGTGGCGGTGTACCTATCTAACGCTGACCAGAGAATACAAGCGGTTTGAAAATCAGCAAAAAGCTGGTGAGTTCATAAGCGGTTTAGGTTTGAAAAGAACGAGTTTCCTTTGCTTTCTGAAAAAAGTTGTTGTTCAAGAAAATCCCATATTTTCTTATGAAAACGGTTTAGTTATCTTTTGTTACAATTTCGAAAACGGTTTGTTATGTCATTCCAGGAAAATCCCATATTTTCCTAATAGTTTAGTTATTCGTTTGTTACTTTATTCGTATATGAGTTGTTATGCTATCCCAGGAAAATCCCATATTTTCCTATGTATTAAGTTGTCTATTCGTTTCTAATATCGTTACTAGTTGTTATGTTACTTCAGGAAAATCCCATATTTTCCTATGTGTTGTGGTTGGTTCTTAGGTTTGATTTCGAAGTACTAGTAATTATCATACTTGTAGTATTAGTTAAGTATTCTAAACTCTTAGTTATCCTACATTCGAATGTTTATCATCTACTAACTTAGTTGTATTTTCGAATATTTGGATTCACCAGAAACGTACATTACAGTATTTTCGATTATTCTGATGATTTCCAAAAGAGTATATTAGTTGTATTTTCGTATCTATGGCGACATTCTAAGGCGGATGTATTCCAAACTCAGTAGAGGTCTAGAGCCGTACTTTCGTATTAAATTCGAAACTCTAGTGACATTCAAGGCGTACACTAACTGTATATTCAAAGTCTTGGTGTCATCCAAAGGCGTTATTTTGCATTCGTAGTCCTATTTCTATTCGTATTCGTATTCGTTCTATGCTATTAGTTATATTCGTATTCGCATTCGTATTCGTACTAACCTAATAGTTATATTCGTATTCGTATTCGTATTCGTACTATACTATTGGTTATATTCGTATTCGCATTCGTATTCGTACTAACCTAATAGTTATATTTGTATTCGTATTCGTATTCATACTATACTATTGGTTATATTCGTATTCGTACTATACTATTGTTTATATTCGTATTCGTATTCGTATTTGTTCTATCCTATTGGTTATATTCATTTTCGTATTCGTTTAGTATTAATCTTAGTTATGATTAGTATGATTTCTTTTACAAAAAGTAATATAGTTTAAAACACTTTTTAAAGAAATCTGACTTTAGTCTAACTGTTTACCCTGCAATTCGAACCATTAGTTAACATAAATTTTGAAATTAGAAACATCCATAAAATGAAACATTGAACTGAAAATAAATTTAAGTACAAGATTTCCTTGTACTTTTGCTTGTATTCCCCCTGAAAACATTTGAAAAACATTTGAAAAATGGTAGGGGTATGAACTCACCGGTTGAGAAACGCGTCAATTTTGATCCTAAACGTCAGTTCTAGGTTTGCTAACGCACAAGATTCCTATGCATTATGAAATGATACACATTTGTATCTAATTAGGACTTGATTAATTTATTTGATAAGGACATACACTTCTAGTTGCGGAAACACCCCATTACAAGTGTTTGGAAGGACCCGGGTGACATTTGGGGACACATATAGCTAGGATATTGAGTTTACTCTTCAAGAGTAAACTCATACATGAGTTTTCGGCCCATAACACCTCATCCATATGATTTCATGGCCGTGAACTCTTGGATGGTGTTTTTGGGTGCAAAATGGCTTCATAACAATTGGGAATTAATGATAGACTTGAATTTTAAGCTTTGGAATGGATTAAAACTCACATAGGGACCACTTATTAGAGTTTACGGTAGTAAACATGGAGTTTACGGCCGTAAACTCCCCCTCACTCTAAGTCCTTGATGATTTGGGTCTTAAATCAATCACATGTGATTCCAATTGATTTTTCCAAGCCTTGTATGGATTTTAGGGGACTTTTGGGCATCATTTTTGGAGCTTACGGCCCATGAACCCCCTCATGGCCGTGAACTCTTTTGAAAGGGTGTTTTTATATGTTTTAAGGCTTCTAAATTGATGGTAGACACTTCTAGAATCTATCCTAAGGTTTAAAGTGTGTTTAAGTGGCATCTTAACACATTTAGAGGAGTTTAATCCCCATAAATATGAGTTTACGGCCCAAGCATGTCCTTGGGCAGTAAACTCAAGTTTACTCCTCTAAATTGATGTTCAAGGTGTTCCAAGGCCAATTCCATAATTCTACAAGTCGTATCTAAGCCTTATTGGTGTTTTGGAAGGGTTTAAGGGCATAAAAACCCCTTTTATATGTGTTTACGGCCCAAGCATGCTCTAGGGCCGTAAACACATGAACAAGGCTCTAAATCATGTTTTAAGGCATTCTAACTCCATTCCATTAAGTCATCTAGCCATATCTAAGGTCTAATTGTGGTTTGGAAGGGTTTTGTTGCTCAAAAACCCCATTTATATGAGTTTACGCCCTAGGACTATTCTAGGGCCGTAAACACATGATAATGGTCCTAATCCATGGTTTAAACATGAATTTGAAGGCTAGAGGGGTTTCATAACAAGTTAGGGAAGGTACCTTGGTGATTAGAAGCCTTAAATTTGAGATTTGGACCCTTAAACTTGAATTTAGGAGAGAGGTTAGAGAGAGATTAGAGAGATGAAGCAAAAGCTTCAAATGAAAACTTGAACACGATTAAATAGGTCCCAAAACTTGGACACGGTGAAATTCTACCCGATACTGGCATTAAACGGGGCTTTTGGTCGCACCCGATTAAGTTTCCGTAACTCGGCAGGGACGTTTCTAAAAATTTTGAAATAAACATTTTGGGCTAATTTCATGAGTTCCTAAGGGATTTGGACACTCATTAGTATTAAATAAACATATAAGTTTAAATAATTAAAGCCAAAAACGAATCGGAACGAATTGATAAACAGCGAATTTTTAGAATTGGTTTCGGCGATGGACAAATTTCGGGTTGTTACACCCTCCAACCTCAAAAATTCAAGAATCACAAGAAGAAGGAACAACAATAGAAGTTAGCTCTACTCTTACCTTCGGATTTGACGATGTTGATCTAAATGAGGTCAATCATCCTAACCCTTCTGATGAGGATCTGATGATGTTTGATGAGGAAGAGGAATCGAGTGGTTCTGAACACTCAACCTCTAAGCCCAAGGAGAAAACGAAAAACAAGAATATGGCTGTGTCTAGGAAAGAATTTTTGAGTCTACAATCCAAAGTAGATCAAATTCTTGTTGCGGTCAAGTCCACTCAACTACAATCTAAACACCATCCAGGACCACAGTCCTTAATCGAAAGGATTGAAAGACTGGAAACCCATGAAAGATTGGCTGCTAAGCAAATATCTTTAAAAGTTGAAATGGGAATCCGAACCCTGGATACAAGTCGCCAAGCTGATCACAAGAATTCATGGCTGCTGCAGAGTGCCTCGTCTCTGAGGTATTCGCATTCAAGGAAAATTTGCAAACAGCCTTTGCGGTCCAGTCCAGTCTCTCATAGAAGTTGATAGCTGAGACTCACACTGCCTATGAGTCCATTATCTCAGTCCTTCATTCAACCATCAATAGACTGCAACGATCTTTATCATCAAATTTTCATGGCCCTGAAATTCTACAACTCACAAAGGAAATTCATCCGCTACTTTTCAACACCTCCATCCCAGACAATCAGCAACTGGCTGTTTTTCTTAAAGCTCAATTTCAGGAGGTGTGTACCAAGGTCGATGGTCTCAAACAATGGCTTGAGGAAGCTCCAGGTCAGAACTCCTCAAGAGGGGGAAGTGAAGAAGACCATCATGAAGAAGATCATCATGAAGAAGACCATCACTCAAACATCGGTTCTCATCATAGAAGCCCCCCCCCCCCCATTATAACTGAGAAAATCCCTTCATCGCAACCATCTACTCACCAGACACCACCGCAACATCCCTCTCCCTCTCAACAGAAAAATTCTCCTGAATGACGAGAGACTTCCCCTCACCTCAATAATGTAGCATCTGATATGTCATCCGCAAGCTCCAATGACTCCCCCATCACAAAACAAAAGAAAGTTGACTAGAAAGCAGCTATGTTTGCTGAACCAGTATGGAGAGAATTCGGTTTTGACACCAGCATGGATGAATCCTTGAACAACTCTTGGATTAACCCCCACCGCAGACTACTGGATGTTGACTACAAACCCTACCTCACCTATGGTGAACCTCCTCATGACAGTTACCAGGATGTTCCAATCTCCCCAAATGCTAAATACTTCACGGTATTTGAGCAGTTTGACCGCAGCCTACCTTATCACATAAGACTGCCAATGGAATTCGAGAGACTCAATCGATTATATGCCAAACATCCCTCATCCATAGAGAAAATCTAGTATAACGATAGACCATCCACAGTCAAGAACTTCAAGCCCTAGAAATTCATGAAAGCTGACATCATTCAATACACACTTACAAGAAGGAATCAGGACTATGTCTGCACCCAAGCTAACTTCCTATGTATGAATCCAGAAGAAGTCTTTCTAATAGCAAAGGTGTTCCAAAACAAATGCGAAAAGCATCCAAAGATGAAGATAGCACTTGAAAGCGCAAGCACATTTCTGAAAGAAACCATCTGTGACTTTGCAAAGATCGATGCGGACATCTGCCCTACAATTGCCAAGAAGTTCGATCTACCACCTCTTGATCCTGCACCGATGCCTACCGAAGTTTATCAAGAGAGATGCCTAGGTGCAACAAACTTTCCTGAACTTGGAGTCATTTTCAAAAGGAAGGTTGATAAGGTCAAATACTTCATTCCCATGATCTCCATGAATCGTCTTACAAGGAAGCAACTTGAAATCTGTCGAACCGCAGTAGAGAAATCAAAACACATGACTGCCGAAGTCAAGTTCGAGATTTTAAGAAGGATCACCTGGTTGGAAAATATGAGAAAGTTTTGGTGGATTATAATCAAGTTGCTAAAACTTGATAAGTGAAGAAAAGTTAAAGAGGTCACTTAGGGGGAAATTGTTGAATCATGGAAGTGACCCTCTTAACTTCGTCTACCGCGACCCTCAAGGATCCGCAGTCAAACCGTCCTCAGCAACCTCATCCGAAGTCATCATCGAACTGCAGTCTGACTTACTCTTTACTTAGTTTAATCTATTTTTCTGTAATACTCTCTATTGTCCAGTATGCCTTGCATGGCTACTCTTAGAGATTTGATCCAATGTAATTCTTGAGTCTCTATATATAGAGCTCATTGTTTCTCAGTTAATAAATCTTCTTCAAGACTATCAATTACATCTCTCTCTATTAGGTATCTCAAATCTCTCCTTACTCTCAAAATCCTGTTGAACATAATTGATTATTACCTCTCTTCGGGGCAAGTCATTCGTGACTTTATCACTAAGCTTGATCTCACTCACTAACTTGGTCTGAATGCATTCCATGTCGTGAATCAACTTATGTGTATACTTGATATATCACCTGCTGTCATTTACATTTCCTTACATTACCGCATTTAACTTTCTAACTATCTAACTCTAACCTATTATTATTGTTGAGCATTCATGAGCCTTATAGATAAACTATTCCGCAAATTTTTCTCTCAACATGAATCAAATCGCCGAGTTGATCCACTAACTCGTCGAGTCCCATAATCCACACGTAACTCTGGACTTCTGTCCTACTCGCCGAGTCTTCCTTGAGGTCGTCGAGTTTAGCTTCAAACACATCGGGACCCGTGTTCAACTGACTCGCCAAGTTCACCTTTGAATTCGTCGAGTCTATCTTCATAAGTTAGGGATATTGCCTTAGACTCGCCGACTTCGTTCCTTGAACTCGTCGAGTACGATGATCTTCAAGTCCATAGTGAACCCAAATGGGTGAGTCCTCTACCAACTTAACAAACACTTGCTATTAGAAGGGTTTTGGGCACGAAAACAGCCTCACTCACTAAGTCCAAAGAGCAACTCGTCGAGTCCTCCTAAGTCCAATTTTATTCAGTCGATTTCAGCCAAACACAAAGCATCTAGGACCCAGATCTAACCTTCTAGGGTCAAAATAACACACAAAGCCTCTGCCTTTACATTGATGCATGGCCCTTTTTGCTCGGAAGTCCATAACAACCTCTTTAACCTTTCATGAGGAGTTCTAATGGCATAAAGCTTGCACCTTTATGCCTTGTCCACCCTAAATACTTCCAGATCTGAAAGGATCTAGCTTGGGGACGTCCAAATCCCAAAAGCAACCATTCTTGGACCAAAATATTCATAAAAAGGGAAAAGTATAGATCTACTAAAATAATGATCATGTTAGAGACTTGATTACCAGAAAATGTTAGGATTGAGATGCTACTTCTGGATGCACGGGCCTTTCCTTGAGACTTCAAGTTTCCTATTCTTCTTCTTGACTTCAAGAACACAAAGTACCCTATAAAATGGCTCACAAGCATTAGGGTTTCGAGATCTAGGGTTCTGGTCTTGGAGACTTGGAAATGAGACCATGAGAAGGAGAATAAGATGATTAAATAGGGTACCATGTCCCAAACTTAGGGTTTTCCAAACCCAGTCCAAATCGTCGAGTCGGTCCCCCGACTCGTCGATTAGGTCACTTAACCCGCGACTCGGAACATGCTCCTACTCATTGAGTCACCCAACCTACTCGATGAGTCGCCTTATAATTTTTTGTTTTCCTTTCCTTTTCTAGTTATTCTGAATTCAGGGTGTTACAAATCTCCCCCAATTAAACTAGACTTCATCCTCGAAGTCCACTACAACCCACTACCCCGTAACCTCTCATGACATTCCTAGTCGTCACATACCTTGCCTGCTCGGTCCAATCCTCAAAGGACTGCTTCTGTTGGCCTTCCATCCATTATGCCTGATTGAAATGGTATACCTCGGAGGTATCTTTTTGAGAACCATACAATCACTACAAACCTTGAGTACATCGCCCTTACCCAATCGACAATCCTACCGGTACTCTGCGAGTACTTACGCTGGACATCCAAGGGGTTCACCCCTTTTTCCAGCGCGGTCACTGGCCTTCCCAAGGCAACTTCCATAAGCAATAACCTTCTCTATCTCTAAGTAGAACCAACCCTGCGCTATAGTAACTCTCCAGTCACTCCCAGTGTTGGTTCCTTCGCTGTCAACTACTGAATGCTTCCTCTTATCACGTCTCAATGTCGAACGCCCAACCCAGTGGATGGATCAGGTAATCCTTCGAGTAAAAGATTCGTTGTTGTAACGGTGATACTCCGACTAGAGCTGCGCAACAGAATCAAATCCTTCCCTCTGAGATTATTTAACCCTACTATGAGAGGCGTCGCACCACTCGGTCAGTTAACTGCTCCATACATGAATACCCTTATCGCTTCCCCTGTCCGAAAACCCTGCTATCTCTCATCCACTTCCTGGATGAACCGAGACCACCCTGGTCCCAACTAATCTGTCGGCTATCTAGACATACCGGATCCTGCCTGTTTACCGAACACAATTATGTTGTGTCGTACTCACATTCGTGTGGCCTGCCCTGCCCCGATTTAACCTATCTGAAAACCTCACAAGAGAGTCACACCCCTGATACATTCTTACTACTGAATCGGGACCGATGAATGCTACGGGCCACCCCGCAGTCTCACTCTTCCATACTAACTGACCACTAATGAATGTTATGGCTACCCCGTAGTCTTACTATACCATTATACTAACAGCTAACTGATGAGTGCTACGGGCCACCTTGTAGTCGTACAATACCAAATCTACGGGCCACACCTCAATCTTACTATACTAATGCCACGAGCCACCCCACAATCGTACTATACGAATATATTAATGCTACGGGCAACATCGTAGTCTTACAAAGTACTTACTCTATCTGCCAACTTTTGAACACTACTGTAACAGCCCAAAATCTCAAGTATTGTTAAATTGCATTTTGGGGTGTTTTTAAGGGGAGACTCGGCGAGTTGGATCCAGACTCGCCGAGTAGGGTCGCAGATTTGGTCGCGGGTTCGCGACTGGACTCGACGAGTCCAGGTATGGACTCGGCGAGTCGACGCTGTTCAGCAGAAACCCTAGCCGTCTCGTATTGGGTCGTATATAAGGGTTGTTATGTCGTCATTGTCCGTCTTTTGGCCGATTGAGAAGAACCCTAATCGTTGTGGACGTCTAGAGCAGGAGAGGAAGCTTTTGGAACCTTGAAGATTTTGTTAGGCAAGAAGAAGAAGAGTTTTGGCCAAAGGAATATCAAGGGGATCGAGTTCTGAGGTTTGGAGACACAGAGAGGGTGTTATTCAGGTAATATTTCGGATCATTCCTGTTATTTTGATGTGTACACGAATTTAGGGTTTATGAAACCCATTTGGGATTAGATGGATTGTTGTGTTATTATCCAACGTTTATAACCCCTGTAGTAGTACCCCTTAGAGGTTCAGAAGGTCCTATGGTTATATATTCGGAAAATATGTATCTCAGGAAGCAGTTTGATCGACTGCATGGCGTGGACTCGCCGAGTCGGATGATCAGACTCGGCGAGTAGCTTGAAGATTCACTGGGACTCGCCGAGTTGTTCTTCAGACTCGGCGAGTGGAGTCGGGGTGGCCCCGCGATTCTTCCAGGAGTGACTCGTCGAGTCAAAGAGGATACTCGACAAGTAGAAGGGGGATCTTAGAGGATTGAAGGACGACCAGACTCGCCGAGTCGCCAGGGAACTCGCCGAGTCCAGTCGAGTTGACAGCAGACTGTTGACTAGAGTTGACTGGTGTGATTTCTTAGGGTCAACTAATGAGGAAGATAGAAGTATTAATAAGAGACATATGATGTGACAGGGAGCTTGTAGCTCGGAGGATCAAGTGTAAGGGATTTCAGGAGTTGCTATCTTCCAGTGACTGCGAGGTGAGTCTTCTCACTATACTTCACCCGGAAGGGTTTGATTGTGTGACCGGAAGGTCAAGTATGTTATGTGTTATGTTTATATGCTGTAAATGGAAAGTTAGCTGCTACGCGTGATGTATATGTTTATATATGGGCCGGAAGGCAAGGTATTGTATGACAGAAAGGTCAGGTATGATATATGATATATGTGCTTTATGTGTTAGAGTAATTGTATTATGTCTTATACATGTGTATGGGCCGGAAGGCGATATATATTATGTGGATCGAAAGATCCGGGCCGGAAGGCAATGTTATGTGGATCGAAAGATCCGGGCCGGAAGGCAATGTTATGTGGATCGAAAGATCCGGGCCGGAAGGCAATGTTATGTGGATCGAAGGATCCGGGCCGGAAGGCAATGTTATGTGGACCGAAAGGTCCGGGCCGGAAGGCGTATGTGCGTAAGGTATATTGAGGAACTCACTAAGCTTCGTGCTTACGTTGTTTATGTTATGTTGTTTCAGGTTCTTACAGTAACGCGGGATGGCAACGGTTCGATTGTACACACCGAAGAAAGAGTTGTGTTTTGGAGGATCCTGGTTGTTTATTCAAATGAAAATGAAACTATATTTTGTAATTCAAATGTGAATAAGATTTTAAAGGAGTGTTTTAATATTAAATTGATTATTTAATGAAAAATTTTGTTTTTAGAAATCACGGTGTTACAACTACGGGCCACCCCATAGTCTTACAACACTCCAACACTATTTGCTAACCATTGCTACGAGCCACCCCATAGTCTTACAACACTCCAACACTCCAACTCTATCTGCCAACTAGTGAACACTACGGGCCCCTGGTGAATGCTACGGCTAACCCACAGTCTTCAACATTTCCCATGCTCTCTGGCTATTAGTGAACGCTATGGCCATCCTGCAGTCTTACAACACTTTCCATGTTGTCTACTAACTCGAACACCCCCATAATCGAGCATACAAGCACAATCTAGTACCCCAAGCTATACTCATGTCCTGACTAAAACTACCAACCGATTTTTTTTCTGAAACCTGATAGCATACATCCCGAGAATGCGATCTCACCATTGGAAAGTTTTCCGAACTTCCAATTCACACTATCCTCAATTCAAACAGCCGCTTGGGCCGTCTTTCTCCCTGACAAGAGAGCGAAACTTATCCCATTTTCAAAACAGCTCCTGCTTCTGAGTACAAGATCATTTCTCCCCCACTTAGCTTCAACTAATTATTTACGGAATGCAAAAATATGTGGATTTCCATTCCTTCCTTCGTTACACGATAGGCATGCTAACTACCAATGCGTAATCTTGCTAGCGATCCATCACTAGCCCTCTCCAAAGGTTTCACAATTACTGAAGACTAGATGAACGCTTCCTGAAATCCCAACACTAATGACCCCAAAAGCTTAACCTGATGTCCTTCTCAACCTTAAAGTCGAATTAGCTGATGCCCAGATCAATGTTTTTAGTGATAGACTGCTTTTCTTGATGCTTTTAAAAGCTATCCCTAGCACAAGGACTGACCTTCACCGGATCCTGATGACGGTCGATAACCATCCTGCTGAACCCTGACCGTAAATTTCTCATGATGCTCCTGACTAATCTCGGCCGTAATCGAGATAACACTGAACCCTTCGAACCAGAAAAGGGAAATGACCTTACACTAGCTACTAATAATTCCCGGTATGTAATTGGCATATGACATTTTCTACAAATATAATCCGAATACAAGCATGGAGATAAATCATACACACAACTACCCAAGACCGAGGCAAAAACAATAATAATACATATAGAATTGAAAATGGAAACTGATATATACCTGCAACACTGCCTGCGGTAATCCGAATTTCCCTTGCTTGTCACTTCAAGGTCCTACCACCTCACACATCCGTAATCCTCAAAGTAGTCAAGGCAGTCGCACTCCCTGCTTCTCCCCTGATCACCGGGTAGTCGGTCTGAAGTTTCCCACACGTGCTGCATTGACAAATTCCCTAGAATGACAAATTCCCTCGTGTAGTTTCCCACACGTGCTGCATTGACTTCGGCCCTGCCGACCTACCAATCGTTGGTCTGAAGTCTTGGGTCTCTTCCCAGGACCCTCGAAAATATACATCTGATCTGAACTCCTCTCGTAATGTGATCCAAATCGATCTCCCTTTCCTGTGCCCTGGAAATGATAGAATCCAAGGTCGGGCATGCTGAGTAGCTGACATGCTCCCGAATATTAGTTGTCAACATGTCATGATAGCGGGTCTTTTGCATCTCCTCATCTCCCGCATACTGAGGCTCCAGTAAGGCCCTCTCCCAGAACTTCACAGTAATCTCCGCCACCGTCTCAGTCGTCTGCTTCATGTCAAGGAACTCCCTGGCCAGCCATTGAAGCTCCACAGCCGGTGTAAACTCTGCCCTAAACCGAGCCACAAAGTCTGACCAAGTCATAGCCTCAACGGCTGAGGCTCCCAGAGAGTCACCAACCGACTCCCACCAATCTCTAGCTCTGTCTCTCAAACATCCCGCAGCATATCGGACCTTCGAACCCTCGGGATAGAAGCTAATCAACTGAGCAGACTCCATGTCTACAATCCATCTCCTGGCAACGATGGGGTCTTTCACCTCGTGGAAATCTTACGCACCACATCCCTTGAATTCCCTAAAGGAGAGTATGCGTTGTTGGGTTTTGAGCATTCTAACACATATGAACAAGACAATTCAAATCAAGCAATTTTCATAATCTTGATTAAACTCACAAACATATATAGCAATATTCATAATCTTGTTTAAACTAATATGAATAGGACAATTCGAATCAAGTAATTTTCATGTAATTAGCCTAAACATTAAACTAATACAAAACATGAAACTTTTGACAATTATCTTTGAAATTGGATTAGTATGAACATTACCACATCAAGAATAGGTTTATAAGTCCAAAACCATCTTTTGGTAATATTCCTAGTCCAGTTCTAGCCAAAAATCACAAAGATATGCATTCTGGGAGAGAAACTCGTCGAGTTCTTCATGGAGCTCGTCGAGTTCATGCTCTAATACATGAACTCGTCGAGTTTTCCTCCAGAACTCGTCGAGTTTCAGGTCCTGGCAGATTCTTGGCTTCGAAAAATCAGTTTGCATTAAGAATAATCGAAAACAGCCCTAGGCTCTGATACCACTGTTGGGTTTTGAGCATTCTAACACCTCTAAGTGTACATGCAACCCTAAATACCTTGGATCTATGTTTTCTCTATTATACATGCAAATATGAAATTTCCAAGGTATTCATCCTAACTATCATAATAACATTGATTCATATGAATATCTCACGTTAGAATTACATACCTCTTTGATGTAGAATGTCTTCATGAAGCTTGAGTGCCTAGTGCCCTAAGTGTGACACCTCAACTGGTTCACACAACACCAAATACACTTAGAATAACTTGAGAGAATATACACACTTCATGAAAATCGGCTAGCCCTTGCACATATTTCACTAGTGGCCGATTTCGTCAATCATAAGATTATTATGTAGTTAGTCACAATTATGGTAAACCCTAATTGTCCTGGCTTTCCATTTCCTTGGATCCATGGGTTCAAATACACCATGGAGCATCCTATGGGTTTTAGTCCAACTTGATAATCCATGGAGCATTAGCCGACTATATAAGTACGGATGATAATCAACCCATATATTTAATTAATCTTCTTTTGATCACTTAATTAATTCTAGATTATTTCTTGATCAATACTAACTAAATAATCTTATTAATATATTAGAACTTATAATATATTAATAAACCTCAAGTGTTATTTCTCTCATTCTAGTCTATCCAAATGCATGATGCATTGCAACCCAAATGGATCATGTCGGGTCGGGTCAAGTCTTACCAATTATAGTTATGGACTTAGACATTAACCCAACATGCGTATCCCCGTCTGGCTAGATGACATATCGCTCCTCAACGCCCTGAGGCGATCCTCCATCAACTCAGTAATCCCCTCCTTGATCGAACCGAAAATCACCGGGGTTGCCTCAAGGATGCCTCTGGTGATCTTCGACACGATAAACTCATGCAGACGCTCATCAACTGGTTCAGATCCCGAACCTAAACCTGATCCCGATCCTGATCCTGATCCTTCTGCCCCGTGTCGCGTAATCATCAGCATTCTGAAACGAAACACATAAGTGTCAGGGACATAAGTAACCTCAGAAGGTCTCACATACTACAAGTTCCCTGGTTCTATCTCGGCTCTCCTTGACTCGAGTACGTATCCTCTGCTTTCAGTAGTACGGGCCCATACTACCTTCCACATCTATCCGTACTTTCCTCAAGGATTGCTTCAACTTCAGCAACTCCCTTACTGCCACAACTGCTCTCAGCATTACTCTCATCCTAGGCTTTCCTAGGTTCCCGAACCCACCAAATCCTCAGTTGCTGAAAGACTCTTCAAGATGCCAATTAACCACTACATGAATACCATCACATGTGGCGAGGCATGGATAATCCTTCGAGTGAAGGACTCATCCCCACAACGGTCAGACTCAGACGAGAGCTGCACAGTAGGGTCAAATCCAACACTCTGAGATTATTTAACCCTGGTCACATGTGAGTTAACGTATTAATCTAGTAGTTAACTCCCATTACTCAAAGTCCCACAAAGCACAAAGCAAGCAGCATTAAGAAAAACGAAAATATCTAACCAAACAAGCCACTCAATCCTCATACCAGGAATCTATACTCGCATGTAGTTCAAAGGCTTGTACAATCGGGCATAACCCTAACAGGCCATCCTACTACTGGCTGGTCATTTCTAACATGCAAATCTACAAGCTCATATAAGCATACAAAGGTATCTCTCCTAGATCCTTAGCTCTAATAGAGCATGCGAATCACATAATCATATGATATAACAAACATGTATTGGTATTTTGGGAACCACTTACTTGAGCTCGGCTGATTGCATGCATCACACCCTTTTTCTTCAAAGTTTCTTTCTCTTACAAATTCCTTTAAACGTTCTTTTGAGTCCAGACACGCCCGAGAGTATGATTTCCCTTTTGAAAATTTTCATACCAAGTCCCCAGTTTGAGTCCAGACACGCCCGAGAGTATGCCCGAATCCCTCAAACCAAGACTCTAATACCAACTTGTAACATCCCAAAATTCAAGGCCAAAAATTTCATTTTTAATATAAGAAAACATTTAATAACGTTGTTCAAGACATTTAAAATATTTCATTTAAAACAATTATCATAGTCAAATCCCAAAGATCACATAATGCGGAATAACATGGGTCAATGCATTGCGATCGTCCTGGGCTCTTTTTTTTTAAATTGAAGATACCTTAAACCAAAACTTTAAACCATAAGCACGAAGCTTAGTGGGTTCCCTAAATACCCCATACCATACATATCAACTGGGTCATACATGCATTACATACTGTGAGCCCTACATATCAAACATATCCATAATCAAGTAAGGTGCTATGTGTCAAACATAGTCTTGCTGTTATGCCACGGTCCGCACGTGGTCTTTCTTGCCAAGCCTCAGGCCAACCCCCTCGGTCTTACAAACAAGTGCCAAGAGCCACCTCCTGGTCTTCTATGCAAGCATCACAAAGACAACTAACATACATACTACTCTACTTAGATAATCAGCATACAGTGTGCCAGGAACCACATCTTGGACTGTCATACATAATGGCATCAAGTGTGCTAGGAGCCACCTCCTAGTCTTTCATACATATGCCTAGGGCTAACCGCCGGGCCTTCTTACCATACATAATGACATACTGTATGCCAGGAGCCGCCCCCTGGTCTTTCATGAATAATGCCTAGGGCTAAACCCCAGGTATTCTTACCATACATAATAACATACTGTATGCCAGGAGCCACCCCCTGGTCTTTCATGCATAATGCCTAGGTCTAACCCCCAGGTCTTCCTACCATACATAGACTAAATGGGTTGGCACTGGTGCCTTAGATCCAGACAGTGAGGAGACTCACCTTGCATTGCTGAAGACTAGCTGAACACTTCTGGCTGCTAACCGGAAACTCCTAAATGGTTGACCTTCGGCTCCCCGAACTATCAATAGCCAAAATAACACTTAGACTACAATACCCTCAAAAGTCAAACCAGGTCAAACTTAGTCAAAGTCAATGGTCAAATTCAACGCTCCGAGTTGACTCAACTCACCGAGTTGACCCACCAACCCGTCAAGTCCCACAATCCACATGTAACTCGTCGAGTCCCACGGTCCTACTCGCCGAGTCTTCGTTGAGCTCGTCGAGTTCACCTTCAAAAACATCGGGACCCTTGTTCAACTGACTCGCCGAGTTCACCTTTGAAATCGTCGAGTCCATCTTCATAAGTTAGGGATATTGCCTTAGACTCGCTAAGTACGTTCCTTGAAGTCGTCGAGTACGATGATCTTCAAGTCCATAGTGAACCCAAAACGCTGAGTCCTCTACCAACTCAACACACACTCGCTATCAGAAGGGTTTTAGAAAAAAAACAGCCCGACTCGCCGAGTCCAAAGAGCAACCCGTTGGGTCCTCCAAATTCCAATTCAGACGATTTCAGCCAAACACAAAGCATCTTGGACCCATATCTAACCTTCTGGGGTCGAAATAACATGCAAAGCCTCTGCCTTCACATCCATCCATGGCCCTTTTTTATCAAAAGGCCATAGCAACCTCTTTAATCTTGCATGGGGAGCTCTAATGGCATAAAGCTTGCACCTTTATGCCTTAGCCACCCTAAATACTTCCAGATCTGACAGGATCTAGCTTTGGGACGTCCAAATCCCAAAAGCAACCACTCTTGGACCAAAATCTTCATAAAAGGGGAAAAGAATAGATCTACTAAACTAATGATCAAGTTAGAGACTTGATTAACAGAAAATGTTGGGATTGAGAAGCTACTTCTGGATCCACAAGCCTTTCATTGAGCCTTCAAGTTTCCTCTTCTTCTTCTTGACTTCAAGAACACAAAGTACCCTAAAAAATGGCTCACAAGTATTAGGGTTTCGAGATCTAGGGTTATGGTATTGGAGGCTGCGAAATGAGACCATAAGAAGGAGAATAAGATGCTTAAATAGGGTACCAAGTCCCGATATAGGGTTTTCCAAACCCAGACCAACTCGCCGAGTCGGTCCCCTCGAATCGTCGAGTAGGTCACTTAAACCATGACCCGGAACGTGCTCCTACTCGTCGGGTCACCCCACCAACTAGACGAGTCGCCTTCTGATTTTGAGGTTTTCCTTTCCTTTCTAGGTCTTCTGAATTGGGTGTTACAACACTTGGGGTGCTCAAGCTTTCAAAGGTCAAGAACTACAAGTCGTTCTAAGAGGTAAGTCATCTAACTATTTGTGTTGTTCATTTGACAATTTGTATGCTAGTTAGGATATATGCTTTGGAAAATTAAAAATATGCATGTATAATTAGGGAAAACATAGATCCAAAGCAATTAGGGTTGCATGTGCACCATAAAAGTGTTATAGTGCTTAAAACCCAACAGTGGTATCAGAGCCTAGGATTGTTTTCCGTTATACTTGATGCTTTTTAGTTTTCCATGTTGAAAAAATCGAATTTTTGGCCTCTGACTGATGAACTCGCCAAGTCCACTGGCTAACTCAACGAGTCCACTCAGTAACAAGGGCAACTCGATGAGTCAATTCATGCACTCGTCGAGTCCATGGATATGGTTTTAGAATTTTGAGTTTTCTTGGCCTAGACTGAATTGGAATCACTACTACAAACTGTTTTACATCATTAAATCTATTTTTTTATGATATGGTAGTGATTATGCTCATCCAATCACAAGATAATTGTCAAAGTTTTAAGATAATTGTTGTTCTATATGATAACAAAGTTGCTTGCAAATTGTTATCTTGAAAGTTTCTTGTTTATGAGTTTTATTAGATCAATCTTGAATTATATGATAATTTTAGTTGTTGAAAGTTGATCTAAATGAATTTTAATGACCTCCATAACTTGTCCTCAAGTTATGGAAAATGAAAAGTCTCATACATTAAAATGACATTAAACTCATAAGTTATTGAAATGAAAGGACAATTGTCAAATATTAAGATAATAGGTTAATTATTTGTATTATTTGATATGACTTGCCTTGCTATATGAGTTCGATTAGATCAGTAGAATATTATATGATAATTTTCCTTGTTATAATTGATCTATATGTTCCTTAATAAGTTCCATAACTTGTCCTCAAGTTATGGAAAATCAATAGTCTTTTCATTAAACCAGCATTAAACTCATAAGTTATAGAATTGAAGAGTTTTGACAAGTTTCATAACTTGCCCTCAAGTTTTGGAATTTGTAAAGTCTCACCAATGAAACTTTAATTCTAAACCTAGAGTTTTAAAAGTTAAAATTCAATCCATATACCTATAATATTATAAGTTATATATATATATATATATATATATATATATATATATATATATATATATATATATATATATATATATATATATATATGTACAAGACAAGTCAATCATACCGTTAGTAGGCCTCATTCACGAAGTCGGTCTATAAGGGGGAATATGGTTACTGCCTATAAAATGGTGGTTTAATGGGTGTCCACACTCACCCACCGCTTCCTGGACTGGTGGAGGGTCGTTAGCCGAACGGGTAGGATAGGACATTGATTCTCCCTGATTAAAAGTATAATGATAAACATAAAGTAACTAAACTTTTATTAAATTCACAATCTTAGTTACTTTAGGAAAAATGTGAATTTGGTGTTAAACTATGATATTGCACTTTGCACCTTGTTAAGTTGTTAATGGAGCGTGTGTGGTTAACCGACACACTAATCTGGGACTGAGAATGTATGCCAAAGGGTAGCTTGATGTTAATCATAAATCAATGGAGCGTGTGTGGTTAACCGACACATTGATTAGGTGATTTTTAACATCGGGTGTACCAAGCTAATTTGCATGGTTATTCGCGATCCACGTCATCCCAGTCACAAACTTAAAGGACACAATCGAGATTTAAGCATTCCATTGAAAAGCTCAATGAATGTCAAAGGATCTAGGAATTTCAATCCAATTAAAACTTAATAATCTATTTCGCTTTTCATGGTGGAAATTGGTAAATCGTCATTTACCTACCTTCAAATATTTTACAATTGGATTACGGCATCCCTCTTCGTAATTGTAAAATATTGTGTTGGGTCCTAGCTTTAATATTTCTTTTTGGGAGTTATATTAAGGACTTAAATCAACTAACTTGAATTTCTCCATTTAGATATCTAGGTCAGACAACTATGGTCTTCCCGAATCTGTTGGAAAAGGCTTTCCACATGAAGATGATATTCCATAATATTATACTTCACTTCCTCCACCTCCTCAAATTATTCTCCTTAACCCACAAGTTCAAAGACTTGAAATGTTCGAGGTCACTCAAGCCCTATTGGCTAGCAAACACTAAGATAGAAGGTCTGTGCGTGCACTTGTCTTGGAGATAAAGTCACACATTGACAGGCTGGGAATGTTAGGAGTCGTTGTTGGATAAGGTGTCTAAGTCCATAACTATTTCTGGTATGTACTTGACCCGACACGGCATGGTCCATTTGGGTTGCATGGCATCATGCATTTGGATAGACTAAATGAGAGAATTCACACTTGTGGTTTATTAATATGTTATAAGTTCTAATATATTAATAGTATTATTTAATTAGTATTGATCAAGAATTAATCTAGAATTAATTAAGTGATCAAATGGTGACTAATTATATATATATGGGTTGATTATGTAAATCATCCATAACTTACATAGTGGGCTAAAGGGCTCCATGGATAATCAAGTTGGGCTAAACCCATTGGATGCTCCATGGAGGCTCCATGGGAGTTACAAACCCATGGGTCATGGAAATGAAGACTCATGCCACATTAGGGTTTACATGGTGTAACCCTAGATGTGACACACTATATAAAGAACATCACACTCACCAAAATCGGCTACACATAGTGACAAGAGGGCTTGAATGATTTTTTGAGTGTTACACATTCTCTCAGAGTTATTCCAAAGAATTTGGTGTTGTGTGAAGCATTTGAGGCATCACACTTGGGGTGCTAGGCTCTCAAGTTTTCAAGAAATCATAACAACAACAAGGTATGTGTTTCTAGCTATCTTTTATATTATAAAGATCCCCATGTATGCTAGATAGGTTTATGAACCTTGGAAAAAGTATTTTGCATGTATCTTAGACAAACATAGATCCAAGGTTTTATAGGGTTGCATGTACACTTAGGAGTGTTAGAATTGCTCAAAACCCTTCAGTTGTTGTGTCGAGTAAGTTGGTTGTTGACTTGGTTCTTCAGTCACTTCCCGAATCGTATAGTCAGTTTGTTAAAGAATACTATATGATAGACCGCAACATGTCCCTTATTGATCTTACATATTTGCTAATTATTGTTGAATCAGCAATGATTTGGCGCACTGGTAATGCAAATTTGATCAGAAGATCTACTTCCCAAACTTCCATGGATATTGACAATGGAAACATTGGAAGTCCAGAAAAGATTTCTCTTTCCAAGGGAAAGGGAAAGGCTAAGTCTGAGATTGTCCCATGTACCTTTCCCAAAGAGTCCATTTGTTTCTATTGCCAAAAGAAGGGGTATTGGTTGCGAAGCTGCCGTATCTACCTGAAGGATCAAAAGGATGGAAAGGTCAAAAATTTTGACTATGCTTCAGTTAAGTTCAATATCTAACCCTGTTAAGTTCCTGCTTATAGATTCTTATTACATGATGTAAAGTTAGATTTTGATGTTTTGTTGAATCAAAGTGAAAGAAGGAAGCTTAAAGGAAATAGTAAGGCTGAATTTGATCACGAAGAGATGGATTTCGATGATCATAATTTTGAGTTGTCGCTTAAGAGTTATGATAGATTGCTTAGAAATATGTAGTAACATAGTTTTCATTTGTAATTACATTGTAAGGAAAAGTTTTTCCGCACATTATGTGACAACTCGAAATTTTCATTCGGTCAAACCCTAAAAGTCAATCACTTTGATTTATAGGTCAATTACATTATTACTTATTTTTAGCAAATTTAAAGTTCGTTTGATTATTTTAATATTATTCTTTAAATGATCGGGTGAAAGAAAGTGTCGTCTCGGGTTTTGAAATTTAAAAACCGCAAACACCTCGTGTCTTAGAAGTTCACGACCAAACTTTTATGTTTGGGTCGAAAAATCACCCAAAAACCGTGAACTCATGCATCAGCATGAGTTTACTCCCCAAAAACTAGTCAGTTTGTGTTTACCCCCCATTTACCAAAAGAGTAAACTCCAAAAATCATCTCAAATATCATCCTAGAATTAATTCAAGATCTTCAAACATGTAAGTGTTTTAGCCCTTTCAAGTTAGTGTATCACTTAATCTAGTGATTGTACATCCTTTAATCCATCCATTTATGTGTTTTGACTAGTTTTTCCAAAACACCAAGAACACCAAGAACACACACTAGTGTTCTTGGACTTTAAGTTCATTTCAAGCTTCCACAATGTAAGTACTTCTATCCTAGAGTCATTTAAAGCTTGCTATACATGTTTATACCAAGTAAAAATCCCAAGAACACCAAGAACAAGGTGTTCACGGTTTTGGGAGGCTCCCAAAACCGTAAACACCAAATTTAGTGCCTTAGGGTGATTTAGGGTGTCTAGATGCTTCACAATGCCTTAGGAACTTGTCTAGATCCAACCTTGATGTGTATATCACCTAAAAGATCAAGAAAACAACCATTTATATGTGTTTACGGTTTGGGGATCTCTCAAAACCGTAAACATCCCAAATAGTGTTTAAATGTCCCATAAAAGTCCCATGGTTGTTCCTTATGTCTAAATCTAACCTAGACTAGTGTCATGATTGATCTAAGGACTTGAAAACCCCCAAATACCAAACTTATGGGTTTAAGGTAGTAAAATCATGGAGAAATGGTCCTTAGACTGTAAACTCCATTTAGGAGTGTTTTGATGCCACACAACACTTCCTAAGGCTTAAACATGAAGTAGGAATGTTTGGAATAGCTTAGAAGACTTAAAAACAACAAATGGTCAAAAGGTTAGGAGTTTACGATCGTAAACTCAAGACTTTACGATCGTAAACTCAAGGGGTGTTGGTCTTTAGGGAGTAAACTCATTTTAGAAGTGTTCCTTGAACCCCAAACACACTAGCCTTTCCCTAAAACACTTAGATGCACTCCTTAGCACTTATAACACTTATAAAGGGTGATTGTCATGTCCTAGAGTGTCTTGACTTGTTTATTAGTTGTTTAAAGACTAATTGTTTATATACATATGTCCTCATATGTAATTAGGATCTTTGTGCGTGTCTAAGTCTTCACTTGACACCAAGCACTTATCCGACACTTCCTTCTGATCCACTCGCAACAGGTGAGTTCATACCCCTTAATCAACCTTTTAAAGGTTTTTAAATACTTTATGGGGGGATACAAGTAGAATCATGCTACTTAATATATCAATCACATGTGATTAATAAGCAACATTCAAATGATTGGCTACTCATTAGCCGTTTTACCAAACAGTTTCCTTCAAATGTTTTTCATAAACACTTTATATGTTAAAACTCCTTATTAAACTGTACATTTTACTCTGTATGTTTCATTTCAAACTCATTTACAATTATGTTTCAAACAAATGTTTCTTTATACTTAAACTGTTTTATCAAACCCATGCTTTCAACCCGTTTTATAGATTTACATCAAGTCGATCTTTTCTTAGATAATAATTATGTTCAAAGGTTTACAAAACTTGTTTTATGCTTTTATATTATCAATTGCATGCCTATATATGTATAGTTATATAAGAAATGTTTAAAAGACTTAGGAAGGCTATCCACCCGATTTCCTTTTCGCGCTTGAGATGTGGTCTGATGGGACATCGGGTATCCGTCTGAAGGTTGTTTAAATATTAGTTATATACCATATGTACATATATAGTCATAAAGTTCCTTCCAGTTCATCCAATGCCCTTGGGTAGCAAGGGTATACATCCATGTTCATACGTAGCAGTTATATTACTAGTAAGCTAGGATATGGGTACTTTAGGAAGATACTAATATGTTTACTAGAACAATGAATCACACAAAGAGTCAGTTCATACATGAGTCATAATACTTAGTGATGAGAAACAAACATAATACTTAGTGATGAGAAACAAACATAATACATAGTGATGAGAAACAAACATAATACATAGTGATGAGAAACAAATATAATACTTAGTGATGAGAAACAAACATAATACATAGTGATGAGAAACAAACATAATACTTACTGATGAGAAACAAACATAATACATAGTGATGAGAAACAAACATACAGGCTTGACAGAGGAAGAACACACAATACAGCTAGCACATACATTAGATATATATTACATATACATTACATTAGTTAGGTGAGCCATTAAATGGATCATGGCATTACCTGCCATGACCGTTTTTGTGTTCAGAATCTCCTTAATTGGGGAGCGTATGAGTTTGCGTATAGATCTATACTGGATTGACTATCCTACACCTTGCTGCTCGCTACAGTGGGACTTGCAAGTCTACGGGTGCCAAATGTCATGTCTTACGGCGTCTTACATCGTCATTTTACTATAGTCGGTAGCAGGATACAGGTCGATCACATGTTACTTTAAATTACATTAGATTTAAGGTAGTTAGTACAGTTGTAGTTAGATACTACACCATAGTACTATTTCATTTTCCCATTACATTCACTTCGTGAACATTCACACGACGTGCGGTAATGTAGAAACTATATTTTTGGATTAATGATAGTCAGATTTGGGAAAATACACACTCTTACAAGAGCCACACACACAGACACTAGATGCCTTGGTAGAAGGATACGATTAGTAGGAAACATAGGGCTTCCTAGGATCATACAAAACATTTTCATACTTACAATTAATATACATTTTCAACACTTACAGTTCATATACATTTTCAATACTTACAGTTCATATACATACAAATACTTACATACAAATTAAGACACTAAAATACTTATGATCTCACCAACTTTAAAGCTGATACTCTCTTTCAAATAACTTGTATCCTCAGGTCAACCATAGACAGGTACTGATGCAAGGTTCAGAGAAGATGGTGCTCGTTCAAGACTCATCTTTCTTTTTGATTTATACTTTAGTGTCTATTATAATTTGATAGAACACACTTGTATTAAAATTATATTATTAATGCAATGGATGATGTTGTTGCTTGTTTACTACTTTTCATTGTTGTGATACTGTACATGACGTCCTCCGCCCCAGAACGTTTCCGCCGTTCATGGTTTTGGGGTGTGACACATTATAAATAATTTTTTTATTTTATCTTATTTCCTTGCAATGGCATTTGTGAAAAATTGATGTTTGTTTGTTTGTATTTTTTTAACAATATGGATTTGATTCTTTCGTTTGTGGTAGTGTCTAAATTTACCAAATAATGAAAGATTCTCATCACCCAAGTTTCAATTGGACAGAAACGTGGAATCATGCAACTTGTATTGTGTGATGAATGAGAACCTTCATCTTTGGGAAATTCGGACTAATTCCTTGTTCACATACAAAGATGAGTTAAGTGAAGGACTAGGGGATCGGGTACACTTGGTTGTGTGCTGGTCAGGTCCACTACAAAGAACGATAATACTATTCGTTATGATTTACTAAAGTTAGTAAATATGGTTATGCTTACAAGATTAAGTACAATTCTGAGTCATTGAAAATGTCTCAATGTATAGTAGAACAAATAATAAGAATCAAAGTCGGCAGAAAGATAAAAGTTTCTCCAATCTGAAAAGATGGGTGAGTACTTGACTATCGTGTTTTATGATCGTCTTAATGATTATGAAAACCATATCACAATTTGATCCTCTAAGGACACCTTAGTGCAGTTGTTTGGCTAAGAAGAGGAACAAGGAATAATTCATATGGTTAAATCAATTAAGATGAATCATACTTCATTCCAAAATCAATTCTTAGAGTCATCCTCCAAGATTGTATATTGAGTGACATATCAACAAATGTAGAGTAAAATGTTTTCTACCCTTGGAGATTTGAAATTGGTAAGTTGTAATGTTTTGGATAAAACAAAGATCAACTAAGACCGATTGTCAATAGTGTTTGTCTGGATAAGAAATCGCACTAACTCTTGAATATTGGTTTGTCAAGTAATGTTTTTGACAAGAGAATCTTATATTTCAAGAGGTCAGTGTGAGTATTAAAGATATGGAAAAGTTTTAAAAACTGATCAAGAGTCAACCGATTGTTAATCACTAGCACAAGACTTGAGGTTCGTAACCTATCATGTTGACATATTCTTATTTCTATGCTCATTGAAGTTAAGATTGAATATGCACATGAGTTATATGAGTTCTCAACTACTTGCATAAGGCTAAGCACCTTTATCAGTGAAAGTTCATTGACTAGTAAGGGTGAGCTGCTCAATAACTATGAAGACATGGTAGGACCTTGTGCTACCGAGTGGCAAGGAATTAAGATTAGATAGGTTCAGTACATATTAGTTTGGATTTGTCACTAACCTTGTCTTAAGATTATGATCATGAAAAATTCACATGGATAGGAACACTTACACCACAAAAAAATCTAAGTGTCATAAGATTTCTCTCCAATTCATGAAAATGATTGTTAGGAAACGCTTTGACTAAGTAGATTTTAAAAGTGGTAGAAATTATGATATTTGCATTCTCAAATTCGATTGTGACTACGACATCCCTCTTCATAGTTCGAATTATGAGAAATGGTAAAATGTCTAAACATTTGAGACTTATTGTTGAAAGTTATAAAATTGTGTGGACACACATGTTAGCTATCTAAGGAAAAGTGTATGAGTTTGAGGAGCTTAGATAAAGGCTTATCGAAGCATCTCGTCTCAGAAATCTGAACTTTGGTAAAAAAGTCAATAAAGTATTGATTTCTAGAAGTCCAACTGATTTCTAGATTTATATCACATCTAGTGGAAGCATAAATATTATGCAAGTAACAAAATAATTGTTCTGCTAGTGGGAGCATAATTATTATGGCAAGTGTTGCAAGTTAGCAATTCGCAAAGTTGCAGGGTTGAGAAGTTATTTTGCTATAATTAAGGGAGAGGAAATTATACTTCATTTCAATTCTAAAAGTTTAGATTGAAATTTTAATCAAATTTAGTCAAGGATTTATATGAATACCATGTTGAAATGCTTCACCATTGGAAATTCTATATATGCAAATAGTATAGCAAAAGATCGTTCAAGTATCATGTCTTTATGTAATACATTATGAATCGTATCCCATATGCGTCGGGTATAAGATCGATTGCATATGCTATAATGTCACACCCCAAAACCGGAACGGTGGAAACGTTCTGGGGCGGAGGACGTCATGTAATGTATCACAACAATGTCAAGTAGTAAACAAGCAACAACATCATCCATTGCATTAATAGTATAATTTTAATTACAAGTGTGTTCTTTCATAATATACAACAATAAAATGAATAATCAGAATATAAGACGAGTCTGGACTGATCCGTCTTCACAAAACCTGGTTGTCGAACATGTCTATTTGTGACCTGAGAATACAAGTTATTTTGAAAGCGAGTATCAGCCAAAAAGTTGGTGAATTCATAAGTATTAATGTGTCTTTGATTTGTAAAACTTGTAATGAAAGACTTGGCATTGTTTTGAAAGAAAGTTCGTATAAGTGTGGAAATGTTTGTAAGTAATTGAAAGCGTTTGAAAAACCCTGGAAATCCCTATGATTCCTATTAGTATAAATTAAATCTTCTACCAAAACCTAACTCTTTTGAAAGTAGTCTTCTACAAAGACTGGATTATTTTGACAGTAGTCTTCTACCAAGACTTGATTGTTTTGAAAGTAGCCTTCTACCAAGACCCGACTGTACTACTATTATGATAAATATAAGACATTATATCCTTTGGTACTAGGATACTCAAATATAATTCACCTCATATGTTATGTGAATGACTCACAAGATAAAGGTAATAATAATATAAATAACTCAAGCATTATCCTTTTGTACTAGGATAACTAACAATGTCAACTGAAGACATCCGTAGATATACATTTACCTCTGTTGCTAACAGCTGGGTGTAGGAATAGTTAGTCCCTTAAAGTATACCTATAATGGTATCAACCGAAGACATCCGTAGATGTTCATTACCTCTGTTCCTAACAGTTGGGTGCCGATGGTTAGTCCCGTCTAGTAATTAAGTAGTCTTCTCACGAGACATGCTGTAAGTAGGTAACAATATGATTGGTAGTCCCTATTCTACATTTGGAACTAAAGGTGACTTCCGCAACTAATCGCTAGGTCGAAATCCATATTTATTACCAAATCATATATAAGTCGAAACTATACCTATAATATCTTACTAGGGATATATGAACGTATAACTTTGCTACCCAAAGGTACTGAATTGACTGCCTAGAACTATTATGTCCGTATATGTACACATGATATGCAACTAATATTTAGACGACCTTCGGACGAATACCTGATACACTACAAGACCACATCCCAACGAGGAAAAGGAAATCAAGTGGGCTAGCCTTCCTAAGTCCTTTAAACATTACTTATATGACTATACATATACAGGCATGCTTTTAACAAAGTATCTATGTAAAGGTATCCAAGTAAGTGTATCCATGTAAGTGTATTCATGTAAAAGTACTCATGTAAGCGTATCTATGTAAACATACTCATGTAAGCGAATCTAGGTAAACGTACTCACGTAACATGTAATATATTAGTATAGACTCATGAATGAACTGACTCTTGTGATGATTCCTTGTACTTGGAATGGTAAGTAGTATCTCCTAACTATACATATAATAGTTACTAGTAAGGTACAAGTATAACGAAGGTATAACTTTGCTACCCAAAGGAACTGAACTGACTGAAGGTACTTTTATGTCTATACATGTATACATGATATATAACTAATAGTTGAACGACCTTCAGACGGATAACCGATACCCTAAAGCCACATCCCAACGAGGAAAAGGAAATAAGGCGAGCTAGCCTTCCTAAGTCCTTCAAGCATTACTTATATAACTATACATATATGGGCATGCATTTGATAATATAAAAGCATAAAAGAAGTTTTGTAAAACCTTTGAAAAAGATTTATATCTAAGAAAAGATCGACTTGATGTTAGTTATAAAACGGTTTGATAGTATTTGTTTGATAAAACAGTTTAAGTATAAAGAAACCTTTGTTTGAAACACAACTGTAAAAGAGTTTGAAATGAAACATACAGTGTATAATAAACAGTTTAATAAAGAGTTTTAAACACATAAAAATGTTTAAGATAAACATTTGAAGAAATATATTTTGTAAAACAGTTAACGTATAGTAAATCCATTTGCATGTTAGTTATTAATCACATGTGATTGATATAATAACTAGCATGATTCAACCTGTATCCCCCCTCCCCATAAAGCATTTAAAATCATTTAGAAACATTTAAAAGGTTAATTCAAGGGGTATGAACTCACCTGCAGTGAGCGGATCGGAAGGAAGTGTCGGACAAGTGCTTGGTGTCAAGTGAAGACTTAGACACACACAATGATCCTAATTACATATGAAGGCATATGTATATAAACAATTACTGATTATAACACTAATTAAACATGTATAAACATCCTAACACAAGGAAAACTCTTTGTTCAAGTGCTAGGAGGCTATCAGGTCGCAACAAAGGAGTGCAAGGCCTCATACGGGAGTTTATGGTCCAATGACCATGTTTGCTGGAGTTTATGGCCCAGGTGAGTTTACTCCTGGCCGTAAACTCTCAATTGGTCACCAAAAGGGGCTTAAAACTCTAAGGGCTTAAGTGGTTAAGTGCTCCAAAGCTTTAAACAAGTGTTTGGGTGGGTTTAAGGTCCTAAAATGACCTTGTATGGTGTTTACGGCCCTGGGACCACTCCTTCAAGAGTTTACAGTCGTAAACTCATGGTAAGGAGTACCATTTCGTGAATTGTGGTCCTTAGCTCAATGGTCTAAGGTTCTATGTCACTAACCAAGGCTTACTAAGGTGTTAGGGTGTCATTTGCACCCTTAAAAGGGGTTTATGGCCCAAGAACGTGCCTTGGCTGTAAACTCCTTGAATCCCATGATTTCTTATGTTTTCTAAGCTCTAAGTATGATAAACCTAGTGTATAATGATTTGGATCAGGAGTACTTACGATCTAGGAGCTTGAATGGTTGGTTTTGGCCAACAACACGAGTGTGTGTTCTTGGTGTTCTTGGTGGAACTTGAAGATCTACAAAATGGAATGATTTCACGGATGAAATCATGTAGGATTACTATTTTATGCAAGATAAGAAGTAGTTAAGACAATAGGCTTATGAGTTTTGAAGATCGGGGACGAAGATCGGGATGCTACTTGAGAGTATTTCGGCCAAGAGGAGGAAAGGAATGAACAAAGTGGCCAGAACTTGACTTTATAGGAGGAGTTTACGGCCCACATGGAGTTTATGGCCGTAAACTCCTATGTGGTAACCGTGAACTCCTGGTCAAGGTGTTCCAGACTTGATCTTTGAGCTATCGATTTAGTAGATAAACCCCGAGACTTATTCCTTAAGTGTACAAGGCTTAGAACGCCCAAATAAACTCCTAATTGTGCTAAAAGATAACAGCACTGAGTTTGACTTTTATTGAAGTGTTTGACATAACCGGATGGAAAATTGTGGGTTGTCACATCATCCCCTGTTAGATAGAAGTTCGTCTCGAAATTAGAATTTAGGTAAAGGAGTAGGCATGAATAATCGAGCAAGGAGGTGAGGAAACTTCCTAATCGATTGGTTCCCACACTCATAAGTGAGTTCGGGTCCTCGGTTGGTATCCCTATGAACATTCACTAATGGGAGGCGGCGTTGCTTCATCCGCTTAACCGCTCGGTCGATGGTCACTACAGTTCTTCCAGGAATGCGAGGCTCTCGTTGATCTCGATCTCCTCGAGTGGGATTACGAGAGTCCAGACGGAAAGGTACGTTTTCAAGTTTGAGATGTGAAGGGAGAAATGTATGTTACTAAGTTCGCGGAGTGGGTTAAATGGCGGATGTTTCCTTGCCCTTTCTTACTACCAGACTAGATAACGAAGTCATTTACAATGACAATAACGAACTGATCCAAGCAAGAATGGCGTACCCTATTCATTACGTTCATGAATACTCACAGTGTCCGCCTTGAGTTTGGAAGATTGTCCTTGGGACACCCTTCACTAACACTCATAACTGGTGATATTCGGATCTTAGGTTCATTTCTGAAAGGTACATCATTCCTTGCGGTTGGTCAACTGATTCATCTATGTGAGGCAGAAAGTGATGATTTCTAATGGAAGTCCTGTTGAGCTTTGCACCACGAGGACTTCCCAAATGTCACCCATACTAGTACTACTCTCACCCATGCACGCTTAACTGCGGAGTTCTGATGGGATCTGGTGCATTAGTGCTGGAATGATCGCACCCTTTGAATTATGTCTTCTTGAAGAATAAGACCAGAGCTCCCAAAGGTGAGAAGCTTGGTCTTTTCATTCTGTTGCTGAGTAGTCGTTAAACTGTCTAGACGGTTCTTGTATCATTCTGATTCAGGCCAAGAGAGGAGTTATTATACATGAAAACTTAGCTTATACGCGTTATGATATAACCAAGACGGGGTGGATAATAAAATGTGTGATTCTACTCTAGTCCCACATCCCAACGAGGAAAAGAAACTAAGTTGGAAATCTCACATTCTATTGTCTACCAGGTCTTCGTTATATATAACTCGGGAATGTATAAGCGAGGAAAGTCATAATAATAATCTTCTTACGAATCTTTTTCGATGAACTAAGATTTCCTAGTAAAGGCTACTATTGACCCTAGATGTACGTCGATCGTTCAGTGAAAAAGTAAGAGTATGATCTCGAAGGATTGACCTACATCCCTATGATGCAGTCCTTGTACAGAACAAAAGTATCTTTACGAAGGTTTGACCTACATCCCTATCATGCAGTCCTTAGTAAGGAGTAGAAGTAAGTTCGTAGAATGGTCTCAAGACGTTTGTCATTCGAGCCGAGGTATCGTTGGTTGGTGAATAACATGATCAAACCACTGAAAGAGACTTGGAAATGTCTCTGGAGTTAAATTACTATAGTCCAATGACTTGACTAAAGCATGTTTCAGATAGACTCCAATGAAGGTATGATGAAAGCATTTGAACAAAAGAGTGACATATAAGTTAGCCGACTGCCAATATCATCGATGTTTAAGATGTAATAAGTTCGGGAAAATTTACCCTGCAATGGGTCTTACATCACATCTAGAGTAGAAAAAGTCCTTGACAGCATAAAGGTCTAACTAAAATTACTTACAGTACAAGGTAGTCACATAGGAAAGTGCTACACAGAACATAGGCAGGAACACGGTTCTTTAAAACCAAGAAGGAAAGTAAATATCTCTTAATGGTGACGGTCACCCCTATGGTGAACCCTTAGTTCAGCTAGTTGACGTTCCATATCAAGTAGGTGTCTTTCATACACCCTCTGGCGTACTCAGAGCTCTATGATTTCGGCTCGAGTTTCAGCTAGGGCTTGCAGTAGGGTTTCATGGTTTCTCTCAGATCTCTTGTAAGTGTGTTCAAAGCGATTGGTGCGAATGGTACGCATCCCTGCGTTGGCATCAACCTCTGCGATACGTTGGAGAGCCGTCATGCCCTGAATTTCATTTCGGACAACTCTACGGATCATGATTGATAGAACTCTGTCTGCTGAGTTCCCTTTGTTTACGTTGTAGAAGCTTCGGTCTCCATTAAACGACATTGGCTGATCTTGATCTTTGCTCCATGTTTCCAAGCATTCTACCCAAGGAGGCGTCGGACCATGAAAAGTCGGACGAGGGTTAGGATTTGGAATAGGATTTATTTGGGGCAAGTTCTCAACTTTGGGTTCGGAGTTAGCACCATCCAAAAGGTCTTCATCATGGTGATCATTCAAAGGGATCGGATGATCATTCTATGGTTATTCTCCAAACCATCCAGCAATGACTTCGTTCGGCAGATACGGGTTGTCGTGGGGATGGAGTCTAGCCATGTTATCTTCGCGAGAATTGGGGCCAAGAAGTAGTTATTAGACGAATTAACTAGATAATTATAAGAAAATCTTTATTAGTTACATCGCTATTTGTAAAGTGCATACCAGTTATATGTAATCAACACAGGATAGGCCTTCGAATAAGTGACCTTCTCTCCAAATTGACAAGGAATAGGGGTAAAGCAAAATTTCACTGATTCTAAGTCTATAACATCCTTGTTACATCTAGCCTTAGTGTATCCACTTAGCAACTATCAACCTAGTAATGAAGATCCTTTTAAGTTCTCAAGTATAAAGTACTTATAGTAACATCAAATACCCCTATGGTATTTCATTGTGGTAGTGTTGGTAAGATTTTAGACTTGTTGCCATATCACAACCATTCTTGGGCATATGCTAATCACTCCTCGGACCAGCATAGTTGATCAGGCTATGCCACTCCCAAGACTGACCATATATCCCCAGGCTTACTTGTGATATTCAACAATCGTAATACTTTTGTTCTTATCGTTGTGACACGGATTTTAGTATGAATGCAGGCACGTATACTTTGTTAAATATTTTATTCTTTAAAAGTATAAACTCTTAGACAGAGTGTAATGTATCACAACAATGTAAGCTAGTAAACAAGCAACAACATCATCCATTGCATTAATAGTATAATTTTAATTACAAGTGTGTTCTTTCATAATATACAACAATAAAATGAATAATCAGAATATACGACGAGTCTGGACTGCTCCGTCTTCACAAAACCTGGTCGTCGTACCTGTCTATTAGTGACCTGAGAATACAAGTTATTTTGAAAGCGAGTATCAGCCAAAAAACCTGGTGAATTCATAAGTATTAATGTGTCTTTGGTTTGTAAAACTTGTAATGAAAGACTTTGCATTGTTTTGAAATAAAGTTCGTATAAGTGTGGAAATGTTTGTAAGTAATTGAAAGCATTTGAAAAACCCTAGAAATCCCTATGATTCCTATTAGTATAAATGAAATCTTCTACCAAGACCTAACTGTTTTGAAAGTAGTCTTCTACCAAGACTGGATTATTTTGAAAGTAGTCTTCTACCAAGACTGGATTGTTTTGAAAGTAGTCTTCTACAAAGACTTGATTGTTTTGAAAGTAGCCTTCTACCAAGACCCGACTGTACTACTATTATTATAAATATAAGACATTATATCCTTTGGTACTAGGATACTCAAATATAATTCACCTCATACGTTATGTGAATGACTCACAAGATAAAGGTAATAATAATATAAATAACTCAAGTATTATCCTTTTGTACTAGGATAACTAACATTGTTAATTGAAGACATCCGTATATATACATTTACCTCTATTGCTAACAGCTGGGTGTAGGAATAGTTAGTCCGTTAAAGTATACCTATAATGGTATCAACTGAAGACATCCGTAGATGTTCATTACCTCTGTTCCTAACAGCTGGGTGTCGGAATGGTTAGTCCCGTCTAGTAATTAAGTAGTCTTCTCACGAGACATGCTGTAAGTAGGTAATAATATGATTGGTAGTCCCTATTCTACATTTGGAACCAAAGGTGACTTCCGCAACGAATCGCTAGGTCGAAATCCATATTTATTACCAAATCATATATAAGCCGAAACTATACCTACAATAGCTTACTAAGGATGTATGAACGTATACCTTTGCTACCCAAAGGAACTGAACTGACTGGCTAGAACTATTATGTCTGTATATGTACACATGATATGCAACTAATATTTAGACGACCTTCGGACGGATACCCGATACCCTACCAGACCACATCCCAATGAGAAAAATGAAATAAAGCGGGTTAGCCTTCCTAACTCCTTTAAACATTACTTATATAACTATACATATACAGGCATGCTTTTAACAAAGTATCTATGTAAAGGTATCCAAGTAAGTGTATCCATGTAAGTGTATTCATGTAAACGTACTCATGTAAGCGAATCTAGGTAAACATAGTCATGTAACATGTAATATATTAGTATAAACTCATGAATGAACTGACTCTTGTGATGATTCCTTGTACTTGGAATGGTAAGTAGTATCTCTTAACTATGCATATAATAGTTACTAGTAAGGTACAAGTATAACGAAGGTATACCTTTGCTACCCAAAGTTACTGAACTGACTGAAGGTACTTTAATGTTTATATATGTATACATGATATATAACTAATAGTTGAACGACCTTCGGACGGATAACCGATACCCTAAAGCCACATCCCAACGAGGAAAAGGAAATAAGGCAAGCTAGCCTTCCTAAGTCCTTCAAGCATTACTTATATAACTATACATATATGGGCATGCATTTCATAATATAGAAGAATAAAAGAAGTTTTGTAAAACCTTTGAAAAAGATTTATATCTAAGAAAAGATCGACTTGATGTCAGTTATAAAACGGTTTGAAAGTATTTGTTTGATAAAATAGTTTAAGTATAAAGAAACCTTTGTTTGAAACACAACTGTAAAAAAGTTTGAAATGAAATATACAGTGTATAATAAACAGGTTAATAAAGAGTTTTAAACACATAAAAACGTTTTAAAATCATTTAGAAACATTTAAAAGGTTAATTCAAGGGGTATGAACTCACCTACAGTAAGCGGATCGGAAGGAAGTGTCGGAGAAGTGCTTGGTGTCGGAGAAGTGCTTAGACACACACAACGATCCTAATTACATATGAAGGCATATGTATATAAACAATTAGTGATCATTACACTAATTAAACATAAATAAACATCCTAACGCGAGGAAAACACTTTGTTCAAGTGCTAGGAGGCTATCAGGTTGCAACAAAGGAGTGCAAGGCCTCATACAGGAGTTTATGGTCCAATGACCATGTTTGCTGGAGTTTACGGCCCAGGGGAGTTTACTATTGGCTGTAAACTCTCAGTTGGTCACCAAAAGGGGCTTAAAACTCTAAGGGCTTAAGTGGTTAAGTGCTCCAAAGCTTTAAACAAGTGTTTGGCTGGGTTTAAGGTCCTAAAATGACCTTGTATGGTGTTTACGGCCCTGGGACCACTCCCCCATGAGTTTACGGATGTAAACTCATTGTAAGGAGTACCATTTCGTGAATTGTGGTCCTTAGGTCAATGGTGTAATGTTCTATGTCACTAACCAAGGCTTACTAAGGTGTTAGGGTGTCATTTGCACCCTTAAAAGGGGTTTATGGCCCAAGAACATGCCTTGGCCGTAAACTCCTTGAATCACATGATTTCTTATGTTTTCTAAGCTCTAAGTATGATAAACCCAGTGTACAATGAGTTGGATCAAGAGTACTTACGATCTAGGAGCTTGAATGGTCGGTTTTGGCCAAGAACACAAGTTTTAGTTCTTGGTGTTCTTTGTGGAACTTGAAGATCTACAAAATGGAATGAGTTCACGGATGAAATCAAGTAAGATTACTATTTTATGCAAGATAAAAACTAGTTAAGACAATAGGCTTACGAGTTTTGAAGATCAGGGATGAAGATCGGGATGCTACTTGAGAGCATTTGGGCCAAGAGGAGGAAAGGAATGAACAAAGTGGCTAGAACTTGACTTTATACGAGGAGTTTACAGCCCACATGGAGTTTACGGCCATAAACTCCTATGTGGTGACCATGAACTCCTTTTCAAGGTGTTCTAGACTTGATCTTTGAGCTATCGATTTAGCAGATAAACCCCGACACTTATTCCTTAAGTGTACAAGGCTCAGAACGCGCAAATAAACTCCTAATTGTTCTAAAAGATAATAGCATTGAGTTTGACTTTTATTGAAGTGTTTGACTATGCTGAATGGAAAATTTCAGGTTGTCACATATAATATTCATGTGTTCTAATTTTCCAAATGTCTAGGGCATTAAGAGAGAAAAGGACTAGAATTGGATATGAGTAAAGTTATTAAACAACTGCTAAGAACAATCCAAGGTTCGCCAAAGATTGGTTGCTTATGTATAGTTCAAAGTATAGTAATGGATAGACCATATTGACGTTATTATGAATAGACGGGATTCTATTAACAATGAGCTGTCATATCTCAAATATGGAAATGTTTCCATAATGGGAGTTGGATAGCAAAAATCTATGAGAAAGTTAGAAACTTTTTTGATAGAAGGATGTTTAGAGAAATGTGGTTTGAATATGAGACTTCAGATCTATGGAATTATCTTGTAAAAATCTCCAATGGATAGTTTTGTAATTGAAAAAATCTCTGTGACTTGTGTACATAGTCATTACAAAAGGATCACTACATATAAGTTGAGAATCTAACAAATTACAGTAAGTGGCAAGAACTTGGAATTCTTACACTTACGATAAGGATTTGGAATTGTGAAATGAGTATCATTGGACATGTTTACAATTGATCTATTTCAGAAAGTAAGGAATGTAGGTAAACATAGTGTGCATTCTTGGAGAATGGGATAGCTATTGTTTTCATTCAAGTATTAGTTGATAAATCGAAACAATATACCATGAATAATGTGTCATCAATATGGTGATTAAATAAAAGGTGTTTTATTTTCACTCAAAAGTTTTGGGGCCATATAGGATTAATATTATTATTGTGTTTCATTTTGCATGTTTTGACTTCCCGAATAATAAGATTATTCAAACCATGAACAGTCGATCATAGTTTGGAAGTAGGTAATGAGGCTAGATTGTCATGAGTTGACTTGCAGATTGTCTAAGACGTTAGACATAGCAAAAGTTTGCTACATCATTCATGAGTGCTCCTGAAATAAGATTTGAGTATTGGATTCAACCCGCGCTCACCTGAATTACTTCATGGAATTTATCACGAGTAATTGTGAGACGATAATATCATATAATCTTCAAACCAAGATATATGAGTTGTTGACTCCGAGTTGGTTGTGCATTCATGGCATGAAAACGCATCAGTAACTTTATGTTATAAAACGTGTCGTTGTGCATGATTTGATGAGTAGTTATTACAAGCATATAATGTCAAAGTTTATATGTTTCGTTTATCCTAAGAGGATTAAAAGCGATATCTTGGGCCCCTCGATGATTTTGCTTTGACTATGTTATGGGCCCGGTCAGAACTAAATTGATGTGTTCAGTTATGTTCTAGGTCATATGAATTGGAAATCCAGAAACTAATTGTAGGACAATAAGTATGACTATGTTCCATGTATTTGTCTGCATAGATATCTTGAGAACAGAGGAATATATGATCCTTTATCTAAAGGACGTGTCACTAACTAGGTCAGAGTTCGACAGCGGCTTTTGAAAGCTTACGATTGCTAAGTTGGATCCTAAACTTACATTGGCAATTATATATTTATTAGACTTATCCATGTGGTAGACTGTTGGATTTGGTGTCTAAGCCCATAACTATAACTAGGATGTACTTGACCCGATTGTAGAATGGTCCTTTTGGGTTGCCTTCACCAGTACAATTTGATAGGATGGACTTTTGAAAATAAGGTTATTTATGATTTATTAATATATTAAAAGTATAATATATTAATATGAAATCAAATTATTTAATTAGTATTGATCAAGAATTAATTTATAAATAATTTTGTGATCAAAAGAGACTAATTAAATATATGGGGATTGATTATGTAAATCAATGATTCTTATAGTATGGGCCAATGATCCATAGTTATTTAAGATGGGCTAAACAAACATGGATAGTCCATGGAGGTTAACCCATGGAGCCTAAGTAATATGAAAGGTCATTAGGGTTTACAAAGTGTAACCCTAGCATTTGCTACACTATAAAAGCACAACCTCATGACCAAAATCGGTGACACATATAGCCACAACACTCTTGGAGAGTGTGTATTGATTTTATGCTAAATAACTTATTCTCTCAAGCCTCCTCTTGCATATTGATGTTTGTGAACCATTAGAGGCATCACACTTGGGGTGCTCAAGCTTTCAAAGGTCAAGAAGTACAAGTCCTGCTAAGAGGTAAGTCATCTAACTAATTGTATTGTTTATTTTACAATTTGTACTAGTTAGGATATATGCTTTGGAAAAATGAATAGATGAATAATTAGAGAAAACATAGATCCAAAGCATTTAGGGTTACATGTGCACCATAGGAGTGTTATAGTGCTAAAAACCCAGCACTTACAACATTTTCGCCTTAACGGACCAGTAGTGAATGCTACGGCTCCCCCGCAGTTTTATAATACTTTTGCCATAACACAACTGCAGCCCAATGCCTTACCCCTAATCTATCGATTCGAATAGAACACAGAGTCGAGCACGCACTCGACTGAACACCCAAACTGAACTCAATTCATGACTGGAACCCCAACCCGATTCCCCAAATTCTTCTATCAAGCACCAAGAAGATATGATTCACATGCTGGGGTGTTTTACCAAACCCCAAGTCACACAACCCTCAAACCAAATAGCCGTTTTGACTGCCTTCCCCCCTGAAGGGGATGCGAAACTCATCCTAGTTTCATAACCACTCCTGCTCCTAAATACATGAATGATTCTCTCCACTTTGATTTGACGAGTACTCACGACACACGAGAATTGAAGGATTTGCCCAATGCTTCTTACCCCCTAACGGTCTGCTGACAACCCGCGCTTACCAATGCTATCGTTCCATCACTAACCATCCCAAAAATATTGCACAATCCCTGAAGATCTGTTGAACACTTTCTGACGCCCAAAAACACTTTTGATCCCAAATAATTTAGATGATACTACACGCCACACTTGTAACCCTCGTAGTTGAAGCCCAAATTAAAACCTCAGCAATGGACCACCTCCCTAGTCGCCCCTAAACACCAATAAACATGATTGGAAAAACTATTGAATCCTAATGATACAGAAGAGTTACCCCGCTGAATCATGACCATAAACCCTCCACGCAACGCTATTGAACCGATCTCGACTACCACCCAACATGCAACCGAAAACTTGGAGCTCGCTATACGAGAAATGATCCTTCAATAACCCACTAATGATTCATGGCATGCAAAAGACGAAGGATACTCCCCGAAGATACAACCCAATGATGACATAATCACAACACAAAGATAACGTGAACCCAACATGCTATAAGATTCCAGACAAAAAGAAACTGATAGAAACAAAAAGAATCATAATTGAATACACACCCTCTGAACCACCTACTGTATCACTGGATTCCCTTGCCTCCCAAAAGAATAATCTCTACTGACATGATCAACCTTCAACGCTCGTAGTAACTCATACTTCTGGGTTGGCAAGCTCCATTGTGCCTTTCTTACACAGGCTACACTGACCCGGACCCTGCTGGCCTCTCTAACCCTTTTCAGAAATGTTGGATCTCTTCCCGAGACCCTCCATTAAATGCACCTGACTTAATCCACTCTCCCTGAGGTACCCCAAATCGATCTCCCGCCCTCGAAATTTGGGATTCATATCATTCAGGGTCTGGCACCCTCACCAACTTAATCGTCAACGGCTGAACTGCAATAGATGGAGCAAACTCTGCCCTATCCCGGGCTACAAACTACTCCCAAGACATAGTCTCCAATCCCAAAAGTGCAATAGATCGCACAATCAATCCCCAACAACTCCTTGTCATCCGATACAAGAGATCTCCTTAAATCAACCCGAACCTTAGCTCCTAAAGACTAGTGTGGAAAACACTTTCCATCTCCTTAAATCAACCCGAACTTAAAACCCTGGCAGTCCTTCCACTAATTGGCTCACCACTGCAGCCGGGACCAAACCTTGTTCCTTCCCCATGCGTGCTCATCCTCATTTTCCAAAGCATTTTTTCCCACGGCCCAAGCGTAACCAACAATTCTCCATCCCATAAGCTCTTTGATTCTCCAAGACCCTCACCTATTCGAGCATGGATCTTTTGCTTTCAGTAGTACGAGCCCAATACTACCTTGCGCACCTATTCATACTTTCCTCAGCAATCCTAGCAAATCCTCTAAGTCACCTACTCCACTTATGCATCAAATATCCACTAAATAGCAGCAAGATTCCTACCGAAGCAACTCCTAGGCTCCCAACCTCACCGAACCGCCCCACTAACTCACTGTAGCATACCCTAGGCTTTCCTAGGTTCCCAACCTCACCCTGCCATCAATTGTTGAAGAACTCCCCATGATGCCAACCATCCACCTCCAGAATATCGTCATATTCACTTAGGAGCTAACTCCCATCATTCATGAGTTCCATAAAGCACAAAGCAAGTAGCATTCGTGGCGTATCTCTCCTACCCATGAAACTATCATAGAAGATTCAGCCTACATACCACAACTCATGCTATCCACTTCCACCCTCACTGTGGGTTGCCTTACGCATGCAAATTATACACATAATAGTATCTAATAGACTGTCAAATAATAGACTCTACCTAGGACCGCAACTAGACAACAAATAGGAAATAGGGCCAAATAAATTATTCTAAGGCTATAAGATCCTAACCGTATACAAAATTTAAAGCATACACTTAGCAGGTACTAATTCCAATAGTCGTTCCTATTCGAACATAGCATCCAATATCTCCAAGGGTACAAGCATCACATATCAGGCCAATCTATCGTTGACTAATCAGCGCTAGCACGCAAGTCTACCAACTCATACAACATGAATACAAAGGCATTTCTCCTAGCCCTAACTAGCATGCGATTCACAGATATATAAATCAAGTCATAACAGATGACATATATGGGTATTCTGGGAAAGCTTTACTTAAGCTCGGCTGACTGCATGTACCACACCCTTTTCTTATCTTAGAAAGTTTCTTTTCTCAAAATATTTTTCTTTTGAAAACTTTACCAAATCCTCAGTTTGAGCTCAGACACACTCAAGAGTATGTTCGAATCCCTCAAACCAAGGCTCTGATACCAACTTGTAACGACCCAAAAATCAAGGGTATAAAATTTTATTTTTATTATAGTCAAAACAAAGATATCTTTTAAATACAAGCATTCCAAGACATTGCTAATTAAAACATTTATCAGAGTTCACATATTATGGAAACACAGGTGTGTGCGCTGCAATCAAGTCGGGCCCTTCCTTTCCAAACCAATGATAACTGAAACCATAAACAAAACTATAAGCACGAATCTTAGTGAGTTCCCCGTAACATACCACACATAATCGACAAAACCAAATAAACCATATCAATCACATAAGCCACACATATAAATCTATAAGGGTGTCGTGGACGCCCTCTAGGGTCTTACTCCAGGATGTCGTGGGCTCCCCCCAGGGTCTGATACCTATGTGCAATGGGTTCCCCATGGTCTTACATGGAATACCATGGGCTCCCCCACATGGTCTGATATCCAAGTGTCATGGGATCCCTCATGTTTATTACCTGGAATGCCATGGGCTCCCCCACATGGTCTGATATCCATGTGCCATGGGCTCCACCCAGGGTGTTCCGTGCAAGTATCACAAAGACAAATAGAAACCAAAGGCATACATATTAGGAATATCAACAATGATTCCACAATAAACATTACAATAACTGAATAGGCCGGCCTTGGTGCCTTCGAACCATTGGTATGGTGAGGAGACTCACCTCACACTGTTGAAGTCCCTCGAATAAATCTTTGGATGCTGGTACCTTGGTGCATAACCATAAATCCACCATTTGGGTGAAGAGACTCACCATTTGGGTTTCAATTCATAACCATAAATCCACCATTGGGGTAAATGGGCCATTTTACCCCTAACCTAGCTTGGCTCAAAACCAAGGCCCAAACTCACACTCTGAAGGCCCAAAAGCCAAATAATCAACCAAGGCCCAACATATGGCCCAATTGTCCAAATTAGGCTCAAACATCTACATGGTCTTACCTTAAGGCCCAACCATCTATTCTAGTCCAAACAGTTGGCATTCTAATGGTCAAATATCTCATAATCATCAAGGCCCAATTATGGCCCACTTATGGCCCAATTTTCCAAATTAGGCCCAAGCCTTTCCAATGGGCCTTATCTTAAAGCCCAATAATTTCCTTAGTCCATAAACTTGTTCCCAATTGTCCCATGAAGGCCCACAACAACTTAGTCCAAGAAATGGCCCAAACCGAGGCCCACAAATGCGAAGACCAATCTGACTGAGTACGTATGGCGTACTCAGTTGTACGTTGCGTGTATTTCTTAATGGCTTGTACGCTTTGCATACTAGCTTGTACGCCCAACGTACTTCCCTCTTAGTCCACTTTTTCCATTAACCACTTAATGCTTAACCCTTATGTCCAAACTACAGATCTGAGTCCCAAATAACGTCTAAACCCATAAAGTCACTGACTAGGTGACTTTGCATGCCCCAAAAAGACCATAGAAAATTCTACTTTCATGGAAACGGATAAAACTTCAACATAGATGGTCTTAAAATCTAAAGGCGCCAACTTTAAGGACCTTGAACAAAAACCCATAAATGGTAGAAATCAAGACCACTAGTTCTCATACTTGGGACCAAAATGAACAAAAACCCATGAATGGTAGATCTAAGACACCAATGATCAAGTTTAAAGATTTAAAACTTCATCAAGATGATAATGAGTCACAAAATCCAGATCCATAAGCTTCTCCTTGATCCCCATCTTTGTATCAAACTCCACCTTCTTGAAAATGGACCAAACACTCCCAAAAATGGACTCCATGAGCTCAAAATGCCACCATTAGTGATTAAAGACAGTTTCTAGGGTTTTAGAGGCTGGGGGCTGACTTAGAATGAAGAAGGAGGCTCAACATTATGCTTATATAGGGTACAACCCCAAGGTTAGGGTTTTCAATCTGCCCTTCGTACACCCAGCATACCTTCTCGTAAGCCCCACGTACAAGACCGCGCACCCCAACCTAGCCTCACACAAACACCATGTGTTCCTCATAGCTACGCCTCACGTAGTTCCTTCTCCTCGGTACACTCTGCATACCATCATGGTATGCCCCACGTACTAGTGTTTTTCCCAAAACCCTAATTTTTCCGAAGACCCTAACTCACTTAATACAACTCAGATTCCAACCATTGATATATCCATAGAAAGGTATTGAGACACTCAACACTATTATCAATTTCTGCCTACCATAAAATATCCCGAACTAAAATCCACTTCCCATAAAAAATCTAGATGACAATTTACCGAAATACCATTTTTCCCAAAAACTCAAACTGAATACATGAGCAACCAATATACATTATTCAACTCCAACTGGGTCCAAAAATCAAACCCTCAAGGTTCCAAAGCCTGATAATACCTAACCCTTTGATTACTAATTCAAAATGGGAATAATTTGAAACAGGATGTTACATGCTTGCTGAGTGTTGTGTGGATTTCTATAAGTTTTTCGCATGCTTTTTACCTTATCTTGTTTGTTCAGGTTAATTTCTTGGGTGCTTCTGTATTTCCTGTTGTTGTTTTTTGTGTTGATTGTGACTCTTACAATTTGTTGATAACGAGATAGTGGTCTTGTGGTTATACTAGCTTCTCTACCCTAAGAAAGGTGGTCATAATCTGGTTTAGTATAGTCACTGCTTTTTAAGAGAACACGGTTTTGTTATTATATAAGTTGTATCAGTCATGGTTGGTGAAACTCCTTCTGCATCTGGCTCTAAGAATCCAAATCATTATGATTTTGATGATACATTGTTCTTACATCCTTCTGATAATGGTCTAGTGTGAAATATTAGTTTTAAATTGACTGGTACTAATAATTTTAGGATTTGGAAGATTTCCATGACTAGAGCTTTGAAAGGTACAAATAAATTAGGTTTCGTTGATAAAATTTTCCTAAACCTGGTCAGGATGAAACTAAGATTTGTAAATGGGAACGTGTTAATGTTGTGGTACGTTCTTGGATTCTTGGCTTTATTTTTTAGTCTTTATATGCTAATCATGCTTGTAATGACATTGCTTCTGATATTTGTTCTAAACTAAGTGAAACACATTATAAGGCTGATGGTTTTGTTGTCTTCAATATACATCAAAAAGTAAACTCTTTTACTCAGAGTCGTTTATCTATCTGTGAGTATTAAAGTAAGTTTGATGCTTTATGGAAAGAGTTTGACGGGTTAGTTAATTTGACTGAATGTACATGTGAATCCTCAACTGATTTTGTTAATCACTTAAATTTAATGAAGCTAATACATTTTTTATCTAGTTTAGATGATACATTCAATCAGGTTAAAAGTCACATCTTGTTAATGGAACCTCTTTAAAATGTAAAACCTACTTTTTCAATTGTATCTGATAGGTCATATTTATGTGGTTTGGGCTAGTTTCTTTATGTATAAGTCTTGGTAGGTTTTGGTCTTGTTGTTTTTGCGTGTTTAAGCCTGTGTAGGTGTTTACAGCCATGAACCTAGTTTGTGGTTGGTCTGTCCCTATAAATAGATCTGCGTCAGTTTGGTGTCAGTGACGTTGTCAGATAGAGTTCACGGTGTGTGTGTATTGTCAAGGTGTACCAGACGTGTTTGCGGCCCTGCTATAATACGTTTCCATTGATTGATTAATTCTTTCTTCTTCTTTGTTCTTGTTCTTAATTATTCATCATATTGATCCAATTGTTTGATCACTGGTTTGGTTCCTGGATTTGGGACTCTACAATGGGTATTAGATCCAATCCAGTGTCAAACTCATTTTTGGTTTTTATATCTCAAGGACTCTCCTCTTTTTTGTGTGTGATTCAATCTTGATCGTTTGATTTCTACATTTGTTCGAGGAGTCAAGGCTATTAGGATCACAATCTGCTAATTTCATCGAAATCTAAGTGTTTACGGTTGCAATAGTTGAATTGATTACGACTGTGATCTGATATACGACCGTGAACCATTCAAAGATATTGACTGTAAACTAATATTTGACCATGATCCATCCTTTGACCGTGAAACTTTCATCCTTTGATCGTCAACTTGTGTATACGGCCGTGAACAAGTGTACGGCCGTGCACACTATATGGCCATGAACTTATTTGGTCATTAAACTATTTCCATTTGCTATTATACTTTCCTTGTTAGTTTGTTTGTTTAATAAAATTAAAAAAAACAAAAAAAATGGATTCATAAAGCTCAACAGTTCATCAAGAATTGGACACTATAATGGGAACCACTACTCAAATTCCTCGCTTACTATCCGTTGAAGGATTCACAAAATGGAAATATCGAATGGAATAGTACATCAAGATGAAAGACTTCAAAATATGGAGAAGCATCTTGAAAGGACCAGTCCGGATCACCACAACACTCGAAAATGGAGATGTCATTGACAAGGATATTGATAATCACACTGAAGAAGACTTTGAAAAGGTTGAACACCAAGAGAAAGCACTGGCTACACTCACAATGGCCTTATCCCCAGAGATTGCACAAGGTTTTAGAAAATAAACTTCAACAAAAGCTTTGTGGGAAGCATTGATTATAGTGTATGAAGGAAACGAGGACATGAAACAAAGTCGCCAAAATATGCTGAGACAAAAGTTCAATATATTCAACTACATTCTTGGAGAAACCCTAGAAACTTAACTTCAACGGTTCATCACATTGACCACTGAAATGAGTTCGGCTGGGATCTCAGTGCCAAGATCCAAAATCAACAAGAAATTTTTGAATTCTCTCCCAAAGGCATGGGATATGAATGTTGCTTTCATTAAGAAAACAAAAGATCTTAACCGACTTAGTCTGGCTGAAACCATGGCCATCATCAAAGCATGTGATCTTGATGACAAATAGAGGGAGATCAATCATGTGAACTCATACTCAACTGCAAATCTCGTAATTTCTACAAACAATGCTTTTTCATCATTTACCACTCCTCAAAGTCAAGCTTTCGCTATTCCACAACCACAAAGTCAAATGTTTACTACCCCACAAGTACAACCTTTTGTTGCTCCTCAACCACCATCTTATGTCACTTCAACCATGCAAAGTGTCCAATCGTCAATGCCTTATCCACAAGTTGCATCCTCTTCGAAAGCATCTGATCCAACTCCAACTCCTAAAGAAAGTGATGAAAACATGGCTTTAGCTATTTGCCTTTTTAACTGCTACAATGCTTTTATAGCTGGTGAGCTACCTCCACAACTATCCTTTGTTGACTAGGATCAAATCCATCCAGAGGATGTTGAAGAGATGGATATTACATGGCAAATTACTATGGCCGTTTTTAGAGCAAAGCAGTTCTCCAAGAAGACTGGCAAAAACAATTGAGGAACGAATGCTGAAAAGAAAGTGGGCTTCAGTAAGGGCAAACTTAGATGCTTCAACTGCCATGAGCCTAGCCATTTTGCCAGAGACTGCCCCAAGCCAGACAGAAGGAAAAATAGTGAAATAACAATGGTTCCCTTATGAAGCAGTAGGGGAGCTACCATCAACAACCAAAACGCTAATCTTGTTGTGGTGGCTCCGTCGTTTGACTGGAAAGAATAGATACAGGCCCTGAACATTTTAGGACCTGAAAATGCACATCTTGCCCAGATCAATGACATTCCAGAAGGAGAAGCTGAAGTAGACCCAGAAGCGTAGATGATGGAACTGCAATTCACATTTATGGTGCAGAACACTCCAGAGTCTGCAAAGCCGGAGGTTAGTGAAAACTCTAGTTCTCAATCTTGTATTAAAACCGTCAAATTTTTGCGTGATCAAATCGAGTTAATAAATCGAGAGAACGAGGACCTAAAATGTGAGAGGTATGAACTTAGGAAAGACCAGAGACCATTAAAAGAGAAATTAGAGGCCAAGACTAGAGATTTTAGGAAGTTGTAGGAAGATTACAACAAGTGTGAAAATTATAATTACATAAAGAAACAACTTGCTGCTGTCACTGAAAAACTTGACACATTGAAGATACGTTTTGAAAATGTTGATTTTAACTTTAAAAAATTTGATGTGTCAAGTGAGAAAATGGCAACAATAATTGAAAAACAAATGAAGTGGAAGGACCAAAAGCAAGTATAAATAGGTTATGAGAGTGTCCCTCCCCCATTCAATCACAATTACACTGCAAAACCTTTGACTAAGGGGGAGATTGATAGGTCATATTTATGTGGTTTGGGCTAGTTTCTTCATGTATAAGTCTTGTTAGGGTTTGGTCTTGTTGCTTTTGTGGGTTTAAGGATGTGTAGGTATTCATGGCCGTGAGCCTAGTTTGCAGTTGGTCTGTCCCTATAAATAGATGTGTGATAGTTTTGTGTCAGTGACGTTGTCAGATGAGTTCACTGTGTGTGTGTGTGTGTGTGTGTATTGTCAAGGTGTGTCAGATGTGTTTACGGCCCTGCTATAATACATGTGCATTGCTTGATTAATTATTTCTTCTTCTTTGTTCTTGTTCTTGATTATTCATCGTATTGATCCAATTGTTTGATCACTGGTTTGGTTCCTGGATTTGGGACTCTACAACAGCTTCTGTTGTCATCAGATTTCCTGAAGGTGTATTTTGGTTCTACGACAAGAAGGATATGCTTCAGTTAGGAAAATGAGATATACACTTTCTGGCTCAACATCAAATCCAGGTTGATGAAGAAATTTTTAAAGTTGTTGCTAAGGAGTATACTGCTATGAGTGCTGAAATTATCGAGAAGCAGATGTGGCTTGGGTCTATGGGGATGTCTGATGTGCTCATTGTCGAGAAAGACTGAGTCAATGCTAGCACCAAACCAAGGGGGGATTGATAGGTCATATTTATGTGTTTTGGGCAAGTTTCTTTATGTATAAGTCTTGGTAGGGTTTGGTCTTGTTGCTTTTGTGTGTTTAAGTTCGTGTAGGTGTTCACGGTCGTGAGCCTAGTTTGTGGTTGGTTTGTCCCTATAAATAGATGTGTGTCAATTTTGTGTCAGTGACGTTGTCAGATAGAGTTCGCGGTGTGTGTGTGTGTGTATTGTCAAGGTGTAACAGACATGTTTGTGGCCCTGCTATAATACGTGTGCATTACTTGATTAATTCTTTCTTCTTCTTTGTTCTTGTGCTTGATTGTTCATCATATTCATCCAATTGTTTGATTACTGGTTTGGTTCCTGGATTTGGGACTCTCGTGAGGAATCACATCAAAATGGAGGTTCCATTTCTCAGTCCTCCACTAAGTCTCAGGCTACTGCTTTTATTGGTAAATTCAATGATAAAAAACGTAATCAGTTTTGTGGAAATTCTAATCTTCAGTATAAAAATTGTGGTCTTATGGGACATACTATTGAAAGATGTTATAAATTTTGGGTTATATGCATAACATCAATCATATGGTGCACATGCCACCCTAATTACTTTGATCTAGGTTTTTCTAAGTAAACATACAACATTGAATACCAAAGCGACAAACCCTAATTAGCTAGCATAAAAATATGAAAGTCACATATGATTAGGGTTAGAAAGTTTACCTTGATTGTTATGTAGCAATAACAATCACAGACCTCCTTGATCCTGACTTCTGAAAGCCTAGTGCCTCAAATGTTGCACCTCTAATGGATTCACAAACACCACTAGCAACATCGATGAACAAGAAAGAGAGGAGAGGCACCAAAACGTCCAAGATATTCTTAAGAATGCTAAGCCATGTTTTCGGGAGCCTTAGGGGTCCTTATATAGTTGAGGCTACTAGAGTTTTCAACTTGGAAACCCTAATCCAGTTGCTTAGTCCTTAAGTAGCCCAAAGATCCTTCCAGAAGGCCCTTTAGACGATTTCTATATGGACTCCCATATAGAATTCGTCCATTGCTTCCTTATGGATCTTAAGCCCAACTCTGTAACTACCTTATAATTACAGTATCAATCCCCTTAATTTAATTAATCTCTTTTGACCAAAAAATTAATTCTTGATCAATATTAAATAAACCATATGATTTCTCTTTTAATATATTATTCATATAATATATTAATAAATCATAATTAATCCTATTTCTCCTTAATTCATCCTATCAGTTGTTAAGGTGAAGGCAACCCAAAAAGACCATGCTCATAATCGGGTCAAGTACATACCAAAATAGTTATGGGCTTAGGCACCTAATCCAACAATAAACTCATTTGTTTTCTAAAAGATTTTAAATTCAAGAATGAGTCTTAGAATATTAATAAGACATTTCCTTCTAATAATTCTATCTCTTCTGATGTTAATGGTTCTTCTAATTCTGATGTTAAAACTAACAATTCTTCTGAAAAGTTTTTTCTCACAAGTGAGCAATATACCAAGTTTCTTTGTCTTATTAATGAGAAACCTTCAATAAGTGAAGTATCTACAAATATGGCAAGTATTTGTTGTAACTCTTCTGTGTCTATTAATAGGAAGTGGATTGTTGATTCTGGTTCAAATCATCATATGACTAAAAATAATTTTAAGTTAGATAACATTGTTGATGGTTCTAAACCTGATCTTAGAATAGATTATCCTAATGGATCTTCGGCTAGGATCAACAAAATTAGGAATATGAGATTGTCTGATTCAGGTGTTCTATCTGATGTTTTTTTGTTCCCGAGTTCAATGTTAACTTGCTTTCTGTTCAAAAACTTTGTAAGTATAATAAATGTCAACTTGTCTTTTGATGAATTTAAATGTGTTATTCAGGATTCACAGTCCAAGGTGATTTTGGGGACTGTAGTGAATCAGGATGGTTGTATTATCTTGAAGACTCTTAGGTAGTGTTTGTTTTTTGTCTGCAGATCTGCGTGGCCTCTTCTGTCAACGTCGCGCGTAGACATTAGCCTTTGCAGACTGTTTGTTTTTTTCAAGACTACAGACCACGCGTAGACATTAGCCTTTGTAGACTGTTTGTTTTTTTGAAGACTGCAGACCTAAAAATGTCTGGGCGCCCTCTTCTTGGCGCAGATGTGGATCAAAGTCTTCTAACATATTCAGACATCTTCTAGTCTAAAAAAACATATATATCTTCGATTTTATAAAGTTTTTTTTTTAATTTATAATTTTTATAACTTTATTAATGATAAACAATTTGAAAAAAAAATTACAAAACTTAAAAAAAAAAAAAAAAAAAAAAACGTTCGACGATACAAACATGATATTTTTGTCAAATTATAAATAAAGATTTATTACAATAATAGTCGTTGAAGTTGTTTATATAAATATGAAAAAAAAAATCATAATATATTCTTATATTTTTTGCCAAATTTTATAAAATATTATTTAATACAATATCGTCAATTTATCGAGAAAATATTTGTAGTACGTTTTTAATGGATTTAATTGAAAAAATCGAAGTTTATTTCCATCCATTTATGTATCAAATTCTTTGATCACTAATTATAATGTTTAGTTATAACTTTGCAACCAAAGTTGTTGGTTTTTATCAAATATATACGTTAATTCATACCACTTTTATTTTTATTTTTTATACAATAATACATAAAAGTTGATCTAGATTCGTTAATTATTTATAACAAAGTGATAAAAATATTAAAAAAATCACTTTGAAGTTTTAAAAAATCAGTTTATTTAAATTTCAGTTTATTTTAGTAGCCCGCAGATGTTAAAAAAACAAACAGTCTTCTTTTTTCAGACTGCAGACATTTGGTCCACCTCTTTTACTGCAGAGGTCTACAGATGTGGTCCGCAGACTGCAGACATTTTGTCTCAGAAAAAACAAACAGCACCTTACTCTTCAGGTAATATGACATCTTTAAGTAAGGTTAATTGTTATGTTTCAAAAAATTAGTTGGCATAATAGATTGGGTCATCCTATTATCCAATCTTTAAATTCTCTTAGGCATGTTTTGTCCTTTGGGTCTAAGTCTTTCCCTCCTTGTGATGTTTTACACAAAGCTAAGCAGTCTAGGAACTCTTTCCATTTTAGTGAGCATAAGAGTGTTTCTTTAGGTGATTTAGTACATATGGATGTTTGGGGTCCTTATAGGGTTGCTACTGTTGATGGTTTCAAAGATTTCTTAACTATTATGGATGATTTCACCAGAGGTGTATGGGTATATTTGTTAAAGTCCAAAACTGAAGTTTTTTATTGGTTTTTTTGTGTTTTATAATTTCTTGAAAAATAATTTTAATTCACGTGTTAAGATTGTTAGATCAGATAAAGTTATTGAGTTTGTTAATTCTTAATTTAAAGATTCTTTTGATAAAAATGGTATTTCTCATCAAAATACTTGTATCTATACTCCACAACAGAATGGTGTTGTGGAGAGAAAACATAGACATCTTTTGAATGTAGCTAGATCTCTTTTGTTTCAGTCTGGTTTACCTCTTAAGTTCTGGGTTGAATGTCTTTTAACTGTTGTTTTTTTAATAAATAGACTTACTACTTTTGTTTTAATGTGGAAGTCCCCTTTTGAAATGATTTACAAATGTTTACCCAAATTTGAAAATTTAAGAGTGTTTGGGTGTTTATGTTTTTCTGTTAAGCAAAATATGTCAGATAAGTTTGTTGAAAGATCTGAAAATTACATTCTTATTGGTTATTCTATTGAAAAGAAAGGATATAAGTTGTATAGTCTTGATAATTCTTCTGTTTTCTTTTATAGGGATGTAATGTTCTATAAGGATTTTTTCCTTTTAAAATGAAGAAGGATTTAATTGATGAAAATTTATTTTCATTTTTTAATGATTCTGTTTTTGTTGATCCTGTATACCCAAGTCCCTATGATGAAAGTCTTCAATCATCCTATATGGATGAAGTTCCTAAAATTGGTACTCCTTTGATAAGCCACCAGACTGATGACACTAGTGCAACCATTTCTTTTGAGTTGGCTAGTGTTAGTAGCTCGGATGGCTTGGTAGAAATGTCTCAGTCTTAGGAGGTTGGTCCAGGTGTCTCTAGTTCTTCTGAGGGAAATAGTTTTGAGAATGTTGAACCATCTGGTAGTATTTATGTTAGGAGGTCTAGTAGAGAGTCTAGGATGCCTCTTAGATTTGATGATTATATTGTTGAGGGCAAGTACAAATATGGCATTGAAAAGTCTTTAAACTATGCAAATTTAAATCCTAAGAATATTTGTTTTGCTTCATACCTTAACAAAAATGTTGAGCCTAGGAATTTTTTTGAAGCTTCTACTGATTCAAAATAGGTAACTGTTGGATCATAAGTATTGGTTTATACTTTACTTTTCTAGAAAAATGTATTTTTTTGTAATGTAATATGTGTTTGCAGTTGTGTTCACGCCCCAGGTGGGTGTTTACGGCAGTGAACCCATCTACGGCCCATGTTCCCCGTATATATATATATATATATATATATATATATATATATATATATATATATATATATATATGTGTGTGTGTGTGTGTGTGTGTGTATATATATGTGTATATATATATATATATATATGTATATATGTATGTGTATATATATATATATATATATATATATATATATATATATATATATATATATATATATATATGTTAGGGTGAGAAGGGGGTGATAAGCATAAGGAGAGTGAGAGACTGTACGGCTGAGAGAGAGAGAGAGAGAGAGAAAGGAGCATAGGTGTGTGTAAGTGTGTGAATCTTGTGTAAGGGAACTTCATTCTAATCTAATCATACAAGATTATATTATTCTTCTTCTCCTGCTTCTTCATTTAGATCTGACATCCATTTGATTGGGATTTCGCACCATCAAGCGGATCTGATTGATACACAAGCAGATTTGGGACTTACAAGTGGTATCAGAGCTTAGATTGTAACAATCATTTTGGCCATATTTGGAACGTATTTGATATTATTTTTGAAGGATTTTTACGTTTTTGGATAGATATTTGAAAAATAGGGGGTTTGTTCTTTGCGTTTTTCATAAAAATGAGTTTTGGATCGAGTTTTTGGGCTTAAAAGGGTGAAAACCTTCATTTTTTGGTAACTGTTGAAGGGTTCTCAACCACCGAAAAAGGGTTCTCGGCCATACGAAGAAGGTTTCATTGTCGGGAAGAAGGGTTCACGGCCGATTCTGAAGAAGCTTTCATGGCCAGTCCTCGGTTGGTTCAGGGTCCTCGGTGTACGGCCAGACTCACATGTGTTCGGTCATACGAGTTTACGATGGAGCATCTCGTTCACGGTCTCGCACGTTTCCAGTCAGCCTCACGTTCTCGGCCAGCATCCTCGCATGCACGTTTCGTCCTCGTAAGAAGTAGCTTCTTATTAAAAAAAATTTGGGGTGGCCAAGATTCGAACTCGGGTCTCGTTTCTCATCTTTCTAGCACCTTACCACTTGATCTAGCAAGGAACAAGCTTCATTCCTCCCCAATTTAATTCATAAGGCTTTGCTGCTTCTTCCAATTTCACAATTTAGACATATTTTGCCCAAAAATCAATTTTTTTTTTTAAATCCTAAAATTTCACTTTCAACCAAAAATTTTAGTTTTTGACTTTCTAAGTTGACTTTTGACCTAAAATTTTGACTTTGAATTTAAAGTTTCACCTTTGACTTTCTAGTATAACTTTCAAATTTTTAAATTTAGCTTTTCGGTTTGAGTTTTACGTTTGATTTTTTAAACTTGACTTTTAAGGTTGACTTTTGAGTTTTTAGTCAAAGGGAAATTTTGGTAAACAATGAGTTCTTTAAACATTCCGGTCAATTGAGTTTCATGTTCTAAATCTTGTGAAGCTACAATTAAATTTTTACACGAGCAAATTGAAATGATAAAAAAGGAGAATGAGGACCTAAATATGAGGGGTACCAACTTAGAAAAGGCCAGAAACCTTTAAAAGAACAACTAGAGGCCAAGATTAGTGATTTTGATAAATTGCAAGAAGAGTACAGCAACAAATGTGTCAACTATAAATATCTTAAGAAAGAACTTGCTGCTTTAACCGAAGAGCTTGACCCATTGAAAATCTGTTTTAAAAATGCTGATTTTAACTTCAAGAAATTCGATGTGTCATGTGAAAAGGTTGAAACTATGATTGAAAAACAATTGAATTTTAAAGATAATCAAACCAAGGGTCTAGGGTATAATAGTGTGCCACCTCCCCTTAATGACAACTATCACCCACCCCTTGAGACCAATGAGGAAGAAATGCCTGCTTAGTATGGCCAAACCCCTGTCCCAGCTTCAGTTAACATTGAACCATCTGGGCCTACTAAGGTTATTCAGGTGAACGTTTCTGATGCTTCTTCTTCATATGCAGGTAAAGTAGTAGAAGATGAGAATAAGGAGGACACTATTGAACAAACGAATGTCTCCTTGAACTCTGAATTTGTTGCTTCTAATTTTGTTACTCCTAACAAACCTGCTGTTGAGAAATACATGCCACCAAAACAAGCGAAACTGACGGCTTGCTGTGTGTATGCATGTGGGAACGACCAGAATAGAGGCAAAGGTACACCACCAGGGATAGGAAGAAACAACTTCCCAATGAAGAAAAAGACAAATTTTCACTTTCAAACACCTGGACACATTGCCTGAAATTGTCCAAATCACGCATACATTCCCTACTATGCACAAGAGTGGCAAAACGCACCAAGAGGAAGATACCTGAAAAAAAGCCCTTCTAGGCCACGTTCAAACAATCAAGAGATGCTCCAGTGAAACCAAGATCAGTAAGCTCAAATTCATCTCGAAGATCGGCATCAAGTTCAAAATCAATTGTCGAGGCACCCATCCGATCCAAAAAGAAATGGGTTAAACCCAACTACAGATGGGTACCAAAGGTTGACTCTCCTAAATCTTCTAATGATTCTAATAGTTCTACATCTTCTGTTTGTGATAAGCAAGACATGTCATGGGAGAGAGTACATTGCAAATATGACAATGGTCGACCAGTTTCAAAAGAGACTGGGTTCCAAAGACCAACTGATCCCGCTCTATGTCGAAACAACTATGAAGGCATATCATCACACTTCGGTTTGTTGATAGTGGTTGTTTCAGGCACATGATAGGAGGTATCTCTCACCTGTGCAACACTCAAAACTTTGTTTGAGAGTATGTGTCCTTTGCATTAAAGGAAGAAATGGAGGGATCACACATGGGATTAATGCTTAATGACATGAAGAATTTTCGGATCTGTTCTGAGATTATGCATGCTATTCTCAGACCTTCTGGATGCAAATTCAATCGGTGACTTATGGTTTGAGTTTTCTTCTCGATACTCCTGAGTTTATCTTACAATGATTCATTTTGAAGACAATCTTTTATTTTCTTATAGTTTTTCGTTTGCAGGTATTATTTGGGAAGTGATATGTGGTATAGTGCTAAAGGGCAATTTATGATGCGTGTAATGCACTAAAGCCGTATTGTCTAGACTTTGTATTCAACGTGCTGGTAGGCACAAAGGATTCAAAAGGACTAGACTAAATTTTACCATTGAAAGGACTTGACTAATATGAACTTAGATAGTTTCATTTGGACTGACCATACGACACTCGGTTAAATTGAGTAGAGAGATAAACATGGGAGCCTGCAAGATACACTAAAAGTTAATTATCTAGAACTGTGGATCAATATTTCCTTGATGTATGGACTTATGTCCTTAATTCCGGTACTAATAGGGTAACTAGGGGTGCTGATAAAGTAGGTCTGTAGGAAATTATTTTCTTGCTTTCTATCTGTCAGTCATATGTTGCTTCCTTTGTGTGATTGGAATATATCCGGCCTGGAATACAACATATGCAACTCTATCTCTATGCATATCCTCTTCTATATGCAATTCTTCCTATATGTTAGCCATATGCTGTCCCATCTGAGCGATCAGAAGATCCGACCTGTGACACAGAATAGGCACCCTACTATCTCTCTACCCCTATCTATGTTAGTCATATGTTGTTCCCTCTGCGTGGTTGGAAGACATCTGATCTGGGATACAACATATGCACTTCTATTTCTTACTTCATTCTTAATGATTGAATACTCACCTAAAGTAAGAAGTTCTTTAGAATTTCTTAATTACCGGGGTATCTCGGGAAGTGGGGAACACGTTCTAGTGCATCTAAAATTGAACATTCAATAGGTTATCTGTAGATCTCACTGCTTAATTTAAGTGGACAACAATATCCTTGGTCGTCGTCAGCTAAATGTCCATTTAAGAAGAAAGATCACACTATCTTGTCACTTATAACATGTCCAATTTGTCAACATCCTTTGTGTCTAAGTGGATCACAATACCGGTGATTGACCAGATCTAAACATGCAAGCGTCTGCTGATAAATGATATTGAATTGCTTGACAACTTTGATCACAAATACTTTTGTTTTTATTAAATTTGTTCATAGTTTTTCTCTATGCACAAATTTAGGGGGAGAATTAAAAATTTTAAAAACCAAACAAAAATTAGAAAACCAAAAATCCAAAAATAGTGTTATTTCTGTTTTATTTTTTCAGAAAAATCCAAAAATATTTTTGTTTCTGTTTTATTTTTTCAGAAAATATGAAAAAGTCCTAAAATATTGTGTGTTAAGTTTTCTTTTAGTTTTGTTTTGTCTTGAAAAGACAATTCAGATGTAGATGAGACTCATAGAGACTGTATCGAGATTTTCGAAGCCAAAGCTTCATCCGTGATCATCAAAGAATTCTCATTCGAAGGAGCAAGAAATGAAGACTATTCTTTCAACATTCAATCCTTCAACCCAAGAAGCAAGGTGAAGCTGCAATTAAAGATTATGTGATGGATTGCATTGAAGCCTCTTCAATCAGTCTGTTGCTATCATTGAACCTGATGAAGTGATCCAGAAGATTAGTTCTCTCTGATATTCTCTCTGAATATTCTCAAGCTAAAGGTGCTATCTTTCAAGAATCTCACATCAAGCCTCCTCACCCAATGTGTGTTCAACGCCAAATTCTGAAGAAAAGCCCAACTGATCAAGATCAAGTCATTTATTGAAGATTCATCAAGTTCATCTTGAAGCTGTGAAGAAATCGAAGATAAACGCTGAAGCTAACCTCCAAATGAAGATTGATAAGAAAAGTCAGCTACTTTTTAGGGGGATCTTGTTGGGTCAATTAGAAAAGAAAGCTAAAAACCAAGGGGGAGATTGTTGGATCAAAAATATTGGTTTATACTTTACTTTTCTTGGAAAATGCATTTTTCTGTAAATTAATATGTGTTTACAGTTGTGTTCACAGCCCAGGTGGGTGTTTATAACCATCAACTAGTTCACGGTCGTGAACCCATCTACGGCCCATGTTCCCTATATATATATATATATATATATATATATATATATATATATATATATATATATATATATATATATATATATATATATATATATATATATATATAAGTTAGGGGTGAGGAGGGGCTGATAAGCATAAGGAGAGTGAGAGAGTGTACGGCTGAGAGAGAGTGAGAGACAGAGAGAGAAAGAGAGAGAGAGAAAGAAAGAGACGGAAAGGAACATAAGTGTGTGTAAGTGCATGAATCTTGTTTAAAGGAACTTCATTCTAATCAAATCATACAAGATTCATATTCTTCTTCTTCATTTAGATCTGGCACCATCCGCTTGATTGGGATTCCGCGCCATCAAGCAGATCTGATTGATACACAAACAGATTTGGGACTTACAAGTGGTATCAGAGCTTGGATTGTATCAATCATTTTGGCCATATCTGGAGCGTATTTGCTCTTATTTTTGAAGTATTTTTGCATTTTTGGATAGATCATTGAAAAATAGGGGATGTTTGTTCTTCATATATTTGATAAAAACAAGTTTTGGAGCAAAAAAGGTGAAAAATGTCGTTTTTTTTGTAACTGTTGAAGGATAAAATGTTGAAAGAATAGTCTTCATGTTTTTCTCCTTCGAATGAGAATTCTTCAATGATCAAGGATGAAGCTTTGGCTCAGAAATCTCGATATAGTCTCCATTAGTCTCATCTACATATGAATTATCTTTTCAAGACAAAATAAAATTAAAAGAAAACTTAGCACACAATATTTTTGTATTTTTTCATATTTTCTGAAAAAAATAAAACAGAAACAAAAATATTTTTGGATTTTTGGATTTTTCTGAACAAGAAAAAAACAGAAATAACACTATTTTTGGATTTTTAATTTTCTGATTTTTTTTTTATTTTTGAATTTGTGTAAGGGAACTTCATTCTAATCAAATCATACAAGATTCGTATTATTGTTCTTCTCCTTCTTCTTCATTTAGATCTGGCATCATCCGATTGATTGGGATTCTGCACCATCAAGCGGATCTGATTGACACACAAGTAGATTTGGAACTTACAGTAACTGCAATGAATGAGGAAATGGAGGCTTTGCATCGAAATATACCCTGTGAAATTACAAATTTGCCTTCTAATCAGAAACCCATGGGGTGTAAATGCATATACAAAATTAAGTATAAAGCTAATGGAGAGGTAGAAAGGTATAATCCAGACTTGCGGCTAAAGGTTATAGTCAGAAAGAAGGTATTGACTATGAGGATATTTTTTTTCCTTTAGCCAAGATGGTCACTATTAGAGTTGTTTTTACTTTAGTTATTAATAATTCTTGGAAGTTATATCAAATTGATGTTAATAACGCCTTCCTTTATGGGAGTCTTGATGAAGATGTTTATATTAACCTTCCTCAAGGGTATCACGCTCCTGGTGATACTCTTTTTAATAAATTGTTAAAATCATTATATGGTTTAAAACAGGCTCCTAGAAAGTGAAATGAAAAACTTTGTTCTTCTTTGTTTGAGTTTGATTTTGTACAAATCATAAATGATTATTCTTTATTTATTAGAAATAAAGGTGGTACTATTGTTGTTTTGCTTGTGTACGTTGACGATATTGTTATAACAGGTAATTGTGAACTTAAGGTTACTAAAGTAAAAGATTTCGTGAAGTCCAAATATTTGATTAATTATTTAGGGAAATTAAAACTATTTTTAGGAATTGAAGTTATTGATAAATTTGATGGAATTTGTTTAACTCAACGCAAGTATTGTTTGGAATTAATTCATGAGTTTGGGAAGTTACCCTATAAGCCAGTTAAAACTCATTTAGATTTAAATTTTAATATTTCTAAAAAAGAAATTGATGATAAGGATGTTTCGTTAAGTAATATAACTGAATATCAAAAACTTATAGGCAAGTGAATTTACTTGAATATAACTAGGCATGACATATCTTTTACTGTTCAAACCCTTAGTCAATTTATGCATTCTCCGAGGAAGTCTCATTTGGATATTGCAATGCGTGTTTTATGATATTTAAAACAAAACCCTGGTAGAGGCGTTGGTTTTTATAAAAAAAAAACAAATCTCTTGGAAGAGTAAAAAACAAGACATTGTATACAGATCTTCTATTGAGACTAAATATAGGGCTTTGGCTTCTGTTACTTGTGAACTAGTAACGCTTAGTTTCCGGTATGAACTTATCTATCCAGTTGTTAAATTTTCCTTTTTGAACTCAACATGTTGGAAGTTTCAACACGACGTGTAATGATGACTTTGGTCGTGGAGATTAATGAACAACCACGACAAGTCGAGGTGCCTCAACTCGGCGTGTTGTCATCTGGGAAGGAAACCCTAATTTTTAGGGTGTTGCATCCTATTTAAAGGCCTTAAGTCCCTTGGTTGGCCTCCTTACCAGCCTCCTATGTCCAGAAACCCTAAAATCGAGCATCATCTTCCATTATTTGCGTGTGTGATCTTATGAAGAGCCTTGAGTGTTCATTTTAGGTGCATTTTGAAGGAGCTAAGGAATTAGGAGTTGCTTAGCTTGAAGAAGAAGTCTTGGATCCAGAATCACTATCTTATTTGCCAAGTTTTTGAGGTATCAAGTTCATACCTTGCTTAAGGGTTTCCTAGATCTCCTCTTGGGTTAGATTGTATGCTTTTAGCCACGGATGGGTGGATGATGGGGGATTAGGACGTCCCAAATGTTTATTCATACAGATCTAAGATCTATATGAACTCTGTTGGCATAAAGGTGCCAAATTTATGGTCTTAAGGGCTTCATTCATTCAATAAGTCCTTCTTTCGGCCTCTTTTGAGCATTTGAGCCCCACATAGTCATGCATGAACGTAATATTGGAAAATTTACGTGGCCATTCAGCTTTATAGGACCAGATCTGCATTTTGGGGCTTTGTCTTTTGTGATTAAGTGATCAATGATTAAGCCCTCACCCATTTTAAGCCTAGGGTTGGGGTTTTGGACCTATTTGGTGGTTCCTAGGGATAAAGTTGGAAACTTTACCCTTCTAGATGCCATTTTAGTTGATATATGAGTTTTGGAAGCTCTAAGATTCTATTATGTCAACTTAAGGTATTAAGATGTTAGGCTTCTGGCAAACTCGGGGTGTTTATTGATAAACACAACGAGTTGATTTGGTTTCTCCCCGGCCTTGCAGTTAGTGGGGAAACATGGCGACTTAAAGGACAACTCGGAATTTTGGGTCAACTCGGGACGTTGACTTTGACTTTGGACTTTAGTCTTTCACCAAGTTTGACCTATAATGGGCTTTGGGGCATTTTGAGTTGTATTTAAGGATTTGTTTCTGTTTAGGAGTTGAGTAGAGCCGATATTCGGAGTTGGGACCTGTTCAACGATCATTATGTATTTGAGGTGAGTTTCCTCACTGGGTTGAGTGGGTGGAAGGCACCAATGCCGACCCATGTTTATGTTATGTTATGTTTGTATGCTAGCTGTCTTTGTGACTCTTGCATGTGTATGTGTTTATAAGCTTTCCGGACTAAGGCCCGATGCTGGGCGGGGCCCGATGACTATTTGTATGTTATGTATCTATATGATTATTGCATGTGTATGTGTTTATTTGATATATGTTATTTGTATGTTGGGCGGTGCCCATTCTATTACCGAGCTCAATTTGATGTCGGGCGGGACCCGATGTCGGACGGGGTCCGATGATAGGGCGAGGCCCACTATATGTTTATTATATGTATGGTTTGTGGTATTTTGGGGGAACTCGCTAAGCTTTGTGCTTACCATTTTCAGTTTATGTTTTAGGTACTTCAGGTTGTAAAGGGAAGAGCTCGTGATGACTGCATCGCACACACCATTGGGATTCTGTATATGATGTTTTACTCTGATTTTATGACAATGGATACATTCGTTTTTATTTGAATGTTTGGATGATATTGGAAAATACTATTTTATCTATTATTAAAAATGAAATTTTTGGGACATATTTTTGGATGTTACAAGTTGATATTAGAGCCTTGGTTTGAGGGATTTCGGGTAAACTCTCGGGTGTGTCTAAACTCCAACTAAGGACTTGGTAAAAAATTTCAAAAGAAAAACATTTTTTTTCAAAAAGGATTTCTAAAAGATAAAAAGGGTGTGGTGCATGCAATCAACGAATCTCAAGTAAGTTATCCTAAAAGACCCATGCATGTTTATGATATGTTTTTAATTGTGAATATGTAAACCGCATGCTAGATCAAGGCTAAGGATCTACGAGAGATGCCTTTGTATGTCTGCTTTTTGAGCTTATAGACTTGTATGCTAGTGCTGATTTGACAGTAATAGAATGGCATGATTAGATTATGTTATGTTCTGATTACTTGATGCTCGAATGCTACTTGCTTTGTGCTTTTAGGAGTTTTTGCTAGTTTCAGTTGATTAGTAAGCGAATATGCTAAGTTACATATTATGGCAACTAAATAATTTTAGAAGGTTAGGTTTAACTTTATTACGCAACTCTTGTTTGAGTCCAACCGTTGTAGTGAGAGACCTTTCATTCAAAGAATTATCTAGTTTTTGTAAAATGAAATTGTATTCGCAAGCCATTTAGAGGGGGTTAGTGTGAAGAAGAGGGCACTTCTAGTTCCGTAGTAATTGGTGGAGGAGGAGATGAAGAAGGCCCGATACCAGGGGATGCTGAGGAATGATATTCGGCAATTTGTTAGCCGATCCAGCTGCAAGACTCTTGAAGATATGATAGCGAGGGCTAGGGAGAGGGAGATTGACTTGGTGATGGAGAAGAAGAGGAAGCCAGATTTTGTGTCGAGTGTTGAGGGTTCGGGAAAAGGCCTAAGCTATCTGATTCTAGACCAAGAGGCCAGCATGGCTGTAGCCGTTGTGGCAAGGGTGGCAAGATGCATGAGGGGACGTGTAGAGTGGGGGTTCTGGCTGCTTCAAGTGCGGCCAGACTGTTGCCACTCCCACCACTCTGGTATCTGATCTGATTTACTTTCAGTTCAATCAGAGGGGCCACAACAAGGCCCAATGTCCGAGTTTTCCTATGGTAGGACCGGTGATGGAACCTGCCCCTGCGACTTTGAGGATTATTGACAGCCGTCAGGGTCGGGCAGATGCGCCAGCGGCAAAGAGCAGGGCTTTACAGCTAACGGTGGAGGAGGCGTGTGTAGCTCCTGATGTTGTTACGGGTATGTATCTTCTCCTTATCTCTTAATTTATATTAATTTGTTGCTTATGTTTATGTGTTTTATTTTAGGATCATTCTGTTGGATTAATGTCTAAGTCCATAACTATAATTGGTAAGACTTGACCCGACCCGGCATGGTCCATTTGGGTTGCATACCATCATGCACTTGGATAGACTATAATGAGAGAAATAAGACACTTATGGTTATTAATATATTATAAGTTCTAGTATATTAATAATAAGAATAATAAGATTATTTAATTAGTATTGATCAAGAATTAATCTAGGATTAATTAAGTGATCAAAAGAAGGCTAATTAAATATATGGGTTGATTGTGTAAATCATCCATATTTGTATAGTGGGCTAATGCTCCATGGATAATCAAGTTGGGCTAAAACCCATAGGATGGTCCATGGATGCTCCATGGTGTATTTGTACCCATGGATCATGGAAATGAAAGGCCATGTCAATTAGGGTTTACATGGTGTAACCCTAACTATATAAGCATCTTATTCTTGACCAAAATTAGCCACTAGAGTGTGAAGTGAAAGGGCTAGCCGATTTCATGAGTTGTAGAGTTCTCTCAAGTTAGTCCAAGTGTTTTGCTGATTGTGATTCCATTTGAGGCTTCCACAATATTGGGGCTAAGCTCTTAAAGCTTGAAGACATCAAGCTACATCAAAAGAGGTATGTATTCTATCTTGCTAAGTCATTGTTTTGTATGCTAGATTAGGATTATACCTTGGATGTTCTTATTTGCATGTATAATAGAGAAAACATAGATCGAAGGTATTTAGGGTTGCATGTACACTTGGGAGTGTTAGAATGCTCAAAATCCAACAGTGGTATCAGAGCCTAGGCTTGTTTTCTCGTTATACCTGCAATAGAAGCTGAAAAAACGAATTTGGTGCTGTCTGATCATCAGACTCGGCGAGTCCATCAGGAGACTCGGCCAGTCCATGCCTAAAAAGTGATCAAATCGATCCAACTCACCGAGTTGGTTCATGCACTCGACGAGTTGGACCCCCAGACAACATATTTTCGAGTTTTTTGGCTAGAAATGGACTAAGAACATTACCCTAAGTTGTTTTTGAACTTATAAACTTGTTTTTTTATGTGGTAATGTTCATGCTAATCCATTTTCAAAGATAATTGTCAATAGATTCATGTTTTGTATTAGTTTAAGGTTTAGACTAATTACATGAAAAAGTTTGATTTGAATTATCTTGTACTTATGAGTTGCTTAGATTAATAAAAATGTTGAGTGAAATAGTTGTTTTCAATCCATTTTAATCTAAGAGTTAAGTATAAAATGTGTTTGTGTAACTTGTCCTCAAGTTACATGAAAAGTCACATTAAAGACTCATAAAATTCATAAAAGTTGGCAATGGTTACAAAATGAAGAGTCTTGTGTCATTGAATAATTTTTATGACTCCATAACTTGTCCTCAAGTTATGGAAGTTCAAGAGTCACTTCATTAAAGAAAAATATGTAACCATAATTAAATCCATAAGTTATAAAATAAAGAAAAAGTTAGTTCTTTTATTAGTTTAAAGTCTTCCATAACTTGTCCTCAAGTTATGGAACTTGAAGAGTTTTTGGATTAAAACTACTTTAAACACATAAGTTATGGAATTAATTAGTTTTGAATAGTTTCAAAACTTGCCCTCAAGTTTTGGAATTTGAAAAGTTTTCAAGTATGAATACTTTAATTCCAAGTTAGCCCTTAGAATTTTAAAAGTTAAAATTCAACCCTTATACTTTATAATATTATAAGTTAATAATATATATATGTATAAGAGTAAAGTCAGTCTTACCGCTAGTACGCCTCATTTACGAAGCCGGTCTATAAGGTGGGTATAAGGTTGTTGCCTATAAAATGGCAACTTAATGGGTGTCCACTCTCACCCACCGCTTGCTTGACTGGTGGAGGGTCGTTAGCCGAACGGGTTTGACAAGACTAGAATTCTCCCTTCATTAAAAGTATTAATGATAATACTAAGTAACTAAACTCTTAATAATACCCAATCTTAGTTACTTAGGAAAAATGTGAATAAGGTGCTAACCCATGAAATTACACTTTACACTTTGTCCAAGTCGTTAGTGGAGCGTGTGTGGTTAACCGGCACACTAACTTGGACTTAACAAGGTAGGTAAAGGGTGACTTAATATTTATCATAGTATTGATGGAGCGTGTGTGGTTAACCGGCACATCGATTGAGGGGTAATTTATTAAGGGTACCAAGTGATTTGCATGGTTACTTCACACCTTGTTTTGTGATCCTCGGCATCCCAGTCACAAAACCTGAAGGGCACACTCGAGATTGAAACATGCCTTTGAACAGTTCAATGAATCTCAAAGATCTAGGAGTTTCAAAACCAATTAAAACCTAATAATAAATTTCGTTTATCTTGGTGGAAATTGGTGAATCGTCATTCACCTACCTTCAAATATTTTATAGCTTGGATTACGGCATACCTCTTCTAAGTTATAAAATAGTTTGTTGGGTCCTAGCCTTAATATTTCATATTGGGTGTCATATTAAGGACTTTAAATCAACTATCTTGAATATCTCCCAAAAGATGTCTGGTTTAGGCACCTATGATCTTCCCAAATCTTTTGAAACGAGGTTTCCTAAATGAAGATGATGTCCCATGGATATCATACTTCTTTCACCTCCTCCAATTAATCTCCCTAACCCACAAGTTCTTGAAAAGTTTAAGGTCACTCAGGCCCTATTGGCAAGGCAAGGTCTAGGTGTGGTCACATCTTGGAGATGTAGTCACATATTGACAAGCCGGGAGAGTTGGGTGTCAAAGTCTTGAGAAAGTTGGTAGTTCAATCACTTTCTAAGTCACATAGTGAGTTCCTTTGGGACACCTATGAAACAGACTATGACAAGACCCTTAATGATCTTATCTATTTGTTAAGATCAACTTCCTTAAAAATTGATGGACATTGACAATAGTGACACAGGAAATCCCGGAAAGCATTCTCTTCCCAATGGAAAGGGATCGGCCATAGTCAACTCGGTTGACCAAATGGTAAAGAGAAAAGCTAAGTCTGTGATAGTCCCGTGTACCATTATCAAAGGGTCCATATGGTTATATTGCCAAAGGAAGGGACATTGGTTACGAATCTGCCAGATTTACCTAAGGATGTTAAAGTCAATAAGTTTGACTATACTTCAGGTAAAGTCCACTATCTAACTCTGTTAAGTTTCTATTATGAGATTATTGATACATGATGTGACTGGGTCACATGGTGATGTTTTAAGAATCAAAGAAAAGTGAAGAAACTTAAAGAAAGAATATGCTGAATCTGATCGCGTAGATGGTTTTCTATCGCATAGTTTGAAGATCGGATTCTTGAGCTACTTCTTTGGAGTTATGAGATATTGCTTAGGAATAGATAACAACAAGTTTTCATATGGATTGTAAGGATAAGTTTTTTCGGCAAAAGTTTTAAAATAAAAGGAAATTTTTGATTTTATTTATTTTAAAATATCCTTACAATGGCATTTGAGGAAAATTGTTGCTTATAAGATTCCATTAATAGCAAGAGTGGAAATATGAAATTGATTCTTTCATTTGTGGTAATGTCTAAATTTATCAAATAAGGAAAGATTCTCATCAACAAAGTTTCAATTGGACCGGGACTTGGAATCACGCAAGTTGTATTGCATGATGAATGAGAACTTTCAAGTATTGGAAAAATCAAGACTAATTACTCGTTCACATGGATGTGTGAGTCAAGTAATGGACTAAGGGATCGAGTACACATTCTTGTGCACTGATTAAGTCCACCACAAAAGATTGATAAGACTATTCGTCATAGTTTACTAAAGCTCAGTAAATATGATTATACTTACAAGCTTAAGTGTAACTCTGAGACATTGGATAAGGTTCCAATGTATGGCAGAGCGAATAAGAAGAATCAAAATGGAAGAAGGATAAAAGTTTCTCAAATCTGAAAAGATGGGAGAGTACTTTAGTATCAGTTTTGTGATCATCTTAATGATTAAGAAACCATAGCACAATTAGTTCTCTAAGGAAATCTTAGTGCATTCTTATGACTAAGAAGAGGAACTTGAATTGTTGAAATGGTTAAATCAAGAAGATGAGTCATACTTCGTTCTAATACAAGTCTTAGATTCATACTCCAAGATTGTTATTTGAGTGACATGTCTTAAAGAAGGTTTAAAACACTTTTCAAATGTAAGAGTAAAAGTTTTCTACTCTTGGACATTTGAAATTGGTAAGTTGTGATGTTTTGGATAAAACAAAGACCAACTTAGGCCAATCGTGTGAAGTGTTTGCCTTGATTAGAATCCGCACTATCTCTTGGATGTTTGACAAGGGAGTCTTATATGTCAAGAGGACAGTGGGAGTCTTAAAGGTCTTGAAAGTCTCAAGAACTAATCAAGAATAGAACCTAAAGTTCTTCACTAGCACACGACTTGAGGTTTATAACCTATCGTGTTGACATATTCTATGCCCATTCCAGTTAAAGTTGGCTTTGCATATGAGTTCTTAGAGTTCTCAATTGGTTGCATAACAACTTGGAAGCAATGGCAGGCCCTTGAGCTGTCAGGTGGCAAGAAGTTAAGATTGAGTTCAATCCATATGGTTTTGGATTTGTGATTATCTTTGTCTTGTGATTATGGTTTTGACAAATTCATATGGGTAGGAACTCATACACCATATAAATCTAAGTGTCATAAGGTTTCTCTCCGATTCAGGAAAATGATGGTGAGGAAACGCTTTCACTAAGTAGATTTTACGTAGATATCAATTGTGTTATTTGCATTTTCAAAAGTCGTTAGTGGAGCGCGTGTGGTTAACCGGCACACTAACATGGACTTGTGAGAAATGGAAAATGCCTAAGCAATTGAGACTATGATTACGGTATCCCTTTTCATGGTTCTTGAAATTGCTTAGACACACAGGTGAGCTATCTATGGAAAGGGTGTATGAATCTAAATTTCAGACTGTCCAGCTGATTTCTGAGTACATGTCAAAGCTAGTGGGAGCATAAGTGTTATGCTAATAATCATCATGTTAGTGGGAGCATGATAATTATGATAAGTATTGCAAGTTAGCAATGTTAATTATAGAAAACAAAAGTTTCAATTGGGAAAGAATTGTTTTGCTATAATTAAGGGAGAGGAAATTATACTTCATCTCAAATCTATAAGCTTAGATTGTGAGGTTTTAATCATTTAGTCAAGGATATATATATGAATTTCATGTTGGAATGGCTCAACATAAGGAAATTCTGTATATGGGTCCATTATTTGCGTTCTAAAATTCGATTATGATTACGGCATCCCTTTTCATAATCTGAATTATGAGAACTTGGCAAATTGAAATGGAAATATTATAGCAAAAGACTGGTTTAGTCTTTATGAAAGACATCATGAATCGTGTCCCATATGCTTCGGATATAGGATCGATTACATGTGCTATATTCATCCGTTCTAAAATTTTCCAAATGCCTGGGGCATTAAGAAGGGAAAAGGTTTAGAACTGGATATGACTAAAAGGATTAAACAATTGTCGAGGACAATCTAAGGTTTACCAAAGATTGGTTGCTCAAGGACAGTTGGAAGTATAGTGATAATTCTGGAAGGACCATATTGACATAATCTGGAAGGAGGCAACTCTTGTTCAGAAGTGATAGTCAAAATGGAATCTGGAAATGTTTCAAAGTTAGAATTTTCAATCTGTGTAAGATTAAGGAAACTTAATGCAAGAAGAATATTTCCAAGGAGTTGATCTCCTTTGGAATGCTCTGTAATGATTGTTGTCAAGTCTTTTTGATTTTGTACATAATCATTACAAGAAGATCAATGCATATGAGTTTAGAATCTAACAGATTTCAGTAAATGGCATGAATTTGGAATTCTTGCATTTGCAGTAAGGATTTGGGAGTGTGAAAAGAGAATCATTGAAGTTATGCTCAATTGATCTAGTTCACAAAGTAAAGATCATAGATAAACATAGTATGCATACTTGGTGTGTGGCATGACTAGTGTTTAAGAAAACATAGTGTACATGCTTGGAGCATGGGACAACTATTATTTTAAATTCAAGAATAAAGTTGATAGCTGAAACAGTATACAATGAATAATGTGTAATCATATGGTGATAAATAAAAGGTGTTTTATTTATGTTCAAAGGGTTGATACCATATTGGATTCAATTATTATTGTGTTTCATTTTGCATGTTTTGACTTCCCGAATAAACTAGGTTATTCTTCCGGAATGACTAAGTTATTCAAACCATCCACAATCGGTCATATGTTGGAAGTAGATACGAATTAAGACTGTCATGATGGGTTGTAGAGGTCTAAGGTGTTAGACAAGGCTACAACAATCATCAGTGCTCATAAGTTCTGAGTATTGGATTCAACCCGCGCTCATTGGAATCACTTCATGGATTTTATCACGAGTGATCATGAGACGATAATATCTTATATTCTTCAAACCTAGAGATATGAGTTGTTACTATGAGTTGATAGTACATTGATTGCACGTAAACGCATACGGTAACTCGGTGTTATAAAACGTGCCTTTGTGTATGATTCAACAAGTAGTAGAACAAGCCATATGAGTCGAAGTTTATCCGTTCCTTTTACCTTCGGGATAAAAGCGATATCTGTGGGCCCCTCGATGATTTGATGATGACAAATGGAAGTGCTCGGCCGGGCCAGGACTGATGTGATTTGTTCAATTAGTCAGTCGTCATAAATCGCAAATCGGGAAACAACAAATGGACAGAGAGAATGATTATAATCCATGTCTCAGTCCATATGATATCAGAATGGAGCAATATATATTCCCTTATCTAATGGACAAGTCACTGACAAAGGTTAGAGTTCATCTACAAGGTCAGAGTTCGACAGAAGCTTTTGAGAGCTACGATTGCCAGTTAGGTTTGAAGTCATACGCAATAATAGTTTTAGACTTATCCAAGTGGGAGACTGTTGGATTAATGTCTAAGTCCATAACTATAATTGGTAAGACTTGACCCGACCCGGCATGGTCCATTTGGGTTGCATACCATCATGCACTTGGATAGACTATAATGAGAGAAATAAGACACTTATGGTTATTAATATATTATAAGTTCTAGTATATTAATAATAAGAATAATAAGATTATTTAATTAGTATTGATCAAGAATTAATCTAGGATTAATTAAGTGATCAAAAGAAGGCTAATTAAATATATGGGTTGATTGTGTAAATCATCCATACTTGTATAGTGGGCTAACGCTCCATGGATAATCAAGTTGGGCTAAAACCCATAGGATGGTCCATGGATGCTCCATGGTGTATTTGTACCCATGGATCATGGAAATGAAAGGCCATGTCAATTAGGGTTTACATGGTGTAACCCTAACTATATAAGCATCTTATTCTTGACCAAAATTGGCCACTAGAGTGTGAAGTGAAAGGGCTAGCCGATTTCATGAGTTGTAGAGTTCTCTCAAGTTAGTCCAAGTGTTTTGCTGATTGTGATTCCATTTGAGGCTTCCACAATATTGGGGCTAAGCTCTTAAAGCTTGAAGACATCAAGCTACATCAAAAGAGGTATGTATTCTATCTTGCTAAGTCATTGTTTTGTATGCTAGATTAGGATTATACCTTGGATGTTCTTATTTGCATGTATAATAGAGAAAACATAGATCCAAGGTATTTAGGGTTGCATGTACACTTAGGAGTGTTAGAATGCTCAAAATCCAACACATTCCTCATGAACGGTATCTCTGCCCTGGTATTATTTGATTCGGGGTTACCCGATCTTTCGTATCTTTGCGCTTAGCAGGAGATTTGCTGGAGATTTGGGGCAGTTGGATCGCCCTCTTGATGTGGAGATTGTCGATGATAGGATGGTCAGGGTTGCGAGGATTCATCGGGATTGTACCCTTCAGGTTTTCAGTGAGCGGTATCCAGTTGATCTGGTTCCCATTCCTCTACGTGGGAACAAGGTCATCGTGGGCATGGACTGGTTGAGCCCTAATGGGTTGGTGATCAACTGTGAGCAGCAGTTAGTACGGGTTCGGACCTCAAGTGGGGGAGAGTTGGCGATTCAGGGTGAGAGACCGCAATGTGGGCCGATTATGTGTTCAGGAGTGAGGGCCAGACGTTATCTTCATCAGGGTTGTTCGAGTTTTTTCGCCTATGTTATGGATACTCGGGATAAGGGTAAGGAGATAGTGGATGATGTGCCAGTTGTGGAGGATTATCCGGATGTGTTCCCAGAGGATTTGCCAAGACTACCTCCAGAGAGGCATGTAGAGTTTAGATTGATTTGGTTCCAGGTGTGGCCCCGATAGCCCAAGCACCGTATTGGATGACTCCTCCAGAAATGCATGAGTTGTCTACACAGTTGCAAGAGTTGTTAGACAAGGGATTTATTTGAATGAGTAGTTCCCCTTGGGGTGCCCCAATTTTTTTTGTGAGGAAGAAGGGTGGGTCTCATCGCATGTGTATTGACTATCGAGAGTTAAAAACTATGAAGAACCATTATCCCCTTCCGAGGATTGATGATCTTTTCGACCAGCTTTAGGGTGCATCTTGGTTCCCCAAGATTGATTTGCATTCGGGTTATCATTAGATGCAAGTCAGGAACGAGGATATACAAAAGACAACATTTCAGACTCGATACGGCCATTATGAGTACGTGGTGATGCCTTTCGGGCCCACCAATTCTCAAGTAGCGTTCATGGATTTCATGAACCGCATGTGCAGACCGATGTTGGATCGGTTTGTGATAGTCTTTATTGATGATATATTGGTTTATTCCAAGACTGGGTAGCGGCTTGAAGAGCATTTAAGGGAGGTACTGAAGACTTTGAGGAGAGAGAGACTCTTCGTGAAGTTCTCCAAGTGCAAGTTCTAGTTGCGCGAGGTACAGTTTCTGGGGCACCTTATCAACCAGAAGGGTATTTTTGTCGATCCGGCCAAGGTCGAGGCTGTGATGCAGTGGGAGGTTCCAAAGTCTCCATCTAAGATTCGGAGTTTTCTTTGGTTGACTGGTTATTATCGGAGATTCATCCAAGATTGTTGTTCCATTGACCCGACTGACCAAGAAATCGGTGACATTTCACTGGGGGCCTGAGCAGCAGGCAGCTTTCGAGACTCTTAGACATCGGTTGTGTGAGGCACCGATTTTGACCTTACCGGAGGGTGTCGATGATTTTGTGGTCTATTGTGATGCCTTGATCATGGGTTTGGGTGCAGTATTGATGCAGCGGGGTCTCATGATCGCTTACACTAGGAGGCAGTTGAAGCCTCATGAGGCGAATTATCCGACACATGATTTGGAGCTGGGGGCTGTGGTTTTCACCCTCAAGATGTAACACCCGGAATCCAGAAGGCTAATTAAGGTAATAAATCTTCAATCAAGAGGGCAACTCATCGAGTTCAAGGGTGAGAACTCGATGTGTGTGAACGTTTAGGTACGTGAGAATTTAAAGACCAACTCGACGAGTTGGAGAGGACCAACTCGACGAGTTAGACGGGGTTTGGGAAACCCTAGATCTGGGATTTTGCACCCTATTTAAACACCTTAAGCTTTAGGGTTTGGCCTCATTACCAGCCTCCACTGTCCTAACCATAGTTCTCGAACCCTAATGCTATTGTGAGTGATTGTTAGCCATTTTGAGTGTTCTTGTGGGTGTTTGAAGCTCATGTAAGGAAGGAAAGCTTGAAGGAATAAGGAAGAGTTGCTAGATCCAGAAACCTCACTCCATTTTCGTCACTTTCTAGTAATCAAGTCTCAAACTTGCCTAATAGTTGATTAGATCCCCTTCTTAGCACCTTTTGCTTGTTTTTGGTCCAAATGATATGGTTCTTGAGAGTTGGACGTCACAAACGGAAAGCACTTCAGATCTAGAGTCTTGAAGGACTTTCATGGCATAAAGGGGCCAACCTTATGGCCATGGAAGTCCCACACAATCTTTAAACCATCATTTTGGCCGTTTGAGCTTCTAATGGTCGTGCATGTAGAGAATACTGGGAACTTTACGTGATGTTTTTGTCCTTATGGTTCAGATCTATGACCTCATGGCCTACTGTTGAATCATGAAGTGGCCCTCTTAAACTTCTTCTACTGCAGCCCTCAAGGATCCGCAGTCAAGCTTTCATCAGCAGCCTCATCCGAAGTCATCTAACCAACTGCAGTCTTATTTATTTCTTACTTAGTTGAGCTTTATCTACTTTTCTGTAATACTTTCTATTGTCCAGTATGCCTTGCATGGCTACTCTTAGAGATTTGATCCAATGTAATTCTTGAGTCTCTATATATTGATCTCATTCTTTCACAATTAAATACATCAACCTGAACAATCTTCAAGTCTATCAATTACATCTCTCTATTACGCATCTCTTATTTCTTCTTACACTCTAGTTCCTCTCGAACATAAATGAATATTATTTCTCTTCAGAGCAAGTCATTCGTTTCTTTATCACTAAGCTTCATCTCGGTCACTAACTTGGTCTGAATGCATTCCATGTTATGAATCAACTTATGAGTATACTTGATATATTACCTGTTGTCATTTATATTTCCTTACATTTTCACAACTAACTCTCTAACCATCTAACTCGTTAACTTATTATTGTTGAGCTTTTAGATCCTTTGAGATTAACTATTCCGCAATTATACTTTTTTCTAACGTTTGTTCAAGTGTGTCTCAAGTTTTTCTATCAACACCTACCTTATAGTTTTTGTGGTTTTCGAATAAGACCTTGGCCCTTTTTGGGTTAGGGTTTGAGCTTATTCTCTTTAGGTAGGGATTAATGGGTAATGTTGGAAACTTTACCCTTCTAAAAGGTATTTCCAGTCTAGATCTAGAGTATTGGGTTCAGATCTCAAGGACAAAGGCTTAATGCATTAAGAAGGAGTAAACAGACTGAAGAACTTGTCGAGTTCTTGAAGGAACTCGGCGAGTTGATGTGAATATGACCCGATTCTGTTAAAAGGGAAAGAACTCGACGAGTTGATTCGAAGTATCACGATTATGTGCTTTATGGGAACTCGCCAAGTTGAAGAAATAACTCAACGAGTTGAATCAACTCAGAGCATTGACTTTAACTTTGACTTGGATGTTAACTTTGACCTTGACCAAGGTTGACCCCTGGAGGGTTATGAAGTAAGGAATGGGTTCAAAAGGGTTGTTCCATGTAGGGGTTGGGCTCAATTTGGAAAATTGGGCCATTAATGGGCTTTCATGGAAATTATGGTTTTGGGCTTGGGGCTCGATTGTGAGTCTTGTTGGACCAGGGGTTAAACGATCATCTCACCCTAAGTAAGGATTATGGATTACAGTGTGGAACCTAATTGTTAATTGGGTGATATTTGGCATGGATAGCTCAGGGAGTCGGTAGGACTACAGATAGGGATTTCTTGCAATGAGCTTCAACATTTGAGGTGATTTTCCTCCTATTTGAACGGTTCGAAGGCACCAATGTTGGCCCATATTTATGTTTATGTGTTTTCGGATTACGATCCGATAACGGGCAGTGCCCGAGGAATGTTAGTATGCTTGATGTCTCTGTGATTCTTGCATGTGTTTGTATTGTATGTTTCCGGATTATGGTCCGATGTCAGGGGTGGCCTGAGGAATGTTTATATGTATGTTTCCGGACTATGGTTCGATGTCGGGTGGTACCAGATGAATGTATGCATGTTTAGTTATAATAGTTGTCTTTGTGAGACTTGTATGTGCCTGGTAGGGAGGTGAGTGTGGGCGGGGTCCCGTATCTCGTCACTAGCTGAGTGTGGATGGGGTTCCATATGTCATCATTAGCAGAGTATGGGCGAGGCTCATGATAGGTGAGGCCTTAGGACTGGAACATATAGTATTGTGTATGATTCTTTATGTGCATGATTATATGGTATTCTTTGTATGTGTATAGCGGGCGGGGCCCAGTGACAGACGGGGCCTAGGATAAACAGATATGTATACCGAGGAGGGCTCGATGCCAGGCGGGGCTTGATGTCGGACACTGTCTGATGTCGGGTGGGGCCCGTTGAAGGGGCGGGGGCCCAATATGTGTGATTATGTGTATGGTATGTGGTAGTTTGGGGAGACTCAGAAAGCTTCATGCTTATGGTTTTCAGTTTCGGTTTCAGGTACTTCCAGTTGCGAAGATAAGAGCTCAGGATGACTGCATTGCACACACCATGATCTTTAGCCTGGGATGTTTGCTCTGATGATTTGATTTGGAAAACTCTGATAATAATGTTTTAAAATACTTTGACTCATGTTTTGATGGAATGGTTTGATAATTATGGTTTTATTAATATATAAAAATGAAATTTTTGGTTGAGTTTTTGGATGTTTCAAAAGATTTGGCGGTACTACCTCTACAGGGTTCATTGTACAATTTACACGGACCACAAGAGCCTGAGGTATTTGATGGATTAGTCAAACCTGAATATGAGGCAGTTTCGTTGGTTGGATGTGGTGAAGGATTACGGTTGCAAGATCCTTTATCACCAGGGAAAGGTCAATATGGTGGCCGATCCCTCAGTCGCAAGGCGGTCGCGACTCTGATCCGAGGTATATGCTTGAGGATGACAGTCATTATTCCATTATTGGAATGTATTCAAGAGGCACAGGTTGAGGCTATGAAGGAAGAGCGTCAGAAGTGTGAGCGGATTGTGGGTGTATGCTTGAGCATTCGGTATATGCTTAAGGATGACAGTGATTATGATGGATTTTATCACGAAATTTCCCGGGACCGCGTGTGGAGTAGATTCTATTTGGGTTATCGTGGATTGATTGACCAAGAATGCGCACTTCATCTCGATCTAGGAGAGTATTTCTGCAGAGAAGCTAGCCAAGATTTATGTTGTGAGGTGGTGGCACGTCATGGGGTGCCGGTATCGGTGTGTTCAGACCAAGATGTTCCTTTTACTTCCAAATTTTGGAAGCAGTTTCATCACGTGATGGGCACTCGTCTCCATTTCAGTACAACTTTTCATCCACAGACCAATGGGCAGAGTGAGCGGACGATTCAGACTCTTCAGGATATGCTGTGTGCGTGCGTATTGGATTTTGGTAGGAATTGGGATACATATCTTCCATTAGCGGAATTTTTGTATAACAATGGTTATCATGATAGCATTGATTGACCTCCTTTTGAGATGATCTACGAGAGGAAATGCAGGACCTCGATTTGTTGAGGCAAGGTCGGTCAGCGAGTCATGGGGAGTATCGAGGTGGTACTCAAGACTACTGACTTGATTCAGCAAGTTTGGAGCAGGCTCCATACAACTCAGAGTCGGAAGAAGAGCTATGCCGACAAGCGCCCATCATACTTGGAGTTTCAGGTGTGAGATATGGTTCTCGTGAATGTGTCATCTTGGAAAGGTGTCATCCGATTTAGGAAGCGGGGCAAGCGGGGCCCTAGTTATATCGGCCCCTTTAGGTTTTCGGTTCGGGTGGGCTGGGTTGCGTATTGTCTAGATCTTCCAGCCAAGCTTAGCCAGATTCATAGCATATTTCATGTCTCATGATTGCGGAAGTGTTTGGTGGATGATTCCACAGTTGTACCTTTGGAGGATATTCAAGTGGATGACCGCCTGAATTATGTTGAGAAACCTATGGCAATATTAGATCGGACAACGAAAACCTTGAGGAACAAGGTTGTGGAGCTAGTGAAGGTGCATTGGCTGCACTATAAGTGGTCGAAGTGGACTTGGGAGCCTCGAGGAGGAAATGATGGAGCATTACCCATGATTGTTCGAGGCGGCGAACTTCAAGGACACACTCTGAATCAAGTGGGGAGAATTGTAATGCCTGGTTTCCGATATGAACTTATCTGTCCAATTGTTTAATTTTCCTTTTTGAACTCGGCGTGTTGGAAGCCTCAACATGGCGTGACATGATAACTTTGGCAGCTGGGAAGGAAACCCTAATTTTTAGGGTGTTGCACCATATTTAACGGCCTTAAGTCCCTTGGTTGGCCTCCTACCAGCCTCCTCTGTCCAGAAACCCTAAAACCGAGCATCATCTTCCGTTGTTTGCATGTATGAGCTTCTAGAGAGCCTTGAGTGTTCATTTTTGGTGCATTTTGAAGGAGCTAAGGAATTAGGAGTTGCTATGCTTGAAGAAAAATTCTTAGATCTGGAATCAGTATCTCATTTGCCATGTTTTTGAGGTATCAAGTTCTCACCTTGCTTACTAGTTGCTTAGATCTCCCCTTGGGTTAGATTGTATGCTTTTAGCCATGGATGGGTGATGATGGGGGATTAGGACATCCCAAATGTTTATACTTTAGATCTTAGATCTACATGAAGTCTATTGGCGTAAAGGTGCCAACTTTATGGTCTTAAGGGCTTCATGCATTCATTAAGTCCCTCTTTTGGCCTCTTTTGAACATTTGAGCCCCTCCTAGTCATGCATGAACGTAAAGTTTGAAACTTTACGTGGCCATTCAACTTTATAGGACCATATATGCATTTTAGGGCTATGTCTTTGGTGATTAAGTGCTTAATGATTAAGCCCTCACCCATTTTAAGCCTAGGGTTGGGGTTTTGGACCCATTTGGTGGTTCCTAGGGGTAAAGTTGGAAACTTTACCCTTCTAGATGCCATTTTAGTTGAGATCTGAGTTTTGGAAGCTTTGATGATGTCAATTTAATGTATTAAGATGTTGGGTTTCTGGAAAAGTCATCGTGTTTATTGATAAATACGGTGAGTTGGATCGGTTTCTCCCCGACCTTGCAATTAATGGAGAAACACGGTGAGTTGAAGGACAACATGGCGTGTTGGGTCAAATCAGGCCGTTGACTTTGATTTTTATTTAGTCTTTGACCAAGTTTAACCTATATGGCGCTTTGGGGCATTTTGTATTGTATTTAAGGAATTGTTTCTGTTTAGGGGTTGAGTAGAGCCGATATTCGGAGCCGAGACCTGTTTAGCAATTATTTTGTATTCAAGGTGAGTTTCCTCACCGGGTTCAGCAGGTCGAAGGCACCAATTCCGACCCATGTTTATGTTATGTCATGTTAGTATGCTAGATGTCTTTGTGACTCTTGCATGTGTCTGTATGTATGAGCTTTCCAGGCTAAGACCCAATGGCAGGCGGGGCCCGATGACTATTTGTATGCTATGTATCTATGCGATTATTGCATGTGTATGTGTTTATTTGATAGATGTTATTTTTAGGTTGGGCGGGGCCCGTTCTATTACCAAGCTCATCTCGATGTTGGGCGGGACCCGATGCGAGACAGGGTCCGATGATAGGGTGAGGCCCAATATATGTTTATTGTATGTATGGTATGTGGTATTTTGGGGGAACTCGCTAAGCTTTGTGCTTACCATTTTTATTTTATGTTTCAGATACTTCCATTTATAAAGGGAAGAGCTCGGGATGACTGCATCGCACACACCTTTGGGATTCCGAATATGATGTTTTACTATGATTTAATGACAATTGATACATTGGTTTTTATTTGAATCTTTGGATGATATTGGAAAATACTATTTTATCTATTATTCAAAATGAATTTTTTAGGATCATATTTTTAGATGTTACTAAAGTTATGTGGATTCTTAAACTTTATTACGATTTGGGATTTAAAGATTTGTTACCTATAAATGTCTTTTGTGATAATGATTTTGCGATTAATCTAGCTCTTAATCCTGTCTTTCATGAGAAAACTAAACATTTTGAAGTAGATGTTCATTTTATGATAGATAGGGCTTCAAAGGGAAATGAACAACCAATTAGTTAAACAGACCCATGAACGAACTTACCTCTTGGCAAAATCCTTGTACACGGACTGCCCCCCAAAGCCTTCCTGCAAGCATAACGGAAAAGGAAAAAAAATAAATCTTAAAGATGCAAAGTTTTTCTAAAAATAATCTTGGTAAGCCGTAAAGAAATGTGCATTAAGAATCTAAAATATGTGATAACTTAATACACAATACCTTCATTTTTCTGCCAAAATTGCTCTTTGTTTTCTTCTTCCTGTGTCTAGAGAATGTTTGCATATGGGTTTCAATGGTGAGTGGTAATTGCCTGGGGGGAGAATGAATCAGGTCTGTCATAAAACAAAAACACTATCAATAAGAAACAACTGAATTTGGTCTTTTTCTTAATTTTAGAATACCAGATAAGTTGGTGTTTTGCTTATAGGACAGTGTTGTCGAGTTGTAACACAAGGAGCATAAAAAAAATTAAAAATCAAGAACACATGATTGTTAGTGGTTTATACATCATAGTTAAAAAAATGAATTTTGAAGTATTTATAAACATAGGTAACTAATTACCGTTTTACCCTCATTCAAAAGGATTCCTTTGGATAGAATGATGTGTAGTTGATGATTGAGTATATAATTCAATTGGTGTTGCTGTTGCGTACAGGTGATTTCCATTGTTCTTTGTCACACCAACTTCAAAAATAACTTGGCACAAAAATAAAAAAACGGTTCATGGTTGAGTATATAATTTAATTGTTTAAGCCTTTGAAGCACCTGTTTTTGGTTAAAAGGTTGTCAACAACACATCTCCAATCAGCCCTATCAATAATACAAAAGAAGATAATTATCAATAAATGGAGTGAATAAAGTGTAAAAATTGAGTAAAAAATGATATAAAATTACCTGAAAAACACCAATGCTTTATCTAAATTCCACATATTTACAAGGGACACAGTAAAAGCTCACCAACATCATAGTGCTTGGGAATCCCTGCATCCACAGAGTACAACAGATGTAAGAAACATTAGCATTTGGTTGTTACAATTCATCGAGCACTTAGTGTGCATCATCAAACTCACTTTCAAAAATTAGGGCCACTTGCCTTCAATGGAAATACATCACAGATGCATGTGCAAGAATAAAAATACATGTACATAATATATATATATATATATATATATATATATATATATATATATATATATATATATATATATATATATATGGAATTAGTTCCAGCAAGAATAACGACATTAACAACTTAAGAGCTTACATTTCTTACATAAATTATGTTGATGGCATGGTATCATCACTAACATTCTTGAAATATCTGTATATATGAGATATACCTGGTGTATCTATACGGTATTAACCTTGTTAAGCTCCTTATAAAGCTTCTAAAACATGAAACCCCAATCTTTGTTGGGGACATCAGAAAATTTGTGTTGTATACTTCTCTAGTATCATGTTACCTTACTGTTTTAATATTATAACATGTTGTGGTTTCATCATCAAAGCTGGAAGTTTCTTTATTCTTCATTCACGTATTGGTTATTATTCATTTACAAATTAACCAATGAAATATTTGGTATAATCATTAACTATGTTGCTGAAGGTTGATTTGACTAAATTATGAAACAATTAATTAGATGTCAAAATTAGAATTTTAGTGTTGAAGTGACTCAAATTACATGAAGAAACAAAAGGATTAAATATGATTGAAATCATGTAAGCATATGTGGAGTTATATCATATCATAGATATGGGACTTACCATTATACTATGGTACTTCATTCTTCATCCCTGAAACAACACATGAAATGCTTTCAAGTTTCGGTATTGATCACTTGCGTTTTCGGTGTTTAAAGAAAGGGTATTTGGGTCATTATCATTACCTTCTACTAATAAGTTGTTCTGGAACCAGAAAAGGATCATGCTCCTTAACTGAAACATCGCATGCTTTCATTAGTATTGAAAAAAGAAAAAAAAACAAAGCAAGACATTTCCTCAAACATTTGGTGTTCATCTAAATTTACAATTTTTTTCAAAAAGAAAGCTTGTTTAGATGAACCTAAAGGATGCAAAACCAGCATCAATGTAACTATCTTTAGAAAAAAAAAAAAAGATAATAACCTGGAAATTTAGTGGCCACCCTTGTCGAGCCCCAGGTGTCAAGAGAAAAAGTTGATGAAACACCAACTGTTTCCCCTCCGTTATTCTTCCCATCTTACCTTCCAAACACCAAACAGTTGCCCATTCACCACATGTTCACAATGAGAACATCAAAGCCATGTGTCAGCTCCGTTTTTCAGTTCCAGTCAAGAACACAATAACAAACACCCATCAAACCCAATTGACTTACCTGGTATCGATCTGAACGACACCCACCATGCAGTCGGAACACTGCCTACCACCGCCATGATAACCCACCTCTTTCTATCGGTCCTAAAAGCCTCCCCCGTCACGATGTCACGACAGAACAACCATGCTTTCTTCATTTGGGTTTGCTGTAGGATGAACCAAACATAAGAGGAAGAAGTGGTGGAGCCGCCTACTGTCGTCGTTGAGTGTCGATCCCCATACCCCTATTCGTCAATCACCATCGAGACAAAGTCTCTTTTCCCTTTTCCTTCTCTTGGGCCCCATTGGAGACCTTTTCTCCCCACTAATCGAACCCTGTCGCACCTACATCTTCATCGTCTGTCGAGCAAAACTCCACCGAAGACCACGTCTTCGTCACTACTTCTGCTTGCGTCCCTCTTCGCTGTCTCTTCCCTTTTGCCTTGTCAAACCCCAGAGATCCCTTCCCCACTACCTCTCTTCCCAAATCAAAATTTCATCGGAGCCCTTATTTAAAGAGAAAGATGCAGTGGATGATGCTTGCATCAATAAAAAAAACAGGATCAAGTAATATAAAAACAAACCAAAAACATAATCGAGACATTAACCCTTGGAAAAAAACAGAACACGAACCTGAAGCAGCAAGGAACGAAGCAGGGAAAGCAGAAGACACCCGATGATTTCCCTTTGATTTTGGATTTTCATTTATCTGGAAACATAGGAAACACCTACTGAGAAAAAACCTGTTCGTCTTTCCCATTCCATCTCAATTTGCGGTGTGGAAGGATGTGGAAGATTAACATGAAATAGAGTCACACAGCAACAACGACGATGAGCAACACGTGTACTAACAATACAATTAATTCCATAAAACACCTGTATACCAAAACGAATCCGAAATTGCAATTTAAGGTATAACCAAGGGACAATTTTTGCCAAAAAAAACAGAAGTTCACTATTCATCTTTTAACACAACTTTAATATATATATATATATATATATATATATATATATATATATATATATATATATATATATATATATATATATATATATATATATATATATATATATATATATATATACAATAACCACTTTGTCCGGAATGGGCATTCCGGACCTAGAAAAAACATTTTTTTTTGACAGATTTCGGATCACCAGTTTGGATTCCGGACTAAAATTTTGGATTTCAGGAAAAAAACTCTATTTCAAGAAAAAATCCAAATTCGAAGAACAATTCCGGATTTCGAAAAAAAAATTATTCTTTTGCTTATATTTAATAAAAAGTTAAATATAAATAATAATTTGAACTATATACGATATTAATGCATAAAATTAGACATTTTATTAAGAAATGGAGAATTTAAAGATTTCGAAATGTATCGTTAGTAATCTAAAGAAAAAGATTTCTTTGAAAATTAAAAAAAAAAAAAGCTTTAAAATATAAACTGTACTCCGAAATAAGGCATTCCAAAGAAAGTCAAACTAAAAAAAATTACTATCTTTGAAAATCCAATTTTATGATAGTAGATTACTCATTTTTTCCCTACATTTATACTATAAAAATTAATATTTTCAAACCGTACATTTTATGGGTCCAATTTTTTATGGGCAACACCAGTACTACATGAATACCATACAAAAGTGTCAATGAAAAGTTTTAAAAATAGGTCCACATTCGTGGGTTTAGAATAATCTCACCTATTTAGAATCCATACTTTCAAAAACAAACCTTTAAATCCAGATTCCGAAATGTCCTCTTGGCCAATGAAAACAGAGGATATGTCTTTTGGTCTTTTCATCCAATACCACCAAATCGAAAAGCCAAAAAGTGTTGCCACGCATAATTAACATGGCGTATGCCTTCATCTTGATTTAGATTCTGTGCCCATCAAATCCTCTCTTTGTTTTCTCCATTTCCTTATATTTATCGTCAATACCATTGGCCAATGTTATTCTTTTTCTCTTTTATTTTATTTATTCCATTAATAGTTTACACCTCAGCAACATTATAGAAAAATGTCGAGTCAAAAAACGTATATGCCAAAATAGTCCTTTATATTACGTATACGTCACCAATAGTCACTAAAACAATATGAGGTTTTCATAGTAAAAAACTTCGACCGAGGGCACAGGTAGAAAACTACTCTCACTTTCAGTGGCCTACAATATTTTTTCCCTCGTTTTTTTTCTATCATCTAAATCCAAGAAATGGTTGAGAAACTTCATTCACTATTTTCTTTTGTTTTTTTAAATAAAATTAATTCTTTTTTATGATTTATAATTTTTAAATTAATAATAAACATAAAACTTAATTAAAAATAAAAATATTTTTACATTTTTACCCGTAGTTGGAATTTACAAAAATACGAAAGAGATTTAGATAGGATGTTTATATCACTTACCATACACATTTAAACATACACATTTAAGCGTTTCTTTTCTTTTCGCTCTTTTTATCACTTATCGAATTAATTTGTTTCTATTTTGTCTGGTTAATTATCCTTTACAAAATTAGTTTATCTCTAATCTCTATATATTATTAAAAGAAAAACTTTATGACATCATCTTAAACAATCTGGACCGTTGATTATATTTCAATCCTATCTTTTCTATCCTTAGATCAAATTGCTGACATCATCATCTCCAAATGAAATGTATTTAATTTCAATAAAAGCTTTCCAATTGTCAAACAAAATTAACTTAAATCCGTTGAAATGGAATGTATATAATTCCAATAAAATCTTCCCATATTTTAAATCTGAATTTCCGGTTATAAAGGTTTTAATGTGGTCAACTTTAAAAACATATTAATAACAAACCGTTCCAATTAATGCATTAATATCAACCATTAATATAAATATGTTTATATTAGTAAATCATTAATGAAAAATCCATGTTTATTTGGAAACCATTGATACTAATAAAAATCAGATTCAAGTTAATACAAAATCCATTTTTATTAGGAATCCACAACCCACACTTATTTCGAATCGTTGTTTTTCTTCAAACCTTCTCCTACAACATCATTCTTATTGTTTATAACATTCATCATCATTCTATGCTTCAAACATTTGTTGTTGTGCAGTAGAAGGTCAGTACATTCTTTTGCTTTTTATATTTTTTCGATTATTTTTTTGTTCCTATATCAAATATATGTATTCATATATTTCAATTTTCTTTGTCACAAATTACATGAAATCGATTAACTATTTTTCTGAAACTTTTTAAATAAACAAGAAAATATATTATGTACCTTTAACAAAACAGAAATTAACTATATTTGGAATTGACACTAATTAGGAAAATGTTATTTTTATATATCAGAGATGATTATTATATTTTTAATTATTATATCATAAGAATCCGGTTAATTTTGATATGATTTTAAAATATTATGATATGATCCTATTACACTTTTAGATTGATTTAATAATAAATAATATATTTATGCACCCTTCGAAATTAAGTATGGAAACAATTTTGTTGACAACTATAATAGTTTTCATACTTCTTTATATATCATACCTCTTTATAGATAAACACATTGTATACGTCCAATCTATTTCATATAAAATTTATTTATAATTCTAATTGTTTTCTTTCATTTTACACCCATGGTACAAACCAATCGCGATGAAATCGTCTTTGTTAAGGTTGTTGACATCGAAGTATCCAAAGAAACCTGAAACATTCGTGTTCAAATACTCTTGCTTTGGAAGTAAACTTAAAAAACAACCCAAACATGTTCAGCAGTTTGGACACGATTTTAATTGACGAGTAGATACAATTTTTTTTCTTTTTATTATTATGTTGCTTTTAATTTATAAAATTTTAAACTTAACCAATTTTTTTTCACTTACATGGTACTAAAATACAAGCAATAATAAAAAAAATCTCATTAGTTCGTTTGAAGCCCTCTTTGTTGAAGGATCTGTAAGGGAAATTAGTAGTTTTGGTATGGCCAGAAATGAAGAAGATTACATGCTGGTTGATCATAAGCATAAGAATAATTTCTACAAAACAACCAAAGTTCGTGTATCAAATGATTTTACTGTTATGATGGATCTTTATAATTTTCAGACTTTCCAAGATTTTATAACAAGGAATCTCGACACTCGTGTTGCATTTGGTAAGATTTTATTTTAACATTCTACCTTATCTACACATTAGATCCCAATTTTCTCCCTCCAAAAGTATATCAAACATTTATGTCTTAGATAATGTTGCCCCATTATAATTATTACTTTCCAAAATATATTTGTTTAACGAGGAATTTAATTTAGTGAAGGAAGTAAATGTTAATTCAAACAAGGTATATATTCCATAATTATTACACGAGTTTATTAAAAAAATATTAAGAGTAAACATTAAACCTTTTTAAAATGAAATTTCATAATACATACAAACGACGATGTTGTACAATGAAATATAAAATTGAATAGACTGGAAAAAAAAACTATTAAGACAGTTAATCTTGAAAATAATATAGTTATGAAAAATTATGAAGTAAGATAAAATTATAAGATATTAGGAGAGTTGTAAGTACAATTCGTAAAAACGTTACAGTTATTAGAAAAAAAATAAGATCGTTAAGATCAGTAAAAATGCAATATATAAACTAAATTGTTACAATAGCAATGAAATGTCATTATTTGATATTTCATATAATTGAAAAATATATCAAATTACATTGATGATATACTAAAATTATTCAACGTTGCACCAAGACTAATGCTAAGTTCTTGCGAACACCAAATAAGTAAGAACAAATATAAAAGCTAGCACTTATATTCATAATTAATTTAAAATAAACCAATCATTATTTAGAAAAGAATTTTCATTGATGATATATTAAAATTAAATCCATATAACATTTAACATTCTATAAATTATATTTTATGACTTTATTTGAATAAATGAAGTAGTTGTAAATATTTAATGGAGTGAAAAAATTGTATATTGGTTGTCAATATAAACTTAAATTAAGTAACCTTATTATGGAAGGAACGTCTAATTAAAATATTTATGCATATATAACAATATCATAAGCATATGTGACGAGGAAGATCATTCAACTAATAAAACAAGAAATGATATATACAAAAAGGTTCTTCAACGATTATAGATATTTATCGATTTCAGTAAAACCAATATCCATAATTTTTTTATATAATTATTATGTAATATATGTAGACATTTGTATGTTTTTATACGTTTCCTACGTTTAACGCGGGTTATAATCTAATTTATTTATCAAACAAACCCAATTAAGTGATTACTTTTTTTTCAATCAATCCATTTAAACCGTTTCAAAACCTAACAAAGATTAATTTGTTTCATTATTTATCTATCAAGACCACTAACTAACTGATATATATCATAATAATATGTACTAGAATTTAATTTGTTTCAAATTAATGTATATCATAACAAATGTTCAAACTAATATATAACAAATCATAATAAAATGCTGTCCAACGAAAATAATTAAATCATACTAATTTTAGAAAAAAGGTTGACGATAAAAAACATTCATCCTATACAAATTAAATATCATTACTTATAAAAGTTCGATATTTATTTATGATTTTATTTAAATACATATCAAACTTTCTAAATGATGATATTTAATTTGTAGGATGAATGTTTTTTATGGTCAACCTTCTTTTTAACATTATTATGATTTAATTATTTTTGTTGGACAACATTTTATTGTGATATGTTATATATTAGTTTGAACATTTTATTATGATATGCATTAATTTGAAACAAATTAATTTCTAGTACATATTATTATGATATATATCAGTTAGTTAGTCGTCTTGATAAATAAGATAAATAATGAAACAAATTAATCTTTCTTAGGTTTTGAAAAGGTTTAAATGGATTGATTGGAAAAAAGTTATCACTTAAGTGGTATGTTTGACAAATAAATAAACTAATTTTGTAAGGGATAAATAAGGAGACAAAATATAAACAAATTAATTTGGTAAGTGATAAAAAGAGCGAAAAGAAAAGAAACGCTTAAATTTGTATTTTTAAATGTGTATGGTAAATTATATAAACACCCATTTAAATCTCTTTTGTATTTTTGTAAATTTCAATTAAGGCAAAAATGTGAAAAACATTTTTATTTTAAGTGGAAGCATCAAATTGATAAGTGGAAATATCAACATCTTTCCTTTACTTTTTGTGGGCACAACACAATTACCTTTACTTTTGTTTCTCTCACTTAAACTCATCCCTCACCTAAACCCAAGGAACGAGTGGAAAGCTTCTTTTATTATTTTGTTTTTTTTTAAATAAAATTAATTCTTTTTTATGATTTATAATTTTTAAATTAATAATAAACATAAAATTTAATAAAAATAAAAAACATTTTATTAATTAAAATAAAAATTACATTAAACCTAATATTTAAATAAGTAGAAAATTAAAGAAAACACAAACAAAAAATCAAACAATCCACAATATAGGAAACATAATTAATATCCTAATTTTAAAAAACCAAAATATATCACTCGGAATCATCGTCCTCGTCATCGATCTCATCGTCTTCATCATTCTTCTGAACGTCACTCCTGTCATCGAAATCTTCGCTCTCGACGAACATATCAGAATCCTCGTATGATTCGTCAAACAAATCATCATGACAAAACTGTATTGGCTACTGAATATAAGTCCTATAAACGTGTTGCACCACATCAGCATGAAGGGCATGATGAATGTCGCAATTTTGTACTTATCTTCTATTTGCCATATACTCTTGTGCACCAACGACTACTCTTTCGACATTTGACAAAACTTTATTTTTGTTGTACCGACATATCGCTCTTCCTTCGTCTCCAAAAATCATATTATGCATTATGATACATTCATACATTACGTCCTATAACCTTTTCACTTCATGTGAACTTACCCCGACTGCTAGTACTTGCCAACGTTTCTTAAGTACACGAAATGTCCGCTCCACATCCTTCCTAGCCGAGTCTTGCGCGTCTTTAAACTTTTTCCTTTTCGGGTCATTAGGACATGTAAACGATTTCACAAAAACAGACAATGGAGGATATATACCGTCAATAAGATAGTATCCATGCTTATATGCTACCCCATTTGCTTGAAAATGTACATTGTAACGCCCGTGATCCGGGCTAGTCAATTTAGAGGCAATAAGTGTCGAAAACGCTTTTTTGGCAAAAGATTATTTATAATAAATAGTCTTAACAAAGTTGTAGAATAAGTCTCAAGGTTTCTGTACATATAAAGAATGCCGAAATCCGAGTTATAACGAAGAAGTTATGGTCCGTCGAAGTTTTACGGCAAAACCGGCACGACACCGGGAAGCGTAAATAGTGAATTTACGATAGAGAAATTTTTAGCCATAGTAATCTAAACGAAATTCATAGTATATGTTAAACCGATAGCATCCATAAAAAGAACGCCCAAATCTGACTTCGTATGAGTAAGTTATGAATTTTCTAAGATTTAGCTTAGCAGTGCACGACCCGAAACTCGAATTTTAGTTCGAGCGGTTTTTGGCTTATGCGACCTAAATGACAGTTGAATATCTCCTTAATAGGAACTCAACGGTAAAACGACAGACAAAAACGGAGTCCGTATGAAGGAGTTACGAATTCTCTGCGGTCATTTAACAGTCTAATCCCCTCCTACCGTTCAATTTAATATCGGTCGAGAACTAGCCGACGGAACCTAAATGAAAGTTGTAGATCTTATTTTTACCTACGGGTGGAAAAAAAAGAACGTCGAAAACGGAGTACATATGCGAAAGTTATGAATTTTTTAAAATCGGCTGATTTCCACCCTATGTGCGTCGCCACCTGTCATCACCAGGCGAAGCCTTGGAGCCTACGCAACACCACGACATGGTGAGGGTCACCACAACATGGTGAAGGTCACCACGACGTAGTGATGCTCCAGGAGCACTATAAATAGAGGTGTCAGGGCAACCCTCAACCTCACACCTTCACCCCTTCTTTCTCTCTCTAGAAACTCTCTCTAAACCTCCCAACCCCCCCCAAAAAAAAAAGACTAGGGAACCCCCTAGCACGAGGTGGAAGCCCCGGAGCGCCTGACGACTCTGAAAAGAAGAGACTTCGGCTCAGAAACTCTGGTCCGGCGGAGCCCCGTTTCCAAGGAAACCCGCTGTAAGTGAGTTATACGTACCCTACCTCTAGTATAGCTTATGTTTTAATGTAGTATCATTATTAGGAACTTATAATAATTATTAAGGTTATTATTATGGGTTATTTAAGTGTTGTTATAATATCTTTTTAACCACTCGCGGTACGGGGGTTCCAGTTTGGAGGGCCGCTTGGGTTGCTGGATTCAGAAGTGTTTTTATGCCGAAATGACCATGCCCTCCGGTGTTCCATGTCTAGCCTCGTCTGTATATAGTGGGTGTAAAGTATTGTGCCACACTTATATAATAATAATAATAGTTAGACTATTAATTAGTCATGGTTAATGTCAGACTAAACCCAAGTGGTTTTTATACTAGGTTTTGTCGAGGGAAAATTGTTTTAAGAGTAACGAAGCGCTGTCCGAGTGCCGAGTCACCACCTAATCAGGTGAGTGCATGGTCTCTGTCATCTTACACATAGATATGAAGTAATTTATATAAACTACGTGCTACGTGTGCATATTATCTGTATAGTTGCAATCTATGCTGGATGAACGATTTTATACAAGTTTTAAATGATTTAAACTGTATACGTATTCTATATCTACAAATATGTTGGGTATAACATGGGTAGATGAATGATGAGAGATAAAAGATGATATGAGTGATCATTGGCAGCTATGGACTTCGTGCCTATTGAATAAACGCTGGTAGCTATGGAATCAGTACCTGATAGATAAACGTTGGTAGTGATGGACTTAGTACCTAAACACTGGTAGCTATGGATTTAGCACCCGATGAATGAACTTTAGCAGCTATGGAATTAGCGTTGTACGAACGAGCATTGGCAGCTATGGACTTAGTGCCAGTCCTATAACCCAAGAAGCAAAGGACTTCAGAATGAACGAATGCAGGATAGATGACTCTTAGGGTAGACTCTTAAGAGTAAGGAAGATAATGGGGATGGGTAATTGGGTTGATTGTTTGATTGTTTGATTGTTTAAACATAATAATTATATTATTATGGGTTGAAAACCCTATGTACTCACCAGGTTTCCCAACCCGACCCACTCAGTTTATTTATATCACAGGTGTTGATATGAAGTCACATTACACTGAGAGATTAAGGAGATATAAATCACTAGTGATAATGAATGTAAGTTCTGTTTATGCTTATGTTTTTGTATTGACGATGACTTCCCAAATGTTTTCAAATGAATAAAAATACTTTTCTTCGAAAATGCTTTGATAACGTATTTATCATGTTTTACTGGGAACAAATTCCACAACGTTTTTATTAAAAGAGATACTCTGATTTTTATAAAGCATAAACAAAATCGTTCTTTTATGGCCGTGAAAATGGGGTTGTCACATACATCGTGCAACTTTCCAAGGTAGATATCGTTGGATACCGGCAACTGTTCTAGCACATTTATGTCATTATTTGCACCAGATGGACCAAAGAATGCATGCCATATCCAAAGATCATGTGATATGATAGCCTCTAGAATGATCGTCAGCTCTTTATTGTCGCCTCTCATGTACAATTGGTGAATATCGTTCATAGTTGGTTTACGCCAATATCGTTGCCTATAAACCAAACAGATCGATTTGCAAAACTTGTACACACACTCCCGCACGGTACGCTTTGGCATCCTAAAATACTCGTCCCATTTATCTTCACCCATGTCGTATGTTAATTGACGAATAGCAAACATGCATTTTTGAATTGGAGAGAAACCTTTTATCCATCTCCCATCCATTTTACATTGAAAATATGGAAAACGGCCTTCCAAATCGCCAACAATACGTAAAAATAGTTCCTTCCACATCCGGAACCGACGTCGAAACTTTACAGCATAGATGACGTCATCTGCAAAGTAGTTAACTATAAGACTATCGTGTCTGGCTTCGTGATTTCTATGCAACGACGGGTTTCTTGGTTTAGATCGTGCAGTTGATGTTTTGACTTGTCAGTTTTGAAAGTATGCAACCGTTTTCGCCATGACGGAACCGATAAACTTTTCCCTCTCTTGAGCCATCGAATCGGATGATAAAGATGATGACATTTTGATTAATATTTTTTGGAGAGAATAAGAAGGTATGTGTTAAAAAAAATGTTTGGGGGTTGTGGTATTTATGGTGGGTGAATAGAAAAAAATTTATATATATATATATATATATATATATATATATATATATATATATATATATATATATATATATATATATATATATTAACGTTATCTAGCTGTTGGAACAAAAAAAATTAATCAGCCAATTGGAGGAGGAGTGAGAACGTGGCAGCCCCACCCCCACCCTACCTTCCTCCCTGCGCCACCTTTCTCGCACCATCGTTGAAGTGTTCATCGGAGCGGGACGCTTCCCACAGTTATTCCCGCGCCCGACTCCATCCGGCTTATTGAAAACAAAAAGCTATTTGATGATATTTTTTAAACATAAGTTTTTCCAAACAGCTTCTTTATTGTGTGTTTTTTTGGCAAGTTACATAATTATTAACCAATTGTAAACAAACAATTTATGTAAAGATACTATGAAAATGATCAGGATGGTTCAAGCCGATTTGGGACCCGGAGCAAAAAGAAAAAAAAGGCCCTTCAAGATAAAAAAATATTATATTTAGTTAACTAGAATTAATGTGTGAAACAATTTTTTTTTTTTTACAATTTGTGTAAACTCACAATGTCTTGCTAAATCTAGTGTTTATTTTTGGCATTTTGTCGCAGTTTTTTGAACAAGGATCCAAATATGTTAAAAGATAAAACGGGTGGGAGTGGGAGGATTATACATCTGAAGAGAGAATAAAATAAATAGTAACTTACAATTCATTTATGTGTTTTAAACTACTTTATGTTGGATCTTTGAATCTCTTCTCTATGTCCTTTGACCAAATGTAGGATTGTACATATAGAATCGTGACATAGTTGAACATGAGAAACTTAATGTAGTCTACAGTAATGAGTTCATCAAGATAGAGATTAATTTTATACATTGTATTTAAAACCTAACATTTCATTACTACATTTCATCAAACATTTCATATGCATGAAAAAGATTACAAAAAACAACTTATATGGAATAGATGGTTTCATTCCTTCATTTGATCTAACACTTCATGTGCACTAATTTTTTTGGGAAAAAGAACTTCAATGCAATAGTTGATTTAATTCCTTCTTGAATGAAATAGTTTTTAACAATTAGCGACTTGGTAAAAATCGATAAATTAGGGAAAAAAGACCAATACATACTTTCAAATTAATAGGACACAAGACGATGTAGTTTTTAACAATCACGTAATGATTTCTTTCCTTCTCACATTCTGGGATACCAGTTACACACCTAGAAATTCGAACTTCAAAATTAGATATCATACCTTCAGAATAGACCTTCAAAATTAGATTTTAGCCATTAAAAGAAACAACTTTAAAATCAAAAATCGTGGGATTCAAAATCGTAACTCAGTAGCTTCATTCATGCAATCATATATTTTTAGAAATTGGAACTTCCCTCGTTTTCTTTTCTATTTATAGAACTTCCCTCGATGAGTTGGGTCAACTCGGGGTGTTGACTTTGACTAATGTTGACTCTGTTGGGTTTTAGTATACTACAACATCCTATGGTGCACATACAACCCTAAATACCTTGGATCTATGTTTTCACTAATTATCCATGCAAATGGTTTCTAGGGTATTAAACCTACAACTAGCATGCATTTGACATAAACCATATAAACTACTAGTTAGGATAACATACCTTTTGATGGAGCTTGAAGTCTTGATGTATTTGGTCTTAAAGATCTTAGCCCTAATAGTGTGGAAGCCTCAAGTGCAATCACAACACACCATGGACAAATGATGAGCTTGAGAGAAAATTCCATGCATCCAAAAACACCATGAACTCCAAGAATCATCATGTAGTCATTTTTTAGGTTAAGAGCATCTATTTATATGTTGGATTTCAAGGGTCATGGGTATAACCCAAATCCATACCCATGGGTTTTATGATCCACGGTTCATGTGGCCCAACTCTTTATGTATCCATACGTAAACTTGGTCCAACATGGATCATAAGCCCAACACATATAAATATAACTAATTAACATAATTAGTCTCCATAGATTTAATTAGTCTCTTTTGATCACTAAACTAATTCTTGATTAATATTAATTAACTCATATGATTTCATATTAATATATTATATCTTATAATATATTAATAAATCATATATAACATCTTCTCTCAAAAGTCCATCCTAACAAATTGTCCTGATGATATGCAAACCAAATGGACAATGTTACTCTCGGGTCAAGTACATACCAATAATAGTTATGGGTTTAGACATCTAACCCAACAGTCTCCTACTTGGATAAGTCTAAAACTATTATTGCAAGTATGACTTCAGAACCCGACTAGCAATCGTAGCTCTTAAAGTCGTTGTCGATCTCTTAACAAATCAAATGTCGCGTCCATTAGATAAGTGATCATATATTCCTCCATTCTAGATATCATATGGATTGAGACATGGATTATAATCATTCTCCCAGTCCATTTGTTGTTTCCCGATTTTTGATTTATGACAACCGACTAATTGAACAAATCAAATCAGTCCAGGTTTGGCCAGGCACTTAGGGGTGTCATCACTAAATCATCGAGGGGTCCACAGATATCGCTTTTATCCTTATGAGGTAAAAGGAATGGATAAAATTCGACTCATATGCTTGTACCAACTACTTGTTGAATCATACAAAAAGGCACGCTTGATAACATCAAGTTATTGATGCGTTTTCGTACAATAAATGTATAACCAACTCATAGTTAACAACTCATATCTCTAGGTTTGAAGAATATAAGATATTATCGTCTCATGATTCACTCGTGATAAAATCCATGAAGTGATTCAAATGAGCATGGGTTTAATCCAATACTCAGAACTTATGAGCACTCATGCATGTTGTAGCAACCATTTCTATGTCTAATTCACCTTAGACAAATTTTACAAGCCAGATTCATGACAGTCTTGATTCATATTTACTTCCAACGTATGACTGACTGTGGATGGTTTGAATAACTTAGTCATTCAGGAAGAATGACCTAGTTATTCTGGAAGTCAAAACATGCAAAGTGAAACACAAGAATAATACTTAATCCTATATGGCCCCAAACTCTTGAGTGTAAATAAAAACCCTTTTATCTAAGAACCATATTGATTACTCATTATTTATTGTTTTGATTTATCAACTTAATACTTGAATTGAAACAATAGTCATGCCATGCACCAAGCATGCATACTATGTTTACCTATGGTCATTTTTTTTGTGAAATAGATCAATTGAACACGACTCCAACGATGCTCAATTCACAATCCCAATCCCTTTTGTAAATGTAAGAGTACCAAACTCTTGCCATTTATTGTAATCTGTTAGATTCTAAACTTATATGCAATGATTCTCTTGTAATGACTTTGCACAAAAGTCACAAAAACTTGGCGACAGACATTACAAAGAATTCCAGTGGAGATCAATTCCATGGAAACGAAGTCTCATATTCAAAGTACATTCCTTTGAACATCCTTCTTTGCATTAAGTTTTTTAATCTTACACAGATTCAGAGAATAACTTCCACCTATAGAAAACAATTCCATATTACCATTTTGACTATTACTTCTGAACAAGAGTTGCCTGTTTTCAGAATATGTCAATATGGTCCTTTTCAAATTTTACACTATACTTCCAATTGTCCATGAGCAACCAATCTTAGGTAAACCTCAGATTGTCCTCAACAATTGTTTAATCATTTTAGTCATATCCGGTTCTATTCCTTTTTCCCTCTTAATGCCCTAAGCATTTGGAGAATTTAGAATGGATGTAATCGATCCTACACCCGAAGCATATGGGACACGATTCATGCTATAAAATTTTATTTGTCATGTTCTCACAATTCGAATTATGAAGAGGGATGCCGTAATCATAATCGAATTTTGAGAACATAACATATATAGAATTTCCTTATGTTGAACCATTCCAACATAATATTCAGATATATCTTTGACTAAAGTTGATTAAAAAGCTCAATCTAAGCTTGTAGAATTGGAATGAAGTATAAAATACTCTCCCTTAATTACAGCAAAACAAATTTTTAAGGCGAATTGAAACTTTTGTTTTCTATAATTAACATTGCTAGCTTGCAACACTAAACATAATAATCAAACTAAACATAATAATCATGCTCCCACTAGCATAATGATTATTATCTTACTAGCATAACTCTTATGCTCCCACTAGCTTTGACATGTACCCATAAATCAACTAGACTTCTAGTAATCAATACTTTATTGACTTTCTTACCAAAGTTTAGATTTCTGATACAAGATTGCTTTGATAAGACTTTATCAAAAACATACACCTTTCCTTAGACAGCTCACATGTGTGTCTAAACAATTATGAAGAGGGATGCCGTAATCATAATGTTTAGATCTTTTTCCATTCTCACAAGTCCATTAGTGTTCCAGTTAACCACACACGCTCCACTAACGAATTTGAGAATGCAAATATCACAATTGCTATCTACTTACAATCTATTTAGTGAAAGAGTTTTCTCACCATCATTTTCATGAATCGGAGAGAAACCTTACGACACTCAGATTTTTTTAATGGTGTAAGTGTTGATATCCATGTGAATCTGTCATAACCTTAATCACAAGACAAGGTTAGTTACAAATCCAAATTCATATGGACTGAACTTGTTCAGTCTTAATTCCATGCCTCCTGGTAGCAAAAGTGTCTACCATTGCTTCTAAGTTGTTATGCAAACAATTGAGAACTCATAGAACTCATATGCAAAGTCAACTCTAACTGGAATGGGCACGAAAGCAAGAAAATGTCAACACGATAGGTTACAAACCTCAAGTCGTGGGCTAGTGATTAACAATACTCTTGATTAGTTCTTGAAATTCTTTCAAGATCCTAAAGACTCACACTGTCCTCTTGACATATAAGATTCTCTTTATCAAGAACCATTCCTTGACAAAACAAATATTCAAGATTTGGTGAGAATTATCAAGATTAACACTTCACACAATTGGTCTTAGTTGGTCTTTGTCTTATCCCAAACATCACAACCTACCAATCCTAAATGTACAAGATTAAGAAACATATTACTATACATTTGATAAGTGTTATAAACCTTTCTTAAAATTATATCACTCAAGTTACAATCTTAGAGTACGACTCTAACACTTGATTTTGGAACGAAGTATGATTTATCTTTTGATTTAACCATTTCAACAATTCATGATTCCTCTCCTTAGCCAAACAAATGCACTAAGGTCTCCTTAAAGGATCAATTGTGATATGTTTTTATAATCACTAAGATAATCATAAAACAAGATACTCAAGTACTCTCCCATCTCTTCAGATTGGAGAAACTTTTATCTTTCTACCTAATTTTATTCTTCTTATTCATTCTGCCAATCATTGAAACCTTTCCAATGCTTTAGAATTACACTTAAACTTCTAAGCATAACCATATTTACTAAACTTTAGTAAATCATAATAACTTTATTAGCCTTTGTAGTGGACCTGACCAGCGCACAACCTAATGTATCCGATCCTTTAGTCCTTCACTTGAATCACATGTACATGTGAACAGGGAATTAGTCTTAATTTACAAAAGATGAAAATTCTCATTCATCATATAATACAAGTTGCATGATTCCAAGTTTCTATCCAACTGAAACTTGGGTGATGAGAATCTTTCCTTATTTGGTAAATTATGACACTACCACAAATGAAAGAATCAAATCTATTTACCAATATTTCTTATCAATGGAAACATATAAACAACAATTTTTCACAAATGCCATTGTAAGGATACTTAAAATAAATAAAAAAAATTTCTTTTATTTTAAAACTTGCGGAAAAACTTATCCTTACAATGCAAATACATATGAAAAACATTTTGTTGTCTATTCCTAAGAAATATATATCATAACTCTTATGCAGCAGCTCAAAATTCTGATCATCAAACTATGCGATCGAAATCCATCTTCGCGATCAGAATCATCATAATCATACTTTAAGATTCCTTTGATTCTTCCAAAACATCAAAATGTAATTACATTACATCATGTATTAAGAATCTCAAAAAGATACTTAATAGAGTTAGATAATGGAGTTTACCCGAAGCAAAGTCAAACTTTTGACTTTACATTCCTTATGAAATTTCAGGTAAATTAGGCAGCTTTGCAACCAATGTCCCTTTTATTGGCAAAAGAAATATATGGACTATTTGGAAATGGTATACGGGACTATCACAGACTTAACCTTTCTCCTTACCATTAGGTCAAATGACTTGACCATGGTCGATCCCTTTCAATTGGGAAGAGAAAGTTTTTCTGGACTTCCAATGTCACCATTGTTAATGTCCAAATTGGTTTGGGAAGTAGATTTTCCAATCTAATTTGCTTTACCAATGCTCCAAATCATTGTTGATTCATCATCATTAAGTATATAGGTAAGATCATTAAGGGTCATGTCGTGATTTGTCATCATGGAGTGACTGAAGAACCAAGTCAACAGTCAGCTACCTCGAGACTTCGACACCCGACTCTCCCGGCTTAACATATAGACTTTGCTTGCCAATAGGGATTGAGTGACTTAGAACTTATCAAGTCTTGAAACTTGTGGGATAGGGATATTTATTGGAGGAGGTGGAGGAAGTGAAGTATGATTTTCAGTCCCACTAATGCACAACAAAGGGATTGAACTTTCACCTTGGTTGCCATTTGGGATATCATCTTCATTAGGAAGCTTGTTCCTAAAGATTTGGGAAGACCATAATTGTCTGAAGGATACATCTATAAGGGAGAAATTCAAGTTAGTTGATTTAAATTCCTTAATATAACACCCAATATGAAATATTAAGGCTAGGACCTAACAACATACTTATAACTGGAAGAGGGATTCCGTAATCCGAGTTATAAAATAGTTGAAGGTAGGTAAATGACAATTTACCAATTTCCACCATGAAAAATGAAATATAATAATGTTTTAATTGGATTTGAAACTCCTAGATCTTTTGAGATACATTGAACTTTCAATGGCATGTTTGAATCTCGATTGTGCCCTTTCAAGTTTGTGACTGGGATGTCGAGGATCACAAACAAGGTGTTAATAACCATGCAAATTGACTTGGTACCCTTAACTTTATCACCTAATCGATGTGCCGGTTAACCACACACGCTCCATCGATCTATAATAAAGTCAAGTTACCCTTTGTCACTCTTACTTGTCCTTATTAGTGTGCCGGTTAACCAAACACGCTCCATTAACGACTTGGTGGGTGAGAATGGACACCCATTAAACTGCCATTTTATAGGCAGTAACCTTATACCCGCCTTATAGACCGGCTTTGTGAATGAGGCCTACTAATGGTAAGATTGATTTTATCTTATACATATCTATATAATTAAAATTATAATAATAGTATAAGTGTTGAATTTTAAACCTTTTAAAATTCTAAAGTTCAATTTGGAATTAAAGTATACATGAGGAGTAACTTTACAAATTTCAAAACTTGAGGGCAAGTTTTGAAACCATTCAAAACTCTTGGATTTTCATAACTTACAAGTTTAATGGTTCATTAAAATGAAGACTTTTCTCTTTAATGTAACCTCTTATTATTTAATAACACTTTTAAAGAAGTGAGTCTTAAACATCCATAACTTGAGGACAAGTTATGGAGTCATAAAACAATTTAATGAAAAAGACTCTTCATTTTGTGTAACCTATGACAGTTTTATGAGTTTTAAGATTCATAAATATGACTTTTCATATAACTTGAGGACAAGTTACAAAAACATATTTTATGAAATTCTTTTAGATCAATATGGATTGAAAACAACTAACACATAATTTTTTCATTAATCTAAATCAACTCATAAACAAGGTAACACAAAAAACTTTTGGTAATCCATAACTTGAGGACAAGTTATGGAGTCCATAAAATTTCATTAAGATCAAGAATTATACTAACAAAACAATTTGCACGTAATTCCTATGATCTAACAAAACTCACAAGCATGAACATTCATAATCAACAAATTTCAAGAATTACATAAACACATATAAACTTGAAACTTTGATTATAGCATTGAAATTGGTTTAACATAATCATTACCACATTAAAAACATGTTTTATAAGTCCAAAACAGTCAAAGGTAATGATTCTAGACGAATTCCAGCTTTAAAAGTCGAATATATGCTGTTAGGGGCTCCTACTCGTCAAGTGTATGAACCTACTCGACGAGTAGGATAATTTTCTTCATGGACTTGGCGAGTCCAGTTACCTGACAGCCAAAATATCAATTTTTCAGCTTTTTTCAGCAGTTTGCATCAAGTACAATTGAAAACCAACCAGGCTCTGATACCACTGTTGGGTTTTAGTATACTACAACATTCTATGGTGCACATACAACCCTAAATACCTTGGATCTATGTTTTCACTAATTATACATGCAAATGGTTTCCAAGGTATTAAACCTACAACTAGAATGCATTTAATATAAACCATATAAACTACTAGTTAGGATAACATACCTTTTGATGAAGCTTGTAGTCTTGATGTATTTGGCCTTAAAGAGCTTAGCCCTAATAGTGTGTAAGCCTCAAATGGAATCACAACACACCATGAACAAAGGATGAGCTTGAGAGATAATTCCATGCACCCAAAAAGACCATGAACTCCAAGAATCACCATGTAGTCGTTTTTTTAGGTTAAGAGCATCTATTTATATGTTGGATTCCAAGGGTCATGGGTATAACCCAAATCCATACCCATGGGTGTTATGATCCATGGTTCATGTGCCCAAACTCTTTATGTATCCATACATAAACTTGGTCCAACATGGATCATAAGCCCAACACATATAAATATAACTAATTAACATAATTAGTCCCCATAGATTGAATTAGTCTCTTTTGATCACTAAATTAATTCCAAATTAATTCTTGATCAATACTAATTAACTGATATGATTTCATATTAATATATTATATCTTATAATATATTAATAAATCATATATAACATCTTCTCTCAAAAGTCCATCCTAACAAATTGTCCTGATCATATGCAACCCAAATGGACCATGCTACTCTCGAGTCAAGTACATACCATTAATAGTTATGGGCTTAGACATCTATCCCAACAGACTCTTAGGATTTAATGTATTGTGTTGAATTTAAGGAGTTATTTATGTTTAGGGATTGAGTAGAGTAGATACTCGGAGCTAGGGACTATTCAGCTACTGTCAGTATTTGAGGTGAGTCTTCTTACCACACTTGTGGGTCATAGGCACCAAGGCCGGTCCATAATTGATATGACATGTTTGTATTGAATGGGAAATGATATTTTATTTGATTTATGCATGGGTTTATGTGAAGGCCATATGGGGGAGCCCATAGCACTTGTCAAGACCATAGGGGGAGCGCATGACATAAGGATATAAGACCATGGGGGTAGCCCATGTCATTTCGTTGAATATCATGGAGGGAGTCTATGGCAATTTGTATGTATATGTATAAACATGACATTATGTTATTATATGTTTTGTGTGACTGGGAAACTCACTAAGCTTGTGCTTACAGTTTATTTGTATGTTTCAGGTACTTTTAATGATAAGGGCAACGACCCGGATTAATGACAAGGCATGCATTCTCTGGTGTTTTCACATTTGGTCCTTTGTTGATGTTAATGAATATGTGTTGGGATTTTTATATTTACTTTGGTTGATGTTATGAAAATAAAAGTTAAATTTTTTTTTTTATGAAAATTAGGCTGTTACATTTATTGTTCTCTGCTTCTTAACTAATAGTTACTTAGTCCCTTGTTTTCATTGCCATACATAATCCAGAAACATATGGACGTATCTTCCTGGGAAAGGTGGACCGCACTAAAGAAATCTCGACTTTGTAGAAGGTAACAATATTTTGCCCTCAAATGTTAAAAGTTATAAACATTAGCTGATCTTTCGACTAGTGGTTTTCAGCCATCACATACAAGGTTATCAAATGTGGCTTTTGTGCTTGATAGATGGGCTTTTGAAATTGCACTCAGGTATTACCGGAAAGCATTCACATAGTTGGAAATATTATCACAGACAACTATATGATGTTGGATTACACCATCCCAGAAGGCACATGTACAACTAGCTACACTTTGTTTATTTTGTGATTGCAAATTACAGATCAAATATGCATGTCTAAAGTATCTTTACGTCTTTAACTGTTATTTATTTACGATTTAAAGCCAAAATGCAGGTAATTTTCAAGTTGAGTAACAAATTTCATTTCTTAAAAAAGAATAAAAAAAAAAGTTACTAAAAATTGTACGTTTTTTATTGATTAATTATTGTTCTTGAATCATATGTAATTCTTTTACAATAACCTAGACAATTAATTACATTACATGTCCGATCGATAAAAATTACATGTAATTCACAAATGAATTGCATGTAATTCACATTTAAATCACGTGTAATTCATAAGTGAATCACATATTAATTATATGTGATTCACATATAAATCACATGTGATTCACATATGAATAACATGTAATTCACAAGCAAATCACATATGAATTACATGTGATTCACATATAAATCACATGTGATTCACATATAAATCACATGTAATTTACATGTGAATCACATATGACTTACATGTGATTCACAAGTGAATCACATATGAAATATGAATTACATGTGAGTGTTCTTGCATTAATCATTTTTTTATTATTTTCTTGTAGATTTGAAAGAATTTGTGGAAAATTTTGAAGTTGCAAAAAGTGATAAATTGAAGAAAATATGAAAATCTTGATATGAAGAAATTATGTTTATAGATTGATTAATAAAAATAAGATTCTTTATGATTACTTATGAATATTATAGTCTAAGAAATATGCATATATGCATTTGAAAAAAATATACATATATGCAACTAAAACGTTGATTTTTTTTGGTAAAAAAATTAGTTTTTTTTTTAAATATTCAAAGTATTTTTTTACTGATTCTTAAAAATGTATTTTACAAAAAAATTGTAGTTTTTTTTTGAAAAAAATTTAGTTTAAAAAAAAGAAGTTTTTTAAAAAAAATTGTGTTTTTTTTTTTTTTTATAAAAACTTGCAGTTTTTTTTTTTTTTTTTAAATTACTTTTTTTCAAAAGTTTTTTAAAATTCATGTTTTCTGAAAAAAAAAAAAATTAAAAAATCTCCATTTTTTTTAAAAAAAATCAAAAATTAGTTTTAAAAAAAATCAAATATTTGATTGATTATGTTAATTTTTTTCCAATAACACAAAAAACAAACATTAAATGAGATCATGTCCTTAATGAGTTATTTTTTATATAACACTCCACATTTAGTTTTCGAAAAACTATGAATTCTCACCTGATCTGACACACACACACACACACACACACACACACACACACACACACACACACACACACACACACACACACACACACACACACACACACACATATATATATATATATATATATATATATATATATATATATATATATATATATATATATATATATATATATATATATATATAGTTCTTACGAATTTTGGGTGCCTCAAGATTTGATGAGGTTCGGGACGGTCGTCCATCTTGCCCTCTCTCTAGGGCCGACCTTGGAAATAATCTTAAACTTCCTTTGTCGTATCATATTTAACCATTTGATTGAAGAACGCAATTGAATTATCAGTTTCTCATGTATTTAATAACATTGCATAATTAACGGCTTTTTCATATGTCGGTTTTCCTTTTACACCGGTAACAATATTCCCCATATCTGCTCGGTAGGATATTCTACATTAAATAACTCCTATAAACATAATTTTTGCCATCTAATTAACCGGTAATCACAGAGTCATCCTTAAGAGTCATATTAACAATAACGAAAAACATACAAATACTAAATAAATGTCGTACATAAAATAAGCTCAAATATTTTATTAAGGTACCAAAAATTTGTCTTATTTATGCTGGTACACCGAAGTAGCTCCTGCATTATGAAGAGTTTGTCTGCAATAGGCAACACATATGTTATACAAATACATAGAAGTAAAATCATAAAAGTATGAGGCGAAAACTAGCAATACATGCTAACAGTAAGAAGTGCACATATATAAAATAGTAAAAATTATGTGTAAGTGTATAAATTATAATGTTATATCAACGTACGATTCCTTCTAAAAACCGTTTGAAATAATATCTAACAAGTCATATGGCATTTAAGTTTTTATGGGAGTATCATCTAATGTTCAGCTTTATATTTCATTCTTAATAAAAATAATACGACGGTGTGATTTTTATAGCGTCTAAACGTTTTCGTAAATATCTATGGTAGGAACTAACAAAGCTTTACTTTCAAAAAAAGGCCAATCCATTAACGTCCACACCATTTGCCATCTTGCCATTAGGATCAATAAAACAATATATTATTTACTTTGAAATGTGAAGAAGTTTTTGGAAAAGCAAAAGGAATCCCTTTATCTTTCACTATTTAAGATGAGAAAGAATATGAATCTTTCCGGATTTGAAAATTACGATTTAAAAGTGTAGAATTAAATTATCTGATTTTGGTTTATATGGAGTTGGAATAACTTAAATTGTTTTTAAAAAAAATATGAAGTTATGTTGATTTTTTAATATCTTACTATTATTAAAAATTCACTAGCAAATAGCTAGGGAGAAATAGGAGAATTACAAAGTAATAATATACTTTGGACTTTTTTAACCAATCAAGCCAACTTTTCGGTTTCTATTATCAAATGTGAATTTGATTACTTGGTTGCAAAACTCAATCTAAGCTTTCTTTTCATTGTAATATTTGGTTTCTAGTTTCTTGTTAGTCTCTTATAATTATATGGTTCTAAAAAACAAGTAAAAAAGCAAATAAAAATAGAATCAAAGTCAACAATTTTTTATACTTCGTTTCGCAAAGTGCACATAATTTCTGAAGCACCAAATCGTCCACCGCCTAGTGTAAATAACTATGTCGGTTGGCCGGTCTGTAAATAGAAAAGAAATCTAGCTGCCAGAGCATTTCTTAGATCAAATCGTAAGTAGCTGGAGAAATCTCAACCCATTTAATATTGCGTTGTTTTAGTGGCAACTTTAGATCGTTGAAAATTTAAAGAATTAATATACAAGTTGGTAAATTCTCTTTGCCCCACATATGTGGGGGGGAAGAACATTAGATAGGTTTTGCCTTTAATCAGTTTAGTGGAGGTTAAGGGAGGAGCCAAGCCCACATCTGCACCTAGTCGAGCGATGAATGTGATACACAAACTTCGTGAAATGGAGCGATTTAGGTGCACATTGTAGTTCGCCTACATTGTCGCTAATAGCCGAGGAGATTTTATTCTTAGTAAGGTTTGGATCGGATCGGCTTAACCGACCAAGTCGTCATCATGTTACTTTATGGATAAGTTCGCAGAAGCTTTTAGGATCACCTAGAAAAATGCGTTGCTTGGAGAGCATGGCGTTGCATGTGGCATATTATTATAAGGTTGTCCCTATCACTTTCACAGTTTTTGGGTGCCTCCTAGAGCTTCTTTGACTATAAATATAGCCCCGCCTGGAGAAGTATTTCCCAAACAAAAACCGAAAATTCTCTCTGATATGCTTTATCTCCTCTACACCTTTGCATTCTTGTAGTTTTTGAGTATTGTCTTTTCGTTTGTGATATGGCCAAATTTACACATATATTTTAGTCCTTTATCTTAATTTTTATGACCTTAATGGATAGATTTAAGGATAAATGATGCTTAATATGTTTTAAATTGGAAAATTATGTGAAAATTTAGCAAAAGGAAATGATTGGGACAATAAAGAAGTTGATAAGGAACAATTTTGAAAATTGATAAAAATATGACATTAACACCGCTAACATTCTTCGTTCGTGATGCTAGCTGATTCCAAATTTTAATATAAACGTGGATATATGTGATTCATGACGCGACCATAAACAATAACAATACAAATTCAATGTTTCTACAAAACACGAATGTTTTTCCATAATTTCGCGTGTAACCATGAGGTAGCCTTGGGGTATTCAAGTACAATATACCTGGGACATATCCTACAAATTATATTTGTCCAAAAACCCTTTCGGGTCGATTTAAAGGAGAGAGAAGTGGTTTGGAGCGAGGATTTTAAGAATCAGACGCTACAAGTATTAGGATCTCACTTTGGTTTGCTCGATAAACGTGTTATGAAACTCCTCGGTGATGTTTTTTTTTTTTGTTTCTATTTATGGGTTATGGGGTTAAACCTTTATGCTTTCACTAGACTAGAGGAAACCTTAAAGTATTGGTGTGATTTCCTTTAATCAGAATTTTAAGTTTTATTCAATTTATCATATTAGTTTGGTTAAATATCCATATTTTTTTTTGATCTCGTTATTTCCTATGACTAAGTTAATATACTTTATCGGACGAATGTTAGGGTGCCAACCGCAACAAATGGTAAGGGTAAAAAATGACTCCAAAAACATTGTTATATTGCACTAAAAGGAAATAAATGGAAAGTGTGGTCGTTCCAAAGAGAAATGGGACAAATGCTTATACATGTTTGCATAAGGTCTGATGTTATCACAAAAGGGAGGGGTTGGGTTGCAATGATTTGAACAAACGATAAAAGAAACAAGTAAATGGCTAATTAGCAAAAGTAATTTTAGATTTTATACGGGCTCCAACTCTATGTATGCCAATCTAGGAATGTGACTCAAAGATAACATGCTATTTACTCAATTCTACCTAAGTTGGCACTTGAAATTATTAGCAAGCTCTAACACTTGCCATTCTCCAAATTGTCAAATTCCAAACAATCTCATTGAAAATAACCTAACCTTTTCATTTACATATAAAAAGCTCTTAGATTGAAATCAAAAGGTTGCATTAAGTTTGATGTGAATGTTCCCAACAACGTTCAATACTCCTCACAAATTCAGGAGCGTAAGAGTTTCTTAATAAAATTTATTGTAAATACATTCAACGGAAATCATTTTAGTGCTTGTTACATAGTCTAATTCACAAAACAATTATAGAATTTTCAATTAGATAACTTAAATAACCTAACCCTAAATTAAATGGATATAAAAAACTAAAATTTAAATCAAACAATTGATTTAAAACAAAATCAAATTCACTAGATAGAAATTAAAAGCAAATATCAAGTCAGATGACTGAAATCACGACGAAGAAGTTAAAACATAAAGTTGGAGAAACTATAGTTCTAGCCATACATGACTAGAATATAATCAACAAGACTAGAAATGAAATTAAATACAAAGATGAAATAAAATGTTTCGAAATGATATTCAATTGATATGTAGAAAGAACATTTGGTAAAAGTCGCCTCCAAGTCGTCCAAGATGAAAGATTCTATGAAAAAGCCCTAAAAATCCCATAATAAGCAATTAGGAAACATTACCAAAAGGAAGTTATCAAGATCCACATGCCACATGTGGATTTAGGCTAATTACAAACGTCTCGTGTAGAAGGAAAGTAGGTTGCGATGACCAGAAACTCTTCAGAAGTAGAAAGTTGAATTTTGCTGATTTTAGGTATCACACGCCTTGTGTGGAATTTCACACACCCCATGTGGATTTTTATTGTAACATCCGAATCCTGAGGTATGAATTTCATTTGTATATGTTTGAGAACCAGGTTGGCCATAACATCGTGATGGCATCACCACGCCGTGGCAAATTAGTTTGAGACCATACATCTTAAATAGGTCTAGACCTACATGCGCCATTCCTAAAGTCCTTTTGGAAGTTTTGGATTGAAGACTTCATGGATTAAGTACCTAATGGTCTAATCCCATGCACTAATTTGTGTTTTTTGACCTTAGAAGTTAGATCTAGGCTTACAAGGATGTCTCAAGGGATAAACTTGTAAAATTTATCCTTTAAGACCTTGGAAAGGACCAGATCTGAGCTTTTAAGCTCTTAAAATTAGAAGAAAAAATATTAAGCTCGATTGAGTTGTTTAAACTAGTTCTCACAGCGTGACCTTAGGCTACCACGACGTGGCGATTAGGGAAGCAGTCGACGGTTTTTGCATTTTGTATCCACATCATGGCTAAAAGGAGGCCACAAAGTGAAGGGTCGTTGTTGGCAATTTTGACCTTATATTTGACCGTTGACATTGAGGGTTAACTTTTGACTTGTTTACTTTTAGTCAAGTTTCTATTTTTAGAAAGATAGCCTAAGAGTTTATCTTGTGTGGTGAAATCAATACTGTCTAACACTTATTTCTTTATTATATGAGCCATTCACTTTTGACTTCATTAGCGAGGTGAGTATTTTCACTATACTCGTTTGTCGAAAGCACCAATACCAACCTACTGGATTGTGGTAGTTGTCTTTGCGACTCTTGCATGCATATGTAGGTCTGGACCCATTATTTTTTTTGGTTGGGCCCATTTGTATGGTGGGTTGGGCCCATTATTATTTATGCTGGGTTGGGCCCATTTGTATGTTAAGCTCGACCAATTTATAAATGTTGTGTTGAGCCCATTTATTTATATGTTGGGCTGGGTCCATTTATATGGTATGTGGTATTTTGGGGAACTCACTAAACTTTGTACTTACATTTTTGTGGTTTAGCATTTTCTGGTACTTCTAGTTCGAAAGGGAAGTGCCCAGACCTGATCATACAACTTCCCCTCATGATTATCGTATCGATGATCATTTTACTCTGATGTTTTATATACATTTGTTTTATGATGGTTTTGAGATACATAATGTATGTTTTTGACAATTTTAAAAATAAAAATTTTTATCATTATTTTTGGGATGTTACAAGTAGGTATCAGAGCATTGGTTTAAAGGATTCAGACACACTCTCGAGTGTGTCCGAACTCAAAAAGGGGAATTGATAATACCTTTGAAAAGGAAAACGTTTCTAAGAAGATTTTTACAAAAGGGGTGCAATGTGTGAAATCAGTCGGGCTCAAGCAAGTGATTCCTAAAATACATCTAAATGAGTATTATGATTAGTAAGATGACATGTCAATTGCATGCTAAAGTAAGGCTAAGGATACGTTCTTGAATTGTATGATAAAATTTCTAGATTTGTGTGATGCCTTATAGCCTAGGAGGGTTTGGATGATATGAATTACTTGGAACCTATATTGGCACAGTTAATTGCAAAGTGTATATTTAAAAAGTTATAAATAGATAAGATCATATAGCCTTAGAATAATTAATTTAGCCTTATTTCCCGTTCCTTGTTTGGGTGTGAGCTAATGGTAGAATCATTATTCGACTTTCTATCTAATCGTGTATCATATACTGTAACATCCCAAGTTAAAAGCAAGAGTTCCAGGGAGTAAAGTGTAAATTAAGTCAGGGACTCGACGAGTAGGTCCTCTTACTCGCAGAGTCTGAGCGGGATTTTCTCACGGGTTAAGTGGACAACTCGTCGAGTCGGCAGATGGACTCGACGAGTTGGTGCTGAAGGGAGAAAACCCTAGTCCCAGAAGTTGTGCCCTATATAAAGCACATTATAGCCACCCTCAACCTCTTTATGGCCCATTTGAGTTCCAGAAACCCTAATTAGTATGTGTGAGCCTCCATTATGAAAGTTTGAGCTTGGAAGAAGAATTTAAGAGGAGAAAGTTAGAAGATCAAGAGGCTAGCATCGGGAGATCATTGTAGATCTGAAATCTACTCCTTCTTGGGCACATTTATGAGGTAACAAGTCGTTACCCCGAGTTTTCTCATTCTAGATCCATTTTTGGTTGTTGTTTTGGGAATTTTAGCTTGATTGGAATGCATTTCGGGTTTAGAGGTTAGATCTGAAGTTGCAACTTCAGATCTAGTTTAATAGTGAGCTATGAAAGATTAAAGCATCAGCCATAGGGCTTGATTGAGGGTGACTTTGTCCGCAAACCTTCTTGTAGCTTGGTTGGAGCTTGTTGAGCCTTGCATGCACGTAAAGTTGGAAACTTTACGTGTGAATCTGGCCCTAGGAGTCCAGTTCTATGTATTGGAAGCAATGAAATGGCCTGAAATCGTCTGAATGAAGATGTCACGTTTGGACTCGGCGAGTTGGAAGAACAACTCGGCGAGTCTGTTGAAGACTGCCTTGGACTCGGCGAGTCTATTTTTGGAATCGGCGAGTCGAGGGATGACTCGGTGAGTTGAGCAGGAAGGGACTCAGAGCTTGTTGGACTCGACAAGTCTTGGGGCGACTCGGCGAGTTGAGTCGTGACATGGGAGTTTTTGAGCATAGGAACTCGACGAGTCATGTGACAACCCGAAATTTTCATTCTGAACAAACCATATCAAGCCAATAGAAGTTAGAATAGTTACAGTGAAATTCCAGACTTTGGGTATAAGTTTGACAGTTTTTCAGGATTTACACTTAAGGAGATATCAGGAGAGTGGATGCACTAGGGTTTTGTGCAACACTCTTATTCCAATACTCTAGGATATTAGAGTTCATTCCGGGAATAAAATATTTTTCTACCAAAAATCCCAAGACTATATATAGAAATCTGAGTCCTATTCATTCATTAGTTACATTTCCAACTAGAGAAAAATCAAATTCTCTCTCACGGATCTTCGAGTTTTATTCCAAATCGTGAGTACTTCTATCTAGTCGTATTATATAGCTTAGATTGTGTTTTATAACATCAAAATCGGATCAAAACCCCAAAATTTGGGAGTTTACCGCCCAAGAACATGTTGGGTTTTGAGCATTCTAACACTCCTAAGTGTACATGCAACCCTAAATACCTTGGATTTATGTTTTCTCTATTATACATGCAAATATGAACATCCAAGGTATTATCCTAATCTAGCATACAAAACTATCAATATAACAAGATAGAATACATATCTCTTTGATGTAGAATGTCTTCATGAAGCTTGAGTGCCTAGTGCCCCAAGTGTGACACCTCAAATGGTTCACACAACACCAAATACACTTGGAATAATTTGAGAGAAATCTACACTTCATGAAATCGGCTAGCCCTTCTATTACTCACTCTCTAGTGGCTGATTTTGTCAAGAATAAGATCTTTATATAGTGTTACAATTAGGGTAAACCCTAATTGTCATGAGTTTCCATTTCCTTGGATCCATGGGTTCACATACACCATGGAGCATCCATGGACCATCCTATGGGTTTTAGCCCAACTTGATTATCCATGGAGCATTAGCCCACTATACAAGTATGGATGATTTACACAATAACCCCATATATTTAATTAGTCTTCTTTTGATAACTTAACTAATCCTAGATTAATTCTTGATCAATACTAATTAAATAATCTTATTATTCTTATTATTAATATACTAGAACTTATAATATATTAATAACCATAAGTGTCTTATTTCTCTCATTATAGTCTATCCAAGTGCATGATGCCATGCAACCGAAATGGACCATGCCGGGTCGGGTCAAGTCTTACCAATTATAGTTATGGACTTAGACATTAATCAAACAGTCTCCCACTTGGATAAGTCTAAAACTATTATTGCGTATGACTTCAGGAACCAACTAGCAATCGTAGCTCTCAAAAGCTTCTGTGGAACTCTGACCTTGTCGATGAATTCTGACCTTTGTCAATGACTTATCCATTAGATAAGGGATCATATATTCCTCTATTCTAGATATCATATGGACTGAGACATGGATTATAATCATTCTCTCTGTCCATTTGTTGTTTCCCAATTTCCGATTTATGATGACCGACTAATTGAACAAATCAAATCAGTCCTGGCCCGGCCGAGCACTTCCATTTGTCATCCTCAAATCATCGAGGGCCCCACAGATATCGCTTTTATCCCGAAGGTAAAAGGAATGGATAAACTTCGACTCATATGGCTTGTTCTACTACTTGTTGAATCATAAACAAAGGCACGTTTTATAGCACCAAGTTACCAAATGTGTTTTCGTGCAATCAATGTACAACCAACTCATAGTAACAACTCATATCTCTAGGTTTTAAGAATATAAGATATTATCGTCTCATGATCACTCGTGATAAAATCCATGAAGTGATTCCAATGAGCGCGGGTTAAATCCAATACTCAGAACTTATGAGCACTCATGAGTGTTGTAGCTCTTTGTCCAACACCTTAGACCTCTACAAGCCAACCCATGACAGTCTTAATTCATATCTACTTCCAACATATGACCGACTGTGGATGGTTTGAATAACTTAGTCATTCCGGAAGAATAACCTAGTTTATTCTGGAAGTCAAAACATGCAAAATGAAACACAATAATAATTTAATCCAATATGGTATCAAAACCTATGAACATAAATAAAACACCTTTTATTTATCACCATATGATTACACATTATTCATTGTATACTGTTTCAGCTATGAACTTTATTCTTGAATTTAAAACAATAGTTGTCCCATGCTCCAAGCGTGTACACTATGTTTTCTAAACACTAGTCATGCCATACACCAAGTATGCATACTATGTTTTTCTATGATCTTTACTTTGTGAACTAGATCCATTGAACATAACTTCAATGATTCTCTTTTCACACTCCCAAATCCTTACTGCAAGTACAAGAATTCCAAATTCATGTCATTTACTGAAATCTGTTAGATTCTAAACTTATATGCATTGATCCTCTTGTAATGATTATGCACAAAGTCAGAAAGACTTGACAACAATCATTACAGAGTATTCCAAAGGAGATCAGCTCCTTGGAAACATCCTTCTTGAATTAAGTTTCCTAATCTTAAACAAATTGAAAAATCTAACTTTGAAACATTTCCAGATTCCATTTTGACTATTACTTCTGAACAAGCGTTGCCTCCTTACAGACTATATCAATATGGTCCTTCCAGAATTATCACTATACTTCCAATTGTCCTTGAGCACCCAATCTTTGGTAAACCTTAGATTGTCCTCGATAATTGTTTAATCCTTTTAGTCATATCCAGTTCTAAACCTTTTCCCTTCTTAATGCCCCATGCATTTGGAAAATTTTAGAAAGGATGAATATAGCACATGTAATCGATCCTATATCCGAAGCATATGGGACACGATTCATGATGTCTCACATAAAGACTAAAGCAGTCTTTTGCTATAATATTTCCATTTCAATTTGCCAAGTTCTCATAATTCAGATTATGAAAAGGGATGCCGTAATCATAATAGAATTTTAGAACGCAAATAATGGACCCATATATAGAATTTCCTTATGTTGAGCCATTCCAACATGAAATTCATATATATATATATATATATATATATATATATATATATATATATATATATATATATATATATATATATCCTTGACTAAATGATTAAAACCTTACGATCTAAGCTTATAGATTTGAGATGAAGTATAATTTCCTCTCCCTTAATTATAGCAAAACAACTTTTCCCAACTGAAACCTTTTGTTTTCTATAATTAACATTGCTAACTTGCAATACTTATCATAATTATCATGCTCCCACTAACATGATGATTATTAGCATAACACTTATGCTCCCACTAGCTTTGACATGTACTCAGAAATCAGCTGACTTTCTTACCAAAGTTCAGATTTCTGATACTCGATTGTTTTGATAAGACTTTATCAAAATCATACACCTTCCCTTAGATAGCACACTTGTGTGTCTAAACAATTATGAAGAGGGATGCCATAATCATAATGGTTAGACCTTTTTTCCACTTCTCACAAGTCCATGTTAGTGTGCCGGTAAACCACACACGCTCCACTAACGACTTTGAGAATGCAAATATCACAATTGCTATCTAGCTAAAATCTACTTAGTGAAAGTGTTTCCTTACCATCATTTTCATGAATCGGAGATAAACCTTATGATACTTAGATTTTTATGGTGTGTGTGTTCTTATCCATGTGAATTGTCAAAACCATAGTCCTAAGACAAGGATAATGACGAATCCAAACACATATGGATTGAACTCAATCTTAACTTCTTGCCACCTGGTAGCTCAAGGGCCTGCCATTGCTTCCAAGTTGTTGTGCAACAAATTGAGAGCTCTAAGAACTCATATGCAAAGCCAACTTTAACTGGAATGGGCATAGAATATGTCAACACGATAGGTTATAAACCTCAAGTCGTGTGCTAGAAAAGAACTTCAGGTTCTATTCTTGATTAGTTCTTGACACTTTCAAGACCTTTAAGACTCCCACTGTCCTCTTGACCTATAAGACTCCCTTGTCAAACATCCAAGAGATAGTGTGGATTCTAACCAAGACAAACACTTCACACAATTTGCCTAAATTGATCTTTGTTTTATCCAAAACATCACAACTTACCAATTTCAAATGTACAAGAGTAGAAAACTTTTACTCTTACATTTGACAAGTGTTTTAAACCTTCTTTAAGTCATGTCACTCAAATTACAATCTTGGAGTATGACTCTAAGACTTGTATTGGAACGAAGTATGACTCATCTTCTTGATTTAGCCACTTCACCAATTCATAGCTCCTCTTCTTAGCTATAAGAAAGCACTTAGAGGATGAATTGTGATAAGGTCTCTAAATCATTATGATGATCATAAAAACTGATACTAAAGTACTCTCCCATCTTTTCAGATTTGAGAAACTTCTATCCTTCTGCCTAATTTGATTCTTCTTATTCGCTCTGCCATACATTGGAACCTTTTCCAATGTCTCAGAGTTACACTTAAACTTGTAAGTATAATCATATTTAATGAGCTTTAGTAAACTATGACGAATAGTCTTATCAATCTTTTGTGGTGGACTTAATTAGTGCACAAGAATGTGTACTCGATCCGATCCCTTAGTCCTTTACTTGACTCACACGTCCATGTGAACGAGTAATTAGTCTTAATTTTTCCAATACTTGAAAGTTCTCATTCATCATGCTATATAACTTGCATGATTCCAAGTTCCGGTCCAATTGAAACTTGGGTGATGAGAATCTTTCCTTATTTGGTAAATTTAGACATTACCACAAATGAAAGAATCAATTTCATATTTCCACTCTTGCTATTAATGGAATCTTATAAGCAACAATTTTTCCTCAAATGCCATTGTAAGGATATTTTAAAATAAATAACATCAAAAAATTTCTTTTAATTTAAAACTTTGCGGAAAAACTAATCCTTACAATCCATATGAAAACTTGTTGTTATCTATTCTGTAACAATTGGTAAAAAAAAAAAAAAATAGGAACGATCGTACGATGCTATCTTTTGATTATTAAGCAATATGAGTATTTTATTAAGAATGGTTGAAGGAATTTAACCTCTTTTATTTAAATAAGTTACTGTGAAATATAAAACAAGTAGCTATTGATAAATTTCGTTATGATGTATGGCTACGAACCATCACCGGTTTGTGAAATTAGCATATAACATCATTTGAACGCAACAAACTTAATTTTTGTAACAACATGTATCTAGTTGATAATTAAGTTAGGTTCTATGTAAAACGTGTGCTTAATAGTTGTGTAGGATCTAAATTCGACAAATATACGAACCAAAGTGACAAAACGTGTTTAACGATATGGTTAACCGGTTAAATGTCACGAAATTATACATTGGTCAATAAATTTTATATTTAAATAAATTAAAATATAAAATGAATTATTATAAGGTATAATTAAAATGTATCCAAGTGTTTTTGAATAAAAAGAATAAAACATAAACATTAAAGTTCAAATACACAAAAACTACATTGTTATTTTATACTAAGTATACATGTATGTATTTATACATATGTATTATTATCTAGTGAATAACTAGTTATGGGTCATTACCTAAAGTGATTTCATGTAAGGAATATGATTTCTAAATCAATTAAGATAAGAGAATTGGTGGAGATAAGTGCCAACTTAACTAATAAGTGCTTAATCACTTAAGACATTTTACTAAGAATGCTTCTTAATCCCTCTTCTAATTTTCAAGATTAAGACCTTCCCTCTCCTTACCTAGAACTCCTAACTAACTAAATATCTAGTAGTTAGTTAGTTAACTAACTCTATCTCTAAGCAACCACCCAAGCAAGTGGCTAGACAAGATCACATCACTTAAACTCACATCCCATCACAAGCTAGTCTAGGTTTTGTCCCCTTATCCTCTTCCACCCTTTCCTCCTTCATAACCACGAAATTTCCTCTTCATTTTACCCTCATTTGACCAGCCAATACTCCAAGTAATTACTCTCAACCTTCATCTCATTTTCAAGCACAAGAACTTCCTTCCAAAGCCATCAAAACCATGAACTAAAGGGTTGCTGTCCCTTTTGTGTTTCAGCCACCATTTCACCCATCTACACCTTCCTTTTGCTTGATATTTTTACCACCAAATACCCCTGGAAGTTACTTGTTTTGATACTCAAAATTATTGATTCAAAACAGTGAGTAAACTACCCTTTTTCTTGCACTTTTGCTGTGAAATTTTCGTGACAGCAACATAGCCAAAAGAGTGGCTGTTTTGGAGCATCAAACCAACAACCAAAAGTTCATCTTCAACTTTCCATTCTTCAAGTATTCACATAAGGTGAGTTCATACCCCTACATTTTCATGTTTTATTCAAGTTTTAAGGGGGGGGATACAAGTTAGAACACTAAATATAACTCAAATTTAAATGACAGCTTTCTACAGAAAAGTTGAGTCCTGTTCACGGACTGTTTTGACCATCTTAAACTTAATATCTTTCAAAACTGTACAATATGAAAATAGTTCAAGTTTATACCTTTCTAATGACTACTCGCACGCGTTCATACGATTTTTCTACAATTTATGGCGATTTTTATAAAACTGCCTGTCATTTCAGAAGTGATTTCGGACCAGTCTGTGAAGATGTTCATTTTCACACTAGTTTGAGACCACTAAAAATCATAATAAAAATTAGGAGCAAAGTAGACTTATTTTATAAACTCTCAGAGGTGACGGATTCAGTTTTTGACTTACGATGATTTTTCTATGAGTTTTCTAAAAACAGGGACAGTAAAGGGTAAAACTGTCAAAAGTGGTTTATAGATTTATTAACACCTTCTAACATTTTTGAGTAATGTTTATACATTAAGGAAGTTAAAACACAATCATTTAAATATGTTTAATGACCATTTTTACAAAAGTAATAAGTACAAAAAGGTCTTTAGTATCAAACTTAAGGATTATTTCATGCAAAGTTTCTAATAAAAACGTAAGAATATGAACAACAATTACGAAACATGCCAAATCATCCTTTAAAACTTATACATATATATAACCATATACATATATATGTTTTGTTTACAAACTTGTCTTCTACATCAAAAATTTAACTTTACTCGTTTTTATCAAATGAATCACTTGTGATTTATTACTACTATGTGAAAACTCTTGTCATACTTCGCATGCACTAGATTTATACAAAGTATTTAGAAATTCCAAAGTATTCTTCGTTGCTAAACCGTTTTATACATTCTAAAAACTTATGATTTATGCTTTGTCAAACATTGTGAAAAAGGATAAACTTTGCATACAAAACTACTACTTTAATACAGACTTAGTTGAGAATCCATGAGACGTGTACATCTTCAAACACTGCCTTTTTGATAAAAGGTATCGCTACAAGTCCTGTCTATAACCAGAGTCTCCCGTTCGGAGAACGTGTCAAATGTGTATAGATCTATACGGGAAGTCATGATCCCGCGCCCTGACTGTTAGCTACAGTCCGTCTTTTGGGGTGACAGTTGTCATAACGCTACGACGCCTGAAGAACGTCGCTACAGGCATATTATGTTTAGTATGGTTATAAAACTCATCGGATATACAATTATTATGGTATTATGCTTTCATGAAAGAGTAGCTATTAAAACTATTCTTCATCTAACAAATGCGATCTTCGTATAGCTTTATTATATAAAACTATGCCACACCTTTCGAGCACGTCGATTGCTTGCGATTTTCGGTCTTAGAGACTGCCAGTTATGTCAGGAAAATAAGGGTTTTTCCTGTATACAAACCAAACAACTAATAGGAAAATAAGGGATTTTCTCGGTACAATTAGTTGCAACTTATAACACGAACATTCATATGCATTTCATACTTTTATAAGAAAATAAGGGTTTTTCTTGGAAAACACAACAAATCATAACTCCTTACATTTGAAACAGTGCGTTTTCTGGAAAACATACACGAACTTTCGAATGGCGTACATTTTCTCAAAACACTACTTATGAACTCACCAACTTAATTGTTGACACTTTTTCTTTGAAATAACTTGTATTCTCAGGGAACCGCTAAGCAGATTTGGAAATCAACTTTTGGGGATTAACGTGCTGACGTTAATTACTTCTTTTGAAGGATGTTTTTGTATTTATCTTTTGAACAAGTAACGAATACGATTATGTAAACATTTTGGAAACTTTAATATATATGGTGGTGTGTACTTTCCTTTCTATGAACTGTTATGATACTGAATATGACGTCCTCCGCCCCCGAACGTTTCCGCCGTTCTGGTTTGGGGGTGTGACAGATTGGTATCAGAGCATTGTTTATAGTGAATTGAGTATATCAACCCATAAAAGATATACTAACTATAAATACAATGGGATTAAAAATACTCTGATTTAGAGTTTATACTTTAAATAATAAAATATTTAAGTAAGTATACGTGCTGCATTCATACTAAAATCAGTGTCACTAGGACAGTACAAAAGAATTACGATTGTTGGGCAACACAAGTGGGCTTAGAGACATATGGTCAAAACTGGGAAGATATAGCCTGATCGCCTATATTATCCGAGGGTTGACTAGCATGTGCCTAAGTTTAAGTGTGTAGTCGCAGCAATGCTAAAATCTTACCAACCCTACCACAATGAGAACAATAGAACATAACATAAAAATTAAAATACTATAGGAGTATTTGGTGTTACTATAAGTACTTTATACTTGAGAATTAAAACGGGATCCTCATTACTAAGTTGATAGTTGCTAAGTGGATACACTAAGGCTACATGTAATTAGGATGTTATAGACTTAGAATCAGCGATAATTTTGCCTTACCCCTATTCTGTGTGAATTTGGAAATAAGGTCACTTATTCGAAGGTCTATCCTGTTTAGATTACACATAGCTGGTATGCACTTCACAAATAGTGATGTAACTAATGAGGGTTTTCTAAATAATTATCTAGATAGTTCGTCTAATAATTATCCACTTACCCTAAATTCTCGCATAGAAATCATAGTTGGGCTCCATCCCCTTGACAACCAGTATCTTCCGAATGAAGTCATAGCTAGTTGGTTTGGAGAAGAACCAGAGAATGATCATCCTATCCCTTTGGATGATCATCATGATGAAAACCTTTCAGCCGATGCTAATTCCGAACTAGAGGTTGAGAACCTACCTCGAGCAACTCCCTTTCCAATTCCTAACCCTCGTCCAGCTCTTCATGGCCTGACGCCTGATTCGGTGGAATGCTTGGAAACATGAAGCCAAGAACAAGATCAGCCCATGCCATTATTTGGCGACCGAAACTTTTACGACCTGAGCAATGGGGGCTCAGCAGGTAGAATCTTGCCACTCATGGTCCGCAGAGTGGCCCAAAATGAGATTCAAGGCAGGACAGCCCAACATCAGATTGCCGAAGTTGTCACCGATGCAAGAATGAATACCCTCCACACCACTCATCTAGAAGATGCTCACAAGAGATCAGAAAGAAACCATGAGAACCTGCTGCAAACACTAGCTGAAAACCCGAGCCAAAGTCATAGAGCTCCAAGTACGCCAGAGGGTGTAATAGAGACACCTACTTGACATGGAACGTCAATTGGTTGAACTAAGAATTCACCAGAGGAATTACCGTCACCAGTAGTAGACGCTTTACTTTATATCCCTTGCAAAAAGAGGAATCGTATTCTTCTGTCTATGCCTGATGTGGCACTTTCTATGAAATTATCTTGTATCGTAAGTACTTTAGTTAGGTCTTTATACTGTCAGGAACTATCTCCTGTGTATATGATGTAAGACCTTTACAAGGCCATTTTCCTGAACCTTTACGCCGTAAATATCCAAGATATTGACCGCCGGCTAACTTTTGTGTCATTTCCATCATTCAAGTACTCTTATTATACTCTCATTGGAGTCTATCTGAAACCTGCTTTAGTTAAGTCATTGGACCATAGCAAGTTAGATAAGGAGACATTTCCAAGTCTCTTTCAGTGGTTGGATTTTATTATTCACCAATCCACGATACCTCAACTTGTACAACAAACAGTGACATTCCATACCACAACCATCCCTACTACCTCAGTGCCAACAAGACCATATGTTGGAAACCTGCCAAAATGCACCAAGTGTAGCTTTCATCACAAAGGAAAGTGCAGGGAAATGCATTGCAAGAACTATAATGAAAAAGGGGCATACCACAAAGTTCTGTAGGGTGCCGGCTCAACAGACCAACCAGAACACAAAAGCTGGGATGAGTCGGACTTGCTACAGATGTGGAGAAGTAGGGCATTTCATAAAGGAGTTCCCGGAGACTAAAAACAAAGATGTCAAGAGCATCGGAAGTGTTTTAGCAACAGAGCGTGGGAAAGCAGTAATAGACCCCGCTGAGATTCCGGTACGTTCATTCCCGATAGCACATATGCATGGATACTATATAATAGCAACGCGGAGAGGAGTATTGTGAGTCGTAGATTTAATCAATTTCTCAACCAAAAACCTCAAAAACTTAAACGAAATATTTACAGTAGAATTGGAATAATCAAAAGCACTAGAGACGTGTACATAGGGTGCACTCTAACACTAAATCAACCAATTCATTCAAATCATCCTAAAACCGGTCACAATAAAAATTTACGACATTTTCATTTTAACAACGTATTAGTTAGTTTCCTCACCATACCGATATCATATATTACGAAAAGTCCATTCGCCTAAACCCATCGAGTAATAGAACCCTCGTTGTCTATGGCGACAAACCGGACACAAACCCCTGTCTCACCTTTTACAACAAGACTCAGAAGTACCTACTCAGGAGGTACCACGCCGTCCTAGCCCGTGCTGTGGATAAGAAACAAGAAGAGAAAGACATCATGGATGTTGGAAAAGGCCGTAACCTTCTCGATATATTCCGAGAAGATCTCCTGGGAATATCATCCGTACGACAACCCGAGTTCAAAAATCAACCTAAGTGCAGTAGTTGTGGAAAAGGGTTGATGTAAATGCCATCTCACCCAAGTTAATCACCCCACTCAAGTAGAGACTATGGACCCATACTAGTGAATCTATGATTACTAAGTGTATATATTGGAGCCCTATATAATTAAGATTCTACGGACTTAGGATTGGTAATTTCGCTTTAAATCCTTTTCCTTGTTTGGATGTGGGCCTAGAATAGAATCACCGATTCGACTGTCTTTTCATTCTTAATTATATATGACTTATAAACACAAAGAGATGATAGATGAATCAGTTATGAGTCATACCATGAACTCCATGACAAGTTACCCAAGACAGCGGATGGACACGCTACCACTTGAGTGAGCGTAGACAAATCAAACAAACCCACACACTTTCTACCAACCAAGGCTACAAAGAAAAATAGAAAAGCTGATAGGAGCATATCACAAGAAGATTGCGAGACTGCATAGTATACCACTATCTATCATTTTGGATAAGGGACAGGCGATTCGCCTCGTGTTTTCAATAGTCATTAAAGAAGTCCTTAATATCACCCTCAAACTGAAAGACAAAGAGGAAGAACCATTCATCGAATCCTTATACAACATCAACTATTACATTAACATCAAGGTCACGTCATTCGAAGCTCTCTGCAGAAGCAAGTGTAGATCACCTCTTTGATGGGATGAGGTAGGTGACACAAAAATAGCTAATAGGCAAGTTCCTAACAACACTTTCACCAGCCCCCAGAACATACGAGAAACTACAGAGAAGATTGTTCAAACCCGTGAATGATTGAAGGCATCCCAGGATCGGAAGAAGATCTTGTCTGATGAGACTCTTGTTATTCCACTGGATGAAATTGAAATCAACGGGAGTCTAAACTTCATCGAAGAACCGGTGGAAATCATGGATCAAGAGGTCAAAAGGACGAAACAAAGCCGCATACCCATAGTGAAGGCCCGTTGGAACGCCAAGCGAGGACCTGAATTCACTAGGGAACGCGCGAATCAAAAAAAAAAAAAAAATAAATAAATAAATAAATAAAACACCCCCAATTGCTTAGTGATATCCCGTCTACAAGTTGAATTTCGGGGCGAAATTCTTTTAACGGGGGGAGAATGTAACAATTGGTAAAAAAAAAAAAAAATAGGAACGATCGTACGATGCTATCTTTTGATTATTAAGCAATATGAGTATTTTATTAAGAATGGTTGAAGGAATTTAACCTCTTTTATTTAAATAAGTTACTGTGAAATATAAAACAAGTAGCTATTGATAAATTTCGTTATGATGTATGGCTACGAACCATCACCGGTTTGTGAAATTAGCATATAACATCATTTGAACGCAACAAACTTAATTTTTGTAACAACATGTATCTAGTTGATAATTAAGTTAGGTTCTATGTAAAACGTGTGCTTAATAGTTGTGTAGGATCTAAATTCGACAAATATACGAACCAAAGTGACAAAACGTGTTTAACGATATGGTTAACCGGTTAAATGTCACGAAATTATACATTGGTCAATAAATTTTATATTTAAATAAATTAAAATATAAAATGAATTATTATAAGGTATAATTAAAATGTATCCAAGTGTTTTTGAATAAAAAGAATAAAACATAAACATTAAAGTTCAAATACACAAAAACTACATTGTTATTTTATACTAAGTATACATGTATGTATTTATACATATGTATTATTATCTAGTGAATAACTAGTTATGGGTCATTACCTAAAGTGATTTCATGTAAGGAATATGATTTCTAAATTAATTAAGATAAGAGAATTGGTGGAGATAAGTGCCAACTTAACTAATAAGTGCTTAATCACTTAAGACATTTTACTAAGAATGCTTCTTAATCCCTCTTCTAATTTTCAAGATTAAGACCTTCCCTCTCCTTACCTAGAACTCCTAACTAACTAAATATCTAGTAGTTAGTTAGTTAACTAACTCTATCTCTAAGCAACCACCCAAGCAAGTGGCTAGACAAGATCACATCACTTAAACTCACATCCCATCACAAGCTAGTCTAGGTTTTGTCCCCTTATCCTCTTCCACCCTTTCCTCCTTCATAACCACGAAATTTCCTCTTCATTTTACCCTCATTTGACCAGCCAATACTCCAAGTAATTACTCTCAACCTTCAACTCATTTTCAAGCACAAGAACTTCCTTCCAAAGCCATCAAAACCATGAACTAAAGGGTTGCTGTCCCTTTTGTGTTTCAGCCACCATTTCACCCATCTACACCTTCCTTTTGCTTGATATTTTTACCACCAAATACCCCTGGAAGTTACTTGTTTTGATACTCAAAATTATTGATTCAAAACAGTGAGTAAACTACCCTTTTTCTTGCACTTTTGCTGTGAAATTTTCGTGACAGCAACATAGCCAAAAGAGTGGCTGTTTTGGAGCATCAAACCAACAACCAAAAGTTCATCTTCAACTTTCCATTCTTCAAGTATTCACATAAGGTGAGTTCATACCCCTACATTTTCATGTTTTATTCAAGTTTTAAGGGGGGGGATACAAGTTAGAACACTAAATATAACTCAAATTTAAATGACAGCTTTCTACAGAAAAGTTGAGTCCTGTTCACGGACTGTTTTGACCATCTTAAACTTAATATCTTTCAAAACTGTACAATATGCAAATAGTTCAAGTTTATACCTTTCTAATGACTACTCGCACGCGTTCATACGATTTTTCTACAATTTATGGCGATTTTTATAAAACTGCCTGTCATTTCAGAAGTGATTTCGGACCAGTCTGTGAAGATGTTCATTTTCACACTAGTTTGAGACCACTAAAAATCATAATAAAAATTAGGAGCAAAGTAGACTTATTTTATAAACTCTCAGAGGTGACGGATTCAGTTTTTGACTTACGATGATTTTTCTATGAGTTTTCTAAAAACAGGGACAGTAAAGGGTAAAACTGTCAAAAGTGGTTTATAGATTTATTAACACCTTCTAACATTTTTGAGTAATGTTTATACATTAAGGAAGTTAAAACACAATCATTTAAATATGTTTAATGACCATTTTTACAAAAGTAATAAGTACAAAAAGGTCTTTAGTATCAAACTTAAGGATTATTTCATGCAAAGTTTCTAATAAAAACGTAAGAATATGAACAACAATTACGAAACATGCCAAATCATCCTTTAAAACTTATACATATATATAACCATATACATATATATGTTTTGTTTACAAACTTGTCTTCTACATCAAAAATTTAACTTTACTCGTTTTTATCAAATGAATCACTTGTGATTTATTACTACTATGTGAAAACTCTTGTCATACTTCGCATGCACTAGATTTATACAAAGTATTTAGAAATTCCAAAGTATTCTTCGTTGCTAAACCGTTTTATACATTCTAAAAACTTATGATTTATGCTTTGTCAAACATTGTGAAAAAGGATAAACTTTGCATACAAAACTACTACTTTAATACAGACTTAGTTGAGAATCCATGAGACGTGTACATCTTCAAACACTGCCTTTTTGATAAAAGGTATCGCTACAAGTCCTGTCTATAACCAGAGTCTCCCGTTCGGAGAACGTGTCAAATGTGTATAGATCTATACGGGAAGTCATGATCCCGCGCCCTGACTGTTAGCTACAGTCCGTCTTTTGGGGTGACAGTTGTCATAACGCTACGACGCCTGAAGAACGTCGCTACAGGCATATTATGTTTAGTATGGTTATAAAACTCATCGGATATACAATTATTATGGTATTATGCTTTCATGAAAGAGTAGCTATTAAAACTATTCTTCATCTAACAAATGCGATCTTCGTATAGCTTTATTATATAAAACTATGCCACACCTTTCGAGCACGTCGATTGCTTGCGATTTTCGGTCTTAGAGACTGCCAGTTATGTCAGGAAAATAAGGGTTTTTCCTGTATACAAACCAAACAACTAATAGGAAAATAAGGGATTTTCTCGGTACAATTAGTTGCAACTTATAACACGAACATTCATATGCATTTCATACTTTTATAAGAAAATAAGGGTTTTTTCTTGGAAAACACAACAAATCATAACTCCTTACATTTGAAACAGTGCGTTTTCTGGAAAACATACACGAACTTTCGAATGGCGTACATTTTCTCAAAACACTACTTATGAACTCACCAACTTAATTGTTGACACTTTTTCTTTGAAATAACTTGTATTCTCAGGGAACCGCTAAGCAGATTTGGAAATCAACTTTTGGGGATTAACGTGCTGACGTTAATTACTTCTTTTGAAGGATGTTTTTGTATTTATCTTTTGAACAAGTAACGAATACGATTATGTAAACATTTTGGAAACTTTAATATATATGGTGGTGTGTACTTTCCTTTCTATGAACTGTTATGATACTGAATATGACGTCCTCCGCCCCCGAACGTTTCCGCCGTTCTGGTTTGGGGGTGTGACATATTCCTAAGCAAAAATATCATAACTCCTAAGAAGTAGCTCAAGAATCCAATCTTCAAACTATGCGATAGAAATCCATCTACGCGATCAGATTCAACATATTCTTTCTTTAAGTTTCTTTACTTTTCTTTGATTTTTAAAACATCACCATGTGACCCAGTCACATCATGTATCAAGAATCTCAGAATAGAAACTTATCAGAGTTAGATAGTGGACTTTACCTGAAGTAGAGTCAAACTTATTGACTTCAACATCCTTAGGTAAATTTGGTAGATTCGTAACCAATGTCCCTTCCTTTGGCAATATAAACATATGGACCCTTTGATAATGGTACACGGGATTATCACAGACTTAGCTTTTCTCTTTACCATTTGGTCAACCGAGTTCACTATGGCCAATCCCTTTCCATTGGGAAGAGAATGTTTTTCTGGATTTCCTGTGTCACTATTGTCAATGTCCATCAAGTTTTAAGGAAGTTGATCTTAAAAAATAGATAAGATCATTAAGAGTCTTGTCATAGTCTGTTTCATAGGTGTCCCAAAGGAACTCACTATGTTACTTAGAAAGTGATTGAACCACCAACTTTCTCAAGACTTTGACACCCAACTCTCCCGGCTTGTTAATATGTGACTACATCTCCAAGATGTGACCACACCTAGACCTTGCCTTGCCAATTGGGCTTGAGTGACCTTAAACTTTTCAAGAACTTGTGGGTTGGGGAGAATAATTGGAGGAGGTGAATGAAGTATGATTTCCAAGGGACATCATCTTCATTTATGAAAGCTTGTTTCAGGAGATTTGGGAAGATCATAAATGTCTAAACCAGACATCTTTTGGGAGATATTCAAGATAGTTGATCTTAAGTCCTTAATATAACACCCAATATGAAATATTAAGGCTAGGACCCAACAAACTATTTTATAACTTAGAAGAGGGATGCCGTAATCCAAGCTATAAAATATTTGAAGGTAGGTGAATGACGATTCACCAATTTCCACCAAGATAAACGAAATGTATTATTTGGTTTTAATTGGATTTGAAACTCCTAGATCTTTTGAGATTCATTGAACTTTTCAATGGCATGGTTCAATCTCGAGTGTGCCCTTCAGGTTTTATGACTGGGATGCCGAGGATCACAAAACAAGGTGTGAAGTAACCATGCAAATTACTTGGTACCCTTAAGTGTTTACCCCTCAATCGATGTGCCGGTTAACCACACACGCTCCATCGATACTATGATAAACATTAAGTTACCCTTTGCCTACCTTGTTAAATACGAGTTAGTGTGCTGGTTAACCACACACACTCCACTAACCGACTTAAACAAAGTGCAAAGTGTAATTTCATGGATTAGCACCTTATTCACATTTTTCCTAAGTAACTAAGATTGGGTATTATTAAGAGTTTAGTTACTTAGTATTTATCATTAATACTTTTAATGAAGAGAGAATTCTAGTCCTGTCAAACCCGTTCGGCTAACGACCCTCCACCAGTCAAGCAAGCGGTGGGTGACAGTGGACACCCATTAAGTTGCCATTTTATATGCAACAACCTTATACCCACCTTATAGACCGGCTTCATGAATGAGGCGTACTAGCGGTAAGACTGACTTTACTCTTATACATATATATATATATATATATATATATATTATTAACTTATAATATTATAAAGTATAAGGGTTGAATTTTAACTCTTTAAAATTCTAAGGGCTAACTTGGAATTAAAGTATTCATAAGTGAAAAATTTTCAAATTCCAAAACTTGAGGGCAAGTTTTGAAACTTTTCAAAACTAATTAATTCCATAACTTATGTGCTTAAAGTAGTTTTAATCCAAAAACTCTTCAAGTTCCATAACTTGAGGACAAGTTATGGAAGACTTTAAACTAATAAAAGAATTAACTTTTCTTTATTTTATAACTTATGGAATTAATTAACGTTACACTTGTTTTTATTTATTATTTAATGAAGAGACGCTTGGTCCTTCATAACTTGAGGACAAATTATGGAGTCATAACACCATTTAATTAGAACTAGACTCTTCATTTTGTAACCTTTGCCAACTTTTATGAGTTTTATGAAACTTAAATGTGACTTTTCATATAACTTGAGGACAAGTTACAAAAACACATTTTAGAATCAACTCTTAGATTAATTTGGATTGAAAGCAACTATTTCACTCGATTTTTCTATTAATCTAAGCAACTCATAAGAACAAAATAATTCAAATCAAACCTTTTCATGTAATTAGTCTAAACCTTAAACTAATACAAAACATGAATCTATTGACAATTATCATTGAAATTGGATTAGCATGAACATTACCACATCAAAAACAAGTTTATAAGTTCAAAAACATCTTAGGGTAATGTTCCTAGTCTAATTCCAGCCAAAAAAGTCGAATTTATGCTGTCGGGGGGTCCAACTCGTCGAGTGCACGAACCAACTCGGCGAGTTGTATGCTTTTTGCCTTGGACTCGGCGATTCCATTCATGGACTCGGCGAGTCTGCTGGGCAAACAGCATCAAAACTTGATTTTCCAGCTTCTTTTGCAAGTATAACAAGAAAACAAGCCTAGGCTCTGATACCACTGTTGGGTTTTGAGCATTCTAACACTCCTAAGTGTACATGCAACCCTAAATACCTTGGATCTATGTTTTCTCTATTAAACATGCAAATATGAACATACAAGGTATTATCCTAATCTAGCATACAAAACTATCAATATAACAAGATAGAATACATACCTCTTTGATGTAGAATGTCTTCATGAAGCTTGAGTGCCTAGTGCCCCAAGTGTGACACCTCAAATGGTTCACACAACACCAAATACACTTGGAATAACTTGAGAGAAATCTACACTTCATGAAATCGGCTAGCCCTTCTATTACTCACTCTTTAGTGGCTGATTTTGTCAAGAATAAGATCTTTATATAGTTTTACAATTAGGGTAAACCCTAATTGTCATGACTTTCCATTTCCTTGGATCCATGGGTTCACATACACCATGGAGCATCCATGGACCATCCTATGGGTTTTAGCCCAACCTGATTATCCATGGAGCATTAGCGCACTATATAAGTATGGATGATTTACACAATCAACCCATATATTTAATTAGTCTTCTTTTGATCACTTAATTAATCCTAGATTAATTCTTGATCAATACTAATTAAATAATCTTATTATTCTTATTATTAATATACCAGAGCTTATAATATATTAATAACCATAAGTGTCTTATTTCTCTCATTATAGTCTATCCAAGTGCATGATGCCATGCAACCCAAATGGACCATGTCGGGTCGAGTCAAGTCTTACCAATTATAGTTATGGACTTAGACATTAATCCAACAGAACACTTGGAGAGTAAACTCCTTTTTATGGGCCTAAAGAGTGCCCTTAAAGCCTTCGAACTCAAACTAGAAGCCACCATTACATGTTTTAGACCACAAAACAATTAAGAATCAAGGCTAGAAGTGAGTTCACGGCCAAGGAAGTTCTTGGGCCATGAACTCCATTTTTAAGTGTCAAAATGCCTTAAAAACCTTCCTTAAGCCAAGAGACTAATTTAGACATATACCCTAAAGTGTTTATAGCCTAGAAAACATATGGAATCACAAGGATAAAGGAGTTTACGGTCAAGACAAGTTCTTGGGCCGTAAACCCCTATAAATGGGACAAATGACACCCTAACTCCTTCCTTATGCCTAGAACCCAACATAGTGTTGGATATAGTGTCTAAGTCCATAACTATATTTGGTATGTAATTGACCCGACCCGGCATGGTCCATTTGGGTTGCACTTCACCCGAACAATTTATGGATAATCTTTTGAGAATAGTACAAGTTATGATTTATTAATATATTATAAGTTCTAATATATTAATATAAGATCATATTATTTAATTAGTGCTGATCTATAATTAATCTAGGATTAATTTAGAGATCAAAGATATTACTAATTAAATATGGGATTCTATATTTATATAGTGTGGCCTAATGCTTATTTGGAATGGGCTAGGCTTGCATGGAAAGTCCATGGATATTCCATGGAGCTTTAACCCATGGATCTCATGGAAATGAAGAGACATGGGTATTAGGTTTTACATGGATGTAACCCTAATCCACCACACTATATAAAGAAGGCTTTGGTTCTTGAAATCACACTAGTTGAGGTAAGTAAAGCAAGAGGGACGATTTCAAGATAGTAGTGACTATTCTCTCAAAGTTCCAAGTTTGTGGTGATTTGTGATTTCCATTTGAGGCATCCACACTATTGGTGCTAGGCTCTAAAACTCCAAGGAATCAACTACAACTACAAGGTAAGTATTTCTACTAGCTTTATTTGATTCAAGTTCCCCATGCCATGATCGTTAGGATATGAACCTTGGAAAAATAATTATTTGCATGTATCTTAGACAAACATGGATCCAAAGTTTATTAGGGTTGCATGTACACTTAGGAAGTGTTAGAATGCTCAAAAAGCCATCAGTGGTATCATAGCCTAGGCTTGTTTGTTTGATACTTGATGCAAAATATTGGAAAAAGTCGAAAAACTTGTTGTCTGCCTGATGAACTCGCCGAGTCCATGGGGGGACTCGCCGAGTTCATGTGTATATTCATCCTACTCGGCGAGTAGGAGCCTCAGAATGCAGATTTTCGACTTTAGTTGCTGGAAATGGACTAGAACCATTACCCTAAACTATTTTGGTACTTGAAAACTTGTTTTAGATGGTGTAATGTCTTTGCTAATCCATTTACAACAACTTGATATCAAAATTACAAAGTTTTAAGTGTAATTTTTGATTCATGAAAGTGTTCATATTTATGTTCTTGATCTTATGATGTTTAGATGATCATAGGAATTATTTGTAACCTATGTGGTAGATTAATTCATGATCATTATGTGTTTTAATGGTGTCCATAACTTGTCCTCAAGTTATGGAAAACCAAAAGTCACTTTGTTTTAAAACCATTAAAAGAACACATGGGTTATAAAAATGAAGAATCTTCATTTTTAATACCCTAATAAACTCATAAGTTACAAGAAATGAAAAGTTTTGAAAGTTTACAAAACTTGCCCTCAAGTTTTGGAACAAATAAAGTCTTGATTAAAACTTTAGTTCCAACCCTTAAAATTTTAAAAGCTAAAATCCAACCCTTATACTTATAATATTATAAGTTAATAATATATATATATATATATATATATATATATATATATATATATATATATATATATATATATATATTCACGAAGCCGGTCTATAAGGTGGGTATAAGGTTGTTGCCTATAAAATGGCAACTTAATGGGTGTCCGCTCTCACCCACCGCTTGCTTGACTGGTGGAGGGTCGTTAGCTGAACGGGTAAAGACAAGGACTTATAAATTCTCATTAAAAGTATGATGAATATTATAAAGTAATTAAATGTTTTATTAAATTCCCAATCTTAGTTACTTTAGGAAAAATGTGAATAAGGTGCTAATCCATGAAATTACACTTTACACTTTGTCTAAGTCGTTAGTGGAGCGTGTGTGGTTAACTGGCACACTAACTTGGACTTAACAAGGTAGGTAAAGGGTGACTTAATATTTATCATAGTATCGATGGAGCGTGTGTGGTTAACCGGCACATCGATTGAGGGGTAATTTATTAAGGGTACGAAGTAATTTGCATGGTTACTTCACACCTCGTTTTGTGATCCTCGACATCCCAGTCACAAAACTTGGAGGGCACACTCGAGATTGAAACATGCCTTTGAAAAGTTCATTGAATCTCAAAAGAATCTAGGAATTTGTAAAAACCAAATTAAATATTTTAATATTTCGTGTTTGGTGGAAATTGGTGAATCGTCATTCACCTACCTTTCAAATATGTTATTACTTAGATTACGACATACCTCTTCTAAGTATAATATATTGTGATTGGGTCCTTGCCTTAATACTACATTTGGGTGTTTTATTCAGGACTATCTCTATATGTAAACTAAACTTTTCTTTCTTCTCTTATCAGATGTCTTCAAACAACGCTGCTTCTGGCTCTAATCCTAGTGGCTCCTTTTCTCTTATGAACTTGTGTGGGAAAGTCACTTTTGATGGATCCAACTTTAATGAATGGATCAGGAACATCAGACTGATTACTTGCTACGAGGACAAGGAATATGTCCTTGATAAGGAGCTTAAGGAGATTGATGAGACAGTTGCGACTCCTCAAGAGATTGCTGAGTTTAGGGCACATGAATGGGATGCCACCAAAGTGGCATGCATCATGATGGCCACTATGACCGCGGATCTCCAAAAATCCTATGAAGATTTCTACCCCTATGAGATACACCAAGACTTGATGTAACAGCCCAAAATCTCAAGTATTGTTAAATTGCATTTTGGGGTGTTTTAAAGGGGAGACTCGGCGAGTTGGAGCCAGACTCGCCGAGTAGGGTCGCAGATTTGGTCGCGGGTTCGCGACTGGACTCGACGAGTCCAGGTATGGACTCGGCGAGTCGACGCTGTTCAGCAGAAACCCTAGCCGTTTCGTATTGGGTCGTATTTAAGGGTTGTATGTCGTCATTTCACGTCTTTTGGCCGATTGTGGAGAACCCTAGACGACTGTGGCATTTGGAGCAAAACTTGAAGGCCATTATTGACTTTGAAGGAATTGTGGTGCAAGAAGAGGAAGGATTTTGGCCAAAGGAAGAGCAAGGGGGTCGAGTTCTGAGGTTTGGGGACACAGAGAGTATGTTTTCAGGTAAGGTTTCGGATCATTCCTGTTATTTTGATGTGTACACGAATTTAGGGTTTATGAAACCCATTTGGAGATTTGATGGAGTATTATGTTGTTATACAAAGGTTTCCACCCTAGTAATAGGATGATTAGAGGTCCAGAAGTCCCATGAGTGTGTATCTCGGGAAAAACGTATCTCAGGAAGCAGTTGGATCGACTGCATGGCGTGGACTCGCCGAGTCGGATGATCAGACTCGGCGAGTAGCTTGAAGATTCACTGGGACTCGCCGAGTTGTTCTTCAGACTCGGCGAGTGGAGTCGGGGTGGCCCCGCGATTCTTCCAGGGGTGACTCGTCGAGTCAAAGAGGATACTCGACGAGTAGAAGGGGAATCTCAGAGGATTGAAGGACGACCAGACTCGCCGAGTCGCCAGGGAACTCGCCGAGTCCAGTCGAGCTGACATTGGACTGTTGACCAGAGTTGACTGGTGTGATTCTTAGGGTCAGTTAACGTGGAAGATAGAAGTATTAAATAAGGGATATATGATGTTACAGGGAGCTTGTAGCTCGGAGGATCAGGTGCAAGGGATTTTAGGAGTTGCTATCTTCTAGTGTCCGTGAGGTGAGTCTTCTCACTATACCTCACCCGGAAGGGTTTGATTGTGTGACCGGAAGGTCAAGTATGTTGTGTGTTATGTTTATATGCTATGAATGGAAAGTTAGTTGCTACGCGTGATATACATGCTTATATATGGGCCGGAAGGCAATGTATTATGTGACAGAAAGGTCAGGTGATATATGATATATGTGCTTTATGTGTTAAAGTATTTGTATTATGTGTTATATATGTGTATGGGCCGGAAGGCAATGTATGTGGATCGAAAGATCCGGGCCGGAAGGCAATGTATATGGATCGAAAGATCCGGGCCGGAAGGCAATGTATGTGGATCGAAAGATCCGGGCCGGAAGGCAATGTTACGTGGACCGAAAGGTCCGGGCCGGAGGGCGTATGTGCGTAAGGTATATTGGGGAACTCACTAAGCTTCGTGCTTACGTTGTTTACGTTATGTTGTTTCAGGTTCTTACAGTAAACGTGGGATGGCAACGGTTCGATTGTACACACCGAAGAAAGAGTTATGTTTTGGAGGATCCTGGTCTTCTATTATAATGAGAAAGAAACTATGTTTTGGAAATTCGAATGTAAATAAGATTTTAAGCAAGTGTTTTAATATTAAATTGATTATTTAAATCAAAATTTTTTTTGAAAATTCACGGTGTTACAAATTGGTATCAGAGCCTTGGTTTGAGGGATCCGGACGCGCCTACGGGTAAATCTGGACTCAAACTGAGGAAGTAAGAAAAAGTTTTCCAAATAAATGGTTTTCTAAAAGTGAATAAGAGTTCAAAGAGAAAGCAAGAAAGAGCAGTGTGTACAATCAGCCAGAGCCAAACGGTGATTCCCAAAATACCCTTACTTTTGTATTATGAAATATCTATTATGCACTTTATGAGACATTATTGCATGCTAGAGACAGGCTAGGTACTTCACATCTTAGGACTAGAGTGGCCTGATTTGTGATGCCTTAGTCTAGGGTTTGCTGTTATATGTGCGTTATGCTTTTATGTGTATGTGATGAGTGAGAGTATCTAGTTAGAACGCACAAGGGGTAAAGCTACGGAGTACAGAGGTACTTCCGAGGGTGAGTCGAGAAGGTGGAGCTACCACAGATGGGGAGTCCTATGTATGCTTCAATGCTCGAATGCTGCTTGCTTTGTGCTTTGTGGAGTTATCGATGATGGGAGTCAGCTACCAAGTGAGTATGACGATACTCAGGAGGTAGAGGGCTGACATCATTGGGAACTCTTCAGCAGCTGATAGCAAAGAAGTGGGAGGACAGCGGAAGGGACTAGGGAGTAAACCTAGCCAGATGAGTGCACTGGTAGAGTAGAGGATTTCGCTGGAAAGCGAGCACGCGTGATGAGATTGGTGAAAGAGCAGGTTTATCAGCTACTTAGGAACTCTGGAATGGTCCGTGTGGAAAGTATGGGTAGATGTGGCAGGTAGTATGGGCCCGTACTACTGAAAGCAGAGGACCCATACTTGATACAGGGGGCATTCTGAAGGTCCTAAGGAACAGATTGAGGGGTGATGTTATGGTTCGGATACCATACATCGGAGCGGATACAGAGTGATGTTATGGTCAGGGCACCATACATCGGAACAGATTGAGATAGATGTTGTGGTTCGAGTGCTATACATTGGAGCAGGTTGAGGAATGGTGCTATGGTTCAGGTACCATACACCGAAGCATGTTGAGGAAGGATGTCATGGGATGGGTACCATGGTTCGTAGTGGATGATGCTTGTGGCTATCTTGTTATCCGGTTATCGATCGGACGAGCACGAGCGAGCGGGATGCGAGGATTCGCAAGATCCGGCGTGATGAGGTTGCTGCATTGTTGCGGGTTGAGTCGCCAGAATTGTTTGGGTCGATCAGGACCACTATGATTGAAGTAGTTTGATGAGCGATATGCGGCTTTCGCAGAGACGGCTGCCGCGGCGGTTACAGCGGCTGTAGCAACGGCAAAGAAAGGGACTAGTCGGGGTTTTCAGTATCGGGACTTCTATTATGCGAAGCCTCCCACATTCGATGGAGTTCAGGACTCGATTGTTGCTATGAGATGGTTATCAGACATGGAGGGGTGTTTCTCCACGAGTTTATGTTTTGCTGATCAGAGGGTGGGGTGTGCTCTGAACCTATTGAGGCTCGGGGCGAAGGATTGGTGGAGGTTGACCACGAGGTCATTTTCCGATGCGCAGAGGGCTGCGGTTTCATGGGATCAATTCAGAGGGGTGTTCAGTACTCGCTATGTTCCGCGAGATGAAAAGGAGAGATTGGCTCGGGAATTCCTTGAGCTGAAGCAAGATTTGGAGTCGGTGACTGAGATCACCAGGATGTTTATTGGGAGGGCGATGTTTCGCCCTGAGTTCGCTCCGGAGCAGGCTCAGATGCCCGATATTCGAGTAAGCTCAAGGGGGTATCAGACAGTTCGTGTCTGCGCGGAGGTGCGAGACCCTGTTGGAGTTGCAGAAGGCCGCCATGTGGCGTGAGTTAGAGGTTAAGTTGCAGTTGCGTGAGCTGGGACAGGCCCCGATGCAGTCGCAGTCGGCACCGAAACGGTTCAGGACCGTAGACGTTGAAATGGGGGATCGGAGCGGTCACACTTGTGGGAAGTGTGAGAGAGATGGCACCGGAGCTTGTTGGCCCAATGGTGCATGCCGCGAGTGCGGAAAGGAGGGGCATGGTGCACGGGGTTGTCGGCAGTCAGTGCCAATTCGGGATTCCAGGATTTGTTATCAGTGTCGGCAGGTTGGACATTTGAGGGTCAACTGTCCACAGCTTTTGCAGGATCGGTGCAGGCTCTAGCACCGGCCACCTTGAGGAGTTCAGGAGGAGGACGGGATGGAGTAGAGCCCAAGGGCTCAGGGTTGTGCTTATCGGCTTGCGGCAGGGGGAGACGGAGCAGTGCCGGAGGCAGCTGCGGGTATGATGCTGTCTTGATGTCTTGATTAGCTTGCGTTGTTTGTGGCGTATTGTTTGTGCTGGTAGTGTGGATTTCGATGCGGCAGTCGTTGTTTCGCGGGATTGGCATGGTTATGGATTGGTGCTTCAGGTTTCGTTTTGGCATTCGTTGTTCCCTGATGGTTTGGTTATGGGTTATTGCTTGGGAATTCCGTTGGTCATCGTTCGTGAGGGTTGATAGTGGAGGTGCGGCACTGGGTTGAATGACGGGTAGCATCTGCAGTTGTGGAGTGGATAATTGGAAGATCGGATCCTTTTGAGCTGATTGATCAGGGAGGAGATGTGTTTTTGCTGAGGGTTGCTTACGCTTGTGGGAAGCAGTCAGTGGGTAAATGTTCTCTTTGTGCAGGATTGTTCTGAGAGGTCGTTAATGACGATCGGTGGCAGTTAGTCAGTGCTTTAGTGGGGGAGAATTAGAAAATTCTCCGGGAGATCGATAAGTATGTGAGGGTGCTTAGCTGCCGGGATTCAGCAGTGTTTGTCAGCGCAAAGTATAGGCCGACGAGAGCGAGTGTTGGATATGCAGGGCGAGATACAGACCTAGGGCATTTGATTGTGGAGGCCTGAGAGGAGGTCGGGATCGAGCTTGAGTAAGTAAACGGAAGTTTGCGATCAGAGTATTGGTACGTTTGGGGTACGTGATGGTTGTACTGCATCAACCCCACGGGATTATGTTGTGCATGTTTCTAGAGCTGGAACCGGAAGGTTCCCAGAGTTAGAACCTGATGGTTCGCAGAGTTGGGTGTACGGACCCACAGAGATATAGCCTCGAGTGGCTAGTATGTGTTATGAGAGTCGGTCCAGTCATACTGGAGACTCTGTTGGTATTGCTGGATTAGTTTGAGATTTGCGGATCACGTATGTTGCAGTGTGATTGCATTGGAAGGTCTGGCCCTGGGTTGTTGATCTTGTTTAGCGGAGGCAGTGATTTTGATGAGTGGAGAGAGTGCATGGGATTGAGAGCCCCTGCAATGAGAATCAGAGTATGTGAATAGCAGTTACGCAAAAAGGGTGGTGTCGCTTGGGGCGAGCACCGTGGCACCGGTTGGAGGGGCATTATGTTCAAGAGAGTTCCGTGGAGAAGGAAAAGAGGAGGGTATGTAACTCCGAAGGGGGTGCAAGTTCACGAAAGTGAAAGCTGCAGAGCAAAGTTATGGTTAGAGTATTTCGAGTATGGTTTTGAGCATCGTGTTCGCGGCAGTGGAGTAGGAGCCTATCCGGTTGGGATGTCTGTTGAGGCTCAGAAGGGATGCATTGAGAGAGAAAATTTTAAATTTTCAGTGTGAATCTGATCAGAGTGTAGGGTGGATGTAGTGGTTCATCTTGGGAGATGTTCGAGGATATCATCAGTGTATCGGGTCTTCCAACCTACGAGTGTTGGGGCTAGTTCAGCATGTGTATATGATGGCAAGAGGAGACTTTGTGAGAGTTACTCTGGGAGTGAGAATGGATCTCTCAGTTGGTCTGGGATGGACAAAGTGGGCTTTGGATCGGGGATCCGGTGGGTCAGGGCTTCCTAACCCTTATTGGTCGAGTGATTGTTGGGGTTTAAGAGCAGAGTTGCATCTTGGGTGGTTCTCGGTTACAGAGAGAGATGGACAGTACGGAGTTTGGGCTTCAGTCGACAGAGCAGACTCAGCAGGTTAAGGAGAGTTAGTGATCGTTTAGAGTTAACAGGAAAGTGATTCAGGTCAGCGACTTCGTATTTCTGTCGGGTGCTTCGATTTAGGAAGAGGGGTAAATGGGGGGCCCCGGTGTGTTGGGTCTTTTCGTGGAGGTGCGAAGGTAGGAAGGGTCGCCTATCGTTTGGAGCTGTCAACGGAATTGGGACGGATCCATGACACTGGTATGTGTCGCAGTTGAATAGGTGTATAGCGGATGAGTCAGCAGTGGTTCTACTAGAGAACGATTAGGTGGATGCGAGCCTGTGTTACGTCGGGAGGCCAGTGGCCGTCGGAGATGGGAAGATCAAGGTTTTGAGGAACAAGGAGGTACCTCTGGTATTGGTTCAGTAGCGACCTCGGAAGATATCGGAAGTGTTTAGGGAAGCCGAAACGTGTGATGCGGGAGCAGCATCCAGAACTATTTTCAGAGTGAGACTTCGAGGGCGAAGTCTAATTCTAGTGGGGGAGAATTGTAACAGCCCAAAATCTCAAGTATTGTTAAATTGCATTTTGGGGTGTTTTAAAGGGGAGACTCGGCGAGTTGGAGCCAGACTCGCCGAGTAGGGTTGCAGATTTGGTCGCGGGTTCGCGATTGGACTCGACGAGTCCAGGTATGGACTCGGCGAGTCGACGCTGTTCAGCAGAAACCCTAGCCGTTTCGTATTGGGTCGTATTTAAGGGTTGTATGTCGTCATTTCACGTCTTTTGGCCGATTGTGGAGAACCCTAGACGACTGTGGCATTTGGAGCAAAACTTGAAGGCCATTATTGACTTTGAAGGAATTGTGGTGCAAGAAGAGGAAGGATTTTGGCCAAAGGAAGAGCAAGGGGGTCGAGTTCTGAGGTTTGGGGACACAGAGAGTATGTTTTCAGGTAAGGTTTCGGATCATTCCTGTTATTTTGATGTGTACACGAATTTAGGGTTTATGAAACCCATTTGGAGATTTGATGGAGTATTATGTTGTTATACAAAGGTTTCCACCCTAGTAATAGGATGATTAGAGGTCCAGAAGTCCCATGAGTGTGTATCTCGGGAAAAACGTATCTCAGGAAGCAGTTGGATCGACTGCATGGCGTGGACTCGCCGAGTCGGATGATCAGACTCGGCGAGTAGCTTGAAGATTCACTGGGACTCGCCGAGTTGTTCTTCAGACTCGGCGAGTGGAGTCGGGGTGGCCCCGCGATTCTTCCAGGGGTGACTCGTCGAGTCAAAGAGGATACTCGACGAGTAGAAGGGGAATCTCAGAGGATTGAAGGACGACCAGACTCGCCGAGTCGCCAGGGAACTCGCCGAGTCCAGTCGAGCTGACATTGGACTGTTGACCAGAGTTGACTGGTGTGATTCTTAGGGTCAGTTAACGTGGAAGATAGAAGTATTAAATAAGGGATATATGATGTTACAGGGAGCTTGTAGCTCGGAGGATCAGGTGCAAGGGATTTTAGGAGTTGCTATCTTCTAGTGTCCGCGAGGTGAGTCTTCTCACTATACCTCACCCGGAAGGGTTTGATTGTGTGACCGGAAGGTCAAGTATGTTGTGTGTTATGTTTATATGCTATGAATGGAAAGTTAGTTGCTACGCGTGATATACATGCTTATATATGGGCCGGAAGGCAATGTATTATGTGACAGAAAGGTCAGGTGATATATGATATATGTGCTTTATGTGTTAAAGTATTTGTATTATGTGTTATATATGTGTATGGGCCGGAAGGCAATGTATGTGGATCGAAAGATCCGGGCCGGAAGGCAATGTATGTGGATCGAAAGATCCGGGCCGGAAGGCAATGTATGTGGATCGAAAGATCCGGGCCGGAAGGCAATGTTATGTGGATCGAAAGATCCGGGCCGGAAGGCAATGTTACGTGGACCGAAAGGTCCGGGCCGGAGGGCGTATATGCGTAAGGTATATTGGGGAACTCACTAAGCTTCGTGCTTACGTTGTTTACGTTATGTTGTTTCAGGTTCTTACAGTAAACGTGGGATGGCAACGGTTCGATTGTACACACCGAAGAAAGAGTTATGTTTTGGAGGATCCTGGTCTTCTATTATAATGAGAAAGAAACTATGTTTTGGAAATTCGAATGTAAATAAGATTTTAAGCAAGTGTTTTAATATTAAATTGATTATTTAAATCAAAATTTTTATTTGAAAATTCACGGTGTTACACTTGATGGAAAGATACCATCAAAGTGCTCGTCAAGAGAGGTATGAAATCATCTCCTCCATGATAACAACTCGCATGAAGGATGGTGAACCCATCATGGGCCACATCCAGAAAACGCAAAGATTTGTGGACCGTTTGCTGAAGCTAAATGTGAACTTCCCCGAGGAGCTTGCAATTGATATCATTTTGCACTCCTTACCTTCATGTTATGATCAATTCCGCATGACATACCACATGAACAAGGAAGAGGTCACACTCAGCAAACTTCAAGGAGTCTTAAAGACCGCGGAAAGTGGTCTTAAGGGTAAGGCGGTTGTTACTACTCCTACTCCTACCAACTCCGCCCCTGTCTTAGCAATCGGGAAAGGACGAGGGAAGAAGAGACAGAGTTCTTCGAAGGGTACCAAGGTTAGGACCCTTGATGGCTCTTCTTCAAGTGGAACCAAGAAAGGTTTCATCACTCCTTCTTCGGACCCAAAAGAGGCTGAATGCTTCTATTTCCATGAAAAGGCACATTGGAAGCGGAACTGCCCAAAGTACCAGCAAGATGTGAAGGATGGGAAAGTTAAACCCAACCATGCAGGTACTTACACTATCATTTCTAATAACTCACCCAATTCTAACTCTTGGGTCCTTGATACCGGTTGTGGTATTCATATTTGTTGTGACTTGCAGGGACTAAGAAAAAGTGAGAATGTGGAGCAAGGAAGGATAAACTTAATCATGGGGAATAGGAAAGTTACACCTGTCACCAAGATTGGAGTTTATGCTTTGTCGCTAAGTAGTGGGTCAAATTTAGATTTGAATAAATGTTGTTACTCACCAGAAATGGCAAGAAATATTATTTCCTTTCATGCATTGTATAAACAAGGGTTTACCTTTTCATTTAATAATGAAGTTGGTTCTATTGATGCTTTCTTTAATAATGTTCTTTATTTTAAAGCAGTACCTTGTGATGGTGTGTATGAAGCTGTGTCTGTTGTAGATAACTTAGGAAATAATGTGATGTGTATTGATTCTATTAATAATAATAACTTGGATAAAGCATCATTATGGCATTGTCGTCTTGGACATATAAGCAAGAAACGCATAGGCCAACTCCAAAAAGATGGAGTCTTGGAGTCGTTTGACCTAAAGTCAGATGATAGTTGCAAATCATGCTTACTTGGAAAAATGACAAAGTCACCCTTCACAGGCTCTTGTGAGAGGGGTGAAGGTTTGTTGGACCTTGTACACACGGATGCGTGTGGACCATTCAAACATGCCACAAGGGATGCTAATCGTTATTATTTGACTTTTACTGATGATTACAGTAGATATGGATATGTCTACTTAATCAAGCATAAGTAAGAGACTTTCAAAAGGTTTAAGGAATTTAAACAAGAAGTCGAGAATCAATTGAGCAGGAACATTAAGATGCTTTGATCCGATCGAGGTGGTGAGTATCTTAGTTCAAAGTTCCTTGACTATCTTAGGGAATGTGGGATTGTCTCACAATTGACACCTCCCAGGACACCACAGTTGAATGGTGTAGCTGAGAAGCGTAATCGAACCTTGTTGGATATGGTTTGTTCCATGATGAGTCGAGCTTCACTACCAATCTCATTTTGGGGGTATGCCTTAGAGACTACCGCCCATATTCTTAATCTAGTCCCTACAAAGAAAGTTGCCAAAACTCCTCACGAGATGTGGACTGGTAGAGTACCCAACTTAGACCACATCAAGATTTGGGGTTGCGAAGTTTTTGTGAGGTGCGAGACTCATGAAAAGCTAGAACTCCGAAGCGAGAGGTGTATTTTCATCGGCTACCCACAAAGATCCTTTGGTTACCTATTCTACAGACCTAGTGATAATGTGGTCTTTGTAGCAAGAAGAGGAGTCTTTCGAGAGAGAGAGTTTATAAGCCAAGGAGACAGTGGGTGGCAAATTGATCTTGAAGAAATTAAAGAGTCAAGTGGTGAAGGAACTTCAAACGCTAGCCCTCAACTTGAGGAGGAAACTCCTGTTGAGCCAATTGATGAGTCTGTACCTCTGAGACATTCCACGAGAGTTAGGAATGCACCTGAGCATTACTATGGTTTCCATATTACTGCGGAAGGTGAGACACTTATTAGTGATGAGACACTAGTAGGTCTGGATGAACCTAACAGTTACGCGGAAGCCACGGCAGGCCCCGAGTCTGCGAAATGGAAAGAGGCTATGGATAGCGAGATACAATCCATGTATGACAATCAAGTTTGGAACTTGGTTGAGAATGTACCAGTTCGTAAGACTGTAGGGTGCAAATGGATCTTCAAGAAGAAGACCGACATGGACGGTAATGTACACACTTATAAGGCACGACTGGTTGCAAAGGGTTATTCTCAAACTCCGAGAGTTGATTATGATGAGACCTTTTCAGCAGTAGCCAAGATAAAGTCTATTAGGGTTCTGTTAGCCATTGCTGCATTTCATGACTATGAAATATGGCAAATGGATGTCAAAACCGCTTTCCTTAATGGAAAGTTGGCTGAAGATGTTTACATGGTTCAGCCAGAGGGTTTTTTCAGTACAGAATACCCCAATAGAGTGTGTACACTCGAGAAATCCATTTATGGATTGAAACAGGCACCTTGCAGATGGAATCTTTGCTTTGATGAGAAAGTCAAGGAATTTGGCTTTTCAAGGAGTGAAGATTAATCTTGTGTCTATATCAAGGCCAGTGGGAACATAGTCAGCTTTTTGGTACTACATGTGGATGACATACCACTCATAAGAAATGACATCCCAACCTTACAGGAAGTAAAGTCCTGGCTTGGGAAGTGTTTCGCTATGAAGGACCTTGGTGAAGCTGCCTATATCCTAGGGATAAGGATTTTGAGAACAGGAGTAAAAGACTAATTGGACTTAGTCAAAGCACCTATATGAACAAAGTGTTGAAAAGATTCAACATGCATAACTCCAAGAAAGGTGAGTTACCCATTCAGAGTAATGCCAGATTGAGTAAGACACAAAGCCCTAGTACTGAGGCTGAGATAGCAGAAATGAGTCGACTACCTTATGCTTCAGCTGTAGGTTCGATCATGTATGCTATGACATGTACTCGACCTGATGTAGCTTTTGCTTTGAGCATGGTGAGCAGGTATCAGGGGAACCCTAGCAAGGCACACTGGACTACGGTAAAGAATATCCTCAAGTACCTGCGAAGAACTAAGGACTGGGTCCTTACCCTCGGTGGGAGTGATGACTTGAGAGTTGTAGGGTATAGCGATGCTAGCTTCCAGACTAATAGGGATAATTTCCGCTCTCAGTCGGGCTGGGTCTTTACCTTAAAAGGAGGAGAAATCACTTGGAAGAGTTCCAAGCAGGAGACAGTGGCTGATTCCACTTGTGAATCAGAGTATATAGTAGCAAGCGAGGCAGCAAAGGATGATATATGGCTAAAGAACTTCATCGGAGACCTTGGAGTTGTACCAGCTATAAAAGAGGCAATGGAGATTTTCTGTGACAGCAATAGTGCGGTTGCCTTAGCCAAGGAACCAAGAGATCATAGGAGATCCAGAGACATTGACAAAAAATATCACTTCATCAGACATCGAATAGAAGAAGGAATCCTCGTGGAAAAGATGGTATCATCGGATGAGAACCCAGCAGATCCCCTCACGAAGGGACTGAGTAGGGTTAAGCATCTCCAGCATGCTCGGAGCATAGGGATGAAGAATGATATAAGTTTTAGTAGCTAGATAAATTATGAAATTTGTAAAGTGTAATTGACATTAGATGATGAATAAAATGTGTTTATTTATGAGTAAAGTGTTGCTATCTCTTGTCGATCGTTTACTATATTTCGTTTGCATGTTTTGACTTCCAGAATAATTATGTTTGGTATATCATATTATTCAAACCTCCACAGTCGGTCATATGTCGGAAGTAGGTATGAATCAAGACTGTCATGAATGGTTACAGAGGTCTAAGGTGTTGGACATGGCTACAACAATCATGAGTGCTCATAAGTTCTGAGCATTGGACTCAACCCACGCTCACTGGAATCACTTCATGGAATTTTATCTCGAGTGATCGTGAGACGGTAATATCATATAAGTCTTCAAACCTAGAGATATGATTTGTTACTTACGAGTTGGTTATGCATTGATTGTACGAAAATGCATTGGTAACTTGATGTTATAAAACGTGCCTTTGTGTATAATTCAATGAGTGGTAGAACAAACATATGAGTCGAAGTTTATCTGTTCCTTCTAGGATTAGAAGCGATATCTGGGCCCCTTGATGATTTTGTTTTGACCTATGTATCGGGCCCGGTTAGAACTAAATTGATGTGTTCAGTTAACTTCTATGTCAAACAAATCGGAAATTGGGAAACAAATGCTGGACAATAAGTAAGACCATGTTCCATGTATTTGTCCGGCTGATATCTAGAACAGAGGATTATATGATCACTTATCTAAAATGGCGCGTTCTAGTTCAACTGAGTTTAAAGAGCTACGATTGCTGATCGGTTCCTGAAGTCATACTTGCAACTATAGTTATTAGACTTATCCAAGTGGGAGACTAATGGATATAGTGTCTAAGTCCATAACTATATTTGGTATGTACTTGACCCGACCCGACATGGTCCATTTGGGTTTCACTTCACCCGAACAATTTATGGATAATCTTTTGAGAATAGTACAAGTTATGATTTATTAATATATTATAAGTTCTAATATATTAATATAAGTTCATATTATTTAATTAGTGTTGATCTATAATTAATCTAGGATTAATTTAGAGATCAAAGATATTACTAATTAAATACGGGCTTCTATATTTATATAGTGTGGGCTAATGCTTATTTGGAATGGGCTAGGCTTGCAAGGAAAGTCCATGGATATTCCATGGAGCTTTAACCCATGGATCTCATGGAAATGAAGAGACATGGGTATTAGGGTTTACATGGATGTAACCCTAATCCACCACACTATATAAGGAAGGCTTTGGTTCTTGAAATCACACTAGTTGAGGTGAGTAAAGCAAGAGGTTCGATTTCAAGATAGTAGTGACTATTCTCTCAAAGTTCCAAGTTTGTGGTGATTTGTGATTTCCATTTGAGGCATCCACACTATTGGTGCTAGGCTCTATAACTCCAAGGAATCAACTACAACTACAAGGTAAGTATTTCTACTAGCTTTATTTGATTCAAGTTCCCCATGCCATGCTAGTTAGGATATGAACCTTGGAAAAATAATTATTTGCATGTATCTTAGACAAACATTGATCCAAGGTTTATTAGGGTTGCATGTACACTTAGGAAGTGTTAAAATGCTCAAAACCCATCACATAGATCATATCCTTGAAGTGTTAGGAACCTCAAAACATCAAATGGTACTTCTTACCATGAGTTTATGGCCGTAAACTCATGGGGGAGTGGTCCCAGGGCCGTGAACATCAAGCAAGGCCATTTTAAGGCCTTAAACCCACCCAAACACTTGTTTAAGCCTTGAAGCACTTCACCACTTAAGTTGTAATAATGTTAAGCTTCATTTAGTGACCCTATAGAGAGTTACGGCCAGGAGTTTACTCAACTGGGCCGTAAACTCCAACACATATGGTCTTTTGACCATAAACTCCTATAAGAGGTCTTGCACTCCTTTGTTGCAACCTATTAGGCTCCTAGCGCTTGACCAAAGTGTTTTCCTCGCATTAGGATATTTATACATGTTTAATTAGTGTTATAATCACTAATTGTTTATATACATATGTCTTCATATGTAATTAGGACCATTATGTGTGTCTAAAGTCTTCACTTGACACCTAGCAGTCCTACCTCTTCAGGTCATTCGTATCACCCACAACAGGTGAGTTCATACCCCTTAATCAATGTTTTAATAGTTTTTAAATGTTTAATGGGGGGGGGGGAATACAAGTAGAATTATGCTAAGTATTATATCAATCACTTGTGATTAATAAGCAACATTCAATTGATTGGCTACTCATTAGCCGTTTTACCAAACAGTTTCCTTCAAAAAAATTTCATACACACTTTAGGTGTTTAAAACTCCTTATTACACTGTACCTTTTACTTTGTATGTTTCATTTCAAACTTATTTACAAATGTGTTTCAAACAAATGTTTCTTTATACTAAACTGTTTTATCAAACCCATGCCTTCGAACCGTGTTATAGATTGACATCAAGTCGATCTTTTCTTAGATAATAATTATGTTCAAAGGTTTTACAAAACTTATTTTATGCTTTTATATTATAAATTGCATGCCTATATATGTATGGCTATATAACAAATGTTGAAAGGACTTAGGAAGGCTATCCACCCTATTTCCTTTTCCTCGATTTGGATGTGGTCTGGTGGGACATCGGGTACCCATCCGAAGGTCGTTTAAATATTAGTTATATATCATGTGTACATATATAGTCATAAAGGTCCTTCCAGTTCAGCCAATGCCCTTGGGTAGCAAGGGTATACATCCATGTTCATACGTACCAGTTAAATTACTAGTAAGCTACCATATGAGTAGTTTAGGAAGATACTAGAACTATTACTAGAACGCGATATCATACAATGAGTCAGTTCATTCATGAGTCAATACTTTTTAGAACATTACAATACATTACTATACTTGCTAGATAGAGAGAGCATACATTACAACTAGAACATTACAATACATTACTATAGTTGCTAGATAGAGAGAGAACACACATTATAGCTAGCACACGTACAACATTTCAGTACATTACATATACATAAATACGTTGACAAAATTGTGATCCACTGTATCGGAGCATGCCTTAAATGTCATGGCCCGAGTGTCTTGGAGGGAGAGCATGAGTTTGCGTATAGATCTATACTGGATTGACTATCCTACACCTTGCTGCTAGCTACAGCCGGACCTGTAGGTCTGCGGGTGCCAAACATGATTTCTTTTTACGACCATACCTTTGTCGTTGTTACCAGTCGATAATTTGGTACAACTAATCACATGATGCCTTAATATAAATCCGGTTTAAGGTAGTTAGTACAACAGTAGTTCTTATAGCACTACACTACAGTACTACATTAATTTTCCCTTTACATATATTTAGTGATCTTTTCACTTAAAAATTAAATGTAAAAACTATATTTTGTTAATGATAGTTACACTTGGAAAATTACACACTTTTACAAGAAACAAACATTTAGAGCAGTTAGGTCTTGGTAGAAGACTACATATAGATCAGTTAAGTCTTGGTAGAAGACTCCCTGTTATAATAGTAGGAATGATAGGGATTTCTAGATTTTTTCAAACGTTTACAGTTGTTTTACATACATTTTCAATACTTATGATTTACATACATTTTTCAATACTTATGATTTACATACATTTTCAATACATACAAATTATTACATACAAATTAAGACACTAAGATACTTATGATCTCACCAGCTTCAAAGCTGATACTCGCTTTCAAAATTACTTGTATCCTTAGGTCATCATAGACAGGTACCGATGCAAGGTTTAGAGAAGATGGAGCTCGTTCAAGACTCATATTTCATTTTGATTTATGCTTTGGTGTTTATCAAAATTTGATAGAACACACTTGTATAATAATTATATTATTAATGCAATGGACGATGTTGTTGCTTGTTTACTACTTTTCATTGTTGTGATACTGTACAAGACGTCCTCCGCCCCAGAACGTTTCCGCCGTTCTTGGTTTTGGGGTGTGACAGATTGGTATCAGAGCATTGTTTATAGTTAATTAAGTATATCAACCCATAAAAGATATACTAACTACAAATACATGGGGATTAAAAGTACTCTGACCAAGAGAATGATCATCCTATCCCTTTGAACGATCACCATGATGAAGACCTTTCGGACGATGCTAACTCCGAACCCGAGGTTGAGAACCTACCTCAAGCAGTTCCCTTTCTAATTCCTAACCCTTGTCCGAATTATCAAGCCCCGACGCCTGAATGGGTGGAATGCTTGGAAACATGGAGCCAAGGACAAGATCAGCCTATGCCATTTAATGGTGATCGAAACTTTTATGACCTGAGCAATGGGGGCTCAATAGACAGAATCTTGCCAATCTTGGTCCGCAGAGTGGCCCGAAATGAGATTCAAGGCAGGATAGCTCTACAACAGATTTCCGAAGTTGTCACCGATGCGAGAATGCATACCCTCTGCACCATTCGTCTAGAAGATGATCGCGAAAGATCTGAGAGAAACCATGAAACCCTGCTGCAAGCACTGGCTGAATCACAAGCCGAAATCATAGAGCTCCGAGTACGCCAGAGGGTGTACGAAAGACACCTACTTGACATGGAACGTCAACCGGCTGAACTGAGAGTTCACCAGAGGGATGACCGTCGCAAGTAGTAGACGCTTTAGTTTATTTTCCTTATTAAAAGGAATCGTTTTTCTGTCTATGCCCGATGTGGTATTTTCTATGAAATTATCTTGTACTGTAAGTACTTTTGGTTAGGTCTTCACGCTGTCAAGGACAATCTTCTTGGGATATGATGTAAGGCCTTTACAAGGTCATTTTCCTGAATCTTTACGTCGTGAATATCAAAGATATTGACAGCCGGCTAACTTCTGTGTCATTCTTCATTCAATTACTCTTATCATACTTTCATTTGAGTCTATCTGAAACATGCTTTATTCAAGTCATTGGACTATAGTAATTTAACTCCAGAGACATTTCCAAGTCTCTTTTAGTGGTTGGATCATGTTATTCACCAACCAACGATACCTCGGCTTGAACGACAAACGTGTTGAGACCATTCTACGAACTTACTTCTACCCATTACTAGGACTGCATCATAGGGATGTAGGTCAATCCTTCGCAAACATACTTCCAATCCGTATTAGGACTGCATCATAGGGATGTAGGTCAAACCCCACGAGAACATACTTCTATTCTTTACATAAACAATCGAACTACGTCTAGGTTCAACCATGCTCACTCACAAATTCATTTTCTTTCCATGAAATAAAATCATGTCGGCAAAGAAAAACGATCAACCCCTTAACCAAACACCAACTCTTCAGATAGATGTAGCTACCTTTCAAGCTGCAGTCTCGACTGCCGTGTCAGATATTTTGACCCACCTTAACACTAACAACGCAAATGTTAGCGAGATTGTTAACAACAATTCCAATCCGGGTAACAATCAAACACCTCAATGCGCCGCAAACTACCATGACACCCCGAGTTCCGAGACGAAGTGTAACAAATGGAAGTTTTGGGCTAGAAAGAAGGACAAATCGCTTCGAGGGGCGAACAAGAAACAACCACCGATAACGATCGTCATAGCTACGACATCTGTACCTCCTACTACCATCCCTTCGGGTATACCAGTTGTCCCTAACCCAGCCAGGCAATATGTTGGAAATCTCGCAAAATGCATCAAATGTAATTATCACCACCATGGAGCTTGTCGGGAGATACAATGCTCAAACTGTAACAAAAAGGGGCACACCAAACGTTACTGCAAGAGCCTAACAAAACCGATCAACCAATGGCCCAACACTGGTGTGAACCATACTTGCTACAGTTGTGGCAAGGTGGGTCACTACAAAAGGAACTGCCCAGAGGCAGCAACTGCTGGCACAGACGGAAGTATGCTACCTACCACCGCCGCAGCAGAGAGTACTCCGGACCCACGTTAATGTAATTTAGGCGTTTCATTGTAACAGACTTATAACCCATCCAAAACTAGTTCAACTAGAGTCTTACCTTTTGCGAGATCCTGTCTGTATAGGGATGCTCGTGCTGCGTATACTTGTCTTTTGTAGTATACCTTATTTGCAGCAATGGTCTTGTTGTAAGTCTAAAGTATTGTAACTCGGTTGATGGTTGCACGGTTTTGTTTTGTTTGTAAACGTATTATGTTCAAATCTAATGTCTTTAAGTTTCAGTATGATTCTGACATTATCATACGACTCAATTCAACTTGATCCTCACAAAAACAGCTTCACACGTACGTCTCCTTATCAGTAAACGTCTTTTTAGCAGAACCGTCATTTCAGAACACCGAAGTACTCATGCGTGGAGTACCTCTTAGTTCTACTCTTTTCTGAAGAAATCCCCGAAGTACCACTCGTGAAGTACGTTAAGTTTAATCCAAGGATTCCTGTGGTTGACCTATCACTGAGGAATGTATACATAAGAGTGATATATAATCAAGGTTCTACAGTTTTAGAGTTGATGATTCCGCTTTAACTTCTTTTTCCTCGATAGGATGCGAGCTTAAAGAAGAATCAGTTATTCGACTACCTTTTCAATCTTAATTATATACGACTCGTATACACGAGATTGTGATTATGAAACAATGTATGAATCCTAATATGAACTTCAGGATGGAGAACTGCCCAAGACTACGAGTAATCGCATCGTCATGTGAAGAAGCTTAGAACCCAATACGACTTTTGTAATCAGATTGCCCTACAGTCTAAACACCTATGGAGATACAAGAACAACCCGGACAACTTAGCGAATTACACATAACTAGAATTAGAAGACTAGGCTTCTCACCCTGGAGAACCCCGGTCATATTCTACCAAAGATCGACGGATTGCATCGTATATTCCTCGGCTATCGAGGACTCCGTCCAGATTTTTCCGTTAGAAATCGTTGTCTCTGCCTCGCATAGATGAATTGGTTGAGCGAACGCAAGGAAACAATTACTTTCAGAAATGGACCTGAGATCCGAACATCACCAGTTCGAGTGTTAGGGAAGGATGTCTGGAAGACTATCTTCCGAACTCGATGCGGATACTTCGAGTCCGTAGTGATACCCTTCGGATAGGACCAATACGCCGATAGTATTCACGAGCTAAATGAGTAGGGTACGTCTTTCTTACTTGGATCAGTTCGTCATTTCTCCATGTAATGACTTACTTATCTACCCTCGTAGTAAGAAGGAACCCCTGGAAACATTACCTTTAGAGGAACTTTCGCGAAGTTCTCTAAGCACAAGGTTTGAAATTGAAGAGTCAGGTTCCTACGACACACTGTTAGTGATGTGGGAATTTTTTAGTACTCTTTTAATTTGTCAAAACTGTTGAGAATTTGTCGACACCAGAGACGCCGACAAAAATTCGCCAAATTCTAGGTCTTACAGACCTACTGTCTTAATTTATCCAGAACCCCTCGCAAATCACAGAAAACCGTACGACCTTGACCCAACAAGGAGTGGCCCTTGATTGGGAAGTTTAGCAAGAGAAAGAACCTTTGGAATTCCAAGTGAGAGACCAAATTCTTTAGGAAAAACTCACTCTGGGAATGGCTTAATACGATTCGTATCGTGTGGAAAGCTAAAACCAATATAGTTAGGACCTCCGAGATTCTTACCATAATCGGTCCTGTGCCTCGCACAAACTAGACCTACTCCGCGAACATAGTAGCGTACATTTTACTCTTCGCATCTCGATCGTGAAACCGTACCTTTCCGTTAGGACTCTTGTAAGCCCACTCGACAAGGTCGAGATTAACGAGATCCTCGCCTTGGTATTAGAACCATAGTGACCCTCGACCGAGAGGTCAAGCGGACGAAGCAACGCCGTTGCCCATTAGTGAAGGTTCGTTGGGATACCAACCGAGGACCTGATTTCACTTAGGAGTGCTAGAACCAATCAATTAGGAAGTTTCCTCCTCATGAATCGATCATTCGTACCTACTTCCTTACCTAAATTCTAATTTCAGGACGAAATTCCCTTCAACAGGGGGATGATGTGACAACCCGAAATTTCCATTATGAACAAACCATATCAAGCCAATAGAAGTTAGAACAGTTGCAATGAAATTCCAGACTTAGGGTATAAGTATGACAATTTTTCAGGATTTACACTTAAGGAGATATCAGGAGAGTGGATGCACTAGGGTTTTGTGCAACACTGTTATTCCAATACTCTAGGATATTAGAGTTCATTCCGGGAATAAAATATTTTTCTGCCAAAAATCCCAGGACTATATATAGAAATCTGAGCCATATTCATTCATTAGTTACATTTCCAACTAGAGAAAAGTTAAATTCTCTCTCACGGATCTTCGGGTTTTTATCCCAAATCGTGAGTACTTCTATCTAGTTGTATTGTATAGCTTAGATTGTGTTTTACTACATCAAAATTGGATCAAAACCCCAAGATTTGGGAGTTTACCGCCCAAGAACACTTGGAGATTAAACTCCTTTTTAAGGGCCAAAAGAGTGCCCAATGTCCCTCGAAGCCATGGAACTCAAACTAGAAGCCACCATTACATGTTTTAGACCACAAAACAATTAATAATCAAGGCTAGAAGTGAGTTCATGGCCGAGGAAGTTCTTGGGCCGTGAACTCCATTTTTAAGTGTCAAAATGCCTTAAAAACCTTCCTTACACCAAGAGACTAATTTAGACATGTACCCTAAAGTGTTTATAGCCTAGAAAACATATGGAATCACAAGGATAAAGAAGCTTATGGCCAAGACAAGTTCTTGGTCCGTAAACCCCTATAAATGGGACAAATGACACCCTAACTCCTTCCTTATGCCTAGAACCCAACATAGATCATATCCTTGAAGTGTTAGGAACCTTAAAACATCAAATGGTACTCCTTACCATGAGTTTACGACCGTAAACTCATGGAGGAGTGGTCCCAGGGCCGTGAACATCAAGCAAGGCCATTTTAAGGCCTTAAACCCACCCAAACACTTGTTTAAGCCTTGAAGCACTTCACCACTTAAGTTGTAATAATGTTAAGCTTCTTTTAGTGACCCTATAGAGAGTTACGGCCAGGAGTTTACTCAACTGGGCCGTAAACTCCAACACATATGGTCTTTTGACCATAAACTCCCATAAGAGGTCTTGCACTCCTTTGTTGCAACCCATTAGGCTCCTAGCGCTTGACCAAAGTGTTTTCCTCGCATTAGGATATTTATACATGTTTAATTAGTGTTATAATCACTAATTGTGTAACAACTCAGATTTTCAAACAAATTTTTCATTTTAAAAATATATTTATTTCCATTCATAACAAGGCATAAATAGTTTAAGTATTCTGTCAAATACAAATAATCAAAATCCCAAGATCATAAAAGCATTCTTCAGTGTGTATCGATCACGCCGGCGCCTTCCCACGGTCCTCGCTAGTACTTGAAACACATACATAACCACCGTAAGCATAAATGCTTAGTGAGTCCCCCAATGTACACTTACGCACGTACGCCTTTCCAAGCCCTGACCTTCCGGTCCTCAATACAACGCCTTCCGGCCCATAACATAATTGCCTTCCGACCCATAACATATTGCCTTCCGGCCCACATAACATACATAGCACACATATAACAAATAACTTACCACATATAGCATACATATCACATATCATATCCGACCTTCCGGTCACACAGTCAAACCCTTCCGGGTATAGTATAGTGAGAAGACTCACCTCGTAAAAGCTGAAAGCTAGCAAATCCCGAAATGACTCGTGCACAATCCGACGAGCTACAACCTCCCTATAACATCACATATCTCATTAACACTTATATCTTCTAAGTGTGACTATCCCTAAGAAGTCAGACTTAGGTCAACTCTGGTCAACGGTCAACGGCCAACTCGACCGGACTCGGCGAGTGCCATGGCGACTCGGCGAGTCTAGACGTTCTCCGACTCTTTGAGAGTCCCTACCTACTCGTCGAGTATCCTCCTTGACCCGACGAGTTACTCCTGGAAGAATTGCGGGGCCACCCCGACTCCACTCGCCGAGTCTGAAGAACAACTCGGCGAGTCCCAGTAAATCTTCAAGCTACTCGCCGAGTCTGAGGAACAACTCGGCGAGTCCATGCCATGCAGGCGAGCAACTGCTTCCTAAATTACGTATGGTCCCGAGATATATAATCATGGGACTTTCTGGACTTCTAAACATCTTATTACTGGGGTATAAACGTCTGGGTAATAACATAATAACCCATCTAATCACTAAGTGGGTTTTATAAACCCTAGATTCGTATACACATCAAAATAACAGAAATGGTCCGAGTATTACCTGAAAACGCACTCTCTGTGTCCCCCAAACCTCAGGACTCGATCCTCTTTGATATTCCTTTGGCCAAATTCTTCTTCTTCTTGCCTAACAAGTTCCTCCAAGTTCCAATAGCTTTCTCTCCTGCTCTAGACGTCCACAACGATTAGGGTTCTTCTCAATCGACCAAAAGACGGACAATGACGGCCTAAGAGGCGTTATATACGATCCAAAACCGAACGGTTAGGGTTTCTGCTGAACAGCGTCGACTCGCCGAGTCCATATCTGGACTCGTCGAGTCCAGTCGCGAACCCGCGACCAAGTCTGCGATCCTACTCGGCGAGTCTAGGCTCCAACTCGCCGAGTCCCCTCTTAACTCACCCCAAAAACATAATTTAACAATACCTGCGATTCCGGGCTGTTACAACTCTCCCCCACTTGGATTAGACTTCGCCCTCGAAGTCTCACTCTGCAAATAGTTCTGGATGCTGCTCCCGCATCTCACGTTCCGGCTCCCAAGTCATTTCCGACCCCTTACAGTGTTGCCACTGAACCAACACCAGAGGTACTTCCTTGTTCCTCAGAACCTTGATCTTCTGATCTCTGATGGCCACTGGTCTCTCAGCATTATTCAGGCTCGCATCCACCTGAATATCCTCCAATGGAACCACTACCGACTCATCGGCTATGCACTTCCTCAATTGCGACACATGAAAAGTGTCGTGGATCTGTCCCAACTCCGCTGGCAACTCCAACCGATAGGCTACCCGGCCTACCCTTGCGATCACACGAAATGGCCCAATATACCAGGGCCCCAACTTGCCCCTCTTCCTGAATCGAATCACTCCTTTCCAAGGAGAGACCTTCAGGAGAACGAAGTCGCCGACCTGAAATTCAAGCTCGGATCGACGCCTGTCTGCATAACTCTTCTGTCGGCTCTGGGCAGTCAATAACCTCTGCCTAACTTGCTGAATCTGCTCTGTCGTCTGAAGCACGATCTCCATGCTGCCCATCACTCTCTGTCCCACCTCTCCCCAAAAGGTGGCATACCAATGCTCGAATGATGGCTGTTGTTGTAGGAAAACTCTGCCAATGGTAAATACGCATCCCAACTACCCCCGAAGTCTAACACACACGCCCGGAGCATGTCCTCCAGCGTCTGAATCGTCCGCTCGCTCTGACCGTCTGTCTGGGGATGGTACGCGGTACTAAAATGCAATTTATTACCCAGCTCCTCATGGAATTTCTTCCAGAACCTGGAAGTGAAGCGCACATCACGGTCTGAAACAATCGAGATCGGCACTCCATGCCGAGATACCACTTCTCTCACATATATCTCCGCCAACTTCTCCGCTGAAGAACTCTTGCTGATGGCAAGGAAATGTGCACTCTTCGTCAACCTATCCACAATCACCCAAATTGCGTCAACTCCCCCAGCAGTCCTAGGCAATTTGGTGATGAAATCCATAGTGATCTATTCCCACTTCCACTCGGGGATCTCCAATGGCTGTAGCTTGCCATGTGGTCTCTGGTGCTCGGCCTTAACCCTACGGCAGGTCAAGCACCTCTCAACGAACCATGCTACATCCCTCTTCATACAGGGCCACCAATACTCTTTCCTCAAATCCAGATACATCTTCGTGGCACCAGGATGGATCGAGAATTTTGATCTATGAGCCTCTTCCATCAAAGTAATACGCGTACCGCCCACGAACGGTACCCAAATCCGACCCTGAAACGTCATAAGCCCTCGTCCATCCTTAACGAACTCTGAAATTAGCCCCACAACCCGCTCCTTCTTCTGCATCTCTGGTAGCACAGCCTCGGCCTGTGCCCCATGAATAGCATCCAACACTGGACTCATCACAGTCAGTCTCAAGCATACGTCTCGCAATGGAGTGCTCTCCGCCCTGCGGCTCAATGCATCGGCTACCACATTAGCCTTGCCTGGGTGGTACAGGATCTCACAATCATAATCCTTAACCACATCCAACCACCTCCTCTGACGCATATTTAGGTTGGGCTGATCCATCAAATACTTCAAACTCTTATGGTCCGTGTATATCGTACATCGAACCCCATACAAGTAGTGACGCCAAATCTTGAGAGCGAACACTACTGCCCCCAACTCTAAATCATGCGTAGGGTATCTCGCCTCATGAGGCTTCAGCTGCCTCGACGCATAAGCTATCACATGACCCCTCTGCATCAACACTGCACCCAGTCCCGAAATCGATGCGTCGCAATATACCACAAAATCTTCCATCCCTTCTGGGAGAGCTAATACCGGGGCTTCGCACAACCTCTGGCGAAGTGTCTCAAAGGAGGTCTGCTGTTCAGGCCCCCATGAGAATGCAACACCCTTCCGGGTCAATCTGGTGAGTGGCACTGTGATCTTGGAGAAATCCTTGATGAATCTCCGATAATACCCTGCCAACCCAATGAAGCTCCTGATCTCAGAAGGTGACTTCGGCACCTCCCAACTCATCACCGCCTCAACCTTGGCCGGATCGACCAATATCCCTTTCTGATTGACAACATGTCCTAGAAATTGGACCTCTCGCAGCCAGAAGTCATATTTGGAGAACTTTGCATAAAGCTTCTCCGACCTCAATACCTCGAGGACCTCCCTCAAATGCTCCTCATGCTGCTCTCTAGATCTAGAATACACCAGAATGTCGTCGATAAATACAATCACTGACCGATCCAACATCGGTCTGCATACTCTATTCATGAGATCCATGAACACAACCGGGGCATTGGTGAGCCCGAAAGGCATCACCACAAACTCAAAATGCCCGTATCGCGTCCTAAACGCTGTCTTCTGGACATCCCCCTCCCGTACTCTCACCTGATGGTACCCTGACCTCAGATCGATCTTGGAAAACCAAGACGCTCCCTGCAACTAATCGAATAAATCATCGATCCTCGGTAACGGGTAACGGTTCTTGACCGTCAGCTTGTTCAACTCCCGGTAATCGATACACATCCGGTGTGAACTATCCTTCTTCTTGACGAACAGGATAGGTGCTCCCCACGGCGAGCTACTCGGCCGAATGAAGCCCTTCCCCAACAACTCCTGGAGCTGCGAGGACAACTCTTGCATCTCTGGAGGTGCAAGACGATAAGGCACCTTAGCAATAGGCGCGGCTCCCGGAACCAGATCGATACCAAACTCTACTTGCCTCACAGGAGGTACTCCCGGCAGCTCCTCGGGAAAAACATCTGAAAACTCACGCACCACAGGGACCTCCTCAACTGACTTCGGTCTCTCGGAAGCCTCCCGCATATCCATCACATACGCCACAAAACCCATACAGCCCTGCTGTAGACACTGCCTCGCCCTAGCGGCCGAACAGAAAGCTGATCCCGAACGGGTACCCTCGCCGTACACCGAAAGAACTCCCCCACTATGGTCTCGTATGGTCACCAACTGACGCTCACAGTCGATGACAGCGCCGAATCGGCTCAACCAGTCCATGCCTACGATGACACAGACATCGCCCATCGCAATAGGAATCAGGTCAATCGGGAATTCGACCCCGAAAATCTCTAGCACGCATCCCCGAAGAACCTCCGTGGCACAAATCACTTTCTCGTTAGCTATAGAAACTCTCAAAGGTCGACCCAACGACTCACGACTAGCGCTGATATGCTGACTAAAGGCTAAGGACACAAAGGACCTACTCGCACCCGAGTCAAATAACACTAAGGCAGGCACAGAGTTCACAAGGAAAGTACCTACGCATATAATAACATAAGCACAACATTTCGACATTAAAATAAATACATGAATTACAACATACCTGCCACAACATCGGGCGCAACGTGGACCTCCTTCGCAGTCAGCTGAAAGGCTCTCCCACGAGCCCTCGGGGCCTCGACCTTCACCGGTCGAGCCTCAGTAGTCCTGGCAATAGGTGCAGATCCCTGACGAAGCTGCGGACACTCGGCCTTCCGATGGCCGGTCTGGTTGCAATGAAAGCAAACCATAAACCCCTTGGGGCACTCCCTAGCAATGTGCCCCTCCTTGCCGCACTTGTAGCAAGCACCGGCTCGACACGCCCCATCGTGCCCCTTGCCGCACTTTCCGCAAGTGCGGCTCTTCGGACCTCCCGTCCTCGAATCGGCGGACTTGATCCGCTTGGCTGCCGGTTGAGACTGAGCCGGCCGCCGGTCTGCCTGCTGAGACTCGGCCTCCTCCCTGGCCTGAGTCTCCAACTCGATCTCACGCTTCCTGGCATTCGCCTGAAGCTCCGTAAAAGTATGATAGGTGGAGTTCGACACAAACTCCCGGATATCCCTCCTCAAGACACCCAAGTACCAGCTCATCCGAGCCTGCTCTGTGGACACCAGCTCGGGGAAAAACATCGCCCTCTCATGAAACTTCCACGTGATCGCCGCCACCGAATTTGTACCCTGCTTGAGGGTTAAGAACTCCTGAACCAATCGTTCCCGCTCTACCGGGGGAACGTACTCATCCCTGAACATGGCAGTAAACCCCTCCCACGTCACCGCTGTAGTCTCTGCCAAAGTGAAGTTCGCCGTCACGAACTTCCACCAGTCCTTCGCTCCCAGACGGAGCTGGTTCAAAGCGAACCGTACCCTCAGGTGCTCCGGTCATGAACAAGTGTAGAAGCACCCCTCTATGTCCGCGATCCACCTCATCGCCGCAATCGGATCCTGCGTCCCATCGAACTCCGGTGGCTTCGTATTGCTGAACTCTCGGAACAGCAACGAGTCACTCCCCTGTGGCCTAGCAGCGGCCACAGCTGCGGTAGCTGCAGCGGTTGCAGCCTCAGTCAATGCGGCGTACCGCTCATCGAATGTCTCCATCAGGGTGGTCTTAATAGACCCAAACATCTCCGGGATCTCAGCCCGGATCGCCACCGCCACCTCCTCGTGAATCATCTGACGAATCTCCTCGTCACTCACACCGCTCGTACTCGCTCCGTGGCATGGTCTATCCATGATGTCTCTGAAATACAACATAAAACTATCAGAGACTCCATCGAGTGTCATTGCACTCGATAACGCAACCCTACTCAGTCTCCGATATCCAGGGATTCGTACTTGGGTCTCCCACTGACCCGGTGTCTTCGGTAGTACGGGCCCAATACTACCGACCACACCGCATCAGCATTCATCCCAAGTCTTCCTCCCCAAACCCCGGATAGTGAGTACTCTACTTCTGATATGCACTATCTACCCGCATACTAGCAAAGCATCTCATATCGGCAAACTTCCCTAGACTAAGGCATCACAAATCAGGCCACTCTAGTCCTATCATGAATACCTAGTCTTCTAGCATGCATAACAATTTACATTATATAACATTGTAAGGTATTTTGGGGATCTTTACCGTTCGGGCGCTGACTGATCGTACACACTGCTTCTTTCTTGCTTACCACAAAACCATTTACAAAAGTTTATGCCTTTATTTAAAATGTTTTCCTCAAATCCTCGGTTTGAGTTCAGTTACTCCCGAAGGTGCACCCGAATCCCTCAAACCAAGGCTCTGATACCAATTGTAACAACTCAAATTTTCAAACAAATTTTTCATTTTAAAAATATATTTATTTCCATTCATAACAAGGCATAAATAGTTTAAGTATTCTGTCAAATACAAATAATCAAAATCCCAAGATCATAAAAGCATTCTTCAGTGTGTATCGATCACGCCGGCGCCTTCCCACGGTCCTCGCTAGTACCTGAAACACATACATAACCACCGTAAGCATAAATGCTTAGTGAGTCCCCCAATGTACACTTACGCACGTACGCCTTTCCAGGCCCTGACCTTCCGGTCCTCAATACAACGCCTTCCGGCCCATAACATAATCGCCTTCCGGCCCATAACATATTGCCTTCCGGCCCACATAACATACATAGCACACATATAACAAATAACTTACCACATATAGCATACATATCACATATCATATCCGACCTTCCGGTCACACAGTCAAACCCTTCCGGGTATAGTATAGTGAGAAGACTCACCTCGTAAAAGCTGAAAGCTAGCAAATCCCGAAATGACTCGTGCACAATCCGACGAGCTACAACCTCCCTATAACATCACATATCTCATTAACACTTATATCTTCTAAGTGTGACTATCCCTAAGAAGTCAGACTTAGGTCAACTCTGGTCAACGGTCAACGGTCAACTTGACCGGACTCGGCGAGTGCCATGGCGACTCGGCGAGTCTAGACGTTCTCTGACTCTCTGAGAGTCCCTACCTACTCGTCGAGTATCCTCCTTGACCCGACGAGTTACTCCTGGAAGAATCGCGGGGCCACCCCGACTCCACTCGCCGAGTCTGAAGAACAACTCGGCGAGTCCCAGTAAATCTTCAAGCTACTCGCCGAGTCTGAAGAACAACTCGGCGAGTCCATGCCATGCAGGCGAGCAACTACTTCCTAAATTACGTATGGTCCCGAAATATATAATCATGGGACTTTCTGGACTTCTAAACATCGTATTACTGGGGTATAAACGTCTGGGTAATAACATAATAACCCATCTAATCACTAAGTGGGTTTCATAAACCCTAGATTCGTATACACATCAAAATGACAGAAATGGTCCGAGTATTACCTGAAAACGCACTCTCTGTGTCCCCCAAACCTCAGGACTCGATCCTCTTTGATATTCCTTTGGCCAAATTCTTCTTCTTCTTGCCTAACAAGTTCCTCCAAGTTCCAATAGCTTTCTCTCCTGCTCTAGACGTCCACAACGATTAGGGTTCTTGTCAATCGACCAAAAGACGGACAATGACGGCCTAAGAGGCGTTATATACGATCCAAAACCGAACGGTTAGGGTTTCTGCTGAACAGCGTCGACTCGCCGAGTCCATATCTGGACTCGTCGAGTCCAGTCGCGAACCCGCGACCAAGTCTGCGATCCTACTCGGCGAGCCTAGGCTCCAACTCGCCGAGTCCCCTCTTAACTCACCCCAAAAACATAATTTAACAATACCTGCGATTCCGGGCTATTACAACTTGTTTATATACATATGTCTTCATATGTAATTAGGACCATTGTGTGTGTCTAAAGTCTTCACTTGACACCTAGCAGTCCTACCTCTTCAGGTCATCCGTATCACCCACAACAGGTGAGTTCATACCCCTTAATCAATGTTTTAATAGTTTTTAAATGTTTTATGGGGGGGGGGGGAATACAAGTAGAATTATGCTAAGTATTATATCAATCACTTGTGATTAATAAGCAGCATTCAATTGATTGGCTACTCATTAGCCGTTTTACCAAACAGTTTCCTTCAAAAAATTTTCATACACACTTTAGGTGTTTAAAACTCCTTATTACACAGTACCTTTTACTCTGTGTGTTTCATTTCACACTTATTTACAATTGTGTTTCAAACAAATGTTTCTTTATACTAAACTATTTTATCAAACCCATGCCTTCAAACCGTTATATAGATTGACATCAAGTCGATCTTTTCTTAGATAATAATTATGTTCAAAGGTTTTACAAAACTTATTTTATGCTTTTATATTATAAATTGCATGCCTATATATGTATGGTTATATAAGAAATGTTGAAAGGACTTAGGAAGGCTATCCACCCTATTTCCTTTTCCTCGATTTGGATGTAGTCTGGTGGGATATCGGGTACCGGTCTGAAGGTCGTTTAAATATTAGTTATATATCATGTATACATATATAGTCACAAAGGTCCTTCCAGTTCAGCCAATGCCCTTGGGTAGCAAGGGTATACATCCATGTTTATATGTACCAGTTAAATTACTAGTAAGCTAACATATGGGTAGTTTAGGAAGATACTAGAACTATTACTAGAACGCGATATCATACAATGAGTCAGTTCATTCATGAGTCAATACTTTCTAGAACATTACAGTACGTTACTATTCTTGCTAGATAGAGAGAGCATACATTACAACTTGAACATTACAGTACATTACTATAGTTGCTAGATAGAGAGAGAACACACATTACAGCTAGCACACGTAGAACATTTCAGTACATTACATATACCTAAATACGTTGTCAAAATTTTGATCCACTGTATCGGAGCATGCCTTAAATGTCATGGCCCGAGTTATAGCCAGAGTCTCTTGGAGTGTGACAACCCGATATTTCAACTCTATGTAATGACCTAAAAAGTCAATTATTGTAACCACTTTTGTGATAATGAAATTAACTTCGAAAATAAAATGTCCAAAAAGTTTATATTTAATTACCTACTATGATAGTTGTCATTAAACCGTGATCGTACGTAAAAAGAACGCTCAAATCCGACTTCGTATATTGAAGTTATGATTTTTCCAAGTTCGGCTTAGCAGCAGACAGCTAAAAACTCGAATCGGAGATCGAGCGGCTTTTGGCCGGAATGACCTAAACGAGAATCGAAGGTCTCGACAACGGTAATTCAGCGGTAAAAAGTCTGGCAAAAACCAACGTCAGATAAAGAAGTTATGAATTTCTAAAGAAATTCCTTAAACACGACCTTTTAAAAATAAATAATAAAAATAATTTCAAAATTTGCCGACGGAATCTAAACGAAAGTTGTAGAGCGTAGTCTCACCTACGCGTGGATATAAAGACCATCGAAAACGGAATTCGTATGAAGAAGATATGAATTTTAGAAGTTTATTAATTAAATAAAATATAAATTTAATTATTAATTCTTGGTATTATCCGAAGGGGAGTCAGCAAGCCTTTCCGAGGTACGCCCAACGTACAGGCGTACGCCCCGCGTACTCAAGAGCTAGGCTTCGGATCATCCACGTCTCGCCCTATGCGAAGCTAGTATCCCGTCCCATCCGAGTCCGAGGCAGTCGAGGATCCGGTCATGCGTGACGTACGTGTACGCCCAGCGTACCCTCGTACGCCCCGCGTACCGAGGCGGTTCCCAGCCCTTATAAAAGGGATGCGAGGGTTCCGAAGAAAGGGCTCCATTTCTCTCATTTCCTTTGCGTTCTTGCCTCGTTTTCCGTGCCCATGCTAACCCGAAACCCTAGTTATTTTTCTCAAGTACCGAAGATTGTTTGTACTCCCGAGATTCCTGAGAATCCCGAGAAAATCCGTTTTCCTGAGACGAAATTCTGCCCGGTTTCCATCTCGCTTTCTTCAAAATTTCAAGTGAGTTCATACCCCTTAATCAACCCTTTTAAATATTCTAAATGCTTTTATATGCTTTCAAGGGGGGGGGGGGGGGATACATGTAAAACACACGATTATTATCGGTTGTTATATATAATGTTTTATTATACACTTTTATTAAATAGAATCATATGTGATTTATAAACTTTATAGGGAACTCTCGTATATAAAATATATTACAATAGCATTCTATATTTTGAAATATAAATTGTTGTAATGTATGTATAAAACTAAACATTTTGCTTAGATTATATGTATACGTGTCTATCCTAGACACTATAAAAATCTATACTTTCACATCAAGTGATTCATTTACTAGGGACTTCTAAACAAATGAGACACACTTTTAAGAAAGCTATAATAGGTATAGTTTTACGAGAATTTTGCTAACTTTTACATACTAGAAACACAATTTTCAAGAAGTCACTTTCATATACAAGAACAAACGAACATTTTAACATATAAATATGTTTTTATACTAAGATTTGTGAGACATTAACTTCACGTACGTTCGAGTACACATTTCAAGTCCTGTATTATATACCAGAATCCCTTGGAGGGGGAGCATCGTGTTTGTGTATAGATCTATACGGGCTTAACAACCCGCGCCTTGACTGTTAGCTATAGTCCACCATTTGGGGTGACAAACGTCATAACATTCCAACACCTGGAGAACGTTGTGTATAGGCATTCCGAGTCAATAGTATGGTTATAAAACTCACATGGGGTATTAAAAATACATTGATTTACGAGGTTTTCAAACATATTGGTTATTTTACACATACATACATTTTCTAGAAACAAACATTTGTCTTGTTAGAAGGCTACATTTACTTTTAGTAGAAAATATAGGATTTTCTAGAAACAAACAAACAAAAACAAAACATTCCATTTTCATAAATACATTGTCATTTAATACTTATGAAACTCACCAGCTTAAATGCTGATCTACTCTTTCAAAACTACTTGTATGTCCTAGGGATTCAGTAATTACGGGTATCAAAACAGCTTTTGAGGAAGGGACGTTGCGTCGTCAGTTAAATTCATATTTTGGCATCATATTGTAATTGGTTTTGAACATGTACTTTTAACAATGTAAACTTTCAATTATATATATGATGGTTGTATTGCTTTCTTTACTATGTATTCATTTGTTATGCTACCACATGAAGTCATCCGCCCCCGAACGTTTCCGCCGTTCCAGTTTGGGGGTGTGACAGATTGGTATCAGAGCAATGTTTATAGTGAACTAAGTATATCGAACCACATAAGATATACAAAATATAAATGCTTAAGGGACTAATACTCTCTGACAAAACATTTTTTTCTTTTGTTTTTACGCTTTAGCAGCGTTATGTTTAAATTTAAATTGTTAGTTCATTTAAGTGCAAATGCATGCATACGACAAATTATTTTCATGATTATAACTATATAAGAAGTATTTGGACAAGTTGGACACTACGATTAAGACTCGATATATGTAATCGGATTTGGGAGAAATATAGCATGATCAACTATATTTGTTCGAGATCGGACCAATATATATCGAGGATTTCTCGTAGTAAGCAACAAGTCAAAACTTACCAAAACATCACAAGAATCAAACACAAGAATTTAAATACTATAGGAGTATTTGCTACATAAACTAGTTTAACTTACATGTTTAATTCTTACATGTTCCAACTTTATTTCAATTCTTATAACCCTATTCTCGTACAGTCAAATGGCTGGATTTCACCACCCCGGCGACCCCTACTATCCCAACCAAGGCAACGGGGGATGGATCGAAGATGATCCTGAGGAGGACAAAGAACCCATAGAATTGGATGATGACTCCGGTATCGACTCAGAGCCGGAAGTGATCAATCCACCTCCCGCCCAACCTCCCGTCTTCGTCAGGAACTTTCAAGGACCGACTCCCGTCTGGGGAAGTCACCTCCACCATTGGAGCCAACAACAAAACCTACGCCCTCCCTACGGCATGTGCCGAGACTTCTTCGATGTTCGAGGCGGAGGTTTGGCTGACCGGACACTACCAGTAATGGTTGGCAAACTAGCCAACTAGTCCTATCAATCAACCTAACTACCCCAAACCCCATTATTTTATTTATTTCTTAAGGGTTTACCCTAAGAATCAACTATCACTCCTTCCTAAGGATTCATCCTAAGGAATAGACACAAAGTCACCTCGTGACCGGGTTTATACAACGGGCACTAATTCCATAGCTGCCAAAGTTTATTCAACATGTGCTAAGTCCATAGCTCTCATTTATCGACAGTATTATTTACAGGTGTTCTCTCCTGCAATACATGTCAATGGGTTTTAGAGTACAGCAAATGAACATATAGTTCATTACACCTACAGGTTGCGGGCCTGCTAGTGTTCCATAGACTGTCTAGAATAGTCCATGGTTGTCATCCATACTCTGCTGAATGACGGGGGCCAACAATTTGGGTAAGTGATTCTCTCAAATTTTCACCACTCACCCTCAACTCATGATCAATATTATTGATCATCTCCTTTATCCAACTCACCTTTCATCATACCCACTATTTCATCTACCCATGTTCTACCCAACATATTTTGTAGATAAAAAAACATATACAGTTTAAAACTTGTATAAAACATCAATTCAACAGTCACCTCAGTCAAACAATTAATATATTTACACATAACACGTATTTCAAGGTAAATACTTCATATCTATGTGTAAATTGAAAGTAACTACACACTCACCTATTTTGGTGAAAATCGGGCAGCAATTCGTTTCCTAAAACGATCGTTTCTAATAAAACCGGGAGTTTTATTAAGAAACCGGGCTCTGCAAAATTCGGGCTTCGAAACCGAAAAGATAAATTTTCCGGGCTTCTCGGGCACTTCGTGGGGTATTCCGGGCTTTACAATTGATACCGGGGCTTTGCGGGATGTTAAGATGAAGAAAATATGGGTTTAGGGGCTAAATATGGCAAAATTCCAAAAATACCCGGGAGGTCTCGCACCCTTCTATTTATAGGGGCGAGGCTTCTGATCGGATGGTCAGGAGGGAGGCACGCGTCGCAGATCCGAAGCTCGCAGAGGGGGATGGCTCGGACATGGCTCGCACATGGTCTGCGCATGCGAGGGCTCGCTGGCAGCTTCCGATTGGACCGCAGCTTACTGGCGCACATGCGAGGTTCGGAGTTAGGTGCGAGGCTCGGACACACGCGGCAGCTGGGCGAAGCTTCGGCTGGGGAGCTGGCTGCTTCGGATTGGGCCTCCTCCTCGGTCGAATCAGAAGAGGGCACGTGGCTCGCATGACTCAGCAGTTTCGGTGACTCAGCAGCTTCGGTGACTCAGCAGGACACGTGTCACATGCGAGGCGAGGGTGACGTGGCAAAGTGTGACTATGCGAAATTTCTCGGTTTTCGCGCCAAAACTTCTAAAATCCATAACTTTCGCATACGAGCTCCGTTTTTGACGTTCTTTATATGCACGCGTAGCTAAAATTACGATCTACAACTTCCGTTTAGACTTCGTCGGCTAATTTTGACTTTAAATTTTATATTATTATTTTTAACAGACCGGGACAGGAAATCCGTTAAAAATTCATAACTTCTTCATCCGACGTCCGTTTTCGTCAGACTTTTTACCGTTGTGCTCCTAATAACGAGACCTTCAATTCTCGTTTAGATTGTGTCGGCTAAAAATCGCTCGATCCAAAATTCGAGTTTTTAGCTGTCTACTGCTACGCTGAAACTTCGAAAAATCATAACTTCCTCATACGAAGTCAGATTTGGGCGTTCTTTTTATCGAACTTCTCGGTTTAACGAATACTACGACTTTCGTTTAGATTACTAAGGCTAAAAAGTAGTTTATCAAAAACTCACTTTTTACGACATTCAGCACCGTGTCGGTTTTGTCGCGAAACTTCAATAGGTCATAACTTCTTCGTTATAACTCGGATTTTGGTATTCTTTATATCCCCGAAATCCTTGTTTCGACCACTACAACTTTATGTAAAGATATCGGGCTTATCTCACACTTTAATTTTGACGCTTATTTTTATTTTTAATTAATTAAACCCTAATAATTAAGCATAAAACACATAATTCACATAAAATTCACATAATTCCTTTTCATTTCTTCTAAATGAGTTACAAAGGTTAACCTAGACCATTATGTCAATATTAATGCCTAGCCTAGAAACACGGGCGTTACAACTCTCTCCCCCTTAGGATGATTCCGTCCCCGGAATCATACAACGACAAACAACTACGGGTAGCGACTCACTATGTCACTCTCCGTTTCCTAGGTGGGATTTGGCCCATTTATAAGTTTCCAACGTACAGGCACTAAATCGACTATCTTATGTTACAACTTCTTAGTCTTACGGTTAACGATTGCCTCAAGTTCTCCAATTAATCTCTTGTTCTCGTCCAACCTTAACTCAGAAATGGGAATTATGTCGGGCACACCTCCCGTGAACTTTCTCAAATAACACACATGAAAGGTGTTATGAATACCCTCTAGTTCTTCCGGTAACTCTAGCTTGTAAGCTTGATTCCGGATTCTCTGAAGAAATTTAAATGGTCCAATAAACCTTGGACTCAACTTTCCCCTTCTACCAAATCTTATAAGTCCCTTCTACGATGAGACTTTAAGTGAAACCGAATCTCCAACTTCGAATGATATCGGTTGTCTTTTCTTGTCAGCATAGCTCTTTTGAGCAGCTAACATCTTTTTCCTAATCACTTACAACTTTTCAGCAATCTAATGGGCTATTTCAAGTCCCATAAACTGCTTTTCCTCTTATAGACTCCTCCAAAACATTGAGGTAAAACGGCTGTCACGATCGGATACAATCGTTAACGAAACACCGTGAAGCCTCACACTTCCTTCACATAAGAATTCACGAGTTTATCCATAGACCATTTCTCGATTGCTGCTATGAAATGCGCACTCTTAGTGAGGCGATCAACGACTACCCAAATCATGTCGTGACCGTTCCTTGTTCTGGGCAGTTTAGTCACAAAATCCATGGTGATGTCTTCCCATTTACCCATGGGTACGGGTAAAGGTTCTAAAGTCCCATATGGTTCCTGATGTTGTGCCTTAACCCTAGCACAAGTTACACACTCGGCCACATACCTAGCAACATCGAGCTTCATCGTCAGCCACCAATAATAGGGTTTTAAATCCCTATACATTTTTCTACTGCTGGGATGAATCGAGTACATGGTCTTGTGAGCTTCTTCCATCAGAAGATCTCTTACTCCGCCCGTCTTAGGTACCCAAATCCTATCTTGGAATACCTTCAACTCTTGGTTGTTTGTACCGAATACTAACATTTTGCCTAAACGTTCTTCCTTTCGGTCATTTTTCTCTAAAGCTTCCTCTTGAGCTTTCTTTATACTTCCCACAATTGTCGAGACAACTTCAATTCTCAATGCTCTTGGCCTTTTTCTTTTCAAGGTTTACCTTCCGACTGAGAGCATCGGCAACAACATTTGCTTTACCAGGGTGGTAAAGTATCTCACAGTCGTAGTCCTTGAGTAACTCTAGCCAGCGTCGTTGCCTCATGTTCAATTCCTTCTGATTAAAGAGATATTGGAGACTCTTATGATCAGTGAAAAGTTTACACTTTGTGCCATAAAGATAATGCCTCCATATCTTCAAGGCAAATACTACCGCTGCCAACTCCAAATCATGAGTGGGGTAGTTCTTTTCATGTTCCTTCAATTGACTTGATGCATACGCGATCACTTTATCCCTTTGGGTCAGAACACAACCTAACCCAACTCCGGATGCATCGCTATAAACTGCAAAGTCATCAACTCCTTCGGGCAATGAAAGAATTGGTGCTTCACACAATCTCTTCTTCAACTTCTCAAAGGCTTCCTTATGCTTCTCATTCCAAGAATAAGTGGCTCCTTTGTGGGTCAAAGCTGTTAATGGAGTAGCAATCGAAGAAAAGCCTTGGATAAACCTTCGGTAATATCCAGGTAATCCTAAAAAGCTTCGAATCTCCGTAGGACTTTTTGGTTGTTCCTACTTCATTACAGCTTCAATCTTTGCTGGGTCGACCATTATCCCTTCTTGGTTAACCACATGACCTAAAAATTGGACTTCTTGAATCCAAAATTCACACTTGGAGAACTTTGCATACAGCTTCTCCTTTTTCAGGACTTCTTGCACTTCACGCAGATGCTTTTCATGCTCCTGCTTGCTTTTCGAATAAATCAAGATATCATCTATGAATACTATCACGGATTTATCTAAGAATGGTTTACAAACCCTATTCATCAAATCCATGAAAGCTGCTGGGGCATTGGTTAGTCCGAACGACATAACCAAAAATTCATAGTGTCCATATCTCGTTCTAAAAGCAGTCTTTTCGATGTCCTGCTCTCTCACCTTTAGTTGATCGTATCCCGACCTAAGATCGATCTTCGAGAAATAGCTCGAACCCTGCAACTGGTCGAACAAGTCATCGATCCTTGGCAACGGGTACTTGTTCTTTATCGTCACTTTGTTCAACTCTCTGTAATCGATGCACATTCTCATGCTTCCGTCTTTCTTCTTTACAAATAACACAGGGGCTCCCCAGGGTGATGAACTAGGTCGAATAAAACCTTTGTCCAATAACTCCTGAAGTTGTGTCATAAGTTCTTTCATTTCGGTTGGCGCTAGTCGATAAGGTGCTTTCGCTATCGGCGTCGTTCCTGGCAACAAGTCGATACGAAATTCTACTTGTCGATCAGGGGGCAATCCGGGAAGATCTTCGGGAAAGACTTCCGGATAATCACACACCACCGGAATATTCTGCACCTCCTTCTTCTTCTTGGAATAAGTACTTTCCTTCATTTATTATAATAGACCGATGGGTCATGTTCTAATGATCTCTCATTGTATACTGCACTACTTAGACTCAGATCTCCTTGGGACAATTTCCAAAACAAACTACACCTTCCTTCATGTTCTAATGTGATACAATCACAGTTCAACATGTATGATTCCTAATTATCAACTTCTTTAACAATGAGTGCGATACTTCTGTTGATCGCTTTAATCATCTTTTACTTCAATCTTCTGGCTTAAGTCAAATGCTACATCGAACTTGGTTCTCTGAACCACGTAACATACTCATCTTAGTCGGACTCGATTCAATATGACCTCTAAGGTCGGAATAACAATCATCTTCTTAGTCATTACCGAAACGATGGTAACGACAGACTAGAACAAGACGGAATCAAATAATAGCTTCTTGGTAACCTTGTGACTTTCTCTGATCCAAGTGTGAGTCCTGTGCTTCCAGTAGTATAGATCTCTACTACTATTCACACCTACTCATACTCGTCCCAAGTACTGTCTCGCAGTCCCCAAGTCCTAAAATCACAAAGCAATTTAACACATACAAATGTGTCCAATTAATCATAAAATTTTCCTAGACTCTACTAGGACTTCTTTCACGCGTATCTTCAATGATCAACTCTACTTCAACTTGGTTGGTAATGGAAATTCCAGATAATTGGGACAACTTCAAAAATTACACCAGCCATTCTATTCATCAGACGACAAAACCAGGGTTTATTTTATTTCCTTGAAATGATTACACAAAGGTTCAAGTTTACCCTATATTATGCCTCTCATAGGCTAAACTACTTGTTACTATTCACATTACTACTTGGTAACTTGATCTTCGGGTAGTAAGTCATGACTTCTACTTCCTAGTGTTATTAATCGCTTCTTCAAGGATATTCTGAAATTCCTTTGGCATTGATGGTTCACTTGGCCTTGTTACTTCCTTGTTCTTCTGACAATTCTTAGAAATATGGCCTTCTTCTTTACATCCGTAGCACACCTCCTTGGGAATCGTACACTTATTGGCATAATGCCCTATTTCTCCACATTTAAAGCACTTCACCTTCCCGTCACAATTCCCAGAGTGTTTATTTTTGCACCTCCCGCACCATTTTCCTTTATCTCTTCTTTTGCCAAACTTTGAGGATATATTGCTCTTGTTGGGCCTTGAAGACCCCTCAAATTTCCTCTTCTTGCCAACTTCAACTTTGTTGGCGGTTGTGTCATTGATCATTTCCTCAATAGACTTGGCAACCCTAATAGTTGCCTCAAGAACAGATGCCTGAAGTACTGGCACAATAAGTTCATCCTTAGTTTGTTGAAGTAAACGTTTTGTTTCTTCCATCTGTTCACTTAACATCGTACGTACCATTTCCTGCACTCCAGTCATCGTGATTGGCTCAGGCTGTGGATTATCACTTCCGAACCCACTTTGAGTACTCGACATTTCGATCTATACACCAATCATAGGTGAATTTAGATCTTCATTTTTGTTAGATGTTAAGTCTTCGAAACGTTTATATGTTAGTTCCAATATCGTAGCCATACGTTTAGAATCCTACACACATAAGGTTTCCAGATCCGGTCGGCAACAGACCATAGATCCGAACAAATAATAGCATCATTATAGCTATAACACAAAACATTTAGCACATAAGGGCATTTTAGGCATCTTCCCTAAAATAAACTAGTGCTCGTGTCTAAAATATGGTAGACACTCATCTCACAATCATCACTTAGCATTCTAAGTTCAAGTCTAGAAATTCTACAATTTCTTAGTTCGCTTAAACTAATGCTCTGATACCAACTGTGACATCCCCAAATTTCTCGGCCAAAAAAGACCGATTTAATTTATGCTTTTTAAAAATCAAATCAGAGAAATCTTTATAAAAGATGTTGCGGAGTTGGTCCCCAAAACAAAATATGATAAAAGTTTGTCAAAACCTTTCATTAAGAAATATATCATTTCTTTTTATATCAAAACCTCGGGATGTCATGTTCCAATACAGATCAAAAGCATAAACAAGACATTATAAGCCTTACGACAATTATTTGTAACTATTGGCCTATAATCCAAAATTCACTCATCATCATCATCCGACTATGCTCGGGGTCCTCTACCTGTAATATAAACAACTGAGTGGGTCAGGCTTGGAAGCCTGGTGAGCATATAGGGTTTTCAACCCACAATACATAAATTTATTATGTTTATACATCAATCAATCAACCTAACTACCCCAAACCCCATTATTTTATTTATTTCTTAAGGGTTTACCCTAAGAATCAACTATCACTCCTTCCTAAGGATTCATCCTAAGGAATAGACACAAAGTCACCTCGTGACCGGGTTTATACAACGGGCACTAATTCCATAGCTGCCAAAGTTTATTCAACATGTGCTAAGTCCATAGCTCTCATTTATCGACAGTATTATTTACAGGTGTTCTCTCCTGCAATACATGTCAATGGGTTTTAGAGTACAGCAAATGAACATATAGTTCATTACACCTACAGGTTGCGGGCCTGCTAGTGTTCCATAGACTGTCTGGAATAGTCCATGGTTGTCATCCATACTCTGCTGAATGACGGGGGCCAACAATTTGGGTAAGTGATTCTCTCAAATTTTCACCACTCACCCTCAACTCATGATCAATATTATTGATCATCTCCTTTATCCAACTCACCTTTCATCATACCCACTATTTCATCTACCCATGTTCTACCCAACATATTTTGTAGATAAAAAAACATATACAGTTTAAAACTTGTATAAAACATCAATTCAACAGTCACCTCAGTCAAACAATTAATATATTTACACATAACACGTATTTCAAGGTAAATACTTCATATCTATGTGTAAATTGAAAGTAACTACACACTCACCTATTTTGGTGAAAATCGGGCAGCAATTCGTTTCCTAAAACGATCGTTTCTAATAAAACCGGGAGTTTTATTAAGAAACCGGGCTCTACAAAAGTCGGGCTTCGAAACCGAAAAGATAAATTTTCCGGGCTTCTCGGGCACTTCGTGGGGTATTCCGGGCTTTACAATTGATACCGGGGCTTTGCGGGATGTTAAGATGAAGAAAATATGGGTTTAGGGGCTAAATATGGCAAAATTCCAAAAATACCCGGGAGGTCTCGCACCCTTCTATTTATAGGGGCGAGGCTTCTGATCGGATGGTCAGGAGGGAGGCACGCGTCGCAGATCCGAAGCTCGCAGAGGGGGATGGCTCAGACATGGCTCGCACATGGTCTGCGCATGCGAGGGCTCGCTGGCAGCTTCCGATTGGACCGCAGCTTACTGGCGCACATGCGAGGTTCGGAGTTAGGTGCGAGGCTCGGACACACGCGGCAGCTGGGCGAAGCTTCGGCTGGGGAGCTGGCTGCTTCGGATTGGGCCTCCTCCTCGGTCGAATCAGAAGAGGGCACGTGGCTCGCATGACTCAGCAGTTTCGGTGACTCAGCAGCTTCGGTGACTCAGCAGGACACGTGTCACATGCGAGGCGAGGGTGACGTGGCAAAGTGTGACTATGCGAAATTTCTCGGTTTTCGCGCCAAAACTTCTAAAATCCATAACTTTCGCATACGAGCTCCGTTTTTGACGTTCTTTATATGCACGCGTAGCTAAAATTACGATCTACAACTTCCGTTTAGACTTCGTCGGCTAATTTTGACTTTAAATTTTATATTATTATTTTTAACAGACCGGGACAGGAAATCCGTTAAAAATTCATAACTTCTTCATCCGACGTCCGTTTTCGTCAGACTTTTTACCGCTGTGCTCCTAATAACGAGACCTTCAATTCTCGTTTAGATTGTGTCGGCTAAAAATCGCTCGATCCAAAATTCGAGTTTTTAGCTGTCTACTGCTACGCTGAAACTTCGAAAAATCATAACTTCCTCATACGAAGTCAGATTTGGGCGTTCTTTTTATCGAACTTCTCGGTTTAACGAATACTACGACTTTCGTTTAGATTACTAAGGCTAAAAAGTAGTTTATCAAAAACTCACTTTTTACGACATTCAGCACCGTGTCGGTTTTGTCGCGAAACTTCAATAGGTCATAACTTCTTCGTTATAACTCGGATTTTGGTATTCTTTATATCCCCGAAATCCTTGTTTCGACTACTACAACTTTATGTAAAGATATCGGGCTTATCTCACACTTTAATTTTGACGCTTATTTTTATTTTTAATTAATTAAACCCTAATAATTAAGCATAAAACACATAATTCACATAAAATTCACATAATTCCTTTTCATTTCTTCTAAATGAGTTACAAAGGTTAACCTAGACCATTATGTCAATATTAATGCCTAGCCTAGAAACATGGGCGTTACAGAAAGTGCCAAGGAACTGGCACAATCTCTTGTTGACTACGGAGGCCATCAGAACTCAACGGTTGCTACACCAGAACCACAAAAGGGAAACAACAAAAACAATAATAACAGGAAGAGAATATGGAATAAAGGGAAGGGTGGGCCTTCCCAAGAATCCGCGAAGAAACAACTGGTTTTAGTGAATGCTGCCACTGTACCTACTACCGTTCCTACGAATCCCTACCCAACAAAGCCTTATGGGGGTAACCTTCCAAAGTACACGAAATGAACTTATCACCATCATGGACCTTGTTGGGAAATGCAGTGTTCCAACTATAACAAAAAAGGACACACTGTTCGTTTCTGCAAGGATCCCGCAAAACCGATCACTCAAGTTCCCAGTGCGGGTGTAGGCCAAACTTGCTACGGTTGTGGCGAGGTGGGCCACTACAAGAGAAGCTGCCCAAAGGCAGCAAATACCGGCAGGGTGGGACGAGTTTTGGCTATAGGCCACGATGAGCCATAGCTGATCCGACTATAGTTGCTGGTACGTTCCTTCTCGATAATTCATATGCATGCATATTATTCGATAGTGGAGCGGAGAGAAGATTCGTGAGTAAAAAATTTATTCACTTACTTAAATATAAACCTAGCAAGTTAGAAAAATCATTCACTGTAGAGATGGCCAATGGAAAAACGGAAAACACTAACTACATATACATGGACTGTACGTTAACTTTAGACGGTCATTCTTTCCCAATCAACCTCATGCCGGTCCAAATTAAAAGTTTCGACGTCATAGTCGGCATGGATTGGTTATGTCTTTTTCGCGCCAACATCCTGTGCTTTGAAAAAGCAGTTCGTCTTAGCCTTCCTAACGACGAAACATTAGTGATTTACGGCGACAAATCAAGTAAAAACCTTCGTATCATTTCGTGCATCCAAGCTCGAAAGTGTTTACGGAAGGATTTTTGAGCATTCCTAGCACACATCGTCGATACGAGTCAGGAACTGAAGGACATCAAGAACATTCCAGAAGTACGCGACTTTCCCGATATCTTTCCAGAAGAACTACCGGGATTACCACCACAACGCCAAGTCGAGTTTAGAATCGACTTAGTTCCAGGGGCTACCCCAGTAGCGAAATCGCCTTATCGCCTAGCACCGGCAGAGATGCAAGAACTTTCCAGTCAGCTTAACGAACTCCATCAAAAAGGATTCATAAGACCAAGTTTCTCACCTTGGGGAGCACCGATCCTGTTTGTAAAGAAGAAAGACGGATCGTTCCGCATGTGCATCGACTACAGAGAACTGAACAAGCTTACTGTCAAAAATCGCTATCCTCTACCCCGTATTGACGACCTATTTGATCAACTTCAAGGAGCAAACTACTTCTCCAAGATAGATCTATGATCCGGATATCACCAATTACGAGTGCTAGAAGGGGATATTCCCAAGACAACATTCCGAACTCGTTATGGACACTACAACTTTGTAGTGATGCCGTTCGGATTAACCAACGCACCAGTAGTATTTATGGACCTAATGAATAGGGTGTGCCGTCCCTACTTAGATTTGTTCGTCATCGTCTTCATCGATGACATACTTATCTACTCCCGAAGTAAGGAAGAGCGTAGTCAACACTTACGAAAAGTCTTAGAAACATTGCGATCGGAGACGCTCTATGCGAAGTTCTCTAAATGCGAACTTTGGATCCGAAGAGTCGAATTTTTGGGCCACGTTGTTAGCGAGAAGGGGATACACGTGGACCCCTCTAAAATTAGGGACATTGAGAACTGGTCCGCACCAAAGACACCTACAGAGATTCGTCAATTTCTAGGTCTCGTCGGCTACTATCGTAGATTCATAAAGAACTTCTCTACCATTGCGAAACCTCTTACTACATTAACCCAGAAAGGCGTGGCCTTTGACTGGGAAGCGAAACAAGAGAAGGCGTTCCAAACGCTGAAATAGGCCTTGTGCACTGCACCGATACTATCCCTCCCCGAAGGGATAGAAGATTTCGTAGTGTATTGCGATGCATCAAACCAAGGACTTGGTTGCGTTCTTATGCGGAGAGGGAAGGTTATTGCTTATGCCTCCCGACAGCTTAAGACACACGAAGTGAACTATACGACCCATGATCTTGAGTTAGGAGCAATGGTATTTGCTCTGAAGATCTGGAGACACTACTTATATGGAACAAAGAGTACTATTTTCACTGATCACAAGAGCCTTCAACACATTTTTGATCAGAAGGAACTCAACATGCGACAATGACGATGGGTCGAGTTATTCAATGACTACGAATGTGAAATTCGTTATCATCCTGGCAAGGCCAACGTGGTAGCTGACGCCCTCAGCCGAAAAGAATACACTGGACAGAGAGTCAAATATCTGACTATGACTATCCATTCCCACTTATCCACACAAATTAAGGAGGCTCAACTGGAAGCTTTGCAACCTGAAAATGTGGCGAGTGAATCCCTAAGAGGAATGGAAAAGAATCTAGAAATCAAGGGTGGCGGAGCGTAGTCATGACCGAAGCACACAACACGAGATATTCCGTTCATCCAGGTTCAGATAAAATGTATCTGGATCTTAAGAAACTGTACTGGTGGCCTAACATGAAAGCAGAAATTGCTACCTTCGTAAGTAAATGCCTTACTTGTGCAAAGGTTAAGGTCGAGTATCAGAAACCGTCAGGATTACTACAACAACCGGAGATACCAGAATGGAAATGGGAGCGAATTACTATGGACTTCATAACCAAGTTGCCCAAGACGACGGGTAGACTCGATACCATATGGGTCGTCGTCGACAGATTGACCAAATCCGCGCATTTCCTACCAATCAAGGAGACTGACAAGATGGAAAAGCTTACTAGAACTTACATAAGGGAAATAGTGCGACTGCATGGTGTTCCGATATCCATTATCTCCGATAGAGATAGTAGATTCACTTCAAGATTCTGGCAGTCACTACAAAGTTCCCTGGGGACTAGGCTAGACATGAGTACAGCCTACCACCCACAAATAGACGGGCAAAGTGAGAGAACGATACAAACTTTGGAAGATATGCTGAGAGCCTGTGTGATTGAATTTGGAAAGGCATGGGATATCCATTTACCCCTTGTCAAATTTTCATACAACAACAGTTATCATACAAGCATAAAGGCTGCTCCGTTTGAAGCCCTCTATGGTCGAAAGTGCAGATCCCCTCTGTGCTGGACTGAAGTTGGCGATACCCAGTTAGCTAGAGGACGAGTTCCTGAAAGCACTCTCACCGGTCCGGAAATCATATGGGAAACGAAAGAGAAGATTGTTCAGATTCGAGAACGATTGAAAGCCTCTAGAGACCGACAGAAAAGCTACGCTGACCAAAGGAGGAAACCTTTGGAATTCCAGGTAGGAGACCACGTTTTATTGAAGGTCTCACCGTGGAAGGGTTTAATACACTTTGGGAAGTGTGGGAAACTAAATCCAAGATACATAGGGCCTTTCGAGATTCTTGCTAGAATCGGCCCTGTGGCTTACAAACTTAACCTACCGTGTGAACTTACTAACATACATCCAACCTTCCATGTCTCGAACTTGAAAAAGTGTCTGTCCGATGAGACTCTTGTTATTCCACTCGACGAGATCGAGATCAACGAGAGCCTCAACTTTGTGGAAGAACCGATAGAAATCATGGACCGAGAGGTGAAACAAACAAAACAAAGTCGCATACCCATCGTGAAGGTTCGTTGGAACGCTAAGCTGTAACAGCCCGGATCTCCAGGTATTTTATGGTTTTAATATTTTGAGTTTTGAGAAGGGACTCGGCGAGTTGGAGCTCAGACTCGCCGAGTAGGGTCGCGATTCTGGACGCGGGATTCGTTCGGACTCGGCGAGTCCAGGATATGGACTCGGCGAGTCCACGCTGTTTAATGAAACCCTAATCTCTCGGGTTTGGGACCTATTTAAATGGCCTTATGGCCATCATTTGCATCCATCAGTCCATAGAGAGAAACCCTAAAAGTGCTTTAGCGATTTGAGAGTGAAAGGAGGCATTTCTTGACATTTGTGTGTTGTTTAGCAAAGAAGAGGGAGGCTCTAGTCAAGAGGAGGCAAATGAGACTGCTATTTGGTGGATTTGAAGCTTGGCCCTTCAATCTAAAGGTATGATTTCGACTCATCTCCTGATTTGTGAAGTATAACCGATTTTAGGGTTTCTTGTGGCCTTGTTGAGTTGATTTGATGGCCAAATAGTCCCATGCTAGTGATGAGACTTCGGATCTGGATCCATAGAGGTCCAGAGAGTCTCATTCTTCAAGCTTTATAGAGAACAATGGAGGTCATGACCTTGTGTAGTGAGATTTGTTGAAGATTCTTCATAATTGGTCATATAGAGGTTGTTAATGCATCAAGACTAGGACTTTACGTGATGAATCAGTCTAGGAGGGCCAGATCTATGAATTGTTGGAGTAGATCTGACCTTGGAAGCAAGTTTGAGTGATTGCATGGAATGGACTCGCCGAGTCCGATGAGCAGACTCGGCGAGTAGCTTGAAGATTTCCTTGGTCCGGCCAGTGAGTGGCCCAGTCGAGTCAGGAGTTGACCCAGTGAGTCAGGGCGAGTTAGAGAGGGTTGTCATGTGGTCTGAGTCGAGCTGGGACTCGCCGAGTCGTTCTTGAGACTCGGCGAGTTGAGTCGGGGTGGTCCCGCGATTCTTCCAGGTGGAACTCGTCGAGTCAGGGGTAGTACTCGACGTGTAGAAAGGGAATCCTAGAGAGTTGGTGAGAACGTCTAGACTCGCCGAGTTGCCGTGTGCACTCGCCGAGTCCGGTCAAAGTTGACCGTTGACCGTTGACCTGTGTTGACTTCTTAGGGATAGTCAACCTTAGAGATAAAAGTGTTAATTAGAGTCTTGTGATGCTATAGGAGGATTAGAGCTCGGAGGATCGAGCACGAGGGATTTCCAGGGATCGTGAGATACCAAGACACGCGAGGTGAGTCTTCTCACTATACTTTACCTTGAGTAGGTAACCAGAGTTATGTGACATAGTATTTGTATGTTATGTATGCTATATGTTGCACTGCATTATTTCTATGTGATTTATGCTGTGCATGTTTACAGAGTTGGAACCGGAAGGTTCCTAGAGTTAGAACCTGAGGGTTCACAGAGTTTGGGTGCACAGACCCATCGAGTTATGGCCTCGAGTGGCTAATATGTGTTTTATGTGTGGTATTTTGGGGAACTCACTAAGCTTTGTGCTTACAGTGTTAGTGTTGTTGTTTCAGGTACTAGCGATGACCGTGGGAAGGCGCCGACTTGATCTGTACACACGTAGAGGAATTCGATATAATTATGTGATCTTGGGATTTGTATGATACACATTGGAATTTGAAACTTGATGTTTTATGAAATTGAAAGAGAAATGTTTTATAAATTGTGAAAAATAAATTTTAAAATTTTCGGTGTTACAAGTTGGTATCAGAGCCTTGGTTTGAGGGATTCGGGTACACCTTCGGGCGTATTTGAACTCAAACTGAGGATTTGAGATGTAATTTCAAAAAGAGTAAAAGATTTTCGAAAAAACGCAGAACAAGAGATGTGTGTACGATCAGTCAGCGCCCGGACGGTGATTTCCCAAAATACCTTTATATATATTATGTGATATTGATATTGATATGATGTATCCGCATGCTAGAGTAGGCTAGGTATTGCTATTAGGACTAGAGTGGCCTGATGTGTGATGCCTTAGCCTAGGGAGAGGTGAACTGCTATGAGATGCTTGAGAGTGAGTAGGTAGCAGCAAGGGACTTATGAGAGATCTATTAGAGAGTAGCCTATGCATGATAAAGTACTTGAGACCTGGGATCCAAAGAGAAGGACTTGGGGTGTATTCTGGTGCGGTGCGGACAGTAGTATTGGGCCCATACTACTGGAAGCACCGGAGCGGGGTGCAGCCCAAGTCAGAATATTTGGAATGCCAAGAATCAAGGAGAAAAGAGTTGTCGAGTGTGAGCATACTCGTGTGGATTCTAATTTATCGTATGTTGTATTTCAGAGGTAGATCATGGTGAGGACACGTTTGATGCCCGAGAGCAGTGGTACCAGTGAGGAGGAGATCCGCCGGATCATTCAGGAGGAGGTGGCTGCGGCCATCAGGGCAGAGATACCGGAGATGTTTGGGTCTATAAAGACCACATTGATTGAGACGTTTGATGAGCGTTATGCCGCTCTTTCCGAGGCTGCTGCTGCAGCGGCTACCGCAGCGATTGCTGCTGCGAGGCCGCAGGGTGGGGATGCGTTGCTGTTCCGTGAGTTCAGCAACACAAAACCACCAGAGTTTGATGGTACTCAGGATCCGGTGGCAGCTATGAGGTGGATATCTGATATTGAGGGGTGTTTCTTCACTTGCTCGTCTCCTGAGCATTTGAAGGTACGGTTCGCGCTGAACCAGCTTCGCTTGGGAGCGAAGGACTGGTGGAAGTTTGTGACGGCGCACTATTCGCCTGCTGAGCTTTCTGCGGTGACCTGGGAGAGGTTCACCACTATGTTTCGGGATGAGTACGTTCCCCAGGTGGAGAGGGAGCGTTTAGCACAGGAGTTTCTGACCCTCAAGCAGGGTACTGAGTCTGTTACAGCGATCACGAGGATGTTCCACGAGAGGGCGATGTTCTGCCCTGAGCACGTGTCCACTGAGCAGGCACGTATGAGCCGCTACTTGAGCATCTTGAGGAGGGATATTCGGGAGTTCGCTGCAAACTCCTCGTACCGGACATTTGCCGAGCTTCAGGCAAATGCCCGGAAGAGGGAGATTGAGCTTGAGACCCAGGCCAGGGAGGAGACAGAGTCTCAGGGGAGGGATCGGCGACCGGCGTTGTCGCAGCCGGCCGCCAAGCGGGCCAAGCCTGCTGATCCCAGACCAGGGAGCCAGAAGGGCCGCACTTGCGGAAAGTGCGGCAAGGGTCATGACGGAGTCTGCCGAGCAGGGTCTTGCTACAAATGTGGCAAGGAGGGGCACATGGCCAAGGACTGCCCCAAGGGGTTTGCAGTGTGCTTTCACTGCAACCAGACCGGACACCGGAAGGCCGAGTGTCCGCAGTTGCGCGGAGCATCTCAGGGGTCTGCTCCTGCCGCCACCAGAGTTACAGAGAGTCGGCCTGTGAAGGCCGAGGCGCCGAGAGCTCGAGGGAGAGCCTTCCAGCTGACAGCGGAGGAGGTCCGCGCTGCGCCCGATGTTGTGGCTGGTATGTTTCCTTTCGTGTATTTATTTTGATATATGGTGTTATGCTTATATTATGTTATGTGTAGGTACCTTTCTTGTGAATTCCGTACCTGCGTTAGTGTTATTTGACTCGGGTGCGAGTCGGTCTTTTGTATCTTTGGCCTTTAGCCAGCATATCAGTGCTAGTCGTGAGGCACTGAGTCGGCCTCTAAGAGTCTCCATAGCTGATGATAGAGTGATTTGTGCCGCAGAGGTTTTCCGGGGATGTGTGTTAGAGATCTTCGGGATTGAGTTTCCGATTGATCTGATTCCTATTGCGATGGGCGATGTTTGTGTCATTGTGGGCATGGACTGGTTGAGCCGTTTCGGCGCGATTATCGACTGTGAGCGTCAGCTGGTGACTATACGAGACCCTAGTGGGGGAGTTCTTTCAGTGTACGGTGAGGGTACACGTTCGGGATCAGCCTTTTGTTCGGCCGCTAGGGCGAGGCAGTGTCTACAGCAGGGCTGTAAGGGTTTTGTGGCGTATGTGATGGATACGCGAGCGACTTCCGAGAGACCGAGTTCAGTTGGGGAGGTACCGGTGGTGTGTGAGTTTCCAGATGTCTTTCCCGAGGAGCTGCCGGGAGTACCTCCTGTGAGGCAAGTAGAGTTTGGTATTGATTTGGTTTCGGGGGCTGCGCCTATAGCTAAGGTGCCTTATCGTCTTGCACCTCCAGAGATGCAAGAGTTATCCTCGCAGCTTCAGGAGCTGCTGGGGAAGGGATTTATTCGGCCGAGCAGCTCGCCGTGGGGAGCACCTATTCTGTTCGTCAAGAAGAAGGATGGTTCACACCGGATGTGTATTGATTACCGGGAGTTGAACAAGCTGACGATCAAGAACCGTTACCCGTTGCCGAGGATCGACGATTTATTTGATCAGTTGCAGGGAGCATCTTGGTTTTCCAAGATCGATTTGAGGTCGGGATATCATCAGGTGAGAGTGCGAGATGAGGACGTCCAGAAGACAGCTTTCAGGACGCGTTATGGGCATTATGAGTTTGTGGTGATGCCTTTTGGGCTCACCAATGCCCCGACGGTGTTCATGGATCTCATGAACAGGGTATGTAGGCCGATGTTGGATCGGTCGGTGATTGTATTTATCGATGATATTCTGGTGTATTCGAGATCTAGAGAGCAGCATGAGGAGCATTTGAGGGAGGTACTTGGGGTACTGAGATCGGAGAAGCTTTATGCAAAGTTCTCCAAGTGTGATTTCTGGTTACGGGAGGTCCAGTTCCTAGGGCATCTCGTTAACCAGGAAGGGATTCTGGTCAATCCGGCCAAGGTTGAGGCGGTGATGGGTTGGGAGGTGCCAAAGTCACCCTCTGAGATCAGGAGCTTCCTTGGATTAGCAGGGTATTATCGGAGATTTATCAAGGATTTCTCCAAGATCGCAGTGCCGCTCACCAGGTTGACCCGGAAGGGTGTTGCATTCTCATGGGGTCCCGAGCAGCAGACCTCCTTTGAGACACTTCGCCGGAGGTTGTGCGAAGCCCCGGTATTAGCTCTCCCGGAAGGGATGGAGGATTTTGTAGTATATTGTGATGCATCGATTTTGGGGTTGGGTGCGGTGTTGATGCAGAGGGGTCACGTGATAGCATATGCATCGAGGCAGCTGAAGCCTCATGAGACGAGATATCCCACGCATGATCTAGAGTTGGGGGCAGTAGTGTTCGCCCTCAAGATTTGGCGCCACTACTTATATGGGGTTCGATGTACGATATACACGGACCATAAGAGCTTGAAGTACTTGATGGATCAGCCCAATCTAAACATGCGTCAGAGGAGGTGGTTAGATGTGGTCAAGGATTATGATTGTGAGATCCTGTACCACCCGGGCAAGGCCAATGTGGTGGCCGATGCGTTGAGCCGCAGGGCGGAGAGCACTCCATTGCGAGATGTATGTTTGAGATTGACCTTGATAGCTCCGGTATTGGATGCCATTCGTGGGGCACAGGCCGAGGCTATGCAGCCGGAGATGCAGAAGAGGGAACGGGTCGTTGGGTTGGTTTCAGAATTCGTTACGGATGGGCGAGGGCTTATGACTTTTCAGGGTCGGATTTGGGTACCGTTTGTGGGTGGTACGCGCACTTCCTTGATGGAGGAGGCTCATCGGTCGAAATTTTCGATCCATCCGGGGGCTACGAAGATGTATTTGGATTTGAGGAGAGAGTATTGGTGGCCCTGTATGAAGAGGGACGTCGCATGGTTTGTTGAGAGGTGCTTGACCTGCCGTAGGGTTAAGGCCGAGCACCAGAGACCGCATGGCAAGTTGCAGCCATTGGAGGTTCCCGAATGGAAATGGGAACAGATCACTATGGATTTCATCACCAAATTGCCGAGAACTGCCAGAGGAGTTGATGCAATTTGGGTGATTGTGGATAGGTTGACAAAGAGCGCTCACTTCCTTGCCATCAGTGAGAGTTCTTCAGCAGAGAAGTTGGCAGAGTTATATGTGAGAGAAGTGGTATCTCGGCATGGGGTGCCGATCTCGATTGTTTCAGACCGTGATGTGCGCTTTACTTCCAGATTCTGGAAGAAATTTCATGTGGAGTTGGGTACTAGATTGCATTTTGGTACAGCATATCATCCCCAGACAGACGGTCAGAGTGAGCGAACGATTCAGACGCTTGAGGACATGCTTCGAGCATGTGTGTTGCATTTCGGGGGTAGCTGGGATGCGTATCTACCCTTGGCAGAGTTTTCCTACAACAACAGCCATCATTCGAGCATTGGTATGCCACCCTTTGAGCTGTTGTATGGTAGGAGGTGTCGGACCCCCATTTGCTGGGGAGAGGTTGGGCAGAGAGTGATGGGCAGTACCGAGATCGTGCTTCAGACGACAGAGCAGATTCAGCAGGTCAGACAGAGGTTATTGACCGCCCAGAGTCGACAGAAGAGTTATGCAGACAGACGCCGGTCCGAGCTTGAGTTTCAGGTCGGCGACTTCGTTCTCCTGAAGGTCTCTCCTTGGAAAGGAGTGATTCGATTCAGGAAGAGGGGCAAGTTGGGGCCCCGGTATTTTGGGCCATTTCGTGTGATTGCGAGGGTAGGCCGGGTAGCTTATCGTTTGGAATTGCCAGCAGAGTTGGGGCAAATCCACGACACTTTTCATGTGTCGCAATTGAGGAAATGTATCGCCGATGAGTCGGCAGTAGTTCCATTAGAGGATATTCAGGTGGATGCGAGCCTGAATTATGCCGAGAGACCAGTAGCCATCCGAGATCGGAAGATCAAGGTTCTGAGGAACAAGGAGGTACCTTTGGTGTTGGTTCAGTGGCAACACCGGAAGGGATCAGAGATGACCTGGGAGCCGGAGCGCGAGATGCGGGCTCAGCATCCGGAGCTATTTTAGAGCAAGACTTCGAGGGCGAAGTCTAATCCTAGTGGGGGAGAATTGTAACAGCCCGGATCTCCAGGTATTTTATGGTTTTAATATTTTGAGTTTTGAGAAGGGACTCGGCGAGTTGGAGCTCAGACTCGCCGAGTAGGGTCGCGATTCTGGATGCGGGATTCGTTCGGACTCGGCGAGTCCAGGATATGGACTCGGCGAGTCCATGCTGTTTAATGAAACCCTAATCTCTCGGGTTTGGGACCTATTTAAATGGCCTTATGGCCGTCGTTTGCATCCATCAGTCCATAGAGAGAAACCCTAAAAGTGCTTTAGCGATTTGAGAGTGAAAGGAGGCATTTCTTGACATTTGTGTGCTGTTTAGCAAAGAAGAGGGAGGCTCTAGTCAAGAGGAGGCAAAGGAGACTGCTATTTGGTGGATTTGAAGCTTGGCCCTTCAATCTAAAGGTATGATTTCGACTCATCTCCTGATTTGTGAAGTATAACCGATTTTAGGGTTTCTTGTGGCCTTGTTGAGTTGATTTGATGGCCAAATAGTCCCATGCTAGTGATGAGACTTCGGATCTGGATCCATAGAGGTCCAGAGAGTCTCATTCTTCAAGCTTTATAGAGAACAATGGAGGTCATGACCTTGTGTAGTGAGATTTGTTGAAGATTCTTCATAATTGGTCATATAGAGGTTGTTAATGCATCAAGACTAGGACTTTACGTGATGAATCAGTCTAGGAGGGCCAGATCTATGAATTGTTGGAGTAGATCTGACCTTGGAAGCAAGTTTGAGTGATTGCATGGAATGGACTCGCCGAGTCCGATGAGCAGACTCGGCGAGTAGCTTGAAGATTTCCTTGGTCCGGCCAGTGAGTGGCCCAGTCGAGTCAGGAGTTGACCCAGTGAGTCAGGGCGAGTTAGAGAGGGTTGTCATGTGGTCTGAGTCGAGCTGGGACTCGCCGAGTCATTCTTGAGACTCGACGAGTTGAGTCGGGGTGGTCCCGCGATTCTTCCAGGTGGAACTCGTCGAGTCAGGGGGAGTACTCGACGTGTAGAAAGGGAATCCTAGAGAGTTGGTGAGAACGTCTAGACACGCCGAGTTGCCGTGTGCACTCGCCGAGTCCGGTCAAAGTTGACCGTTGACCGTTGACCTGTGTTGACTTCTTAGGGATAGTCAACCTTAGAGATAAAAGTGTTAATTAGAGTCTTGTGATGCTATAGGAGGATTAGAGCTCGGAGGATCGAGCACGAGGGATTTCCAGGGATCGTGAGATACCGAGACACGCGAGGCGAGTCTTCTCACTATACTTTACCTTGAGTAGGTAACCAGAGTTATGTGACAGAGTATTTGTATGTTATGTATGCTATATGTTGCACTGCATTATTTCTATGTGATTTATGCTGTGCATGTTTACAGAGTTGGAACCGGAAGGTTCCTAGAGTTAGAACCTGAGGGTTCACAGAGTTTGGGTGCACGGACCCATCGAGTTATGGCCTCGAGTGGCTAATATGTGTTTTATGTGTGGTATTTTGGGGAACTCACTAAGCTTTGTGCTTACAGTGTTAGTGTTGTTGTTTCAGGTACTAGCGATGACCGTGGGAAGGCGCCGGCTTGATCTGTACACACGTTGAGGAATTCGATATAATTATGTGATCTTGGGATTTGTATGATACACATTGGAATTTGAAACTTGATGTTTTATGAAATTGAAAGAGAAATGTTTTATAAATTGTGAAAAATAAATTTTAAAATTTTCGGTGTTACATAAGCGGGGACCTGAAGTCACATGGGAACGCGAAGATCAGATGAAACAAAAGTACCCTCACCTTTTTCATATTTACTAGTATCCTTACTACATTAAATTTCGGGACGAAATTCCCTCTAACGGGGGGATGATGTGACAACCCGATATTTCAACTCTATGTAATGACCTAAAAAGTCAATTATTGTAACCACTTTTGTGATAATGAAATTAACTTCGAAAATAAAATGTCCAAAAAGTTTCTATTTAATTACCTACTATGATAGATGTCATTAAACCGTGATCGTACGTAAAAAGAACGCCCAAATCCGACTTCGTATCTTGAAGTTATGATTTTTCCAAGTTCGGCTTAGCAGCAGACAACTAAAAATTCGAATCGGAGATCGAGCGGCTTTTGACCGGAATGACCTAAACGAGAATCGAAGGTCTCGACAATGGTAATTCAGCGGTAAAAAGTCTGGCAAAAACCGACGTCAGATAAAGAAGTTATGAATTTCTAAAGAAATTCCTTAAACACGACATTTTAAAAATAAATAATAAAAATAATTTCAAAATTTGCCGACGGAATCTTAACGAAAGTTGTAGAGCGTAGTCTCACCTACGCGTGGATATAAAGACCATTGAAAACGGAATTCATATGAAGAAGATATGAATTTTAGAAGTTATTAATTAAATAAAATATAAATTTAATTATTAATTCTTGGTATTATCCGAAGGGGAGTCAGCAAGCCTATCCGAGGTACGCCCAGCGTACAGGCATACGCCCCGCGTACTCAAGAGCTAGGCTTCGGATCGTCCACATCTCGCCCTATGCGAAGCTAGTATCCCGTCCCATCTGAGTCCGAAGTAGTCGAGGATCCGGTCATGCGTGACGTACGCGTACGCCCAACGTACCCTCGTACGCCCCGCATCTCGCCTTAAACACGACATGGTTGTATTGCTTTCTTTACTATGTATTCATTTGTTATGCTACCACATGAAGTCATCTGCCCCCGAACGTTAACGTCGTTCCGGTTTGGGGGTTTGACATGGAGGGAGAGCGTGAGCTTGCGTATAGATCTATACTGGATTGACTATCCTACACCTTGCTGCTAGCTATAGCCGGACCTGCAGGTCTGCGGGTGACAAACATCATTTCTTTTTCCGACCATATCTTTGTCGTTGTTACCAGTCGATAGTATGGTACAATTAATCACATGATGCCTTAATATAAATCCGGTTTAAGGTAGTTAGTATAGCAGTAGTTCTTATAGGACTACACTACAGTACTACATTAATTTTCCCTTTACATATATTTAGTGATCTTTTCATTTAAACATTAAGTGTAAAAGCTATATTTTGTTAATGATAGTTACACTTGGAAAATTACGCACTTTTACAAGAAACGAACATTCATAGCAGTTAGGTCTTGGTAGAAAACTACATATAGATCAGTTAAGTCTTGGTGGAAGACTCCCTGTTATAATAGTAGGAATCATAGGGATTTCTAGAGTTTTTCAAACGTTTACAGTTGTTTTACATACATTTTCAACACTTACGATTTACATACATTTTTCAATACTGACGATTTACATACAATTTCAATACATACAAATTCTTACATACAAATTAAGACACTAAAATACTTATGATCTCACCAGCTTCAAAGCTGATACTCGCTTTCAAAATTACTTGTATCCTCAGGTCATCATAGACAGGTATCGATGCAAGTTTTAGTGAAGATGGAGCTTGTTCAAAACTCATCTTTGATTTTGATTTATGCTTTAGTGTTTATCAAAATTTGACAGAACACACTTGTATAATAATTATATTATTAATGCAATGGATGATGTTGTTGCTTGTTTACTACTTTTCATTGTTGTGAAACTGTACAAGACGTCTCCGCCCCAGAACGTTTCCGCCGTTCTTTGTTTTGGGGTGTGACAAGTCAACGGGTTGACTCGGCGAGTAGGGTCAACCAGGAAGGTTGACTTTGACTGAGGACTTTGACTTGTACCAAGGGTTAACCAGTTTGACTTTCAAGGGTATTTTGGTAATTATTGGTGTTTATTGGATTTGGTTAATTGGTAATGTTAAGTGGTGGAGTTCATGCTGGTGGTCGGAGCAGCGTGCTCCTGTTTCTTCAAGTCGGCAGTTGCAGGTGAGTTATCCTCACTATATCGACAGGGTCTAAGGCACCAAGGCCGACCCTTTATCGGATGGGAATCTGGGTAGTTGTTTGTTATGTTATTGCTTTGCTATGTCTGCGTCATGGTAGTTAGCACGGTATATGTTAGGGACCTGGTTAAGGTCCGTATCCTGGTAGTTAGGATGGTATATGTTAGAGACCTGGTTAAGGTTGGTATCCTGGTATATAGGATGATGCTATGTTAGTGACCGATTAGGTCGGTATCGTGGTTAGGATGTTGCTATGTTATGTGATCTGCTAGATCGGTTGACTAATTGTGAATTGCTATATGATTATATGTTTATGTGCACATGGTTGTTGGACTGGGGTTGGGTTGAGGCGGGTCCTGCTTTGTGATGTAGGCCAACATACCCAGGGCGGACCGGTTAGACCGAAGGCCCGGCGAACGGTTCGGATAGGCTGAAGGCCCCAAGAGGGCAGACCAGACGTGCTGAGGCTCGAGGAGTGGAACAGACAGACTGAAGGCCCGGTGCAAGTAGACCAGTCATACTGTAGACTCAGAGAGTGGACCAGGTGGACTGAATGCCCGGTGCAGGCGAACTAGTCACACTGTAGATTCGATATGCATGACTGTTCTGTTTATGATATGATATGATATGTGTATGGTATTGTGGTTGGTATTTTGGGGGTAACTCACTAAGCTTTCGGGCTTATAGTTTCAGTGTATTGTTTCAGGTACTTCAGGAGATCGTGGCAAGGCGAAGGCGTGATCGTACCGCTCCTCAGTTTTATGTTGACGTTTCTGGGATACTCTGATAGTAAATGAACTGAAAACCTTTTTTTAATAACTTAATGAATATGGGTTGTTTTTTAAAAGTTAAAATTGGTTGTAAATTTTTGGATGTTACAAGTTGGTATTAGAATCTTGGTTTGAGTGAATTGGAGGAACATTCGTGTGAATCCAGTCTCAAATCATGGAGAGTTTTCAAAGTGAAATTAAAATGGTTTTCAAAAAATGAGTATAGGAGGATGCGGAGGTACGATCAGCCAGAGCCAGTAAGTAGACCCCAAAATACCATACAAGTTATTTGATTATGTGATATGTTAGAACAGCGTGCTAGTACTAGGCTAGGGATCTTCAGGAATTTGCATGATAGAATTGATTGATTATATGATGCCTGCTAGCCTAGGATTTCCTTGTATGAAATTGACATCATTACTGTAGTTATTTAGTGTATGCATCACGACTATATATAATTAAGATCTTATAGCCTGAGAATGTTTGATTTGTCCATATGTTCTATTCTTGTTTGATTGAGAGCTTAGGGTAGGATTGGATATTCGAAAGTCTATGCGGTCCAGCGTTATGTATGGCTAGCATACACTAGTGCTGCATGGTTGGTGGAAGTTTCATGGATGGGTGGGTTGCGTGAGACCGGTAGGTAGGTTATGGGATAGTGGTGCTCCTCTAGGAGTGGGGATTGAGTGTTCATTATGTATATGTTGTAATTAGGGTGTTGTGGTGATACTTGATACAAATATGGGTAGGTGTGGAAGGTAGTATGCGCACGTACTACTGAAAGCACAGGACCCATACGCGTATCAAGGAAGTCACAACCCCTAGGGTTTTGTTGGGAGCTAGTTCTCGGGATTATTATGAGGAATGCCTAATATTATTGTGGTGTATTTTTAGTATGGTGATTACGAGACGTCTCGGGGAAGGATCAGGTTCGGTATCGGGATCAGGAGAGGGTGATCAAGGTGGATCGTACCACATGAGGTCATTGGTCATATGAGTACGGATGAGTTGGATGCCAGGATTCATGAGATCCTGCGTGATGAGATTGCTGCTATGTTCCGGGCTGAGTTGCCGGAGATGTTTGGGTCGATCAAGACCACCATGGTTGAGTACTTTGATGAGCACTATGTAGCTCTTACAGAGGTGGCTTCCGCGATAGCTACAACGGTTGTATCAGCGGCAACGGGAGGAACCGGTCGAGGTTTTCAGTAGCGGGAGTTTGATAATTCGAAGCCCCCTACTTTCGATGGAGTTCAGGATCCGATCGTTTCTATGAGGTGGTTGTCAGACGTGGAGGGTTGTTTCTTCATGTGTTCATGCCCTGCGGATCAGAGGGTGAGGTGTGCTCTGAACCTTTTGAGGCTCGGGGCGAAGGATTGGTGGAGATTGACCTTGGGATCTTATTTGGATGCGCAGCGGGCTACAATTTCTTGGGATCAGTTTCGGGAGATGTTCAGTACCCGTTATGTTCCGCGAGTTGAGAGAGAGGTTAGCTCAGGAGTTCTTGGAGTTGAAGCAAGATTCGGAGTCAGTGACGGAGATCACCAGGATGTTCACTGAGAGGGCAATGTTTTGCCCTGAGTTTGCTTCGGAGCAGGCTTAGATGTCCCGATATCTGAGTATGCTCAAGAGGGATATCAGATAGTTTGTGTCTACGCAGAGGTGCGAGACCTTACTGGAGTTGTAGGAGGTTGCTCGGCAGCGTGAGTTGGAGATTGAGTTGTAGTTGCGAGAGTAGAGGAAGGCCCTGGTGTAGTCGCAGTCGGCGCCGAAACGGTCCAAGATCGTTGACTTCAGGTTGGGAGGCCAGGGTAGCCACACTTGTGACAAGTGTGGGAAAGGTCATACCGGAGTTTGTAGGTCTGGTGGTGCGTGACACAAGTGTGAGAGAGAGGGGCATTACATGAGGGATTGCCGTCAGTCAGCCCCGATTCATGATTTGAGGATTTGTTATCATTGCCATCAGGTTGGTCACTTGAGGGCCAGCTATCCACAGCTTGTTTCCAGATCAGTGCAAGTTCAAGCACCGTCTTCTGTGAGGATTACTAGCGGGGGTCAGAGGCATTGATGGTCAGGAAGCATCCAAGGGATTGATGGGAGTGTTAGTAACTAGGAAGCGGTCCAAGGGATTGATGGTCAGAATTTGGTTGTATGGTCTTGTTGTCGGGTATAGGAATTTCGATTTGAGAAGTGTTCAACGGAGAGTCGAACTCCCTTAAAGTTCATGATGTGCGATGTCGGGAAGTGATTTTGTGGAGGTTGCTCGTTTTAGAGGAAATCAGTTCATGGATAAGAGGAGTATCTTTAGTAGGGATGATTGATTTATGTCGGTTGAGTCATCGGTGGTTGGTAGTCAGTGCTCTAAGTGTGGAGAATTGGAAAATTGTCAAGAGGATCGACAAGCATTAGAGGTTGATTAGCTGTTTGGGATTCAACAGTGTTTTCAGTCAGCCATGAGTGTGGGCTGGTATGAGTAAGTGACTGAAAAATGGGGCGGGATCTAAGTAGATGGAATGGAGTTAGAGTTCGGAACCCCTAGAGGGCTAGAACAGTATGTACGGGATAGATTCCCGGGAAGGATAGTTTGGGATGATGTATGATAGTTTGAGCGGTCCGGGGACACTGAAGACCGGTGGGCGTACAAGTCAGGCCGAAGCTCAAAGAACGGTCCAGACAGGCTAAAGGCCCTGGAGGGCGGTCCAGACATGCTGAAGGTTCTGAGAGTGGTCCAGACTAGCTGAAGGCCTGGTAAGGCGGTCCAGTTATGCTGAAGACTCTGTATGTGTTGATAGATCTATATGAGGAGATGGCATGAGTATGTTTTGATGCAATAGCAACCAGTAGGTCAGGCCCAGGGTATTGATTATGTTAGTAAAAGGTGGTGTATGGACTCCGATAGTCCTTCTGATCAGATTCAGAGTATATGCGATGCATGGAATAGCGGTTACCCTACAAGGTATAGTATTTAGTGGGGTGTGAGCACCGTGGAACTTGTTGTTATGGCAAAGTCGTCGAGCAGGTTCCTTGGTTAAGGAAAGGGAAGGGTATGTAGCTCCGAAAAGGAGTGTTGGTTCACTACAGTGGAAGCAGTAGTGTGGATGCTTGAAAGTACTCCAATTGTGACTATTGAGCATTGTGTTTGTACCTGTGGTATGGAAGCACATACAGATTAGGTGTCCATTGAGGTCGCTGAAGGATATCCGGTGGTGTAGAATCAGAGGAATTCGGAAGGGATGCAAGGATAGATTTTTGGATTTTCAGTAGGGTTGGGATTAGGAGGATATGTATGTAGTGGTATTTCATCCGGGGGATGTATGGAGGTATCGTCAGTGTGTCGGGTCTTTCCAACCTGAGGATGTTGGATCAGGTTCAATATATGTATATATTTGTAGATGGGAGCTCATAGGAGTTGCTCAGGAGCTGTAGGATTTATCATCCTGTTAGCATGGAAAGAAAGAGTCGTTTCAAGAAGAAATCGGGATGAGTTCCCAGCAGTGCAATTCAATAGTAGTAGTGCCGGTTTGGGCAAGGGGTGACAGATAAGTGCTGTTATCAGTAGGAGAAAGCTGGTAGCCGGTTTGAAGCAATTGTCTAAACTCTACAGCGAAATAGTTGGATTCTATGAGGTTTGATGGTAGTGTTTGGAGGAATCTGAGTCAGTTGAGATCCGAAGTTGCATTGTGGGATTATTATTTTGGAATTTTGTGCTACAGCAGGCTTCGAGGATGAAGCCTAATTTAAGTGGGGGAGAATTGTAACATCCCAAGTCAAAAGGAAGAGTTCCAGGGAGTAAAGTGTAAATTAAATCAGGGACTCGACGAGTAGGTCCTCTTACACGCCGAGTCTGAGCGGGATTTCGTCACGGGTTAAGTGGCCAACTCGTCGAGTCGGCAGATGGACTGGACGAGTTGGTGCTAAAGGGAGAAAACCCTAATCCCAAAAGTTGTGCTTTATATAAAGCACATTATAGACATCCTCAGCCTCTTTACTGCCCATTTGAGTTCTAGAAACCCTAATTAGTGTGTGTGAGCCTCCATTGTTAAAGTTTGAGCTTGGGAGAAGAATTTAAGAGGAGAAAGTTAGAAGATCAAGAGGCTAGCATCGGGAGATCATTGTAGATCCCGAATCTACTCCTTCTTGGGCACATTTCTGAAGTAACAAGTCGTTACCATGAGTTTTCTCCTTCTAGATCCATTCTTGGTTGTTGTTTTAGGAATTTTAGCTTGATTGGAATCCATTTTGAGTTTAGAGATTAGATCTAAAGTTGCAACATCTGATCTAGGTTAATAGTGAGCTATGAAAGATTAAAGCATTAGCCATGGGGCTTGATTGAGAGTGCCTTTGTCCCAAAACCTTCTTGTAGCTTGGTTGGAGCTTGTTGAGCCTTGCATGCACGTATAGTTGGAAACTTTACGTGTGAATCTAGCCCTAGGAGTCTAGATCTATATATTAGAAGCAATGAAATGTCCTGAAATCGTCTGAATGAAGATGTCACGTTTGGACTCGGCGAGTTGGAAGAACAACTCGGCGAGCCTGTTGAAGATTGCCTTGGACTCGGTGAGTCTGTTTTTGGACTCGGCGAGTCTGGTCGTGGAACCCTAACCTTTTATGGTTGAGCTATGAATCGGTGAGTCGAGGTGACTCAGTGAGTATTTCTAAACTATCGACTTAGAATTCCTTTTTAGTGCTCCTATGACGCCTATATATAGGAGCATTAGTTAGTAGAGAGGGTAGGGTTTTTGGGTCACATAAAAGTTCAACACAATATTTTGTAACAAAATGTTCTCTTATCCTCTAAAGCAAAGAAATCTTATTTACATCTTTGTATTCCTCCAAATCATTTGCATCTATGAAGTTTTCATTTTATAATCTATCGTTCCTATTCATTCGCATCAAGTGGTATTAGTGTAGGAGGTATTGTAAGCTGTTATCAAATCTAAAATCATTCAAAGTTCTTCGTGTTCTTTAAACTTTTTCGTTGAATTTATTTTATCATTTCTGCATCTTGCAATTTTTAATTGCATTTTGATCTAAAAGTCTTTGTTCAAATAATTTGATTATCGATATGGAAATTGTTTCTAGCTTATAGATTTCATTCTATCTCTTTTTTTATTTTACTAAAATTTAATCAAAAATGTAAATAAAAGATTCACACTCGATTTTATTCAATCTTCGTGGAGCTATTGGTTCTACAAATCGAATTCCAATTCTCTTTCTAGAATGATATGAAGTATGAGAACTTCATTTTGAGGACTATGTTCATAGCATTGAAAATCATGGTTCAAGCATCTGGTGTGTAATTGAAGAAGGAATAGACAAAGTATTAAAGATTCAACAGATAATATACATTCAAAAGGAATTTGATGATCTTGTTGCTGAAAAGATCATTGTATCCGATGAAAAAGATTTGTTGTAGTGCAATTTAAAGGCGTCCAAAATTTTGAGGTTTTCTCTTCTTCTAGATACTTTTCATTTGGTAAGCTGTTGTACTACTGCTCATAAAATTTGGATAAGAGTAAAATAATTATAATTTGGTGATCCTTATTTACTTCATTCGATTCAAACTACTCTTGTATCTGAATTTGGTTAATTTGAATAAAAATCAGATGAATCCAATGATCAAATTGCTACACATTTTAGCCATTTTCTAAGAAGAATGATGAAGCATAAGTTGAGCATGGGCTGATATCTGAATGGAAACTCATTGTTTCAACTGTTAAAGCTCATGAACAGTTTAAAGACTATTCTCTTTGTAAATTGGTTGGAATTCTCAAATCTCCTGAAAAAGAAGTTCTTAAAGAAGCCAAAACTGTTCCAAATAAAGGTCCATTAGCTTTTTTTTTCCTAAATGAGAAGGATCTAAAGGTAAGTCATCCAAGGTGATTTAAGACGATTCTAATTCTGACAGTCTGGATGATGACTTCACAAGTGAAGTCAAAGCACTCATGGTAAGAAATCCTAAAAAGTTTTTCAAGAAAAACTACTCAAAATTTAAACGAAACAAGTCCGACAAAGGATATCATGTTGATGGGACCTTCATGAATCAGAACTCTTTTGCGGCTCATCAGCTGCTTACCTTCACTGAGAGAAACCCTAATCGCCTTTGTGCTAATAGAGAGAGTGTTGAGCTAATATTGTTTATTTTGGTGCATCTTTGGAAGAGAAGGGAAGGATTTCAAGCAAGGATTTCAGGAGAGGGAACTGTTCTGCCCTGAGCATGTGTTGAGTGAGCAGGCACGCATGAGCCGGTATTTGAGCATCCTGAGGAGGTGTATTTGAGAGTTCTTAGCTAACTTGTCTAATTAGATGTTTTACGAGCTTTAGGAAAATGCCAGGAGGAGGTAGATCGAGCTGGAGACTTAGGCATGGGAGGATGCAAATTCTCAAGGCAGAGACTGGAGGCCGGTGCAGTCGCAGCCGACAGCGAAGCGGGCTAAGCGCGCTAATTCGATGTCACACCCCAAAACTGAGAATGGCGGAAACATTCTGGGGTGGAGGACATCATGTACAGTATCATAACAATGCATAATAGTAAAGAAAAGCAACAACATCCATTGCATTAATAGAATAATTTGTAATAAAAGCGTGTTCTATACAGTTTGTAAGACACCAAAAGTATAATAAAAATAACAGATGAGTCTTATATGTGCTCCATCTTCTCAAAAGTTGCATCTGTACCTGTCTACTGATAACCTGAGAATACAAGTTATTTTAAAAGCAAGTATCAGCATAAAGTTGGTGAGTTCATAAGTATTTAGTGTCATTGCTTGTATAAAAGTATTTACAATCATGTAATACAATAGTTGTTATCAATGTTTGAAAATAGTATGATCCCTAGAAAATCCTATATTTTCCAGCAAAACCAGTCTTCTACCAAAACTCGGTTATTTGTAGGTTTGATCCTTTGAAAATGTAAAAGTTTTCCCAGTGAAACTATCAGTATGAAAATATAGTTTTAGACTTCATTCATGTATACTAATTGGGAAAATAATGCTTTACCCCAGCAGTGTCACTGCCGGCTGAATGTAATAAAAATGCAGACTCTTGGTAGTATTAAATGTACAATACACCTCATGGAGTCTGTTTTGACTTTAATTCTTAATGTGTTAATTAAAGGTCCAAATGTGAACTCGTATGTAACCATGCTGTTTGACAATCGAATAACTGATGACCCTCCAGGTCACATGTAGTCTGGTGAAATTTTGTCACCCCTGGGCGTAGTCGACTCGGACTTTAGCTAGCAGTCGGGATGTGGGAGTGTCTGTCCCATATAGATCTATACACATAATGCCCGTTCTCCCTCCAGGATACTCTGGTTACACGGTGATAGCACAGTGAAGTGTCGTATCGAGAAGTAGTATGTCACATTCAGTTTTAGTATATTCTCTTGTATAAGAGTATAATGTACTTCTTGGTATAATGTATAGAGTGTTCTCTTGTATAGTATATAGTATTCTCTTTGCATAGTATTTAACATATATTTTCTCATAACTATACTAACTATAGTAAGTGTCATGGTAATAGTATTAATGAGCGGTAATCCTTAACTATACCTATTATAGTTAAATAGAGATGTTGGTTGCGTGCCTTTGATAGACAAAGGTATTGAATGGAAGTGAAGACTTTTATATCCAACACAAATATATATATATATATATATATATATATATATATATATATATATATATATATATACATACATATATCTATATATACATACATATATATATATATATGTACATATATAACTAAGAGTTCAACAACAGTCGGACAGATGACAATGTACCCTAAGTCCACAATCAAACAAGTACAGGAAGTAAGGTGAGCTATCAATACTAAGTCCTTCAAGTCTTACTTATATAAATAGATTGGTGTAGATATAGTTTGGGAATAAAAGTAGTTTAAAAGATTTTGGAAATAGTTTTATAACAATTTAACATGAAAAATGAGTTTGATAAACATTTAAAGCAGTTTTGTTGGCAAAGTAGTTAAAAGTATAGAAAATTCCTTTTTGGTTGCAAGTTATAAATCACATGTGATTGATACTATAACTTGTTGGATTCAACTTGTATCCCCCCAATAAAAGCATTTAAAAACATTTAAAAGGTTGATTAAGGGGTATGAACTCACCTGTAGTGAGTGGAGTGGATGGAAATGTCGGGTATGGTGCTAGGTATCAAGTGAGGACTTGAACACACACGTGGATTCTATGTAACATGTAGTGATACATAATTGTATCCAATTAGTTATTTAATCACTAATTTAGTAAGTAAAGACACTCTAATGCATGAAAACACTTTGTTTTAAGTGCTACGAGTGCTACGGGTTGCATCTAAGGAGTGTATGGTCTCACTATGGAGTTTACACCTCAAATGGTCATCCTATATGTGTTTACGGTTGAGGGAGCATTTTCCCCATGAGTTTACGGCCGTAAACTCATGGGAATGGTGCATTTGAGTGTTTCAAGGTCTCATGCTTCACAAAGAAGTGTCCTAGGGTTGAATCAAAGGCTTACGAAGTGATTAAGGCTCGAAATGGCACACGTTTTGGAGTTTACGATCCTTGGACAACCTTTGAGAGTTTATGGTCGTAAACCCATTAGTTTATGGCCATAAACTCATGGTTACTCGAACCATTTCATGTTTTGGTGTTTCTAGTTCATGCATGCAAGGTTTTTGCCTCTTGTTCAAGCATTAGAAGGTGTTAGGGGCATCAAAACACCCTTTAGGGGTGTTTATGGTTTTGGATGATCCCCAAACTGTAAACTCATGTTCTTGGGGGTTTTGGTGTTTAGTCCATGGATTATCAAGTATACTAAGCAAACAATTAGCTAGGAGGAGTATACTTACTTATATGAAGCTTGTAAGAGTGTTTAGGACCCAAGAACACTAGTGTGTGTTATTGGTGTTCTTGGTGCTTTGAAGAAGACTTGAAGATCTATGTAAAAATCGAAAATCCATGGATGAAATGATGTATAAACAATAGATTAAGTGTTGTATGAACAAATTTAGGAAGGAAAACTTACACTTTTGGCAGATTTGGAAGAATGGATTTATGATACTTGAGAGAAAAAGCCTTGTGTTCTTGAGGTGGGAAGTGGGAAATGAGAGAAAAAAGTGTGTAAACTCATGCTATATGCAAGAGTCCTTGGGGAAAAGGTGTTTACGGCCCAAACACCAATTGTTTGGCCGTAAACTCCTAGCTTAGTTGTTGGTTGTTTTGTTTGTTACACCTCACTAATAACGACACTTCCTTTTATTTAATCGTTTGATGAAAAATAAAATAAAACACCAGACGGACTTAAATCCAGCCAAAAATGTACTGAAATGTTTTTAACTAATATTTGAAGTGTTTGACTGTGGAAATTATACACCTGAAAATTTCGGGTTGTCACATGATCCCTCCGTTAGAGGGAATTTCGTCCCAAAATTAGAGTTCAAACAACTAAGTTATTACACAATAACTAAGCAAAAAGATGAGGATATTTAAGTTTCATTTGATCCTCGCGCTCCCAAGTGAACTCTGGTCCTCGCTTGGCATTCCAGTGAACCTTTACAATTAGGATGCGTCTTTCTTTCGTTCGCTTAACCTCTCAGTCCATAATCTCCACAGGTTCTACCATGAAGTTGAGGCTCTCGTTGATCTCGATCTCGTTGAGTGGGATTACGAGAGTCTCGTTGGATAGGCACTTTTTCAAGTTCGAGATGTGGAACGTTGGATATATGTTACTAAGCTCGCGGGGTAGATTGAGTTTGTAAGCTACGGGGCCGATTCTAGCGAGAATCTCAAAAGACCCTATGTATCTTGTATTCAGCTTTGCACGCTTTCCAAAGCGGATCAATCCTTTCCAGGGTGAGACTTTCAAAAGGACTCGGTCTCCCACCTGGAACTCCATGGGTTTTCTTCGTTTGTCTGCGTAGCTTTTCTGTCAGTGTATAGTGGGTTTCAATCGTTCATGAATCTAAAGATCTTCTCAATCGTTTCTCGAATGATCTCCGGACCCATGAGGGTGCTGTCAGGAACTCGTCCTTTAGCTAACTGAGTGTCACCCACCTCATCCCAACACAGAGGAGACCTACACTTTCGGCCATAGAGGGCTTCGAATGGAGCAACCTTCATGCTCGTTTGATAACTGTTATTATAAGAAAACTCGACAAGGGGTAAGTGGGTATCCCACGCTTTCCCAAATTCGTTCACACAGGCTCTCAAAATATCTTCTAAGTTTTGGATAGTTCTCTCACTTTTCCCGTCCGTCTGCGGATGGTAGGTTGTACTCATGTCTAGCCTCGTTCCTAAGGAGCTTTGTAGTGACTGCCAGAATCTCGAAGTGAATCTGCTATCCCTATCAGAGATAATAGATATAGGAACACCATGCAGTCGTACGATCTCCCTAATGTATGTTCTTGTGAGTTTCCCCATCTTGTCTGTTTCCTTGATTGGTAGGAAGTGCGCGGACTTGGTCAATCTGTCGACGATGACCCATATGGTATCAAGCCCACTCGTTGTCTTGGATATCTTGGTTATGAAGTCCATAGTGATTCGCTCCCACTTCCATTCAGGTATCTCCGGTTTATGTAGTAGACCTGATGGTTTCTAGTATTCGACCTTGACCTTGGCGCAAGTAAGGCATTTACTCACGAAGGTAGCGATTTCCGCTTTTATGTTAGGCCACCGGTATGATTTCTTGAGATCCAGATACATCTTATCTAAACCTGGGTGGACGGAATATCGAGTGTTGTGCACTTCCTTCATGACCAAGTCTCTGAAGCCACCGTGTCGTGGTGTCCAGATCCAGTCCATGAGATATAAGGCTCCGTCAACCTTAACTTCTAGGTTCTTATCCATTCCTCGCAGGGATTCTCCCGTTACATTTTTAGGTTTCAAGTCTTCGAGTTGATCCTCCTTAATCTGTGCGGATAGATGTAAATGGATAGTCATTGTTAATTACTTGACCCTTCAACCAGAATATTATTTCCAACTTAGGGCGTCTGCTACTACATTGGCTTTACCCGGATGATAACGAATTTCACATTCGTAGTCACTGAGTAGCTCAACCCACCGTCGTTGTCCCATATTGAGCTCCTTTTGGTTGAATATCTGTTGTAGGCTTTTGTGGTCTATGAAGATAGTACTCTTCATACCGTACAGGTAGTGTCTCCAGATTTTTAGGGCGAATACAACCACTCCTAATTCGAGGTCGTGTATGGTGTAGTTGACTTCGTGTGTCTTTAGCTGTCTTGAGGCATAGATGATGACCTTACCTCATTGCATCAGAACACAACCGAGCCCCTGATTGGATGCATTGCAGTATACCACAAAATCTTATATCCCTTCGGGGAGGGATAGTATCGGTGTGGTGCATAATGCTCGCTTCACGGTTTGGAATGCCTTCTCTTGTTTCTCTACCCAGTCAAAGGCCATGCCTTTTTGGGATTTGCGATTTGAGAGAAGTTCTGTATGAACCTGTGGTAGTAGCCAGCGAGGCCTAGAAATTGACGGATTTCTATAGGCGTCTTCGGTGCTGACCAGTTCTCAATAGCTTTAATCTTGGACAGGTCCAAGTGGATTCCTTCTTCGCTAACCATGTGTCCTAAGAATTTGACTCTTCGGATCCAAAATTCGCACTTAGAGAACTTCGCGTATAGCTTCTTCGATCGTAGGGTTTCCAGGACTTGTTGTAGATGATCGCTATGTTCCTCCTTAGTTCGAGAGTAGATAAGTATGTCATCAATGAAGATGATGACGAATTGATCCAAGTAGGGACGACACACCCTATTCATTAAGTCCATGAATACTACAGGTGCGTTGGTCAGTCCGAACGACGTCACTACGAACTCGTAGTGTCCGTAATGAGTTCGGAAGGCTGTTTTCGGGACATCCTCCTCAAGCACTCGTGACTGGTGATACCCGGATCTCAGATCAATCTTGGAAAAGTAACTTGCCCCTTGCAGTTGGTCGAATATATCGTCTATATGAGGAAAAGGGTAACGATTTTTGACCGTTAGCATGTTCAGTTCTCTGTAACCGATGCACATACGGAACCATCCGTCTTTATTCTTTACGAACAAGACCGGTGCTCCCCAGGGTGAGAAGCTTGGTCTTATAAAGCCCTTGCTGAGAAGCTCGTTAAGTTGACCGGACAGTTCTTGCATCTCAGCAGGCGCTAGACGATAGGGCTATTTGGCTACGGGGGTATCTCCTGGAATTAAGTCGATCCTGTACTCGACCTGACGTTGGGGAGGTAAACCTGGTAGCTCTTCCGGAAAAATGTCAGGGAAGTCGCATACTATGGGGAAGTCTATTAGATCTTTCGTTTTCAGGCTCGTATCCACGACGTGTGCAAGGAATGCATGATATTCCTTACGCAAGTGCTTCTGGGCTTGAATACTTGAGATGATACGAAGACATGTACTGGGTTTGTCTCCGTAGATTAACAATGTTTCGTTATTCGGTAGATTTAGATGGGTTGGTTTGTCAAAACACAAGATATCAGTACGATGGAGACTCAACCAGTCCATGCCCACGATGACATCGAAACTCTTGATCGATACTTGTATGAGATGGATTGGAAATGAGTGATTATCTAGCATGAGGGTACAACCTATGTAGATCTTGTTAGAACACTCTGTCTTTTCATTAGCCTTTTCTACGACAAAGGTTTCTTTTAATGGCTGCGGGGATTGTGTAAGTAAGTGTTTAAAGTTTTGGCTTACGAAGGTCCTCTTTGCTCCACTATCAAATACGATACAAGCATAAGAGTTATCGAGAAGGAACGTACCCGTGACTACTATGGGGTCTGCTACTGCTTCATTGTGGCCAATAGCAAGTAGTCTTCCTGTTCCTTCCGTATTCCCAGCTTTCAGACAGTTTCTTTTGAAGTGCCCTGTCTCGCCGCACCCGTAGCAGGCTTGTCTCACTTCGGTACTGGGAACTTGAGTGATGGGCTTGGGTTGAGATCTACAAAACCGGATAGTATGGCCCTTTTGGTCGCAGTTAGTGAAGTGCATTTCACGGCAGGGGCCGTGATGATGGAAGGAGCACTTGGTGCACTTGGGTAGGTTTCGAGCATATGTTTTGGCTGGTACAGGGGTAGCAGGAGTAGTGGCAGCATGTACAACCACAGTCTGTTGGTTCTTGGAAGAGGATTAAGTTGATTTGCCCTTCTTTCGGTCCCACCGCTTCCTCTTGTTGTCGGACGTCTTGGTCGGTGTAGTGGCAACCATTATGCTTGTTGATGGAGTGTAAGGTACTTCATGATCAATCAACCTTTGGGCCAATTCTTTGGCACTGCCAAAGGTCGTAGGGCGTGATGCTAAAATGTTCCCTCGATACGGGGGCACTAAACCCCAGATGTATCGCTGAATTTTCTTGCTCTTAGTAGGGACCATGTTAGGACATAGAGTTACCAGGTCGTAGAACCTGGCTGTATAAGCCATTATGTTGGTCCCCTTCATTTTGAGGTTCCAGAGTTCCTCCTCGAGTTTCTGTATTTCCCCCTAGGGCAATACTCCCTTGTCAGCAGGTCTTTTAGTGTGTCCCAGCCCATGGCGTTGGCTGTTACCAAGGAGAGTGATTTGACATGGCCACTCCACCATGTCAGGTCCCTTTCAGTTAAGGTGCAAGCAGCGAACTTAATCTTGCTTTCCTCGGGGCACGAGCACATCTCGAAGATGGCTTCAGTTCTTTTGATCCATTAGGACAGTGTAATGATCCCTCCGGTCCCATTGAAGAATGTTGGTTTGCAGTTCATGAAATCCTTATAGGTACACCCCTATGTACGTGGGTGGATTTCACCATGTCTGGAGTTGGTGCCCATTCCGGCTCCACTTGCATCACCAGAATTTATTTGGGCCATAGTTGCAGTCACAGCTGCGGTTACAACTATCTGAAACATCACCGCATTGAACTGTGGAGGAGGAGGTGGTGGAGTTTGAGTCGCAGGTATGCCCCTGGTCGGACGAGGACGAGGCGTCATCTTTTACTGAAAATTTATGAAAAGTGATGGTAACAGTAAGGATCGACTATAAGTAAGATGAGAGTGTTTCATGGACTAAATCGGCATAGTCCAACTATCAGATCGAGTCATAGCAACAAAGTAGGGAAACACAAAAGTATAGATTTTCCCATAGAGTAGATAACTGCCAATATTACTGGTATTAATGATGTAAAATGGAGTTCAGAAAAGTTTACCTAACAGTAGGTCTTACATCAAACCATAAGGAAAATGTTGACAGCTTAGAAATCTAGTTAGAGTGATTTCAGGTTTAGGAATGTTTACAGACAAGTGCTCTACCGAGCATAGAAAAGAAAAGGATATTCCCTAAACAAGAGAGAAAGATGAGTTGACATCTTCTACTGGCGACGAGTATCCCTTGGGCGAACCCTAAGATCAACCAGTTGGCATACAACTTCCTGAAGATGTCGTTCATGAACCATCTGACGCGCTCGGAGTTCCCTGACTTCGGCTCGGGATGCAGCTAGCTGTTGCTGCAGAGCCTCATTGGTCCTCCTAGTCCTATCCATAGGTTCTTGAAGTTGGTGGATACAGACAGTGTTAAGGTTAGAGTTGGCGTCAATTCGCACAACTCTGTCGATGGCTGCATAACCTTGTTCGACGTTCCTAGCAATCCTACAGACCATGATGGATAAGACTCGGTCAGCTGAACCTCCCTCACTTATGTTGTAGAAGCTTTGGTCTCCATTGAAAGGTACATACTGACCTTGTTAATCACTCCATCGATTCAAGGTTGTTGCCCACATGGGAGTGGGACCTTTAAATGTTGGACGGGGGTTGGGGTTTGGAGCTACTGGGGGTAGGTTGTTGACTTCTGGTTCGGAGTTGGAACTATCCGAAAAGCTTTCTGCACGGTAATCATCCGAAGGGATTGGGTGATCATGTTATGGCTCCTCATCGAGCCATCATCTAATGCCTTGGTTCGGATGGTATGGATTGCCAGGAAGGTGGAAGCCAGCCATACTATCTACGCGAGAATGGGGAAAGAATAGTTAATAGACGTTCCAATCTAAGATACTTATAAGATGATTTTTATCAGTTACTTCGATACTTGCATAGTGCATACTAATTACATGTAACCAAAATAAGATAGACCTTCGAAATTAAATCAACAACCAAACTAGGAACAGGAAGTAAAGCAAAGGTCACAGATGCTGAGTCTATAGCGCCTTAGTTGCGTGTAACCTTAGTATATCCACTTAGCAACTATCGCCTTACTAATAAAGACCCTTTTTAGTTCTCACATATGTAAATTATAGAAATGCAGAATACTCCTATAGTATTGTTGTTCTAATGCTCTTGTGGTAGTGTTGGTAAGTTTTTAGACTTGTTGCAACACCACAACCATTCTTAGGGACATGCTGGTCACTCCTAGGAAAAATGTAGTTGATCAGGCTACATCCACCCAGATTTGACTATATGTCTCCAAGCCTAATTGTGATGTTCAACAATACTAATACTTTTGTTTTGTTTTACTATGATACTGACCCTTTGTATTAATGGATGTATATATATATATATATATATATATATATATATATATATATATATATATATACTTAGTTAAAAATTTTATTATTTAAAAGTATATATTCTTGGTTAGAGTGTTTTAATCCCGATGTGTTTATAGTTTGTATATCTTTTTTGGGTTGATATACTTGATTCACTATAAACAATGCTCTGATACCAATCTGTCACACCCCAAAACCGAGAATGGCGGAAACGTTCTGGGGTGGAGGACGTCATGTACAGTATCATAACAATCCATAATAGTAAAGACAAGCAACAACATCCATTGCATTAATATAATAATTTGTAATAAAAGCGTGTTCTGTATAGTTTGTAAGACACCAAAAGTATAATCAAAATAAAAGATGAGTCATATATATGCTCCATCTTCTCAAAAGTTGCATCTGTACCTGTCTACTGATGAACTGAGAATACAAGTTATTTTGAAAGCAAGTATCACCATAAAGCTGGTGAGTTCATAAGTGTTTAGTGTCATTGCTTGTATAAAAGTATTTACAATCATGTAATACAATAGTTGTTATCAATGTTTGAAAATAGTATGATCCCTAGAAAATCCTATATTTTCCAGCAAAACCAGTCTTCTACCAAGACTCGGTTATTTGTAGGTTTGATCCTTTGAAAATGTAAAAGTTTTCCCAGTGAAACTATCAGTATGAAAATATAGTTTTAGACTTCATTCATGTAAAGTAATTGGGAAAATAATGCTTTACACCAACAGTGTCACTGCCGGCTGAATGTAATAAAAATGCAGACTACAAGTAGTATTAAATGTACAATACACCTCAGGGAGTCTGTTTTGCCTTTAATTCTTAATGTGTTAATTCAATGTCCGAATGTGAACTCGTATGTAACCATGCTGTTTGACAATCAAATAATTGATGACCCTCCAGGTCACACGTAGTATGGTGACCTTTTTTCACCCTTGGTCCTAGTCGGCTCGGACTATAGCTAGCAGTCGGGATGTAGGAATGTCTGTCCCATATAGATCTATACACATAATGCCCGCTCTCCCTCTAGGAGACTCTAGTTACACGGTGATAGCACAGTGAAGTGTCGTATCGAGAAGTAGTATGTCACATTATGTTTCAGTATATTCTTTTGTATTAGAGTATAATGTACTTCTTGGTATAATGTATAGAGTGTTCTCTTGTATAGTATATGGTATTCTCTTTGCATAGTATTGAACATGTATTGACTCATAATTGTACTAACTATAGTAAGTGTCATGGTAATAGTAGTAATGAGCGGTAATCCTTAACTATACCTATTATAAGTTAAATAGAGATGTTGGTTGCGTGCCTTTGATACACAAAGGTATTGAATTGAGGTGAAGACTTTTATATCCAACACAAATATATATATATATATATATATATATATATATATATATATATATATATATATATATATATATATATATATATATATAAAACTAAGAGTTTAACGACAGTCGGACAGATAACAATGTACCCTAAGTCCATAATCAAACAAGAACAGGAAGTAAGGTGAGCTATCAGTCCTTAGTCCTTTAAGTCTTACTTATATAAATATATTGGTGTAGATATGGTTTGGGAATAAAAGAAGTTTAAAAGAGTTTGGAAATAGTTTTATAGCAATTTAACATGAAAAGTGACTTTGATAAACATTTAAAGCATTTTTGTTGGCAATGCAGTTAAAAATATAGAAAACTGGTTGCAAGTTATAAATCACATGTGATTGATACTATAACTTGTTGGATTCAACTTGTATTCCCCCCCCACATAAAAGCATTTAAAAACATTTAAAAGGTCGATTAAGGGGTATGATCTCACCTGCAGTGAGTGGAGTGGATGGAAATGTTGGGTATGGTGCTAGGTATTAAGTGAGGACTTGAACGCACACACATATCCTATGTAATATGTAGTGATGCATAATTATATCCAATTAGTTATTTAATCACTAATTTAATAATTAAAGACACTCTAATGCATGAAAACACTTTGCTTCAAGTGCTAGGAGTGCTACGGGTTGCATCTAAGGAATGTATGGTCTCACTATGGAGTTTACACCTCAAATGGTCACCCTATATGTGTTTACTGTTGAGGGACCATTTCCCCCCATGAGTTTACGGCCATAAACTCACGGGAATGGTGCATTTGAGTGTTTCAAGGTCTCATGCTTCATAAAGAAGTGTCCTAGGGTTGAATTAAAGGCTTAGGAAGTGGTTAGGGCTCTAAATGGCACACTTTTAGGAGTTTACGGTCCTTGGACTGCCTTTGAGAGTTTATGGTCATAAACACATGAGTTTACGGCCATAAACTCATCGTTACTCCAACCATTTCGTGTTTTGGTGTTTCTAGTTCATGTATGCAAGGTTCTAGCCTCTTGTCTAAGCATTAGAAAGTGTTAGGGGCATCAAAACATCCTTTGGGGGTGTTTATGGTTTTGGGAGATCCCTAAACCGTAAACTCTTGTTCTTGGGGGGTAGTTGGTGTTTAGTCCATGGATTATCAAGTATACTAAGCAAACAACTAGCTAGGAGGAGTATACTTGAAGATCTATGTAAAAGTCGAAAATCCATGGATGAAATGATGTATAAAAACTAGATTAAGTGTTGTATGAATGAATTTAGGAAGGAAAACTTACACTTTTGGCGGATTTGGAAGAATGGATTTATGATACTTGAGAGAAAAAGCTTTGTGTTCTTGAGGTGGGAAGTGAGAGAAAAAGGGTGTAAACTCATGCTATATGCATGAGTCCTTGGGGAAAAGGTGTTTACGACCCAAACACCAATTGTTTGGCCGTAAACACCAATTGTTTGGCCCAAACACCAGATGGACTTAAATCCGGTCAAAAATGTAATGAAATGTTTTTGACTAATATTTGAAGTGTTTGACTATGGAAATTATACAAATGAAAATTTCAGGTTGTCACATTCAAGGACTCGGGGCCAGAAGGGCCGCAGTAGTGGAAAGTGCGACAACAGTCACGAGGGGTCGTGCCGAGCGAGGATTTGCTAAAAATGTGCCTAAGAGGAGCATACGGCGAATGATTGCTCCAACGGTTTGCAATTTGCTTCAACTGACAGCGGAGGAGGTCCGCGCGGCACCTGAGGTCGTGGTTGGTACGTATTTCCTTATTTATTTAATTATTTTGAGATTTATTGTGCTTATTCTATGCTATATTTAGGTACATTTCTTGTTAGTTCTGTACCTGCTTTAGTGTTATTTGACTTGGGTGCGAGTCAATATTTCGTGTCCTTAGCTTTTAGTTATCACATCAGTATCCATCGTGAGGCATTGAGTCGGCCTTTGAGGGTTTCTATAGCTGATGAGCATGGGTTTTTTTTTGCTGATGTGTTCCGAGGATGTGTGCTGCAGATTTTTGGTGTCGAGTTTCTAAATGATCTAGTACCGATTGTGATGGGGGATGTTTGTGTCATCGTGGGCATGGATTGGTTGAGCCATTTTGGAACCGTGATCGACTACGAGTGTCTGTTGGTGACTATACGAGACCCCAGTGGGGGAGTGCTTACAGTGTATGGCGAGGGTACCAGATCTGCGTCAGCCTTCACTGCCAGGGCGAGGCAGAGTTTACTACAAGGTTGTATGGGTTTTATAGCATATGTGATCCACTTCCGAGGATCGACGATTTGTTCGACCAGTTGCAGGGGACGTTTTGGTTTTCCAAGATTGATTTGAGATCTGGATATCATCAGATGAGAGTCCGTGTGGAGGATATCTAGAAGACGACCTTTATGACTTGTTATGGGCACTAAGAGTTTGTGGTGATGCCTTTTGGGCTCACCAACGCACCAGCAACTTTCATGGACCTCATGAACCGGGTGTGCATGCCTTTGTTGGATCGATTGGTGATTGTGTTCATCGACGATATTTTGGTGTATTTGAGATCCAGAGAGCAGCATGAGGAGCACCTCAGAGAGATTCTTGGAGTTTTTAGATTGGAGAGGTTTTATGCCAAATTCTCCAAGTGTGAATTTTGGTTACGAGAGGTCCAGTTCCTAGGACATCTCATTAATCAGAATGGGATATTGGTTGACCTAGCCAATATTGAGGCAGTTATGCGATGGGAGGTGCCAAGATCCCCATCCGAGATCAGGAGTTTTCTGGATTGGCCGACTACTATCGTAGATTTATCAGAGATTTCTCCAAGATTGCCATCCCCCTCATCAGGTTGACCCGAAAGGGTGTTACTTTTATTTGGGGTCCCGAGCAGCATGCCTCATTTGAGACGCTTCGCTAGAGATTGTGAGAATCCCCGATGTTAGCCCTTCTTGAGGGAGTGGAGGACTTTGTGGTATACTACGATGCATCTATATCAAGGATGGGTGCGGTGCTGATTTTTAGGGGACATGTGATAGCATACACATTGAGGCAGTTGAAGCCTCATGAGACGAGATATCCTACCCACGAGCTAGAGCTGGGGGCGGTGGTGTTCAACCTCAAGATCTGACGCCACTATTTGTACGGGGTTCGGTGTACTATATACATGGACCACTGTAACAGCCCAAAATCTTAAGTATTGTTAAATTGCATTTTGGGGTGTTTTAGAAGGGGGACTCGGCGAGTTGGAGCCAGACTCGCCGAGTAGGGTCGCAGAGTTGGTCGCGGGTTCGCGACTGGACTCGACGAGTCCAGGTATGGACTCGGCGAGTCGACGCTGTTCAGCAGAAACCCTAGCCGTTTCGTATTGGGTCGTATTTAAGGGTTGTTATGTCGTCATTTCACGTCTTTTGGCCGATTGTGGAGATCCCTAGACGTCTGTGGCATCTAGAACAAGCTTGAAGACCATTATTGACCTTGAAGAAGTTGTTAGGCAAGAAGAAGAAGAGTTTTGGCCAAAGGAATATCAAGAGGATCGAGTTCTGAGGTTTGGAGACACAGAGAGGGTGTTATTCAGGTAATATTTCGAATTATCCTCTGCTATGTTGATGTGTTATGGAATTAGGGTTTATGAAACCCATTTGGTGATTTGATGGATTAGTATGTTGTTATACAAGAGTTTATACCCTAGTAATAGGAGAAGTCCCCTGAGTGTGTATCTCGGGAAAAACGTATCTCAGGAAGCAGTTGGATCGACTGCATGGCATGGACTCGCCGAGTCGGTTGATCAGACTCGGCGAGTAGCTTGAAGATTCACTAGGACTCGCCGAGTTGTTCTTCAGACTCGGCGAGTAGCTTGAAGATCTACTGGAACTCGTCGAGTCGTTCTTCAGACTCGGCGAGTGGTGTCAGGATGCTTATACTCGTCGAGTTACCCTTTGCACTCGACGAGTCCAGTCAGGATTGACCGTTGACCTGTATATATATTAGAGGGGTCAGTTGCCTTGTTTGAGAAGATCTTTAACTAAGGCTGTGGTATTATAGGGAACCTGCGGAACTAGCGGATTGTGTGCGAGTAGCTCGAAGAGGTTATAGCCTGCGTACTACGAGGTGAGTCTTCTCACTATACCTCACCCGGAAGGGTTTGATTGTGTGACCGGAAGGTCAAGTATATTATGTGTTATGTTTATATGCTATGAATGGAAAGTTAGCTGCTACGTGTGATATACATGCTTATATATGGGCCGGAAGGCAAGGTATTATGTGACAGAAAGGTCAGGTATGTTGTGTGTTATGTTTATATGCTATGAATGGGAAGTTAGCTGCTACGTGTGATATACATGCTTATATATGGGCCGGAAGGCAAGGTATTATGTGACAGAAAGGTCAGGTATGATATGTGATATATGTGCTTTATGTGTTAGAGTATTTGTATTATGTGTTATATATGTGTACGGGCCGGAAGGCGATTATCTTGTGGACCGAAAGGTCCGGGCCGGAAGGCAATGTTATGTGGATCGAAAGATCCGGGCCGGAAGGCGATATTATGTGGATCGAAAGATCCGGGCCGGAAGGCGATATTATGTGGATCGAAAGATCCGGGCCGGAAGGCAATGTTATGTGGACCGAACGGTCCGGGCCGGATGGCGTATGTGCGTAAGGTATATTGGGGAACTCACTAAGCTTCGTGCTTACGTTGTTTATGTTACGTTGTTTCAGGTTCTCACAGTAACGCGGGATGGCAACGGTTCGATTGTACACACCGAAGAAATAATTGTGTTTTGGAGGATCCTGGTCTTCTTTTATAATGGAAATGAAACTATGTTTTGTAATTTGAATGTGAATAAGATTTTAAACAAGTGTTTTTAATATTAAAGTGATTAATTAAATGAAAATTTTATTTTTGGAAATCTGGGCGTTACAAATTGGTATCAGAGCCAGGTTTGAGGGATTCGGACGCGCCTACGGGTAAATCTGGACTCAAACTGAGGAAGTAAGAAAAAGTTTTCCAAATAAATGGTTTTCTAAAAGTGAATAAGAGTTCAAAGAGAAAGCAAGAAAGAGCAGTGTGTACAATCAGCCAGAGCCAAACGGTGATTTCCCAAAATACTCTTACTTTTGTATTATGAAATATCTATTATGCACTTTATGAGATATTATTGCATGCTAGAGACAGGCTAGGTATTTCACATCTTAGGACTAGAGTGGCCTGATTTGTGATGCCTTAGTCTAGGGTTTGCTGTTATATGTGCGTTATACTTTTATGTGTATGTGATGAGTGAGAGTATCTAGTTAGAACGCACAAGGGGTAAGGCTACGGAGTACAGAGGTACTTCCGAGGTGGAATCGAGAAGGTGGAGCTACCACAGATGGGAAGTCCTATGCATGCTTCAATGCTCGAATGCTGCTTGCTTTGTGCTTTGTGGAGTTATCGATGATGGGAGTCAGCTACCAAGTGAGTATGACGATACTCAGGAGGTGGAGGGCTGGCATCATTGGGAACTCTTCAGCAGCTGATGGCAAAGAAGTGGGAGGACAGCGGAAGGGACTAGGGAGTAAACCTAGCCAGATGAGTGCGCTGGTAGAGTAGAGGATTTCGCTGGAAAGCGAGCACGCGCGATGCGATTGGTGAAAGAGCAGGTTTATCAGCTACTTAGGAACTCTGGAATGGTCCGTGTGGAAAGTATGGGTAGATGTGGCAGGTAGTATGGGCCCGTACTACTGAAAGCAGAGGACCCATACTTGATACAGGGGGCATTCTGAAGGTCCTAAGGAACAGTTTGAGGGGTGATGTTATGGTTCGGATACCATACATCGGAGCGGATACAGAGTGATGTTATGGTCAGGGCACCATACATCGGAACAGATTGAGATAGATGTTGTGGTTCGTAGTGGATGATGCTTGTGGCCATTTTGTTATCCGGTTATCGATCGGACGAGCACGAGCGAGCGGGATGCGAGGATTCGCGAGATCCGCGCGTGATGAGGTTGCTGCATTGTTGCGGGTTGAGTCGCCAGAATTGTTTGGGTCGATCAGGACCACTATGATTGAAGTAGTTTGATGAGCGATATGCGGCTTTCGCAGAGACGGCTGCCGCGGCGGTTACAGCGGCTGTAGCAACGGCTAAGAAAGGGACTAGTCGGGGTTTTCGGTATCGGGACTTCTATTAAGCGAAGCCTTCCACATTCGATGGAGTTCAGGACTCGATTGTTGTTATGAGATGGTTATCAGACATGGAGGGGTGTTTCTCCACGAGTTTATGCCCTGCTGATCAGAGGGTGGGGTGTGCTCTGAACCTGTTGAGGCTCGGGGCGAAGGATTGGTGGAGATTGACCACGAGGTCATTCTCCGATGCGCAGAGGGCTGCGGTTTCATGGGATCAATTCAGAGGGATGTTCAGTACTCGCCATGTTCCGCGGGATGAACAGGAGAAATTGGCTCGGAGGTTCGTTAAGCTGAGGCAGGATTTGGAGTCGGTGACTGAGAGCACCGGGATGTTTGTTGAGAGGGCGATGTTTTGCCCTGAGTTCGCTTCGGAGCAGGCTCAGATGCCCGATATTCGAATAAGCTCAAGGGGGAGTATCAGACAGTTCGTGTCTGTGCAGAGACGCGAGACCGTATTGGTATCGCAGGAGGCCGCCATGTGGCGTGAGTTAGAGGTTGAGTTGCAGTAGCGGGAGATGAGGCAGGCCCCGATGCGGTCGCAGTCGGCGCCGAAACGGTCCATGACCGTAGACGTTAGAATGGGGGATCGGAGCGGTCACACTTGTGGGAAGTGTGAGAGAGATGGCACCGGAGCTTGTTGGCCAATGGTGCATGCCGCGAGTGCGGAAAGGAGGGGCATGGTGCACGGGGATGTCGGCAGTCAGTGCCAATTCGGGATTCCAGGATTTGTTATCAGTGTCGGCGGGTTGGACATTTGAGGGTCAAATGTCCACAACTTTTGCAGGATCGGTGCAGGCTCTAGCACCGGCCACCTTGAGGAGTTCAGGAGGAGGACAGGATGGAGTAGAGCCCAAGGGCTCAGGGTTGTGCTTATCGGCTTGCGGCAGAGGGAGACGGAGCAGTGCCGGGGGGGCAGCTGCGGGTATGATGCTGTCTTGATGTCTTGATTAGCCTGCGTTGATTGTGGCGTATTGTTTGTGCTGGTAGTGTGGATTTCGATGCGGTATTCGTTGTTTCGCGGGATTGGCATGGTTATGGATTGGTGCTTCAGGTTTCGATTTGGCATTCGTTGTTCCCTGATGGTTGGTATGGTTATAGTATGGTGTTTTAGTGTCGATAGCTTGGTGCGGTGTTCGATGTGGTATTCAACCTTTGGTAGGTTGTGGGTTTGGTTATGGGTTATTGCTTGGGAATTCTGTTGGTCATCGTTCGTGGGGGTCGATAGTGGAGATGCGGCACTGGGTTGAATGACGGGTAGCATCTGCAGTTGTGGAGTGGTTAATTGAAAGATCGGATTCTTTTGAGCGGATTGATCAGGGAGGAGATGTGTTTTGCTGAGGGTCGCTTACGCTTGTGGGAAGCAGTCAGTGGGTAAATGTTCTCTTTGTGCAGGATTGTTCTGAGAGGTCGTTAATGACGATTGGTGGCAGTTAGTCAGTGCTTTAGTGGGGGAGAATTAGAAAATTCTCCGGGAGATCGATGAGTATGTGAGGGTGCTTAGCTGTTGGGATTCAGCAGTGTTTGTCAGCGCAAAGTATAGGCCGACGAAAGCGAGTGTTGGGTATGCGGGGCGAGATGCAGACCTAGGGCATTTGATTGTGGAGGCCTGAGAGGAGGTCGGGATCGAGTTTGAGTAAGTAAACGGAATTTTGCGATCAGAGTATTGGTACGTTTGAGGTACGTGATGGTTGTACTGCATTAATCCTACGGGATTATGTTGTGCATGTTCTAGAGCTGGAACCGGAAAGTTCCCAGAGTTAGAACCTGAGGGTTCGCAGAGTTGGGTGTACGGACCCACAGAGATATAGCCTCGAGTGGCTAGTACGTGTTATGAGAGTCGGTCCAGTCACACTGGAGGCTCTGTTGGTATTGCTGGATTAGTTTGAGATTTGCGGATCACGTATGTTGCAGTGTGAATGCATTGGAAGGTCTGGCCCTGGGTTGTTGATCTTGTTTAGCGGAGGCAATGATTTTGATGAGTGGAGAGAGTGCATGGGATTGAGAGCCCTGCAATGAGAACTAGAGTATGTGGATAGCAGTTACGCAAAAAGGGTGGTGTCGCTTGGGGCGAGCACCGTGGCACCGGTTGGAGTGGCATTATGTTCAAAAGAGTTCCGTGGAAAAGGAAAAGAGGAGGGTATGTGACTCCGAAGGGGGTGCAAGTTCACGAAAGTGAAAGCTGCAGAGCAAGTTATGGATAGAGTATTTCGAGTATGGTTTTGAGCATCGTGTTCGCGGCGGTGGAGTAGGAACCCATCCGGTTGGGATGTCTGTTGAGGCTTAGAAGGGATGCATGGAGAGAGAAAATTTTAAATTTTCAGTGTGAATCTGATCAGAGTGTAGGGTGAATGTAGTGGTTCATCTTGGGAGATGTTCGAGGATATCATCAGTGTATCGGGTCTTCCAACCTACGAGTGTTGGGGCTAGTTCAGCATGTGTACATGATGGCAAGAGGAGAATTTGTGAGAGTTACTCTGGGAGTGAGAATGGATCTCTCAGTTGGTCTGGGATGGACAAAGCGGGCTTGGATCGGGGATCCGGTGGATCAGGGTTTCCTAACCCTTATGGGTCGAGTGATCGTTGAGATTTGGAGCAGGGTGCATCGTGGGTAATTTCCGATTGCAGAGAGTGATTGTTGGGGTTTAAGAGCAGAGTTGCATCTTGGGTGGTTCTCGGTTACAGAGAGAGATGGACAGTACAGAGTTTGGGCTTTAGTTGGCAAAGCAGACTCAGCAGGTTAAAGAGAGTTAGTGATCGTCTAGAGTTAACAGGGAAGTTATGCAGGCAGACGCCGGTTCGAGCTTGAGTTTCAGGTCGATGACTTAGTACTCCTGAAGGCCTCTCTTTGGAGAGGAGTGATTCGATTCAAGAAGTGGGGCAAGTTGGGGTCCCGGTACATTGGGCCTTTCATGTGATTGCGGGGGTAGGCCGGGTGGCCTAACGGTTGTAGTTGCCCACGGATTTGAGACAAATCTATGGTATTTCATGAGTCGCAACTGAGGAAGTGTATAGCCGATGAGTCGGCAGTGGTTCCATTAGAGGGTATTCAGGTGGATGCAAGCTTGAATTATGCCGAGAAGCCAGTGGTCATCAGAGAACGGAAGATCGAGGTTCTGAGGAATAAGGAGATACCTCTGGTATTGGTTCAGTAGCGACCTCGGAAGATATCGGAAGTGTTTAGGGAAGCCGAAACGTGTGATGCGGGAGCAGCATCCAGAACTACTTTCAGAGTGAGACTTCGAGGGCGAAGTCTAATTCTAGCGGGGGAGAATTGTAACAGCCCAAAATCTTAAGTATTGTTAAATTGCATTTTGGGGTGTTTTAGAAGGGGGACTCGGCGAGTTGGAGCCAGACTCGCCGAGTAGGGTCGCAGAGTTGGTCGCGGGTTCGCGACTGGACTCGACGAGTCCAGGTATGGACTCGGCGAGTCGACGCTGTTCAGCAGAAACCCTAGCCGTTTCGTATTGGGTCGTATTTAAGGGTTGTTATGTCGTCATTTCACGTCTTTTGGCCGATTGTGGAGATCCCTAGACGTCTGTGGCATCTAGAACAAGCTTGAAGACCATTATTGACCTTGAAGAAGTTGTTAGGCAAGAAGAAGAAGAGTTTTGGCCAAAGGAATATCAAGAGGATCGAGTTCTGAGGTTTGGAGACACAGAGAGGGTGTTATTCAGGTAATATTTCGAATTATCCTCTGCTATGTTGATGTGTTATGGAATTAGGGTTTATGAAACCCATTTGGTGATTTGATGGATTAGTATGTTGTTATACAAGAGTTTATACCCTAGTAATAGGATGATTAGAGGTCCAGAAGTCCCCTGAGTGTGTATCTCGGGAAAAACGTATCTCAGGAAGCAGTTGGATCGACTGCATGGCATGGACTCGCCGAGTCGGTTGATCAGACTCGGCGAGTAGCTTGAAGATTCACTAGGACTCGCCGAGTTGTTCTTCAGACTCGGCGAGTAGCTTGAAGATCTACTGGAACTCGTCGAGTCGTTCTTCAGACTCGGCGAGTGGTGTCAGGATGCTTATACTCGTCGAGTTACCCTTTGCACTCGACGAGTCCAGTCAGGATTGACCGTTGACCTGTATATATATTAGAGGGGTCAGTTGCCTTGTTTGAGAAGATCTTTAACTAAGGCTGTGGTATTATAGGGAACCTGCGGAACTAGCGGATTGTGTGCGAGTAGCTCGAAGAGGTTATAGCCTGCGTACTACGAGGTGAGTCTTCTCACTATACCTCACCCGGAAGGGTTTGATTGTGTGACCGGAAGGTCAAGTATATTATGTGTTATGTTTATATGCTATGAATGGAAAGTTAGCTGCTACGTGTGATATACATGCTTATATATGGGCCGGAAGGCAAGGTATTATGTGACAAAAAGGTCAGGTATGTTGTGTGTTATGTTTATATGCTATGAATGGGAAGTTAGCTGCTACGTGTGATATACATGCTTATATATGGGCCGGAAGGCAAGGTATTATGTGACAGAAAGGTCAGGTATGATATGTGATATATGTGCTTTATGTGTTAGAGTATTTGTATTATGTGTTATATATGTGTACGGGCCGGAAGGCGATTATCTTGTGGACCGAAAGGTCCGGGCCGGAAGGCAATGTTATGTGGATCGAAAGATCCGGGCCGGAAGGCGATATTATGTGGATCGAAAGATCTGGGCCGGAAGGCGATATTATGTGGATCGAAAGATCCGGGCCGGAAGGCAATGTTATGTGGACCAAACGGTCCGGGCCGGATGGCGTATGTGCGTAAGGTATATTGGGGAACTCACTAAGCTTCGTGCTTACGTTGTTTATGTTACGTTGTTTCAGGTTCTCACAGTAACGCGGGATGGCAACGGTTCGATTGTACACACCGAAGAAATAATTGTGTTTTGGAGGATCCTGGTCTTCTTTTATAATGGAAATGAAACTACGTTTTGTAATTTGAATGTGAATAAGATTTTAAACAAGTGTTTTTAATATTAAAGTGATTAATTAAATGAAAATTTTATTTTTGGAAATCTGGGCGTTACAACCACAAAGGCCAGAAGTATCTCATGGATCAGCCCAACCTAAACATGAGACAGAGGAGATGGTTGGATGTGTGAAAGACTATGACTATGGGATCCTATATCACCCGGGCTAGGCTAATGTGGTAGCCGACGGCCTGAGCCGTAGAGTTGAGAGTGCTCTAATCCAAGATGTGTGTGTGAGGATGACGGTTATGACTCCATTCTTAGATACCATTCGAGAGGCCCAGGTGGAGGCCGTAAGACCGGAGAACTGCAAGATGGAGCCGGTGATTGGGCAGGTATCTGAGCTTGTGTCAAACAGTCGTGGGCTTATGACTTTCCGAGGGTGGATTTAGGTGCCCTATACGGGAGGAGCTCGGCGTATTGTGATGGAGGAGGCGCATAGATCGAGATTCTCAATCCATCTTGGGGCCACTAAGATGTATTTGGACCTGAAGAGAGATTACTGGTGGCCATGTATGAAGAGGGATGTGGCTTGGGTAGTTGAGAGATGCTTGACCTGTTGCCGTGTTAAGGCAGAGCACCGACGTCCACATGGTCCATTACAGCCTCTGGAGATTCCCCAGTGGAATTGGGAACAAATTTCTATGCACTTTATCACCTAGTTACTGAGGACTATGCCTGGAGTTGGCGCGATTTGGTTGGTTGTGGACCGGATGACAAAGAGCACTCACTTCCTCGCTATCAGTGAGAGTTCTTCTGCTGAGAGTCTAGCCGAGATTTAAGTGAGAGAGGTGGTAGCTCGGCATGGAGTGCCGGTATCGATAGTTTCAGATCTAGACGTGTGCTTTACTTCCAGGTTGTAGAAGAAATTTCATGTGGAGTTGGGTACCCGGTTACATTTCAGTACCGCATACCAGCCGCAGACAGATGGTAAGAGCGAGCAGACGATTCAGACGCTTGAGGACATACTACGTGCATAGGTATATTGAACAATACAAAGAAATAAAACACAACCATTTCTTTTATTTATTATAAATTTATTTAAAGGATTACATTGTTTGGTATTCAAGCATACCTCCTATTCATAACTAAACATAAAACAAACATAAATGAATTCCATCGACCACCTTGATGACTTCCTTCCTTCCACAACTACCCTCTGCACTCATCTTCCTGAGATACATGTATCTTGAAAACGCCAAAATAAAGTTGGTGAGTTCATATGTTAAATAGATTTTTGTTTTATCCTTTTATTAGATTGAAAACTATTTCTGTTTTAAAAACATTTATTTCCTTTAGGATGTATTACCTATCCTAAATGTTTTCTAATCTCTATCGAATCATACAACTACATAAAGGGGTCCCTCTACGCAGTTTAATTTAAGGTTTATAGATAGTATTACAATGAACCCCTAAAGTCAACGTTATGGACAAATATATGCCTTGCACGATACTTTAACGGACATCGAATAATAATTTTATACTTTTATATCTTAAGAAAGTTATCCTCCCGGGATTCTACCTAGCAATCACATGTGGAGGTGTCAGCCCCGTATAGATCTATACATAACTTTCTGGCTCTCGCAAGATTAACGCTTATACGACCGAGATAAGCCGAATTTAGTCAGACTAAAGGATGAATAATAACATCTCAGTTAATATTGTTTGTTGTACCTTATGTATGATTACAATTTATCTTTTCCTTATTTAGTCATTCTTTTATAGCAATTTTCTTTTCGATAATTATCACTTTATATACTCTTAACCATAATATATATAAGATAATTATAATTAGTGAATATTCCATAATTATTCTTCTATTTATGTATGTATATATATATATATATATATATATATATATATATATATATATATATATATATATATAGACACACACACACATAACAATTATGACTGTCTGGATAACATGATATTAGGATAGCAAAACAGCTAAGTACAATGCATATCCTTAAACTTTGGCTAATATTACTTAGAGGTACTATGTTATCATAGAAAAACGGCCAACATAACATATAGGTATAAACCTTTCATATTATATCGGGCAGTATAACGATTAGGCATAATATCATTGCTTTCAACTAGGCAGAGTATCTACTTGTGTATTATCCAAACATTTCATGCTTTGTATGAACTACTCAGACAAACTATATTTTTTGTTAGTTTAAACAAGTAGTTTGGAATCATCTATTCCCCCCCCCCCTCATAAAACCTTTGTAAATAGTTAAAGTCACCCTCACCCTCGACGTGTGACACTGCTGATGTAGGGTGAAATCCGGGCTCGGGACACTACAAGTCGCTTATGGATTTGTCTAGCTCCAACATTGAGAGAGATTCGAGACTTGATGGATCAAGAAATGGGATTGCAGTCCTTGCTATTTAAATTGAAGATTTTGAGGTGTATCCAACACAATTAGCTATGTGTGTCGTGCGTGATCACTGTGGCACCATCCAAGAGTTGCCACATGTCATTCTCTCCCGGGGCCATATCACTTGTAATCCGATCGAATCTGGTGTCAGGTGTACACCGCGTGATGGGGTACGCCTCATGTACACAAAAAGGATTTTTAAAAATCCATATCTTATTCGTATAAGCTCTGATCTTTTCCCTCTTTCCATCTATGTGTTGATCTGAACTACTACTACAAATTTCTGTGACACTCGGAATCTAGAAGACTAACTGTGGAAATAAATACCCTTTCCTAGGGACCAACACGACAAGTTGATGGTGGAAAACTCGACGTGTTAGAGGCTTTTCGGACACGTGTTCTGATGGACCAACTTAGCGAGTTGAAGAAAGGAACTCAAAACATTGGCGCTGACTGGGAAACCCTAGTTTTTTAGGTTTTTGTACCCAATTTAAAGGCCTTAATTTCTTTGGCTGGCCTCCTTACCAGCCTCCTCTATCCAGAAACCCTAAAAGTGTGTATCATATTCTTTTTGAGTGTTTGTAAGCTTATGGAGGGTCTTGAGTGTTGATCTTTTGTGCTGTTTTAGTGAAGCTTTGAGGCTGAAGGTACATAGCTTGGAGGGAAGATCTAGATCAAGAATCTCCCCACTCATTGCAATCTTGGAGGTATCAAGTTTAAACCTTTCTTTGTTATTTTTTAAATCTTTTTGTTTTGGGGTTTTATCTTGAATTTGGGCTCATGGTTAGGTTGTTCAAGAAGTTGAGTGTTCCAGAGGTTATCATGTTAGAATTGGCCCTTGTATGGCCTCATTTGGCTTAAAGTTGAAAGCTTTACTTGGTTGTAGGTCCCGTTCATGTAATAAGTCCCTTGTTAAGCCATTCTCGAGCATTATGGCTTCTTTGTAGCATGCATGGACTAATCTTGGAAACTTTGCGAGATTTTCCAGCCTTTGGATGGTAGATCTGCATTGTGTGATTATGTCCTTGCAGATTAAGGGCTTAATGGGTCGAGACTCGCTCAAATGAGTCTAGGGTTCTAGTTGGACTAATTTTGATGGTTCCTAAAGGTAAAGTTGGAAACCTTACCCTTATATACATCATTTTGAAGATGATCTGAGAGTTGGAATTCTTAGATTCGATGGAAACAACTTAATATATTATGCTATTGGATTTTTGGTTAACTCGACGAGTTCATTTGTGAACTTGGCGAGTTCATAAGATTTTTCCTGATCTTTGCAGTTAGTGAAAAAACACGGCGACTTGAAGGAGAACTCGATGAGTTGGTTCAACTTGGGCCGTTGACTCGGTCTTTTGACTTATATCTTTGGACAAGTTTGTCCCAAGGGTTACTTGAGGTAATCTAAATTATAATTAAGGGAATTATGGGCTTAAGATAAGGCCTATACGGGTTGGGCCCAATTTGGAAAATTGGGCCATTAATCGGCCGTTATGGATTTAGTAGTTTATGATATTTTGGGTTTGAGTTATTAATGGGCCATCGGGATACAAAGTGTTTGGACTAGAAATAATGGTTAGGCCTTAAGGTAAGGCCATGTATGGGGTTGGGCACAATTTGGAAGATTGGGCCAACGGTTGATTTGTGGGCCTTTGGGTCTTTCAGATTGTAGTTGGTCATAAATTTGGACAAGGCTAGGCTAGGGGTAAAATGGTCCGTTTACCCCAAGCATGGAGCTGCGGTTATGGATTACATCATAATTGTTAATTGAGTGTTGTTTTGTTATTAATTGTTAATTTATCAGTCAACCTGCAGCCATGAATTTTCTGTAAGATTCATTAATGCGACGAGAGTCTTCTTACTATATCCATGGGTCGAAGTCACCAATGTCGGCCCATTACATGTTATGTGGTATTCTGGTTGTCTTTGCTATACTTGCATGGAAGACGCTGAGGGAGATTCTATGGAATTTGGATAAAAAACCATGGGGGAAGCCCATGGCATTCCAGGTAAAGACCATGGTGGGAGACCATGACATAGTAGATAAAGACCATGGGGGGAGCCCATGGCAACTATAAGTATGTGCATGATAATCTACGACTGAATGTGGTATGGTATTTTGCGGAATCAGTAATTGCTAAGTGTATGCTTCAAAATTTGTATAAGTTTAGGATATTCTAGCCTTAGAATACTCGATTTGGCCTTATTTACTGTTCCTTTTCTGGTTATGGTTCTAGGGTAGATTCTGTTATTCAGCAGCCTATTTGATCCTGTTCCGTGAATAATTTGTATGCATAAGGCAACCGGCACTAAGGGTGGAATTTCGAGCTAAAATAATAATGTGTAGGTTGACTGTTATATGATAGTTTTATGGATAAGAGTGTTACTGCACGAATGTTGCTTGCTCTGTGCTTTGTGGAATTCTTCATGATGGGATTCAACCACTAAGTGATTATGAAAGTATTCATGAGGTAGATGACTGTTATTATAAAGAGCTCTTTAGCAGTCGATGGTAGACTGAGGTCGGGAACCTAGGAGAGCCTAGGATATGCTTTAGTAGGTTAGTGGTGTGGTTTAGTGAGCTTTGGCTCATTGGTTTGAGGAAGTGACTTAGAGGATTCAGGAGGATTGTTGAGGAAAGTATGGATAGGTGTGGAAGGTAGTATTGGGTCTGTACTACTAAAAGCACATGATCCATACTCGAATCGGTGAGAGTCTTGGAGAATCTATGAAGCTTATGGGAGGAGGATTCATGGTCATGTTTTTATTGTTGGCTTGTTGTATTTAAGTTTGGAGATGAGCACTCAGGGTGGTGGTTCAAGTTTTGGTTCTGGTTCTGGTTCGGGTTTCGAATAAGGTGCAAGTGATGAGCTGATTAGCGAGCAGTTGTGGGAGTTCATTTCATTATAGATATATCGTAGTAATTGGTAGATCTTGGATAAGTGCTTGGGCGCGTTCCGTGTTGAGACTATGGCTGATGTTGTAAGTCGCACTCTTTCTTTACAAGAGTTTCATGCTTGTGGTGCTCATGCGTTCCATGGGGACAGAAACCCCATTGTCAGTGGGAGATGGTTAGCGAATACGACGAACACATTGGTAGGAAGAGGTCGATAGTGAGTTGGTGATGATGCTGCTGATGCGATGCCATGAGATTACTTCTCGACCAGGTTCTAAGCTAAGTTTACACTGGCGATTGAGATGTAGTAGTTGGCACGAGAGTTTTTGGACCTCTGCCAAACTACTGAGACTATGGCATAGATCACTGCCATGTTCCGGGAGAGGGTTTTGATGGTACCGCAATATATAGTTGATGAGGAAATGAAGAAGGTGAGATATGATGATATACTGCGGGACGACATCAGGGAGTTTGTGAGTTTTTTAGGGTGCGAGACCTTGATTGATATGGTTTGTAGAGCCCGAGAATGGGAGATCAATTTGGAGCACCCAGGGAAGAGGGGATCAGATCATGTGCAGGGAGTGGAGGGTCTCAAGAAGAGACCCAAGACTTCGGATCAACGATTAAGGGGTCGGGAGGGCCGAGGTCAGTGCAACACGTGCGGGAAACTGCAAGATGAAGTTTGTCGTTCCAGGGTATGGGTTGCCATAAGTATGGCAAGATCGATCATGTCAACATGGATTGTCCTCGGTGGGGTGGGGGGGGGTGGGAGGAAGCATGTTATGTTTTCTCTACGACTTAGTGGGCCAATCGAGGGCCGTCTGTCTAAGGAGAAGGGGAGGATGAGTGAGTGTATATGCTCTGACTATTTTTTGAATCTCTCATAGTTGTGAGAGTAGGGAGGGGGCCCCAGCTGAGAGGAGCCGATTCTGTTGTCTCAGATGGGGGAGGTCCATGCTTCAATAGACGATGTTGCGAGTATTGTTGTTTTTCATAAAAACCTGCAACAAGAGACTTTAAAAATAACAAGTTTATTTTTAACTCTTAACAAAACCACACTGTCATGGATCCATTTATAGAGGTTAGAATGAAATAAAAAACAACCATATGATGTTTTAGAGATAACCTTTGAAGCCATTGAACCCAGTTTTTTTTGGGTGCTGATGAAGATAGCAAAACTCAAAGTGTATAATTTCTCTACAAGTATCCACCATCAAGAGTAAGGCAGTTGGAATGTTATTTCCTTCTTCTATTCTTAAGTGTCTAAAGCTTTTAAGTGCTTAACTTAAATAAGCACTAAAGGGAACAATTAAAGAGGTCTTCTAAACCACCAAACTAACTTCAAAAGAGAGAGAGAGAGAGAGAGAGAGAGAGAGAGAGGATTAGAAAACCCATGATTGTAGAGAGAAAGAAAGGAAGAAGAAGAGCTTCTGTCTTGCGAAAATGCAAGCCTCATGGATCTATTATATAGCCCATAAAAAGTAAGGCATAACCATTAAAATAATATAAAGTAATGGTAGCCTTTAGAAGAATGGGAGACAAAATGTGGAACATTGAAAAGCAACCTCCCACACCATCATTAAGCCTTTTAAAAAGTAAGATTCTTTATTTTTTATAAACTCCAAGTTTATAAAATGTAGACTTTGTCTTTAGGTAAAAGTCAAAAGAATCCAACTAGTCCAAACTGTTGCGCATGACTAATTAATTCATACCATATGAAATAATAACTAGTTATACTCTCTTATAATTATTATTTTCACAAAACAATAATTATTCCCTAATTAAAATACAAGAATTGATATTATTTATTAATAATCATATTAATAATAAATATCCAAAATGTGCCAACTTGATAAAGGTGTGACCTTTTAGGATCATATATTATTAGCAATATCACTCCATAATTACTTTTTGGGTATATAGATCCAACATGTATGTTATCTTTTGTGTTGTTTTCGGTTGTTATTAATAGTCATGTTGCTTGGAATTTTGTATTGCTTTGGTTTAGCATTATCTTTGGTTTAATTCTTTATTATTGTTGGGATATATCTTCGGGAAATGTTTTATGAAATTCGCATGCCATGAATCATTAGTGGTTTAGTGAAGGGTTTTTCCCTTATAGCGGGTTCAGAGTGTTCCGTGTTATTTTGGCTTGTAGTCAACATCGATTCCGGGGAGTTGTGAGGAAGGTTTATGGTAAGAATTCAGCGGGTTAGTTATCTAGTATCACCAGGATTCGGTGGTTTTCGCATTGGTACAAGGATTGGCTTTTGAGGGTGCCGACGGAAGTGGTCTGGAACTGCAGCTTAGATTGGAGCATTCGTCCATGGGACTTAAAGATTTGAGTGTGATATTATCTTAAGTATCTAGGCTTATCAGATAGGTTGAGATTTCAAAGGTATCCGTCAGCGTTTCAGGAATCAGGTGATTAATGAATTTAGGTAGGAATGGAAAGCTAGTATTGTTTAGCACAGGGTATGGGCGGGTCCACGCCCATTGACAAAGATTGATCGGAAATCCATAGGGATTAACAGGTAGGAGACCTTCGTTGAGACCAAATGTGGGAGAATTAAGTGGTTGTTCAAATTGAGGTTGTGCTGGTAGGGGTTCAAGAAACTCTCGAGCGTAGGTCGGCATCATCATTGTTATTCATGTTAGGCTATGGGATTTTAATGTCTGGCTCGAAATTCTGATTGGTTGCAGGATTCGACTCAGGATGCGTGGTATCATGTCGGTTGAGTATGGTAAGACCATGAGTGGTAAACATGGTTGGTTGGAGGTGTTGTAAGACTGTGATGGGATCGTAGCAATCACATGTTTGTGGTCAACTATTTTTTGAAATGGTCGAGTGTGATGGGGAATCAGTTCGTGCCTTGGGCACATCGGTCAGGGATGTCGAGGATTATTCTTTATTTTAGGTTGAGGATCGTTAGGGTCCGGGTTGGAGTCAGGCCTTTATAGATTTAGATGAGTAGGATCCACAGGTGATGCCCGTGTGATGATGATAGATTAGGTGGGTCCTAGTAGAGACCGTTGGGTTAATATATCAGAAATTGGGTTGTAGTATCATGTGTGGAATCAACGTGTGGCACGGAGGGGTTTTTAGGCTGGGTAGCCTTGCTGTTTTGACTGTTGGGAACCTGGTAGCTGGACCAGGTGCGAGACATGTAGTCTCAGAAATGGCTTAGGGGTAATTATTTTTTTTAAAGTGATGGTTCATCGGGAATCGGAACGTATTGGTGTGAAATGCAAGTGTAGATTCGTTAATCTTAGGTTGTGAGTGGAGTATTAAATTGATTTCGGGTATGATCTCGAGTCAGGTATCTCACGTGTTTTGTGCAGGATTTCGTTTCAGTGGAATAAGGATTGGGGTATCTAAATACCAAGGGCATCAATCATTGGGTTCAAGGGTAATGAATAGGTTTAGTCTTGATAGCAATCGAACCGTTGTGTTGTCTCTTACGTTGCTTCTATCTACGAAAGCGCTTCAGTGTGATTCGAATCAGAAGAAGGTAGTTTGTTGGAGACCAGGTATGTTATGAGACTATAGGTGGTCTCGTGGCATTCTTTTAGAAGTGGATTCTATGACAATATGGATTGGATAATTTTGATCAGTTGAGGCTTTCGTTTTGAAGTCGTGTGCAGAGATTGTATGGGTGTCTTTTGACTCAGTTTCCATGCAGGAATCCGATGTTTCCTATAGTTGGCAGACAAGTCAGGACCAAAAGGGGGTCCCGGTTGCTTTTGGATAGCATCTAAGGGGCATCGTGATGTTTTGGGCAGTATTAGTGATTCAGGTTTCATATGTGAAGGGTAACTTGCTGTCCGGGAAATGCTAAGTGACTTGCAGTGGATTATATAATCTCAAAGTGTTTGATTTGATTCTGTTGCGCAGCTCTCATCAGAGTCTAACCATTATAGGGATGAATCTTCTACTCGAAGGATTAACTAAGTCTTCAGCCGAGTAAAAGTGTTTTGTAGTAGTATATGATCGGTGATTTGGTTCTTTTTAATAGTATCAAGACAATCTGGGTTGGAATTAATTGTCTAGTCTGGTCTTGTTATGGTATTGGTTTGATAGTGATTCGGGGGGGGGTGATCTGTCAGGAAGTCATATCAAGTTGAGATTTCGGGTATCAGGAAAGGTAAAGGTGGTTTTTCTCCAAGCTTTAAGGTTCGTTCTGCTAGGGTTGGTTTCAGTTGCTTTGGGAAAGATGTAGTATTCTCGGGTTGTGAAGATGAGTCCTTATGGGGACAGTCTTGTTTGGTGCTATCTGTCATGGAGTCTGACATTGATGAGGGTTTTTAGTTTCAGGTATTGCGGTTGAGTATCTTCTATTTTTCGATTCGTCATCGGTATGGGTGGGCGGTTATCCGAGCGAGGTGAGTTCCCTAGTCTTTTTTGGGTTTCAGGGAGTTCAGTTAGGATCGTCAGTTTGGTAGGAAAGAGAATAGGGAATGACTTCGAGGTCAAAATCTAATTTAAGTGGAGTAGAGTTGTAACACCTAGAATCTAGAAGACTAGTTGTGGAAATAAATCCCATTTCCTATGGACCAACATGCCGAGTTTATGTGGAAAACTGGACGTGTTGGAGGCTTTTGGGACGCGCGTTCTTATGGACCAACTCAACGAGTTGGTGAAGGGAACTCGGTGAGTTAGGTGCTGATTGAGAAACCCTAATTTTAGGGCGTTGTACCCTATTTAAACTCCTTCAGTTCTTTGGGTGGCCTACTTACTAGCCTCCTCTATCTAGAAACCCTAAAAGAATGTATCATATTTGTCACACCCCCAAACCAGACGGCCGAAACGTTTGAGGGCTCTTGTGAGTTAAATTGAATACCATCACAATGATTATACATGAATCATAACATAAATCATCACCATGCATTGAAATGATACAACTGATAATGTTTACATCCAGTACATTGTTTTAAACATTGCAATTTCATAACATAAACTGTCTTATAGATATCCTAAGCAAAACACCCTGGCATTACTTGGTACTTATTCTTCGGGTTACCTGTTACCTGAGAATACACATTAATTTTGAAAAACGTCAACATATGAAATGTTGGTGAGTTCATAAGAAATGTTTTGATAAAATGATTTGGTGTAGTTTGTAAAACCCAAAAAATCTGATATTTTCTGAAAAGATCATTGTTTATAAAAAGCGTGAAGATCCGTGAATATATGCTTGTTGATTTTCAAAACATGTATAATTGTAGAACTTCTGTAATGATCACGCAAGTGAAAATGTTGAACTTCCCAGGAAAACCCGATGTTTTCCCATTAAATAAAACACAGTGAATTCCCAATTTGTTATGCTTTCACGACGAATGATTTTTGATAACTCGGGTGGCTTTGGATTAATTAGGGTTTGTGAGTCATTATAATCATGCATTTGGTAATGTCTAGTTTACAACTACAGGTTTCGAACGATCCTTAGAGGCGTCGCCCGTCACTACTCACTTAATCCAACTTACTTTTGATTAACGCCCTGAATCTGTTTACCTTGATTACTCGTAAGCCTAACAAACGAGAAAAAAGGGAGTACGAAGTCTCGTTATATCCTGTGAGTTAATTAGGCTGTCGGGAATGCGAAAGGCACATTGGCCCAACTCGCATTTGATTTCTTGACCTCACTAGCAATACTAATGTGTCGCTAGGGTCCAATAGCACATTAGAGCCATTGAAAGTCATTTTACATGATATCGGGTCATAGGAAGCCCAATAGCACATAAGCATATTCCCTTTGGGCCCAAAGGTCATGTTAATGTGCTAGCAAGGCCCAACAAGCATGATTTGAAACTTCCAAGCCCAACGTTTGTAAGTTTGCTCAACGTAGTTATCGCGTATTTATTTAGATAATTTGGTTTAACGCTTGTTGTTTTGTATTGATTCGAGACCGAATCACTTCATTTGTAACAGTATTTTTTGTTGAGAGTGTATTTGTTTTCCGTTTCGTCAGTAGTTGTGGATTTTGTATTTTGTATTAACGAATTAATTTGTTTAAAAGTGGGATTTGACCTTCTCACTACCCTTCTTTTATACAAATAACACTTTTGGTCCTTTTTGATAGTGAAAAGCATTTTTGACTCATAAAATGATTTTGTCATGCTAATTAACCCCTGTTTTAAAGAAAGTTTCATTTCAGCCCCTAAAATTATTCATTTTTCGCATATTGAGGCTTACTGGGCCGAAAAGCCCAAAATTAGCCCATTAAGCTAAAAATTTACATTTTAAGTCCCTTGAAAATTTTGTTATTTAGAAAAATGATTATAGAAACTGTTTTCACTCTTTTGACCTTCAAGAAACCGTGACTTGTCGATTTGTATCCCAAGTTTTGTATTTTTGACAATTTAAGCCCGAAAATGGGTTTTATGTTAGAATATGTTCACCATAACCTTATAAACTATTATTCTTGACTTGTTTAGTGTAAAATTGCATAGATTATGTTTGTTTCCTTTCTCATGTCATAGATCTCGGGTTTACACCCCTTTTTGGTAACATATTCATCACAAAACACATCAAATCACACATAACATACACATACACATAGATCTACACATTTTCTTGTATTCTCCCCCCATAAAACACATAAAAACCGAAAAGAAACGGGTATGAAGCTCACCTTGAGTGTGGTTTCGGTTTTTGAATGAAAAGATGAAGAAGATTCGATCCTAGCAAGCTTTCTTGGAGGAACTCAAACTTAGATGTTTCTAAGGTACAAGATAAGGAAGATTGGTGGTAAAATGGAGAAGATATGTTATGAATCAAAGAGATAACTTACCAAAGATGTGAACAACTTGATGAAAACCTCTTGAATCACAAGCAAAATTCGAGATTTTTGGATGAAGTAGAAGAGATGTGTCTTAAGTGATTTGGAGAGAATTTTTGTGAGGTGTGTGTGTTTCTTTGTGTCTTCGCCCGAGAGAAGGAAAGAGAGGGAGAAGAAAGAGTGAGGTTGCATGGAAATATGAGAAGTGCATGGATGTTTGAAGTGTAATACCTAGTTATCCCACAAACAAAAATGATGTGGTATGCAAAAAGTCAACCCTTCCTTTCTTTTGGGCTTGGGCCGAGAATGGAGGGGGAAAAAGGAAAGAATTGGGCCCTTAAATGCTTAAGCCCAAATTATAGATAATTTAGATAACTTTTGGCCCAAAGTAAATCAAGAAATGATTTTTATGGCCTATTAGGGCTAATTGGGTTAGTTATGGCCCAATAAAGTCCATTAAAGTATTTTATTTCATTCTAGGTCCAATATGGCCCAAAATATTAAAATAAATAGAAATGGGTCCAATTAGAGCCCATTTAAGAGTTCTAAGTCCAAAGTAGTCAAATTGGAAGCTTATTGGTCCATTAGGTCCAATAAGGAAATCCTAGTCCAAAATGGACTTTAACCGGGATTTGAAAGGTTTCCATTTCTTTGTTGACCATTTGCAGCGCTTGTATGCAGTGTTTGATTGAAATTTTGTTGTTATTGAATAAGAATCCTACATGCTTTCACATTGTTGGTTCACATTGGTTATCATTGTTAAATGTTTGTAAGGCATCGAATTTCCTGGTTGTGACAATCTTCTTTTGTGAGTGGATGTAAGCTTGTGGAAGATCTTGAGTGTTGATCTTTTGTGCTCTTTTGGTGAAGCTTTGAAGATGAAGGTGCACAGGTTGGAGGGAATATTTTGATCTAGAATCTCCCCACGCATTGCAATCTTTTGGAGGTATTATGTTTTAAACTTGCTTTGTTATTGTTTAGATCTCTTTGTTTTGGGGTTTTATCTTGATTTTGGGCTCATAGTTGGGTTGTTGTGACAACCTGAAATTTCCATTCTGAACAAACCATATCAAGCCAATAGAAGTTAGAACAGTTTCAGTGAAATTCCAAACTTCGGGTATAAGTTTGGCAGTTTTTTAGGATTTACACTTAAGGAGATATCAGGAGAGTGGATGCACTAGGGTTTCGTGCAACATTGTTATTCCAACACTCTGTTATATTAGAAATCATTTTGGGAATAAAAATATTTTCTGCTAAAAATATCTCAGGACTATAAATAGAATTCTGAACCAAATTATGTCATTAGTTACATTTCCAACTAGAGAAAATCCATTTTCTCTGTCACAGATCTTCGGGTTTTTATCCCAAATCGTGAGTACACTTCTCTAGTTGTCTTATAATGCTTATAATGTGCTTAATAACTTAGATTACATAGCAAATCTGTGAGATTCACGAGTTTACCGCCCAAGAACGTTCTTGGAGAGTAAACTCCTATATGTGGCTTAAATGCTACCTAGTCTTTTCCCCATGTTGGGTAACGAACTTGGGCTTGTATATAAGTGTGTTTAAGACTAGAAAACAAACAATAACACCAAGATTAGGGTGTTCACGGCCCAAGAAGTTCTTGAATCGTGAACTCCAAAATTAAGGGCCAAAGAATGTTTTAATCACTCCTAAAGCCTTGGACATTAACCCCTATTTAATCCTAGCTAATTTGTGGGCTTTAAAACATCAAAGATACCTCCCAAAGTGAGTTTACGGCCCTATTAATGTGCTTGGGCCATGAACATCAATTAAAGGCACCAAAGTGTGCCTAGGGCCTTCATTAGCTTTAAACAAATGCCTAGAAACTATCCTAGATGTGTTTGCGACTTGAAAGCATCAAAAAAATCATTCCAAGGGAGTTTACGGCCGTAAACTCAAAAGGAATTGGCCTTGGGTCCGTAAACTCCTCAAAGGAGTGTTTCAATTCCCTAAACGCTTCCAAGAATTTAACCACCAAGTTAAAATACTTCTAGCGATCGTTTAACACCTCAAAACAACCAAGGACATTAAGTCTTGGAGTTTACGGCTGTAAGCTTAAGAGTTTACAACCGTAAACTCCATGTGTGAAGTTACATGGAGAGTAAACTCAAGTATAAGGTCCTTGGGAACTTTAATCCCCTTTAGCCTTGTCCACAACAACTTAGATGCAACCCTTAAAACTTATAAAAACTATAGAAGGTGTTTACATGTTCAAGAGTGTCCCAACTTAATCTATTAGTTATTATTTGGCTAATTATATATATATATATATATATATATATATATATATATATATATATATATATATATATATGTTCATTATATGATAACTAGGCTCGTACGTGTGAACAAGTCTCCGTTTGCCACCTAGCACAGTATTCGACACTTCAATCCATTCCACTCACCACATGTGAGTTCATAACCCTTAATTAATGTTTTAAACTGCTTTTAAATGTTTTATGGGGGGTATACGAGTAGAATTATGCTAGTTATTATATTAATCACATGTGATTAATAAGTAGAATTACACTAGTTATTATATCAATCACATGTGATTAATATGCAGCATTCAAATGATTTACTACACATTAATCGTTTTACCAAACAGGTTCTTCAAATGATTTTCTTATATGTTTTATATGTTTAAAAATCCTAATTAAACTGTTCATTACACACTGTATGTTCCTTTTCAAATCATTTTACTCCGATCCGTTTTACTCCAAGCTATTACCAAATCATTTTACTTCAAATTGTTTTATTGATTGACATCAAGTCGATCTTCTCTTAAGATAATAATTATGTTCAAAGGTTTTACAAAACTTATTTATGCTTTTATATTATAAATTGCATGCCTTTATATGTATAGTTATATTAGAAATGTTTAAAATACTTAGGAAGGCTATCCACCCTATTTCCTTTTCGCGCTTGAGATGTGGTTTGGTGGGATATCGGGTACTCGTCCGAAGGTCGTTCAAATATTAGTTTTATAACATATGTACATATATAGTCATAAAGGCCCTTCCAGTTCATCCCATGCCCTAGGGTAGCAAGGGTATACATCCATGTCCATACGTACCAGTTAGATTACTTGTAATCTACCATATGGGTAGTTTCGGAAGATACTAGAACTATTACTAGAACACAATATCATACTATGAGTCAGTTCATTCATGAGTCAATACTTACTACTTTGAGAACATATACAACTATACTAGAGAAGAACATATACAACTATACTAGAGAAGAACATATACAACTATACTAGAGAAGAACATATACAACTATACTAGAGCAGAACATATACAACTATACTAGGAAGAGAACATATACAACAATACTAGAACGAGTACATTACTATACTTGCTAGGTAGAGAGCATGTACATTACAGCTAGAACAATTCATTACATTACATATATATGAATACGTTAACAATTGTGATCCACTGTATCAGAGCATGCCTTAAATGTCATGGCCCGAGTTGTAGCCAGAATTCTCTTGGAGGGAGAGTGTGAGTTTGCGTATAGATCTATACTGGATTGACTATCCTACACCTTGCTGCTAGCTACAGCCGGACCTGCAGGTCTGCGGGTGTCAAACGTCATTCCGTTTTACGACCATTTGTATGTCGTTGTTACCAGTCGATAGTATGGTACAATTAATCACATGATGCCTTAATATAAATCCGGTTTAAGGTAGTTAGTACAGCAGTAGTTCTTATAGCGCTACATTTTAGTACTACATTAATTTTCCCTGTACATATATTTAGTGATCATTTCACTTAAACACTTAATGTAAAAACTATATTTTGTTAATGATAGTTACACTTGCGAAAATTACACACTTTTACATGAAACGAACATTCAGAACAGTTAAGTCTTGGTAGAAGACTACATTGAGAACAGTTAGGTCTTGGTAGAAGACACACTTTACATAATAGTAGGAATCATAGGGATTTCTAGGGTTTTTCAAACGTTTACAGTTGTTTTACAAACATTTTTACACTTATAGTTCATATACATTTTAACACTTACAAATTCTTACTTACAAATTAAGACACTGAAATACTTATGATCTCACCAGCTTTAAAGCTGATACACTCTTTCAAAATAACTTGTATCCTCAGATCAACCATAGATAGGTACCGATGCAAGGTTCAGGGAGGATGGTGCTCGATCAAGACGTATCTTTCATTTTGGTTTATGCTTTAGTGTTTATCAAAATTTGACAGAACACACTTGTATAATAATTCTATTATTAATGCAATGGATGATGTTGTTGCTTGTTTACTACTTTACATTTTTATGATACTGTACATGACGTCCTCCGCCCCAGAACGTTTCCGCCGTTCTTGGTTTTGGGGTGTTACAGATTGGTATCAGAGCATTGTTTATAGTGAATTAAGTATATCTACCCATAAAAGATATACTAACTATAAATACATAAGGGATTAAAAATACTGTGACCAAGAGTCTATACTTTAAATAATAAAATATTTAATAAAGTATACGTGCCGGCATTCATACTAAAATCAGTGTCACTAGGACAATACAAAAGAATTACGATTGTTGGGCAACACAAGTGGGCTTAGAGACATATGGTCAAAACTGGGAAGATATAGCCTGATCACCTATATTTTCCGAGGATTGACTAGCATGTGCCTAAGTGTAGTTGTGTGGTTGCAACAAGTCTAAAACCTTACTAACCCTACCACAATGAGAACAATAGAACATAACATTAAACTTAAAATGCTATAGGAGTATTTGGTGTTACTATAAGTACGTTATACTTAAGAACTAAAACGGAATCTTCAATACTAAGTTGATAGTTGCTAAGTGGATACACTAAGGCTATATGTAATTAGGATGTTATAGACTTAGAATCTGTGAAAATTTCACTTCACCCTATTCTGTGTGAATATGGAGTTAAGGTGACTTAATCGAAGGCCTATCCTGTTTCGATTACATATAACTGGTATGCACTTCACAAATAGCGATGTAACTGATGAAGATTTTCTAACTAATTATTTAGATAGTTCGTCTAATAACTATTTTCTTACCCCAATTCTCGCGTAGATAACATGGCTGGACTCCATCCCCACGGTAACCAGTACCTCCCGAATGAGGTCATTGCGGATGGTTTGGAGAAGAACCGGAGAATGATCATCCTATCCCTTTGAATGATCACCATGATTAAGGCCCTTCGGACGATGCTAACTCCGAACCCGAGGTTGAGAACCTATCCCAGGCAGCTCCATTTCCAATTCCTAACCCTCGTCCGGCTTTTCATGGCCCGACCCCCTTAGTGGGTGGAAAGCTTGGAAACATGGAGCCAAGGACAAGATTAGCCCATGCCATTTAAAGATGACCGAAGGTTTTATGACCTGAGCAATGGGGGCTCAACAGACAGAATCTTGCCAATCTTGGCCCGCAGAGTGGCCCGAAATGAGATTCAAGGCAGGACAGCCCTACATCAGATTACCGAAGTGGTCGCTAATGCGAGAATGCATACCCTCTGCACCATTCGCCTAGAAAATGCTCACGAGAGATCAGAGAGAAACCATGAAACCCTGCTTCAAGCACTGGCTGAATCACGAGCCGAAGTCATAGAGCTCCGAGTACGCCAAAGGGTGTACGAAAGACACCTTCTCGATATGGAACGACAACTGGCTGAACTGAGAGTTCACCAGAGGGATGACCGTCACCAGTAATAGATGTTTTCCTTTATTGTCCTTGTTAGAAGGAATTGTTTTTCTGTCTTTGCCCGATGTGGCATTTTCTATGAAATTATCTTGTACAGTAAGCACTTTTGGTTAGGTCCTTATGTTGTCAAGAACTATCATCTCTGCATATGATGTAAGACATTTTACAAGGTCATTTTCCTGAATCTTTACGTCGTGAATATCAAAGATATTGACAGCCGGCTAAATTTTGTGCCATTTCCTTTATTCAAGTACTCTTATAATACTCTCACTGGAGTCTATCTAAAACCTGCTTTAGTCAAGTCATTAGACTATAGCAAGTTAGATCCGGAGACATTTCTAAGTCTCTTTTTGTGGTTGGATCATGTTATTCACCAACCTACGATACCTCGGCTTAAACGACAAACGTCTTGAGACCATTCTACGAACTCACTTCCATTCCGTAATGGGACTGCATCATAGGGATGTAGGTCAAACCTTCGCGATCATACTTCCAACCCATTACCCGGACTGCATCTTAGGGATGTAGGTCAAACCTTCGAGAACATACTTCTATTCTTTACATAACAGTCGAACTACATCTAGGGTCAACCAGAATCGCTCACAAAATCCTTATCTTTCGTACTAACAGAACCATGTCGTCATCAAGAAACAATCAGCTTCATACGTACATCTCTTTCTTCTAGATCGTTTTTCCAGCGAAGCCGTCATATCAGAAGACCGAAGTACTCATGCCAGGAGTACCTCATAGTTCTTTTCTTTTCCGAAGAAACCCCCGAAGTACCACTCGTACAGTACGTCAAGTTCAATCCATGGATTCATACGATTGATCTATCACTGAGGAATGTATACATAAGAGCGATATGTAATCAAGGTTCTACAGGTTTAGAATTGATGATTCCGCTTTAACTTCTTTTTCCCCAATGGGATGTGAGCTTAAATAAGAATCAGTTATTCGACTACCTTTTCAATATTAATTATATACGACTCGTATAAATGAGACTGTGATTGTGAAACCATGTATGAATTCCAGTAAGAACTTCAGGACGGAGAACTTCCTAAGTATATGAGTAATCACATCGTCATGTGAACCAACTTAGAACCCAGTATGACTCCCGTAAACAGATCGCCCTATAGTCTAAACACCTACGGAGATACCAGAACAGTACAGACAACTTAACGAACTGCACAAAAATAGAATGAGAAGACTAGGCTTCTCACCCTGGAGATCCTCGGTCTAATTCTTCCGGAGATCGACGGATTGCATCGTATGTGCCTCGGATATCGAGGACTCTGTCAAGATTTTTCATTTGAAATCGTTATCTCTGCCTCGCATAGATGAAATGGTTGAGCAAACGCAAGGAAAGAATTACTTTTAGAAATGGATCTGAGATCCGAATAACACCAGTTCGAGTGTTAGGGAAGGATGTCCGGAAGACTATCTTCCGAACTCGATGCGGACACTTCGAGTCCATAGTGATACCCTTCGGATATGACCAATACGCCCATAGCTTTCATGAGCTAAACGAGTAGGGTACGTCTTTCTTACTTGGATTAGTTCGTCATTTCTCCATGTAATGACTTACTTATCTACCCTCTTAGTAAGAAGAAGAAACCCATGGAAACATTTCCTTCAGAGGAACTTTTCGCGAAGTTCTCTAGGCATGAGTTTTGAAATTGAATAGTCAAATTTCTATAACACACTGTTAGTGATGTGGGAAATTTTGAGTACCCTTACAATTTGTCAAAATCATTGAGAGTTTGTCGACACCAGAGACGCTGACAGTCATTCGCCAAATTCTAGGTCTTACAGACCTACTATCATAGTTCATCCAAAAAACCTCGCAAATCACAGAAACCCTTTCGACTCTGACCCAGCAAGGGGTGGCCCTTGACTGGGAAGATAAACAAGAAAAAGAAACCTTGGAGATTCCAAGTGAGTGACCAAGTTCTTTAGGAAGTCTCGCTCTTGGAATGGCTTAATACGCTTCGTATCGCGTGGAAAGCTAAATCCTAGATAAATAGGACCTCCGAGATTCTTACCAGAATCGGTCCTGTATCTCGCAAACTAGATCTACTCTAGGAACTCAGTAAAGTACATTCTACTCTTCGCGTCTCGATCGTGAAACCATACCTTTCTGTTAGGACTCTTGTATGTCCACTTGTCGAGATCCTCGCCTTCGTATTAGAACCGTAGTGACCCTTGACCGAGAGGTCAAGCGGACGAAGCAACGCCGTCGCCAGTTAGTGAAGGTTCATTGGAATGCCAACCGAGAACCCGATTTCACTTAAGTGCGCTAGAACCAATCAATTAGGAAGTCTCCTCCTCACGATTCGATCATTCGTACCTACTTCCTTGCCTAAATTCTAATTTCGGGACGAAATTCCCTTTAACAGGGGGATGATGTGACAACCCGAAATTTCCATGCTGAACAAACCATATCAAGCCAATAGAAGTTAGAACAGTTTCAGTGAAATTCTAGACTTCGGGTATAAGTTTGGCAGTTTTTCAGGATTTACACTTAAGGAGATATCAGGAGAGTGGATGCACTAGGGTTTCGTGCAACACTGTTATTCCAACACTCTGTTATATTAGAAATCATTTTGGGAATAAAAATATTTTCTGCCAAAAATATCTCAGGACTATAAATAGAATTCTGAACCAAATTATGTCATTAGTTACATTTCCAACTAGAGAAAAGCTATTTTATCTCTCACGGATCTTCAGGTTTTTATCCCAAATCGTGAGTACACTTCTCTAGTTGTCTTATAATGCTTATAATGTGCTTAGTAACTTAGATTACATATCAAATCTATGAGATTCGGGAGTGTACTGCCCAAGAACGTTCTTGGAGAGTAAACTCCTATATGTGACTTAAATGCTACCTAGTCTTTTCCCCATGTTAGGTAACAAACTTAGGCTTGTATATAAGTGTGTTTAAGACTAGAAAACAAACAAGAACACGAAGATTAGGGTGTTCACGGCCCAAGAAGTTCTTGAACCGTGAACTCCAAAATTAAGGGCTAAAGAGTGTTTTAATCACTCCTAAAGCCTTGGACATTAACCCCTATTTAATCCTAGCTAATTTGTGGGCTTTAAAACATCAAAGATACCTCCCAAAATGAGTTTACAGCCCTATTAATGTGCTTGGGCCATAAACATCAATTAAAGGCACCAAAGTGTGCCTAGGGCCTTCATTAGCTTTAAAGAAATGCCTAGAAACTATCCTAGATGTGTTTGGGACTTGAAAGCATCCAAAACATCATTCCAAGGGAGTTTACGGCCGTAAACTCAAAAGGAATTGGCCTTGGGACCGTAAACTCCTCAAAGGAGTGTTTCTATGCCCTAAAACCTTCCAAGAATTAAACCACCAAGTTGGAATAATTATAGGGATCATTTAACACCTCAAAACAACTAAGGACATTAAGTCTTGGAGTTTACGGCCGTAAACTTAAGACTTTACAACCGTAAACTCCATGTGTGAAGATATATGGAGAGTAAACTCAAGTATAAGGTCCTTGGTAACTTTAAACCCCTTTAGCCTTGTCCACAACAACTTAGATGCAACCCTTAAAACTTATAACAACTATACAAGGTGTTTACATGTTCAAGAGTGTCCCAACTTAATCTATTAGTTATTATTTGGCTGATTAGATATATATATATATATATATATATATATATATATATATATATATATATATATATATATATATGTTCATTATATGATAACTAGGCTCGTACGTGTGAACAAGTCTCCGTTTGCCACCTAGCACAGTATTCGACACTTCAATCCATTCCACTCACCACATGTGAGTTCATAACCCTTAATTAATGTTTTAAACTACTTTTAAATGTTTTATGGGGGTATACAAGTAGAATTATGCTAGTTATTATATCAATCACATGTGATTAATAAGTAGAATTACACTAGTTATTATATCAATCACATGTGATTAATATGCATCATTCAAATGATTTACTACACATTAATCGTTTTACCAAACAGGTTCTTCAAATGATTTTCTTAAATGTTTTATATTTTTAAAAATCCTAATTAAACTGTTCATTACACACTGTATGTTCCTTTTCAAACCATTTTACTCCGATCCGTTTTACTCCAAGCTATTACCAAATCGTTTTACTTCAAACTATTTTATCAATTGACATCAAGTCGATCTTCTCTTAAGATAATAATTATGTTCAAAGGTTTTACAAAACTTATTTATGCTTTTATATTATAAATTGCATGCCTCTATATGTATAGTTATATTAGAAATGTTTAAAAGACTTAGGAAGGCTATCCACCCTATTTCCTTTTCGCGCTTGAGATGTGGTTTGGTGGGATATCGGGTACTCGTCCGAAGGTCGTTTAAATATTAGTTATATAACATATGTACATATGTAGTCATAAAGGCCCTTCCAGTTCATCCCATGCCCTAGGGTAGCAAGGGTATACATCCATGTCCATACGTACCAGTTAGATTACTAGTAAACTACCATATGGGTAGTTTAGGAAGATACTAGAATTATTACTAGAACACAATATCATACTATGAGTCAGTTCATTCATGAGTCAATACTTACTACTTTGAGAACATATACAACTATACTAGAGAAGAACATATACAACTATACTAGAGAAGAACATATACAACTATACTAGAGTAGAACATATACAACTATAATAGGAAGAGAACATATACAACAATACTAGAACGAGTACATTACTATACTTGCTAGGTAGAGAGCATGTACATTACAACTAGAACAATTCATTACATTACATATATATATATGAATACGTTAACAATTGTGATCCACTGTATCAGAGCATGCCTTAAATGTCATGGCCCGAGTTGTAGCCAGAATTCTCTTGGAGGGAGAGTGTGAGTTTGCGTATAGATCTATACTGGATTGGCTATGCTACACCTTGCTGCTAGCTACAGCCGGACCTGCAGGTCTGCGGGTGTCAAACGTCATTCCGTTTTACGACCATTCGTATGTCGTTGTTACCAGTCGATAGTATTGTACAATTAATCACATGATGCCTTAATATAAATCCGGTTTAAGGTAGTTAGTACAGTAGTAGTTCTTATAGCGCTACATTTTAGTACTACATTAATTTTCCCTGTACATATATTTAGTGATCATTTCACTTAAACACTTAATGTAAAAACTATATTTTGTTTATGATAGTTACACTTGGGAAAATTACACACTTTTACATGAAACGAACATTTAGAACAGTTAAGTCTTTGTAGAAAACTACATTGAGAATAGTTAGGTCTTGGTAGAAGACACACTTTACTTAAGAGTAGGAATCATAGGGATTTCTAGGGTTTTCAAACGTTTACAGTTGTTTTACAAACATTTTTACACTTACAGTTCATATACATTTTAACACTTACAAATTCTTACTTACAAATTAAGACACTAAAATACTTATGATCTCACCAGCTTTAAATCTGATACTCTCTTTCAAAATAACTTGTATCCTCACGTCAACCATAGACATATACCGATGCAAGGTTCAGGTAAGATGGTGCTCGATCAAGACGCATCGTTAATTTTGATTTATGCTTTAGTGTTTATCAAAATTTGACAGAACACACTTGTATAATAATTCTATTATTAATTCAATGGATGATGTTGTTGCTTGTTTACTACTTTACATTGTTGTGATATTGTACATGACGTCCTCCGCCCCAGAACATTTCCGCCGTTCTTGGTTTTGCAGTGTGACAGTTGTTCGAGAAGTTGCGTCTTCCATAGGCTGCCATGTTAGATCTGCCCGTGTTTGGCCTCATTTTGCTTAAAGTTGCAAGATTTACTAGTTTGTAGGTCCAGTTTAGGCAATAAGTCCATTGTTAAGTCATTCTCGAGCCTTAGGCCTTCTTTTTAGCATGCATGGACGTAAAGTGGGAAACTTTGCATGATTTTCCAGCCTTTGGATGCTAGACATCATTTTGAAGAAGGTCTGAGAGTTGGAATTCTTAGATTCGACAGAAACAACTTAACACATTAAGTTGTCGGATTTCTAGCTAACTCGACGAGTTCATTGTTGAACTCAGCAATTTCATAAGGTCTTTCCTAATCTTGGCAGTTCGTGAGGAAACACGGCTAGTTGAAGGACAACTTGGCAAGTTGGGTCAACTTGGGCTGTTTACTTGGAATTTTGACATATCTCTTTGGACAAGTTTTTCCCAAGAGTTGCATGACATAATCTGATTTATAATCAGGGGAATTATAGGCTTAGGATAAGGCCCATATAGGGTTGGGCCCAATTTGGAAAATTGGGCCATTAATGGGCCTTTATGGATTTAGTAGTTTCTAGTATTTTGGGCTTGAGTTATTAATGGGCCATCGGGATACAAAGTGTTTGGACTAGAATGAATGGTTAGGCTTTAAGGTAATGCCATGTATGGGGTTGGGCCCAATTTGGAAGATTGGGCCAATGGTTGATTTGTGGGCCTTTAGGCCTTTAAGATTGTAGTTGGGTTACAAATTTGGACAAGGCTAGGTTATGGGTAAAATGGTCCTTTTACCTCATGCATGGAGTTGTGGTTATGGATTGCAACTTAATTGTTAGTTTAGTGTTTTTTTTGTTATTAATAGTTCGAGGATCAGTCAACCTATAGCCTGGTGTTTTCTATAAGATTTAGTAGTGCGAGGTGAGTCGTCTCACTGTATTGATGGGTCTAAGGCACCATTTCTGGCCCATTACGTGTTATATGGTATGCTAGATGTCTTTGTGATACTTTTATGGAAAACCCCAAAAGAGACTGTGGCATTTGAGGTAAAGACTATAGGGGAGCCCATGACATAACTGATAAAGACCATTTGAGGGGAGGGGGGGGCATGACAGCTATATGTATGTGCATGATAATCTGTGATTGTATGCGGTATGGTATTTTGGCGAACTCACTAAACATTATGCTTATACTTTTTAGTTTATGTTTCATGTACTCTGGTTTTCAAATTGAAGGAATCAGGATGCTTACAGAGCACACACACCACATGTTTCCATTGTTAGTGAATTACTCTGATTTATCAACAATTTGCTAATTCTTAATTACATTGGTTTCATGGAAAAGACATGTATTAGCGATTTATTAATCTAAAAAAAATTATGTGATGATTTTTAGGTTGTTGCACTTTCCTTTATGTTATTTTAGCTAGTTTTGACTTTCATCTCTTCGCCTAACGGGTTTAAAAATAAATGATTTTACAAAAGCCATATCTCTCTCATATAGAACCCGTTATCTCGAGAAGTACTACGATTCTCCCTTTTATAGCTTTAGTTAAAACTCAACCAATCTCTATGTGTCGTTTCCACATTGAAATAATTATCTACGTGATTGATTTTTATTTTTTACAAAATCATAAATTCCTCCAATCAGAGTTGGATTTCTACAAATTTTATATCCTTGGAATCACATCAATGTGTACTTTTCTGAATCTATTAACCATTTTAAAATATGATATAACTTTTTGAACGCTTATTTTTACGCCTAAATGTCGATTTATTTCTAGATGTGACCGCATATCTTATTATATTTATTCATAAAAAAAATATTACAAGCTTTTATATTTTATCTGTCTCTACTACTTCCTAACGATGGACGGTGATGAGAATTTTCTCGGTTGTCACATTCACCCTCTGTTTTAGGAATTTCGTCTTGAAATCTATATTATAGTCGGGATTTCTGCAAACAAATGTGAGTACTTGTTCTTCAGTTGGTCCTCTTCTTACCATGTATATTCTGCTCCTCTCTTAGAGTTCCATCGTACCTTGAGTTTGGGAGTCCAACTCTGCTTGAGTCGCTTGACCTGTCTCTCCATAATTTTGATTGACTCTTCGACGATGTTCAGTTCAGGGTTGATTTGAATTTATTTAAGAGGAGTGATAAACATATCATTAGAGTGACACTTCCTAAGATTAGGGACGTTGAATACATCATGCACGTTATTGAGCTCTTGGGGTAATCTAAGTCGGTAGGCCACCGAACCAATCCGATCGAGGATTTCGAACGGCTGTATGTACCTAGGATTTAGCTTTACTCACTTTCTGAATCTTATAACTCCTTTCGAAGGAGAAATTAAGCATTACCTTATCTCTAACTTGGATAATCTAAAGGGTTTGTGTCTTATATCAGCATAACTCATTTGACATTCGCATGTCGCCCTCATGCATTTGTGGATTTAAACAATTTTCTCAAGGATCTAATGAATAATCATTGCATAGGTTCATAGGCTATTTATTGTAAATTTCTTGGCTAGTTGGGTATCTCCAAATTCCGTCCAACAAATAGGAGATCTATATTTCCAGCCACATAAAGCTTCAAAGGATGCATCTTCAATGCTTGTGTGATAGCTATTATTGTGCGAGAACTTGATCAAGCATTTGTATTGTCCTTTCTCTTTGGCCGTTGGTCTGGGGATGATAGGTTATACTCATATCTAGGCGAGTACCAAGGGATTTTGTGAAACTTTTCCAGAATCGGCAGGTAAATCTGCTCTCTTTTTCAGAGATAATAGATAATGGTACTCCTTGTAATCTGTAAGTATCTCTTAGATACGTCGTCATCAGCTTACGTATCTTATCTTTCTCTTTTATTGGTAGGAAGTGAGCATAGTTGGTTAATCTGTCGACAACTACCCATATAGTATCTTAACCACCAGCAGTCTTAGGCAATTTGGTTACAAAATCCATTACGATATGGTCCTACTTTCACATAGGTATATCTAGATGTTGCAACAATCCCGAGGGCCGTTGATGTTCTTCCTTGACCTTGGAACATGTTAGGCATATACTTACATAGGTCGAAATATCAGCCTTCATGTTCAACAACCAATAAAGAGTTTATAATTCCATATACATCTTGTCTGATCTGTGATGGATGGAGTATGTAGTCCTATGGGCCTCATCTAAAACTAGTTTCTTCTCATTTCCAGATTCAGATCCCTTATTCGGTTCACGAAGTATCTCGCTCCATTCTCCCTAATCTCTAGTTACTTTTCTATACCCATGAGGACTTCTGCCTCAATGTTATCTTCTATTAGAGCCATGAGATGAGCATTTCGTATCTGCGAGATTAGACTACACTTGATAGTCATCAAAAGTGCTTTGACCTTACGAGGCATAACCTGCTCTTAATGACTCAAGGCGTCGACTACAACGTTTGCCTTTCCTGGATGATAATGGATCTCACATTCGTAATCATTAAGTAATTCTAACTATATTCGTTGTCTCATGCTGAGTTCTATTTGGTCATAGATGTGTTGGGCACTCATGTGGTCTAGTTAAATTACACATTTCCTTTCATAAATATAATGTCGCTAGATCTTTTAAGAAAAAACTAAAACTCCTACCTCTAGGTCATCGGTGGTGTAGTTATTTTCATGCACCTTAAGTTTTCATGAGGCATAGGCTATGGCCTTCTCCCCTTGCATCAATGCACATCCCAATCCCCGATGCGAAGTGTTAGAAAACACAACCAAATCATCAATACCCTTTGGAAGGGATAGTAAAGGTACATTGCACAATATTTCTTTTTAACTTTTTGAAAGTTGTATCTTGTTTATCTTCTCAAAAACATTTTGCTTCTTTTTGGGTCGACGTTGTGGGGGGTTTGTCTATCTGAGAGAAGTCATTTATAAGTCTCCGGTAATAGCCTGCTAAGCCTAATAGTTGACGAACCTCAGTTGGTGTCTTCAGTGCTTCCTAGTTCTTTACACTGTCAATCTTTTAAGGATAAACATGAATTCCTTTACTAATTACTACATGTCCTATAAAGTGCACTTCACTAATCCAATATACGCTTTAGATAATTTTACATGCAAATTTTCTTTCCTTAATAGCTCTAGGATCACCTGAAGATGTTGCATATGCTCTTTCTTGGTTCGTGAATAAACATGAATGTCATCGATGAATACTAAAACAAATTTATCTAAGTGGGGCTTGCATAGTCGGTTCATGAGATCCATAAAAACAATTGGGGCATTGATCAGTGCAAAAGGGATGACTAAAAACTAAAAATGGTCGTATGGGTTTCTAAACATAGTAATTGAAATTTCTTCATCCATTACTCAAATTTGATGATATCCAGATCTCATGTCGATCTTAGAGAAATAACTTGATCCTTGCATTTGATTGAAGAGATCATCAATTCGGGGAAGTGGATATCAATTTTTTATGGGTAAATTATTTAATTTCTTATAGTCAATGCATATCCGGAAAGATCCATCTTTCTTCTTGACAAATGGAACGGGTGGTCACCAAGGTGAGAAGCTTGGTCTGATGAAACCCTTGTCAAGATGTTCCCATAGCCGGTTGGAGAGCTCATGCATCTCCGATGGTGCCAATCGATAAGGAGACTTTGCTACTAGGTCAATTCATGTATCCTTCTCTTATTATCTTCCCTAACAACAATGTGGGCTAGGAATGCATAACACTTTATCTACAGGTATTTTATGGCCTTCATGCAGGAAATAATCTTAAGGTTTTTACTAACTTTAGATCTATAGACGATTAAGAATTCTCCACTTGATAAGGGTAGATGCAATGCTTTCTCAAAGTGTAAGACTTTAACGTGGTTAAAGGATAGCCAATCCATGTCGATGATGACGTCAAAGCTTTCATCGACCATACACATGATATTGACGAGAATTTTACGGATTTAACATTAATATACAATTCTTCACTACTTCCTGGGTGTTGCCGACTTGACAATTAGCCATTTCTACTCTATAGGATTCCCTAAGTTTACTAGATGGATGCTTAATAACTTCCTAAACTCGAGAGTAATATAAATTTTATTGGAACCAGTATCAAAAGTACATTTGCATGTAAGCCATTGATTAGAAATGTACCCGAAACTACCTCTGGATCCTAGACGATCTCCTTAGCCCCTATTACAAACTCTTGATCTCTAATATGTTCTCCATGTCGTTTCAATTTTGGACCATTTTTCCTGATATGCCTAGCCTCGTTGTACTCAAACAATTGGTATACATCCGACAGACTCTGATATGATGATACTCACACTGATTACACTTCAGACTACATCCTATGGTAGTCCTTGTTAGGTTTGTTGTAACAGCATATTCCTAAACCACTTCGTGTCTCTTCTTCGATGGTTGTTTAGCCCTTCCTTTGGAGACTTTTCCAAACTCCCATTTTTTACCCTTCGCCTTTGGGAGATCATCCTTTTGGACCATTATGCCATAACATATCTCTTGATTAATCTGGTGGAAGGCAAGTCTCTTAGAACTTTCATACATGGTTGGCTTTGAGGTGGTAACTAAAATTTGAAAGGGCTGGGGCAGACCTTAAATGTATCTATCCACATACTTCTATTCCGGAGTGACCTAACTATGTTGGTGAGATCGTTAAAACAGTTTGTGTAAGAAACAATATCAGCTTCCTTAATCATCAAATTCCACAATTCTTTCTCCAACTTCTGCATTTCTTCAAGACACAATATTCTTTAATCATTAGCTGCTTCAGCTCGCACCAAGCCATGGCATTCACAACACTAACGCCCCTGGTTTTTATATAAGTAGTCCACCACCCCTTAAACAGTAAACTCTGAACAAAAATCAAACAATAAACGAAAGTGAGTAAAACACTCAAAAGGTATACCAACTAATCGCTAGTTAATCTAACAATCGAAAGTAAGGTTAAGCACATTTCCATGTCAAAATCAAGAAAAGTATGTAGAATGTTGAACATAAAATAATTCCATCATCCCAATCCATTCAAAATCCTTAAAAATGATTTTTCATCCAAAGGTTTTGTGAAAATATCACAAAGCGGATCAGTTGATTTAACAAAATGGTGTAACCTCCCAAAAATATCTAGTAAAATTTCCATTTTTTTAAATAAGTTAAAGCACTTTAAATCATTGTTCCAAAATATGATCAGACTTAATGTATTCTCAAAACATTATAGTAATTTGTAAACATTGAGTGCAAAATAAAACTCTAGCGGATGCAGTGCAATCAAGATAGGCTCTTGCTTTTGAAAACGAAGTACCTGAAGCCATAAACATAAACTGTAAGCACAAAGCTTAGTGAGTTACCCCTAAGTGCCACGTAAAATACACATATACATATAACAACATGCGGCTGTGTGAAGTCCACATCAACCGCCGAGTCTATATCAACCCTCAGGTCCATATCAACCCCGAGTCTGTAATGACTCTATTTAATAGCACGTAGCTATGTTATGTCTATATCAACCCCACATACATAAAACATACAACCATATCAGTAAGCGTCACAAAGACAACACGTACATAAAAACATATTAGTAACTGTCACAAAGACCACTACTATCGTACAAAAATAATCCAGTGGGCCGACATTGGTGCCTTCGACCCATAAGTAGTGTGAGAATACTCACCTCAATCCAAGATAACCGAAACACACATGCGTTGCTGCCATCGGGTTGCTCAAACTGACCACATCCAAATTATCCTTAATTAATAGTTAGGATAATTCCCCATACATCAAGTTCTAATTCATATATCCTCATAACAATCGGTAAAAGACTATATTATCCTTCCTTTACTTGGCCCAACAAAGCTAGGCCCAAACCCAAAACGACTCAACGCCTAACAATGGCTAAAAAGCCACTCATGTGCGTACAAAATCTTGAAAATAAATTGTTGAGACTAACCATATTTCTAGGTCAAATCGATGAGTTGGAGGGACCAACTCGTCGTGTTGAAGATGGATGGATCGTGAGGATTAATCAACCAAATCGACGAGTTGGGGAGCATAACTAGGCTAGTTGGCAGCTAGGAAAGGAAACCCTAATTTTTAGGGTCTTGGACCCTATTTAAAGGCCTTAAGTCCTTTTTCTTGCCTCTTTATCAGCCTCCATTGTTGTCCAAACCCTAAACCAAGTTGTAGCCTCCATTGTCATGTTTTGAACCTTGGAAGGAAGTTTGATGTTCATTTTGTGCATTGTGAAGGAATTAGAAGATCTTGGCATTTCTATCTTAGAGAAGGAAGTCTTGTATCCTTAATATATCCATTTCTTGCAGTCATTTTAAGCTATCAAGTTCATACCTTGACTTTTAGAAGATTATATCTCCTTATTTTGCGTTTTGTTGTGTTTTGGCCTCTTTTTGGGGATGATGATGGAGTAAAGTCTGTTGAGAGAAAAACTTTTGAGAAACACTTGAACAAATGTTAGTAAAAGGTAATAGTTGCGGAATAAGTTAATCTTAAAGGATCAAGTTAGATCAATAATAACAAGTTAGAAGTGTTAGATAGATAGTTCTTGAAATGTAAATAACAACAAGTTATATCTGGTAAACATCAAACTGATTCAGAACAAGGTTTGCAGTCAAATACGAGTTAGTAAATATGAACAATTTAAGATGAAGAGGATCTCAGATATTAGATAAATGGAGATATGAGAGAATGATCTTTGTATTTCAGTATTCGATCAAAAGATCGTGAAAGTGTTACAATTACATAAACAAGGGAGTCTCTATTTATAGAGTCCCAAAAAGTTACTTCTGAAATAAACAACAAATATTCTACTGACATAAGTAACCTTGCAAGGTTCCTTGGATATAGCTAAGCTAACACACTAAGTCAGTTAATGTAACCAAAAGGTCTTCATCATACTTCACTACGTTAGTGGTTGCGATTCACTATGGTTCAAAAAACAGCTTCTTCAACTTCGGTAGACAAACTTCAGTTTTGGTAGAAAGTCCAATTGTTGTAGGCAAAACACGAGTGCAAATCATTAAGTTTAAGAGGGTCACTTTTTGTATTAATAATTTCCACCAAATTGACATCTTCAACGTTCTTCCTCACTTGTTGCGTTTAAGGAATTTGATAACGATCCACAAAAACTTCCTTACTTCACCTAGCCACTGGATTGTTTGGGTGATTTCAAACTTCACATCCGCAGTTGTATTCTTAGATCTATGAACCGAAGGCAAGGTGGTATCCAGTTGCTTCTTGGTCAACCGGTGCATTGTGGTTATTGAAATGAAGTACTTGAGATAATTGTTGGCTTTCTTGTATACAACTCCTAACTCTGAATAATTTGGTACTACGAGTGACATGTCTTGATAACCTTATGTAAAGCTTGGTTCAGGCTCAAAGTATGGAAAGTTGAACTTCATGGCCAGGAAAGCGTGAATTTTGGCATCAATTTTCCTAAAATCGCACACTAATGCCTTGAGAAATTCACAAGATTTTTCACACGCAATCATCATCTTCGGACGTTTTTCAGCTTTGATATGAAAAACTCTTGAAATCAGAAACACTTCTTCTGGCTACATGTTGGGGAAATCAGCATACGTTCAAATGTAATCATCTCCTCTCCTAGCGAGGGTATGCTGCACAAAACCAGTTCTCATAAACTTCCACATTTTGTAATTCCAAACCCCTTCTGGTCTGTCTTTGGACCAGATCTTTTCAAAGTCAGTACCATGCTTGGCATGAAACTGATTTATGTGTTCGAATTCAAGGGGGGAGTCTTTGATCATCTGGAAGGCCAAGATCAAAAGGCTCAAAAATAAGGAAAAACTTGGAGTTGGGAGAGATTGCAATGTCCTAATATCTATAACAAGGAGGATCAACATAAGTTAGGATCGGTCTATAATCATCATCAAGAAGCCTTCGGATAGGATTTACCCAACAATTTATTAAAGACTCATCCATGGTTGTATCAAATTCATGTGCCCTACATATTTGTTCAGTAAACTTCCCGGCCATCCAATCGCGTTTTTTAAGAGTGGTCGGTGAGTCATTTTTATGATCTGAGGACATTGAGGGCTCCAGATTTCTAATTTTTGGAGGAGTCTGATGTGGAGATTGATGATGATCTTGTTGCAGTGGAGGTTGTTGTGGAGATGGTTGCAGAGTTGGAGGTTTGTCTTATTCTTTAGAAGGAGTCTGTTGGATTCTTGGAAGAGTTTGATGAATTCAAGGAGTCTTGGGATGAGAGGGACCTTGTTAATGATGGAAAAGCGGAGGAGTCTCACTTCCCCCTTTTTAGGAAATAACAATTTGTTGCTCCTCAAACCATTGTTTTAGTCCATCAATTTTTTAGAAAATATCATTAATTTGAGACTCCATTTGTTCACAAAGCTATTGGTTGCTGGGGATTTCTTTGTTGAAAAGTAATTGATAGTTCTCCTTGGTAAGCCGCATGATCTCATCAACACTTGGGTTGGAAGTTAAAGACCTCCGTAAGCCGTTGATGGTGGTTTGTAGGACTGCAAGATTGGATTCTTAAGTATTGTAATTTTCTTTGACCAACTTGTTGGAGTGAATGGATATTTTTTCAAGGGAAACTTTAAACTCATCCTTTAGTGCCATAATCTCCTTGATGAGATTTTCCACAGTGGAGAGGAACTCCTTGTGATCAGTAGTGCGGTGATTATCCAAGTCTCTGATTCCCATTTCAATTTTGAGGCTTAGTCTTTGAGCAAGCCTCCTTTCCCTTGTCTCAAGAGTTTCCACGCGTTCCACTAGGGATTGCAGTGTAGGAACTTCGGTATTCAATGGTTCTTTAGTTGTGACTGCGGCCAAGATCTGATCAACTTTGTCCTGGAGACTGAGAAACTCCCATCATGATACTGCAATCTTCTTCTTTTTCATCGCATTTGGTTTTGAGGTGGAGTGTTGGGATCCACTCGAATCTTCATCTTTAAACACCATCATAAATTCTTCTGAGAGAGGAGGATTTTGAACATCTTGCAAATCAATGTCATTGAGTCTGAACATTGGGCCTGAGCTTATCTCAATTACGGTTTCGCCGTCATCTGAATCATGTACTTCTTCATTTTAAGGGGGCTTTGACCGGCCAACACCTCCTACCATGACTTGGGCTTGATGAACGGTTTCTTCCATCTAGGACATCCATTGCTTAATCTTCAAGATGTCATGGATTGTTTTTACGTTGCCGAAGGTGTTTGCCCAATATTTTGCAACAGTCTGAAGATCCTTGTCTTTTTGTTGTTGTTGTTGGCCTTATTGTGCTTTCCTTGCTTGAATAACCATTTAAGCGCTTCAAATTTCTTGAGTCCGGACTTGGTATATGGACGGTATCGAGTCCAGGAGTCATTGATGTTGTATCCGTCAAATTCTTGTCGTGCTGAGGCGTCCCTCGGCTTCGTGGTTCCTTACACAATTGTGCTCCCAACGCCTAGATCACTTATAAGTAATGGTGGTGGACTAGGATTTCCTAAGATTTCTCTGTCTCCTTGACCTAAAGTCAAGTCTGGCCTCGACTCAGCTTTGGCTAGGGCGGAAGAACTGCCATGCAGTGCAACAAGTGTTTGAAGTGTTTGTGTGACACGAATAAGAATGGAATTCAAGGCCTCAGGATCTAAATAGTGCGAGTTTGATGCCCTGGAGATCTTAGGGCGACTCGAACCAATAGGATCCACCTGGGATCCGACTGCGGTGTGTATCCATGATGAGATTAAACAGATACACTTATTGTAGCTGAGTGGTAAGATTGGATGTGAACGGGTAAGCCTGCGGTGGCTCCAATGACTACCGGAGTCTTTTGAGAAACTGTGGTATGCGTCATTGTTCGCATCTACCTTTGACCGGGGGGTAAGTTTGAGTTTCTTTTTTCTGAAGACGTTTCTAGATCTTGAAGTCTCATGAGGAGTGTTGTCTAAAACATTTACTAGATGATCTTGAGTCTTAGAAGGAGAGTAATGAACCATAGCACATGATTCTACCATTTTGGACTTGCGTTTATTGGACGGAGTAACTCCCTTTTTCACTCTGTTCATGGGGGTCTTCCTGGAACTAACAAGAGACTTAACTCTTATGGGTTTGGGTTGGGCAGATTGGTCTGCGGTAGGTGGGACATGAGTTGCGGCAGGAGTTGTAGTAGAATAAGGAATCTATGTTGTGGTAGGGGCTGCGGTAGGTTGACTTGGTATGGGCGGGGAAGAGTGGGATAGGGCAATACCACTCGTAGCCATAATATGGTCATCTACCTCATGTTTTGTGAGTCCAATAAATGTACATTGGAAAACATCTAAGAGATCCAAAAATAGTTTGATCTTTTGACGCTGTGTACCTTTTCAGATCGCAAGTCGAAAAAAGATTTGTGTCTTTTCCTATATCTAGCTTGGCCTCCTTGAGAAAGTCAAGAATGTAAAGCGACCAAAAACGACCAAACCTAAGCTCAATTGCATCTACTCTTGGAGCCTCCTTGGGCATGTATTGGAAAAAGTCGTCCCACAAGATTTGACAAGAGTTCATGGCATTCCCTGTGTAGATACTCCAGATGAGTTCCAGGAGCTTAATTCCCATGTTATTAGTTCCACCTGTTCTTCTGGAAAGACTTCTGATGATGAAATGGCATACAAACTGCCAAACTGTAAGAAGCTGGTTCTTCTTTAATTCGCCACTTCCTTTAAGTCTCTTCTGGTAACCCATTTGGTACACGGTACATACCACATCATTTGGGCTTGGGGAGTAAAATTTCGTTGAAGGAAGAAGCCTATGATTGATTAAATGCAGAAAATTCTCTTTTGTAAGAACCACCAGTGAGTCATCTACTAGATTGAGATGAACTTCTTGTAGATTGTGGTTGGGTCAAAAAGAAGAGAAAAAAAAATTGAAGAGAACCGCCATTGGAACAACTTTAGTGAAAGCATTAAATGCGTCATACAATGGGTGTTTTGGGAGAATCTTGATCATCAACCTTATTGTTTCATTGTATGAAGGATGATCTTTGAAAATGCCCTGAAGTTGCTGGATGCGAAGGATGGAGTTTGATCCTTGATGGTGTATTCATAACCAGTTGAGCGAGCAGAGCAAGAAGCTTTTGATTGCTTCTTTTAAGCACCAGACTTCACCATTTTTTCTAAAAACGTTTTTCGAGAACTTACAGTAAAGGGTTTTAGCAAGAAGGTCAAGAAGAAGAATATCGTCTTAAGGATTCAGATAGCATAAAAGTTATCTTGGGAAGAATTAGGGGTTTTTATACCTGCGGATTTCAAAAATTAATGTAATTAATTTAATTACATCTATTAAAATTAAAAACCTTTGGGTTTTTACCATTATCAGCTACAATTAAAATAAATCAAAAATAAAATGTTTCCGGGAAAAGAGGAGCATTTATTGTATTAACAGTACCATTATATCACGCCACTTGAACATGGGGTTGAGAGTCATTGTATCCATTGTGAAAAATGGGGAAGTGGAAATAGATTTCACATCCAATGGCTGGGTGATATGACTCGTTAAGGAAAAGATTTATTAAACGATTTTGTTTATGGGAAAAACGATTCATTTGTTTTTATCCGAAAAAGAAACCTGTCGAAGGAAGGTTATTTGAAAGAGGATTGAAACTATCATGTGCGACAAAATGAATGTTTGAAAGACTGTTTTCTTATTAAATTCCATTGAATAGCACACAATGTTATTCACAGTGTTTATGAAGTTATGACTGCCGGATTATTTATTGCAACTGTGGTAGGATTCAGACGACTTTGGTAGAGAGTAGTATATTTGCGCTAGTATCAGTTGTAAGAACACTTGATCATGAAGCTTAGAAATAAAGGAAATAAAAGACCTAAAGAATATATTGATCATATGTGATTGCGGTGTAATAGGTATATAGAAAATATATATGAGGAATATATCATTATAGAACCACAATGCAGAGAGTGCTTCAAGAGTTTTCTATTTTTGAAAAGAAAAGAAGCAATTCCTTTACACTTGGAAACCAGATGTGGTCTGTAGTAGCTATCAATTCAAGAAGAATTGAGGGTTTGGATTCATCATTCCTAGCATTTCCAAAAAGCCATTTAATTTTGTAGCGTCATGTGCCTTAGTAAAAACACGAGCTATTTCTTTGTGAATGGGCACAAAAATAAGTTTGATGTTACCTTTGTGGATGTGATCTTTGATGAAGTAGTACCATAGTTCAATGTGCTTTGTCATAGAGTGGTGAATAGGATCATGAGAAACTACTATAGCACTCTCTAAATCACAGTAAAAATGTACCCTCAGCATTCTTTAATCGTAGTTCGTGAGTTGAGTTTTCATCCAAAGAACTTGGGAACAGTAGCTCGCTGCAGCCACTTATTTTGCCTCTATGGTAGACAAAGAAACACAGTTTTGCTTCCTTGAAGATCTGTTGACTAGTCTTTCTCTTAAGAATTGACATCCACGCGTATTACTTTTACGATCTAATCTGCATCCTGCACTATCCGCATCTGTGAGCGCTTGAAGGTTGAAGTCATTTCACGCAGGCTACTAGAGGCCTAATGATTTATTTCCCTTTATATATATGAGAATTTAATTGACTTTGGTCAAGTGAGATACTTTAGGGTCAGCTTGCTATCGAGCACATAAGCCTGTAGCAAAGACAATATCCGGTCGACTTTTGGTGAGGTACATAAAGGACCCAATCATTCCTCGGTAGGTTTTATGGTCAACTGAATCTCCGGTAGGATCAGCTGAAATCTCATATTTGAAGGCCGTCGGGACCTTGGCTGAGGAGCATTCGTCCATTGAAAATTTCTTCAGTAGCTCAGTGGTATATTTTTTGATGAATGAATATACCTTGAGGGACTAGTTTCACTTGAAGTCCTAGAAAGAGTTGATATCTCTATTCATGCTCATTTGAAATTTACTTGTCATGATCTTTGCAAAATCATTCACCATACCCTGATCTATTGATCCAAAGATGATATCATCCACATATATTTAGACGAGCATCAAGTGATAACCATTTTCCCTTCTAAACAATGTGGGATCAATCACACCTCTTTTGTACCCATATGTGACAAGAAACTCAGAAAGAGTCTCATACCATGCCCTTGGTGCTTGATTCAGACCGTATACCGCTTTCTCCAGCTTGTAGCAATGGTTTGGAAATTCTATACTCTCAAATCCTGGAGGTTGTTGCAGGTAAACATATTCCTTCAATTCTCCATTCAGAAAGGCATGTTTTACATCCATTTGATGCACTTTGATGTTCTTGTGTGTAGAATATGCTAAGAAAATATGTGTTCCTTAGCTAGAATCCATCAAGTTGACTATGCTAAGAAAATATGTTCTTGTGTGCTGAATATGCTAAGAAAATATGTTACGAGGGCATATGTTTCATCGTAGTCAACACTATCAAGTTGACTGTACTCCTCAACAACTAGCCAGTCTTTGTTTCTCACCACCACACTAGACTCATCAAGCTTCTTTTTATATACCCATCTTGTGCCGAAGATTGTATGGCCTTTTGGATTCGGTACTAGTTTCCATACTTTATTTTTCTTAAACTCTACTAACTCATCTTGCATTGGAGTGATTCGGTCGGGCTCCATGAGTGCTTCTTTTATGGTTTGAGGCTTGACTGTGGACATGAAAGTAGCATAATGGAAATGGTCAGTTAAATCAATAAAGGATCGGGTTTGGATACATGTGCATGGGTTTTCAATGATTTGACCTGGTGGGTGATCCTTGATTTGACCTGGTGGGTGATCCTTCGTCCAAATGTGAAGACAAGGTTGTTGGTGATCTGCAGATGTTGTTGAGGGAACATCTTCAACGTCAGAGGACTCTACGGTTGGAGAAGGTGGTTTCCCCTCGACATGGGAGCAGCCAACAGATGTATCTTGGATTGTTGAATGGTAGTTGTTGAAGGAGGTTCCACCTGAATTGAGGATGGAGTTCCCTTTGAATCAAAGATGGTTCCCCCATGAACCAAAGACATCAGTTCCCCTGGAACGATGAATGATTGATAACCCTTGAATCTAATCTTGTGTCGATGATCTCAACTTCATTATCCTTAGAGTCTGAAGAATCATTTCATTGGACAGTGACACTGCAGGTAGAAACAGGAGCTGCATCTTCTAGTATTGGAACCTCAATGGTTGTCATTTGATCCAGAGTTGAAGTTTCCCCTCAACCGGCAAGAAGGAAGTATCGAGTGAAAAATCTTCAAAAAAGGTTGGACCAGATACCTCAACATGTTGTTGGGCTACAGGACACACCGGGATTTCGGAGAGATGAGCTGACTCTGCGGGATCAAATAGATCATCATAGTTGATTTCAACTATGATGAAAGGACTCGAAGAGGCTAGGATATCACTTTTCAGGACAACTTTTGTTTCAGTTGACGGAGTAGTGTTGCGGACATAATACTCATCAAATTTGAAATCGAAGCTTTCAACTATCAGTCTTGTACGTCTAATGACAACCGTGTCGGCCACCTTATTAGTTGTATAGACAAGAAAAATGCCTTCATCTAGTTTTGGTACAAATTTGTTAACATGATCCCTATTGTTGATCACAAAACATATGCATCCAAAAATATGGAAGACTTAGACATTGGGTTTGTGATTGCTAAGACCCTCATACGAAGTCTTGTTAAGATGTTTGGAAATGATGCTTTGGTTTTGAACAAAACATGAAGTTACCACTGCTTCAGACCAGAGGTAGGGAGGAAGGTTGGCAAATTTCAACATCGATGTAGCTTCTTTGACCAATGTGCGGTTTCTTTGCTATACTACTCTATTTTGTTGCGGTGTATAAGGAGCTCAAAAGTTGTGACTGATGCCCTTGGAAACCAAGAAAGTATTCAAGAGTTGATTCGTGAATTTGGTTCCATTGTCACTTCTTATCCTTCTTACTGGTAGGTTGATTTGGATCTCTATTTCTCTTATGAAGTATATCATGACTTGCAGTGTTTCAGATTTGAGTCTCACGAAGAAGACCCAAGTGAACCGAGTGAAATCTTCAACTATAACTAGAATGTATTTCTTTTGATGAAGACTGGGTATGGTAGATGGACCGTAGAGATCAATATGAAGTAGCTCTAAAGGTTCAACAATTGAACAATATATGATCAGAGGATAACTTTCCTTGGTTTGTTTTTCACACTCACAAGCTTGGCCCAACGTATCGTTACTATACTTTAAGATTGGAAGACCACAGACTACTTCTTTTGTGACATGTTTGTTGATGTATCTGAAGTTTTGATGAGCTAGCTTCAAGTGCCATAACGAACTAACTTCAGATAGTACTTTTAACAGAAAATACAACTATAGTTAGCTAATGATCAATGAGACATCCAAAGGGTACATTGTTGCTACCGCTTTGGAATTGATCAAGCAGGTGTTTATGTCATTTGTCATTATGTAGCAATATTCACTATCAAATTCAACCCAATGACCAGCTTTGCATAGTTGGCCCACGCTGATCAAGTTATGGTTGAGGCCTTCTACGTAAGTGACCTTTTGAATTCAGAAACTTCCCATCGTCAACACACCGTAGCCTCTAATGATTCCATTTGCATTGTTTTTGAACATGACGTGTCTAGCATTACAGATAGTCCTGAAGTCGCAAAGGTATTATAACTTTCCGATCATGTACGAGGAACAGACACTATCAATTAACCACTCCTCTTCTTCTTCCTCCTTGTAGATTACCTGAAAATTAAACGGTTAGTTTGGGCACCCAAACAAGTTTGGAGCCCAATGACACATGTGAAACTGTCATACTGGATGCATGCACATGGGTTTTAGGAACAGGTTGCATGTTAGTTTTTAAACCTAGTCCTGGTTGTTTCACAAATTTTGGAAAGTTATGAGGGGGGATTGGACGAGACGTTTTTAGCAGATAAAATCCAAAGGAGATATTTTTCTCGTTTATCCAGACATTGTACTTGGTCAACGGTCCGAAGGGTGAGGTTGGAGATTTGTGACCGGTCCGTAAGTGGGACCTGGTTATAGTGCCCTTGGGATTTGAAAAGGCTTTGGCACATGAATTACTTCTAGGTTTTGACCTGACGATAGATTGATGTGATTTTAAAAGTTCAGGACTTGGTAAAATGCCTATACACTTTGGATCATTTAAGGAATATTTTTGAAAAAACGTTGAATTTCTTTTGGAATTTTTGCAGGAGTGTTGGAAAAGGTTGTTGTCATTGTACATTCCTTTTTGTTTGATCCTTTGACTATTGTATTTTTTGAAAGATTTTTGGTAGTAGTGGTTTTTTTGAAGCTCTTTAGATTTGAAAACTTGTCTTGTTTGAAAGTTTTGTTTTTGACATCAGTATCCTGCTTTTTAGCTTGGGACTTGAGCTCTTCATTGAAAGCCAGTTTTGACTGAGTGGTTGGAGAACCGCAATCAGAAATATTTAGTGGAAGTGGGAGACGACTGAGTGGTTGGAGAACCGAAATCAGGCACTTGCCCACGAATGTAGCGATCTGGGTAATAGTCGATCGATTGAAAAAATCCGCTCACTTCTTACCAATCAAAGAAACTTTCAAAATAGAAAGACTCACACAAAGCTACATTCAAGAGATAGTTCGACTGCATAGTGTGCCTGTGTCCAATATCTCCGATCGAGATAGCAGGTTCACCTCGAGATTCTGGAAGTTGTTGCAGAAAGCTCTTGGAACTAAGCTAGACATGAGTACAGCTTACCATCCCCAAACGGACGGGTAGAGTGAGAGAACCATACAAACTTTAGAAGACATGTTAAGAGAATGTCTCATCGATTTCGGTAAGTCATGGGACATCCATTTACCCTTGGTTGAATTCTCCTACAACAACAGCTACCACACCAGTATCAAGGTTGCGCCCTTTGAAGCCCTATACGGCTGTAAGTGCAGATCCCCTCTGTGTTGGGCTGAGGTAGGCAACACGCAGCTAGCCAAGGGACAAGTCCCCGACAACACTCTCACAGGCACATAGATCATTCGTGAAACTACTGAAAAAGATCGTACAAATCCAGGAATGAATTAAAGCCTCACGAGATAGACAAAAGGGCTACGCCGATAAACGAAGAAACCCATTGGAGTTCTAGGTGGGAGACCAAGTTCTACTGAAGGTCTTGCCCTAGAAAGGCATGATATGCTTTGGAAGGCATGGAAAGCTAAATCCGAGGTGCATAGGACCTTTCGAGATCCTCGCTAGGATCGGTCTCGTGGCATACAAACTGCATTTACCTCAAGAACTTAGTAACATACATCCTGTCTTGCACGTCTCAAACCTTAAAAGGTACATATCTGACGAGGCTCTTACGATTCCCCTCAATGAGATTGAAATCAACGAGAATGTTAACTTTGTGGAAGAGCCAATCAAAATCATGGACCAGGACGTCAAGCGAACAAAGCAAAGTCGCATCCCGATAGTTAAGGTTCACTAGAATGCCAAGTGGGGACCTGAATTCACTAGGGAGCACGAGGATTCAATGAAACAGAAGCTGTAAGGTCGAACCTTATAATATGATGATGTTTGAAACTGATCCATCAGCATCAGCATCAGCGTCAGCATCAACATCAGCATAAAAGTTGTTCAGTATATATATTGTCTTATATGTAATAGATTTAGTATTTATCTTGTTTCCATAGTTATCATATATTAGTTAGCTGGAACATTCCTGATTTGTAGGGATTGTCTATAATAGTTCTATATAATCTTTTGTACGGGTTTGTGAAGGGGTCGTCTTTCACAAAACCCTAATAGCCGCTTTGTGCGAACAATAATCTCTTTGTGAGATTATCATTCTTAGTGAAAGCTCTTTGTGATATTTCGTTGTTCTGTTCTTATTATTAGTAATTGTTTGATAAATCGATTGATCTAAGGTCCTTTCAATTGGTATCAGAGCAGGTTTCTTTTATCAAACAAATGGCTTCATCTTCTTCTTCTTCAAACTCATCAAATCATCCTTCTGCTAAAATTCCTCCATTTGATGAAATAAATTATGCTATGTGGAAAATAAAGGTTCTATATGCTTTAGAGTCGGTAGACGAAGACATGTTGGACATCATCGAAAAGGGTCCATATGTTCCGATGTAGCAGCCCCTGAAAAACAACGCTCCTGATGGTGCCATGAAGAAAACACCTATAGAAAACTGGACGGCAGATGACAAAAGAAAGAATGGTCTAGATGTTCGTGCTCGGGCTACAATCAACTATGTTTTGCCATACAATATCTTTGGGCTGGTTTAGAATTGCATCTCAGCAAAAGAGATGATGGATATGCTGACTGTATCTTTTGAAGGCACTGAAGAAGTCAAGGCTACTCAAATAAATGACCTAAACAGAAGGTATGAAGATTTCTTTGCAAAGAAAAGTGAAACCTTGACTCAAACCTTTACCAGGTTTAATACTCTTGTTAATGATCTGCGGAGACTAGATCAGTTGAAGCATCAAACTGTTCTAGTGCATAAGTATTTGTATTCTCTGGGTGCAGGTTGGGAGAACTATGTTGATGTGCTGAAAAATAGTGAGAAGATCAATACAATGGACTTACAAAGTCTCTATATAAACCTACGATACTATGAGGAATCCAAGCTTCAGAGAACGGAGCTGATGAAAGATTCTCAGTGTGAGTCATCAGTAGCTTTATTCTCAAACAAAAAGCAAGTGTCAGAGTCAGACACTGAAAACCATTCAGACACTTTTTCTTCTAAAAGTGACACTGATGATCTCGAAAAGGTTGTGGCTACTACGGCTTTGATTGTGAAGACTTTTGAGAAATCAGGCCGAAATTTCTCAAAGTTTCAGAAGAAGATGGGTGGGAAATCTTCGAAATGATCAGACGCTGATAAAAAGCATGGTACTGATAGGAAAGGGAAAGCTCAGTGCTTTACCTGTGGGAGCACTGATCATTTTGCAAAAGAATGCAAACAAAGAACCCAAAGCTCGGATGAATACTGGAAGCACAAGTACAACAAGATGGTTGAGAAACTGAAAGCAGAGAACTTGGAACATAAAGTTCCTGTCGCTGAAGAAGAAAAATGGAAGACTGATGAGGAGTCATCAGATGATGAAGTTAAGTGTCTGATGGTCAAGATAGAAGACACTAATGAATGTAATGTCAGCAACAGTTCATTTGATGCTGATATGTCTGATGCAATGGAAAACTCCAGGAAGCACAACACTGATTCTCCTTCAATGTACCAGGTTCAAAACTTTGTTTCATATTCAATGAATGAAAAAATCAAAATGTTTGAGTATTTGGGTGTTCTTAATTCTAAGAAGAATCAAACCATAAGAGACATGCAAAATCAAATTGATCTTCTTAAAACTGAACTATCCTTAAAAATTAACATTAATGACACTACTCAGGAAAAACTAAGAGTTACTAGCTTATCAAATTCCTCACTATCTGCTGAAATTGATAAAGTTAAAGACCTCTTGAACAAAGAACAAACTGTTTTAAAACTTTGGGCTAAATCTCACAAAAATGCTAATTATGTTATCTCTGCTCAAATACCTCACTCATGTGAGAAAATCCTTGGGGGAAATTTGCTGAAGCAAAAAAGGTTTTTAAATCTCAAGAAAAGGAATCTGAATTTTATTCCATAAATGAATTAAAAGATAGTTTCAAAAACACATTTATCAGCAACACCTTTATTAATCAGAGTCTCGTTGATGAACACTGTGTTACTGACTCTAATGGTGTTACTGAGTGTAATATTGAAATTACTGGAATTGATCCTACTTCTTATCCTACACATCTTGTGAGACCAACTCCTCTCACTGAAAATATTATCCCATGTCCTATCTCAAACGGAGTATTTCATGCTGTTCATGAACAACTTGAACAATATCCTGATTACAGTGTTTCAGTACATAAGTCTAAATCTGATACTGATGTCAGCTCCTCATCGATCACTGATTGTAATTCTTCTGACACTGAATTCTTTTGTAATTCAATGTTAAATAAAAGGACTCAAAGTTCACTTGGAGAATCTTTCAAATATAAATGTGTTAAATCTAGAAATGTGTTCAAGACATATGACAGGATCCAAGTCTCTCAGCACTGCAGGGTCAGGAGCATCTTTGGTAATTAGATAGTGGTTGCTCAAGACATATGACAGGATCCAAGTCTCTCCTGGAACACTATGTCAAGAAAACTGGTCCTGCAGTAACATACGGAGACAATGGAAAGGGGTTCACTAAAGGATATGGAAATATCAAGTGCAATAACGTGGTTTTTCAGAACGTTTCATATGTAAAGAGTCTCAAACACAATCTTATCTCAATCAGCCAATTGTGTGATGATGATTATGAAGTTCACTTTACAAAGAAGGAAGGAAGAGTTGTCAACACTGACAAGAACATCGTACTTTCAGCAAATAGAAAAGATGATATATATGTTCTTGATATGTTCTTAAGTGACAAGGCGCTGATGCAATGTTTCTTTACAAAGTCTCAAACCAATCTCTGCTGGATTTGGCACAAAAGGTTCTCTTATTTGAACTTTAAGAATCTGTCCAAATTATCCAATCAATATCTAGTTAGAGGTCTCCCAAAATTCAGCGTTGTCAAAGACAAGATGTGTTCAGCGTGTGAACAAGGGAAACAAACCAAGTCATCATTCAAACCCAAGTCATGTTCTAGCATATCTGTTCCTCTTCATTTACTATACATGGACTTGTTTGGACCTATTCCTATTCGTTCCCAAGGAGGAAACAAGTATACTCTATTGGTTGTGCATGAGTTTACTCGATTTGCATGGGTGGTTTTCTTGAAGAAGAAAAGTCATGTTGCACAGGAAATTATATCGCTGATTCGTAAAAATGAGACACTGACTGGTCTCAAAGTTAAGCAGCTAAGGAGTGATCATGGCACTGAGTTCCGAAATTCAACTCTTGAAGAATTTTGTGATTATAAAGGCATTGGCCAAAACTTTTCATCTCCTCGCACTCCTCAACAAAATGGAGTTGCTGAACGAAGAAATCGAACACTAATTGAGGCAGGAAGGACCTTAATGATTCATGCTGGTCTTCCTATGTCGTTTTGGGCTGAAGCTGTTAATACACCATGCTATACTCAAAATCGATCTCTAATTCACAGGATTCACAAGAAGACACCATATGAGATGCTGAAAGGTCGAAAGTCAGACGTATCCTTCTTTCACGTGTTTGGATGCATTTGTTATATTCTTAATCAGTGTGATCCAAGATCAAAATTTGAGCCTAAGGCTTACAAAGGTATTTTTGTTGGGTACTCATCTATTTCAAAAGCTTTTTGTGTTTTTCATGTGAACAGGCAGTGCATTGAAGAATCCATTCATGTGAAGTTTGATGAGGAATCATACACTGATGAAAAAGTAACTCATTCTTCCTCTATTTTTCAAGAGCTTCTCTCTTGCCCATATGATGAAGTTTCTCATGCTGAAGAAGAAGCTACTATTCCTAATTCTATCGTTCCAGTTCCAAGTTCCTTGAATCAAGATACTGCAGTTAGCTTAACAACTCATTTTTCTGATACTGATGAAACTCTTGAGAATGAGGACCCTCCTGCAACTAATGTTCCCTTCAGCAATAACACTTCAGCGTCAAATTCAGTGGAATCAGCTTCTGGACATCGAGATCACCCGGTTGATCAAATTATTGGGAATCTTCATGATGGTGTCCGAACCAGATCTCGTGTATCTAATAATTTTTGCATGTATGTTAATTTCATTTCAATGATTTTACCTGACAAGATACACACAACTCTTCAAGACGCTGACTGGATTGAATCCATGCAAGACGAGCTGAACGAGTTCGAAAGGAACAAGGTTTGGACCCTTGTTCCCAGACCATCAGGAAAGACCATCACCGGAACACGCTAAGTCTACCAAAACAAGGTTGATAAAGATGGCATCATTACTCACAACAAAGCAAGGCTTGTTGCTCAGGGGTTCACTAAAATTAAATCTATCGACTACGGGGAGACCTTTGCTCCAGTTGCTCGCACTGAAGCAATCAGACTGTTTCTCGCATACGCTTCATACATGAACTTCATTGTCTACCAAATGGATGTCAAAACAACATTTCTTCATGGTGAGTTACAAGAAGAGGTATTTCTCAAACAGCCCCCAGGCTTTGAAGACAAAAAGCAATGTGTACCGACTAGATAAAGCTGTATACGGATTGAAGCAAGCTCCCAGGGCCTGGTATGAGACACTAACATCATATCTTCTTGAAAATGGCTACAGAAGAGGAGCAATTGAAAATACTCTCTTCATCAAACAGAAAGGCTCAGAACTGATTCTTGTTCAAATCTATGTCGATGACATCATCTTTGGATCGCCAAATAAGCAGTTGAGCAAAGAATTCGCTGAGATCATGTCTCAAAGGATCGAAATGAGTATGATGGGGAAGATGACTTTCTTCTTAGGTATTGAGGTTCAGCAACAAAAATCAGGTATTTCAATTAGTCAAAGTAAATACATTGCTGACATGCTAGTTAAGTATTCTCTCAGCCACTGCAAACCAGTCTCTACTCCGGTGTCCAAGACTGATAAGCTACATGCTGATCCAACCGGCGTTGATGTTAATCACTCTCTTTATCGAGGAATGATTGGATCTCTTCTCTACCTTACTGCAAGTCGCCCTGATATCATGTTTGGAACCATTCTCTGTGCTAGATTCCAAGCTAATCCCAAGGAGTCTCATCTCATTGCAGTCAAATGCATCTTTCGATACTTAAAGGCCACTCAGAACTTGGCACTGTGGTACCCTCGCGACTCAGCACTTGAACTCTTTGGATACACTGATTCCGACTATGCAGGTTGCAACTTAGACAAGAAGAGCACGTCAGGTGGATGTCACTTCCTTGGAAATCGACTAATCAGCTGGTCCAGCAAGAAACAAACCTCAGTAGCTATCTCCACTGCAGAAGCTGAGTATGTTGCAGCTGGGAGATGTTGTGCTCAAATCCTATGGATTCAAAATCAACTTTTAGACTATGGGCTTAAATTCACAAAAACTCCTATATTCTGTGACAACACCAGTGCCATTCAGATCACACAGAATTCGGTTCAGCACTCAAATACAAAGCATATAAAGATCAGACATCACTTCATCAGAGACAATGTTGAGAAGGGCAAGGTTGTTTTACAGCATGTAAAGACTTCCGATCAACTAGCTAACATTTTCACCAAGGCCCTGGATACTCAAACTAATGCTCACATCATTGGCGAACTTGGAATGATCACTCTCGATTGAAAAATTGTCTTACTAATGTTTGTTATTGTCTTATACACTAAATTTTTTTTTTGTACTGATGATTATGCGTTGATGATGTTTAGCATGCTGAGTACACTGTATGATCTCTTATCTCTTTCTCTTCTACAAATCTTCTAAACTAAAGTTGAATGATTCACTGTATTAAACCATACATTGATAACAACTTGAAACTCTTTGCCGATGGTTAGACAAAACACCAAGTTCTATCACACGTAACTATCCACTGTTACCAATCTTACACTGATTCTGTGATTCGGTGTGACAAAACACATGCTAATGAGATTGTAACAATCTTTGCCGATGGTTAGACCAAAACACCAGTGTCTATCACACGCAACAATCCTCTCTTCACCTTCTTCTCACTCAGTGTCTAATAATTCAGTAAGAAATACCACTCACTGATAAAGACTCAACACTCTGTGCCGATGGTTAGATAATTAAACCAGTATCTATCACACGCACCAATCACCTTGCTAACCCTAAACAAGCAAGTTGTACCTTGAATTGACGACGGACTATCTTTCAGGATGTAACTCTCTGTGATAGCAATCTCAGCGCTTCCGTAGTCACTGATTGTCGTTTCCTCTTTGGTACAACGACTCTATTTACCCAACGACTATTTTTTGATTTGACAGTCTGGCAAGATATGCAGTTATTTTCGCTAAAGATAATCATTACTTTTTACCATTTCACTCCCTATTTAAACCTTTTCACCTCTTCCCCAAACCTTTTTACCTTCCTTCAATCCTCTCTATCTAAAAAAAAAACAAAAAGAAAACCCTAGTCTCCTGTACACCTTCTCCTCCACTTCAAGAAGAGTGGTCCTAGCTCAAAACTCTCCTCCTCTTCCCATATGCATCAAAGCCACCAACGTAGTTTTCAACCCTGATATTCCAGATGTTCATCGAGGTCTTGGAGTTGATGATTTTGTTAATTTCTTAGTCTCCTGCCGACTCCGATACGCAATCAGTGACGTTCCATCAGAGTTCTTTCCTGAACAAGTCTATGTGGTCTACTACACTGCAACAATTAATGATGAAAACAACGTCATCTCCAGGACTATTGGCCGTGGAAGACACTCAGTCTTTATTACCGCTGACCTCCTCAGTGCTGCGCTCAGATTACCAATCTTTGAACCCTTCTCTGAGCTTCCTCCTATTGAACGCTGTCGACGTCTCTTTGATCAACTGGGATATGATCACTCAAAGGCTGGTACTCGATCAGCTCTCATTTTGTGTCAATGTATGACTCTAGGATGGAAGTTCTTCACCGGTGCTCTATGCAAATGTGTGGGTCATAAATCTCGCAGTGGTGATCAACTGAGCACTTATGAGAAACAAGTCGTCTGTTCCCTTCTTCTCAACAAACGACTTGATTATGGGGCTTTCTTCTTTGATCAACTTGTTCAACTTCTTCGTGCAAACGTACGCGCTGATCATATCCCCTTTCCACGCTGGATTGCTCTTGTGCTAGATAAATTTTTCACTAAAGCTTACTACTCAGACTCTGGAAACCCCATCCAATGCCCTCGGATGTCCATTCGAATGTATCAGGATGATTCGTTGGAAACTGACATCGGCATCTTTTATCGGATGAGAGAATGGATTGCAAATCCATATACTGTTCCTTCACTAACCGCTGATACTGATGAAGGAGCTGATGGTAACAATGAAGATCATGCTGATCAAGAAGCTGAATCACAGGATGGTGGTCATCTCTCTCCACAACTTTCTCATCATACTCTCTCTGTATTGAGAGAGTTCACTCAGCTCAAGAGGAACCACTAACTCAGGGGGAGCAACCATCCCAAGGGGAGCCACCATCTCAGGGGGAGCAACCATCCCAAGGGGGAGAACCCACCCCAGAGGGACCAACCTTCTCTGGGGGAGTAACCTCACTCACAAGAAGTTCCAGGTACTTCATTCCTTCATATTCCGGCCTCAACATTTAATGAGCTTCTAACACTGACTCGGGACATGAGTCAGCGTCTTCTACGAATTGAGGCCGATGTACATCAACTGAAGGGAGTTCTCTTGCCAACTCCTTCCCCTAGCCCACAAAATAACGATGCTCGAAAAGAGGGAGACACTGATTATGATCCAAAAGAGGGAGACACTAAATATGTTGAGCTTGGATCTACGGACAACACTTTAGTCCAGACTGAGTCACCACAGCCAGTGCACGAGTCTGATACTGAGAAGCCTGATAGACCAGCAGATACTGAAAAGCTTGCTGAAGATAGTGAGCATGATGATGAACATGATGATGAATGTCAAATGCTAGATATGAAATTCATTGATCCCATTATACCAGTCCAAGGAGAAGATTCAGATGTAGCTAGTGAGGATACTCAACCTCTATCTCGCAAGCGCAAGGCAGCAGATACTGAATTGGCTTCTTCACACACTGGTACTTCTCTTCTTTGCATGAAACCTAAGTCCACAGTCAGCATATCCAACTTGGCAACTGAATGGAACATGTCTCCTGATCAAGTTAAGCAAGTTCTTGATGAAGCCAATTAAGCTCAGCTTCTAAAGAATATTGCTCAAGCTGATGAATCTCTCATTCAGCATCAACTTCAGGTCAAAGCATCCTTTGAAGCTCAGATGCAGAAGTTCTTAGAATATCAGTCCAAATTCAAATCTTCCCAGCCTCCTCCCAGTAACAGCAACTCAAGGACTGAAAATGTTCTAGACAGGATTGATCGAAAGAGGTTTCAAGATGTCCTTAAACGACGAGTGAGTAGTGATAAAATCATCAAAGTTAAAGCTTCTAAACCTCGTAATGAGAAAATTCTTACATTGTTGATCACTTGTCAAGGTCCTCAACATCCATACACTGAAGTTGTCAAGAGGGATGAGCTGATCAGATACGGATATTCTGAATGGATGGAATTGCTCAAATTAGCATCCAAGCAAACTTCAGCTCTCTCTTCAGAACTGACATGTGCTCTCCATCTACTGATCAAGAAAGTTCAGCGTTTGGATCTTGTTCCTATACAGCTCTCTCAGCAGCAAGGCCAAAGTTCATCAGTTCCTAGAATCCGAAGGACCAAATTTAAAGTTGATGGTGAAGATGTGTTGGTTCTAAATTTTGGTGCTGAAGGAATAAAAAACTCTCTTCCTATCGGTGTTGAGTCGGTTCAACATAAGTTCATCTCTGTTCCTGAACATGGAATGTTTTATCTCGATAAAAACAGAAGAATGTGCTTTCAGCGCACCACTGAAATTCCAAGAGCTCCAACAACACATCTTGTTGGCTTAAGACAAATGTGCATGAGTCATCAAGATTTATCTGGAGAGTTTCACATACTGATTGTTATGGAGCTGCTGAATAGAAGACAGGAGTTGCTGGATAGTCCTTATTGGCCTGTGAAAATAGAAGCTGAAGCTGAGTATGAAGAATTTTTGTCCAGAGGTGTTCTCGTATAGCTGTTGTTTTGAACATCATCATATTGGGGGAGATTGTAACGTCGAACCTTATAATATGATGATGTTTGAAACTGATCCATCAGCATCAGCATCAGCATTAGCATCAGCATCAACATAAAAGTTGTTCAGTATATATATTATCTTATATGTAATAGATTTAGTATTTATCTTGTTTCCTTAGTTATCATATATTAGTTAGCTGGAACATTCCTGATTTGTAGGGATTGTCTATAATAGTTCTATATAATCTTTTGTACGGGTTTGTGAAGGGGTCGTCTTTCACAAAACCCTAATAGCCGCTTTGTGCGAATAATAATCTCTTTGTGAGATTATCATTCTTAGTGAAAGCTCTTTGTGATATTTCGTTGTTCTGTTCTTATTATTAGTAATTGTTTGATAAATCGATTGATCTAAGGTCCTTTCAGTTTTTCATTCAAGGATTCTTAGATGCTGATCTTGGTGGATGTCAACTTGATCAAAAAAGCACATGTGGCAGATGTCAACTCTTGGATTGGAAGTTCGTGAGCTGGCAGTAAAAGAAACAAACATGTGTTTCGATTTTCACAACAGAAGCAGAATATGATGTTGTTACAGCTTGCACTTCTCAAATCATATGGATTCAAAGTCAACAACGTGATTATGCAATCAACATGAAGAAAATTCCATTGTATTGTGATTCATAAAGTTCCATACGCATTTGTCACAATCTTGTGCAACATTCGAAAACAAAGCACGTTGCTCTTCGCTATCACTTTATTAAAGATCATGTTGAAGATGCCAACATTGCAGCTCATTTTGTAAAGACAACTGATCAGCTTGCTGATATTTTTACAAAACCATTATATGAATAATCTTTCTTAAGAATTCTAAATGGATTAGGAATGATTGATGCGAATTTAGTTCCTCGATTGATTTCGTTAGAATGACAAGCCAAAGTGGTGGAAAGATGTTGATTCAGCGGTTACTATTCATTATTCAGCAGATACTATTCATAGTCAATGATTCAACATCCTTCGCTTTCGACATCATACATAATGGTTTGACAAAATCTTCGCTACTTTTGTTATTGTCTTATTTTCGCTAAGTAGATACATTTCTTTTATTGTTTACTATTTTTTCTTTAAAAATCAAAAGCAACAAAAAGATTTTTGTTTTTGTTTTTTTCTACAAAATTCAAAAACATCAAAAAGATTTTCTTATTTTTCTAATTTTCTTTCAAACTCAAAATTTCACATATATTTTTGTGTTCTTTTAATTTTTTTTATGTAGCTTTTGGCGAAGATTATTGTTGTTTCATTTTTATTGATTGAGGGAAAGGTATATCATTGAAACTATATACTAGTTAAAATGTCCCTAGAAGCATGCTGCAACATGTCGACCAAAGCCTCCATAACTCAATGTGTTTTGAAGCCTTAAGATCCAAGAATAATTTTTGTTTTATTCAATATGATTTCAGTGTGAGTATCAATTTGATTCATTGTTACTTAATAAATTTTTCCAAAGCATACATGTCCCTGACTATACTGGTCAAATAGGTAATTTCACTTTCAATTTATCACTCTTATGTTTAGATGTGATAAGTAACGAAATTTTTAGCCACCCATGAAGTGTTATAAAAAAAATACCTTCGATACTTCTCAATAAGTATTTGATTGGAATTGACAGGAAACCACACAAGTTGTTAGTCATCTCTCTTGATGAATAAAGAAGTTATCTTTGCCTGGGATCTCACTGCATTTGTGTCGAAATATTCTTGACATCACAGAACCAAAATTTTCTTCTTTTTCTTCTTATCTTTTTCTTTGGCACACTTTGCACTCACGAAATCTTTCAGGTTCCGAGTAAAACCAACTCAAGAAGAAGATTTCAAAAGTCTGGAAAATGACATCGCTTTTAAGCCCAAAAGTGAAAAAGCCCAGCCTCCTTTCCGAAGGTTATATTGTTTATCTTATCCGTTAAAGTACCATCGAAAAGACAGTTGATGTGACGGTTTGGTTGCCATGTGATTTCCAAGGGAAAAAGTGACCATTACTTTTTAGATGTGGATATCTTTACGGCTATAAGCGCGATTTTCAAGGTAAAAGGTGGCATGATCTTAATCGAAACCATTTGGAATTCAAATTGGGTGTACGTACAAAAGGGGATTTGGGGGTTATTTTCCAATTTTACGCTCACTTAAAATTCTCAAACAATTTGTACCTCTTTTCTCTCTTATATTCTTTAATTTCTTCGAAAACCTAACAATGGCGGCTAAGTAAGGTCAACAATCTCAAACCACTGTAGATGTCTCTTCACAACCCATCATGAAGATCCAAAGCAGCAACTACCAAGTTCATAGAGATGTCAATGCTTATCAAGAGGGTTTACAGATGCTAATATTTGCTCTATAAAACTTGGTGTTATGGACGGCTACGTTCAACTCATTTTCTGTACCGATTTCTTGGTCGTCACTTATTGGTTCTACGACCACTTACAACAAGACGATGAAGATTGTGACGTTTCAGATGGTGAATGAAAAGAAATTTAGGTTATCAAAGAAACTCTTTGCTCAGATTCTTAATATCCTAAATGTTGAACCTTTCTACAAGGTAACAAATGAACAAGTCATCCATATGTTCAACGAGATGGGTTATCAACCTATTCTTACCAAGATCAATGAATTTAAGAAGTTTGGATTTCCTTGCATTTGGAACTTCTTATTTGTTATATACCTTCAATTATTGACAGGTCGAAGTGTGGGGTTGGATAAAGCTCGATTAGGGGTGTACGATATGATGGTTGGAATATACTATGATTTTTCAATGGATTATGCAACTCAACTTTGGGATGAGTTTGTGAAGAGTATCAGTAATACAAATTCAGTCAATGGGATTTCTTGTGCTCGCTACTGGATTCTCGTTCTACAATTTATTTATGAGAAGGAAGGCATTATGTTTCCTAAAGATGATGAAATAGCAGAATTCTCAGCATATCATTATCCCAATACAGTCGAAGACAATCCATATGTGTTTCCTACTGTTGCTCGTATCCTAGATGCGATGCTTCGAAAATTTGAACCATAAAATCCCATATTGTTAGCTTGTTTGCAGACTATCAATCCCTCAATTCAGATTGGAATGTTGTTGCAAAAGTCTAATGAAGGTCCTCTGAAGAAGCGCAGAGGAGCAAAGAAGGATGATAAGCCTAGTCCTTCGAAAGCTAGTCCTGTATCAGTTGAAAAGATAGCTAAACATGTGCCAAAGAAAGTTGTAAAGTAAGTAAAGTTTTCAAAACGAGATCCAAATGAAGATACTGCAATACCTTCGAAGCAAGTGGTACCTTCGAAATCAGGTGTGTTTAAAAGATTGAAGAAAATGGAACATAAACAACGTCATTTGCTTGAACGATCATCATGTTTTTCACCATCTTTTATTCGCAAGCCTCAAATCAACAGTAAGGGGGTTTTGATTCGCGAAATTCCAACACAAGTATCTCAAGCATCAAAGAAAAGGCGTGCTGAAGACATGGCCAAAAAAATTTTGATGAAGCAAAAGAAGCAGAGGAAATTAATTTTCAATGAAGATTCGATGGATGACAAAGTAGTTCCTGAATCTCCATTTGGATCTGGTAAAATGGACAAATCTTCACATGTGAGTGGTTCTCTAGTCAAATCAAATCCTGAGGCGATTGGAAATCCTAATGAGAATGTGGAAGCTTCTAAAGTAGACTGAACCATCAATCAAGGTGAACAACCAAACACTTCTGCTCCAGAGAGGACAATTGTTAAATCACTCGGAGTGTCAACTACCAAATCAATTTTTTAGGAGGTTCACACTTCAGAGATCACTTCGAACATATCTAATATCGACGCAAATGTCAATAAGGGTGATGGAGTATTGAACAAAGAAGCCCAAGGTAATCCTTCTCTTATTTGTTCTTCTACTTTCCAAACCTCTATTGTTGATACCACAGTCTCTTTACCACCATTCCTTATTCCTACTACATCTCAAATACCTTCATCCACACACTCACCTACCTTTGATATTGTCATGTGACAACCCATTACTATTGGAATAGTGTCTAAGGCTACAACTATATTAGGCAAGTATTTGACCCGGTTGAGCATGGTCCTTTTGGGTTGCCTTCACCATAGGAACTTGACAGGATGATTTAGAATGTGAGAAGGAATATTATTAATATATTATAAGAATAATATAAGGAATAATAATATTGTTATTTGATTAATATAAGTCATAAATTAATTTGGAATTAATTTGGTGACTTAAAGAGATTAATTAAATAAAGGGGTATAAACTGTCAATTGTTTGATAGTTGCACTTTGGGCTATAAATCCTTTAGGGGTAAGGGGGGGACAAATTCTAGGGCTTTGGATAGGCTTAGATTTCGTCCAAGGCTTATCATGGAAAGGATTTGGATTGCTTAGGGCTGAAGTTATCCAATTAGGGTTTAAGGATGAAGCCCTAGGAGCCTTACTAGTATAAATAGACCCTATGGGTTGAGGGAATTCGACACACTTGTCTCTAAGGAAACCCTGGCCGAAATTCCTCCCCTCTCCTCTCTCCTAAATCATCATCTTGCTAGTTGGTGTTTGTAAGCCATTAGAGGAGTGACAATTATGACTCTAAAGCCTCAATGACAACAAGATCAAGCAAGTGATTCAAGGTAAACTTCTATTCTTTGATTTCATATTGTTATTATTGTATATTATCCATTAGAAGTCTTGGATTCAATTTATGATCAATTAGAGAAACCTAGAACCAACCATTAGGGTTGCATGTGCACATAGGGATGTTCATGTGGTAGAACCCATCAGTGGTATCAGAGCATAGATTGGTTTCTATTGAGTTCATACTTTGATTGCTTGTTTGTTGCTGAAAAAATCGTTTTTTTGTCCTCTGGTTGATGAACTCGGCGAGTCCCATGGTGGTACTCGGAGAGTAGGCTCAACTCGGCGAGTCCATCTGGGTACTCGGCGAGTTCGAGCGTCAGGAAAAGGAAACTTCGGGATTTCTTGTTGTTTATCTTTGAGATACTTGCCTTAATCATATTAGATCAATATAAATCCGATTTTATGATATATATGAGTATATTCTTGACCTAATTGAAGATATTCATCAATTAATAAAATATTTGTTTCCTTATGTGATAATTGATTAATTATTTTATTAAATTGGTAAATTGTTTTGCAAGAAATCATTAAATAAATCAAATATGGATAATTATGGAATTAATTGTTAATTAAGATTATTTGTTATTTGATCCTCCATGTTTTTAAAAGTTTAAAACTGGCCCTCAAGTTTTGAAATTTAGACAATTTAAATTTCAAACCCTAGAATTTAATAAGTTTAAAATCCAACCCTATACTAATATAATATTACAAGATTAATATATATATGTATAATTAAAATGCTAGTCTTACCATTAGTAGGCCTCATTAACGAAGCCGGTCTATAAGGTGGGTATAAGGCGACTGCCTATAAAATGGCACTTAATGGGTGTATACTCACACCCACCGCTTGCTTGATCGGTGGAGGGTCGTTAGCCGAACGGGTAGGATAGGGCAACCTCATCTCTTCATTAATATATACATGTTTTCAACCCATGAAATTACACTTTGCACCCTTGCTAAGAAGTTAGAGGAGCGTGTGTGGTTTACCGGCACACTAATTGGTTCTGAGCAAAGGTGGCAAAGGGTGATTCATTGTTTATCATAGTTCGATGGAGCGTGTGTGGTTTACCGGCACATTGAATAGGTGATCATTACAATGAAAGCACCATGTAAATTTGCATGGTAATTCACACCCACTTTGTGATCCTCGGTATCCCAGTCACAAACGAGAGGGGCATATCGAGATTTAAACATGCCATTGAAAAGTTTCAATGAATCTCATCAAACCTAGGAATTCTCAATACATTTAGAACTTAAAGTTAATTTTTCATGGCGGAGAATTAGTGAATCGTCATTCACTTACCTTCATATTATTTGCATGTTGGATTACGGCATCCCTTTTCTAATATGTAAATATTGTTGTTGGATCCTAGCCCTAATTTTCTTATTGGGTGATAATTAGGGATTCATATTCTAATCTATCTTTGTCCTTTCTATTTGTAGATGTCGAACGCAAACAACGCCGCTGTTAGTTCATTCACATTGATGAGCCTTTGTCAAAAGGTGACTTTCGATGGGACGAACTTTAGCGAATGGATAAGATACATTCGCACGATTGCTTGCTATGAGGACAAGGAGTATGTCCTCGATGAGAAGCTCGAGAAGATCAACCCTGAAATCGCTACTCTGGCTGAAATGACCGCTTTTGAAACTCATGAGCATGACGCAATGAAGGTACATTGCATCATCATTCCCACCATGAATGTCGAATTCCAAAAGTCCTATGAGGACATGTATCCGTACGAAATGCACCAAGACTTGTTGGAGAGATACCACCAGAACGCGAGGCAAGAGCGTTACGAGATTTTCACAAACATGATTTCCACTAAAATGGGTCATGGAGAATTTCTTACCGTGCACCGACAAAAGATGCAAAGGTATGTCGATCGTCTTCGCAAGTTAAATGTTGACTTTGGGGAAGACTTGGCGATTGATATGGTGCTTCACTCTTTGCGTCCGTGTTACAATCAATTTAGGATGACCTACCACATGAACAAGGAAGAGGTCACCCTAAGCAAGCTCCAAGGTCTCCTTAGGGTTGCTGAAAGCAACCTCAAGGACTAGTTTGTTGCACCCACTCCCAATCCACCCGCTGCTCCTGTTTTGGCCATTAGGCAAGCAAAAGGTAAGAAGAGGAAGGCTCCGTGTAACAGCCACCGCAAGGGAATGTCCCGAGATGGTTCCTCTTCTAGTGGGACCAAAGTTGATCCTGCTAAACCCTATCCTAACCCTAAGGAGGCATAGTGCCATCATTGCCATAAAATAGGGCATTGGAAGAGAAGCTGCCCAGACTACCTGCAAGCCATAAGGGATGGAAAGATCAAGCCATCTTTCGCAGGTATTTATAGAATTAAATCTAACGATTCATCTCATACTATTTCTTGGGTCCTTGATACCAGTTGTGGCTACCATATTTGTTCTGAATTGCAGGGACTAAGAAGAAATAGGGATGTGGAGCATGGAAGAATAAATCTAATCATGGGGAACAGAAGATCGTCGCCTGTGTCCAAGATTGGAATGTATTCTTTAGTGCTTAGGAATGGTTTATCTTTAGATTTGAACAATTGTTGGTATTCGCTAGAAATGGCTAGAAACATCATTTCATTTCATGGTTTGTTTAGACAAGGTTTTAGATTTTCTTTCAATAATGAGAATGGTTCTATTCTTGCTTATCTAAATGAGGTCTTATATTTTGAAGCTATACCATGTAATGGAATTTATGAAACCGTTATGATTGTAGATAACTTAGGAAATGATGTTTTATGCATCGATTCTTCCAATGGTATGGATAGATCATCCTTGTGGCATTGTCGTCTTGGACATGTCAACAAGAAGCGCAAAGCCCAACTCCAAAAGGATGGAGTGTTGGAGTCACTCGACCTTAGGGAAGATGAAACATACAAGTCTTGTTTGCCTTGAAAGATGAATAAGTCACCCATCACAAGTACGTGTGAAAGGGGTGAGGGTCTATTGGACCTAATAAATACCGATTTATGTGGACCGTTTAGATCAACCACGAAGGATGGGAACCGCTTCTATGTGACTTTTACCAATGACTATAGTAGATATGGGTATATCTACTTAATCAATCAAAAGTAAGAAACTTTTGAAAAGTTCAAAGAATTAAAGAATGAAGTGGAGAATCAATTGGGCAGGAAAATCAAGATGCTTCGATCCGATCGAGGAGGAGAGTACCTAAGTCTTGAATTCCATGATTATCTCATGGAGTGTGGAATAGTTTCACAATTAACGCCACCTAGGACACCGCAGTTGAATGGTGTGGCAGAAAGGCGTAATCGAACCTTGTTAGACATGGTTTGCTCTACGATGAGTCGTGCTTCACTACCTATCTCTTTTTGGGGGTATGCCTTAGAGATTGTAGCCCATATCCTTAACCGAGTCCCTACTAAGAAGGTTGCCAAAACACCTAACGAGATGTGGACAGGGAAAGCTCCCTCATTGACACATATCAAGGTTTGGGGTTGCGAGGCTTTCGTAAGACGAGTACTCACGACAAGCTCAAACCTCGTAGTGAGCGATGTATTTTCATCAGCTACCCGCAGAAATCCTTTGGGTATCTCTTCTATAGACCAAAGGACAATGTTGTCTTTGTTGCGAGGAGAGGAGTTTTCCGAGAGCGAGAAATCATAAACCAAGGAGACAGTGGGAGGCAAATAGAGCTTGAGGAGATTCAAGAGTCGATAGATGAAGGAACCTCTACCGCTGGCACTCAACCCGAGGAGGAAACTCCGGTTGAACCAATTGACGAGTCCTTACCTCTTAGACGTTCCGAAAGAGTTAGAGTTCAACCCCAGTTTTATGGTTTTCATATTACTACTGAAGGGGACACATATATTAGTGATGGTACACTAATAAATCTAGATGAACCTAATAGCTATAAGGAAGCCATGGCAGGCCTGGAGTCTGTAAAATAGAAGGAGGCGATGGACAGCAAGATCCAGTCCATGTATGACAACCATGTTTGAAATTTGGTTGATAATGTGCCCGGACGTAAGACCGGTGGGTGCAAATGGATCTTCAAGAAGAAGACTGACGTGGATGGAAACGTACACACATATAAAGAGCGATTGGTTGCGAAGGGCTTTACTCAAACTCCCAGAGTTGACTATGATGAGACCTTCTCACCAGTTGCGAAGATTAAATCTATTAGAGTGATGCTAGCTATTGCCGCATTTCATGATTATGAGATTTGGCAAATGGATGTCAAAACCGCTTTCCTTAATGGAAAGTTGGCCGAGGATGTTTACATGGCTCAGCCAGAAGATTTTGTCAATTAGAAGCATCCGAATAGAGTGTGTAAGCTTGAGAAGTCCATTTATGGACTTAAGCAAGCGTCTCGTAGATGGAATCTTTGCTTCGATGAGAAAGTCAAAGAGTTTGGATTTGTACGAAGCGAAGATGAATCGTGTGTATATGTCAAAGCCAATGCAAGTATAGTAAGCTTCCTCGTTCTGTATGTCGACGACATACTACTCATAGGAAACGACGTCTCGACTCTACATGATGTTAAGTCCTGGCTCGGGAAGTGCTTCGCTATGAAGGACCTCGGAGAGGCTTCCTATATTTCGGGAATAAGGATAGTAAGACAAAAGAAGTAAGAGACTAATAGGACTTAGTCAGAACACTTACTCAGATAAGGTACTAAAACGTTTTAGTATGGAAAACTCGAAGAAGGGAGAATTACCGATACAGAGTAATGCCAAGTTGAGTAAGACTCAATGTCCGAGTACCAAAGCTGAAATAGCAAAAATGAGCCGAGTACCATACGCTTCCGCAGTTGGCTCAATCATGTATGCTATGACTTGTACTCGCCCTGATGTAGCCTTTGCCTTGAGCATGGTTAGCAGATATCAAGGGAACCCTGGCAGAGCCCATTGGATTGCGGTCAAGAATATCCTTAAGTACCTTCGGAGGATGAAGGAATGGTTCTTAGTCTTCGGAGGGAGTGACGACTTGAAGGTGCGAGGGTATAGTGACTCCAGCTTTCAGACCGACAGGGACAACTACCGTTCGCAGTCAAGCTGGGTCTTTACCCTGAATGGAGGAGCAGTAACTTGGAAAAGTTCCAAGCAGGAAACCGTAGCTGATTCAAAGTGCGAACCATAGTACATTGCAGCGAGCGAAGCGTCGAAGGAGGCAATATGGTTAAAGAACTTCATCGGTGATCTTGGAGTTGTACCTGCCATAAAGGAGCCCATGGAGATTTTCTGTGATAATGAAGGAGCGGTTGCCTTGACCAAGGAACCGAGGGATCATGGTAGATCTCGACATATTGACAGAAAATATCACTTTATTAGACATCGTGTAGAAGAAGGACAACTCGTAGTAAAGAGGATATCATCAGAAGATAACCCAGCAGATCCGCTTACAAAGGGACTGAGTAGGGTTAAGCACTTGCAACATGCTAGGAGTATCGGGCTGAAGGATGATATTAGTATAGATTAGATAGTAGTAGAAACATGAAATAGATAAATGTAATTAACATTTGATGATTAAAACGCATTATTGTGTATAGTTGATTAATGAGTAAGTAAATGCATATAAGTCGAAGTTTATCTGTTACTTTTATCCCAAGAGGGTAAAAGCGATATCTCGTCCGCTCGATGATTTGATTTGACTTATGTGCTGGGCCCGGTCAGAACTGAATTGATGTGTTCGATTAAGTTCTATGTCGAATAAATCGGAGATCGAGAAACCAAATGCTAGACATATTGTTCCATATAAATGTCAGCATGATATCTAAACAGAGGACTATACGATCCTTTATCTAAAGGACAAGATTGATTAGATCAAAGTTTGGTAGCGTCTTTGAGAGCTACGATTGCTAATCGGAATATACTTGTACATATAGTTACTAGACTTATCCAAGTGGGAGACTGTTGGCATAGTGTCTAAGGCTACAACTAAATTAGGCAAGTATTTCACCCGGTTGAGCATGGTCCTTTTGGGTTGCCTTCACCATACCAACTTGACAGGATGATTTATAATGAGAGAAGGAATATTATTAATATATTATAAGAATAATATAAGGAATAATAATATTGTTATTTGATTAATATAAGTCATAAATTAATTTGGAATTAATTTGGTGACTTAAAGAGATTAATTAAATAAAGGGGTATAAACTGTCAATTGTTTGATAGTTGCATTTTGGGCTATAAATCCTTTAGGGATAAGGGGGGAAGAATTCTAGGGCTTTGGATAGGCTTAGATTTCGTCCAAGGCTTATCATGGAAAGGATTTGGATTGCTTAGGGCTTAAGTTATCCAATTAGGGTTTAAGGGTGAAACCCTAGGAGCCTTACTACTATAAATAGACCCTATGGGTTGAGGGAATTTGACACACTTGTCTCTAAGGAAACCCTGGCCGAAATTCCTCCCCTCTCCTCTCTCTTAAATCATCATCTTGCTAGTTGGTGTTTGTAAGCCATTAGAGCAGTGACAATTGTGACTCTAAAGCCTCAATGACAAGAAGATCAAGCAAGTGATTCAAGGTAAACTTCTAATCGTTGATTTCATATTTTTATTATTGTATATTAGCCATTAGAAGTCTTGGATTCAATGTATGATCAATTAGAGAAAAATAGATCCAAGCATTAGGGTTGCATGTGCACATAGGGATGTTCATGTGGAAGAACCCATCAATTACTTCTTTATTTCCATCCCAATCCACAGAAGGTACAAAATTTTTTAACAATGATGAAACTGATGATGGTGAATTCATTGGTGCAATTGCCAATATTGAATTCAATTCTAAAGATGAAAACATCCATGATCACATGTTCATGTCTGGGAATCGATTTAAGATTCTGAATAGGAAGCTTAATTCATTGCTACAACTACAAGCAAATGTAGGGGTAAATGTTTAGTTTCCGGTATAGAGGTGGATGTGATGCTGAAAGCTTAAGAGCATCGAATTCGGAATAAGTTTGATCAGCTTGAGAAGAACAATGAGTTAAGGTTAAAAGCTCAATCTGAGTATTTTAATGGAGAAATTAAAGCATTGAAAGCTACTGCGAAGGAAAGGCATGTTACTTTTGTTCAAGATGTCAAGACTATTCGAGAAGATGTGAATAGAAAAATTGAAGAATTAAAAGTAGATATGGCTGATATGTGCATAATTGGTTCATATTAAGTGTAGATTTTTATTCATTTATTAGCTAAATTATTGCATTTCATGGACAAAAGGTACTTAAAAGTGTTTGAATTATGTTTTCAGTCCAAAAATGAAGCTCGGAAGCAAAAGGAAGCAGGAGAAGCGGTTGAGAGCTCCAGAATGGACAAAGAAGAAAAACATTGAAAATAACACCTACTCGGCGAGTAGGGTCGACTACTCGGCGAGTCCACACGAATATTCGAGAAGATAAAGACTCGGAGACCCAGAGACTTATCACATACGGGGACTGAGAGATGGACTCGACGAGTCGGCACCTAACTCGACGACTCAATTTGCAGATATAAAGATAACTTCTCAGAACGATGGAGGGGAATTCTGGAACGATTCAGAAGAGGTTAGCTATGATTAAAGAGTCAGAAAAACCCCAGAGGACGAGGTTATAAGCTAGAATTCAATTCCGAAGGAGATTTGAGGCAAATTTCAACATTCTACTTAATCTTTTGTTTTTCATTATGGTTAAACAATTAGAATCTGTTTGTTTGCTGTTATTTACTTCAATCATGAGCTAAAAATCTTAAACTTCTATTTGGGGATACATAATTGATACTATGGTTTGATTCTTGGTAGGATTAACTTAAAGTTGGTGATTTTGTTGATTTTAGCTTGCTAAAGAACCTTGTGTGTGAATGACAACTATTTTTCTGTTAATAGGTAGATAATTAAATAGTATGAACATCTTTTAATTGTCAACCTCATATGTTTATGTGACCACTTTATCATATGTCTAGGATTAATGAACATTAAACTAGAATTAATAAGAAAGATAGGTAAATTCATGTGTGAGCTTGTGTGATGACTATCAACAAGTAGTTAATTAAAAGACCAAATTAGTTAACTATTGCAACTCTAAATTAACCCGAATAAATAACCTAGTGAATTTAATTAAATTAGACAACTGGCCACTGTTTAAGTTAGTTTATTTGCTAAAGATTAGTGTAGTGAACGTGAATCTAATCACTTGAATCGGTAACCAACAAAAGAGTTAATCCATTGCACCATTACCTTGAAATCAACCATAGGATCAATTGAGTTGAACTAAACAAAAGTTCCTTCCCATTATTGTATCTAGTTAATTCTTTGTTTTTCTAAGTTTTAGATTAAGTAATAGTTAGTAAGTTTCTAGTCTTGTAAAACTCGAAGAATACCCCCTACATATTAATTAATTTAGATAGAATTAGTTTTTAGTTTTAATTTGTCGTTCCCTGTGTTCGATACCCTACTTATTAAACTATACCACAGTTGATAGGTCCACTGCCTTTGTGTGTTTAATTTTTAATTAAAAGTAGGTTTAAAACTAAGTGAGATTGTACACATCAATGGCAAAGGAAGTTTAGGATTTGATTAACAAATATTCTTCTCTTATCAAGAAGGTTGATATAATTCTTGAAGCAGTGATGAAAGTTGTTCAGTGGTATAACTCTATGGCTATAAAACTTGATAAGAAGGTTGAGGTGGATGCAACAAGTTTTGGGAATGTTTCTAAATTACTGGGTGAATTAAAGGATCAAGTGTCAAAGTCTGGATCTTCATCATCTTCATTACTCACTCCTAAGTTTTTAAGTCATAAGTTTTGCGTGTTAGAGTCTGCCATTCATAGTGACCGGGAATCTAATCACTTGAAACGGTAACCAACAAAAGAGTTAATCCATTGCACCATTACCTTGAAATCAACCATAGGATCAATTGAGCTGAACTAAATAGAAGTTCCTTCCCATTATTGAATCTAGTTAACTCTTTGTTTTTCAAAGTTTTAGATTAAGTAATAGTTAGTAAGTTTCTAGTCTTGTAAAACTAGAAGAAAACCCCCTACTTATTAATTAATTTAGATAGAATTAATTTTTAGTTTTAATTTGTCATTCCCTATGTTCGGTACCCTAGTTATTAAACTATACCACAATTGATAGGTCCACTGCCTTTGTCTATTTATTTTATAATTAAAAGTAGGTTTAAAACTAAGTGATATTGCACACATCAAGTGTGCGTTATAAAGAGGAGTTGACTCCTTATCTTTTAAAGGAGTTTACTTACGAAGAGGAGACGATGGTTTGCGATGGGTGGAGTCATGTCTTTCGTATTCAAGAGCCGGTGTACCGGGAGCTTTTCCTCCAATTTTTCTCCACGGTATCTTTTCATGGAGGAGATGACTGCTATCAGCCGACAAGTGTTAGTTTCTGTCTTGGGGGCGTGTTTCATCAGTGCTCCGTTGTTGATCTTGCTTGTCGGATGGGTATTTATGACCGGCCGGTGGTCTCGACTGCTATTAATGGTGGTGTGTTTGTCACACGGCTCGCCAACTCGTTTGGCTTGATGACTCGCGGCACGTGGAATTTGATGACAATGATTCCTACCCCTCTATTCAATCCAATTCTTTTTTGGAGGGCTAGGATTATTGAGGACTATGGTGGAGGTCATTATGCTATTCCGCATGATGATCCTGTTGTTGGTCCCGAGGCGCCAGGAAGGAGGGTCCGATCGAGGCGAGAGCGCGATGTAGAGGAGGAACCGCCGGTGATTCCGGTAGACAATGATGAAGTACCAATGGATTGGTACATTGTTGAGATGAGGCGGTTACAAGATCAAATGGCGCAGGGTATCAACTTTAGCAATCAATCCCACATTCGACTTTTTGACCACTTCAATATTCCACATATCGATGGTGGTAACTTTCCATATATTCCGTCTTGGGATGAGGTGATCAATTCGAGAAGGAGTGGCGCTAGTGGAAGTGGAGCGGCGCATGATCATGATGATGAGGAGGAGGATTAGTTCTTTATGTTTTTATTGAACAATTTTTAATATTTGTTTGTTTTTATTTGGTGTGGTTTGGAATTTGTTAAGACTTTTACTTTTATTGCTTGATGTTTGATTGCCTTGATGATTTTCATAATTGGATTAGGAATGCTTGCGAAGAAGGGTTTAGAGTTGTAGAGTCAAGAGAGTTATAAAGGGTGAAAGAGAGAGTCAAGAAAGCGAAGCGTTAGAGTCAAAGTGTCGAGTCCGGTCCTAAGGGACATGAGCGAGTGAGTCTAGAAGTTATGGGAAATTTTGAGGATTTATTAGAAGCTGGAACCAATGCAGAATGCCAATTTTTTTCGTCCAGTGGCCTACTCGTCGAGTGCACTAAACTTACTCGACGAGTCGCCTTGTATTCTCACATATTCGAACCTGTCCGCGCTTTTACTCGACGAGTCATTCATTTTTATACCAAAAGGACTGCTGATTTGATGCTGCTGAGTGTGCCACTTGACCATTTATTCTTCCATATCGATTCTTGAAGATCATACACTGTTTTCCCTGCTTATTTGGAGCTTCCACATGAGACGAATGACACCGAAGGCATGGATGAGTTGTTCCCATGTCAAAAGTCAATTGAAGATGGAGCTTAAAGACGAAATATCAACCTCACCACTACTATCCCAGGGGAGTTTGTTCTAATTCTCTCCTTATTTTTATTGCTCTTTATCATGCATGACATGCAATGGGGATATTGCATAAATTAAGTGTGGGGTATGGGGTTGGTTGGTTACACTAGTTAACTTTTAAATTTTTGCATTAAAATTGCTAGGGCCAATTTAGATATTTTGGTAAAAAAAATTGGAAATCATGCTAGTATTACATTTGATGACTCTATGAAAACCCAAATGTTTAGTTGAGCCTATATACGTTTTAGTGCATTTGTGGCTTCCTTATTCTAGTGAAATCATGGGACAAAAACACGACCTCGCTCAGCTCGAAGGATGCAATATGTTTAGCATCGTGTACCATAAATGTATCCAGGAGAATTGTTATCATTAACTAATAAAGGTTGAAGTTGAGCACCCCTGCTTAAGCATGTAGGGTTTTGAGTGAAAAAAGTGAGGTACATGTTTAAATAATAAAAAAAAAAAGAGAGAAAATTACAAGAAAAGTTTGAAGAATTTTTGGAGCATCAAAATCAAATATGAAATTAGAAGATCAAAAATTCCAAAGAAATCCAAAAGTTGAAGATACCAAAAATCAAACAATAAAGGTGGTGAATTCAAAGGGATCAAAGATCAAATTATGAAGGAAGTGAAGAATTCAAAAGACCTCCATATTGGTATCATAAATTTTAATTCTATATTATGTATGCTTGGGTTGCTCAACTAAAAATACCTTGAGGGTTAGAGGTTTTCTGCAGATGGATTCGGAGGGATGCATAAAATGAACATAGTTCGGGGTGAGTGGGCGAATGTTTATGAGGATTGTGAGTATTTGGAGTATGGAGGTATTTAGGAAAATTTAGACACAAATGCATGCGTTGCGGTCTTGGCATAATGGCTGGGTTAGATTGGAGTTGTCATATGTGATTCTAACGTTTTAAAATTCAATTTTGCTTGGGGGCAAGCAAAAGTCAAGTGTGGGGTATTTTGATATGTGCATAATTAGTTCATATTAAGTGTAGATTTTTATTCATTTATTAGCTAAATTATTGCATTTCATGGACAGAAGGTACTTAAAAGTGTTTGAATTATGTTTTCAGTCCAAAAATGAAGCTCGGAAGCAAAAGGAAGCAGGAGAAGCGGTTGAGAGCTCGAGAATGGAACAAAGAAGAAAAACACTAAAAGTAACACCTACTCTGCGAGTCCACACGAATATTCGAGAAGATAAAGACTCAGAGACCCAGAGACTTATCACATACGGGGACTGAGAGATGGACTCGACGAGTCGGCACCTGACTCGATGAGTCAACTTGTAGATATAAAGATAACTTCTCAGAACGATGGAGGGGAATTCTGGAACGATTCAGAAGAGGTTAGCTACGATTAAAGAGTCAGAAAAACCCCAGAGGATGAAGTTATAAGCTAGAATTCAATTCCAAAGGAGATTTGAGGCAAATTTCAACATTCTACTTAATCTTTTGTTTTTCATTATGGTTAAACAATTAGAATCTGTTTGTTTGCTGTTATTTACTTCAATCATGAGCTAAAACTCTTAAACTTCTATTTGGGGATACAAAATTGATACTATGGTTTGATTCTTGGTAGGATTAACTTAAAGTTAGTGATTTTGTTGATTTTAGCTTGCTAAAGAACCTTGTGTGTGAATGATAACTATTTTTCTGTTAATAGGTAGATAATTAAATAGTATGAACATGTTTTAATTGTCAACCTCATATGTTTATGTGACCACTTTATCATATGTCTAGGATTAATGAACATGAAACTAGAATTAATAAGAAAGATAGGTAAATTCCTGTGTGAGCTTGTGTGATGACCATCAACAAGAAGTTAATTAAAAGACCAAATTAGTTAACTATTGCAACTCTAAATTAACCCGAATAAATAACCTAGTGAATTTAATTAAATTAGACAACTGGCCACTGTTTAAGTTAGTTTATTTGCTAAGGCTTAGTGTAGTGAACGTGAATCTAATCACTTGAATCGGTAACCAACAAAAGAGTTAATCCATTGCACCATTACCTTGAAATAAACCATAGGATCAATTGAGTTGAACTAAACAAAAGTTCCTTCCCATTATTGAATCTAGTTAATTCTTTGTTTTTCTAAGTTTTAGATTAAGTAATACTTAGTAAGTTTCTAGTCTTGTAAAACTCGAAGAAAACCCCCTACATATTAATTAATTTAGATAGAATTAGTTTTTAGTTTTAATTTGTCATTCCCTGTATTCGATACCCTACTTATTAAACTATACCACAATTGATAGGTCCACTGCCTTTGTGTGTTTATTTTATAATTAAAAGTAGGTTTAAAACTAAGTGAGATTGTACACATCAATGGAAAAGGAAGTTCAGGATTTGATTAACAAATATTCTTCTCTTATCAAGAAGGTTGATATAATTCTTGAAGCAGTGATGAAAGTTGTTCAGTGGTATAACTCTATGGCTATAAAACTTGATAAGAAGGTTGAGGTGGATGCAACAAGTTTTGGTAATGTTTCTAAATTACTGGGTGAATTAAAGGATCAAGTGTCAAAGTTTGGATCTTCATCATCTTCATTACTCACTCCTGAGCTTTTAACTCATAAGTTTCGCATGTTAGAGTCTGCCATTCATAATGACATGGATCCACTTGTGAAGTTTGCAAATTTCATGCCAATGGATGCCTCACTTGTTGTCATAGGAGTGCTAGGGAGAAAAAAGGAGTGTTGGCATAAATAAAGGCGATGGAGGTTCTGGAAAGACTGGTGATGATGCAAAAGTAGTTGGAATGGTGATAACTACTCAAATCCTAGTGAATATGTGTAACAACCCAAAATTTCATATCACTTCTTGTAACTCAACTTGTAATCAAATTTGATCAACCAAACGTCGTTTTCAAATTCGTTTCTGATTTCGCCATTTTATTAAGTCATTAGCTTATATCAACCTAAAATGACTTAATGGGTGTCGTAATACATTTAGAAATCATTTTAACACCCCACTTTAGTAATCGGAATAATTATAGAATCGACCATATCGAGTCACGACAATTTGGTCGGGTATATCCAAAAGCCCCACTTAACGTCGGTATCGGGTAGAATTCCGTCTTGTCCAATTCTCGAACACTATATAAAGTGTTTTAAGACTTCATTTGAAGCCTTTGGCCAATTTCTCATTAAACTCTTACAACCTCTCTCCTCAAGCTAGAATTAAGGTCCAAATCTCAAGTTTAAGGCTTCAAATCTTTGAGGTAACCTCCCTAGCATGTTATTCATCATCTTTAGCCTTCAATTTGATGATTTATTTGAGTTTTGGGACCAAGAACATGAGTTTACGGCCAAGGAGCAAGCTTGGGCCGTAAACTCCATTAAATGGGGGTTTTTAAGCCAAATTTACCCTTCCAAATCATAGTTGGGACTTAGATATGACCTTAAGGCTTTCAAATCTAGGCTTGGAACACATTAATCATGAATTATATGGGACATAAGAGAGTTTACGGCCAAGGTTTGTTCCTGGGCCGTAAACTCCTCTTTAATGGGGATAAAGTGCCTTAAAACTTGTCCAAATGCCTTGTAACTTAACCAATAGCTTTGTGGTAAATTCTTTAACCATCTAAAAATAGTTTTGGGGTTTGAAACACATCAAAAATGCCACATATAGGAGTTTACGTCCTAGGAACATACCCTTTGGCCGTAAACTCATATATCTATGCCAAATGATGCATTTAATTCATTCCAATGGTTTGCCTAAATTTCTAAAATCACATGTGATTGTTTTATGTACCAAAATCTAAATTTTTATGAGTATGGGAGAGTTTACGGCCCTAGAACATGCTTCTAGGCCGTAAACTCCTAAAAATGTGTTTAATGGTAACCTAAATTCATAACAATGCTTGGAAAATTATCTAGAATCACATGTGATTACTCCTTGTGCCTCAAATCAATTTTTCTATGCCCTAGTAGAGTTTACAGCCGTAAACTCCAAGTTTAAGGCCGTAAACTCCCTTTTTAAATGTTGCTAATTCATTCAAAGTGTTCCAAGGCATTTTAGATATCCATTCTGGCAATCACCATGTCCATTTAAGCCATTAAAGCCTCAAAATCACACCAACATGAGTTTACTGCCGTAAACTCATGTGTGGGTGTGTTTTGTGGTTGTAAACTCATTTAAATGTTTACTTATGGAGAGTAAACTCAAGTCCCAAGTCCCTAGTGCCATATTACGTCCATAGATGTCACCCAGGTCACTCCAAACGCTCGTTTTGAGGTGTTTAACCTCGTTGGAGTGTAATGTCCTAAATAATTAGTGATTGTAAATCTAATTAGTATTATATGGACATTATTACATTTTACATAGGGACATCGCGAGTAAACAATCCCCGAACCAACGTCTAGTATCCAAAAACCGACACATTTCCGAGTCCGGTGAGTTCATACTCCTACCCTTTTCACTGTTTTTCACTGTTTTCAGGGGGGGGGGGGGGGGAACACAAGCAAAGTACAAGGGTTTTCTTGTACTCAAAACTTATTTTCATGTGTGTGTTTCACATTTCATATGCTTTTTAATATTGATATACACAACTGATAACTAGTAGAATACACAGATCACTTAAACATTTTTTGTGAAATGGGTTTTATAAACTGTTGTGTTTTATATATTTCACAAATGGTTTCCACACTTTATCAGTTAAAAGCATGACTTTATAACACATGAACAATATAATTCGTACACTGTCTTGTCCTCGGTAACATTCCACAGAGATACGCGAATGGAGGATTATCCTATTATTACTAGTAAATTTGTTATTCCGTATGATTGGAGACACGTCCTCGGCGAACACTCCACAGAGATACGCGAGTGGAGGACTACACCCGTAACCAGAATCTTTGGAATTTAGAGAGCGTGACTTGAGTGTATATATCTATACAGGGCTTACTACCCCACACCTGGCTGCTAGCTACAGCCGAACCGAAAAGGTTCAAGGGTGACAAAAGTCATAAGATTGTGGACTACTTATTGCCACAAGGTTGTGGACTACTTATTGCCACAGGTTCAGTCTTTAGTATGGTTATGGAACTCGCAACTAGGATAACAGAGATTTACTTATAGTAATAATGAACCATTTACTACATTTTACAGATAACCAGGTTTCGGTTTACATCTTTTACATCTTTTGACATAAGATAACCAACATTCATGAAGGTATGGGACCTTCCTGGGGAAACTTAGTACATAACCAGGTTTAGCAGAATACATCTTTCACATTGAAAACCAACATACAGGAAAGCATGGGGCATTCCTGGGTAACATATACATAACCAACAAAAGTGTAACCAACTTAAAAACATTACATCTTTTACAATAACTAACAATCCAGGAAAGTATGGGACTTTCCTAGGAATACACTGGTACATAAAAGGAATAGAACAATGAAGTGGATAATCAAACTATACTTTTGTGATATAACAACCAACTTTTAAGAAAATATGAGATTTTCTTGGCGTGTGTTACAATTTCAGAAACAGAAAGGAAACTTAAACATTTTCACAAAAACGAAACTACTTATGAACTCACCAGCGTTATGCTGATTTTCAAGCTGCTTCTGTTCTCAGGTCAACGATAGTATAGGTACCCGAAGACTTACTTGATTCAGGATCGTGTGTGTGCAAGGCCCGTTCGTTTTGTTTATGTCTATATTATGTATCACAACTGTATCAATTGTGTCTTTTGAAACAAATTGTAAAACTTTTAATATGTAATGTAATGTTTGTTTCACTTTACTTACTATGTACATTGGATTTGATACTTAACGTGGAGTCAACCCCGGAAATGTTTCCGCCTTCGGTTTTCGGGGTGTGACAATATGCCTAAGAAGAATGATCCAATAATCTCTATAAAAGCAACAACAATAAAGCTTGTGACAAAGGGAATTGTAATTTGAAGTTCAAGTTCTTCTTCGAAACCCAAGCATACAAAAGAAGATAAAGGAAAAGGAAAAGGTGTAAGTGTTGAACTTTCGAAAGATAAGAAGAATGTTGCCTTAGAAAAACAGATGGAAAAACAAAGGCATATACTGAGTATTCTTCGACTTCGTTGAACTGATCGTCCAGGTTTGGATAAGGGTAATCCAAAGGAGCAGTATAGCTAAGAAAATATTGAGGCCATGGTGGTTAATGGCGAAATACATGTCTTTCAGAAAGTTATGAAGAAAAGCTTTACGACAGAAAATTCTGATTTAAATTAGTTGGACTTTCCAATCAAAAAGATGATGTTCGTCACTATTGAATATCAAATTCTTGCTAAGTTCCAAGACAATGAGGAGTTCAGGAGATTAAAGCTTCAGTTTCATGTTGTACTTGATAAACAAGAAGAAGTGTGGTCACTTGTTAAAATAGTTCAAGTCTGAGTATTTCCAATGATGTCTTATTCGTGACAGTATTAGAGAATTTTCACTATCATGTGGTCAGAGAAAACAACAAGACATTCATTTTTTGATAGCTGACTTCCCTACCATGAATCTAAACGACTTAACCACAGTTGCGAAGCTTATCAATGGTATTGATGAATCGAAACTCCAAAGTACAAGAAAGGAGGAGTATTTTTTGGTTCATGCACACATCAAACTTTTTATTGACAACTATTACGAGTGCTTAGCTTTGACTGATGTCGAACTGGATTTGGCTATGGGAAAAGAGATAACAAGACATGCATCATAGTAATCAAAGTAATTAACAACCATTTCATTAGAAAGAAAGTGTTTACAAAGTATGTGGTTCACATAGTATAGACTACAAAGTAAATAACAAAACAAGACTTGAAGCTATACTGCTCCATCTTCTAAATCCTAGTGCGCGTACCTATCTACTGGTCTCCTGAGAATACAAGTTATTTTGAAAGTGTATATCAGCATTTAAGCTGGTGAGTTCATAAGATTTTAGTGATGTAAGTAAGTTTTAGTAAGTTGTAAGTTCTGTTTAGAAAAGTTCGCCTGTTCCACTAAAAAATCCTATATTTCCTACTTTGATGAAAGCTAAGTAAAAATGACTCTACAATCCTTTCTATGAGTACTAAATGTATACAAGTTAGATAAAAACCCAGAGTAAACAAACAATCGGTTGTGTATATCTGCCCTAAGCCCACAACCAAAACAAGGAACAGGAAATGAGCCGGAAGACACACATCCCATTGTTTGTTAGATCATTGTTTTATATAACCCTGGCGTATTCACTTGGTACTCACAGAGTTAACTGTAATAGTTCCTTTATATTTGATGAAAAGATTCTTTAAGAAAACCCTTATTTCTTATAATAAAAATAGTAACCACAGTGGTTCCTTCTATAATCATTTAGTTTATACTAGCTATATATAATCTAATATCGAACAAATAGTTAATTGTGTGGATCTGCCCTAAGCCCACAACCAAATAAGGAACATGGAATGAGGCGGAAAGCACACATCCAACTACCCATCGGATAGTAATTATATATAACCCTAATGTATAAACTAAGCTATTATATAGTTAACCACCTAAGGTCGTTTAATTTTATACTTGTTTAATAAAATGGATTATTTATTGATAAGTTTCAAGTTTTGTCTACCAAATGTTCTATTTGAAAAGTATGCTTTGTACTAGAAAACGGTGTATTGAATTTGTATACTATGACCTGGCCCATACCTATTACCTCTCATGATTACTTGGTTTATACGAAATATATATGTAGCTAAGACCGGATAGATACTAGGTTAGGTGAATTTGCTCTAAGCCCACAACCAAACAAGGAACCGGAAATGAAGCGGAAGGCACACATCCTACTACCTGTCGGATCTGATTAATATATATCCCGAATGTATACACTAAGGAATCATAAAGTTAGCATTATAGGCCCTCTTTCTATTGAATGTACTAGACTCGACTGTTCTGTTTGTTGTTTGTAAAATATAAGTTTTCCCTAGTTTATAACTATCTTGGCTTGAAAATAGTTTGCATTAACTTTCAAGTGCAACTGTCACAAAAATGAAAGTAATGGGATAATATAAGTAGATAGTTGTCTTTTGAATTGACATCCAGACATACTGATTTCCTTAAAACATGTTTGTTTTATTAAGGTCATAATGTGAACGCTAGTACCCATACTATATGCTCTCGCTGTCAAGAGATTATGGGAACCAAACGCGACTTCAGCAAACTAGTTGCTAGGCCGTGTAAATCCACATTAAACTTATACGATCATGTATACCCAATTTAACTATCACCTTTTGTTTAGAACAATGAGTTAGTGATTCATTGGTATCATTAGATCCTGTAGTTTTTCTATGCTATAACATCTTATTAAGTCCGTTCTATTATAGTATCTTAGTATGTTCTTTCTGTTATAGTATCTTAGCACATTCTCTTTGTTATCGTGTATTGTTTCTACCTCCCTGTTTCTCTTTATAGTATGCTCTAGTATCTAGTTTGAACTGAACCCCTAATGTATACCCCTTATAGTTTACTAGTATTTTACTTGAACTGTTACTGAAAAGATCCATTTATCTACTAAGTTAAGCTGGTACTTTAAAAACAGAGTTCTATTAAACTATAATGTACCATAACTTTAAAAGAGTTTTTTGAAATGTTTTGATCACTTATAAATGACATAAGTAATCTTGTGAAAGATGTTTATAACAAACATTTACACAATTATCATTGTGTTCAACTTGTATTCGCCCCCCCCCCCCCCCTTAAAAGCATTTAAAACAGTTTAAAAGACTGATTACGGGGTATGAACTCACCTTATGTGGGTGATTCAAACGACTATGCGTGTAAGGATGAGAAGTTCCACGAATGAAGTCCCAAGACACAATGAGTCCTAAATGACATATTTGGCAAATATTTGCATGAATATAGTGTTTATAAGGAACTAACAAGCAAGGAAACACCCTTTGAGACTAGGAAACACTTAGACCAAGTGTTAGAATCACATGTGATTCATCTAAGGGGTGTTTAAGGCCACTATTAGGTGTTTACACCGATGGGTTTATGACCATGGTGTAAACTCATGGTAAAATTTGCATAAGAGGGTGTGTGAATGCTAAGGAAACATAAGGAACCATTGCGTTACACAAGGATGAGAAAAACCAACTTAATGGAAGGTGTTCAGGTGTTTACAGCCACACCATAAAGTGTATGGCCGTAATATTTCCAAATGGTCTTATTTTAGGTCTTAATAGCAAGGAGTTTCAAAGGGTGAAGTGTTCCAAGGGTTAGCAAGGGTCCAGAAGTGTTTAAGGCTCATGTTAAGACCAAGAGAATGGTTTACGGCCAAGGGAGATACTCCTGGCCGTAAACTCTCTTTGATGTTGAGTTTGATGTGGTTTCAAGGCTATGATCTAGTGTTTAACATGTACTACTAGATAATAGATGGAATACTCACACTTTTGAGGGCCTTTGATGAGTTTTTGGCCACCAAGAACAAGTGTGTGTTCTTGGTGTTCTTTGTGAAAGTTGAAGATCTAGCCAAAAGATATTTTCCATGGATGAATCATGAGAATGAGGCATGATTAGGAAGGATAACAACAAATAGAGGGAAGAATCACTTACATTTTTGGAGGATGTAGATGAAGAATTTGATGATACTTGAGAGAGAAAATGAAGTGTTCTTGAGGTGGAAGTGAAATAATGAAAGAAAAGTTGAAGAGAAGGTGTCTTATGGGGGGAGTTTATAGCCCACCTTGATTTTATGGCCGTAAACTCAAGTGATGTGGTCGTGAACTCTTTTTGGTGGTCCTAAGGCTTGAAATGTTGCGTAGAGTCTCTAGCAGGTACATTCAATCACTCATTCCTTAAGTGTATCAAGCTCAAAACCCAATAGAATGACCCTTATCAAGGCTAGAAGGGAATAAATTTTTGGGTTATCACATCATCCCCCATTATATGGAATTTCGTCTCGAAATTAGCTTTCTTGGAAGTATTACGAGGGTTGCGCTTCTCTGATTTGTAGAATACCCACTTGTAGACCTGGCAACTTTGCCCTAATGTCCATGATAGGATTCATAGTTGGTCCATCTATCATTACCTCGTGTATACAAGTCGTATATAATTGAAGACTAGTTAGACGGTCGGATATGCGACTCTGCCCCTGGTTCACAACCAAACAAGGAACATGAGATAGGGCAGAAACACACATATTAGATCTGCGTAATCATAATCATATACCACCCTCGCGTATCCACTAGATAGTGATAGGTGGGTTGTATTCGTCCTTAGCCTTTGTGCTCGAACTTGGTCTGCTGGACGAGTGGTATTTTCGGAAAAGTCTGTTGAACCTACGGCGGCAAGGTTTCGGAAGGCAAAGTACTCTTCGCACGAGATAACCCTCGGGGTTTTGAATACGAAAGAGAAAACTGAGGTTTAGGTCGGACTATCGTTACAAAGGACAAAGGTTTAGTGAATTTGACGGTCGAAGCGACAACAACATTTGAACTTAGTATGGTGAGGACCATGCCAACTCATGATGAATGATAGAAACGTACTCTTTACTAAACAAAGTTTGGCCGATTTAAAAAAAGCGTATACTATACGATGATGTACCCATAGCATGCTCGACAATGTACTCTTTGTAAACGTTCTAGTGATTTCTGATTTCCCCTTGATGTTAACACTTCTACGTATCGTACCACGATGAGCGAGTACATATAATGAAAGTGCATTGATAACTAGTGTCGATACTTTATACAACGATACTCTTCGATACCACTATGATTGTAAGGTCCTGAAAATGGATCTTTACCAATGATCAAGCAGTCACACAATCAAATATAAAAATAAACAAGGTAGAAACAGAATTGAAACAAGCTTTCACATGCTTATATTGCATAAAACGTCTGGTACAACTTGCACTCTATGACTGTGAACTATTGTGGCATAAAAAACCATTAAAGACCTAAACAACCCCTGTATATATAGTGGACTTGGGCCGGACACTGGGTTTACGGCCATAAACAGGCTTACGGCCATAAACTCACTACTTGGCCGTAAACTAACAAACAACCTACCAAAACCTCATAAAGACTGAAAAGAACTTATTACAATGAATGCCTAGACCAAACCACTAACTAGACCCTTCAATCTCCCACTTGATTTGGTGTTAGCTTGAGCTCAGTCCTTGTCGACCACCAGCACATCTGACTTCCCCATTGCTCCATTCCATATCCGTTTGTTAATGATCTCCACAACCATAGTGGTAAAATCTTTGGAAGTTGGCTCAAAGATGACTTCTGCAACTTTAATCTGATGATGGCTTAGCTGATGTACATCCCACTTTCCAAATTCAAGCTTAACGACAATAGATGCAGTGGTTTCATCAAACACCCAATACTCCATGGTTTGCAGAGATCCATCTGGATGATCCTGAAGGATAGGAATATGCTTCAGTTGTTTGGTGGTTGGACACATCACAACCCAAAGAGGTTGATTGGTTTTAGGATCAATTATGCTTGGGTACACCTTAATAATTGACTTTGCAGTCTTCATTGAAGGAAAACCCTTAAGTACTTGATCCTCCAAGAAATGCATGAACTGTTTAGCCTGGGGATTTTGAGAGGGATTTTCAAAAGGAGCCCTTGACAACTCTAAAAGATCAACCCTGGTCCAAGAGTTGAAGTCATGAGCATCTTTATATAGCTCAGTGGTACCACTCTTACGTCTCACGAGCCACATGTTTACGGTGTCGTGAAATCCCCATGAGATGATCCCTGATCTATCACCATATATATCTTTAAAACGATTCTCTCCAAGATCTGTAAAGCTAATGGTGGGCTGATCTGCAAGAGCATTCTGATATGGGCTCCTTTTAAACAAGTATTGACCTTTCTTAGTAGATTTAGCCAGTTTGGCACGTTTTAAGTCCACCACACTTAGAGGTTGAGCTAGCTCTTCTTTAAACCTATCAACAATACGTGATGTTGGAGAAGATGTCACAATGGGATGAGCTTGGATGTACATATTGATCCTTGACTCATTACCGGATGTCTTGAACTTGTCACCAAATTCCTCTTCTAACTTCTTCTTAAAATCAAACTTACTTGAAGTAAGGAGATTAAAGTGTTTTTGTAAGTTAGAAAGATCCTTGGTCTTCAAAGCTTTATCTTTTTGAAGAACAGAAACTTGAATCTTTAGATTTACATTCTCGCTCAAAAGATCATTAGCTTGATTACTGAGCTCTATGTTCTTTTGATCAAGTACATTTACTCTCTTTGGAAGCTCATCAATGACTGAATCATCATCCCCTGAATGACCTTCTCTAAAAGAAATTCCTTTAGCTCTAGAAGAAGGTATTGAAGTTTGTTCCTGAGCTATATGCATGGCTATCCGTACAGAGGCATCATCAGGATCTAGCTTAGGAGAAGAAAATCCTGCTTGCGCAGAGGAACCACCAACCTAAAAGGTGGTGCTAGGACCTTAACTAAAAGGTTCTGAAGAGATGTTGGCAGGGGTAGTTGTTGCTGTAATTCGCAGGCCTTGAGATAAGTCAGAATCTAAAAGCCCTTGTCTAGGATCATGCCTTCTTCTTTTTGACGGAGGTTGTAAGGTCTGGATTGTTGTGTTATCACTCTGAAGTGGTTCAGCTGTAGGTGAAACAACATTAAGGGGAGGAATCCCTGACACTGTCACCACGTGAGTTGTCGTATCAACCACTTGATCGGTAGTAAAAGGAGTTGACTCAAGAAAGTCATCAGAGTTCCTTATCTCCGCTGCTGGATGAGAAACATCATTGATATTGTCAAGTAGCTTGTTGAGATTGACACTTGACAAAAAGTCTGCATTACTTCCAAAGTTTGTCGGAATATCATCTTTATCAAATCTTGTAAGATCAAGGTCTTAATACAGATCAGTCTCAGTCATGTTCTTAGAAGACCCTTCATTATAGTCACTTTGGACTTGGAGTGATTGCAAATCATGCTCCTCAGCCACAGAAACATCGGGAGCAATTGTCTCTTCTTTTTCCTGGTCTGACACAGTGATCACATCCTCTTCTGAAATCACTTTTTCTGAGGAAGTATGCCCAGAGGATATTTTGTCAGAGGATCCATGAGACTCGGATGCCTCATTTGGCTCAGCAAATCTACCAAATTTTACAAGTTGATACAGTCCTTGAAAGATGACCTTTCCCTTGCGATTTTGCTTGATGAGCCCAACAGTGTGAGCGGCTAAGGACTTTACATCAAGTGTATCTCCCTCCTTGACCATATCAGGAAATTGTCTGTTGATGAATAGTAGAATGAACATGGGATACATCATGAAAGTATCCCTGGTGATAGCAATTATGTAGACCACAAACTCGTTCAGGATAAACCTCGAAAAGCTGAAGCCTATCCCTGCAGCGAGAGAAACGATGGCTCCAGTGTTTCTCAGTGACATTTCATCCGCACCAGACCTCCTTCCAGAGATGCAGCTCACGAACACATGAGCTAAGAATCTCCAATAAGGTCGCAAAAGCTTCTTCACAGTAGGAGGAGAGTCGCCTTCGTACCCCATCTTCTTCAGAATATTCTGGGCGTCTTCAATACCAATCTCAGTGGGAAAACTAGGTAAGTCATTGATCAGCAACGTTTCTCTAATGAACTGCTTAGTGATCACAACCTTCCATCCCTTAATGATTGCATCCACAGTCACTGCTCCATCGTCATCTCTTTTCATCTTGTGTTAGGTTCAGAATTAAGATCTCTACCAGTAATCAAACGATAAACAATTAAAGTAAGAATGAGATGAAGAGAAACTGAGCTTGCATACGCTTATATTCAACAATCTTCAGGTACAACTCAGCTTATAGCCGCGAACTGCTAGGCATCAACAACAGACAAATGACCTACACCTCCACTATATATACTCGACTGGACAGCAAACAGAGTTTGCGGCCGTAAACGTGTTTACGGTCGTGAGCATAGAAACTGGCTAATTTTAATTAAACAGCTCGCAAACACTATTATAGACTCATACCAAACAAAACACACTGAAATCCTAGACCAAACCATTAACTGGACCCTTCAATCTCCCCATTGGTTTGGTGCTAGCTTGAACTCAGTCCTTGTCGACCACCAGCACATCAGATCTTCCCATTGCTCCATTCCATATTCTCTTATTGATGATCGTAGCCACCATCCGTGTGTACTCTTTTGCAGCAGGCTCAAAAAATTTGTCAGCTACCACAATCTGATGATTTGCAAGTTGATGTATGTCCCGCAAGCCAAATTGAAGCAAATCCCTTTTGTCATACAAGCGAATACAATCTTCCTTGAGCATGATAATAGCAGCATCTGATGAATCATCATACACCCAATATTGCATGGCTTGAAGAGACCCATCAGGACAATCTTAAAGAACGGGGATATGTTTGACTTGAGCAGTAGCAGGCCACATCACTGTACAAAGAAGCTGACTTGTCTTAGGATCAATGACACGCTTGTGAACTTCAACAAAAGATTCCACAGTCTTTATTGACGGAAATCCCTTGGCCACTTGATCTTCTAAGAAAGATTTGAACTAACTAGCTTTCGAATTTCCTGATGGATTTGAGAAGTGAGCTTTGGATAGCTCAATAAGGTCAACCTTAGTAAAAGAGTGAAATTCATGAGCCTCCTTGTATAGTTCCTTATTCCCACTCTTCCTTCTCACTATAAACATGTTCAGAGTGTCATGGAATCCCCACGAAACGATTCCTGACCTATCACCATAGCTATCCCTGAAAGTATGAGTGCTCAGATCTGTGAAGGTGATTTGGGGCTTATCCCAAGGTGCCCTATGATCCACACTTCTATTGAATAACCATTTGCCTTTGTTAGCCAATTTGTCAACAACCTTCTTCTTTTTAGCACCTTTTGATGTTGCTGCCCTTGAAGCTTGCTCTGGATCTATTTCAAAACGATCCACGACGATGGTGGATCTGATCAATTGAGACACAACAAGACCGTCAGCACTTGGAGTGTCTTGAATGGGAGAATTGATCTATGATTCGTCAACAGGTGACTTGAATTCATCACCAAATTTATCTTCTAGTTTCCTCTTCAAATCGAGGAAGTTGGCGGTTAAGAGATCAAATTGTGTCTGAAGATCAGCAAGTTGCTTCTTCTTCTAAGCATTATCTTCGCTAAGCTCGGCCACTTGAATATTGAGCTCTGTGTTTTCAGTTTGAAGGTCAGCGACCTTGATGACTAGCTCAATATTCCTTTGATCAAGATCAGCATTCTTCTGATTTAGAATGTCAAACTGATTCTGGAGTCCACGAAGTGAAGGAGATTCTTCCCTTGAACCATCACCCCCGATAAAAATTCCTTTTCCGCGAGAGGGTGGCGTAGAAAATTTTTCCTCTGCCAAGAGCCTGGCAAGCCTAACCGAGGCTTCATCATTATCTGACCTGGGAGGAGAGAGGTTTGTTTGGAATGAAGAACCACTAGCTTCAAATACGGTACTAGGGCCTTCACTGAAAGGTTCAGTTGAAACAATAACAGGTGTGATTGTTGGTGGAGCTGTAACGTTTTGAGTTGTAGCACGTTGAGTTGCCAGTCTCAGAACGAGTTTGCGTCTTTTGCTTGGTGGAGGAGAGGCTTGTGTGGTGGTGTGATCACTTTCCATTGGCGTAGATGTAGGTAAAACGACATCAAGGGGAGGAATCCCTGACACCGTCACCATAGGAGTTGCTATTTCCGCCATTGGATTCGAAATAGGAGGTGCAACTATAAAAACGTCTTCTTTTTCCCTTGTCTTTGTTGTCGTATGAGCAACTTTATCGACATCATCAAGCAAGTTGTCAAGGTTTTCTCTAATCATAAAATTATCATTACTGCCAAAGTTTAATGGAATATCATCTTTATCGAATGTCGTGAGGTCGACATCCTCATACACTTCTTTCTCGTTCCCCGATCCCTCATTATGGTCACTCTGAACCCGAACAGACTATAAACCTTGTTACTCATCGATTTGGGCATTAGGAGCTTGAGTTTCGTTGACATCATGATCTGAGATCGAGATGATATCTTCAGAAATAATTCTTTTAGAGGAAGTCGGCTTGGACAAAGTCTTATCAAACGTTCCATGGGACTCGGAGGAATCGTTAATCTCAGCAAATTTTCCAAATTTCACCAAAGGATGTAATCCCTGAAAAATGACCTTGCCCTTCCGATTCTGCTTAATAAGGCCAACACTATGAGGGCCCAAGGATTTCATATCCAGTTTGTCACCATCCTTGACCATATCTGGGAATTGATCATCAATGAACACTTGAATGAATCTTGGATATAACAGAAATGCATCTCTATTCCCCCGTGTAATGGCATTGAGGTTCACCAGGAATTCATCAAAAATGTACTTCGAGAAGTTCAATTTAATACCAGCAGCCAACAAAACAATCGCCCCTGTGTTACTGATGGAGATTTCATCAGCTCCTGATCTCCTGCCTGAGATGTAGGTTACAAGCACATGTGCCAGAAATCGCCAATAAGGAGGCAATAACTTTTTCACAATAGGAGGGTATGAGCCCTCATATCCCATCCTATCAAGAATCTATTGTACTTTATCAGTTTCAATCTCAGTAGGGAAATCGAATTCATCAATAATCAGCAAAGTATCTCTGATGTATTGTTCTGAGATTCTGATCTTGCAGCCTTTAATTACAGCCTTAATTATCATCTCCCTATTAACTTTTGACATTTTAGCTGTTTGCCAGAATTCTCGGATAATGTCTTGATAGATGACAGGATTTACAGTGATGACACAAGCTAAGCAGCATTCTCTCAATCTGTACATCATTGATGTGAAGTCTCAGTGAGTGACCGGAGATTCATCCAATACGGTTGCCAGGTTGTGCATCTCAGCAAACCTAAGATTCACCATTGATCTACACTAAAAGAGCCAAGTAAGAAAACAAAATATTTAACAGTTCAACGCTTTAAGTTTTCTTAATCAAACGATTTTAATTTGGCCAAAGAAAAATATTATGATGAAAATTTCGAATTTACGGTCAAAAGCATTTATTGGCCTAAAGGATCTTCTAACCGTAAACAGGGTTTACGTCCGTAAGGCCAAACCGAGTTTACGATCGCAAATGCCAAAGAGTTTACGGTCACAAAGGTCAAAGTGGAGTTTACGGTTCAAGCATATCCCTAAACCGTAAACCCTCCCGAAACCGTAAACACCGAAGAACTTTCAAACTTCGATTACTCCCCCAAATTCACTCGATTTGATGACCGATTGCATTTTCCTAGTCGGATTTAACATACCTTCGAAGCAGACTAACTGATTTCATGAAAAATTAACACAGGAATTTGAGGATTTGAGAGAGATAAGCAGTTTACTGCCACAAGGAGAGGGAAGCAGGTCAAAAAGGGTTTACCGCAGTAAACTCCTCCTTTTATACCCCCTTCGAGTTTTGGTGTCTCCCACACAGTTTGATGCACAGTCAAAATTCCGATTAGATTTTTCAAAAAAAAAACTTTTGAGGATATAAAAAATAAAATTAAAAATAAAGATTAAACTAAAATAAAAATAAAAATAAGAATAAAAATAAAAATAAACTAATTTCAAAAGGTTAAAGATTTTTTAAATAATTAAAAATTTGACAGTTAAGTAAAAATAAAATAAGACAAAATAAAAACAAAAATAAAAATAAAATTGAATAAAATGAGAGGAAATTTAAATTTTGAACAAGTCTAGATAAAATTTATCTCAACATAACTGACAAGCTAATGTGATGCTGGGATCAAAGTTATTAGACAGCCTTATTCCACTTGTCGGTACCCTTATCTTCACATCTTCGTCTGATCGATCGCCAGTATTGTGGTCCACTTAAACAAGAAAAATTTAGGACACCTTTTGGACAATTTACCATTGAGATGATAAATATACATATAAATGATTATAATTCCTCATTATGATGATTGTCCCTAATTCTTAAACAAATTTTCCTTATGACCATTTAACTGACTATGACCAGCGATATTGTTGTCCACCTAAATTGAGCAGCGAGATCTACAGACAACCTATATGTGTTCAATTTTCATTGTACTAGAACGTGTTTCCCGCTTCCTGGCATGCCCCAGCCATCAAGGACTTCCAGAATACTCCTTACACTGGGTGAGCAGACAATTATTAAGAGAGAAGATAGATTTAGAATGCATATGCTGTACATCCAGGTCGGATCTCTTCTAATCACGCAAAGGATGAAACATATGACTAACTGAAGTTTCAGAGGGACTGAGAAGAGAATGGTGCATATATAGAAGATGCAGAGAGATAGAGTTGCATATATAGAAGATGCAGAGAGATAGAGTTGCATATGGTACAATCCAGGTCGGATCTCTCGATCACACAGAGGAGGCAACATATGACTAACAGACAGAAAGAAAGAAAATAACCTTCTACATACCTAATTTATCGTAATTCCCTAGTCACCCATCCAACCAGAATTAAGGACAAAATCCGCACATCGAGGAAAAGTGAATACACAGTTCTAGATATGGGTTCATTTAATGTGACCGGTATATTCTCATGTATATCTCCCTGCTCAAACTATCCGAGAGTCGTATTCTCAGGCTAAACGGATCTAACTAGGTCAAGATTTTTCACGTCCTTAATTTCATTAGGTTCAACCTTCCCTAGTCAAGTCCATTTAAAATCTTTCGTGCCTACCAGCGCATCGAGCACAGAGCGTTGACAATTCAACTTAGGTACATTACGCAGATTCAGATTGCCTGTTATCACTTGCTAATTTCATTTCCCAGTCCTTCATCAACAAGCAAAACTTTATGCAACAATTTTTTTTATTTTTCTGAATTTTTAATGTTTTGGATTTTTGAATATTTTCTAAAAAAAAATAAAACAGAAGCAGAGTGTTTTTGGATTTTTTTAAATTTTTCAATTTTTTTTTGGTTTTGTTTATTTCTCCCCCTAAATTTGTGCATGGAAGAGAATGAAATTACTCAAATGCTCAAATTTAAACTAACCTAAATAACAAAAATGAATCCTCAAAATGAATCATTTTCAAAAATCTCACAAGCACATCGAATCGAGCTTTGTTAAAAGGCTTAGTGAACAAATCTGCCACATTATTAGCAGTGGGAACCTATTCTATCCGGATGAGCGAACGCTAATAACAATCTCTGATAAAGTGAATTTTGATGTCAATGTGCTTGGTTTTGGAATGTTGGACCTAATTTTTAGAAATTTGAATAGCAGCCTCATTATCAAAATGAATTGGGGTTTCTAGAAAATTCAAACCGTAGTCCAACAGATGATGTTGGATCCAGATAACTTGAGAACAGCAAGCTAATGCAGCAACGTATTCCGCTTCTGCTGTTGAGCTAGAGACGGTATGTTGCTTCTTGCATTGCCACGACACCAGCCTATCACCAAGGAATTGGCACCCTCCTGATGTGGATTTCCTGTCAAGCTCACAACCTCCATAATTACTGTCAGCAAAAGCATATAATTCAAATTCAAAATTCTTCGGATATCAATGACCCAATTTTGGGCTACCTTTGATATACCGAAAATGCTATTGACAGCAATAAGATGTGAAAGTTTAGGATTAGCCTGATAGTGAGCGCATGGAAACACTACAAACATGATGACGGGACGGCTTGCAGTGAGATATATCAAGGAGCCGATCGTCGATCTATAAAGAGTTTGATCTACGGATTCGCCATCAATATCTGGAGTCAGCAGAGGTCTTTCAGCCACTAGAATCGATGCGGGCTTTCCGTCTGTAAAGCCGAACTTCTCAAGAATATCTTCCACATATTTAGCTTGGTGTAGCAGGATTCCGGTTGAATTCTGTTTGACCTGAAGCCCCAGAAACATGGTAATTTAACCTAGAGAACTCATCTCGAATCGCTTCTTCATCACTCCTTCAAACTCTTTGCAAAGCTTTAGACAGGCAGACTCGAAAATAATGTCGTCAACATAGATCTCAACTAGTATATGATCATTACCCACATGCTTGATGAATAAAGTTTGATCAATAGTATCGCGAGAGTATCCATGCTCGAGCAAGTGCTTTGTTAGAGTCGCATACCATGCTCGAGGAGCTTGATGCAACCCATACAACGCCTTGTCCAACTTGTAGACATGATTAGGGAACTTTGAACTAACAAACCTAAGGGGTTGATCAACATAAATTTCTTCCTTTACCTTGCCATACAGGAAGGCAGTCTTGACATCCATTTGGTAGACCGTGAGTTTCTTGTAAGAAGCATATGCGAGAAAGATTCGAATACCCTCCAGACAAGCTACGGGAGCATACACCTCAGTATAATCAAGACCCTCAACTTGTCGAAACCCGCGAACCACCAACCTTGCTTTATTGTGCACTGTTACACCAGAATCATCTTGCTTATTACGATAGACCCAACGCGTGTCAAGAGATCTTTTGCCCTTTGGTAACTCAACTAATTTCCAAACCCCGAGCTTTTCAAACTAATTTAGCTCTTCATGCATCGCATCTACCCAGCTGGGCTCATTCAAAGCCATTTCAACATTCTTGGGCTCTATTTGATAGATAAAGCAAGAGTAGAGACATGTATTAATATCTCCACTCTGACTTCTAGTTCTAACTCCATCACCCTGCTGGCCAATGACGTTATCGATCGGATGATCGCGTTGAATTCTTGAAGGTATGTCTTGGCTAATATCATTGAGTGAAATAGGAAGAGTGTGTATGTTGAAACCTCCATCATCTGCTGATTGATTCACATTAGATGAATCTACTACAAACTCATTAGCTATTTCTTCAGAAAAGAGTAGTTCCATAAAAGTTGGATTGAGAGCAAAAGCATCTCTAGACATGAACTCTCTCTCAATAGGTGTAAGAGGTGTAGCATCAGCATTAGGAGTTTCATTTACAACCTTAGACTCTGGACTATTTGGTTGATTAGATGACTCCCCATCAGGTGGAGCAGAGAACCTTCCTTCAGATGAAGCAGAGGACTCCCCCTCAACCGTTGGTGGTCTATAGGCAAGTTCTTCGTCTTCGTCTTCTGAAACAATCTTCGAACCATAAGAGGATCCACTTGAACTATCTGTAGACACATTTAAAGATTTGAAAAGTGATGAGTAATCAAATAACCAGTCGGGACCCACTCGAGCATCTGTTTCATTCTCCTCCAACTAGCGCACGTCATAGGATTCTACTATTTGCTTAGTCTTTTTGTTGTAAACCCTATACACAGTACGTGCAGCATACCCTACAAAGTAACAATCATCGGCTTTGGCATTGAATTTAGGGTTGGATTCCAAGTGAAGAAGGGTGCAAGGGCAACCAAGTACACGAAAATGGCTAACAGAAGGCTTGTGTAAATAAAGAATCTCGTATGGTGTCTTCATCTGTGCTTTGTTGATTAGAACACGATTCTGCACGTGGCAAGCAGTGTTAATCACCTCGGCCCAAAAGAAAACAGGTAGTTTGGAATCACAAAGCATTATCCTTGCGGCGTCTTTCAAAGTTCTATTTCTCCTTTCAGCAACACCATTTTTTGAGGTGTGTGAGCAGAGCTATATTGACGCACTATCCCCTTTTCTGCGCAAAGATGGTCAAGAACAGCATTCTTGAACTCAGTTCCAATTTCAGTATGAAGCGCCTTCACTTTGTTGTCGGTTTGCTTCTCAATCATTACAATGAACTTCTTTATCAGATCATCAACCCCCGCTTTGTTGGATAAGAAGAAAACCCACGTAAATCAAGAGAAATCATCGATCACAACTAGACAGTACGAGCTTCTATTGATGCTCAGGACGTTGACCGGACCAAATAAGTCCACATGCAATACTTGGAGCACTTGACTAATTGAGTTGAGTGGTTTGGGAATGTGTGGTTTCCGATGATGTTTTCCTTGAGCACAGGAAACACACTTCTCAAATGTAATAAAGTCTCTGACGGGCAAGCCTCGAACCATCTCATTATTAGCAAGGTGATTAATGTTTTTCATGTTAGCATGACCGAGCCTTCGATGCCATAGTATTGCGTTTTGTTCGGAGACTTTTGAGAAAAGACAAGTGACTTGCTCAGGAAGGTTACTGTTTATATCAATAATGTAAGCATTTCCATCCCATTTAGATTTGACTAGAATCCATTCATCTGGGATGACAATGCCTGGCTTGAGAATCATACACTCTTTGTCGGTAAAATGGGTAGAATAACCTTTGTCGCAGATTTGGGAAACACTTAGCAAGTTGTGCTTTACCTCAGGAGCGTAGTTGACATTCTCAACGCTTAGCACTCCATTTGTAAAAGTTCCTTTCTATGTGATCTTCTCACCATCTCCGCCCGCGAAGGAAACATATCCCCCATTAAAGGACTGAATTTCGCTCAGTTGGGAGATTTCTCCAGTCATATGCCGGGATCAGCCGCTGTCGACGTACCAAGGACGAACGACATTCCTCCGTAATCGTCCTTGCAAAATGAGCAGAATCATTTAGATTTAGGATCCCAGGCTATCACTGTCCTGGGTTTCCTTTTCATTTTCTCTGATTTATCCTTCAATACTTCAATATTAGGATCCTCATTCTTTACCACTTCAGAGGATGTTAATGATTGATTGGAATGTGATTTGGGCTTCCATTGATATCTGGGTTTTACAACTTTTTCAGATGATTTCGAAGTATGTTTCTTAGAAGTTTGCACTGAGCCTTTGGATTTTCTACCAGAAGTGGTGGAAGATTTAGAATTGCTTTTAGATGAAACCGATCTTGGCGGAGCCTTGTTCGGTTTTGGCATACTACCTTGACCTTTGTTAGTAAAACACCTTTTATTCTTTCAAAAGTTAGCTCTCTTTCTGCTTCGATCATCTTTCCAATCATTATTTTGAGAACGAGTTCTTGAGGATTTTCTATTTGAAGACCTTCCTCGAGTTTCGTTCTCTCCTCTTGGTGACAAGTGGTCTATAAAGATCCTATTTTGACAATTTCTAGCTATATGGCCACCAACACCACAATTAAAACAAATATGTATGTTATTTGAACTTGTACTGCATTTTTCAGATTTATTTTCTTAACAGACACTCTCACTTTTCTAAAAAGAACATGCATGAGGAATATATTGAGAAATAAGTGAGGGTGTCTCAGATGTTGTGACTTGTGGAATTGATGGTGTTTCATGATTATCACAAGCATCAGAATTACCAAATAGTTCATCAAACATATCAAAGAAATTAAATTCAATAGATTCAGATGTGGAAACTTGACAAGAAACATTATCAGTCTTAACATCAGAAACATAAACATTGTTATTTGAAATAGAAAATTCAAAATTAGAAATGAAAACAAAGACAGGTCCTCCGACTCCATGCTTTGCCTGGTCTAAGGGTTGATCTGCAGGGGAAGTAGAAATGTTAGTACTTTCAACATTAATAAATCCTCCTGAAACGAAACCAGATGGCTTGCCATAAACTATAAATGGTTCGTTGGCAATCTCCTCCTTGGATAAGGGTTGATACAGATATGTATGATTATAAGGAGGAGGTACACTATCATACCCTAAACCCTTTGAGTGATTTCGTTTAAAATCCATGCAATGATCGATCATGTTGGAAAATACCTCGCTTGATCCATCAAATATTATAAATTTAAAGTTTGCATCTTCAAATTATCCTTTTAATGTATCAAGCTCGGCAATTAGCGTATCATTTAGTCTTTTAACATAATCATACAGTTCACACTTTTCACTGTATTCTTCCTGAATTCTTCTAAAATCTTTTATTTTAGTTTCTAATTGGGCTTTAAGTGGTTTTTGTCCTTTCCTAAGTTGGTAGCTCTCATATCTAAGGTCCTCTACTTCTCTACGTAATACTTGAATTTCATCATGAAGCAATTTAACATATTCTTTACATGCATGAGAACAAGATGGTAGGTTTACCTTGCTTTTCTTAGGCTCGGAAGAAAGAGATGCCATTAGGGCAAGCTGCAGCTCCATCATCTCTGCTTCGGGGTCAACATCATCATTTTTCAAAGCAACATCATCAATCTGAGCTACGTGAACTTTTTCTGGCCCTGTGATATTTAAAGCTTGAATCTGGTCCTCCCTGTCAAAGGACTGAGCGACCATAGCAGTCTCTCCATTCGCTATAGCACCAGCATGGTTGTTTCCCACTGCTACCATTTGCCTGTTGTTATTGACCCTATGATCTGGTTTCGGGAAATCACGAGCAAAATGACCCGGCTCGTGGCAGTTGAAACATCTCAGCATAGTCTTGTTAAATCCCACCTTCTTGTCAGCATTCATGGCCCAGTTGCTCTTCCCTGTCTTCTTAGCAAACTGCTTGGCTCTGAAAACAACCATAGCAATCTGCCATGTAATGTCCATCTCTTCCACATCTTCAGGATGTGTTTGGTCCAAATCAGCAAATGATAGCTGAGGTGGAAGATCTCCAGCAACAAAGGCATTGTAGCAGTTAACTAGCCTAGTGGCTAGAGCCATATTTTCATCAGATTCTTTAGTGTTTGAGGAAGAGGTTACAGCTGGCACATTTGGAGTAGGAGTAGCTTGTGAAATGACAAATGGCTGAGTTTGATGAAGAGGGATGGATGATGCAGCATTGAAGGTCTGAATCTGAGGTTGTTGTGTTGCAAAAGCTTGACCTGTGGGAGGCATGAAAGATGAGAGAGCATTGTTGGATGAGATTCCAAGATTGGTAGTAGAGTATGAGTTCACATGATTAATTTCTCTCTATTTGTCATCAATGTCACAAGCTTTGATGACCGCCATGATTTCAACAAGAGAGAAGCGATTCAAATCCTTACTTTTCTTAATCACAGCAACATTCATATCCCATGATCTAGGAAGATCATTTAGAAGCTTCTTGTTAATTTCTGACTTGGTCAAGAAAATTCCAGCGATATTCATGTCAGTTGTGAGAGCTGTGAATCGTTGCTACTGAGCTTCAAGAGTCTCTCCTGGTATGTAGTTGAACATATTAAATTTTTGCCTTAACATGTCCTGCCGACTCTCCTTCATATCTTCATTTCCCTCATACACTTCAATTACAGCTTCCCATATATATTTAGCTGAAGTATACTCACGAAAACCTTGAGCAATATCAGGAGATAATGCCATGGTTAAAGTGGCTAAAGCCCTTTCCTGCTCCTTAACTTGCTCAAACTCCTCATCATTGTAGTTCTCAACAGCCTTGTCAATCACTTGACCTCCAACTCTCATAGTGATCCTAACAGGGTCTCTAAGAATGCTTCTCCAAATTTTGAAATCTTTCATCTTAATGCATTTCTCTATTCTGTACTTCCACTCGGGAAAACCATCAGCAAACATTAACCTTGGAATTCGCGTAGTGGTGCCCATGACAGCATCAAGTTCTTAAAAAAGATTTTGACATTGATATTCCATTTGAAATTAAAGCAATTAATAGATTTTTTTTAAATTTACGGTTAGCAGAAGTAAATTGACTACGACCGTAAACTGAGTTTACGGTTGATGAGATTACGACCGTAAACTAGGTTTACGGTTTTTGTGTTTGCGATTTGTAAGTTTGCTTTTTGAGTTTGCGGTTTGCGAGTTTACTGATTATACGTTTACTGTTCTTAGATTTGTGACACCCTGATTATGGTTCTTGAGTATGTAGAGTTTACGGTTTAAGAATGTCTTGTTTTTACTACCGTAAACAAGGTTTACGGTTGGCAGCAAACTCCCAGAAAGCTTTCAAGAACACGTTTTCTGATATAAAATCAAATCCTTCAACCACTATGTTGGGTCATGTTTTGTTATGTATTGCGTCGATTGGGCTCGCTATTTAGTCCAGTTTTGTATCTCCGGTTTGGGCCTGTCCAACCGTGAGCTTGATAGGGTTTATTATAAATATAGGTGCTTCCATGCATCTTTGGTTAACGACTGAAAAAATAGTTACGATAGATCAGAGCATTATTCAGAAGTTTCATTATCGTTCTTGTAACCCTAAATCCTCTACAGCGGAAGTTCCTTATCGAGCTCTGCTGAGGATTGTTTGAATCAATCATTCGACATATTGTGATTCAACTTTGTCTTGTTTATTGTTTATGTTCTTCATACTACCTGTTATAAAGATCTAATTGATCTTCAAGTTTATTAATTATCTTATCAATTGGTATCAGAGCAGGAGGCTGTGTAATTCATACACATCTTTTCTGTGAAAAAGGTTGCGATTAGGGTTATTCCGCATTAACTAATATTTATTGAGCCGTCATCCCATAATTGACGTAACTCAACATTTATTTGTGTTTCCCTAATTTAATACATTACAAGTCTGATCTTTTAAACAGGTTATTCGATCAAGCATGGACGAGTCACAATCCAATCCCATTAACATCTCAAACAGTATTGGATCAACGACAAAGATTCCCATCCTTTATACCCAAGATTACGAAGTCTGGGCGCATGACTTTGAAGATTATGTCATTGGATCTGTGGACAATGGTTATCTCATCTGGGAAGCAATCGTTTCTGGACCATTCGCTCATTCAGCAATTTCAAGAATTATTAAAACTCAGAAGGAATACAATGATCTTTTGAAAGATGTTAAAGATATTGCTCAAGATGAAAAAGATAAATTTCAATGCAATTTAAAGCATTGAGATTAATTAGATTCGCTCTTCAATCTGAAACTTTCAGGCTGGTGAGTTCATGAACAACTACCAAAGAAATATGGGACAGGCTGCGAGAGTTGTATTCTACGGACGAAGATCTTGAGCATTCCATTCAAACATTGCTTTTGTCCGATTTTGGTGAATTCAAGCAGAGTCCTGAAGAAACTGTGACTCAGACGTTCGATCGCTTCAATCATCTTCTTAGTAAGATGATTAAACATGATATCGAAAGGAAGTTGATTGAACAAAAGGTTACATTTTTAAACGGTCTCAGATCTGAGTGGAGAGCAGTAGTGTCCACAGTTAAAGCGCATGAGCAATTCAAATCTTACTCTTTAGCGAAACTGGTAGGGAAGTTATAATTCTGAAAAGGTCAGGGAAGAACCAAAGGCAGAAGAACCAAAGAAGGAACCGAAAGTTGAAGGAGATTCGGGAGTGAGCTGCTATTATTGTGGTGGAAAGAACCACTATGCCAAGGATTGTGTTCTTAAGAAATTGGCTGAAAAGGATGAGCAGAAAGATGAAGAAGCAGTGTTGTTGAAAAAGCTGGAAGAGATCAAGAGAAAGAAATCTACTGCTAACCCTTCTATGAATGCTTTAATTGTGCAGGGTTCGGTAGCGAATGATGAGTTCGGTGGCGTGGAGGTCTGGTCAACCGATTCTGAGGATGATGAAGTAAGGAAGCCTTCTCATGGAAAGGCTAATGTGGCGAAAGATGAGAGTAGCGGTGGAAAATGCTTGATGGTGTCTAATGTATCTCAGATGAGGGGATACAACACAGATGGTGGGAATGAAGACACAAAGGAGCGAGAGGACTTATGCTTCATAGCAAAACCGCTCAGCGTGCAGTTCAACGAACTTGATGAATTAATCAAGAAGGTACAATCCGTTTTTATTGCATTCAAAGTCCCACAAAGTTCATATGAAAAAGAATTAAAAAATGTTAATTCAAGAATCTCTCATCTAGACAACAATTTAACTCAAACACGTGTCACCAATTCTAACCTAACTGACCAAATAAGCAGGGTGTCTTCAAAAAGTGAGGAACGGAGGATGTGGATCGAACTGAAGGAGTCGGAGTTAATCAAAACCACGGATGAAAACATTTATTTGCAAAGAGATAATTTAAAACTTTTAAAACAGAGAAATGTTTTTTGTTTAATTGCTAAGCGTCTTTATACTAATATCACTCAGCTTCATTTGGACTGTGAAATAGGGCAGAAAATTCATCGCATGATTTTGCCCTTCCTTGAGTTTTAGGAGGATGAAATTGACGCTGAAGCATATAACTGTGAAAGTGTTGTTTCATCTGAGGATGTTAATCCGACATATATGTATGGTCTAGACAAAATCGAATCTTTCATAAACTCCAAGGACCATAAGGACATGCTGAAAAACCTTTTGGATGAAAATGATAAACTGAAACTCAGGACCGAAACCATACAAAAATTTGACTCATTGAATGCCAACTTGAGCTCAGAAAATAAAATTGATGTTGAAAATGCATCTGAGCTTAATGAGGACGACAATATGAGTGAAATTTCTGTAGAGGACACAGTTGATTGTTCAGAATTTGTCAAGAGCGAACCCAAAAACCACAAGAATCTCATTTCAGAAAATTCAGTGGAGTTTGCTCGTTTGTCCCAACAAAAGTCCTTGATCCTTGCAGAAAAGGCAGTAGTATATCAAAAGGTTAGAACCACTCCAAATCAGGTGTATAAGGTCACAGGCATAATCGAACATCAGACTGCTGAACTCACAGCCATTGTAAACGAAGACAATGCTGATGGCTGCGATGAGTTCTTCTGGTCAGCTCCCATCGACAATGCTGACAAAACAGTAGGTCTGTCAGAAAGGACTTCATGGAAAACCAAAGGCAGATATGTGCCAGAACCTTTGAACAAGCCTGATAGCTTCGTCGTACCAAGTACTAGTGGTACAAAAGATGTTCCTGAAGAAAAAGGAATTCCTGCAAAAGAAGTCACTCCTTTAAGCGAAACATCATCAGTTCGGAGTGAACCAGCTGAGAGAAAACAAAAACCAAAAGCGAATATCCATCATCAGCCGAAGCAGATGAGAAATCAAAAACAGCAAAGGAATCAAAGATACAAGAAGAATCTCTCTGAAAGAAAACAGTTTTGGCAATCTCAAAATGCCTATTTCTCATATCGTGACAGAAACTTAAAGTCAGAGAAAAGTACCGTTGGATCACAAAAGAACAACATCAACCGAAAGCAGAGGTTCGGTTCATAGAACAACATCAACCGAAAGCAGAGGTTCGGTTCAGAGAACAAAAGCGACCAAAATTCTAGGTTCGGTCCCACTGATGATCAAAAACAAAAGGGTCACCTAGAATCTCAAGTCAAAAAATCATCTCAGTCTAAATTCTCTCATTCTAACTCTTCAAATTCTTCTAATTCCTCTCACCCCCATTCTAAATTCTATTCCGTTCGCTGTCAAAAGCCTAAATCTTCAATAGATCTAAAAGGAAAATCAAAGGTTTCATCGATCAAAACAAATCAAAATCATCCCACAATCCAAAATCTAATCCAGAGTCCAAACCAAAAGCAGCCCGTACAGTGCTTCGAAAGGGGCCACCTTGATGCTCGAATGGTAACTATTGTTATATGAGAATTCAATCAACGGTAGGTGGGTATCCCAAGACTTTCCAAAGTCTATCACACAAGCACGAAGCATGTCTTCAAGTGTTTGAATGGTTCGTTCACTTTGACCGTCTGTTTGTGGGTGATATGCGGTACTCATATCGAGATGAGTTCCCATTGCCTTGTGGAGTGATTGCCAAAAGCGCGATGTGAACCTACTGTCCCTATCCGAGATGATAGATTTTGGCACTCCATGAAGTCTTACGATTTCTCGTAGGTACAACCGCGTCAGTCTCTCCATCTTGTAGGATTCTTTGATTGGCAGGAAGTGGGCAGATTTCGTCAGTCGGTCGATTATTACCCATATGGTGTCCAATCCGTCCAACGTCTTGGGCAGCTTGGTCACGAAATCCATAGAAATCCCCTCCCATTTCCACTCAGGGATTGTCGGTTGCTGTAACAATCCTGAAGGTTTCTGGTATTCCACCTTTACTTTGGCGCACGTAAGGCACTTACTAACATAGGTTGCGATTTTCGCCTTCATGTTAGGCCACCAATAGTGTTGTTTAATGTCCAAATACATCTTGTCCGAACCGGGATGAATGGAGTATCGTGTCTTGTGGGCTTCCTTCATAACGGTCTCCCTAAATCCTCCGATTTTTGGGACCCAAATACGGTTCATGAAGTAGTATACCCCATTCTCTTTTGCTTCTAGGTTCTTCTCCATCCCGCGCAATGCCTCGCTAGTTCTATTTTCCGCTTTCATAGCCTCTGACTGGACTGATGCAATTTGAGTGGCCAGATGAGATTGAATGGTTATCGAGTGTGTTCTCGTACGGCGACTAGAGTACTCCTTCCGACTTAATGCATCAGCTACCACGTTGGCCATGCCTGGATGGTACTTGATCTCGCATTCATAGTCGTTTAGCAATTCCACCCATCTTCGTTGTCTCATGTTCAGCTCTTTCTGATTCAAGATGTGCTGGAGGCTCTTGTGGTCCGTGAAGATGGTGCACTTTGTACCGTACAAGTAGTGCCTCCAAATTTTCAGAGCGAAGACCACGGCTCCCAGTTCTAGGTCATGGGTCGTGTAATTTACTTCGTGCGTCTTTAGTTGGCGGGACGCATATGCTATCACTCTTCCACGTTGCATGAGAACGCAACCTAAACCCTGATTCGACGCGTCACAGTAGACTACAAAATCTTCCGTTCCTTCAGGTAGAGATAGTACAGGAGCGCTACAGAGAGCTTGCTTCAAGGTTCGAAACGCAATCTCTTATCGGTCTGTCCACATGAATGGCACGCCCTTTTGCGTAAGCAAGGTAAGCGGCTTGGCGATCTTAGAGAAGTTTTGGATGAATCTCCTATAGTAGCCTGCTAGGCCTAAGAACTGACGAATTTCTGTGGGCGTAGTCGGAATTGCCCATCCTTCCACAGCTTTGACCTTAGAGGGATCCACATGAATTCCGTCTTGGCTAACTACGTGGCCTAGAAAATTCACGCTCCAGAGCCAGAACTCACACTTGGAGAGTTTGGTGTAAAGCTTTTCCGATCGCCGGGTCTCTATGACTTATCGGAGATGTTGGCCATGCTCCTCTTTGCTTCGAGAATAGACGAGGATGTCATCGATAAACACAATGACGAAGTTGTCAAGGAACGGTCGACAGATTCGATTCATTAGGTCCATGAATGCGGCAGGTGCATTTGTTAGACCGAAGGGCATTACGACGAATTCATAATGTCCGTAGCGGGTTCGGAAAGCGGTTTTAGGAATATCCTCTTCTCGGACTTTGAGTTGGTGGTATCCGGACCGTAAATCTATTTTAGAAAAATAACTAGCTCCTTGGAGCTGGTCGAATAGATCATCGATTCGTGGGAGTGGGTAGCGGTTTTTAACAGTGAGTTTATTTAACTCTCTGTAATCGATGCACATTCTGAAAGATCCGTCCTTCTTTTTGACAAAGAGCACCGGAGCTCCCCATGGCGAGTAGCTAGGTCGGATAAATCCTTTGTCCAGAAGCTCACTGAGTTGGCTGGACAATTACTGCATTTCAGCAGGAGCCAACCGATATGGTGATTTAGCGAGAGGAGTTGCTCCTAGAACGAGGTCGATTCGGAACTCAACCTGTCTCTCTGGGGGTACTCCTGGAAGATCTTCAGGAAACACGTCCGGAAATTCACACGCTACCGGAATATCTTGGATGTTAGTTTCTTCTTTGGTCTTGTCCACTATGTGAGCCAAGAACGCCAAATTGTTCTTTCGCAGATGTTTTTGTGTTTTGATGCACGAGATAAGACGAAGATTCGTGCTAGGTTTGTCTCCGTAAATTACTAGGGTTTCGTGATTCGGGAGACGAAGGCGAACGACCTTCTCGTGGCATATAATCTCAGCATGGTGGGGGCTTAACCAATCCATGCCGATAATCACATCGAAACTCCTAATTGATACTGACATTAGGTTTATTCGAAAAACGTGTTGGTTGAGGGTTAGGGTACATCCGATGCAGATTTCCCTAGTGGATTCGGTTTTCCCATTGGCCATTTCCACCGTATAAGTTTCATTTAGCTTCTGGGGTTGTCGTTTCAATAAATGTTTAAACTTCTCGCTTACGAAACTTCGCTCCGCTCCGGTATCAAATAAGATGCATGCATAAGTGTGGTTTAGGAGAAACGTACCGATCACAACTGCGGGGTCCTGAACTGCATCACTCTGACCCATAGTCAGCATTCTTCCTGCTCCCCTGTTTCCTGAGTTGTTGTTAGGGCAATCTCGGCGGAAATGCCCCGTCCTTCCGCACCCGAAACAGGTGTGGCTAGGCCCTGCATTGTTGCCATTGGCATTGGTGTTGTTGGTATTGCGGTGGTTGTTGTTGTTGTTCTGATTGTTTCCCTAACTCTGATTCTGGGGAGGATAAGTCCTGCAGAACCTTGCAGTGTGTCCCTTTCGGTTGCAATTGGTGCAATGGAACTCCCTACATTCTCCATGGTGATGGAAACCGCACTTGTTGCACTTGGGAAAATTACCGGAATAGGGTCTTGAAGCATTTGAAGCAGCTGAGGCTGGAGCATGTGGTGTGGCTGGAACTGGTGCGGTGACAGCATTAACTGCCACTGTCTGATGCTTTTTAGAGGTCTCGGGGCCTTGACGCCCCTTTCTCTTGTTGTTCCACCCTTTCTTACCATCACCCTCCTTTTTCTTCTCAGTCTCCACTGGCTTCTCACCCTTCTTGTTGTTATGATCATATAGCCTCTTTGTCAATCTCTTCGCACTGTCAAATGTTTCAGGGTTCGCAGCTATCACATTCCCCTGAATGGGAGGTGTCAGTCCCCAGATGAATCGTTCGATCTTCTTTCCTTCTAATGTGATCATACCCGGGCACAACAGAGATAGTTCGCTAAATCTCGATATGTAGGCATCGATGTTCGCATTCTGCACAGTGAGGTTCCATAGTTCCTGCTCCATCTTTTGTATTTCGCCTCGGGGGCAGTACTCAGCCATTAACATTTCTTTCATTTCTACCCAGGGGATAGAGTTGGCGACAGGGAGCGTCATAGCTTCCACGTGTCCGTTCCACCAAGTGAGTGCTTGGTCCACAAAAGTACAGGCCGCGAACTTCACCTTCATCTGCTCGGGGCACTCGCATATCTCGAATACCGACTCTACCTTCTCGATCCATCGCTTCAGAGTGATCACTCCTCCAGTGCCGTTGAAAGTCCGTGGTTTAGCGTTTGCGAAGTCCTTGTAGGTGCACGTTTTAGTGGGTCCTTGATTCGTCCCGTTGTTCGAACTTCCGGATCCTTGCCCGTTACCTCCTCCGTTGTTCCCTCGGTGAAGTTGTGCCATAGCTGCTGTGACCGCAGTAGACACGGCTGCCTGGAAAGCAGTGGTGTCAACTTCGGGCGGGGTTGGTTCGGGATTTCCGCGAATAGGTCGGCGAGGCATCTTCTTGTCACGAAACGGAAAGAGGTTGAGTGTACGTGGTTTCCGTGGGGTCGTGGTCCTACTGACTAGGTGTATGGCACGAACTTAAGTACTTCTATCATTTAGTATACAATCATAGATTCGCAACACATAGCAAAACACGTAAGAGTTCACTAATATCATCCTATGCCTCTTCCACTATTGCAGACTAAACAGACGTTCTCTTTTTGGTGATAAAGGGTATAGTTTTAGATTTCCTAGCTATCCCGATCTCATCAAGACGTGTGTTAGTTTTACTTTGGAGGGAATGTAGTTGATCAGGCTACATTCACTCCTTGGTATCCCTAAGAACAGTCCCGAATTAACCGAGATACCAGCATTATTGTGTTTGATTCAGCGTTAGGTCCTTATTCCTAATGCAAGCAAGTGTGTTTTATTTACTTGTTTTGTTCAAAGTTATGTTAGTCCCTCTTTTGGTTTATAGTTGCATATCAATTTGTGGCTCGTCATGCTAGTTCACTATAAACAAAGCTCTGATACCAACCTGTCACACCCCCGAACCAGACGGCGGAAACGTCCGGGGGCTGTTGTGACTCAATTGAATACCATAACATTGAATATATATGAAACATAACAACATTCGTCACCATGCATTAATATAGTACAACCAGTAGCGTTTACATGAAATACATTGTTTAAACATTCCAATCCCAAAAATAAATTGTTCGACTCGTACATAAATAAACTGCAGGCCACCACTGAATATTATTTCCTTTGTATCACTGGTTCCCTGAGAATACAAGTATTTTGAAAAACGTCAACATATGAAATGTTGGTGAGTTCATAAGCGGTATTTGAAGAAAACAATGTTCGTATCGTTTGAAAACCACCAGAAAATCCGATATTTTCTGAAATGAAAAGCTTTCGAAAATGTTTGTGAAGATCCATAGGTATGCTTGTTTGTTTCTATACTTGTAAAAATTTTTCATTAAAGTTGTATGCATTTCGAATCCGATATGTATTGAAAAACCTAGGAAAACCCGATGTTTTCCTAATCCTTTGAATTCCATGAAGTTACGTTGAAACCATTTCAAAAAGAGTAGTCTCATTCCCAGGCGACGTTGGATTATTTTTTAGCATGATTAATTGCTACAAACACGCATTACACAAACGCCCAGTTTATAGCTATACTAACGATCCCGAAGGCGTCGTCCGTACTAATCACGTTATCCAACCGCCCTGACTACGTGTCGTCCCACATCCGACGAGTAAGAGGACACGAAGGCCTCGATGACTCTATTAACCGGTTGGGGATAAAATGTGTACAAGGGGTCCCTGATCCGCCTCGCAAAAATGTAGACTTTACTAGCAATACCAAAGGACCCTTGGGGACCAGTAGTATACGAGCCATTGAAAGTCCCTCTACGTTGTGCCAAGTTGGTGAAACCCAACACTTCGTAAAAAAAATGTCTTCGGGCCTTAAGATCAGGTCATTGGGCTAGCTAGGCCCAACAAACAAGATTTTACACTTTTGGGGCCCAAAGATGGTGCGTAGACGTCTGTGCACACTCGCATGTATATTGAATTCCCAAACGTTATTTGTATGAATCGTAGTGTCGTCGTGTTAGTAGTTTCGGATTTTCATTGGTTCGAGACCGAACCAATTCGTTTCACAACGATTTTTGGTATGGTAGTGTATTGTATTTCGTCGATAGTCGCGGTACCATTGTTTGATCAAATTGCATGAATTGAATTAGCCTTGAAAGTTTTCTGTTTTCAGCCCCTCATTGTTTGTAAAATTTACTTTTTCAACCCTTTAATTGAATGCTTTCCGGTTTGGTCCTTAAATCAATTTTTTTACATTTTAACACCAAAAATTATTGAAATTAATATTTTTCAGCATATTTTTCAATGAAAACAGTTTAAGTCCCTGAAAATGCAGTTTTCTCGGTTATAACCCTTCTTTTTCGCAACTTTGACAATTTTGGCCCAAATTGTAAAATTTTTGCAACTTTGGTCCTTTTTAAATTTAAAAAGCATTTTAAACCTTTGAAAAGGATTTGGAACACTTATAGTCCACTGTTTTACAGAAAAATACAGTTTTGGCCCTCCAAAACAGAAAACCTCGCATAATGGGCCTAATTGGGCCGAAAATGTCATTTTTAGCCCATTAAGCTTGAAATTTATATTTTTAATCCTCTAAATGAGCATATTTCCAGAAATTGTTTTATTGAAACTGTTTTGGCACACCTCATCCATCAGAATTCGTGATATGTCAATTTGGACCCCTAGTTTTGTATTTTTCACATTTTAGGCCCAAAATTTGTGTTTTTAGCCCAAAGAAAATTGTTACTAAACCACTTAGCTATTTTTCTTGAAACACTTTGTATGTAGAAATATATTTGATGCTAAAATCATTTAACATAAGATATATCTCGTTTTTGAGGGGTTTTATGGCTAGATCCAACATTATAACACACAAAAGCATACATGTAAGCATGGAAATCATACAAGGCATACCAAACACATATAGATCTACACTTTCACTTGTATTCCCCCCCCCCACAAAACTCATAAAAACAAAAAATAGGGGGTATGAAGCTCACCTTGGGTGTGGTTTCGGTTTTTGGAAGAAAAGATGGAAGAAAACTTGGTGATTTTTGGCCTTAGCACCTTTCCTTGGTAGATCTCGAGTTTGGTGACTTCTAAGGTGCATAATCACAAGTTGGAATAGATTTAGAAGAGGTTTTTGATGGAATGAAATAGCTAGATCATGGATTAGTCATCAACTTACCTTAGATGATGATTTTTGGTGATGGATTTTCCTTGTGAAGCCCTTGATTCACGAAATTTTTGAAAGAGGAGGGAGGATTGTTCTTCATGACTTGGAGAGTTTGGAATAGATTTTTGTGGTGTGTGTGTGTGTGTGTGTGTTTTCGGCCGAAAGAGAGAGAGAAGGGAGAAGTAGACCATGAAGTGATACTTGCATGGAGGTATGTGACATGTTGCATGGAAGTCCTTTGGTTAATTATGAGGTGTCACTTGAAAGTCAACTCTTTCTTGGATTTGGGCCTTGGGCCGAGATTTTTGGGAGAGAAAGAAAAATTTGGGCTTTAAATGCTTAAGCCCAATTCTCATGGTTAAGTGGAGTGATTTTTGGTCCAAATAAATATAAAGGTGATTTTTATGACTTGTTAGGGTCAAATTAGGTTAATTATGGATCAAAGCTTTCAATTCATTTCATTCTAGGCCCAACATGGCCCAAAATGTTGAAATAAATTAGTGTGGGTCCAATTAGAGCCCAATTAGGGTTCTAAGCCCATGATAGTCTAATTGGAAGCTTATTGGTCCATTTGGATCCAATAAGGAAGTCCTAGTCCAAATGGACTTAAACAAGGACTTCTAGGGTCTCCAATTGTTTGATGACTATTTGTAGTACTCGTATGATGTATTTGATTGAAGTTTTTGATTCACATTAGCTTGAATGTATATATTACATGACACAAAATTTCCAGTTGTGACAACCTGCCCGCTGGTCTCTCTCTCAACGTCACCATGCTGAAAACATAATACATCCACTATCAGAATACTCATCACTGCTGCGAGACCAAACACACTCCTTACCAGGTTGCTGGTCTTGTCTCGGCCTTTCCCGAATCGAGTATGGATCCTCTGCTTTCAGTAGTACGGGCCCATACTGCCTTCCACATCTATCCATACTTTCCTCAGGAATTGATTTGACTCCACCAGGTCCCTTACCCACTACTACTACTCCCAGCACTAACTCATCCTAGGCTTTCCCTAGGGAAACCTCTGCCTCAACTTAAACTAGTCCTTAGCTGCGGAAGGTCTCCTTGTGATGCCAATTAGCCATCACCTGGATACCATCACATGTGATGACGCTCAGATAATCCTTCGAGTAAAAGACTTGTCCCTACAACGGTTGGACTCAAACGAGAGCTGCGAAATAGGGCCAAATCCAGCACTCTTAGATTATTCAACCCTGATCACATGTGACGTGACGTATCCATACTAATGGCTAACTCCCATCACTCGGAATCCCATATTGCACAAAGCAAGCAGCATTCAGATAAGGGGAAAATCTAACCACAACATACTCAAGCAATCATATCTAAATTGCAAGAATCTGAACTATCATGCAACACAAACTCATAAACCCACACAAACACATAAACTCAGGGATAACCTAAACAACCTATCCTACTACTGTCTAATCAGCACTATCATGCAGCTCAAAACACATATAATAGGCACATAAGGCATCATCCCTAGATCCTTAGTCCTAATCTAGCATGATGTTCTATTAACTGATAATCATAACATAAACTTGTATGGGTATTTTGGGGTACTTACATGAGCTCGGTTGATTGCATGCACCACACCCTTTTTCTCTTTTCAAAGTTCTTTTCTTTCTGAATTATTTTTGGTTTTCTAAAACTGTTTTCTTTCCCAAAACTCTCTTTTTACAAAACTGTCTTTTCATTTTGAAATCTTCTATACCAATTCCTCAGTTTGAGTTCAGACACACCCGAGAGCATGTCTGAATCCCTCAAACCAAGGCTCTGATACCAACTTGTAACATCCCAAAATTCAAGACTAAAAAATTTTCTTTTCATAAAACATTACTTAAAGCAAAATCATCAATCCAAATATAATCAAAGTATTAATTTCCAAAACACATGTTCATTATCAGAGTAAAACATTCCCAAGCTGTCTAATCTATGGTGTGTGCCATGCGATCACCCCGAGCTCTTCCCTCCGCTACGGGAAGTACCTGAAACCAAAACTGAAAACCGTAAGCACGGAGCTTAGTGAGTTCCCAACCCTACCACATACCATGCATAACCACATACTACACATATTGGGCCACGCCCGCTATCCTGGGCCTCGCCCCCTACATCGGGCCTCGCCCGCTACAACGGCCCCGCCGCTCCAGGCCCCGCCTAGCTTCGAGCCCCAATCGGATACAGATCTATTTCACTTAGGCCTCGCCTGTCACAGGGCCTCGCCCACTAACATATAATAGCACATAAACATATCACATCACATCATCTAAGCTAAACACATTCTAACAGATCTTGTCCTAAGGCCTCGCCTATCTCTGGGCCCCGCCCTTGTCCTGCTATCGATGAGTCATGGAACCCCGTCCATACTCCTGCTGATGGTGAGGTACGGGCCCATCCCACCCTCACTCCTTCCCTAACTTGGGCCTCTCCCCTGATCTGCTGCTATTGAGATGTGGAGCACCATCCACACTCCCCTATTGGTGAGATACGGGACCTCGCCCACACTCACCTCCCTACCAGGAACATACAAGTATCATATAGACAACAAGTATAAACTATCACATAAACCATTCCTTGGGCACCCTCCCTCTATCATTGGACCTCGTCCCGAATATCATACTAGCATACTGTGCCTAGGGCTATCCCCCGGGTCTTATACTCAAAACTACATGGGCCGGCATTGTGGCCGTAGACCCATTCATACAAAGGGAAACTCACCTGCACTGGCTGAACTGGCTGACGAACCCACTAGCTGCTGCCCGCCAACTCTCTGAACTCCTACTCCACTCACTCCCCGAGCTACCAATATCAGTGCAACACTGAGTCTAACTGACCCCCGAAATACAACCAAGTCAACTCTGGTCAAAGTCAAAGTCCTAGTCAAAGTCAACCTTCCAGGTCAACCCTACTCGCCGAGTCACCCTATTGACTCGCCGAGTTCATATGTTCAAAGTCCTTCTATTCGCAACTCGACTCACCGAGTCAGTCCATGACTCGCCGAGTCTACCGATTTCCGAGTCTTGACCTGTCCAACTCACCGAGTCTCCTTTCGACTCACTGTTTTGAGTCTCAACTCGAAGGGTTTGGGGTTTCGCGACCTGACTCGCCGAGTCCAAGAACAGACTCGCCGAGTCCGAGACAACCTTCAACAGACTCAAGAGTTGTTCATCCAACCCGCTGAGTTCCTGCCCAACTGCATCTGACTCGACGAGTTGTTCATCCCAACTTTATCATAACTTATTACTGATTAACCAAATGGTGATGTTTACTCAATTTGGTTTCATTCTATCTTCCAGGTGATTTTTGGTGATGTGGACCATTTTAGCCTCAAGGAAGAAGTACATGATTGCCACACCACCGAACCAGGACGGTGGAAATATATGGGGGCGCATGGAGTGACTTTATGTACAGTATCATAACAATTGAATAGTAATGAAACATAGAAACACAAACATTCATACATTTAGATTTCGAGTATTTCATTGTTTACAAACGTGATTGTTCAAAAGTCGAATACAAATAACTAAAAAGTAAGAAAAACATGAAATGATGATGTCGGCCCTCAAGAAGGGTTGAGTACTTGTCTTCTAGATCCCTGAGAATATAAGTCGTTTTGAAAAGCGTCAACTAAAAAGTTGGTGAGTTCATAAGCATTTTTGTACAAAATAGTTTTACACTTGTTTAGCATAGTTCTCGTAGTACATTCAGAAAATTCGATATTTTCTATAAAAAAAGGTTTGTAGTCTCGTTCTAAAACCGTGAATATATGCATGCATATCCTTTGTTTCTTTTTTTATACGTGTAAAGAGTGTGTTTCCCAGAAAATCTAATATTTTCATAAATATGAGCTGAAAGTGAAAGTAGTTCCTTGGTATCCTTTCCTTGTAAAGTAATAATATATAGTTCCAGAAAAGTGCAGTATTTTCCTTACAGATGAACTATGGTCTTAAACCCCATGACTACGATGGAGGTGAATATCATACCGAAAATAGTTCATAGTTTCATTTCTTTCAATAAAACTAATGAAGTATAAGCTTCTCGTAAACCCAAAAATCATTTTGTTTATCCTTATGTGAGTCTTTACAACCATACTAATGACCTAAAGTGTCTCGCTTGACGTTCATAAGACGTCAGTTTCTATAAGATAATTGTCACCCTAGACTAGCCTAGTCTAGCTGTTGTGAACAGCTCAGATGTGGGGGTGTCGACCCTGTATAGATCCATACCCAATTACACCACTCTCCCTCCAGGAGACACTGGTTGTAACTAACATGACTTACCGCGTACGCTAGGTAGGTACGACTAAAGAAGTCTCACAAGAGCATTAACAGATTTACATGAATTATGACTCGTTTTCTTGTAAAACAGGATAGTTATACATTTGATTGATTAAATGTGTCTTTGAAAAGTGTGGTTCGTGACTTCCAAACAATACCGATTATAGTTTATCTTGTTGGTTTGAAATTATTTATATAATCTATTAGAAAAATATGAAGGTGTGTTTCAACATGAAAAATATGAAATCAAAACATAGTATTTTGATGTTGAGACTCACAAGCTTTTGTGTTTGACTATAATGTACTATTTTTGCTAATAAAACCATATTTTAATAAAAGTTCCCAAAAACCACAAATTTATATAATACCTTGAAATTTATTATGTTTCGACAATTTTACAAGTATGAGTGATAAAACTTTATATATCCAAAATTTACCATTTTGATTGTAAACTCTCATATTTTATCATCTTTCAAGCTTCCATAACCAAAATACTTTAACATATTCTTTGACATTATTAGTGATTTTTAACATACTTTAAAAAGAGAAAACGTTTTCATTTAGCAACTTGTTTCCTTTTCAACATGTTACCCAAATATGTAAAACTACACAAAGATAATCTTGTTCAAAACTTGTGACTTTGTGAAAAATCTTGAGTTAAGGAGTTTTTAGCATATAATAACAATCTCCAACACACATAAACATATATTCATACCAATACATGCAAATATTAAAAGATTTCAAACAAGGCTTGACTTGTATCCCCCCCCCCCCAAAAAAAAAAAGAATGAAAACTTGAAAATAATGGGGTATGAAGCTCACCTTGGGTGTATTTGAAGTGATGAGATAAAAGTTTTCAACCTAAAACACTTGGAGTGTTTGATGAAACCCTTGAAGACTATGATACCCTAAAGTTGTCAACACATAATATTATGTGTAAATAAAAAAATTAACAAGATAAGGTGTACAATCACTGGCCATGTTTGAATCACTTACGTGGGTTTAGGAAAAGCCTTTGAGAAATATGTATCCTAAGAACTTGAAGCTTGAACTCTTTGAGAGTAAACTTGGGATTTCTCAGTAAATGAAAATGAGTAATGTGATATGGAAGAAGAGTTTACGTTCCTTAATAAGAGGGTGAAGGTTGACATGATGCCTGCTTGGGTTACTGGAGGATTTTTGCGTAGTTATTTGATGGTTAATATGTGTTTAACTGTGATTGTCATGGAAATGGTTGAAATTTCCCATCATAAAGTCAAACATGCTAGCTTTTCCTCTATTCTAATCCGTAAACATCTTAAAATATCCAAGCATTTCGTAAACACATGAGTTTACGCCCTAGGATGGTCCTCCCTTTGAGTTTTCGCCCCACGTGTGGTCCACCAAGGGTGTTTACGCCCCTAATGTGGTTTCCTTTTGAGTTTACATCCAAATGGTGGTCATACTAAGGGTGTTTACGCCCTAGGATGGTTTTCACTTTGAGTTTCCGCCCACTAGGTGGTCCACCAAGGAGTTCACGGCCAAACCCTTCCCATCAAAGGTGTTCACGGCCAAACATGGCCCAATGTATGAGTTTACAATCTTGGATGGTTCCCAGGAAGGTGTTTATGGTCTTAATTAATAGAAAACTCAAATGTGTTGGCTTGATAGTTTGAGTGTTCAAGATTATGACACAATTACAAGTCCTTGTGCTAACATTCATTTGATTCTTGTTTGATTGCATTGTTTACTTAAAACTTATTGCATCTAGAATTCCAATTTATTTGCCAAAGTTTGCCTTGCTAAACTTGTTTATTTTCAAAAGGTTACCTTATATGTGATTTCTAAAGTGTATACTTCAATATACAAGCTCCTATGCCCTTTTTGGTTTTCAAGGTTTTCATTTTAATAGGGTTACAATTTAGACCTTGCTTGATCCAAATATTTCGGGTTGTCACAATGATACATAAGATGATGAAAAAAAAAGCTTTGGAGCTATTTGGAAATTTCTCTACAAATCAATTTATTAGATGCCATTGTTAATGAGGTCTTGAAGGTTTTTTCAAATCACGTGGTTAAGGTTTTTCCATATTTTAGACAAATCAACGATTGTGTTTGTCCGGATTTTGTACTCAAATTCCGATTGAATTTCCCCCAGAATAATGTTACCGAAATTGATAGTGTGAAACACTAAGGGAGACAAGATGGGGAAGTGTGACTTTTAAGTTTAACTATTTGGCTAACTTGGCTTTTAAAATTATTAAAATCAATTTTTATATGTGTCATATGGCATATCTACCTATTAGTTTAGGTAACAGGACTAAAAAGACAGGTTACTTAAGACTTTTTTTCCTTATAAAGCTACAAAAATAGTTTAGGACTAAAATGATCAAGCCTACATAGTTCGTAGGACATTTGTGTCATTTTCCGTTAATTTTTTATGTTTTTTTTAGGAATTTAGGTTTATTTTTCAATGTTTTATGTCTTTTTTAGTAATTTAGCTTTAATTTTCTATTTTTTAGGTTTAGTTTTCTGTGCTTTTTTATTAATGTAATGTGGTTTCAATGAACCTAAATATTTTATTATGTTTTTCTCTAATTTAATCATAAAAAAAAGTCATGGAGTGGTAACGATTTCTAATGTCTAATGAGTTGGTGGTAAAGTTGACGTGATGCAGAGGTGACAACGTTTTTTCGATAGGTTGATTGTTACGACTCCCCATATCCTTAAGAAAAATGCTGAAGACATCTTACGTATGTACTAAGCAAAGGAAGCATAACACAATCAATATCCACATATCTTTTGACCACCGTAGTGCAAGTTGATAATGTATCCATTCAAAGCTGCCAGTACATGATGTTTACTTTTCTAAGCAAGATTTTGTTCCATTTGGTAGCAATATGACCATTTGATAAAGACATAACATAAATACATCTTCTCGTATCACCAACTATAAAATATCAAAACTATGTAGATTAAAATATCGATTCATTAAATATTCCAATATGTCTTAAATTGATTATGTGATACCGAATAATCGTTAATCAAAGAAACAATCATCATAAATCATGTTATATGGAATAATAGTTAACATATTTTCAGTCTTTAAAGTTGTGATTATCACTTTAAATTAGGGATAATGACTTAAAAAGGTAATATGTTTTTTGATTTATACATATTTGGTCATTGAGTTTTTTTTTCGTCCACATTTATCCCTTGAACTTGTTAAACTGTACACATTCAGTCCTTATGACCGATTGCTCTAGGTTGTCGGGAAAAATGACTTAATAGGATAATATATTTATCATTTTGGACACATTTACTACTTATTATTTTTGTTTACATTTAGTATTTAATATTTTTTTTGTTTCAAAATATGTCATTATTTGTTTTTATACTCATTCAGTACTTATGAATGATTTCTTTAGGTTTTCTCATGACATCTTACGTGAGACAGTCATTGATGAGGTGTTTCGGGTTGTTGATGTTTATGTCTATCATGATCTTGACTGCTTGGTAGCGTAGGTCTTCTGGTTTGGCTTAGGTCTTGTGTTCTGAACGTCGTAACTTCTTCATACGATATCAGATTGTAACAATCTTTATATCCATGTGTTTGTTTTTTTAGTCTACTACAACTTAATTAAGATTACTCCCGTTAATAAGTAATATATTTTTATTTACGATTTTAAAAAAAAAAAAACATTTATACATGCATTTATAAAAAACGTATGGATATAAAGATCGTAAGTAAAAATATATTACTTTTTAACATGAGTAATTTAAACAAAAGTTGTAGTAGACTAAAATAAAAACGAATGAATATAAAGATTGTTAAAATCTAGGATCGTATGAAGAAGTAATGACGTTCATAACATATGACCTAAGCAACCAACTACTCTATATCACAATAGGCATAAGCATCAAAAGCCCAAATACCTCATTAATGATTGTCCCACGTAATATGTTATGAGAAAAACCTTAAGAAATCATTTATAAGTACTGAATGAGTAGAAAAACAAAAATGACTTATTTTGCATATATATATATATATATATATATATATATATATATATATATTAAGGATTAAATGTCCACCAAAATATTAAAGACTAAATGTTAAGTGAGAAATATATTATCCTATTAAGTCATTTTTACCGGCTAATCTGGAATAGTCGGTCATAAAGACGGAATGTGTACAGTTTAAGTTCAAGAAGTTGAAGGGGTAAATATAGGTGAAAAAAAATTCAGTAACCAAATGTGTATAAATAAAAAAATACATTACCCTATTATGTCATTTTTAACGACAAATCTGGAGTAGCTGGTCATAAAGACTGAATGTTTACAGTTTAACAAGTTGAAGGGGTTGTTGTGAATAAAAAAAAAAAAATTCAATGACCAATATGTACAAATTAAAATATATATTACCTTTTTAAGTCATTATCCCCTTTAAATTTAAATAAATTATTTAATAACCTAAAACATAAAATAATTAAAAAAACATTCTTGTAAACATATATGTGATAGTTATGTTAAGTTTGACGTGTTACTATTACTTTATAAATTAACTTATCTTTTGAGTGTTTTAAGATGTTTTGGAAAAAAAAAATTATAAACTAAATATTTATAAAATATGTAGTCGTATTAACAAATACATTTTTTAATTTTGTTTTCTAAATATATAATTTATTATTTATAATAAATATATTTTTCTATATGGCCTTATATGTCATTTTAGTTTTTATCAAAAGAAATTTTTAACTCAACTAACTTTTTAGTTACAAACTTATTTTTTAGATATAAGCTATTTTTTTCATCTGGTATAACTAGGGGTGTTCAAAACCGGATATCCGAAAATTCGGATAGTTGATTTTTGATATCCAAATCCGTATCCGAAATTCGGATATCCGAAATTTCGGATACGGATTCAGATATAAAACCGGTGTTAAGTATTTTAGTGTTGCGTCTTGGGCCTTTTGGTTTTGTAATCGGATTGGGCTTGTCCATCCGTAGTTATCTAGAATAGTTTCCTTTTATCTAGATAAGTTGTTAGGGTTTTAATATAAATATATGCATGCATGTATGCGTATAATAGAGAATAGTCGATTACGTTGATTCTTGTAACCCTATAATACCTCTACAGATTGAAGTTCTTTATCGAGCTCTTCTGGGGTATCTTTGCATTAATCATTTGACATATTCAGTGCAGTACTTGTGTTCTTCATTACGTTCTTATTTATATTTTGCTTAGAATCATACGATCCTGATAGAACATTGTTCTAACAATTGGTATCAGAGTAGGAGATTGTGTGATCAATACACTTTACTTCTGTATTCACAAATCTTTAGGGTTTCCGCTTTTATCGAAGCCGTCGTCTTCTTAACGACGACTACTCAGTTTTTAATAAAACCCTAATCTCAAGTTTACAGGTAAGATTCTAGCAACTCACCATGTCTCACGACGATACGCATACAAACCCAATTAACATCTCAAACAGCATCGGATCTACAACTAGAGTTCCCATACTCTACACTCAAGACTACGAAGTATGGGCTCATCACTTTGAAGATTACGTGGTTGGATCTGAAGATAATGGCTATCTCATCTGGGAAGCTGTCATTCTTGGACCGTTTGTGCATTCAGAAACAAACACGATCGTCATGACACAGAAGGATTACAACAAGTTTGTGACTGATGTTCAGAAGATGCCACAAGATGAGAAGGACAAGATCCTATGTAATGTTAAAGCCATGTGAATGATAAGATTCGCCTTACAATCTAACACTTTTCCGCTTGTAGGCTCATGCACAACTGCTAAGGAGATCTGGGATAGGTTGAAGGAACTTTACTCAACTGATGAAGATCTAGAACACTCCATTCAAACTCTGTTGCTGTCAGAATTTGGAGTTTTTGAATAGAAACTTGAAGAGAAGCTCATTCAGACGTTTGATCGGTTCAATCATCTCTTAAGTAAGATGATCAAGCATGGAATTGAGAGGAAGCTGATTGAGCAGAAAGTTACATTCATGAACGGGCTCAGACCAGAATGGATGGCTGTGGTTTCCATTGTGAAGGCGCATTAACAGTTCAAATCCTACTCACTGGCGAAACTAGTTGGGATACTAAAGTCACATGAAAGTGTTGTAACTAAGGAGGTGAAAGTGGTCTCTGGCATGGGATCGTTGGCTCTTGTCTCTAAAGGGAAAAGTACTGTTGAGGAAGAAGAAGAGTCAGACATGTCAGAGTGTGATCTTACAAGTGAGGAGTATGCTTTAATGATAACAAATCCAAAGAAATTCGCAAGAAGAAAATTTCCCACCAATAAGAACCGAAATTGGCAGGGAAGTTATGGTTCTGAGAAAACAAAAGATGAACTGAAAGTCTCTTCTCAAAAGGTGGAAGAGAAAAAGGAAAACAAGCTTGCAGGAGACTCTGGATACGACTGCAACTATTGTCATGGCAAGAACCACTTTGCCAAAGATTGCATGTTAAGAAAGATGGCTGAGAAGAGAGAGGGTGAAGATGATGAAGTGTATTACATGCGTAAACTAGAAGAAGTCAAGAAGAAAAAGGCTTCCAACAGCTCGATGAATGCACTAATTGTACAAGAAAATGCAGGGGAAGATGAGTTCGGTGGTGTAGAAGTCTGGTCAACAGACTCTGAAGACAAAGAGGTTAGAAGACCCACTCATGGAAAGGCGCTTGTGGCAAAGAAGGAAGGTTTTGGTGGAAAATGCTTTATCGTCACTAATGGTCCATCAACCGAAAGTGCAGACACAGAACCGAATCTGACAGAAAACAAGTGTTTTGCAGCCAAGCTGGTGAGTGAGAAGATTAACGACTACGATCGATTGATAAAAAAGGTACATTCTATCCTTGAATCTCTTAAAATTCCCAAAACTGAATATCTAGTAGAATTAAATGAACTAAACTCTAAATTTTCCAACCTAAGTAGTAGCCTCATGCAAACCCGCTTAGCAAACTCTAACCTAACTGACCAACTCGGCAGGGTGTCTTCAAAAAGTGAGGAGAGGAGGATCTGGATTGAGCAGAAGGAAGCAGAGTTAGTTAGGGCTAAGGATGAGAGTATTTATTTGCAAAAAGACAATTTAAAATTGTTAAAACAAAGAAATGTTTTCTGTTTAATTGCTAAGCGTCTTTATACTAATATTGCTCAATTACATCTAAATTGTGAAATTGGAAAGAAAATACATAAAATGATTTTGCCCTTCCTTGAATTTAAGGAAGATGAGGTTATAGCAGAGTGTGAATCAGAAGTATCCTCTGAAGAAACATCCATGTCATATAGGCTAGGTTTAGATAAGATAGAAACTGTCATCGATTCTAAGGAACATAAAAGTATGTTAAAAGATATCTTAGATGAAAATGACAGGTTAAAGATTAAAACCAAAACTATACAAACATTCAATGAGTCAAATGCCAAAATTGTTAAAGATAATAAAAGAAACTTAGATAATTCATCTGAATTTGATGCGGAGAGTGAAATGAGTGAAATCTCAATAGAGGACGTTGTTGATTGTTCTAAGTTTGTGAAAAATGAAACCCAGAGCGAAAAACCTCTTATTTCAGAAAATTCGGTTGAGTTTGCTCGTCTGTCAAAGGAACAGAAACCGAAACTCAAAGAAAAAGCCTTGGTCTATCAAAAGGTACAGACCGTGCCCTATCAGGTTTATGCTGTGACTGGAGTCACTCAAAGACAAACAACAGAATTAAGGATAATAATTGACGAGGATAACGCTGAGGGATGTGAAGACTATTTTTGGTCTGCTCCCATTGATAATGCAGATGAAACTGTGGGATTGTCTGAGAAAACCACATGGAGAGTCAAAGGACGATACATACCAGAACCCATCAATAAACCTTCCAGTTTTGATATTCCCATCACAAGCGGAACTAAAGATGTTCATGAAGAACCGTTAGTTGAGCCTGATGCTCCAATCGAGAGGAAATAACCGAAAGGTCCACTCAAGAGACAAGAAGCACTGGAAGTTCAAACTAAGGAAAGTACCGAAACCAAAATGGAAGATATGACAACTGCAACTCAGAAGGAGAAACCAAAGGCCAACTTCAATGTTCACAAATCTCAGAAGGAGCTAGCTGAACAGAAAAGACTTAGAAATCAAAGATATGCCTCGAATCTGAATGAACGGAAAAGGCATTGGAATTCTCAAAATCCTAACTATGAGACTTCTAGGAAAGAATCCATGGATAAAGGAAAGGAAAAGTCAAAGAAAAATTACAGTCCAAATTCCTATTATTCCAAATCCCAAAACCGAAAGTCAAGTCTCGGTTCTCAACCCAGTTTCGGTCATCAACCTAGTTTCGGTCCACGACCCAAGTTCGGTCCTAAACCCAGATTCAGCTCTTGATCCAGATTCGGTCCTAAAACCAGTTTCGGTCCTAATTCCAGACATGGATCCTCCAGATCCCAAGATGAAACAAATTCCTTAAAGGACATCAAAGGAAAAGGAAAGCTGTTATCAGACTCTGAGAATGAAAATAAGAGATCCTCCACTAAACCTAGGAATCCAACGAAAAACACTAAACCATCTAAAGAAACACCAAAAGATACATTAATATTTAAAGAAGATAAAACAAAAATCTAGGTGTTTACCATCAAAAGAAAAGATCAAACGATTCTTGTTAAACGAACTTATTTAGTTGATGCTTCTATTGTTATTCCTTTCTCTGTGAAAAACTCACCAGGACCCAAGAAACTTTGGGTTCCTAAATCTGCTTAAATTTGCAGGTAATCAGTGACGAGCAGTCTGACGACGAATTATATATAGACAGTGGCTGCTCGCGTCACATGACAGGGAGAAAGGAGGAATTAAGGGAATTTTGGTCTCTAAAGGATGGTGGATCGGTGAAGTTTGGAAACAATTCCTATGGAACAATCAAAGGATATGGGATGATAACTAATGGAGACTTCTCCATCAGAAAGGTGGCTTATGTAGAGGGACTGTAGCACAACCTCATTAGTGTATCACAATTAGTTGTGGGCATAGGCTTGAAGGTATCATTTGATGATGAAGGATCTGAGATAATAGAAAAACAAACCAAGAAAGTTCTGCTGAAATCTGCACGAAAAGGAGAAATGTATCCTCTGAATCTTAATCCTATTCAGGGGACACCAGCTATCTGTCTGCTATCAAAGGCAAACACTGATGAAAGTTGGCTTTGGCATCGACGTCTATCTCACCTGAACTTCAAAGATATCAACAAATTAGTGATTGGTGATCACATTCGAGGACTTCCTCTTCTCAAGCTTGAAAAGGAGCATTTGTGTGTAGCATGTGAGATGGGTAAGCAGAGCAGAAAAAGCCACCCTACACACATTAATACTAAGATAGTGGAAGCACTTGAACTGTTACATATCAACTTGTGTGGACCTTCTGCTATAGAGAGTATCGGTGGAAGTAAGTATATTCTAGTTATTATAGATGATTTTTCACGCTTCACGTGGGTTTTCTTTCCTAAACAGAAATCAGATGCAACTCTGTCACACCCCCAAACCTGAACGGCGGAAACGTTCGGGGGCGGATGACTTCATGTGGTAGCGTAACAAATGAATACATAGTAAAGAAAGCAATACAACCATCATATATATAATTGAAAGTTTACATTTGTCAAAAGTTACATGTTCAAAACCAATTACAATATGATGTCAAAATACGAGATTAAACTGGCGCCGCAACATCCCTTCATCAAAAGCAAAATGAATACCTGAAATTTACTGATTTCCTGGGACATACAAGTAAATTTTGAAAGAGTAGATCAACATTTAAGCTGGTGAGTTTCATAAGTATTTAAATGACAATGTTTGTATGAAATGTTTTGTCTTTGTTTGTTTGTGTTTAGAAAATCCTATATTTTCTACTAGTATAAAAGTAGCCTTCACTCAAGACCAATGTTTGTTTCTAAAATGTATGTAAGTGTAAAATAACCAATGAGTTTGAAAACCTTGTAAATCAATGCATTTTTAATACCCCTTGTGAGTTTTATAACCATACTATTGACTCGGAATGCCTATACACAACGTTCTTCAGGCGTTGGAATGTTATGACGTTTGTCACCCCAAACGGTGGACTGCAGCTAACAGTCAGGGTGCGGTTTGTCAAGCCCGTATAGATCTATACACACACACCATGCTCCCCCTCCAAGGGATTCTGGTATATAATACATGACTTGAAATGTGTACTCGAACGTACATGAAGTTACTGTCTCACAAAACCGTGGTATAAAAATAGATCTACTTGTTAAAATGTTACGTTTGTTCTTGTATACGAAAGTAAACTTCTTGAAATTCATGTTTCTAGTACATAAGAGTTAGAAATTTGTTCGTAAAACTATACCTATTATAGTTTTCTAAAAGTGTGTCTCGTTTGTTTAGAAATACCTAAAAAAGGAATCACTTGTTTATGAAAGCATAGATTTTTGGTGTAGAGTCTAAGATAGACAAGAATAATCTAAGAAAAGTTTAGTTTATACATGCATTACAACAAATTTATATTTCAAAAGATAGAATGCTATTTTAACATATGTTATATATATGAAAGTTCCTTAAAAGTTTATAAATCGCATGTGATTTGGATATATAACAGCATATAAAAGAGTTTCTTTATGTAACACACGATAATACTCGTGTGTTTTACTTGTAATCCCCCTCTTGAAAGCATATAAAAGAATTTATAGAATATTTAAAAGGTAAATTAAGGGGTATGAACTCAATTGAAAGTTTGAAGATAGCAAGATGGAAAACCGGGCAGAGTTTCGTCTCGGGAAACGGATTTTCCTCGGGATTCTCGGGAATCTCGGGAGTAAAATCGACCCTCGGGACTTGAGCAAAAAGACTAGAGCTTCGGGTTTGAACGGGCACGGAAAACGAGGCAAGATTGTGAGAGAAAGGAGAGAAATGATCCCTTTTCTCGGAAGCCCTCGCATCCTATTTATAGGAAGGCTGAACCGCCTCGGTACGCGGGGCGTACGCTCGTACGCAGCGCGTACGCGTACGTAATGCATGACCGAAGCCTTGACTGCCTCGGCTTCGGATGGGACGGGTTGGTGGGGAGGCGGGTCGGATGGGACAGCGGGTCGGACGGGTCGGACGCCTCGGACGGGTCGGACGCCTCGGATAGTGCGACGTGGACGATCAGAGGCCAAGTCTCTCGGGTGCGCAGGGCGTATAGGGGTACGCAGCGCGTACCTCGGATGAGGACGCTGACTCCTCTTCGGATAAGGTCCGAATTTTGAATTAAATAAATATATAATTTATTTAATAAACTTCAAAAATTCATATCTTCTTCATACGAAATCCGTTTTCGATGGTCTTTATATCCACGCGTAGGTGAGACTACGCTCTACAACTTTCGTTTAGACTTCGTCGGCAAATTCCGAAATTATTTTTATTATTTATTTTATAACTCATTGCGTTTAAGGAATTTCTTTGAAAATTCATAACTTCTTTATCTGATGTCGGTTTTTGCCAGGCTTTTTACCGCTGGAATACCATTGTCGAGACCTTCGATTCTCGTTTGGGTCATTCCAGCCAAAAGTCGCTCGATCTCCGATTCGAGTTTTTAGCTGTCTGTTGCTAAGCCGAACTTGGAAAAAATCATAACTTCGCTATATGAAGTCGGATTTGGACGTTCTTTTCACGTACGATCATGGTTCAAAGACATTTAAACATAGAAGGAAATTAAATAGAACTATTTGTACATTTTAATATGAAATTAAATTTTATTACTCAAAAGTGATTACAGTACTTGACCTTTTAGGTCAATACAAAGAGTTGAAATATCGGGTTGTCACATCATCCCCCCGTTAGAGAGAATTTCGTCCCGAAATTTAAAGTAGTAAAGATACTAGTGAGCATGAAAGAGATGAGGGTACTTTTGTTTCATCTGATCTTCGCGTTCCCATGTGAATTCAGGTCCCCGCTTGGCGTTCCAGCGAACCTTCACGATGGGTATGCGACTTTGTTTTGTTTGTTTGACCTCTCGGTCCATGATTTCTACTGGTTCTTCCACAAAGTTGAGGCTCTCGTTGATCTCGATCTCGTCGAGTGGAATAACAAGAGTCTCGTCGGACAGACACTTTTTCAAGTTTGAGACGTGGAAGGTTGGATGGATGTTACTAAGTCCGCGCGGTAGGTTAAGCTTGTAAGCCACAGGGCCGATTCTGGCAAGAACCTCGAAAGGCCCTATGTATCTTGGATTTAGTTTCCCACGCTTTCCAAAACGTATTAAATCCTTCCACGGTGAGACCTTTAATAAGACGTGGTCTCCTACCTGGAATTCCAAAGGTTTCCTCCTTTGGTCAGCGTAGCTTTTCTGTCGGTCTCTAGAGGCTTTCAATCGTTCACGAATCTGAACGATCTTCTCTGTCGTTTCTCGTATGATTTCCGGACCGGTGAGAGTGCTCTCAGGAACTCTTCCTCTAGCTAATTGGGTATCGCCGACTTCAGTCCAGCACAGAGGGGATCTGCACTTTCGACCATAGAGGGCTTCAAACGGAGCAGCCTTTATGCTTGTACGATAACTATTGTTGTATGAAAATTCGACAAGGGGTAAATGAATATCCCATGCCTTTCCAAAGTCAATCACACAGGCTCTCAGCATATCTTCTAAAGTTTGTATCGTTCTCTCACTTTGTCCGTCTGTTTGTGGGTGGTAGGCTGTACTCATGTCTAGCCTAGTTCCCAGGGAACTTTGTAGTGACTGCCAGAATCTTGAAGTGAATCTACTATCTCGATCGGAGATAATGGATATCGGAACACCATGCAGTCGCACTACTTCCCTTAAGTAAGTTCTTGTAAGCTTCTCCATTTTGTCAGTCTCCTTGATGGGTAGGAAATGCGCGGATTTGGTCAATCTGTCGACAATGACCCATATGGTATCGAGTCCACTTGTCATCTTGGGTAACTTGGTTATGAAGTCCATAGTAATCCGGTCCCATTTCCATTCTGGTATCTCTGGTTGTTGTAGTAATCCTGACGGTTTCTGATACTCGACCTTAACCTTAGCGCAAGTAAGACATTTACTCACGAAGGTAGCAATTTCTGCTTTCATGTTAGGCCACCAGCACAGTTTCTTAAGATCCAGATACATTTTATCTGAACCCGGGTGAACGGAATATCTTGAGTTGTGAGCCTCGGTCATGACTATGTTTCTGAAACCACCATGTTTCGGGGTCCAGATTCGGTCCATGAGATAGTAGGCTCCGCCACCCTTGACTTCTAGATTCTTCTCCATTCCTCACAGGGATTCACCTGCCACATTTTCAGGTTGCAAAGCTTCCATTTGTGCCTCCTTAATTTGTGTGGATAAGTGGGAATGGATGGTCATAGTCAGAGATTTGACCCTCCGACCAGTGTATTCCTTTCGACTGAGGGCGTCAGCTACTACGTTGGCCTTGCCAGGATGATAACGAATTTCACATTCGTAGTCATTTAGTAACTCAACCTATCGTCGTTGTCGCATGTTGAGTTCCTTCTGATCGAAAATGTGTTGAAGGCTCTTGTGATCGGTGAAAATAGTACTCTTTGTTCCGTATAAGTAGTGTCTCTAGATCTTCAGAGCAAATACTACTGCTCCTAACTCAAGATCGTGTGTCGTATAGTTTACTTCATGTGTCTTAAGCTGTCGGGAGGCATAGGCAATAACCTTCCCTCTCTGCATAAGAACACAACCAAGTCCTTGATTTGACGCATCGCAATACACTACGAAGTCTTCTATCCCTTCGGGGAGGGATAGTATCGGTGCGGTGCACAAGGCCTGCTTTAGTGTCTGGAATGCCTTCTCTTGTTTCGCTTCCCAGTCAAAGGCCACACCTTTCTGGGTTAATGTAGTAAGAGGTTTCGCAATGTTCGAAAAGTTCTTTATGAATCTGCGATAGTAGCCAGCTAGACCTAGAAATTGACGAATTTTTGTAGGTGTCTTTGGTGCCGACCAGTTCTCAATAGCCTTAATTTTGGAGGGGTCCACATGTATACCTTTCTCGCTAACAACGTGGCCTAAAAATTCGACTCTTCGAATCCAAAATTCGTATTTAGAGAACTTCGCATAGAGTTTCTCCGATCGCAGTGTTTCTAGGACTTTTCGTAGGTGCTGACTATGCTCTTCCTCACTTCGAGAGTAGATAAGTATATCATCGATAAAGACGATGACGAACTGATCCAAGTAAGGACGGCATACCCTATTCATTAGGTCCATAAATACTGCTGGTGCATTGGTTAATCCGAACGGCATCACTACGAATTCGTAGTGTCCATAACGAGTTCGGAAAGCTGTCTTTGGAATGTCCCCCTCTAGAATTCGTAATTGGTGATATCCGGACCATAGGTCTATTTTTGAGAAGTAGTTCGCCCCTTGAAGTTGATCGAATAGGTCGTCGATACGGGGTAGAGGATAGCGGTTCTTGACAGTAAGTTTGTTCAGCTCTCTGTAGTCGATGCACATACGGAACGATCCGTCTATCTTCTTTACAAACAAGACCGGTGCTCCCCAAGGTGAGAAACTTGGTCCTATGAATCCTTTTTGAAGGAGTTCATTAAGTTGACTAGAAAGTTCCTGCATCTCTGCTGGTGCAAGACGGTAAGGCGACTTCGCTACTGGGGTAGCTCCTGGAACTAAGTCGATTCTGAACTCGACTTGGCGTTGCGGTGGTAATCCTGGTAGTTCTTTTGGAAAGATATCGGGAAAGTCGCGTACTACCGAGATGCCCTTGATGTCCTTCAGTTCTTGACTTGTATCAACGATGTGCGCTAGGAATGCTCAACAATCCTTCCGCAAGCACTTTCGAGCTTGGATGCACGAAATGATGCGAAGTTTTGCACTAGATTTGTCGCCGTAGATAACTAATGTTTCATTGTTAGGGAGGTTAAGACGAACTGCTTTCTCAAAGCACATGATGTTGGCGCGAAGAAGACTCAACCAATCCATGCCGACTATGACGTCGAAACTTTTAATTTGGACCGGCATGAAATTGATTGGAAAAGAATGGCCGTCTAAAGTTAACGTACAGCCCATGTATATGCAATTAGTGTTTTTGGTTTTTTTCCATTTGCCATCTCTACAGTGAATGATTTTTCTAACTTGCTAGGTTTAGTTTTAAGTAAATGAATAAAGTTTTGACTCACGAAGCTTCTCTCCGCTCCACTATCGAATAATATGCATGCATATGAATTATCGAGAAGGAACGTACCAGCAACTATAGTTGGGTCAGCTACAGCTTCGTCGTGGCCTATTTCCAAAACTCGTCCCACACCTCCGGTGCCTGCTGCCTTAGGACAGTTCCTCTTGTAGTGGCCCACCTCGCCACAACCGTAGCAAGTCTGCCCTACACCCGCACCGGGAACTTGAGTGATCGGCTTTGCGGGGTGCTTGCAGAAACGGGCTGTGTGTCCTTTCCTGTTGCAGTTGGCGCACTGCATTTCCCGACAAGGTCCATGGTGGTGGAAATTGCATTTGGTGCACTTTGGGAGGTTACCTATATAAGGCTTCGTTGGGTAGGTATTTGTAGGAGCTGTAGTAGGTACAGTGGCAGCATTCACTGAAACCAGCTGTTTCTTTGCGGATTCTTGGGAAGACCCACCCTTCCCTTTATTCCACACTCTCTTTCTGCCATTTTTGTTGTTGTTGTTGCTGCTGTTGTTGTTGTTGTTGTTGTAGTTGTTGTTGTTGTTGTTGTTGTTGTTGTTTCCTTTCTGTGGTTCTGGTGCAGAAGTGGTTGAGTTCTGATGACCTCCGTAGTCAATCAGAGATTGTGCCAGTTCCTTAGCACTTTCAAAGGTGTTAGGTTTAGAAGCTAACACGCTTGATCGCATTTGGGGCGTCAGTCCCCAGATGTACCTTTCTATTTTCTTGCTCTCGGGAGCAATCATATCTGGACAAAGGATTGCCAGCTCGCAGAATCTGTTGGTATAAGTAGCGATGTCGGTACCAACCATTCCGAGAGTCCATCGCTCGTGTTCAAGCTTTTGAATCTCTCCCCGTGGGCAGTATTCTCTCATCATCATGGCTTTCAGGCTTTCCCAGCTTATGGAGTTTTCCACGATTAGGGTAAGTACTTTAACGTGGCCATTCCACCAAGTTAAAGCTTTATCAATAAGGGTGAAAGTTGCAAATTTGACTTTGCTGTGCTCGGGACAGGAGTAGATTTCAAAGACTGCCTCTGTCCTTTCAATCCACTGCCTCAGGGCCATCACACCACCAGTTCCATAAAACATCCGGGGCTTGGCATTAGTGAAGTCCTTATAGGTGCATTCTCGAGGTGGTCCATGACTCTCGCCATGATTAGATAGGTGTGTGCCTGATCCCGAGCCATTTGTACAAGAGTTATTGATCTGTGACATGGCAGCTGCCACCGCTGCGGTGACTTCTGCTTGAAACATAATAGCATCAAATTGAGGTGGTGGAGGTGGTGGTGGTACAGGTGCTTCCTCACCGTTGTTTCGCCTTGGATTCCTACGATGAGGCATCCTTCAACTATAGGTTGAAAAGACAAGGATAAGAATTTCATAGAATAGAAAATGTATGTGTCTCATGAACTAAATCGCCATAGTTCAACAACAGATGATAGTATGAGTCTTAAAATAGAAGAATGAAAGTTATTTGTAAGACTGAAGGTATGAAACAAGTATTTGGTTTCACAAAGACCTCTCAAGGTTTGAACGAAATACTTAACATAGTAGTAATAGTGTCACTTATATTAATATAAAAGTCGTTACAATGATCATGAAAATTTGACCCCTATAAGGGTCTCCGATTACAAAGTTCGAGAAATTTAAAGACTTTTAGCCGAGGTCCTAAGCTATAACAAAATTTGAGTCCTTGACAAGCACTACTTGCGTCGAAGGTTGCGCTTGGAGCTTGACTCCGCATCTGATTGCTTTGACTCCATTAGACGCCTATCAAAAGCGGCTTGTTGTTCCCTCAGTTCAGCGAGGGCTGCAATCATTTGTGCTTGAAATGCTTCGATTTGGAGTTGAGCATTGTCTTGTATCTTGTCCAGCCTACGGATGTCAGAAGTGTGAACCTGTACTTCCACGTTGACATCCCGGAGTCGACTAGCTTGAACTCCAGATTGATAGGACTGATTGGCTAACTTACCCACCATTACCGGGAGTGCTCAATCAGCCGAACCTCTGCCGCGGACATCATAGAAGTCCCGGCACATGCCGTAGGGAGGGCGTAGGTTTTGCTGTTGGCTCAAATGGTGGAGGTGACTTCCCCAGACGGGAGTCGGTCCTTGAAAGTTCCTTACGAAGACGGGAGGTTGAATGGGTGGTGGATCGATAACTTCCGGCTCTGAGTCGGTACCGGAGTCATCACCCACTTCTATGGGTTCCTCGTCCTCTTCGGGATCATCTTCGATCCATCCTCCGTTGCCTTGGTTGGGAAAGTAGGGGTCGCCAGGGTGATGAAATCCAGCCATTTGACTGTACGAGAAATAGGGTTATAAGAATGGAATAAAGTTGAAACATGCAAAACATGTAAGTTAAACTAGTTTAGATAGCAAATACTCCTATAGTATTTAAATTCTTGTGTTTGATTCTAGTAATGGTTTGGTATGTTTTGACTTGTTGCTTGCTACGATCATTCCTCGGTATACGTTGGTCCAATCTCGGGCAAATATAATTGATCACGCTATATTTGTCCAAAATCTGATTACATATATCGAGTCTCAATCGTAGTGTCAACTTGTCTAAATACTTGTATAGTTGAATAACATGAAAATAATTTGTGGTATGCTTGTAATTGTACTTAAATGAACTATCAATTTAAGTTGAACGCAATGCTGCTTAAGCGTAAAAAGAAAATTTGTTTTGTCAGAGAGTATTAGTCCCTTAAGCATTTATAGTTTGTATATCTTATGTGGTTCGATATACTTAGTTCACTATAAACATTGCTCTGATACCAATCTGTCACACCCCCAAACCTGAACGGCGGAAACGTTCGGGGGCGGATGACTTCATGTGGTAGCGTAACAAATGAATACATAGTAAAGAAAGCAATACAACCATCATATATATAATTGAAAGTTTACATTTGTCAAAAGTTACATGTTCAAAACCAATTACAATATGATGTCAAAATACGAGATTAAACTGGCGCCGCAGCATCCCTTCATCAAAAGCAAAATGAATACCTGAAATTTACTGATTTCCTGGGACATACAAGTAAATTTTGAAAGAGTAGATCAGCATTTAAGCTGGTGAGTGTCATAAGTATTTAAATGACAATGTTTGTATGAAATGTTTTGTCTTTGTTTGTTTGTGTTTAGAAAATCCTATATTTTCTACTAGTATAAAAGTATCCTTCACTCAAGACCAATGTTTGTTTCTAAAATGTATGTAAGTGTAAAATAACCAATGAGTTTGAAAACCTTGTAAATCAATGCATTTTTAATACCCCTTGTGAGTTTTATAACCATACTATTGACTCGGAATGCCTATACACAACGTTCTTCAGGCGTTGGAATGTTATGACGTTTGTCACCCCAAACGGTGGACTGCAGCTAACAGTCAGGGCGCGGGTTGTCAAGCTCGTATAGATCTATACACACACCATGCTCCCCCTCCAAGGGATTCTGGTATATAATACATGACTTGAAATGTGTACTCGAACGTGCATGAAGTTAGTGTCTCACAAAACCGTGGTATAAAAACATATCTACTTGTTAAAATGTTACGTTTGTTCTTGTATACGAAAGTAAACTTCTTGAAATTCATGTTTCTAGTACATAAGAGTTAGAAATTTGTTCGTAAAACTATACCTATTATAGTTTTCTAAAAGTGTGTCTCGTTTGTTTAGACATACCTAGAAAAGGAATCACTTGTTTATGAAAGCATAGATTTTTGATGTAGAGTCTAAGATAGACAAGAATAATCTAAGAAAAGTTTAGTTTATACATGCATTACAACAAATTTATATTTCAAAAGATAGAATGCTATTTTAACATATGTTATATATATGAAAGTTCCTTAAAAGTTTATAAATCGCATGTGATTTGGATATATAACAGCATATAAAAGAGTTTCTTTATGTAACACACGATAATACTCGTGTGTTTTACTTGTAACCCCCCCCCCCCCCCCCTTGAAAGCATATAAAAGAATTTATAGAATATTTAAAAGGTAAATTAAGGGGTATGAACTCACTTGAAAGTTTGAAGATAGCGAGATGGAAAACCGGGCAGAGTTTCGTCTCGGGAAACGGATTTTCCTCGGGATTCTTGGGAATCTCGGGAGTAAAATCGACCCTTGGGACTTGAGCAAAAAGACTAGAGCTTCGGGTTTGAATGGGCACGGAAAACGAGGCAAGATTGTGAGAGAAAGGAGAGAAATGAGCCCTTTTCTCGGAAGCCCTCGCATCCTATTTATAGGAAGGCTGAACCGCCTCGGTACGCGGGGCGTACGCTCGTACGCAGCGCGTACGCGTACGTCATGCATGACCGAAGCCTCGACTGCCTCGGCTTCGGATGGGACGGATTGGTGGGGAGGCGGGTCAGATGGGACGGCGGGTCGGATGGGACAGCGGGTCGGACGGGTCGGACGCCTCGGACGGGTCGGACGGGTCGGACGCCTCGGATAGTGCGATGTGGACGATCAGAGGCCAAGTCTCTCGGGTACGCAGGGCGTACAGGGGTACGCAGCGCGTACCTCGGATGAGGACGCTGACTCCTCTTCGGATAAGGTCTGAATTTTGAATTAAATAAATATATAATTTATTTAATAAAATTCAAAAATTCATATCTTCTTCATACGAAATTTGTTTTCGATGGTCTTTATATCCACGCGTAGGTGAGACTACGCTCTACAACTTTCGTTTAGACTCCGTCGGGAAATTCCGAAATTATTTTTATTATTTATTTTATAACTCATCGCGTTTAAGGAATTTCTTTGAAAATTCATAACTTCTTTATCTGATGTCGGTTTTTGCCAGACTTTTTACCGCTGGAATACCATTGTCAAGACCTTCGATTCTCGTTTAGGTCATTCCGGACAAAAGTTGCACGATCTCCGATTCGAGTTTTTAGCTGTCTGTTGCTAAGCTGAACTTGGAAAAATCATAACTTCGCTATATGAAGTCGGATTTGGGCGTTCTTTTCACGTACGATCATGGTTCGAAGACATTTAAACATAGAAGGAAATTAAATAGAACTATTTGTACATTTTAATATGAAATTAAATTTTATTACTCAAAAGTGATTACAGTACTTGACCTTTTAGGTCATTACAAAGAGTTGAAATATCGGGTTGTCACATCAACTCCCAAGCTAAAGATGTTCATCAAGCAAGTGGAAGTTCAATTAAAGAAGACAGAGAGAAACATCAGAAGTGACAATGGGTTGGAATTCAAAAACAAGAATTTCGAAGACTTTCTGGCTGATAAGGGGATAACACACAATTTTTCGGCCCCTTATACACCACAACAAAACGGGATTGTTGAAAGACGAAACCGATCATTGTGTGAAGCAGCAAGAACCATGCTCAATTATGCCTCTCTACCTCTATACTTTTGGGCTAATGCCATTGCTGCTACCTGTTATACTCAGAATCGGTCCCTGCTCAACAAGAGATTCTCGATAACTCCTTATGAGATCTTAAACAATCGGAAACCAAACGTCAAGTTTTTCCACATTTTTGGTTCCAGGTTCTTTATCTTTAATGCTAAAGAAAACCGAAATAAGTTTGATGTTAAAGCCGATGAGGGGATCTTTCTTGGTTACTCTCTGTCATGAAAAGCATACCGGGTGTTGAACAAGCGTTCTAAAAGAATAGAAGAAACTTATTATGTCACCTTTGATGACAGTTACATGAAGAAAGTTCAAAGAACAGAAGACGCTTCAGGAGACATCTTTCCGGAATCTGGACAGGTCTCGGTTCCAATATCCAACCTCTTTGATGAATACATTCGAATATTTGATGAACCAGAAAAGGCAATACATTCGGAGGCAACAGCAGTAGACAACAAAGTAGATAATCTGAAGAAAGTCATAGATGAAGCTGCCAAATCAATGGAAAACGAAACACCTATTCCTAAACCATCACCTAGTACCTCAAACACCAATTCAACGTTCCAGGGGGAGAACTCTACCACTTTCAAACCGTCTGAAGTTCTTGTTGAAGGGGAGAATCCCAATTCCGCCCCAATATATATGCGTTCAACTGATACTCAAACAAGTGAACCAAAATCAACAGGTGATAGTCCAATCGAGGGGGAGATACCCACTGCCGATTCTCCTGAAAACAAAGACTTCACTTCGCCAGTCGAGGGGGAGAAGGAGAAAACAAGTGACAGTTTTACTGACGAAGGTGAAAGGGATCAATCAGATGTTGAACTTGAAGTTGAAGCAGAACTAAATCCAGAATATGATCCAATCTATCCTCCGCTAACAAAATGGACAAAAGACCATCCCAAAGAGCAAATTATTGGTGAATCCTCCGAAAGTGTTCTTACTAGATCTCAGCTGAAGGCGAAACAAACAGCATTACTCTTTAAAGTGGAATTTTGTATGTTTAATTCGTTTATCTCCAAAATAGAGTCGAAAACTGTAAATGCTGCACTTGATCATTCTGATTGGGTTCAAGCAATGCAGGATGAGCTCAATAAATTCGAACGAAACAGAGTTTGGAGATTGATTCCTACACCGAAAGATGCCTCTGTTGTCGGCTTGAAATGGGTGTTTAGGAATAAGCTGGACAAAGAAGGGAATGTCATTCGTAACAAGGCTCGGTTGGTTGTAAAAGGCTACTGTCAAGAAGAAGGGATTGATTATGAAGAAACTTTTGCTCCTGTGGCAAGGTTAGAGTCTGTTCGAATTTTTCTAGCATATGTCGCTCACAAGAACTTCTAAGTTTTCCAAATGGATGTCAAATGTGCATTCTTGAATGGAGAATTAGAAGAAACTGACTATGTTGAGTAACCACCTGGTTTTGTGAATGAAAAGTACCCGAATCATTGCTATGTGCTGGATAAAGCTGTCTATGGGCTAAAGCAAGCACCAAGAGCCTGGTATGAAACGCTTACTCGCTTTCTAAAAATGTCAAAGTTTAAACAAGGTTCGGTTCACCCAACCTTCTTTCCAAAGAAGGAAGGCGAACATTTGATGATTGTTCAGATTTATGTCGATGATATCATCTTCGGTTCCACGAATCCTAGCTTAGCCGCTGAATTCAGAACGTTGATGGAGACTAAATTTGAAATGAGCACAATGGGTCCAATTAACTTTTTCCTCGGTTTGAATATTAGACAGGAACCAGAAGGTATCTTTATAAACCAGGAAGCATACACCAAAAATCTGCTGACTAAATTTGGAATAAAGGGTGATTCAAAAGTAAAGGTTCCTATGGCATTCGACACTAAGCTAACTCCATCCCTGGAGAAACCGGCTGTGGACATAACTCTTTATCGACAAATGATAGGATCCCTTATGTATCTAACAGCTAGTAGACCAGATATCATGTTTTCTGTTTGTTATTGTGCCAGGTTTCAAGCTAGTCCAAGAGAACCCCACATGCTTGCTGTGAAGAATATATTTCGATATCTGATGAAGACTTCATCTCTCAGTCTCTGGTATCCTGCAAGATCTGGATTCTTCATACAAGCCTTTTCAGATGCTGATCTTGGAGGATGTGGACTGGACAGGAAAACCACTACCGGAGGATGTCAATTCCTTGACGGAAAACTTGTCAGTTGGCAATCAAAGAAACAAACTTGTGTGTAACAACCCAAAAATACCACCCAAAAATTTCGATTTTTATTATAACAAAAACCACGAAACTGAATATCACATAATAAAACCATATGCTGCGTGTTTCGAAAACCATAATAAAATACTGTGAGAAAAACTGTATCACAACTGTTATCCAAACATATCAAGAAAACTAAATCAACTCCCAGGACAAAACTGAAGCTGTGGTGTGTGCGATGCCATCATCCCGAGCTCTTCCCTTTGCTTGCGGAAGTACCTGAAACCAAAACCGAAACTGTAAGCACGAAGCTTAGTGAGCTCCCCCAAACTACCACATACCATACAATACATATAAAGCACATACTGGGCCTTGCCCACTGCATCAGACCGAAGTCTGGAACTAGCTGCATCGGACCGAAGTCCGGAACTAACTGCATCGGACCGAAGTCCAGAACTGACTGCATCGGACCGAAGTCCTGAACTAGCTGCATCGGACCGAAGTCCGGAACTAACTGGGACCTTGTCCCCTGCATCAGACCGAAGTCCGGAACTGGCTGATCATGGCATAGCATAACACATATCAACTATTATAATCACATATACTGCATACTGCATCAGAACAGAGTCCGGAACACATAACACAAACATGCTTGAATCACAAAGACATCAAGCACTCTAACTACTGCATCGGACCAAAGTCCGGGACTAGTGCTAACTAAACGAGTCGGCATTGTGGCCGTAGACCCATTCCTACTAAAAGGAAACTCACCTCGTGAACTGGCTGCTGCGTGAATGGCTCTGGAAGCTAACTGTTGCTGCTCCGGTATCTCCCCGGCTACAAGTCCAAAAACACACTTAATCAAATGCTAAACACTGCATTGGGTAAAATGACTCTTTTACCCTTGGTCAAAGTCAACTCTCTCGGTCAAAGTCAACCCACAGTTGACCTGACTCACCGAGTTGGGCCGCCAACTCGCCCAGTCCCTATTCTCACTTCTCAACCCTACTCGTTGCTACTCGTCGAGTATGGCATCAACTCGACGCGTTCCCTTTCGAATCTAAAACTTCAGGCAATCTATATCCGACTCGCCGAGTCGTATGAACAACTCGACGAGTTGTTCTTTGAGCTAAGAAGATTGCCTTGGACTCGCCGAGTTGTATGAACAACTCGCCGAGTCCCTCCATTACTCAGTCTGACCTCGAATTCGCTGAGTCCACTCTACTACTCACTGGTCCCACTCGGCATCACTCAAAATGGAAAAAATCGGGGACTCGCGACTCGACTCGCCGAGTCGTTCTTCTGACTCGCCGAGTCGCTTGCATGCAGCAACTCTAAACTCGATTCTGCTTGAATCCAGTGTATAAAACTTATAGATCTGGACTCCCTTAACTCGATTAGCACATAAAGATTCTATCTTTACGTGTCCATATGCATCCATGAAGATAAAATTGCTCAAAAAGCATAATAAAGGCTAGATCTAGGGTTTTCATGCAAAGTATGTTCAAAAAGGCAATAGATATGGGCTCTACAACTCCTAAATGAACAGATCTAAGGATATCTCGACCTATTAGGGTATCCATACAATCATAAGGCTTGAGAAAAGCATGAAACTAGATCTAGAAGAGTTCTAATGGAGGTTTAAAGCATAAAAGTGGAGGAAATCCGAAGAATACCTCAATGAACTCTGATTTGCCCTTGGATCTTTGCTCTACACCTCTTCTCCCTGTTCCTTTCTTCTTCTTCTTCTTCAAGCCTTCAAAATTTAACACAAGAACACTTAGATCACTCAAGGATGGATTAGGGTTTTCTCACAGCTTTCTGAGGGTGAAGGAGGCGAGATTGGGGGCTATAAGGTGGTTTAAATAGTGAGCAACTCGGGGATTTAGGGTTTCATCCAGGCAGGCAGACTCGTCGAGTCCCGAATATGGACTCGCCGAGTCGCCGACTAACACGTGCTCGAAAACCCGACCCTACTCGGCGAGTCAGGCTATGAACTCGCCGAGTCCCTCTTGCAAACTTCTAATTAAATACTATGGAATCATCGTACCGGAAACGGGTCGTTACAATTCTCCCCTACTTGTCTCAGACTTCGTCCTCGAAGTCTGCTACGGCTGAATCCGCAAATATCTCCGGATAGTGCTCTCTCATCTCCTCCTCAACCTCCCACGTCCACTCAGACCCCTTCCGGTGCTGCCACTGCACTTTCACTAACTGAATTTCCTTGTTCCTCAAGGTCTTTGTCGTCCGGTCCAGAATCGCGGCCGGCCTCTCAATATAATTCAGGCTGCTATCAAGCTGAATATCCTCTAGGGGAACGACTGCTGACTCATCCACCAAACACTTCCTCAACTGGGACACATGGAAAGTGTTGTGGATCTGACTAAGCTCTGCAGGAAGATCCAACCGATACGCAACCCGACCCACCCGGGCCAAAGCCCTGAAAGGACCAATAAATCTGGGACCCAACATGCCCCTCTTCCGGAACCTGATGACACCCTTCCAAGGTGAGACCTTCAGAACGACCATATCACCCACCCGGAACTCCAAATCTGAACGCCTCCTGTCGGCATAGCTCTTCTGCCGACTCTGCGCAGTCTGCAGTCTACTACGGACCTGCTGGATCAACTCGGTCGTCTTGAGCACCACATCTATGCTCCCAATAACTCGCTGACCGACCTCGCCCCAACAGATCGGGGTTCTTCACTTTCTCCCATAAAGCATCTCAAAGGGAGGTCGATCAATGCTCGCATGATAACTGTTGTTATAAGACCGCTAACGGAAGATACGTATCCAAACTGCCACCAAAATCCAGAATGCATGCCCTAAGCATGTCTCGAGAGTCTGAATCGTCCTCTCGCTCTGCCCGTCCGTCTGAGGGTGGAAAGCGGTGCTGAAATGGAGACGAGTACCCATCTCGTCATGGAACCGCTTCCAGAATCTGGATGTAAAACGGACATCTCGGTCTGACACCACCGATACCGGCACTCCATGACGTGCCACAATCTCACGCACATAGATATCGGCTAAGTTTTCTGCCGATATACTCTCCTGAATCGGGATAAAATGAGCAGTCTTCGTCGACCGATCCACTACTACCCATATAGAATCTACTCCTCGTGCGGTCCTGGGAAGCTTGGTGACAAAATCCATGGTGATGTCCTCCCATTTCCACACAGGAATGTCTAACGGCTGCATCTTGCTGTGAGGCCTCTGGTGCTCCGCCTTGACGTTCCTGCAGGTCAGGCATCTCTCAACATACCAGGCGACGTCCCGCTTCATGCAGGGCCACCAATAATCGGGTCGAAGATCTCTATACATCTTCGTCGCCCCTGGGTGGATAGAAAATCAAGACTTATGAGCCTCATCCATCAACACCTGCCGTACTCCTCCCCAGTACGGTATCCACACTCTCCCATGAAGTGTCAGCAATCCCCGACTGTCTTAATCAAATGAAGATACTCGGCCCACTATCCTTTCACACTTTTGCCTCTCCTCCTTGAGGCCCTCAACCTGAGCCTCCCTGATCCGTTCCAACAACGGAGTAATCACTGTCATCCTCAAACACAAATCTCTGATAGGGGCTGCCGACACTTTGCGACTCAGGGCGTCGGCCACCACGTTGGCCTTCCCTGGATGGTAAAGGATCTCACAATCATAATCCTTCAGCACATCCAACCACCTCCTCTGCCTCATGTTCAAACTTGGCTGATCCATAAGGTACCTCAAGCTCTTGTGATTCGTGTAGATAGTACAACGGACCCCATAAAGATAATGCCTCCAAATCTTGAGGGCAAACACAACCGCCCCCAGCTCTAAATCATGGGTAGGATAGTTAGCCTCGTGAGGCTTCAACTGCCTCGAGGCGTAAGCTATCACATGGCCTCGCTGCATCAACACTGCTCCCATACCTGTGATTGAGGCATCGCAGTAGACTACGAAGTCCTCTACTCCCTCTGGCAAGGTAAGGATCAGAGCCTTGCACAATCTCTGTCTGAGGATCTCGAACCCTGCCTGCTGTTCAGGCCCCCAACGAAATACCACCAACTTCTTGGACAGTCGGGTGAGCGGCACTGCTATCTTGGACAAATCCTGAATGAACCTCTGATAATACCCTGCCAACCCTAGGAAGCTCCGAATCTCAGATGGAGACTTCGGGACCTCCCACTGCATCACAGCCTCTATCTTGGCCGGATCCACCAAAATACCCTTCTGGTTGACGATGTGACCAAGGAACTGCACCTCGCGCAACCAGAACTCACACTTGGAGAACTTTGTGAAAAGTCTCTCCCTCCTTAAAACTTCCAGCACCTCCCTCAGGTGCTCCTCGTGCTGCTCCCACATCTTGGAATATACCAAGATATCATCTATGAATACTATCACTGACCGATCCAGCATTGGCCTACACACGCGATTCATGAGATCCATGAACGCGGCTGGGGCATTGGTGAGCCCAAATGGCATCACCACAAACTCATAATGACCATACCTGGTCCTGAAAGCAGTCTTCTGCACATCCTCATCTCTAACCCGCATCTGATGATACCCGGAGCGTAGATCGATCTTGGAGAACCAAGACGCTCCCTGAAGCTGGTCAAACAAATCATCTATCCTCGGAAGTGGGTAACGGTTCTTCACCGTTACCTTATTCAAATCCCGATAATCTATACACATACGATGTGACCCATCCTTCTTCCTCACAAACAGGATCGACGCTCCCCTAGGCGAACTGCTCGGCTGAATGAAACCCTTGTCTAGCAGCTCCTGCAGCTGCGTAGACAACTCCTGCATCTCAGGGGGAGCTAGGTGATACGGTGCCTTGGCTATCGGAGCCGCACTAGGAATCAGGTCGATCCTAAACTCAACCTGCCTCTCAGGAGGTATCCCCGGTAAATCCTCGGGAAATACATCCGAGAAGTCTCGCACTATAGGAACATCATCAACTGTCGTCTTGCCCTTCTCCCGGGCATCCAAGACATAAGCTACATAACCAGCACAACCCTGGTGAAAATAGCGGCTCGCCCTTGCGGCGGAACAAAAGGTCGGTCCACGCTGTGGCCTCTTGCCCTGCATCACTAACTCTCCCCCACTGGGAGTGCGAACCCTCACTAGCTGAAGCTCACAATCAATCACTGCCCCATTGGGTCTTAGCCAATCCATGCCCACAATAACCTTATTCCCTCGCAGGGGAATAGGAACCAGGTCCACCGAAAACTGCTCATCAAACAACTGAAGAGAACACCCTCTATGCACTCTACCGACCCTCACGGTCCTATCATCTGCTATCTCAACCTCTAATGGACAATCCAGCTACCCTGGAGCTCTACTAAATCTCTTGTTAAGAGCAAGCGATACGTATGATCGGGTAGCCCCCGAATCGAATAATACCATAGCAGAAATGCCGTTCACAGAGAACGACCCTATATAAAACATACAATCATAAGCAATAATCAATCAATAATAATAAAGAGATGAAGGGAAGATACATACCCGTCACCACATCAGGAGTCGCTCGCGCCTCCTCTGCTGTCATCTGAAACGCCCTACTCTTCGCCACTGGCGTCTCGGCTCGGCCCTGCCGGCCATCTGTAATCCTCAAAGTAGCAGGGGCAGGTGTAGCCACCTTCCCTACTGCAGCTAAACTCGGACACTGGGACTTTTTATGTACCCTCTGATTACACTGAAAGCAAATCAGATCTGACGCTGCTACGGCAATAGCAGGGGCCGTACAATCCCTGCTCAAATGCCCAGTCCGACCGCACTTGTAGCAACCGGAACTCCCTGCCTTGGACACCCCATCGTGCAATCTCCCACACTTGCTACATCGACCGTGGCTCTGCTGACTCCTGGATCTGTGATCAGAAACCTTGGGCTTTTTGCCCGAACTGCCTGTACCCGAAACCGCCTCCGGTTTCCTCTTCTTCTCCATCTCGAGATCAATCTCTCTCTCCCGAGTCCTAGCAATCATGTCATCCAGCGTTTTACAGCTGGACCGGCTCACAAACTGACGGATATCGCTCCACAACATCTCATGATAACAGGCCTTCTTCATTTCCTCATCGGCCGCATACTGAGGAACAAGAAGAGCCCTCTCCCTGAACTTGGCAGTGATCTCCGCCACGGTCTCTGTAGTCTGGGTGAGGTCCTAAAACTCTCTGGCTAACTGCTGCACCTCAATAACTGGTGCAAACTCCGCCCTGAACCTGGTAGAGAAATCAGCCCAGGTCATGGCATCCAACGCTGCATCATCTCCAATGGTATATCCGACCTCCTCCCACCAATCCTGTGCCCTGTCCTTCAGAAGACAGGACGCCAATCTGACCTTGTCCCCCTCGGGACACCTGCTAGTGCGGAATGCATTGGCCACATCTGCCAACCATCTAGTACTCGCTATGGGGTCCCGCACCCCATGATAGTCTGGAGCTCCACATGCCCTAAACTCCCTGAAGGTAAGTGTACGCGACCCCATCATGGCCACCACCTCAGCACGGAAGGTGCCCAATCTCTCATCCATCAGCTCTAGGATACCCTCCTTGATCGAACCGAAGATCACAGGAGTCTGCTCTAAAATGATACGAGTAATCTCTGAAGAAAGAAACTCTCTGGTCTGCTCATCCATGCGCTCGTCCCCCGAGCCTGATCCTGATCCCTCCCCGGCACCTCCACTGCCGGCTGCTGTCCTTGGACGCAAAACTACAATTCTGAAACACATCATAGCAACATCAGAAAACTGAAATATCTCAAGGGATCATTGATACTACTACTAGCTTTCTGGTCTTGTCTCGGCCTTCCTTGATTCGAGTACGGATCCTCTGCTTTCAGTAGTACGGGCCCATACTACCTTCCACATCTATCCGTACTTTCGTCAAGAACTGCCTTGACTCCACCAAGTCGCTTCTACTACTACTGATCTCTGTTACTCTCATCCTAGGCTTGCCCTAGGGAAATCTCTGACTCCACTCAAACCAGTCCTCAGCTGCTAAGGGCCTCCTTGTAAATGCTAATTAGCCACCACCTGAATACCATCACATGCAATGAGGCTCGGATAATCCTTCGAGTAAAAGACTCGTCCCTACAACGGTTGAACTCAGACAAGAGCTGCGCAATAGGGCCAAATCCGGCACTCTGAGATTATTCAACCCGGATCACATGTGATGTGACGTATTCACCTAATCGCTAATTTCCACCACTCAGAGTCCCACAAAGCACAAAGCAAGCAGCATTCGGATAAAGGAAACATACTCAGGCAAAACTATTCTCATAACGAGAAGCTACTCTAGCATGCAATGCTAAGCTCGCGCTACCAGGCATAACCTAAACAGGCTATCCTACTGCTGTCTACTCAATACTAGCATACAATTCTCATAAAGCTGTAACACAGAAAGCAAGCACATAAGGGATCCTCCTAGATCCTTAGTCCTATACTAGCATGCTGTTCTACTGGAACAATTAATCATAATAATAAGCTTGTATTGGTAATTTGGGAGTACTTACTTGAGCTCAGCTGATCGCATGCACGACACCCTTATCTTGTTTAAAGATTCTTTTCCTTCTAAGTGCTTTTCAAAATCTCATTTGAAAACATTTTTTTTCTTTTTGAAAATCTTTTTATCTTTCCCTTAGTCTGAGTTCAGATGCACCCGGAGGTGTATCCGAATCCCTCAAACCAGGGCTCTGATACCAACTTGTAACAACCCAAAAATACCACCCAAAAATTTCGATTTTTATTATAACAAAAACCACGAAACTGAATATCACATAATAAAACCATATGCTGCGTGTTTCGAACACCATAATAAAATACTGTGAGAAAAACTGTATCACAACTGTTATCCAAACATATCAAGAAAACTAAATCAACTCCCAGCACAAAACTGAAGCTGTGGTGTGTGCGATACCATCATCCCGAGCTCTTCCCTTTGCCTGCGGAAGTACCTGAAACGAAAACCGAAACTGTAAGCACGAAGCTTAGTGAGCTCCCCCAAACTACCACATACCATACAATACATATAAAGCACATATTGGGCCTTGCCCACTGCATCAGACCGAAGTCTGGAACTAGCTGCATCGGACTGATGTACGGAACTGACTGGGACCTTGTCCCCTGCATCGGACCAGAGTCCGGAATTAACTGCATCGGACCGAAGTCCGGAACTGACTGCATTGGACCGAAGTCCGGAACTAGCTGCATCAGACCGAAGTCCGGAACTGATTGGGACCTTGTCCCCTGCATCGGACCGAAGTCCGGAACTAGCTGATCATGGCATAGCATAACACATATCAACTATTATAATCACATATACTGCATACTGCATCGGAACAGAGTCCGGAACACATAACACAAACATGCTTGAATCACAAAGACATCAAGCACTCTAACTATTGCATCGGACCAAAGGCCGGGACTACTGCTAACTAAACGGGCCGGCATTGTGGCCATAGACCCGTTCCTACTAAAAGGAAACTCACCTCGTGAACTGGCTGCTGCGTGAATGGCTCTGGAAGCTAACTGCTGCTGCTCCGGTATCTCCCCGGCTACAAGTCCAAAAACACACTTAATCAAATGCTAAACACTGCACTGGGTAAAATGACTCTTTTACCCTTGGCCAAAGTCAACTCTCTCGGTCAAAGTCAACCCACAGTTGACCTGACTCGCCGAGTTGGGCCGCCAACTCGTCGAGTCCCTATTCTCACTTCTCAACCCTACTCGCTGCTACTCGTCGAGTATGGCATCAACTCGACGAGTTCCCTTTCGAATCTAAAACTTCAGGCAATCTGCATCCGACTCGCCAAGTCGTATGAACAACTCGACGAGTTGTTCTTCGAGCTAAGAAGATTGCCTTGGACTCGCCGAGTTGTATGAATAACTCGCCGAGTCCCTCCATTACTGAGTCTGACCTCGAATTCGCTGAGTCCACTCTACTACTCACTGGTCCCACTCGGCATCACTAAAAAAGGAAAAAATCGGGGACTCACGACTCGACTCGCCGAGTCGTTCTTCCGACTCGCCGAGTCGCTTGCATGCAGCAACTTTAAACTCGATTCTGCTTGAATCCAGTGTATAAAACTTATAGATCTGGACTCCCTTAACTCGATTAGCACGTAAAGATTCTATCTTTACGTGTCCATATGCATCCATGAAGATAAAATGGCTCAAAAAGCATAATAAAGGCTAGATCTAGGGTTTTCATGCAAAGTATCTTCAAAAAGGCAATAGATTTGGCCTCTACAACTCCTAAATGAATAGATCTAAGGATATCTCGACCTATTAGGGTATCCATACAATCATAAGGCTTGAGAAAAGTATCAAACTAGATCTAGAAGAGTTCTAATGGAGGTTTAAAGCATAAAAGGGGAGGAAATCCGAAGAATACCTCAATGAACTCTGATTTGCCCTTGGATCTTTGCTCTACACCTCTTCTCCTTGTTCCTTTCTTCTTCTTCTTCTTCAAGCCTTCGAAATTTAACACAAGAACACTTACATCACTCAAGGATGGATTAGGGTTTTCTCACAGCTTTCTGAGGGTGAAGGAGGCGAGATTGGGGGCTATAAGGTGGTTTAAATAGTGAGCAACCCGGGGATTTAGGGTTTCTTCTAGGCAGGCAGACTCGCCGAGTCCCGAATATGGACTCGCCGTGTCGCCGACTAACACGTGCTCGAAAACCCGACCCTACTCGGCGAGTCAGGCTATGAACTCGCCGAGTCCCTCTTGCAAACTTCTAATTAAATACTATGGAATCATCGTACCGGAAACGGGTCGTTACACTGTGTTTCTTTATCCACAGCAGAAGCAGAATACATTGCTGCCGCATCATGTACCTCTCAGGTTGTTTGGATTCAAAGTCAGTTAAGAGATTATGGGCTGAGTATGAAAAAGATCCCTCTCTATTGTGACTCTGAAAGTGCAATCAGGATTTGTCATAATCCAGTGCAACATTCGAAAACCAAGCACATTGCACTCAGGTATCATTTCATCAAGGATCATATAGAAGACGGGAACGTAGAAGTACATTTTGTTCGTTCTGCTGATCAACTGGCAGACATTTTTACTAAAGCCTTACCAGAAACAACCTTCAATAAAATCTTACAAGGTTTGGGTATGATGGAAGGAGAGTTGGTACCGAATCCTCAAATCTCTCTTTAAAATTAAGACAACAGAAATAGACTGACCACTCGGTCTCTCTCTGCTCTAGATTTTTGGGGAACCGACATTGATAGACCGCTCTGTCTATTTCGGCTCTGTAATTCTCCGAAACAGAGGAAAACTGCATGACCAATCTATTTTGCTTCTCTCGTTAATAAGATAAGGTTTCGGTTGTGTATTTTGTAGGTCTTTCTGTTTTTACTCTTTTTTAGAAAAATTTCAAAAATCCAAAAATATTTTATCTTTCTATTTGTATTCTTTTTCAGAAAAATTTCAAAAATCCAAAAATATTTTATCTTTTATTTGTTTCAATTGCTTGTTTGTTCTATTTGGTGTCTGTCATTAATAGGTAAACACAAGTATCATCGTCGAGAGATCTAAAGCAGGTATGTTTCAACTTTCACACAACGTAGTTAAGGGTCCCTAGAAGCATGCTACTGTATGTTGTCTTAAGCCTCTATGATCTTGAGTAAGCCTTAATGATTCGATCGATACCTATCGTTTCTTCCAAATCAGGCTATTTTACCTCACTCGGTCTAGAGCTACCTTACGCTTCTCATATGAGTTAAGAGTTTCGCTGCTCTGTCACGCTTATCTAGCAGAAGGTACATTCGATTCCTAAACCACCTCCTCATATTCTCCATCTACCTTCGGTTCACTAACGTAACCCTTGAGACTCTCGGTCTTTGCCACTGAGGTTTATGGTTACTCAACATCTATGTTTATGATCTTGGATACGATTACCACGTTCTAAGTGAAACCCAAAATCCGACACCAAAAATGAATTGACGGTGAGTGACATACTCAAGCATTTACTGGTTACCTAAGGAAATCTTTTTTTATTTTGTGTGATCTTTTATGAAATTGTCTACAGCCAAGACGTTTCTTCCCAAAGAGGTCCAGTTTATTTTTTTTGAGATTTCTGCTTCCTATAAGTCATTAAATAAATCCCACCTACCTGTTCAATAGATCACATCAGTCTCACAGGTACCTCAACCAACAATCAGTTTTATGTTAAAACTCGTTGTTCGGTTGGAGGACAGCCACCCAATACCTATGATCAAAAGAAGCCTTTCAATGTTTATTAACAAACAGTTGATCGTATTTTTCAGGAAACCACACAAGCACTTCAAGTCTCTCTTGACTTTGAAGGAAGTGATTCTTGCCCGGAATCCTCTGCTTTCTGTCTTCTAAAAAGACGCCACTCACGTCAAATACACACTTGCTTTATTTCTTTATCTTTCACACTCTTATGCACGAAAATTAATATTTTCCAACATTCTTATTGCTGTTTGGTATAAGTTTTGGTTATCGGTTGCGACCAAACAAGGGGATATATTGAATTTCAAATGGTATGAAGATAAGATTTCAGCGCGCAGATTTCAAAACCCACGTGTGCTGACGTTTTCCTGGGATTAACCACACTGTCAAATCGCGCTTTTTCAGGCGACGCTTTAGCAACCTCATCATCACGTTTTTCTCTGTCCAGGAAACGGTATAAATATGGGAGATCGTTTCATTTGTCATTTACCAATCACGAATTATCTCACTCCTCCACGTTCACACTGTTCATCTTCTTCTTCGTTTATCAATGGTGACTTCATCTTTTGCACATGATCAACCTACAACATCCTCCTTGCTTGCAATCAAACCCAACCAAAACATGATTATCGAAATGACTCCATTCCTATATGACTCATATATGCTACATGTTGTGGAATGTCTAAAGTATTCCCCACTGTTGTTGGCCCTAACCCAGGTTGAAGCGGTTCCAATGTCGCTGCTATCTCAAGTCTACTCATCAGCGACTTATGACAAGCTTAAAGATCGCATCTACTTTACAATTCATGACAAGAAATCCTCGATCTCTAAGGCAAAGTTTTGTTCCATTCTGGGGCTTGCAGTTGATTCTTTGATCATCTTGCCTGATTTCGTCACTACAACACAACTATTCACGATGATGTATGAGATGGGATACACAGATGTGCTTACAACGATTGCAAAGGTCAAGAAATCGTGTTTACCATCGTAATGGAATGGGTTGCTGACATTGCTAATCAAGGGTTTGGCGGAAAGATGTGGTGGTTTAGACACAACAAGCAAAGGTTTTCTTACCATTCTTTATGGTTTATACAACGGGATCAACCTAGATTATGGCAGTATAATCTGGTCCCAAGTAGTGCAGAGTTTAAACACAACGACCCGTCATTCAGAGATCTCTTGTGGTCGTTTCTGGACCCTGATTACAAAGAAGGCCATGGATTCTTTGGAGATACCTGTCGTGAAGGATGCTCTTCTTGCCTCTATTGCCTCATTCCGTACAAAGAATATCATCATATCCGATCCATGTAAGTTTCATCACTATGGATTGATTCCGGAATCCATGTACAGGTGTGTTTCAGCGCAAAGCAATGTCATGGCCGAATATTGTAAACGCTCTCCTTTTGGTCCAAGGGTTCTGTCTGAAGAACAACAAGCCGCACTGGATGCCTTGGATCAACCTGCTAACAGAGGCAAACGGGTAATAAAGAAAGAGAAAGAAGAAACTAAGGAGGGTAAGCCAAAGTCTTCAAAGAGAAAGTCTGGTGAAGGGGATTCTTCTCAATCAAAACCGAAGAAGATAAAGAAGATGGCTAACAGACCCAAGGGGAACTTTTCTCCTGGATCTGATACGGTTGAAGATCAAGACGCAGAAGCCGAGAATCCTCAGGTTTCAACCAGAGAGCCGACACCCCGAAGATCTCCAACCCCACCTACATCTCCTAAAAGTACCAAAATCCTAACTCCACCAGCCTCTCCCAAAACTACTAAAATTCCCACTCCACCTACATCACCAAAACATAAAGCTCCACTTTCTGCTCCCACCGATATACCACCCATTCTTACCAAACCAACTTCTCTACCCCCTTCAACCATCATTACCTCTGTTCCTGTCTCAACTATACCTCTCTCAACTTCTCTCACAACCGAATCCATCACTACCACCATTCCTAAAATCCCAGTGGAAGTCAATGTATCTGATACAGCGGCTACTACTGTGATTGATACTCCTGTTATCAACATACCACCATCCCCAACCCTATCCTCTACCTCTGGTGCTACTCTCGATGGAGATGATGAGGACTATGACTCGTTGTATTATAGTCCTTATAGAATTCCAACAGATAATGATCCTGATGCTCCTGTCACCAGTCAACATATACAGGACATCAATTAAAAGTTGGATCGACTGCTTGCTGATAGCAAAGCTTATGGCAGTGTTGTTTTAAAAGCCTTCTTGGAGACTGCCATTCAGCAATACACCGATGCTATTGAGAAATCCACAGAAGCAGTTGATAAGTCAGCCACTTCTTGTTCAAAGGCCACAAAGGAGGTTACTGAGGTTGTTCACACAACTCAGCTTTTCCTTGATTCTCTGAAAGCTCATACTGACACAAATGCGGCAAAATATCAAGCTTCGGTGGATTCCTTCTCTAAAACTCTTCAGGATGAAACCACAAAATTTGAAGCCCTTCGTAGTGATCTCAAAATAGAATCCACATCTTTTCTCCAATCTCTGGATTCTCGTTTTGCTTCTCTTTCTGCAGAAAGTACGTTGAAGGAGGACCTGATAAAACACCAAACTACAATTGATCTCCAAAAAGTTCAACTGGCCCAGGCAGAAAAAGAGATCTCTATGTTAAAGACTCAAAGGGCAATTTATCAAAGTTGTGCTGGTGATGTGAAGAATATCTTAACTACTCTTCTTGAAGCTCATGATCCCTTCTTGACCTTAACCATCCGGAAGCATCTCCAGTCCAAACTCCTTCTTGCAATTACAATTCTCAGTGAGATGAAGGGTGTCTCGGAGAAGGTCTTTCTTCCGAAACAAGGGGGAGAAGAGACTGCAGATCTGAAAGACAAAACAGAATTGAAGGATAATTTAGCTTCGGTTTCTGGAAAGCAAGCTCAAGCCGATAGTGATAGCGATACTGAAGAGACTATCGCTGAAGCCCTTAAAAGAAAGAAGAGGGACAAAGAGCTTGATGAAACGATGAAGGTGGCACAAGAGGCAAAGAATAAGGAAGAGGAGGATGTCTTGCAATGCAAGAAGACTCTATTTCCAGAATGGGACAAGGATACACTCATCAATCAGGCGATTGAGTTTCCTTCTATGTACTGGTTGGAACCGATTGCTTCGTTTGATTGTGACAATTCAAAGGACTTGCAGTTCGACATGCCAATCACAAGAAAAGCATTTACCTTTCATTGTTTCGATGTCACTGCTGAGGTTCCTCATCCAAATCCGAAAGTTGACAGAGAGTTAGTAGATTTTTATTTAAAGAATGGTCAACCACAGTACTTGACTTGGAGTGCACAGAAAATTACAAAAGTCAAGGTACTGAAACCGTCACCTGCTGGGAAGTTTGTGAATGTAAACTTCAAGATCAACCGTGGTACAGCAAATACGGAATACTTTATTTCTCTGGCAGATCTTCCCAACCTTAATCCACATGATTGGATTCTGCTATACAACATTCTGCTCTCAAATCAAAGGGAGTATGAGCCGATTCTAAAACATCTAAAAAGAATTTTGGCCTCCTATGTCCATGAGCTTGCTACTATGGATCAGGAGATAGCAAAGGTGATGAATAAGAAACCGTCTGTCAAACCAACGTCTAAGCCCGGTGATGTGGATCAGATGAAGTTAGGGCAGATTGATTCAACAAATTTGACTGTCATGTTCACAAAGGGTGAGAGGCACAAGTTTTTGTTTGCTTTGGTTGACAAGCATTTGTTTTCAACAGACTGTCTAGAGCATATAATCAATATCATTCATCGATGCAAGCAGAACTCAACAGCGGATAAAAAGAACTTCACAGATATGCTTCGGTGGTACATAACGTTTAGACATCACATTCTGGCCATTATACCGAGGATATTTGAAACCGTGAAAAAGCCCTCTGTTGTGAAAAGGGGATGAAGTATCTGCTCCAAGGACGCAAAGGGGGAGATTGTTAAGTATTTTAGTCTTGCGTCTTGGGCCTTTTGGTTTTGTAATCGGATTGGGCTTGTCCATCCGTAGTTATCTAGAATAGTTTCCTTTTATCTAGATAAGTTGTTAGGGTTTTAATATAAATATATGCATGCACATATAATAGAGAATAGTCGATTACGTTGATTCTTGTAACCCTATAATACCTCTACAGATTGAAGTTCTTTATCGAGCTCTTCTGGGGTATCTTTGCATTAATCATTCGACATATTCAGTGCAATACTTGTGTTCTTCATTACGTTCTTATTTATATTTTTCTTAGAATCATACGATCCTGATAGAACATTGTTCTAACAACCGGATATCCGAATTTCATTAGTTTTAAATAAAGAAAATAAACCCTCCAAGAACAAGAACGTTTCCGTGCATTTGTTAGGTATAATAAGACTTCATTTGGTCCGGTTAAATGCAAGTTACTCATGATACCTGAAGATCTTGAGAAATCAAACTCAAATTACTAAAATCAACATAAAAAATGTAACATTTATACCATCCTCATTTTGCGTACCAAGTAAAAATGTTAATAATTTGTCTTTTTGAATTTCAGATGAAAAAACCCAATGCGTTAAAACTATTTTTAATAATTTTTTATATTATATATTTCGGATTTTGGATATCCGAGATATCCGAAATTTTCACATTTTAATATCCGTATCCGAATCCGAAAAAACCGATATCCGAATTTTCGGATATCCGATTTTTCGGGTATTTTCGGATCGTATTTTTGGATTTTTCGGATTGGATGTTCGGATGCGGATATTTTTGACCACCCCTAGGTATAACAAACATAATCTTAAACTCTCATTAACTTATTAATACCTTACAAAAGGGAAATGTTCAATAATATATTATTCTTTAGTAATCAACTTTGTTATAACATTTATGAAACTAATTCTAAAATCAATCATTAATAAAAAAAAAAAAGGTATTAATCCGTTACAATATCATATAATGACTTCTAAAATGCATAAAGAAATACAAATGCATTTAATTATAAAAGATAAAAGATAAAATCTTTTGAAAAACTCCAAATGTTTTTTGAATTGATAATTTATTTAAAATAAAAACTTTATGTTTGATATAAACCAAGCTATTTACTTTTTTTTTTTAAATCTAAACTACAAGCTATTGAAAACTCTTAAAAGTTTGATGTGGAAGATACCAATACTCAAACGGACATACACAATAGAATGCATATTTTTATGATCAGACAAAATGATCTTTTTGAGAATGCCACAAATTTCGTGTGGTGGACGATTTCATTACAATAAAATGAAGGGGGTGTGGTGTTTTAGTCATTTTCAAGGAGCATGAACTGAAAAGTGTCGCTACGTGGTATTTTCATGTGATTTTATTCGAACAGTTTAAAATAAAAGATAATTATCTGGACGTCCATTCGCTGGTGGTCATGTCCACTTTCTTGTGGCTGGTCGAATTTATATTGTTCAAATATCGTCGCATGGCATTCTATGAATCGTATTCGTATCCGTTCCCTTCGATGACAAATTCCTTCTCTTCCTTTTATTTATTCTGCCGATATAAAGGAGGTAAAATGCTATAATAAATATCTTAATTTCTCAACCGTTATTATTTTGCTATGAAAAGGTTAGACAGGAATATAGTTTCAAAATCATAAAATCGTGATAGTCAATTATATGTAATTTATTTTTTGATAATTTATATTTTGTTTATATCAAAAGACCAATAGATAAGTTTTGTATTCTTATTATACAATTGAGGTAACCATCACCTCGTGGCTTACCTATTTAAGCAGGAACTTTTGATAAATTTAGGTATTATTGGAATACCTTTTTTTAAAGGAAAAAAAAAAGCATTATACTATTGGGATAGATTTCAACCGAATAAACTACTATTGAATCTTATGTGGTATGACATTATTTGTCTACTTGTGTCTACATAACCATAATATTGTGGCATCTAAAATCAAAAAAGTTATCCCGTTAAGTTCCACTTCATTTGTGTAATGAAAATAAAAATAAAAAAAATAAAAAAGTCTATTGAATGCAATTAAAAACCAAATGACCAAAAGATATAATTAAATAAAACAAATTACTGAAATTGTTTTTATGGTTTTTGTCAAAATTTCGTGTTTGGTCTCTAACTTTTTTTTTTTTTTTTTTTTTTTTTTTTTTTTTTTTTTTGGATCATCCAATTGTTTTGATTTTTGCCATGTTGTAAGTCTCTGCCTAATAGGAAAAGACTATCATGCGCTTAATATTTTATTTTTTAGATTTTATTATTATTTTATTTATTAAACAATGACTTAAATGATTTATTGGCAAATGGGACCCAATTGCACTCCACCCTACTCCATTCCTACCACACCCACTCCACCACTAGTCATCGGCCACCATCGACCACCATCAGCCACCTCCAGCCACCACTACCCACCGGAAAATAAATATAGAACCTGTAACACCACCACATTCGATCCTGAAACAATTATCAAAACCATAATCTACCCTCAAACCTGAAAATCAAATCAAAAGTCAAACAATTACACCACCACCACCACATGTCACTACAATTTATCGCCTACCATCATAAGAAACCGGCTAGCCACTGAAAACTACCACCGACCACCATCGAAAAACCGAATATACATGAACTGAAACATAAAGAAAATTAAAAACAAACCCATATCGGAGGTTTAAGATCCTACAAAACATGAACGGAACCATATTCAATGGCGGAGAAACCAAATTGGGATGCAGATTCTAGTGTCCAACGTTTTCAGATGGGGCATAAAGGGGGTAAGAGGAGGAATCGATTGTGTGCAAATTAATTCACAAACCTTGAGCAAAAACCAGTGTTGCTATCCTCTGATCGCGTTAGTGGTTGTTGGCATCCGGCAACTCTAAAATTTCCCCTGCTAAGTGTCACACCTCCAAACCTGAACGGCGGAAACGTTTGGAGGCGGATGACTTCATGTGGTAACGTAACAAATGAATACATAGTAAAGAAAGCAATACAACCATCATATATATATATATATATATATATATATATATATATATATATATATATATATATATATATATATATAATTGAAAGTTTACATTTCTCAAAAGTTACATGTTCAAAACCAATTACAATATGATGTCAAAATATGAGATTTAACTGGCGTCGTAGCATCCCTTCTTCAAAAGCATATTGATACCTGAAATTACTGAATCCTTGGGACATACAAGTAATTTTGAAAGAGTAGATCAGCATTTAAGCTGGTGAGTTTCATAAGTATTAAATGACAATGTTTGTATGAAATTAAATGTTTTGTCCTTGTTTGTTTGTTTCTAGAAAATCCTATATTTTCTGCTAGTATATAAGTAGCCTTCTCTCAAGACCAATGTTTGTTTCTAAAAATGTATGTAAGTGTAAAATAACCAATATGATTGAAAACCTCGTAAATCAATGCATTTTTAATACCCCATGTGAGTTTTATAACCATACTATTGACTCGGAATGCCTATACACAACGTTCTTTAGGCGTTGGAATGTTATGACGTTTGTCACCCCAAATGATGGACTGTAGCTAACAGTCAAGGCGCGGGTTGTCAAGCCCGTATAGATCTATACACAAACACCATGCTCCTCCTCCAAGGGGTTCTGGTATATAATACAGGACTTGAAATGTGTACTCGAACGTACGTGAAGTTAATGTCTCACAAACCGTGGTATAAAAACAAATTTACGTGTTAAAATGTTCGTTTGTTCTTGTATATGAAAGTGACTTCTTGAAAATCGTGTTTCTAGTATGCAAAAGTTAGCAATATCCTCATAAAACTATACCTATTACAGTTTTCTAAAAGTGTGTCTCATTTGTTTAGAAATATCTAGAAAAGGAATCACTTGTTATGAAAGTATAGATTTTTGTAGAGCCTAAGATAGACAAGTATACATATAATCTAAGAAAATGTTTAGTTTATACATGCATTACAACAATTTATATTTCAAAAGATAGAATGCTATTGTAACATATTTTATATACGAAAGTTTCCTATAAAGTTTATAAATCACATATGATTTGGTTATATAGAAGCATATAAAAATTCTTTAATCACACACGATGTTACTCACGTGTTTTACTTGTATTCCTCCCCTTGAAAGCATATAAAAGCATTTATAGAGTATTTAAAAGGTTAATTAAGGGGTATGAACTCACTTGAAAGTTTGAAGAAAGCAAGATGGAAATCGGGCAGAATTTCGTCTCGGGAAACGAATTTTCTCGGGAGTAAAAACGACCTTCAGGACTTGAGCAAAATGACCGGGGCTTCGGGTTAGAACGGACACAGAAAACGAGGCAAGAAAGCAAAGGAAATGAGAGAATTGGAGCCCTTTCTTCAGAACCCTCGCATCCCTTTTATAGGGGCTGGAACCGCCTCGGTACGCAAGGCGTACAAGGGTACGTGGGGCGTACGCGTACGTCATGCATGACCGAGTCCTCGACTGCCTCGGACTTCGGATGGGACAAGGCTACTTCGCATAGACCAGGACGTGGACGATCCGAGGCCTTGGCCTTTTGTACGCGGGGCGTACGAAGGTATGCAGGGCGTACTTCGGTCCTATCTGCTGACTCCTCTTCGAATATTACCATGAGTTTATATTTAAATTTATATTTAATTTATTTAATAAACTTCTAAAATTCATATCTTTTTCATACGAATTCCGTTTTTGATGGTCTTTATATCCACGCGTAGGTGAGACTACGCTCTACAAATTTCGTTTAGACTCCGTTGGCAAATAACAAGATTATTTTTATTATTTATTTTACAAGGGTCGTGTTTAAGGAATTTCTTTAGAAATTCATAACTTCTTTATCTGACGTCGGTTTTTGCCAGACTTTTTACCGCTGAATTACCATTGTTGAGACCTTCGATTCTCGTTTAGGTCATTCCGGCCAAAAGTCGCTCGATCTCCGATTCGAGTTTTTAGCTGTCTGCTGCTATGCCGAACTTGGAAAAATCATAACTTCAATATACGAAGTCGGATTTGGGCTTTCTTTTTACGTACGATCACGGTTTAATGACATTAAACATAGTAGGAATTTAGATAGAAACTCTTTGGACATATTATCCTCCCGTTAGAGGGAATTTCGTCCCGAAATTTAAAGTAGTAAAGATACTAGTGGATCAGAGAAAGAGATGAGGGTACTTTTGTTTCATCTGATCTTCGCGTTCCCATGTGAATTCAGGTCCCCGCTTGGCGTTCCAGCGAACCTTCACGATGGGTATGCGACTTTGTTTTGTTTGTTTGACCTCTCGGTCCATGATTTCTACCGGTTCTTCCACAAAGTTGAGTCTCTCGTTGATCTCGATCTCGTCGAGTGGAATAACAAGAGTCTCATCGGACAGACACTTTTTCAAGTTCGAGACATGGAAGGTTGGATGTATGTTACTAAGTTCACGCGGTAGGTTAAGTTTGTAAGCCACAGGGCCGATTCTAGCAAGAATCTCGAAAGGCCCTATGTATCTTGGATTTAGTTTCCCACGCTTCCCAAAGCGTATTAAACCCTTCCACGATGAGACCTTCAATAAAACGTGGTCTCCGACCTGGAATTCCAAAGGTTTCATCCTTTGGTCAGCGTAGCTTTTCTGTCGGTCTCTGGAGGCTTTCAACCGTTCACGAATTTGAACGATCTTCTCTGTCGTTTCTCGTATGATTTCTGGACCGGTGAGAGTGATTTCAGGAACTCGTCCTCTAGCTAACTGGGTATCACCAACTTCATTCCAGCACAAAGGGGATCTGCACTTTCGACCATAGAGGGCTTAAAACGGAGGAGCCTTTATGCTTGTATGATAACTATTGTTGTATGAAAATTCGACAAGGGGTAAATGGATATCCCATGGCTTTCCAAAGTCAATCACACAGGCTCTCAGCATATCTTCCAAGGTTTGTATCGTTCTCTCACTCTGCCCGTCTGTTTGTGGGTGGTAGGTTGTACTCATATCTAGCCTAGTCCTCAGGGAACTTTGTAGTGACTGTCAGAATCTTGAAGTGAATCTACTATCTCTATCGGAGATAATGGATATCGGAACACCGTGTAGTCACACTACTTCCCTTATGTAAGTTCTTGTAAGCTTTTCCATTTTGTCAGTCTCCTTGATTGGTAGGAAATGCGCGGATTTGGTCAATCTGTTGACGATGACCCATATGGTATCAAGTCCACCCGTCGTCTTGGGCAACTTGGTTATGAAGTCCATGGTAATCCGTTCCCATTTCCATTCTGGTATCTTCGGTTGTTGTAGTAAGCCTGACGGTTTTTGATACTCGACCTTAACCTTTGCGCAAGTAAGGCATTTACTTACAAAGGTAGCAATTTCTGCTTTCATGTTAGGCCACCAGTACAGTTTCTTAAGATCCAGATGTTGGGTTTTGAGCAATCTAACACTTCCTAAGTGTGCATGCAACCCTAATAAACCTTGGATCTATGTTTTCTTCTAAAATACATGCAAATAATAATTTCCAAGGTTTCTTCCTAACTAGCATAGCATAAGGATTATAAATCATAAAACTACTAGTAGAAATACATACCTTTTGATGGTGGTTGATTACTTGGAGTTTGAGAGCCTAGCACCAATAGTGTGAATGCCTGAAGTGGAATCGCAAATCACCACAAACTTTGGAAACTTGAGAGAATAGTATACTTTCTTATGAAATCGGCCACCACTAAGTCTCACACAACTAGAGTGTCATTTCTTGCATCATATGCATCTTTATATAGTATGCATGGTTAGGGTGAAACTCTAATAACCCATGTCTTTTCCTTTCCAAGGATCCATGGGTTAAAAGCTCCATGGATCATCCATGGACTTCCATATTAGCTTAGCCCATTAACAAATGAGTATTAGCCCACACTATATAAAATATAATAGCCCATAATTTAATCAGTCTTCTTTTTAATCTCTAAATTAATTCATAATTAATTTAAGACTAAAACTAATTAAATAACATGACTTCATATTAATATATTATAACTTATAATATATTAATAAATCGTAAGTATACAATTCTCATAAAATTATCCATAAATCGTTTGGTTGAAGTGCAACCCAAATGGACCATGCCGGGTCGGGTCAAGTATGTACCAAATAAGTTATGGACTTAGACACCTTATCCAATAGACTCCCACTTGGATAAGTCTAATAACTATATTTGTGTATGTTACTTCAGGAACGAACCAGAAATCATAGCTCTCGAAAACTCTGTTGAACTATGAAGCGCCATTTTAGATAAGTGATCATATAATCCTCTGTTCTCATGATATCAGCCGGACAAATACATGGAACAACGTCGTACTTATTGTCCAGCAGTTTGTTTCCCGATTTTCGATTTGTTTGACAAAGAACTTAATCGAACACATCAATTTTAGTTCTGACCGGCCGGTACATAGGTCACAACAAAATCATCGAGGGGCCCAGATATCGCTTCTATTTCTAGAAGGAACAGATAAACTTCGACTCATATGCTTGTTCTACTACTTGTTGAATTGTACACAAAGGCACGTTTTATAACATTAAGTTACTGATGCGTTTACGTGTAATGAATGCACAACCAACTCATAGGTAACAACTCATATCTCTCGGTTTGAAGATTTATATGATATTACCGTCTCACAATCACTCGAGATAAATTCCATGAAGTGATACAAGTGAGCGTGGGTTTATTCCAATACTCATAACTTATGAGCACTCAGGAATGTTGTAGCAACCATTGCTATGACTAAACCCATTTAGCCATCTACAAACTCGATTCATGACAGTCTTGATTCATACCTACTTCCAACATATGAACGACTGTGGAGTGTTTAAAAAACTTAGTCATTCGGAAAGAATAACCTAGCTATTTAGGAAGTCAAAACATGCAAAGTGAAACACAATAATAATCAAATCCAATATGGTCTCAGAACCCTTTTGAATATAAATAGAACCACCTTTTATTTATCACCATATTGATTACACATTATTCATTGTATAATGTTTCAAACAATCAACTTAAGACTTGAATAAAAACAACAGTCGTCCTATACTCCTAGCATGTACACTTTGTTTTTCTAAACAATAGTTATGTCATACTCCAAGTATGCACACTATGTTTGTCTATGATCCTTACATTGTAATGTAGATCAATTGAACATGACTCCAATGATACTCATTTCACAATCCCAAATCCTTATTGTAAATGTGAGTATCCCCGATTCCTATCATTTACCAAAAAATCTGTTAGATTTTAAACTTTTATGCAATGTTCCTCTTGTAATGATTATGCACAAAGTCACCAAAACCTTGTCACCAGTCATTACAGTGTATTCCAAAGAAGGTCAACTTCTATGGAACGGAAGTCTCATATTCAAAGTACATTGCTTTGAACATCCTTCTTGCATTAAGGTTTTCTAATCTTACATAGATTGAATAACTTCCACCTATGGAGAGATTTCCATAGTCCCATTTTGACTATCACTTCTGAACAAGAGTTACTTCTTTTCAGAATATGTCAATATGGTCCTTTCCGACAACTTACATCATACTTCCAACTTTCCCTGAGCAACCAATCTTTGGCGAACCTCAGATTGTCCTCGACAAATGCTTAATCACTTTAGTCATATCTAGTTCTAGACTTTTCCCTTCTCAATGCCTTAAGCATTTGGAAAATTTAGAAAAGATGAATATTATAGCACATGCAAATCGATCCTATATCCGAAGCATATGGGACACGATTCATGATGTTTGACATAAATACATGATACTAGACCACTCTTTTGCTACAATATTTTTTATTTGCCATGTTTTCAAAATTTAACTATGAAGAGGGATGCCGTAATCATAATCGAATTTTGAAAACGCAATATATATAGAATTTCTTCAAGTTGAACCATTCCAACATAAAATTCATATATATATATATATATATATATATATATATATATATATATATATATATATATATATATATATATATATATATATATATATATATATATATTTGACTAAAGATGATTAAAATCTCAATCTAAGCTTTAGAATTGAAACGAAGTATAATTTCCTCTCCCTTAATTATAGCAAAACAACTTTTCAACCCCTGCAACTTCACGAATTGAAACTTTGTTTTCTATAATTAACATTTCTAACTTGCAACACTAAACGTAATAATCATGCTCCCACTAACGTGATGATTATCAGCATAACACCTATGCTCCCACTAGCTCTGACATATTTCCAGAAATCTGCTGGACTTCTGAAATTTAGATTCATAAACCCTTTCTTAGATAGCTCACATGTGTGTCTAAACAATTTTCAGAACTATGAAAAGGGATACCGTAATCATAGTCTTAATTGTTTAGACGGTTGCCATTTGTCACAAGTCCATGTTAGTGTGCCGGTGAACCACACACGCTCCACTAACGACTTTTGAAAATGCAAATAACACAATTGATATCTACGTAAAATCTAGTTAGTGAAAGCGTTTTGTCACCATCATTTTCATGAATCGGAGAGAAACCTTATGACACTTAGATTTTATAGTGTATGAGTTCCTATCCATGTGAATTTGTCAAAACCATAATCACAAGATAAAGTTAGTGACAAATTCAACCTTACATGGATTAAACTTGTTCAGTCTTAGTTTCTTGTCACCTTGGTAGCACAAGGCCCACCAATTCTTCCAAGTTGAACTCTGATAACTCACATGCAAATTCAACTTATTTGAAGTAGGTACAGAAATAAGAATTATGTCTACACGATAGGTTGCAAACCTTAAGTTGTGTGCTAGTGATAAATTACAGGTTTTACTCTTGATTAAATCTTGAAACTCTTTCAAGATCTTTAAGGCTCCCACTGTCCCCTTGACATATAAGTTTCCCCAGTCAAGAACCATTCCTTGACAAAACAAATATTCAAGGGACAATGCGGATTCTTATCAAGACTAACACTTCACACAATTGGTCTTAGTTGGTCTTTGTCTCATCCAAGACATCACAACTTAGCAATCTCAAATGTACAAGAGTAGAAAACATTTTACTCTTACATTTGACTAGTGTTAATAAATCTTCCTTTATGTCACTCAAAGTTACAATCTTGGAATATGACTCTAAGAATTGTTTTGGAACGAAGTATGACTCATCTTCTTGATTTTAACAAATCCAACAATTCATGACCTCTCTTCTTAGCCATAACAATGCACTAAGACGTCCTTATAGTATGAATTTGTGATATGGTTTCATAATCATTAAGATGATCATGAAATACGATACTAAAGTACTCTCCCATCCTTTCAGATTTGAGAAACTTTTATCTTTTTGCCTAATTTGATTTTTCTCATTTGTTTTGTCATACATTGTAACCTTTCCAATGTTACAGAATTATACTTAACCTCATAAGTATAATCATATTTACTAATCTTTAGTAAATCATGACAAATCAATCTTTGTGGTGGACCTTGACCAGCGCACACCCAGTGTACCTAATTCCTTAGTCCTTCAATTGACTCACATATACATGTGATCAAAGAATTAGTCTTAATTTTTAAAGATGAAAATTCTCATTCATCATACAATACAACTTGTACGATTCCAAGTTTCTGTCCAATTGAAACTTGGGTGATGAAAACTTTCTTCATTCGGTAAATTCAGACACTACCACAAATGAAGGAATCAAATCCACTTTCCAATATTGCTATTACTGGAAACATATAAGCAACAATTTTCCACGGATGCCATTGTAAGGATATTTTTAAAATAAATAAAATTAAAACCCCTTTTTTTTCTTTTATTTTAAAACTTTGCGGAAAAACTTATCCTTACAATCCACATGAAAACCTTGTTGTTATCTATTCATAAGCAATATATTTAAGCAACAACTAAAAATTCTGATTACCGAACCATGCGATCGAAACCCACCTTCGTAATCAGAATCAACATATACTTATTTTAAGCTTCCTATCTTTTCTTTGATTCTTAAAACATCAACATGTGACCCATTCACATTATGTAATAAGAATCTACAAATAGAAACTTAATAGAGTTAGTCAGTGGACTTTAACTGAAGTATAGTCAAACTTTTTGACTTGATCAATCTTATGATCTTTTACGTAAATATGGCAGCTTCGCAATCAGTGTCCCTCCCTTTGGCAATAAAACATATAGACCCTTTGGTAATGGCACATGAGACTATCTCAGACTTAGCCTTTCTCTTTACCATTTGGTCAACCGAGTTGACTATGGCCGATCCCTTTCCATTGAGAAGAGAAATTCTTTTCTAGATATCCAATGCTACCATTGTCAATGTCCATTTAAGACTTGGGAAGTTGTTCTTTTAATCAAATTTGCTTTACTGGTGTTCCAAATCATTGCTGATTCCACAACACCAAGCAAATAGATAACATCATGGAGCGTCATGTCATAGTCTGTCTCATAGTAGTCCCAAAGAGACTCACTATGTTACTAAGAAAGTGATTGAACATGCAACTTTCACGAGACTTTGACACCCAACTCTCCCGGCTTGTCAATATGTGACTTTATCTCCAAGATGTGAGCACACATAGACTATGCTTGCCAATAGGGATTGAGTGACTTTAAACTTTTCAAGAACTTGTGGGTGAGGGAGAATATTTGGAGGAGGTGGAGGAAGTGAAGCATGATGTTGAGGGACACCATCTTCAAGAGATTTGGGAAGATCATAGTTGTCTGAACCAGACATCTATAATGGGAGAAAATCAAGTTAGTTGATTCAAAGTCCTTAATATAACACCCAATATGAAATATTAAGGCTAGGACCCAACACAATATTTTATAATTTGGAAGAGGGATGCCGTAATCCAAGCTATAAAATATTTGAAGGTAGGAGAATGACGATTCACCAATTTCCACCATGAAAAACGAAATAATTTATTAGGTTTTAAATGGATTTGAAATTCCTAGATCTTTTGAGATTCATTGAAATTTTCAATGGCATGTTTCAATCTCGATTGTGCCCTTCATGTTTTGTGACTGGTTTGTCGAGGATCACAAAACAAGGTGTGAATAACCATACCAATTCACTTGGTACCCTTAATATTATCACCTAATCAATGTGCCGGTAAACCACACATGCTCCACCGATCTATGATAAACATTATGTTACCCTTCATGATCCTTACTAGTCCATGTTAGTGTGCCGGTTAACCACACACGCTCCACCAACGACTTGGTAAGGTACAAAGTGTGAATTCCATGGGCTAGCACCAAATTCACATTTTTCCTAAAGTAACTAAGATTGAGAATTAAATAAAACATTTAGTTACTTTATAATAATCATTATACTTTTAATGAGAATTTAAAGTCATTGTCCTACCCGTTCGGCTAACGACCCTCCACCAGTCAAGCAAGCGGTGGGTGAGACTGGACACCCATTAAGTTGCCATTTTATAGGCAACAACCTTATACCCACCTTATAGACCAACTTTGTGAATGTGGCCTAGTAACGGTAAAACGACTTGTTCTTATACATATATATAATAATTAACCATTAATGTTATAAATAGTATAAGTTTTGAATTTTAACTTTTAAAACTCTAGTATGTGGAATTAAAGTTTGTGTGAGACTTTACAAATTCCAAAATTTGAGGGAAAGTTTTGAACAATTCATAAACTTTTGGATATTCATAACTTATGAGTTTTAATTAAGTGTTTAAAACTTTTAATGAAGAGTCTCTTGGAAATCCATAACTTGAGGACAAGTTATGAAGTCCATAAAAGCATTTATTAGAAAAACTCTTTAAAAGTGTAACTTATGACTTCTTAAAAAAACATTTAAAAGAAAAAACTTTTGGAATTCCATAACTTGAGGACAAATTATGAATTCCATTGAAACACATTAAGATCAAGAATTAGCTAACAAACAATTTGCAAATAATTCCTATGATCTAACAAAACTCATATGAACATGAACATCCACATCAACAATTTCAAGAATCATATGAACACATATAAACTTGAAATTTTGATTATAACTTTGAAATTGGTCCACCATCATCATTACCACATCAAAAACAGGTTTTATGAGTCCAAAACAGTTTAAGGTAATGATTCTAGACCAATTCCAGCACCAAAACCCGAAGATATGTTGTCTTGGGGTCCAACTCGTCGAGTGCATGAACCAACTCGCCGAGTTGGATGAATTTTGTCTTGGAATCGTCGAGTCCCTTCATGGACTCGGCGAGTCAGCTGTGCAGACAACACATAAACTTCGATTTTCAGCAATTTGCATCAAGTATTCAAGAAAACAAGCCTAGGCTCTGATACCACTGTTGGGTTTTGAGCAATCTAACACTTCCTAAGTGTGCATGAAACCCTAATAAACCTTGGATCTATGTTTTCTTCTAAAATACATGCAAATAATAATTTCCAAGGTTTCTTCCTAACTAGCATAGCATAAGGATTATGAATCATAAAAGTACTAGTAGAAATACATACCTTTTGATGGTGGTTGATTGCTTGGAGTTTGAGAGCCTAGCACCAATAGTGTGAATGCCTCAAGTGGAATCACAAATCACCAAAAACTTTGGAAACTTGAGAGAATAGTATACTTTCTTATGAAATCGGCCACCACTAAGTCTCACACAACTAGAGTGTAATTTCTTGCATCATATGCTTCTTTATATAGTGTGCATGGTTAAGGTGAAACCCTAATAACCCATGTCTTTTCCTTTCCAAGGAACCATGGGTTAAAAGCTCCATGGACTTCCATATTAGCTTAGCCCATTAACAAATGAGTATTAGCCCACACTATATAAAATATAATAGCCCATAATTTAATCAGTCTTCTTTTTAATCTCTAAATTAATTCATAATTAATTTAAGACTAAAACTAATTAAATAACATGACTTCATATTAATATATTATAACTTATAATATATTAATAAATCGTAAGTATACAATTCTCATAAAATTATCCATAAATCGTTTGGGTGAAGTGCAACCCAAATGGACCATGCCGGGTCGGGTCAAGTATGTACCAAATAAGTTATGGACTTAGACACCTTATCCAACACCAGATACATTTTATCTAAACATGGGTGAACGGAATATCTTGTGTTGTGTGCTTCGGTCATGACTACGTCTCTGAAACCACCATGTTTTGGTGTCCATATTCGGTCCATGAGATAATATGGTCCGCCACCCTTGACTTCTAGATTCTTTTCCATTCCTCGCAGAGATTCACCCGCCACATTTTTAGGTTGCAAAGCTTCTATTTGTGCCTCCTTAATTTGTGTGGATAAGTGGGAATGGATAGTCATAGTCAGAGATTTGACCCTCCGACCAGTGTATTCCTTTCGACTGAGGGCGTCAGCCACCACGTTGTCCTTGCCAGGATGATAACGAATTTCACATTCGTAGTCATTGAGTAACTCAACCCATCGTCGTTGTCGCATGTTGAGTTCCTTCTGATTAAAAATGTGTTAAAGGCTCTTGTGATCGGTGAAAATAGTACTCTTTGTTCCGTATAAGTAGTGTCTCCAGATCTTTAGAGCAAATACTACTGCTCCTAACTCAAGATCGTGGGTCGTGTAGTTCACTTCGTGTGTCTTAAGCTGTCAGGAGGCATAAGTAATAACCTTCCCTCTCTGCATAAGAACACAACCAAGTCCTTGGTTGGATGCATCGCAATACACTACAAAATCTTCTATCCCTTCGGGGATGGATAGTATCAGTGCGGTGCACAAGGCCTGTTTCAGCGTTTGGAATGCCTTTTCTTGTTTCGCTTCCCAGTCAAAGGACACGCCTTTCTGGGTCAATGTAGTAAGAGGTTTCACAATGCTAGAGAAGTTCTTTATGAATCTGCGATAGTAGCCGGCGAGACCTAGAAATTGACGAATCTCTGTAGGTGTCTTTGGTGCCGACCAGTTCTCAATGGCCTTAATTTTGGAGGGGTCCACGTGTATCCCTTTCTCGCTAACAACGTGGCCCACAAATTCGATTCTTCGAATCCAAAATTCGCATTTAGAGAACTTCGCATAGAGTTTCTCCAATCACAGTGTTTCTAGGACTTTTCGTAGGTGCTGACTATGCTCTTCCTTACTTCGGGAGTAGATAAGTATATCATCGATAAAGACGATGATGAACTGATCCAATTAAGGACGACATACCCTATTCATTAGGTCCATAAATACTACTGGTGCGTTGGTTAGTCCGAACGGCATCACTACAAATTCGTAGTGTCCATAACGAGTTTGGAAAGCTTTCTTGGGAATATCCCCTTCTAGTACTCGTAATTAGTGATATCCGGATCGTAGATATATCTTTAAGAAGTAGTTTGCTCCCTGAAGTTGATCAAATAGGTCATCAATATGGGGTAGAGGATAACGGTTTTTGACGGTAAGCTTGTTCAGTTCTCTATAGTCGATGCACATGCGGAACGATCCGTCTTTGTTCTTTACAAACAGGACCGGTGCTCCCCAAGGTGAGAAACTTGGTCTTATGAATCCTTTTTGCAGGAGTTCATTAAGTTGACTGGAAAGTTCTTGCATCTCTGTTGGTGCTAGACGATAAGGCGATTTTGCTACTGGGGTAGCCCCTGGAACTAAGTCGATTCTAAACTCGACTTGGCGTTGTGGTGGTAATCCCGGTAGTTCTTCTGGAAAGATATCGGGAAAGTCGCGTACTTCTTGAATGTTCTTGATGTCCTTCGTTTCCTGACTTGTATCGACGATGTGCGCTAGGAATGCTCGACAATTCTTCCGTAAACACTTTCGAGCTTGGATGCACGAAATGATACGAAGGTTTGTACTTGATTTGTCGCCGTAGATAATTAATGTTTCGTTGTTAGGGAGATTAAGACGAACTACTTTCTCAAAGCACATGATGTCGGTGCGAAGAAGACTCAACCAATCCATGCCGACTATGACGTCGAAACTTTTAATTTGGACCGGCATGAGATTGATTGGGAAAGAATGACCGTCTAAAGTTAACGTACAATCCATGTATATGCAGTTAGTGCTTTCGGTTTTTCCATTGGCCATCTCTACCGTAAGTGATTTTTCTAACTTGCTAGGTTTAGGTTTAAGTAAGTGAATAAAGTTTTGACTCACGAAGCTTCTCTCCGCTCCAGTATCGAATAATATGCATGCATATGAATTATCTAGAAGGAACGTACCAGCAACTACAGTCGGATCAACTACGGCTTCCTCGTGGCCTATAGCTAAAACTCGTCCCACCCCGCCGGTATTTGCTACCTTTGGGCAGTTCCTCTTGTTGTGGCCCACCTCGCCATAACCGTAGCTGTAACATCTCAGATTTTCAAATAAAATTTTCATTTAAAACAAAACATCATTATTCGACAAAAGGGTTTATTCCAAGTTTATTTCAAAAATTATAAATAATAAATCTCCAGAATCTTCAACAGTGGCAGTGTGTACGCGTCACGCCGGCGCCTTCCCACGGTCATCACTAGTACCTGAAAAACATAAACACAACTAGTAAGCATAAATGCTTAGTGAGTTCCCCCAGTATACGACTTACCCACATACGCCTTCCGGCCCGGACCTTCCGGTCCACATAACATTGCCTTCCGGCCCGTAATATAATCGCCTTCCGGCCCATAACATATCGCCTTCCGGCCCGTATAGATTGCCTTCCGGCCCATAGTATTTTGCCTTCCGGCCCATAATAGTATAAAGCATAACACATATAACATAACACACATAACACATAACTCATACATCATACCGTTCTTTCTGTCACGTAAAGTCTCGCCTTCCGGCCCGTATAAGCATACATCACATATAAGCATACCTCACATATAAACATACATCACATATAAAGCATCTACCTCTCTAGACATGGCATAATATAACACATACGACCTTCCGGTCTCACAGTCAAACCCTTCCAAGTGAAGTATAGTGAGAAGACTCACCTCGTAGGATGCAAGCTATAAACCCTTCGAGCTACTCGCACTCGATCCGCTAATCCGCAGATTCCCTATAATACCACATACCTTTATTAATGAGCTTATCAAACAAGACAACTGACCCTACTAAGTTATATACAGGTCAACGGTCAACCTTGACCGGACTCGTCGAGTCTAAAGGGTAACTCGACGAGTATAGACACCCTGACACTACTCGCCGAGTCTGAAGAACGACTCGACGAGTTCCTGTAGATCTTCAAGCTACTCGCCGAGTCTGAAGAACAACTCGACGAGTTTCAATAGGTCTTCAAGCTACTCGCCGAGTCTGAAGAACAACTCGGCGAGTCCTAGTGAATCTTCAAGCTACTCGCCGAGTCTGATCATTGGACTCGGCGAGTCCTCGCCATGCAGCCAATCCGCTGCCTCCTGTATTTCGCATGATTTCGAAATATATAGATATGGGGCTTCCTGGACTTTCACATATACTAATACCGGGGTTTTTAAACACTTATAACATCACTACAATCCAACAATCCCTTAAATGGGTTTCCTAAACCCTAAATTCGCATACAACATAAAAGTTACAGATTTCAATCCGAAAATTACCTGGAAACGTGTTTCCTGTGTCTCCAAACCTCCAATACTCAATTCCTTTGATCACCACCTTGCTCCTCCTTGTCTAACAATCTCTTCAAGCCTTCTCAAGTCCTCTCTCTTGCTTCAAATGCTCACACACTCCCAGGGAATCTTCAATCGGCCAAAAAAACACGGCATGACGGCCATAATATGATTATATACGTTTCAGAATCGAAACGGCTAGGGTTCAGCTGAACAACGTCGACTCGCCGAGTCCCTTATTGGACTCGTCGAGTCCAGTCGCGCATCTGCGACCAAGACCACGGCCCTACTCGGCGAGTCATGCACCAACTCGCCGAGTCCCCTCCTAAATGTGCCCCAAAAATAATTTAGAGAAATACCTGAAATTCCGGGCTGTTACAACTCTCCCCCACTAGAACTAGACTTCGCCCTCGAAGTCTCTCATTCTGCGAATAACTCCGGATGTTGCTCCCGCATTTCTCTTTCCGGCTCCCAAGTCATCTCCGATCCCTTCCGATGTTGCCACTGAACCAACACCAGAGGTATTTCCTTGTTCCGTAGAACCTTGATCTTCCGATCCCTGATAGCTACTGGTCTCTCGGCGTAATTCAGACTCGCATCTACCTGGATATCTTCTAGCGGAACCACTGCTGCCTCATCGGCTATACACTTCCTCAGCTGTGATACGTGGAAGGTATTGTGAATCTGATTCAGTTCCGCTGGCAACTCCAACCGATAAGCTACCCGACCTACCCTTGCAATTACCCGAAATGGACCTATGAACCGGGGCCCCAATTTGCCCCTCTTCCTGAACCGGATCACCCCTTTCCAAGGAGAAACCTTTAGGAGAACGAAGTCGCCGACCTGGAATTCGAGCTCGGACCGGCGTCTGTCCGCGTAACTCTTCTGTCGGCTCTGGGCGGTCAATAACCTCTGCCTCACTCGCTGAATCTGTTCGGTCGTCTGAAGTACAATCTCTGTACTACCCATCACTCTCTGTCCCACTTCTCCCCAGCAAATGGGAGTCCGACACCTCCTACCATACAACAACTCAAAAGGTGGCATACCAATGCTCGAATGATGGCTATTGTTGTAGGAAAACTCAGCCAACGGCAGATGCGCATCCCAGCTACCCCCAAAGTCTAACACACACGCTATAAGCATGTCTTCCAATGTCTGAATCGTCCGCTCGCTCTGACCGTCGGTCTGGGGATGGTACGCGGTACTAAAATGCAGCTTAGTACCCAACTCCTCATGAAATTTCTTCCAGAACCTGGAAGTGAAACGTACATCGCGATCCGAAACAATCGAGGTCGGCACCCCATGCCGAGATACTATCTCTCTCACGTACAACTCTGCCAACTTCTCTGCTGATGAACTTTCACTAATGGCAAGGAAGTGTGCACTCTTTGTTAGCCTATCCACAATCACCCAAATCGCATCGACTCCCCTGGCAGTTTTCGGCAATTTGGTGATGAAATCCATCGTGATCTGATCCCACTTCCACTCAGGGATCTCCAAAGGTTGCAACTTACCGTGCGGTCTCTGGTGCTCGGCCTTAACTTTACGGCAGGTCAAACACCTCTCAACGAACCAGGCAACGTCTCTCTTCATGCAAGGCCACCAGTACTCCTTTTTCAAATCCAGATACATTTTCGTGGCACCGGGATGGATCGAGAATTTCGATCTATGTGCCTCCTCCATCAAAGTAACACGCGTACCTCCCACAAATGGCACCCAGATCCGACCCCGAAATGTCAGAAGTTCCCGCCCATCCACAACAAACTCTGAAATCAACCCGACGACCCGCTCCTGTTTCTGCATCCCAGACTTCACAACTTCGGCCTGTGCCCCACGAATAGCATCTAACACCGGAGTCATCACCGTCAATCTTAAACATACGTCTCGCAATGGAGTACCCTCCGCCCTACGACTCAATGCATCGGCTACCACATTAGCCTTGCCTGGGTGGTATAGGATCTCGCAGTCATAATCCTTAACCACGTCTAACCATCTCCTCTGACGCATGTTTAGGTTGGGTTGATCCATCAAATACTTCAAACTCTTATGGTCCGTGTATATGGTACAACGAACCCCGTACAGGTAGTGTCGCCAAATTTTGAGGGCGAACACTACTGCCCCCAACTCTAAGTCATGCGTGGGATATCTCGCTTCGTGAGGCTTCAGCTGCCTCGATGCATAGGCTATCACATGGCCCCTCTGCATCAACACTGCACCCAGTCCTGAAATCGATGCGTCGCAATATACGACGAAGTCCTCCATCCCTTCAGGAAGGGCTAATACTGGTGCTTCGCACAGTCTCTGACGAAGTGTCTCGAAGGAAGTCTGCTGCTCGGATCCCCATGAGAATGTAACACCCTTTCGGGTCAATTTGGTAAGTGGCACCGCGATCTTGGAGAAGTCCCTAATGAACCTTCGATAGTACCCTGCCAACCCAAGGAAACTCCTGATTTCCGAAGGTGACTTCGGTGCCTCCCATCTTATTACCGCTTCCACCTTGGCCGGATCGACCAATATCCCTGTCTGATTTACAACGTGCCCCAGAAATTGAACTTCCCGTAACCAGAAGTCGCATTTGGAAAATTTTGCATATAGCTTCTCCGACCTCAGTACCTCAAGGACCTCCCTCAAATGTCTCTCATGCTGCTCCCTAGACCGCGAATACACCAGAATGTCGTCGATGAATACAATCACAGACCGATCCAGCATCGGCCTGCATACCCAGTTCATGAGATCCATGAACACTGCTGGGGCATTGGTGAGCCCAAAAGGCATCACCACGAACTCGTAATGCCCATACCGCGTCCTAAAGGCTGTCTTCTGGACGTCCTCATCCCGCACCCTTACCTGATGGTACCCTGATCTCAAATCAATCTTGGAAAACCAAGATGCCCCTTGCAACTGATCAAATAGATCATCGATCCTCGGTAACGGATAGCGGTTCTTAACTGTCACCTTGTTCAGCTCCCGGTAATCGATACACATCCGGTGTGAACCATCCTTCTTTTTGACGAACAGAATCGGTGCTCCCCACGGCGAGCTACTCGGCCGAATAAATCCCTTCCCCAACAACTCTTGAAGTTGCGAGGACAATTCTTGCATCTCTGGAGGTGCAAGACGATAAGGCACCTTCGCAATAGGCGCCGCCCCTGGAACTAGGTCGATACCAAACTCCACTTGCCTCGCAGGAGGTATTCCCGGCAAATCCTCGGGAAAAACATCTGGAAACTCGCGCACCACTGGAACCTCCTGCAATGTCTTCGGTCTCTCGGAACTCTCCCGCGTATCCATCACATACGCCACGAAACCGTTACATCCCCGCTGTAGGCATTGCCTCGCCCTAGCAGCCGAACAAAAAGCTGATCTCGATCGGGTACCCTCGCCGTACACCGTAAGAACTCCCCCACTAGGGTCTCGTATAGTCACCAACTGACGCTCGCAGTCGATGACAGCGCTGAATCGGCTCAACCAGTCCATGCCTACGATGACACAGACATCACCCATCGCAATAGGAATTAGGTCAATCGGAAATGCGACCCCGAAGATCTCTAGCACACATCCCCGAAAAACCTCCGTAGCACAAATCACCCTCTCAGCCGCAATGGAAACGCTCAAAGGCCGACTTAACGGCTCACGACTAATGCCGATGTGCTGACTAAAAGCTAACGATACAAACGATCTACTCGCACCCGAATCAAATAATACTAGAGCAGGCATAGAGTTCACAAGGAAAGTACCTACACATACATTAACATAAGCATAACATTTCGACCTTTAATTAAATACATGAATGATAACATACCTGCCACAACATCGGGCGCAGCGCGGACCTCCTCCGCAGTCAGCTGAAAGGCTCTCCCGCGAGCCCTCGGGGCCTCGACCTTCACCGGTCGGGTCTCAGTAGTCCGGGTAGTAGATGTAGCTCCCTGACGAAGTTGCGGGCACTCGGCCTTCCGATGGCCTGTCTGGTTGCAGTGAAAGCAAACCATAAACCCCTTAGGGCAATCCCTGGCAATATGTCCCTCTTTGCCACACTTGTAGCAACCACCAGCTCGACACACCCCCTCGTGACTCTTGCCGCACTTCGCGCAAGTGCGACCCTTCGAACCTCCCCTCCTCGAATCAGCGAACTTAGTTCGCTTGGCTGCCGGCTGAGACTGGGCCAGCCGTCGATCCACCTGCCGAGACTCAGCCTCCTCCCTCACTTGAGTCTCTAACTCGATCTCACGCTTCCTGGCGTTCGCCTGAAGCTCAGTGAAAGTACGATAGGTGGAGTTTGACACAAACTCCCGGATCTCCCTCTTCAAAACACCCAAATAACGGCTCATCCGCGACTGCTCCGTAGATACCAGCTCAGGGCAGAACATTGCCCTCTCATGAAACTTCCGTGTGATCACTGCCACGGAATCAGTACCCTGCTTAAGGGTCAAGAACTCCTGAATCAATCGCTCCCTCTCTACCGGGGGAACGTACTCATCCCTGAACATCTCCGTAAACCTCTCCCATGTCACCGCCGTAATCTCTGCCTGAGTGAAGTTCGCCGTCACGAACTTCCACCAATCCTTCGCTCCCAAACGGAGCTGGTTCAAGGCGAACCGTACCCTCAAGTGCTCCGGGCATGAGCAAGTATAAAAGCACCCCTCGATGTCAGCGATCCACCTCATGGCTGCAATCGGATCCTGTGTCCCATCAAATTCAGGGGGTTTCGTGTTGCTGAATTCCCTGAATAGTAATGAATCACCCCCTTGCGGCCTGGCAGCAGCCACCGCTGCGGTAGCGGCAGCAACTGCAGCTTCAGAAATTGCGGCGCACCGCTCCTCAAACTCCTCCATCAACGTGGTCTTAATAGACCCAAACATCTCCGGGATTTCAGCCCGGACCGCCACAGCTACCTCTTCCTGAATAATCTGACGAATCTCCTCATCACTCGCACCGCTCGAACTCGCCCCATTGCGTGTGATAACCATGATGTCTCTGAAATACAACATAAAATCATCAGAGACTCCACCAAGTACAATTGTACTCAATACGCGCCCTACCCAGTCTCCGATTTCCAGGGATTCTTATTTGAGTCTTCCACTGATCCGGTGCCTTCGATAGTACGGGCCCAATACTACCGACCACACCGTATCAGTATTCGTCCCAAATCTTCCTCCCCAAATCCCGAATAACGAGTACTCTACTTCTAGTATGCACTATTTACTTGCACGCTACCAAATATCTCATATAAGCAATCTCCCTAGACTAAGGCATCACAAAACAGGCAATTATATTTCTATCATGTATACCTAGTCTTCTAGCATGCATAACAATTCATAATTCAGTGCATAACATAACATCGTAAGGTATTCTGGGGATCTTTACCGTTCAGACGCTGGCTGCACGTACACACCGTTCCATCCTTGTTTTACCGCTTTATCGTTTATAAAATGCTGTGTCCTTATTATTTAAAAAAGATTTTTCCTCAATCCCCGGTCTGAGTTCAGTTGCACCCAAAAGTACACCCGAATCCCTCAAACCAAGGCTCTGATACCAATTGTAACATCTCAGATTTTCAAATAAAATTTTCATTTAAAACAAAACATCATTATTCGACAAAAGGGTTTATTCCAAGTTTATTTCAAAAATTATAAATAATAAATCTCCAGAATCTTCAACAGTGGCAGTGTGTACGCGTCACGCCGGCGCCTTCCCACGGTCATCACTAGTACCTGAAAAACATAAACACAACTAGTAAGCATAAATGCTTAGTGAGTTCCCCCAGTATACGACTTACCCACATACGCCTTCCGGCCCGGACCTTCCGGTCCACATAACATTGCCTTCCGGCCCGTAATATAATCGCCTTCCGGCCCATAACATATCGCCTTCCGGCCCGTATAGATTGCCTTCCGGCCCATAGTATTTTGCCTTCCGGCCCATAATAGTATAAAGCATAACACATATAACATAACACACATAACACATAACTCATACATCATACCGTTCTTTCTGTCACGTAAAGTCTCGCCTTCCGGCCCGTATAAGCATACATCACATATAAGCATACCTCACATATAAACATACATCACATATAAAGCATCTACCTCTCTAGACATGGCATAATATAACACATACGACCTTCCGGTCTCACAGTCAAACCCTTCCAAGTGAAGTATAGTGAGAAGACTCACCTCGTAGGATGCAAGCTATAAACCCTTCGAGCTACTCGCACTCGATCCGCTAATCCGCAGATTCCCTATAATACCACATACCTTTATTAATGAGCTTATCAAACAAGACAACTGACCCTACTAAGTTATATACAGGTCAACGGTCAACCTTGACCGGACTCGTCGAGTCTAAAGGGTAACTCGACGAGTATAGACACCCTGACACTACTCGCCGAGTCTGAAGAACGACTCGACGAGTTCCTGTAGATCTTCAAGCTACTCGCCGAGTCTGAAGAACAACTCGACGAGTTTCAATAGGTCTTCAAGCTACTCGCCGAGTCTGAAGAACAACTCGGCGAGTCCTAGTGAATCTTCAAGCTACTCGCCGAGTCTGATCATTGGACTCGGCGAGTCCTCGCCATGCAGCCAATCCGCTGCCTCCTGTATTTCGCATGATTTCGAAATATATAGATATGGGACTTCCTGGACTTTCACATATACTAATACCGGGGTTTTTAAACACTTATAACATCACTACAATCCAACAATCCCTTAAATGGGTTTCCTAAACCCTAAATTCGCATACAACATAAAAGTTACAGATTTCAATCCGAAAATTACCTGGAAACGTGTTTCCTGTGTCTCCAAACCTCCAATACTCAATTCCTTTGATCACCACCTTGCTCCTCCTTGTCTAACAATCTCTTCAAGCCTTCTCAAGTCCTCTCTCTTGCTTCAAATGCTCACACACTCCCAGGGAATCTTCAATCGGCCAAAAAAACACGGCATGACGACCATAATATGATTATATACGTTTCAGAATCGAAACGGCTAGGGTTCAGCTGAACAGCGGCGACTCGCCGAGTCCCTTATTGGACTCGTCGAGTCCAGTCGCGCATCTGCGACCAAGACCACGGCCCTACTCGGCGAGTCATGCACCAACTCGCCGAGTCCCCTCCTAAATGTGCCCCAAAAATAATTTAGAGAAATACCTGAAATTCCGGGCTGTTACAGTAGCAAGTCTGGCCTTCACCCGCATTGGGAACTTGAGTGATCGGCTTTGCGGGATCCTTGCAGAAACGGACAGTGTGTCCCTTTCTGTTGCAGTTGGAGCACTGCATTTTCCGACAAGGTCCATGATGGTGGTAACTTCATTTGGTGCACTTTCTGAGATTACCCCCATAAGTCTTTGTTGGGTAGGGATTTGTAGGGACTGTAGTAGGTGCAGTGACAGCATTCACTGAAACCAGTTGTTTCTTTGCGGATTCTTGGGAAGACCCACCCTTCCCTTTATTCCATACCCTCTTCTTGTTATTGTTGTTGTTGTTGTTGTTGTTGTTGTTGTTGTTGTTGTTGTTGTTGTTGTTGTTGTTTCCTTTTTGTGGTTCTGGTGTAGCAACCGTTGAGTTCTAATGACCTCCAAAATCAACAAGAGATTGTGCCAGTTCCTTGCTACTTTCAAAAGTGTCAGGCTTTGAAGCGAACACGCTGGACCTAATTTGGGGCGACAGTCCCCAAATGTATCTCTCTATTTTCTTGCTCTCAGGAGCAGTCATATCTGGGAAAAGGATTGCCAGATCGCAGAACCTGTTGGTATAAGTCGCGATGTCGTTACCAACCATTCCAAGAGTCCAGAGTTCATGCTCGAGTTTTTGAATCTCTCCTCGTGGACAGTATTCTCTCATCAGCATGACCTTTAAGCTCTCCTAGCTTATGGAGTTTGCCACTATCAGGGTAAGTACCTTAACGTGGCAATTCCACCAAGTTAAAGCTCTATCAATAAGGGTGAAAGTTGCAAATTTGGCTTTGCTGTGCTCGGGACAGGAGCAGATTTCAAAGACTAATTCTGTCGTTTCAATCCACTGTCTCAGAGCTATCACACCACTAGTTCCATAAAACATCCGGGGTTTGGCATTAGTAAAGTCCTTATAGGTGCATTCTCAGGGTTGCCCATGACTCTCACCATGGTTGGATAAAACATTGAGCTAAGTTGGATAAGCTTGGATGTGGTGTTAGACTAGCCTAATTATTTCTAACATTTACTTACTTTAACTTGAAAATTACATAGACGTAGCGGGTAAACGAGCAACAAGCTGTGCTGCAACCCATCAAAAGATTAGCCTTGGGTTTTTGACAGTTTTTTAATTACAAAATTCATTTTTATTTTTATTAAATTCGTAATTACTGAATTGACAGGCATTATGACAGTTATTTTCGGTTTTTGATAGTTTTGAATTGTCATAACCAAAGCATATAAATACTTGTTTTCAATCATTTGTAGTGGGTTATAGATATCATATCACACCACAAATTCTTGCAAATTCATTTTTCTGAAGATGAAGGGAACATAGTGATTCTCGAAATATCTAAGATATGTTCTTGAATTGATTATTGAATCTCCAAGACAAACCCATACCGGGGTGTGACAACTCAAAAATTTCTATCATATAACAAACCCTACATTCAATCAAAGTCAAACTTACTTCTGCTAATTTTTAGCAGTTTTGAAGTCAGTTTGGGTGTTTTAATCTTAAATACAACAGAGGTAATTATAGGAAGTATACTATAGAGTTAAATGTACAACACTTAAGTCTCAAAACTCCAAGATTTTGGAGTTTACGACCATAAACTCTATAGTATAAATATGACACTTAGTCATTTTTACCACTTTCAAGCCTAGAAACTCATTCTCTCTCAATTATCATCCGAATTCTTCATTAGATCTTCAACTTTGTAAGTGATTCTTTCTTTGATTAGTTGATATACTTCAATATCTAGTGTTTGTACATGATATCATCCATGAAATCTCTTCATTTGATAGATCTTCAAGTGTTCTTCATTTCACCAAGAACACCACAAACACACACTAGTGTTCTTGAGCCTTAAACACCCTTACAAACTTCAATATTGTAAGTACTCTTGTCTTAGTTTGTTTTATACGCGAATCAACTAGTTTACACCTAGAAATCATCAAGAAAACAAGATCAAAAGGGTGTTTACGGCCAAGGAAATCTCCTTGGGCCGTAAACCCTAATTAAGGTTGCAAATGAACCCCAATCCTTTCCAAAGCCTTGGGATCAAGTCTAGAACACTTCCAACATGAGCTAAGGAACTTATACTTTGAAATGGTACAAAATCCCATGAGTTTACGGCCGTAAATTCATGGAGAAATGGTCCTTGGGCCGTACACCCTAGTTAGTGGTGCAATGGTGCCACCATTCCTTCCTAAGGCTTAGACTTGATCATATAACACATCATTATGACTTGTAAGACCTTACAACACAAGTTGGTACTTAATACCATGAGTTTACAGCCGTAAACTCATGGGGAAATTACCCCTTCGCCGTAAACTCATGTGGTTATTACCATATGGGCCATAAACTCCAAAGAGAGGCCCTACACCCCTTATATGCAACCTTATGTGGTTTAACACTTCAGTACAAGTGTTTCTTAGTTCCTAAGGTTGTTCCATTACATAATTAGTTGTTATAAACACTAATTGTATGCATATATGTGTCATTATATGTTAAATAGGATCCGTGTGTTCTCAAGTATTCACTTGACACTTAGCATCCTTTACCGATCTTACATTCGCATCACTCACTTCAGGTGAGTTCATCCTTTACCGATATTTAAAAGATTTCAAATGCTTTTATGGGGGGGGGGGGGAATACAAGTATAAAACATGCTAGTTATATAATCAATGACATGTGATTTATAACTATGTTTCAAACAATGATTTCATATACTTCAAACTGTGTTTCAAAACAAACTACTCTTAAATCTTTTTATAAACTAACATCATGTCATTATTTATTTATTGTTCAAAACTCATTAAATGTATTAAAAAACCTCTTTTAACTTATATATACTGTCAAAAGCATGTCTATATATGTATGGTTATATACATAATGTTTAAAGGACTTAGGACTGCTAGCTCACTTTATTTCCTTTTCCTTGTTTGGATGTGGACTTAGAGTATCGGCCAGTTGTCCGAAGGTCGTGTAAATATTAGATATATATTATGTATACATATGTAGACATAAAAGTTCTATTCAATCAGTCTAGTACCTTTGGGCAGCAAGGATATGCATTCATCTACTCATATACATAACTTACTAGTAAACTATAATAGGTATAGTTTAGGAGAATACTTGTTGGATTAGTGTCTAAGGCTGTAACTATATTTGGCAAGTACTTGACCTGGTTATGCATGATCCTTTTGGGTTGCCTTCACCATAGCAAATTGACAGGATGATTTGTTAAGAGAGAAGAGATATTATTGTTAATATATTATGAGAATAATATATTAATGGAATCATAATGTTATTTTATTGATATAAGTCATATATTAATTGAGAATTAATTTGGTGACTTAAAGAGATTAATTGAATAGAGGGGCATAAACTGTCAATTGTGTGATAGTTATGTTTTGGGCTATGTATCCTTATGGATATAAGGGTGGACTGATTTTAGGGTTGGGAGACCTTAAAATAATCTAAGCCTAATATCTAGGAGGATCTTAGGATTGCTTAGGGCCTAAGTTATTCAATTAGGGTTAAGGGTGAAACCCTAGTAGCTCATAGTATAAATATATCCCTTGGGTGAGGGAAATCGACATTCATGCAAGGCAAGAAAACCTAGAGGCGATTTCTCACCCTCCTCTCTCTCTCTCTCTCTCTCAAGATCATCCTCTTGCTACTTGGTATTTGTAAGCCATTAGAGGAGTGACAATTGTGACTCTAAGCTCCAAGAACAAGAAGTTTCAAGCAAGCAACTTAAGGTATTATTCTAGATCTGTTTTATATATGATATGATTCAATTGTTTACACTAGATCTACAATTATAAGCCTTGGATACATTGCATGTTCAATTAGAGAAACCTAGATCCAAGCATTAGGGTTTGCATTTGCACATAGGAAAGTTCTTATGGCTCAAACCCATTAGTGGTAACAGAGCTTTGATTGATTTCTATTGAATTGATGCATTGGTTGATTGCTTGTTGCTTGAAAAATTCGATTTCGTGATTCTATCTGATGAACTCGGCGAGTTCCACTGTGGACTCGGCGAGTAGCTCCAACTCGGCGAGTCCATAGTGGAACTCGGCGAGTTCGAGCATCAGTTGGAGTTAGTTTCGGGATTTTTTGCTGTTTTACTTGAGGATACCTGCCTTGATTGTTTTGGATCATTAAAATCCGATTTTAATCCTATATATGAGTATATTCTTGACCAAACAAAAGATAATTACTAATTAGTTGAATAATAATTTCCTTATATGATAATAATTGATTATTTGAATTGAATTGGTGAATTGTCTTGCAAGTAATATTGACTAAGATCAAATTGAGATAATCTAATTAGTTGATTTATATTATTTTCTATTTGATCCTTGTGTTTTGAAAAGTTTAAAACTTGTCCTCAAGTTTTGAAATTTAAGTTTTGTGATTAAAAGTTTAATTTGAATAATTTAAATTTCAAACCCTAGAATTTTACAAGTTTAAAATTCCACACTATACTAATATATTATTACAGGCTTAATATATATATATATATATATATATATATATATATATATATATATATATATATATATATATATATATATATATATATATATATATATATATATATATATTAAGCCTCATTCACGAAGCCAGTTTATAAGGTGGGTATAAGGTTGCTGCCTATAAAATGGCGCTTAATGGGTGTACACTCACACCCACCGCTTGCTTGACTGGTGGAGGGTCGTTAGCCGAACGGGTAGGATAGGGTAAACCTCTTTTCATTCATAAGTATAATGAATCTATATAAAGTAACTAAACGTGTTTCATAAAATTTCCAATCTTAGTTACTTTAGGAAAAGTGAATTGATGCAATCCTATTAAATTACACTTTGCACCCTTGCTAAGAAGTTAGTGGAGCGTGTGTGGTTAACCGACACACTAATTGGTTCTAAGCAAAGGTGGCAAAGGGTGATTTATTGTTTGTCATAGTTCGGTAGAGCGTGTGTGGTTTACCGGCACATCGAATAGGTGATTGTAACAATGAAGGCACCATGTAGATTTGCATGGTTATTCACACCCACTTTGTGATCCTCGGTATCCCAATCACAAACTAGAGGGGCATATCAAGATTTAAACATGCCGTTGAAAAGTTCAATGAATATCAAAGAAATCTAGGAATTCTCAATACATTTAAAACTTAAAACTTATGTTTTTCTTGGTGAAGAATTAGTGAATCGTCATTCACTTACCTCCAAATTATCTGCATATTGGATTATGGCATCCATTTTCTAACGTGTAAATAATGTTGTTGGGTCCTAGCCCTAATTTATCTATTTTGGGTGTTAATTAGGGACTTAAGTCTAATCAAACTTTGTTCCTTTCTATTTGTAGATGTCTAACGCAAACAACGCTGCTGCTAGCTCATTCATGCTAATGCGCCTTTGTCAAAACGTGACTTTCGATGGATCGAACTTTAGCGAATGCATAAGATACATTCGCACGATCACACGTTACGAGGACAAATAGTATGTCCTCGATGAGAAGCTCGAGAAGATCAATCCAGAAATTGCTACTCTCTAAGAAATGGCTGTCTTTGAGACCCACGAGCATGATGCAACAAAAGTCCATTGCATCATGATAGCCACAATGAACTCCGAATTCCAAAAGTCCTATGAGGACATGTATCCTTATGAGATGCATCTAGACTTGATGGAGAGATATCACCAAAGCGCGAGGCAAGAGCGCTATGAGATCATAACGAATATGATCACTGCTAAAATGGGAAGTGGAGAGTCTCTAACCGTGCACTTGCAAAAGATGCAAAGGTATGTTTATCGTCTTTGCAAGTTGAATGTCAACTTTGGGGAGGATTTGGCTATCGACATTGTTCTTCACTCCTTGCCCTCATGCTACAACCAATTTAGGATGACCTACCACTTGAAAAAGGAAGAGGTCACCCAAATCAAACTCCAAGGGCTACTAAGGACTACTGAGAGCAACCTCAAGGACAAGTCTGTTGCACTAACTCCTAATCCACCCGATGCTCTTGTTTTGGCAATTGGGCAGGGAAGGGGCAAGAAGAGGAAGGCTTCTTCGAAGAACCACCGCAAAGGAAAGTCCCAAGATGGTTCCTCTTCTAATGGGACCAAGGTTGACCCTGCTAAGCCCAAACCAAACCCAAAGGAGGCAGAGTCCCACCATTGCCATAAAATAGGGCATTGGAAGAGAAGCTGTTCGGAATATCTGCAAGCCATCAAGGATGGAAAGATCAAACCATCTTTTGCAGGTATTTACACAATTAAATCTAATGATTCATCTCATGCAATTTCTTGGGTTCTTGATACAGGGTGTGGTTACCACATTTGTTCTGATTTGCAGGGACTAGGAAGAAATACGGATGTGGAGCTTGGAAGAATAAATCTAAACATGGGGAACAGAAGATCGTCGCTTGTTACCAAGATTGGAGTGTATTCTCTAGTGCTTAGTAATGGATTGAATTTAGATTTCAATAATTGTTGCTACTCGACAGATATGGCAAGAAACATCATTTCTTTTCATGGTTTATTTAGACAAGGATTTAGATATTCGTTTAATAATGAGAATGGTTCGATTTATGCTTATCTAAATGGTGTTTTATATTATGAAGCAATGCGTTGTAATGGAATTTATGAAACTGTTATGGTTGTAGATAACCTAGGAAATGATGTGTTATGTATGGATTCTTCCAATAGTATGGATAAAGCATCCTTGTGGCATTGTCGTCTTGGACATGTCAACAAGAAGCGCATAGCCCAACTCCAAAAGGATGGAGTGTTGGAGTCATTCGGCCTTAGGGAAGATGACACGTGCGAATCTTGTTTACTTGGAAAGATGACCAAGTCACGCTTCACTGACACTTGTGAGAGGGGTGAAAGTTTATTGGATCTCATACACACCGATGTGTGTGGGCCCTTTAGATTCACTACAAAAGGATGGGAACCGCTTCTACGTGACTTTCACCGATGATTATAGTAGATATGGGTATATTTACTTAATCAAGCACAAGTCAGAAACGTTTGAAAAGTTCAAAGAGTTCAACACATGAAGTGGAGAATCAATTGGACAGGAAAATCAAGATGCCTCGATCCGATCGAGGAGGATAGTACCTAAGTCTTGAATTCCACAACTATCTCAAGGAATGCAGAATAGTTTCGCAATTGACGCTACCTAGGACACCGCAGTTGAATGGTGTGGCAGAAAGGCATAATCGAACTCTGTTAGACATGGTTCGTTCTATGATGAGTCGTGCTTCACTACCTATCTCATTTTGGGGGTATGACTTAGAGACTGCCGCCCATATCCTTAACCGAGTCCCTACAAAGAAGATTGCCAAAACACCTCACGAGATGTGGACAGGGAAAGCTCCCTCGTTGGCACATAACAAGGTTTGGGGCAGTGAAGTTTTCATAAGACGAGAAACTCACGACAAGTTTGAACCTCGTAGTGAGCAGTGTATTTTCATCGGCTACCCTCAGAAATCCTTTGGATATCTCTTCTATAGACCGAGGGACAATGTTGTCTTCGTTGCGAGGAGAGGGTTTTTCCGAGAGCGAGAACTCATAAGCCAAGGAGACAGTGGGAGGCAAATCGATCTTGAAGAGATTCAAGAGTCGAGCGATGAAGAAACCTCTAAGGCTGGCGCTCAACCCGAGGAGGAAACTCCGGTTGAACCGATTGGCGAGCCCTTACCTCTTAGACGTTCCAAAAGAGTTAGAGTTCAACCCCAGTTTTATGGCTTTCATATTACTACTGAAGGGGACACGTATATTACTGATGGTACCATAATAAATATAGATGAACCTAATAGCTATAAGGAAGCCTTGGCAGGCCCAGAGTGTGTGAAATGGAAAGAGGCGATGGACAGTGAGATTCAGTCCATGTATGACAACCAAGTTTGGAATTTGGTTGACAATGTACTCGGATGTAAGACGGTTGGGTGGAAATGGATCTTCAAGAAGAAGACCGATGTGGATGGGAATGTACACACATATAAGGCATGACTGGTTGCGAAGAGATTTACTCAAACTCCTGGAGACCTTCTCACCAGTTGCTAAGATAAAGTCTATTAGGGTGATGCTAGCCATTGCTGCATTTCATAATTATGAGATATGACAAATGGATGTCAAGACCGCTTTCCTTAATGGGAAGTTGGCTGAGGATGTTTACATGGCTCATCAAGAAGGTTTGTCGATCCGAAGCATCCCAATAGAGTGTGCAAGGTTGAGATGTCCATTTATGAACTTAAGCAAGCATCTCGCAGATGGAATCTTTGCTTCGATGAGAAAGTCAAAGATTTTGGATTTGTACGAAGTGAAGATGAATCATGTGTATATGTCAAGGCCAGTGGGAGTATAGTTAGCTTCCTCGTTTTGTATGTCGATGACATACTACTCATAGGAAATGACATCCCGACTCTATAGGAGGTTAAGTCCTGGCTCGGGAAGTGCTTCGCTATGAAGGACCTCGGAGAGGCTTCCTATATTTTAGGAATAAGGATAGTGAGAGAACGAATTAAGAGACTAATAGGACTTAGTCATAATACTTACTTGGATAAGGTACTAAAACGTTTTAGTATGAAAAACTTGAAGAAAGGAGAACTACCGATATAGAGTAATGCCAAATTGAGTAAGACTCAAAGTCCGAGTACAGAAGATGAGATAGCCGAGTACCTTACGCTTCCGCAGTTGGCTCAGTCATGTATGCTATGACTTGTACTTGCCCTGATGTGGCCTTTGCTTTGAGCATGGTCAGTAGATATCAAGGGAACCCTGGCAGAGCTCATTGGATTGCGGTCAAGAATATACTTAAGTACCTTCGGAGGACCAAGGAATGGTTTTTAGTTCTCGGAGGGAGTGATGACTTAAAGGTGCGAGGGTATAGTGACGCAAGCTTCCAGACCGACAGGGACAACTACCGTTCGCAGTCGGGCTGGGTCTTTATGCTTAATGGAGGAGCAGTGACTTGGAAAAGTTCCAAACAAGAAACTTTAGCTGATTCAACGTGCGAATCAGAGTACATTGCAGCGAGCGAAGCATCAAAGGAGGCGATGTGGTTGAAGAACTTCAATGGTGACCTTGGATTTGTGCCTGCCATAAAGGAGCTTATGGAAATTTTCTGTGATAATGAAGGAGCAGTTGCCTTGACCAAGGAACCGCTTGATCATGGTAGATCTCGGCATATCGACAAAAATATCACTTTATTAGACATCGAGTAGAAGAAGGACACCTCATATTAAAGAGGGTATCGTTAGAGGATAACCCAGTAGATCTGCTTACGAAGGGACTGAGTAGGGTTAAGCATTTACAACACGCTAGGAGCATTGGGCTGAGAGACGATATTAGTTTAGATTAGATAGTTTTGGAAACATGTAATAGATAAATGTAATTGACATTTGATGATTAAATAAAGGAGTATTATTTATAAGTAAAGCTACTGTCTTATGTTAATTGTTTAACTATTGTTTCACTTTGCATGTTTTGACTTCCTGAATAATTGAGTTATTAAGAATAATCGAATTATTCGAATGCTCCACAATCGTTCATATGTTGGAAGTAGGTATGAATGAAGATTGTCATCAATTGGTGTGTAGAATGTCTAAAAGGTATTAGACATAGCAAAGGTTTGCTGCAATGTTCATGAGCACTTATGAAAAAGTTTTGAGCATTGGAATAAACCTGCGCTTGCTGGAAACACTTTATGGAATGTGACGCAAGTGATCGCAAGACGATAATATCATATGGTCTTAAAACCAAGATATATGGTTTATTGTTTATTAATTGGTTGTGCATTGACAATGCGAAACCGCATCAGTAAATTGATGTCATAAAACGCATTGTTGTGTGTAGTTGATTAGTAAATAGTAAATGCATATAAGTCGAAGTTTATCTGTTACTTTTATCCTAAGAGGGTAAAAGCGATATCAGGGCCCCTTGATGATTTGATTTGACTTATGTGCCGGGCCCGGTCAGGACTGAATTGATGTGTTCAATTAAGTTCTATGTCAAATGAATCTGAGATCGAGAAACCAACTGCTGGACAATAAGTTCCATGAGATTGTCCGCACAATATCTAAACAGAGGACTGTACGATCCCTTATCTAAAGGACAGGATACTGATAAGATCAGAGCTTGACAACATCATTGAGAGCTATGATTGCTAATCGGATTGTGTTTGCATATACAGTTACTAGACGTATCCGAGTGGGAGACTGTTGGATTAGTGTCTAAGGCTGTAACTATATTTGGCAAGTACTTGACCCGGTTATGCATGGTCCTTTTGGGTTGCCTTCACGATAGCAACTTGACAGTATGATTTGTTAAGAGAGAAGAGATATATTGTTAATATATTATGAGAATAATATATTAATGGAATCATAATGTTATTTTATTGATATAAGTCATATATTTATTGAAAATTAATTTGGTGACTTAAAGAGATTAATTGAATAAAGGGGCATAAACTGTCTAATGTGTGATAGTTATGTTTTGGGCTATGTATCGTTATGGATATAAGGGTGGACAGATTTTAGAGTTGGGAGACCATAAAATAGTCCAAGCCTAATATCTAGGAGGATCTTTGGATTGCTTAGGGCGTAAGTTATTCAATTAGGGTTAAGGGTGAAACCCTAGTAGCTCATAGTATAAATAGATCGCTTGGGTGAGGGAAATCGGAATTCATGCAAGGCAAGAAACCCTAGAGCCGATTTCTCACCCTCCTCTCTCTCTCTCTCTCAAGATCATCCTCTTGCTATTTGGTGTTTGCAAGCCATTAGAGGAGTGACAATTGTGACTCTAAGCTCCAAGAACAAGAAGTTTCATGCAAGCAACTTAAGGTATTATTCTAGATCTGTTTTATATATGATATGATTCAATTATTTGCACTAGATCTAGAATTATAAGCCTTGGATACATTGCATGTATAATTAGAGAAACCTAGATCTAAGCATTAGGGTTTGCATGTGCACATAGGAAAGTTGTTATGGCTCAAACCCATCAATACTAGCATATACAAGTACTATAACATAGAATACTATGCAAAGGATACTATACAGAGAATACTATTACTATAACAAGTAGACTATAACTAGGTTCAGAGATAACATAATGTGAGATACTACTTCATGACACATCGACCATTTTGTTATGTCACGTTTTGTAACCAGAATCTCCTGGAGGGAGAGCGTGAGTTTGCGTATAGATCTATACTGGATTGCCTATCCTAAACCTTTGCTATTCACTACAGTGGGATTTGCAAGTCTAAGGGTGCCAAATGTCATTTCTTCTGACGTCTTTCATCTTCGTGTTATTGTCAGACTAGTATGGTAACAATCATATCAGATTTTTCCTTAATTAAACCATTGGTTGTAAGGTAGTTATTACTTCAGTGATTAATACAAATAATACTGCAGTACACATATACATTTTCCCACTATATTCAATTTGTGATCTTCTCACATAAAGGTTAATATAAAACCATATTTTGGTAATGATAGTCATACTTGGGAAAAACATTCACTTTTATGAAGGAACAAACATACAATACAGTCTGGTCTTGGTAGACGACTACTTTTTATACTATTAGAAAATGTAGGATTTTCTAGGAGTTTTCAAATATATACAAACATTTAAATTGATCAATTACAAACATTTTCATCAAACTTATACAAACATTGACACTAAATACTTATGAACTTACCAGCTTAAATGCTGACCTACGCTTTCAAAATAACTTGTATTCTCAGGTCACCAATAGACAGGTACCGATGATCAAGTTTTGAGAAGACGGAGCATCTTCAAGACTTGTCTTTTATTTTGATTATTCAAATTTGATGTCTAATTACTATTAAAGAACACAGTTGTATGAAATTATACTATTAATGGAATGCATGATGTTGTTGCTTATTTACTACTTTGCATTGTTATGATTCTGTACATGACGTCCTCCGCCCGAGAACGTTTCTACTGTTCTTGGTTTTGGGGTGTGACAGATTGGAATCAGAGCATTGTTTATAGTGAATCGAGTATATCAACCCATAAAAGATATACAAACTATAAACACATTGGGATTAAAATACTCTAACCAAGAGTTTATACTTTTAAGTACTAAAATACTTAACTAGAAGTATACATAATTACATACCTACATACTTACTATAGAACAATGTCATACTAGAACATAACAAAAGTATTACGATTGTTGAACATCACAAGTAAGCTCAGGGATGTATGGTTAGTTATGGGAGTGACATAGTCCGATCAACTATGTTGGTCCGAAAAGTGATTAGCATATGCCGAGAATGGTTATGATGTATCAACAAGTCTAAAAAGTTACCAACACTACTATAATGAGAACATTAGAACATAACATAAACTTAAAATACTATAGGAGTATTTTGTGTTACTATTTTGAGAACTAAACAGGTCTTTATTAGTATCTCAATAGTTTCTGAGTGGATACACTACGGTTATATGTAACTATGGTGGCATAGACTTAGAATCTGTGATCTTTGCTTTACTTCCTGTTCCTTTTTTGGTTGTGGACTTAGGGTTAGGGTCACTTATTCGAAGGTTTGTCCTGTTTTGGTTACATATGACTGGTATGCACTACACAAACGTTGGAGTAACTAATAAAGATCATCTTATAATTATCTTAGTTAGTACTTCTATTAACTGATTCTTTTACCCCTACTTCTCGCGTAGATGTCATGGTTGGATTCCATATCCCCGGAGACCTGTACTTCCCAAATTAGGTCAATGCTGGATGGCTAGATGAAGAGGCAGAAGATGACCATCCAATCCCTTTGGATGATCACCTCGTAGAAGGCTTTTCGGATGATTTCGACTCCAAACCATAAGTCAACAACCTACCCCAAGAGGAACAAGTCCCAAACCCCAACCCCCGACCAGCATTTCAAGGTCCCACACCCTTATGGGCGACAAACTTGAATCGTTGGAGTGATGAGCAGGGTCAACCATTACCCTTTAATGGACACCGAAGCTTTTACAACCTAAGCGAGGGTGGCTCAGCTGACCGAGTCCTGCCCATTATGGTCCGTAGGATTTCTTGGAATATTGAGCAAGGTAGAGCAGCAATCGACCGAGTCATGGAAATTGACGCTAACTCTGGCATTAACACAGTCCGCATTTGCCAACTTGAAGAAGCCATGCAAAGGACTAGGAGAACCAATGAGGCTCTGCAGCAACAACTAGCTGCATCCCGCGCTAAGGTTATAGAACTTCGAGTGCGTCCGAGAGCTCATGAGCGACATCTTCAGGATGTAGTACGTCAACTGGCAGATCTAAGGGTTCGCCCACGGAATACCCGTCACCAGTAGAAGAAGTCTGACTCATCTCTTCTTTTGGTTTAAGGAATAGCCTTTTGTATTGGTGCTCAATGAAGCACTTTTCTATAAAATATTTATGTCGTTCAAGTACCTTAACTAGTCTTCTAAGCTGTCAAAATTTTGCTACTTCTGATATGATATAAGACCTACTCTCAGGTCAATTTTCCCCCAAAATTTATTACATCCTTAATATTAATGATACTGGAAGTCCGTTAATCTTTTGTAGAAATCCTTGTTCAAATACTTTTATCCTTGTGATTCTAGAACTCTATGGAACTCATACTCTTATCTAGTTGTTGAACTATGGCGATTTAGTTCTTGGGACTCATTGACTTACTTCACTATTGAATTCTTATCATTGTACTCATCTTTAAACTTATAATTGAAAGATGCCTCCTCGCAAGCCAGCAAGGAGTAATCCTCCGATTATTCCAACTCAAACACCACCTCCTCCACAATTTGATACGGCAACTCTTAATGATGCGGTAGCTGCGGCTGTTGCTATAGCCATGGCACAATACAACAACAACCAAGGTACTAGTGGAGGTGGAACAATTGTTCATTCCACACAAGGTGACGTCGTTGTATGCTCGCGAGAGTACACTTACAAAGACTTCACCAACTGTAAGCCCTGAATCTTCAATGAGATCGATGAAGTCATTGAGCCGTCTCAATGGTTCGAAAAGACGGAACCGATCTTTGAGATCTGTTCCTGTACTGAAGGGAGCAAAGTAAAATTTGATGCATGCACCTTTAGTGATAGAGCCCTGACATGGTGGAATATCCATGTCAAGTCACTAACTTTAATAGTGGCGAATGCTATGGGCTGGGAAGCTCTTAAAGGGCTGATGATTGAAGAATACTACCCGAGGGGCGAGGTTCAGAAGATGGAACAAGAACTCTGGAGTCTGACCATGAAAGGCTCAAACATAGTGGCTTACAGTGCCAGATTCAGTGATCTGGTAGCGCGATGTCCCAATATGGTTCCCACTTAGGGGAAGAAGATTGAGAGATAGATTTGGGAGCTAGTGCCTAGGGGAATGTATTAGCTTCAAACCCCACTACTTTCGACAGTGCCAAGCGATTGGCACAACGACACATTGATCACAGAGTCTCTACCCCGATAACGACAACAACCCTGGCTATCTCAGAACCCTGCAAAGCCGCTGACAACAAGAGAAAGTTCTGGGATAACAAAGAAGCGAAGTCGGCGCATAATTCGGCCAAGAAGCAGCAAGTTGTGGCTGTTCATACCGCGATTGTACCTGCAGCTACAGCGCCGAGGAAGCCATATACTGGAAATTTGCCTAAGTGCAACAAATGCACTTTCCATCATAATGGTGCCTGCCTGGAAATGAGTGTGCTAACTGAAACAGGAAAGGGCACACTGCCCGATTCTGCAAGGCTCCGGCAAGGCCAATTAACCAATTCCCCGACATTATTGTGGGCCAGGCTTGCTAAGGTTGTGGCGAGGTTGGTCATTTCATGAGAGACTGTCTGAAGGAAGGGAATGCTGGCAGAGTGGGAAGAATTCTGGTGATAGGCCACGAGGAAGCCGTAGTTGGTCCTATGATAGTTACTGGTACGTTTCTCCTCGATAATTCATATGCTTGTATACTATTCGATAATGGAGCAGAGAGAAGCTTTGTAAGGCAAAAAATTGGTAGCTTACTTAAACAAAAACCACATGCACTAGAGGAATCAGTAACTGTAGAAATGGCAAACGGGAAAACGGAAAGTACTAATTGCATATACATAGGTTGTACTCTAACACTAGATGGTCATTTTTTTCAAATAAACCTCATGCCGGTCTGAATTAAAAGTTTCGAAGTCATATTCGGCATGGATTGGTTAAGTCATCTTCGCGCTGACATCATGTGCTTTGAGAAAGCAGTTATCTACGACGACAAATCTAGTATGAACCTTGGCATCATTTCGTGTATTCAAGCTCAAAAGTGCTTACGAAAGGAAAATCATGCATTCCGTGCTCACATCGTCGATACGATTCAAAAACTGAAGGACATTCAGAACATTCTAGAAGTACGCGACTTTCCTGACATCTTTCTAGAAGAACTACCAGGATTACCACCACAATGCCAAGTCGAGTTAAGAATCGACTTAGTGCTAGGGGCTACTCTAGTAGCCAAATCTCCATATCGTCTGGCACCAGAAGAGATGCAGGAACTTTCCTGTCAGCTTAACGAACTTCTCAAGAAGGGATGCATTAGGCCAAGCTTCTGACCATGGGGAGCACCGGTCTTGTTCATCAAGAAGAAAGACAAATCGTTTCGTATGTGCATCGACTACAGGGAACTCAACATGCTTACCGTTAAAAATCGTTATCCTCTACCCTGCATTGATGATTTATTTGATCAACTTCAAGGAGAAAACTACTTCTCAAAGATAGATCTACGATCCGGGTATCACCAATTACGAGTGTTAGAGTAAGATGTTCCCAAGACAGCCTTTCGAACTCGTTATGGACACTACGGGTTTGTAGTGATGCCGTTCGGATTAACCAATGCACCAGCTGTATTCATGGATCTAATGAATAGGGTGTGCCGTACTTACGTAGATCAGTTCGTTATTGTCTTCATCGATGACATACTTATCTACTCTCGAAGTAAAGAGGAACATAGTCAACACCTACGAAGAGTCTTAGAAACATCATAATCGGAAAAGCTCTATGCGAAGTTCTCTAACTATATGTTTTGGATTCGAAGAGTCGAATTCTTGGGGCACGTTGTTAGTGAAGAGGGAATTAACGTGGACCCTTCTAAAATCAAGGTGATTGAGAACTGGTCAGCACCGAAGACACCTACAGAAATTCGTCAATTTCTAGGTCTCGCTGGCTATTATTGCAGGTTCATACAGAACTTCTCTAGCATTGCGAAGCCGCTTACTACATTTACCCATAAAGGCGTGACCTTTGGTTGGGAAGAGAAACAAGAGAAGGCGTTCCAAACACTGAAACGAGCCTTATGCACCGCACCGATACTATCCCTCCCAGAAGGAATAGAAGACTTCGTAGTCTACTGCGATGCATCAAATCAAGGGCTTGGTTGTGTTCTAATGCAAAGAGGTAAGGTCATTGCCTATGCCTCAAGACAACTGAAGACACACGAGGTCAACTACACCACACATGATCTTGAGTTAGGAGCATTTGTGTTTGCTCTAAAGATCTGGAGACACTATCTGTACAATACGAAAAGCTCTATCTTTACAGACCATAAAAGCCTTCAACACATCTTTGATCAGAAGGAGCTCAACTTGAGACAATGACGGTGGGTTGAGCTACTCAATGACTACGAATGCAAAATTCGTTATCATCCCGACAAGGCCAACGTAGTAGCTGATGCCCTAAGTCGGAAAAAATACTCTGGTCGTATAGTCAAATCGTTGACTATGACTATCCATTCACACTTGTCCACACAAATTAAGGAGGCTCAACTCAATGCTATGAAAACTAAAAATGTGGCGGCTGAATCCCTGAGAGGGATGGATAAGAACTTTGAAATCAAGGGTGGCAGGTCCTTATATCTCAAGGAACGAACCTGGAAACTGAAACATGGTGGCTTCAGAGACTTGGTCATGGCCGAGGCGCACAACACTCGATATTCCGTCTACCCAGGTTTAGATAAGATGTATCTGGATCTTAAAAAGTTATACTGGTGGCCTAACATGAAAGCAGAGATTGCTACCTTCATGAGTAAATGCCTTACTTCCGTAAAGGTTAAGGTCGAATACCAGAAACCCTCAGGTTTGCTACAACAACCGGAGATACTTGAGTGGAAGTGGGAGCGGATCACAATGGAATTCATAACCAAGTTGCCCAAGACATCGAGTGGAGTTGATACCATTTGGGTCATCGTCGATAGATTGACCAAGTCTGCACACTTCCTGCCTATCAAGGAAACTGACAAGATGGAGAAACAAACAAAAACTTACATTAGGGAGATCGTACGACTGCATGGTGTTCCCATAGCCATTATCTCTGATAGAGATAGTAGATTCACTTCGAGGTTCTGGCAGTCGCTACAAAGTTCCCTAGGAACGAGGCTGGACATGAGTACAACATACCATCCACAGACCGATGGACAAACTGAGAGAACTATCCAAACCTTGGAAGATATGTTGAGAGCCTGTGTGATTGACTTTGGGAAAGCACGGGATACTCACTTACCCCTTGTAAAATTTTCCTAGAACAGTTACCACACGTGCATAAAGGCTGCTCCATTTTGAAGCCCTCTATGGCCGGAAGTGCAGATCCCCTCTGTGCTGGGCTTTTCTGGGTGACACCCAGTTAGCTAAAGGACGAGTTCCTGACAGCACTCTCATAGGTACGGAAATCATATAGGAAACAACAGAGAAGATCGTTCAGATTCGTGAACGATTGTAAGGCTCTAGAGACCGACAAAAAAGATACGCAGACAAGTGAATGAAACTTTGGAATTCTAGGTGGGAGACTGAGTCCTTTTGAAAGTCTCACCCTGGAAGGGCTTGATACGCTTCGGAAAGCGTGGAAAGCTAAATCCAAGATACGTAGGGCCTTTCGATATTCTTGCCAAAATCGGCCCTGTAGCTTACAAACTTAATCTATCGCGTGAACTCAGTAACGTACATTCTACTTTCCATGTCTCAAACTTGAAAAAGTGTCTGCCCGACGAGACTCTTATAATTCCACTTGATGAGATCGAGATCAAGGAGAGCCTCAACTTCGTGGAAGAACCTATAGAGATCATGGATCGAGAGGTCAAGGAAACAAAACAAAGTCGTATCCTGATAGTGAAGGTTCTTTGGAATGCCAAGCGAAGACCTGAATTCACTTGGGAGCGCAAGGATCAAATGAAATTGAAATATCCTCATCTTTTTACTTAGTTATTTGTAACTACTTATTTACTTAAACTCTAATTTCGGGACGAAATTCGCTCTAATGGGGGGATGATGTGACAACTCAAAATTTCTATCTTATAACAAACCCTGGATTCAATCAAAGTTAAACTTACTTCTGCTAATTTTTAGCAGTTTTGGAGTTAGTTTGGGTGTTTTAATCTTAAATACAACAGAGGCAATTATAGGAAGTATACTATAGATTTAAATTTGCAACACTTAAGTCTCAAAACTCCAAGGGTTTGGAGTTTACGGCCGTAAACTCTAGGGTATAAATATGACACTTAGTCATTTTTAGTCATTTTTACCACTTTCAAGCCTAGAAACTCATTCTCTCTCAAGTATCATCCGAATTCTTCACTAGATCTTCAACTTTGTAAGTGATTCTTTCCTTGATTAGTTGATATACTTCAATATCTAGTGTTTGTACATGATTTCATCCGTGAAATCTCTTCATTTGATAGATCTTCAAGTGTTCTTCATTTCACCAAGAACACCAAGAACACACACTAGTGTTCTTGAGCCTTAAACACCCTTACAAGATTCTATATTGTAAGTACTCTTGTCTTAGTTTGTTTTATACTTGAATCATCTAGTTTACACTTAGAAATCATCAAGAAAACAAGATCAAAAGGGTGTTTACAGCCAAGGAAATATCCTTGGGCCATAAACCCTAATTAAGGGTGCAAATGAACCTTAATCCCTTCCAAAGCGTTGGGATAAAGTCTAGAACACTTCCAACATGAGCTAAGAACCTTAAACTTTGAAATGGTACAAAATACCATGAGTTTACTGCCGTAAACTCATGGAGAAATGGTCCGTGGGCTGTAAACCCTAGTTAGTGGTGCAATGGTGCCACCATTCCTTCCTAAGGCTTAGACTTGATCATAGAACACTTCATTATGACTTGTAAGACCTTATAACACAACTTGGTACTTAATACCATGAGTTTACAGCCGTAAACTCATATGGTTATTACCATATGGGCCATAAACTCCAAAGAGAGGCCCTACACCCCTTATATGCAACCCTATGTGGTTTAACACTTCAGTACAAGTGTTTCTTAGTCACTAAGGTTGTTACATTACGTAATTAGTAGTTATAAACACTAATTGTAAGCACATATGTGTCATTACATCTTAAATAGGATCCGTGTGTGCTCAAGTATTCACTTGACACTTAGCATGCTTTACCGATCTTACACTCACATCACTTACTTCAGGAGAGTTCATACCCCTTAACTTATCTTTAAAATATTTTCAAATGATTTTATGGGGGGGGGGGAATACAAGTAGAAAACATGCTAGTTATATAATCAATCACAGGTGATTTGTAAGTGTGTTTCAAACAAGGATTTCATATTCTTCAAATTGTGTTTCAAAACAAACTACTTTTAAATCGTTTTATAAACTGACATCATGTCATTATTTATTCATTGTTCAAAACTATTTAAATGTATTACAAAACCTCTTTTTAACTTATATATACTGTCAAAAGCATGTCTATATATGTATAGTTATATACATAATGTTTAAAGGACTTAGGACTGCTAGCTCACTTTATTTCCATTTCCTTGTTTGGATGTGGACTTAGGGTATCGGCCAGTTGTCCGAAGGTCTTCTAAATATTAGGTATAGATTATGTATATATATCTAGACATAAAAGTTCTATTCAATCAGTCTAGTACCTTTAGGTAGCAAGGGTATGCTGCGACAACCTGAAATTTATCCCGTGACAGTAAACCCTTTTTCCGCTAATAAAATTCGTTTTATTAAATTGTTCCGTTAACAATTTGGATTAGGTTATTTAAATTGAGATTTTTATTATGACGCCATGAGTGTCCAAACGAATTAGAAACATGTGAAACATCCTTGATATCCCTTTGAAAAAGTTTTTAGTTTACGACCACATCGAGTTACGACCACTTAATCGGGTACGACCATAAGCCCCGTTTAACGTCGCTATCAGGTAGATTTCCTCCGGGCCACAAACTCAAACCCCTATATAAGCGAGAGTGAACCCCATTTACACTGTTTCCACTCTCTATACTCTCTCTCTCTACAGGTTGCTCTTGATCCAAAAACACCTCTTTCAAGCTCCATAATCGTAAGTAATCTATCCTAGCTTGTTAAACATGGAAATTCGTGTTTAAATCATCCAAAAGCCTCAAAGTTATGTGTTTATGGCCCAAGAACACTCTTGGACCACAAACACCCATAAATGGGGTTTTGAAGCCGCAAAACCCTTCCAAATCACTCCTAGTGCTTACCTATGACTTAAGGACTTGCATGTACGAGTTTAGAGCACCAAAATCTTGTCATTTGAGGAGTAAGCATGAGTTTACGACCCAAGAACATTCTTGAACCATAAACCCCTCTTCATAGGATGTGAACACCATTTAAGGTATTAAATTGCCCCTTAAACACCCCCTATGGCTTGGAATAATGTCTAGAACCATCGAAGTAGGACCCTTAAACACCAAGGAAACCATGACCTTAGGAGATTACGGCCGTAAACACCCCCCCCCCCCCAAGGATTGGTCCCTTGGCCATAAACTCCTCTAAGGAGGTCAACTGGTGCCCTAACTTCCTTCCATGGCTTGTATATTGGACTAGAATCATGTGTGCTTAACCTAGAACCATTAAATCATGATGTAAGGGGACAAGTAAGAGTTTACGTCCGTAAACTCTATGTTCGCAGCCGTAAACTCCCATAAATGGTCCATTTGAGGACTTAACCACTTCCTATGCCCTAGAATTGAAACTAGCCTAATTCCACAAGTGTTGTAAGACCTTTAACCATCCAAGAATACACCACCCATGAGTTTATGGCCGTAAACTCATGGGGATATGGTCATTGGGCCAAAATCTCCCCAAAGAGTTTACTCTTGAAGAGTAAGCTCCCTAACTAGGCCATACACTCCCTTATTGCAACCCAATAGCCTCCTAGCACTTGACCAATGTGTTTTTCCGCACAGTAGGATACTTATACGTGTTTAATTAGTGTAATAATCACTAATTATATGTAAACATATGTCTTCGTATGTTACTAGGTCATTAAGTGTGCTCAAGTCTTTACTAGACACCGAGCACTTAACCGACACCTCCATCCGATCCACTCACAACAGCTGAGTTCATACCCCTGAAATAACCTTTTAAATGATTTTAACTGCTTTTATATGGGGAATACAAGTTGAACTGTACAGTTATTACATAAATCACATGTGATAAATAACTGTATAGCAAAATCGATTTTTTCATGTTAAACGGTTTTATCCAGCTTAAGATTTTCAAATCATGTTTTCGAATCTGTTAAAGTATGAATATCCCTTTTTAGATCATTAAAGGTTATCCAAATTTTTTCAAAGTTTGTCTACTAAGGAGACATCCAGTCGTAATTTCTTATTAAAGGTTTTTCCAAAGGTTTTATTCACTTAAACTGTTTTATAAAAATCATTTTCAAAGCTATTTGCGAATGGTTTTACAAAGAATTTCCAAAGGTTTTCAAAGTTTGTTTTACAAAATGACATCAAGTCGTAAATTTCTCAAGTGTAAAGGTTTTCCAAAGGTTTTACCAAAGTTTTCTTCTATGCTTTTAATTCGTTAAATGCATTCCTATATTTGTATAGTTATTGTTGGGCTGAAGTTCTATTAGATGTTGCGTCTTTTGGGCTCGTTAGATTAGCCTTTTATTCTCCGGTTTGGGCCTGTCCAACCGAGAGCCTTTTATGTATAGTATTTAAGTTAATGCTTGCATGCATATTAGGTTAAGATTCTAGAGATTATCGAAATAGCGATTAATCAAGAGTACAATATTTTCCAGTAATCGTTCTTGTAATCTTCCAATCCTTTACAGTTGATGTTCTTAATCGAGCTCTTCTAAGGATTTTATTTAATCATTCGACACGATTGATTCAAGCTGTTTTGTTCTTAATATTGCGTTTTGCTTTGTTTTAATATTGTGTTCTTGCTGTTTCATATTCATATACTTGTTCAAGATCTAATCGATCTTCTTAGATTAAATGTTGTTTTAATCCCATCAATTGGTATCAGAACAGGAGGCTGTGTAATCGATACACATCTTTTCTGTGAAAAAGATTTCCATTAGGGTTTTCCGCAATCATTGATATTTATTGAGCCGTCATCTTAATTGACGTATCTTAGTATTTATTATTTTGCCCTAATCTGCTTTATTACAAGTCTGATCTTTGAACATGTTTTACGATCATTATGGACGCAACGCAATCAAACCCTATTAATATTTCCAACAGCATCGGTTCGACGACAAAGATTCCAATCTTGTACACCCATGACTATGAAGTATGGGCGCATCATTTCGAGGATTATGTGATTGGATCGGAGGACAAAGGTTATCTCATATGGGAAGCCATCATCAGTGGACCGTTTTCTCATTCTACGACGTCCAGAATCATTACGACGCAAAAAGAGTACAATGATCTGCTCAAGGACGTGACGAATATCGCACAAGATGAAAAAGACAAACTCCAGTGCAATATTAAGGCACTTAGGTTGATCAGATTCGGCCTTCAGTCCGACACATTCAGGCTGGTCAGCTCATGCTCTACGGCGAAGGAAGTGTGGGATAGACTTCGCGAACTGTATTCCACAGACGAAGATCTTGAACATTCTATCCAAACCTTGCTTCTATCTGAGTTTGGAGAATTCAGGCAAGGGGCCGAAGAAACAGTGACCCAGACGTTTGATCGCTTCAATCATCTTCTCAGCAAGATGATCAAACACGACATTGAAAGGAAGCTCATCGAACAAATGGTTACTTTCTTGAACGGACTGCGATCTGAATGGAGAGCAGTTGTTTCCACAGTCAAAGCCCATGAACAGTTTAAATCATATTCTCTGGCGAAACTGGTGGGTATTCTAAAGTCCCAAGAGAAGATGGTGGTTCAAGAGAAGAATGTTGTCTCCAGTCTTGGTTCGTTGGCCCTCCTATCTAAAAGTAAAGCTGTGGTGGAGGATGTAGAGCTCAACTTGGAAGAATATGACCTCTCAACTGAGGATTATGCCATGATGGTATCCAATCCTAAGAGGTTCATAAAGAAGAGATTCCCCATCAACAAAAACCGAAACTGGCAGGGGAGTTACGGCTCTGAAAAGGCGAACAATGAACCGAAGGCTGAGGAGCCCAAGAAGGAAGCGAAGGCAGATGGCGATTCCGGAGTAAGCTGCTTCTACTGTGGTGGCAAGAACCACTACGCTAAGGACTGTGTTCTTAAGAAGATGGCTGAAAAGGACAATGGAAATGATGAGGAAGCTGTGCTGCAGAAGAGATTGGATGAGTTGAGAAAGAAGAAGTCTACCACTAACCCTTCTATTAATGCTCTTATTGTGCAGGGTTCGGTCAATGACGATGAGTTCGGTAGCACTGAAGTTTGGTCTACTGACTCAGAAGACGAAGAAGTGAGGAAGCCTACTCATGGAAAGGCATATGTGGCTAAGAAGGAAAGCAGTGGTGGAAAATGCTTCATGGTGACTGAAGTGTCTCAAATGAGGGGATACAACACCGATGGAGGAAGCAATGGACCGAAGGTGCAGGAGGATATGTGCTTTATGGCCAAACCACTCAGCCAGCAGTTCAATGAACTCGATGAACTGATAAAGAAGGTACAATCTGCTTTTATTTCATCTAAAGTACCATCATCCTCATATGAGAAAGAACTAAAAAACGTTAACACAAGAATTTCTCATTTAGATAGTAGCTTAACTCAAACTCGAGTCACCAATTCTAACCTGACTGATCAATTAAGCAGGGTGGCGTCGAAGAGTGAGGAGCGGCGTATGTGGATTGAGTTAAAAGAGTCGGAATTAGTTAAAGTTACAGACGGAAAGATTTATTTACAGAGAGACAATTTGAAATTGTTAAAACAACGAAATGTTTTTTGTTTAATAGCTAAACGTTTATATTCCAATATTACTCAACTTCACTTGGACTGTGAGATAGGCCAAAAGATTCATCGTATGATTTTGCCCTTCCTAGAATTTAAGGAGGATGAAATCGATGCCGAAGCTTACAATTGTGAGAGTGTGATATCGTCTGATGATGTCAACCCAACTTATAAAATTGGACTGGACAAAATTGAGTCCTTCATTAAGTCCAAAGACCACAAGGACATGCTCAAAAATCTTTTGGATGAAAATGACAGACTTAAACTGAGAACCGAAACCATACAAAAGTTTGACTCTCTAAACGCCAAAGTGAGCTCAGAAAATAAAATCGATGTTGAAAATGCATCCGAGCTTAACGAGGACGATAACATGAGTGAAATTTCTGTAGAGGATACGGTTGACTGCTCATAATTTGTTAAAAGCGAAACTGAAAACCACAAAAATCTTATTTCTGAAAATTCTGTGGAATTCGCTAGATTGTCCCAACAAAAGTCCCCGAAATTAGTAGAAAAGGCTGTTGTGTATCAAAAGGTCAGGACCACTCCAAATCAAGTATACAAGGTGACTGGAGTAACCGAACATCAAACAGCTAAACTCACAGCTATTGTTAATGAAGACAATGCTGATGGCTGTGATGAGTATTTCTGGGAAGCTTCTATTGATAATGGAAACGAAACCGTCGGCCTATCTGAAAGAACCTCTTGGATGAAGAAAGGGAGGTACATACCTGAACCCTTGAACAAGCCTGATAATTTCAGTGAACCAAGTACAAGTGGTACAAAAGAAATTCCTCAAGAGGATGATCGTTTAGCAAAAGAAGACATTCCTTCAACACCTACAGCTCGAAGCGAAACTTCATCAGATACTCCTTCCACTTCCTCAGGGCAAACTGAATCTTCTTCAGATATTCCATCTGTTCCCTCTGCTCAAAGAAAAACTTCTGAAGTTCAAAAGGAATCAGTCAAAGTGACAGCAAAAACAAGAGCGAACGTTCATCATCAACCTAAGCAGATGAGGGATAAGAAGATAGAGAGGAACCAAAGATACAGGAAAAACCTTTCTGAAAGGAAACAATTTTGGCACTCCCAGAACGCATACTATACACACAAGGACAAGAATCTAAAGTATGAAAGCAATCCTGTACGAAAGCCTGAAAGTTCCTCCAACCGAAAGTCAAGGCTCGGTTCGCAAGAAGATACCAACCGAAAGTCAAGGTTCGGTTCACAAGAAAACACCAACCGAAAGCCAAGGTTCGATTCTGAAAAGGATTTCAACCGAAACCAAAGGTTCGGTTCCAAGAACAACTCCACCCGAACGCAGAGGTTCGGCTCTGAAGTCAAAAGAGAACAAGACTCAAAGGTTAACCCCACCAACGATCAAAAGCAAAAAGGTCACATAGAGTCATCAGCAAGGAAGACATCTCCGTCCAAATCCAAATCCTCTCTTCCTAATTCTTCTCGTTCTTCTACTTCCAACCATTCATCTCCATCTTGCTCTAACGCTAACTCCGTTGGTTCTCAAAAACCACATCCATCTGCTGAACAGAAGGGAAGGCAGAAGGTCGATGAATCCAAACCTGAGTTCAAAGCGAACAAACCCAATCTTAACAAAATAAAAGTCTACACCATTAAAAAGAAAGATGAAACAACTCTAATTAAAAGAACATATCTAGTTGACATCTCTCTTACTATTCCCGTTCCCATGAAAATCTCACATGGACCCAAGAAACTTTGGGTTCCTAAATCTGCTTAATTTTTGCAGGTTTTAAGTGACGAGCAGTTTGACGAAGAATGGTACATCGACAGTGGCTGCTCGCGTCACATGACAGGGAGGAAAGAGGAGCTCAGGGAATACAGATCTCTTGCAAATGGTGGCAACGTTAAGTTTGGAAATAACTCTTTCGGCACCATAAAGGGATATGGGATGATAACGAATGGTGATTTTACCATAAGGAAGGTGGCCTATGTGGAAGGACTTCAACACAACCTCATCAGTGTATCTCAGCTTGTTGGAGATACAGGTCTCAAAGTTTCATTCGATGATGAAGGTTCAGAAATCATAGAGAAAAAGACAAAGAAAGTAATTCTGAAGTCAGAGCGAAAGGGTGAAATGTTTCCTCTGAACATGAAACCCATCAAAGGAAACCCAGCCATATGTCTGCTATCAAAAGCTCAATCCGACGAAAGCTGGTTGTGGCACAGAAGACTCTCTCATCTCAATTTCAAAGATATCAACCGACTTGTCACTGGAGGTCACGTTAGGGGTCTTCCATTGCTCAAGTTTGACAGAGAGCATTTATGTGCTGCATGCGAAATGGGAAAGCAGAGTCGTCAAAGTCATCCATCCGTAAATAACACAAAAGTTGTTGAACCACTCGAATTGCTTCATATCGATTTGTGTGGTCCTTCATCTATTGAAAGCATCGGTGGTAGCAAGTACATTCTTGTTATCGTTGATGACTTCTCTCGATTTACATGGGTGTTCTTTCTAAAGCTCAAATCTGAAGCGACTCAAAAGCTGAAAGTGTTTATCAAGCAAATTGAAGTCCAGCTCAAGAAGGTCGTTCGCAACATCAGGAGCGACAATGGTCTCGAATTCAAAAACAGGGAGTTTGAAGAGTTTCTTGCAGAAAAGGGAAATAGCCATAATTTCTCAGCTCCCTACACACCACAGCAGAACGGGATAATCGAAAGACGAAACCGATCTCTGTGTGAAGCTGCCCGAACTATGTTAAGTTTCGCTTCCTTACCTCTTCATTTTTGGGCTGATGCTATTTCTGCTGCTTGTTATACACAAAACAGGTCCTATCTCAACAAGCGATTCACGTTCACACCATATGAGATATTAAACAACAGGAAGCCCAATGTGAAATTTTTCCACGTTTTTGGCTCAAGGTGTTTCATCTTTAACTCTAAAGAACACCGCAACAAGTTTGATGTCAAAGCCGACGAGGGAATTTTTCTGGGGTACTCACTCACATCCAAGGCGTACAGGGTCCTAAACAAACGATCAAGAAGGATTGAAGAAACATACTATGTGACCTTCGACGATAACTACGTCAAGAAGCTACAGGCAATAGATGACACTGCCGGGGAAATATTTCCTCAAACTGGCCAAGTCACAGTCTCAATCGCCAATTTGTACGAGAAATTTCTGGAACTCTTTGATGAACCGGAAAAAGCTTCTCTCTCCGAAGCAGGTGCAGCTGACAACAAAATAGATCATATGAAGCAGATTGTGGAAGATGCTGCAAGAAGAATGCATGAAGGAGAATCGCCCACTGATGACTCTCCAACCAACAATGCTTCAGTCGAGGGGGAGCCAAGTTCTCATGTCGAGGGGGAGCAAAGCTCTACCACTTCACCTGAAGGTCCTTCACCAACCGAAGGTACCTCTCCAACCGAAGGTGCCCCTCCAAACGAAGGTGCTTCAATGCCTGAAAGTCCAGCACCACAAGAAACCCCTGAACCTCATGTTTCTCAAGACTCATCAATTGAGGGGGAGCATGATGATATGATGCTTGATTTCGATAGTCAATCTGAGCCAGAAGAGATGATCAATGCTAAACTAGATCCAACCTTCGATCCGAAATACCCTCCTCTTACAAAATGGACCAGAGATCATCCTATCTCTCAAGTAGTTGGTGATGTATCTGAAAAGGTTCTGACCAGATCTCAACTGAAGGCAAAACAGACATCTTTATTCTCAAAGGTAGAGTTTTGTATGTTTAACTCATTCGTATCAAAAGTTGAACCGAAGACAGTGAACACTGCCCTCGATCACTCTGATTGGGTTCAAGCGATGCAAGACGAACTTAACGAGTTTGAAAGGAACAAAGTCTGGTGCCTCATTCCAACTCCTCCGGATGCTTCAGTTGTTGGTCTCAAATGGGTTTTTAGAAACAAAATGGACAAGGAAGGTAATGTCATAAGGAACAAGGCTCGTCTGGTTGTCAAGGGATACTGTCAGGAGGAAGGGATAGATTACGAAGAGACGTTCGCTCCAGTAGCTAGGCTAGAATCGGTTAGAATATTTCTGGCCTATGCTGCTCACAAAAACTTTGAGGTCTTCCAAATGGACGTCAAGTGTGCATTTCTCAATGGAGAACTTGAAGAAACTGTGTATGTGGAGCAACCTCCTGGGTTCGTGAACGAAAAGTATCCAAACCATTGCTATATTCTGGATAAAGCTGTGTACGGCCTCAAACAAGCTCCGAGAGCCTGGTATGAAACGCTTACAAAATTTTTAAAGATGTCCAAATTCAAACAAGGTTCGGTTGACCCAACCTTCTTTCGCAAAAAGGAAGGTAACCACCTTATGATAGTTCAAATTTATGTCGATGACATCATCTTTGGCTCTACGAATCCCAGCTTAACAGTTGAATTCAGAAAGTTGATGGAGACTAAGATTGAAATGAGCTCAATGGGTCCTATTAATTTTTTCCTTGGTTTAAATATAAGACAGGGACCCGAAGGCATCTTTATCAATCAGGAAGCTTACACGAAGACTCTCCTAGCAAAGTTTGGCATGATGGGAGACTCAAAAGTCAAAGTCCCAATGGCATTCGGCACCAAACTTACCCCTTCACTAGATAAACCGGCTGTCGACATCACGCTCTATCGTCAAATGATAGGCTCACTGATGTATCTAACTGCTAGCAGGCATGATATCATGTTTTCTGTGTGTTATTGTGCTCGATTTCAGGCTAACCCACGCGAACCTCACATGCTGGCAGTGAAGAACATCCTACGCTATCTCAAGCGAACCGCCTCCTTAGGTCTATGGTATCCATCCAATTCAGGCTTCTTCGTTCAAGCCTATTCTGATGCTGACCTTGGAGGATGTGGACTCGACCGCAAAAGCACAACTGGTGGCTGTCAATTTCTTGATGGGAAATTGGTCAGCTGGCAATCCAAGAAACAAACATGTGTGTCGCTGTCTACTGCAGAAGCGGAATACATTGCCGCTGCATCCTGCACATCACAAGTGATTTGGATCCAGAGTCAACTTCGAGACTATGGACTCAATATGAAGAAGATCCCTCTATATTGTGACTCTGAAAGTGCAATTAGGATCTGTCATAACCCGGTGCAACACTCTAAAACCAAACACATAGCACTGAGGTATCACTTCATCAAAGATCATGTGGAAGATGGAAATGTCGAAGTTCACTTCGTAAGAACCACTAATCAACTGGCTGACGTCTTTACCAAAGCTCTTCCAGAAGCATCGTTCAATAAAATATTGCAAGGGCTGGGAATGATGGAATCAGAGTCAGTACCTCACACTACCTCTGAATCTCAAACGTAAGAAGCGAAACCAACCGAACGTTCGGGTTCGGTTCAACCATTTCACTCGCTCATTACTTCAAAGGTAGTTTTTCTGTGTTGTATATTTCTTGTGCAAAATTTGTTTTTCTTTATGTAAAAAGTTTTTTTTTTATTGCATATCTAAACTCCTTGGTTTCTCAAAATTTTCAAGAACCGAAACCTCCAGAAGGTTCGGGTTCGGTTTTTCAAAATTTTCAACAACCGAAACCTCCAGAAGGTTCGGGTTCGGTTTTTCAAAATTTTCAAGAACCGAAACCAACCGAAGGTTCGGGTTCGGTTTTTCAAAATTTTCAAGAACCGAAACCAACCGAAGGTTCGGGTTAGGTTTTTCAAAATTTTCAAGAACTGAAACCAACCGAAGGTTCGGGTTCGGTTTTTCAAAATTTTCCTGAACCGAAACCAACCGAACGTTCGGGTTCGGTTTTTCAACTTCTTCCAACCGAAACCAACCGAACGCTCGGGTTCGGTTTTTCAATCTTTTTCCAAGTTTTTTTTTAATTGTTTTTTTTACTCTTTTATATTTTTTTTAGGTCTTATTTTTAATTTTTTTATTATTATTTATTTTTATTAATTTTTTATATATAAATTTCAAAAACTCCAAAAATATTTTCTTTCATTTTTCTTTTTGTGCTCGTTTGTTCATGAGGATATATTTGATAAATTACTTAAGTGTCCCTAGAAGCATGCTGCTGTATGTGTCCCAAGCCTCATAAGATTTTGAATAATAGCCTTCATGACCTGGTATACACAAACCTTGTCTTCCCAATAAGGCTAACTCATTTATTCTAATCGTGAGCTACCTCACTCTTTTCTCACATGAGTTCAGAGTCTCCTGCTTGGTCCTTTTGTTCGCAGCAAAGGTACTATGTCTTCTTTCACCATCCCCATTACACTTCTCCATAACATTCGTTTCATCACTGTAACCCTTGAGACTCTCAGAAACTACCACTGAGGTTTATGGTTACACAACATCTGTGTTTATGATCTTAGCTTCGTGCCACTACGAGCTGAGTGAAACCCAAAATTCAACACCAACGAATTGACGGTGACCAATTAACTTGATCAAGTTTTCACCAATGAATTGACGAATGTACCTTCATGAAATCTCAATTTCTTTTCTTTTTGCGTGGTTCCAATGAAATTGTTACACACCATGACATTTCTTCCCAAGGGATCCAGTTTTAAATTTTTATCTGAGATTTCATATTAATCCAAGCCACTACAAAATCAACTCAAACCTACTTGTTCAACAGACTACACTGGTCTCACAAGTACTTGTTCACATTCGTTCTTATATCAAGAATTGAACTGTTGAGTCAAAGCGAAACCACCCTTAATTTGCCTTATTAAAAGAAGCCTTTCAACATTTATTAATGAATGTTTGATCGTAATTCAACGGGATTCCACACTACCACTTTGAGGTCTTTCTTGACCTTGAAGGAAGAGATTCGTGCCCGGGATCATCAGTTTCGTGTCATTATTGACATCACAGATTATCCTAAAAAGAGTTGCTTTACTTCTTTATTTATTTTCTACACTCTTTGCACGAAAATCCAAGATTTTCAAAAATTCCGTTACTAATTAATTTACAGGCTGGATATTTACTGGATGGTTACATATGAAGTTGTGGTCAAAAATTAGCCACGTGGATCATTAATTGGAAACAGCCGTTTAAAAGGGGATAAGACAAAAAGTTGCTGACTCGGCGGGAGTTAAAAGGATAGAAATTCAAACGACGGTAAAAAGGAGGGCGCGTGAATTTGAAACGGCCGCGCTTTTTCTGACACTTGAGGACGCGTGTGCAATGTCGAAGCGTCATATCTCTGACGTTACAGGCGCGTGTGGAAATGGAAACGCTTTCTTTCTCTGAACCGGCGCTTATTGGGCGGCGTGATCCTAGGAATCTGACACTCTCTCTCCTACGTGATCATCGCACGTCCCAACTGTCACCAATCAGTCACTCCAAAAAACCCGTTTCGTATTTCCATAAGAGATTTGAAACGATTTTTCTCTCTCCTATCACCTACTATAAAAACCCATCAACACCACCTTTTACCTCTTTACTGCCCCATAATTTCTAAAGCAAAAATACTTCCAAACTCTCTCCCGGTTATCTTCTTCTCCAAACCTGCAACAATGGCTGAATCCTCTTCCGTCCATGCTACTTCTCAGATTCTTCCAATCCATCCTCAGCAATGCCTCGTGATTGATCTCAACCCACTGGCCTATGATCCCTACATGTCGCCGGTTATCGAATGCCTCAAGTACTCCCCGCTTGCTCCGACATTGTCCAGAATTGAAACGGTGCCACTGGTGGCTCTATCTCAGGTCTATGCGACGGCCTACTACGACAAGGGCGTCGACCGGGTATTCTTTGAAGTGGGAGATCACAAGACTTCCATTTCTCGCCCCCGTTTCTGCACGTTGTTAGGGTTTGCCACTGACTCATCGAGAGTTCACCCGGAGACGATTCCGGTTGGTATGCTCTACACCATGTTCTACAACATGGGCTACACGAAAGTTCTCACCTCCGTCGCCAGGTTCAAGAAGTCATGCCTACCGCCCCAGTGGAATGGGTTATTTACAGTTCTCTTCAAGGGAGTGTCAGAGAGGAGCTCAGGATCTGACGGTGCAAGTCGTCTTTTTCTTTCTATCATGTACGGAGTGTACAATGGGATAAACCTGGATTATGGGTTTGTCCTCTGGCAACAGCTGCTTCAGAGCCTCTCTTCTACTTCTCGACACTCCGAGGTGTCGCTGGCCCGGTTCTGGATCTTGATCACAAGATGGGCTATGGACAGGTTTGATGTCCCAACTGCTGATGGTGCATCGATGTCTTCTATTGGTACATTCCATACCAAGAAGATCATCGTCTCGGATGCATCAAAATTCTCCTTCATTGGCTCCATCCCGGAGACTATCTATGGATGTGTGCCTTCAGACAGCAGTATGATCAAGGCGATCAAGGAGTTAGGGCCATCTGGTCTGAGGGAACTGACACCGGACATGCTGCGATCAATTCATGATGCCGACAAACCGGTGGCCAGGGGTAAGAAGGCAGACAAGGGGAAGAAACCAACCAAAGCCCCAAAACCTTCTCCCAAGAAGCGCAAACAACCGAAGGCTGCTTCATCCCCACAACCGAAAAGGAGGAAGACCCAACAAAAGCGAAAGCTCGTCATTTCCTCCTCCTCAAGTGAATCCGAAGGTGGGAGTTCGGACTCTGAGGGATCCCAAGGAGACGAATCTCCTCAGCGAGGTATCACACCCCCTCGCTCACCAACCCCGGAGATGGAACTTCACCAATCCCCAGTTCCTTCTCCTCCACCCACAATCCCTATTTCCATTCCCACCATAAACCCCACTATTCCCCCAACCTCTATCCCTATACCCCCACCTATATTCACCACATCAACCGAAACACCACCTGTAACCGAAACCCCTCCCGTAACCAAACCTCCACAAACCGAAACCCATACACCACCACCACCCGAAACTAACCCCCCACCCACTCAACCTGAACCAACCAAACCCACAACACCCCCAGCTTCACCACCACCTCAATCTCCAGAAGACGCCTCCGATCGCGATGATCAATACCTTGGCGGTGATCACATGAACTTTGATTCGGTCTACTATAGTCCGTTTCAAGTTCAGAGTGATGAGGAGGATGATGCTCCAGTGACAAAGAAGCATCTCCGCGAGCTTAACGAGAAGGTTGATCAACTTGTCGCCTCCTCTTCCAACCAGCAGTCATCCTTATCTGAAGCTGCCCTTCAGAAGATAGTTGATGCCTTCTCCAGGGCTCAACATGATTCAATGGCCTCAGTCACTGCTGCGATAGACGCCTCCACCCGAGCCTGTGTGGCTGCGACCGAAAAAGTCGATAAACTATTCTCCGACGCTTCTGACCTGCTGAAGTCTCTGCAGGAAAGCGCCAATGCCACAAAGACAACTCTGGAACCGATTGTTCAGCAATTGGCCAAGTTAGTCTCGACGGAGTTGACTTCGTTCGCTACCCTCCGACAAACTCTCAGCGACGACAACTTGGCACTCCGTGCCTCCATCGATGCCCGTCTGGCAAAACTTCAAGAGGATCTTGCGGCAGAGAACTCTCTGATGGACGTTCTGGCGAGTAAAAGAACTGCCCTAAAGGTCAAGAGCACGTAACTTTCCAACTCCGAACAACAATTGGAAGCTCTTCGATCCGAGAGGGAAGTAATAAAGACGTGTGTTTCGGATGTCCACGCCGCTCTATCCAACATCCTGGAAGCACACGACCCCATCCTTAATCATTCGGTGAGGCGCACCCTCGCTGAAAAGCTCTCCCCGGCCATGGACCTCTTAAGCAAAATTGAAGGTCTGCCGAGTTTCGTGTCCATTCCGAAACAAGGGGGAGATGAGAAGAAAGGATCGAAACCACCTCCTTCCTCCAAAGCTACTCACACAACCGAACCACCCCCCAACTGGTCATGCCTCAGGTTCGGGTGTGAAGAACAAAGGCAAAAACATAGCAGAGGGAGGAGATGAAGATCTCTCTCTGGCGGATCTGCCCAATCTGAACCCTCATGATTGGATAGTCTTGTACAATATCTTGCTGACAAACGAAGCCGAATATGGTCCCATCTTAGACCATGTCAAAAGGATGCTGGCATGATATATCATGGAGGTGGCCCTAATGGATCAGGAGGTTGCCACAGTTTTTAAGAAGAAACCGAAAGTCAAGCCTGTGGGATCGGCCAGTGATCTGAATCAAATGCAAATGGGCAAGATAGATTCGAGGCGAAACTCTGTGATGTTCACCAGAGCCGAAGGACAGAAATGTCTGTTTGCGTTAGCTGACAAGCACCTCTACACCACAACTTACTTGGAGCACGTCCTATCAATCGTCAAGCGGTGTAAGGACAATTCGGCTGATGACATCAAGTACTTCAATGATATGATCAATTGGTACATCCGGTTTAGACAGACCATCCTTTCCATAACCAAGTGTCTGTTTAGTACCGTGAAGAAGAAGGTACCAGCTTCAGCCGCCGGCCCAAGTAGGAGTGAAGGTCTCGCTCCAAATTGACGCAAAGGGGGAGATTGTTGGGCTGAAGTTCTATTAGATGTTGCGTCTTTTGGGCTCGTTAGATTAGCCTTTTATTCTCCGGTTTGGGCCTGTCCAACCGAGAGCCTTTTATGTATAGTATTTAAGTTAATGCTTGCATGCATATTAGGTTAAGATTCTAGAGATTATCGAAATAGCGATTAATCAAGAGTACAATATTTTCCAGTAATCATTCTTGTAATCTTCCAATCCTTTATAGTTGATGTTCTTAATCGAGCTCTTCTAAGGATTTTATTTAATCATTCGACACGATTGATTCAAGCTGTTCTGTTCTTAATATTGCGTTTTGCTTTGTTTTAATATTGTGTTCTTGCTGTTTCATATTCATATACTTGTTCAAGATCTAATCGATCTTCTTCGATTAAAAGTTGTTTTAATCCCATCAGTTATATAAATAATGTTTAAAGGACTTAGGAAGGCTAATTCGCCCTATTTCCTTTTCCTCGTTGGGATGTGGTCTGGTGGGTATCAAGTATCCATCCGAAGGTCGTTTAAATATTAATTATATATCATGTATACATGTATGGACATAAAATCTCTCTCAGCCAGTTCATCCCCTTGAGTAGTAAAGGCATCCTTTCATTATTCATGTTTCTAGAACCCTTGTAACTATTATAGGAATAGTTAGGAGACTCTCTCTCTCTCTCTATCTATCTCTCTCTCTCTCTCACACACACACACACACTCTCTCTCTCTCTCTCTCATTAGTATGAAGAATTACTCAGGTCGTCAGGAAATCAATAGTCAATCAGTAGGGTTTCTGAGTATCTCTGGAGTTACCTTATCATTCATATCTTTAAGGAAATAGGTATAATCAAGGCATATATATATATATATATATATATATATATATATATATATATATATATACCTTCCTAGTTACACACTAGCTATAATCATTAAATAAACCTTGTTAGGATTAAGGACACTCTATTTGACTTTGCGAGGCGAATTGATTCATTCAATACCACCTAGATTATGTATCTCACTCTATTAGACTTTGCGAGGCGTATTGATTTATTCAATACCAGCTGGGGTCTGTATCTCACTCTCTTAGACTTTGCGAGGCATATTGGTTCATTCAATACCACCTGGAGTCTATGTTATATTTACTTTTAGCTAGCAGTGTCACTGCTTAAGTAAAATATTATTTTACCCTAGTATTTTTACTTGTGATTTTCTCACAATTCATTTGAAGTCAAAACTGTATTTTGATAATGATAGTATTTTGGGGAAATCACTCATTAAAACATAAATCAGTCGATTCTTGGTAGAAGACTACTTTTATTTAGAAAATATAGGGTTTTCTGGAAAGAACGCTAATACACCATAGATTCTAGATTACTATCTTTCATAAAGTTATTTTGAATAAAAATGTGTATTTATAAAAATGACACTAAATACTTATGAACTCACCAGCATTATAAAAATGCTGATACTCGCTTTCAAAATAACTTGTATTCTCAGGTCATCGATAGACAGGTACATCCTGGGAGCTTTTGCGGAGACAGCCCAGTACCGAGCTGCATCTATATTATTCCTTGTATTACTTTGATTTTGCTATGAAGTGTAACCTATGTAAAATTATTACTATTAATGCAATGGTTGTTGTACTTTGATTACTATATTGCATATATTGTGATACTTGACATGACGTCATCCACCCCAGAACGTTTCCACCGTTTCAGTTTTGGGGTGTGACAGATTGGTATCAAAGCATTGTTTATAGTGAGCTCAGTATATCAATTCATGAAAGATATACAGCCTATAAATACATAGGGATAAAACACTCTGACCAAGAATTATACTTTAAAATATAACCATATTTTACCAAAGTATAAGAACATCCAGAATCTAAACACTCGAACAAAAGTATCACAATAAGAACACAATAAAAGTCTTTGGATGCTGACCATTACCGTCAAACCTGGGCAGTTATGTAATCGTAAGCTGGAATAAATGTAACCTGGTCAACTACATTTATTCGAGATGCGACCAACGTGTGCTTGGGGGTGATGGTGGTGTTGCAACGCATCTGAAACTTACCAAAAAAGATAGTATTTTTACCCTAGTATTTTTACTTGTGATTTTCTCACAATTCATTTTAAGTCAAAACTGTATTTTGATAATGATAGTATTTTGGGGAAATCACTCATTAAAACATAAATCAGTCGATTCTTGGTAGAAGACTACTTTTATTTAGAAAATATAGGGTTTTCTGGAAAGAACGCTAATACACCATAGATTCTAGATTACTATCTTTCATAAAGTTATTTTGAATAAAAATGTGTATTTATAAAAATGACACTAAATACTTATGAACTCACGAGCATTATAAAAATGCTGATACTCGCTTTCAAAATAACTTGTATTCTCAGGTCATCGATAGACAGGTACATCCTGGGAGCTTTTGCGGAGACAGCCCAGTACCGAGCTGCATCTATATTATTCCTTGTATTACTTTGATTTTGCTATGAAGTGTAACCTATGTAAAATTGTTACTATTAATGCAATGGTTGTTGTACTTTGATTACTATATTGCATATATTGTGATACTTGACATGACGTCATCCACCCCAGAACGTTTCCGCCGTTTCAGTTTTGGGGTGTGACAGATTGGTATCAAAGCATTGTTTATAGTGAGCTCAGTATATCAATTCATGAAAGATATACAGCCTATAAATACATAGGGATAAAACACTCTGACCAAGAATTATACTTTAAAATATAACCATATTTTACCAAAGTATAAGAACATCCAGAATCTAAACACTCGAACAAAAGTATCACAATAAGAACACAATAAAAGTCTTTGGATGCTGACCATTACCGTCAAACCTGGGCAGTTATGTAATCGTAAGCTGGAATAAATGTAACCTGGTCAACTACATTTATTCGAGATGCGACCAACGTGTGCTTGGGGGTGATGGTGGTGTTGCAACGCATCTGAAACTTACCAAAAAAGAATTCTAGAGCTAAAAAGAAAGTTTAAAATACTATGGTAGTATTTTGGAATACTAACACACTCACATTAATCCCAGAATCAAATTCAGAAGTTAAGAATCAAGCAAGTAATTAAAAATACCATAGGGGTATTTTAGGATCCATAGATAACCTTGTGTGAAAAACTAAAAAGATCCTTATTGATATACCTATGATTACAGAGGGTATATTTCGAAGGTTATATATAATAAGGATCCCATAGACTAAGAATGTGTGGTTTCGCTCTACTTACTTTTCCTCGTTGGGATGTGGACATAGAGTAGTATCACATATTCGAAGGTCTATCGGATCTAAATTATATATGATTTGTGTATGCTAGGTAATTGCAGCAAGACTCAATATGGATCACCCAGTGAAATGTTAATAATCTCTTAGCATTCTTTAGACATTTCCATTCTCGCACGAACCCTGTAGAAAACCTTATCCACTTCAGTGTTCGACAGAAAAGTTGATTCAGACCCACAGGAAGTTCATTGAGAAGACTTCCAGTTCGGAAAGAAATGAACTAGGACGAGACTATTGAAACCACCAAGTGCCTATACCTTTTAGGGACATCAGTGGTAAATTCTCCTGAACTACCGAGGTTTACAGTCATCCATTATGAAGCGATGACACTCAGAGTCAGGATCAGATGTAAGGCGGAGTAGAGATTCAGTATGTCTACAAGAGAAGAGAACCCTAGGTATCTATCCGAAGAAAACCAACGCCGATCCCAATCAAGGATAAGAGGTAGACAGAGGGAGCCAATACATGGAATGCGAGAAGTTTCTTTTCCTCGTTATTGTCGCACTAATATACCGATACTCTTACTCCTGCCTTGAATACCCGGACTACATCATAGGGATGTAGGTCAACACTCAGATAACCTATATCCAAGGCGCGGGAAAATTTATGCCTATTATAGTAAGGATAGATACGTCTAGAGTTAAACATCGTCTCTTATCAGCTAGTGTACCTTTCCATGTAGGAAAACCATGCCTCCAAAGAAACGTAACCAATCCGCTGGCAAGAAACCGACCGTCCTATTCGATGAAGCTACGTTCCAAGCTGTAGTCTCGGCAGCCGTAGCAGCTGTCATGGCTCAACTGAATACTAACAACGACAATGTTAGCAAGAGCCCTATTGAGATTCCCGATCCTAGCAATGGATGACAGCAACCAACTTCTGCGTACCTAGCCACCCAAGAACCCCAACCAAAGCCACTGAAGAGAAAGTTCAAGAACGAGGAGGGAAGTACCTCGGCTCAAGGACCTTCCAAGCCTTCCATCCCGACACCGAGAAGACCATACCTAGGAAGCCTCCCCCGTTGCAGCAAATGTAGCTACCATCATCATGGTACCTGTCGAGAACTCCTTTGTGTTAGGTGCAACATGAAGGGGGCATACCGCTCGCATCTGCAGAACCCCGGTTGAGCTCATTACATCGACCACCAACGTTCGAACCAATCCAATATGCCACCTATGCGGGGAGATTGGGCACTTCAAGAAGGACTGCCCAACTGAAAGAAATGACAAGGGCACAGGAGGAGCCTAACCCTAATACCTAGGAGAAGCATCAATGAACCCGGTAAAATTTTGGTACGTCTCTATATCCCAGATAACTAACAGACAACATTAACCGAAAACATTAAAAGGCTAATTCTAAATGTAATTACTCTCCTGTTAAGGCGAAAGTCACAGCACTGTTGTAAGAATTCAAAATTTCATCAGGTAAAGCTATAATGGCTCGGTATATACGTTAAACCCAAGTAGAATTAAGATGGATAGACCTCGAGTGAGTGATGCTACCTCATTTCCTGTTTCTCGTTTGGTTGTTGATTTAGGGCGGAGTTGCTCAATTAACAGTCCTTCCCACCTTAATTATACATGACTAGTGTATGCTAAGCGATTATAGAAAGATCTTGTGAGAATCCATTCATGAAAACTAAATTATTCTGAAACCTCAGGACCCTCTATAGTTCTGCGTCGACTCTATCAATCTAAGTATCCGCGACAGTGATACACGGGATGAAACTCGAGATGCCAAGAACTTGTGTGCCCGTTCAGCACATGGCCCTATCAACCCTCTTCTATGTCATGTTGATGTATGCCAACTTCGACGCCTCTATCAATCATGATTCTACTTAATGCAACCATGTGTAAATTCCTAGTGCTGTGTAAAAAGAACTTTCACCGTAGCCATTTCGGCAAATAAAGGTCCTTCCGAACCTAATAATAAAACCTAATGCGATCCGTTATTCATCTCTCTTATCTAAAACCTTCCGAAATACCCCTGAGTAGGGTATCGCGTGCTGTTAACTAACCCTTTCTTAGATAGATAGAACCTGAAGCAAAAGACACTGCAGGCATTCCAGAAGACGATAGCCACCCGAAACCTACTCCGTAGATCCCCCAGAAGGAGCTTTAGCTCACCATCAGGTTCGTGAATCAAGAGGAAAGAACTCATGGGATTGACTACTATTAACTAAGTATATGCATAAGAGTGGTATACAATTTAGATCAAAAAGATTTAAGATGTGTGATTCCTCCCTACTCCCTGTTCCTCGCTGGGTTGTGGGTCTGGGTTGGAGTCGCACAACTGAACATCCTGTCGATCTCAATTATATACGGCTTGCATACACCAAGTATTAGCGGTTAAACCAAGTATGAGCTCTACCACGAACCTCATCGTAAAACCCTTCATCCTATCCCATAGAATAGGAACTAGAGTCAAGAGAACCACTGCGAGTTAAGCTACTAAAATGACCACAAATCTGAAATTCGTTGTCATCTCGGTTAAGCCAATATAGTAGCTAACACCCTCAGTTAGTAAAGAAATCTGAGTTGTAAGAGTCAAGGACATTGACTAGGACCATTCATTCATGCTTAATTCCACAAATTAAACATCTCAGCAGATATCCCATAAACCTGGAAGCTGCGATAACATAAGCTTTGAGAAGAGTGGATGAGGAAATTAGAAGTTCCGAGTGACGGAACCCTATACTTCTAGACTTAATCTAAATCAAGGAAACTCAGAACCACCAAAAGAATAGTTGCTGAAGATGCTCGCACTACTCAGGCAGGTCGTCGACCATGTTACTGACGAGTAGTGCCTAGGACACTCCGCCTCCTCATGTGGAAGAAGTCACTGTCACCCTGTAGACGATAGACTGCATTCTCCGAAGTGAATACTAGAATGCTAACAACCACAGGATAACCTCCATAGCCAAGAATACTTGAATAAAGTACGAAAGTAGGTGGTGTTAAGCCTTATAACCCTGATCCCGAAGAGATTACAGAGTTGACACCAGTCTAGGTGTTAGTCGATGGGTTATACAAGAGCACGCGCTTTCTGCAACTGAAATAAACCGACGGATTAGAGAATAGGGCATGTCTTAGAGACTCATTGGACTACTAGGTGTTCCAAGAATACTATCTCACACAGAAATAGTAGAACCACTTGCCGATATAGTCCAACACTTCAGAAAATCTCTAAGGACTGAGTTGGCCCTGAGTAGAGATTGTTATTCGTGAAACAGCAAAGCAAGTAAGAGCATGATTCTTTCCTGTTAGGAATCATATTGTGAAAGCGTCAACTATACGATGATGAGGAGTTTGAAAACTTTCTAAACAATCGTCTGGTATCCAATTCATTTGATGATCCAGAAAACCTCTGAAAAGCCAATAGATTCTTTCCGTTAGAAACATCTCAAGAATCAGAAGTGCAGGTTCATTTTGCACTAGGTTGAGATAGACGCCCTGCAGAAAATAGATACCAATAGATATCCAATTCATTTGATGATCCAGAAAACCTCTGAAAAGCCAATCAACAGGAAACACGAATCCAAGGATGACTCGTGCCTTCTAAGAACCAACCCGAAGAACTACACCCCTAGTATGAGAAGACGTCTGGAACTTCAAAATGGCAATCACGCCAGTGATGATTTCGTTGTAGAAGTACATTATGCTCCAAGTACGGAAAAGCTCTATCTTTCCGAGAGCTTAGGACCATCCAAGATTCTTTATAAAAATTGGTCCAACCCTTGTTAGACCACGACTACTTTCGGAATTCCTTAAGTTTCACCCCGAATCAATACACGTCTTAGACTTGAAAGAGTGATTGCCTGACGTAACTCTTTAAATCCCACATGTCTTGATAGAAATCATTGGGAACCCTAAGTTCATAAAGGAACCTGTAGGAATCGCGAATCGAGCGATCAAGTGAATGAAACGAAATCCGCATCCCGTTAAGTGGAGGTTGCTGGAACACCAAGCAAAGGCCGGAGTTCACTTGGGAGCGCAACGACCAACCAAATAGGAAGTACCCTCATCTCTCTATCTGATTATTCATGCCTACTTCCTTGCCAAAACCCTAATTTCGGGACGAAATTCCTTCTAACGAGGGGATGATGTGACAACCTGAAATTTATCCCGTCACAGTAAACCCTTTTTCCGCTAATAAAACTCGTTTTATTAAATTGTTTTGTTAACCATTTGGATTAGGTTATTTAAATTGAGATTTTTATTATGACGTCATGAGTGTCCAAACGAATTAGAAACACGTGAAACATCCTTGATATCCCTTTGAATAGTTTTTAGTTTACAACACGACCATAAGCCCCGTTAACGTCGGTATCGGGTAGATTTCTCCGGGCAACAAACTCAAACCCCTATATAACGGAGAGTGAACCCCATTTGCACCCTTTCCACACTCTCTCTACTCTCTTTCTCTCTCTCTCTCTCTTTACAAGTTGCTCTTGATCCAAAAACACCTCTTTCAAGCTCCATAATCGTAAGTAATCTATCCTAGCTTGTTGTTTAGCTTGTTATACATGCAAATTCGTGTTTAAATCATCAAAAGTCCTCAAAGTTATATTTTTACAGCCCAAGAAAACTCTTGGACCACAAACACCCATAAATGGGGGTTTGAAGCCCCAAAACCCTTCCAAATCACTCCTAGAGCTTACCTATGATGTAAGGACTTGCATGTACGAGTTTAGAACACCAAAATCTTGTCATTTGATGAGTAAACATGATTTTACGGCCAAGAACATTGTTGGACCGTAAAGCCCTCTTCATAAGTCGTGAACACCATTTAAGGTGTTAAATTGCCCCTTAAACACCCCCTATGGCTTGGAATAATGTCTAGGACCAACCACCATCGAAGTCGGACCCTTAAACACCAAGGAAACCATGACCTTAGGAGATTACGGCCATAAACCCCACCAAGGATTGGTCACTTGGCCATAAACACCTCTAAGGAGGTCCAATGGTGCCCTAACTTCCTTCCATGGCTTGTATATTGGACTAGAATCATGTGTGCTAAACCTAGAACCATTAAATCATGAAGTAAGGGGACAAGTAAGAGTTTACGGACGTACACTCTATGTTTACCGCCATAAACTCCCATAAATGGTCCATTAAAGTACTTAACCACTTCCTATGCCCTAGAATTGAACCTATCCTAATTCCACAAGTGTTGTAAAACCTTTAATCATCCAAGAACACACCACCCATGAGTTTACGGCCGTAAACTCATGGGGATATGGTCATTGGGCCAAAATCTCCCCAAAGAGTTTACCCTTGAAGAGTAAACTCCCTAACTAGGCCATACACTCCCTTATTGCAACCCAATAGCCTCCTAGCACTTGACCAAAGTGTTTTTCTGCACATTTGGATCCTTATACGTGTTTAATTAGTGAAATAATAACTAATTATATGTAAACATATGTCTTCATATGTTACTAGGTCATTAAGTGTGTTCAAGTCTTTACTTGACATCGAGCACTCAACCAACACCTCCATCCGATCCACACACAACAGGTGAGTTCATATCCCTGAAATAACCTTTTAAATGATTTTAACTGATTTTATAGGGGGAATACAAGTTGAACTATACAGTTATTAGATAAATCACATTTGATTAATAACTGTATAACAAAATAAATTTTTGCATGTTAAACGGTTTTATCCAGCTTAAGATTTCCAAATCATGTTTTCGAATCTATTATAGTATGAATATCCCTTTTTAGATCATTAAAGGTTATTGATGAGATTAAAACCCTAATTGAGATTTGATGAACAAAATGCGGAAAATAAGAACAAACACAAATATGAAGATTATGTCGAACAATCACTCAATTTATTCAAATATGAGGAATGAGTTACACTTTCAGCATAGACTAAAGAATCTAACACTACATAAGAAACCTCACATGGCGGCTACATTTTGCCTCACTCTTAACCCTAATTGTGAATAATACATGACTATTTATAGGGAAAAGACAAGTTTTGGGCTTTTAACCTAGAATTCATCAAAGGGGCCCATTGCCATCATCCATGCAGTGCTTTGAAACCCTACAATCTCCCCCTCAAAGTATGGAATGGATGAGAATGCTTTAACTTCCAAAACAAGCATCTAGCAAATAAAAAGATCTGCAACGAGGAATATATGAAACAATCCACGAATCTTGATTCTTCAATAGTCTTCAAACACGGGCTCTAGGATATATAATCAAGCACTGAAGTAATGTCTTTAAACTTCATTTTCGAATGTAATCCCAAAGAATCTTCATGAAAACAAAACCCGCCATAAAAACCCATTTCAGAACAAAGAAACCGAATCACTTCTTGTCTTTGAAGAGCTCCCCCTCCAAGTCAAAATGATATTTAAATAAGCTAATGATATAAGCCATGAAAAAATATCATGTAACAACCCAAAATTTAAGATTCGTAACGCCACTTGATCGAGAAAATACAAGAAGTCGGAGATATAGCAAGTCCTTAGCAGAGCACAATAAAGAACTTCTGCTGTAAAAGATACTTCTCTGTAAAAGCTTTAGCAGAGCTCGATGAAGAACTTCCGCTGTAAAAGCTACCTTCATAATTCTACCACAAGCTTTATAAAAAATCTTCAACTTCGAAAAGTCACAAATCCAATTTCGAATGACCATTCCAAATTCCCCTCCCCCCCCCCCCCCCCCCCCCCCGATTTATAATCAAAAAAATGATTATAAAGCCTTCAAATGGTCATGAGAATGATGTTGAATGGATAAAAATTTACTAAGCTCCCCCGTGACAAAATGATATTAACGATGAAGTATAAAATCCGAAAAAGTCGTGAAAATTTGAAGTTATCACTAAAGAATCTAACACTACATAAGAAACTTGATGGAATCCTTATTTTTCTGTTCACGAAAAAAAATATGTGCGTTAAAGAATTCAAAATTGTTCACAAGCCCTTAAAATTGCAAAGTTTTCGAAAAATGGGCTGAAATTGTCACTTGCTGAAAGTCAGTGGGCTAAATAGTAATTCTGCATCATTTTCCCCATTAGATTCAAATAAATTCGAAATTGCACCAAAGCTTTCATGTTGCTGAAGATACAGGGACCAAATATGTAACTTGAAGTCATCTTCCCCATTTACCCATTTACACCCTGATGAACGAACGAATCCTGACAACAGGTAACGAAAACACGAACTCCGAATCCAAACAACAATACTGATCAATCATTCGTTCCAAGCACCCTGATGCGACCAAATCTAAGTTCGTTTCGAGATCGTGAATTATTCACCTGAAGCGAACCCAACTGAAGGTTCGGTTCCGTTCGTTTCTTATATCCATTTCAAGCTTCATCAGGCGAAACTCCTTTCACTTTCGGTCCTTCCTCTGTTCGCTCCAACCATTAACAAGCGAACCCAAGTTCGTTGTTCCTGGTTCGGTCCTAATTCATCAACGTTACCCTAAGGGGAATCCATTTTCAAAGTCTTAATTTTGACTTTTCGTTGGTAAGCAATTGCGAATAAGCACACAACCACCCCGATTTCGTTCCGATTAAGATACCAAGCATATCCGATTTTGAAAACGAAACAGTGTCAACTGCAAAAGGTATCAAGATACGTCTTTTTTCCATCACTCAGTTCACATACGCTTTTAAACCAATTTTGACTTTATTAGTTTGACACCAATAAACACCAAATAATTTTCTCAAATCGATTTCAAGATCAAACACCACTTCAATCGAGTTCATCACCATCGTTATCTGTATTCAAATCCCTAAATCATCGAATCTCCAAATCATCATTAACTTCTCAGATCAATACAATCAAGAAACAAACTCAATGTTGGAACATGAATAAATAGAAAGTCTCAATTAGAAAATAAAATCAATTAATAAAATCAAAATCGATTTTGATATTGGTATTGTTCATAAATATCAGTTCAAGAACATGAACAATAGTTTTGAAGGAACGACAATCATAGATTCGAGATGAGTCAATTGCAGTATGCGATTTCAAAGAAAAGGATATATGGGCCAAACCAATGAACAGTAAACGAAAACAATGGGCTCAAGGAATGGAACGAATGAACAGTAAGAAAAAAATAGGATTAGTTGAATGCATATGGATCAAAAATTTGGCTAGACTATTTGGTTTAGGGCAAATGAACCAGATCAAATCCAAAAAAAAAAAAAACAGATTAAGAGTAAAAAGAGAACTGGACCAAAATAATACCCATATGAACAGTAGAAAACACCACAAATCTTCATGAACAGTAACTTGAACAAAATTTTGATTCCATACCGCCAAACCACCAACAATCTTCCATAACTTGTGCAGAATATCATCAAATCAAGAACCTATACTTCAAAAATTAATAGATTTTCAAAGACCCGCTCTGATACCACTTGATGAGATTAAAACCCTAATTGAGATTTGATGAAGAAAATGCGGAAAATAAGAACAAACACAAATATGAAGATTATGTCGAACGATCACTCGATTTATTCAAATATGAGGAATAAATTACACTTTCAGCATAGACTAAAGAATCTAACACTACATAAGAAACCTCACGTGGCGGCTACATTTTGCCTCACTCTTAAACCTAATTGTGAATAATACATGACTATTTATAGGAAAAAGACAAGTCTTGGGCTTTTAACCTAGAATTCATCAAAGGGGCCCATTGCCATCATCCATGGAGTGCTTTGAAACCCTACAGTTATCCAAAGTTTTTCAAAGTTTGTCTACTAAAGAGACATCCAGTCCTAATTTCTTATTAAAGGTTTTTCCAAAGGTTTTCTTCACTTAAACAGTTTTATAAAAATCATTTTCAAAGCTGTTTGCGAAAGATTTTTCAAAGAATTTCCAAAGGTTTTGAAAGCTTGTTTTACAAAATGACATCAAGTCGTAAATTTCTCAAGTGTAAAGGTTTTCCAAAGGTTTTACCAAAGTTTTCTTCTATGCTTTTAATTCGTTAAATGTATGCCTATATTTGTATAGTTATATAAATAATGTTTAAAGGACTTAGGAAGACTAATTCGCCCTATTTCCTTTTCCTCGTTGGGATGTGGTCTGGTGGGTATCGGGTATCCGTCTAAAGGTCGTTTAAATATTAATTCTATATCATGTATACATGTATGGACATAAAAGCTCTCTCAGCCAGTTCATCGCTGTAGCACCTAGTTCCTGGTATGTAATCCTTATAATTAATATTTCTTGATTATGCATTTTTCCTTGGACTCGGCGAGTTGAAGGACCAACTCGCCGAGTAGAAGCAGGATGAGACACGGGGTCTAAGCTTTGGACTCGGCGAGTCGGTCCCCTGACTGGGCGAGTAGACCCTGTTTGGCCAAAAACCCTAATCCGGGTGTTTGCACCCTATTTAAACGCTCTAACTTGGCCTCTTTTGTCCCTAACACTTCCAAAGAGTTGTAGAGAGAAACCCTAGCCCCCATATTGTTCTTGAGAGTGATTTTGGCTTTGTGAAGAAGGTTTGGAGCTTAGAAGAAGAAGAAAGAGGTTGAAGTGTGCAAGAAGGGGAGGTAGATCCTGAATCTACACTGTGAGAAGCTTCCATTTAGGTAGAAAAGTTCTTACCTTGATCACTAGTTCATTAAATTCCCTTATTGTCCCAAATTAGTGGTTTTCAAGCCCTAAAACCTCAAGCTCCATGTGTTATGCTCTATGTTCTGAAAGGAATTCGGATTTGAACTTTATGGACACCTTGGAAGTGTAAAGTCTCTATGGTTGGCGTTATTGAGGTCCGTATTGGGTGTATGACCTCTTAAAGAGCTTGGATTTGCCTTTTTGAGCTTATGGGGCCATGCATGCACGTAAAGTTTGCAACTTTACGTGATAAGCATGCCCTAGGAGCATAGATCTATTGTTTTGAAGCGTTTTATGTCTCAGATTTGGTCTGTATGGGAAGTAGGTCGAAGGGACTGGGTAAGTCCCAAAGTGGAACTCGGCGAGTTCTATGAAGATAGTCTTAGACTCGGCAAGTTGGATGAACAACTCGGCGAGTCCTATGATGATTGCCTGGAACTCGACGAGTTGTTCTTCAAACTCGGCGAGTCATATGAACTATTACTGAGTAAGAGGGGTTTAAGTGTTGAAGGTCCAACCCTTCGTATCTGCACGTGGAATTAGCAATTTAACGTGTAGCAATAGTCCCAGAAACCCAAATCCTCATAAAGGATGCTATGGTGAGGATTTGGAAGCCAGTAGGTGGTCTGCTCGTGGGGACTCGATGAGTTGTTCTTGGACTCGGCGAGTCGGATCGCGAGTCGGTTCTATAGTTCCAAGTAGTGAGTCAAGGGTGACCCAGTGAGTGGGAAGAGGGACTTGGCAAGTAAGACCGGGTTAGTAAGAGAAGGACTCGGCGAGTCTGTGCCTTGGACCTTGGACCAGGGGTGGGTCAGTCGATTAACCTAAGGGTATTTATGAGGGGCTGATCTATGCTTATGGATTTGTAGCCAGAGGATTATCGGTGCAGCAGTTAGACGTCTAACAGTCAGACTTTCGGTAGCTACTTTACTAGGTGAGTTTCCTTCCAGTAGGAATGAATCTATGGCACCAAGGCCGGCCCATATAGACGATATGATAGTATCGGAGTGTGGGGCAGAGACCATATCTCATAGTTGAGTTTAATTATGTTATATGCTAGTATGATAGAATAGCTTATACTTGTTGTCTGTGTGATACTTGTATGTTATGGTTTAGTAGCTGAGTGTGGGCGAGGCCCGTATCTCTCGGATAGCGGAGTGTGGGCGAGGCCCGTACTCTGACACTATGGTTGCCCCCATTTTTTTGGTTTCCAGACACGTAATATGTTTTAAGAAATGATGTGATCGAATGTTGTTTATTTTCAAATTTTTGCAAAGTGTTTAATTAAAAATGAAATTTTTGGACTTGAAAAATCGGGTAGTTACAATCGCCTTGAGTAGTAAAGGCATCCTTTCATTATTCATGTTTCTAGAACCCTCGTAACTAATATAGGAATAGTAAGGAGACTCTATCTCTCACACTCTCACACTCTCTCTCTATCTCTCTCTCACACTCTCTCTCTATCTCTCACTCTCTCCCTCACTCTCTCTCTCTCTCTCTCTCTCTCTCTCTCTTTCTCTCTCTCTCTCTCTCTCTCTCTCTTTCTCTCTCACTAGTATGAAGAATTACTCAGGTTGTCAGGAAATCAATAGTCAATCAGTAGGGTTTCTGAGTATCTCTGGAGTTACCTTATCATTCATATCTTTAAGGAAATAGGTATAACCATGGCATATATATATATATATATATATATATATATATATATATATATATATATATAATTCCTTGTATATATAACTACCTTCCCAGTTACACACTAGGTATAATCATTAAATAAACCTAGTTAGGATTAAGGACACTCTATTTGACTTTGCGAGGCGTATTGATTCATTCAATACCACCTGGAGTCTGTATCTCACTCTTTTAGACTTTGCGAGGTGTATTGATTCATTCAATACCACTTGGAGTCTGTATCTCACTCTCTTAGACATTGCGAGGCGTATTGATTCATTCAACACCCCCTGGAGTCTGTATCTCACTCTATTAGACGTTGCGAGGCGTATTGATTCATTCAATACCACCTGGAGTCTGTATCTCACTCTCTTAGACTTTGCGACGCGTATTGATTCATTCAATACCACCTGGAGTCTGTATCTCACTCTATTAGACTTTGCGAGCCGTATTGATTTACTATCTTTCTTAAAGTTATTTTGAATAAAAATGTGTATTTATACAAATGACACTAAATACTTATGAACTCAGCAGCATTATAAAAATGCTGATACACGCTTTCAAAATAAGTTGTATTCTCAGGTCATCGATAGACAGGTACATCCCGGGAGCTTTTGCAGAGACAACCTAGTACTGAGCTGCATCTATATTATTCCTTGTATTACTTAGATTTTGCTTTGAAGTGTAACCTATGTAAAATTATTACTATTAATGCAATGCTTGTTGTACTTTGATTACTATATTTCATATGTTATGATACTTGTCATGAAGTCATCCACCCCAGAACGTTTCCGTCGTTCCGGTTTTGGGGTGTGACATATGGATTCATCTATTCATATACATAACTTACTAGTAAACTATAATAGGTATAGTTTAGGAGAATACTATCATATACAAGTACTATAACAGAGAATACTATGCAACGGATACTATAACAGAAAATACTATACATAGAATACTATTACTATAACAACTATACTATAAGAAGATTCAGAGATAACATAATGTGAGATACTACTTCATGACACATCAACCATTTCGTTATGTCATGTTTTGTAACCATAATCTCCTGGAGGGAGAGCATGAGTTTGTGTATAGATCTATACTGGATTGACTATCCTACACCTTTGCTGTTCGCTATAGTGGGATTTGCAAGTCTACGGGTGCCAAATATCATTTCTTCCGGCGTCTTTCATCGTCGTGTTATAGTCAGACTAGTATGGTAACAATCATATCACATTTTGCCTTAATTAAACCAATACAGTCTGGTCTTGGTAGATGACTACTTTTTATACTTGTAGAAAATGCAGGATTTTCTAGGAGTTTTCAAACATTTACAAACATTTACATTGATCAATTACAAACATTTTCATCAAACTTATACAAACATTGACACTAAATACTTATGAACTCAGCAGCTTAAATGTTGACCTACGCTTTCAAAATAACTTGTATTCTCAGGTCACCAGTAGACAGGTACCGATGATCGGGTTTTGAGAAGATGGAGCATCTTCAAGACTCGTCTTTTATTTTGATTATTCATTTTTGGTCGAGGTTTACTAAGACGAATTATTCCTGGTTAACATTATCTATGTAAGATGGATGTAAGGTCGCATCTTTGGGATGATATATATATATATATATATATATATATATATATATATATATATATATGAATAATCCTGAAGGGTTTATGGCTAAAGGTCAAGAAAACCAAGTCTGTAAGTTTGCTAGATCACTTTGTGGACTATAACAGGCTCCAAATCAATGGCATGATAAGTTTGACAACACATTACTTTCTAACAGATTTAGAATTAATGAAGCTTATAAATGTGTTTATGTCAAACAATAGAAGAACACTCGTGTCATCATATGCTTGTTTGTTGATAATATGGTTATATCGGGTACCGGTTTTAATCTGATATATCAATCCAAGAGAATGAAACACTCCTCCATTTCCATGATGGACTTGGGAGTAGCATATGTGATCATTGGTGTCAGAGTTCAAAGAAGACCAACTAGTTCTACTCTTATTCAATCTCATTATATTGAAAGTTTACTCAAGAAGTTTGGACACTATGATGACAAGCAAGTAGTCACCCTTTTGATCCTTCTAGTCATCTTAAGAAGAATAAATGTGATAGTGTAGCTCAATTAGAATATACTCAAGTTCTTGGTAGTTTAATGCATATTATGAACTGTACTAGACCATACTTCGATGATAGTGTAAGTTGATTAATTTGTTACTCCGACAATCTTTGGAAGGATCATTGGTATGCATTAGTGAGAGTACATAGATATTTAAAGGATACAATGATTTATGGATTTCATTACACAATATAATCTAGTTCTTGAAGGATTTTTTGATGAAAATTAGATTACCAATACTTCTGAGGCAAAATCCAAAAGTGGATATGTGTTCACTCCTGGCGGAGTTGCTATATCTTGGAAATCATGTAAGCAAACTATGAATAATCGTTGTACAAAGAAATCAGAGTTTGTTGCTTTAGACAAATCAGTTGAAGAGGCTAAACGAGTTAAAATCTTAGTAGAAGGTATTCGTGTATGTCATCAACATGTTACTTCCATTGTTGTACAATGTGATAACATGAATGCTTTGACAGTAGCACAAATTCAGACATACAATGGCTAGTCGAGACACATTAGGCGCAAACAAATTCTAATAAGATACTTGCTATATAATGGAATCATTTCCATTAGTTACATAAAGTAAAAGGAAAATATAGTTGATCCCTTGACAAAAGGACTTAGTAGAGAGCAAGTTCTCTTCACATCGAGGGGAATGGGCTGAAAGCCAACTCACTAAGTCATCACCTGGATGTAACCTAACTTAGCAACACTAGAGATCCCATGGTTTAGGTTTAATAGGACAACTAGTTAGGGGAAGAGACAATGTAGCATTAACACAAAGGTATGCTCACTCCTATGATATTTATTTTGTGTTTTCCGTTGATGATATAGGGTTGAATTTTTATTCTTAATACTGTTGATAGCTCTTATAGTGGAATAGTACAAGTTATTCCGGATTAGCATTATCTACGTGAGGTTTCATATTTGGGATCTGATATGCGTAAGCTCAATAGAACTCTCATGAAGAAAGGATTGTTCACGACTAAAATGAACACAACGGTAAGAAATGATCTATGCTTATATATGATATGTATGGCACTTCTTGTTTTTTATTCTACTATAAAAAGTGGTTAGTTCTAGATTCCATTTTACTACCCACAAAGTAGATCCAAGTAGTACTCACTATGAAAGGTTCAAGTTTGACAACACCTATTCAGATGCATGTCATGTCTTACTTCCCTGGTTTGAATATCAAAGTTCATGTACGTTCTATTCAAATGTGAGTTAGTCTTGGAGTTTGAATACAAAATATGGGGTATTGTTGGAACTTTGTTTGATAATTTTACATTGTGGGCATTGTCCCACATTAGAAACAAGAAAGAAAAATATCTTCCTTTTTGTGAGTACTTATACTCTATTAAATACGCAGAAAAGATTTACAAACAAAAACCTTGAATTAACCTTTAATATCGATGGTTAGTAGAAATTAAGATCTCGTCAATTCTGGTCATACCAGTCAAGACTTGAAGTACATAACTTAACAATGTATTCAAGAAGATTAAATAAAGTGAAGCGTGAACCAAGTAATGCAATTAAGAACAAGAATAAATTTTGAGATATGATTGAAAAAATATGAGAGTGGAGTGTTGGATTCTATTTTATACACAAAAAGAGGTGTAATTTGGTACAAGGTTTACACTCCTTTTATATCCAAAGGAAGCACAACAAGACAAATACGTAGAATTGAGAGTGCATGCAACAGTAAACAAGATCCTAATAAAGTGGATTTCCTCTAAATCGACGGTAGGCTAAAAATGGAATAAAACCAAAGAACTTTCTTGATTTCGGGGAAAGTTAACTATTTCCTCCTCGATGACATCTCAGAACTAGTCATCTTAGAGTCTTTATCTCTGAATCTTCACTTCATCTTTGTAGTAAAATCACATCTCGGAATGAAGAATGATCTTAGACTCTTCATCTCGGTTGAGGAGTGATCTCATAATCACTTCCTCATATGGGATTCGTCACTCCTAAACACTTCATCTCGGACAAGATACTATCTCAGAATCACTATGTCATCTCGGAATCGTGACATATTGGAATGGTTGGACCTATCAGATTATCTAAGGGGAACTTTCGTGTACTAACAATCTCCCCCTATGTGTCCTTAGCAATCTTACTTAGATTCTTGTAACTCAAGGAGATTCCTTTGCCTTTGTCTTTGACATGAGGATTTAAGGTGATGGTAGAAGAGATGGCTTGTTGACTGATTGGAGTGATGAACAATTCCAAGGGAGGAGGGATCAAAAGTTCCTCTAGTAGGTCCTCTTGTTTTGTAGATGGAGGAAGATCATTAAGAAAAGAAGTTTTTTGGAGTTGGAATGGAAGGAGTAATTGGCTGAGAAGCTTGCAGTGCATTATTAGCTATCTTTAGTTGTACTTTAGCCTTTTCTCTGCTTTGATTGAATGAATCAACAAGGTTTGATGGAGAACATATAGAGGACCATTTTTTCATTTTATCTTTCGAGAGGAGTTGTTCACTGATTACTTGAAGTCCAAGAATCATATTAATCACTTGATTATTTTCATCAATTTCTTCTTCACTATCATCTTCATCATCAACAAACACATCTTCAACTGTAAATTCTATGACAAATTCGATGTCATCTTCATCAGATGTTTCATCTCAAACTTTGAATTCTGAGATGGGTTTCCATAATTCTCCCCCTCTTGCATGTGAAGGCCTTGCTTCCGATCAAAGAAACAAGTCGGGCTTACGATAATCAAGCTTTTCGAACACTCATTGGAAGCTCATATCGATTTTCTTGGAGAGCGAATCATATGCATCAACGGTTGGAGGTTGGGCTTTGAGGGTGTCAAGAGTTTCTTCCCTTACCATGAGAATTGTATTGATTTGTGATTGGGAGTGTTTACAAAATGTTGAGCAGAGTGAATGGCTTTGATGAGAACTTCTTGGATGATCATATTCAAAACATCCTTCTGTTTGATCTCTTTTTCAAATATTGAATTTGATTCTCTTGACGAACATGAGTCTGCTTGATGAGTCCGTTTGTAGCCAAAATCTTGTCACCATGAATTTTGATCATCGTATCGATGGTGGATATGTGATGATCATTATTATCTTTGTATCGCTCTTCAGCCTCTTCCAAGGTACGACTCAATCGAAGAGAGATGAGTTGATCTAATTGATTGGTTATGTCAATTTTATAGGGAGTAGCAACTTTGATCTCGGAAAGAGATTTCATTACTAAATGAGATTGGAGTCAAGACATACGACTTTGGAAGTGAAAATGTCAACTTTGGCATCGAGTTTTTCAACATTGTTTTGGAGTTCCAAGAGTGCGAACAAATCAACAATGTTTTTATCTATGGAAGAGCTATCAGAATTTATATTGTCATCTTCATCTTCAAAATCTTGAGAAACATCAACACATTGAGCTTGATTATCTTCATGACAAAATTGATATATAATATTCATATATTATGAGAAAGAAGTCAATCTGAGGTCATGTAGGACTTTCGGCGTAAAAGGAACCAGGGAGGGAAAGGCAGTTTGAGTGCGAAGAGAAGCAACAGAGGCGCTATTATCTTCAAAAACGATCTTAGTTTCATTTACAAGAGGAGAGTTGTTGCTAGGAGATTCTTCATTAATAGGATTCAATTGAGATTCATTGTTTGATGAGGGAAATAGATTGTAGACTTCTCAGTTATTTGGTAGTTTCGTCGTGAGTTTGCTACGAAGTGCATGAGTCCTCATTTGCAAATAGCGTACTCCACTTGATCTCGTGAGTGTGTCCCTGGGGGATCCAAGGGACATTGTTCAATACCAACACCAAACTTTTGAAGGGGTGGGGGTAGATTAAGTGGTGACTTCCGATAAGTGTGTGCGAGTGATTTTGAAACTCTGATGGGTGAATTAGTGTAATAGGAATGTGGGGTAGGCTGCGACCTAGAGTTAGGTGCGAAATTGATATGTGAAACTAGTTGAGAGGAGTCACCAGTTTTGGGTCTCTTTATGGCTTTGGTTTTAGGAGGGGATATTCTTCTTTTCTAGGCCTATTTGCTTCCGAGGGATGCTAATTTGAGACATGGGGAGGATTTCATGGGACAACCAAACCCGTTGTCTCAATGTGGAGTTTTTGTGAGGAGAATCAGAATTGATAATATCTAGAATGTGTTAAGGAAGACGTCTAGTATGTTCAAAGGATGATTGGCTTGGTAACCTATAAGACTTAGTCACTTTGAAAGAAAAATATACCTCAAGGATGTCTGATGTGATGTGAATGGCTTGATGATGATCGTGATAGAGCTTTTGTAGCGTCAAAGCTCAAAATCGCGGATTTGGTATTTCATTTGTCTTCCTTCTCTTACTGAACTTCACAAAGTATTTCCACATGACTTCCGGTAGATCAACTACATTGGTCCAGCTTGTAAAGTTGCTATAAAAACATATAGCCATTCTTTGTTCGTAGTGTCAGTACTACCATGCTTTTCGGATAAAGCTCAAACAATCATATGCACTAAAATTGTCTAGATGCCAGGAACAATACATTTCTTGAATTCCTTGGCCTTGAAATCTCCTTTGTAACTGATATGAGCAAAAAACTCTTGAAATTATTCAGTAGTGGGCTTAACAACGTTGAAGTCATTAGGGTTTGGAGAAACCCCAATAGCATGCATAAAAATATCTTTGGAGATTAGAACTAGCTTATCATCGGAGATTTAATTGAAGAACAACTTCATCGATCTTCATACCCCTTTGACTTAGCCCTCAGTTCTTCCAGCCTTTTAGAATAGTATGCCTCATCCTTAACGATATTCTTCTTTTTCTTCTTTCTTCTTCAACAAACAATCATTGGCGATGTATTTTGCACCATGAGAGTAGTGACAATCAACTTCCGAATCACCATTTAGTTTTTTCTCTTGTTTCGAATCTTCACCCTTAGCCTCTTTCTTCTCAAACTTCTTCTGATTACTAACCTTGACGGTGTTACTTCATTTCATTTCCCCAACTTTTCACTTCGCACTGAACGACTTCTTATAAAACTTCTTTACTCCATTGTTAGAGTAAAAAGCCACTACTTCGTCATCAGAGTTGAAAATAAGACCTTCATCTTTGGAACTTTCCCTCTCAGTAACCTCCTTCTTTCCTAATCTTCCTGATACATTCGAAACCAATGCTAATGGTGATGGGTTTTGAGCATTATAACACTCCTATGGTGTACATACAACCCTAGAAACATTGGATCTATGTTTTGTCTAATATTCATGCAAATAAGAATTTTCCAAGGTTCTCGTCCTAACTAGCATGGCATGAGGTACTTGTAATATAAAACTAGAAGAATTACATACCTTTCTTGTAGCTTTGATTCCTTAAGACCTTGTGAGCCTAGAACCCTAAATGTGATGCCTCAAATGTTTCACGCAACACCATAACTCTTGGAATAACTTGAGAAGAGAACCCTTTCCCTCAAAAATCGGCTAGCCCTCCTTGTCTTGCATTAGTGTCCGATTTAGCTCCATCTGAGGTTGCTTAGATAGTGTGTCACGTGTAGGGTTATACCATTTAAACCCTAATGTGCATGGCTTTTCATTTCCCCCATGATCCATGGGTTTTAACCTCCACGGAGTATCCATGGAGCAGTAAATGGGTCGTTGCCCAATCTAGTGAATCATGAACTATAAGCCCAATATATAAGAATGAATGATATACAAATCAATCCCCATATATTAAGTTAGTCTCCTTTTGATCACAAAGTTAATTCAAAATTAATTTTTGATCAATACTAATTAAATAATATTATTAATATATTAGAACGTGTAATATATTAACAAGCCATAAGTGTCCTTTTCTCATTTTGTCTATCCAATTGTTGTAATGTCATGCAAACCAAACGGACCATTCCAAATCGGGTCAAGTACATACTAAATATAGTTATGCACTTAGACAACTTATCCAATAGTCTCCCAATTGGATAACTCTAAAAACTATAGTTACAGGTATGCTTTAGGAACCGACCAGCAATTGTAGCTCTTTCAAAGTCTCGTGGAACTAAGATGATGATGCGCCATTTAAGATAAGTGATCATATAATCCTCTAAGGTAGATATTAGCCGGACAAATACATGGAACAATGTCGTACTTATTGTCAAACAGTTTGTTTCTGGATTTCCGATTTGTTTGACATAGAACTAAACTAAACACATCAATTTGGTTCTGACCGGGCCCGATACATAGGTCAAAACAAAGTCATCGAGGGGCCCAGATATCGCTTCTAATCCTTGAAGGACTAAAAGGAACAAATATACTTCGACTCATATGCTTGCATTAACTACTTGTTGAATCATAGACAAAAGCAAAAGCACGTTTATTAACATCAAGGTACTGATGCATTTTCGTACAATCAATGCAAAACCAACTCATAATCTACAGATCATATCTGTAGGTTTGAGGACTTATATGATATTACCGTATGACGATCATTCAAGATAAATTCCACGAACTGATACAAGTGAGTGTGGGTTGAATCCAATACTCAGAACTTATGATCACTCATGAATGTTGTAGCAACTTTTACTATGTCTAACATCTTAGACATCTACAAACCCAATTCATGACAGTCTTGATTCATATCTACTTCCAACATATGACTGACTGTGGAGAGTTTGAATAAAGAAATTATTCTGGAAGTCAAAACATGCAAAATTTGAAACAATAGTAAATAATTGACACAAGATAGCAACACTTTACTTATAAATAAATCCAACATTTATTTAATCATCAAATGTAAATTTACATTTTACAAGTTTTAGAAATAACTATATAATGTGTAAAACTAATTCATCCTTCAGCTCGATATGGCTCACATGCCAAATGCTTAACCCTACACAGTCCCTTTGTGAGGAGATATGTTGGGTTTTCATCTGATGATACCCTCTTTAACCTGAGGATTCCTTCTTCTATCTGTCGTCTAATGAAGAGGTATTTTCTATCGATGTGCCTGGATCTACCATGATCCCTTGGTTCCTTATCTAAGGCAACTGCACCTCATTGTCACAGAAAATATCCATAGGCTCCATAATAAGTGGTACAACTCCAAGGTCCCCAATGAATTTATTTAGCCATATAGCCTCCTTTTCCGCCTTGGTTGCTGCTATGTACTTTGATTCGCAAGTTGAATCAGCCACTATTTCTTGCTTGGAACTCTTCCAAGTAATTGCTCCTCCATTTAGGATATAGGCGGCTTCTCCAATGTCCTTCATAGCGAAACACTTCCCAAGCCAGGATTTAACCTCCTGCAAGGTTGGGATGTCATTTCCTAGGAGTAGTATGTCATCCACATACAGTACCAAAAAGCCAACTATACTCCCACTAGCCTTAACATATACACAGGACTCATCTTCGCTCCTCAAAAAACCAAACTCTTTGACTTTCTCATCGAAACAATAGTTCCATCTGCGAGATGCTTGTTGCAATCCATAGATGGATTTATCAAGCTTACACACTCTATTAGGGTGCTTTGCATCGACAAAACCCTCTGGCTTACTCATGTAAACACATCCTCAACCAACTTTCCATTAAGGAAAACAGTTTTGACATCCATTTGCCATATTTCATAATCAGGAAATGCAGCTATGACTAGCAAAACCTTGATACACTTAATCTTCGCTACTAGTGAGAAGGTCTCATCATAGTCAACTCCCGGAGTTTGAGTAAAGCCCTTAGCAACCGGTCACACTTTATAAGTGTGCACATTCCCATCCATGTCGGTCTTCTTCTTAAAGATCCATTTGCACCCAACCGTCTTACGACCCGGTACATTGTCAACCAAGTTCCAAAATTTATTATCATACATGGACTGAATCTCGCTATCCATGGCCTCTTTCCATTTGGCGGACTCAGGGCCTGCCATGTCTTCCTTAAAGTTGTTAGGCTCATCCTAATTTACCAGTGTACTATCACTGATAAATGCATCAACTTCCGTAGTAATATGAAAACCATAGTAAAGCTCAGGTGGATTCCTAACTCTTGTGGAACACCTCAAAAGTACGGACTCATCAATAGGTGTTTCCTCCTTAGGTTGATTGCTAGGGTTTGAGGTTCCTTCACTGCTTGAATCTTGAACTTCTTCAAGATCAATTTGCCTCCCACTGTTTCCTTGGCTTATAAACTCTCACTCGTGAAAGACACCTCTCCTTGCCACAAAGACCACATTCTCGCTAGGTCTGTAGAAGAGGTAACCAAAAGAATTATGTCGGTAGCCGATGTAAATACACCGCTCACTACGAGGGTCGAGCTTATCCTGAGTCTCACCCCTCATGAAAGCCTCGCAACCAGAAATCTTGATGTGGTCCAAATTGAGAGCTTTCCCAGTCCACATCTCATGAGCTGTTTTGGCAACCTTCTTGGTAGGGACTAGATTTAGGATATGGGCGGCAGTATCTAATGCATTCCCCCATAATGAGATTGTTAACGAAGATCGACTCATCCTAGAACGAACCATGTCCAACAAGGTTTGATTGCGCCTCTCAGCCGCACCATTCAATTGTGGTGTCCTAGGAGGTGTCAATTGTGAAACAATTCCACATTCCTTAAGATAGTCAAGGATCTTTGTACTAAGATACTCTCCTCCTCGATCGGATCGGAGCAGAGCATCTTAATGTTTTTGCCCAATTAATTCTCTACTTCTTGTTTTAACTATTTGAGCTTTTCAAAGGTTTCTGACTTATGCTTGATTAAGTAGACATAACCATATCTACTGCAATCATTAGTAAAAGTCACATAGAAGCGGTTAGCATCCCTTGTGGCGGTACTGAAGGGTCCACACACATCTATGTGTACAAGGTCCAACAAACCTTCACCCCTAGCACAACTACCAATGAAGGGTGACTTTGTCATTTTTCCAAGCAAACAAGAGTCGCAACTATCATCTGACCTTAAGTCAAATGACTCCACGACTCCCGCCTTCTGGAGTTGGCCTATGCGCTTCTTGTTAACATGTCCAAGACGACAATGCCACAAGGATGCTTTATCCAAAATACTGGAAGAATCGATATGTAATACATTATTTCCTAAGTTGTCTACAACTGAAACAGTTTCATATACACCATCAAACGGTAATGCTTTAAAATAAAGAACATTATTATAAAAAGCATTAAAAACCGCCAACTTCATTATCAAATGAAAAAGTAAATCCTTGTTTGTACAAACCATGAAAGGAAATAATATTTCTCGCCATTTAGACGAGTAACAACACTTATTCAAATGTAATACTAACCCACTACTTAGCAACAAAGAATAAACTCCAATCTTGGTGACAAGTGAAGCTTTCCTATTCCTCATGATCAAATTTATCTTTCTATGTTCCATATCCTCATTTCTTCTTAGGCCCTGTAAATCAGAGAATATATGAATACCATAACTTGTATCAAGAACCCAAGAAGGAGAATGTGATGAGTTATTAGAAAATATAGTGTAAATACCTGCATGGGTAGGCTTGACCTTCCCATCCTTCACATCTTGTAGGTACTTGGGGCAGTTTCGTTTCTAAAGCCTCTTTTCCTGACAATAGAAGCATTGAGCTTCCTTTGGGTTGGAAGAAGGAGTGACAGAAGCACCTTTTGTTCCACTTGAAGAGGAGCCATCAAGAGACTTCCCCTTGGTACCCTTCTAAGGGGTTTTCCTCTTCTTCCCTCTACTTTTCCCGATTGCTAGAACAGGGACGGTCTTAGGAGTATGAGTAGTAACAACCAATTTACCTTTGAGACTGGTTTCAACAGTCTTCAAAAGTCCTTGAAGTTTGCTGAATGTGACCTCCTCCTTGTTCATATGATAGGTCATTTGGAACTAATCATAACAAGTAGGTAAGGAGTGGAGTATGATATCAATATCTAACTCCTACAGGAAGTTCACATTCAACTTCAGTAGGCAGTCCACAAACCTTTACATTTTCTGCATGTGGCCCGTGATGGATTCACCATCCTTCATTCGAGTTGTTATCATGGAAGAGATGATTTCATACCTCTCTTGAAGAGCACTGTGATGGTAGCGGTCCATCAAGTCCATGTGCATCTCAAAAGGATAACAGTCCTCATAGGACTTCTTGAGTTCAACTATCATTGTGGCCAACATGATACATGCCACTTTTGTAGCATCTCTCTCATGTGCCCTAAAGGCAGCGATCTCCTCTGGATTAGTAGTCGAATCATCAATTTTTTTATGTTCCTGATCCAATCATTAAAGTTTGAACCATCAAATATGACTCTCCCAAAAAGGTTCATGAGAGAGAAGGAGCCGGTAGGGTTTGAGCCAGAAGCAGCATTATTGGAAGACATCTGAAGAGAAGAAAGATAAGTTTAGATTATATATATATATATATATATATATATATATATATAGAATCCTTTACATATATATATATATAGATATACATATATATATATATATATATATATATATATATATATATATATATAGAATCCTTAATAAGACGCCCAAATGTAATATCAAGGCTTGGACCCAACACATGTTCATGTGAACAAGGAATTAGTCTTAATTTAGAAAAGATGGAAATGCTCATTCATCATACAATACAAGTTGCATGATTCCAAGTTTCTATCCAACTGAAACTTGGGTGATGAGAATCATTCCATATTTGGTAAATTATGACACTACCACAAATGAAGGAATCAAATCCATTTTCCAATATTGCTATCAAATGGAAACATATAAACGAAGATTTTTTCACAAATGCCATTGTAAGGATACTTCAAATAAATAAAGTCAAACTTTTCTTTTATTTTAAAACTTGTGGAAATACTTACCCTTACAATGGAAATACTTATGAAAAACATGTTGTTAACTATTCCTAAGCAATCTATCATAACTCTTAAGTAGCTGCTCAAAATTCTGATCACTGTACCATGCGATTGAAATCCATCCCGTACAATCAGAATCATCATACTCTTCTTTTAAGCTTCCTTTGATTCTCCAAAACATCAAAATGAAATTACATTACATTGCGTATTAGGAATCTCCAAAAAGGAACTTAATAGAGTTACATAATGGACTTTACCTGAAGTAGAGTCAAACATTTTGACTTTACCTTCCTTATGATCTTTCAGGTAAATTGGGCAGCTTCGCAATCAATGCCCCTTCTCTTGGCAATAGAATCATATGGACTCTTTGGAAATGGTGCACGAGACTATCTCAGAATCAACCTTTCTCTTTACCATTAGGTTAAATGACTTGACCATGGCCGATCCCTTTCCAGTGGGAAGAGAAAGCTTTTCTAGACTTTCAATGTTACTATTACCAATGTCCATGGAAGCATGGGAAATAGATCTTCCAATCAGATTTGCTTTACTATTGCTCTAGATCATTGCTGATTCAGTAGCATCGAGCAAATATGTAAGATCATTAAGGGCCATGTCATGGTCTTTCACATAGCAGTCCTTAAAGAACTCACTATATGACATGGGAAGTGATTAAAGAACCTAGTTAACAGTCAACTTCCTTAAGACTTTGACACCCAACTCTCCCAGCTTGCCAATATGTGACTTAATCTTCAAGATGTAAGCCCATATAGACTTTTCTTGCCGAATTGGGATTGAGTGACCTTGAACTTGTGGGTCAGGGAGAATTATTGGAGGAGGTGGAGGAAGTGAAGTATGATGTGCAGTCCTATTAATGCACAACAAAGGGATTAATCTTTCTCCTTGATTGCCATCTGGATATCATATTCTTTATGAAAGCTCTATTCAAAAGGATGAAGAAGACCATAGTTGTCTGAACTTAGACATCTATGAGGTAGAAATTGAAGTTTCAGTTGATTTAAGTCCTTAACGTGACACCCAATATGAAATATTAAGGCTAGGACCCAACAAACTATTTTGTAACTTGGAAGAAGGATGCCATAATCCAAGCCACAAAATATTTGAAGGTAGGTAAATGTCGATTTACAAATTTCCACCATGAAAAATAAAAAAATTTATTAAGCTTTAATTGGATTTGAAACTCCTAGGTATTTTGAGATTCATTGAACTTTCAATGGCATGTGTAAATCTCCATTGTGCCCTATCAAGTTAGTGACTGGGATGTCGAGGATCACAAACAAGGTGTGAATAACCATGCAAATTGACTTGGTACCCTTAATTTTATCACCCAATCGATGTGCCGGTTAACCACATGTGCTGCACCGATCTATGATAAAACTTAAGTCACCCTTTTCCACACATTGTCAGTCCCATGTTAGTGTGCTGGTTAACCACACATGCTCCACTAACGACTTAACAAGGGTGTAAAGTGTAATTTCATGGGTTAGCACCAAATTCACATTTTCCTAAGTAACTAAGATTGGGAATTTATAAGTGTTTAGTTACTTAGTATTTATCAATATACTTTTAATGAAGGGAGAAATATAATCCTTTTCATACCCGTTCGGATAACGACCCCACACCAGTCAAGGAAGTGGTGGGTGAGAGCGGACACCCATTAAACAACCATTTTATAGGCAGTAACCTTATACCCCCCTTATACACCTGCTTAGTGAATGACGCCTACTAACGGTAAGATTGACTTTAGTCTTATACATACATATATATATATATATATATATATATATATATATATATATATATATATATAAAATCATTAACTTTTAATATTATAATAGTATACGGGTTGAATTTTAAACTATTAAAATTCTTGGGTTTGATTTGGAATTAAAGTATACATGGGGAGTTAACTTTGCAAATTTTAAAACTTGAGGGAATGTTTTGAAACTTTTCAAAACTCCTAGATTTTCATAACTTATGAGTTAAATTAATGTTTTAAAAAACATTAATGAAAAGACTCTTGAACAGCCATAACTTGAGGACATGTTATGGAGTTCATAAAATTATTTATGACAAAAAGACTCTGCATTTTGTAACCTATGGTTTTAATACCGTTTTTAATATGACTTTTCATATAACTTGAGGACAAGTTACAAAAACACATATTATGAATAACTTTTAGATTAATTTGGATTGAAAACAACTTTCACAAACATGTCTAGCAATATTCATAATCCTGATTAAACTCATATGAACAAGACAATTCAAATCAAACAATTTTCAAGTAATTAGCCTAATACTTAAACTAATACAAAACATGAAACTAGTCACACCCCAAAACCAAGAACGGCGGAAACGTTTCGGGGTGGATGACGTCATGTACAGTATCACAACAGTGTAAAGTAGTAAACAAGCAACAACATCATCCATTGCATAAAAAGTAAAGTTTTAATACATATGTGTTCTTTCATTGTGATAAGACACCGAAATATACAATCAAAATAAAAGACGAGTCTTTTCTGTGCTCCGTCTTCTCAAAACCTGGCCATCATACCTGTCTACTGGTGTCCTGAGAATACAAGTTATTTTGAAAGCGAGTATCAGACTAAAGCCGGTGAATTCATAAGTGTTTAGATTTCATTGTCTTGTTTTGGAAATCTGTTATGTATGCTATGTAACTCTTTAAATGGAACGGTTGATATAAGTATGAAAACTCTAGAAAATCCCTTATTTCCTACTAGTATGAAATGTAGTCTTCTACCAAGACCCGAATGTTTTGTAAGCAAAATGATAGATTTTCCTTCTTTCTGACTATTAAAAACGGTAATTAGTCTAAACTCATCATTTATGTGAATATATCATAAAATAAAGTAAATAGGAAAAAGTATTAATGTAAGTGTTATCCCGAGGTACTAAGCTTAACACGCCATCGCGTAAAGCGAAATGTATAACCTAACAAAAAATAAAGTAAATAGGAAAATATACTAAAGTAAGTGTTATCCTGAGGTACTAGGGCTAACATGACATATGTAAATGTTATCCCGAGTTACTAGGGCTAACACGACATATATAACCTAATGAACATCCGAAGATTGTCCAATTGTCCTCTGTAGCAGCAGCAGGGCAGAGGAAGGGTTAGTCCCGTAACTGACTCCTAATAAAAGTAATAACCTTAGGCATCCATAGATATTCATTACCCACTGGTGCTAACAGCTGGGTTCCGAAATGGTTAGTCCCGTCCATATATCCCGAGGTACTAGGGATAGGGTCCCGTCTAGATATCCTAAGGTATTAGGGATAGGCAGGAAAATTTACACAGAAGGTACTAATAAATCATCCTCGCAATTCGAGATACAAGTATTCATGTAAATATACACAGGTAAATGTATCTACGTAAAGGTACTCATGTAATGTATTCATATTAGTGTATTCATGTATCATGTGCGCATATGTAAACGAACTCATGTATCATGTAAGCGTATTCATGTATCATGTAAGCATATGTAAACGTACTCATATATCATGTAATGTATTGGTATTGACTCATGAAGGAACTGACTCTTGTGTGATTCCTTGTAATAGGAATAATGTTTTGTTTCTTCTAACTATCCCTATGATAATTAACTGAAAGGTAATTGGTTGTTCAAGTAGGTTTACACACCCTTGCTACACAAGAGTGTGGGAAACTGAATGAAGGATGGAAACTATAATCTCAAAAACATTTATATGAACATAATGTTGGATTAATGTCTAAGTCCATAACTATAATTGGTAAGATTTGACCCGACCCGGCATGGTCCATTTGGGTTGCATACCATCATGCACTTGGATAGACTATAATGAGAGAAATAAGACACTTATGGTTATTAATATATTATAAGTTCTAGTATATTAATAATAAGAATAATAAGATTGTTTAATTAGTATTGATCAAGAATTAATCTAGGATTAATTAAGTGATCAAAAGAAGACTAATTAAATATATGGGTTGATTGTGTAAATCATCCATACTTGCATAGTGGGCTAATGCTCCATGGATAATCAAGTTGGGCTAAAACCCATAGGATGGTCCATGGATGCTCCATGGTGTATTTGAACCCATGGATCCAAGGAAATGGAAAGTCATGACAATTAGGGTTTGCCCTAATTGTAACACTATATAAAGATATTATTCTTGGCAAAATCGGCACTAGTATTATTCTAGAGAGGGCTAGCCGATTTTATGAAGTGTAGAATTCTCTCAAGCTATTCTAAGTGTTTTGATGATTGTGATTCCATTTGAGGTGTCACACTTGGGGCACTAGGGACTCAAGCTTCATGAAGACTTTCTACACCAAAGAGGTATGTATTCTATCTTGCTGTAGTTATTGTTTTGTATGCTAGATTAGGATAATACCTTGGAAGTTCTTATTTGCATGTATAATAGAGAAAACATAGATCCAAGGTATTTAGGGTTGCATGTACACTTAGGAGTGTTAGAATGCTCAAAACCCAACAGTGTTAGAATGCTGAAAAACTCGATTTTCTGGCTTTCTGGGCACTGGACTCGCCGAGTCCACTGATGAACTCGCCGAGTCCATGAGTAAAATCATCCTACTCGCCGAGTAGGTTCATGCACTCGCCGAGTAGGAGCCCCAGACATCATATATTCAACGTTTTTGGCTAGAAATGGACTAGGAACATTACCCTAAGTTGTTTTTTAACTTATAAACTTGTTTTTAATGTGGTAATGTTCATGCTAATCCAATTTCAAAGATAATTATCAATAGATTCATGTTTTAAATTAGTTTAGTGATTAGGCTAATTACATGAAAAGGTTTGATTTGGATTATCTTGTTCTTATGAGTTGCTTAGATTAAAAGAAAAGTTAATTGAAATAGTTGTTTTCAATCCATTTTAATCTAAGAGTTGAGTATAAAATGTGTTTTTGTAACTTCTCCTCAAGTTACATGAAAAGTCACATTAAAGACTCATAAAATTCATAAAAGTTGGCAATGGTTACAAAAATGAAGAGTCTTGTGTCATTGAATAATTTTTATGACTCCATAACTTGTCCTAAAGTTATGGAAGTTTAAGAGTCACTTCATTAAAGAAAAATATGTAACCATAATTAAATCCATAAATTATAAAATAAAGAAAAAGTTAGTTCTTTTATTAGTTTAAAGTCTTCCATAACTTGTCCTCAAGTTATGGAACTTGAAGAGTTTTTGGATTAAAACTACTTTAAACACATAAGTTATGGAATTAATTAGTTTTGAATAGTTTCAAAACTTGCCCTCAAGTTTTGGAATTTGAAAAGTTTTCAAGTATGAATACTTTAATTCCAAGTTAGCCCTTAGAATTTTAAAAGTTAAAATTCAACCCTTATACTTTATAATATTATAAGTTAATAATATATATATGTATAAGAGTAAAGTCAGTCTTACCGCTAGGACGCCTCATTCACGAAGCCGGTCTATAAGGTGGGTATAAGGTTGTTGCCTATAAAATGGCAACTTAATGGGTGTCCACTCTCACCCACCGCTTGCTTGACTGGTGGAGGGTCGTTAGCCGAACGGGTTTGACAGGACTATAATTCTCCCTTCATTAAAAGTATTAATGATAATACTAAGTAACTAAACTCTTAATAATACCCAATCTTAGTTACTTAGGAAAATGTGAATAAGGTGCTAATCTATGAAATTACACTTTGCACTTTGTTTAAGTCGGTTAGTGGAGCGTGTGTGGTTAACCGGCACACTAACTCGTATTTAACAAGGTAGGCGAAGGGTGACTGAATGTTTATCATAGTATCGATGGAGCGTGTGTGGTTAACCGGCACATCGATTGAGGGATAAACACTTAAGGGTACCAAGTAATTTGCATGGTTAGTTCACACCTTGTTTTGTGATCCTCGGCATCCCAGTCACAAAACCTGAAGGGCACACTCGAGATTGAAACATGCCTTTGAACAGTTCAATGAATCTCAAAGATCTAGGAGTTTCAAAACTAATTAAAACCTAATAATACATTTCGTTTATCTTGGTGGAAATTGGTGAATCGTCATTCACCTACCTTCAAATATTTTATAGCTTGGATTACGGCATACCTCTTCTAAGTTATAAAATAGTTTGTTGGGTCCTAGCCTTAATATTTCATATTGGGTGTCATATTAAGGACTTTAAATCAACTATCTTGAATATCTCCCAAAAGATGTTTGGTTTAGACACCTATGATCTTCCTAAATCTCTTGAAACAAGGTTTCCTAAATGAAGATGATGTCCTTTGGAAATCATACTTCTTTCACCTCCTCCACTTATTCTACCCAACCCACAAGTTCTTGAAAAGTTTAAGGTCACTCAAGCCTTATTGGCAAGGCAAGGTCTAGGTGTGAACACATCTTGGAGATGTAGTCACATATTGACAAGCCGGGAGAGTTGGGTGTCAAAGTGTTGAGAAAGTTGGTGGTTCAATCACTTTCTAAGTCACATAGTGAGTTCCTTTGGGACACCTATGAAACAGACTATGACAAGACCCTTAATGATCTTATCTATTTGCTAAGATCAACTTCCTAAAACTTTATGGACATTGACAATGATGACATTGGATATCTAGTAAAGCTCTCTCTTCCCAGTGGATAGGGATCGGCCATAGTCAACTCGGTTGACCAAATGGTAAAGAGAAAAGCTAAGTCTGTGATAGTCTCGTGCACCACTATCAAAGGGTCCATATGTTTTTATTGCCAAAGAAAGGGGCATTGGTTGCGAAGCTGCCAGATTTACCTAAGGATGTTAAAGTCAATAAGTTTGACTCTACTTCAGGTAAAGTCCACTATCTAACTCTGTTAAGTTTCTATTATGAGATTCTTGATACATGATGTGACTGGGTCACATGGTGATGTTTTAAGAAACAAAGGAAAGTGAAGAAACTTAAAGAAGGAATATGATGAATCTGATCGCGTAGATGGATTTCTATCGCATAGTTTGAAGATCGGATTCTTGAGCTACTTCTTAGGAGTTGTGAGATATTGCTTAGGAATAGGTAACAACAAGTTTTCATATGGATTGTAAGGATAAGTTTTTCCGCAAAGTTTTAAAATAAAAGGAAATTTTTGATTTTATTTATTTTAAAATATCCTTACAATGGCATTTGAGGAAAATTGTTGCTTATAAGATTCCATTAAGAGCAAGAGTAGAAATATGAAATTGATTCTTTCATTTGTGGTAATGTCTAGATTTACCAAATAAGGAAAGATTCTCATCACCCAAGTTTCAATTGGACCGAAACTTGGAATCATGCAAGTTGTATAGCATGATGAATGAGAACTTTCAAGTTTTGGAAAAATTAAGACTAATTACTTATTCACATGGATGTGTGAGTCAAGTAAAGGACTAAAGGATTGAGTACACATTCTTGTGCACTGATTAAGTCCACTACAAAAGTTTGATAAGACTATTCGTCAAAGTTTACTAAAGCTCAGTAAATATGATTATACTTACAAGCTTAAGTGTAACTCTGAGACATTGGAAAAAGGTTCCAATGTAAGGCAGAGCGAATAAGAAGAATCAAATTAGGCAAAAAGATAAAAGTTTCTCAAATTTGAAAAGATGGGAGAGTACTTTAGTATCAGTTTTGTGATCATCTTAATGATTAAGAAACCATAGCACAATTAGTTCTCTAAGGAAATCTTAGTGCATTCTTATGACTAAGAAGAGGGATCTTGAATTGTTGAAATGGTTAAATCAAGAAGATGAGTCATACTTCGTTCCAATACAAGTCTTAGAGTCATACTCCAAGATTGTAACTTGAGTGACATGTCTTAAAGAAGGTTTAAAACACTTGTCAAATGTAAGAGTAAAAGTTTTCTACTCTTGTACATTTGAAATTGGTAAGTTGTGATGTTTTGGATAAAACAAAGACCAACTAAGGCCAATTGTGTGAAGTGTTTGTCTTGATTAGAATCCACACTATCTCTTGGATGTTTGACAAGGGCGTCTTATATGTCAAGAGGACAGTGGGAGTCTTAAAGGTCTTGAAAGTCTCAAGAACTAATCAAGAATAAACCTGAAGTTCTTCACTAGCACACGACTTGAGGTTTATAACCTATCGTGTTGACATATTCTGTGCCCATTCCAGTTAAAATTGGCTTTGCATATGAGTTCTTAGAGTTCTCAGTTTGTTGCACAACAACTTGGAAGCAATGGCAGGCCCTTGAGCTGCCAGGTGGCAAGAAATTAAGATTGAGTTCAATCCATATGGTTTTGGATTTGTCATTATCTTTGTCTTGTGATTATGGTTTTGACAAATTCATATGGGTAGGAACTAATACACCATAAAAATCTAAGTGTCATAAGGTTTCTCTCCGATTCATGAAAATGATGGTGAAGAAACACTTTCACTAAGTAGATTTTATCTAGATAGCAATTGTGATATTTGCATTCTCAAAGTCGTTAGTGGAGCGCGTGTGGTTAACCGGCACACTAATATGGACTTGTGAGAAGTGGCAAAAAGGTCTAACCATTATGATTACGGCATACCTCTTCATAATTGTTTAGACACACAAGTGTGCTATCTAAGGGAAGGTGTATGATTTTGATAAAGTTTTATCAAAACAATCTAGTATCAGAAATCTGAACTTTGGTAAGAAAGTCAATGGAGTATTGATTTCTAGAAGTCCAGGTGATTTCTGAGAACATGTCAAAGCTAGTGGGAGCATAAGTGTTATGCTAATAATCATCATGTTAGTTGGAGCATGATAATTATGATAAATATTGCAAGTTAGCAATGTTAATTATAGAAAACAAAAGGTTTCAATTGGAAAAGGTTGTTTTGCTATAATTAAGGGAGAGGAATTTATACTTCATCTCAAATCTATAAGCTTAGATCGTGAGGTTTTAATCATTTAGTCAAGGATATATATATGAATTTCATGTTGGAATGGCTCAACATAAGGAAATTCTGTATATGGGTCCATTATTTGCGTTCTAAAATTCGATTATGATTACGGCATCCCTTTTCAAAATCTTAGTTATGAGAACTTGGCAAATTGAAATGGAAATGTTATAGCAAAAGACTGGTTTAGTCTTTATGTGAGACATCATGAATCGTGTCCCATATGCTTCGGATATAGGATCGATTACATGTGCTATATTCATCCTTTCTAAAATTTTCCAAATGCCTGGGGCATTAAGAAGGGAAAAGGTTTAGAACTGCATATGACTAAAAGGATTAAACAATTGTCGAGGACAATCTAAGGTTTACCAAAGATTGGTTGCTCAAGGACAGTTGGAAGTATAGTGATAATTCTGGAAGGACCATATTGACATAATCTGTAAGGAGGCAACTCTTGTTCAGAAGTGATAGTCAAAATGGATTCTGGAAATGTTTCAAAGTTAGAAATTTCAATCTGTGTAAGACTAAGGAAACTTAATGCAAGAAGGATGTTTCCAAGGAATTGATCTCCTTTGGAATACTCTGTAATGATTGTTGCCAAGTCTTTGTGAGTTTGTGCATAATCGTTACAAGAGGATCAATGCATATAAGTTTAGAATCTAACAGATTTCAGTAAATGGCATGAATTTGAAATTCTTGCATTTGCAGTAAGGATTTGGGAGTGTGAAAAGAGAATCATTGAAGTTATGTTCAATTGATCTAGTTCACAAAGTAAAGGTCATAGACAAACATAGTATGCATACTTGGTGTGTGGCATGACTAGTGTTTAAGAAAACATAGTGTACATGCTTGGAGCATGGGACAACTATTGTTTTAAATTCAAGAATAAAGTTGATAGTTGAAACAGTATACAATGAATAATGTGTAATCATATGGTGATAAATAAAAGGTGTTTTATTTATGTTCAAAGGGTTGATACCATATTGGATTCAGTTATTATTGTGTTTCATTTTGCATGTTTTGACTTCCCGAATAAACTGGGTTATTCTTCTAGAATGACTAAGTTATTCAAAGTATCCACAGTCGGTCATATGTTGGAAGTAGATATGAATTAAGACTGTCTTGGGTTGGCTTGTAGAGGTCTAAGGTGTTGGACAAAGGGCTACAACACTCATGAGTGCTCATAAGTTCTGAGTATTGGATTCAACCCGCGCTCATTGGAATCACTTCATGGATTATATCACGAGTGATCATGAGACGATAATATCTTATATTCTTCAAACCTAGAGATATGAGTTGTTACTATGAGTTGATAGTACATTGATAGCACGAAAACGCATTTGGTAACTCGGTGCTATAAAACGTGCCTTTGTGTATGATTCAACAAGTAGTAGAACAAGCCATATGAGTCGAAGTTTATCCATTCCTTTTACCTTCGGGATAAAAGTGATATCTGTGGGCCCCTCGATGATTTGATGATGACAAATGGAAGTGCTCGGCCGGGCCAGGAGTGATTTGATTTGTTCAATTAGTCAGTCGTCATAAATCGGAAATCAGGAAACAACAAATGGACAGAGAGAATGATTATAATCCATGTCTCAGTCCATATGATATCTAGAATGGAGGAATATATGATCTCTTATCTAATGGACAAGTCATTGACAAAGGTCAGAGTTCATCTACAAGGTCAGAGTTCGACAGAAGCTTTTGAGAGCTACGATTGCCAGTTGGTTCCTGAAATCATACGCAATAATAGTTTTAGACTTATCCAAGTGGGAGACTGTTGGATTAATGTCTAAGTCCATAACTATAATTGGTAAGATTTGACTCGACCCGGCATGGTCCATTTGGGTTGCATACCATCATGCACTTGGATAGACTATAATGAGAGAAATAACACACTTATGGTTATTAATATATTATAAGTTCTAGTATATTAATAATAAGAATAATAAGATTATTTAATTAGTATTGATCAAGAATTAATCTAGGATTAATTAAGTGATCAAAAGAAGACTAATTAAATATATGGGTTGATTGTGTAAATCATCCATACTTGTATAGTGGGCTAATGCTCCATGGATAATCAAGTTGGGCTAAAACCCATAGGATGGTCCATGGATGCTCCATGGTGTATTTGAACCCATGGATCCAAGGAAATGGAAAGTCATGACAATTAGGGTTTGCCCTAATTGTAACACTATATAAAGATATTATTCTTGGCAAAATCGGCACTAGTATTATTCTAGAGAGGGCTAGCCGATTTTATGAAGTGTAGAATTCTCTCAAGCTATTCTAAGTGTTTTGATGATTGTGATTCCATTTGAGGTGTCACACTTGGGGCACTAGGCACTCAATCTTCATGAAGACTTTCTACACCAAAGAGGTATGTATTCTATCTTGCTATAGTTATTGTTTTGTATGCTAGATTAGGATAATACCTTGGAAGTTCTTATTTGCATGTATAATAAAGAAAAAATAGATCCAAGGTATTTAGGGTTGCATGTACACTTAGGAGTGTTAGAATGCTCAAAACCCAACACATAAGTGTATAAGTATAGTTTTGTTCAAGAAGGTAAAAGTAATGGTTTTGCAAGATATCTAAGAGTTTTGAATAATAATTAAGAGTGAATTGATGTCATTTTAATAAACATTTCAAAACTAATACTTTTGTTGTCAAGGTATTTTAAGATAGAAAACCATTTCATGTATCATATTTTGAAGTATGTGAAATCTACTGGGTGAAAACACAGTTATAAAATACATAAGAGTGATTTAATAACATACTGTTTTCTACTTGGATTCCCCCCCACCCATTAAAGCATTTAAAATAATTTAAAACATTGATTAAGGGGTATGAACTCACCTGTAGATGGTGGTTTAAAATCATTTAAACTTCTGGGCTTGAATGCACGAAATGATGCGAAGGCTCGTACTAGGTTTGGCACCATAGATAACTAAGGTTTAGTTGTTAGGAAGGTTAGGAAGAACTGCTTTTTCAAAGCACATGATGTCGGTGCGAAGAAGACTCAACCAATCCATGCCGATGGTAACGTCGAAACATTTAATTGGGACTGGCATGAGATCTATCTTGAAAGTATGGCCATCTAACGTTAAGGCACAACCTACGTATATGCAGTTTGTACTCTCTGTTTTCCCGTTAGCCATTTCTACCGTGAATGAATTATCTAATGCACATGGGTTTTGTTTAAGCAGGTGCGCAAATTTGTGACTTACGAAGCTTTTCTCTACTCCACTGTCGAAAAGTATGCAAGCATATGAGTTATCGAGGAGAAATGTACCCGTAACTGTTGTAGGATCAACTACCGCTTCCTCGTGGCCTAGGGCCATCACTCTCCCTACTCCTCCATCCATCCCTGCTTTAGGGCACTTCCTCTTGTAGTGGCCCACTTCGCCACAACCGTAGCAAGTTTGGCCCATACCGGCGTTAGGAACCTGGGTGCCCTGAGCTGTTGGAGTCTTGTTGAGACAACCCGATATTTCGAGGCAATATGATGGAACGCAAGTCAAATTAGGTCAAAATTTAACTTTCCTAAAATATTATTTGGGTTAAATCAAGTAGTAGGAATCGTATCAAGGTTTTCATACATATAAATAACCCTAAAATCCGTGTTATAACGAAGAAGTTATGACTAACCGAAGATCCTCGGCAAAACCGGCAATACTGATAGACGTAAAATGCAAAGTTTCAATACAATAGTTTTTAGCCTTAGGTATCTAAATAAAAGTTTTAGATATCATTAAACCGTAAATGTAGATAAAAATAACGTCCATATCTGACTTCGTATGAGGAAGTTGTGATTTATCTAAGTTATAGATATAACAGTAGACAGCTAAAAACTCGAAATAGAGATCGAGAAACTTTTAGCCGACACAATCTAAATGAGAATCGAAGGGCTCAACAATACTAGCACAACGGTAAAAAGTCCGACGTAAACGGACGACAGATGAAGAAGTTATGGAACTTTAACGGAATTATCCTGTCCCGACCTATTAAAATATTATATTAAAAATAAATTCAAGATTTGCCAACGGAGTCTAAACGAAAGTTGTAGATCGTAGTCCCACCTACGCGTGGATATAAAGAACGTCGAAAACAGAGTTCGTATGCGGAAGATATGAATTTTTGAAGTTTACTAATTAATTAAAATATAAACATAATTAAAATCTGGTATTATCCGAAGAAGGAGTCATCGGACCAATCTAGGTTACGCCCAGCGTACTCGGATGCTAGGCTCCGGTTCGTCCATGTTGCTCCGATGCTTCAACCGAGGATGCGGTCATCCATGACGTCTCGTACGCCCTGCGTACCGAGGTCTTTCAGCCCCTATATAAAGGTTGCGAGGGTGCCGGCCATATTGGGTAATTTCCTTCCTTTCTCACGCCGAAGCTCTGCGTTTCAACCCTCGGAGCCATCCCAAAGTCCCGGTTTTCATATCCAATTTTGGAAGGAAGTTTTACGCTCCCGAGATTCTCTAGATTCCCGAGAATCTCGAGAGATCCGCTTTCTCGAGTAGAAGTTCTGCTCGGTTTTCGTCACACTTTCTTCAATCAATCAGGTGAGTTCACACCCCTACAATCCGCACTTTTAAATGTTTTATAAATGATTTTATATGCTTTTAAGGGGGGCGAGGAATACAAGTAAAACACACGATTATTATCGAGTGATATATAAAGTTTCATTATACACTTTTTATCAACAGAATCATATGTGATTTATAACTAGTATAGGGAAACTTTCGTATGCAAAATATATCACGATAACATCATATCTTTTGAAATGAAAAATGTTGTTATATATGTATAAGTCAAACACTCTGTTTATACTATATGTATATGTGTTCATCTTAGGCACTACAAAAATCATACTTTTCATAGCAAGTGAGGATTTCACTATGGATTACTATACAAATGAGACACACTTTTAGAAAACTATAATAGGTATAATTTTACGAGAACATCACGAACTTTTGCATACTAGAAATACTATTTCAAGGAGATACATTCTTATACAAGAACAAACGAACATTTTCATAGGTACTTCAAACATTTTTCACAAACGTTTTTACATGTGGAAACACTTTTAGAAACTGTCTTATAAACTGTAGGTTTCCTTTTTAAATCTGTTATAGTTGTGCTTCAAACAAAGGTTTTCTCACACTTAACTGTCTTGTCAAACGGTTTTCGAATCGATTTATAAACTGACGTCAAGTCATAAATTCTTATTTATTAAACTTTTCAACGGTTTTACAAAACTTCCTTTATGCTTTTATATTATAAATTGCATGCCTCTATGTGTATAGTTATATAAGAAATGTTTAAAAGACTTAGGAAGGCTGTCTACCCTGTTTCCTTTTCCTCGATTTGGATGTGGTCTGGTGGGATATCGGGTACTTGTCCGAAGGTCGTTTAAATATTAGTTATATATCATGTGTACATATATAGTGATAAATGTTCCACCAGTTAATTCAGTTTCGACACTCTTGGGTAGCAAGGGTGTACAAACTTACTTGGACACTCATCAATTACATTCTAGTAAACAATTATAGGAATTGTTTAGGGGATACAAAACATGATCCCTATTACAAGAAATTACACCAGAGTCAGTTCATTCATGAGTCTAAACTACATGTTATATGAAGGGATACTCTGACAGAGATTCCTCTTACATGGATACACTTATATAGATACTCTTACAGAGATTCCTCTTACATGGATACACTTATATAGATACTCTTACAGAGATTCCTCTTACATGGATACACTTATATTGATACTCTTACAGATATTCCTCTTACATGGATACACTTATATAGATAGTCTTACAGAGATTCCACTTACATGGATACACTTATATAGATACTCTTACAGAGATTCCTCTTTCATGGATACACTTATATAGATACTTTTACATAGATACTATGTGGTAAGAAACAATAAGGGACTAACCATTCCTAAACCCGACTGTTAGCAACAGAGGTAAATGGACATCTACGGATGTCTACGGTTGATACCATTATAGGTATACTTACGGGACTAACCATTCCGGAACCCACCTATTAGCAACAGAAGTAATGAACATCTACTGATGCCTACTAACCATTCCTTCCACATGTTGTTAGCTACAGAGGAAAATGAACATCTACGGATATTCACGGTGAGAACTTTTCAGTAGTCACGATGTCGTGTTTATCCTAATACCAAGGGATAATACTTAAATGGCTATATTTTCCCTATTACTTTTATTTTGTGATACATTCACGTAAACGATGAAGTAGACTATATTTATTTTTAATAGTAGTCATAAAGGGGAAAACCATCTTTGTTATAGCAAAACATACAAGTCTTGGTAGAATTCTACTTTCAAAATATTCAGGTCTTAGTAGAAGACTACTTTTTATACTAGTAGAAAATATGGGATTTTCTAGGAGTTTTCAAAACATATACAAACAATTACATGGAACGATTTCAAATGTTATCATCAAACTTATACGAATAAAGACATTAAATACTTATGAACTCACCAGCTTAAATGCTGATCTACTCTTTCAAAATAACTTGTATTCTCATATCACCAGTAGACAGGTACGATGACCAGGTTTTGCGAAGACGGAGCAGTCAAGACTCGTCTTTTACTTTGATTACTTGTTGTAATGTCTTATTTCTATGAAATACACACATGTATTAAACTATTACTATTAATGCACCAGGCGATGTTGTTGCTTGTTTACGACTTTACATTGTTATCATATGTACATGACGTCCTCCGCCCCAGAACGTTTCCGCCGTTCTTGGTTTTGGGGTGTGACAGATTGGTATCAGAACATTATTTATAGTGAATTGAGTATATCAATCCATAAAAGATATACTAACTATAAATACAATGGGATTAAAAATACTCTGACTTAGAGTTTATACTTCTAAATAATAAAATATTTAAGTAAGTATACGTGCCTGCATTCATACTAAAATCGATGTCACAATGACAAGAACAAAAGTATTACGATTGTTGAATATCACAAGTAAGCTTGGGGATGTATAGTCAGTCTTGGGAGTGGCATAGCCTGATCAACTATGCTGGTCCGAGGAGTGTTTAGCATATGCCCAAGAATGGTTGTGATGTAGCAACAATTCTATAAACTTACCAACATTACCACAATGAGAACATTATAACAGAACCTAAGTCTAAAATACCATAGGGATGTTTTGTGTTACCATAATTACTTACTTGAGAACTAAAAAGGATCTTCAGTACTAAGTTGATAGTTGATAAGTGGATACGCTAAGGCTATATGTAACTAGGATGTTATAGACTTAGAATCGGTGAAGTTTTGCTTTACCCTTATTCCTTGTGAATTTGGAGTTAAGGTCACTTATTCAAAAGCCTATCCTGTGTTGATTACATATGACTGGTATGCACTTTACAAATAGCGATGTAACTAATGAAGATTCTCTAATAATTATCTAGATAGTTCTTCTAATAATTATTTCCTTACCCTAATTCTCGTGTAGATAACATAACTGGACTCCATCCCCACGACAACCCATACCTTCCGAACAAAGGCAATGTTGGATGGTTTGAAGAAGAACAAGAGAGTGATCATCCAATCCCTTTGAATGATCACCATGCTAAAAACCTTTCGGATGTTGATAACTCCGAACCCGAGGTTGAGAACCTACCCCAGGCAGCTCCCGTTCCAATTCCTAACCCTCGTCCGGCTTTTCATGGCCCAACGCCTCCTTGGGTAGAATGTTTGGAAATATGGAGCGAAGAGCAAGATCAACCTATGTCATTTGATGGAGACCGAAGCTTCTACAACATAAACAAAGGGAGCTCTGCAGACAGAGTCTAGCAATCCTAATCTGTAGAGTTGCCCGAAACAAAATTTAGGGCAGGACGGCTCCCTAATGTATCGAAGATGTTAATACCAGTGCGCAAATGCATACCATTAGCACCAATCGCCTTGATCACAAGTGTGAGATCTAAGAGAAACCATGAGACCCTGCTGCAAGCACTAGCTGAAACCCGAGCCGAAGTCATAGAGCTCCAAGTACACCAGAGGGTGTACGAAATATACCTGCTTGATATGGGACGCCAACTGGCTGAACTGAGAGTTCACCAGAGGGATGATCGTCACTAGTAGGAGGTACTCTACTTTTCTTCTTGTTTTAAAGAACTGTGTTCATGTCTATGTCCTATAAGGCATTTTCTATGGAACTGCTTTGTACTGTAAGTACTTTTAGTTAAGCCTTTATGGGGCCAAAACTTTGCTACTCAGGATATGAGGTAAGACCTTCTATAAGGTAAAAAATTTCCTATACTTATTACATCTTAAACATCGGTCATATTGACAATCGGCTCACTCCTGTGTCAATCTTTATTCAAGTACTCTTATCATACTTTCATTGGAGTCTATCTGAAACATGCTTTAGTCAAGTCATTGGACTATAGTAATTTAGTTCCGGAGACATTTCCAAGTCTCTTTTATTGGTTGGATCATGTTATTCACCAACCAACGATACCTCGGCTTGAACGACAAACATCTTGAGACCTTTCTACGAACTTACTTCCACTCATTACTAAGACTGCATCATAGGGATGTAGGTCAACCCTTCATAAAAACACTTCCACTCCATACTAGGACTACATCATAAGGATGTAGGTCAAACTTCCGCAAACATATTTCCAATTCGTACTAGGACTGCATCATAGGGATGTAGGTCAAACGTTCGAGAACATAGTCTTACTCTTTACTTGATCAATCGAAGTACATCCGGAGTCAACCAAAATTGCTCACAAAATCTTTATCTTTTATGTGTCAGAATCATGTCGTCATCCGGAAACAATCAGCCGAGCAATGAAACCCCTATCCTCCATATCAACACCGCCACATTTCATGCTGCGTAGCAGCTGCTGTGACAACTTTCCTTACACACACCAACTCCGACAACACAAACAAAACTGACAAAGGAGTTGAGAGTTCCGATGGTAGTACCAAACCGGAAACCAACAAATGGAAACTCCTACATAACGCTTTAGGATGCAATTTCCAAGGTGGTGTATTGAGGAAGGCACTCGTGTCCACATAACACTGGCTAAACACCTCACTCCCGCCACCAAGGCTAATATTAGCCAATCATGCCAACAATGCAGGGAGATAGGACACCTCAAGAAGGATTTCCCTATAACAAAGAAATCTGGCGCAGATGGTAGGATTCTCAGGATCACAACTGTAGGAGAACCTACTCCGAACCCACGTTAATGTAATTTGGGCGTTTCATTGTAACAGACTTATAAACCATCCAAAACTAGTGCAACCAGAGTCTTATCTTTTGCGGAATCCCGTCGATATATGGATGCTCGTGCTGAGTATACATGCCTTTTGAAGTATATCTTATTCGTAGCAATAGTCTCGTAGTAGTCTAAAGTACCGTAACTCTGTTGATGGTTGCACAGTTTTGTTTTGTCTGTAAACGTCTTATGTTCAAATCAAATGTCTTTAAGTTTCCTTCTGATTCCGACATTATCATACGAGTTGATTCAATTTGATCCTCACAAAAACAACTTCATACGTACATCTCTTCCTCCGAAATCGTCTTTCCAGCAAAGCCGTCATTCCAAAACACCAAAGTCCTCGTCCATAGAGCACCTCATGTTTCTCATCCTTTCCGAAGAAAAACTCAACAAACCGCCCCGAAGTACCACTCGTGCAGTACGTCAAGTTCAATCCAAAGACCCACAGTTTCAAGCTTATTTATAAATGACTTGTATACCCGAGAGTGTTATTGATGAACCTGGTATGGGTTCTACTATGAACTTCAGGACGGAGACTACCCAAGACTACGAGTGATCGTGCTGCGATGCAAATAAACTTAGAAGCCCAACGCATGCCCTTTATGTCGATTGGGACAAGAAAGACAGATAGAACAAAAGTACCTATCCTTTTTCCTTAATTCATGAGTAACCATACTTTATTTTAGATCTTCACGACATCTAATCAACCACAAGGTTCTGACTTCATAATCAGTATGAATTGGTTTTGTTCTTATACAAGAGGAAAGGTCACTAACTATACCTCAAGACAGCTTAAGACGCAGGAAGTTAACTATACCACACATGATCTTGAGTCAGGGGCAGCGGTAATTGCTTTTAAGAGCTAGAGACACTACTTGTAGGGTACATGATGTACTATTCCCATAGTCCACAAAAACATTCAACATACGTTCGACCAAGAAGAGTTATCATGCCAGTGAAGTCAAACGAAAGAAGCAAAGTCGTGTACCGATAGTGAAGGTTTCGCTGGAATGCCAAGCGAGGAACCGAGTTCACTTATGAACATGAGAAGTGAATAAAACTTCTATCCGTAGCAAGTTTATCAATTCTATTTAAACTCTAATTTCAGGACGAAATTCCCTCTAACGGGGGGATGATGTGACAACCCGATATTTCGTGGCAATATGATGGAACGCAAGTCAAATTAGGTCAAAATTTAACTTTATTAAAATCTTATTTGGGTTAAATAAAGTAGTAGGAATCGTATCAAGGTTTTCATACATATAAAGAACCCTAAAATCCGTGTTATAACGAAGAAGTTATGACCACCCAAGATCCTCGGCATAACCGACAATACTGATAGACGTAAAATGCGAAGTTTCAATACAATAGTTTTTAGCCTTAGGTATCTAAATAAAAGTTTTAGATATCATTAAACCGTAAACGTACATAAAAATAACGTCCAAATCTGACTTCGTATGAGGAAGTTGTGATTTATCTAAGTTACAGATATAATAGTAGACAACTAAAAACTCGAAATAGAGATCGAGAGACTTTTAGCTGACACAATCTAAATGAGAATCGAAGGGCTCAACAATACTAGCACAACGGTAAAAAGTCTGACGTAAACGAACGTCGGATGAAGAAGTTATGGAACATTAACGAAATTTTCCTGTCCCGACCTATTAAAATATATATTAAAAATAAAGTCAAGATTTGCCAACGGAGTCTAAACGTAAGTTGTAGATCATAGTCTCACCTACGCGCGGATATAAAGAACATCGAAAACGGAGTTCGTATGAGGAAGATATGAATTTTTGAAGTTTACTAATTAATTAAAATATAAATTTAATTAAAATCTGGTATTATCCGAAGAAGGAGTCATCGGACCAATCTAGGTTACGCCCAGTGTACCGTCGTACGCCCAGCTTACTCGGATGCTAGGCTCCAGTTTGTCCACGTCGCTCCGATTCTTCGACCGAGGATGCGGTCATCCATGACGTCTCGTACGCCCCGCGTAGCGAGGTCTTTCAGCCCCTATATAAAGGTTGCGAAGGTGCCGACCATATTGGCTAATTTCCTTCCTTTCTCACGCCGAAGCTCTGCGTTTCAACCCTCGGAGCTATCCCAAAGTCCCGGTTTTCATATCCAAGTTTGGAAGGAAGTTTTATGCTCCCGAGATTCCCGAGATTCCCGAGAATCTCGAGAGATCCGCTTTCTCGAGTACAAGTTCTGCTCGGTTTTCGTCACGCTTTCTTCAATCAATCAGGTGAGTTTATACCCCTACAATCCGCACTTTTAAATGTTTTATAAATGCTTTTATATGCTTTTAAGGGGCGGGGGGACTACAAGTAAAACACACGATTATTATCCAGTGTTATATAAAGTTTCATTATACACTTTTTATCAACGGAATCATATGTGATTTATAACTAGTATAGGGAAACTTTCGTATGCAAAATATATCACGATAACATCATATCTTTTGAAATGAAAAATGTTGTTATATATGTGTAAGTCAAACACTATGTTTATACTGTATGTATATGTGTTCATCTTAGGCACTACAAAAATCCTACTTTTCATAACAAGTGAGCATTTCACTAGGGATTACTATACAAATGAGACACACTTTTAGAAAACTATAATAGGTATAGTTTTACGAGAACATCGAGAACTTTTACATACTAGAAATACTATTTCAGGGAGATACATTCTTATACAAGAACAAACGAACTTTTTCATAGGTACTTCAAACATTTTTCACAAACGTTTTTACATGTTGAAACACTTTTAGAAACTGGCTTATAAACTATAGGTTTCCTTTTTGAATCTGTTATAGTTGTGCTTTAAACAATGGTTTTCTCACACTTAAACTGTCTTGTCAAACGGTTTTCGAATCAATTTATAAACTGACGTCAAGTCATAAATTCTTATTTATTAAACTTTTCAATGGTTTTACAAAACTTCCTTTATGCTTTTATATTATAAATTGCATGCCTCTATGTGTATAGTTATATAAGAAATGTTTAAAAGACTTAGGAAGGCTATCCACCAAGTTTCCTTTTCCTCGAGTACGATGTGGTCTGGTGGGATATCGGGTACTTGTCCGAAGGTCGTTTAAATATTAGTTATATATCATGTGTACATATATAGTGATAAATGTTCCACCAGTTAATTCAGTTTCGACACTCTTGGGTAGCAAGGGCGTACAAACTTACTTGGACACTCATCAATTACATTCTAGTAAACAATTATAGGAATTGTTTAGGGGATACAAAACATGATCCCTATTACAAGAAATTACACCAGAGTCAGTTCATTCATGAGTCTAACCTACATGCTATATGAAGGGATACTCTTACAGAGATTCCTCTTACATGGATACACTTATATAGATACTCTTACATGGATACACTTATATAGATACACTTACAGAGATTCCTCTTACATGGATACACTTATATAGATACTCTTACAGAGATTCCTCTTACATGGATACACTTATATAGATACTCTTACAGAGATTCCTCTTACATAGATACACTTATATAGATACTCTTACAGAGATTCCTCTTACATGGATACACTTATATAGATACTCTTACAGAGATTCCTCTTACATGGATACACTTATATAGATACTCTTACAAAGATTCCTCTTACATGGATACACTTATATAGATACTCTTACAGAGATTCCTCTTTCATGGATACACTTATATAGATACTTTTACATAGATACTATGTGGTAATAAAGAATAAGGGACTAACCATTCCTAAACCCGACTGTTAGCAACAGAGGTAAATGGACATCTACGAATGTCTACGGTTGATACCATTATAGGTATACTTACGGGACTAACCATTCCAGAATCCACCTATTAGCAACAGAGGTAATGAACATCTACTGATGCCTACGATTAATACTTATACTAGGAAGACATTTAAAGGAACTAACCATTCCTTCCACCTGCTTTTAGCTACAGAGGAAAATGAACATCTATGGATATTCACGGTGAGAACGTTTCGGCAGTCGCGATATCGTGTTTATCCTAATACCAAGGGATAATACTTAAATGGCTATATTTTTCATGTTACATTTATTTTGTGATACATTCACGTAAACGATGAAGTAGACTATATTTATTGTTAATAGTAGTCATAAAGGGGAAAACCATCTTTATTATAGCAAAACATACAAGTCTTGGTAGAAGACTACTTTCAAAATATTCAAGTCTTGGTAAAAGACTACTTTTTATACTAGTAGAAAATATGGGATTTTCTAGGAGTTTTCAAAACATATACAAACAATTACATGGAACGATTTCAAATGTTATCATCAAACTTATACGAATAAAGACATTAAATACTTATGAACTCACTAGCTTAAATGCTGATCTACTCTTTTAAAATAACTTGTATTCTCAGGTCACCAGTAGACAGGTACGATGACCCGGTTTTGCGAAGACGGAGCAGTCAAGACTCGCCTTTTATTTTGATTACTTGTTGTAATGTCTTATTTCTATGAAAGAACACACATGTATTAAACTATTACTATTAATGAAATGGGCGATGTTGTTGCTTGTTTACGACTTTACATTGTTGTGATATATACATGACGTCCTCCGCCCAAGAACGTTTCCGCCGTTCTTGGTTTTGGGGTGTGACACTTGCAGAAACGGGCTGTATGCCCCTTCTTGTTGCAGTTAGAGCACTGCATCTCCTTGCAAGGTCCGTGGTGGTGGAAACTGCACTTGGTGCACTTCGGGAGAGTCCCAAGATAAGTTTTTGTTGGTAAGGGGTTTGCAGGGACAACGGGAGTTACCGTGGCAGCATTGATTGCCACAATTTGTTGTCTTTTGGAGGATTCTTGTGAAGCCCCTCTTTTCCTCTTAGAACACCCTTTCTTGTTGTTGTTGACCTTTTGTGGTACAAGTGCAGGGATTGTTGGGATCTGAGGTTTCCTGTGATCTATGAGAGATTGTGCTAGTACCTTGGCACTATCAAAAGTGATAGGCCTGGAGGCTAACATACTTGACTGGATCTGGGGCGACAGTCCCCAGATATACTTCTCTATCTTCTTGCTCTCGAGAGCAACCATATCAGGGCGTAGGTTTTCCAGATCACAGAACATATTTGTGTAGGTTGTGATGTCGGATACAGCCATTTGTAGACCCCAGAATTCCTGCTTGAGCTTTTGTAATTCACGTCGAGGACAATACTCTTTCATCAGCATGTCCTTCAATTTTTCCCAGCTGATGGAATACGCCACCTCCAAAGTCAGATAGTTAACATGGCTGTTCCACCATGTTAGTGCTCTGTCAGAGAAGGTACAAGCTGCAAACTTGACCTTGGTGCCCTCATGGCAGGCACAGGTTTCAAAGAAGGATTCCATCTTTTCAATCCATTGCCTTAACACCATAACCCCACCCATACCATTGAAGCTGCGGGGCTTGGCGTTTGTGAAATCTTTATAAGTGCATTCCCGAGGGTGTCCATGGTGTTTGCCATGGTTCGAGGGAGGTGCACCTGTTCCCGATCCACTAGGGACAGGGGCGTTGATGGCTGATACAACCGCTGCAACTGCTGCTGTGAAATCTGCCTGGAACATAATGGCATCGAAGGGAGGAGGTGGTTGAGGAGGTTGAGGTGGTGGTAGAGGTGGTGGTATCGGTGTTTCGTTGATTGGGTTACGTCTGGGATTTTTGCGTGGCGGCATCTTTAACTGTACATTTAAAAGATGACGACATGGATAAGAATAAATGAATAATGAATGTGTCTCATGGACTAACTCCCCATAGTCCAACAACATAATGAATAGTATGACTAAATGAAGATGATAGCATTTGGATAAAAAAATTTCCATATGATTAGGCATCTGTCAATAATACTGGGATTACAGATGTAACAAGTTTGGGAAAACTGGCCTAGAAGTAGGCCTTACACCAACCAAGATAGGAAAATTTTTGACAGAACTAAGACTAGATCAAGACCTAACAGGTCTAAGATTTATAAAGATATGAAATTATACCAAAGTTTTACATAAACTAGGTTATATCAAAAAGATGAGTCGACGAGATTCTATCGGCAACGAGAACTGCTAGCATGAGTCCTTGATCCTGATAGTAGACGTTCCATGTCCCTCATATGCCTGTTAGCTCTCACTTGCTGAGCTCGAAGTTCCCTAACTTCAGCTTGAGTTTCAGCAAGTTCCCTCTGCAGAGTTGCATTGCGGACCAAGGTCCTTTCATGAACCGACTCTAGTTGGCGAATGCGGATTGTGTTGACTCCAGAGTTGGCATCAATCTCCAAGACTTGATTGATAGTTGATTGACCCAGTATCGTGTTCTGAGAAATCCTACGAACCATGATGGGTAGGACTCTTTCAGCAGAACCTCCTTCCGTGAGGTTGTAGAAACTTTGGTCTCCATTGTAGGGAATGGGTTGACCCTGTTCATGACTCCATGTATTCAAGTTAGTGGCCCACAGAGGTGTGGGTCCCTGAAATGTCGGACGGGGGTTCAGGTTTGGGTCTTGAGCAGCTGTGGGTAGGTTGTTGACTTCAGGCTCTGAGTCATAACTATCGGAAAAACCCTCAGCATGGTGATCATCCAAAGGGATTGGGTGATCATCTTCTGGTTTTGCCTCTAGCCAACCAGCATTGCCTTGGTTTGGGAAGTACGGATCGCCATGGTGAAATTCGGCCATTTTAATCTACGCGAGAAAAGGGATATAAGGAATAGCTAAATAGACGAACTGACTAAGATAATTATAGTAAGACGGAATACCCCTATGGTATTTCTTTATGGTTGTGTTGGTAAATTTTTAGACTTCTTGCCACATCACAACCATTCTTGGGCATATGCTAATCACTCCTTGGACCAGCATAGTTGATCACGCTATGCCATTCCCAAGACTGACTATATATCCCCAGGCTTACTTGTGATATTCAACAATCATAATACTTTTGTTCTTCACATTGTGACACTGATTTTAGTATGAATGCAGGCACGTATACTTACTTAAATATTTTATTATTCAGAAGTATAACTCTTAGAAAGAGTGTTTTAATCCCTATGTATTTATAGTTAGTATATCTTTTATGGGTTGATATACTATATTCACTATAAACAATGCTCTGATACCAATCTGTCTCACCCCAAAACCAAGAACGGCGGAAACGTTCCGGGGTGGATGATGGCATGTACAGTATCACAACAGTGTAAAGTAGTAAACAAGCAACAACATCATTTCTACCATGAATGAATTATCTAATGCACATGGTTTTTGTTTAAGCAGGTGCGCAAATTTGTGACTTACGAAGCTTTTCTCTGCTCCACTGTTGGAGTCTTGCAGAAATGGGCTGTATGCCCCTTCCTATTGCAGTTAGAGCACTACATCTCCTTGCAAGGTCCGTGGTGGTGGAAATTGCACTTGGTGCACTTCGGGAGAGTCCCAGCATAAGTTTTTGCTGGTAAGGGGTTTGCAGGGACAATGGGAGTTACCATGGCAGCATTGATTGCCACAAGTTGTTGTCTTTTGGAGGATTCTTGCGAAGCCCCTCTTTTCCTCTTAGACCACCCTTTCTTGTTGTTGTTGATATTTTGTGGTACAGGTGCAGGGATTGTTGGGTTCTGAGGTTTCTTGTCATCTATGAGAGATTGTGCTAGTTCTTTGGCACTATCAAAAATGATAGGCCTGGAAGCTAACACACTTGATTGGATCTGGGGCGACAGTCCGCATATATACCTCTCTATCTTCTTGCTCTCGAGAGTAACCATATCAGGGCATAGGTTTGCCAGATCACATTGTTGGATTAATGTCTAAGTCCATAACTATAATTGGTAAGACTTGACCCGACCCGGCATGGTCCATTTGGGTTGCATACCATCATGCACTTGGATAGACTATAATGAGAGAAATAAGACACTTATGGTTATTAATATATAATAAGTTCTAGTATATTAATAATAAGAATAATAAGATTATTTAATTAGTATTGATCAAGAATTAATCTAGGATTAATTAAGTGATCAAAAGAAGACTAATTAAATATATGGGTTGATTGTGTAAATCATCCATACTTGTATAGTGGGCTAATGCTCCATGGATAATCAAGTTGGGCTAAAACCCATAGGATGGTCCATGGATGCTCCATGGTGTATTTGTACCCATGGATCATGGAAATGAAAGGCCATGTCAATTAGGGTTTACATGGTGTAACCCTAACTATATAAGCATCATATTCTTGACCAAAATCGGCCACTAGAGTGTGAAGTGAAAGGGCTAGCCGATTTCATGAGTTGTAGAATTCTCTCAAGCTCTTCTAAGTGTTTTGGTGATTGTGATTCCATTTGAGGCTTCCATACTATTGGGGCTAGGCACTCAAGCTTCATGAAGACTTTCTACATCAAGAGGTATGTATTCTATCATGTTACATTTATTGTTTTTTGTATGCTAGATTAGGATAATACCTTGGAAGTTCTTATTTGCATGTATAATAGAGAAAACATAGATCCAAGGTATTTAGGGTTGCATGTACACTTAGGAGTGTTAGAATGCTCAAAACCCAACAGTGGTATCAGAGCCTAGGCTTGTTTTCTTGTTATACCTGCAATAGAAGCTGAAAAAACGAATTTGTTGCTGTCTGATCATCAGGCTCGGCGAGTCTATCAGGAGACTCGGCGAGTCCATGCCTAAAAAGTGATCAAATCGATCCAACTCGCCGAGTTGGTTCATGCACTCGACGAGTTGGACCCCCAGACAGCATATTTTCGAGTTTTTTGGCTAGAAATGGACTAGGAACATTACCCTAAGTTGTTTTTGAACTTATAAACTTGTTTTTTGATGTGGTAATGTTCATGCTAATCCAATTTCAAAGATAATTGTCAATAGATTCATGTTTTGTATTAGTTTAAGGTTTAGACTAGTTACATGAAAAAGTTTGATTTGAATTATCTTGTACTTATGAGTTGCTTAGATTAATAGAAAAGTTAATTGAAATAGTTGTTTTCAATCCATTTTAATCTAAGAGTTGAGTATAAAATGTGTTTGTGTAACTTGTCCTCAAGTTACATGAAAAGTCACATTAAAGACTCATAAAATTCATAAAAGTTGGCAATGGTTACAAAAATGAAGAGTCTTGTGTCATTGAATAATTTTTTATGACTCCATAACTTGTCCTCAAGTTATGGAAGTTCAAGAGTCACTTCATTAAAGAAAAATATGTAACCATAATTAAATCCATAAGTTATAAAATAAAGAAAAAGTTAGTTCTTTTTTTAGTTTAAAGTCTTCCATAACTTGTCCTCAAGTTATGAAACTTGAAGAGTTTTTGGATTAAAACTACTTTAAACACATAAGTTATGGAATTAATTAGTTTTGAATAGTTTCAAAACTTGCCCTCAAGTTTTGGAATTTGAAAAGTGTTCTCTTATGAATACTTTAATTCCAAGTTAGCCCTTAGAATTTTAAAAGTTAAAATTCAACCCTTATACTTTATAATATTATAAGTTAATAATATATATATATATATATATATATATATATATATATATATATGTATAAGAGTAAAGTCAGTCTTACCGCTAGTACGCCTCATTCACGAAGCCGGTCTATAAGGTGGGTATAAGGTTGTTGCCTATAAAATGGCAACTTAATGGGTGTCCACTCTCACCCACCGCTTGCTTGACTGGTGGAGGGTCGTTAGCCGTATGGGTTTGACAGGACTTTAATTCTCCCTTCATTAAAAGTATTAATGATAATACTAAGTAACAAAACTCTTAATAATACCCAATCTTAGTTACTTAGGAAAAATGTGAATAAGGTGCTAACCCATGAAATTACACTTTACACTTTGTCCAAATCGTTAGTGGAGCGTGTGTGGTTAACCGGCACACTAACTTGGACTTAACAAGCTAGGTAAAGGGTGACTTAATATTTATCATAGTATCGATGGAGTGTGTGTGGTTAACCGGCACATCGATTAAGGGGTAAACACTTAAGGGTACCAAGTAATTTGCATGGTTATTTCACACCTTGTTTTGTGATCCTCGGCATCCCAGTCACAAAACCTGAAGGGCACACTCGAGATTGAAACATGCCTTTGAATAGTTTAATGAATCTCAAAGATCTAGGAGTTTCAAAACCAATTAAAACCTAATAATACATTTTGTTTATCTTGGTGGAAATTGGTGAATCGTCATTCACCTACCTTCAAATATTTTATAGCTTGGATTACGGCACACCTCTTCTAAGTTATAAAATAGTTTGTTGGGTCCTAGCCTTAATATTTCATATTGGGTGTCATATTAAGGACTTTAAAATTCAACTATCTTGAATGTCTCCCAAAAGATGTCTGGTTTAGACATTTATGATCTTCCCAAATCTCTTGAAACAAGCTTTCCTAAATGAAGATGATGTCCCTTGGAAATCATACTTCTTTCACCTCCTCCAATTATTCTCCCCAACCCACAAGTTCCTGAAAAGTGTAAGGTCACTCAAGCCCTATTGGCAAGGCAAGGTCTAGGTGTGTTCACATCTTGGAGATGTAGTCACATATTGACAAGCCGGGAGAGTTGGGTGTCAAAGTCTTGAGAAAGTTGATGGTTCAATCACTTTCTAAGTCACATAGTGAGTTCCTTTGGACACCTATGAAACAGACTATGACAAGACCCTTAATGATCTTATCTATTTGTTAAGATCAACTTCCTTAAAACTTGATGGACATTGACAATAGTGACATAGGAAATTCCGGAAAGCATTCTCTTCCCAATGGAAAGGGATCGGCCATAGTCAACTCGGTTGACCATATGGTAAAGAGAAAAGCTAAGTCTATGATAGTCCCATGTACCATTATCAAAGGGTCCATCTGTTTATATTGCCAAAGAAAGGGGGCATTGGTTGCGAAGCTGCCAAATTTACCTAAGGATGTTAAAGTCAATAAGTTTGACTCTACTTTAGGTAAAGTCCACTATCTAACTCTGCTAAGTTTCGATTCTGAGATTCCTGATACATGATGTGACTGGGTCACATGGTGATGTTTTAAGAATCAAGGAAAAGTGAAGAAACTTAAAGAAAGAATATGTTGAATCTGATCGCGTAGATGGTTTTCTATCGCGTAGTTTGAAGATCGGATTCTTGAGCTACTTCTTAGGAGTTATGAGATATTGCTTAGGAATAGATAACAACAAGTTCTCATATGGATTGTAAGGATAAGTTTTTCCGCAAAAGTTTTAAAATAAAACGAAATTTTTGATTTTATTTATTTTAAAATATCCTTACAATGGCATTTGAGGAAAATTGTTGCTTATAAGATTCCATTAATAGCAAGAGTGGAAATATGAAATTGATTCTTTCATTTGTGGTAATGTCTAAATTTACCAAATAAGGAAAGATTCTCATCACCCAAGTTTCAATTGGACCGGAACTTGGAATCATGCAAGTTGTATAGCATGATGAATGAGAACTTTCAAGTATTGGAAAATTAAGACTAATTACTCGGTCACATGGATATGTGAGTCAAGTAATGGACTAAGGGATCGAGTACATAGTCTTGTGCACTGGTCAAGTCCACCACAAAAGATTGATGAGACTATTCGTCATAGTTTACTAAAGCTCAGTAAATATGATTACACTTACAAGCTTAAGTGTAACTCCAAGACATTGGAAAAGGTTCCAATGTATGGTAGAGCGAATAAGAAGAATCAAAATGGCAGAAGGATAAAAGTTTCTCAAATCTGAAAAGATGGGAGAGTACTTTAGTATCAGTTTTGTGATCATCATAATTATTAAGAAACCATAGCACAATTAGTTCTCTAAGGAAATCTTAGTGCATTCTTATGACTAAGAAGAGGAACTTGAATTGTTGAAATGTTTAAATCATGAAGATGAGTCATACTTCGTTCCAAAAACAATTCTGAGAGTCATACTCCACGATTGTAACTTGAGTGACATGTCTTAAAGAAGGTTTAAAAACACTTGTCAAATGTAAGAGTAAAAGTTTTCTACTCTAGTACATTTGAATTTGGTAATTTGTGATGTTTTGGATAAAACAAAGACCAACTAAGGCCAATTGTGGTAAGTGTTTGTCTTGGTTAGAATCCACACTATCTCTTGGATGTTTGACAAGGGAGTCTTATAGGTCAAGAGGATAGTGGGAGTCTTAAAGGTCTTGAAAGTCTCAAAAACTAATCAAGAATAAAACCTAAAGTTCTTCACTAGCACACGACTTGAGGTGTATAACCTATCGTGTTGACATATTCTGTGCCCATTCCAGTTAAAGTTGGCTTTGCATATGAGTTCTTAGAGTTCTCAATTGGTTGCATAACAACTTGGAAGCAATGGCAGGCCCTTGAGCTGTCAGGTGGCAAGAAGTTAAGATTGAGTTCAATCCATATTGTTTTGGATTTGTCAATATCTTTGTCTTGTGATTATGGTTTTGACAAATTCATATGGGTAGGAACTCATACACCATATAAATCTAAGTGTCATATGGTTTCTCTCCGATTCATGAAAATGATGGTGAGGAAACGCTTTCACTAAGTAGATTTTACGTAGATATCAATTGTGTTATTTTCATTTTCAAAAGTCGTTAGTGGAGCGCGTGTGGTTAACCGGCACACTAACATGGACTTGTGAGAAATGGCAAATGCCTAAGCAATTGAGACTATGATTACGGTATCCCTTTTCATGGTTCTTGAAATTACTTAGACACACAGGTGAGCTTATCTACGGAAAGGGTGTATGAATCTAAATTTCAGACTGTCCAGCTGATTTCTGAGTACATGTCAAAGCTAGTGGGAGCATAAGTGTTATGCTAATAATCATCATGTTAGTGGGAGCATGATAATTATGATAAGTATTGCAAGTTAGCAATGTTAATTATAGAAAACAAAAGTTTCAATTGGGAAAGAGTTGTTTTGCTATAATTAAGGGAGAGGAAATTATACTTCATCTCAAATCTATAAGCTTAGATCGTGAGGTTTTAATCATTTAGTCAAGGATATATATATGAATTTCATGTTGGAATGGCTCAACATAAGGAAATTCTGTATATGGGTCCATTATTTGCGTTCTAAAATTCGATTATGATTACAACATCCCTTTTCATAATTTGAATTATGAGAACTTGGCAAATTGAAATGGAAATGTTATAGCAAAAGATTGGTTTAGTCTTTATGTGAGACATCATGAATCGTGTCCCATATGCTTCGGATATAGGATCGATTACATGTGCTATATTCATCCTTTCTAAAATTTTCCTAATGCCTGGGGCATTAAGAAGGGAAAAGGTTTAGAACTGGATATGACTAAAAGGATTAAACAATTGTCGAGGACAATCTAAGGTTTTCCAAAGATTGGTTGCTCAAGGACAGTTGGAAGTATAGTGATAATTCTGGAAGGACCATATTGACATAATCTGTAAGGAGGCAACTCTTGTTCAGAAGTGATAGTGAAAATGGAATCTGGAAATGTTTCAAAGTTAGAATTTTCAATCTGTTTAAGATTAGAAAACTTAACGCAACAAGGATGTTTCCAAGGAGCTGATCTCCTTTGGAATGCTCTGTAATGATTGTTGTCAAGTAATTCTGATTTTGTACATAATCATTACAAGAAGATCAATGCATATAAGTTTAGAATCTAACGGTTTTCAGTAAATGGCATGAATTTGGAATTCTTGCATTTGCAGTATGGATTTGGGAGTCTGAAAAGAGAATCATTGAAGTTATGTTCAATTGATCTAGTTCACAAAGTAAAGATCATAGACAAACATAGTATGCATACTTGGTGTGTGGCATGACTAGTGTTTAAGAAAACATAGTGTACATGCTTGGAGCATGGGACAACTATTGTTTTAAATTCAAGAATAAAGTTGATTGCTGAAACAGTATACAATGAATAATGTGTAATCGTATGGTGATAAATAAAAGGTGTTTTATTTATGTTCAAAGGGTTGATACCATATTGGATTCAATTATTATTGTGTTTCATTTTGCATGTTTTGACTTCCCGAATAAACTGGGTTATTCTTCCGGAATGAGTAAGTTATTCAAACCATCCACAGTCGGTCATATGTTGGAAGTAGATATGAATTAAGACTGTCATGGGTTGGCTTGTAGAGGTCTAAGGTGTTGGACAAAGGGCTACAACACTCATGAGTGCTCATAAGTTCTGAGTATTGGATTCAACCCGCACTCATTGGAATCAATTCATGGATTTTATCACGAGTGATCATGAGACGATAATATCTTATATTCTTCAAACCTAGAGATATGAGTTGTTACTATGAGTTGATAGTACATTGATTGCACGAAAACACATTTGGTAACTCGGTGCTATAAAACGTGCCTTTGTGTATGATTCAACAAGTAGTAGAACAAGCCATATGAGTCGAAGTTTATCCATTCCTTTTACCTTTGGGATAAAAGCGATATCTGTGGGCCCCTCGATGATTTGATGATGACAAATGGAAGTGCTCGGCCGGGCCATGACTGATTTGATTTGTTCAATTAGTCAGTCGTCATAAATCGCAAATCGGGAAACAACAAATGGATAGAGAGAATGATTATAATCCATGTCTCAGTCCATATGATATCTAGAATGGAGGAATATATGATCCCTTATCTAATGGACAAGTCATTGACAAAGGTCAGAGTTCATCTACAAGGTTAGAGTTCGACGGAAGCTTTTGAGAGCTACGATTGCCAGTTGGTTCCTAAAGTCATACGCAATAATAGTTTTAGACTTATCCAAGTGGGAGACTATTGGATTAATGTCTAAGTCCATAACTATAATTGGTAAGACTTGACCCGACCCGGCATGGTCCATTTGGGTTACATACCATCATGCACTTGGATAGACTATAATGAGAGAAATAAGACACTTATGGTTATTAATATATTATAAGTTCTAGTATATTAATAATAAGAATAACAAGATTATTTAATTAGTATTGATCAAGAATTAATCTAGGATTAATTAAGTGATCAAAAGAAGACTAATTAAATATATGGGTTGATTGTGTAAATCATCCATACTTGTATAGTGGGCTAATGCTCCATGGATAATCAAGTTGGGCTAAAACCCATAGGATGGTCCATGGATGCTCCATGGTGTATTTGTACCCATGGATCATGGAAATGAAAGGCCATGTCAATTAGGGTTTACATGGTGTAACCCTAACTATATAAGCATCTTATTCTTGACCAAAATCGGCCACTAGAGTGTGAAGTGAAAGGGCTAGCCGATTTCATGAGTTGTAGAATTCTCTCAAGCTATTCTAAGTGTTTTCGTGATTGTGATTCCATTTGAGGCTGCCATACTATTGGGGCTAGGCACTCAAGCTTCATGAAGACTTTCTACATCAAGAGGTATGTATTCTATCTTGTTAATTTATTGTTTTTTGTATGCTAGATTAGGATAATACCTTGGAAGTTCTTATTTGCATGTATAATAGAGAAAACATAGATCCAAGGTATTTAGGGTTGCATGTACACTTAGGAGTGTTAGAATGCTCAAAACCCAACACACATAACCTATTTGAGTAGGTTGTGATGTCGGATCCAACCATTTGTAGACCCCAGAATTCCTGCTCGAGCTTTTGTACTTCACCTCGAGGACAACACTCTTTCATCAGCATGTCCTTTAATTTTTCCCAGCTGATGGAATACGCCACCACCAAAGTCAGATACTTAACATGGCCGTTCCACCATGTTAGTGCTCTGTCTGAGAAGGTACAAGCTGCAAACTTGATCTTGTTGCCCTCATGGCAAGCACAGATTTCAAAGACGGATTCCATCTTTTCAATACATTGCCTTAACACCATAACCCCACCCGTACCATTGAAGCTACGGGGCTTGGCGTTTTTGAAATCTTTATAGGTGCATTCCCGAGGGTGTCCATGGCTTCGACCGTGGTTCGAGGGAGGTGCACCTGTTCCCGATCCACTAGGGACAAGGGTGTTGATGCATGACGCAGCCGCTGCAACTGCTGCTGCGAAAGCTACCTGGAACATAGTGGCATCGAAGGGAGGAGGTGGTTGAGGAGGTTGAGGTGCTGGTGGAGGTGGTGGTATCGGTGTTTCGTTGATTGGGTTACGTCTGGGATTTCCACGTGGCGGCATCTTTAACTCTACATTTAAAAGAAGACGACATGGATAAGAATAAATGAATAATGAATGTGTCTCATGGGCTAACTCCCCATAGTCCAACCGCAAAATGAATAGTATGACTAAATGAAGATGACAACATTTGGTTAACAAAATTTCCATATGATTAGGCATCTGTTAATAATACTGGGATTACAGATGTAACAAGTTCTGGAAAAATGGCCTAGAAGTAGGCCTTACACCAACCAAGATAGGAAAGTTTTTGACAGAACTAAGACTAGATCAAGACCTAACAGGTCTAAGATTTATAAAGATATGAAATTATACCAAAGTTTTACATAAACTAGGTTATATCAAAAAGATGAGTCGACGAGATTCTATTGGCAACGAGAACTGCTAGCATGAGTCCTTGATCCTGATAGTAGACGTTCCATGTCCCTCATATGCCTGTTAGCTCTCACTTGCTGAGCTCGAAGTTCCCTAACTTCAGCTTGAGTTTCAGCAAGTTCCCTCTGCAGAGTTGCATTGCGGACCAAGGTCCTTTCATGAGCCGACTCTAGTTGGCGAATGCGGACTGTGTTGACGCCAGAGTTGGCATCAATCTCCAAGACTCGATTGATAGTTGATTGAACCAGTATCGTGCTCCGAGAAATCCTACGAACCATGATGGGTAGGAGTCTGTCAGCAGAACCTCCATCCGTAAGGTTGTAGAAACTTCGGTCTCAGTTGTAAGGAATGGGTTGACCCTGTTCATGACTCCATGTATTCAAGTTAGTGGACCACAGAGGTGTGGGTCCCTGAAATGCCGGACGAGGGTTAAGGTTTGGGTCTTGAGCAGCTGGGGGTAGGTTGTTGACTTTAGGCTCCGAGTCAGAAGTATCGGAAAAACACTCAGCATGGTGATCATCGAAAGGGATTAGGTGATCATCTCCTGGTTCTGCCTCTGGCCAACTAACATTGCCTTGGTTTGGGAAGTACGAATCGCCATGGTAAAATCCATCCATTTTAATCTACGCGAGAAAAGGGATATAAGGAATAGCTAAATAGACGAACTAACTAAGATAATTACAGTAAGGTCAAATACCCCTATGGTATTTATTTATGGTTGTGTTGGTAAGTTTTTTGACTTGTTGCCACATCACAACCATTCTTGGGCATATGCTAATCACTCCTTGGACCAACATAGTTGATCAGGCTATGCCATTCCCAATACTGACTATATATCCCCAGACTTACTTGTGATATTCAACAATCATAATAGTTTTGTTCTTGTCATTGTGACACTGATTTTAGTATAAATGCAGGCACGTACACTTACTTAAATATTTTATTATTTAAAAGTATAACTCTTAGACAGAGTGTTTTAATCCCTATGTATTTTATAGTTAGTATATCTTTTATGGGTTGATATACTATATTCACTATAAACAATGCTCTGATACCAATCTGTCACACCCCAAAACCAAGAACGAAGGAAACGTTCCGGGGTGGATGACGTCATGTACAGTATCACAACAGTGTAAAGTAGTAAACAAGCAACAACATCATCCATTGCATTAAAAGTAAAATTTTAATACATATGTGTTCTTTCATTATAATAACACACCAAAATATACAATCAAAATAAAAGATGAGTCTTGTATGTGCTCCGTCTTCTCAAAACCTGGCCATCGTACCTGCCTACTGGTGACCTGAGAATACAAGTTATTTTGAAAGCGAGTATCAGCCTAAAGTTGGTGAATTCATAAGTGTTTAGATGTCATTGTCTTGTTTTGGAAATCTGTTATGTATGCTATGTAACTCTTTAAATGGAACAGTTGATATAAGTATGAAAACTCTAGAAAATCCCTTATTTCCTACTAGTATGAAATGTAGTCTTCTACCAAGACCCGAATGTTTTGTAAGTAAAATGATAGTTTTTCCTTCTTTCTGACTATTACAAACGGTAATTAGTTTAAACTCATCGTTTATGTGAATATATCACAAAATAAAGTAAATAGGAAAAAATATTAATGTAAGTGTTATCCCGAGGTACTAGGGTTAACACGTCGTCGCGTAAAGTGAAATGTATAACCTATCACAAAATAAAGTAAATAGGAAAATATACTAAAGTAAGTGTTATCCCGAGGTACTAGGGCTAACACGACATATGTAAATGTTATCCCGAGGTACTAGGGCTAACACGACATATATAACCTAATGAACATCCGAAGATTGTCCAATTGTCCTCTGTAGCAGCAGTAGGTTGGAGGAAGGGTTAGTCCCGTAATTGACTCCAAATAAAAGTAATAACCTAAGGCATCCGTAGATGTTCATCACCCACTGGTGCTAACAGCTGGGTTCCGGAATGGTTAGTCCCGTCCATATATCCCGAGGTACTAGGGATAGGGTCCCATCTAGATATCCCGAGGTACTAGGGATAGGCAGGAAAATTTACACAGAAGGTACTAATAAATCATCCTCGCAATTTGACATACAAGTATTCATGTAAATATGCACAGGTAAATGAATCTACGTAAAGGTACTCATGTAATGTATTCATGTAAGCGTATTCATGTATCATGTAAGCATGTGTAAACGTACTCATGTATCATGTAAGCGTATTCATGTATCATGTAAGCATATGTAAACATACTCATGTATCATGTAATGTATTGGTATTGACTCATGAATGAACTGACTCTTGTGTGATTCCTTGTAATAGGAATAATGTTTTGTTTCTTCTAACTATCCCTATGATAATTAACTGAAAGGTAATTGGTTGTTCAAGTAGGTTTACACACCCTTGCTACACAAGAGTGTGGGAAACTCAATGAAAGATGAAAACTATAATCTCAAAAACATTTATATGAACATAAGTGTCTAAGTATAGTTTTGTTCAAGAAGGTAAAAGTAATGGTTTTGCAAGATATCTAAGAGTTTTGAATAATAATTAAGAGTGACTTGATGTTATTTTAATAAACATTTCAAAACTAATACTTTTGTTATCAAGGTATTTTAAGATAGAAAACCATTTCTTGTATCACATTTTGAAGTATGTGAACTCTACTGGATGAAAACACAGTTATATAATACATAAGAGTGATTTAATAACATACTGTTTTCTACTTGTATTCCCCCCCCCCCCCCCCCCATTAAAGAATTTAAAATCATTTAAAACATTGATTAAGGGGTATGAACTCACCTGTAGATGGTGGTTTGGATGAACTGAACGGTGTAGGATTGTTAGGTGTCAAGTAAGGACTTGTACACACACTATGATCCTAATGAACATATAATCACACATATATGCACCCAATTAGTTTTAAACTACTAATTTTAAATGTCAAGACATCCTAGAACATAATAAACACTTTATATAAGTGTTATAAGCCCTAAGGATTGCATCTAAGTTGTTGTGGGACAAGGCAAATGGGTTTAGGGTTCCAAAGGACCCTATACATGAGTTTACTCTCTCATAACCATCACACAAGGAGTTTACGGTCGTAAACCCTTGTGTTTATGGCCGTGAAGTCGTAAACTTGGTGTTATTTTGTGTTTTGAAGTTCTAAATGACCGCTAGAAGTATTCCAACTTGGTGGTTTAATTCTTGGAAGGGTTTAGGGCACAAATAACCTCCTTTGAGGAGTTTACGGCCTCAAGGCCAATTCCTTTGGAGTTTACTGCCATAAACTCACATGGAATTGGTGTTTTTGATGCTTTCAAGTCTCATGCACATGTAGGATAGGTTCTAGACATTTACCTAAAGCAAATGAAGGCCTTAGGCACACTTTGGTGCCCTAGTTTGGCTTTTCTCTAGTTGTAAATGTAAATAATGAATGAAATTGTTTCAGAATTCTATTTATAGTCTTGAGATTTTTGGCAGAAAATATTTTATTCCCGAAATGATATCTAATATAATAGAGTGTTGGAATAACAGTGTTGCACAAAACCCTAGTGCATCCACCCTCCTGATGTTTCCTGAAGTGTAAACCCTGAATTACTCAAACTTACACGAAAAAGTATGAAAATTTATAATGACTGTTATAACTTCTATTGAAGTGATATTGTTTGTACAGAATGGAAATTTCGGGTTGTCACAAAACTCTTGACGATTATCTTTTGAATTGGATTAGAATGATCATTACCACATCAAAAACAGGTTTTATAACTCCAAAATAGTTTAAGCTAATGATTCTTGACCAATTCCAGCCTGAAAACTCGATGATATGTTGTCTGGGGATTCAACTCGTCGAGTGCATGAACCAAATCGACGAGTTGGATGAATTTTTGCATGGACTGGGTGACTCCACTTTCCAGAACAGCTAAAAATCGATTTTTTCAGCAATTTGCATCAAGTATAATTGAAAACGAGCTTAATCTCTGATACCACTATTGGCTTTTGAGCATTCTAACACTCCTAAGGTGTTAGTGCAACCCTAAATACCTTAGATCTATCTTTTCAATAATTACATATGCAAAGGTGTTTCCAAGGTATTAAGCCTATAACTAGCATATAAAAATGTAAACCACACAAGATACTAGTTAGTGTAACATGCCTTTTCATATGGTTGGAAGTCTTGATGCATTTAGCCTTAAGAGCTTAGCGCCAATAGTGTGGAATCCTCAAGTGGAATCACAAAACATCAAAGACAATGGTAGGACTTGAGAGAGAATCACCATGCACTCGAAAACTTTCATGAACTCCAAGAACATGCACCCACACCCAAGGGTTCGCAGTTTTTTGGTCATCATATATGTATTTATATGTGTTGAATTCTAAGAGTCATGGGTAAAACCTAAACCCATACCCATAGGTTTTATGATCCATGGTTCATGTGGCCCAACTCTTTATGTATCCGTACATAAACTTGGTCCAACATGGATCATAAGCCCAACACTTATAAATATAACTTATTAACATAATTACTCCCCATATATTTAATTTGTCTCTTTTTGATCACTAAATCAATTACAAATTAATTCTTCATCAATACTAATTAAAACCATATGATTTTATATTAATATACTAGTACTTATAATATATTCATAAATCATATATAACATTTTCTCAATAGTCCATCCTAACAAATTGTCCTGATGATATTAAACCCAAATGGACCATGCTACTCTCGGATCAAGTACGTACCAATAATAGTAATGAGCTTAGACGTCTAATCCAAGAATTATAAGTGATTTGGACTCTTAGGGGGTGCAAACACACTCGTCTTTTATTAAAGTATTTTTTTTGGCAATTTTCTCATAAGTTATTTATCAAGTGGATCGCATCCTATACTCATCAGTTACGTATATATATATATATATATATATATATATATATATATATATAGAGAGAGAGAGAGAGAGATTCTTCCTTCGTACTCTTTTTGAATACAATAACAATGACCCACTAGATGTCTTAGTTATCATGCACTACTAGAGAGTAATTTATTTTTGTATATGGATAAATGAAAGATATAGAAACATCCACATGATGCTCCCACTTAAACTCAAGAGAATCTATGAATTGCAATACTAAAATGACTTCATGCTTAACACTATTAAGCCGTCTCATATCATTGATTAAACAAATAAAGCGATCAAAATTTTGAGTTAGAGATTCATTCTTGTGATCAAAGAAGTGCTCATACTTTCTGTTAAGGGTGTTCTCCTTGGTTGATTTTACTTCATAATTTCCTTCATCTGCAAAACACTCAACGTATCAGTCATCTATTTAGCTAAAGTCCATTTCCTAATAACATGGTAAATGTAATATGCAAGAGAGTGTTGTATGGCAACACCTGCACGAAAATGCAAGTTGAAAAATTTATTATATTCTTCATTATATTGATGTTTTTTAGTCGTCTTTGTTATACTAATAGGATCATTGTCTTTCTTTTCAACAAAATTTGGAATAGTTGGATCTTTATCGATGATCTCCAACATAATGTAATCCATGGCTTCGATAACAACCATTGCTTTGATTTTCTACATGTAAAAATTCTTTTCATCAAGATTGAGCTTTTTTGCGGATGTAGAACTAGTAGTAGGATTAGAAGAAGACATGATTTCTTGATAAGTAGTACCAACTCTAATACCTATTGAAGGATCGTAATAACACAATATATTTAGAAATAAAGAACAAAGAATAATCAAAAACCAATTTTGATTAATAACTCTCACGAAGAGAGAATGCATAAAGCGAATACTTTTACATGCAACCCTAGTATAACTTATATAGTAGGGCAAGACTGTTCTAGAATGAGATCTCAACATATCATTGAACCAAATATAAAAGATATATAAAATATATAAAAACATTCTATCACTTTGATAACGTATCTGAAAAAATTGTTACATAAGAAAAATATCATGTTGCAAAGAAAGGCTTGGTCAGCGATTGATACAATATCAACCAATAATAATTGACACAAGGTTTGACTCATAAAATTATAGAGATCGACCTTACACCTGCTGATTATACAAATTTCAAATCTTTTAGATGTCTATCTTATGACTAAGTTGACCATGGGAAGTTAGAATCAAGAGCAATCAAATGTGTTTTTATTAGGTACAATCCAAGTGTGAAAGGGCACAAGTTGAGGAGCTCTGATATGAGGAATGTCATTATCTCAAGAGAAGTTACTTCTGATGAGTTTGGTATCATGCAACAACTTTTAGACTCCTCAAAAAGTATAAATACATTAGACGTATCATGTAACAACCCGTTATTTCATGTCAATAAAAGTATAAACTACAACCAAATACAAGTGAATTCATAACATAACATTTATACAATAAGAACTTGGAATGCCATAAGGGCATGTTTATATAAGTTATTGTACGAACTTACTTTGAAAACGATACCCATATAAGTTATACATACTTACATTTTGAAAACCATGCTTATATGGGTTATATATAAGTATATGTTTGAAAACCATGTTAGATTTAATTGTTATAAATCAATGCAAGTCAAAGAATTAAATCAAATACATGGTATATACCCCACCAAGTAAATTTTCGGTTTGAGTATATTAGACAACTTGGAGTTTTCGAAAACTCTTTTATGTTTACTCGTTAGTCCGAAAACCCCTCCATGAAGTAACCTAGGACCGAAATCTCTTTTCCCTTTGATCATACATCTGAAAACTCGTTTCTCCTTGACCTTAAATCTAAAAACTCCGTTCTCTTTGACTTTAGGAACTAAAACTCATCTCCTAGATGATATTAAGTCCGAAAACCTCTTTTATTATTCATTGTTTCATCCGAAAACACTTCAAAATATCTTATATCTTATCCTAATTCAACTTCTATATGTGATAATTCCAGTAATCAATGCAAACATCAACTTAACCTCTTATCTCTTCCTTCATGTATAAGTCACAACATAGGTTCAATTCTCATTCTTACAACCACTAAACGAAAACATCTTCATTTCTCTCTCAAATAGCAATCATATTCCATCTTTCTGAAAAAGCAAAGATCGAACCTCCCTGGAACATATTTGAAGCTCCATCCTTAGGATACTATTGTAAATTATTTTCATATTATTAGTGTTTTATGAAACACTGTGTTATTTGACCACCTTAGTCACACGTTATTATGTGTTTAAACATGTGACAACTAGAAATTTTGTGTCTTGTAATCACTACACTCAAGTAAAATGTAGAATCAAAAACTTAAGAGCATGTATGATGCTTGCTCTATGACAACAAAATTTCAATCCAATACACCATACAAGTACTACAAATAGTCAACAAGCAATTGGAAACCCTATAAGTTCTTGTTTAGGTCCATTTTGGACTAGGACTTCCTTATTGGACTCAATGGACCAATAAGCTTCCAATTTGACTATCTTGGGCTTAGAACCTTTAAATAGGCTCTAATTGAACCCACTTTCATCTATTTCAACCTTTTTGGCCATATTGGGCCTAGAATGAAATAAATCAATTATATGAACTATTATGGACCATAATTAACCTAATCTAGCCTAATAAAGCATAAAAATCACACTTATATTTTATAGGAGCAACAATCATTCAACCTAACTCTGATATGGGCTTAGGGGCAATAAAGCCCAAAAATCTCTTCTTCCTTTCCAAATCTCGGCCCAAGCCCAAACCCAAGGAACTGAAGAGTTGACTTAGGCCTTGCCACCTCACTTATACATCACATGCCTCCATGCATCGACCAACATACATCTAGGATTGTCATCTCCACTCTCTCTCTCTCTCTCTCTCTCTCGTCTTCTTCTTGGTTCTCGGCCGAGAGCTCCCACACACACAAACTTCACCCACTTTTTGTTTATCAAACACTCTCAAGGAACACCCTTACCCCTCTTCACCAAATTTTGGAGACTTAAGGGCATTTCAAAGAGATTTTCCACAAGAGTCATCATCTAAGGTAAGTTTATACTTAAATCTATGATCTAGGTTCCTTGATTTATCAAACATCTCTTGTTAACTCATAAGAAATTATAATCTTGCACCTTAGAAGCTCCTAAACTCGAGATCTTCCAAGAAAAGGTTGCTAAGGCCAAAAATCACCTAATTTCTATCCATCTCTTCTCGTAAACCGAAACCACACCCAAAGGTGAGCTTCATACCCCCTATTTTTCGGTTTTTATAAGTTTTGTGGGGGGGGGGGAATATAAGAAAATGTGTAGATCTATGAGTAGATGTATGGTTTGTATGATTTCTATGTTTATTTACATGTTCTTATGTGATTATGGTGTTGAAACTAGTCAAAAAGTCCTTAAACCGAGATTTGCATTAGGATGTATGAAATAAGTATAAAACATATTATTACACACAAATCATTTCTAGAAAAATAACCAAGTTGGTTAATATGAACTCCTTGGGCTAAAAATCCCATTTTTGGACTCAAAATGTTAAAAATATAAGGTTAAAGGGCCCAAAATGACAAAATACAAATTCTGATGGATGAAATGAGTCAAAACAGTTGCAACAATGTATTTTTCTGGAAATATTCTCTTTGAAGGGTTAAATGTGAAATTTTTAAGCATAATGGGCCAAAAATGAACTTTTCGGCCCAATAAAGCCCAAATTGCGAGATTTTCAAATTAGAGGGGCTGAAACTGTATTTTTCTGTAAAACAGGGGACTACTAGTGCTCCAAGTCCATTTCAAGGGTTAAAAATGCTTTTCATATTTAAAAGGGACCAAAGATGCAAAAGTTTTCTACTTTGGGCCAAAAGTGTAAAAATTGCGAAAATAAGGGTTTCAGCCGAGAAAAATTTCATTTGAGGGACTAAAACTGTTTTTCAAATAACTTTGAGCTGAAAAATACCTTTTCTACAAGTTTTGATACTAAAGTGTCAAGAAAAATGGTTTAAGGACTAAAATAGAAATTCTTTTATATAAAGGGTCAAAAGTGTAAAATTCTAATGTTTTAAACAATAAATCCGACATGATGAAATACTAGTACCTCGACTATCGGCGAAATATAATACACCTTCAACACCAAAAATCGTTATCAAACGAATTGATTCGGTCTCGAATCAATAATGAATCTAAAATTACTAACACGACAATACTTAAATACACACGTGGAAATCTCGGGAATTCAATACACACGCGGAAATTTTGGGAAGTCAATACACACGTGGGAATACCCCAGACGTCGATACACCGTCTTTGGGCCCGAAATGTTCAAATCATGTTTGTTGGGCCTAGCTAGCCCAATGACATGATCTTTAGGCCCGAAGGAAACTCGCTTACATGTAGTTGGGTCTTATATGACCTAATTCCGTGTAAAAGGACTTTTACAGGCTTTGTGCTGTTGGACCCCAAGGGCCCTCTGGTGCTGCTAGTAAAGTCGAGAATTCACCAAATGCGAGTCAGGCTAAGGGCCCTTCGCATTCACAATAGCCTTGAACGACTTATGGAAAATATCGGGGGCTTCGCACCCTCTTTTCCACCTCGGTTGTGGGGCTATGAGAAGTCCGAGTGATTGGATTAAGTGAATAGTGTGAGCGACGCCTAAGGGATCATTTGTATAGTTGTAAACTAGTCATTTTCATTAATGTGTGTTTATAAGAATTCACAATCCATAATTAATCCAACGTCACCGGGACTCAACGAATACACCCGTCGCAACGAAATAACAAAATATAAATCATTTGATGCAAAGTGTTAGGAAAACATCGGGTTTTCCTAGGGTTTTCAATAAATACACCTACGAGTTACATACCGAGTTTTACAAATTGTACTTTTACATCTATAGAAACAAACAAGCATACTTACGGATCTTCACCCTTTTTATACTATGCTCTTTTCAGAAAATATCGGATTTTCTGGTGATTTTCAAAACAATACAAACCACTATATTTCAAACATTACTTATGAACTCACCATCATTTCATATGTTGGCGTTTTTTTTTAAAATACTTGTATTCTCAGGTAACAGGTAAATCGAAAAAGGAAAATGTACTCAGTAACGTCTTGCTATTGCTTTAATTAGTATCAAACAATTTACTTTTGGGCACACCTCGAAACCGATGGCCGAAACGTTCCGGGGCGGAGGACGTCATGTAAAGTATCATATCCACTATACATAGTAAGCATAGTAAACACAAAACATTACATTACATAGAATCATTATATTTGTTTGAAATTAGAAAAGCAAAGTATTACATGTTTTATAGATATATTAGTCTAAACAAAGTAAAGACGTGGCTTCCATATGCTCTGTCTTCTGCAAAAGAACAAGGGATACCTGTCTAAGGAGAACCTGAGAATACAAGCAGTTTCAAAATTAGCATAAAGCTAGTGAATTCATAAGCGGTTTGTTTTCTGAAAATGAACAAGTTTCCTTTAGTTTTCTGAAATAGTTGTTATCCAAGAAAATCCCATATTTTCTTATAAGTAAAGTTTGTTTATCCATTTGTTACACAGTTTGGTTAAGAACAGTTTATTATCTGGTTACTACACGATCTACTAAAAAACAAGTTCTGTTATCCCAGGAAAAACCATTATTTTCCTTAAAAGTTTGTGGTTGGTTATCGGTTCTGAATGTAATGTACAAGTATCTACCATACTTAAGTGTTTGTGTGAGTTTTCCTGAAAGCCTGGTTATCCTTGAAATGTATGTTAGTTTTAACACGTATATAAAACTATTGTGTGGAAAGTAAACTAATTCTTAAGGTTATTAGCTTACTAAATTCATTATTACCAACAATTAAATCTCCATTATCTAAATTTCGAGTTCGATAACCATACGATAGAATAGATATGGCAATAAGAAGTCCAGTATCATTTTATGACTTTCGTCACCCTTGAACCTTTCGGTTCGACTGTAGCTACCAGCCATGTGCGGGGTAGTCAGCCCCATATAGATCTATACACTCAAGTCACGCTCTCCCTCCATAAGATTCTGGTTAAAGGGGTGGTCCTCCACTTGCGTATCTCTGTGGAGTGTAACAGAGGACGTGTCTACAATTACTAAGATTAACGAGTTTACAAGTAATAATGCGGAAAAATCCTGTTTTAAATTCTAATTACAAAGGGTGGTCCTCTACTCGCGTATCTCTGTGGAGTGTTACAGACGAAGAATCAAAAGTACTAAACTATTGCCTTTAACAATGATAAAGTGGAAAATCATCTGAGAAATATATAATATAACAATATATAATAAGATTTGAAAACTAACTCTACAAATCAAAATATTGGTTAATACGGTTTCGATTGCTAAAAGCATATGGAATATGAAACATTTCAAATGAAATAATAAGTTTGACTACAATATATCTTTGTACTTTTGCTTGTATCCCCCCTTAAAACATTGAAAAACACGGAAAAAGGTGTAGGGGTATGAACTCACTGGTCAAGAAATGTGTCGGCTAGGATGCTAAGTGTCAGTTCAGGGCTTGAACACGTGCGAGGTTCCTATGTAATATGAAGAGATACATAATTTTATCTAATCAGACTTTGAACTACTAATTAGATAAGAATATACTCTCCGATGCGCGAAAACACTTAATTTCAAGTGTTAGGAGTGATCCGGGTAGCATTTAAGGGGGTGTATGGCCTAAATATGGATTTTGTTCTTCAAGAGTAAACTCCTAATAGAAATTACGACCCTAAGACCATATCCCCATGAGTTTATGGCCGTAAACTCATGGGTGGTGGGTTCTTGGTTGCTAAATGGTCTTACAAAAATTAAGGGATGATGCTAGGTTTAGTTCTAAGGCACTGGAGTGGGTTTGATCAACATAAGAACCATATAAAGGAGTTTACGGCTGTAAACTAGGAGTTTACGGCCGTGAACTCTCACATACTCATTCCTTTTGTGTTTTGGTGGTCCTAGGTTAAGCATAAGTGTTTCTAGTCCAAAGTACAACCCATGGAAGGAAGTTAGGGCACCATTTGACCAGCTTATAGCAGTTTACAGCCCATGAACCATTCTTTGGGAGTTTTACGGCCGTGAACTCCTAAGGGGATGGTTTCCTTCAAGTTTAATGCCCTTAACACATTGGTGGATGGTTCTAAACATTATTCCAAGGCTTAGGAGGTGTTTAAGGGGCATCTTAACACCTTAAAAGGAGTTTGCGGCCTAAGAAAGGGTGTTTACGGTCCAAGCATGTTCTTGGGCCGTAAAATCATGTTTAACCCTCAAATGTTAAGGTTTTGGTGTTCTAAGTCCAATCTTGTAAGCCCTTATGTCATATCTAAGCTCCATAAGTGATTTCGGAGGGTTTTAGGGCTCCAAAACCCCATTTATGTGTGCTTATGGTTTGGGGCTGTTCCTGGGCCGTAAACACATGTTCTTGGTCCTATTTCATGATTTAAACACGAATTTGGAAGCTAAATATGATACACTATGAGCTAGGATGGATTACATACCTATTTGGAGCTTGAAATGGGTGATTTTGGATCAAAGGTTTGGATTGAAGAGAGAGTAGAGAGAGTGGAAAAGCTTCAAATGAAGTTCTTTCACCTTTAAATAGGGTTAGATTTTGAGGCTCAGTGGAAATCTACCCGATACTGACGTGAAACGGGGCTTATGGTCGTACCCGATTTAGTTGTCGTAACTAAAAATTTTCCAAATAAGAATTGGGGATGTTTTCATGTGTTTCTAATGGGTTTGGATACTCACGAGGTCATAATAAAAGTTTTAAATTAAATGAACTAATCCAAAATGTTAACGAAAAAATTTAAAGACAAACGGGTTTTACTGACGGGAATGGGTTACAGAGACGGAATAATTTACAGGTTGTCACATTATCCCCCCCGTTAGAGGGAATTTCGTCCCGAAATTTAGAATTAAGGCATAATCACGGGTTTGAAAAGAGACGTGGATATTTCCGTTTTATCGAGTCTTCGCACTCCCAAGTGAACTCGGTTCCTCGCATGGCATTCCAGCGAACCTTCAATTATCGGGATACGACTTTGTTTCGAACCTTCAATTATCGCATGACATTCCTCGCATGGCATTCCAGCGAACCTTCTTATGATTTCGATTGGTTCTTCCATGAATTTCAGACTTTCGTTGGTCTCGGTCTCATCAAAGGGATTACTAGGGTTTCATCAGCTAGGCACTTCTTAAGATTTGAGACGTGGAATACATGATGGATACTACTAAGTTCTGAAGGTAGTCGGAGTTTGTAGGCTACATGATTGATCCTAAAGAGGATCTTGAAAAGTCCTATGTACCTTGGGTTAAGTTTTTCGCGCTTTTCAAAAGCGTATCATGCCTTTCCATGGCGAGACCTTCAACAGGGCACAGACTCCAACCTGAAATTCTAAGGGTTTTCATTGTTTATCGGTGTAACTCTTCTGTCTGTCTCGTGAAGCTTTCAGTCGTTCTCGGATTTGGATGATCTTCTTGATGGGTTATGAGCATTCTAACACTCCTAAGTCTACATGCAACCCTAAATACCTTGGATCTATGTTTTCTCTATTATACATACAAATATGAACATCCAAGGTATTATCCTAATCTAACATACAAAATAATGACTATAGCAAGATAGATTAAATACCTCTTTGGTGTAGAAAGTCTTCATGAAGCTTGAGTGCCAAGTGTCTCAAGTGTGACACCTCAAATGGTTCACACAACACCAAATACACTTGGAATAACTTGAGAGAATTCTACACTTCATGAAAATCGGCTAGCCCTCTCTAGAATGATACTAGTGGCCGATTTTGGTCAAGAATAAGATGCATATACAGTTAAGGTTACACCATGTAAACCCTAATTGACATGACCTTTCATTTCCATGATCCATGGGTACAAAAACACCATGGAGCATCATATAGGTTTTAGCCCAACTAGATAATCATGGAGCATTAGCCCACTATATAAGTATGTATGATTTGCACAATCAACCCATATATTTAATTAGACTTCTTTTGATCACTTAATTAATCATAGATTAATTCTTGATCAATACTAATTAAATAATCTTATTATTCTTATTATTAATATAGTAGAACTTATAATATATTAATAACCATAAGTGTCTTATTTCTCTCATTTAGTCTATCCAAGTGCATGATGCCATGCAACCCAAATGGACCATGTCGGGTCGGGTCAAGTCTTACCAATTATAGTTATGGACTTAGACATTAATCCAATAGTCTCCCACTTGGATAAGTCTAAAACTATTATTGCGTATGACTTTAGGAACCGACTGGCAATCGTAGCTCTCAAAAGCTTCTGTCGAACTCTGACCTTGTAGATGAACTCTGACCTTTGTCAATGACTTTTCTGTTAGACAAGGGATCATATATTCCTCCATTCTAGATATCATATGGACTGAGACATGGATTATAATCATTCTCTCTGTCCATTTGTTGGTTCCCGATTTCCAATTTATGACGACTGACTAATTGAACAAATCAAATCAGTCCTGGCATGGTCGAGCACTTCCATTTGTCATCATCAAATCATCGAGGGGCCCACAGATATCGCTTTTATCCCGAAGGTAAAAGGAATGGATAAACTTCGACTCATATGGCTTGTTCTACTACTTGTTGAATCATACATAAAGGCACGTTTTAAAACACCGAGTTACCGAATGCGTTTTCGTGCAATCAATGTACAATCAACTCATAGTAACAACTCATATCTTTAGGTTTGAAGAATATAAGATATTATCGTCTCATGATCACTCGTGATAAAATCCATGAAGTGATTCCAATGACCGCGGGTTGAATCCAATACTCAGAACTTATGAGCACTCATGAGTGTTGTAGCCCTTTGTCCAACACCTTAGACCTCTACAAGCCAACCCATGACAGTCTTAATTCATATCTACTTCCAACATATGACCGACTGTGGATGGTTTGAATAACTTAGTCATTCCGGAAGAATAACCTAGTTTATTCTGGAAGTCAAAACATGCAAAATGAAACACAATAATAATCGAATCCAATATGGTATCAAAACCTATGAACATAAATAAAACACCTTTTATTTATCACCATATGATTACACATTATTCATTGTATACTGTTTCAGCTATCAACTTTATTCTTGAATTTAAAACAATAGTTGTCCCATGCTCCAAGCACGTACACTATGTTTTCTAAACACTAGTCATGCCACACACCAAGTATGCATACTATGCTTGTCTATGATCTTTATTTTGTGAAATAGATCAATTGAACATAACTCCAATGATCCTCTTTTCACAGTCCCAAATCCTTACTGCAAATGCAAGAATTCCAAATTCATGCGATTTACTGAAATCTATTAGATTCTAAACTTATATGCATTGATCCTCTTGTAATGATTATGCACGAAGTAAGAAAGACTTGACAACAACCATTACAGAGCATTCCAAAGGATATCAGCTCCTTAGAAACATCCTTCTTGCATTAAGTTTCCTAATTTTAGACAGATTGAAAAATCTAACTTTGAAACATTTCCAGATTCCATTTTGACTATCACTTCTGCACAAGAGTTGCCTCCTTACAAATTATGTCAATATGGTCCTTCTAGAATTATCACTATACTTCCAACTGTCCTTGAGCAACCAATCTTTGGTAAACCTTAGATTGTCATCGACAATTGTTTAATCCTTTTAGTTATATCCAGTTCTAAACCTTTTCCCTTCTAAACAAGTATTATGCCATAATATTTCCATTTCTATTTGCCAAGTTCTCATAATTCAGATTATGAAAAGGGATGTCGTAATCATAATCGAATTTAAGAACGCAAATAATGGAACCATATACAGAATTTCCTTATGTTGAGCCATTCCAACATGAAATTCATATATATATATATATATATATATATATATATATATATATATATATATATATATATATATATATATATATATATATATCCTTGACTAAATGATTAAAGCCTCATGATCTAAGCTTATAGATTTGAAATGAAGTATAATTTCATATAATTTCCTCTCCCTTAATTATAGCAAAACAACCTTTTCCCAATTGAAACCTTTTGTTTTCTATAATTAACATTGCTAACTTGCAATACTTATCATAATTATCATGCTCCCACTAACATGATGATTATTAGCATAACACTTATGCTCCCACTAACTTTGACATGTACTCATACATCAACTAACTTTCTTACCAAAGTTCAGATTTCCGATACTAGATTGTTTTGATAAAACTTTATCAAAATAATACACCTTCCCTTAGATAGCACACTTGTGTGTCTTAACAATTATGAAGAGGGATGCCGTAATCATAATGGTTAGACCTTTTTGCCACTTCTCACAAGTCTAGGTTAGTGTGCCAGTAAACCACACACGCTCCACTAACGACTTTGAGAATGCAAATATCACAATTGCTATCTATCTAAAATCTACTTAGTGAAAGTGTTTCCTCGCCATCATTTTCATGAATCGGAGAGAAACCTTATGACACTTAGATTTAATGGTCTATGTGTTCTTATCCATGCGAATTGTCATAACCATAGTCAAAAGACAAGGATAATGACAAATCCAAACTGTCACACCCCTGAACCAAGGATGGCGGAAACGTCCAGGGATGGAGGACTTCATGTGTAGTATCATAACAACAATGGTAATAGTGATAAAAGTAAATACAACCAACATAAATATAATTGAAAGAGTTACATCAATGTATGGATTACATGTTTCAAAATCAATTACAATATGTTGACAAAATATGATAAGTTTGACGCCTTAACGTCCCATCCTCAAAAGTACTTTGATACCTGTTTAGCGATTTCCTGAGAATACAAGTAGTTTAAAAAAAAGTGTCAACACAATGGTTGGTGAGTTCATAAGTTTTTGTATATAATTATGAAAAAGCTCGTCATGTAATTGTATAGTTGTTCCAGAAAAATCCGATATTTTCCTTAAAATGAATAATGTAGTCTTGTATCCAAAGACTGAAATATATGAGTAATCTTTCTTATTTACAGAAAATAATGTGTGTTTATTTCAATACAAACGCGTATGATATCAGTGAAACTCTCGTATATTCTTAAGTTTGTTAATACTTTCTGTGAGCTATTATAACCATACTATGACCTAGGTGGCCTGAATACGACGTTCTTCGGGCGTCGTAGAACTGAAATGACACTTGTCACCACAGACCTGCCGGTCTAGCTGTTGCGAGCAGCTCTGGTGTGGGTTGTCAAGCCCAATATAGATCTATATACAACTATCACGCTCTCCTTCCAGGAGACTCTGGTTACAATACAGGACTTATGATTTATGTGAAGAGGATGACTCACAAAGTATTTAACGAATTTACACTTAATCATAATGAAAGTTTCCTTTTGGTAAGGTATGCATTTTGAAATCCATCGTAAACTATACCTATTATAGTTTATCAAAACGAAGGTAGTAACAGTAAAGTACGTAATTTTTACTTAACATAGTTTATTTAACGTTTGTGTGTAACGGGTATACTTCAATAATAATGCTTTGTGTAATCTATGCTTTATCTAGTAAAAATCCATTTGTTAACAGGTTTATGACTAGATACTAACACAAGAATGTCATATATTGCAAATATACATGAACACTTAATAATATACACCTTGCTCAACATGTTACAAGGTGTTATGAAAATTATATGATGTTAACTAAATTAGACCTTCCTGCACTGTTTTAGAAAAGCCATAGAAAAATCATACGAAGTCAAAAACTAAATCCGTAAATTCTGAGAGTTCCCAAAATGTGTCTAGTTTACTCATAATTTTTATCATGATTTTTAATGACCTGTAACTTAGGTGAAAAAGTCCATAATCACAGACTGGTCCGGATTGGTGTTTGAAATGATAGGCAGTTTTGTAAAAATCACCATAAATTGTAGAAAAATCATATGGAGATGTGCAAGTAGTCATTTTAAAGCTAAGAAGTGGAACTATATGCACCTAAAACAGTTTTGAAAACAAAAATGTTTAAGATGTCCAAAACAGTCCGTGAATGGAGTTGAACTTTTCTGATGAAAGCTGTTAGAAAAATGTAGTTATGTTCTTAATGTTTTAACTTGTATTCCCCCCCTAAAAACTTGAGAAAACATGAAAATGTAGGGGTATGAACTCACCTTAAGTGTTTTCAGTAGATGATTGATGAAGAATGGAGGTGCTTAACTCAAGGACACTTGGAATGTCTTGAAGATTTCGAGAATCTAGCATGATAGTTATGGAGTTTGTATGAGCTTTCAATGATTTGGGTAGAACGAAGTGTGAGAATCACAAGGAGGATGGATTACACTTACCAAGAGTGGTAGAACACTTGATGATCAGCCTTGAGATCTTCAATTAGAGAGAAAAGTTGGAGAGAAAAAGTTGGAGTTGAATCTTTGGTGGAATGAGAGTGAATGAGAGAAAATGAGGAGAGAGGATGAATATCCAGCTCTCAAAAACGTGGGAAGGAGTAATGATTGAGTGGAAAGGACATTGATGTGACTTAGGTAAGGTGGGGAGGTATGGCTAGTCATAGAGTGGGTGTGGGAGTGGTTGCTTGTGTCATAAAGTAAGGCAAAGTCAACACTCCTCCTATTTGTACTTTTACCCACTTGCTTTTATTATTTAAATAGAGATTTTTATGAATTTATGATTAAATTGTGAATATTTAGGGTTTATTATGTTAAATTATGATTTTGGGTGAAAATCCCGCGTTAAAATAATTAAAAACGGGCTTAAAACGCAAATTTGGTTGAAAACCGGGAGAAAAGTGCTTCCCAGCGAGACCTCTCGGTCCTAGGCCGAGGTTCGGTCCCTAGGCCGAGGCTCGGTCCTTGCTGCTGTTGAGTCGGAAGCGAGAGGCTGAACCGGAAGCGAGAAGGGAAGCGAGGGTTCGGTCCGAAGGGAGGCAGTCCGACGCGAAGGCAAGGTTCGGTCCGAGGTTAGGCTAGAACCGAAGGTACTGTTGTGAACAGTAATGAACAGTACTTTCGGTTCGGATTTTCCCTTCTAAGCTGGTTCGGTTCGGACCTTCCTTCAGTGCTGGGTTCGGTTCGGATGAACAGTACTTTCGGTTCAGCTCATGAACAGTACTTTCGGTTCGGACCCTCATGAATAGTGCTTTCGGTTCGGTTCATGAATAGTACTTTCGGTTCAGAGGGTTCGTTTCCTTAAGTCCGTTTTTCGCGTAGACTTCCGTTCTTGGGCTATTTTTCGCCAAATTCGAGGGTCGGGATGTCCCGAGTGATTATAGAAAGTTGGGAGAGATTTCGAGAGAGATTTGGGAGAGATTCCACATGCTTAGAGAGATTTGGGAGAGATTTGACATACTTGGAGAGATTTCACATACGAAGAGATATTTGAGAGAGATTTCACATGCTTAGAGAGATTTGTGAGAGATTTGACATACTTGGAGAGATTTCACATACGAAGAGATATTTGAGAGAGATTTCACATGCTTAGAGAGATTTGGGAGAGATTTGACATACTTGGAGAGATTTCACATACGAAGAGATATTTGAGAGAGATTTCACATGCTTAGAGAGATTTGGGAGACATTTGACATACTTGGAGAGATTTCACATACGAAGAGATATTTGAGAGAGATTTCACATGCTTAGAGAGATTTGGGAGAGATTTGACATACTTGGAGATAGAGGGAAAACGATTGAGTGTGTTTTCGTGTGTGATGAATAAGAGTGTCCGGCTTCGCAATGCAAGGTCCTTAGACCCCGTTGTGCCATGATTTAGGATCTTACGCACTCCCTATGAGTATGCAACATTGTTTTATTGTTTTTGTTCATTGTTTAGCACTAAGGTTACAGAAATTTAAACACACAAACTTTCCAAGTGATGTTTTCTCATTAAAATAGTGAGTTATACAGTATTTACATATTATAACCCTATCATACAAGGTTTTAATTGAGTTGACCGGTTTGACTCGTTGACCTAGTCCGGCTTAGACTTGACCCGAAATTGGCTATTGTCACATCATCCCCCCGTTAGAGGGAATTTCGTCCCGAAATTTACGCTTTGGCCAGGGCTTTAAGGGTTTAGGAAAAAGTCCGAGTACTTTTGTTTCATTTGGTCTTCACGCTCCCAGGTGAACTCAGGTCCTCGTTTAGCGTTCCATCGAACCTTCACGATGGGAATACGACTTTGTTTCGTTCTTTTGACCTCCCGATCCATAATCTCTACTGGCTCCTCTACGAAGTGGAGATTTTCGTCAACTTCGATCTCATCGAGAGGTATTACAAGTGTCTCGTCGGACAGACATTTCTTCAGGTTCGATACGTGAAAGGTGGGATGTACCTTATCGAGTTCTTGAGGTAATCGAAGTTTGTACGCCACAGGACCAATCCTAGCGAGGATTTCGAACGGTCCAATGTACCTCGGGTTTAGTTTCCCACGTTTGCCGAAGCGTATCAGTCCTTTCCAAGGGGAAACTTTTAGTAACACACGATCACCAACCTGGAATTCCAAAGGTTTGCGTCGCTTATCCGCGTAACTCTTTTGTCCATCTCGGGAGGCCTTCAGCCTTTCTCGAATTTGAACAATCTTTTCTGTGGTCTCCCTTATGATTTCAGGACCAGTGAGGGTGCTATTCGGAAATTGCCCCCTAGCTAACTGAGTATCCCCCACTTCAGCCCAACATACGGGTGATCTGCACTTGCGACCGTAAAGAGCTTCGAATGGAGCGACTTTAATGCTGGTGTGATAGCTGTTATTGTAGGAGAATTCAATCAGCGGCAAATGGGTATCCCACGCTTTACCAAAGTCTATCACACATGCTCTCAATATGTCTTCTAAGGTCTGTATAGTGCGCTCGCTCTGCCCGTTGGTTTGTGGATGGTAGGCCGTACTCATGTCTAGCCTAGTACCCAAGGATTTCTGCAGGGACTGCCAAAATCTCGAAGTGAACCTACTATCTCGGTCTGAGATGATAGATATTGGTACACCATGCAGTCGCACAACCTCCTTGAGGTATATTCTGGTTAACTTCTCCATCTTGTCAGTTTCTTTTATTGGTAGGAAGTGCGCAGACTTGGTCAATCTGTCTACGATTACCCATATAGTGTCAAATCCGCTCGAAGTCTTAGGCAGCTTGGTTATGAAGTCCATGGTTATCCGCTCCCACTTCCATTCCGGTATATCAGGCTGCTGTAGTAGTCCTGAGGGTTTCTGGTATTCCACCTTGACCTTGGCGCAAGTCAGACACTTGCCCACATATGTAGCAATCTCGGCTTTCATATTCGGCCACCAGTATAACTTCTTGAGGTCTAGGTACATCTTGTCTGACCCTGGATGGATGGAGTATCGAGTCTTGTGTGCTTCATTCATGACCACGTCTCGGATCCCACCGAACTTTGGTGTCCAGATCCGGTTACTGAGATAACGGGTTCCGTCATCCTTGACTTCTAAGTTCTTATCCATTCCCCTTAATGCCTCACCTGCCACATTCTCTGGTTTCAAGACTTCTAGTTGAGCTTCTCGGATTTGTGTAGCCAGGTGGGAATGGATGGTCATGGTTAAGGATCTTACTCGGCGGCCCGAATATTCCTTCCTGCTTAGGGCATCAGCCACTACATTGGCCTTGCCCGGGTGGTAGCGAATTTCGCACTCGTAGTCGTTTAGCAATTCAACCCATCTCCGTTGTCGCATGTTGAGCTCTTTCTGATTGAGGATATGCTGAAGACTTTTGTGGTCGGTGAAGATGGTACATTTTGTGCCGTAGAGGTAGTGCCTCCAAATCTTCAAAGCGAACACTACCGCTCCCAATTCAAGGTCATGGGTAGTGTAATTAACTTCGTGTGTTTTAAGCTGTCTTGATGCGTAGGCGATGACTTTTCCTCTCTGCATGAGCACGCATCCGAGGCCTTGATTTGAAGCATCGCAATATACCACGAAGTCATCAGTTCCTTCTGGAAGAGACAAAACTGGTGCGCTGCACAGGGCTTGTTTTAACGTCTGGAAGGCGGTTTCTTGTTTATCTCCCCACTTAAATACCACACCTTTTTGGTTCAGGGTGGTAAGTGGTTTGGCGATCTTCGAGAAGTTTTGTATGAATCTTCGGTAATAGCCGGCGAGCCCTAAAAATTGACGAATTTCCGTCGGCGTTGTAGGTGCTGACCAGTTTTTAATAGCTTTGATTTTTGCGGGATCCACATGTATCCCCTTCTCGCTAACCACATGGCCAAGAAAATTCACTTCTCTAATCCAGAATTCGCATTTAGAGAATTTGGCGTAAAGCTTCTCAACCCTCAATGTTTCCAAGATTAGCCGGAGATGTTGACGGTGCTCTTCCTCGCTTCGGGAGTAGATTAAAATATCGTCGATGAGCACAATCACGAATTTGTCTAAGTAGGGTCGGCACACCCAATTCATCAGGTCCATAAATACCGCCGGTGCGTTCGTTAATCCGAAGGGCATTACCACAAACTCATAGTGCCCGTAACGAGTTCTGAGCGCAGTCTTGGGAATATCCTCTTCTTGTACTCGCAGTTGATGATAACCCGACCTCAAGTCGATTTTTGAAAAGTAGCTTGCTCCTTGGAGTTGGTCAAAGAGGTCATCGATTCAGGGTAAGGGATATCGGTTCTTGATAGTGAGTTTGTTTAGCTCCCGGTAGTCTATGCACATGCGAAAAGATCCGTCTTTCTTCTTTACAAACAAGACCGGTGCTCCCCAGGGTGAGAAGCTTGGCCTGATAAATCCTTTGCTTAACAGTTCATTTAACTGGCTGGAAAGTTCTTGCATTTCTGCCGGTGCTAAATGGTATGGAGCCTTAGCGACGGGGGTAGCTCCTGGGATTAAGTCGATCCGGAAATCGACTTGTCGTGCGGAGGGTACACCTGGAAGATCTTCGGGGAATACATCGGGATAGTTGCACACCTCGGGAATGTCGTTGATATCCTTCACCTCTCGTTTCGTATCTACTATGTGGGCTAGAAATGCGTGGTACTCCTTTCGGAGGTACTTTTGGGCTTTGACGCAAGAGATGACTTGCAAATTTGAACTGGGTTTGTCGCCATAGATGAAGAGGGTTTCGCCATTCGGCAGATTAAGGCGAACGGCCCTTTCGTAACATAGAATGTCGGCACGATGTGAACTTAACCAATCCATACCGATGATTATGTCAAAGCATTTTATCGTGACCGACATCAAGTCTACTTTAAACGAATGGTTGTCTAGAGTGAGGGTACACCCTGAGTATATATCATTAGTGTGCTCTTCTTTCCCATTAGCCATTTCTACTACGTATGTATCTTTTAATGAATGAGGGGTTTGTTTTAGTAATTGTTTGAATTCATGGCTCACAAAATTCCTCTCTGCTCCACTATCAAATAGTACGCATGTATATGTGTTATTGAGGAGAAACGTACCAGAAACCACCGAGGGATCCTTGACTGCTTCTCCGCGTCCCATCGTCAGGACTCTCCCTGCACCACCAACATTAGGAGCTTGTGCCTTGGGGCAGTCTCTCCTAAAGTGTCCTGCTTCACCACATTCATAGCAGGTTTGGCTTGCCCCCGCATTGGCAACTTGGTTGTTTGATCGTGCTGGCGCTTTACAGAAACGAGCGGTATGCCCTTTCTTGTTGCAGTTTCTGCAGTGCATTTCCCGACAAGCACCGGTATGGTGGAAGTTGCACTTGTTGCACTTGGGGAGATTTCCAGCATATGGCCTTGGCGGCGCTGGAGCAGAAGCAGTAGTGGCTACACGGACAGCAACTGTCTGTCGCTTCTTTGCGGGGTCCTGCACCGGCTGTTTCTTTTTAACGTTCCAGAACTTCCTCTTGTTGCTTCCTCCTTTCGCTTGGTTGGTGGTGGCGACCATGGCGCCACGGCTGGCCCTATGATCAACAAGTTGTTGTGCCAATTCCTTGGCACTTTCAAAGGTAGTAGGTTTCGAGGCCAGAACACTGTCATGAATCTGGGGTGACAGTCCCCAAAGGTATCGTTCTACCTTTTTCTCCTCCGGAGTGACCATTGCAGGACAGAGGAGTGCTAGGTCATTGAATCGGTCGGTATAAGCTTCGAGATCCATCCCCGACATCTTGAGATTCCAGAGTTCCTCTTCGAGTCTTTGTATTTCTCCCCTCGGGCAGTACTCCTTTAACATCAACGCTTTTAAGTTTTCCCAGCCTATGGAGTTAGCCACTGCAGGAGTAAGTGACTTAACTCGGCCATTCCACCAAGTAAGAGCTTTTCTTGTGAAAGTGAATGCCGCATACTTGACTTTGCTTGCTTCGGGACAAGCACATATTTCGAAGACTGCTTCGGTCCTTTCGAACCATTACATCAGCGCTATGACGCCCCCGCTTCCGTCGAAAGGATCGGGTTTGCCATTAGTGAAGTCTTTGTACGAACACTCCTTAATGCGCCCCGTGCTGTCCCCCTGATTCGAGTTAGTATTCCCGGATCCGGAACCGCCGGAACCATTTGTACCCATTTGCGACATTGCTGCCGCCACGGCTGCTGTTACTGCAGCCTGAAACATCACAGGATCAAACTTCGGGGGTGGCGGCGGAGGGGGTGGTGCTGAGTTTCCGGAAGGTCTTGGTCTTTTCCTTGGTGGCATGGTTCTGACATAAGAAAGTAAAAAGAAAGACTTGTCGGTAAGACTTCAATGGTGATAACGAGTCGAGCGTTACTTGTTTCATCTCAATTGTATTTTGTCCGAGTTTATTAATTTAGAAGGCAATTAATCGCCAAGTTTATGCAATTAAGCTTATGAATTAAATAGTGTTGACTCGAGCAGAGTCAGGTGCTTGGTTTGTGTCATCATCAAAGGAAGTAAAATACACACCACATTCATTGATAATTTGTTAGTACATATTGTTTTGAGGAATTTGACCTCATAAGGGTCTACATTACATCATAATAAAAGATAATGTTTTGGCAGTACAAAAGCCCCTTTGACTAGTGTGATCACTTAGTCGCGAGGTCAACCTATTCGCAATAAAGAGTAGCACCAACGCATACTCAAAATCCTAGATTTATAACAAAATATTAGTAGCGCGAACACTACTCGTGGCGGGTAGCATCTGGTCCATGGTGGCCCTGGGATGAGGTCGAGGCTCCCTGAAGCTCCGCAATCCGGCGCTCAGCCGCGATCACTCTCTCCTCGAGAGCTACGTGCCTCACCTGGTACTCCCTTACCTCCGCTCGAGCGGCGGTAAGGTCCTCGATGAGTCGGTCCAATGGATAGAAGTCCCTCTCCAAATCCCGGGTGCGTGCATCGGTGGCTACCGTAATAGCGCTGAGATTTCGAATCTGGTCTGCCATTTCCCTACTCTGGTTTCCCAAGTTCGTGATGTGCTGGGTCATAACGGGGAGAGCTCTGTCAGCCGGTCCCCCGTGACTGAGGTCATAATAACCTCGTTGGTCGCCATAGGGTGACCTCTGGCGCTGTTGCCGACTCCACCTCTCGATCATGGTTGCCCAACGGGGCTCAGGCCCATTGTGCCCCCAGCGGTTTGCAGGAACCCTAGCAATGTAAGGAGGGTTGAAGACTTCCTCCTCTGGCTCTTCTTCACTTTCCTCTTCATTCATGTCCACCTCGTCGTCTTCCTCTTCTTCTTCTTCTTCGTCTACCTCCTCTTCTTCTTCTTCGGGCTCTTCTTCGGGATCTTCTTCGGGGTCTTCTTCGGGATCCTCTTCAATCAACTCTTCGGGCTCTTCCTCAATCCAGCCGGCATTTCCCTGGTTGGGAAAGTATGGGTCTCCTGGTAGGTGAAATCCTGCCATGTCGTCTGCGCGAGAATAGAGGGGTAAGAAGCGGATAGCGGTAGATATTAATAATATTGCGATATAGCAACATACAAATACTCCTATAGTATTTTAAATGTTTAGATTTGTTTCTTATAACACTCTTTGTAGGGTGAAGTTAGGTTATTAGACTTGTTGCCCTCCTACGACTATCCCCCGATATGAGTAAGTCACTTTCCGGACTAATATAGTTGATCAGGCTATATCCTTCCCAAAACTGATTACTCATACCAAGGCATACTCGTAGCGTTCAACTCCTCTTCTTTTAGATTATGTTCTTCTAGTTATGACACTACGCGAGTATGCAATGCATGTAGGTATACTTTTAAACAAAACTTATTCGTTTTCAAAAACTATAACCGGTTAGAATGTTTTAAAATCAGAGGCTCTTAGTCCCAAATGTGTTTATAGTTTGTATATCCTATGTTGTTTGATATACTTAATTCACTATAAACCGTGCTCTGATACCAATCTGTCACACCCCTGAACCAAGGATGGCAGAAACGTCCAGGGATGGAGGACTTCATGTGTAGTATCATAACAACAATGGTAATAGTGATAAAAGTAAATACAACCAACATAAATATAATTGAAAGAGTTACATCAATGTATGGATTACATGTTTCAAAATCAATTACAATATGTTGACAAAATATGATAAGTTTGACGCCTTAACGTCCCATCCTCAAAAGTACTTTGATACCTGTTTAGCGATTTCCTGAGAATACAAGTAGTTTAAAAAAAAGTGTCAACACAATGGTTGGTGAGTTCATAAGTTTTTGTATATAATTATGAAAAAGCTCGTCATGTAATTGTATAGTTGTTCCAGAAAAATCCGATATTTTCCTTAAAATGAATAATGTAGTCTTGTATCCAAAGACTGAAATATATGAGTAATCTTTCTTATTTACAGAAAATAATGTGTGTTTATTTCAATACAAACGCGTATGATATCAGTGAAACTCTCGTATATTCTTAAGTTTGTTAATACTTTCTGTGAGCTATTATAACCATACTATGACCTAGGTGGCCTGAATACGACGTTCTTCGGGCGTCGTAGAACTGAAATGACACTTGTCACCACAGACCTGCCGGTCTAGCTGTTGCGAGCAGCTCTGGTGTGGGTTGTCAAGCCCAATATAGATCTATATACAACTATCACGCTCTCCTTCCAGGAGACTCTGGTTACAATACAGGACTTATGATTTATGTGAAGAGGATGACTCACAAAGTATTTAACGAATTTACACTTAATCATAATGAAAGTTTCCTTTTGGTAAGGTATGCATTTTGAAATCCATCGTAAACTATACCTATTATAGTTTATCAAAACGAAGGTAGTAACAGTAAAGTACGTAATTTTTACTTAACATAGTTTATTTAACGTTTGTGTGTAACGGGTATACTTCAATAATAATGCTTTGTGTAATCTATGCTTTATCTAGTAAAAATCCATTTGTTAACAGGTTTATGACTAGATACTAACACAAGAATGTCATATATTGCAAATATACATGAACACTTAATAATATACACCTTGCTCAACATGTTACAAGGTGTTATGAAAATTATATGATGTTAACTAAATTAGACCTTCCTGCACTGTTTTAGAAAAGCCATAGAAAAATCATACGAAGTCAAAAACTAAATCCGTAAATTCTGAGAGTTCCCAAAATGTGTCTAGTTTACTCATAATTTTTATCATGATTTTTAATGACCTGTAACTTAGGTGAAAAAGTCCATAATCACAGACTGGTCTGGATTGGTGTTTGAAATGATAGGCAGTTTTGTAAAAATCACCATATGTTGTAGAAAAATCGTATGGAGATGTGCAAGTAGTCATTTTAAAGCTAAGAAGTGGAACTATATGCACCTAAAACAGTTTTGAAAACAAAAATGTTTAAGATGTCCAAAACAGTCCGTGAATGGAGTTGAACTTTTCTGATGAAAGCTGTTAGAAAAATGTAGTTATGTTCTTAATATTTTAACTTGTATTCCCCCCCTAAAAACTTGAGAAAACATGAAAATGTAGGGGTATGAACTCACCTTAAGTGTTTTCAGTAGATGATTGATGAAGAATGGAGGTGCTTAACTCAAGGACACTTGGAATGTCTTGAAGATTTCGAGAATCTAGTATGATAGTTATGGAGTTTGTATGAGCTATCAATGATTTGGGTAGAACGAAGTGTGAGAATCACAAGGAGGATGGATTACACTTACCAAGAGTGGTAGAACACTTGATGATCAGCCTTGAGATCTTGAATTAGAGAGAAAAGTTGGAGAGAAAAAGTTGGAGTTGAATCTTTGGTGGAATGAGAGTGAATGAGAGAAAATGAGGAGAGAGGATGAATATCCAGCTCTCAAAAACGTGGGAAGGAGTAATGATTGAGTGGAAAGGACATTGATGTGACTTAGGTAAGGTGGGGAGGTATGGTTGGTCATAGAGTGGGTGTGGGAGTGGTTGCTTGTGTCATAAAGTAAGGCAAAGTCAACACTCCTCCTATTTGTACTTTTACCCACTTGCTTTTATTATTTAAATAGAGATTTTTATGAATTTATGATTAAATTGTGAATATTTAATGTGTATTATGTTAAATTATGATTTTGGGTGAAAATCCCGCGTTAAAATAATTGAAAACGGGCTTAAAACGCAAATTTGGTTGAAAACCGGGAGAAAAGTGCTTCCCAGCGAGACCTCTCGGTCCTAGGCCGAGGTTCGGTCCCTAGGCCGAGGCTCGGTCCTTGCTGCTGTTGAGTCGGAAGCGAGAGGCTGAACCGGAAGCGAGAAGGGAAGCGAGGGTTCGGTCCGAAGGGAGGCAGTCCGACGCGAAGGCAAGGTTCGGTCCGAGGTTAGGCTAGAACCGAAGGTACTGTTGTGAACAGTAATGAACAGTACTTTCGGTTCGGATTTTCCCTTCTAAGCTGGTTCGGTTCGGACCTTCCTTCAGTGCTGGGTTCGGTTCGGATGAACAGTACTTTCGGTTCAGCTCATGAACAGTACTTTCGGTTCGGACCCTCATGAATAGTGCTTTCGGTTCGGTTCATGAATAGTACTTTCGGTTCAGAGGGTTCGTTTCCTTAAGTCCGTTTTTCGCGTAGACTTCCGTTCTTGGGCTATTTTTCGCCAAATTCGAGGGTCGGGATGTCCCGAGTGATTATAGAAAGTTGGGAGAGATTTCGAGAGAGATTTGGGAGAGATTCCACATGCTTAGAGAGATTTGGGAGAGATTTGACATACTTGGAGAGATTTCACATACTAAGAGATATTTGAGAGAGATTTCACATGCTTAGAGAGATTTGGGAGAGATTTGACATACTTGGAGAGATTTCACATACGAAGAGATATTTGAGAGAGATTTCACATGCATAGAGAGATTTGGGAGAGATTTGACATACTTGGAGAGATTTCACATACGAAGAGATATTTGAGAGAGATTTCACATGCTTAGAGAGATTTGGGAGAGATTTGACATACTTGGAGAGATTTCACATACGAAGAGATATTTGAGAGAGATTTCACATGCTTAGAGAGATTTGGGAGAGATTTGACATACTTGGAGATAGAGGGAAAACGATTGAGAGTGTTTTCGTGTGTGATGAATAAGAGTGTCCGGCTTCGCAATGCAAGGTCCTTAGACCCCGTTGTGCCATGATTTAGGATCTTACGCACTCCCTATGAGTATGCAACATTGTTTTATTGTTTTTGTTCATTGTTTAGCATTAAGGTTACAGAAATTTAAACACACGAACTTTCCAAGTGATGTTTTCTCATTAAAATAGTGAGTTATACAGTATTTACATATTATAACCCTATCATACAAGGTTTTAATTGAGTTGACCGGTTTGACTCGTTGACCTTGTCCGGCTTAGACTTGACCCGAAATTGGCTATTGTCACACAAACTCATATGGACTGAACTCAATCTTAATTTCTTGCCACCTGGCAGCTCAAGGGCCTGCCATTGCTTCCAAGTTGTTGTGCAACAAATTGAGAACTCTAAGAACTCATATGCAAAGCTAACTTTAACTGGAATGGGCATAGAATATGTCAACACGATAGGTTATAAACCTCAAGTCATGTGCTAGTGAAGAACTTCAGGTTTTATTCATGATTAGTTCTTGAGACTTTCAAGCCTCTAAGACTCCCACTAGCCTCTTGACATATAAGACTTGTCAGATATTCAAGAGATACTGTGGGTTCTAATCAAGACAAACACTTCACACAATTGGCCTAAGTTGGTCTTTGTTTATTCCAAAACATCACAACTTACCAATTTCAAATGTACAAGAGTACAAAACTATTACTCTTACATTTAACAAGTGTTTTAAACCTTCTTTAAGACATGCCACTCAAGTTACAATCTTGGAGTATGACTCTAAGACTTGTATTGGAATGAAGTATGACTCATCTTCTTGATTTAACCATTTCAACAATTCAAGATCCCTCTTCTTAGTCATAAGAATGCACTAAGATTTCCTTAGATAACTATTTGTGCTATGGTTTCTTAATCATTAAGATGATTAAAAAATTGATACTAAAGTACTCTCCCATCTTTTCAGATTTGAGAAACTTTTATCCTTCTGCCTAATTTGATTCTTGTTATTCGCTCTGCCTTACATTGGAACCTTTTCCAATGTCTCAGAATTACACTTAAGCCTATAAGTATAACCATATTTACTAAGTTATAGTAAATTATGATGAATAGTCTTATCTATCTTTTTGTGGTGGACTTAGCCAGCGCAAAAGAATGTGTACTCGATCCCTTAGTCCTTTACATGACTCACACATCCATGTGAAAAGTAATTAGTCTTAATTTTACAATACTTGAAAGTTCTCATTCATCATGCTATACCCCTTACTTGATTGCAAGTCCCGGCCCAAATGAAACTTGGGTGATGAGAATCTTTCCTTATTTGGTAAATTTTGACATTACCACAAATGAAAGAATCAATTTCATATTTCCACTCTTGCTATTAATGGAATCATATAAGCAACAATTTTTCCTCAAATGCCATTTTAAGGATATTTTAAAATAACTAAATTCAAAAATTTTCTTTTACTTTATAACTTTACGGAAAAACTTATCCTTACAATCAATATGAAAACTTGTTGTTATCTATTCCTAAGCAATATCTCATAACTCCTAAGAAGTAGCTCAAGAATCCGATCTTCAAACTACGCGATAGAAATCCATCTATGCGATCAGATTTAGCATATTCTTTCTTTAAGTTGCTTCGCTTTTCTTTGATTCTTAAAACATCACCATGTGACCCATTCACATCATATATAAAGAATCTCATAATAGAAACTTAGCAGAGTTAGATAGTGGAATTTACCTGAAGTAGTTCGCAACTAATGACCCTTCCTTTGGCAATATAAACATATGGACCCTTTGATAATGGTACACGGGACTATCACAGACTTAGCTTTTCTCTTTACCATTTGGTAACCGAGTTGACTATGGCCGATCCTTTTCCATTCGGAAGAGAGAGCTTTACTAGATATCCAGTGTCATCATTGTCAATGTCCATAAAGTTTTAGGAAGTTGATCTTAGCAAATAGATAAGATCATTAAGGGTCTTGTCATAGTCTATTTCATAGGTGTCCTAATGGAACTCACTATGTGACTTAGAAAGTGATTGAGCCACCAACTTTCTCAAGACTTAGACACCCAACTCTCCCGGCTTGTCAATATGTGACTACATCTCCAAGATATGACCACACCTAGACCTTGCCTTGCCAATAGGGATTGAGTGACCTTGAACTTGTGGGTTAGGGAGAATAATTGGAGGAGGTGAAAGAAGTATGATTTCCACGGGACATCGGCTTCATTTAGGAAAGCTTGTTTCAAGAGATTTGGGAGGATCATACATGTCTAAACCAGACATGTTTTGGGAGATATTCAAGATAGTTGATCTAAAGTCCTTAATATAACACCCAATATGAAATATTAAGTCTAGGACCCAACAAAGTATTTTATAACTTAGAAGAGGGATGCCGTAATCCAAGCTATAAAATATTTGAAGGTAGGTGAATAACAATTCACCAATTTCCACCAAGATAAACGAAATGTATAATTGGTTATAATTGGTTTTGAAACTCCTAGATCTTTTCGATTCATTGAACTGTTCAATAGCATGTTTCAATCTCGAGTGTGCCCTTCTGGTTTTGTGACTGGGTTGCCGATGATCACAAAACAAGGTGTGAAGTAACCATGCAAATTACTTGGTACCCTTAAGTGTTTACCCCTCAATCGATGTGCCGGTTAACCATACACGCTCCATCAATACTATGATAAACATTAAGTTACCCCTTTCCTACCTTGTTAAATACGAATTAGTGTGCCGGTTAACCACACATGCTCCACTAACCGACTTAAACAAAGTGCAAAGTGTAATTTCATGGATTAGCACCTTATTCACATTTTCCTAACTAACTAAGATTGGGTATTATTAAGAGTTTAGTTACTTAGTATTTCTCATTAATACTTTTAACGAAGGGAGAATTCTAGTCCTGTCAAACCTGTTCGGCTAACGACCCTCCACCAGTCAAGGAAGTGGTGGGTGAGAGTGGACACCCATTAAACTGCCATTTTATAGGCAGTAACCTTATACCCCCCTTATAGACTGGCTTCGTGAATGAGGCCTACTAACGGTAAGACTGACTTGCTCTTATACATATATATAAATATTATTAACTTATAATATTATAATGTATAAGGGTTGAATTTTAAGTTTTAAAATTCTAAGGGCTAACTTGGACTTAAAGTATTCATAAGTGAAAACTTTTCAAATTCCAAAACTTGAGGGGAAGTTTTGAAACTATTCAAAACTAATTAATTCCATAACTTATGTGTTTAAAGTAGTTTTAATCCAAAAACTCTTCAAGTTCCATAACTTGAGGCTAAGTTATGGAAGACTTTAAAACTAATAAAAGAATTAACTTTTCTTTATTTTATAACTTATGGAATTAATTAAGGTTACACTTTTTTTTATTAATTATTTAACGAATAGACTCTCGGTCCTCCATAACTTGAGGACAAGTTATAAAGTCATAAAACCATTTAATTAGAACTAGACTCTTCATTTTTGTAACCTTTGCCAACTTTTATGAGTTTTATGAAACTTAAATGTGACTTTTCATATAACTTGAGGACAAGTTACAAAAACACATTTTAGAATCAACTCTTAGATTAATTTGGATTGAAAATAACTATTTCACTCAACTCTCTATTAATCTAAGCAACTCACAAGAACAAGATAATTCAAATCAAACTTTTTCATGTAATTAGTCTAAACCTTAAACTAATACAAAACATGAATCTATTGACAATTATCTTTGAAACTGGATTAGCATGAACATTACCACATCAAAAACAAGTTTATAAGTTCAAAAACATCTTAGGGTAATGTTCCTAGTCCAATTCTTGCCAAAAAAGTCGAATTTATGCTGTCTGGGGGTCCAACTCGTCAAGTGCATGAACCAACTCGGCGAGTTGGATCGATTTGATCACTTTTTATGCATGGACTCGCCGAGTCTCCTGATAGACTCGCCGAGTCTGATGATCAGATAGCAACAACTTCGATTTTGTAACCAGTTTTGCAAGTATAACAAGAAAACAAGCCTAGGCTCTGATACCATTGATGGGTTATGAGCATTCTAACACTCCAAAGTGTACATGCAACCCTAAATACCTTAGATCTATGTTTTCTCTATTATACATACAAATATGAACATCCAAGGTATTATCCAAATCTAGCATACAAAACAATGACTATAGCAAGATAGATTACACATCTCTTTGATGTAGAAAGTCTTCATGAAGTTTGAGTGCCAAGTGCCTCAAGTGTGACACCTCAAATGGTTCACACAACACCAAATACACTTGGAATAACTTGAGAGAATTCTACACTTCATGAAAATCGGCTAGCCCTCTCTAGAATGATACTAGTGGCCGATTTTGGTCAAGAATAAGATGCATATATAGTTAGGATTACACCATGTAAACCCTAATTGACATGGCCTTTCATTTCCATGATTCATGGGTACAAAAACACCATGGAGCATACATGGAGCATCATATAGGTTTTAGTCCAACTAGATAATACATGGAGCATTAGCCCACTCTATAAGTATGGATGATTTGCACAATCAACCCATATATTTAATTAGTCTTCTTTTGATCACTTAATTAATCCTAGATTAATTCTTGATCAATACTAATTAAATAATCTTATTATTCTTATTATTAATATACTAGAACTTATAATATATTAATAACCATAAGTGTCTTATTTCTCTCATTTAGTCTATCCAAGTGCATGATGCCATGCAACCCAAATGGACCATGCCGGGTCGGTTCAAGTCTTACCAATTATAGTTATGGAATTAGACATTAATCTAACACTTCTCAGTGGTTTCACAGAGGATTTCAGGACCAGTGAGAGCACTGTTGAGTACTCGACTCTTGGCTAGCTGCGTGTCCCCTACCTCGGCCCAGCACATAGGGGATCTGCACTTACGACCGTAGAGGCTTCGAACGGAGCAGCCTTGATGCTGGTGTGGGAACTGTTGTTATACGAGAACTTGATCAAGGGTAAATGGGTGTCTTACGACTTTCCTAAATCGATGACACATGCTCCCATCATGTCTTCTAGTGTCTGAATAGTTCTCGCACTCTGTCCATCTATCTGAGGATGATAAGTTGTACTCGTATCCAGCTTAGTTCCAAGAGTTTTCTGAAGGGATTGACAAAATATTGAGGTAATACTGCTATCTCGCTTAGAGATAATGGACACAGGTACACTGTGCAGTCGGACTATCTCTTGGATGTAAGTTCGCGTGAGTCTTTCCATCTTGAATGATTCTTTAATCAGAAGGAAGTGAGCGGATTTTGCCAAACGATCGAAAATTACCCAAATGGTATCGTACCAACTCGGGGATCTGGGTAACTTGGTGATGAAATTCATGGTAATCATCTCCCATTTAGATTTAGGTATCTCGGGCTGATGGAGCAGACCCGAGGGCTTCTAATTGGGCTTCCCGGATTTGTACGTATAAGTGGGAATGGATGGTCATCGCGAATGTCTTCGCCTTGTCACCTGAGCATTCCTTTTGGCTAAGGGAATCTGCTACCACATTGGTCTTGTCAGGATGGTAGCGGATTTCACACTCATAAACACTGAACATCTCTACCGATCGCCGCTGCCTCATGTTTAAGTCTTTCTGTATCAGAGTAGTTAAGGGTTTGGCGATTCTAGAAAAATTCTGGATAAACCTGTGATAGTAGCCAGCGAGACCCAAGAATTGACGGATTTCTGTGGGTGTCTTCGGTGCTGACCAATTTTCTATCGCCTTGATTTTGGATGGGTCCACGTGTATACCTTCCTCGCTTACCACGTGACCAAGGAAAGTGGTTAGACCGTAGGGCATCACTACGAACTCGTAGTGACCATATCAAGTCCTAAATGCTGTCTTGGAAACATCATTCTCATGAACTCAGAGCTGATGGTACCCTGATCTGAGGTCTATCTTCGAGAAGTAACTGGCTCCCTGAAGTTGATTGAAGAGGTCGTCTATTCGAGGAAGAGGATATCGGTTTTTGACTGTCAATTTGTTCAACTCGCGGTAGTCTATGCACATCCAAAAGAATCAATCTCTCTTCTTCACAACAATATTGGGGCTCCCCATGGTGGGGAACTCGGTCTGATGATTCCTTTACTACATAGCTCACTGAGCTGGCGGGATAACTCCTGTATTTCTGCTGGAGCTAAGTGGTATGGTGACTTGGCTACAGGGTTAGCTCCAGGAATTAGGTCGATGCGAAACTCGACTTGACGTTCGAGAGGAGTTCCTAGAAACTCTTCAGGAAAGACATCAGGAAAGTTGCAGACTTTGGGGATGCTCTCGAGGTCTTTAACTTCCTGTTTCTCGTTGATTACATGAGCTAGGAATGCATAACACTCCTTTCGCAGAATCTTTTGAGCTTTGATGCAAGAAATGATACGAAGAATTGAACTAAGATTATTGTCGTAGATCATGAGAGTCTAACTAGAGGGGAGATTAAGACGACTGACTTTTTCGTAACAAGGATATCTGCATGATTGGGACTCAACCAATCCATGCCAATGATAACATCAAAGCTCTCTATGGAAACTGGCATTAGGTCGATGGGAAATGAATGATCATTCAGGGTAAGGGTACAACCTATGTATCTATCGTTGGCGTATTCTTTCTCACCGTTAGTCATCTCGACGGTAAATGTTTTGGTTATTAGACGAGGACTATGTTTAAGAAAACGTTTGAAGGAATGACTAATAAAACTTCTTTGGCACTAGATTCGAAAAGGAAGCGAGCATAAGAGTTGTCGAGAAGAAATGTACCCGCGATGATGGTGGGGTCGGCGACTGCCTCCTCTTGCTTTATAGCCAGAGCTATCCCAGCGTTGCTAGTTGTTGCTGCCTTTGGGCTGTTCCTATTGAAATGCCCAACTTCTTCACAACCATAGCAGGCCTGATCGGTACTCGATCCGAAAGCTTGATTGGTTGGTTGAGCCGATGCTTTGCAGTTTCGCACAAGGTGGCCCTTCTTGCCACAGTTGTTGCAGAACTTTTCACGACACGGTGTAACAACCCGAAATTCAGGTTCAACTATTTAACCCTTCATCTTTTCCAAGTTTTCATTTTGCGCCCTTTGTGATTGAGTGTTAAGCTTGTGAGTACGCTGCGCATACTCGCACGCTTATTCTGTACACGGTTCCATCTGGGTACGCTGGGCGTACCTAGGGTTACGCCAAGCGTAACCGGCCCAGACTCAAAACCCTAATATGACTTGAGGGCTATAAAAGGAATGAGATGGTCTTGTCCCACAACCACCATCTTTCAGAAGGAAACCCTGAGAGATCATTTCCTTCGTTTTTATCTTGGGTGTGAGTGTTCTAAGCTTCAAAGTGACTTTTTAAGGTGGTGAGAGAGAAGAGGAGACCATTGTGGAGGCTACAAGTTGGTGGTCAAGTGTGGATCTGAGGACTACAAAGGTTGGAGCTTCTTCCTGAGGTAAAAAGTTCAGATCTTGGCATGTAGATTATATGGTGTGCTTCTTGGACCAATTTCTAGGGTTTTGGTCCCAAGATGGAGACTTTTTGAGCAAGTAGTCTCCATTGGCCTAGATCTATCCTATTCTAGAGCTATATGAGTTGTACGTTCATAAAAATGAAAGCTTGGACGTGAATGTTGAGCCATGCATGAGATCTAGACTCTTGGAGGTGAAAGGAAAGGTGTTAGACGGTGTGGGAAGCCTTTATAGCCATGCAAAGGCTTAAAGGTTTCGACTTTATGGATTAAGAAGTGTTAAAATGGCTAGATCTGGAATATGGGGTTGTGTCTTAATCCTTTAAGACATTAGAATAAGAAAGTGAGAAACTGGGATGTACGCTGGGCGTAATCCCAGTACGTGCCGCGTAATGGGTCGTGTTCCCCGTTTCTAGAATGCAAGGGTACGCCCCGCGTACAGGAGCTGGTACGCCCCGCGCACTGCTACCTGTTGACTTTTGTTGACTTTTAGGGGTTTGGTCAACATGTGGACTTTCGAGTCAGGGAAGGGTAAAATGGTCTTTTACCCTTCTATGGGAAAGTGAAAAAGGACGTAGCATAGCCTTGGAAGCCGATATTAATTAGAATGATTATTTGTTGTATTTTGGCGGGGCTAGGTCGTTGTTTTGAGATTTCCGAGATATCGAGCAGGTGAGATTCTAGACATCATACGAGGTGAGTCTTCTCACTATACTGTACTGGAAAGGTATCTATGTGTGACCGAAAGGTCTTGTATGCTATGAGATGCATGTTTTGTATGATATGCGTTGTATGTTCTGTATGCGTTATGTATGTGATATGTACGCTATGTATGATATGGGCCGGAAGGCATTATGACGTGGACCGGAAAGTCAGGGAGTCATGGACCGGAAGGTCGATACGAGTAGGACAGGAATGTATACTGGGACTGGGAGGAAGTCCCTTGAGACACATGGACCAGAAGGTCGTGTTGAGCATGGCCTGGAAAGGCATATTTGTGTAAGGGTATTTTGGGGAACTCACTAAGCATTTATGCTTACAGTTGTTGTGTTATGTGTTTCAGGTACTAGCGAGGACCGTGGAAAGGCGCCGGCGTGCTCGTACACACGAGAGAGAGGATTTGATTTTTTTGTGATCTTGGGAAACGATATGTTTTGATAACCAATGTTGGATATTTTATAAAATATTTATGTGAAAATGGTTGTGACAAAAATTAAATTTTTACTTTGAAATTTATGTTGTTACACATGGGTCAGGGATGCGATGGTGATAATTGCACCTGTTGCACCAAGGGAGGTTACCAGCATACCTAGTGGTAGGTGCTTGTGCGGTAGGAGTAGTAGCAGCTTGAACTGTTACTACATTGTGCTTCTAGGAGGGTCCTTGTGAACTCTGACCCTTTCTCTTTTTCCAGAAAACCTTCTTACTCTCATTACGCTCATTCTGGTGCTCTTGATCATCTTCATGGTTTTGGGGATAGGCATTACTTCCTTGTCCACTGGACCAGTCAGGGTTCAAGAGCGCCATTACAGTCGTCACTGCGGCAGTAACAGCTGCCTGAAATAGGACAGGGTCAAATTGAGAAGGATACGGTGGCGGGGAGTTGTTGTTCCTTGAGTTGGGTCCTTTCTTTAGAGGCATGATGATCTAGAATGATTAGGAAAGAGAGGATGGTAAGTCCTCTAAATTGAATATTGAGGTATGAAACAAAAGATATCTCATTATGACAGATAAAGTGTGCTACTAAGCGATAATATATAGGAAAACTACCAAAACAAGGGAATTATCACTAAAGAAAGAATAAGTAGCAACACTTGAATGAATTTCTACAATGTAATCGACTTTGTCTAAATACTCCTATAGTATTTTATGGTTTGTTGCAACGACGACTCATTGTTTGGATATTTTGTAAGTTTCAGGCATGTTGCATACCACAGTCACTCCCAAGCACATGTTGGCCGTGTCTCGAATGAATATAGTTGATCAGGCTATATTGTCCCTAGACACGACTACATAATGGCCTAGGTTTAACTGCAGCGTACAACACCTAATTACTTATGTTTTGTTCTACTCGAGGTTGCGGATTCCGGCGGTTAGGTATACTTGTATACTTTTGAAAAATACTAATTTTTTAAAGTATACTTTTAGTTCAGAGCACTTCGGTCCCTTAGTGTTTATAGTCTTATACCATGTAAGTTTTGGTATACTAGTTCACTGTAAACAAGGGCTCTGATACCAATCTGTCACACCCCGAAACCGACGGCGGAAACGTTCCGGGGCGGAGGACATCATGTAAAGTATCATAACCAATGTACATAGTACGCATAGTAAACACAAATCATTACATTACATTGAATCATTACATTTGTTTGAAAGTAGAAAAGCAAAGTATTACATGTTTTATAGATATAGTAGTCTAAACAAAAGTAAAGACGTGGCTTCCATATGCTCCGTCTTCTTCAAAAGAACGCGGGATACCTGTCTAAGGAGAACCTGAGAATACAAGCAGTTTCAAAATCAGCATAAAGCTGGTGAACTCATAAGCGGTTTGTTTTCTGAAAATGAACAAGTTTCCTTTAGTTTTCTGAAATAGTTGTTATCCAAGAAAATCCCATATTTTCTTATAAGTAAAGTTTGTTTATCCATTTGTTACACAGTTTGGTTAAGAACAGTTTGTTATCTGGTTACTACACGATCTACTAAAAAATGAGTTCTGTTATCCCAGGAAAAACCATTATTTTCCTTAAAAGTTTGTGGTTGGTTATCGGTTCTGAATGTAATGTACAAGTATCTACCATACTTAAGTGTTTATGTGAATTTTCCTGAAAGCCTGGTTATCCTTGAAATGTATGTTAGTTTTAACACATATATAAAACTATTGTGTGGAAAGTAAACTAATTCTTAAGGTTATTAGCTTACTAAATTCATTTTTACCAACAAGTAAATCTCCGTTACCTAAATTGCGAGTGCCATAACCATACGATAGACTAGATATGGCAATAAGAAGTCCAGTATCATTTTATGACTTTCGTCACCCTTGAACCTGTCGGTTCTACTGTAGCTAGAAGCCAGGTGTGGGGTAGTCAGCCCCGTATAGATCTATACACTCAAGTCACGCTCTCCCTCCAGGAGATTCTAGTTACAAGGGCGGTCCTCCACTCGCGTATATATGTGGAGTGTTACAGAGTACATGTCTCCAATTATTAAGATTAACGAATTTACATGTAATAATGCGGAAAAATCCTGTTTTAAATTCTAATTACAAAGGTCGGTCCTCCACTCGTGTGTCTCTGTGGAGTGTTACAGAGGACGAATCAATAGTACTAAACTAATGCCTTTAACAATGATAAAGTGGAAAATCATCTGAGAAATATATAATATAACAATATATAATAAGATTCGAAAACTAACTCCGCAAATCAAACTGTTGGTTAATATGGTTTAGATTGTTAAAAGCATGTGCAATATGAAACATTTCAAATGAAATAATAAGTCTGAGTACAAGATATCCTTGTACTTTTGCTTTTATTCCCCCCTGAAAACATTGAAAAACACGAAAAATGGTGTAGGGGTATGAACTCACCGGTCGAGAAATGTGTCGGCTAGGATGCTAAGTGTCAGTTCAAGGCTTGAACACGTGCGAGGTTCCTATGTAATATGAGGAGATACATAATTTTATCTAATTAGACTTTGAACTACTAATTAGATAAGAATATACTCTCCGAGGCGCGAAAACACTTAATTTCAAGTGTTAGGAGTGATCCGGGTAGCATCTAAGGGGGTGTATGGCCTTAATATGGAGTTTTCTCTTCAAGAGTAAACTCCTAATGGAGATTACGGCCCTAAGACCATATCCCCATGAGTTTACAGCCGTAAACTCATGGGTGGTGGGTTCTTGGTTGCTAAATGGTCTTACAACAATTAAGGGATGATGCTAGGTTTAGTTCTAAGGAATTGGAATGGGTTTGATCAACATAAGGACCATATAAAGGAGTTTACGGCCGTGAACTCTCACATACTCACTCCTTTTGTGTTTTGGTGGTCCTAGGTTAAGCATAAGTGTTTCTAGTCCAAAGTACAAGCCATAGAAGGAAGTTAGGGCACCATTTGACCACCTTATAGGAGTTTACGGCCTAGGAACCATTCCTTTGGGGGTTTACAACTGTGAACTCCTAAGGGGATGGTTTCCTTCAAGTTTAAGGCACTTAACACATTGGTGGATGGTTGGCATTATTCCAAGGCTTAGGAGGTGTTTATGGGGCATCTTAACACCTTAAAAGGTGTGTGTGGCCTAAGAAAGGGTGTTTACGGTCCAAGCATGTTCTTGGTCCATAAACTCATGTTTACCCCTCAAATGTTATGGTTTTGGTGTTCTAAGTCCAATCTTGCAAGCCCTTAAGTCATATCTAAGCTCCAGAAGTGATTTGGGAGGGTTTTAGGGCTCCAAAACCCCATTAATTATGTGTTTAAGGTTTGGGGTTGTTCCTAGGCCGTAAACACATGTTCTTGGTCCCATTTCATGATTTAACCACGAATTTGGAAGCTAAAGATGATACACTATGAGCTAGGATGGATTACATACCTATTTGGAGCTTGAAATGGGTGATTTTGGATCAAAGGTTGGGATGGAAGAGAGAGTAGAGAGAGAGAGTGGAAAAGCTTCAAATGAAGTTCTTTCACCTTTAAATAGGGTTATATTTTGAGGCTCGGTGGAAATCTACCTGATACTGACGTTAAACGAGGCTTATGTTCGTACCCGATTTAGTTGTTGTAACCCGACGTGGTCGAAACTAAAAATTTTCCAAATAAGAATTGGGGATGTTTTCATGTGTTTCTAATGGGTTTGGATACTCACGAGGTCATAATAAAAGTCTTAAATTAAATGACCTAATCCAAAATGTTAACGGAAAAATTTAAAGACAAACGGGTTTTTACTGAAATGGGTTACAGCGACAGAATAATTTACGGGTTGTCACAAACATTCACATTATTCCACCCTTTCAATGGAAAGAAACGATTATATAAAAATATGGTTATTTTTATATTTTATAAACACAACAAAAAGCTTAAGAATTACAAACATGAGCACTTACAGGTCAAAAACATGTAAAGTCGTTGGAAATTTGTGAGTTAATGTCTTCGTCGTACCTACCAAGGTATACCAGCAAGTCCAGTTTTATAACCCGCGTCTCCTTCCAGAGAGCGTGATACTTGTGTATAGATCTATACGAGATTGCTGACCCCGCACCATGGATGTTAGCTACAACAAAACTGGCAAATTATGGGTGACAAATATAAGAGATTTCGATGCCTGAAGAACATCGAGGCAGACAAATCATTTGTTAGCACGGTTATGAAAAATCACATGATAAACGACAATATATGGATTTTTATGTGAAAACACATCTCTTCAAATAGTTTTATATACAAATAAAACTAATTATAACTATTTTGAGTATTGAAAAAACTTGTACTTTTCGGCCTAGGATCATATTAGACTACAAATCAACTCATGAAAAATATAAAATTTCCAGGATAAACATCATTATTTTACAAGCAAACGATTTACAATCCAACTTTTTGGAAACAAATACGATTACTTATATAATGTCAAAGCATCATTCTTTAAGTGTAAGAAACTTATACAATTTTTGTCTTAAGGCACTAAGAGTACATTCCATTCAACTAATAACAAAATATAGGATTTTCTGGGGGAACATAGTAACATTTTCAAAGAACAAGGAACATACTTTCTAAAACAAAAATGATTATGAACTCACTAACTTAAATGGTGATACACTTTCAAAATCACTTGTATTCTTAGGTAAACAGTAGTCAGGTACATGCACAAGTTTTGTGAAGATGGAGCATAGTAACTTGAAGTCATTGTTTTGCTATTTGCTTTTGGAGTCAATCAAGTTGTGATTCGAATACAATGTAAATATTTTATTATTAATATAATGGGTGTTGTTGCTTTGATTACTATTATTCATTGTTATGATACTATACATGACGTCCTCCGCCCCCGAAGGTCTCCTCCATTCCGGTTTGGGGGTGTGACATATCATCTGAAGCAAGTATATATAAAGCTAAAAAAAGGCGGAGCTTCCTACTTCACCTACCACTTCTATTCAAAGTTTAGTAGAAAGTCAAGAGTCTTCCTCTTCTGATGAGCCCATTGTTTTTCAAGATTCAATATCTTCACCAACACAAGTTACTAATCCATGCATTGCAAGAGATAGTCGAGAAGAGAAGTTGTACCTCCAAAGAGGTACGCTAAATCTGATCTTATTTCTTATGCAGTTATTGTTGCTCTTGATATTTATTCTAGAATAGAGCCTGTGAATTTTAATGAGGCCATTAAGTCTAAAAATCAAGTGATTGGATGATTGAATTGAAAGTGAGACGGAGTCCATGCAATTGGTACTTAGAAAAGATAAAGGCTATTTAAATTCAAGTCGGTCTACAAGCTCGAGGAACCTGTGAACCTGGATGAGAAACCAATGTACAAGGCTTGGTTAGTAGCTAAAGGCTAAAGTCAAATTCCTGGTATTGATTACACTAGCATTTATTCGTTAGTTGTCAAACATTTTTCTATCTGTGTAATATTGTGATTCGTTCCTTCTAATGATTATGAATTAGAGAAACTTGAAGTTCCTATAACTTTCTTAAATGGTGTGCTTCAAAAAGAGATTTTGATTAAACAACCTAAAGGTTTTGTATTTCCATGCAAGGAGGACTACAATTTTAATTTGAATAAATTTGTTTATGCCCTTTAGTAGTCTCCAACACAATGGTATAAGAGGCATGATTCTTTCATGACCGGTCATGAATTGAAGAGGTGAACTCGTTATAGCACCGTTTATTATAAAAATAGTGATGATGGTTCGATGATATATTTACTTTTACACATGGATGTCATTTTTATTGATACAAAAGATATGATGGATATTGAGAAATTGAAACATCAATTGAAATTTGCCTTTGAAATGAAGGACTTAGGAGTTTCTAAAAAAGACTTTAGGTATGGAAATTGTTTGTAACAAGATGTATATGATCTTGCATCTTTCTCAAAAAATTACATTGAGAGGGTCATAAGACGCTTTAATATGCATGAAGTAAAACCTATCAACACACCTTTTGCAACTCATTTCAAGTTATCATCCCATTTGGTGCTACTATTGAGACCAATATGGCTTATATGGCATGTGTACCATACTCTAGTGTTGTCGGATCCTTGATGTATGATATAAATTTCACGTGCCCTGATTTAGCTTATGATAGTAACATGGTAAGTGGTCACACCCCCAAACCAGAATGGCGAAATCGTTCGAGGGCGGATGACTTCATATAGTATCGAAACAGTTGAATACATAGTAAAGAAAGTAACACAACCATCATATATATAATTTGAAAGTTTACATTATAGAAAGCACTTGTTTCAAAAGAAATTATAATATGATGACAAAATGAAATTAAACTAACGCCGCAGCGTCCCTTCTTCAAAAGCAATAGTTTACCTGTATAACTGAATCCCTGAGAAATACAAGTAGATTTGAATGAGTAGATCAGCATTTAAATTGGTGAGTTCATAACTATTTAATGTCACTGTTTGAATAAAATCAAATGAAATTTGTCTGTAGTTGTTCGAAAAACTCCTAGAAAATCAAATATTTCCTACTAGTATAAAAGCAGTCTTCTATAAAGACTCGATTGTTTTGAAGGCTTGCTTTTAGAAATCCAATATCCGTTCATAAGTGTGTCGTACTTTAGAAGTTCCAAAACTGAAATGCAATCGTCTTTTCATGCCTAGAGTAGTAGATTTGTGTAAGTATAAAATCACTAAGGCATTTGATAACCCTGTAAATCAATGAGTTCTTAATACTCCATGTGAGTTTTATAACCATACTAATGATGCAGAATGCCTATAACAACGTTCTTCAGGCATTGGAATGTTATGACGTTTGTCACCCCAGGCCTGCCGGCCTAGCTGTAGCTAACAACTTAGGTGTGGAATTGTCAATCCCCTATAGATCCATACACAAGTATCACGCTCCCCTACAAGGGATTATGGTATATAATACAGGACTTAAAATGCATACTCGAAAGTACGTGAAATGTCTCACGAAACATAGTATAAAACAGATTTACATATGAAAATGTCCATTTCTTCTTGTATATGAAAGTATCTCTTTGATATAGTGTTTCTAGTATGTAAATGTTCATGATTTCCTCATAAACTATACCTATTATAGTTATTCAAAGTGTGTGTTTCATTCGTATAGTAAATCCTAGTGCAATGCTCACTTGTTATGTAAAGTATAACATTTAAAGTGGCATAAATGATCACATATAATTAAAGTATAAATAAAGGGTTTGATTCGCATATATATATAAACATGTTTTATTTCTAAAAGACAGGATGTTATCGTGAATATATATTGTATACAAAAGTTCCCATGTAATACTTATGAATCACATATGATTCACTTGATAGAAAAGGGTATATAGTGAAACTTTATGTTACACACGATAATAACCGTGTGTTTACTTGCATCCCCCCATTAAAAGTGTATAAAAAGCATTGATAAACATTTGAAAGTGTATTTTATAGGGGTATGAACTCATTTGATTGATTGGAGAAAGAGAGATGAAAAACGAGCAGAACTTCGGCTTGTAAAAGTCGATTTCTTGGGATTCTCGGGATCTCGGGAATCTCGGGAATCTCGGGAGTATCGGGAGTGTAGAACCTTCCTTCGGAACTTTAGTGTGAAAACCAGGGCTTCAGGAGGGCTTCGGGAGCTTAACCGCAAAGTTTCAACACGAGAGATGGAAGAATGGAGCACCTAAACCCGGCACCCCAAGAGTTCTATTTATATGTCTCATTTTTGGGTGCAACGTCGTGGCAAAGGCTTGGCAACATCGTGGGGGTCAAGTATTATCTCCTTCCGTTGATTGGACGCCCTCAGTCACTTGCCGGGTCACGGCGAACTGTGCCACGTCGTGGCAGACCTGACAGCCTCGGATTTTGGACCCCGAACTTGTAAAATCCGTAACTTTCGCGTACGAGCTCTGCTTTTGAAGTTCTTTATATGCACACGTAGCTGAAGATATGCTCTACAAGTATTTTTTAGACTTTTTCGGCTAATTTTAAATTTATTTTTAATTATTTATTTTTAACATGTCGGGACACGAAAAGCCCGTTAGAAATCCATAACTTCTTCATCCGATGTCCGTTTTCGTCAGACTTTTCACCATTACTCTACTATTGTTTAGACCTTTGATTCACATTTAGGTTGTTTTCATCAAAAGTCTCTCTAGCTCTATTTCAAAATTTTAGCTGTCTACTGCTATATCCGGATCCTGGAAAAATCATAACTTCCTCATACGAAGTCAGATTTGCACGTTCTTTTTATGTACGCTCACGGTTTAATGTTATCTACAACTTTCATTTAGATACTTAAGGCTAAAAACTATTGTATTGAAACTTCGCGTTTTTCGTTTAATCGTTGTTACCGGTTTTGTCGGAAATCTTAGAATGGTCATCACTTCTTCGTTATAACTCGGATTTTAGTGTTCTTAGTATTTCTATAAAACTTCATCTAATCTTTAGGTTCCCAGGTGTATTCAGGTCCTCGCTTTGCATTCCAGCGAACCTTCACGATGGGGATGCGACTTTGTTTTGTTCTTTTCATTTCACTATCCATGATTTCAATTGGCTCTTCTATAAAGTGGAGACTCTCGTTGATTTCGATCTCGTCTAAAAGGAAGACGAGGGTCTCATCCGACAAACATTTTTGCAAGTTAGACACATGAAAGGTAGGGTGTACGTTATTGAGTTCCTGCGGTAGACGAAGTTTGTAGGCTACCGGGCCGATCCTTGTGAGGATCTCGAACGGCCCGATATACCTTGGGTTTAGTTGCCCATGTTTTCCAAAACGTATTAAACCTTTTCAGGGCGAGACCTTTAATAGTACTATGTCCCCGACCTAAAATTCCAAGGGCTTCCATCTTTTGTGTCACACCCCGAAAACCAAAGGCGGAAACATTTTCGGGGTTGACTCCACGTTGAGTATCAAATCCAATGTACATAGTAATCACAGTAAACAAAAATTACATTACATATATTTGAAAGTTTACATTTGTTTCAAAAGTAAATTGTACAAGTGTTATACATATATCATATGAACAAAAGTTGAGACGAGTGTTCTGAGCACTCCTTCTTCACTAAAAGATATCACCGGGTACCTGTCTAAGGTGGACCTGGGAATACAAGCGGTTTGAAAATCAGCATAAAGCTGGTGAGTTCATGAGATGTTTGTTTGCTGAAAAATGTACCAGTTTCCTTTAGTTTTCCGAAAAGGTTTGTTATCCAAGAAAATCTCATATTTTCTTATGTAAAACAGTTTAGTTATCCTTCATTACAGTTCAATTACGCGTTATACGTTACCCCAGGAAAATCCCATATTTTCCTAAATGCAAGACTGATTGAATATCATAGAGTATAGTTTAATACACAAAACTATATATTGAGAATCATGGGATTACTATCCCGAATTAGGTATAAAATACTTTGATTATACGTGAACTGTAAATGGAAAGTAGTTTGAAAACCTTGGGATTAACATCCTGTACTATATATATATATATATATATATATATATATATATATATATATATATATATATATATATATATATATATATATATATATATATATATATATATATAGATTTAATACCATGGGACTATCATCCCGAACTAGATACAAGATAGTTTGATATACTTAAAAATATAGAATGAAAACCATGGGACTACTATCCCGGACTAGATACAAAATAGTTTGTTAAAAACCATGGGATTACTATCCCGAACTAGATATAAGACAGTTTGATAAAACCATGGGATCACTATCCCGAACTAGATATAGATTCTAACCATAGGAATAACATCCTGCAATAGATATGAACCCTCTAGACTAAAAACCATGGGATTACCGTCCCGTACTAGATATAATATCTAAAGATAGAAGATTTATATAAAATCAAATCCAAAACCAAAGCCGTGAATAAACTTATATTAATACGTATTGTGAGTCGGGTAACGATGCTGATACGACAACGAGACCTCCTTGACGCTTGTCAGACGTTAGACAATATCCAGAATTTGTCACCCCAGGCGTGCCCGCCTAATTGTAGCTAGCAGTTAAGGTGTGGGATTGTCAGTCCGGAATAGATCTATTCACAAATTCCTCGCTCTCCCTCCAGGAGACTCTGGTTACACTTCTGGGGAGGATATACTGATCATCCATAAAGGGTAGTGATAAACTCACAAACTAGTACTAAACTATTCACAGGGTTCTCATACGATATCAAACATACAAAAGATTATGAAACATAATATAGTGAATATAGATACATACAATGAAACTATCTGGCAATACATTCAAATGATGCGGAAATAAACTGAATCAGACATAGTTTATCTAATAACTTTATGCACATATCAGTACATGATAAAACGAGAACTAAAGAACCCCAAATTATTCCCATAATAATTTGATTACTTTGGTTATTTTCTTAACTAAAATCTATTTAGTTGTAGTTGATAAATCATCCCTTAGGCTCAGCATAATACATAAGGGGTTACAGTGTTTATAAGTTTGCCAAATATTATTTGAAACATATCAATGTTATAATTCGAAAACAGTTATAGTTTGCTTGTATTCCCCTCCCCCTGAAAACATTGAAAAACACGAAAAAAGCGTAGGGGTATGAACTCACCGGACGAGAAACCTGACGATTTAGGATGCTAAACGTTGGTTCGGGGCTTGCAAACGCACGAGATTCCATAGTATAATGCAAATATACACATTTGTATCTAATTAGGACTCAGATTATTTAATTGTTAGGGACAAACACGTTTAGTCGCGGAAACACCCCATTACAAGTGTTTGGAGGGACCCGAGTGGCGTTTAAGGACTTGAATGACTGGGAAATGGAGTTTACTCTTCAAGAGTAAACTCATGCAAGAGTTTTTGGCCTATAACACCCATTCCCCATGAGTTTACGACCGTAAACTCATGGTGGGGTGGTTTAGGGTGCAAAATGGCTTGAAACACTTAGGGGAAAATTTCTAGGGTTGGTTTCAAGGCTTGGAATTAATTTAAAACACCAAATGACAACAGTTAAGGGAGTTTACGGCCCTAGCATGGAGCTTACGACCGTAAACTGCTATATACCCTTGAGTAAGTGTTTTAATGTCTCCAAATTAATCACATGTGATTCTAATGATTTTTCCCTAGCCTTGTATGGATTTTTTAGGGACAATTGGCCTAGATTTTGGAGTTTACGGCCCATGAGCACCCTCATGGCCGTGAACTCCTTAGATGGGGAAAATAATATGTTTTAAGGTCCAATACTTGTTTGTATACACTTCTAGAATTTACCCCAAGGCTCATAGTGTGTTTAAATGGCATTTTAACACTTTACATTGAGTTTACTCCCCATGTTATGGGGTTTACGTCCCAAGCATAAGCCTTGGCCGTAAACTCTCATTTGTCCCTCAAAATATATGTTTAAGGCCCCTAAACTATTTTTAGTTGGTTCTATGATTTATTCCAAGGCTTTTGGTGAAGGTATATGGCTTTCTAACATGTTGGAAATGAGTTTACACTCATGTTTGAGGGGTTTACGGCCCAAGTATGTGCCTTTGCCATAAACTCATTCAAATCCCTCAGAATCCATGTCAAAAGTGTTCTAAGTCCATTCGATGAAGTCATTTAGCCATATCTAAAGTCTAGTTGTGGTTTGGAAGGGTTTTGTTGCTCAAAAACCCCCCCTTTAAATGAGTTTACGGCCTACGATAGTTTTAGGGCCGTAAAGCCATGATAATGGTCCTAATCCATGGTTTAAACTCGAATTTGAAGGCTAGAGGGGTTGTACATCAAGTTAGGGAAGTTACCTCAAAGATTTGAAGCCTTAAATTGATGATTTGGACCCTTAAACTTGGATTTAGGAGAGAGGTTAGAGAGTGAGTAGTGAGAGCGAGAAAAAGCTTCAAATGATAGCTTGAACATGTTTAAATAGGTCCCAAAACTTGGACACGGTGGAATTCTACCCGATACCGGCATTAAACGGGGCTTTTGGTCGCACCCGATTAAGTTTTTCGTAACCCGGCGGGGACGTTTCTATAATTTTTGAAATAACTATTGTGGGCTAATTTCATGAGTTCCTAAGGGGTTTGGACACTCATTAGCATCAAATAAACATATAAGTTTAATTAATTTAACCCACAAACGAAATTGGAATGAATCAATAAACGGCGAGTTTTACGGGTAGAATGGGTTTCGGTGATGAACAACTTCGGGTTGTTACATTATCCCTCCGTTAGAGGGAATTTCGTCCCGAAATTCAAAGAATAAGATATAGATCATGAATTGGAATGAGACACGAATGGATTTGTTGCCTCTGATCTTCACGTTCACAAGTGGGATCAGGTCTCTGCTGGGCGTTCTAGCGAATTCTCACTATCGGGACGTGTCTTTGTTTCGCACATTGACTCTCTCAATCCATGCTCTCAATCGGTTCTCCCATGGAAGTTTCAACCCTAGACGACTTCGGTTTCCTCAAAGGAAATCTCTAGGGTTTCGTTGAATAGGTACTTTTAAGGATTCAAGACGTGAAGTACCAGATGGATTTTACTAAGTTTCTAAGGGTAGCCGAAATTTAAAGGTTAAGAAATCGATTCTACTAGGATCTCGAAAGGTCTGATGTATCACGACGGAAGTATTCTATACTTCCTAAAGCGTATCATGCTTTTCTGGGATAAAGCCATCAACAGGACACACGCTCCAACAGGAAGGCACATCTTCATGGAGCCGGGTAGATAAGGGTTTGATGGCTTTAGAAGAAATTTATGGGCAAGACTGCGATATTACTCGATGGGACCCAAGAATCGACAAGTTTCCATGGGTATTTTCGGTGCCGACTAATTTCCTATCGCCTTAGACGTTGGAAAAATACATGGTTACGATTACTTTGATTGGCTACATGATCGAAGGAAAGAGATTTGACCGAAAGGATACCACTACTAATCCGTAGTGATCATATTAGGTCTTGTTCACCGTTCTGAACACGTCATTCTCACTGAGGTTCGGTCACGAGGTAGATCCAGGGATTAGGCCGATGCGGAACTAAGCTAAACGTTCAAAAGGAATTCTCGGGAATTCTTCAGGAAAGACATTTAAGGGAAAGAGCTGCTGACTTCCCGTTTCTTAATGATCACAGAAACGAGGGATGCGTGGTAATTCATATCGGGAAAAACTTTTGAGCTTTAAGGCATGAAATGATACGAAGGTTTGATGCCGAAGATCACGAGAGTCGGGTCGGGGAAAAGATCTAGACGAGCGACCCTTTCGAAACCAAGGATAACAACATGAATGAGACTCGGTCATTTCATGTCAAACATAGCATCAAAGTATTTCGTGAAAAGTTTCCCCCATATAAATCGAAAGGAACAGAATAATCCTCCGGACTGAGGATACAATCTATAGGTACGAAGTTAGTGTTCTCTATCTTATTGGTTAGCCGTCTCGATTGTACTCAATTTCGATTACAAAGAAAGGATTAAATTTAGAAATCGCTCGAATGGATAGATAACAAGTTTCCCTTCTGGTACTAGAATCAATAAGAGTTGTAGGCATAAGAATTGTCAAAGAGAAGTATACTTGCGGCGACAGTGGTATCAGCGGTTGTAGCTGCTTTGGGGCAATTTCTTTTGAAGTGCCCTACTTTGCCACAATTGTCGCAGGCTGGACTGATTCCCGCTCCAGATGATTGGTTCGTTGATTTGGCTGGTTTTCTACAGGTTCGAGCAAGATGGCCCTTCTTGCCACAGTTGTCACAGATCCTTTCGCGACATGGACTAGGAATGCGATGGTGGTAGCTGCACTTACCACACCAAGGAAGGGTACCAGTGTATCCACTGGTAGGAGTTTAGGCCGTGGACCCGACGGCTGAAACAACAATAGGGGCAGTAGCAGCATGGACTGCTACTGTTTGCTGTTTCTTAGAAGGCCCTTGCGTAATCTGGGCCTTCCGCTTGTTCCAAAATTTCTTTTTGCTTCCCCCTCCACTGGTGACTAGCTCGGGAGTGGTATCTTCCTCATCAGAGTTGTCTTCATGATCGATCAAGATTTGCGCAAGACATTTAGCGCTGTCATAGGTGTCTGGCTTCGCAGCCAAGAAATTCCCTTTGGTTGGCTGGGTCAATCCCCAGATGAACTTCTTAATCTTTTTACTCTCCGGGGTAACCAGTCCCGGACAGAGTAACGCCAGATCATCAAATCTTGAAGTATAGGAGCCTATGTTGGAACCCTTCATCTTTAGGTTCAAGAGTTCGTGTTCTAGCTTCTGAATTTTGCCCCGAGGGCAACACTCAGCGAGCAGAAGCTCCTTCATTTCTTCCCAAACCATAGCATTTGCTACAGGTAGAGTTAAGGATTTGACTCGGCCATTCCACCAAGTCAGGGCTTTGTCAAGGAAGGTGCAGGCGGCGAACTTTACTTTATCAGACTCCGAACATGCACATATTTCAAAGATTGATTCAATTTTCTCGAACCATCGGGTGAGGGAAACGACACCTCCAATGCCATCAAAGGATATGGGCTTCGCGTTCATGAAGTCTTTATAGGAACCCTCTTTTCGGTGTCCCTGACTGTTCTTTGGGTTTTGGGTTTGAGCACCACCAGAACCATCCGAGTTCCTTTGAGATAAAGCAGCTGCCACCGCGGCATTGACAGCTGCCTGGAACATCACAGGGTCAAATTCAAGAGGAGGTGGTGGCGGAGGAGGATTGTTGTTGTTCTTTGAGCTAGGTCTCTTTCTTGGAGGCATCTTGATCTAAAAAGATCAGGAAACAAGGGATCATAAGACCTCTGAATTGAATCAAGAGATATGGAACAGAGGATATCTCATCAAGACAGATATAGCATCATAACAAGCGATAAAACAGGAAAGAGTTATCAAGGCAGAACATTTTATCGCTAGAGGAGTGATCAAGGAACAACGTGTATACGAAGATTTTCTACAAAGGATTAACTCAAGAAATACTCCCATAGTATTTCATGATTCACTGCAACGACGACTCGTTGTTTAGCATACTGGGTAAGTTTTAGGCATGCCACATACCACAGTCACTCCCAAGCACATGTTGGCCGTGTCTCGAATGAATATAGTTGGCCAGGCTATATTGACCCTAGACACGACTACATAACTGCCCAGGTTTAACCGCAGCGTACAACACCCATGTAAGGTTTGGTATACTCCGTTCACTATAAACAAGGGCTCTGATACCAATCTGTCACACCCCGAAAACCAAAGGCGGAAACATTTCCAGGGTTGACTCCACATTGAGCATCAAATCCAATGTGCATAGTAATCACAGTAAACAAACATTACATTACATATATTTGAAAGTTTACATTTGTTTCAAAAGTAAATTGTACAAGTGTTATACATATATCATATGAACAAAAGTTGAGACGAGTCTTCTAAGCACTCCGTCTTCACCAAAAGATATCACCGGGTACCTCTCTAAAGTGGACATGAGAATACAAGCGGTTTTAAAACATCAGCATAAAGCTGGTGAGTTCATAAGATGTTTGTTTGCTGAAAAATGTACCAGTTTCCTTTAGTTTTCTAAAAAGGTTTGTTATCCAAGAAAATCCCATATTTTCTTATGTAAAACAGTTTAGTTATCCTTCATTACAATTCAACTACACGTTATACGTTACCCCAAGAAAATCCCATATTTTCCTAAATGCAAGACTGATTGAATATCACAGAGTATAGTTTAATACACAAAACTATATATTGAGAATCATGGGATTACTATCCCGAATTAGGTATAAAATACTATGATTATATGTGAACTATAAATGGAAAGTAGTTTGAAAACCTTGGGATTAACATCCCGTACTATATATATAGATTTAATACCATGGGACTATCATCCCGAACTAGATACAAGATAGTTTGATATACTTAAAAATATAGACTGAAAACCATGGGACTACTATCCCGGACTAGATACAAAATAGTTTGTTAAAAACCATGGGATTACTATCCCGAACTAGATATAAGATAGTTTGATAAAACCATGGGATCACTATCCCGAACTAGATATAGATTCTAACCATAGGAATAACATCCTGCAATAGATATGAACCCTCTAGACTAAAAACCATGGGATTACCGTCCCGTACTAGATATAAGATCTAAAGATAGAAGATTGATATAAAATCAAATCCAAAACCAAAGCCATGAATAAACTTATATTAATACGTATTGTGAGTCGGGTAACCATGCTGATACGACAACGAGACTTCCTTGACGCTTGTCAGACGTCGGACGATATCCAGAATTTGTCACCCCAGGTGTGCCCGCCTAACTATAGCTAGCAGTTAAGGTGTGGGATTGTCAGTCCCGAATAGATCTATTCACAAATTCCTCGCTCTCCCTCCAGGAGACTCTGGTTACACTTCCGGGGAGGATATACTGATCATCCATAAAGGGTAGTGACGAACTCACAAACTAGTACTAAACTATTCACAGGGTTCTCATACGATATCAAACATACAAAAGATTATGAAACATAATATAGTGAATATAGATACATACAATGAAACTATCTGGCAATACATTCAAATGATGCGGAGATAAACTGAATCAGAAATAGTTTATCTAATAACTTTATACACATATCAGTACATGATAAAACGAGAACTAAAGAACCCCAAATTATTCCCATAATAATTTGATTAGTTTGGTTATTTTCTTAACTAAAATCCATTTAGTTGTAGTTGATAAATCATCCCTTATGCTCAGCATAATACATAAGGGGTTAAAGTGTTTATAAGTTTTCCAGATATTATTTGAAACATATCAATGTTATAATTCGAAAACAGTTATAGTTTGCTTGTATTCCCCCCCCCCCCCCTTGAAAACATTGAAAAACACGGAAAAAGCGTAGGGGTATGAACTAACCGGACGAGAAACGTGACGATTTAGGATGCTAAATGTTGGTTCGGGGCTTGCAAACGCACGAGATTCCTAAGTATATTGCAAATATACACATTTGTATCTAATTAGGACTTAGATTATTTAATTGTTAGGGACAAACAATTTTAGTCACGGAAACACCCCCATTACAAGTGTTTGGAGGGACCCGAGTGGCGTTTAAGGACTTGAATGACCGGGAAATGGAGTTTACTCTTCAAGAGTAAACTCATAGAAGAGTTTTTGGCCTATAACACCCATTCCCCATGAGTTTATGGCCGTAAACTCATGGTGGGGTGGTTTATGATGCAAAATGGCTTGAAACACTTAGGGGAAAATTTCTAGGGTTGGTTTCAAGGCTTGGAATTAATTTAAAACACCAAATGACAACACTTAAGGGATTTTACGGCCCTAGCATGGAGCTTACGGCCGTAAACTCCAATATACCCTTGAATAAGTGTTTTAATGTCTCCAAATTAATCACATGTGATTCTAATGAATTTTCCCTAGCCTTGTATGGATTTTTGAGGGACATTTGGCCTAGATTTTGGAGTTTACGGCCCATGAGCACCCTCATGGCCGTGAACTCCTTAGATGGGGAAAATAATATGTTTTAAGGTCCAATACTTGTTTGTATACACTTCTAGAATTTACCCCAAGGCTCATAGTGTGTTTAAATGGCATTTTAACACTTTACATTAAGTTTACTCCCCATGTTATGGAGTTTATGGCCCAAGCATAAGCCTTGGCCGTAAACTCTCATTTGTCCCTCAAAATATATGTTTAAGGCCCCTAAACTATTTTTAGTTGGTTCTATGATTTATTCCAAGGCTTTTGGTGAAGGTATATGGCTTTCTAACATGTTGGAAATGCGTTTACACTCATGTTTGAGGGGTTTACGGCCCAAGCATGTGCCTTGGCTGTAAACTCATTCAAATCCCTCAAAATCCATGTCTAAAGTGTTCTAAGTCCATTCCATGAAGTTATTTAGCCATATCTAAAGTCTAGTTGTGGTTTGGAAGGGTTTTGTTGCTGAAAAACCCCCTTTAAATAAGTTTACGGCCTAGGATAGTTCTAGGGCCGTAAACCCATGATAATGGTCCTAATCCATGATTTAAACTCGAATTTTAAGGCTAGAGGGGTTGTATAGCAAGTTAGGGAAGTTACCTCAAAGATTTGAAGCCTTAAATTGATGATTTGGACCCCTAGACTTGGATTTAGGAGAGAGGTTAGAGAGAGAGAGAGTAGTGAGAGAGAGAAAAAGCTTCAAATGATAGCTTGAACATGTTTAAATAGGTCCCAAAACTTGGACACGGTGGAATTCTACCCGATACCGACATTAAACGGGGCTTTTGGTCGCACCCGATTAAGTTTTTCGTAACCCGGCGGGGACGTTTCTATAATTTTTGAAATAACTATTTTGGGCTAATTTCATGAGTTCCTAAGGGGTTTGGACACTCATTAGCATCAAAGAAACATATAAGTTTAATTAATTTAACCCAAAAACGAAATTGGAATGAATCGATAAACGGCGAGTTTTACGGGTAGAATAGGTTTCGGCGATGAACAACTTCGGGTTGTTACATTTTGTCCGCATAACTCTTTTGTCTGTCTGTTGAAGCCTTTAGTCATTCCCGAATTTGTACAATCTTCTTGGTTGTCTCTCTTATGATTTACGGGCTAGTGAGAGTGATGTCGGGTACTTGTCCCTTGGCTAGTTGTGTGTCGCCTACTTCAGTCCAGCAGAGTGGTGATCTGCACTTCCGGCCATAGAGGGCTTCGAATGGAGCAAATTTAATGCTGGAGTGATAGCTATTGTTATACGAAAATTCAATTAGTGGTAAATGGGTATCCCATGCTTTACCAAAATCGATTACACAAGCCCTTAGCATATCTTCCAGGGTTTGTATGGTCCTCTCACTTTGACTGTCAGTTTGTGGATGGTAAGCAGTACTCATGTCGAGCCTCATTCCTAGATATTTTTGTAACGATTGCCTGAATCGCGAGGTGAATCTACTATCTCTGTCAAAGATAATGGATATTGGTACACCGTGTAGTCATACAATCTCTCGGATGTAGGTTCGAGCTAGCTTCTCCATCTTGTCGGTTTCCTTTATGGGTAAGAAGTGTGCAGATTTTGTTAACCCATTGACAATTACCCATTGGTGTCTAGCCCACCTGCTGTTCTGGGTAATTTGGTTATGAAATCCATGGTTATCTGTTCCCACTTCCACTCGGGTATTTCGGGTTGTTGTAGTAATCCTGATGGCTTTTGGTACTCTACCTTGACTTTGGCGCAAGTCAGACACTTGCCCACATAGGTAGCTATCTCTGCTTTCATGTTCGGCCACCAATACAGTTTCTTGAGGTCCAGATACATCTTGTCCGACACTGGATAAATGGAGTATCGAATCTTATGCGCCTCATTCATGACCACGTCTCTGAATCCACCAAACTTCGGTGTCCAGATTCGATCCATGAAGTAATAAACTCCGTCACCCTTGACTTCAAGATTCTTGTCCATTCCTCTTAGGGCTTCACCTGTCACATTCTCTGTTTTCAAGGCTTCCATCCGAGCTTCCTTGATTTGTGTGGACAGATGGAATGGATCGTCAAGGTTAAGGATTTCACTCGGCGACCTCAGTATTCTTTTCGACTAAGAGCATCAGCTACTACATTTGCTTTTCATGGGTGATAGCAAATCTCGCATTCATAGTCATTAAATAGTTCAACCCATCGTCGTTGCCTCATGTTGAGTTCTTTTTGGTTGAGAATGTACTGGAGGCTCTTATGATCGGTGAAGATCGTGCATTACGTGCCATAAAGATAGTGTCTCCAGATCTTTAGCGCGAAAACGACTGCTCCTAGTTCAAGATCGTGGGTAGTGTAGTTGAATTCGTGCGTCTTGAGTTTTCTTGAGGCGTAAGCAATGAACTTACCTCATTTCACTAGTACGCATCCAAGACATTGATTAGATGCATCACAGTAGACCACGAAGTCTTCTGTTCCTTCTGGCAAGGACAATATAGGTGCGCTGCATAGAGCTTGCTTCAGTGTTTGGAATGCAGCATATTGTCTTTCTTTCCAATCGAAAGTAACACCCTTTTGGGTCAGGGTGGTAAGTGGTTTAGCAATCTTCGAGAAGTTCTGTATGAACCTTCGGTAGTAGCCAGCAAGTCCCAAGAATTTTCGAATTTCTATTGGGGTTCTTGGAGCTTACCATTTCTCGATTGCTTTGATTTTGGAAGGGTCCACGTGTATTCCGTCTTTGCTAACCACGTGACCTAGGAAATCTACATTCCGAATCCAAAATGCGCACGTGGATAATTTTGTGTATAGCTTCTCTTTTCTTAGCGTTTCCAAGACTTGTCGGAGGTGTTGACCGTGATCCTCTTTAGTCTTTGAATAAATGAGTATGTCATCTATGAATACGATCACAAACTTGTCTAGGAACGAATGACACACCCGGTTCATTAAGTCCATGAACACCGCTGGTGCGTTGGTTAATCCAAAGGGCATCACTACAAACTCTTAGTGACCATAACGAGTTTGAAAAGTTGTTTTGGGAAAATCTCCTTCCAAGACTCGTAGTTGGTGGTACCCGGATCTTAAGTCAATCTTTGAGAAATAAGTCGCTCTTTGGAGTTGGTCGAACAAGTCGTCAATGTGTGGTAATGGATATCGGTTCTGTATAGTGAGCTTTTTGAGTTTTGGTAATCGATGCACATGCGGAAAGATCCATCCTTCTTCTTTACAAACAAGACTGGTGCTCCCCAAGGTGAGAAGCTCGGCCTCATGAACCCTTTGTTGAGTAGTTCGTTTAGTTGGCTGGATAACTCCTGCATCTCTGCCAGTGCTAGATGGTATGTTGACTTAGCTACTGGTGTAGCTCTGAGAATTAAGTCGATTCTGAACTCGACTTGACGTTCTGGTGGAACTCCGGGAAGATCCTCATGGAATACATCGAGAAAATCGCAGACTTCTGGAATGTCTCTGATGCCTTTCGTTTCTTTTTTCCTTATCTACCATGTGGGCTAAGAAGCCATGGTACTCTTTACGTAGGTATTTCTGGGCTTTGACGCAAGAGATGATTTGTAAATTGGTACCGGGTTTGTCACCATAAATGACAAGAGTTTTGCCATTTGGAAAATTTAGGAGAACGACCCTTTTGTGACAAAGTATATCGGCATTGTGTAGGCTTAACTAATCCATACGGATGATGGTATCAAAGCACTTTATAGTGATCGAAATTAGCTCGATTTGAAATGAGTATTAGTTTAGAGTTAGTGTGCAGCCTATGTACATATTGTTCGTGCTTTCTGTTCTACCATTTGCCATTTCTACTGTAAATATCTTATTGAGTGTTTTAGGGTTCTGTTTTAGTACGTGCTTGAATTTATGACTCACAAAATTCCTCTCCGCACCACAATCAAAGAGTATGCATGCATAAACGTTATTGAGGATAAACGTACCCGTAACCACCGTGGGATCAGCTATCATTTCGTTCTGCCCTATTGCCAGCACTCGTCCTGTGCCGTCAGCATTCCTTGCCTTAAGACAGTCCCTCTTGTAGTGTCTAGCCTCACCACAACCATAACACGTCTGGCCCACACTAACCCCAGGGACTTGGGTGATTGGTCGTGCTGGTGCGTTACAGAAATTGGCAGTGTGCCCTTTCTTGTTGCAATTGTTGCAGCGCATCTCCCAACAATTTTCGTTGTGATGGAAATTGCATTTTCTGCACTTTGGTAGGTTCCCAACATATGGCTCTGCTGGTGTAGTGGTAATTGGAGCAGTAGTGGGGGCAGTAGCGGCATGGACTACCACAATCTGTTGTTTCTTGGAAGGTTCCTGTGAAGGTTGACTCTTTCTTTTGTTCCAGAACCTCTTCTTGTTGTTGTTGTTGGTATTGTTGTTGTTGTTGTTGCTTCCTCTGGGTTGCTCCGGTGCGGTGGTTGCGAAGTTTTGGCAGACCCCACGGTCTACGAGAGCTTGTGCCAACTGTTTGGGGCTATCAAAGGTGATTGGTTTGGAAGCTAGAACACTTCCTCGAATATGGTGTGACAGTCCCCATATGTACCTTTTGATCTTCTTGCTCTCTAGAGCAATTATTCCTGGGTAAAGGATTGCCAAATCACTAAACCTGTTGGTATAGGTCGTGATATCTGAGCCTACCGTGGTAAGGCCCTAAAGTTCCTGTTCGAGCTTTTGTAATTCGCCCCGTGGACAGTACTTTTTGCAGTAGTACTTGTTTTAGATTCTCCCAGCCCATAGAGTTAGCCACTACTAGCGTTAGTGACTTGACATGGCCATTCCACCATGTCAAATCTCTCTCAGAGAAGGTACAGACAGCGAGCTTCACTTTGTTCCGTTCTGGACAAGAACAAATCTCGAAAACTACTTCAGTTTTCTCTATCCACTGTGATAGAGCCATTATCCCTCCGATCCCATTAAAAGTAATGGGTTTTCTATTCATGAAATCCTTGTATGTACAATCCCCTGAACGACCCGGGCGTTGGCCATTCGTAGAACTATTCACTCCCCCACCTGAACCATTGTTACTCATTTGAGCCATTGCCGTTGTTACAGCAAATATCAATGCGACATTTTCTATTGATGTAGGGGTGGTGGTGGAGGCATCATTCCCGACTTGGGTCTTAGGTTTGGACGAGGAGGCATCGCGCTGCCAAGAAATAAAAATAAAAGATCATAAGTTTTGGTGGTTGAGAGTTGAATGACAATGAGTTAACTATCTTTAATAGTTCGAGAATTTGGTTTAACCAACACAGGGCTTTAAGTTTGATTTACCAATGGATTTAGAAAAATAAATAAACGAACTCATGAACTCGAATGAAATGCACAAATTTAACACACGAAAGAGGTATGCCCTATATATATTAAACATATGGTTGCGTTACATCCGAAGTTAGAAAATTTTAACCTTTCTAAAGGTCTCCGATTATAGGAAGTTAAAGAAGGTAAGACTTTTAGTCGATGGTCCTACTCTATATCAAAATTTTGGGATTCGGCAAGCACTACTTGCTACGTAGGTTGTGCTTGGAGCTTGACTCCGCATCCGATTGCTTTGCTTCCATAAGACGCCTATCGAAGGCGGCTTGATGTTCCCTTATCTCAGAGAGGGTTGCAATCATTTGTGCTTGGAACGTGTCGGCACGGAGTTGGGTGTCATCCTGCAACCTATGCATTCGGCGGATGTCGGAAGAGTGAACCTGTACTTCCACGTTGACTTCATGAATCCGGCTCGCTTGAACCCCGGATTGGTAGGACTGGTTGGCTAGCTTGCCCACCATGATTGGGAGTGCTCGATCGGCTGATCCTTCGTTGTGGACATCGTAGAAGTCTTGACACATGTTGTAGGGAGGACGTATCCCTTGTTGCTGGCTCCAATGGTGGTGGTGACTTCCCCAAACCGGAGTTGGTCCCTGAAAGTTTCTCCTAACAGCAGGAGGTTGAGCAGCTGGTGGGTTGATTACCTCTGGTTCTGAGTCTATCCCAGAGTCATCCCCTTCATCCAACTCGATAGGTTCTTCATCCTCTTTGGGATCTTCTTCGACCCATCCCCCGTTACCTTGGTTGAGATAGTAGGGGTCTTCGTGTGGAATGAATCCAGCCATTTGACTATACGAGAATAGGGTTAGAGGAATTGAATAAAACTTGAAACGTGTAAACCTAAGCATGTCGATTAAACTATTGCATATACCAAATACTCCTATAGTATTTAAATTTGTATGTTTGATACTAGTATTTATTTTGGTAAGTTTTGACTTATTGCTCACTACGACCATTCCTCGACACACGTTAGTCCAATCTCGGATAAATATAGTTGATCAGGCTATATTCGTCCCAAATCTGATTACATATGTCGAGGCCTAATCGTAGTGTCCAACTTGTCTTAATACTTCTTGTATATTCTAACCATGAAAATAAATTGTTGTATGCATGTAATTGTACTTTTACGACCCAAAACAATCTAAATTAAATGAAACAAGGTTTTAGGTGTAAAAACATTTTGTCAAAGACTTTGAATCCCTTTACATTTATAGTTTGTATATCTTATGTGGTTCGATATACTTAGTTCACTATAAACAATGTTCTGATACCAATCTGTCACACCCCCAAACCAGAACGGAGGAATCGTTCGAGGGCGGATGACTTCATGTAGTATCGAAACAGTTGAATACATAGTAAAGAAAGTAACACAACCATCGTATATATAATTTGAAAGTTTACATTATAGCAAGTACTTGTTTCAAAAGAAATTACAATATGATTACAAAATGAAATTAAACTAACGCCACAGCGTCCCATCTTCAAAAGCAATAGTTTACCTGTATTACTGAATCCCTGAGAAATACAAGTAGATTTGAAAGAGTAGATCAGCATTTAAGCTGGTGAGTTCATAACTATTTAATGTCACTTTTTGAATAAAATCAAATGAAATTTGTTTGTAGTTGTTAGAAAAACTCCTAGAAAATCCAATATTTCCTACTAGTATAAATGTAGTCTTCTACGAAGACTCGACTGTTTTGAAGGTTTGCTTTTAGAAATCCAATATCCGTTCATAAGTGTGTGGTAGTTTAAAAGTTCCAAAACTGAAATGCAATCGTGTTTTTCATGACTAAAGTAGTAGATTTGCGTAAGTATGAAATCATTAAGGCATTTGATAACCCTATAAATCAATGAGTTCTTAATACTCCATGTGAGTTTTATAACCATACTAATGAACCAGACTGCTTGTAACAACGTTCTTCAGGCGTTGGAATGTTATGACGTTTGTTACCCCAGGCCTGCCGGCCTAGCTGTAGCTAACAGCTTAGGTTCGGGATTGTCAATCCCGTATAGATCTATACACAAGTATCATGCTCCCCCTACAAGGGATTATGGTATATAATACATGACTTAAAATGCATACTCGAAAGTATGTGAAATGTCTCACAAAACTTAGTATAAAACAAATTTATGTATGAAAATGTCCATTTGTTCTTGTATATGAAAGTATCTCTTTGATATAGTGTTTCCAGTATGTAAATGTTCATGATTTCCTCGTAAAGTATACCTATTATAGTTATTCAAAGTGTGTGTTTCGTTCGTATAGTAAATCTTAGTGCAATGCTCACTTGTTTTGTAAAGTATAACATTTAAAGGGGCATAACTGATCACATATACTTTAAGTATAAATAAAGGGTTTGATTCGCATATATATATATATATATATATATATATATATATATATATATATATATATATATATATATATATATATATATATATATATATATAAACATGTTTTATTTCCAAAAGACAGGATGTTATCGTGAATATATATTGCATACAAAAGTTCCCATGTAGTAGTTATGAATCACATATGATTCACTTGATAGAAAACGGTATATAGTGAAACTTTATGTTACACACAATAATAACCGTGTGTTTACTTGTATTCCCCCCCCCCCCCCCCTTAAAAGTGTATAAAAAGCATTGACAAACATTTGAAAGTGTAGTTTATAGGGGTATAAACTCACTTGATTGATTGGAGAAAGTGATATGAAAATTGAGCAGAACTTCGGCTTGTGAAAGTTGATTTTCTCGAGATTCTCGGGAGTCTCGGGAGTGTAGAACCTTCCTTCGGAACTTGAGTGTGAAAACCGGGGCTTCGGGAGCTTAAGCGCAAAGTTTCAGCACGAGAGATGGAAGAATGGAGCACTTAAACCCGACACCCCATGATTTCTATTTATAGGGCTCATTTTTGGGTGCCACGTCGTGGCAAAGGGTTGGCCACGTCGTGGCAAAGGGTTGGCCACGTCGTGGTGGTCAAGTCTTATCTCCTTCCATTGATTGGACACCCTCAGTCACTTGCCGGGTCGCAGCGAACTGTGCCACGTCATGGCCAACTGTGCCACGCCCTCAGTCACTTCCGTTGATTAGAAATCCATAACTTCTTCATCCGATGTCCATTTTTGTCAGACTTTTTGCCATTGCTCTACTATTGTTGAGACCTTTGATTCACATTTAGGTTGTTTTAGTCAAAAGTCTCTCTAGCTCTATTTCAAAATTTTAGCTGTCCACTGCTATATCCGGATCATGGAAAAACCATAACTTCCTCATACGAAGTCAGACTTGGACGTTCTTTTTATGTACTCTCACGGTTTAATGTTATCTACAACTTTCATTTAGATACTTAAGGATAAAAACTATTGTATTGAAACTTCGTGTTTTGCGTTTAATCGGTGTTGCCGATTTTGTCGGAAATCTTAGAATGGTCATAACTTCTTTGTTATAACTCGAGTTTAGTGTTCTTAGTATTTCTATAAACCTCGACACATTATCTAGCATAATAGATATCGCTATAGAGACTTTTGCACATTTTATTTTCGAAGTTAATTTCATAATTTCAAAATTAGTTACAATACTTGACTTTTTAGGTAATTACATAGAGTCGAAATATCGGGTTGTCACATAAGTCTTCTATGTGTCTACACTTTGGTAAATCTAATACTAGGGTGCTTGGTTATGTGGATTCAGATTATGGAAAGGATGTAGATAAACGAAGATCAGTTATAGGGTGTTTGTTTACTTTACGTGGATCTGCTATTAGTTAGACAGCCTAATTATAATATGTGGTTGCTTTGTCATCTGATAAGGTAGTGTATATGGTGATTACATAAACATTTAAGGAAGATATCTAGTTGAAGGGTTTATTTAGTGATCTCAATGATAGATTAAAGGTTACCATGATATTCTTTGACAATCAAAGTGATATCTTGTTGAGTGAACATCAAATGTTTTGTGACCGAACAAAGCACATTTATATTCATTTCCATTTTGTGTGGAATATCATTGAAAAAGGTAAGTGTGTTGTGGACAAGTTTCATATAGATTTTAAAGCGCACTAATATATTTGAACTTTGTATGTGTTTTTGATCGAAATTGAACGTAATCGGCTTGTGGTGGAGGAACTATTTTATCTTTCTAGAAAAAAAAAATATATTTGGTGATTGCAGGTTCTTATCAAGTTTGAGAGTTTGATGAGTTGTTGGTTTTTTAAACCAAGTTGCAGTTTTCATTTTGTCTCTTTTGAAGTCAAGGTGCAAATTGGTCTTCCAAAAATACCAAATTTGTAATAATTCCAGGGCCATAAGTTTAATATTGGAGATGGTGACTCCAAATTCAAGGACAACTTCTCTTTTCAAAAAGATATTTGGTGTTTATGTTAATACCACTACATGCATATTAACGCATGTTATAAATATTCTGTAATATTATAAATATTATGTGTGTTTGTTGGTTCTTTTATTTGATTATATATATATATATATATATATATATATATATATATATATATATATATATATATATATATATATATATATATATATATACACACACACGTGTGTGTATATACAAAATTCAACATTTCCACCTCATCGTATTTCCTCTTAATTGAAAATCTCTAACACTACAAAGTTATAGTGGATTGTTTATCGGCTTCTTTCGCGCATGGTTTTTCCTGATTTGGTTTTTCCACATAAATCTTTGAGTATTTTATTTACTATTTTCATTTGTATTTTATTCGTGATTGATTATCTATTGATATTTTCATCATATTCTGCATTGAGCTAACATTATTATAAATGATTCAGATTCTTAAGGGTGAAACCACACTCGTCGTTTACTATAGAGTTATATTTATTTTTTGGAAATTTTCTAATATGTGATTTATCAGTTTGATTGCGTCATATACTCATCAGTTATGTATATATACTGATTCTTCCCTCGTAGTCTTTGTGATGACAATGTCAATGACCCGCTACATCTCTTAGTTATCATGCTTTATAACATCCTATTATACCAATGCCTTTTGAAATATGGTAGTGTCATTCATATACAAAGCAATTTTCATTTCTATAATTGAGTAATAGTTTTCAAAATACAAATCCTTATTAACAATAAACTGAAACTACTATGGTGTTGTAGTAAAATGACATTAGCATGCTATAAATGAAAAGTATTTCTCAACTGTAGCGATACATTTTTTATTACTTATGGTATTTATTATTTTGATTAAGGTTGGACTTCGGTGACTACTTGATGGATGTTTTTAGATATTGATATACACTTCATATAGACTATTTTTTTACTCATGATGTAAGTGAGTATATGATAAACCATAGTTTCTAGCAATTGGATTTAACATTGAAAAGTGAGGTTAACCATGTTGGGGTGGTAATGGGGTTGATTTATGTATATTTACAAAAATGCTTATTGGGACTTTAGTGATATGACAAGAATGATTTTTTTTATTCTTCACATTTTCTTTTCGAATTCATATTTTTTGAGTTATTTTATCTTTTCTCTAATAAAGAATCTGATGAAATTATGAAGCGTCTCTCTCATACTTTTTTGATTCATACAAGTTATTAGCTCGAAGGTTAGTAGAGTATAAAACCAGCTGAAACGATTCAAAAAAACTTTCTATCATGAACTTATTACTGTTTGTGTAGATGTCGAATATTGTTGTGAGGTTTCGAAAGTCATTAATAGTTTCTAAAGGTTGTTATTTTATTATAAGGGCACTTTATGTATCGAAGTTTTTAGTGTTCAATATCTTATATTTTTTGTGTGCTTTCATGTTCTCTATGAATAGGGATGTGTACTAGAGATAGATTAAAACTTTCGTGATTTTGTCTAATTACTCTTTGTACTTCTGAAAGCATAATTGAGCTAAACAGACTTTGTTTAGATCTCGTGTTCATCATTCTTACTTTACTCTGATCTCATAATTCGTACTCGATTTCATTGCAACTATATTTTGTATCAGAGCAGGATTGATACAAAATTGTTCTAATTTTCGGAGTTTTGGCAAAAATTTTGAGTCTCGTTCCAGATTTCAATTTTCTACCATTTTGCTTTAGAAAATCATCTTACATCCTCTGTTGTGAGTCGGTTCTACATTATAGTTGTAAAATCGAGTGTTCGATTGTTGAATTCTGAGTATTTTAGCTATTTGATTTGAGCTTTTTTCAAAATTTTCCGTAAAAAAATGGCGAACTTTAACATGAACACGATAACTTCTTACTCCCATCTTCTTGGTTCATCAACGAAGATTCTGATGCAGATTCTTGAATTCTACAATTAGTGTGTTGATCGAATGACGAATTACTTGAACGGAATTGATGAAGACCTATGGAAGTGTATTCTCGGTGATGTTCTTCCTTCTCTTTCTGTTCAGAGTATTGGAACTTCTTCTAACAATCAAAATGTCAATGAAGAGTCTGAAAGATTGTTGACGAATGAAAAGAAGTGTATCAAGGAAGCGAAAAAATGAAGATGAGTTCAATCAAACAATGCCTGTTTGAATTAAGAGAATTCAAGTAGAAGGAAGAAGAGACCATTGAATCTTATTATGATCGTCTGAATGAGCTAATCTTCAAATGCAACCGATATGGAGTCATTCGGTCAACAATGGAGCTCAATCTCACATTCATCATAGGTCTTTGGAATGAGTGGAAAAATCAATACTTGCAAACAATCCTTTAATGACATGCAAACAATGACACACACTGATTTACCTTATTCATTTTCTGTGCATCCTTAAAACAATGTTAAATTTTCAAAATCTAAAGGATAGAGGACATGTAGTTGTGCATTCCCTCAAATTAGTGTCCAATAAAAAAAATTAGTAACATGGAAGGCACTTATATTAAAATGGGTGTCGTCTTGGAACGTCGCTTTATAATTTTTTTCAAACGCACATCTCAAACTTAAAATATCAGTGATAAATTCCAAAAAAGTGCAAGACCATTCTATCTAGGGTTTTTTTTTTCATGAAAGAAAACGCTCTCACTTCTCCTTGGCCTCTGCAATAGATGACTAACTCAGTACCTGACGTTGTGCCACATTTTTGACTTCACCTTCAACAACCTCAGACGACTTCTCATCGTCGGCAACCACGGGGTCACCTGATGTCGTCGGAGACTATGACGAACTCAGTAGCCCATCATTTCCCTCTTCTTCTCTCTAACTCTAGACAAAACCTAACACAACCAACACCATCTCCTACTCCTCCAAAACCATGCCCTCCATTATCCAAACCAGATATTGAAGCACCAAAGTCCACTGGTTCTTTTTCAACCATTCATTGCAGTTATTAATATCTAGGGTGTACTCGTTTCCCCCCACCACTCTTAAACAAAAAAATTAGCACACTGTTTTAATAAATCCATTTGTCTCTCTTCCTTAACTATGTCATTATAGACGTAATAGAAGCACACACATGCAACGAAACCTCCTTCTGCCTTCTAGTAGAAATAAATACTTAAGCAAAAACTGTAACAACAGTCAAAATAGGTCAATAACAATCACATGTGATTATGCCAATCTTGTAATGTGATTTTTTTAAACTAGTAATGTGATAAACATACTATGTAGTTCACAATAAATTCTAATACAAATATGAACTTTCATACATACTTTATGATACAACTCAAAGTATACGTCCATACGATTCCAAAAATACAGAGAACATGTAAGTTTCACTTCGCGTGAAGAAGTTATGATAAACCCTAACACTATAAATTTCTATAATAAGAGGAATTTAAAATAGTCTTCGAATTAGCTATTTTAGTCTAAAAGAGAGTTGTAGTACTCGTAAATACCTATGTGTGGATATAAAGAACGTCAGAAACGGAGCTCGTATGCAAAAGTTACGACCTTCAAAAGATACAATTATCAAAAACGTTAATCTGACTAAGCTCACGATGTGAGCGTAGATGTTCACGACGTGAGGATTCAAAAAAGCCACATTTCGAAGCTAGAAGATGCATGGCAAGTAGACAAAGTGATATATCAAAAGCTCATGATGTGAGCAAGGATTTCTGATGTCGTGAGGAGTCAATGGGACATCATCCAAAGCTATGAGGTGAGCATGCATGGCTCACGACGTGACCATGCTTAGTTCATGTCGTGAGTGGCCAAAAATCAGCCTATAAATAGCCATTTCGAACCCACGAATTATTACACCTAAATCTCTTCCATCTCTCTCGTTTGTTGAGGCCATTTCGCATCCTGAGTCCAACGATCTCGAACCACTGACTGTTTCTAGTTAGATTACATAAAATCATGCTACTAGGGTGAGTTTCACGGCCCTAATTTTTAATTTTTTTCGGGGGAAAATGCATGCTAAATAATGAATACAAGTTAATACTATATTTATATGATAGTTTGTTCGTTAGTCGGGATACAATTATTTTGTATATATACAACTATCGTAAACTTGTTAGCATGTTATTGTTATAGTAGTATACTAATGCAGATCTTGAGTTATACTTAGGATTCTATATATATGTTGTGTGCGATATAGTTCTAGACTTATAATCATAATTTATATATGTTAATTGAGAAGTATGTTGTTATTGTTGGATTTATGTCAAGATAAAAGCAGGTATGTTATATGTTGTTGTTATTGGTTTTATGTCAAGATAAAACCTCGTATGCTATATGTTTTTATTATTGGTTTTATGTTGAGATAAAACCTGGTTTCTTTCCTCAAGATATAGCTATTGTATTGCCTAAAGTATTATGAACTAAGAAGTAATGTTTAAAAGCGTAGTCTAGTAACTTAGGGTTTTAGACACGAAAATGCTTTTGTTATTAGAGCTATAGGAATCCAACAAAGTATACATGAGTTATTGTATTCATCAACTAAGATTGAGGATATTAGTGAATGTCCCTGACCTGTAACCGTTAATCCAGTATGAGCAAGGAAGTCATGTATGAATAATATACGGGTTGACAACCCCACTCGTGGTTGCTAGCTACAATCCAACTTAAGCGAGTGATGAACTGTCCTTTTATTTGTTGTTACGGCGTCGATGAAGTGTGTGGTATTGAGTATATGTTCTGGAAATCCTCATGGAAATCATGAGTGGGCTATTCTCATGTAAAGCATGAGTGGGATCAATCAAAGTCGTTGTGTGTCATAGCAACAGTTATAGACTCATGGTGGAAAATTATTAGAAACATTATACTTTGTCGTTATACAGGTATTAATGTTAACTTTAAGTTTTCCCATACTTCTACCCTAGGTATATGAAATGTTTAGGTATATCACTGATTTGATAAGTAAACTATTATACCTAATATATCTACTAAACGTAGGAGAATCAAAATGATACTTTCAAAATTACACTTTTGAACTTGGAAAATGTATTATTTTTATATGGAGTCAAAACCTTTGGACTCACGAACTTTAAGTTGACGTATTTTCAAAATGTATGTGTTTTTAGGAACTTGATAAAGTCGGTATGTTATTCGAACATTAGAAGTTTTACTGTTACGCTTTATGTTCATTAAGAAGTATACAATTGTCGGATATTATTTAATAAGTAATAGAAAAACAATAAAATAACTTTCAACCATAAATAAAGGTATGTATTTTATAGAATTCTTTAGTATTGTTCAATGTGTGTTATATAACTGTGATACAAGGAATGACATTACTCCGCCCGATGTTTCCGTCGATGGTCAGGGTGTGATAGATTTGGTATCAGAGCTATTAACTATAATGAACTAGTACTTTGTTAGGAAAGCACAAATATACTTCAGGGCTTACTCTACTAGGTTTAGGTATATCCCTTAGCCTACAATAAAAAGTATTATTAATTATTCTACTGAAGGACTACTTACAGGAGCGGTGACATGATATACATGTTGATTTAGGTTGTTGGATTTCCGAATGACTATATGCTAAAATGATCCTGCCCTTTCGACTGTCCTGACTGGCCAGTGCCTTATCAGATAGACCTGCAGTAACAAGCAAATAATTAATAAAGCGAGAATAAAATAAATAAGAATATAGATGATGGGTTTTGATCATTCTTATACTCCTATGGTGTACATGCAACCCTATAAACCATGAATCTATGTTTCTCTAATATACATGCAAATTTGATTTTTTAAGGTTTACTTCCTAACTAGAATGGAATGGGGAATATATAATATAAAAACCAGTAGAAGTACATACCTTTCTTGTTGCTTGGATTCCTTGAAGACTTTGTGAGCCTAGCACACCAAGTGTTGTGCCTCAAATGCTTCACACAACACTATAAGATTTGGAATAACTTGAGAGAATACACTTGCACTCAAAAATCGGTTATGCCCTCTTAGAACTCACTAGTAGTCCGATTTTGCTAGCTATAGGGCTCCTTTTATAGTGTTGTCACAATTAGGGTTCTCATATGAATACCCTTAATTGTCATGACTCTTCATTTCTAATGATCCATGGATTTGTAAATCCCATGAACTATCCATGGAGCTCCAAATGGTTATAACCCAACTCCATAAACCATGGATCATAAATCTACCATAAAAGATTAGATGATTGTCATAATCAACCCTATATATTTAATTAGTCTAATTTTGATCACCAAATTAATTCTAAATTAATACTTGATCAACACTAATTATCTAATACTATTATTAATATATTAGAACTTATAATATATTAATAATCACAAGTGTCCTTTCTCTCATTTAGTCTATCCACGTATTGCAATGCCATGGACCCCAAATGGACCATGTTGGGTCGGGTCAAGTACATACCAAATAAAGTTATGGACTTAGACACTATATCCAACAGTCTCCCACTTGGAAAAGTCTAATAACTATATTTACAGATATGATTTCAGGATCCGACTAGAAATTTTAGCTCTTTAAAAGTCTCTCGTAATTGAGATGATAATGATATGCCATTTAAGATAAGTGATCATATAATCCTCTGCTCTCAAGATATCTGCCAGACAAACACATGGAACATGGTCTTACTTATTGTCCAGAATTTGTTTCTCGATCTCTGATTTGTTTCGACATAGAACTAAATTGAACACATCAATTAGGTTCTGACCGGTCCCGGTATGTAAGTCAAAACCAAATCATCGAGGGGCCCAGATATCGCTTCTATTTCTTAAATGGCATATTTCTAGAAAGAAAAGATAAACTTCGACTCATATGCTTGTACTGAGTACTTGTTGAATTATGCACAAAAGCACGTTTTATAATATCAAGTTACCAATGCATTTTCATACAATCAATGGATAACCAACTAATAGTCAACAACTCGTATCTCTATGTTTAAAGATTTATATGATATTACCGTCTCACGATCACTCAAGATAAATTCCATGAAGTGATGCAAGTGAGCGTGGGTTGAATCCAATACTCAGGACTTATGAGCACTCATGAATGTTGCAACAACTATTGCTATGTCTAATACCCTTTAGACATATCATACAAACCAAATTCATGATAGTATTGATTCATATCAACTTCCGACATATGACCGACTGTGGAGAGTTCGAATAAAATAATTATTCTCGAAGTCAAAACATGCAAAATTGAAACCTTAGTAAACGATTTACATAATATAGTAACACTTTACTCATAAGTAAATAACAACTTTTATTTAATCATCAAAATCCCAATTACATTTTACAAGTTTCAGAAATCTAATTATTGAAACTAATATCATCCTTCAGCCCGAGGCGCCTTGCATGCTGTAAATGCTTAACACTACTCAGTCACTTTGTGAGGGGATCTGCTGGGTTCTCATATGATGATACCCTCTTTGCCATGAGGAGTCCTTTTTCTATTCGATGTTTGATGAAATGGTATTTTCTGTCAATGTGCCTAAATCTCCTGTGATCTCTTCGTTCCTTAGCTAAAGCAACCGCACTTTCGCAGTCAAAGAAAATTTGCATTGGCTCCTTTATAGCTAGTACAAATCCAAGATCTCTAATGAAGTTCTTTAGCCATATCGCCTCCTTTGCAGCTTCAATCGCTGCTATGTACTCTGATTCACATGTAGAATCAGCTACTGTCTCCTACTTGGAACTTTTCCAAGTAATTGCCCCTCCATTTAGGATAAAAAACCAGCCTGACTGAGAGCGGATGTGACAATCCGATATTTCAGCTCTTTGTAATGACCTAAAAAGTCAAGTATTGTAACCACTTTTGATTTAATAAAATTAACTTTGATAATAAAATGTCCAAAAACTTCTATTTAAATTCTTTCCATGTTTAAATGTCATTAAACCATGATCGTACGTAAAAAGAGCGCCCAAATCGGACTTCATATATTGAAGTTATGATTTTTTTTTCAAGTTCAGCTTAGCAACAGACAGCTAAAAACTCGAAGGTCTCGTCAATGGTAATTCAGCGGTAAAAAGTCTGGCAAAAACCGACGTCAGATAAAGAAGTTATGAATTTTTGAAGAAATTCATTAAGCACGTCATTTTAATAAATAAATAATAAAAATAATTTCATAATTGCCAACGGAATCTAAACGAAAGTTGTAGATCTTAGTCTCACCTTCGTGTGGATATAAAGAACGTTGAAAACGGAGTTCGTATGAAGGAGATATGAATTTTAGAAGTTTATTTAAAATAAATATAAATTTAATTATAAACTCCCGGTATTATCCGAAGGGGAGTCATCAGATAGGACCGGAGTACGCCCTGCGTACCTTCATACGCCCCGCGTACTCAGACAAAGGGCCTCGGATCGTCCACATCCCCTATGCGAAGCTTCCGACCCGCCCCATTCCGACCCGCCCCATTCCGACCCGCCCCATCCGATCTGTCCCATCCGAAGCCGAGGCAGTCGAGGACTCGCTCATGCGTGACGTACGCGTACGCGCTGCATACGAGCGTACGCCCCATGTACGAGGCTTCTCAGAACCCCCTATAAATAGAATGCGAGGCTTTCCGAAAAAAATGCTCATTTCTCTCCTTTCTCTCACGATCTTGCCTTGATTTCCGTGCCCGTTCAAACCCGAAGCTCCGGTCTTTTTGCTCAAGTCCCGAGGGTCGATTTTACTCCCGAGATTCCCGAGAATCCCGAGAAAAATCCGTTTCCCGAGACAAGACTCTGCCCGGTTTTCCATCTCGCTATCTTCAAACTTCCAAGTGAGTTCATACCCCTAATCAATGTTTTAAATGATTCTAAATGCTTTAGTATGGGGGGGGGGGGAATACAAGTAGAAACAAACATGTTATTAAATCATTGATACGTATTTTATAAACAGTTTTCACATGCTACAAAATGTGATGCATGAATTGGTTTCAAATCTTAAGAACACATTGTTATCAAAGGTTTTACCTTGAAATGTATATTGAAATGACCTCAGGTTATTGTTAATCATTGTTTCAAAACACATAAGATGTCTTACAAAACCATTTTTCATTCTTGAACTAAACTATGCATATACACTTATACCCTTGTATATGTATTGATGTTATGAGTTGCATCTTTCATTTAGTTTCCCCACACCCTTGAGTAGTAAGAGTGTGTAAACTTACATGATCAACTAGTTAGATTACAGTAAATTATCATAGGGATAATTTGAAATAACAAAACATTATTACAAAGAATCACACAAGAGTCAGTTCATTCATGAGTCTTTACTAGTACCTTACCTGATACATGAGTACCTTTACATATGTTTACCCGATACATGAACACATTACATGAGCACCTTTACGTTGATACCTTTACCTGTGTATACTTATTTGAATATTTGTATCACAAATTGCGAGGATAATTTATTAGTACCTTCTGTGTAAATTATCCTGCATATCCCCAGTACCTCGGCATATCTAGAATAGGGCTCTATCCCCAGTACCTCGGGATATATGGACGGGACTAACCATTCTGGAACCCATCTGTTAGCAACAGTGGGTAATGAACATCTAAAGATGCCTACGGTTATTACTTATACTAGGAGTACCTTTACAGGGACTAACCCTTCCTCCCACCTGCTGCTGCTACAGAGGAAAATTGGACAGTCTTCGGATGTCCATTAGGTTATATGTCATATGTTAGCCCTAGTACCTCGGGTCAACATTTACATTCGTCTTGTTAGCACCAGTACCTCCGGCTAACACTTACATGATTATATTTTTCCTGTTTACTTTATTTTGTGATATCTTTCACATAAACGAGGAGTTAGACTAAGTACTTTGGTACTAGTCAATAGAAAGGAAAAACTATCATTTTACATAGTCATAACAAAACATTCGGGTCTTGGTAGAAGACTACACTTCATACCTACAAAACATTCGGGTCTTGGTAGAAGACTACATTTCATACTTATAGAAAATAAGGGTTTTTCTAGGGATTTCATACTTAACACAACATTTTCACTTAAAGGTTTACAAGGATTTCATAACAGATTTTCACAAACAAGGCAATGACACTTATATACTTATGAATTCACCAGCTTTAAAGCTGATACTCGCTTTCAAAATAACTTGTATTCTCAGGTCATCAGTAGACAGGTACGGAGGCCAGGTTTTGAGAAGACGGAGCAGACAAGTCTCGTCTTTTATTTTGATGTTATATTTTTGGTCTCTTATTACAATGAAAGAACACACATGTATTAAACTTTACTTATAATGCAATGGATGATGTTGTTGCTTGTTTATTATATTACACTATTGTAATACTGTATATGACGTCCTCCACCCCTGAACGTTTCCGTCGTTCGTGGTTTTGGGGTGTGACAGCAGAAATTATCCCTATCATTCTGAAAGCTAGAATCACTATATCCTTCCACTCTAAAGTCACCACTGCCACCGAGGGTAAGGACACAGTCCTTAGTCGTCCGCAGATACTTGAGAATGTTCTTTACCGCAGTCCAGTGAGCCTTGCCCGGGTTCCCTTGATATATAATGACCATGCTCAAAGCAAAGGACACATCAGGGTGTGTACAAGTCATGGCGTACATGATAGAGCCCACAGCGGAAGCATATGGTATATGACTCATCTCTGCTATCTCAGCCTCTGTACTCGGACTCTGAGTCTTACTCAGCTTCGCATTACTTTTGATAGGTAATTCCCCTTTCTTGGATTCTTGCATGCTGAACCTCTTCAACACCTTATCCAAGTAGGTACTTTGACTAAGTCCAATTAGTCTCTTAAACCTGTCTCTCATTATCCATATCCCTAGGATATAGGCAGCTTCTCCATGATCCTTCATAGCGAAACACTTCCCAAGCCAGGATTAACCTCCTGCAAGGTTGGGATGTCATTCCCTATGAGTAGTATGTCATCCACATACAACACCAAAAAGCTAATTATGCTCCCACTATCCCTAACATATACATAGGACTTATCTTCGCTCCTCGAAAAGCCAAACTCTTTGACTTTCTCATCGAAGCAAAGATTCCATCTACGAGATGCTTGTTTCAATCCACAAATGGATTTCTCAAGTTTGCACACCCTATTAGGGTACTTTGCATCAACAAAACCTTCTGGCTGAGCCATGTAAACATCCTCAGCCAATTTTCCATTAAGGAAAGAGGTTTTGACATCCATTTTCCATATTTCATAATCATGAAATTCAGCAATGGCCAGCAAAACTTTAATAGATTTAATCTATGCTACTGGTGAAATGGTCTCATCGTAGTCAACTCTCAGAGTTTGAGTAAAGCCTTTTGCCACCAGTCTTGCTTTGTAGATGTGTACCTTCCCATCTATGTCGGTCTTCTTTTTGAAGATCCATTTGCACCCAACTCTCTTACGACCTTGTAGATTGTCAACCAAGTTCCACACTTGATTGTCACACCTGGACTGAATCGCGGTGTCCATAGCCTCCTTCCATTTAGCAGATTCAGGGCCTGCCATGGCTTCCCTATAACTATTTGGTTCATCCAAATCTATTAGTGTACTATCACTAGTAAATGTATCACCTTCAATGGTGATATGATAACCATAATAAAATTCAGGTGTGTTTCCTAACTCTAGTGGAACGCCTCGGAGGTATGGACTCATCTATCGGCTTAACAGAAGTTTCCTCCTCAAGTTGGTCGACAGTATTTGAGGTTCCTTCACCACTTGACTCTTGAAGCTCTTCAAGGTCAATTTGCCTCCCACTGTGCCCTTGGCTTATAAATTCTCTCTCATGAAAGACTCCTCTTCTTGCTATAAAGACCACATTATCATTGGGTCTGTAGAAAATACACCTCTCACTTCGAGGTTCGAGCTTATCATGAGTCTCACACCTCATGAAAGCTTCACAAACCCAAATCTTGATGTGGTCTAAATTAGGAACTTTCCCATTCCACATCTCGTGAGGTGTTTTGGCAACCTTTTTAGTAGGGACTAGATTAAGGATATGGGCGACAGTCTCTAAGGCATACCCCCAGAATGAGATTGGTAACGAAGCTCGGCCCATCATTGAACGAAGCATATCTAACAAGGCTCGATTACACCTCTCAGCCACACCATTCAATTGTGGTGTCCCGGGAGGTGTCAATTGTGAAATGATCCCATATTCCTTGAGATAGTTTAGAAACTTTGTACTAAGATACTCACCACCACGATCGGATTGAAGCATCCTAACGTTCCTGCCCAATTGATTCCCGACTTCCTGTTTAAACTATTTAAACCTCTCGAAAGTCTCTGACTTATGCTTGATTAAATAGACATATCCATATCTACTATAATCATCAGTAAAAGTCAAATAATAATGATTAGCTTCCCTTGTGGCTGATTTGAAGGGTCCACAAACATTTGTGTATATGAGGTCCAACGAACCCTCACCCCTCTCACAAGTACCAGTGAAGGGTGACTTTCTCATTTTTCCAAGTAAACAAGACTCGCAACTATCATCCGACTTTAGGTCAAAGGATTCAAAAACTCTAGCCTTTTGGAGTTGTCCTATGCGCTTCTTGTTGACATGTCCAAGACAACAACACCACAAGGATGCTTTATCCAAACAATTTGAAGAATCAATATACAACACATTATTTCCTAGATTGTCTACAGCATTCACAGCTTCATATACACAATCACAAGGTAATGCTTTAAAGTAAAATACATCATTGTAGTAAACATTAATAACACCATTACTATTTTCAAATGAAAATGTAAACCCTTGTTTGTACAAGCCATGAAAGGAAATAATATTTCTCGCCATTTCAGGCGAGTAACAACACTTATTAAAATATAACATTAACCCATTGTTAAGAAATAAAGAATAAAATCCTATCTTGGTGACAGTTGATGCTTTCCTGTTGCCCATGACTAAGTTTATCTTCCTGTGCTCCACTTGCTCATTTCTTCTTAGGCCCTGCAAATTAGTACAAATGTGAATACAACAACCTATATCAAGCACCCAAGAACTAGCATTAGATGAGTTATTAGACAATATTGTATATATACCTGCATGGGTAGGTTTAACTTTCCCATCCTTTACATCTTGCAAGTATTTGGGCAGCTTCGCTTCCAGTACCACTTTTCCTGGCAATAGAAGCATTGTGCTTCCTTTGGGTTTGAGGAAGGAGTAATGGGACCTTTCTTTGTCCCGCTTGAAGAGGAACCATCAAAGGGCTTACCCTTGGTACCCTTCGAAAATGTTTTCCTCTTCTTCCCTTTTCCCTGCCCAATTACCCGAACAGGGGCTGCTGTAGGAGTAGGAGTAGAAATAACAACTGATTTACCTTTAAGGCCACTTTCAGCCATCTTTAAAATTCCTTGAAATTTGGTACGTGTGACCTCCTCCTTGTTCATATGATAAGTCATACAAAACTGATCATAACTTGGAGGTAAAGAATGGAAATAGATATCAATCTCCAAGTCCTCAGGGAAGTCCACATTCAGCTTCAGCAACCGGTCCACGAACCTTTGCATTTTCTACAAGTGACCGATGATGGGTTCACCATCCTTCTGTTGGAATTTGAGCATTCTAACACTCCTATGGTGTACATGCAACCCTATAAACCTTTGATCTATGTTTTCTCTATTATACATGCAAATAAGAACTTTCCAAGGCTTTAATCCTAAGTAGCATATTATGATGTTCTTAATCTACAAAGTACTAGTTAGAGGACATACCTTTTGATGTAGCTTGATGTCTTCAAGCTTTAAGAGCTTAGCCCCAATAGTGTGGAAGCCTCAAGTGGAATCACAAATCACCAAGACACCTTGTAAGACTTTAGAGAATATAGATACTTGGTTCTCTCTAGTGAAATTGGCTAGCCCTTCTTAGTGTACCACACTAGTGCCCATTTCACCAACCAAGGACATCTTTATATAGTATGGAGGATTAGGGTTAAACCCTAATACCCATGACCTATCATTTCCTAGGATCCATGGGTTAAACACTCCATGGACTATCCATGAAAGCTTAGCCCAACCTAAATGAACTTGGCCTATTCCATACATATATAAGAGTCCAAATTTAATTAGTTCCTTTTGATCACTTAATTAATTATAAATTAATTTTTGATCAATACTAATTAAATAATATGATTCCATATTAATATATTAGAACTTATAATATATTAATATTAATCATAAACATACTATTCTCAAAAGATTATCCATATAAATTGTGTCGGTGAAGTGCAACCCAAATGGACCATGCCGGGTCGGGTCAAGTACATACCAAATATAGTTATGGACTTAGACATTAATCCAACACCTTCATCCTGGCCATTATCATGGAGGAGATGGTACCTATCCATCAGATCCAGGTGCATCTTATAGGGGTAGAAATCTTCATATGATTTCTAGAGTTCGGGACTCATGGTAGGCAACATGATGCAGGACACTTTGGTAGGAACCCTCTCATGTGCAGTGTACTCCGCAACCTCCTCAGGAGTAGCAGTGGAGTCATTGATAACCTTAAGCACCTTATCAAGGATATATTCCTTGTTCTCATAGCGGGTAATCATCCCGATGTTTCTAATCCATTCGTTGAAGTTAGACCCATCAAAAGTGACTTTCCCACACAAGTTCATGAGGGAAAAGGAGCTTGTAGGGTTTGAGCTAGCAGTAGTGTTGGAAGACATCTAAAATAAAGAAGGACAAGGTTTAATTAGATGAATAATCCTTAATAAGTCACCCAAATGAAATATTAAGGCTAGGATCCAACAAACTATTTATAGTTGGAAGAAGGATGCTGTAATCCACACTATAAAATATTTGATGGTAGGTAAATGACGATTTACCAATTTCCACCATTAGAACGAAATATTTTATTATTAGGTTTTATTGGATTTGAGACTCTTAAATCTTTTTGAGATACATTGAACTTTTCAATGACATGTTTGAATCTCAATTGTGCCCTCTCAAGTTTGTGACTGGGATGCCGAGGATCATAAACAAGGTGTGAATAACCATACAAATTGATTAGGTACCCTTAACTATATTACCTAATCGATGTGCCGGTTAACCACACACGCTCCATTAATCTATAATAAAGTCAAGTTACCCTTTTCCACACTTACTAGTCCTTGTTAGTTTAACCACACATGTTCCACTAATGACTTGGTAAGGTACAAAGTGTAATTTTATGGGCTAGCACATATTTCACATTTTCCTAAAGTAACTAAGATTGGGAATTATTAATGTATAGTTACTTTATAATTCATTATACTTTTAATGAGAGTTAAACTCTTATCCTACCCGTTCGACTAACGACCCTCTACCAGTCAAGGAAGCGGTGGGTGAGAGTGGACACCCATTAAGCTGCCATTTTATAGGCAACAACCTTATACCCCCCTTATAGACCGGCTTCGTGAATGTGGCCTACTTGCGGTAAGATTGACTTATTCTTATACATATTTATATAAATAAAATTATAATAATAGTATAAGTGTTGTTTTTTTAAACTTATAAAAAACTAAGGTTTAATTTGGAATTAAAGTATTAAAGTGTAAGAATATACAAATTCCAAAACTTGAGGGCTGGTTTTGAAACTATTTGAAGACGCTTCAGTTTGTAACTTATGAGTTTTAATGGTTCATAAAGTTGAATACTCTTCATTTTATGAAACCTCCTATTCTTTAATGACAACTTTTATAGGAGTGACTTTTGGTTATCCATAACTTGAGGACAATTTATGGACACCATCATTAGCATTAAGATCATGAATTAAACGAGCATGTAGGTTACACACAATTCCTATGATCTTTTAAAGCTCATAAGAACAAATATTCATATCAAACCATTTCAAGAAATCATATTGACACATATAAAACTTGTAAATTGATAATAGTCATTTGATATGGGTTAACATAATCATTACCACTTTGAAAAACAGATTTTACAAGTCAAAAATAGTTTGGGATAATGATTCTAGCACATTTCCAGCAACAAAACTCAAAAAACTACCCAGCACGCACCTACTCGTCGAGTGCATGATCCTACTTGACGAGTAGGATAAACTTTGCCTTGGACTCGTCGAGTTCTCCCCTTACACTCGGCGAGTCTAGTCGAACAGTGAACAATTTTTCTATATTTCAAGCAGTTTGCATCAAATATACAGAAAACAATCATAGGCTTTGATACCACTGATGGGTTTTGAGCATTCTAACACTGTTATGGTGTACATGCCACCCTATAAACCTTGAATCAATTTTTTCTCTAATATACATGCAAAATTGATTTTTCAAGGTTTACTTCCGAACTAGCATGACATGGGGAATATATAATATAAAAACTAGTAGAAGTACATACCTTTCTTGTTGCTTGGATTCCATGAAGACTTTGTGAGCCTAGTACCCCAAGTGTTGTGCCTCAAATGCTTCACACAACATTACAAGACTTGGAATAACTTGAGAGAATACACTTGCACTCAAAAATCGGTTATGCCCTCTTAGAACTCACCAGTAGTCCGACTTTCCTAGCTATAGGGCTCCTTTTATAGTGTTGTCACAATTAGGTTTTTCACATGAATACCCTTAATTTTCATGACTCTTCATTTCTAATGATCCATGGGTTTGTGACTCCCATGAACTATCCATGGAGCTCCAAATGGTTATAACCCAACTCAATAAACCATGGATCATAAATCCACCATAAAAGATTAGATGATTATCATAATCAACCCTATATATTTAATTAGTCTAATTTTTATCACCAAATTAATTCTAAATTAACACGTGATCAACACTAATTAAATAATAGTATTATTAATATATTAGAACTTATAGTATATTAATAATCACAAGTTTCCTTTCTCTCATTTAGTCTATCCAAGTATTGCAATGCCATGCAATCCAAATGGACCATGTCGGGTCGGGTCAAGTACATACCAAATAAACTTATGGACTTCGACACTATATCCAACAATAGAGTCATATATAAAGACTCAGACCCGCAATGACAATACACCTTAATACCCAGAACGATTTTGATCTCAAGGATTTAGATCAAATATGCCAACTAAAAGTTTATATGTTCGTAGATCTTATCACAACTAGGTGTAAGTGCGCAACTACATTTTATTATGATCAGTTCATATGAAATATTTAATTTGGGAGTAATATTTGATGGACTAAACACTTGGTGATCCAAAATATATATGAATTTGACATGGCTTATTCACGAGAATGGATAATCATCGAACATACAGATGTCGAAGAAGAAGAAGTTTCATTCCCCATGTTAGTAGGCAATCCTTACTACCCTATAAATCCAAATAAAATTCATCCAATACCATCAAACGAGGGAGCACCTTTACCTTCCAACGAATGGGAAGAGAGTGATCCAAAGGAAGAAAGCGAGCCAATGGAAGAGACAGAATCAGTGGAATCATCCTTACCACCCATGAACACTCTTTACCGTCAATTTCCAGGAGGAGCGAATATGAAACACACAACTCGTAAATCCATACCGAGATGGATAAAGATTAAGAAGAATCAGAAGGCGACATCTTCAGGAACTCATAGAGTACAAGATGAACCTGCACGGATAGCACAAACAATTGATAGGTGGGTGGTAGAAGAAAGAGTTGCTAAGATGTATAAGATTGTTCAATCATATCGACCAGATCCCCCACATTCTTATGAAGTTAACACCTTATCTCAATTGTTTGAGAAACTTGTGAGAATTGAAGATAAGATGGAAATTGTCGAAGAAATAGCTATTCGTCTCTCCGGAAGGGTGCGAAGGCTAGAAGGACAGAGGACACGAGATCAAGAGGCGGTGATGGATGTCCATCATTATATTAATTTCTTTAATAATGACATGATTACTCATGATGCAAGGATTACAGAGTTAGAGCTCTACAATCAAAACTCGAGAAACGAGGAGCGCACTAGAGAGCTCAAGCTGAGAAATTATCCACTTGAGGCGCAAGTGGTTCATGTCACTGACGTGTTGGGTCGTCACCTAGCTTACTAGTAGATAAACTAATACTTGTGGTTGTGTAAATAGAGAAATCATACTAGTTAAGGCAAATAGTGTAAAGTTTAGAGCAAGGGTGTAGCAAACCTTGCAAATTTTACGATGCTTATAGGAACTTTTCTGTTATAAGCCTAAAAAAATTGATGTAATCACTGGTGATAATATAAATTATACATTACATTAATCATTGTGTTACCCATTATGTTTTACACTTTGAAGAATAATTGAAGTATTTAGTACTCGTGTATTAAATGACTAATAAAACTCATAAAACTCTTATTATTTATAATAGGAAGTAAACAAAATGCCTAGAAGGACTAGTGCTCGACTAAACCATAACCAACAATCAACAACACAATAACCACCACCAGAACCAAACCCTCCACTAAGTTCAGTAGAACTTCAAGAAATCATAGCTCAAAGAATCGTTGAGGCTCTATCTAATCTCACAAGAGGTGGAGTTAGAAATAAAGGCAATGTAGGGATTGATAGAATGTGTACCTACAAAGACTTTATGAATTGCAGACCAAAGAGCTTTGATGGAAATGAAGCGGTTGTTAATTTGACTAGGTGGATTGAAAAGACCGAGTCCTTCTATTAAATAACCTTATGTCCAGATGATTGTAAAGTATGATTTGCAGCATATACTTTCATTAATGCAACACTTACCTGGTGGAACAGCCATGTGAATACAATGGGAATTGATGCTGCAAATTCCATGAAATGGGAGGAACCAAAGATGATGCTAGTAGAGGAGTATTGTACTAGGGAGGAAATACAAAAGATGGAACAAGAATTGTGGACCCTAACCATGAAGGGTTCAAAGATAAAAGCTTATACCGCTAGATTTAATGATCTTGGAATAATATGTCCAACACTTGTAACCCTTGAATATAAGAAGCTTGAGCGATATATTTGGGGTTTAGCATCACAAATCAAAGCCATGGTGATCACATCAAAGCCTACGACCTATGACAACACCAAGAGAATAGCTCATCATCTAACCATCACATAGATCTAAGTAAAAGTAATGGTGTCATAGGTTGAGTCTCCCAAATTTGGAACAAACAACCGCAAGTTTAATAGGAAGAATCCCAGACAATCATCTGAGAAAAGACAAGAAGTGCCAATAAATTATGCAGCCACAACAGCAATACCCACACAACCAAGAAAGTATGATGGAAAATTTCCATGGTGCAGTCAGTGTAGCCGTCATCAACCAGGTGGTTGTTTTGTTTGCACGAAGTGCAAGAAGAAAGGGCATACTACTAGTCGTTGCTGGAGCACAACACTTGCAACTGTCAATTAGCAAACAAATACCAGAATAGGCAATCATGAAGGAAGAAATTGTTTTGAGTGTGGCTAGGTTGGACACATAAACATAAAATTTCCAATGTTAAGGAGTGAAGGAGGTATAGGTCATGGCAGAGCGTTCGTGATCGGAAGCAGAGAAGCTATCCAGGACCCTTCGGTGGTATCTGGTACGTTTCTCATAGATAATTTATATGCTACCATATTTTTCGACTCTGGAGAAGATAGAGTTTTTATAACTCCGACATTTAGAAAATAGTTAAGTCATGAGTCTCGAAAATTAAAAGAAATCTATGAAGTATAAATCACTAACGGTCAAACCGAGAGAATACATGAAATCCTAGAAAACTGTCTGTTAACTCTTAATAACTACCTTTTTCACGTCAACCTCATGCCAATGCCTATCGGTAGTTTTGATATCATAATTGGAATTGATTGGTTATCATCACACCATACTGAAATTCTATGTTCTGAGAAAGCCATATGATTACCCTTACCAAATGGCAAAGCCTTGATTATCTATGGTGATAAATCTGGGAAGAACCTCAAAGTCATTTGTTGTACCAAGACCAAGAAATATCTACATAAGACATGTAGCGCATTATTAGCTCACATTGTAGATAAGAAAAGAAAGACAAAAGAAATCAAGGACATACCTAAAGTATGCGATTTCCCTGACGTATTTCCTGAAGATCTACCTGGAATACCACCCGTCCGACAAGTCGAGTTCTGAATCCACTTAATTCCAGGAGCAGCACTAGTAGCAAAATCTCCTTATCGGTTGGCTCCATCCGAAATGCAAGAATTATCTAGCCAACTACAAGAACTTCATGACAAAGGCTTTATCAGACCATGTTTTTTACCTTGGGGAGCACCAATCTTGTTTGTCAAGAAGAGTGATGGATCATTTCGAACGTGTATCGATTATTGGGAGTTAAGGAAGCTAACAATCAAGAATCGTTACCCGCTTCCAGAATTTGTGATCTACTCAATCAATTGCAATGATCCAACTACTACTCAAAGATAGATCTCAGATTAGGATACCATTAACTCAGAGTACATGAAAACGTTATTCGAAAAAACAACATTTAGAACTCGTTATGGTCATTATGAGTTCTTAGTTATGTCTTTAGGGTTGACCAACGCCCCAACAGTGTTTATGGATCTCATGAATCGTGTTTGCAAACCATACATGGATAAATTCGTGATCGTATTTATCGAAGATATATTGATATATTCACGAACCAAGGAAGAACATGGTCAACACTTGCAAATAATCTTTGAACTACTGAGAAAAGAAAAGTTGTACGGCAAATTCTCTAAATGTGAGTTTTGGATTAGAGAAGTACAAATTTTAAGTCATGTAGTTAGCGATGAAGGAATTCATGTTGACCCATCCAAGGTTGAAGCAATTAGGAATTGGGAAGCACCAAATTCGCCAATAGAAGTGCGTCAATTCTTAGGACTTGTTGGATATTACCGTAGATTCATAGAGAATATCTCCAAAATAGGCAAGCCGCTTACACCACTAACCCAGAAGGGTATGAAGTTCAACTAGGAAGACAAACAAAAAGCTGCTTTTCAGAAACTAAAGCAAATGTTGTGCAGTGCACCAATCCTATCCCTTCCATGTGGGATAGAAGATTTCGTCGTATACTGTGATGCATCAAATAAAGGATTAGGATGTGTGTTGGGGCAAAGAGGAAAAGTTATCGCCTACACATCATGACAACTTAAGGTGCATGTGAATAATTACACTACCCCTGATCTAGAATTGGGAGCTGTAGTTTTTGCATTAAAAATCTGAAGACATTAATTATACGGTACTAAGTGTACTATTTTTACCGACCACAAGAGTCTCCAGCACATCTTCGACCAAAAAGACCTTAATATGAGACAACGAAGATGGTTTGAAAAGTTGAATGATTATGAATGTGAGATTTGTCATCATCCCAGAAAGGGAAATTAGAGAACCTCAACTTGAGGCTCTAAAAGAAGAAACCATCAAGAAGGAAGCTTTGAGAGGAATGGAAAAGAAATTTATAGAATAAGATGATGGAACACGTCACTTTATGAACTGAATTTGGACGCCTAAGTTCGGTGGAGTCAGGGACTTGGTCTTAGAAGAAGCCCACAAGTTCAGATATTCCGTACATCCAGGCAATGACAAAATGTACTTAGATTTAAAAGTACATTAATGGTTGCCAAAGATAAAGGTTGAAATTGCTACTTATGTGAGCAAATGCTTGACTTGTTCTAGAGTATAGGCAGAACATCAAAAGCCTTTAGGTTTACTTCAACAACCGGAAATACCTGAATGGAAATAGGATCAGATATTAATGGAATTCATTACCAAGTTACCCAAAACTCCTAGTGGGTTCGACACTATTTGGGTAATAGTCGATAGATTGAATAACTTTGCCCATTTCATACCAATTAAAGAGAACGACAAGACGGAGAAGCTGACTAGAATTTATCTTAAGGAAATTTTCAGATTGCATGAAGTTCCAAATTCTATTATTTCTGACCAAGATAATAGATTCAATTCACAATTTTGGCAATCTCTACAAAAATCCTTATGAACACGTCTAGATATGAGTACAACTTACCATTCATAGACTAATGGTCAGAGTGAGAGAAACATTCAGACTTTAGAAGATATGCTCAGAGCCAATGTAATATACTTTAGAAATGAATGGATACACATTTACCATTGATTGAGTTTCCCTATAACAATAGTCATCACACCAGCATCAAGGCTACACCGTTTGAGGCTCTTTATGGATGAAAATGTTGTTCCCCAATATGTTGGGCAGAAGTTAGATATACGCAAATCGCCAAAGAATGTACAGGCGATACCTTACATACTAGACCAGAAATAATCCACAAGACAACTGAAAAGATTATGCAAACTAAGGATCGATTAAAGGCTACACGTAATCGTCAAAAGAGATATGGTGACGTACGACATAATCCTTTAGAATTCCAAGTTGGAGATAAAGTAATGATCAAGTTCTCTCCTAAGAAAGGCGTAATTCGATTCGAGAAACGAGGCAAACTAAACCCATGGTATATAGAACCTTTTGAAATTCTAGCAAGAATTATTTTTGTGATATACGAACTCAAGTTGCCTCAAGAGCTAAGTAGTGTACACAATGTTTTTCATGTATCAAATCTCAAAAGATGTCTATCAGATGACACTCTTATTGTACCTCTCGACTAGATGCAAGTCAATACCAAACTCAACTTTGTTGAAGAACCTGTCGAGATCATGGATCGAGATGTCAAACGACTTAAGCAAAGTCGTATTCCCATAGTGAAAGTTCGATGGAACTCTCTATGAGGACTTGAATTTAGTTGGGAACGTGGAGATCAGATGAAAGAAAATAGCCCCAATTATTTGATAAAACTCCATCCACAAGATAAATTTCGGGATGAAATTGCTCTAATGAGGGGAGAATGTAACAATAGTCAAAATAGGTCAATAACAATCAGATGTGATTATGCCAATCATGTAATGTGATTTTGTTAAATTAGTAATGTGATAAACTTACTATGTAGTTCATGATAAATTCTATTACAAATACGAACTTTCATACATACTTTATGATACAACTCAAAGTATACGTCCATACGATTCCAAAAATATAGAGAACATCTAAATCTTACTTCGCATGAGGATGTTATGATAAACCTTAACACTATAAATATCTATAATAAGAGGAATTTAAAATAGACTTAGAATTAATTGTTGGAGTCTAAAAGAGAGTTGTAGTACTCGTATATACCTACGTGTAGACATCAAGAACACCAGAAATGAAGTTCGTATGCAAAAGTTAAGACCTTCCGAAGATACAAATATCAGAAAGCCTAATTTGGCTGAGCTCACGACGTGAGCATATATGTTCACGACGTGAGGAGTCAAAAAGCCAAATTTCAGAGCTAGAAGACGCATGGAATGTCTACGAAGTGATAAGTCAAAAGCTCACAACGTGAGCTAGTGTTGGGTCTACATATTGGTTTATACTTTGCTTTTCTATGAAAATATATTTTTATGCAGTTTTTGTGTATTTGTGTACAGTCGTACTCCTGTGTACGGTTGTACACATGTGTACAGCTGGTGATCCTATATATAGTCAGGAGTGTAGAGGAGTGTAAGGGTTGAAGAGAGAGAAAGGAAAGCATATTGTAGAGAGAGAAAGTAAGACAGAAGAATTTAGTGTGTTAGTGTGTGTGAATCTTTTATTTGGATCTACGTTCTAATCATCAAATAATACAAGATTCATCATCTTCTTCTTCTCATTCTCTTCTATTTTGATATGACATCATCCAATTGATTGGGATTCCACACCAACAATTGGATCTGATTGATACACAAGCATATTTAGGACTTACAATTGGTATCAAAGCTTGGATTGTATCAACCAATTTGTCAGTTCTGGATCTTATTTGATCTTATTTTGAAAGGATTTTTGCATTTTTTAGATAGATCGGGGAAAAATAAGGGGGGTTTCTTCTTTGCATTTTTTATAAAAACGAGTTTTTTATTGAGTTTTGGAGCAAAAAGGGGTGAAAAACGTCGTTTTTTCGAGAATCTGTTGAAGGTGAGCGGCTCTGTGTGTGCGACCGGCTCGGTGTGCAGCTAGGAGTGTGCGGTCCTCGGTGTGCGGCTATCAACCTCGTCCTGGCATCTCGTTCAGCAAGCTTCGCTGTAGTCTTCGCACTCAGCAACCTCGCATCGTCAAAATAAAAAAAGCGGGGGCAGATTTTTGGAGGTGCCAGGTTTCGAACCTGGGTCTCAAGGTTGGGAAATCAGCGACATAACCAACTCATCTGCCTTGCTAGATGGAATACTCCTTCCGAAATTAATTCATAAAGAGTCCCTCTCGGTTCCAACTTTCGCATTATTGACATTTTTAACCCCAAAATCAATATCTTTTATTTTTATGCAACATTTTCTTCCGAAATTTTTATTTTTTAAATTTTAACTTTTATTTTTGACTTTTGACTTAAAAATTTGACTTTAACTTCTAAAATTTGACCTTTGACTTTAAGTTTTGACTTTCTCGTTTGGATTTAAAATTTTCAAATTTAGCTATTCGGTTTAACTTTTCAAGTTTGACTTTCAAGTTTGAATTTTTAAATTTGACTTTTAGGGTTCACTTTTGAGTTTTTAGTCAAAGGGCATATTTTTTAAAAATGAGATCCTCATCCATTCTGGTAATTGAGGTTTTATTTACTCCATCTTGTGATGCCACAATTAAATTTCTCTGAGATCAAATCGATTTATTAAAAAGAGAAAATGAGGACCTCAAATACGAAGGCTATACGCTTAGTGAAGGTGAGAAACCTCTGAAAGACTTTAGGAAATTACAAGAAGATTACAGCAACAAGTGTGAAAATTATGATCACATTAAGAAAAAAACTTGTTGTTGTAAGTGAAGAAATTGACGCTTTGAAAATTAAGTGTGGAAAAACATATGTTAGTTTCAAAATTATACTACGTTAAGTAAGATAATCAAAACAAGGGTCTAGGGTATGATAATGTTCCTCCCCCTTTCAACCATATCTATATATCCATCCCTATGACACAGGAAGAAATTGATAGGGAGACACATCTTCAATACGGGAAACCTACTGTGGTTGTGCCAGAAAAGGTTGAGGTAAAGGTTTCTAATGATTATGTTACATGTGCAGGTAAAGTAGCAGAAGATGAGAACAAAGAGAAAACAATTGAACAATCCAACGACTCCTTGAACTCTGAATCTGTTGCTTCGAACTCAGTTGCTTCTGATCAACCTGTTGTTGAGAAATACAGGCCACCAAAACAAGCAAAACTGACAGCTTGTTGCAAGTGTGCATGTGGGAACAAGCAGAGACAAGGCAAAGACACACCACCAGGGGCCGGAAGAAACTGATGGGTTTTGGTCATAAGAACATCCTATGTGCTCATACAAACCCTAATGCTTGGATCCAGGTTTCTCTATTGTACATGCAATTTATCCAAGACTATAAACCCTAGATCTAGCATATGATAATCAATATAACATATAATTAGGTTTTAGATCATACCTTGATTGTTATGTAGCAATAACAATCTCAAACCCTCCTTGTAATGAGTTTAGAAAGCTTAGAGTCACAAATGTCACTCCTCTAATGGTTCACAAAGACCAATAGCAAGAGTATGAAGAAGAGAGGAGAAGGAGGCTCTCAAAAACGTGTGGAAACCCTAGATAATAAGTTCACCACGTTTTTGGGGCATAAGCGTTCTTTAAATAGTGAGGCTATTAGGATTATCTAACAAGGAAACCCTAATTTGGATGCTTAAGCCCTAAGCAACCCATGGACTCCTTTCCTTAAAGGCCTTGGACGATTTCTAACGGGTTTCCCCATAGAATTCGTCCAACCTTATAATACAAGACAATCCATAGCCCAATTGCAATTATTTAATAATTACAATTCTAGTCCCTTAAGTTTAATTAATCTCTTTTAGTCACAAACTTAATTCTTATTAATTCTTGACTAATATTAATTAAACAATATGAATTCTCCTTTAATATATTATTCGCATAATATATTAATAAATCATATTTAATCCTTTCTCTCCATAATTCATCCTATCAAGTTGCTTTGGTGAAGGTAACCCAAAAGGACCATGCACCATCGGGTCAAGTACATACCAAAATAGTTATGGACTTAGACACTAATCCAACAGTCTCCCACTTGGATAAGTCTAATAACTATTATGCGTATGACTTCAGATCCTGATCTGCAGTCGTAGCTTTCCAAAGCCACTGTCAACTCTGATCCTATCATATACGCGTGTCCTTTAGATAAGGGATCATATATTCCTCCATTCTAGATATCGTATAAGACATGATTTCTAATCATTCTCTCTGTACCATTTCTCGACTTCCGATTTATGACGACTGACTAATTGAACAAATCAAATTACCCCTAGCCCGGCCGAGCATTTACGTTTGTCATCACAAAATCATCGACGGGCCCAAAGATATCGCTTTTATCCTTCTTTGGATAAAAGGAACAGATAAACTTTGATTTAATGCTCGCTTGCACTCACTCACCGAATCACAATCAACAATATGTTCTATGGCACCAAGTTCTTAGTGCGTTTACATTTTATCAATGTGCAACCAATTTGCAAGATACAACTCACACATCTTGGTTTCAAGAATATAAGATATTATCGTCTCACCAATCACTTGTGATACAATTCATGGAGTGATCCAAGTGAGCGTGGGTTTAATCCAATGCTCAAATCATATTCATAAGCACTCATGAACGTTGCAACAAACATTTGCTTATGTGTAATACTCTTTAGACAATCCACACACCAATTCACGACAGTCTTTATTCATATGTACTTCCAACATATGAACGACCGTGGCCCGTTCGAATAATTTGACTGTTCTAAACCAATTAAATTATTCAGGAAGTCAAAACATGCAAAGTGAAACACAAGAATAATACTAATCCCATATGGTTTCAAACCTTTGAGCATAAATAAAACACCTTTTATTTATCACCATATCGATTACTCATTATTTGTTGTTTCGGGTAATCAACTTCTTACTTGAATTATTACACTTGTCCCATGCTCTTATCATGCACACAATGTTTTCTTATGGTTCTTACTTTGTGAAATAGATCAAATGAACACATTTCCAATCATACTCATTTCACAACTCCAAATCCTTTTTCATAAGTGAAAGAATATCAAATTCTTGCCACTTATGGAATACGTTAGATTCTAACATTTTATGCAATGATCCTTTTCGTAATGTCATAGCACAAAAATTCACAAAGACTATTGTGAACGATATTACAAATTCCTCTATCGGACATTGTTACAATACAATTCCTTAGATATGATGTCTCTCACTCAAAGTACATTCCTTTGAACATCCTTTTGCATAACAGTTTCTAATCTAGACATAGATTTTCAATATTCAATTCCCAATATGGACAAGTTTCCATATTTTCCATATGACAAATCATTCTTAATAGAATCTTATCTATTCATAATAATGTCGATATGGTCAATTCAATACTATACTTCCAACTAGTCAGAAGTGACCAATCCTCGGCGAACTTTGGATTGTGCTTTGATAGTTGTTTAATTATCTTAGTCAAAACCGATTCTTGTCCTTTTTCCCTATAAACGCGCTAGACATTTGGAAAATTTTAGAATGGTCAAATATTATAGCATTTTCAATTAATCCTATACCCGAAGCGTATGAGACATGATGCATAACGTCTTACATAAAGATTTGATACTTTATCAATCTTCTGCCATAATATTTTATGTGCTATGTTCTCAAAATTCAAACTATGAAGAGGAATGCCGTAATCATAATCGAAATTTGAGAACACACTATGTACCTTTGACTAAATTTATTAACATTGCACAACCTAAACCTTTAAATTTGAAATAAAGCATAATATTCTCTCCCTTAATTATAGCAAAACAACTTTTCAACTATTGCGACTCTGCAAAGTATAACTCTTGTTTTCTATAATTAATATTGCTAACTTGCAATACTTTCCATGATAATCATACAATCATAACATTTATGCTCCCACTATCATGATGATTATTATAAACATAACACTTATGCTCCCACTAGCTTTGACATGTATTCAGAAACTAGCTTAACTTCCAGAAAAACAATATTTGTTGAATTTCTTAAGTTCATATTTCTAATACCTAATGCTTTGATAATCCTTTATCTAAGCTTATACACCTTTCCTTTAGATAGCTCATATGTGTGTCTAAACAATTCAGACTAGTTTCCAAATCTCACAATTCGAATCATGGAAAGGGATACCGTAACCATAATTGAATTCGAGAAATCAATTTCACAATCACTATCTTCTTAAAATCTTTCTTAGTGAAAGCATTTCCTCACAGTCACTTTCATGAAGGAGGGAATCTTATGAAACTTAGATTTTAATGGTGTATGTGTTCCTATCCATGTGAATTTGTCAAAACCAAAGTTTACGACAAATGCATACTCATATGGACCGAACTATCTTAATCTTAATTTCTTGCCTTATAGTAGCACAGCTGCCCACCATGTCTTCCAAGTATTTAAGTAGCTCACCTTTTCCTATCAATGTACTTTTCATTGATCAAGGTCCTTGCCTTTTATGCATTCAAATGAGAACTCATAGGGCTCACATGCATAATTAACTCAATTGGAACGACATAGAAACAATGTAGTGTCAACACAATAGGTTGTAAACCTCAACTTGTGTGCTAGTGATGATCAATAAGGTTTATTTTGATTTGTTCTTGAAACCTTTCAAGACCATTTAGACTCCCACTGACTCCTTGACATATAAGATTCTCTTGTCAATAAACATTTCTTGACAAAAAAATATTCAAGAGTTAGTGTAGTTTAAAACACTTCATAAATTTGGTCCTAGTTGGTCTTTGTCTTATCCAAGACATCACAACTTTCCACATTTGATGAATGCTATAAACCTTCTTAATACTTTTCACTCAATGTCACAATCTTAACTCTAAGACTTGTTTTGGAACGAAGTATGATTGACTTCTTGATTTAACCATTTCTTCAATTCTTGATTCCTCTTCTTAGACATACAATTGTACTAAGACTCACTTAGAGGATCAATTGAGATATGGTTGTTAATCATTAAGATCTATCATAAAGCATAAAAGGTACTCTCCCTTCTTAGAATGGAGAAACTTTTATCTTTCTGCCTACATTATTCTTCTTATTCGTTCGGCTATTGATTTAAACCTTTTCAATCAATTTAGAATTACACTTAATCTTATAAGTATAATCATATTTACTAAACCTTTAGAAAATCATGACGAATATCTTTGTTACTCTTATGGTGGACTTTGATCAACACACAACTTTGTGTACTTGATCTCCTAGTCCTTCACTTGACACTTTGTCAATGAATTAGTCTAATTTCCAAATATGAAATTTCTCATTCATCGTGCAACCAAGGTGCATGATTCCAAGTTTCTGTCCAATTGAAACTTCGGCGATGAGGAACTCTCCCTATTTGGTAAATTCTCGACATTTCCACAAACAACATAACTAATAATCAAATCCATTATTGCTAATATTAGAAACATTCAAACATCAATTTTTTCATACATGCCATTGCAAGGATAAATAAATAATATAAAGTCAAAATTTATTTTATTGCGCAAAAATTTTGTCCTTACAGTACAATTCATTGAAAAACTATGCTAATACATCTTTCTTAGCAATCTAATTCCAACTCTAAGTAGTAGCCCAAGAATCTAATCTTCAAGTAATGCGATCGAAATCCATTTCTTCATGGTTAGATTCTGCTCACTTCTTCCCTTAAGCTTCCTCTATTTTCTTCGATCCTACAAAACATCAATTGTAATCTTATCACATTATGTATTAAGAATCTAGAATAGGAGCTTCAAAGATTTAGTCAACGGATTTTAACTAAAGCAGAGCCATACGTTTTGAATCTCCTTTCTCTTAGATCTCTTAGGTAAATAGGGCAGCTTCGTCTCCAATGCCCCTTTTGGAACAGGACATGGAACTACTTCAGACATTGCCTTTCTCTTATGATCAAACTTTCCGATCATAGCATATCTTTCGTTGCCATTGTCTATATCCATAGAGGTCTTGAAGGCAGATTCTCCAATCAACTTTGCCTTTCTATTGCGCCAAACCATTGCTGATTCAGCAGCAATAATCATATAGGTGAGATCTATAAGGGTCACGTCGCAGTTCATCATATAGTACTCTCTTACGAACTCACTATACGAGTTAGGAAGTGACTGAAGAACCCAATCAACAGCCATCTCCTCACAGGCAACGGATCCCAACATTCTTAACCTATCAATGTGTGACTTCATCCCTAGGACGTGTGCACACACCGACTTTCCCTCTTCATGTTTACTTGCCAACAGGGCTTGAGTAAACTTGAACTTTTCAAGCCTTCGAACTTGTGGGTTTGGGAGAATAATTGGAGGAGGTGGAGGAATTGAAGCATGATTTCTTGTTCCTCGATCGAATCATGGAATATCATCTTCATGTGGAAAGCTTATTCCACGGGATTTGGGAAGACCATAGTTGTTGTACTTTGACATCTACAGAATGGGAGAAAACAAAGTCAAGTTAGTTGATCGAATGAGTCCTTAGTAAATCACCCAAATGATATACTAAGGCTAGGACCCAACACAATACACTACAACCTAGAAAAGGGATGTCGTAATCTAGTTGCAAAATATTTGAAGGTAAGTGAATGACGATTCACTAATTTCCACCACAAAAAACGAAAAAGAAATTTAAGTTTTAAATCTATGAAAACTTCTAGATCCTTTGAGATTCATTGAACATTTCAATGGCATGTTTAAATCTCGATATGCCCCTCTAGTTTGTGACTGGGATGCCGAGGATCACAAAGCGGGTGTGAATAACCATGCAAACTTACATGGTGCCCTCACATCTTACAGTCACCTATTCGATGTGCCGGTAAACCACACACGCTCCACCGAACTATCACAAACTTTGAGTCACCCTTTGCTACCTTTGCTTAGAACCATTTAATGTGCCTGTACACCACATACGCTCCACTAACGTCTTGTCACACCCCAAAACCAAGAACGACGGAAACCTTCCGGGGTGGAGGACGTCATGTACAGTATCACAACAGTGTAAAGTAGTAAATAAGCAACAACATCATCCATTGCATTATAAGTAAAGTTTTAATACATTTGTGTTCTTTCATTGTAATAAGACACAAACAATATACAATCAAAATAAAAGACGAGACTTGTCTGTGCTCCGTATTCTCGAAACCTGGCCATCGTACCTGTCTACTGGTGACCTGAGAATACAAGTTATTTTGAAAGAGAGTATCACCTTGAAAGCTGGTGAATTCATAAGTATTTAAGTGTCATTGCCTTGCTTTGAAAAGATGTTATGAATGTCATGTAAAACCTTTAAGTAAGACAGTTGATGTAAGTATGAAAACCCTAAGAAATCCCTTATTTCCTACTATTATAAAATGTAGTCTCCTACCAAGACCCGAATGTTTTGTTATGACAATGTAGTCTTCCACCAAGACCCGAATGTTTTGTTATGACAATGTACTCTTCTACCAATACCCGAATGTTTTGTTATGACAATGTAGTCTTCTACCAAGACCCGAATGTTTTGTTATGATAATGTAGTCTTCTACCAAGACCCGAATGCTTTGTAAGTAAAATGATAGTTTTTCCTTCTTTTTGACTACTACAAACAGTAATTAGTCTAACTCATCGTTTATGTGAATATATCAAAAAATAAAGTAAATAGGAAAAATATAACCATGTAAGTGTTATCCCTGGATACCAGGACTAACACGCCATCGTAGTAAGCGATATGTATAACCTAATGAACATCCGAAGATTGTCCAATTTTCCTCTGTAGCAGCAGCAGGGTGGAGGAAGGGTTAGTCCCGTAGCCAACTCCTAATATGAGTGGTAACCTTATGATTACCCGAAGATTTTCATCTCATCCTCTGTTGCAACAGTAGGATGGAGGAATGGTTAGTTCCGATATCAATCTATCAATTATAAGTGATAACCTTAGACATCCGTAGATGCTCATCACCCAGTGGTGCTAACAGCTGGGTTCCGAAATGGTTAGTCCCGTCTAGACATCCCGTAGAATCAGGGATAGGCAGGAAAATTTACACAGAAGGTACGAATAAATCTTCCTCATAACTCTAGGTACAAGTATCCAGGTAAGTGAAGACAGGATAATGTATCTATGTAACCATACTCATGTATGATATTCATGTAAGCATATTCAGATAAAAGTATCTATGAAAACGTACTTATGTATCATGTAATCCTAGATAAATGTACTCATGTATCATGTACTAACTGGTATAGACTCATGAATGAACTGACTCTTGTGTAATTCCTTGTAATAGGAATATTGTTTTGTATCTTCTAACTATCCCTATGATAATTAACTGAAAGGCAATTGTTTGTTCAAGAAGGTAAACGTAATGGTTTTGCAAGATATCTAAGAGTTTTGAATAATAATTAAGAGTGACTTGATGTCATGTTAATAAACATTTCAAAACTAATACTTTTGTTATCAAGGTATTTTAAGATGGAAAACCATTTCATGCATCACATTTTGTAGTATGTGAAATCTGCTGGATGAAAACACAGTTATAACATACATATGAGTGATTTAATAACATGTTGTTTTCTACTTGTATTTGATGGGTTTTATGCATAAGAACAATCCTATGTGCTCATACAAACCCTAATGCTTGGATCTAGGTTTCTCTATTGTACATGCTTTGAATCCAAGACTAATAACCTTAGATCTAACATATTATAAACTGAATTAGGGTTTATAGAATTACCTTTAATTGTTATATAGTAATAACAATTAATTCCTTGCCTGGATTAGCCTTAGAAAGCTTAGTGCCTCAAGTGTTGCACCTCTAATGGAGTCACAAACACCATATACAACTTGGATGAAGAGGAGAAGAAGAGAGGCTGCCCAAAAAACGACTAGAAACCCTAATGGAAGACTTGTCCACGTTTTTGGGGCATAGGGGCCCTTTATATACATGTAGGCTATTAGGGTTTACAACTAGGAAACCCTAATTTCACTGCTTAGGCCCTAAGCAGCCCATGGACTCCTTAAACATATCCCTTGGACGATTTCTAATGGGCTTCCCATAGAATTCGTCCAACCTATATATTATTAGGTGATCCATAGCCCAATTATAATTATCTTATAATTACAACTTCAGTCCCCTAAGTTTAATTAATCTCTTTTAGCCACAAAATTAATTAACAATTAATTCTTGACTAATATTAATTAAACAATATGATTTCTCCTTTAATATATTATTCTCATAATATATTAATAAATCATATTTAAACCTTTCTCTCCTTAAATCATCCTACATATTGCTATGGTGAAGGCAACCCAAAAGGACCATGCTCATAATCGGGTCAAGTACATACCAAAATAGTTATGGACTTAGACACTAATCCAACAGTATTCCCCCCATTGAAGCATTTAAAAACATTTAAAATATTCATTTAGGGGTATGAACTCACCTGTAGATGGTGGTTTGGATGAACTGGACGGTGTAGGATTGTTAGGTGTCAAGTGAGGACTTGTACACACACAACGATCCTAATGAACATATAATCACACATATATGCACTCAATTAGTCTTAATTTACTAATTGATAATGTTAAAACATCCTAGAACATAATAAACACTTTATATAAGTGTTATAAGCCCTAAGGATTTCATCTAAGCTATTGTGGGACAAGGAACTTGGGTTTAGGGTTCCAAAGGACCCTATACTTGAGTTTACTCTCCATATATTCTCACACATGGAGTTTACGGTTGTAAACTCTTGAGTTTACGGCCATAAACTCCCAAGCTTGGTGGTATTTTGTGTTTTGAAGTTCTAAATGACCCTTAGAATTATTCCAACTTGGTGGTTAAATTCTTGGAAACGTTTAAGGCATAGAAACACTCCTTTGAGGAGTTTACAGACCTAAGGCCATTTCCTTTAGATTTTGCAGCCGTAAACTCTTAAGGAAAGGTGTTTTTGATGCTTTCAAGACTTTTGCATATGTAGGATAGGTTCTAGACTTTTACCTAAAGCATATGAAGGCATTAGGCACACTTTGGTGCCCTTGTTTGATGTTCACGGCCCAAGAACCTTATTAGGGCCGTGAACTCACTTTGATGGGTGATTTTGATGTGCTTTGGTCCTTCATTTAAGTGGAAACAATTCCTAGCAAATGTCTAAGACTTTAGGTGCCTTAAAAGCACCCTTTTGTCCATGATTTTGGAGTTCACGGTCCACGATCATCTTGGGCCGTGAACACCTAAACTTGGGTGATTATTTGTTGTTTTCGTGTCCCAAATACACTTCTATACAAGTCCAACATAATACCATAACACAAGGGAAGGTCTATGTCACACCCCAAAACCAAGAACGGCGGAAACGTTCTGGGGCGGAGGACGTCATGTATAATATCAACAACAATGTAAAGTAGTAAACAAGCAACAACATCATCCATTGCATTAATAATATAATTATTATACAAATGTGTTCTGTCAAATTTTGATAAACACTAAAGCATAAATCAAAATGAAAGATAAGTCTTGAACAAGCTCCATCTTCCTTTCTCCTTGCATCGGTACCTGTCTATGATGACCTGAGGATACAAGTAATTTTGAAAGCGAGTACCAGCTTTGAAGCTGGTGAGATCATAAGTATTTAGTGTCTTAATTTGTATGTAATAATTTGTAAGTATATGTATTGTAAGTATTGAAAGTGTATATGAACTGTAAGTGTTTGAAAAACCCTAGAATCCCTATGATTCCTACTGGTATATGAAGGTGTCTTCTACCAAGACATAACTGTTCTGAATGTAGTCTTCTACCAAGACCTAACTGTTCTAAATGTGTGTCTCTTGTAAGATTATGTATGTTCCCAAGTATAACTATCATTATCCAAAAATATAGTTTCTACATTACCGTGCGTCGTGTGAATGTTCACGAAGTGAATGTAATGGGAAAATGAAATAGTACTACGGTGTAGTGCTATAAGAACTACTGCCTTACTAACTACCTTAAATCGGATTTATATTAAGGCATTAAGTGATAAATTGCACCATACTATTGACTAGTAACAACGACATAATGAATGGTCGTAATAACAGAATGACGTTTGGCACCTGCAGACCTGCAGGTCTGGCTGTAGCTAGCAGCAAGGTGTAGGATTGTCAATCCAGTATAGATTTATACGCAAACTCACGCTCTCCCTTCAAGAGACTCTGGGTACAAATCGAATCATGACATTTAAGTCATGCTCCGATTTAAATCACAATAATTAACGTATTCTTGTATATGTAATGTAATGAACTGTTCTAGCTGTAATGTACGTGCTCTCTACCTAGCAAGTATAGTAATGTAATGAACTGTTCTAGCTGTAATGTACATGCTCTCTATCTAGCAAGTACAGTAATGTAATCATCCTAGTATAGTTGTATATGTAATGTACTGTAATGTTCTAGAAAGTATTGACTCATGAATGAACTGACTCATTGTATGATATAGCGTTCTAGTAATTGTTCTAGTATCTTCCTAAACTACCCATATGGTAGTTTACTAGTAATCTAACTGGTACGTATGGACAAGGATGCATACCCTTGCTACCCAAGGGCATGAGATGAACTGGAAGGACCTTTTATGACAATACATGTACACATGATATATAACTAATATTTAAACGACCTTTGGATGAGTACCCGATATCCCACCAGACAACATCTCAAGCGCGAAAAGGAAATAGGGTGGATAGCCTTCCTAAGTCTTTTAAACATTTCTTATATAACTATACATATAGAGGCATGCAATTTATAATATAAAAGCATAAATAAGTTTTGTAAGACATTTGAAACATGAATATTATTTTAAGAAAAGATCGACTTGATGTCAATCTTTAAAACAATTTGAAGGCATTAGTTTGATAAAACAGTTTAAGTATAAGGAAACATTTGTTTGAAACACAGTTGTAAATAAGTTTGAAAGGTAATGTACAGGGTAAGATATACAGTGTAATAAGGAGTTTAAAACATATAAAATGTTTATAAAAATCATTTAAAGGAAACTGTTTGGTAAAACAGCTAATGAGTAGCCAAATCATTTGAATGTTGTATATTAATCACATGTGATTGATGGAATAACTAGCATAATTCTACTTATTAATCACATGTGATTGATATAAGAAGTAGCATGATTCTACTTGTATCCCCCCCCATAAAACATTTAAAAATAGTTTAAAATATTAGTTAAAGGGTATGAACTCACCTGCAATAAGTGACTGGAGTTGAACGGACTGTTATCGTACTGCAGGATCGGACAAGTGCTTGGTGTCAAGTGAAGACTTAGAAACACACAATGATCCTAATTTCATATGAAAGCATATGTATATAAATAATTAGTGATTAAAACACTAATTATACAAGTATAAACATTTAAACGCCAGGAAAACACTTTTGGTCAAGTGCTAGGAGGCTAATGGATTGCAACAAAGGAGTGCAATGCCCCTAATGGGAGTTTAAGGTCTAATGACGATATTGTTTGGAGTTTACGGCCCAGGGGAGTAAACTCCTGGCCGTAAACTCTCAACCAAGGCTCTAAATGGTGCTTAGAATTATTACAACTCTAGTGGTGAATTGTTTCGAGGCTATAACAAGTGTTTGGGTACCATATTAACTCCTTTGGGGAGTTTACGGCCCATAGACCATATTCCCTTGGAGTTTACGGCCATAAACTCCCTCGGGAGGGTTCTTATGGTGTTTTCAAGTCTCTAACATTTCTAGGTAATGATCTATGTTGGGTTCTAGGCATAAGGAAGGAGTTAGGGTGTCATTTGACCCCTTTATATGTGTTTACGGCCCAAGAGTTTATCTTGGCAGTAAACTCCTTTTTCCTTGTGATTCCTTATGTTTTCTTGGCTTTAAACACTTTAGGGTACTTGTCCTAATTGAAGTCTAAACTTTAGGAGGTGTTTCAAAGCATTTTGGCATGTTCAAGGGAGTTTACGGCCTAAGATATTCTTGGGCCGTGAACTCCCAAACTTGGGTGATTATAGCATGATTTCATGTCCCTAATACAAGTAGAATACTTTCTAGGCATTTGATTAAGGCTATGGAGGACCCTAGGCACACTTTGGTGCCCTTATTTGGTGTTTACGGCCTAAGAGCATTCTCTTGGCCGTAAACTCCCTTTTAAGGGTGTCTTTGAGTGTTTCCTAGTCTCAAATGATCATACATAATATCCTAAGATAGTTACCTAACAAGGAAATGGGACTAGATGGCCTTTAAGCTTCATTTTGGAGTTTACTCCCCAAGAACATTCTTGGGCGGTAAACTCCCGGATCTCATATATTTGACATATAATCTATGTTAATAAGCATAAAACAAGCATTATAACACAACTAGAGAAGTGTACTCACGATTTGGGATGAAAACCCGAAGATCCGTGAGAGAGAAAAAGGCTTTTCTCTAGTTGGAATTGTGAATAATGAATGAATTTAGTTCAGAAATCTATTTATAGTCCTAAAATATTTTTGGCAGAAAATATTTTTATTCCTGGAACGAACTCTAATGTCCTAGAGTCTTGGAATAACAGTGTTGCACAAAACCCTAGTGCATCTACTCTCCTAATATCTGTTGGATTAATGTCTAAGTCCATAACTATAATTGGTAAGACTTGACCCGACCCGGCATGGTCCATTTGGGTTGCATACCATCATGCACTTAGATAGACTATAATGAGAGAAATAAGACACTTATGGTTATTAATATATTATAAGTTCTAGTATATTAATAATAAGAATAATAAGATTATTTAATTAGTATTGATCAAGAATTAATCTAGGATTAATTAAGTGATCAAAAGTAGACTAATTAAATATATGGGTTGATTGTATAAATCATCCATACTTGTATAGTGGGCTAATGCTCCATGGATAATCAAGTTGGGCTAAAACCCATAGGATGGTCCATGGATGCTCCATGGTGTATTTGTACCCATGGATCATGGAAATGAAAGGCCATGTCAATTAGGGTTTACATGGTGTAACCCTAACTATATAAGCATCTTATTCTTGACCAAAATCGGCGACTAGTGTGTGAAGTAAAAGGGCTAGCCGATTTAATGAGTTGTAGAATTCTCTCAAGTTATTCTAAGTGTTTTGGTGATTGTGATTCCATTTGAGGTGTCACACTTGGGGCACTTGGCACTCAAGCTTCATGAAGACTTTCTACACGAAAGAGGTATGTATTCTATCTTGCTATAGTTATTGTTTTGTATGCTAGATTAGGATAATACCTTGGAAGTTCTTATTTGCATGTATATTAGAGAAAACATAGATCCAAGGTATTTAGGGTTGCATGTACACTTAGGAGTGTTAGAATGCTCAAAACCCAACAGTGGTATCAGAGCCTAGGCTTGTTTTCTTGTTATACTTGCAAAAGAAGCTGAAAAAAACGAATTTGGTGCTGTCTGATCATCAGACTCGGCGAGTCCATCTGGAGACTCGACGAGTCCATGCCTATAAAGTGATCAAATCGATCCAACTCGCCGAGTTGGTTCATGCACTCGACGAGTTGGACCCCCAGACAGCATATTTTCGAGTTTTTTGGCTAGAAATGGACTAGGAACATTACCCTAAGTTGTTTTTGAACTTATAAACTTGTTTTTTGATGTGGTAATGTTCATGCGAATCCATTTTCAAAGATAATTGTCAATACATTCATGTTTTGTATTAGTTTAAGGTTTAGACTAATTACATGAAAAGTTTGATTTGAATTATCTTGTTCTTATGAGTTGCTTAGATTAATAGAAAAGTTAATTGAAATAGTTGTTTTCAATCCATTTTAATCTAAGAGTTGAGTATAAAATGTGTTTGTGTAACTTGTCCTCAAGTTACATGAAGAGTCACATTAAAGACTCATAAAATTCATAAAAGTTGACAATGGTTACAAAATGAAGAGTCTTGTGTCATTGAATATTTTTTTTATGACTCCATAACTTCTCCTCAAGTTATGGAAGTTCAAGAGTCACTTCATTAAAGAAAAATATGTAACCATAGTTAAATCCATAAGTTATAAAATAAAGGAAAAGTTAGTTCTTTTATTAGTTTAAAGTCTTCCATAACTTGTCCTCAAGTTATGGAACTTGAAGAGTTTTTGGATTAAAACTACTTTAAACACATAAGTTATGGAATTAATTAGTTTTGAATAGTTTCAAAACTTGCCCTCAAGTTTAGGAATTTGAAAAGTTTTCAAGTATGAAAACTTTAATTCCAAGTTAGCCCTTAGAATTTTAAAAGTTAAAATTCAACCCTTATACTTTATAATATTATAAGTTAATAATATATATATGTATAAGAGTAAAGTCAGTCTTACCGCTAGTACGCCTCATTCACGAAGCCGGTCTATAAGGTGGGTATAAGGTTGTTGCCTATAAAATGGCAACTTAATGGGTGTCCACTCTCACCCACCGCTTGCTTGACCGGTGGAGGGTCGTTAGCCGAACGGGTTTGACAAGACTATAAGTCTCCTTTCATTAAAAGTATTAATGATAAATACTAAGTAACTAAACTCTTAATAATACCCAATCTTAGTTACTTAGGAAAAATGTGAATAAGGTGCTAATCCATGAAATTACACTTTACACTTTGTCTAAGTCGTTAGTGGAGCGTGTGTGGTTAACCGGCACACTAACCTGGACTTAACAAGGTAGGTAAAGGGTGACTTAATATTTATCATAGTATCGATGGAGCGTGTGTGGCTTACCGGCACATCGATTGAGGGGTAAACACTTAAGGGTACCAAGTAATTTGCATGGTTACTTCACACCTTGTTTTGTGATCCTCGGCATGCCAGTCACAAAACCTGGAGGGCACACTCGAGATTGAAACATGCCTTTGAACAGTTCAATGAATCTCAAAGATCTAGGAGTTTCAAAACCAATTAAAACCTAATAATACATTTCGTTTATCTTGGTGGAAATTGGTGAATCGTCATTCACCTACCTTCAAATCTTTTATAGCTTGGATTACGGCATACCTCTTCTAAGTTATAAAATAGTTTGTTGGGTCCTAGCCTTAATATTTCATAGTGGGTGTCATATTAAGGACTTAAAATCAACTATCTTGAATATCTCCCAAAAGATGTCTGGTTTAGACACCTATGATCTTCCCAAATCTCTTGAAACAAGGTTTCCTAATGAAGATGATGTCCCATGGAAATCATACTTCATTCACCTCCTCCAATTATTCTCCCCAACCCACAAGTTCTTCAAAAGTTTAAGGTCACTCAAGCCCTATTGGCAAGGCAAGGTCTAGGTGTGATCACATCTTGGAGATGTAGTCACATATTGACAAGCCGGGAGAGTTGGGTGTCAAAGTCTTGAGAAAGTTGGTGGTTCATTCACTTTCTAAGTCACATAGTGAGTTCTTTTGGAACACTATGAAACAGACTATGACAAGACCCTTAATGATCTTATCTATTTGTTAAAATCCATTTCCTAAAACTTTATGGACATTGACAATGATGACATTGGATATCTAGTAAAGCATTCTCTTCCCAATGGAAAGGGATCGGCCATAGTCAACTCGGATGACCAAATGGTAAAGAGAAAAGCTAAGTCTGTGATAGTCTCGTGTACCATTATCAAAGGGTCCATATGTTTATATTGCCAAAGGAAGGGGCATTGGTTGCGAAGCTGCCAAATTTACCTAAGGATGTTAAAGTCAATAAGTTTGACTCTACTTCAGGTAAAGTCCACTATCTAACTCTATTAAGTTTCTATTCTGAGATTCTTGATACATGATGTGACTGGGTCACATGGTGATGTTTTAAGAATCAAAGAAAAGTGAAGAAACTTAAAGAAAGAATATGCTGAATCTGATCGCATAGATGGATTTCTATCGCATAGTTTGAAAAATCGGATTCCTGAGCTACTTCTTAGGAGTTATGAGATATTGCTTAGGAATAGATAACAAGTTTTCATATGGATTGTAAGGATAAGTTTTCCGCAAAAGTTTTAAAATAAAAGGAAATTTTTGATTTTATTTATTTTAAAATATCCTTACAATGGCATTTGAGAAAAAAAATTGTTGCTTATAAGATTCCATCAATAGCAAGAGTGGAATTATGAAATTGATTCTTTCATTTGTGGTAATGTCTAAACTTACCAAATAAGGAAAGATTTTCATCACCCAAGTTTCAATTGGACCGGAACTTGGAATCATGCAAGTTGTAAAGCATGATGGATGAGAACTTTCAAGTTTTGGAAAATTAAGACTAATTACTTGTTCACATGGATGTGTGAGTCAAGTAAAGGATTAAGGGATCGAGTACACATTCTTGTGCACTGATTAAGTCCACCACAAAAGATTGATGAGACTATTCGTCATAGTTTACTAAAGCTTAGTAAATATGATTACACTTACAAGCTTAAGTGTAACTCTAAGACATTGGAAAAGGTTCCAATGTATGACAGAGCGAATAAGAAGAACCAAATTAGGCAGAAGGATAAAAGTTTCTCAAATCTGAAAAGATGGGAGAGTACTTTAGTATCAGTTTTGTGATCATCTTAATGATTAAGAAACCATATCACAATTATTTCTCTAAGGGAATCTTAGTGCATTCTTATGACTAAGAAGAGGAACTTGAATTGTTGAAGTGGTTAAATCAAGAAGATGATGTTGGATTAATGTCTAAGTCCATAACTATAATTGGTAAGACTTGACCCGACCCGGCATGGTCCATTTGGGTTGCATGGCATCATGCACTTGGATAGACTAAATGAGAGAAATAAGACACTTATGGTTATTAATATATTATAAGTTCTAGTATATTAATAATAAGAATAATGAGATTATTTAATTAGTATTGATCAAGAATTAATCTAGGATTAATTAAGTGATCAAAAGAGGACTAATTAAATATATGGGTTGATTGTGTAAATCATCCATACTTGTATAGTGGGCTAATGCTCCATGGATAATCAAGTTGGGCTAAAACCCATAGGATGGTTCATGGATGCTCCATGGTGTATTTGAACCCATGGATCCAAGGAAATGGAAAGCCATGACAATTAAGAGTTTACCCTAATTGTAACACTATATAAAAATCACATTCTTGGGAAAAATCGGCCACTAGAGAGAGTAGTAAAGGGCTAGCCGATTTTCATGAAGTGTAGTTTCTCTCTCAAGTCATTCCATGTGTATTTGGTGTTGTGTGAACCATTTGAGGTGTCACACTTGGGGCACTTGGCACTCAAGCTTCATGAAGACTTTCTACACCAAAGAGGTATGTATTCTATCTTGCTATAGTCATTGTTTTGTATGCTAGATTAGGATAATACCTTGGATGTTCTTATTTGCATGTATAATAGAGAAAACATAGATCCAAGGTATTTAGGGTTGCATGTACACTTAGGAGTGTTAGAATGCTCAAAAGCCAACAGATGAGTCATACTTCGTTCCAATACAAGTCTTAGAGTCATACTCCAAGATTGTAACTTGAGTGACATGTCTCAAAAGAAGGTTTAAAACACTTGTCAAATGTAAGAGTAAAAGTTTTCTACTCTTGTACATTTGAAATTGGTAAGTTGTGATGTTTTGGATAAAACAAAGATCAACTTAGGCCAATTGTGTGAAGTGTTTGTCTTGATTAGAATCCGCACTATCTCTTGGATGTTTGACAAGGGAGTCTTATAGGTCAAGAGGATAGTGGGAGTCTTAAAGGTCTTGTGATTATGGTTTTGACAAATTCATATGGGTAGGAACACATACACCATATAAATCTAAGTGTGATAAGGTTTCTCTCCGATTCATGAAAATGATGGTGAGGAAACGCTTTCACTAAGTAGATTTTATGTAGATATCAATTGTGTTATTTGCATTTTCAAAAGTCATTAGTCGAGCGCGTGTGGTTAACCGGCACACTAACATGGACTTGTGAGAAATGGCAAATGCCTAAGCAATTCAGACTATGATTACGGTATCCCTTTTCATGGTTCTTGAAATTGCTTAGACACACAGGTGAGCTATCTACGGAAAGGGTGTATGAATCTAAATTTCAGACTGTCCAGCTGATTTCTGAGTACATGTCAAAGCTAGTGGGAGCATAAGTGTTATGCTAATAATCATCATGTTAGTGGGAGCATGATAATTATGATAAGTATTGCAAGTTAGCAATGTTAATTATAGAAAACAAAAGTTTCAATTGGGAAAAAGTTGTTTTGCTATAATTAAGGGAGAGGAAATTATACTTCATCTCAAATCTATAAGCTTAGATCGTGAGGTTTTAATCATTTAGTCAAGGATATATATATGAATTTCATGTTGGAATGGCTCAACATAAGGAAATTCTGTATATGGGTCCATTATTTGCGTTCTAAAATTCGATTCTGATTACGGCATCCCTTTTCATAATCTAAATTATGAGAACTTGGCAAATTGAAATGGAAATATTATAGCAAAAGACTGGTTTAGTCTTTATGTAAGACATCATGAATCGTGTCCCATATGCTTCGGATATAGGATCGATTACATGTGCTATATTCGTCCTTTCTAAAATTTTCAAAATGCCTGGGGCATTAAGAAGGGAAAAGGTTTAGAACTGGATATGACTAAAAGGATTAAACAATTGTCGAGGACAATCTAAGGTTTACCAAAGATTGGTTACTCAAGGACAATTGGAAGTATAGTGATAATTCTGGAAGGACCATATTGACATAATCTGTAAGGAGGCAACTCTTGTTCAGAAGTGATAGTCAAAATGGAATCTGGAAATGTTTCAAAGTTAGAATTTTCAATCTGTTTAAGATTAGGAAACTTAATGCAAGAAGGATGTTTCCAAGGAGCTGATCTCCTTTGGAATACTCTGTAATGATTGTTGTCAAGTCTTTCTGACTTTGTGCATAACCATTACAAGAGGATCAATGCATATAAGTTTAGAATCTAACAGATTTCAGTAAATGGCATGAGTTTGGAATTCTTGCATTTGCAGTAAGGATTTGGGAGTGTGAAAAGAGAATCATTGGAGTTATGTTCAATTGATTTATATCACAAATTAAAGATCATAGACAAACATAATATGCATACTTGGTGTGTGGTATGACTAGTGTTTAGAAAACATAGTGTACATGCTTGGAGCATGGGACTACTATTGTTTTAAATTCAAGAATAAAGTTGATAGCTGAAATAGTATACATGAATAATGTGTAATCATATGGTGATAAATAAAAGGTGTTTTATTTATGTTCATAGGTTTTGATACCATATTGGATTCAATTATTCTTGTGTTTCATTTTGCATGGTTTGACTTCCCGAATAAACTAGGTTACTCTTCCAGAATGACTAAGTTATTCAAACCATCCACAGTCGGTCATATGTTGGAAGTAGATATGAATTAAGACGGTCATGGGTTGGCTTGTAGAGGTCTAAGGTTTTGGACAAAGGGCTACAACACTCATGAGTGCTCATAAGTTCTGAGTATTGGATTCAACCCACGCTCATTGGAATCACTTCATGGATTTTATCACGAGTGATCATGAGACGATAATATCTTATATTCTTCAAACCTAGAGATATGAGTTGTTACTATGAGTTGATAGTACATTGATTGCACGAAAACGCATTTGGTAACTCAGTGCTATAAAACGTGCCTTTGTGTATGATTCAACAAGTAGTAGAACAAGCCATATGAGTCGAAGTTTATCCATTCCTTTTACCTTCGGGATAAAAGCGATATCTGTGGGCCCCTTGATGATTTAATGATGACAAATGGAAGTGCTCAGCCGGGCCAGGACTGATTTGATTTGTTCAATTAGTCAGTCGTCATAAATCGGAAATCGGGAAACAACAAATGGACAGAGAGAATGATTATAATCCATGTCTCAGTCCATATGATATCTAGAATGGAGGAATATATGATCCCTTATCTAATGGACAAGTCATTGACAAAGGTCAGAATTCATCTACAAGGTCAGAGTTCGACAGAAGCTTTTGAGTGCTACGATTGCCAGTTGGTTCCTGAAGTCATACGCAATAATAGTTTTAGACTTATCCAAGTGGGAGACTGTTGGATTAATATCTAAGTCCATAACTATAATTGGTAAGACTTGACCCGACCCGGCATGGTCCATTTGGGTTGCATACCATCATGCACTTAGATAGACTATAATGAGAGAAATAAGACACTTATGGTTATTAATATATTATAAGTTCTAGTATATTAATAATAAGAATAATAAGATTATTTAATTAGGATTGATCAAGAATTAATCTAGGATTAATTAAGTGATCAAAAGAAGACTAATTAAATATATGGGTTGATTGTGTAAATCATCCATACTTGTATAGTGGGCTAATGCTCCATGGATAATCAAGTTGGGCTAAAACCCATAGGATGGTCCATGGATGCTCCATGGTGTATTTGTACCCATGGATAATGGAAATGAAAGCCCATGTCAATTAGGGTTTACATGGTGTAACCCTAACTATATAAGCATATTATTCTTGACCAAAATCAACGACTAGTGTGTGAAGTAAAAGGGCTAGCCGATTTCATGAGTTGTAGAGTTCTCTCAAGTTATTCTAAGTGTTTTGGTGATTGTGATTCCATTTGAGGTGTCACACTTGGGGCACTTGGCACTCAAGCTTCATGAAGACTTTCTACACGAAAGAGGTATGTATTCTATCTTGCTATAGTTATTGTTTTGTATGCTAGATTAGGATAATACCTTGGAAGTTCTTATTTGCATGTATATTAGAGAAAACATAGATCCAAGGTATTTAGGGTTGCATATACACTTAGGAGTGTTAGAATGCTCAAAACCCAACAATATCTTCTTAAGTGTAATATCCTGAAAACTGCCAAACTTATACTCGAAATATGAGTTTTCACTGTAACCGTTCTAACTTCTATTGCATTGAAATGGTTTGTTCAGAATGGAAATTTCAGGTTGTCACATCATCCCCCTGTTAAAGGGAATTTCGTCCCGAAATTAGAATTTAGGCAAGGAAGTATGTAGGAATGATCGAGTCGTGAGGAGGAAACTACCTAATCGATTTGTGCTAGCGTACCTAAGTGAAATCGGGTTCTCGGTTGGCATTCCAATGAAACTTCACTAACTGGCGACGGCGTTGCTTCGTCCGCTTGACCTCTCGGTCGAGGGTCACTAAGGTCCTAATACGAAGGCGAGGATCTCGACGAGTGGACTTGCAAGAGTCCTAACGGAAAGGCATGGTTTCACGATCGAGATGCGAAGAGTAGAATGTACGTTATTGAGTTTGCGGAGTAGGTCTAGTTTGTGCGAGGCGCAGGACCGATTCTGATGAGAATCTCGGAGGTCCTGTCTATCTTGGATTTAGCTTTCCACGTTTTACGAAGCATATTAAGCCATTCCCAAAGTGAGTTATCCTAAAGAACTTGGTCACTCACTTGGAATTTCAAAGGTTCCTTTTCTTGCGTAACCTCCCAGTCAAAGGCCACCCCTTGCTGGTTCAAAGTCGTACGAGTTTCTGTAGCTTGCGAGGAGTTCTGAATGAACTAAGGCGGTAGGTCGGTAAGACCTAGAATTTGGCGAAAAGCTGTCGGCGTCTCTGTTGTCGATAAATGCTCAATGGTTTTGACAAATCGAAAGAGTGCTCATAATTTCTCACATTACTAACGGTGTGTCATAGAAATTTGACTCTTCAATTTCAAAACTCGTGTCCAGAGAACTTTGCTAAAGTTCCTCTGTAGGAAATGTTTCCCTGGGTTTTCTTCTTACTACGAGGGTAGATAAGTAAGTCATTACATGGAGAAATGACGAATTGATCCAAGTAAGAAAAGCGCACCCTATTTTTTAGCTCATGAAAACTATGGGCATATTGGTCCTATCCGAAGGGTATCACTACGGAATCGAAGTGTCCGCATCGAGTTCAGGAGATAGTCTTTTGGACATCTTTCCCTAACACTCGGATTGGTGATATTCGGATCTCAGGTCCATTCTAGAAAGTAATTCTTTCCTTGCGTTTGCTCAACCATTTCGTCTATGTGAGGCAGAGATAACGATTTCTAATGAAAATCTTGATGGAGTCCTCCATATCCGAGGCACATACGAAGCAATCCATCGATCTCTGGGAGAATAAGACTAGGGTTCTCCAGGGTGAGAAGCCTAGTCTTCTAATTCTCTTTCTGTGTAGTTCGTTAAGTTGTTTGTACTGTTTTGGTATCTCCGTGGGTGTTTAAACTATAGGGCGATCTGTTTACGGGAGTCGTACTGGGTTCTATGTTTGTTCACATGACGGTGTGATTACTCATAGGCTTAAACAGTTCTCCATCCTGAAGTTCATATTAGAACTCATACATGGTTTCATAATCACAATTTCGGGTATACGAGTTGCATATAATTAAGGTTGAAAAGGTAGTCGAATAACTGATTCTTCTTTAAGCTCACATCCCATCGGGGAAAAAGAAGTAAAAGTGGAATCATCAATTCTATACCTGTAGAAGCTTGATTATATATCACTCTTATGTATACCTTCCTTAGTGATAGATCAATCGCATGAATCCTTGGATTAAACTTGACGCACTGCTCGAGTGGTACTTCGGGGATTTCTTCGGAAAGAAAATAACTAAGAGGTACTCCTGGCATGAGTACTTCAGTTTTCTGATATGACGGCTTCACTGGAAAAGTGATCTAGAAGAAAGAGATGTACGTATAAGGCTGTTTTCGTGAAGAACAAATTGAATCGAGTCGTATGATAATGTCGGAATCATACTGAAACTTAAAGACGTTAGATTTGAACATAAGACGTTTACAGACAAAACCCAACTGTGCAACCATGAACAGAGTTACAATAGTTTAGATTTACCACCAGACTATTGCTGCGAATAAGATATACTACAAAAGACAAGTATACGCAGCATGAGAATTCCTATACAGACAAGATCTCGCAAAAGGTAAGAATCTAGTTGTGCTAGTTCTAGATAGTTTATAAGTTTGTTACGACAAAACGCCTTAATTACATTTAACGTGGTTCCAGAGCTGGCTCTCCTGCAGCCGTGATCCTGAGAATCTTCCCATCAGCACCCGAATTCTTTGCTATCGGGCAATCTTTCTTGAAGTGTCCAATTTCACCGCATTGGTGACGTACCTGGACAGCACCAACTTTACCGGTAGAAGTGAAGTGTCGAGTGGGATTTATGGGGACACGAGTTCTTTCCTTGATTTCCTTCTTCGGGAAATCCCTTTTATAGTGCCCAAACTCACCACGATTAAAGCAAACTAGGCTTGCCCCAGTGGTGAAGGTAGTTCTACAGAAACGAGCAATGTGCCCTATCTTGTTGCAATTATCGCATTGCAAGAATCGGAACATTCCCTCGTGGTGGTAGTTGCACTGGTCGCACTTCGGGAGTGTTCCTTTGTATGGCCTGCTCGGTACGGGAATGGAAGGGGTTTCCACTTGTTGCTGTTGTATAGCCAGCTTTTGGGATCTCTTGCGTTCTTTCCGGGCTTGACGCTTTCTTTTCTTGTTTTCTGTTTTTCGGATTTGCGAGCCTGTGACCGTTACTGTTTGGCGACCTCCTGGGTGGATACCACGATTGGAAACTTCATTCCCATCAGCAGCATTGACTATGCTGATAGCGCTACGGTGCGCCAGGACCGCGGTTACGGCAGCCACCACGGCAGCTGTAACTGCTGTTTGAAAGGTAGCAGCGTCCATAGGAAAAACTGAGGTTTCACTGACCGATTGATTGATTCCGGATGACGACATGATTCTATAACACAAAAGATAAGGATTTTGTGAGCGATTCTGGTTGACCCTAGATGTACTTATGTTGCTCAAGAAAAGAGTAAGAGTATGTTCTCGAAAGTTTGACCTACATCCCTATGATGCAGTCCTAGTACAGAATGAAATTATGTTTGCAAAGGTTTGAACTACATCCCAATGATGCAGTCCTAGTAACGGGTGGAAGTAAGTTCGTGAAATGGTCTCAAGACGTTTGTTGTTTAAGCCGACGTATCGTGGGTTGGTGAATAACAAGATCCAACCACTGAAAGAGACTTGGAAACGTCTCCGGATCTAACTTGCTATAATCCAATGACTTAACTAAAGCATGTTTTCAGATAGACTCCAATGAAAGTATGATAAGAGTACTTGAATGAAGAATGACACAACAGTTAGCCGGCTGTCAATATCTTTGATATTCACGATGTAAAGATTCGGGAAAATGACCTTGTAAAGGTTTTACATCATATCCACAGAAGATAGTTCCTGAGAGCATAAAAACCTAACTAAAGTACTTACGGTACAAGATAATTTCATAGAAAATGCCACATCAGGCATAGACAGAAAAACACGATTCCTTTTTATAAGGGAAGTAAAGTAAAGCGTCTACTACTGGCGATGGTCATCTTTCTGGTGAACTCTCAGTTCAGCCAGTTGACGTTCCATGTCAAGTATGTGTCTTTCGTACACCCTCTGGCGTACTAGGAGCTCTATGACTTTGGCTCGTGATTTAGCTAGTGCGTGCAGCAGGGTTTCATGGTTTCTCTCTGATCTATCGTGAGCATCTTCTAGACGAATGGTGCGGAGGGTATGCATTCTAGCATAGGCGACTACTTCTGTAATTTAATGTAGGGCTGTCCTGCCTTGAATCGCATTTCGGGTCACTCTGCGGACCAAAATTGGCAAGACTCTGTCTGCTGAGCCCCCATTGTTCAAGTTGCAAAAGCTTCGGTCGCCATTAAATGGCATGGGCTGAGTTTGTCCTTGGCTCCTTGTTTCCAAACATTCCACTCACTCAGGTTCGGGCCATGAAAGCCGAACGAGGCTTAGGAATTGGAAAGGGAGCTGCTTGGGGTAGGTTCTCAACCTCTGGTTCGGAGTTAGCATCATACGAAAGGTCTTCATCATGGTGATCATTCAAGGGGAACAAGATGATCAGTCTCTGGTTCTTCTCCAAACCAACCAGCTATGACTTCATTCGGAAGATACTGGTTGCCGAGGGGATGGAATCCAGCTATGTTTTCTATGCGAGAATTTAGGGTAAGAGAATAATTATTAGACGAACTATCTAGATAATTATTTAGAAAACCTTCATTAGTTAAATCGCTATTTGTAAAGTGCATACCAGCTATGTGTAATCTAAACAGGATAGACCTTCGAATAAGTGACCTTAACTCCGTATTCACACAGAATAGGGGTGAAGTAAAATTTCCACAGATTCTAAGTCTATAATATCCTAATTACATATAGCCTTAGTGTATCCACTTAGAAACTATCAACTTAGTAATGAAGATCCCATTTTAATTCTCAAGTATAAAGTACTTATGGTAACACCAAATACTCCTATAGTATTTTAATTTTAATGTTATGTTCTATTGTTCTCATTGTGGTAGGGTTGGTAAGATTTTAGCATTGTTGCAACCACAACTTAAACTTATGCACATGCTAGTCAACCCTCGGATAATATAGGTGATCAGGCTATATCTTCCCAGTTTTGACCATATGTCTCTAAGCCCACTTGTGTTGCCCAACAATCGTAACTCTTTTGTACTGTCCTAGTGACACTGATTTTAGTATGAATGCAACACGTATACTTACTTAAATATTTTACTATTTAAAGTATAAACTCTTGGTCAGAGTATTTTTAATCCCTTATGTATTTATAGCTAGTATATCTTTTATGGGTTGATATACTTAATTCACTATAAACAATGCTCTAATACCAATCTGTCACACCCCAAAACCAAGAACGGCGGAAACGTTCTGGGGCGGAGGATGTCATGTATAATATCAACAACAATGTAAAGTAGTAAACAAGCAACAACATCATCCATTGCACTAATAATATAATTATTATACAAATGTGTTCTGTCAAATTTTGATAAACACTAAAGCATAAATCAAAATGAAAGATAAGTCTTGAACAAGCTCCATCTTCCTTTCTCCTTGCATCGGTACCTGTCTATGATGACCTGAGGATACAAGTAATTTTGAAAGCGAGTATCAGCTTTGAAGCTGGTGAGATCATAAGTATTTAGTGTCTTAATTTGTATGTAAGAATTTGTAAGTATATGTATTGTAAGTATTGAAAGTGTATATGAACTGTAAGTGTTTGAAAAACCCTAGAATCCCTATGATTGATACTAGTATATGAAGGTGTCTTCTACCAAGACCTAACTATTCTGAATGTAGTCTTCTACCAAGACCTAACTATTCTGAATGTGTGTCTCTTGTAAGAGTATGTATGTTCCCAAGTATAACTATCATTATCCAAAAATATAGTTTCTACATTACCGTGCGTCGTGTGAATGTACACGAAGTGAATGTAATGGGAAAATGAAATAGTACTATGGTGTAGTGCTATAAGAACTACTGCGGTACTAACTACCTTAAACCGGATTTATATTAAGGCATTATGTGATAAATTGCACCAAACTATCGACTAGTAACAACGACATAATGAATGGTCATAATAACAGAATGACGTTTGGCACCCGCAGACCTGCAGGTCCGGCTGTAGCTAGCAGCAAGGTGTAGGATTGTCAATCCAGTATAGATCTATACGCAAACTCACGCTCTCCCTTCAAGAGACTCTAGCTACAACTCGAGTCATGACATTTAAGTCATGCTCAGATTTAAATCACAATAATTAACATATTCTTGTTTATGTAATGTAATGAACTGTTCTAGCTGTAATGTACGTGCTCTCTACCTAGCAAGTATAGTAATGTAATGAACTGTTCTAGCTGTAATGTACGTGCTCTCTCCCTAGCAAGTATAGTAATGTAATCATCCTATTATACTTGTATATGTAATGTACTGTAATGTTCTAGAAATTATTGACTCATGAATGAACTGACTCATTGTATGATATCGTGTTCTAGTAACTGTTCTAGTATCTTCCTAAACTACCCATATGGTAGTTTACTAGTAATCTAACTGGTACGTATGGACAAGGATGCATACCCTTGCTAACCAAGGGCATGGGATGAACTGGAAGGACCTTTTATGAGTATACATGTACACATGATATATAACTAATATTTAAACGACCTTCGGATGAGTACCCGATATCCCACCAGACCACATCTCAAGCGCGAAAAGGAAATAGGGTGGATAGCCTTCCTAAGTCTTTTAAACATTTCTTATATAACTATACATATAGAGGCATGCAATTTATAATATAAAAGCATAAATAAGTTTTGTAAGACATTTGAAACATTAATATTATTTTAAGAAAAGATCGACTTGATGTCAATCTATAAAACAATTTGAAGGCATAAGTTTGATAAAACAGTTTAAGTATAAGGAAACATTTGTTTGAAACACAGTTGTAAATAAGTTTGAAAGGTAATGTACAGGGTAAGATATACAGTGTAATAAGGAGTTTAAAACATATAAAATGTTTATAAAAATCATTTGAAGGAAACTGTTTGGTAAAACGGCTAATGAGTAGCCAAATCATTTGAATGCTGCATATTAATCACATGTGATTGATGGAATAACTAGCATAATTCTACTAATTAATCACATGTGATTGATATAAGAAGTAGCATGATTCTACTTGTATCTGTTGGAATAGTGTCTAAGGCTGCAACTATATTAGGCAAGTATTTGACCCGGTTGTGCATGGTCCTTTTGGGTTGCTTTCACCATAGCAACTTGATAGGATGATTTATTAAGAGAGAGTAAATATTATTAATATATTATGGGAATAATATAAAGAATAATATATTGTTATTTGATTAATATAAGTCATAGAATTAATTGGAATTAATTTGGTGACTTAAAGAGGTTAATTAAATAAAGGGGTATAAACTGTCAATTGTTTGATAGTTAAGCTTTAGACTATAAATCCTTATAGATATACAAGGGACGGATTCTAGAAGCTAGGATAGCTTCAAAATCGTCCATGACCTATCAAAGGAAAGGATTTGGATAGCCTTAAGAGAAGATTATCCAATTAGGGTTTAGGTTGTAACCCTTAAATAGTCTACAAGTATAAATAGACCCCATGGGCAAGGGAAATCGGCACCTCACCAAAAAGTTAGAGAACCCTAGCCGATTTCCTCCCCTCTCCTCTCTCCTAAATCATCTTTCTTGCTATTGGTGTTTGTAAGCCATTAGAGGAGTGACAACTGTGACTCTAGAAGCTCCAAGACAACAAGATCAACAAGGAATTCAAAGGTGTGGTTCTAGATCTGTTTCAATGTTATTATTTAACCTAATTAGCCATTAGAAGTCTTGGATTCAAAGCATGTTTAATTAGAAAGCCTAGATCCAAGCATTAGGGTTTTGCATGCGCACATAGGAAAGATCTTATGGCTAAAACCCATCAGTGGTATCAAAGCCTAGCTTGGTTTTCATTAAATTGTTGCTTAATTAACTGAAACAAACTTGCAAAATTCGATTTTTTGGCTTCCGAGTCATGGACTCGGCGAGTTCCAAAGTGGACTCGGCGAGTCCCTTTGTGAACTCGGCGAGTCCAGGCGTCAGGAATGGCCAAATTCAGGATTTTTTCATAATTATCTTATGGAAACTTGCCTTAATCATAATAGATCAACCTAAATCCGATTTTATGATATATATGATTATTATCTTGATCTAGTTAAAGGTATTTATCAACTAATTAAATATTTAATTTCCTTATATGATAATTAACTAATTATTTTAATTGTTTTGGTAATTATCTTTCAAACAAATCTTGAATAAAATCAAATATAGATAATTAGGATATTAATTGTTAATTGGAAATATTTGTTATTTGATCCTCTATGTTTTAAATGTTTAAAACTTGCCCTCAAGTTTTGAAATTTATAATTTGTGATTATAAGTTTAATTTAGACAACTTAAATTTCAAAACCCTAGATTTTAAAAGGTTTAAAATACAACCCTATACTAATATGATATTACTAGAATAATATATATATGTATAACTAAATGCTAGTCTTACCATTAGTAGGCCTCATTCACGAAGCCGATCTATAAGGTGGGTATAAGGTTGCGGCCTATAAAATGACGCTTAATGGGTGTACACTCACACCCACCGCTTGCTTGATTGGTGGAGGGTCGTTAGCCGAATGGGTAGGATAGGGCAACCTCATCCTATCATTATAAGTATAATAAGTAATACAAAGTAACTACACATTTTAAAAAAAAATTCCCAATCTTAGTTACTTTAGGAAAAGTGAATTGATGCAATCCCACGAAATTACACTTTGCACCCTTGCTAAGAAGTTAATGGAGCGTGTGTGGTTTACCGGCACACTAATTGGTTCTAAGCAAAGGTGGCAAAGGGTGACTCATTGTTTATCATAGTTCGATGGAGCGTGTGTGGTTTACCGACACATCGAATAGGTGATCGTTACAATGAAGGCAGCATGTGAATTTGCATGGTAATTCACACCCGCTTTGTGATCCTCGGTATCCCAGTCACAAACAAGAGGGGCACATCGAGATTTAAACATGCCATTGAATAGTTTCAATGAATCTCATTCGAACCTAGGGATTCTCAATACACTTAGGACTAATAGTTAAGTTTTGTGGTGGAGAATTAGTGAATCTTCATTCACTTACCTTCAATTTATTTGCATGTTAGATTACGGCATCCCTTTTCTAATATGTAAATGTTATTGTTGGATCCTAGCCCTAATTTTCTTATTGGGCGATAATTAGGGATTCTTATTCTAATCTATCTTTGTCCTTTTTCTTTTGTAGATGTCGAACGCAAACAACGTTGCTGCTAGTTCTTTCACGTTGATGAGCCTTTGATAAAGGTCACCTTCGATGGAACGAACTTTAGCGAATGGATAAGATACATTCGCACCATTGCTCGCTATGAGGATAAGGAGTATGTCCTTGATGAGGATCTCGAGAAAATCAACCCCGAAATCGCTACTCCAGCCGAAATCACCGCTTTTGAGACTCATGAGCGAGATGCAACGAAGGTACATTGCATCATGATTGCTACCATGAACTCCGAATTCCAAAAGTCCTACGAGGACATGTACCCGTACGAGATGCACCAAGACTTATTAGAGAGATACCACCAAAACGCGAGACAAGAGCGTTATGAGATTGTCACCAACATGATTTCCGCTAAGATGGGTCATGGAGAATCTCGTACCATGCACTTGCAAAAGATGCAAAGGTATGTCGACCGCCTTCGCAAGTTAAATGTTGACTTTGGGGAAGACTTGGCGATCAACATGGTGCTTCACTCTTTGCCTCCGATGTACAACCAATTTAGGATGACCTACCACATGAACAAACAAGAGGTCACCCTAAGCAAACTCCAAGGTCTCTTGAGGGTTGCTGAGAGCAACTTCAAAGACAAGTCTGTTGCACCGACTCCCAATCCGCCTGCTGCTCCTGTCTTGGCTATTGGTCAAGGAAAGGGAAAGAAGAGGAAGGCTTCATCGAAGAACTATCGCAAGGTCAAAGCCCGAGATGGTGCCTCTTCTAGTGGGACCAAAGTTGATCCCGCTAAGCCCTGTCCTAACCCGAAGGAGGCAGAGTGCCACCACTGCCATGAGATAGGACATTGGAAGAGAAGCTGCCCAGAATACCTGCAAGCAATCAAAGAAGGAAAGATCAATCCATCTTTCGCAGGTATATACACAATTAAATCTAACGATTCTAATCATGCTATTTCTTGGGTTCTTGATACCGGTTGTGGTTACCACATTTGTTCTAATGTGCAGGGACTAAGAAGAAGTAGGGATGTGGAGCAAGGAAGGATCAATCTAATCATGGGGAACAGAAGATCGTCGCCTGTGACCAAGATTGGAGTGTATTCTTTAGTGCTTAGGAATAATTTATGTTTAGATTTGAACAATTGTTGCTATTCGCCAGAAATGGCTAGAAACATCATTTCATTTCATGGTTTATATAGACAAGGATTTAGATTTTCTTTTAATAATGAGAATGGTTCTATTTTGGCTTATAAAAATGGTGTCTTTTACTTTGAAGCTATACCGTGTAATGGAATATATGAAACTGTTATGATTGTTGATAACTTAGGAAATGATGTTTTGAATATAGATTCTTCCACTAATATGGATAAAGCATCCTTGTGGCATTGTCGTCTTGGACATGTCAAAAAGAAATGCATAGCCCAACTCCAAAAGGATGGAGTGTTGGAGTCTTTCGACCTTAGGGAAGATGACGCATGCGAGTCTTGTTTACTTGGAAAGATGACTAAATCACCCTTCACGAGTACATGTGAAAGGGGTGATGGTCTATTGGACCTAATACATACCGATGTATGTGGACCGTTTAGATCAACCACGAAGGATGGAAACCGCTTCTACGTGACCTTTACCGATGATTAAAGTAGATATGGGTATATCTATCTAATCAAGCAAAAGTCAGAAACCTTGGAAAAGTTCAAAGAGTTCAAGAATGAAGTGGAGAATCAATTGGGCAGGAAAATCAAGATGCTTCGATCCCATCGAGGAGGAGAGTAACTAAGTCTTGAATTCCACGATTATCTCAAGGAGTGCGGAATAGTTTCACAATTGACGCCTCCTAGGACACCGCAGTTGAATGGTGTGGCAGAAAGGCGTAATCGAACCTTATTGGATATGGTTCGCTCTATGATGAGTCGTGCTTCAATACCTATCTCTTTCTGGGGGTATGGCTTAGAGACTGCCGCCCATATCCTTAACCGAGTCCCTACTAAGAAGGTTGCCAAAACACCTCACAAGATGTGGACAGGGAAAGCTCCCTCGTTGGCACATATCAAGGTTTGGGGTTGCGAAGCTTTCGTAAGACGAGATACTTACGACAAGCTTGAACCTTGAAGTGAGCGATGTATTTTCATCGGCTACCCGCAGACATCCTTTGGATATCTCTTCTATAGACCAAAGGACAATGTTGTCTTTGTTGCGAGGAGAGGAGTTTTCCGAGAGCGAGAACTCATAAGCCAAGGAGACAGTGGGAGGCAAATCGAGCTTGAAGAGATTCAAGAGTCGATAGATGAAGGAACCTCTACCGCTGGCATTCAACCCAAGGAGGAAACTCCGGTTGAACCGATTAACGAATCCTTACCTCTTAGACGTTCCGATAGAGTTAGAGTTCATCCCCAGTTTTATGGTTTTCATATTACTACCGAATGTGACACGTATATTAGTGATGGTACATTAATAAATCTTGATGAACCTAATAGCTATAAGGAAGCCATGGCAGGCCCGGAGTCTGCAAAGTGGAAAGAGGCAATGGATAGCGAGATCCAATCCATGTATGACAACCAAGTTTGGAATTTGGTTGATTATGTGCCCGGACGTAAGACGGTTGGGTGCAAGTGGATCTTCAAGAAGAAGACCGACGTGGATGGAAAGGTACACACATATAAAGCATGATTGGTTGCGAAGGGCTTTACTCAAACTCCCGGAGTTGACAATGATGAGACCTTCTCACCAGTTGCGAAGATTAAATCTATTAGAGTGATGCTAGTAATTGTCGCATTTCATGATTATGAGATTTGGCAAATTGATGTCAAGACCGCTTTCCTTAACGGAAAGTTGGCTGAGGATGTTTACAAGGCTCAGCTAGAAGGTTTTGTGGATCCGAAGCATCCGAATAGAGTGTGTAAGCTTGAGAAGTCCATTTATGGACTTAAACAAGTGTCTTGCAGATGGAATCTTTGCTTCGATGAGATAGTCAAAGAGTTTGGATTTATACGAAGCGAAGACGAATCTTCTGTATAGTAAGCTTCCTCTTTCTATATGTCGATGACATATTACTCATAGGAAACGACATCCCGACTCTGCAGGAAGTTAAGTCCTGGCTCCGGAAGTGCTTCGCTATGAAGGACCTCGGAGAGGCTTCTTAGATTTTGGGAATAAGGATAGTAAGAGAAAGAAGTAAGAGACTAATTAGACTTAGTCAGAATACTTACTTGGATAAAGTACTAAAACGATTTAGTATGGAAAACTCGAAGAAGGGATAATTACATATACAGAGTAATGCCAAATTAAGTAAGACTCAAAGTCCGAGTACCGAAGCTGAGATAGCAGAAATGAGCCGAGTACCATACACTTCCGCAGTTGGCTCAATCATGTACGCTATGACTTGTACTCGCCCTGATGTAGCCTTCGCTTTGAGCATGGTTAGTAGATATCAAGGGAACCCTAGCAGAGCACATTGGATTGTGGTGAAGAATATCCTTAAGTACCTTCGGAGGACGAAGGAATGGCTCTTAGTCCTCGGAGGGAGTGATGACTTGAAGGTGCGAGGGTATAGTGACGCCAGTTTTCAGACTGACAGGGACAACTACCGTTCGCAATCGGGCTGGGTCTTTACCCTAAATGGAGGAGCAGTGACATGGAAGAGTTCCCAGCAGGCGACCGTAGCTGATTCAACGTGCGAATCAGAGTACATTGCAGCGAGCGAAGCGTCGAAGGAGGCAGTATGGATAAAGAACTTCATCGGTGATCATGGAGTCGTACCTGCCATAAAGGAGCCCATGGAGATTTTCTGTGAAAACGAAGGAGCGGTTGCCTTGACCAAGGAACCGAGGGATCATGGTAGATCAAGACATATCGACAGAAAATATCACTTCATTAGACATCGTGTAGAAGAAGGACAACTCGTAGTGAAGAGGATATCATCAGAAGATAACCCAGCAGATCCGCTTACGAAGGGACTGAGTAGGGTTAAGCACTTGCAGCATGCTAGGAGTATTGGGCTGAAGGATGATATTAGCATAGATTAGATAGTATTAGAAACGTGTAATAGATTAATGTAATTAACATTTGATGATTAACTAAATGAGTTTTATTTATGAGTAATGTTACTGTCTTATGTTAATTGTTTAACTATTGTTTCACTTTGCATGTTTTGACTTCCAGAATAATTGAGTTTATTAGGAATAATCGAATTGTTCAAATTGCCCACAATCGTTCATATGTTGGAAGTAGATATGAATGAAGATTGTCATGAATTGGTGTGTAGATTGTCTAAATGGTTTTAGACATAGCAAAGGGTTGCTGCAATGTTCATGAGTGCTTACAAACTAGTTTTGAGCATTCGAACAAACCCGCGCTTGCTGGAATCACCTTATGGAATATGATATAAAAGATGATCGTGAGACGATAATATCATATAGTCTTAAAACCTAGATATATGGTTTGTTATTTGTTAATTGATTGTTCATTGATAATGCGAAAACGCATCAGTAACTCGGTGTTATAAAAAGCATTGTTGTGTATAGTTGATTAATGAATAAGTAAATGTATATAAGTCGAAGTTTATATATAACTTTTATCTAAGAAGGTAAAAGCGATATCTCGGCCACTCGATGATTTTATTTGACTTATGTGCCGGGCCCGGTCAGAACTGAATTGATGTGTTCGATTAAGTTCTATTTCGAATAAATCAGAGATCGAGAAACCTAAATGCTTGACTAACCATTCCATAGGATTGTCAGCATGATATCTAACAGAGGACTGTACGATCCCTTATCTGATGGACAAGATTGATTAGATCAGAGTTTGACAGCGTCTTTGAGAGCTACGATTGCAAACCGAATTGTACTTGTGCATATAGTTACTAGACTTATCCAAGTGGGAGATTGTTGGAATAGTGTCTAAGGCTGCAACTATATTAGGCAAGTATTTGACCCGGTTGTGCATGGTCCTTTTGGGTTGCCTTCACCATAGCAACTTGATAGGATGATTTATTAAGAGAGAGTAAATATTATTAATATATTATGGGAATAATATAAAGAATAATATATTGTTATTTGATTAATATAAGTCATAGAATTAATTGGAATTAATTTGGTGACTTAAAGAGGTTAATTAAATAAAGGGGTATAAACTGTCAATTGTTTGATAGTTAAGCTTTAGACTATAAATCCTTATAGATATACAAGGGACGGATTCTAGAAGCTAGGATAGCTTCAAAATCGTCCATGACCTATCTAAGGAAAGGATTTGGATAGCCTTAAGAGAAGATTATCCAATTAGGGTTTAGGTTGTAACCCTTAAGGAGTCTACAAGTATAAATAGACCCCATGGGCAAGGGAAATCGACACCTCACCAAAAAGTAAGAGAACCCTGGCCGATTTCCTCCCCTCTCCTCTCTCTTAAATCATATTTCTTGCTATTGGTGTTTGTAAGCCATTAAAGGAGTGACAACTGTGACTCTAGAAGCTCCAAGACAACAAGATCAATAAGGAATTCAAAGGTATGGTTCTAGATCTGTTTCAATGTTATTATTTAACCTAATTAGCCATTAGAAGTCTTGGATTCAAAGCATGTTTAATTAGAAAGCCTAGATCCAAGCATTAGGGTTTTGTATGTGCACATAGGAAAGATCTTATGGCTAAAACCCATCAGTATCCCCCCTATAAAACATTTAAAAATAGTTTAAAACATTAGTTAAGGGGTATGAACTCACCTGCAGTAAGTGACTGGAGTTGAACAGACTGTTATCGTACGGAAGGATCGGACAAGTGCTTGGTGTCAAGTGAAGACTTAGACACACACAATGATCCTAATTTCATATGAAAGCATATGTATATAAATAATTACTGATTAAAACACTAATTATACAAGTATAAACATTTAAACGCGAGGAAAACACTTTTGGTCAAGTGCTAGGAGGCTAATGGGTTGCAACAAAGGAGTGCAATGCCCCTAATGGGAGTTTAACGTCTAATGACCATATTCTTTGGAGTTTACGGCCCAGGGGAGTAAACTCATGGCCGTAAACTCTCAACAAAGGCTCTAAATGGTGCTTAGAATTATTACAACTCTAGTGGTGAATTGTTTCGAGGCTATAACAAGTGTTTGGGTACCATATTAACTCCTTTGGGGAGTTTACGACCCATAGACCATATTCCCTTGGAGTTTACGGCCGTAAACTCCCTTGGGAGGGTTCTTATGGTGTTTTCAAGTCTCTAACATTTATAGGTAATGATCTATGTTGGGTTCTAGGCATAAGGAAGGAGTTAGGCTGTCATTTGACCCCTTTATTGGTGTTTACGGCCCAAGAGTTTATCTTGGCCGTAAAAACCTTTTTCCTTGTGATTCCTTATGTTTTCTTGGGTTTAAACACTTTAGGGTACTTGTCCGAATTGAAGTCTAAGCTTTAGGAGGTGTTTCAAAGCATTTTGGCATGTTCAAGGGAGTTTACGGCCTAAGATATTCTTTGGCCGTGAACTCCCAAACTTGGGTGATTATTGTTGGATAAGGTGTCTAAGTCCATAACTATTTCTGGTATGTACTTGACCCGACCCGGCATGGTCCATTTGGGTTGCATGGCACCATGTAAATTGGATAGACTAAATGAGAGAAATAACACTTGGAGATTATTAATATATTATAAGTTCTAATATATTAATAATATTATTTGATTAGTTGATCAAAGAATTAATTTGGAATTAATTAAGTGATCAAAGGATAACTAAGGAAATATATGGGTTGATTATGTAAATCATCCATATCTTGTATAGTGGGCTAAGAGGCTCCATGGATTATCAAGTTGGGTTCTACCCATAGGATGCTCCATGGGAGTTACAAACCCATGGGTCATGGAAATGAAGAGTCATGACACATTAGGGTTTACATGTTGTAACCCTAGATGTGTCAACACTATATAAGAATCATATTCTCCACCAAAATCGGTTAGACAAAGAAACTAGAGGGCTTGGCCGATTTTGAGAAGTGTGTGTTATCTCAAGAGTCTTTCCAAGAGCATTTGGTGTTGTGTGAAGCGTTTGAGGCATCACACCTGGGGTGCTAGGCTCACAAGGTTTCAAGGAACACAATCAACAACAAGGTAAGTTATTCTATCTATGATTCAAGTTAAAATTGTTCCCCATGTATGCTAGATAGGAATATAACCTTGGAATTCAACTTTGCATGATAATTAGACAAACATAGATCCAAGGTTATTAGGGTTGCATGTACACTTAGGAAGTGTTAGAATGCTCAAAACCCATCAGTGGTATCAGAGCCTAGGCTTGTTTGTTTGTTATTTGTGCTTAAAAGTTGAAGAAAGTCGAAAATTCTGCTGTCTGACTGATGGAATCGGCGAGTCCATGGGGAGGACTCGTCGAGTTCATGTGTATCTTCAACCTACTCGGCGAGTAGGTTTATGCACTCGGCGAGTAGGGTCGACAGAGTGCAGAATTTCGACTTGAGTTGCTGGAAATGGATTAGAATCATTACCCTAAAATGTTTTGGTACTTGAAAAACTTGTTTTAGAAGGTGTAATGTCTTTTCTAACTCATTTACAACAACTAGTTATCAAAATTACAAAGATTAAATGTGATTTTGATTCTTGAAAGTGTTCATATTCATATTCTTGTTCTTATGATGTTTAGATGATCATAGGGATTATTTGTAACCTATGTGGTAGATTAATTCATGATCATAATGTGTTTTAATGGAGTCCATAACTTGTCCTCAAGTTATGGAAAACCAAAAGTCTCTTGGATTTAAGAACCATTAAAAGGACACAAGAGTTAGGAAAATGAAAAGTCCTCATTTTATTACTCTATTAAACTCATAAGTTACAAGAAATGAAAAGTTTTGAAAGTTTACAAAACTTGCCCTCAAGTTTTGGAACAAGTAAAGTTCAGTTAAAACTTTAGTTCCAACCCCTAGAATTTTAAAAGTTAAAATTCAACCCTTATACTTATATTATTATGATTTAGTAATTATATATATATGTATAAGAACAAAGTCGTCTTACCGCTAGTACGCCTCATTCACGAAGCCGGTCTATAAGGTGGGTATAAGGTTGTTGCCTATAAAATGGTGACTTAATGGGTGTCCACTCTCACCCACCGCTTGCTTGATCGGTGGAGGGTCGTTAGCCGAACGGGTAAGACAAGGACTTATTAATTCTCATTCGAAGTATGATGAATATTATAAAGTAACTAAATGTTTTATTAAATTCCCAATCTTAGTTACTTTAGGAAAAATGTGAATAAGGTGCTATTCCATGAAATTACACTTTGCACTTTGATTAAGTCGTTGGTGGAGCGTGTGTGGTTAACCGGCACACTAACTTGGACTTAACAAGGTAGGTAAAGGGTGACTTAAGGTTTATTATAGTATCGATGGAGCGTGTGTGGTTTACCGGCACATCGATTGAGTGATAAACTTTAAGGGTACCAAGTGATTTGCATGGTTACTTCACACCTCGTATTGTGATCCTCGGTATCCCAGTCACAAAACTTGGAGGGCACACTCGAGATTGAAACATGCCTTTGAAAATTTCATTGAATCTCAAAGAATCTAGGATTTCTAAGAACCATTCAAAAACCTAATACTAAAATATTGCGGTTTTCGTGGTGGAAATTGGTGAATCGCCATTCACCTACCTTTCAAATATGATATAGCTTAGATTACGGCATACCTCTTCTAAGTTATATTATATTGTGATTGGATGCTAGCCTTAATATTACATTTGGGTGTTTTATTAAGGACTCTCTTATATCTAAACTAATCTTGTTCTCTTTTCTTCAGATGTCTTTCCACAATGCTTCTGGCTCTAATCCTAATGGCTCCTTTACCCTTATGAACTTGTGTGGGAATGTCACCTTTGATGGATCCAACTTCAATGAGTGGATCAGAAACATCAGGATGATTACCCGCTATGAGGACAAAGAATATGTCCTTGACAAGGAGCTTAAGGAGAACTCCTCAGGAGATCGCTGAATTTCGGGCACATGAAAGGGATGCTACGAAAGTGGCTTGCATCATGATGGCCACGATGACAGCGGAACTCCAAAAGTCTTATGAGGATTTCTACCCTTACGAAATGCACCAAGATTTGATGTAAAGATACCATCAAATTGCACGACAAGAGAGGTATGAAATCATCTGCTCCATGATAACAACCATGATGAAGGACGGGGAATCCGTCACGAGCCACATGCAGAAAATGCAAAGGTATGTGGATCGTTTGCTGAAGCTTAATGTGAACTTCCCGGAGGATCTTGCAATAGATATTATTTTGCATTCCTTACCATCATGCTATGATCAATTCCGCATGACATATCACATGAACAAGGAATAAGTCACCCTCAGCAAACTTCAGGGACTTCTCAAGACCGCAGAATCAGGTCTTAAGGGGAAGTCGGTTGCTATCACCCCTACTCAAAACTCTACTCCGGTTTTGGCAATCGGGAAAAGTCGAGGGAGGAAGAGAAAGAGCTCTTCTAAGGGTACCAAGGTTCGGACCCTTGATGGCTCTTCTTCAAGTGGAACCAAGAAAGGTTTCATTACTCCTTCTTCTGACCCAAAAGAAGCTGAATGCTTCTATTGCCATGAAAAGGCTCATTGGAAGCGGAACTGCCCAAAATACCAGCAAGATGTAAAGGATGGGAAAGTTAAACCCAACCATGCAGGTATTTACACTATCATTTCTAATAACTCACCCCATTCTAAATCTTGGGTCCTTGATACCGGGTGTGGTATTCATATTTGTTGTGACTTGCAGGGACTAAGAAGAAGTGAGAATGTGGAGCAAGGAAGGATAAACTTGATCATGGGGAATAGGAAAGTTATACCTGTTACCAAGATTGGAGTTTATACTTTATCGCTAAGTAGTGGGTTTAGTTTAGATTTGAATAAGTGTTGTTATTCGCCAGGAATGGCAAGAAATATTATTTCCTTTCATGCTTTGTACAAACAAGGGTTTACCTTTTCATTTAATAATGAAGTTGGTTCTATTGATGCTTTCTTTAATAATGTTCTTTATTTTAAAGCATTACCTTGTATGAAGCTGTATCTGTTGTAGATAACTTAGGAAATAATGTTTTGTGTATTGATTCTACTAATAATAACTTGGATTGTAACAGCCCGAAATCTCAGGTATTGTTAAATTATGTTTTTGGGGTGATTTAAGAGGGGACTCGGCGAGTTGGAGTCTAGACTCGCCGAGTAGGATCGCAGACTTGGTCGCGGGTTCGCGACTGTACTCGACGAGTCCAGATATGGAGTCGGCGAGTCTACGCTGTTTAGCGAAAACCCTAACCGTTCAGGTTTGGGACGTATAAAGGAGACTTATTGGCCGTCATTATTCATTTTAGCTTCTGAGAAGAACCCTAAATCGATTGTGTGCATCTGGAGCAAGGATTATAGGCCATTGTTGATTATACAAGAGTGGTTGTACAAAGAAGAGAAGGGATTGGCTAAAGGAGCAGCAAGGGAGTCACATTATGAGGATTGGGGACATAGAGGATACATCATCCAGGTAAGAATTCGAGTATAATCTGCTATGTTGATGTGATTATGGAATTAGGGTTTATGGAACCCTTTTGTGAATAGATTGAATGTTACCCTAGTCCCCATGTCGATTGTAACCCTGTATTGGGACCTTTGGAGGTCCATAATGTCCCATGTCTGTGCATTTCGGGAATTGATGAAGGTTTTGGATTGGAATCCTTATGCCTTAGGTCAAAATGTAAATTATGAATCATATGGTGTATCATGAGCACTGAAATGAGGACTTTACGTGATGGATCAGCCTAGGAAGGCCAGACCTAGGAATGGTCGAAGCAGTTCTGACCTTAGTATGCAGTTTGAGCGGTTGCATGGCATGGACTCGCCGAGTTCGATGAATAGACTCGGCGAGTAGCTTGAAGATTAACTGGGACTCGTCGAGTTGTTCTTCAGACTCGGCGAGTTGAGTCGGGGTGGCCCCGCGATTCTTCCAGGAGTAACTCGTCGAGTCAAGGAGGATACTCGACGAGTAGATAGGGAATCTCAGAGAGTTGAAGGACGTCTAGACTCGCCGAGTCTGGACGAGTTGACCGTTGACCGTTGACCGTTGACCGTTGACCGTTGACCGTTGACCAGAGTTGACCTAAGTCTGACTTCTTAGGGATAGTCACACTTAGAAGATATAAGTGTTAATGAGAGATTTGTGATGTTATAGGGAGGTTGTAGCTCGTCGGATTGTGCACGAGTGATTTCAGGATTTGCTAGCTTTCAGCATTCACGAGGTGAGTCTTCTCACTATACTGTACCCGGAAGGGTTTGACTGTGTGACCGGAAGGTCAGATATGATATGTGATATGTATGCTATATGTGGTAAGTTATTTGTTATATATGCTATGTATGTTATGTGGGCCGGAAGGCGATTATGTTATGAGCCGGAAGGCGTTGTGTTGAGGACCGGAAGGTCAGGGCCTGGAAAGGCGTATGTGTGTAAGTTGTATGCTGGGGAACTCACTAAGGATTTATGCTTATTGTTGTTATGTATATGTTTCAGGTACTAGCGAGGACCGTGGGAAGGCACCGGCGTGATCGGTACACACTAGAGAATGTTTTTATGATCTTGGGGATTAGACAATTTGTATTTGATATGATACTTAAATTATTTATGCCTTGTTTTGAATGGGAACACTCTATTTATAAAATGAAAAATTTATTTGAAAAATTGCGTTGTTAGAATTGGTATCAGAGCCTTGGTTTGAGGGATTCAGGTGCACCTTCGGGAGTAACTGAACTCAAACCGAGGATTTGAGGAAAACTTTTTAAATAAAGGCATAAACTTTTGTAAATGGTTTTGTGGTAAGCAAGAAAGAAGCAGTGTGTACGATCAGTCAGCGCCCGAACGGTAAAGATCCCCAAAATACCTTACAATACTATATGATATAAATTGTTATGCATGCTAGAAGACTAGGTATTCATGATAGGACTAGAGTGGCCTAATTTGTGATGCCTTAGTGTAGGAAAGTTTGCCGATATGAGATGCTTTGCTAGTGTGCGGGTAGATAGTGCATATCAGAAGTAGAGTACTCATTATCCGGGGTTTGGGGAGGAAGACTTGGGATGAATGCTGATGCAGTGTGGTCGATAGTATTGGGCCCGTACTACCGAAGACACCGGGTCAGTGGGAGACCCAAGTAAGAATCCCTAGATATCGGAGACTGAGTAGGGTTGTGTTATCGAGTGCGATTATACTCGATGGAGTCTCTGATAGTTCTATGTTGTATTTCAGAGACATCATGGTTAGACCACGCCACGGAGCGAGTTCGAGCGGTGTGACTGACGAGGAGATTCGTCAGATGATTCACGAGGAGGTAGCTGCGGCGATCCGGGCTGAGATCCCGGAGATGTTTGGGTCTATTAAGACCACCCTGATGGAGACGTTTGATGAGCGGTACGCTGCATTGACTGAGGCTGCAACCGCTGTAGCTACCGCAGCTGTGGCCGCTGCTAGGCCACAGGGGGGTGACTCGTTGCTGTTCCGAGAGTTCAGCAACACGAAGCCACCTGAGTTCGATGGGACACAGGATCCGATTGCTGCGATGAGGTGGATCGCGGATATAGAGGGGTGCTTCTACACTTGTTCATGCCCGGAGCACCTAAGGGTACGGTTCGCTTTGAACCAGCTCCGTCTGGGAGCAAAGGACTGGTGGAAGTTCGTGACGGCGAACTTCACTTTGGTAGAGATTACAGCAGTGACTTGGGAGGGGTTTACTGCTATGTTTAGGGACGAGTATGTTCCCCCGGTGGAGAGGGAACGATTGATTCAGGAGTTCTTAACCCTCAAGCAGGGTACTGATTCTGTTGCGGTGATCACGCGGAAGTTTCATGAGAGGGCGATGTTCTGCCCGAGCTGGTGTCCACAGAGCAGGCTCGGATGAGCCGGTACTTGGGAGTTTTGAGGAGAGATATCCAGGAGTTTGTGTCGAACTCCACCTATCATACTTTTACTGAGCTTCAGGCGAATGCCAGGAAGCGTGAGATCGAGTTGGAGACCCAGGCCAGGGAGGAGGCCGAGTCTCAGCAGGTGGACCGGCGGCCGGCTCAGTCTCAGCCAGCAGCCAAGCGGACCAAGTCCGCCGATTCGAGGATGGGAGGTCCGAAGGGCCGCACTTGCGGAAAGTGCGGCAAGGGTCACGATGGGGCGTGTCGAGCTGGTGCTTGCTACAAGTGCGGCAAGGAGGGGCACATTGCTAGGGAGTGTCCCAAGGGGTTTATGGTTTGCTTTCATTGCAACCAGACCGGCCACCGGAAGGCCGAGTGCCCTCAGCTTTGTCAGGGATCTGCACCTACTGCCAGGACTACTGAGACTCGACCGGTGAAGGTCGAGGCCCTAGGGCTCGTGGGAGAGCCTTTCAGCTGACTGCGGAGGAGGTCCGCGCTGCGCCCGATGTTGTGGCAGGTATGCTGTAATTCATGTATTTATTTTAATGTCGAGATGTTATGCTTATGTTATTATGTGCGTAGGTACTTTCCTTGTGAACTCTGTGCCTGCTCTAGTGTTATTTGACTCGGGTGCGAGTAGGTCCTTTGTATCTTTAGCCTTTAGTCAGCATATCAGCGTTAGTCGCGAGTCGTTGAGCCGACCTTTGAGAGTTTCTATAGCTGACGAGAGAGTGATTTGTGCCTCGGAGGTTCTTCGGGGGTGCGTGCTAGAGATTTTCGGGGTTGAGTTCCCTATTGATCTGATTCCTAATGCGATGGGTGATGTCTGTGTCATCGTGGGCATGGACTGGTTGAGCCGATTCGGCGCTGTCATCGACTGTGAGCGTCAGCTGGTGACTATACGAGACCATAGTGGGGGAGTCCTTTCGGTGTACGGCGAGGGTACCCGTTCAGGATCAGCTTTTTGTTCGGCCGCTAGGGCGAGGCAGTGTCTACAACAGGGCTGTAAGGGTTTTGTGGCGTATGTGATGGATATGCGGGAGGTTTCCGAGAGACCGAAATCAGTTGAGGAGGTCCCTGTGGTGCGTGAGTTTCCAGATGTTTTCCCCGAAGAGCTGCCGGGAGTACCTCCTGTGAGGCAAGTAGAGTTTGGTATCGATCTGGTTCCGGGGGCCGCCCCTATTGCTAAGGTGCCTTATCGTCTTGCACCTCCAGAGATGCAAGAGTTGTCCTCGCAGCTCCAGGAGTTGCTGGGGAAGGGATTCATTCGGTCGAGCAGCTCGCCGTGGGGAGCACCTATTCTGTTCGTCAAGAAGAAGGATGGTTCACACCGGATGTGCATTGATTATCGGGAGTTGAACAAGTTGACGGTCAAGAACCGTTACCCGTTACCGAGGATCGATGATTTATTCGATCAGTTGCAGGGGGCGTCTTGGTTTTCCAAGATCGATCTGAGGTCAGGGTACCATCAGGTGAGAGTGCGGAATGAGGATGTCCAGAAGACAGCGTTTAGGATGCGATACGGGCATTATGAGTTTGTGGTGATGCCTTTCGGGCTCACCAATGCCCCGGCTGTGTTCATGGATCTCATGAACAGGGTATGCAGGCCGATGTTGGATCGGTCAGTGATTGTATTTATCGACGACATTCTGGTGTATTCGAGATCTAGAGAGCAACATGGGGAGCATTTGAGGGAGGTCCTTGAGGTATTGAGGTCGGAGAAGCTTTATGCAAAGTTCTCCAAATGTGACTTCTGGTTGCGGGAGGTCCAATTTCTAGGACATGTTGTTAATCAGAAAGGGATATTGGTCGATCCGGCCAAGGTTGAGGCGGTGATGAGTTGGGAGGTGCCGAAGTCACCCTCTGAGATTAGGAGCTTCCTTGGGTTGGCAGGGTATTATCGGAGATTCATTAAGGATTTCTCCAAGATCGCAGTGCCGCTCACCAGATTGACCCGGAAGGGTGTTGCATTCTCATGGGGGCCCGAGCAGCAGACCTCCTTTGAGACACTTCGCCAGAGGTTGTGCGAAGCCCCGGTATTAGCTCTCCCGGAAGGGATGGAAGATTTTGTAGTATATTGCGACGCATCGATTTCGGGACTAGGTGCAGTGTTGATGCAGAGGGGTCATGTGATAGCGTATGCGTCGAGGCAGCTGAAGCCTCATGAGGCGAGATATCCCACGCATGATTTAGAGTTGGGGGCAGTAGTGTTCGCTCTCAAGATTTGGCGTCACTACCTGTAAGGGGTTCGATGTACGATATACACGGACCATAAGAGCTTGAAGTATTTGATGGATCAGCCCAACCTAAATATGCGTCAGAGGAGGTGGTTGGATGTGGTCAAGGATTATGATTGTGAGATCCTGTACCACCCAGGCAAGGCTAATGTGGTAGCCAATGCATTGAGCCGCAGGGCGGAGAGCACTCCATTGCGAGATGTATTCTTGAGATTGACTGTGATGACTCCAGTATTGGATGCTATTCGTGGGGCACAGGCCGAGGCTGTGCGACTAGAGATGCAGAAGAAAGAGCGGGTTGTGGGGTTAATTTCAGAGTTCGTTAAGGATGGACGAGGGCTTATGACGTTTCAAGGTCGGATTTGGGTACCGTTTGTGGGCGGTACGCGTATTACTTTGATGGAAGAGGCTCATAGATCGAAATTCTCGATCCATCCCGGTGCTACGAAGATGTATTTGGATTTGAGGAAAGAGTATTGGTGGCCCTGTATGAAGAGGGACGTTGCATGGTTCGTTGAGAGGTGTTTGACCTGTCGTAGGGTTAAGGCCGAGCACCAGAGACCGCATGGCAAGTTACAGACATTGGAGATCCCCGAGTGGAAGTGGGAACAGATCACTATGGATTTCATCACCAAATTGCCGAGGACTGCCAGGGGAGTTGATGCAATTTGGGTGATTGTGGATAGGTTGACGAAGAGTGCGCACTTCCTTGCCATCAGCGAGAGTTCTTCAGCGGAGAAGTTGGCGGAGATATATGTGAGAGAAGTGGTATCTCGGCATGGAGTGCCGATCTCGATCGTTTCAGACCGTGATGTACGCTTCACTTCCAGGTTCTGGAAGAAATTCCATGAGGAGCTGGGTACTAAATTGCATTTGAGTACCGCATATCATCCCCAGACAGACGGCCAGAGCGAGCGGACGATTCAGACGCTGGAGGACATGCTTCGAGCGTGTGTGTTGGACTTCGGGGGTAGCTGGGATGCATATTTACCATTAGCAGAGTTTTCCTACAACAACAGCCATCATTCGAGCATTGGTATGCCACCTTCTGAGCTGTTGTATGGTAGGAGGTGTCGGACCCCCATTTGCTGGGGAGAAGTGGGACAGAGAGTGATGGGCAGCACAGAGATCGTGCTTCAGACGACAGAGCAGATTCAGCAAGTTAGACAGAGGTTATTGACCGCCCAGAGCCGACAGAAGAGTTATGCAGACAATCGCCGATCCGAGCTTGAGTTTCAAGTCGGCGACTTCGTTCTCCTGAAGGTCTCTCCTTGGAAAGGAGTGATTCGATTCAGGAAGAGGGGCAAGTTGGGGCCCCGGTATATTGGGCCATTTTGTGTGATTGCAAGGATAGGTCGGGCAGCCTATCGGTTGGAGTTGCCAGCGGAGTTGGGGCAGATCCACAACACTTTTGATGTGTCGCAATTGAGGAAGTGCATAGCCGATCAGTCGGCAGTGGTTCCATTGGAGGATATCCAGGTGGATGCGAGCCTGAATTATGCTGAGAGACCAGTGGCCATCAGGGATCGGAAGATCAAGGTTCTGAGGAACAAGGAGGTACCTCTGGTGTTGGTTCAGTGGCAACACCGTAAGGGATCGGAAATGACTTGGGAGCCGGAACGTGAGATGCGGGAGCAGCACCCGGAACTATTTGCAGAGTGAGACTTCGAGGGCGAAGTCTAATCCTAGTGGGGGAGAGTTGTAACAGCGTGAAATCTCAGGCATTGTTAAATTATGTTTTTGGGGTGATTTAAGAGGGGACTCGGCGAGTTGGAGCCTAGACTCGCCGAGTAGGATCGCAGACTTGGTCGCGGGTTCGCGACTGTACTCGACGAGTCCAGATATGGACTCGGCGAGTCTACGCTGTTTAGCGAAAACCATAACCGTTCAGGTTTGGGACGTATAAAGGAGACTTATTGGCCGTCATTGTTCATTTTAGCTTCTGAGAAGAACCCTAAATCGATTGTGTGCATCTGGAGCAAGGATTATAGGCCATTGTTGATTATAGAAGAGTGGTTGTACAAAGAAGAGAAGGGATTGGCTAAAGGAGCAGCAAGGGAGTCACATTCTAAGGATTGGGGACATAGAGGATACATCATCCAGGTAAGAATTCGAGTATACTCTGCTATGTTGATGTGATTATGGAATTAGGGTTTATGGAACCCTTTTGTGAATATATTGAATGTTACCCTAGTCCCCATGTCGATTGTAACCCTGTATTGGGACCTTTGGAGGTCCAGAATGTCCCATGTCTGTGCATTTCGGGAATTGATGAAGGTTTTGGATTGGAATCCTTATGCCTTAGGTCAAAATGTAAATTATGAATCATATGGTGTATCATGAGCACTGAAATGAGGACTTTACGTGATGGATCAGCCTAGGAAGGCCAGACCTAGGAATGGTCGAAGCAGTTTTCACCTTAGGATGCAGTTTGAGCGGTTGCATGGCATGGACTCGCCGAGTTCGATGAACAGACTCGGCGAGTAGCTTGAAGATTAACTGGGACTCGTCGAGTTGTTCTTCAGACTCGGCGAGTTGAGTCGGGGTGGCCCCGCAATTCTTCCAGGAGTAACTCGTCGAGTCAAGGAGGATACTCGACGAGTAGATAGGGAATCTCAGAGAGTTGGAGGACGTCCAGACTCGCCGAGTCGACATGGTACTCGCCGAGTCTGGACGAGTTGACCGTTGACCAGAGTTGACCTAAGTCTAACTTCTTAGGGATAGTCACACTTAGAAGATATAAGTGTTAATGAGAGATTTGTGATGTTATAGGGAGGTTGTAGCTCGTCGGATTGTGCACGAGTGATTTCAGGATTTGCTAGCTTTCAGCATTCACGAGGTGAGTCTTCTCACTATACTGTACCCGGAAGGGTTTGACTGTGTGACCGGAAGGTCAGATATGATATGTGATATGTATGCTATATATGGTAAGTTATTTGTTATATATGCTATGTATGTTATGTGGGCCGGAAGGCAATATGTTATGGGCCGGAAGGCGATTATGTTATGCGCCGGAAGGCGTTGTGTTGAGGACCGGAAGGTCAGGGCCTGGAAAGGCGTATGTGTGTAAGTTGTATGCTGGGGAACTCACTAAGCATTTATGCTTACAGTTGTTATGTATGTGTTTCAGGTACTAGCGAGGACCGTGGGAAGGCGCCGGCGTGATCGGTACACACTGGAGAATGTTTTTATGATCTTGGGGATTAGACAATTTGTATTTGATACGATACTTAAATTATTTTTGCCTTGTTTTGAATGGGAACACTCTATTTATAAAATGAAAAATTTATTTGAAAAATTGCGTTGTTACATGGATAAAGCATCATTATGGCATTGTCGTCTTGGACATATAAGCAAGAAAGGCATAGGCCAACTCCAAAAGGATGGAGTCTTGGAGTCGTTTGACCTAAATTCAGATGATAGTTGCGAATCATGCTTACTTGGAAAAATGACAAAGTCACCCTTCACAGGTTCGTCTGAGAGGGGTGAAGGTTTGTTGGACCTTATACACACGGATGTGTGTGGACCATTCAAACATGCCAGAAGGGATGCTAATCGTTATTATTTGACTTTTACTGATGATTATAGTAGATATGGATATGTCTACTTGATCAAGCATAAGTCAGAGACTTTCGAGAGGTTTAAGGAATTTAAACAGGAAGTCAAGAATCAATTGGGCAGGAACATTAAGATGCTTCGATCCGATCATGGTGGTGAGTATGTTAGTTCAGAGTTCCTTGACTATCTAAGGGAATGTGGGATAGTCTCACAATTGACACCTCCCAGGACACCGTAGTTGAATGGTGTGGCTGAGAGGAGTAATCGAACCTTGTTAGATATGGTTCGTTCCATGATGAGTCGAGCTACGCTATCAATCTCATTCTGGGGGTGTGCCTTAGAGACTGCCGCCCATATTCTTAATCTAGTCCCTACAAAGAAAGTTGCCAAAACTCCTCACGAGATGTGGACTGGAAAAGTACCTAAGCTAGACCACATCAAGATTTGGGGTTGCGAGGCTTTCGTGAGACGCGAGACTCATGATAAGCTCGAACCTCGAAGCAAGAGGTGTATTTTCATCGGTTACCCACAGCGATCCTTTGGTTACCTCTTCTACAGACCTAGTGACAATGTGGTCTTTGTAGCAAGAAGAGGAGTCTTTCGAGAAAGAGAGTTTATAAGCCAAGGAGACAGTGGGAGGCAAATTGATCTTGAAGAAATTCAAGAATCAAGCGGTGAAGGAACTTCAAACTCTAGCCCTCAACTTGAGGAGGAAAGTCCTGTTGAGCCAATTGACAAATATGTACCTCTGAGACGTTCCACGAGAGTTAGGAGTGCACCTGAGCATTACTATGGATTCCATATTACTGCAGAAGGTGAGACACTTATTAGTGATGGGACACTAGTAAGTCAAGATGACCCTAACAGCTACGAGGAAGCCATGGTAGGCCCCGAGTCTGCTAAATGGAAAGAGGCTATGGATAGCGAGATACAATCCATGTATGACAATCAAGTTTGGAACTTGGTTGAAAATGTACCAGGTCGTAAGACAGTAGGGTGCAAATGGGTCTTCAAGAAGAAGACCGACATGGATGGTAAAGTACACACTTATAAGGCTAGACTGGTTGCAAAGGGCTTCTCTCAAATTCATGGAGTGGATTATGATGAGACCTTTTCTCCGGTAGCCAAGATTAAGTCTATTCGGGTTCTGTTGGCCATAGCTGCATTTCATGACTATGAAATATGGCAGATGGATGTCAAAACCGCTTTCCTTAATGGAAAGTTGGCTGAAGATGTTTACATGAGTCAGCCAGAGGGTTTTGTCAGCAACGAGTACCCTAATAGAGTGTGTAAGCTTGAGAAATCCATTTATGGATTGAAGCAAGCACCTCGCAGATGGAATCTTTGCTTTGATGAAAAGGTCAAGGAATTTGGCTTTTCTAGGAGTGAAGATGAATCTTGTGTGTATGTCAAGGCTAGTGGGAGTATAGTTAGCTTCTTGGTATTGTATGTGGATGACATACTACTTATAGGAAACGACATTCCAACCCTGCAGGAAGTAAAGTCCTGGCTTGGGAAGTGTTTCGCTATGAAGGACCTTGGTGAAGCTGCCTATATTTTAGGGATAAGGATCTTGAGAGATCGGAGTAAAAGACTAATTGGACTTAGTCAGAGTACCTACTTGGATAAGGTGCTGAAGAGATTCCGCATGCAGGATTCCAAGAAAGGAGAGTTACCCATCCAGAGTAACACCAGATTGAGTAAGACACAAAGCCCTAGCACTGAGGCTGAGATAGCAGAAATGAGTCGAACACCTTATGCTTCGGCTGTAGGATCGATCATGTATGCTATGACGTGTACTCGACCCGATGTAGCCTTTGCCCTGAGCATGGTTAGCAGGTATCAGGCGAACCCTGGCAAGGCACACTGGACTGCGGTAAAGAATATCCTCAAGTACCTACGAAGGACTAAGGACTGGGTCCTTACCCTCGGTGGGAGTGATGACTTGAGAGTTGTAGGGTATAGTGATGCTAGCTTCCAGACTGATAGGGATAATTTCCGCTCTCAGTCGGGCTGGGTCTTTACCCTAAACGGAGGAGCAATTTCTTGGAAGAGTTCCAAGCAAGAGACAGTGGCAGATTCTACTTGTGAATCAGAGTATGTTGCAGCTAGTGAAGCAGCAAAGGAGGCGATATGGCTGAAGAACTTCATTGGAGACCTTGGAGTTGTACCAGCTATTAAAGAGCCAATGGAGATTTTCTGTGATAGTGAAAGTGCTGTTGCCTTAGCCAAGGAACCAAGGGATCATGGGAGATCCAGACACATCGACAGAAAATACCATTTCATTAGACATCGGATCGAAGAAGGACACCTCGTGGCGAAGAGGGTATCATCAGATGAGAATCCGGCAGACCCCCTCACAAAGGGACTGACTCGGGTTAAGCATCTTTAGCATGCTCGGAGCATAGGGCTGAAGGATGATATTAGATTTAGTAGTTAGATAACCCAGAAATTTGTAAAGTGTAATTGACATTAGATGATGAATAAAAGTGTTTTATTTATGAGTAAAGTGTTACTATCTCTTGTCGATCGTTTACTATATTTCTTTTGCATGTTTTGACTTCCAGAATAATTTTGTTTGGTATAACATATTAGTTAAACCTCCACAGTCGGTCATATGTTGGAAGTAGATATGAATCAAGACTGTCATGTTTGGTTGTAGAGGTCTTGGACAAGGCTAAAACAATCATGAGTGCTCATAAGTTCTGAGTATTGGACTCAACCCACGCTCACTGGAATCACTTCATGGAATTCTATCTCGAGTGATCGTGAGACGGTAATATCATATAAGTCTTCAAACCTAGAGATATGATTTGTTACTTACAAGTTGGTTATGCATTGACTGTACGAAACCGCATTGGTAACTCGATGTTATAAAATGTACTTTTGTGTGTAATTCAATGAGTGGTAGAACAAACATATGAGTCGAAGTTTATCTGTTCCTTCTTGGATTAGAAGCTGATATCTAGGCCCCTCGATGATTTTGTTTTGACCCATGTACCGGGCCCGGTCAGAACTAAGTTGATGTGTTCAATTAAGTTTTATGTCAAATAAATCGGAAATCGGGAAACAAATGCTGGACAATAAGCAAGACAATGTTCCATGTATTTGTCCGGCTGATATCTAGAACAGAGGATTATATGATCACTTATCTTAAATGGCGTACCATCATCTTCTCAGTTCCGAGAGACCTTGAAAGAGCTACGATTGCCGGTCGGTTCCTGAAGTACTAGAGATATAGTTATTAGACTTATCCAAGTAGGAGACTGTTGGATAAGGTGTCTAAGTCCATAACTATTTCTGGTATGTACTTGACCCGACCCGGCATGGTCCATTTGGGTTGCATGGCACCATGTAAATTGGATAGACTAAATGAGAGAAATAACACTTGGAGATTATTAATATATTATAAGTTCTAATATATTAATAATATTATTTGATTAGTTGATCAAAGAATTAATTTGGAATTAATTAAGTGATCAAAGGATAACTAATTAAATATATGGGTTGATTATGTAAATCATCCATATCTTGTATAGTGGGCTAAGAGGCTCCATGGATTATCAAGTTGGGTTCTACCCATAGGATGCTCCATGGGAGTTACAAACCCATGGGTCATGGAAATGAAGAGTCATGACACATTAGGGTTTACATGGTGTAACCCTAGATGTGTCAACACTATATAAGAATCATATTCTCCACCAAAATCGGTTAGACAAAAAGAAACTAGAGGGCTTGGCCGATTTTGAGAAGTGTGTGTTATCTCAAGAGTCTTTCCAAGAGCATTTGGTGTTGTGTGAAGCATTTGAGGCATCACACTTGGGGTGCTAGGCTCAGAAGGTTTCAAGGAACACAATCAACAACAATCCCCATGTATGCTAGATAGGAATATAACCTTGGAATTCAACTTTGCATGATAATTAGACAAACATAGATCCAAGGTTATTAGGGTTGCATGTACACTTAGGAAGTGTTAGAATGCTCAAAACCCATCAATTATAGGTTGATTTAATGTCCCTAATACAAGTAGAATACTTTCTAGGCATTTGATTAAGGCTATGGAGGACCCTAGGCACACTTTGGTTCCCTTATTTGCTGTTTACTGCCTAAGAGCTTTCTCTTGGCCGTAAACTCCCTTTTAAGGGTGTCTTTGATTGTTTCCTAGTCTCAAATGATCATACATAATATCCTAAGCTAGTTACCTAACAAGGAAATGGGACTAGATGGCCTTTAAGCTTCATTTTGGAGTTTACTCCCCAAGAACATTCTTGGGCGATAAACTCCCATATCTCATATATTTGACATATAATCTATGTTAATAAGCATAAAACAAGCATTATAAAAAAAACTAGAGAAGTGTACTCACGATTTGGGATGAAAACCGAAGATCCGTGAGAGAGAAAACGACTTTTCTCTAGTTGGAATTGTGAATAATGAATGAATTTAGTTCAAAAATCTTTTTATAGTCCTGAAATATTTTTGGCAGAAAATATTTTTATTCCTGGAACGAACTCTAATGTCCTAGAGTCTTGGAATAACAGTGTTGCACAAAACCCTAGTGCATCCACTCTCCTAATATCTTCTTAAGTGTAAAATCCTGAAAACTGCCAAACTTATACTCGAAATTTGAGTTTTCACTGTAACCGTTCTAACTTCTATTGGATTGAAATGGTTTGTTCAGAATGGAAATTTCGGGTTGTCACGGTCTAGGCATTGTTTCGGGAGTTTACCGCCCAAGAACACCTTGGGGAGTAAACTCCTAAATCTAGTGATTTAGCCATATAAATCATGTTATAAACACATAATAAGCTTTCTAACACTACTAGAGAGAGTTACTCATGTTTTGGTATAAAAACCCGAAGATCCGTGAGAGAGAAAATGGCTTTTCTCTAGTTAGAAATGCGAATAATGAATGAATTTGGTTCAGAATTCTATTTATAGTCCTGAGATATTTTTGGCATAAAATATTTGTATTCCAAAAATGATTTCTCATATAATAGAGTGTTGGAATAACAGTGTTGCACAAAACCCTAGCGCATCCACTCTCCTGATATTTCCTGAAGTGTAAACCCTAAATTTCTCAAACTTACATGAAAAAGTCTGAAAATTACTATGACTGCTATAACTTCTATTGAAGTGATATAGTTTGTATAGAATGGAAATTTTGGGTTGTCACATCATCCCCCGGTTAGAAGGAATTTTGTCCTGAAATTAGAATTTAAGCAAATAAGAAATTACATATAACTAAGCGAAAAGATGAGGGTATTTATGTTTCATCTGATCCTCTCGTTCCCAACTGAATTCAGGTCCACACTTTGCGTTCCAGCGAACCTTCAGTATCAGGATACGACTCTGCTTTGTTTGCTTGACCTCTCGGTCCATGATCTCTACTCGTTCCTCCACGAAGTTGAGGCTCTCGTTGATCTCAATCTCATCGAGTGGAACAACAAGAGTCTCGTCGGACAGACACTTTTTCAAGTTCGAGACGTGGAAGGTAGGATGTATGTTACTAAGTTCGTGAGGTAGGTTAAGTTTGTAAGCTATAGGGCTGATTCTCGCGAGAATCTCGAAAGGCCCTATGTATCTTGGATTGAGCTTCCCACGCTTTCCAAAGCGTATTAAGCCCTTCCAGGGTGAGACCTTCAGTAGGACTCGGTCGCCCACCTGGAATTCCAATGGTTTCCTCCGTTTGTCAGCGTAGCTTTTCTATCGGTCTCTAGAGGCTTTCAATCGTTCACGAATTTGAACAAGGCTTCTCTGTCATTTCCCGAATTATCTCCGGACCCGTGAGAGTGCTCTCGAGAACTCGTCCCTTAGCTAACTGGGTATCACCCACCTCAGCCCAGCACAAAGGGGATCTGCACTTTCGGCCATAGAGGGCCTCATATCTTCTAATTAAGGTTTGGATAGTTCTCTCACTTTGCACAAAGGAGTAAATGGGTATTCCAAGCTTTTCCAAAGTCAATCACACAGGCATGCAACATATCTTCTAAGGTTTAGATAGTTCTCTCACTTTCCCGTCGGTCTGTGGATGGTAGGTTGTACTCATGTCCAGCCTAGTTCCTAGGGAACTTTGTAATGACTGCCAGAACCTTGAAGTGAATCTACTATCTCTGTCCGAGATGATAGATAAAGGAACACCGTGAAGCCTTACAATCTCCCTAATGTAATTTCTGGTAAGTTTCTCCATCTTGTCTGTTTCTTTGATCGGCAGGAAGTGTGCAGACTTGGTCAATCTATCGACGATGACCCAAATGGAATCAAGTCCACCCGTTGTCTTGGGCAACTTGGTTATGAAGTCCATAGTGATCCATTCCCACTTCCATTCTGGTATCTCCGGTTGTTGTAGGAGACCGGAGGGTTTCTGGTATTCGACCTTCACCTTCGCGCATGTAAGGCACTTACTTACGAAGGTAGTAATATCTGCTTTCATGTTAGGCCACCAGTATGACTTTTTAAGATCCTGATACATCTTATCTGAACCCGGGTGGATGGAATAACGAGTGTTGTGAGCTTCCGTCATGACCAAGTCTCTGAAGCCACCGTTTTTCGGTGTCCAGATCCGATCGATGAGGTATAAGGCTCTGCCACCCTTGACTTCTAAGCTCTTGTACATCCCTCTAAGGGATTCAGCAGCCACGTTTTCAGGATTCAAAGCGTCGAGTTGAGCCTCCTTAATTTGTGTGGACAAGTGTGAATGGATAGTTAGAGTCAAAGATTTTACTCTACGACCAGTATATTCTTTCCGACTCAGGGCGTCGGCTACTACATTTTCTTAACCCGGATGATAACGAATTTCACACTCGTAATCATTGAGTAGCTCTACCCACCGTCGTTGTCTCATGTTGAGCTCTTTCTGGTCGAATATGTGTTGTAGACTCTTGTGGTCTGTAAAGATCGTGCTTTTTGTACCATACAGGTAGTGTCTCCAGATCTTCAGAGCAAATACGACTGCTCCTAGTTCAAGATCATGGGTGGTGTAATTAACCTCATGTGTCTTCAGCAAATACGATACGCTGCATCAGAACACACCCGAGTCCTTGATTTGATGCATCGCAATAGACAACGAAGTCCTCTATCCCTTCGGGGAGGAATAGTATCGGTGCAGTGCACAAGGCTCGTTTGAGCGTTTGGAACGGTCTTTCCTGTTTCTCTTCCCAATCAAAGGCCATGCCATTCTGGGTCAGGTTTGTTAGAGGTTTTGCTATGCGGGAGAAGTTCCGAATGAACCTGCGATAGTAGCCAGCCAGACCTAGAAATTGACGAATTTTTGTAGGTGTGTTCGGTGCTGACCAGTTCTTGATGGCCTTAATTTTGGAAGGGTCCACGTGTATTCCCTCTTCGCTAACAACATGGCCCAAAAATTCGACTCGCCAAATCCAAAATTCGCACTTGGAGAACTTTGCGTAGAGCTTCTCTAACCGCAATGTTTCTAAGATTTAATGAAGATGTTGGCCATGTTCCTACTTACTTCGAGAGTAGATGAGTATGTCATCAATGAAGACGATGACGAACTAATCCAAGTAAGGACGACACACCCTATTCATCAGATCCATGAATACTGCGGACACGTTTGTTAATCCGAACGGCATCACCACAAACTCGTAGTGTCCATAACGAGTTCGGAAGGTTGTCTTGGGGACATCCTCCTCTAACACTCATAGTTGGTGATATCCAGATCGCAGATCTATCTTCGAGAAGTAGTTGGCTCCTTGAAGTTGATCAAATAAATTGTCAATGTGGGGCAAAGGATAAATATTTTTAATGGTAAGTTTGTTGAGTTCTCTATAGTCGATGCACATGCAAAACGATCCATCTTTCTTCTTGACGAACAAGACCGGTGCTCCCCATGGTGAGAAGCTTGGCCTAATGAATCTCTTCTTGAGAAGTTCATTAAGTTGACTGGAAAGTTCCTGCATCTCGGCCGGTGCCAGACGATAAGGAGATTTGGCTACTGGGGTAGCTCCTGGCACTAAATCAATTCTGAACTCGACTTGGCGTTGCGGTGGTAATCCGGGAAGTTCTTCTGGGAATATGTCGGGAAAGTCGCGTACTTCTGGGATATTTTGAATGTCTTTTAGTTCTTGACTGGTATCGACGATGTGTGTGAGGAATGCATGATATTCCTTTCGCAAGCACTTCTGGGCTTGAATGCACGAAATGATGCGAAGGCTCATACTAGGTTTGTCACTGTAGATAATTAAGGATTCGTTGTTAGGAAGGTTAAGACGAACTGCTTTTTCAAAGCACATGATGTTGGCGCGAAGAAGACTCAACCAATCCATACCGATGATAAAGTCGAAACATTTAATTGGGACTGGCATGAGATCTATCTTGAAAGTATGGCTATCTAAAGTTAAGGTACAACCTACGTATATGCAGTTAGTACTCTCCATTTTCCTGGTAGCCATTTCTACCATGAATGAGTTATCTAATGCACAGGGTTTTTGTTTAAGCAGGTGTGCAAATTTGCAACTTACGAAACTCTTCTCTGCTCCACTGTCGAAAAGTATGCAAGCATATGAGTTATCAAGGAGAAACATACCAGTAACTATCGTAGGATCAGCTACTACTTCTTCGTGGCCTAGGGCCATAACTCTTCCTACTACTCCAGCCATCCCCGCTTTAGGGCAGTTCCTCTTGTAGTGGCCCACCTCGCCACAACCGTAGCAAGTTTGGCCCATACCGGCGTTAGGAACCTGGGCGGCCTGAGCTGTTGAAGTCTTGCAGAAACGGAGTGTGTGTCCCTTCTTGTTGCAGTTAGAGCACTGCATCTCCTTGCAAGGTCCGTAGTGCTGGAAGTTACACCTGGTGCACCTCGGGAGAGTTCCAGCATATGTTTTTGCTGGTAAGGGGTTCGCAGGGACAATGGGAGTAACTGTGGCAGCATTGATTGCCACAAGTTGTTGTTTCTTGGAGGATTCTTGCAAAGCCCCTCTTTTCCTCTTAGACCACCCTTTCTTGTTGTTGTTGGCCTTTGGTGGTACGGATGTAGGGATTGTTGGGTTCTAAGGTTTTCGGTGATCTATGAGAGATTATGCCAGTTCTTTGGCGCTATCAAAAGTAATAAGCCTAGAAGCTAACACACTCGACTGGATCTGGGGCGACAGTCCCCAGATATACCTCTCTATCTTCTTGCTCTCGAGAGTAACCATATCAGGGCATAAGTTTGCCAGATCACAGAACCTATTTGTGTAGGTTGTGATGTCAGATCCAACCATTTGTAGACCCCAGAATTCCTGCTCGAGTTTTTGTACTTCACCTCGAGGACAGTACTCTTTCATCAGCATGTCTTTCAACTTTTCCCAACTGATGGAATGCGCCACCACTAGAGTCAGATACTTAACATGGCCGTTCCAGCATGTTAGTGCTCTGTCAGAGAAGGTACAAGCTGCAAAATTGACCTTGTTGCCTTCTTGGCATCCGTAGATTTCAAAGACGGACACCATCTTTTCAATCCATTGCCTTAACACCATAACCCCACCAGTACCATTGAAGCTGCGGGGTTTGGCGTTTGTGAAGTCTTTATAGGTGCATTCCCGAGGGTGTCCATGGCTTTCGCCGTGGTTCGAGGGAGGTGCACCTGTTCCCGATCCACTAGGGACAAGAGCATTGATTGCTGACACAGCAGCTGCAACTGCTGCTGTGAAAGCTGCCTGGAACATGTTGGCATCTAAGGGGTTAGGTGGTTGAGGAGGTTGAGGTGGTGTTGGAGGTGGTATCGGTGTTTCGTTGATTGGGTTACGCCTGGGATTTCTACAAGGCGGCATCTTTAACTATACGTTTAAAAGACGACGACATGGATAAGAATAAATGAATAATGAATGTGTCTCATGGACTAACTCCCCATAGCCCAACAACAAAAAGAATTGAATGACTAAATGAAGATGACAACATTTGGATAATAATTTCCATATGATTAGATATCTGTGAATAATACAGGAATTACAGATGTAACAAGTTCGGGAAAAATTGCCTAGAAGTAGGCCTTACATCAACCAAGATGGAAAATTTTGATAGAATTAAGACTAGATGAAGACCTAACAGGTCTAAGATTTATACAGATAGGAAATTAGACCAAAGTTTTACATAAACTAGGTTATATCCAAAAGATGAGTCGACGAGATTCTATCGGCGATGAGAACTGCTAGCATGAGTTCTTGATCCCGATAGTAGACGTTCAAAGTCCCTCAAACGCCTGTCAGCTCTCACTTGTTGAGCTCGAAGTTCCCTAACTTCATCTTGAGTTTCAGCAAGTTCCCTCTGCAGATTTCCATTGCAGACCAGAGTCCTTTCATGAGCAGACTCTAGTTGGTGAATGTGGAAAGTATTAATTCCTGAGTTGGCTTCAATCTCCACGACCCGGTTAATAGTTGCTTGACCCAGTATCGTGTTTCTAGAAATTCTACGAACCATGATAGGTAGGACTCTGTCAGCAGAACCTCCTTCAGTGAGGTTGTAGAATCTTCGGTCTCCATTGATAGGAATGGGTTGACCCTGTTCATGACTCCATGTATTCAAGTTAGTGGCCCACAGAGGTGTGGGTCCTTGAAATGCGGGACGAGGGTTCAGGTTTGGGTTTTGAGCAGCTAGGGGTAGGTTATTGACTTCAGGCTCCACGTCAGAACTATCGGAAAAACCCTCGGCATGGTGATCATCCAAAGGGATTGGGTGATCATGTTCTGGTTCTGCCTCTAGCTAACCAGCATTGCCTTGGTTCGGGAAGTACAGATCGCCGTGGTGAAATCCAGCCATTTTAATCTACGTGAGAAAAGGGATATAAGAAATAGCTAAATAGGCGAACTAAGATGATTACAGTAAGACCCAATACCCCTATGGTATTTCTTTATGGTTGTGTTGGTAAGTTTTTAGACTTGTTGCCACATCACAACCATTCTTGGGCATATGCTAATCACTTTTTGGACCAGCATAGTTGATCAGGCTATGCCATTCCCAAGACTGACCATATATCCGCAGGCTTACTTGTGATATTCAAAAATCGTAATACATTTGTTCTTGTCGTTGCAACACTGATTTTAGTATGAATGCAGGCACGTATACTTACTTAAATATTTTATTATTTAAAAGTATATCTCTTAGACAGAGTGTTTTGATCCCTATGTATTTATAGTTAGTATATCTTTTATGGGTTGATATACTATATTCACTATAAACAAAGCTCTGATACCAATCTGTCACACCCTAAAACCAAGAACAGCGGAAACATTCCGGGGTGGAGGACGTCATGTAAAGTATCACAACAGTGTAAAGTAGTAATAAGCGACAACATCATCCATTGCATTATAAGTAAAGTTTTAATACATGTGTGTTCTTTCATTGTAATAAGACACCAAAAATATACAATCAAAATAAAAGACAAGACTTGTTTGTGCTCCGTCTTCTCAAAACCTGGCCATCGTACCTGTCTACTGGTGACCTGAGAATACAAGTTATTTTGAAAGAAACTATCAGCTTTAAAGCTGGTGAATTCATAAGTATTTAAGTGTCATTGCCTTGCTTTGAAAAGCTATTATGAATGTCATGTAAAACCTTTAAGTAAGACAGTTGATGTAAGTATGAAAAACCCTATGAAATCCCTTATTTCCTACTAGTATGAAATGTATTCTTCTACCAAGACCCGAATGTTTTGTTATGACAATGTAGTCTTCTACCAAGACACGAATGTTTTGTTATCACAATGTAGTCTTTTACCAAGACCCAAATGTTTTGTTATGACAATGTAGTCTTCTACTAAGACCCGAATGTTTTTTTATGATAATGTAGACTTCTACCAAGACCCGAATGTTTTGTAAGTAAAATGATAGTTTTTCCTTCTTTTTGACTAGTACAAACAGTAATTAGTCTAACTCATCGTTTATGTGAATATATCACAAAATAAAGTAAATAGGAAAAATATAACCATGTAAGTGTTATCCCTAGATACCAGGACTAACACGCCATCGCAGTAAGCGATATGTATAACCTAATGAACATCCGAAGATTTTCCAATTGTCCTCTGTAGCAGCAGCAGGTTGGAGGAAGGGTTAGTCCCGTAGCCGACTCCTAATATGAGTGGTAATCTAATGATTATCCGAAGAGTTTCATCTCATCCTCTGTTGCAACAACAGGATGGAGGAATGGTTAGTTTCAACATCAATCTATCAATTATAAGTGATAACCTTAGACATCCGTAGATGTTCATCACCCAGTGGTGCTAACAGTTGGGTTCCGGAATGGTTAGTTCCGTCTAGACATCCCGTCGAACAGGGATAGGCAGGAAAATTTACACAGAAGGTACGAATAAATCTTCCTCATAACTCTAGGTACAAGTATAAAGGTAAGTGAATACAAGATAATGTATCTATGTAACAGTACTCATGTATTGTATTCATGTAAGCGTATTCAGATAAATGTATCTATGAAAACGTACTTATGTATCATGTAATCCTAGATAAATGTACTCATGTATCATGTAATCCTAGATAAATGTACTCATGTATCATGTACTGTACTGGTATAGACTCATGAATTAACTGACTCTTGTGTGATTCCTTGTAATAGAAATATTGTTTTTTATCTTCTAACTATCCCTATGATAATTAACTGAAAGGCAATTGTTTGTTCAAGAAGGTAAACGTAATGGTTTTGCAAGATATCTAAGAGTTTTGAATAATAAGTAAGAGTGACTTGATGTCATGTTAATAAACATTTCAAAACTAATACTTTTGTTATCAAGGTATTTTAAGATGGAAAACCATTTCATGCATCACATTTTGTAGTATGTGAAATCTGCTGGATGAAAACACAGTTATAAAATACATATGAGTGATTTAATAACATGCTATTTTCTACTTGTATTCCCCCCTCCCATTAAAGCATTTAAAAACATTTATAATATTCATTTAGGGGTATGAACTCACCTGTAGATGGTGGTTTGGATGAACTATACGGTGTAGGATTGTTAGGTGTCAAGTGAGGACTTGTACACACACTACGATCCTAGTGAACATATAATCACACATATATGCACTTAATTAGTCTTAATTTACTAATTGATAATGTTAAGACATCATAGAACATAATAAACACTTTATATAAGTGTTATAAGCCCTAAGGATTTCATCTAAGCTATTATGGGACAAGGCACTTGGGTTTAGGGTTCCAAAGGACCCTATAGTTAAGTTTACTCTCCATATATCCTCACACATGGAGTTTACGGTTGTAAACTCTTGAGTTTACGGCCGTAAACTCCCAAGCTTGGTGGTATTTTGTGTTTTGAAGTTCTAAATGATCCCTAGAATTATTCCAACTTGGTGGTTAAATTCTTGGAAGGGTTTAAGGCATAGAAACATTCATTTGAGGAGTTTACGGCCCTAAGGCCATTTCCTTTAGATTTTGCGGCCGTAAACTCTTAAGGAAAGGTGTTTTTGATGCTTTCAAGTCTCTTCCATATGTGGGATAGGTTATAGACTTTTACCTAAAGCATATGAAGGCATTAGGCACACTTTGGTGCTCTTGTTTGATGTTCACGGCCCAAGAACCTTATTAGGGTCGTGTAATCACTTTGAGGGGTGATTTTGATGTGTTTTGGTCCTTCATTTAAGTGGAAACAATTCCTAGCAAATATCTAAAGCTTTAGGTGCCTTAAAAGCACCCTTTTGTCCATGATTTTGGAGTTCACGATCCAAGATCATCTTGGGCTGTGAAAACCTAAACTTGGGTGAGTCTTTATTGTTTTCATGTCCCAAATACACTTCTATACAAGTCCAAGGTAGTAGCATAACACAAGGGAAGGTCTAGGCATTGTTTCGGGAGTTTACCGCCCAAGAAAACCTTGGGGAGTAAACTCCTAAATCTAGTGATTTAGCCATCTAAATCATGTTATAAACACATAATAAGCTTTCTAACACTACTAGAGAGAGTTACTCACGTTTTGGTATAAAAACCCGATGATCCATGAGAGTGAAAATGGCTTTTCTCTAGTTGGAAATGCGAATAATGAATGAATTTGGTTAAGAATTCTATTTATAGTCCTGAGATATTTTTGGCAGAAAATATTTTTATTCCTAAACTGATTTCTCATATAACAGAGTGTTGGAATAACAGTGTTGCACAAAACCCTAGTGCATCCACTTTCCTGATATTTCCTGAACTGTAAACCCTGAATTTCTCAAACTTACATGAAAAAGTCTGAAAATTACTATGACTGCTATAACTTCTATTGAAGTGATATAGTTTGTACAAAATGGAAATTTCGGGTTGTCACACGTCTTCTCAAGGGCACAAAGTGTAATTTCATGGAATTGCATCAATTCACTTTTGCCTAAGTAACTAAGATTGGGAATTTGTAAAACATTTAGTTACTTTTGTACTTCATTATACTTATAATGGAAGGTTTTGTCTTATCCTACCCGTTCGGCTAACGACCCTCCACTAGTCAAGAGTGCGGTAGGTAAGAGTGGATACCCATTCAATTGCCATTTTATAGGCAATTTCCTTAAACACCCCTTATAGACCAGCTTCGTGAATGAGTGGCCTACTAACGATAAGACTGAATTTTACTCATATATATATATATATATATATATATATATATATATATATATATATATATATATATATATATATATATATATATATATATATATATAATGTTAGACTTTTAATGTTATATATAGTATACGGTGTATTTTATATTTTTAAAATACTAGGTGGTCAAATTTAATGATTATACCTTTAGCTCAGTTAAATGTAAACCAAAACTTTTATGGATTTATTAAACTTCTTTTAATTATACACTTTAATTAATTAATAAAACCATAAGGGTGTGATTTGAACTTTTCAAAAACAATACTAGGGTTTTAGAATTTAACATTCGTAGATTAAACTTTTAATCAACTTTTAAATTCCAAAACTTGAGGGCATGTTTTGAAACATTTCAAAACCATTTAGGTTTAGAATTTAAATATACATCAAAATTAAACTTTTTAATCAAAAATTAAATTCCAAAACTCGAGGGCAAGTTTTGAAAACTTTTCAAAACATAAGGGTTTCAACTATTTAAATTTCAAAACTAAACTTTTGTGTTCAAATTTAAACTATAAAACCTAAAGGGGAAAATTGAAACTATTCATAACACAAGGATCAAATAACAAATAATATAAATTAAACAATTAATTTCATCATTATCTATATTTGGCCTAATTTCAATTTCTTGCAAAATTAGTTACCCAATTAATACAAATAATCAACTTTAATCATATAAGGAAGTTATTATCTAATCAATTGGTAATTATCTTGTGTTTTGGCAAGGATATCCTTTAAGAAATAATGAAATTCATATTTTATAGGTTTAAAACGAATATGGTAATTATCCTTCAGCAAAACAGCAAAAAAATCCAAAGTTTCCTCTGTCTGACGCTCTGACTCGCCGAGTCACACTTTGGAACTCGCCAAGTAGGGCTGACTCGCCGAGTCCAGGTAGTGACTCGCCCAGTCAGGTCGAACAGAAGGCCAAAAAACGATTTTCAGCTACATAATGCATCAATACAATAGAAACCAATCTAGGCTCTGATACCACTGATGGGTTTTGGTCATAAGAACATCCTATGTGCTCATACAAACCCTAATGCTTGGATCTAGGTTTCTCTATTGTACATGCAATTTATCCAAGACTATAATCCCTAGATCTAGCATATGATAATCAATATAACATATAATTAGGGTTTAGATCATACCTTGATTGTTATGTAGCAATAACAATATCAAATCCTCCTTGTAATGACTTTAGAAAGCTTAGAGTCACAAATGTGACTCTTCTAATGGTTCACAAACACCAAGAGCAAGAGGATGAAGAAGAGAAGAAAAGGAGGCTCTCAAAAACATGTGGAAACCCTAGATAATAAGTTCACCACGTTTTTGGGGCATAAGGGTTCTTTAAATAGTGAGGCTATTAGGGTTATCTAACAAGGAAAGCCTAATTTGGATGCTTAAGCCCTTAGCAACCTATGGATTCCTTTCCTTAAAGGCCTTGGACGATTTCTAATGGGTTTCCCCATAGAATTCGTCCAACCTTATAATACAAGACAATCCATAGCCCAATTGCAATTATCTTATATTTACAATTCCAGTCCCTTAAGTTTATTTAATCTCTTTTAGTCACAAACTTAATTCTTATTAATTATTGACTAATATTAATTAAACAATATGATTTCTCCTGTAATATATTATTCCCATAATATATTAATAAATCATATTTAATCCTTTCTCTCCATAATTCATCCTATCAAGTTGCTTTGGTGAAGGCAACCCAAAAGGACCATGCACCATCTGGTCAAGTACATACCAAAATAGTTATGGACTTAGACACTAATCCAACAGAAACAACTTCACAACAAAGAAAATGACACGTTTTCATTGTGGAACACATGGACACATTGCCAGAAATTGTCGAAATTGTGCATACGTTCCCAACTATGCACAAGGCTAGCAGAACGGGCCAAGTGGGAGATACTTCAAAAGAAACCCTTACAGGTCACAATCGCGCAATGGTGACTGGAACGCATAGAAATCCAACAATCAAACCCACAAGGCCAAGAATTCAAATCCCAAAGTCAAGAGGGAATGCCGGCCAAGAAGCCAAATCCAAGAGATGCTCCCGTGAAGCCAAAATCAAAGTCATCTCAACGGCCAGCTTCATGATCAAAAGCAACTACTGAGCCACCCATCGGATCGAAAAAGAAATGGGTTAAATCCAACTACAAAAGGGTTCCAAAGGTTCAATCTCCCAAATCTTCTAACAATTCTAATATTTCGTCATCTTATGTTTGTGATAAACAGGATATGTCATAGGAGAGGGTACCATGCAAAGATGACAAAGATCGACCCAGTTTCAAAATGGACTGGGTTCCAAAGACCAACTGATCCCGCTATGTGTCGGACCAGCTATGGAGGCATATCATCAAACTTCGATTTGTTGATAATGGTTGCTCGTGGCACACGATAGGGGACATCTCTCAACTATACCACACTTATAACTTTGTTTGAGAGTATGTGTCCTTTGCGGGAAAGGAGGAAAGGAAGAGATCACAAATGGGGTTAGTGCTTATTGACATAAAGAATTTTCGGATATGTTCTGAGATTTTGCATGCTGTTCTCAGACCTTCTAGATGCAAATTCAATCGGTGAATTACGGTTTGTGTTTTCTTCTATATACTCCTGAGTTTATCTTACTCTGATTCGTTTTAAAGACATTTTTTCATTTTCTTAATAGTTTTTCGTTAGTAGTTATTATTGGGAAGTGATATCATGTGAGTGATAATGGGCAGTCTAAACCTATGTAAAGGACGAAATCTGAATTGTCTAGACTCTATGTTTAATATGCTGGTAGGTACGAAGGATTTAACAATGTGGATTTAGATAGGATTGTTTGGACTGACAATACGACACTCAGGTAGATTCAGTAGTGTGATAAACTCGGGAAACTACGGGATACACTAAATTAATACGCATCTAGAACAGTGGTTCAACTTTTCCTTGATGTACAAACTTATGTCCTTAATTCTAGTTCTGTCTAGACTCTTGTTCAATGTGCTGGTAGGCACGAAGGATTTAACAGTGTGAATTTAGATAGGATTGTTTGGACTGACAATATGACGCTTAGGTGGATTGACAAGTGAGATAAACACAGGAACCTACGGGATACACTAAATTAATACGCATCTAGAACAGTGGTTCAACTTTTCCTTGATGTACAGACTTATATCCTTAGTTCTGGTTTTGATAGGGCGACTGGGGAGTTCTGATAAAGTAGGTCTATAGGAAATTATTTTCTTGCTTTCTATTTGTCAGTCATTTGTTGCCTCCTCTGTGTGATTGGAAGAGATCCGACCTGGAATGCAACATATGCAACTCCTTATCTTTGAAATTCTTTCTATTTGTTAGACATATGATGTCTCCTCTGCGTGATTGAAACATATCCGACATTGAACACAACATATGCAACATTGTACCTCTCAATCCCTCTATCTCTGTTAGTCATATGTTGTCCCCTCTACGTGATTGAAGGAGATCCGACCTGGGACACAACATATGCATCTATATCTAAATATGACTTCCTCCTTAATAATTGTTTACTCACCTAAAGTAAGGAGTCCTTAGGAAGTTCTTAATAACCAGGGTATATTGGGAAGTGGGGAACACATTCTGGTGCAACTAAAATTGAACCATTTAGAGGTTGCATGTAGATCTTGCTGCTTAATTTAAGTGGACAACAATATCCATGGTCGTCGTCAGCTAAATAGTTCATTTTGAAATGTTTGTCAATATTCTTCGTGTTTAAGTGGACCATAATACCGACAATTGCCCAGATCTATTCATGAAGGTTAAGGTACTAATAAACAAGTTCAGGCTGTCTCCCAACTTTGATCCCAAATATTTTTCTTTTTGTTAAATTTGTTCACAGTTTTCCTCTATGCACAAATTTAGGGGGAGATTTAAAAAAAATAAAAAATCAAACAAAAATAAAAAAAATTCAAAATCCAAAAATAGTGTTATTTTTGCTTTGTTTCTATTTTAAGTTTTCTTTTAGTTTTGTTTTGTCTTGAAAAGTGAATTCAGGTGTAGATGAAACTCGTGGAGACTTTATCAAGATTTCTGAGTCAAAGCTTCATCTGTGATCATCGAAGAATTCTCATTCGAAAGAGCAAGAAATGAAGATTATTCTTCCAACATTCAATCTTTCAACCCCAGAATCAAGGTCAAGTTGTACTTGAAGATTATGTGACATATTCCATTGAAGCCTCCTCAATCAATTTGCTGCTATTCTTGAACCTGCTGAATTGATCCAAAAGTTTTGTTCTCTTTGTTCTCTCTGAAGATTCTCAAGCTGAAAGTGCCATATTTCATGAATCTCTACAAGAAGCCTCCTCTCCCAATGTGCGTTCAATGTCAAATTCTGCAGAAATCCCAACTGCTCAAGATGAAGTCATTTATTGAAGATTCATATGTTCATCTTGATGTTGTGAAGAAATTTGAAGATTAAAGTTGAAGCCAAAGCTGTCACACCCCCCAACTTGAATGACGGAAACGTTCGGGGGCGGATGACGTCATGTCCAATATCACAACAATTGTTTAGTAAAGAAAGTACACACCACCATATTACATTTGTTGAAAAGTTTACATGACTGTATCAATACAAGTTCGAAAGTTGATTACACAAATCATGATTCAAAAATATGCTAGTAACGTCATTGTGTTAACCTTCAAAAGATTGCTAAGAACCCGCCTTCGTGATTCCCTGACTACACAAGTTATTTCAAAGAAAAAGTGTCAACAATTAAGTTGGTGAGTTCATTAGTAGTGGTTTGAATAAATGTATGCCATTCGAAAGTTTGTGTATGTATTTACAGAAAACCCCATATTTTCTTACAAGTTGTGTAGTAAATCGTTTCACGTGTGTAATGTATGTTTTGAAACAGGAAAAATCCATTATTTTCCTAAATGTATAAATGCAGTCTTTAAATGTTCAAAATCGTAAACTGTAAGCACTGTAACATGTTCAAAATGTTGTTGTATAGTCTTATTATTAAAATAAAACTATGTGAAGATCGTTAAGGTACGTAAAAGTAAAATGAAATATTACTTTTCCTGTAAAGACATGATACTTCATTAATAGTATATATGGTGAGTTCTCATAACCATACTATCATATTTGCCTCCATGCGACGATCTTCAGGCGTCGAAACGTTATGACACTTGTCACCCCACGGACTGTAGCTAACAGCCAGGGTGCGGGATCATTAGTCCCGTATAGATCTATACACACTTGTGACACTCTCCGGGCAGGAGATTCTGGTTATAAGACAGGACTTATTGTAATACCCCCATTGTGTATAGTGAAGATGTTGTCTCACGAATTCTCAATTATGTTACGTATCATAAGTGTATGTTTGTTTTCGCAAAGTCTATCATTTTTCCAAGTATTGCCAAAACCATAGTAGTAATGTATATATTCCCGTGAATATAAAATGTTGTAGTTGAAATGCTCACTGTTGGTATGAAATCGTATGCGTATTTCTAAGTAAAACATATTTTTATTTATAAACCATGTTGTTTCCAAAAGTGGGTAAAGTAGTGTAAGATGTTTACATGTTAAATAAACCATTCGGTAGTTGTAAAAACATCATGCAATGTATACTCAAAAGCTCGATGTTTTCATGCGAGTAAGGTTACGTTTTTACTTGTATTCTCCCCCATATAGTAATAAAAGCCTTTTAAAAGCATTTACAATCGTAGAAAAGGGGGTATAAACTCACTTGTTTGGTTTGAAGAGAGTGAGACGAGAATCTAGCAGAACTTCGACTGCTGAAAGTTGCGTCTTTTGGTTTCTCGGGGATCTCGGTAGCGTAAAGCATCCGTCGGGGATCGAGTATGGAATCAAGGTTGTCGGGATAGCTTCTAGAGCTCAAGAGAGTGAGAAAGTGAGAGAGAAGTTGAGAATGTGTGCCAAAAATCTGAAGCTCATGCACTCTATTTATAGTGCTGGAGCATCCACGTACGCTAGGCGTACTCATGGGTACGCTGCGCGTACTCTGGAGTCGTCAGCGTTTACGACTTAAGTCTAGCTAGCCTGCTAGCCGATGGGATGGGACTCTACGTCTGAGTACGCTGGTCGTAAATTTGATTTTCAAACATCTGAATTCCGTAACTTTTGCGTACGAGCTCCGATTTTCGCGTTCTTTATATCCACACGTAGGAGAGACTGTACTCTACAACTTTCATTTAGATTCCATCGGCTAGTTTTGACTTTATTTTTAATAATATATTTTTAGTAGGTCTGGACTGCTAAAGTCCGTTAAAAATCCATAACTTCTCTATCTGATGTCCATTTTCGTCTGTCTTTTTATCATGGCGATGCTCTTGCCGAGATCTTCAACTTTCGTTTGGTTTTCTTTGACTAAAAATCGCTCGGTCTCTATTTTGAGTTTTTAGTTGTCTACCGCTATCCCAAAACTTTGAAAAATCATAACTTTCTCATTCGAAGTCAGATTTCGGGGTTCTTTTTATGTATGCTGACGGTTTACTGACATCTACGACTTTTATTTTTTTGACCTAATTTTTGCTAGTGTTACATTATCCCCCCGTTAGAGATAATTTCATCCCAAAATTTGCACTTTGACTGGGGCTTTAATTGCATAAAGATGTGTGTACTTCTGTTCCATTTGAACTTTCTTGTTCTTTAGTGTGCCTAGATCCTATCATGGGTGTTCCTGTGGACCTTTGTTACTCCATTCGCTTCGACCAGTAGAGGTCGTGTGGGTTTCGGTTTGTTTGACTATGTTTGTCTAAATGCTAGCATTGTTCACTCATAATACAGATCGTTTCGTTTTGAAGTTCATTGTTGAATTCTTACATGGTTCGCTTATCATCACCTTGTGTATACAAGTTGCATACACATTTGTAGTGATAGGTTAACCGTAATCAGTCCTAGCCTCTACGTTTGAACTTGACTCTTCGTATGTGTGCTATTCCTAAATAGTTTGTCGGTAATGCTTTGGGAAGGTTGCAAAGGATATAGTACTCCTCAAATGAGTGCTACAGGATGTTGAAACTAAAAGCTAATTGGGGTTGTGTCAGGTTTGTCGTTATAAATCGATAGAGGTTCGTTAGTCGATGGTTAAAGCGAAGCGGTCTTTTATAACACATGGAACTGGTATGGTCAGGGCCAAGCCAATCCACGTGTTCTGAGGAAATCATGATAGCTAGGGAACCTAAAAACATACCCCTTTATCACCAAGAAGAGAACATCCATTCAGTCTATACAATAGTTGTAGCGTCTTAGGAATAATGTTAGCATATTTACGCACCCTCGCAGACAGCATGGCTGGTTTCCATCACCCCGGAGATCCTTACTTCCTTAACCAGGGAAATAATGGATGGTTGGACGAATGGCCTGAAGAAGAGCCTGAGGAAGACCCCGAGGGGGAATCTGACGAGGAACCGGAGGCAGAAGTCGAGGGAGAACCTGCCGAACAAGTAGAAGAACAGGAGGAGGAAGAAGATGAAGGAAGCTTCGAGGGGGAACCCAGCGATAACAAAGGGGATGTATCAGACGTGGATTCCGAAGTCATCAACCCCCCTTTCCCCGATTAGGGTGCCCGCTTACCGGGTGGGCCCCACTGGTCCTACACCCCCTGGGGTATTGATCTTTGGAGGTGGAGCAGATAGCAGGGATAGCGACCCCCGTTCGGCATGTCACGCGAGTTCTTTGACCTGAGGGATGGAGGACCGGCCGATCGAGCCCTTCCAGTTATGGTGAAACGATTATGGAACACCGGCGACCTAGCTCAGAGCACCGTCGACCAGGTACGCCAGATGTGGGCTAGGGTCGAGCGTGCAGAGCAGGAGACACGAGAGGTTCTTCGAGAGTTCCACATGAGGCAGGTAAGGTGGGAGTCCCGACTCCGGGACGCAGAATGACAGGTGGCTCATCTTCAGGGAGCATCCACTTCCTAAGCACCACCCCCGGGCACATCTCATCGTCACTAGGGATAGCAGTATCAGTTTTCAGTACTATGTCACTAGGATCTATGTTATGTACCCCGACTCTATGTTTAAGTGACTACACTACTCATAGAGTTGTTATGCTGTCAAACTAGTACCGCTTATGTATGCTCTTCCAAGCAAAATTTTCATGTATCAAAGTGCGGGTAATATTAATGAAAGATTTTACATGTTTTATTGTGATGTTATAATCTGCTATGTGTTATGCATCCATGATTGTATGCTAAATTGTAGAAGTACTTAAGTTGTGCCACGCATCTAGTCTATAGGATCACAACCTCACCAAAAACCACAGACACTCAACATCTTTCTGTTCCATGACAGAAAGATGCCTCAACGACCCACTCGCGGAAACCCTGGACCAACCCCACCCAAAGTCGACTCAGCTGCATTCCAGGCAGCTGTATCTGCTGCGGTCACCGCAACAATGGCACAAATTCACCAAGGGAACAATGGAGGAGTCAACAGACAAGGGGCCGGAAGTTCAAACAACGGGATGAATCAAGGACCCACCAGAATATGTTCTTACAAATACTTCACCAACGCCAAACCACGAACCTTTAATGGCACTAGAGGGATGATCACCCTGAAACGGTGGATCGAGAAGGTGGAATCGGTATTCGAGATATCCGATTGTCCTGAGGAGATAAAGGTGAAGTTTGCCGCATGCACTTTCGTTGACCAAGCGCTCACTTGGTGGAACGGACACGTGGAAGCCATGACACTCCCCGTAGCCAATTCCATGCCATGGGCAGAAATGAAAGAAATGTTGATGGCCAAGTACTGCCCTCGTGGTGAAATTCAGAAAATGGAACAAGAGATGTGGAATCTCACTGTCCGGCAAGCTGATATAGATGCCTACATATCAAGGTTTAGCGAACTGTCTCTGTTATGCCTTGGCATGATTACCTCAGAGGGTAAGAAGACCGAACGATTCATCTGTGGACTAACCTCCCTGATCCAAGGAAATGTGATAGCTGCAAATCCCAAAACTTTTGACAGTGCCAAGAGATTGGCCAAGAAGCTGTATGACCACAACAACAAGAAGGGTGAGAAGCTAGTGGAGACTGAAGTTAAGAGGGAAAATGAGAGCAAGAAGGGGAAGAACAGCAAGAGGAAAGGACGTCAAGGCTCCGAATCATCCAAGAAGCAGAAAATAGTGGTAGTTAATGCTGCAACCGCTCAAGTTCCATCCACACCACATGTTCCAGCCTCAGCTGCTCTAAGTGCTCCTAGACCTTATTCTGGTAATCTTCCCAAGTGCAATAACTGCGGCCTCCATCATAATGGAGAATGCAGAGAGATGCAGTGCACCAGTTGCAATCGGAAGGGGCACACGGCAAAGAACTGCAGGACTTACCCTCCTCAGAACCAAAAATAGGGAAACAACAACAACAATAACCGCCACAACAACATCACCAACACTGGCGGCAACAATGTAGGACCTAGCCACACCTGCTATGGATGTAGAAGGACTGGGCATTTCCGTCGAAATTTCCCCAACAACAACAATCCCAGAAATGGAGGAACAGGAAGGGTGCTGACCATGGGTCAGGGAGCAGCGATTCAGGATCCCGCTATTGTTACCAGTACGTTTCCCCTAAACCACACTTATGCATGCATCCTATTTGACACCGGAGCAGAGCGAAGTTTTGTGAGCAATAAGTTTGAACATTTGTTAAAACAACAACCCCAACAGCTCAATGAAACCTTTACGGTGGAAATGGCCAATGGGAAAACCGAATCCACTAGGGAAATCTACATCGGATGTACCCTAACTCGAAATCAACATGTCTTTCGAATAGACTTAATGTCGGTTTCCATTAGGAGTTTCGATGTGATTATTGGCATGCAATGGTTAAGCCCCCACCATGCTGAAATTATGTGACACCAGAAGGCCGTTCGCCTTCACCTTCCCAATCATGAAACCCTAATTATTTATGGAGACAAACCTAGCACGAACCTTCGCCTCATCTCGTGCATCCAGGCACAAAAGCATCTGCGAAAGAGCGATTGGACGTTCCTGGCTTATATAGTGGATAAAACCAAGGAAGAGGTTAGCATTTAAGACATTCCAGTAGCATGTGAATTCCCAGACGTATTTCCTAAAGATCTTCCTAGAGTACCCCTAGAGAGACAAGTTGAATTTCGAATTGATCTTGTTCCAGGAGCAACTCCCCTCGCTAAATCGCCTTACCGACTAGCTCCTGCTGAGATGCAGGAATTGTCCAGCCAACTCAGCAAACTCCTGGCCAAAGGATTCATCCGACCCAGCTACTCGCCATGGGGAGCTCTGGTCCTCTTTATCAAAAAGAAGGACGGATCATTTAGGATGTGCATCAATTATAGGGAGCTAAAGAAGCTCACTGTCAAAAATCGCTATCCACTCCCACGAATCGATGATCTATTTGACCAGCTCCAAGGAGCTAGTTACTTCTCTAAGATAGATCTAAGATCTGGATACCATCAACTCAAGGTCCGAGAAGAGGATATACCCAAAACCACTTTCCGAACTCGTTACAGACATTATGAATTTGTCGTAATGCCCTTCGGTCTAACGAATGCCCCTGCCGCATTCATGGACCTAATGAACCGAATCTGTCGACCATTCCTCGACAACTTTGTTATCGTTTTCATTGACGACATTCTAGTCTATTCCCGAAGTGAAGAAGAGCATGGCCAACATGTTCAACAAATCCTGGAAACCCTACGAACAGAGCAGCTATACGCAAAACTCTCCAAGTGTGAGTTCTGGCTCCGTAGCATGAACTTTTTGGGTCATGTTGTTAGTCAGGAAGGAATACATGTGGATCCTTCTAAGGTCAAAGACGTTGAAGGATGGGTAGTTCCAACAACACCCACAGAAATTCGCCAATTCTTAGGCCTAGCAGGCTACTATAGGAGGTTCATCCAGAACTTCTCTAAGATCGCCAAGCCACTTACCTCGCTTACACAAAAGGGCGTACCATTCAAATGGATGGACAAACAAGAAGTTGCATTCTGAACTCTGAAACAAGTACTTTGTAGTTCCCCAGTACTATCTCTACTAGAGGGAACGGAAGATTTCGTGGTCTACTGTGACGCGTCAAAACAGGGTTTAGGTTGCATTCTCATGCAGCGTGGAAAAGTGATAGCTTACGCATCCCGCCAACTAAAGACCCACGAAGTGAATTATACAACCCATGATCTGGAATTGGGAGCAGTGGTCTTTGCTCTGAAGATTTGTAGGCATTACCTCTATGGTACAAAGTGCACCATCTTCACGGACCACAAGAGTCTCCAGCACATTTTGAATCAGGAAGAGTTGAATATGAGGCAACGAAGATGGGTTGAACTATTAAACGATTACGCGTGTGAGATCAAGTACCACCCAGGCAAGGCCAACGTGGTAGCTGATGCCTTGAGCCAGAAAGAGTACTCTAATCGTCGCGTGAAAAATCTCTCAATAACCATCCAATCTCACCTAACCACTCAGATCAGGGCAGCTCAGTCAGATGCCATGAAGGCAGAAAACAAAGCAAGCGAAGCATTACGCGGAATGAAAAAGAATCTCGAGGTGAAAGAGGACGGAGTATACTATTTCATGAACCGTATTTGGATTCCTAAACTTGGAGGATTTAGGGAGGTTGTCATGAATGAAGCTCACAAGACGCGATACTCCATCCATCTAGGTTCGGACAAAATGTACTTGGATATTAAACAACATTATTGGTGGCCTAACATGAAGGCAGAAATTGCCACCTATGTCAGCAAATGCCTTACTTGCGCCAAAGTAAAGGTAGAATACCAGAAGCCCTTGGAGTTATTACAGCAACCAGTAATCCCCGAGTGGAAATGGGAAGGGATTTCTATGGATTTTGTGACCAAGCTGTTGGAATAGTGTCTAAGTCCATAACTATTTTGGTATGTACTTGACCCGATGGTGCATGGTCCTTTTGAGTTGCCTTCACCAAAACAACTTGATAGGATGAATTCTGGAGAGAAAGGATTAAATATGATTTATTAATATATTATGGGAATAATATATTAAAGGAGAAATCATATTGTTTAATTAATATTAGTCAAGAATTAAGAAGAATTAAGTTTGTGACTGAAATAGATTAATTAAACTTAAGGGACTGGAATTGTAATTATAAGATAATTGCAATTAGGCTATGGATTGCCTTATATTATAAGGTTGGACGAATTCTATGGGGAAACCCATTAGAAATCATCCAAGGCCTTAAGGAAAGGAGTCCATGGGTTGCTTAGGGCTTAAGCATCCAAATTAGGGTTTCCTTGTTAGATAACCCTACTAACCTCACTATATATAGAGTCCTTATGCCTCAAAAACGTGGACAAGCTTCCTTCTAGGATTTCCACACGTTTTGGGCAGCCTCCTTCTCTTCTCTTCTTCATCCTCTTGCTCTTGGTGTTTGTGAACCATTAGAGGAGTGACATTTGTGACTCTAGGCTTTCTAAAGTCAATACAAGAAGGAATTGAGAGTGTTATTGCTACATAACAATCAAGGTATGATCTAAACCCTAATTATATGTTATATTGATTATCATATGCCAGATCTAGGGTTTATAGTCTTGGATAAATTGCATGTACAATAGAGAAACCTAGATCCAAGCATTAGGGTTGTATGAGCACATAGGATGTTCTTATGGACAAAACCCATCAGTGGTATCAGAGCCTTGATTGGTTTCTATTGTATTGATGCCTTGTTAATTTGTTCATTCTTGAAAAAATCATTTTTTGCCTCCTGCCTGATGTACTCGGCGAGTCCCATTGTGGACTCGGCAAGTAGGCCCCTACTCGGCGAGTCCATAAGGGGACTCGGCGAGTTTAGCTGTCAGACAGGCGGATTTTCGGGATTTTTACCTATTTTGATTTTGGATAATTGCCATAAATGTTTAAACTTAATAAAATTCGAATTTTGTTAATCCCTTATGATTATCCTTGTCAAATTAAAAGATTTTGGTCATCTAATTAGATAATTGTTACCTTATCTGATATATGTTAAGTTATGGAAATTATTTGATCATTATCTTGCAAGAATTTGAACTAGATCTAATTAGATAACCACCAATTATTGTTAATTGCCTAATTTGAATTATGTGATCTAGAATATTGTTGACAAAGTTTGGAAAAGTTTCAAATTAATCCCTTTAGGTTTTATAGTTTAAATTAGAACTCAAAAGTTTAGTTTTGAAATTTAAATAGTTGAAACCCTAATGTTTTGAAAAGCTTTCAAAACTTGTCCTCAAGTTTTGGAATTTAAATTTTGATTATAAGTTTAATTTTGATGTATATTTAAATTCTAAACCCAAAGGTTTGAAATGTTTCAAAACGTGTCCTCTAGTTTTGGAATTTAAATTTTGATTAAAAGTTTAATATAGGAATGTTAAATTCTAAAACCCTAGTAGTGTTTTGAAAAGTTCATATCACACCCTTATGGTTTTATTAATTAATTAAGGTGTATAATTAAAAGAGGTTTAATAAATCCATAAAAGTTTTAGTTTACAATTTAATTGAATTAAAAGTATAATCGTTAAATTTGACCACTTAGTATTTTAAAAGTGTAAAATACACCCTATACTATATATAACATTAAAAGTCTACCATTATATTTATGTATGAGTAAAATTCAGTCTTACCGTTAGTAGGCCTCATTCATGAAGCTGGTCTATATGGGTGTTTAAGGAAATTGGCTATAAAATGGCGATTGAATGGGTATCCACTCTTACCCACCGCACTCTTGACTAGTCGAGGGTCGTTAGCCGAACAGGTAGGATAGGACAAAACCTTCCATTATAAGTATAATGATGTACAAAAGTAACTAAATTTTTTACAAATTCCCAATCTTAGTTACTTAGGCAAAAGTGAATTGACGCAATTCCATGAAATTACACTTTGTGCCCTTGCGAAGACGTTAGCGGAGCATGTGTGGTTTACCGGCACACTAAATGGTTCTAAGAAAAGGTAGCAAAGGGTGACTCAATGTTTGTCATAGTTCGGTGGAGTGTGTGTGGTTTACCGGCACATCGAATAGGTGATTGTAACATGTGAGGGTACCATGTAAGTTTGCATGGTTATTCACACCCTCTTTGTGATCCTCGGCATCCCAGTCACAAACTAGAGGGGCATATCGAGATTTAAACATGCCATTGAAATTTCTATGAATCTCAAAGGATCTAGGAGTTTTCATAGATTTAAAACTTAAATTTCTTTTTCGTTTTTCGTGGTGGAAATTAGTGAATCGTCATTCACTTACCTTCAAATATTCTGCAACTACATTACGACATCCCTTTTCTAGGTTGTAGCGTATTATGTTGGGTCCTAGCCTTAGTATCTCATTTGGGTGATTTACTAAGGACTCAATCAATCAACTAACTTGAATTTGTTTTCTCCCGTTTTGTAGATGTCAAAGTATGACAACTATGGTCTTCCCAAATCCCGTGGAACAAGCTTTCCACATGAAGATGATATTCCACGATTTGATCGAGGAACGAGAGATGATGCTTCACTTCCTCCACCTCCTCCAATTATTCTCCCTAACCCACAAGTTCGAAGGCTTGAAAAGTTCAAACTCACTCAAGCCCTTTTGGCAAGTAAACATAAAGAAGGAAAGTCAGTGTGTGCACACGTCCTAGGGATGAAGTCACACATTGATAGGTTAAGAATGTTGGGATCTATTGTCTGTGAGGAGATGGCTGTTGATTGGGTTCTTCAGTCACTTCCTAACTCATATAGTAAGTTCGTAAGAGAGTACTATATGGTGAACTGCGACGTGACCCTTATAGATCTCACCTATATGCTTATTGCTGCTGAATCAGCAATGGTTTGGCACAATAGAAAAGCAAAGTTTATTGGTGAATCTGCCTTCAAGACCTCTATGGATATAGACAATGGCAACAAAAGACATGCTATGATCGAAAAGTTTGATCATAAGAAAAAGGCAATGTCTAAAGTAGTTTCATGTCCTGTTCCAAAAGAGTCAATGTGCTTTTATTGCCAAGAGAAGGGGCATTGGAGACAAAGCTGCCTTATTTACCTAAGAGATCTAAGAGATGGGAGAGTCAAAACGTATGGCTCTGCTTTAGGTAAAATACATTGACTAACTCTTTTAAGCTCCTATTCTAGATTCTTAATACATAATGTGATCAGATTACAAATGATGTTTTGTAGGATCGAAGAAAAGAGAGGAGGCTTAAGGGAAGAAGTAAGCATAATCTAACCATGAAGAAATGGATTTCGATCGCATTACTTTAAGATTAGATTCTTGAGCTACTACTTAGAGTTAGAATTAGATTGCTTAGAAATAAGTATTAGCATAGTTTTTCAATGAATTTCATTGTAAGGACAAAATTTTTCCGCAATAAAATAAATTTTGATTTTACATTATTTATTTATCCTTGCAATGGCATGCATGAAAATTGATGTTTAAAGGTTTCTAATATTAGCAATAGTGGATTTGATTCTTAGTTATGTTGTTTGTGGACGTAAGTGTAGATCACTGTTGTGTTGGGTTGAGGTGGGCGACACCCAGCTAGCAAAGGAACTCACATTAGACAAGACATTAACATGACCGGAGATCATACGTGAAACCACAGAAAAGATAGTTCAAATCAGAGCTCGATTACAAGCATCGTGTGACCGAAAAAAGAGCTACGCTGATAAATGGCGAAAGCCCTTAGAGTTTCAGGCCGGAGATCGAGTACTGTTAAAAGTTTCGCACTGGAAAGGGGTCGTTCGTTTTGGAAAACAAGGAAAACTGAACCCACGATACATTGGACCTTTCGAGATCCTAGCCTGAATAGGTCCAGTGGCGTACAAACTGCAGCTACCCGCTGAGCTCATCAGTGTACACCCCGTGTTCCATGTTTTTAATCTAAATAAGTGCCTATCCGATGAAACTCTCCTCATTCCCCTTGACGAAATCGAAATCAATGAGAATCTCCTGTTCGTTGAAGAACCAGTCGAAATCATGGACCGGGAGGTGAAGCGTACTAAACAAAGTCGCATCCCGATCGTGAAAGTACGGTGGAACACGAAGTGTTGGCTAGAATTCATGTGGGAACGCGAAGACCAAATGAAGCAAAAGTACCCTCATCTATTCTAGCATTCTCAAATTTAGCTTTCAAAAGAATTTCGGGACGAAATTCCCTCTAACGGGGGAATGATGTCACCACTAGAAATTTTTGTGCCTTGTAACTACAACACTTATGCCAATTATGAATCAAAAACATGAAAGCATGTATGATGCTTACTTTATGATAACAAAATTTCAATCAAACACTTCATACAAGCATTGCAAATAGTCAACAAGCAGTTGGAAACCTTAGAAATCCTTGTTTAAGTCCATTATGGATTAGGATTTCCTTATTGGGTCCAATGGACCAATAAGCTTCCAATTGGACTATCATGGGCTTAGAACTCTTGAATGGGCTCTAATTTGACCCACTTCCATTTATTTCAATATTTTGGGCCATATTGGGCCTAGAATGAAATAAATTATTTAAATGAACCATATTCGGCCATAATTAACCTAATTTAGCCCTAATAGGTCATAAAAATCACATTTATATTTATTTGGACCAAAAATCACTCAACATAACCATGAAAATTGGGCTTAAGCATTTAAGGCCCAAAACTCTATTCTCTTTTCTCCATTCTCGGCCCAAGCCCAATTCATGGGGAAGAGTTGACTTGGGCCTTGCCACCTCATTTTTACATGGAGGTTATCCATGCAAATAACCCAAGTATCCATGCACTATCTCATCAATCTTCTCTCTCCCTCTCCCTCTTTTTCCTTCGGCCGAGAGCAAGAGAATGAACACTCACACCTCACAAAACTCTCACTAAATCACTCAAGAATCATCCACTTTTCTTCATCCAAAATCTCAAAAATTTGGCTTGAAGTCTAAGGATCTTCATCAAGTAATTCATCACCTAAGGTAAGTTAATGGCTAACTTATGATCTAACTCCCTTCATTTCATCAAAATCTCTTCTAAATCCATTCAATCTTGTGATCTAGCACCTTAGAAGCTCTTTAAATTCGAGATCTTTCAAGAAAGGTTGCTAGGGCCGAAAATAACAACAAAATCTTCTCTTTTCTTCTTCAAAACCGATCCATAACTAAAGGTGAGTTTCATACCCCCCTTCTTTTCAGTTTTTATGAGTTTTATGGGGGGAGAATACAAGTAAATCTGTAGATCTATGTGTAAATGTATGCTATGTGTGATTTGATGCATGTATGTGTGTGATATTATTTGTTTGTGATGAATATGTTATTCAACAAATGTGTAAAACCAAGATCTAAAACATGGGGAAGGAAATAAACATAACTTAAACTATTTTACACTAATCAAGTCAAGAAAAATAGTTTATATGGTTAGGATGAACACTCTTGAACATAAAACTCATTTTTGGACATAAAATGTCAAAAATACAAAACTTTGCAGCCAAATCGACAAATTATAATTTCTGGAGGGTCAAAAGGGTCCAAACAATTTCTATGATAATTTTTCTGAACATCAACATTTTTGAGGGGCTTAAAACCTAAATTTTGAATTTAATGGGCTAAATTTGGGCTTTTCGGCCCAATAAGCTTCAAAATGCGAAATTTCTAAATTTGAGGGGCTGAAAATGCAAGTTTCTGTAAAACAGGGGATTTGAAGTGTAATAAAACAATTCCAATGGTCAAAAATGCTTTTCAAATTCAAAAAGGATCAAAAATGTAAAAATTTACTATTTTGGGCCAAAACTGTCAAAGTTCCGAAATTGAGGGTTTAACCGAGAAAACATTATTCTGGAAGGACTAAAGCTATTTACAAAACAAAAATTGGGGTAAAAATGTCTTTTCTACAAGTTTATGACACAAAAGTGTCAAAATAATGTTTTAAGGACTAAAATGAAATTCTTTTATATAAAGGACTAAAAGTGCTATTTTTATAGAAGAAAGGTTGTGAAAAAGTAAAAATCTTACTTTTAAATGAATTAATTCATTAAGACAAAATACAAAATCCACGACAACTGACGAAGCATAAGAACAAATACACTCTCAACAAACAATATCGTTACAAAACGAACTGATTCGGTCTCGAAAGTTTCAAATCGTGCTTGTTGGGCCTTGCTAGCCCAACAACATGATCTTTGGGCCCGAAGGGAACTCGCTTACATGTTAATGGGCATTCTATTACCTAGTTTCATGTAAAAGGACTTTCAATAGCTCTATTGTGCTATTGGACCCTAATGGCCCATTAGTACAGCTACTGAGGTCGAGAAGTCAAATGCGATTCGGGCCAAGTGCCTTACGCATTCTCGATAGCCTTGAAAAAATTATGGAAATAAAAGGGGGATTCGTACCCTCCTTTCTCCTCGGTTGTTGGGCTTACGTGTCACACCCCAAAACCAAGAATGGCGGAAACGTTCTGGGGAGGAGGACGTCATGTATAGTGTCACAACACAGTAAATGTAAATAAGAAAACAACATCATCCATTGCATTAAATATATAATTTCAATACAAGTGTGTTCTGTACAGTTATAGACACCAAAAATAATGAAACACAAAATAATATGAGATGAGTCTTGAATGCACTCCATCTTCTCAAAAGCTGGCCTCGGTACCTGTCTACTGATGACGTGAGAATACAAGTTATTTTGAAAGAGTTTATCAGGATTAAGCTGGTGAGTTCATAAGTATTTTAGTGTCAATGTTTCTTGTCAAAAACGTTTGAACCTGTCTCAATGTATAAGTTTGTAAAAATGTAAGTAAATGTTTGAAAGTGTTTGTAAAAGTTTGAATCTCTCAGAAAATCCTATATTTTCTATAAAAGTAACCTTCTACCAAGGCTAAACTGTTTTGTAAACTTGTCTGTTGTAAAAGTATGTAATTACCCAAGTATAACTATCATTTGTTAAAAATATAGTTTGTACACTAATGCTTTAAGTGAGATTTTCACTAAAATATGTAATGGGTAAATCATTGTAGTACTGTAGCTTTGTATAATAAGACTACTGCTGTACTAAATACTACTACCTTAAACCGGATTTATATTAAGGTATATTGTGATAAATTGTACCATGCTATCGACTGGAAATCAACGACATAATGAATGGTCGTAATAAGAAATGACGTTTGGCACCCGCAGACCTGCAGGTCCGGCTGTAGCTAGCAGCAAGGTGTAGGATAGTCAATCCAGTATAGATCTATACGCAAACTCACGCTCTCCCTCCAAGAGAATTCTGGCTACAACTTGGGCCATGACATTTAAGGCATGCCCGATACATTGGATCACAATTGTTAAGTATTCATGTATATGTATTGTTTCTCGTATATCTGTATATGTATTGGTTCTCATATATCTGTATATGTATTGTTTCTATTATCTCTGTATATGTATTGTTTCTAGTATTTCTGTATATGTATTGTTTCTAGTATTTATGTATATGTATTGTTTCTAGTATTTCTGTATATGTATTGTTTCTAGTATTTCTGTATATGTATTGTTTCTAGTATATCTGTATATGATCCTGCGTTACCCCGATGGTAACCAGCTAAAGATGTACTGATGAATATGAATATGGAAGTACCTTTATGTCTATACATGTATATGTGATATATAAGTAATATGGAAACGACTTTCGGATGGTCACCCGAAATCCCACCAGACCACATCCAAATCGAGGAAAAGGAAATAGGGCGGATGGCATTCCTAAGCCTTTTGAACATTATTTATATATCTATACATATATGGGCATGCAATTGTATATATAAAGCATAAATACGATTTCAAGAGGAGATCGACTTGATGTCGATCTATAAACCAATTTGAAGGCATAAGTTAATAAAACAGTTTAAGTATAAGAAGCATTTGTTTAAATCACAGTCTATAAGTAAGTTTGGATAGTAAAACAGTTTGTAAAACATTTCAAAGTAAGGCATTTTGATAAACAGTTTGAACAGTGGTAAAAATCGTTGTTTTCCTAGTTATTAATCACATGTGATTAAACACAATCACATGTGATTGAAGTAATAACTTATAAGTATTTGACTTGTATCCCCCCCCCCATAAAGTATTTAAAACACTTAAAATCATTTCAAAGGTTGATTCAAGGGGTATGAACTCACTTGTGGTGAGTCGTTTGAATTGTAGTTTCGGCTACTGTGCTAGGTGACAAACGGAGACTGGTTTACATGCACGAGCCTAGTTATCATATAATAAACATATATATAACTAATTAGACATATAATAACTTAAATAAATAAGTTAGGGCACTTAGAAAGCATTTAAACACTTTAATGAGTGTTTATGGTCCAAATGATTGCATCTAAGTTGCTACGGGACAAGGCAAAAGGGTTTGAAACATCAAAGGGCCTTGTATAGGGGTTCACCATCCAACAAACCCCACACCTTGGAGTTTACGGCCGTAAACTCATAGGTTTATGGCCGTGAACTCCTCAAATGGTGTTTTTGGGTGTTTTGTGGTGTTATCTTGCATCTAGAACTCTTCTATCCTTATTGGAATAATGCATGAAGTAGTTTTAAGGCTCTAGAACACTCCATAAGGGAGTTTACGGCCTAAGGTCCTTCACCTTAAAGTTTACGGCCGTAAACTCTAGGAAATTAATTGATTTGAGGCTCTTAAACATCAAGAATGGCATCCATGATTTTATCTAAGGCTAATGGGGACAAGAGGCACACTTTGGTGCCTTCACTTGGAGTTTACGGCCCAAGCCATGTTCCTTGGCCGTAAACTCCTTTCAAGGAGTGATTTCTATTTGTTCTACTCTCCTTTCTAGTCCCAAAGGTGCAAGGTAATTTGTCTAAAGGCCTTAGGTGTGCTTGGAATGATTTTTGTCCCACAAAAAGGGGTTTACGGCCCAAGAGGAGTTCTTGGCCGTAAACTCCTAGAAACTTATGATTTTTATGGGTTTAGATATCTTAAGTAAGCACAAGTAATTGAGGGTTTAAGTCGTTAAGCATTTGGGGAAGTTTTAGGGCACTAATTGCCCCTTAAAAGGGGTTTATGGCCCAAGGTAGTTCCTTGGCCGTAAACTCCAAGAACTTGTGTTTCTTGGATGCTTTCTAGGCTACAAAGATCATACACTACGTCCTTGTTAAGTCCTCTAACATAGGAATGGGTCTAGAACGCATTAAAGTTCCATTTTGGAGTTTACTCCCCAAGAACGTTCTTGGGCGGTAAACTCCCGGATCTTGTAATCTAAACATGTTATTGTTGTTAATAAGCATTAAACAAGTATTGAAACACATATAGAAAAGTAGACTCACAATCTGGGATGAAAACCCAAAGATCCGTCAGAGAGAATATGGCTTTTCTCTATTTGGAATGGTGAATAATGAATTAATTTAATTCAGAAAACTATTTATAGTCCTGGAATATTTTGACAGAAAATATTTTCATTCCTGATATTGGACTGCAACAGTACGAAACTTGAAATGTCCAAGTTTCACAAAATCAGGAGTATCCACTCTCCTGATATCATCCAAAACATAAACCCTAATGTACACAAACTTGTTCGGAAAAGCTTGAAAATCACTGAACTGAACTAGCTTCTATTGAATAGATGATGTTCATACAATTGGAAATTTCGGGTTGTCACATCATCCCCCTGTTAGAGGGAATTTCGTCCCGAAATTAGAATTTAAGCAAATAAAAGTTACGAACAATTAAGCGAAAAGATGAGGGTATTTCAACTTCATCTGATCCTCGCGTTCCCAAGTGAATTCCGGTCCTCGCTTGGCGTTCCAGCGAACCTTCACAATAGGGATACGGCTTTGTTTCGTCTGCTTGACCTCACGGTCCATGATCTCTACAGGTTCTTCCACGAAGTTGAGGCTCTCGTTTATCTCGATCTCGTCGAGTGGGATTACGAGAGTCTCATCAGACAGACACTTTTTCAAGTTAGATACGTGGAATGTAGAATGTACGTTACGCAGTGTGTCGGGTAGATCAAGTTTGTAAGCTACGGGGCCGACTCTGGCAAGAATCTCGAAAGGCCCTATGTACCTCGGATTTAGCTTCCCACGCTTGCCGAAGCGTATCAAGCCTTTCCAGGGTGAGACTTTGAGAAGGACTCGGTCTCCCACCTGAAACTCCAAAGGTTTTCTTCGTTTATCAGCGTAGCTCTTCTGTCGGTCTCTAGAGGCTTTCAATCGTTCATGGATTTGAACGATTTTCTCTGTCGTTTCCCGAATGATTTCTGGACCAGTGAGAGTACTGTCGGAAGCTTGCCCTCTCGCTAATTGGGTATCACCAACCTCAGCCCAGCACAGAGGGGATCTGCACTTGCGGCCGTAGAGAGCCTCGAATGGAGCAGCCTTGATGCTTGTCTGATAACTGTTATTATAGGAAAATTTGACAAGCGGTAAATGAGTATCCCATGCCTTCCCAAAATCAATCACACAGGCTCGCAACATGTCTTCCAATGTTTGAATGGTACTCTCACTCTGTCCGTCGGTCTGTGGATGGTAGGCTGTGCTCATGTCCAGCCTTGTTCCCAGGGAATGTTGTAGGGATTGCCAAAATCTTGAAGTGAATCTACTATCTCTATCGGAGATAATGGAAATAGGTACACCATGCAACCGTACAATTTCCCTAATGTATGTTCTTGTAAGTTTCTCCATCTTGTCGGTTTCTTTGATAGGTAGGAAGTGTGCAGACTTGGTCAATCTATCAACGATGACCCATATGGTGTCAAGTCCACCCGTCGTCTTGGGCAACTTGGTTATGAAATCCATAGTGATCCGCTCCCACTTCCATTCCGGGATCTCTGGTTGTTGCAGTAAACCAGAGGGCTTCTGGTACTCGACCTTAACCTTTGCGCAAGTAAGGCATTTACTTACGAAGGTAGCAATCTCTGCTTTCATATTAGGCCACCAGTATAGCTTTTTCGGATCCAGATACATCTTATCTGAACCTGGGTGGACGGAATACCGAGTGTTGTGCGCCTCGGTCATGACCAAGTCTCGGAAACCACCGTGCTTCGGGGTCCAGATCCGGTTCATGAAATATAAAGCTCCGTCACCCTTTGCTTCGAAGTTCTTGTCCATTCCCCTAAGGGCTTCACTCGACACATTTTCAGGTTTCATGGCCTCAAGTTGAGCCGCCTGAATTTGCTCAGTCAAGTGCGAATGGATGGCTATTGATAATGACTTGACTTTGCGACCAGAATATTCTTTTCTACTTAGGGCGTCTGCTACTACGTTGGCTTTACCCGGATGATAACGAATATCGCATTCGTAATCACTGAGTAGCTCAACCCACCGTCGTTGTCTCATGTTGAGCTCCTTCTGATCGAAAATGTGTTGTAAACTCTTGTGGTCGGTAAAGATAGTGCTCTTCGTTCCATACAGCTAATGTCTCCAGATCTTCAGAGCAAACACTACTGCTCCTAGTTCAAGATCGTGGGTCGAGTAGTTAACCTCATGTGTCTTCAACTGTCTCGAGGCGTAGGCGATGACCTTACCTCGCTGCATCAGAACACATCCGAGTCCTTGATTGGATGCATCGCAATAGACTACAAAGTCTTCTATTCCTTCCGGAAGGGATAGTATGGGTGCGGTGCACAAGGCTCGTTTGAGCGTTTGGAACGCTCTTTCTTGCTTCTCTTCCCAGTCAAAGGCCACGCCTTTCTGGGTCAGGGTCGTAAGAGGCTTTGCTATTCGTGAGAAGTTCTGAATGAACCTGTGGTAGTAGCCAGCGAGACCTAGAAATTGGCGAATTTCTGTAGGTGTCTTTGGTGCTGACCAGTTCTCAATGGCTTTTATTTTGGAAGGGTCCACGTGGATTCCTTCTTCGCTAACCACGTGTCCTAAGAATTCGACTCTTCGGATCCAAAATTCACATTTCGAGAACTTCGCATAAAGTTTCTCTTTTCGTAGTGTCTCTAGAACTTGTCGTAGATGATCACCATGCTCTTTCTTACTTCGGGAGTAGATCAAGATGTCGTCAATGAAAACAATGACGAACTGATCTAAGTAAGGCCGACATACTCTATTCATCAGATCCATGAAGACTGCTGGGGCATTGGTCAATCCGAATGGCATCACCACGAACTCGTAGTGTCCGTAACGAGTTCGGAAGGCTGTCTTCGGCACATCCTCCTCAAGCACTCGTAACTGGTGATATCCGGATCTCAGATCAATCTTGTAAAAATAGTTTGCCCCTTGCAGTTGATCGAATAGATCATCTATGCGTGGCAGAGGGTAACGATTTTTGATCGTCAATTTGTTGAGTTCTCTGTAGTCAATACACATACGGAATGATCCGTCTTTCTTCTTAACGAACAAGACCGGTGCTCCCCAAGGTGAGAAACTTGGTCTTATAAAGCCCTTGCTGATCAGTTCGTTAAGTTGACCAGAGAGTTCTTGCATCTCGGCTGGTGCTAAACGGTAGGGCGACTTGGCTACTGGGGTAGCTCCTGGGACTAACTCTATTCTGAACTCGACTTGTCGTTGCGGAGGTAACCCGGGTAGTTCTTCTGGGAAAATGTCGGGAAAGTCGCTCACTACTGGGAGGTTCTTTAGTTCTTTCGTTTCTAGGTTCGTGTCGACGACGTGAGCAAGAAATGTGTGGTATTCTTTGCGCAGATATTTCTGAGCCTGAATACTAGAAATAATGCGAAGACTCGCACCAGGTTTGTCGCCGTAGACTATAAGAGTCTCGTTAGACGGGAGGTTTAGTCGGACTGCTTTCTCGTAGCACATGATGTCGGCGCGATGAAGACTTAACCAATCCATGCCGATAATAACGTCGAAACTTTTTATCGAGACTGGCAATAGGTCAATTGGGAATGAATGGTTATCTAAGGTTAGAAGACAACTTAAGTATATGCTATTAGTACTTTCAGTTTTCCCATTGGCCATTTCTACTGTGAATTGTTCATTAAGTGCGTGTGGTTGTTGCTTAAGCATGCGAGCAAATTTGTGGTTTACGAAGCTTCGCTCCGCTCCACTATCGAACAGAATGCATGCATAGGAGTTATCAAGGAGGAACGTACCAGTCACCACTGTCGGGTCAGCAACTGCTTCCCCGTGGCCTATTGCTAGTATCCTCCCTGCTCCTCCAGCATTCCTCGCCTTTGGGCAGTCCCTTTTAAAGTGGCCTGTTTCGCCACATCCATAACAAGTTGGGCTCACGCCAGAGCCAGCAACTTGGGAGATCGGTTGCGCCGGGAACCTACAGAATCGGACGGTGTGTCCTCTTCTGTGGCAGTTAGAACACTGCATTTCACGGCAGGCGCCGTTATGGTGGAAGTTGCACTTGTTACACTTCGGCAAACTTCCAGAATACTGCTTCCCCGGAGCAGTAACAGCAGTAGGGGCTACCGCAGCATGTACTGCTACGATTTGCTGTTTCTTTGAAGCACGCTGCTTCTTCTTCTCGTCCCAGAACTTCCGCTTGTTGCCAGCGGGTTTAGAGGGTTCCGGGATGGCTAGGGTGGTTGTAGTTGCAGGGGTCTTGACTCCATGGTCAATAAGTCTTTGTGCCAATCGCTTGGCACTGTCGAAATTAGCAGGGTTGGATGCTAAGACGTTCCCCTGGTACGGAGGCACTAGCCCCCATACATACCGCTCAATCTTTTTCCCTTCAGTGGGAACCATATTGGGGCATAGGGCCACCAGTTCGCTAAAGCGGGCAGTGTAAGCGATCACGTTGGTGCCCTTCATTGTTAGATTCTAGAGTTCATGTTCCAACTTCTGGACTTCGCCCCTAGGGCAGTACGCCTCAGTCATGAGGTCTTTCATCGTTGCCCATCCCATGTCGTTAGCCACGACGAGAGTTACGGATTTGACGTGGCCGTTCCACCATGTTAGGGCTTTATCTTCGAAGGTGCATGCGGCATATTTCACCTTGAATGCTGCAGGGCACGAACAGATTTCGAAGACCGATTCAGTTTTCTCGAACCATTGCGAGAGAGCAATGACTCCGCCGGTGCCATAGAAAGGCTTCGGCTTGCAGTTTGTAAAATCCTTGTAAGAGCACTCTCTCGAGCGCACAGGGATTTCAACTGGGATAGATTCAACAGGGGTTCCACCTCTGCTAGCATCCGACGAGTGATACTGAGCCATGGCAGTTGCCACTGCTGCAGCTACGGCAGCATTCAGAGCTGCAGTATCGATGACCGCAGGTGGTGGAGGCGGTGGAGGTACAGGATTATTCCTATTCGGGGGAGATTTGCGAGGAGGCATCCTTCAGCTATAAGTTTATAAAACAAGAAGGATGATAAGAATCAATTTGTAAGCAATGTGAGAGTGACCCATGGACTAACTAACCATAGCCCAACAGTTGAATGAGTGTTTGAAATCTCAATAAGAAATATTAGTAGGAATACACAAGTGTAAAATTTTTTCCCACACAATAGATTTCAATAGTACGGGTATTACTGATGTAATAAGTTCAAGGAAAATCGACCTAACAGTAGGTCTTACATCATACCATAAGGACAATACTGACAGTCCTAGATTCCTAATTAGAGTACCGAAAGTTAGGAATATTTTACAGACAAGTGCTACTTAGAGCACATAAGTTCAAGGCTATCCCTAAATCAAAAGACAGAGATGTACTAGACATCATCTAATGGCGATGGGAATTTCTCGGGCGATCCCTGAGGTCGGATACTTGGCGAAACACCTCTTGAAGGTGTCGGTCCTGAGCTCTCTGACGAGCTCGAAGTTCTAAGACTTCAGCACGGGAGGCAGCCAGCTGTTGTTGTAGAGTTTCGTTGGTTCTCCGGGTCCGTTCCATGTCTTCTTCGCGACGGCGAATGCGGACTGTATTGACACCTGAATTGGCATCAATCTCCATGACCCGGTCGATGGCTGCTCGACCCTGCTCGACATTACGAGCTATTCTGCGGATGATTACCGGCAGAGCTCTGTCAGCAGAGCCACCATCGCTAACATTATAGAAGGTTCGGTCCCCAAAATATGGTAAGGGCTGACCCTGCTCATCACTCCAGCGATTTAGGTTGTTTGCCCACATGGGAGTAGGACCTGGAAATGCTGGCCGAGGGTTGTTGTTCAGGGCTTGACCTACAAGCGGTAGGTTGTTGACTTCAGGCTCGGAGTCAGATCCATCTGAAAAACCTTCTGCGAGGTGATCATCCAAAGGGATTGGATGATCATCTTCGGGCTCTTCATCGATCCACCCGGCATTGCCTTCATTGGGAAAGTACGGGTCGCCATGATGGAATCCAGCCATCTAGATCTACGCGAGAAGAGAGGTATAAGAATATAGTATACGTGTAACTAATAGCACAAAATACTCCTATAGTATTTTAAGGTTAAGTTCTACTAATCTTCTTGTGGTATGGTTGGTAAGTTTTTAGACTTGCTAACATATCACAACCATTCTAGGGCATATGCTAATCACTCCTAGGACCAGCATAGTTGATCAGGCTATGCCATTCCCAGGACTGACCATACATCCCCGAGCTCACTTGTGATATCCAACAATCGTAATACTTTTGTTCCTGTCATTGTGACACTGATTTTAGTATGAATGCAGACTAGTATACTTAATTAAATATTTTATTATTTAAAGTATAGACTCTTGGTCAGAGTGTTTTAGTCCCTTTTGGGTTTATAGATTAGTATATCTTTTATGGGTTGATATACTTGATTCACTATAAACAATGCTCTGATACCAATCTGTCACACCCCAAAACCAAGAATGGCGGAAACGTTCTGGGGAGGAGGACGTCATGTATAGTATCACAACACAGTAAATGTAAATAAGCAAACAACATCATCCATTGCATTAAATATATAATTTCAATACAAGTGTGTTCTGTACAGTTATAGACACCAAAAATAATGAAACACAAAATAATATGAGATGAGTCTTGAATGCACTCCATCTTCTTAGAAGCTAGCCTCGGTACCTGTCTACTGATGACCTGAGAATACAAGTTATTTTGAAAGAGTTTATCAGCATTAAGCTGGTGAGTTCATAAGTATTCTAGTGTCAATGTTTCTTGTCAAAAACGTTTGAACCTGTCTCAATGTATAAGTTTGTAAAAATGTAAGTAAATGTTTGAAAGTGTTTGTAAAAGTTTGAATCTCTCAGAAAATCCTATATTTTCTATAAAAGTAACCTTCTACCAAGGCTAAACTGTTTTGTAAACTTGTCTGTTGTAAAAGTATGTAATTACCCAAGTATAACTATCATTTGTTAAAAATATAGTTTGTACACTAATGCTTTAAGTGAGATTTTCACTAAAATATGTAATGGGTAAATCATTGTAGTACTGTAGCTTTGTATAATAAGACTACTGCTGTACTAAATACTACTACCTTAAACCGGATTTATATTAAGGTATATTGTGATAAATTGTACCATGCTATCGACTGGAAATCAACGACATAATGAATGGTCGTAATAAGAAATGACGTTTGGCACCCGCAGACCTGCAGGTCCGGCTGTAGCTAGCAGCAAGGTGTAGGATAGTCAATCCAGTATAGATCTATACGCAAACTCACACTCTCCCTCCAAGAGAATTCTGGCTACAACTTGGGCCATGACATTTAAGGCATGCCCGATACATTGGATCACAATTGTTAAGTATTCATGTATATGTATTGTTTCTCGTATATCTGTATATGTATCGGTTCTCGTATATCTGTATATGTATTGTTTCTAGTATCTCTGTATATGTATTGTTTCTAGTATTTCTGTATATGTATTGTTTCTAGTATTTATGTATATGTATTGTTTCTAGTATTTCTGTATATGTATTGTTTCTAGTATTTCTGTATATGTATTGTTTCTAGTATATCTGTATATGATCCTGCGTTACCCCGATGGTAACCAGCTAAAGATGTACTGATGAATATGAATATGGAAGTACCTTTATGGCTATACATGTATATATGATATATAAGTAATATGGAAACGACTTTCGGATGGTCACCCGAAATCCCACCAGACCACATCCAAATCGAGGAAAAGGAAATAGGGCGGATGGCATTCCTAAGCCTTTTGAACATTATTTATATATCTATACATATATGGGCATGCAATTGTATATATAAAGCATAAATACGATTTCAAGAGGAGATCGACTTGATGTCGATCTATAAACCAATTTGAAGGCATAAGTTAATAAAACAGTTTAAGTATAAGAAGCATTTGTTTAAATCACAGTCTATAAGTAAGTTTGGATAGTAAAACAGTTTGTAAAACATTTCAAAGTAAGGCATTTTGATAAACAGTTTGAACAGTGGTAAAAATCGTTGTTTTCCTAGTTATTAATCACATGTGATTAAACACAATCACATGTGATTAAAGTAATAACTTATAAGTATTTGACTTGTATCCCCCCCATAAAGTATTTAAAACACTTAAAATCATTTCAAAGGTTGATTCAAGGGGTATGAACTCACTTGTGGTGAGTCGTTTGAATTGAAGTTTCGGCTACTGTGCTAGGTGACAAACGGAGACTGGTTTACACGCACGAGCCTAGTTATCATATAATAAACATATATATATAACTAATTAGACATATAATAACTTAAATAAATAAGTTAGGGCACTTAGAAAGCATTTAAACACTTTAATGAGTGTTTATGGTCCAAATGATTGCATCTAAGTTGCTACGGGACAAGGCAAAAGGGTTTGAAACATCAAAGGGCCTTGTATAGGGGTTCACCATCCAACAAACCCCACACCTTGGAGTTTACGGCCATAAACTCATAGGTTTATGGCCGTGAACTCCTCAAATGGTGTTTTTGGGTGTTTTGTGGTGTTATCTTGCATCTAGAACTCTTCTATCCTTATTGGAATAATGCATGAAGTAGTTTTAAGGCTCTAGAACACTCCATAAGGGAGTTTACGGCCTAAGGTCCTTCACCTTAGAGTTTACGGCCGTAAACTCTAGGAAATTAATTGATTTGAGGCTCTTAAACATCAAGAATGGCATCCATGATTTTATCTAAGGCTAATGGGGACAAGAGGCACACTTTGGTGCCTTCACTTGGTGTTTACGGCCCAAGCCATGTTCCTTGGCCGTAAACTCCTTTCAAGGAGTGATTTCTATTTGTTCTACTCTCCTTTCTAGTCCCAAAGGTGCAAGGTAATTTGTCTAAAGGCCTTAGGTGTGCTTGGAATGATTTTTGTCCCACAAAAAGGGGTTTACGGCCCAAGAGGAGTTCTTGGCCGTAAACTCCTAGAAACATATGATTTTTATGGGTTTAGATGTCTTAAGTAAGCACAAGTAATTGAGGGTTTAAGTCATTAAGCATTTGGGGAAGTTTTAGGGCACTAATTGCCCCTTAAAAGGGGTTTACGGCCCAAGGTAGTTCCTTGGCCGTAAACTCCAAGAACTTGTGTTTCTTGGATGCTTTCTAGGCTACAATGATCATACACTACGTCCTTGTTAAGTCCTCTAACATAGGAATGGGTCTAGAACGCATTAAAGTTCCATTTTGGAGTTTACTCCCCAAGAACGTTCTTAGGCGGTAAACTCCCGGATCTTGTAATCTAAACATGTTATTGTTGTTAATAAGCATTAAACAAGTATTGAAACACATATAGAAAAGTAGACTCACAATCTGGGATGAAAACCCGAAGATCCGTCAGAGAGAATATGGCTTTTCTCTATTTGGAATGGTGAATAATGAATTAATTTAATTCAGAAAACTATTTATAGTCCTGGAATATTTTGACAGAAAATATTTTCATTCCTGATATTGGACTGCAACAGTATGAAACTTGAAATGTCCAAGTTTCACAAAACCAGGAGTATCCACTCTCCTGATATCATCAAAAACATAAACCCTAATGTACACAAACTTGTTCGGAAAAGCTTGAAAATCACTGAACTGAACTAGCTTCTATTGAATAGATGATGTTCATACAATTGGAAATTTCGGGTTGTCACATCACGAGAATTCGAGTAATCAGATTTGTGACGTTAAATACAAGAAGTCAGGGTGGTTGGATTACGTGAGTAGTATGGACGACGCCTCAAGGATCGTTCGTAATTTGTAGTTATAAACTAGTCATTTTCATTAATGTGTGATTGTAACAACTCACAAACTTTAATTAATCCAATGTCACCTGGGTAATCAAAAACAATCATCGTATCGGTATAACAATAAACAAGTCATGTAATTTATGTATTGGGAAAACATCGGGTTTTCCCAGGAAGTTCAACATTTTCACCTATGTGATGTATACAAAGTTCAACAATTATACATGTTTTCAAAAGCGACAAGCATATTTACGGATCTTCACACTTTTTATAAACAAAGGCTCTTTTCAGAAAATATCGGATTTTCTGGGTTTTTCAAACTTAACAAAAATCATTTTTCCATAACATTACTTATGAACTCACCAACATTTCATATGTTGACGTTTTCCAAAATAACTTGTATTCTCAGGTACCAGGTAAGCCGAAGAATATGTATCAAGTTATGTCATGGTGTTTTGCTTAGATTATTTATCGAACAGTTTATGTTATGAAATTGTAATGTTTAAAACAATGTATTGAATGTGAACTATATCAGTTGTAATATTTCAATGCATGGTGATGAATGATGTTATAATTCATGTATAATCATTATAATGGTATTCAATTTTAGTCACAATCCGCCATCCTGTTCGGGGGTGTGACATTATACTCCTACTTTGTTAGATACTACTGCTTAGTTATACTTCCACTTAGTTAATGCTACTACTTCGTGATATGCTTTTATTTCGTGATACGCTTTTACTTCGTAATATGCTCCTACTTCACGATACGCTTCTACTTCACGATACGCTTCTACTTGTTAAACACTTCAACTTCGTTAAATGTTCCTATTGGTTAAATGTATGCATGTGCATGTATAGATATATATAAATAATGTTTAAAGGACATAGGAAGGCTCGTTCGCCCTATTTCCTTTTCTTCGTTGAGATGCGGTCTGGTGGGATCGGATATCCATCCGAAGGTCGTTTGATCATTAATTGTATATTATGTATACAACCATAGACATATAGGATTACATCGATCAGTTCACTTTCCTTGGGTAGCAAGGGCATCCTCCCAGTCGTCACTCATAGATCAGAGACACTAGTAACTATTATAGTAATAGTTAGGAGACTCTATCTCTCACCCTATCTTTCATACTATCTCTCTCTCTATCTCTCTCTCTTACTTTAGAATGTGACACACTATTTCCCACTACGGCGCTTCATTGCACCAATGCCGTGTAACCAAAGTCTCCGGGAAGGAGAGCGAACATCATGTGTATAGATCTATAAGGGACTGACACTCCCACACCCTAAATACTAGCTACAGTTTGCGCCGGTAAGGCCCATGGGTGATATGAAGCCACTACTACTACTGCCACTACCTCTACGCGTGACCTGGAGGGTCACCGGATACTCTATTGTCGATCAGCATGGTTACATACGAGCTCACATTCACTCTTTGTTTTAGACCTTGCTAGACGTATCATTCAGTTGATACTGTCTGGGGTCTGTGTTCACTATTTTTAAGCCTTGCTAGACGTATCTTTCATTTGATACCGTCTGGGGTCTGTGTCTTCGTTTGTTAGACTGAGCCAGGTGTGTCGTTCACTCGATACTCTCGTGGAGTCTATGATTTCTTTCCCTTAGTCAGCAGTATCTTCTGCTGAGGCATATGCTATTTTCCCTTGTATTTTACTAGTGATATTCTTCTACTTCCTTTAAACTCAAATACCGTATTTTGGTAATGATAATATTTTAGGGAAATTCTCTTTAAAACATAACACTGTCGGGTCTTGGTAGAAGACTAATTTTATTTAAGAAAATATAGGATTTTCTGGAAAGGACTCTAATACACTCTTGATTCTAAACTACTACTACTTTTATAAAGTTATTTGAATAAAATGACACTAAATACTTATGAACTCACCAGCATTAATGAAAATGCTGATACTTGCTTTCAAATAACATGTATTCTCAGGTCAGCTTTAGACAGGTACATTCCAGGAGCTTTTGGATGAAGACAGTTTAGTACCAAGTTGCACCTATATTATTACTTGTATTACCTGATGTTTTCTATGTAATGTAAACCATGTAAAATTATTACTATTAATGCAATGGTTGTTGTACTTTGATTACTATACTACATATGTTGTGATACTTGACATGACGTCATCCACCCCAGAACGTTTCCGTCGTTTCGGTTTTGGGGTGTGACAACAAGTAGGTAGGGAAGATATTTAGTGACTTGTGGATTAATGAGAAATCTAAAAAAAAACTTAACTGGATCCTTGGGGAAGAAAAAATCTTGGTAATTGAAATTTTCAGAAGAATTACTCAAAATAAAAGAGATTTCAGATAAGAACTGTAACATAGTGATGTTGTACCGTCAATTCATTAAAGGTGTTGAATTGTGGGTTTCACTTAGTATGTAGTGAAACGAAACTAAGATCACTAAAACGGATTTTTGTATAACCATAAACCTCAGTGGTAAATGCTGAGAGTCTTAAGGGTTACTTTGATGACATGAAGTGTAATGAAGAAAAATGATATATGTGGTATAAGAAGCGAATGTACCTCTTCTATAAAAGAAGGACCAAGCAGAAAAGTCTAAGCTCAATATGAGAAGAGTAAGGTTGCTCATGATGAGAGTGAATGTAACAGCCTAGTTTGAACATGATTTCTATATATCTTGTTATTAAGGCTTCACTCAAAATCTATAGAGGCTTTAGTCAACATGCAGCAGCATGCATCTAGGGACATGTAAGAAGTGTATAGAAAAGAGATTATACCTTCTGGGGCTTCATCATCTAGAGTAACACTTATACAAAAGAGAGCATTAGATTAAAATTAAAAGAAAAGATATTTTTGTATTTTTAATTAAACGAAAAAGGAAAATATTTTTGGCTTATATATAAAAAAATGAAACAGAGAAATATTTTTGGATTTTTAAAAAAATAAAGAAAACATAAAAGGAAGTATTTAAAATAATGTACAAAAGAATACAATCAAAATGCCTTTATATGAAAAAGAAGCGAACGAATTCAGCAGGACCGAACCCGAAATAGACCGAACCCGAAATAGAACGAGCGTTCGGTTCATTTCAGTTCGCTCTATTTCGCTTCTTACCATTATTGAAACGAAGGCGATTTTGGTACAAATTCTGCTTCCATCATTCCTAGGCCTTGTAAAATTTTGTTGAAACTAGCTTCAGGCAAAGCCTTAGTGAATATATCTGCCAGTTGATGAGTTGTCCTTACGAAGTCAATTTTAGCGTTGCCATCTTCCACGTGATCTTTGATGAAGTGATACCTCAGGGCTATGTGTTTAGTCTTCGAGTGTTGCATTGGGTTGTGACAAACCCTAATTGCACTTTCAAAGTCACAATATAGTGGGATTTTCTTCATGCTCAGCCCGTAATCTCTAAGCTGACATTTTATCCATACAATTGCAGTGGAGAGAGAAACATAGGTTTGTTTCTTTGATTGCCAGCTAACCAATTTACCGTCGAGAAATTGGCATCCTCCAGTAGTGCTTTTACGATCTAATCCACAGCCACCTAAGTCAGCATCTGAGAACACTTGGACAAAGAATCCTGAGTTGGTTGGATACCACAGACCGAGAGAGGAGGTTTGCCTTAAATAGCGAAAGACGTTTTTTATGGAAGGCATGTGAGGTTCGCGATGGTTATTTTCGAATCTGGCACAATAGCAGACTGAGAACATGATGTCAGGTCTGCTGGCTGTAAGATACATTAGTGACCCAATCATTTGACGATAAAGCATCATGTCAGCAGTTGGCTTCTCCAATGAAGGTGTATGCTTTGTCCCAAAAGCCATTGGAACTTTAACTTTGGAGTCTCCCATCATGCCAAACATAGCAAGCAATGTCTTTGTGATGCCTCCTGATTGATAAAAATGCCTTCGGGTCCCTGTCTAATGTTTAAGCCAAGGAAAAAGTTAATTGGACCCATTAAGCTCATGTCAAATTTAGTTTTCATCAACTTCCTAAATTCAGCTGTTAAGCTAGGATTCATGGAGCCAAAGATGATGTCATCAACATAAATTTGGACTATCATAAGGCGGTTACCCTCTCTCTTACGAAAGAAGGTTGGGTCAACCGAACCTTGTTCAAATTTAGACATTTCTAAGAATCGAGTGAGAGTTTCATACCATGCTCTGGGAGCTTGCTTCAGACCATATACCGCTTTGTCTACGATGAAACAGTAATCTGGATGCTTTTCGTTCATGAAACCTGGTGGTTGCTCAATGTACATAGTTTCTTCAAGTTCTCCATTGAGAAAGACACACTTGACGTCAATCTGATAGACATCAAAGTTTTTGTGTGTAGCATAGGAAAGAAAGATTCGAACTAACTCTAATCTTGCAACAGGAGCGAAGGTCTCTTCGTAATCAATACCTTTCTCTTGGCAGTAGCCTTTCACAACCAACCGAGCATTGTTACGAATCACATTCCCCTCCTTATCCATCTTATTTCTGAAAATCCACTTGAGACCTACTACCGAAGCATCTTTTGGAGTTGGAATTAGACGCCAGACTTTGTTTCTTTATAACTCATTTAACTCGTCATGCATGGCTTAGACCCAGTCAGAATGATCAAGAGCTGAATTAATAGTCTTCGGCTCAACTTTGGAAAGAAAAGAATTGAACATGCCAAATTCCACTTGAGAAAACAGTGCAACATGTTTCGCTTTGTTCTATGATCGAGTTAAAACCTTTTCTGAAGATTCCCCAATAATTTGACTTTGAGGATGGTCTTTGGTCCATTTAACAAGTGGCGGGTAGTTTGGATCACAAGAGGGATCTAGTTCTGCATTGATCTCTTCCTCCAATTCAGATAGTGTATTATCATCATTGATATGCAAATTCTCCCCCTCGAATAATTACACGTGTTCAATATCTGGATCAGAATGTTCCCCTTCGTTTGGTTTTTTGGTAGAGCTGGATGATTGTGATGTTGAATTCTCCCCTTGGAATGAAGAACCTTGATCTTTTTGTAGAAACAGGCCCTCCCCTAGATAGAGGGACGGTCACCAGAAGGTTCGCTTAAGACTGGTGTTTCGGTTGCTTTCGGTTGATCGTCAGCCATCTTTTGTGCATCATTGTCAATGACTTGTTTTAGACTGTCAACTTTGTTATCTTTCGCCTAGGATTCAGAATCGATAGCCTTTTCAGGTTCATCAAAAAGAAGCATATATTGCTCAAAAAGATTTGAGATAGGAGCTGTAACTTGACTGGTCTTTTAAAAGATTTCATGCAGTGCATCTTCAGTAGACTTCATCTTCTTGACATAGTTATCATCAAAAGTGACATAGTATGTCTCTTCAATCTTCTTAGAACGCTTGTTTAGAACTCTATAGGCCTTCGAGTGCAAGGAGTAGCCAAAAATTATTCCTTCATCAGCCTTAGCATCAAACTTGTTACCACTCTCTTTGGAGTTGAAGATGAAGCATCTTGAACCAAACACATGAAAGAATTTCACTTTCGGCTTGCGATTGTTCAACATTTCGTAAGGAGTAATGGAGAATCGCTTGTTTGGATCTTACCTGTTTTGAGTATAACAAGCAGGAGCAATTGCCTCAGCACATAACTATAGAGGCAATGAAGCGAAGCTTAGCATAGTACGAGCTGCTTCGCAGAGAGATCTGTTTCGCCTTTAAACGATTCCATTCTGCTGTGGAGCATATGGGGCTAAGAAATTATGAGTCATTCCCTTGTCAGCTAGAAAATCTTCGAAATCCTTGTTCTTGAATTCCAAGCCATTGTCACTCTTGACATTACGAATTATTTTCGTCAGTTGAACTTCTACTTGCTTTATGAAGAGCTTGAGCTTAGGAGTAGCCTCTGATTTATGCTTCAAGAAGAACACCATGTAAAGCGAGAGAATTCGTCGACGATGACCATAATATACTTGTCCCCACCAATACTTTCAATAGAAGAGGGACCGCATAGATCGATATGTAACAGCTCCAATGGTTCTATCACCTTTGTGTTGATAATAGAAGGATGACTTTGTCGACTTTGCTTTCCCATTTCACAAGCTGCACATTTGTGTTCTTTGTCGAATTTGAGAACTGGAAGACCTCGAACATGATATCCTAAAACCAGCTTGTTGATATCCTTGAAATTAAGATGAGAGTGTCGTCGATTGTCACACCCCAAAACCAAGAACGGCGGAAACGTTCTGCGGCGGAGGACGTCATGTATAATATCACAACAATGTAAAGTAGTAAACAAGCAACAACATCATCCATTGCATTAATAATATAATTATTATACAAATGTGTTCTGTCAAATTCTGATAAACACTAAAGCATAAATCAAAATGAAAGATGAGTCTTGAACAAGCTCCGTCTTCCTTTCTCCTTGCATCGGTACCTGTCTATGATGACCTGAGGATACAATTAATTTTGAAAGCGAGTATCAGCTTTGAAGCTGGTGAGATCATAAGTATTTAGTGTCTTAATTTTTATGTAAGAATTTGTAAGTAAATGAATTTGTAAGTATTGAAAATGTATATGAACTGTAAATGTAAAATGTTTGTAAAACAACTATAAACGTTTGAAAACCCTATAAATCCCTATGATTCGTATTAGTAACAAAAGGAGTCTTCTACCAAGACTTAACTGTTCTTAATGTAGTCTTCTATCAAGACCTAACTGTTCTGAATGTATTCTTCTACCAAGACCTAACTGTTTTGAATGTAGTCTTCTACCAAGACCTAACTGTTCTAAATGTAGTCTTCTACCAAGACCTAACTGTATTAGTATTACCCTTTGGAACAAGGGCAAACTAACAATGTTAACTGAAGACATCCGTAGATGTACATTTACCTCTGTTGCTAACAGTTGGGTATAGGAATAGTTAGTCCCCAAAAGTATACCTGTAATGGTATCAACCGTTGACATCCGTGGATGTGCTTTTACCTCTGTAGCTAGCAGAGATTCTAGGAATGGTCAGTCCCGCAATGTATCCTTGGGTACTAGGATATTAAATCCATTCTATCTCGTCGATTATGTGATTGAATCACAAGGTAAAGATAAGAACGAGGATTATATAACAGAATCTATACATATATAATGTACTAGTAATTCTTGTAAGTGTACTCATGTAAGTATAATCATGTGACCATATCTATATAGTAGTATGGTAATGTACCGTAATGTTCTAGCTAGTATTGTACGTGCTCTCTACCTAGTAAGTATAGTAATGTACTCGTTCTAGTATCGTTGTATATGTTCTCTTTCTAGTATAGTTGTATATGTTCTTCTCTAGTATAGTTGTATATGTTCTCTCTCTAGTATAGTTGTATATGTTCTTCTCGAGTATAGTTGTATATGTTCACATAGTAGTAAGTATAGACTCATGAATGAACTGACTCATAGTATGATATTGTGTTCTAGTAATAGTTCTAGTATCTTCCTAAACTACCCATATGGTAGTTTACTAGTAATCTAACTGATACGTATGGACGTGGAGGTATACCCTTGCTACTCAAGGGCATCTGATGAACTGGAAGGCCCTTTTATGACTATACATGTACACATGATATATAACTAATATTTAAACGACCTTCGGACGAGTACCCGATATCCCACCAGACCACATCTCAAGCCCGAAAAGGAAATAGGGTGGATAGCCTTCCTAAGTCTTTTAAATATTTCTTATATAACTATACATATAGAGGCATGCAATTTATAATATAAAAGCATAATAAGTTTTGTAAGACATTTGAAACAGAAATATTATTCTAAGAAAAGATCGACTTGATGTCAATCTATAAAACAATTTGAAGGCCTAAGTTTGATAAAACAGTTTAAGTATAACGAAACATTTGTTTGAAACAAAGTTGTAAATAAGTTTGAAAGGTAATGTACAGAGTAAGATGCACAGTGCAATAAGGAGTTTAAAACATATAAAATGTTTATAAAAACCATTTGAAAGAAATTGTTTGGTAAAATGGCTAATGAGTAGCCAAATCATTTGAATGTTGTATATTAATCACATGCGATTGATGTAATAACTAGCATAATTCTACTTATTAATCACATGTGATTGATATAATAAGTAGCGTAATTCTACTTGTATCCCCCCCCCCCCATAAAACATTTAAAAATAGTTTAAAACATTAGTTAAGGGGTATGAACTCACCTGCAGTAATTGACTAGAATTGAACGGACTGTTATCGTAAGGAAGGATCGGACAAGTGCTTGGTGTCAAGTGAAGACTTAGACACACACAATGATCCTAATTACATATGAAAACATATGTATATAAATAATTAGTGATTAAAACACTAATTATACAACTATAAACATTTAAACGCGAGGAAAACACTTTTGGTCAAGTGCTAGGAGGCTAATGGGTTGCAACAAAGGAGTGCAATGCCCCTAATGGAAGTTTATGGTCTAATGACCATGTTCTTTGGAGTTTACGGCCCGGGGGAGTAAACTCCTGGCCGTAAACTCTCAACCAAGGCTCTAAATGGTGCTTAGAATTATTACAACTCTAGTGGTGAATTGTTTGAAGGCTATAAAAAGTGTTTGGGTGCCATATAAACTCCTTTGGGCAGTTTACGGCCCAGAGACCATATTCCCTTGGAGTTTACGGCCGTAAACTCCCTTGGGAGGGCTTTTATGGTGCTTTCAAGTCTCAAACATTTCTAGGTAATGGTCTATGTTGGGTTCTAGGCATAAGGAAGGAGTTCGGGTGTCATTTGACCCCTTTATAGGTGTTTACGGCCCAAGAGTTTATCTTGGCCATAAACTCCTTTTTCCTTGTGATTCCTTATGTTTTCTTGGCTTTAAACACTTTAGGGTACTTGTCCTAATTGAAGTCTATGCTTTAGGAGGTGTTTCAAAGCATTTTTGACATTTTAAAGGGAGTTTACGGCCTAAGATATTCTTGGGCCGTGAACTCCCAAACTTGGGTGATTCTAGGTTGATTTCATGTCCCTAATACAAGTAGAATACCTTCTAGGCATTTGTTTAAGGCTATGGAGGAGCCTAGGCACACTCTGGTGCCCTTATTTGGTGTTTACGGCCCAAGAGTAATTCCTTGGCCGTAAACTCCCTTTAAGGGGGAGTTCTTGATTGTTTTCTAGTCTCAAATGCTCATACATTTTATCCTAAGCTAGTTACCTAACAAGGAAATGGGACTAGATGGCCTTTAAGCTTCATTTTGGAGTTTACTCCCCAAGAACGTTCTTGGGCGGTAAACTCCCGGCTCTCATATATTTGACATATAATCTATGTTAATAAGCATAAAACAAGCATTATAACACAACTAGAGAAGTGTACTCATGATTTGGGATGAAAACCCGAAGATCCGTGAGAGAGAAAACGGCTTTTCTCTAGTTGGAATTGTGAATAATGAATGAATTTAGTTTAGAAATCTATTTATAGTCCTGAAATATTTTTGGCAGAAAATATTTTTATTCCTGGAACGAACTCTAATGGCCTAGAGTCTTGGAATAACAGTGTTGCACAAAACCCTAGTGCATCCACTCTCCTAATATCTTCTTAAGTGTAAAATCCTGAAAACTGCAAAACTTATAATCAAAATCTGAGTTTTCACTGTAACCGTTCTAACTTCTATTGGATTGAAATGGTTTGTTCAGAATGGAAATTTCAGGTTGCCACATTAATGCCATAACCATCTTTCTTCTGAGTGAGCCTTCGTTAGTAAGCAAACTGCTGGTTTCCCTCGAATTGAATTAAGGTTTAAAGGGTACATTTCCCCTTTTCGCTTCGATTTCAATAGAATGTTATTGGACTTCTTCTCGACTATCTCTGAGCCTTCATCATCAAACGATACCTTCAATCCGGTCCCAAATACCAACTGTGATACGCTGACAAGGTTGTGTTGCAATCCTTCAACATATGCGACCTTTCTTATAGAGAAATCACCATTCGTAATCATTCCGTAGCCTTTGATAGTTCCATATGATTTGTTTCCGTACTTCACAATTCCACCATCCTTGAGAAACCGAACCTCTCTAAGTTCTTCCTTCCTTCTTGTCATGTGACGCGACTAGCCACTATCAATATCCCATTCTTTGTCAAAGTGCTCGTCACGAATAACCTGCGAAATATTAAGCGGATTTAGGAACCCAAAGTTTCTTAGGTTCTTGTGAGCCTTTTATAGGACAAGGAATAGTAAGAGAAACATCAACCAAATATGTTCTTTTAATTAAATTAGTTTCATCTTTTCTTTTTATTGTGGAAAATTTAATTTTGTTTGATGTAGGTTTTGAGTTTTTGACGTCTAAGCTCTTTTGGTTCTCATTTGGGCATTTATTATCTTCTGGAAAGAGCTTTCCTTTTCCTTTTAAATCATTCAAAAGGATAAGAATTAGAATGAGAAGAATAGGGTTTAGCAAAGATTTTGGATCGTTGATTATTACTCTTCCTTGGTTGAGAACAGAAACACTCTTCCCTTTTGTTATCCTGATTGAACTTTGGACCGAACCCATTCTTTCGGTTGATATTGTGTTGAGGAGCGAAACCGTTCTTTCAGTTGCTGATGCTCTGAGGACCGAAACCGTTCTTTTGGTCGCTATCTTGTTGCGGACCAAACTGTCCTTTCGGTTCCTTGTATTCGACGGACCGAAACTATCCTTTAGGTCGCTTCTTGATTCTTCTCGAGACTTATGCATCCTATCGTACCTGACATAATGAGGGTTTTGTGATCTCCAAAACTGTTTTCTTTCTGAGAGATTCTTCTTGTATATCAGATTTCGTTGGTGTTTTCGATCTGCCACCTAATTTGGATTTTTATGGATGTTAGCCTTTTTCTTCCAAACACGAGCATTGCTTTCACTCTTAGAAGAAGATGTTTCACTGGTAGTGACCGTTGGTTCGCCCAAAGACATTTTGGTGCCACTAGTGCTTGGCACATCGTATCTTGCAGGCTCATTAAGTGGTTCGGGCACATACCTACCCTTCACTCCATGAGGTTTTCTGAGATACGCCTTTTGTCTCATCAGCGTTGTCAATTGGTGCTGACCAGAAGAACTCTTCACATCCAGCTGCATTATCTTTTTCTACCATAGTAGTAAGTTCTGATGTTTGTTGAGGAGTGGCTCCTTGAACTGTGTAGACCTGATTGGGAGTGGTCTGAACTTTTTGATACACCATAGCCTTTGCCTTGAGAATTTCGGTCTTGTTTGTCGACGAGCGAGCGAACTCAATGGAATTTTCAAAAATGAGATTTTTGTGAGTTTCAGGTTCGCTTTTGACAAATTCTGAGTAGTCCACCACATCCACTACATAGATTTCACTAAGATCATCGTCCTCCTTAAGTTCAGATGCATTTTCAACATCAATTTTATTTTTTAAACTTAATTTGGCATTCAATGAGTCAAATTTTTGTACAGTTTCAGTTCATAATTTCAATCTACCATTTTCATCTAGTAGATTTTTGAGCATGTCCTTATGGTCTTTGGACTTTATGTAGGACTCATTTTTGTCAAGTCCAATTTTGTATGCTGGAGAGACTTCATCAGAAGATACAACGTTTTCACAATTGTAAGCTTCGGCATCGACTTCATCCTCCTTTAACTCAAAGAACAGTAAAATCATGCGATGTATCTTCTTTCCTATTTCATAATCGAGATGCAACTAAGTGATATAAAAATAAAGTCTTTTAGCAATTAAACAAAAAACATTTCGCTGTTTTAGAAGCTTAAGATTGTCTCGTTGTAAATAAATTGATTCATCCTTAGATCTAATCAACTCTTTCTCCTCCTGCTCAATCCACATCCTCCATCCCTCACTCTTTGACAATATCCTGCTAATTTGATCCGTCAGGTTAGAGTTTGTGACACGGGTTTGGGTAAGACTACTACTTATACTAGAAAATTTAGATTTTAAGCTATTTTGTTCCTTTTCATAGTTAGTAACAGGTATTTTCAGAGAAGCAAGAGTATTTTGTACCTTCTTCATCAACTCATCACATTCGTTGATTTGTGCACTGACAGGTTTCGCAGCAAAACACCTGTCCTCTCGCTCCTTGTCATCTTCTAGACCACCAACAATTGTATACCCTCTTATCTGAGATACTCCTTCGGTCACCATCAAACACCTTCCTATTGCAGGTTCTTCTATCACCAGCATCGCCTTGCCATGAGTGGGTTTTCTTACTTCTTCGTCCTCTGAATCCGTGGACCACACTTGCACTCCACCGAATTCATCACTGTTACATGTATCCTGTACGATCAAAGCATTCATGGTTTTATTGTTAGCAGCTGCATTTCTTTTCTTGATCTCGTCTAATCGTCTCAGGAGGCTCGCTTCCTCATAATCCTCATCTATCTTTTCTGCTTTTTTCTTCAGCATACAATCTTTGGCGAAGTGATTCTTGCCTCCACAATAATGGCAATCAAATCTTGAGTCTCCACCAATTTTTGCCTCTTTCTTGGATTCTTCTGACTTCGAACCTATCTTCGGTTCCTCCTTCACCTTTTCAGAACTGTAACTTCCCTACCCGTTTCGGTTGTTGTTGGCTGGGAACTTTCTTTTGATGAATTTTCTAGGGTTGGACACCATCAGGGCATACTCTTCACCGGTTAGATCATATTCAGCAAGACCCAATTCTTCTTCTTCTTCAACAGAACTTTTCCCTTAAGAAACAAGGGCTAACGGACCCAAACTGGAAACCACGTTCGTTTCCTTAGACAATGCACTTTCATGGGACTTTAGAATTCCCACCAGTTTCGCTAGAGAATACGATTTAAACTGTTCATGTGCCTTAACAGTCGACACGACTGCCATCCATTCAGGTCTTAGACCATTCATGAATTTGACCTTCTGTTCAATAACTTCCTTTCGATCCCATGATTTATCATCTTACTTAAAAGATGATTAAAGCGATCAAAAGCCTGAACAAGTTTCTCTTTGGGCTTCTGGTTGAAATCACCAAATTCAGAAAGCAACAAAGTTTGTATCGAATGTTCTAGATCTTCATCAGTGCAATACAATTCTTTCAGCCTGTCCCATATCTCTTTAGTTTTAGCGCAAGAACTCACCAAATGGAACTTATCTGACTGCAAAGCAAACCTAATCATTCTTAAGGCCTTGATGTTGCATTGAAACTTCTCCTTCTTGTCTTGAGGAATGTCTTTCACATCATTCACAAGTTGATTGTACTCTTTTTGAGTTTTGACAATCTTTAATGTGCTTGAGTGAGCAAACGGGCCAACTGTGATAGCTTCCCAGATCAGGTATCCATTATCTTCTGAGCCAATCACATAATCTTCGAAGCGGTGCGTCCAAACCTCATAATACTGAGTGTATAGGATTGGAATCCTTGTCGTTGATCTGATACTATTAGAGATGTTGATGGGATTGGTTTGTGAATCATCCATTGACATTGTGATGAAGTTCAATCGATAACCTGTTAAGATCAGACTTGTAATTTTATCGATTAGAGTAAGAACGAAAATTAATCAGATACGTTAATATGGAATGACGGTTCAATTAATATCAATCAATGAGGAATAAAACCCTAATAACTTCTTCGACAGAAGAGATGTGTATGAACTACACAGTCTCCTACTCTGATACCAATTGATGACAATAAATCTCAGATCGTGTAGATCTTTGACATCTAAAAGATGATGAACAAACAATTCAAACACAATATGATTATGAACACATAATGGAATCAACGTAATGCTTATGATTCAAATATAGTCAAGCCTCAGTAGAGCTCGATGAAGAACTTCCACTGTAGAGGCGAGCTAGGGTTTACAAAACTTAATGAGACAAACAATGAAAGCGTTACCAACAAAGTTTGCATGCATGCACCTTAAATACTAAACCCTAGAGTAAAATAATCACGGTTGGCCTGGCCCAAATCGGATACCAAAACTTGGCTAAGGACCGAGCCCATGACTTAACATAATAAACCCAACACGTAGGTTGTTATCTGCTATTGAATCGGTACGAAAAAGTAGAACCTTTTATTTGGTTTTGGTGCATGTAAATTACTTGTATACCTTTTTCTTTTCAGGTACTCTCATCCTTTCATATTGAGAAATTAATCATTCTTGCCATTGCTGAACACATGCATACATGGGCCGATGTTTTTGGTTTCAATCCTCTTAAGGAAATACACAGACAAGAAATGAGGTCCAGCAACATGTTGGTGCTTGCTGGAACATATATGTTGCAGAAACCATTAATTCCAGAGAAAGGTTCATCATTACATAAGATCAGAATGGAATTGGAATTTGTCACACCCCAAAACCGGAACGGCGGAAACGTTCTGGGGTTGATGACGTCATGTCAAGTATCACAACACATGCATTATAGTAATCAAAGTACAACAAAACATTGCATTAATAGTAATAGTTTTACATGGTTTATGTTACAATACATCAAAGTAATACAAGTAAATATATAGATGCAGCTTGGCACAAAATAGTCTTCAATAGAAGCTCCTGGATTGTACATGTCTAATGCTGACTTGAGAATACAAGTTATTTGAAAAGCGAGTATCAGCATTTTTACAAATGCTGGTGAGTTCATAAGCATTTAGTGACATTTTAATCAAATATCTTTATATAAGCGGTAGTTTTCAAGTATACAATGAAATAGACTCCTTTCCAGAAAATCCTATATTTTCTAATTAAAAAGCAGTCTTCTACCAAGACTGGTCAGAGTTATGTGGTAAAATGTAGTTTTCCCTTAAACACTTTCATTATCAAAATACGAGATTTGCTTATTAGGAAGGTCGTAGAATATCAGGGAAAATAACGTATGCCTCAGCAGTGAGGACTGCTGATTAAGGCAAGAGGAATCACAGACTCCAGGAGAGTATCGAATGAACGGTATGCCTAACTCAGTCTTACAAAAGGAGACACAGACCCCAGCCAGTATCAAATGAAAGTTACAGCTAACAAAGGTTTAAAATTAGAGAATATAGACCCCAGACAATATCAATTGAAAGATACAGCTAGCAAGGTCTAAAACAGTGTGACTCTAAGAGTGGGTTTCCAGCATACAGTGTAAAATACCATTACCTTAAGACCATGAATTATAAGGTAACATGGGATACTCGTAACCATACTAACCGACACTAGAGTACTTGACGCCCTACAAGCGTCTATGTAAAATATGACATTTGTCACCCCTTGGCTTGGTAGGCCGTGGACTGTAGCTAGCAGTCAGGGTGCGGGGGTGTCAATCCCATATAGATCTATACACACAATGTCCGCTCTCCCTACAGGAGACTCTGGTTACAAACTAGACGACGGAGAAGGCCGTGTCCCGAAGATACATCCCAAATAGTGGGTAGTGGGTTTTCAAAATAAGCGCCGGAGTGGTAGTAGAGACTCATAACTGAACTGACTAGAGTAAACCTATATGTCTATGCTTGTATACATAATATATATCTAATGATCAAATGACCTTCGGACGGACATCCGATCCCACCAGACCACATCTCACGAAGAAAAGGAAATAGGGCGAACAAGCTTTCCTAAGTCCTTCAACCATTATTTATATGCATCTATACAAGCATAGGCATATATCCAACTACGTTTGAGTATGTAACAAGTGGAAACGTATCGTGAAGTATAAGGGAACAGTGTGGAATAACCAAATCATGAAGTATAAGTGGACAGTGTGGAATAACCGAATTTTGAAGTATAAGCGTACAGTGTGGAATAATCGCATCGTGAAGTATAAGCGTTAACAAATATAAGTTTATCACGAAGTAGAAGCGACAAGAAGTGAAGTAAGAGCGTCTATCAGGTATAAGTGAAGTAGAAGCGAATCACTAAGTAGAGTGTAAACAAGTATAACCGCATCACAAAGTGAAAGCGTTATCAATTAGTAGTTTAAACTAAGTAAAAGCAAAGCAACGGTATCTAACAAGTAAGAGTTTACGACATGAAAGAGAACTTTGATGAAAACCTTGAAAAAACCTTTATACTTAAGAAAATCACAACTTGGTATTCTTTGGTAAATAAGTTTGAAAACCATTATAAATGCTTTGGAAACCTTTCATAAACCAGTTTAAAATGAACTTTGGTAAAACAGCATAAGTAAGCCTTTTGAACAAGTGAAAACATTTTAGAAAACCATTTATAGTATCCTACTCGGTAAAACAGTTATAGTGTGGTAAATCCTTGTGCATGCGGGTTATCAATCACATGTGATTGATATGATAACTGGCATGTTTAACTTGTATTCCCCTCCTATAAAACATGTAAAAACATTTAAAAGGTTCATTCAGGGGTATGAACTCACCTGGTGTAAGTGGATCCGACGAAGGCGCCAGTTGGGTGCTCGGTGTCAAATAAAGACTTGAACACACTTAATGACCTATTTAACATATGATAACATATGTTCACATACAATTAGTATATATAATACTAATTAAACAAGTATACGCACCCTAAGGAGCGGAAAACACTTTGGTTAAGTGTTTGGGATGTCCCGGGTAACATCTAAAGGCTCAAATGCCTTATGATTGGAGTTTACTCTCCAAGAGTAAACTCTCCATAGGGTGTTTACGGCCATCAACTCATGGTTTACGGCCGTAAACTCATGGTGAGGGGTTTCTAGGGTGTTTAAAGGCTTCATCTTGATTGTGGAAATATGCTAGTTCCAAATCTAAAATGTGTGAGTGGGTTTAGGGCTTCTAAAGGGACCATATGAGAGTTTAAGGCCCATGAACCACCCCTATGGGAGTTCACGGACGTGAACCCCTACCCTCTTCGTTTCATGGAACTTTAAGGCCCTTATTTCAATCCTAGTAATTATTCAAGGCTATAGGGGTGTTTGGGGTTCCAAGAGTCCACTCCCTTGGAGTTTATGGTCCAAATGACCACTCCTTGGGAGTTTACGGGCGTAAGCTCTTGGCTTGGCCTTGAACTCTCATGCACCCCTTCAAACATCGATTTTAAGCCCTTGATTCATCCCTAGCATTTTCTAGTGAAGGTATAAGGCCAATTTGGGGGTTTAAACTCTCATTTGGTGGGGTTTGGGGGTGTTTACGGCCTAAGCACTTGCTTGGGCTGTAAACTCCTTTTTACCCCTCATTTCTTAGTGTTTACTTGTTCTAAACCCCAAATAGCGTGTCTCTAATTCATATCTTAAGCCTAAGGGTGGTTTGGGAGTGTTTTTGGGGCATTTTTGCAAGGATTAGAGGTGTTTACAGCCTAAGCATGTGCTTGGGCTATAAACTCTCTTTTATGCCCTAAAATTGATTGTTTTATGCTTCAAACACTCCTAGGCTAAATCCTTAATTGGTTCCTAGGCTCAAAGGGACAGATTTGGGTCATTTTGGCCTCATTTAAGGGTTTTACGGCCTAAGGAGGCTCTTAGGCCGTAAACTCCATTCTAACAGCTTCTAAGGTCGATTTTTGGGGTATAATCACAAGCCAAGATGTTTAGAATAAGTAAGGGTAAGGAGACTCACGTTTTGGAGGCGGAAATTCACGGTTTTGAGTCGAAAACGGGTTTTATGAGAGACAGTATAGAGAGAGAGTGAAAAGGGGTGGAATGAAATCCATTCCCCCTTATATATGGGTTAGAGTTGGAGCTCAATGGGATTCTACCCGATACTGCCGTTATACGGGGCTTTTGGTCGCACCCGATTTAGTGGTCGTAATAATAAAAACTAACTTTTTCCAATTAAATGGAAATGCAACTTAAGTGTTTTTATTTACTTTATTACGACTATAACGACATAAAAATATAAATAAATAAAACATTTATTTATTTGGCAACCTCTAATTAACGGAACTTTTATAAAATGGAATATTCCGTTAACGGTAACGGGGTAATGTAATGGAATAAACTCTAGGTTGTCACATAATTGTAAAGCAACATTCCAAATTCTGACAAATATGAATCAAGTTCTCCTGATGTTAAAGAGTCGAGATAAAGAATTGCTACATCGGATTTCGGTTCTGAATTTGCTAGAGATGCCACTCTTTCCATCAGTTATGTGAAAGTTGATATCCCGTTTCCGGTTCTGGAAACAAAACCAAATGTTATTAATGATTCCGATGTTCAGCTTGATGGTGAAGATACAGTTATGCAAAATGGTGAAGAGAGCACTAAAATTTTTTCTATTTATGTTGCCATTCTGGTGAGAAAAGGTGTGTGGGGTGGTAATGAGACTACAAACGTAATTGCTGATGCCGATTCCAAGGGAGAAGGATTTGCTCCGCAGAATGGGAATGTGATGCCTTCCACCAAAACAGACGGTGCCAATTCCATTCCAGGTAACCCATGTGAACTCATGGGAAAAGAATCAATATCTATATCTACAGATTCCGATTCCAATGTTCACAATAACACATTCTTATATCTGCATGACGTCGATTTATTTTTAAATTACATGCATTTTATTCTACGTACAATTTTTTTGTAATTTTTATTTGAATGATTGACACTGATTATGGTCTTTGACTTTTTTGTAATTTTTATTTGAATGATTGACATTGATTTTGGTCTTTGACTTTTTACACACACGAAAATACAACTCATCATTGCACTTCATGTGTTTCCTAAGTTTATTAATTTCCCCCTTTTTGTAATGTCATCTTTCTATCTAGAATCATATTTTGGGATTTATTATTTACCTTGTTTGTGAATCATTTTGTTATATACTTTGATGTTTCAGATGTGGCCAGATGCTTTCCAGAAGGAAAAAGAAGGAGGGTTAGATGTGATTCAAACTTATGTTTTCTAGAATGGACATGAACCACAACCTTTTCAAGTAAGTATTTTTTGAAATAAAATAATATTTTATTTTAATTTACTTTCTTAATTTCAAGATTTCTTTTCTCTTTCCTAGTATTATTTCGAAGACAGGTATGATTTGGTGAAGTTCATTAAGCTGATTAAGAAAGTTGCACTCTATGCTCATCACAGAGATGGTCCTTATGCTTGTGCTGAATGGAATTTTAGGTAATTAAATTTTTTTATTTTACAAAAATAGTAAAATCTTTACCTATAATTTTTAACAATTTCACAAATAAGTCGTTTATGATGTCTGTGTCCAATTCAGGTGTGTATTCTTCTAATTGTCTTTATAAAAGCAACTACAATTAGCATTGGCATTTTTCATCATTGGATATAAGTGCATTAAAGAAGCATCAAATGATACCTTCTTCTCTAAACTTGTTGATTATGTTCAATCTCTAGTTGTGATGCAGAAAAAGCATGTTAATGCTGAGTCTCAACTATTCTTTTCCTCCTATATTTATTTTTGAAGGTGAACACATTCAAAGGAATCACCTTAAAAGGAGCTCCAAAATCTGCTAAAGTGTATGGAGGGCAGTTTATGGGACACGTATGAATATCTACATGTTTTCAAAGCTTAGGCACCTGTGCTCTCTATGTTCACTTTCAATTGTTTACATCATTAAATCAATTTCCATAACACAGAATCATTAATAACTTCTAATGTTGTTCTCTTACAATGTTGTTCATTTACAGGTAGGTGGAATTGGAACTAAAGTTGGTTGCTGATAGAGGATTAGTGGGTGCTCCAAATGCAGGAAAAATCATTTTTTTTAAGTGTTATTAGTTTTGACATGTAATGTTGTTTGACATGTAATATTAGGTAACTTGTTTGACATCTGATATTTTTTTGAAATGAATTATCATTCTGATGTATGTTATTTTATTTTGTATTATGATAACTTCAATTTGTTGATTAATTTGAAAATTATTAATTCTATCAAAAATATATATATATTTTTAAAACATTCAAAATTATGACATGCAATTACGTGTCATCTTCATTTATGACAGTGGCTTTAATGATACGCAACGCGTGTCCTAAACGCACGTCGTTAGGTTACAACACACAAATACGTGTCGCCTTCCTTTATGACAGGGCTTCCTAGATACGCATTGTGTGTCATAAATGATCGTCATAAATGCGTGTTGTAAATATACGTCGTAAATTCATGTCATAAATAGACGACGCGCAAAAGCGTGTCGTCTTTCGTTATGACAAGGCCTTCCTTGACACACATTTGTGCGTCGTATGAGCATTTTATGACAAGCATTGCACGTCGTAAAAGGTTGTTTTTCTTGTAGTTTCAGATATAGTTGTTATTCTTTTTGTCTCTCTTTTACTTAGGATTCAGTGTCAAACCTCCTATGTGCACATTCCAATTAAAATTCCCAAAAACCGAATCATCTATGTTATAGGTTTGTTTGTGGCTTCGACTTGCAAGAAGTAAGGAACCAAATCGTGGAACCAAGAAGATGTACAAGATGATTGAACTCAAATTTGGTTCCACTTCATTGACATCAAGCTTTGATTCCAAAATCGATGGTAACATCTTTCGGTTTCTCAACAGCCTAGGACACCCACTAACAACAGAAAAAAAAAAAAGATTTCTTCTTTACTTGCTTCTTCCTTAGTGATCTAGACTCTGATATCTACTTGTTGGTGGGATGTCTATTAGTTTCAAGTTTAATTTAAGTCGAACTAATGAAGTGCAAGTGAGGTGTTCGATGATATGCTCAAGTGAGACTAGACAACAATTTCTTCCATTTTTTGTTGTGTAAAAATGGAGTTAAATGTACAGATTAAATTTATCTTTAAAATAATCATATCGCTTTGCCTTGGAGTATATATAAATAAAAGGGATGGATAAATCAGTTTCTAAATAATATGGAGTACACAAATATGCCGTTCAAAAAAAATATATATATATAAATACTAGTTTTTTTTACAAGAATTCTTATTTCTCCAATAACTTGTGTAATTTAATAGTATCCTACTTTTTCGAAAAAAAATTGGCAACAAATCAATCAAATTATTGGATATAAAGTTCCTATTTCATATATAAAAAATTGAATCATTTTTTTATAAGTCATGGAAATAGTTTAGCTAAAATTGAGCAGTATTCCAGCTGCCTTCTTGAAGACAATAAGTGCAAATGAATATTAGACCCTATAAGTTTTCAAACCAACACATGAGTAGTTTAATATACATTTTTTAAGTTTAATAGTAATAAATAAAATTTCCCACTAACCATGAACCCAACACGTGATTAGTTCAGGACAAGAAGAGTGTAAAAGAAATTCATAAGCATAAACATCTTCTTGATCATCCCCATATTTGGTGGGACCGATTCTTGCCATCTGTAAATTGCAGCTCATACACAAATAAGAAAAAAACTAATTAGAAATTTGATGGTATTTTATATATATTTTTTTGTTTTTGTAAACATATTTTAAACGATGATCAAAGATTCTTACCTCTTGAACCAGCAATCATCAAAGCAGATTGAACAAAGAACATCATGTACCCAGGATAGAATTCCTGTCATTATCACAAACATATATATATATATATATATATATATATATATATATATATATATATATATATATATATATATATATATATATATATACTTTTACTTTGTAAAAAATTTAAAAGAAATAAATAAATAGAAAAAAAGTAAAAAATTAAACTTACATGCCATACAACACTAACACTTTGTGTTGCTAACAATTGCAAAAACCCAACCTTCTTTCCCTTCTGAAAAACCAGTGGCGAATCTAGATGGGTCGTTGGGGTACTACAACATCCCAAAAAAAAATGTTTTATGTATCTAAAATTTTTTTTTTGTAAACATGTTCTGCGTTATTGTACCCCCAACTTAAGATATTGTACAATGTTTTATAATGTCCGGGATATGATAACTACATAGAATATATATTGATAATGTTTGTACCCCCATATCAAAATCTGTGTATTATAACCAAATCTACCGTAACAGAGCTTGATATTTGTGTATAGATCTATACGGGACATACAATCTTGCACCTAAACTGTTAGCTATAGTTGGACCAACAAGTCAAGGATGACAAATGGCGTAGCATTCCGAGGCCTAAAGAACATCGTACAGGCCATCAGGTCATTAACATGGTTATAATAACTCACAATGGGTGTTAAAAGTACGTTTGGTTTACGAATACATACGTATCTTCGAATGGTTTTATTTATATAAAACAAAATTACACTATTTTCCAGGACAATACATATTACATTCTAGAAACATGCCTTAAAATGGTTTTATAAAGATATAAAACTACATTACACTACTTTAGAGTACAACAAAACTATTACATTTTCAGTATTAGGGTATTTAAGACTACATTACATTTCTTAAGAAAATATTGCATTTTCTTGAAGAACACTCTATCATTTTCAAGGAACAAAGACACATATTTCTCATACAAAATGTTTATCAACTCACGAACTTAAATGTTGACACTTTTTCAACCACTTGTATTCTCACGAAACAGTAGACAGGTACCCACACAGGTTTTGTGAAGACGGGACATGGCAGTGTTACGTCTTATATTTTTGCCATATGTTTTTTTGGAGTAAAAAAACAATGGTTTGAACTCAATGTAAATATTAAATTATCAATAAAACGATTGTAATGCTTTGATATCTATTCTGCAATTGTTTTAATACTGTACATGAAGTCAACCACCCCAGACGTTTCCGCCATTTAGGGGTGTGACAGATTGGTATCAGAGCATTGTTTATAGTGAACTAAGTATATCAAACCATATAAGATATACAGCTATAAATACAATGGGGCTAAAACACTCTGACTAAATGTATACCTTTAAAATATTAAGAATTTTTATAAAAATATACATACATGCATACGTACTAAGAACAGTGTCGTAATAAGAACCATATAAAAGTATTTAGATGAGTTGGACGTTGCGGTTAAGCCTAAATAGTTATGTAATCATATGTGGGATAAATATAGTCTGATCAACTATTTTTATGTAAGATATGACTAACATGTGTATGGGAATGAACGTGGTGCACAACGAGTCTAAAACTAACCAACCCTATATACCAAGAATCATCGAGAATCAGACACCAAGTTTAAAATTCTATAGTAGTACTTTATGATACTATAAGACTACACAATTAGGCCATTTATATGTCTTTCGTACCATTATTTTAATACAGTCAACATAGATAGGCTTATAGTTAAGATGTTTTAATTCGAAAACATCTTTAAACATTATGGCAGAAAGATGCCACCACGTAAATCTATCAGGCGTGTCAACAATACACCACCAAGTCCACCACCTCCACAAATACAAACTGTCGTTTTCCAAGCTGTGGTAATAGCAGCTGTGGCAGCCGCCATGGCGCAAATCAGAACACATAGTGCCAGTGGGACGGGAGGCGGTACCAGCAATACCAACTAGTGAGACATTCAGGGACACCTAAGGGAATGTTCCTATAAACACTTCAGGAATAGCAAACTAAATCATTTTGATGGCACTGGAGGTATCATTGCTTTAACAAGCTGGTTCGAGAAAACAGAGTCGGTGTTCCAAATTTACGCATGCCCATAAAGTAGCAAGGTCAAATTCGCAGCCTGCACATTTTTGGATAGAGCCCTCTCCTATTGGAATGACTATGTCAAATCGCTGATTCTCCCAGTGGCCAATGCCATGAGCTGGGAAGACTTGATAATTTTGATGCTAGAAGTATACTGACCGAGAGATGAAGTACAAAAGCTGGAGTAAGAGCTCTAGAAATTGACGATGAAGGACTCCGACATTGCAACCTACACTGCCAAATTTAGTTACCTAGCAGTACTAATAGTATTGTACTATCTCCTGGGATGGTCACCCCGGAAAGTGAAAAGGTGGAGTGATACATCTGGGGTCTATCCCCCTAGATTCAAGGGAATGTGATATCAGCCAACCCGACTACGTTTGATAGTGCCAAACGCTTGGCGCAAACACTTGTGGATCATGGAGTTCGCTAGGGCTTTATGACAACCATTCTCGACCAAGCAAAAGGGAGCGACAAGAAAAAGAAATTTTGGAACAAAAGGAAGGCCCAGTCATCACAAGAGCCCACAAAGAAACAACAAATTGTGGCACTTCATGCTCCTACTATTCCTGTCGCACCATCACCAGCCAAACAATATGTTGGAACCCTTCCAAAGTGTAACAAATTCAACTTCCATCAAACCGGGGCCTGCCGAGAAATGTACTACAACAATTGCAAAAAGAAGAGGCACACCGCCCGTTTATGTAGGACGTCAACCCAACAAACTACCCAACCCACTAACACTAGGTTGAGCTAGGGTTGCTACGAATGTGGTGAAACAGGGCATTTCAAGAGTGATTGCCCTAAAGCAAGGAATATTGGAGGTGTGGGAAGATTTTTCACGATGGGGCATGAGGAGGCCGTGAATGATCCTACCGTGGTTACCGGTATGTTCCTTCTCAATTACTCACATGCATGCATAATTTTTGATAAGGATGCAGAGAAAACTTTAAACACTTACATAAACAAAATCCTAATCACTAAAAGACAAATTCACCCTAGAAATGGAAAACGGAAAGGCAGAGAGCACTAACGATAAAAAGATAGGATGTACCCTCACTTTAAAAAACTATTCCTTTCAAATCGACCTAATGCCGGTCACAATAAATAGTTTTGACGACATCATGTGCATGGATTAGTTATTTCTTCATCATGCCGATATCATGTGTTACGAATAAGCCATTCACCTTAATCTATCAAGTAGCAAAACCCTCATCATTTATGGCGACAAACCCGACACGAACCTTGAAATCATTTCCTGCTTCAAGGATCACAAGTATTTATGCAAAGAATATTAGGCCTTTTTAGCCCACAAGGTGGATAAGAAACTAGACATAAAAGGCATCAAAGACATTCCCAAATTTTGTAACTTGCCCGACATATTTCCCGAAGATCTCCTAGGAGTACCTACCGAATGCCAAGTTGAGTTTAGAATCGACTTGATTCTCAGAGCCACCCCCGTAGCCAAATCCCCATACCGCATAGCACCGGCAGAAATGTAGGAATTGTCCAGTAAACTGAACGAACTGTTAAGCAAAGGATTCGTTAGACCAAGCTTCTCACCTTTGGAAACACCGGTCTTGTTCGTGTAGAAGATGGATGGATCGTTCTGCATGTGCATAGACTACTGGGAAGTAAATAAACTCACCATAAAAAATCGATACCCATTACCTCGAATCGAAGACCTCTTCGACCAACTACAAGGAGCAAGTTACTCCTCAAAGATTGATTTAAGATCTGGGTAACATCAACTACGAGTCCAGGAGGAAGATATCCCCAAGATCGCATTTAGAAATCGCTACGGTTACTACGAATTCATAGTAATTCCCTTCAGATTAACAAATGGACACGTGGTGTTCAAGGACCTAATGAACCGTGTATGCCGACCTTACTTAGACAAATTTGAAATAGTTGTTAGATAAGGTGTCTACGCCCATAACTATAATCGGTATGTACTTGACCCGAGAGTAGCATGCTCTATTTGGGTTGCATATCACAAGGACAATTTGATAGGATAGACTTTTGAGAAGAGGTTATTTATGATTTGCTAATATATTATAAGTTCTTATATATTAATATGAAATCATATTATTTAATTAGTATTGATCAAGAATTAATTTAGAATTAATTTTGTGAACAAAAGAGACTAACTAAATATATGGGGATTCGTTTGGAAAATCATTCATTCTTATGGTGTAGGCCATTGATCCATGAATCTTTAGGTTGGGCTAAACCAATGTTACAACCCATAGATGATCCATGGGGGTTTAAACCCATGGAGCCTAAAGAATATGGAAGGTCATGCACATTATGGTTTACATGGTGTGTGTGACAACCTGAAATTTTCATTCGGTCAAACCCTAAAGTCAATCACTTCAATTTATAAGTAAAGTTCATTTTCTTTTGTTTTTGGCAAATTTAAAGTTCGTTTGATTATTTTATAATTAATCTTTAAACGAATGGGTGAAAGGAAGTGTCGTCTCGAGTCTTGAAATTCCAAAACCGCAAGTACCGCGTAGTTAAGAGATTCACGGCCAAACTTTTATGTTTGGGCCGTAAATCCCTCAAAAAACCATAAACTCATGCCTTAAGCATGAGTTTACTCCCCAAAATACTTCATTTCTTACTTGCAATCTCAAGAGCAAACTCCCAACACTCTCAACTACCATCCAATCTTTCACCCAATTTCTCGAAAACGTAAGTACTTCTTGGCTTGATTTGTTGTTATATCATAACAACTAGTGATTATACATCCTTTAATCCATTAAATTTCATGTTTTGATTAGATTTCCAAAACACCAAAGAAACACACTAGTGTTCTTGGACTTTTAGCTCATTTCAAGCTTCCATATAGTAAGTACCTCTATCCAAGAGTCTTATAAAGCTTGTTATACATCTTTACATCAAGGAAATGTCCCAAGAACATCGAGAACAAGGTGTTCATGGTTTTGGGAAGCTCCTAAAATCGTAAACACCAAGTAAGGTGCCAAAGGGTGCCTTAGTCCATTCACAAGCTTTAGAGACATATCTAAATCCTTCCTTGGTGATTTTATCACATAAAAAGCACAAAAATCTCTCATTTATATGTGCTTATAGTTTGGGGAGCTCCTAAAACTGTAAAGACCCCAAAGTAAGTATAAATGACCCATATTCCTTCCTATGCCTTAGTAACTAACAAGGATCCATTCTTTGATGAGCATAGGACTTGAAAACATGAAAATACCAGTTTCCATATAAGTTTACGGTAGTAAACGCAAAAGGAAATAGCCTTGGGGACGTAAACTCGGAGTGTAATGATGCCCTAATCTCTTCCAAAGGCCTAACCATCAAGTGGAAATGCTTCAAAGGACTTGTATAACCTCAAAACAACTTATGGTCAAAAAGTGAGGAGTTTACGACCGTAAACCCTTGCGTTTACGACTATAAACTCATTGGATAATGGTCATGAAAACTGTAAACTCCAAAGGAGTTTACCCATGAACCCCAAACACAATAGCAAGGTCCTATAGCACTTAGATGCAATCCTTATGACTTGTAGCACTTATATAAGGTGTTTTACATGCCTTAGGATGTCTTAACTTTGCCAATTAGTGGTTTAAAGTCTAACTAGATACATATATGTGTGATTATATGTTAACTCGGATCATTTGGTGTGAACAAGTCTTCATTTGTCACCTAGCTATCCTACATCATTCAGTTCATCCAAACCACCATCTACAGGTGAGTTCATACCCCTTGAATTAACCTTTTAAATGTTTTTAAATGTTTATAAATGCTTTATGGGGGGATACAAGTTGAATCATGTTTAGTTATTATATCAATCACATGTGATTAATATTCACACCCCAAAACCAAGAACGGCGAAAACGTTCACGGGCGGAGGACGTCATGTAATGTATCACAACAATGTAAAGTAGTAAACAAGCAACAACATCATCCATTGCATTAATAGTATAATTTTAATTACAAGTGTGTTCTTTCACAGTATAAGACAACATTAAAATGAATAATCAGAAAATAAGATGAGTCTGGACTGATCCGTCTTCACAAAACTTGGTGGTCGTACCTGTCTATTTGTGACCTGAGAATACAACTTATTTTGAAAGCGAGTATCAGCCAAAAAGCTGGTGAATTCATAAGTATTAATGTGTCTTTGATTTGTTAAACTTGTAATGAAAGTCTTCACATTGTTTTGAAAGAAAGTTCATATAAGTATGTAAATGTTTGTTAATAATGGAAAGCATTTGAATAACCCTAGAAATCCCTATGATCCCTGTAAAAGAAGTCTTCTACCAAGACCCTATGATTTTGAAAGTAGTCTTCTACCAAGACCCTACTATTTTGAAAGTAGTCTTCTACCAAGACCCTACTGTTTTGAAAGTAGTCTTCTACCAAGACCCTACTATTCTGAAAGTAATCATCTCTGTAAATGTAATGGTTTTTCCCTGTTTAACTATTAGTATAAAACTATAGTATACCTCATTGTTTATGTGTATGAGTCACAATATAAAGCTAATAAGGAAAATAGTTATCTATATCAAATATATCCTACCTCGTCGATCATGTGAATGTGTCACAAAGTAAAGGAAGAAAAAATATAATGAACTAAGTATTATCCTTTTGTACTAGGATAACTAACAGTGTTAACTTAAGACATCCGTAGGTGTACATTTACCTCTGTTGCTAACAGCTGGGTGGATGAATAGTTACTCGCTTAAAGTATACATGTAATGGTATCAACCGAAGACATCCGTATATGTGCATTTACCTCTGTAGCTAACAGTGGTGATAGGAATGGTTAGTCCCACAAAGTATCCTTTGGTACTAGGATATAAAGTCCAATCTATCACGTCGATGATGTGATTGTATCACAAGATAAAGATAAGAAGGAGAACTATATAACAGTATCTACACATATAATATGTAATAGTAACTCATCATATATTATCTATCTAAACGTACTCATCTAAGCGTATGTATGTAAACATATTCATGTAAGCGTATCTATGTAAACGTATTCATGTAAGCGTATCTATGTAAACGTATTCATGTAACATGTAATGTACTAGTATAGACTCATGAATGAACTGACTCTTGTGTGATTCCTTATACTTGGAACGGTAAGTGGTATCTCTTAACTATACCTATAATAGTTACTAACCATGTACGTGTATAACCTGAAGTATGCCTTTGCTACCCAAAGGTACTGAACTGACTGAGGAAAACTTTTATGTCTCTATATCTATACATTATATATAACTGATACTTAAATGACCTTCGGACGGATACTTGATACCCTACCAGACCACATCCCAACAGGGAGAAGGAAATAAAGCGGGTTAGCCTTCCTAAGTCCTTTAAACATTATTTATATAACTATACATATACATGCATGCAATTGACAATATAAAAGCATATAAGGAGTTTTATAAAAACTTTGAAAAAGATTAATACCTAAGAAAAGTTCGACTTGACGTCAGTTTATAAAACGTTTTGAAAGTATTTGTTTGACAAAACAGTTAAGTATAAAGGAACCTTTGTTTGAAACACAAATATAACAGGGTTTTGAAATGAACATACAGTGTTTAATAAACAGTTTAATAAAGTGTTTTAAACACCTAAAAACATTTAAGATAAAGATTTGAAGAAATCTGATTGGTAAAACAGTTAACGTATAGTAAGCCATTTGCATGTTAATTATTAATCACATGTGATTGATATAATAACTAAACATGATTTAACTTGTATCCCCCCATATAGCATTTATAAACATTTAAAAACATTTAAAAGATTAATTCAAGGGGTATGAACTCACCTATAGATGGTGGTTTGGATGAACTGAATGATGTAGGATAGCTAGGTGACAAATGAAGACTTCTTCACACCAAATGACCCTAGTTAACATATAATCACACATATATGTATCCAATTAGACTTTAAACCACTAATTGACAAAGTTAGGACATCCTAAGGCATGTAAAACACCTTATATAAGTGCTACAAGTCATTAGGATTTCATCTAAGTGCTAAAGGACCTTGCTATTGTGTTTGGGGTTCAAGGGTAAACTCCTTTGGAGTTTACGGTTTTCATGACCATTAGAGAATGAGTTTATGGTAGTAAACTCAACGGTTTACGGTCGTAAACTCCTCTCTTTTTGACCATAAGTTGGTTTGAGGTTTTACAAGTCTTTTGAAGCATTTCCACTTGATGGTTAGGCCTTTAAAAGAGATTAGGGCATCATTACACTCCTTTGAGGAGTTTACGGCCCCAAGGCCATTTTCTTTTGGGTTTTCTACCGTAAACCCATATGGAAAGTGGTATTTTCATGTTTTTAAGCCATATGCTCATCAAAGAATGGATCCTTGTTAGTTACTAAGGCATAGGAAGGAATACGGGTCATTTATACTTACTTTGGCGTGTTTACGGTTTTGGGAGCTCCCTAAACCGTAAACACATATAAATGAGACATTTTTGTGCTTTTTATGTGATAAACTCATCAAGGAAGGATTTAGACATGTCTCTAAGACTTGTGAATGGACTAAGGCACCCTTTGGCACCTTACTTGGTGTTTATGGTTTTGGGAGCTTCCCAAAACCGTCAACATCTTGTTCTTTGTGTTCTTGGGACATTTCCTTGATGTAAAGATGTATAACAAGCTTTATAAGACTCTTCGATAGAGGTACTTACTCTATGGAAGCTTGAAATGAGCTAAAAGTCCAAGAACACTAGTGTGTTTCTTTGGTGTTTTGGAAATCTAATCAAAACATGAAATTTAATGGATTAAAGGATGTATAATCACTAGTTGTTATGATATAACAACAAATCAAGCCAAGAAGTACTTACTTTTTTGAGAAATCGGGTGAAAGACGGGATGGTAGTTGAGAGTGTTTGGAGTTTGCTCTTGAGATTGCAATTAAGAAATGAAGTATTTTGGGGAGTAAACTCATGCTTAAGGCACGAGTTTATGGTTTTTGGAGGTATTTACGGCCCAAACATAAAAGTTTGGCCGTGAATCTCTTAACTACGTAGTACTTGTGGTTTTGGAATTTCAAGCCTTGAGACGACACTTCTTTTAACCCATTCGTTTAAAGATTAATAATTAAAATAATCAAACGAACTTTAAATTTGCCAAAAACAAATGAAAATGAACTTGACTTATAAATTGAAGTGATTGACTTTAGGGTTTGACCGAATGAAAATTTCGGGTTGTCACATCATCCCCCCGTAAAAGGGAATTTCGTCCCGAAATTAAAGGCTAAGCAAATAAAGTAGTTACAGATAATTAAGTGAAAAGGTGAGGATATTTTAGTTTCATCTGATCCTCTCGCTCCCAAGTGAATTCCAGTCCTCGCTTGGCGTTCCAGCGAACCTTCACTATCGGGATACGGCTTTGCTTCGTTTGCTTGACCTCTCGGTCGATGATCTCTACTAGTTCTTCCACGAAGTTGAGGCTCTTGTTGATCTCAATATCATCGAGTGGGATAATGAGAGTCTCGTTGGACAGTCACTTTTTTTTTCAAATTCGAGACGTGAAGGGTAAAATGTACGTTACTGAGTTCGTGGTGTAGGTTGGATTTGTGAGTTACAGGACCGATTCTGGCAAGAATCTCGGAGGTCCTAACCATTTTGGATTTAGCTTGCCATGCTTCCCAAAGCGTATCAAGCCTTCCCATAGTGAGATTTTCAAAAGGATTTGGCCTCTCACTTGAAATTCCAGTGTTTTCTTCCTCTTTCTTGTCTTCCTAGTCAAGGGCAACTCCCTTCTGAGTCAAAGTCATAAGAGGTTTCGTAATCCACATGGAGTTCTGAATGAACTCTCGACAGTAGGTCAACGACACCTAGAATTTGGCGAAATCTCGTTGGTGTCTTCGGTGTTGACAAATTCTCAACGGTTTTGATTATTGGCAGGGTCCTCAAGAATACCCACAATAATGGTAATGTGTCTTAGGAATTCAACTCTTCAAATCTAAAACTCGCATTTAGAGAACTTCGCGTAAAGCTTCTCACATCGTAATGTTTCCATGGTTTGTTGTAGATGCTCTTTATGATTTCCTTCTTACTACGAGAGTAGATAAGTAAGTCATTTATAAAGACAGTGAGGAATTGATCCAAGTAAGAATGGTGTACCCTATTCATTAAGTTCATGAATACTACAGGTGTACTGGTCCTATCCGAGGGATATCACTACGGACTCGTAGTGTCTGTATCGAGTTTGGAAGACTATCCAAAGAAAATCCGTCACTAACACTCGCAACTGGTGATATTCGGATCTCAGGTCTATTTTTGAAAGGTAAATAGTTCCTTGCGGTTGGTCTACCGACTCATCTATGCGAGGCAGAGAGTAATGATTTCAAATAGAAGTCCAGTTGAGGTTTCTAAAGATGAGGTACTCTTGGCATGAGTACTTCGAAGCTCTGAAATGATGGCTTCGCTAGAAATACGATTTCGGAGAAAGAGATGTACGCACGAAACTGGTATTGTGAAGATCGAATTGACTGTAGATGTATGATAATGTCAGACTTACTTAGAAGTAAATGACATTAGATTTGAACATAAGGCGTTACAGACAAAACACCACAGTGCTACCTTTAACAGAGTTACAATACTTTAGAGTAACTACTAGAATACTGTTGCAAACAAAGTATACTACAAAAGGCAAGTATACGCAGCACGATGGTTCCTTAACTAACGGGATCTCGCAAAAGATAAGACCCGTGTTGCACTGGTTTTAAACACATTTTAAAAGCATACAAAATACTGACGATTGGAAGGGAACTTATACTATAGTAGGGTCCTTCGTCGCCTCTTTTCATTCTGAGGTCAAACTCCTCTAGATTCGCCGTCGTTCTTCTCTGTTGGGCAGTCCCTCTTGAAGTGTCCCATGACACCACATCGATGGCAAATCCGAGAGTGTAACATCCTGGAATATCAAGAGTAAAGTTGAAGGGCTAAAAGTGTAATTGGGAAAGGGAAACTCGGCGAGTAGGGTCACGACTTTGGTCGCATGTTAAGTGGCCAACTCGGCGAGTCGGCGGCTGGACTCGGCGAGTTGGTGCTGAGTGGAGAAAACCCTAATTTCGGAGAATGAGCCCTATATAAAGGACATTATACCCTCTCCCCAGCCTCCTTACCTTCCCTTGAAGTCCTAAAAACCCTTTAAACGCGATTATGAAGGATTTGAGAGCATTTGAGCCTTGGAGAAGAGATTTTGGAGGAGATGTTGGAAAGTTAGGAGGCTTGGAGCAAGGGGCTTTGCTAAGATTCGGATTTCCTTGCTGTTGAGGCTTCCTTTTGAGGTATTATCTCGTTCTTGGGCTGCTATTCATCTAGATTCATCATTTTTCGGATGTGTGGGAGGTTTAGCTTGTGGTATTTTGAGTTTGAAGGATAGATCTGAGGTTGCTACCTCAGATCTGGAATGGAGAAGGTCTAGAGTGCATTAAAGTCCGTGTTCTTGAGTGTTTGGTGAAGCCATCTTGTCCCAAACCCTAGCCCTAGAGTGTAAAATGCCTAGATCTCTTTGGATTCACGTAAAGTTTGCCACTTTACATGATGGATGGGTTGTAGGATGGGATCTAGAAACACTCGGCGAGTCACAAAGGTGTACTCGTCGAGTTGCTTGAAGACGGAATGGAACTCGGCGAGTAGGTTGAAGATAGCCTTAGACTCGGCGAGTCTGTTCTTGGACTCGGCGAGTCTGGTCATGAGGTCTTAATCCTTTTTCAGAGTGAGCTGTGTATCAGAGAGTCAAGGGATGACTTGGTGAGTCGAGTGAGGAAGGACTCAGAGTTGTTGGACTCGGCGAGTCTCGGGGTGACTCGGTGAGTTGAGTCGTGCATTGGGGGAAATTCTGAGCATGGGGACTCGGCGAGTTATCGGGTTGACTCGGCGAGTAGAGTCAGTCAGGGGTTGACTTTGACTTGTCTTTGACCAAGGGTGGTCCGGTTATCTTCTAGGGACATTTTGGTAATTGTTAGACATTGTTTTGAGTTCAATGTTTTGGTGGTTGGGCGGTGGTGGAGATCATATCAGTTGTCGGAGCAGCTCGGGTTATCTGTTCAGTTGGCAGTTGTGAGTTGAGTTATCCTCACTATATCAACAGGGTCTAAGGCACCAAGGCCGGCCCTTTATCAGATTGAGATCCGGGTATTTGTTGTTATGTTATTGCTTTAATATGTTTGCATCCTGGTAGCTAGGATGGTATATGATAGAGACCTGGTTATGTTCGGTATCCTGTTATGTAGAGTGATGTTATGCTACTGACCAGTTAGGTCAGTAACCTGGTTAGGATGATGATATGTTATGTGATCTATTAGATCGGATTGTTGACTGTGAATTGTTATATAATTGTATGTTTATGTGCACATGGTTGTTGGACTGGGGTTGGGTTGAGGCGGGTCCTACTTTGTGCTGTAGGCCAAGATACCTAGGGCGGACCGGTTGTCCCGAAGGCCCATCAAGCGGTTCGGATAGGCTGTAGGCCCCAAGAGGGTGGACCAGACGTGCCGAGGCTCGGAGAGTGGACCAGGCCGACTAAAGGCCCGGTGCGGGGGGACCACTCATACTGTAGACTTAGAGAGTGGACCAGGTGGATTGAAGGCCCGGTGGGGCGGACCAATCACACTGCACACTCGATGTATATTGCTAGACTCGGAGGGTGGACCAGCTGGACTGTTGGCCCGAGCAGCGGACCAATCACACAGTAGACCCGCAGTGCATGGCTGTTCTGTGATGGGTTATGATATGGCATGTTATGCGTGTATGGTATATGTGGTTGGTATTTTGGGCGTATCTCACTAAGCTCTCAGTCTTACGGTTGTGGTTTATTGTTTTTTCAGGTTCTTCAGGAGACCGTGGCAAGGCAAAGGCGTGATCGTACCGCCCCTCATGATTATGTTTTATGATGTGATTCTGGGAAGACTCTGATAATAATTGTATTGAAAACCTTTTTGTAATAACATTAAGAAAATGGGTTGTTTTTGAAAAGTCAAAATTTGTTGAATTTTCATGGTCGTTACAAGTTGGTATCAGAGCCTTGGTTTGAGTGAATCCAGTCTCAAATCAGGGAGAGTTTTTAAAAGGAAATTTAAAATGGTTTTCAAAATGAGTAAAAGGAGGACGTGGAGGTACGATCAGCCGGAGCCAGTAAGTAACCCCAAAATACCATACATTATATTTGTTTTTGAGCTTTGATAGAACAGCATGCTAGTATTAGGCTAGAGATCTTCAGGAATTCATGATAATGTTGCCTGGTATATGATGCTTGCTAGCCTAGGGTTCCTCTGTGGGAGATTTCTGGTGTTCCTCTAGGAGTGAGGGTGGAGTGCTTATTATGTATGTTTTTCACTAGGGTGTTGTGATAGTACTTCATACAAATATGGGTAAGCGTGGAAGATAGTATGGGCCCGTACTACTGAAAGCACAGGACCCATACGCGTATCAGGGAAACCATGACCTCTAGGATTGGGCTGGGAGTTGGTTCCCGGGTTTGTGGGAAGTATCTGAGATCTTGTGGTGCTCTTTAGTATGGAGGTTCTGAGGCATGCTGGGAGTGGATCCCAGTCAGGATCGGGAGCCGAAGAGGGTGGTCAGGGTGGTTCAGTACCGCCCGAGGTTATTGGACAGATGAGCACATCTGAGTTGGATGCTAGGATTCGTGAGATCCTGCATGATGAGGTTGCTGCATTGTTCCGGGCCGAGCTGCCGGAACTGTGTGGGTCGATCAAGACCGCCATTGTTGAGTATTTTGATGAGCGCTATGCGGCTCTCACTGAGACAGCTTCCGCGGCGGCTACAGCGGCTGTAGCAGCGGCAGGGGGAGGAGCCGGTCGAGGTTTTCAGTATCGGGACTTCGATAATGCGAAGCCTCCTACCTTTGATGGAGTTCAGGACCCGATTGTTGCTATCAGATGGTTGTCAGACGTGGAGGGGTGTTTCTTCACGTGTTCATGCCCTGCTGATCAGAGGGTGAGGTGTGCTCTGAACCTATTGAGGCTCGGGGCGAAAGATTGGTGGAGATTGACTACGGGGTCATATTCGGATGCATGGAGGGCTACGGTTTCATGGGATCAGTTCAGAGAGATGTTCACCACTCGTTATGTTACGCGGGTTGAGAGGGAGAGATTGGCTCACGAGTTCCTTGTGCTGAAGCAGGATTCAGATTCGGTGATGGAGATCACCAGGATGTTCACTGAGAGGGTGATGTTTTGCCCTGAGTTCACTTCCGAGCAGGCTCATATGTCTCGATATCTGAGCATGCTCAAGAGAGATATCAGGCAGTTTGTGTCTACGCAGAGGTGCGAGACTTTGTTGGAGTTGCAGGAGGCCGCTAGGTTGCGTGAGTTGGAGATTGAGTTGCAGTTGCGTGAGTTGACGCAGGCTCCGGTGCAGTCGCATCCGGCGCCGAAACGATCCAAGACCGTTGATTCCAGGGTGGGAGATCAGAGCGGCCACGCTTGTGGAAAGTGTGGGAAGGGTCACACCGGAGTTTGTAGGTCTGGTGGTGCATGCTACAAGTGCGGTAAAGAGGGGCACTATGCGAGGGATTATCGGTAGTCAGCCCCGGTTCGGGATTTGAGGATTTGCTATCATTGTCATCAGGTTGGGCACTTAAGAGTCAACTCTCCACAGCTTGCTGCAGGATCGGTGCAGCCTCCAGCACTGGCCACATTGAGGATCACGGGTGGAGGTCGGGGTGGAGCGGAGCCCCCAAGGGCTCAGGGTCGTGCTTTTCAGCTTACAGCAGAGGAGGTCAGAATAGTGCCGGATGCAGCTGCGGGTATGTATTCTTCTTAATGTCTTGTTATCTTGTGATTATTGTGGAGTATTGTTTATCTGCTAGTCTCGTTGTGTGGTTTTCGGTATGGTATTCAATGTACCTTGAGGGTTATGGTATGGTTATGGGTTTAGTATTGGCAATTTCGGTTGTTATCATTCATGAGGGTTATTAATGGAAATATGGTGTTTGGTCTGAATGCCTAGTAGCATCTATAGTCTGAGGACTGGTTAGCTGAAGATTGGGTTTCGTTCGAGCTCGGGATGATCACTGTTGATATGTGATTTTGTGAAGGTTGCTAGTGCTAGTGGGAATCAGTTCACATGCAAGTGATTGTGTTGTGTAGGGTTGTTGGGGGAGGTCGGTGATGGCGACCGGTGGTTGATGGTCATTGTTATAAGTGGGGAGAATTGGAAAATTCTCTGGAAGATCGATGAGCATGTGAGGGTGTTTAGCTGCTTGGGATTCAGAAGTGTTTCTGTCAGTCGAGAACGCAGGCTGGTATAAGTAAGTGGCAGGCATGTGGGGCGGGATACAGACCTAGGGTATTTGATTGTGGAGGGCCTGGGATCAGGCCGGGATTAAGTATGTGTGAGAGAGATACAGTTCGGAACCCTTTGAGGGCTAGAACAGTATGCATGGGAGGGTTTCCCGGAGAGATAATCCGGAAGGATGGATGCTAGTTGAGCGGTCCGGGTAGACTGAAGGCCGGTAGGCGTACCAGCCAGGCCGAAGGCTTGGAGAACGGTCCAGCCAGGCTGAAGGCCCTGGAGGGCAGTCCAGATCGGCTGAAGGTTCTGAGAGTGGTCCAGATTGGCTGAATGCCTGGTAAGGTGGTCCAGTCATGCTGAAGACTTTGCAGGCGTCATTAGATCGGTTCGAGGAAATGGATTGAGTATGTCGCGATGTGATAGCATTAGAAGGTATGGCCCCAGGTATTGATCGTGGTGAGTGGAAGGTAGAGCATGGACTTGGGAGTCCTTGCGAGGGGATCCAGAGCATGTGCGGTGCATGGGATAGCGGTTATGCTACAAGAGAATGGTGCAGTATTGGGTGATCATTGTGGTACTTGTCATAGTGACAAGGCGGCCGAATGGATTCCCTTGGTAAGGAAAGGGAAAGAAATGTAGCTCCGAGAGGGAGTGTAAATGCACGGAAGTGGAAGTAGTAGTGCAGAGTTATGATTGGAGTGTTCCAATCATGGTTGGTAAGTAGTGTGTCTGTGGCTGCGGTACGAAATCGCACTAGGATGGATGTTGTTGAGGTCTCGGAAGAAATTTCCGCCGGTGTAGAGCCAAAAGGCTCGGAGGGAATGCAGGAATGACATCTTGGATTTCTAGTTTGTTTTTTGGTCAAGGATTTATGTTTGTGGTGGAAATTCATCCTGCGGGATGTTTGGAGGTGTTGTTAGTGTATCGGGTTTCCCAACCCGAAGATGCTAGAGCCAGTTTAGCATGGGTATGAGATGGCGGTGGAGAAATTGTTGGATAAGGTGTCTAAGTCCATAACATATTTGGTATATACTTGACCCAACCCGGCATGGTCCATTTGGGTTGCATTTCATCCAAACTATTTATGGATAATTTGATGAGAGTTATACACATATGATTATTAATATATTATAAGTTATAATATATTAATATGAAGTCATGTTATTTAATTAGTCTTAGTCTTAAATTAATTATGAATTAATTTAGAGATTAAAAGGAAGACTAATTAGATTGTGGGCTATTGATTTTATATGGTGTGGGCTAACACTCATTTGTTAATGGGTTAGGCTTGTATGGAAGTCCATGGATGATCCATGGAGCTTTTAACCCATGGATCCTTGGAAAAGGAAAGGTGATGGGTTATTAGGGTTTCACCCTAATCATGTACACTATATAAGCATGCTTATGTTGCATGAAATAGCCACTAGTGAACTAATGTGTGTGAGCTTGTGTGTGGCCGAAATATACAAGTGTGTATACTCTCTCAAAATTTTCCAAGAGTTTGTGGTGTTTTGTGATTCCATTTGAGGCATTCACACTATTGGTTCTTGGCCCTCAAAATCCTCAAGAACCAAACTCATCAAAAAGGTATGTAATCTCTTCTAACTCTTTTATGTTGAAATGTTCCCCATGCCATGTTAGATAGGTTATAAACCTTGGAAAATTATTATTTTGCATGTATTTAGACAAACATAGATCCAAGGTTTATTAGGGTTGAATGCACACTTAGGAAGTGTTAGATTGCTCAAAACCCAACAATGGTATCAAAGCCTAGGCTTGCTTGTTTGATACTTGATGCAAAATAGTAAAAAAAGTTGAAATTGTTGCTGTCTGGCTGATGGACTTGCCGAGTCCATGGGGGGACTTGCCGAGTCCAAGGCAAAACTTATCCTACTCGGCGAGTAGGTTCGTGCACTCGGCGAGTAGAATGATCAGAATGCAGATTTTCGACTTTTGTTGCTGGAAATGGACTAGAAACATTACCCTAAACTGTTTTGGTGTTTTTAAAACTTGTTTTAGTTGGTGTAATGGTTGTTCTAATCCATTTACAATAGCATATATCAAAATTCCATGATTTTATGTGTTCATATAATTCTTGAAATTTTGATGATAATGTTCATGTTCTTATGAATTTAGAAGATGATAGGAATTATTTGCTGAATTGTTTAGAATTAATTCTTGATCATTTATATGTTTTAATGGAGTCCATAATTTGTCCTCAAGTTATGGATATCCAAAGGTCACTTTTCTTTAACACACACTTAAAACACATAAGTTACATGAAAATGAAGAGTCTTCATTTTTATGAACCTTTAATTCATAAGTTATGAAATGAAAAGTTTTGGATAGTTACAAAACTTGCCCTCAAGTTTTGGAATTTGTAAAGTTTCACACACTTTAATAAACTTTGATTCAACACTTATACTATTTATAACATTAATGGTTAATTATATATATATATATATATATATATATATATATATATATATGTATAAGAACAAGTCGTTTTACCGTTAGTAGGCCTCATTCACGAAGCCGGTCTATAAGGTGGGTATAAGGTTGTTGCCTATAAAATGGAAACTTAATGGGTGTCCACTCTCACCCACCGCTTGCTTGATCGGTGGAGGGTCGTTAGCCGAATGGGTAGGACAATGACTTTAAATTCTCATTAAAAGTATAATGAATATTATAAAGTAACTAAATATTTTTTTATTTAATTCCCAATCTTAGTTACTTTATGAAAAATGTGAATTTGGTGCTAGCCCATGGAATTCACACTTTGTAGCTTACCAAGTCGTTGGTGGAGCGTGTGTGGTTAACCGGCACACTAACTTGGACTAGTAAGGATCACGAAGGGTGACTTAATGTTTGTCATAGATCAATGGAGTGTGTGTGGTTAACCGACACATTGATTGGGTGATAATATTAAGGGTACCAAGTGAATTGGTATGGTTATTCACACTTTGTTTTGTGATCCTCGGCATCCCAGTCACAAAATTTGAGAGGGCACACTCGAGATTGAAACATGCCATTGAAAAGTTCAATGAATCTCAAAAGATCTAGGAATTTTAAATCCAATTAAAACCTAATAAATTATTTCGTTTTTCATGGTGGAAATTGGTGAATCGTCATTCGCCAACCTTCAAATATTTTATAGCTTGGATTACGGCATCCCTCTTCCAAATTATAAAATATTGTGTTGGGTCCTAGCCTTAATATTTCATATTGGGTGTTATATTAAGGATTTTGAATCAACTAACTTGATTTTCTCCCATTATAGATGTCTGGTTCAGACAACTATGATCTTCCCAAATCTCTTGAAGATGGTGTCCCTAAACATCATGCTTCACTTCCTCCACCTCCTCCAATTATTCTCCCTCACCGACAAGTTCTTGAAAAGTTTAAAGTCACTCAATCCCTATTGGCAGGCATAGTCGATGTGTGCTCACATGTTGGAGATAAAGTCACATATTGACAAGCCGGGAGAGTTGGGTGTCAAAGTCTCGTGAAAGTTGGATGTTCAATCACTTTCTTAGTAACATAGTGAGTCTTTTTGGGACTACTATGAGGCAGACTATGACATGACCCTTAATGATGTTATCTTTTTGCTTGGTGTTGTGGAATCAACAATGATTTGGAACACCAGTAAAGCAAATTTGATTAAAAGAACAACTTCCCAAGTCTACATGGACATTGACAATGGTAGCATTGGATATCTAGAAAAGGATTTCTCTTCCCAATGGAAAGGGATCGGCTATAGTCAACTCGGTTGACCAAATGGTAAAGAGAAAGGCTAAGTATGAGATAGTCTCATGTGCCATTACCAAAGGGTCCATGTGTTTTGTTGCCAAAGGAAGGGGCATTGGTTGCAAAGCTGCCCTATTCACCTGAAAGGTCATAAGGTTGATCAAGTCAAGAGGTTTGACTCTACTTCGGGTAAAGTCCACTAACTAACTCTATTAAGTTCCTATTTGGAGATTCTTATTACATAATGTGAATGAGTCACATGCTGATGTTTTTAAGAATCAAAGAAAAGATAGGAAGCTTAACATAAGTATATGTTGATTCTGATTGCGAAGGTGGGTTTCGATCGCATGGTTCGGTAATCAGAATTTTGAACTGTTGCTTAAGAGTTATAATATATTGCTTATGAATTGTAAGGATAAGTTTTTTCCGCAAAGTTTTAAAATAAAAGAAAATAAGGGTTTTAATTTTATTTATTTTAAAAATATCCTTACAATGGCATCTATGGAAAATTGTTGCTTATATGTTTCCAGTAATACCAATACTGGAAAGTGGATTCGATTCTTTCATTTGTGGTAGTGTCTGAATTTACCGAATGAAGAAAGTTTTTCATCACCCAAGTTTCAATTGGACAAAAACTTGGAATCATACAAGTTGTATTGTATGATGAATGAGAATTTTCATCTTTGAAAATTAGGACTAATTTTTTGATCACATGTATATGTGAGTCAATTGAAGGACTAAGGAATTAGGTACACTGGGTGTGCGCTGGTCAAGGTCCACCACAAAGATTGATTTGTCATTATTTACTAAAGATTAGTAAATATAATTATACTTATGAGGTTAAGTATAATTCTGTAACATTGGAAAGGTTACAATGTATGACAAAACAAATAAGAAGAATCAAATTAGGAAGAAAGATAAAAGTTTCTCAAATTTGAAAGGATGGGAGAGTACTTTGGTATCGTATTTCATGATCATCTTAATGATTATGAAACCATATCACAAATTCATACTCTAAGGACGTCTTAGTGCATTGTTATGGCTAAGAAGAGAGGTCATGAATTGTTGGAATGGTTAAAATCAAGAAGATGAGTCATACTTCGTTCCAAAACAATTCTTAGAATCATACTCCAAGATTGTAACCTTGAGTGACATAAAGGAAGATTTATTAACACTAGTCAAATGTAAGAGTAAAATGTTTTCTACTCTTGTACATTTGAGATTGGTAAGTTGTGATGTCTTGGATGAGACAAAGACCAACTAAGACCAATTGTGTAAAGTGTTAGTCTTGATAAGAATCCGCATTCTCCCTTGAATATTTGTTTTGTCAAGGAATGGTTCTTTACTGGGGAAACTTATATGTCAAGAGGACAGTGGGAGCCTTAAAGATCCTGAAAGAGTTTCAAGATTTAATCAAGAGTAAAACCTGTAATTTATCACTAGCACACGACTTAAGGTTTGCAACCTATCTTGTTGACATAATTCTTATTTCTGTACCTACTTCAAATAAGTTGAATTTGCCTGTGAGTTATCAGAGTTCAACTTGGAAGCATTGGTGAACCTTGTGCTACCAAGGTGACAAGAAACTAAGATTGAACAAGTTTAATCCATGTAAGGCTGAATTTGTCACTGACCTTATCTTGTGATTATGGTTTTGACAAATTCACATGGATAGCAACTCATACACTATAAAATCTAAGTGTCATAAGGTTTCTCTCCGATTCATGAAAATGATGGTGAGGAAACGCTTTCACTAGGTAGATTTTATGTAGATATCAATTGTGTTATTTGCATTTTCAAAAGTCGTTAGTGGAGCGCGTGTGTTTAACCGGCACACTAACATGGACTTATGAGAAATGGCAAATGCCTAAGCAATTGAGACTATGATTACGACATCCCTTTTCATAGTTCTAAAAATTGTTTAGACACACATGTGAGCTATCTAAGAAAGGGTGTATGAATCTAAATTTCAGAAGTCCAGCAGATTTCTGGAAATGTGTCAGAGCTAGTGGGAGCATAAGTGTTATGCTGATAATCATCATGTTAGTGGGAGCATGATTATTACGTTTAGTGTTGCAAGTTAGCAATGTTAATTATAGAAAACAAAGTTTCAATTCGTGAAGTTGTAGGGGATGAAGAGTTGTTTTGCTATAATTAAGGGAGAGGAAATTATACTTCATTTCAATTCTAAATCTTAGATTGAGATTTTAATCATCTTTAGTCAAGGATATATGTATGAATTTTATGTCTGAATGGTTCGACTTAAGGAAATTCTATATATATTGCGTTTTCAAAGTTCGATTATGATTACGGCATCCCTCTTCGTAGTTAAATTTTGAAAACATGGCAAATAAAAAATATTGTAGCAAAAGACTGGTCTAGTATCATGTATTTATGTCAAACATCATGAATTAATCGTGTCCCATATGCTTCGAATATAGGATCGATTGCATGTGCTATAATATTCATCTTTTCTAAATTTTCCAAATGCTTAACGCATTGAGAAGGGAAAAGTCTAGAACTGGATATGACTAAAGTGATTAAGCAATTGTCAAGGACAATCTGAGGTTCGCCAAAGATTGGTTGCTCAGGAAAAGTTGGAAGTATGATGTAAGTTGTCGGAAAGGACCATATTGACATATTCTGAAAAGAAGTAACTCTTGTTCGGAAGTGATAGTCAAAATGGGACTATGGAAATGTCTCCATAGGTGGAAGTTATTCAATCTATGTAAGATTAGAAAACCTTAATGCAAGAAGGATGTTCAAAGCAATGTACTTTGAATATGAGACTTCCGTTCCATAGAGGTTGACCTTCTTTGGACTACTCTGTAATGACTGGTGACAAAGTTTTGGTGACTTTGTGCATAATCATTACAAGAGGAACATTTCATAAAAGTTTAAAATTTAACAGATTTTTTGGTAAATGATAGGAATCAGGGATTCTCACATTTACAATAAGGATTTGGGATTGAGAAATGAGTATCATTGGAATCATGTTCAATTGATCTACATCACAATGTGAGGATCATAGACAAACATAGTGTGTATACTTGGAGTATGGCATAACTATTGTTTAGAAAAACAAAGTGCACATGCTAGGAGCATGGGACGACTGTTGTTTTTTATTCATGTCTTAAGTTGATTGTTTGAAACATTATACAATGAATAATGTGTAATCAATATCGTGATAAATAAAAAGGTGGTTCTATTTATATTCAAAACGGTTCTGAGACCATATTGGATTCGATTATTATTGTGTTTCACTTTGCATGTTTTGACTTCCAAAATAGCTAGGTTATTCTTTCCGAATGACTAAGTTATTTAAAAACTCCACGGTCGTTCATATGTTGGAAGTAGGTATGAATCAAGACTGTCATGAATCGAGTTTGTAGATGGCTAAATGGGTTTAGTCATAGCAATGGTTGCTACAACATTCATGAGTGCTCAAAAGTTATGAGTATTGGAATAAACCCACGCTCACTTGTATCACTTCATGGAATTTATCTCGAGTGATCGTGAGACAGTAATATCATATAAATCTTCAAACCTAGAGATATGAGTTGTTACCTATGAGTTGGTTGTGCATTGATTGCACGTAAACGCATCAGTAACTTGATGTTATAAAACGTGCCTTTGTGTACAATTCAACAAGTAGTAGAACAAGCATATGAGTCGAAGTTTATCTGTTCCTTATAGAAATAGAAGTGATATCTGGGCCCCTCGATGATTTTGTTGTGACCTATGTACCGGCCGGTCAGAACTAAAATTGATGTGTTCGATTAAGTTCTTTGTCAAACAAATCGGAAATCGGGAAACAAACTGCTGGACAATAAGTACGACGTTGTTCCATGTATTTGTCCGGCTGATATCATGAGAACAGAGGATTATACGATTACTTATCTAAAATGGCGCTTCATAGTTCAACAGAGTTTTCGAGAGCTACGATTGTTGGTTGGTTCCTGAAGTAACATACGCAAATATAGTTATTAGACTTATCCAAGTGGGGGTCTGTTGGATAAGGTGTCTAAGTCCATAACTTATTTGGTATATATTTGACCCGACCCGGCATGGTCCATTTGGGTTGCATTTCATCCAAACTATTTATGGATAATTTTATGAAAGTTATACACATATGATTATTAATATATTGTAAGTTATAATATATTAATATGAAGTCATGTTATTTAATTAGTCTTAGTCTTAAATTAATTATAAATTAATTTAGAGATTAAAAGGAAGACTAATTAGATTGTGGGCTATTGATTTTATATGGCGTGGGCTAACACTCATTTGTTAATGGGTTAGGCTTGTATGGAAGTCCATGGATGATCCATGGAGCTTTTAACCCATGGATCCTTGGAAAAGGAAAGGTGATGGGTTATTAGGGTTTCACCCTAATCATGTACACTATATAAGCATGTTTATGTTGCATGAAATAGCCACTAGTGAACTAGTGTGTGTGAGCTTGTGTGTGGCCGAAATATACAAGTGTGTATACTCTCTCAAAGTTTTCCAAGAGTTCGTGGTGTTTTGTGATTCCATTTGAGGCATTCACACTATTGGTGCTTGGCCCTCAAACTCCTCAAGAACCAAACTCATCAAAAAGGTATGTAATCTCTTCTAACTCTTTTATGTGGAAATCTTCCCCATGCCATGTTAGATAGGTTATAAACCTTGGAAAATTATTATTTTGCATGTATTTAGACAAACATAGATCCATGGTTTATTGGGGTTGCATGCACTCTTAGGAAGTGTTAGATAGCTCAAAACCCAACAGAAACTCATGGGAGCCACTATGAGATTGAAGGATGTGTCCTTCTGTCAACCTAGAGTAGATGGAGTTAGACTCAGATCGGGTGTCCGGTGGTTCACGGTGATTCTAAATTGTTGAGTCGAGTGATTGTTGTGAACTGGAGCGGGTCAGGTATCATGGAATGATACTCAGTTGATAAGTTGCTAAGTGTGGTTGTCAGAGGGCGAGGCCAGTGGCCATCATGAAGCAGTGGTCCGAACACCGCAGGAAGGAAAATTGGGTTTTGGGTTACGATGGTTGCGCTTTGAGGAACTTGGTTAGGTTAATTCCAGGTGATGCAATGCGAGAGTATTTCTGGAGTTGAGTTGCCGCAGGCTTTGAGGACGAAGCCTAATTTAAGTGGGGGAGAATTATAACATCCCGGAATATCAAGAGTAAAGTTGAAGGGCTAAAAGTGTAATTGGGAAAGGGAAACTCGGTGAGTCCACGAGTGGACGACTTTGGTCGCGTGTTAAGTGGCCAACTCGGCGAGTCGGCGGCTGGACTCGACAAGTTGGTGCTGAGTGGAGAAAACCTTAATTTCGGAGGATGAGCCCAATATAAAGGACATTATACCCTCTCCCCAGCCTCCTTACCCTCCGTTGAAGTGCAAAAAACCCTAGAAATGTGACTGTGAAGGATTTGAGTCCATTTGAGCCTTTGAGAAGAGATTTTGGAGGAGATCTTGGAAAGTTAGGAGGCTTGGAGCAAGGGGCTTTGCTAAGATTTGGATTTCCATGCCATTGGGGATTCCTTTTGAGGTATTATCTCGTTCTTGGGCTGCTATTCATCTAGATTCATCATTTTTGGGATGTGTGGGAGGTTTAGCTTGTGGTATTTTGAGTTTGAAGGATAGATCTGAGGTTGCTACCTCAGATCTGGAATGGAGAAGGTCTAGAGTGCAATAAAGTCCCAGTTCTTGAGTGTTTGGTGAAGCCATGTTGTCCCAAACCCTGGCCCTAGATTGTAAAATGCCTAGATATCTTTGGATTCACGTAAAGTTTGCCACTTTACGTTATGGATGGGTTGTAGGAGGGTATATCTACGTTTTGGATCAATTGCATGGCCTGGAAGGCTTCTGTATGGGATGGGATCTAGAGGAACTCGACGAGTCACAAAGGTGTAATTGGCGAGTTGCTTGAAGATGGACTGGAACTCGGCGAGTTAGAAGAACAACTCGGCGAGTAGGTTGAAGATAGCCTTAGACTCAACGAGTCTGTTCTTGGACTCGGTGAGTCTGGTCGTGAGGTCTTAATCCTTCTTCAGGGTGAGCTGTGTATCAGTGAGTCAAGGGATGACTCGGTGAGTCGAGTGAGGAAGGACTCAGAGTTGTTGGACTCGGCGGGTCTCGGGGTGACTCGGTGAGTTGAGTCGTGGATTGGGGGAAATTCTGAGCATGGGGACTCGGCGAGTCATCGGGTTGACTCGGCGAGTAGAGTCAGTCAGGGGTTGACTTTGACTTGTCTTTGACCAAGGGTGGTCTGGTTATCTTCTGGGGACATTTTGGTAATTGTTAGACATTGTTTTGAGTTCAGTGTTTTGGTGGTTGGCCGGTGGTAGAGATCATATCATTTGTCGGAGCAGCTCGGGTTATCTGTTCAGTCGGCAGTTGCGAGTTGAGTTATCCTCACTATATCAACAGGGTCTAAGGCACCAAGGCTGGCCCTTTATCGGATTGAGATCCGGGTATTTGTTGTTATGTTATTGCTTTAATATGTTTGCATCCTGGTAGCTAAGATGGTATATGATAGAGACCTGGTTATGTTCGGTATCCTGTTATGTAGAGTGATGTTATGCTACTGACCGGTTAGGTCGGTAACCTGGTTAGGATGATGATATGTTATGTGATCTATTAGATCGGCTTGTTGACTGTGAATTGTTATATAATTGTATGTTTATGTGCACATGGTTATTGGACTGGGGTTGGGTTGAGGCGGGTCCTGCTTTGTGCTGTAGGCCAAGATACCCAGGGCGGACCAGTTATCCCGAAGGCCCATCAAGCGGTCCGGATAGGCTGTAGGCCCTAAGAGGGTGAACCAGACGTGCCGAGGCTCGGAGAGTGGACCAGGCCGACTGAAGGCCCGGTGCGGGGGGACCACTCATATTGTAGACTTAGAGAGTGGACCAGGTGGATTGAAGGCCCGGTGGGGCGGACCAATCACACTGCACACTCGATGTATATGGCTAGACTCGGAGGGTGGACCAGCTGGACTGTTTGCCCGAGCGGCGGACCAGTCACACAGTAGACCCGCAATGCATGGCTGTTCTGTGATCGGTTATGATATGGCATGTTATGCGTGTATGGTATATGTGGTTGGTATTTTGGGGGTATCTCACTAAACTTTCGGGCTTACAGTTGTGGTTTATTGTTTTTTCAGGTTCTTTAGGAGACTGTGGCAAGGCAAAGGCGTGATCGTACTGCTCCTCATGATTATGTTTTATGATGTGATTCTGGGAAGACTCTGATAATAATTGTATTGAAAACATTTTTGTAATAAAATTAAGAAAATGGGTTGTTTTTGAAAAGTCAAAATTTGTTGAATTTTCATGGTCGTTACAGAGAGGTTTGAACATTGGTGGTTGAAGCAATGTGTTGGATCTGGGTCCTGCAGCAGCTGGTAATATGTCCATTCTTGTTGCACATAAAGCAGCGTAATGGACGACAACTACCTAGATGATGAAAGCTACACTCGTAGCATTTCGGTAGGTTTCCGGCATATTGTATGGTTGGTGTAGGGAAAATTGGGACACTAGAAGGAATGGTAGTAGGAGGTACAGATGTCGTAGATGTGAAGGTCGTTACCGGTGGTTGTTTCTTGTTCTCCCCTCGAAGCGATTTTTCCTTAGTTTTAGCCCAAAACTTCCGTTTGTTTCTGTTGGTCTTGGAACTCGGGGTATTGTGGTAGTTTGTTGCTCGTTGAGGTACTTGATTGTTACCTGTATTGGAATTGTTGTTAACAATCCCGCTAACATTCGCGTTTTTATTGTTAAGGTGGGTCAGAGTAGCTGACACGGCAGCCGAGACTGCAGCATGAAAGGTAGTTGCATCAATCTGAAGAGTTAGTGTTTGGTTGATGGGTTGATCGTTTTTCTTTGGTGACATAATTCTGTTTCACGGAAAGAAAATGAATTTGTGAGCAAGCATGGTTGAACCTTGACATAGTTCGACCGTTTATGTAAAGAATAGAAGTATGTTCTTGTGGGTTCAACCTATATCCCTATGATGCAGTCCTAACAAAGAGTGGAAGTAAGTTCGTACAATGGTCTCAAGACGTTTTTCGTTCAAGTCGAGGCATCATTGGTTGGTGAATAACATGATCCAACCCTTGAAAGAGGCTTGAAAATGATTCTGGAGTTAATTTACTATAGTCCAAAGACTTTTACTAAAGCAAGTTTCAGATAGACTCCAATGAAGGTATGATGAGAGTATTTGAACAAAGAGTGACACGGAACCTAGCCGGCTGTCAATATCATCGATGTTTAAGATGTAATAAGTTCAGGAAAATTTGACCTTGTAGAAGGTCTTACATCATATCCGGAGTAGCAAAAGTTTTGGCCGCATAAATGCCTAACTAAAAGTACTTACAGTACAAGATGGTTTCACAAAAAAAACGTCGCACAATACCTAGACAGGGAGTCAATCCCACTATAACAAGGAAAGAAAATAAGACATCTACTACTGGCGACGGTCATCCCTCTGGTGAACTCTTAGTTCAGCCAGTTGGCGTTCCACATCAAGTAGGTGTCTTTCGTACACCCTCTGGCGTACTTGGATCTCTATGACTTCGGCTCGTGATTCAGCCAGTGCTGGAATCAGGGCTTCATAGTCTCTCTCATATCTCTCACGAGCATCTTCCAGACGAATAATGTGGAGGGTATGCATTCTCGCATTGGCGACCACTTCTGTGATCTGATATTGGGTTGTCCTGCCTTGAATCTCATTTCGAGCCACTCTGTAGACCAGGATTGGCAAGATTCTGTCTGCTGAGCCCCCATTGCTCTGGTCATAAAAGCTTCTGTCACCATTAAATGGCATGGGCTGATCTTGTCCTTGGCTCCATGTTTCCAAGCATTCTACCCACGGAGGCGTCGGGCCATAAAAAGTACGATGAGGGTTAGGATTTGGAAAGGGAGCTGCCTGGGGTAGGTTCTCAACCTCGGGTTCGGAGTTAGCACCATCCGAAAGGTCTTCATCATGGTGATCATTGAAAGGGATTGGATGATCATTCCCTGGTTCTTCTCCAAACCATCCAACAATGACTTCGTTCATAAGGTATGGGTTGTCGTGGGGATAGAGTCCAGCCATGTTATTTATGCGAGAATTGGGGTAAGAAAATAATTATTAGACGAACTATCTAGATAATGATTAGAAAATCTTCATTAGTTACATCACTATTTGTAAAGTGCATACCATTTATATGAAATCAACACAGGATAGGCCTTTGAATAAGTGACCTTAACTCCAAATTCACAAGGAATAGGGGTAAAACAAAAATTTCACAGATTCTAAGTCTATAACATCCTAGTTACATATAGCCTTAGTGTACCCACTTAGCAACTATCAACTTAGTAATGAAGATCCTTTTTAGTTTTGGGTTTTGAGCATTCTAACACTCCTAAGTGTACATGCAACCCTAAATACCTTGGATCTATGTTTTCTCTATTATAGATGCAAATAAGAACTTCCAAGGTATTAATCTAATCTAGCATACAAAACAATGACTATAGCAAGATAGCATACATACCTCTTTGGTGTAGAAAGTCTTCATGAAGCTTGAGTGCCAAGTGCCCCAAGTGTGACACCTCAAATGGTTCACACAACACCAAATACACATGGAATGACTTGAGAGAAAACTACACTCATGAAAATCGGCTAGCCCTTTTACTTCACACACTAGTGGCCGATTTTGGTCAAGAATAAGATGCTTATATAGTTAGGGTTACACCATGTAAACCCTAATTGACATGGCCTTTCATTTCCATGATCCATGGGTACAAATACACCATGAAGCATCCATGGACCATCCTATGGGTTTTAGCCCAACTTGATTATCCATGGAGCATTAGCCCACTATACAAGTATGGATGATTTACATAATCAACCCAAATATTTAGTTAGTCTTCTTTTGATCACTTAATTAATCCTAGATTAATTCTTGATCAATACTAATTAAATAATCTTATTATTCTTATTATTAATATACTAGAACTTATAATATATTAATAACCATAAGTGTCTTATTTCTCTCATTATAGTCTATCCAAGTGCATGATGCCATGCAACCCAAATGGACCATGCCGGGTCGGGTCAAGTCTTACCAATTATAGTTATGGACTTAGACATTAATCCAACAGTCTCCCACTTGGATAAGTCTAAAACTATTATTGTGTATGACTTCAGGAACAAACTGGCAATCGTAGCTCTCAAAAGCTTCTGTCGAACTCTGACCTTGTAGATGAACTCTTACCTTTGTCAATGACTTGTCCATTAGATAAGGGATCATATATTCCTCCATTCTAGATATCATATGGACTGAGACATGGATTATAATAATTCTCTCTGTCCATTTGTTGTTTCCCGATTTCCGATTTATGACGACTGACTAATTGAACAAATCAAATCAGTCCTGGCCCTGCCGAGCACTTCCATTTGTCACCATCAAATCATCGAGGGGCCCACAGATATCGCTTTTATCCCAAAGGTAAAAGGAATGGATAAACTTCGACTCATATGGCTTGTTCTACTACTTGTTGAATCATACACAAAGACACGTTTTTTAGCACCGAGTTACCAAATGCGTTTTCGTGCAATCAATGTACATCCAACTCATAGAAACAACTCATATCTCTAGGTTTGAAGAATATAAGATATTATCGTCTCATGATCACTCGTGATAAAATCCATGAAGTGATTCCAATGAGCGCGGGTTGAATCCAATACTCAGAACTTATGAGCACTCATGAGTGTTGTAGCCCTTTGTCCAACACCTTAGACCTCTACAAGCCAACCCATGACAGTCTTAATTCATATCTACTTCCAACATATGACCGACTGTGGATGGTTTGAATAACTTAGTCATTCTGGAAGAATAACCTAGTTTATTCGGGAAGTCAAAACATGCAAAGTGAAACACAATAATAATTGAATCCAATATGGTATCAAAACCTATGAAGATAAATAAAACACCTTTTATTTATCACCATATGATTACACATTATTCATTGTATACTGTTTCAGCTATCAACTTTATTCTTGAATTTAAAACAATAGTTGTCCCATGCTCCAAGCATGTACACTATGTTTTTTTTCAAAACACTAGTCATGCCACACACCAAGTATGCATACTATGTTTGTCTTTGATCTTTACTTTGTGAACTAGATCAATTGAACATAACTTCAATGATTCTCTTTTCACACTCCAAAATCCATACTGCAAATGCAATAATTCCAAATTCATGCCATTTACTGAAATCTGTTAGATTCTAAACTTATATGCGTTGATCCTCTTGTAATGATTATGCACAAAGTCAGAAAGACTTGACAACAATCATTACAGAGTATTCCAAAGGAGATCAGCTCCTTGGAAAACTCCTTCTTGCATTAAGTTTCCTAATCTTAAACAGATTGAAAATTCTAACTTTGAAACATTTCCATATTCCATTTTGACTATCACTTCTGACCAAGAGTTACCTCCTTACAGATTATGTCAATATGGTCCTTCCAAAATTATCACTATACTTCCAACTGTCCTTGAGCAACCAATCTTTGGAAAACCTTAGATTGTCCTCGACAATTGTTTATTCCTTTTAGTCATATCCAGTTCGAAACCTTTTCACTTCTTAATGCCCCAGGCATTTGGAAAATTTTAGAAAGGATGAATATAGCACAAGTAATCGATCCTATATCCGAAGCATATGGGAATCGATTCATGATGTCTCACATAAAGACTAAACCAGTCTTTTGCTATAACATTTCCATTCAATTTGCCAAGTTCTCATAATTCAGATTATGAAAAGGGATGCCATAATCATAATCGAATTTTAGAACGCAAATAATGGACCTATATACAGAATTTCCTTATGTTGAGCCATTCCAACATGAAATTCATATATATTCCTTGACTAAACGATTAAAACCTCACGATCTAAGCTTATAGATTGGAGATGAAGTATAATTTCCTCTCCCTTAATTATAGTAAAACAACTTTTTCCCAATTGAAACTTTTGTTTTCTATAATTAACATTGCTAACTTGCAATACTTATCATAATTATCATGCTCCCACTAACATGATGATTATTAGCATAACACTTATGCTCCCACTAGCTTTGACATGTACTCAGAAATCAGCTGAGATTCTTACCAAAGTTCAGATTTTTGACACTAGATTGTTTTGATAAAACTTTATCAAAATCATACACCTTCCCTTAGATAACACACTTGTATGTCTAAACAATTATGAAGAGGGATGCCGTAATCATAATGGTTAGACCTTTTTGCCACTTCTCACAAGTCTAGGTTAGTGTGCCGGTAAACCACACACGCTCCACTAACGACTTTGAGAATGCAAATATCACAATTGCTATCTAGCTAAAATCTACTTAGTGAAAGTGTTTCCTCACCATCATTTTCATGAATCGGAGAGAAGCCTTATGACACTTAGATTTAATGGTGTATGTGTTCTTATCTATGTGAATTGTCAAAACCATAGACACAAGACAAGGATAATGACAAATCCACACTCATATGGATTGAACTCAATCTTAATTTCTTGCCACCAGGCAACTCAAGGGCCTGCCATTGCTTCCAAGTTGTTGTGCAAGTAATTGAGAATTCTAAGAACTCATATGAAAAGCCAACTTTAACTGGAATGTGCACATAATATGTCAACACGATAGGTTATAAACCTCAAGTCGTGTGCTAGTGAAGAACTTCAGGTTTTATTCTTGATTAGTTCTTGAGACTTTCAAGACCTTTAAGACTCTCACTGTCCTCTTGACATATAAGACTTTCTTGTCAGTTATTCAAGAGATAGTGTGGATTCTAATCAAGACAAACACTTCACACAATTGGCCTCATTTGGTCTTTGTTTTATCCAAAACATCACAACTTACCAATTTCAAATGTACAAGAGTATAAAACTTTTACTCTTACATTTGATAAGTGTTTTAAACCTTCTTTGAGACATGTCACTCAAGTTCCAATCTTGGATTATGACTCTAAGACTTGTATTGGAACAAAGTATGACTCATCTTCTTGATTTAACCATTTCAACAATTCAAGTTCCCCCTTCTTAGTCATAAGAATGCACTAAGATTTCCTTAGAGAACTAATTTTGATATGGTTTCTTAATCATTAAGATGATCACAAGATTGATACTAAACTACTCTCCCATCTTTTCAGATTTGAGAAACTTTTCTCCTTCTGCCTAATTTGATTCTTCTTATTCGCTCTGCCATACATTGGAACCTTTTCCAATGTCTTAGAGTTACACTTAAGCTTGTAAGTATAATCATATTTACTGAGCTTTAGTAAACTATGACGAATAGTCTTATCAATCTTTTGTGGTGGATTTAATCAGTGCACAAGACTATGTACTCGATCCCTTAGTCCATTACTTGACTCACACATCCATGTGAATAAGTAATTAGTCTTAATTTTTCCAATACTTGAAAGTTCTCATTCATCATGCTATACAACTTGCAAGATTCCATGTTTCGATCCAATTGAAACTTGGGTGATTAGAATCAATTTCATATTTCCATTCTTGCTCTTAATGGAATCATATAAGCAACAATTTTTCCTCAAATGCCATTGTAAGGATATTTTAAAATAAATAAAATCAAAAATTTTCTTTTATTTTAAATCTTTGCGGAAAAACTTATCCTTACAATCCATATGAAAACTTGTTGTTATCTATTCCTAGGCAATATCTCATAACTCCTAAGAAGTAGCTCAGGAATCCGATCTTCAAACTACGCGATAGAAATCCATCTACGCGATCAGATTCAACATATTCTTTCTTTAAGTTTCTTTACTTTTCTTTGATTCTTAAAACATCAACATGTGACCCAGTCACATCATGTATCAAGAATCTCATATTAGAAACTTAGCAGAGTTAGATAGTGGACTTTACCTGAAGTAGAGTCAAACTTATTAACTTTAACATCCTTAGGTAAATTTGGCAGCTTCACAACCAATGCCCCTTCCTTTGGCAATATAAACATATGGACCCTTTGATAATGGTACCCGAGACTGTCACAGACTTAGCTTTTCTTTTTACCATTTGGTCAACTGAGTTGACTATGGCCGATCCGTTTCCACTGGGAAGAGAGAGCTTTACTAGATAACCAATGTCATCATTGTCAATGTCCATAAAGTTTTAGGAAGTTGATCGTATCAAATAGATAAGATCGTTAAGGGTCTTGTCATAGTCTGTTTCATAGGTGTTCCAAAAGAACTCACTATGTGACTTAGAAAGTAGTTGAACCACCAACTTTCTCAAGACTTTGACACCCAACTCTCCCGGCTTGTCAATATGTGACTACATCTCCAAGATGTGATCACACCTAGACCTTGCCTTGCCAATAGGGCTTGAGTGACCTTAAACTTTTCAAGAACTTGTGGGTTAGGGAGAATAAGTGGAGGAGGTGAAAGAAGTATGATTTCCAAGGAACATCATCTTCATTTAGGAAAGCTTGTTTCAAGAGATTTGGGAAGATCATAAATGTCTAAACTAGACATGATTTTGGGAGATATTCAAGAAAGTTGATTTTTTTAAAGTCCTTAATATGACACCCAATATGAAATATTAAGGCTAGGACCCAACAAACTATTTTATAACTTAGAAGAGGTATGCCGTAATCCAAGCTATAAAATATTTGAAGGTAGGTGAATGACGATTCACCAATTTCCACCAAGATAAACGAAATGTATTATTAGGTTTTAGTTGGTTTGAAACTCCTAGATCCTTGAGATTCATTGAACTGTTGAATGGCATGTTTCAATCTCGAGTGTGCCCTTCAGGTTTCGTGACTGGGATGCCGAGGATCACAAAACAAGGTGTGAAGTAACCATGCAAATTACTTGGTACCCTTAAGTCTTTACCCCTTAATCGATGTGCCGGTTAACCACACACGCTCCATCGATACTATGATAAACATTAAGTTACCCTTTTCCTACCTTGTTAAATACGCGTTAGTGTGCCGGTTAACCACACACGCTCCACTAACCGACTTAAACAAAGTGCAAAGTGTAATTTCATGGATTAGCACCTTATTCACATTTTTCCTAAGTAACTAAGATTGGTTATTATTAAGAGTTTAGTTACTTAGTATTTATCATTAATACTTTTAATGAAGGGAGAATTATAGTCCTGTCAAACCCGTTCGGCTAACGAACCTCCACCAGTCAAGCAAGCGGTGGGTGAGAGTGGACACCCATTAAGTTGCCATTTTATAGGCAACAACCTTATACCCACCTTATAGACCGACTTCGTGAATGAGGCGTACTAGCGGTAAGACTGACTTTACTCTTATATATATATATATATATATATATATATATATATATATATATATATATATTAACTTATAATATTATAAAGTATAAGGGTTGAATTTTAACTTTTAAAATTCTAAGGGCTAACATGGAATTAAAGTATTCATAAGAGAAAACTTTTCAAATTCCAAAACTTGAGGGCAAGTTTTGAAACTATTCAAAACTAATTAATTCCATGATTTATGTATTTAAAGTAGTCTTAATCCAAAAACTCTTCAAGCTCCATAACTTGAGGACAAGTTATGGAAGACTTTAAACTAATAAAAGAATTACTCTTCTTTATTTTATAACTTATGGAATTAATTAAGGTTACACTTTATTTATTTATTTCTTAATGAAGTGACTCTTGAACCTCCATAACTTAAGGACAAGACTCTTCATCTTTTGTAACCATTGCCAACTTTTATGAGGTTTATGAAACTTAAATGTGACTTTTCATATAACTTGAGGACAAGTTACAAAAACACAGTTTAGAATCAACTCTTAGATTAATTTGGATTGAAAACAACTATTTCACTCAACTTTCTATTAATCTAAGCAACTCATAAGAACAAGATAATTCAAATCAAACTTTTTCATGTAATTAGTCTAAACCTTAAACTAATACAAAACATGAATCTATTGACAATTATCTTTGAAATTGGATTAGCATGAACATTACCACATTAGAAACAAGTTTATAAGGTCAAAAACATCTTAGGGTAATGTTCCTAGTCCAATTCCAGCTAAAAAAGTCGAATTTATGCTGTCTGGGGGTCCAACTGGTCAAGTGCACGAACCAACTCGGCGAGTTGGATGCTTTTTGCCTTGGACTCGGCGAGTCTGCTGGGCAGACAGCATCAAAACTCGTTTTTTCAACTCCTTTTGCAAGTATAACAAGAAAACAAGCCTAGGCTCTGATACCACTGTTGGGTTTTGAGCATTCTAACACTCCTAAGTGTACATGCAACCCTAAATACCTTGGATCTATGTTTTCTCTATTATACATGCAAATGAGAACTTCCAAGGTATTATCCTAATCTAGCATACAAAACAATGACTATAGCAAGATAGAATACATACCTCTTTGGTGTAGAAAGTCTTCATGAAGCTTGAGTGCCAAGTGCCCCAAGTGTGACACCTCAAATGGTTCACACAACACCAAATACACATGGAATGACTTGAGAGAAAACTATACTCATGAAAATCGGCTAGCCCTTTTACTTCACACACTAGTGGCCGATTTTGGTCAAGAATAAGATGCTTATATAGTTAGGGTTACACCATGTAAACCCTAATTGACATGGCCTTTCATTTCCATGATCCATGGGTACAAATACACCATGGAGCATCCATGGACCATCCTATGGGTTTTAGCCCAACTTGATTATCCATGGAGCATTAGCCCACTATACAAGTATGGATGATTTACTTAATCAGCCCATATATTTAATTAGTCTTCTTTTGATCACTTAATTAATCCTAGATTAATTCTTGATCAATACTAATTAAATAATCTTATTATTCTTATTATTAATATACTAGAACTTATAATATATTAATAACGATAAGTGTCTTATTTCTCTCATTATAGTCTATCCAAGTGCATGATGCCATGCAACCCAAATGAACCATGCCGGGTCGGGTCAAGTCTTACCAATTATAGTTATGGACTTAGACATTAATCAAACATTTAGTTCTCAAGTGAGTAATTATACTAACACAAAACACCCTATGGTATTTTAGACATAGGTTCTATTATAATGTTCTTATTGTAGTGGTGTTGGTAAGTTTTTAGACTTGTTGACACACCACAACCATTCTTGGGCATGTGCTAATCACTCCTCGGAACAGCATAGTTGATCAGGCTATGCCACTCCCAAGACTGACCATACATCCCCGAGCTTACCTGTGATATTCAACAATCGTAACACTTTTGTTCTTGTCGTTGTGACACCGATTTTGGTATGAATGCAGGCACGTATATTTACTTAAATACTCTATTATTTAAAAGCATATACTCTTGGTCAGAGTGTTTTAATCCCAATGTATTTATAGTTAGTATATCTTTTATAGGTTGATATACTTAATTCGCTATAAACAATGCTCTGATACCAATCTGTCACACCCCAAAACCAAGAACGGTGGAAACGTTCAGGGGCGGAGGACGTCATGTAATGTATCACAACAATGTAAACTAGTAAACAAGCAACAACATCATCCATTGCATTAATAGTAAAATTTTAATTAAAAGTGTGTTCTTTCACAGTATAAGACAACATTAAAATGAATAATCAGAAAATAAGATGAGTCTGGACTGCTTCGTCTTCACAAAACCTGGTCATCATACCTGTCTATTTGTGACTTGAGAATACAAGTTATTTTGAAAGAGAGTATCAGCCAAAAAGCTGGTGAATTCATAAGTATTAATGTGTCTTTGATTTGTAAAACTTGTAATGAAAGTCTTTACATTGTTGTGATACATTACATGACGTCCTCCGCCCCTGAATGTTTCCGCCATTCTTGGTTTTGGGGTGTGACAGTGTGACCCTAATCTTGCCACCATATATAAGAAGCCCCTTGGCATCTAAAAATTGGCTACTACATACACTAGTGATCTTTGGAACACTATAACCGATTTTTAGTGCGCACAAACTCTCTCAAAAGTCATCCTTTGTCTAAGGTGTGTTGTGAACCATTTGAGCTGTCACACTTAGGGCACTAAGTTCTTAAAGGCCAAACACAACAAGTTCTACAAGCTACATAAAGAGGTAAACTCCTAACTAGTATTTGTGCTGTTTATGTCAATTGCATGCTAGTTGTAGGATTAATGCTTTGGAAACACTATTGCATGTATAATTAAATAAAACATAGATCCAAAGCATTTAGGCTAGTGTGTGCACCATAGGATTTTGTATTATACTAAAACCCTTCAGTGGTATAAGAGCCATGGGTTGTTTTCTGTTACATTGATGCAAATGTTTGATTTTCAAAGTTGAAAAAAAACAAAAAAAATGAAGTTTGATAAATTTTAAGATAATTACTTGAGTTTCTAAAACACTAATTATTTGTAAAATTTGAGTCATTTTACTACAAGAATTGAATTAGGTCAATTTATTAAAAGATAGAATGATATGATAATTTTATTTGTTTTAAAAGTTTGATCTAAATGTTTTTAAGGAGTTACAAATTTTGTCATAAAGTTTTGGAACTCAAAAGTCTTTTTTAAAAGTTATGATCTTAAGTGTTTTGAAACTTGCATAAATTATGGATATGAAAAGTCTCATTCATTAACTCTCTAAGTTATGAATTCCAAGAGTCTTCAAATGTTACAAAATTTGTTATAAATGGTATGAAGAGTTTCATAACTTGCCCTCAAGTTATGGAACTTGGAAAGTCTCTTTTATGGAATTCTAAAAGTTTTCAAGAGTTACAAAACTTGCCCTCAAGTTTTGCAATTTGAAAAGTTTTTTTATGGGACATTGAATTCTAAAACTAAAGTAATTTGAAATGTTTTCAAAAGTGTAACTCATGGGTTCATAACTTCATAATAAGTTAAAAAGTTTTATGTTTGTTTTAGGATCTTGATGCTTTGAATAATTCATATTACATATTTTTGGACTTTATTCATAGTTAATTAAAGTGTTTAGTTAAAAGAGAATTAATAATTCCATAATGACATGGTTTAGGTTTAATTAAATTAAAAGTATATGTTGAGTATTTGAGATATTAAAACTGATATGACATATTTGGTTATTTAGGGAAGCTTTTTTAGGGTTAATCATTTTATGATTCCTTACAATGCCTTTATAGTAGAAGTTCTTAATCGAGCTCTTCTAAAGCATTGGTTTTATCTTAGGCATTTCTTTTATATTTACGGTAGATATTTATTGTTCCCTATAAATAATCTTTAGGTTTACTTTTGGTGTAAGCTTTTGACTAGATTAGGGTTTTCTTGGTACGTTCATCTCATAATCAATACAAAAAAAAACCTTTATCAGATTACTTGCATATTTTGGTGATTGATTCTTGATTGTTCTTGAAATTCTACATTCGTCATCTCAGATTTATTCCTTACAAGTGGTATCAGAGCCTCCCAGATTTTACCCCATATCCAAAATTATTTTCAATCTTTTGGGTTTTTACCAATTTTACCACTTCTTTCCAAAATACTTTTGTTTCTAATCTTTTCTTTGGTCTTATTCTTTTCAAACCCTTCTAAAATAAATTGTTTCTTATTCTATTCTTTTGTCTAAATTTAAAATAGAAAAATACAAAATTATTTTTTCTTATTTTTCCGATTTTAATTTTTTGAAGATTGGGTTTATTCCAAAAGGATTTAGTTCATCTCATCTGACACGTTTTGAAGATTGTTGGTGATTCTTCTTAACTATCAGAATTCTCTCCATGGTATTTGTTGAAGATTCAAGGGGGAGTGATGATTATTCAAGGGGGAGTTCGTATTTGGAAGATTATTTCTATTTCTCTCGCTTTGAAGACCCCATGTACTGATGATTCTCACAATTTAGGGGGAGAAATGCCAAGAAGATCGAAAATCGTGATCTTCATCAGTTTCAACATCTAGGGGGAGATTGTTGAGTATTTGAGATATTGAAACTAATATGGCATATTTGGTTATTTAGGGAAGCCTTTTTAGGGTTAATCATTTTATGATTCCCTATAATGCCTTTACAGTAGAAGTTCTTAATCGAGCTCTTCTAAGGCATTGGTTTTATATTAGGCATTTACTTTATATTTATGGTAGATATTTATTGTTCCTTATAAATAATCATTATGTTTACTTCTAGTGTAAGCTTTTGACTAGATTAGGATTTTCTCTGTACGTTCATCTCATAATCAATACAAGAAAAACCTTTATCAGATTACTTGCATATGTTGGTGATTGATTCATGATTATTCTTGATATTTCGCATTCGTCATCTCAGATTTATTCCTAACAGTATAGTTTAATTAACAGATTAAACCACTAAGTATTTTAAATGATTAAAATACACCCTTGTACCATTATAATATTAAAAGTTTAATATATTATATGTATAAGTAAAAAGTCAGTCTTACCGTTAGCAAGCCTCATTCATGATGTCGATCTATAAGGGGGGTATAAGGTCACTGCCTAAAAACTGGCAGTTTAATGGCTTTCCACTCTTATCCACTACTTCCTTGACTTGTGGAGTGTCGTTATCCGAACTGGTAGGATATGACATTAATTCTCATTAAAAGTATAATGAAAATACCAAGTAACTAAACACTTATATATTCTCAATCTTAGCTACTTAGGAAAAATGTGAATTTGGTGCTTACCCATGAAATTGCATATTGCACCTTGCTAAGTCGTTAGTGGAGCGTGTGTAGTTAACCGACACACTAATATGGGTCTGACAGTGCATTGCAATGGGTAGCTTGATGTTATTCATAGATTAGTGGAGTGTGTGTGGTTAACCGACACATTGATTAGGTGGTTGTAACATTGGGTGTTCCAAGCTAATTTGCATGGTTATTCACACATTGGTTGTGTTCCTCGTCATCCCAGACACAAAATTGAAGGGCACAATCGAGATTTAAACATGTCATTGAAAAATTCCATGAATCTCTAAGGATCTAGGAATTTCAATCAATTTAAAACTTAATAATCAATTTGGTCTTTCATGGTGGAAATTGGTAAATAGTGATTTACCTAGCTTCAAATACTTGGCATTCGGATTAAGGCATCCCTCTTCCGAATTGTAAAATATTGTTTTGGGTCCCAGCCTTAATATTTTATGTAGGGTGATATATTAAGGACTAGAATCAACTAAACTTAAATTTCTCCCATTATAGATGTCTAGTTCAAACAACTATGGTCTTCTCGAATCTTTTGGAAAGAAAACTTTCTTTATAAAGATGATATTGCATAAGGCGATCAAGGTGAAAGATTAATCATTTCTTTGTGTTGTAGTGGAACTTTACTTCCTCCATCACCTCCAATTATTCTCCCTAACCCATAAGTTCAAAGGTCACTCAAAGCCCTATTGGCAGGAAGGAAAGTCTGTGTGTGCTCATGTCTTGGAGATGAAGTAACATATTGACAAGCTGGGAGAGTTGGGTGTCGAAGTCTCAAGGAAGTTGGCTGTTGACTAGGTTCTTCAATCACTTCCTAAGTCATATAGCGGGTTCCCTTAAGGATTACTATATGGGAGATCACGACACGAACCTTATTGATCTAACATAATTTCTTATTGCTACTGAATCAGAAATGGTTTGGTGCACTGGTAAAGCAAAATTGATTAGAAGATCAACTCCCCAAACTTCCATGGACAGTGACAATGGTAACATTGAAAGTTTAGAAAACCTTTCTCTTCCCAATTGAAACGGATCGGCCATAGTCAACCCGGTTGACTAAATGGTAAAGAGAAGGGCTAAGTCTGACATTGTCCCATGTGCCATCAGAAAAAGTACATATGTTTCCATTGCCAAGAGAAGGGACATTGGCTGCAAAGCTACCATATTTACCTTAAAGATCCAAGGATGGTAAAGTCAGAAAATTTGACTCTACTTTAGGTAGAATCCGCTATCTAGCTCTATTAAGCTGATATCTGGAGATTCTTAATACATGATGTAATGTAATTACATTTTGATGTTTTGAAGATTCAAAGAAATGAAAGGAAACTTAAAGGAAGAGTAAGCTGATTCTGATGTGAAGAGATGGATTTCGATCGCACGGTTCGATGATCAGAATTTTGAGCTTTTGCTTAAGAGTTATGATAGATTTCTTAGGAATAGATAACAACATAGTTTTCATATGTATTTGCATTATAAGGATAAGTATTCTGCAATTTTTATAAATAAAGAAAATTTTGAAATTTATCTTGTTTTTAAAATTTCCTTACAATGGAATTTGTGAAAAATTGTTGCTTATATGTTTCAGTTGATAGCAATTTTGGAAATTGGATTTCATTCTTTTGTTTGTGATAATGTTAAAATTTACCAAATAAGGAAGGATTCTCATCACCCGAGTTTCAGTTGGATAGAAACTTGGAATCATGTAACTTGTATTGTGTGATGAATGAGAACCTTCATATTTGGGAAATTAAGAGAATATCCTTGTTCACATGAATATGTGAGTCAAGTGAAGGACTATGGGATCGGGTACGTTGGGTGTGCACTGGTCAGGTCCACTACAAAGAACGATAAGACTATTCGTCATGAGTTACTAAAGTTTAGTAAATATGGTTATGCCTACAAGGTTAAGTATAATTCTGAACATTGGAAAAGTTTCAATGTATGGTAGAACGAATGAGAATAATCAAATTAGGCAGAAAGACAAAGTTTTTCCAATCTGAAAAGATGGGAGAGTACTTTAGTATCGTATTTTACGATCATCTTAATGATTATGAAAACCATGTCACAATTATTCCTCTAAGGATATCTTGGTGCATTTGTATGGCAAAGAAAAGGAATCATGAATTGTTGAAATGGTTAAATCTAGAAGATGAGTCATAGTTCATTCCAAATCGAGTCTTAGAGTCATACACCAAGATTGAGCCTTGAGTGACATAATCTTAATAAAGGTTTATAACACTTATCAAATATAGAGTAAAATGTTTTCTACTCTTGTACATTTGAAATTCGTAAGTTGTGATGTTTTGGATAAACCAAAGACCATCTAAGGCCAATTGTGTGAAATGTTTGTCTTGATAAGAAACCCAACTAACTCTTGAATATTTGTTTATTAAGTAATGTTCCTTGACAAAGTGAATCTTATATGTCAAGAGGTCAGTGGGAGTCTTAAAGATATTGAAAGTTACAAGAACTAATCAAGAGTAAACCTATTGTTAAACACTAGCACAAGACTTGAGGTTTGTAACCTATCGTGTTGACATATTCTTGTTTCTGCGCCGAATCCAGTTGGCTGACTATGCATACTAGTTCTATGAGTTCTCAATTGTTTGCATAACAACTTAGAAGTAATGGAATGCCCTTAAGCTGCCAAGTGGCAAGAAATTAAGATTGAACAAGTTTAGTCCATATGAATTTGAATTTGTCACTAACCATGTATTGTGATTATGGTTGTGACAAATTCACATGGATAGGAACACATACACCATAAAAATCTAAGTGACATAAGGTTTCTCTCCAATTCATGATAATGATTGTAAGGAAACACTTTCACTAAGTAGATTTAAGGAGATATCAGTTGTGTTATTTGCATTCTCAAATTCGATTATGACTACGACATCCCTCTTCATCATTTGAATTATGAGAATTAGCAAAAGGTCTAAACATTTAAGACTTATTGTTCTAAGTTCTACAATTGTTTAGACACACACGTGAGCTATCTAAGGAAAGGTGTATGAGTTTGAAAAGCCTAGATAAAGTCTTATCGAAGCATTTCTTCTCTGAAATCTGAAATTTGCTAAGAAAGTCAATAAGTATTGATTACTAGAAGTCCAACTGATTTCTGGGTACATGTCAAAGCTAGTGGGAGCATAAGTGTTATGCTAGTAAGATAATAATTATTATACTAGTGGGAGAATAGTTATTATAAGTGTTGCGTGTTAGCAATGTTAATTATAGAAAACAAAAGTTTCAATTTTCAAAGATGTAGGGTTTGAAAAGTTGTTTTGCTATAATTAAGGGATAGGAATTCATACTACATTTCAAATCTAAAAGCTTAAGATTGAGATTTTAATCAAATTTAGTCAAGTATATATATATATATATATATATATATATATATATATATATATATATATATATATATATATATATATGAATGTTATGTTGGAAAGATTCGGCATAAGGAAATTATATATATGGGATATTTAATTGCGTTCTCAAAATTTGATTATGATTACGGCATCCCTCTTCATAATAAAGATTATGAAAACATGGAAAATAGAAATATTATAACAAACGGCTGATCAAGTATCATGTCTTTATGTTAGACATGATGAATCGCGTCCCATATGCTTCGGGTATACGATCGATTTCATATGCTATGATATTCTCGTGATTCTAAAATTTTCCAAATGCCTAGGCCATTAAGAGGGAATACGGAATAAAACCGGTTATGACTAAAATGGTTAAACAACTGTTAAGGACAGTCTAAGCTCCGCCAAAGATTGGAAGCTTAAGGACAGTTGGAAGTATAGTAATGGATGGACCATATTGACATGAATAGACAAGATTTTATTGATAATGAATTGCCGTGTGGAAAATATGGAATCTTTCCATATTAGGAGTTTGATGTCAAGAATAGATGACAAAGTTAAAATCTTTTATGCAAAAAGGATTTTCAAAGGGAAGTACTTTGAATGTGAGACTTCATTTCCATGGATTTGTCTTGTAACAATCTCCAAAGGAATATTTTGTGATATCATTGATCAAGTCTCTATGACTTTTGGTACCTAGATATTACAGAAGAATCATTGCATCATAGTTTTCAATCTAACACTTCCTAGCTGTGAAAAGAATTTGAAATTCTTACAATTGCAATAAGGATTTGGAATTGTGAAATGAGTTTCATTAAAGATGTGTTCAATTGATCTATTTCACAAAGTCAGGACCATAGACAATCATAGTGTACATACTTGGAGCATGGCATACCCATTTTTTAATTCAAGTATTAAGTTGATTATTCGAAACATTATACAATGAATAATGAGTAATCAATATGGAACACAAACTTTTTGGGGTCATATAGGATTAATATTATTCTTGTGCTTCAATTTGCATGTTTTCACTTCTCGAATAACTAGGTTATTCAAACCATCCACGGTCGATCATACTTTGGAAGTAGGTATTGAGGCAAGACTGTCATGAATGGGTCTGTAATTTGTCTAGGACAAGGTGGCTGCAGTGTTCATGAGTACTCCTTGAATAAGATTCGAGTATTGGATTCAACCCACGCTCATCTGAATCACTTCATGGATTTTATCACGAGTGATTGTGAGATGATAATATCTTATATTCTTGAAACAGAGACATGTGAGTTGTAGTTGCAAGTCGGATGCACATTAACATATGTAAACGCGCCAGTAACTCAGTGTTATAAAACATATCGTTTTGTGTAATTTGATGAGTAAGTACAAGCAAGCATCTAGGTCGAAGATTATCCGTTTCTTTTTCCCCATGTGCATAAAAGTCATATATGTAGGCCCCTCGACGATTTAGTGATGACACCCCTAAGTTCTTGGCCAAGCCTGGACTGATTTGATTTGTTCAATTAGTCAGTCATCTTAAATCGGAAATCGGGAAACAAAAATGGATAGAGAGAATGATTATAATCCATGTCTCAGTCCATATGATATATAGAATGGAGGAATATATGATCCCTTATCTAATGGACACGTCATCGACTAGGTCATAGGTAGACAACGACTTTTAAGAGTTACAATTTCTAGTCGGGATTTGGGAGTCATACTTGCAATAATAGTTATTAGACTTATCTAAGTGGGAGACTGTTCGATTAGGTGTCTAAGCCCATAAATATAATTTGTATGTACTTGACCCGAGAGTAGCATGGTCCATTTAGGTTGCATATCACCAGGACAATTTTAAAGGATAGACTTTTGAGAAGAGGTTAATTATGATTTGTTATTATAGTATAAGTTCTAAGATATTAATATGAAATTATATTATTTAACTAGCATTGATCAAGAATTAATTTTGAATTAATTTTGTGATCAAAAGAAACTAATTAAATATATGGGGATTGATTTGGAAAATCATTCATTCTTATGGTGTGGGCCAATGATCCATGATTCTTTAGGTTGGTATAAGCCACTGTTACAATCCATGGATGATACATGGGGGTTAAACCCATGGAGCCTAAGGAATATGGAAGGTCATGCACATCAGGGTTTACATGGTGTGACCCTAATCTTGCCACACTATATAAGAAGCCCCTTAGCTTCCAAAAGTGGCTACTACATACACTAGTGATCTTTGGAAGACTATAAATGATTTTTAGTGTGTACAAACTCTCTCAGAAGTCATCCTTTGTCTAAGGTGTGTTGTGAACCATTTGAGGTGTCACACTCGGGGAACTAATTTCTTAAAGGCCAAACACAAGAAGTTCTACAAGTTACATATAAAGCTAAACTCCTAACTAGTATTTTGTGTTGTTTATGTCAAATGCATGCTAGTTGTAGGCTTAATGCTTTCGAAACAATATTGCATGTATAATTAGTGAAAACATAGATCCAAAGCATTTAGGGTTGTATGTGCACCATAGGATGTTGCAGTATACTAAAACCCTTCAATAGTATTCATCGATGACATACTAGTCTACTCACGGAGTAAAGAAGAACATAGTCAACACCTACGATAAGTCCTGAAAACATTAAGGGCGGAGAAGGTGTATGCTAAGTTCTCGAAATGCGAATTCTGGATTCGAAAGGTGGATTTCCTAGGTCACATGGACAACGAAGAAGGGATACACGTAGATCCCTCCAAAATCAAAGCAATCGAAAATTGGGTGACACCGAGAACTCCAACTGAAATTTCTCAATTCTTAGGCCTCGCTGGCTACTACAAGGGATTCATACAAAACTTTTGCAAGATCGCAAAGCCACTGACAACATTCACTCAGAAGGGTGTAATTTTCAACTGGGAGGAGAAACAAGAAACTGCTTTTTAAACACTAAAGAGAGCCCTATGCAGCGCTTCGATCTTGTCCCTCCCAGAAGGGACGGAAGATTTTCTAGTTTAATATGATGCGTCCAAGCAAGGGCTAGGTTGTGTCTTTATGCAACAAGTAAAGGTCATTTCCTATCCCTCGAGACATCTTAAGAACCACGAGGTCAACTATACCACACACAACCTCGAACTGAGAGCAGTAGTATTCGCTCTAAAGATCTGGAGACACTGCCTTTATGGTACGAAGTTCACAATCTTCATGGATCAAAATAGCCTCCAGCACATCTTCAATAGAAAGGAACTAAACATGAGGCAATGACGATGGGTAGAACTACTAAATGATTACGAATGCAAGATTTGCTATCATCCAGGCAAAGCCAATGTAGTAGAAGATGCCCTAAGTTGAAAAAAGTACTTGGGCCATAGAGTAAAGTCATTAACCATGACCATCCATTAACACATATCCACGCAGATAAAACAGGCTCAGTTAGAAGCCTCGAAACCCGAGAATGTGGCAGGTGAAGCCTTAAGTGGAATCAATAAAAAATTGGAAGTTAGAGATGACGAAGTTCGTTACCTTATGGACTGGATCTGGACATTGATGTTCGGTGGGTACAAAGACGTTCTCACGAACGAAGCTCACAAGACTAGACACGCTTTTCATTCTGGTTCAAACAAAATGTACCTGGACCTCAAGAAACTTTATTGGTGGCCAAACATATGGAAAAAATTGCTACCTATGTGGGCAAGTTCCTGACTTGTGCCAATGTCAAGGTAGAATAACAGAAGCCTTCGGGTTTACTACAACAACCAAAAATGCCCGAGTGGAAATGGGAGTGAATAACCATTGATTTCATCACCAAGTTGCCCAAGACAACGGGTGGTCTTGACACCATTTGGTTGATCGTTGACCAAATCCATGTACTTCCTACCAATCAAAGAGAAAAACAAGATGGAGAAGCTAACCAAGATGTACATTAAAGAGATTGTATGATTACATGGTGTGCCAATATTCATTATCTTTGATAGAGATGGTACATTTACCTCAAGGTTTTGGCAATCACTACAAAAATGATGACTTGAGAGTTGTAGGGTATAGTGATGCTAGCTTCCAAACTGATAGAGATAATTTCCACTCTCAATCAGGCTGGGTCTTTACCTTGAATGGAGGAGCAATTACTTGGAAAAGTTCCAAGCATGAGACAGTGGCTGATTAAACTTGTGAATCAAAGTATATAGCAGCAAGCAAGGCAGCAAAGGAGGTAATATGGCTGAAGAACTTCATTGGAGACCTTGGAGTTGTACCATCTATAAAGGAGCGCATGGAAATTTTCTGTGATATTGAAAGTGTACTTGCCTTAGCGAAAGAAACTAGGGATCATGGGAGGTCCAAACACATCGACAGAAAATACCATTTAATCAGACATCGAATAGAAGAAGGATTCCTCATGGCAAAGAGGGTATCATCGGATGAGAACCCAATAGATCCCCTCGCAAAGGGATTAGGTAGGGTTAAGCATATCCAAAATGCAAGGCGCATATGGCTGAAGGATGATATTAGTTTTAGTAGTTAGATAGCTCTAATACCTCTGAAGGGCTTTGAGCATTCTAACACTCCTAAGGTGTTCAAGCAACCCTAGAAACCTTAGATATATGTTTGAATAAGATACATGCAAAATTGATTTTCCAATGTTCATAATCCTATCTAGCATACATGGGGAACTTTCATAAAAGTTCCCCATGTATGCTAGATAGGATTATGAACCTTGGAAAATCAAATTTGCATGTATCTTAGTCAAACATAGATCCAAGGTTTCAAGGATTGCATGAACATCTTAGGAGTATTAGAATGCTCAAAACCCTTTAGTGGTATCAGAGCCTATGCTTGTTTGTTTGATATTTGATGCAGAATAGCTGAAAAAGTCGAAATTCTTGTTGTTTGCACAGGGGACTCACCGAGTCCATGGGGGGACTCGACGAGTCCAAGCGTATCTTCAATCAACTCGGCGAGTCATTTCTTGCACTCAACGAGTTGGCGAGACAGACTGTAGATTTTAGATTTTTGTTGTTGGGAATGGACTCGAAACATTACCCTAAACTTTTTTGGTGTTATAAAACTTGTTTTAGATGGTGTAATAGTTGTTCTAATCCATTTACAATGGCTAATATCAAAATTCCATGTTTATATGTGTTCATATGTTCTTGAAATTTTGATATGAATATTTATGTTCCTATGAGTTCTTGCAAGATCATAGGGATTATGTGCTATTGATTGGTAGTTATTTTGTGATCATGATGTGTTTTAATGGAGTCCATAACTTGTCCTGAATTTATGGATAACCAAAAGTCACTTTGTAATAAATCCATTAAAAGAACACATAAGTTAAAAAATGAAGAGTCTTCATTTTTAATAAATAATAACTCATAAGTTATGAATTGAAAAGTTTTGTAAAGTTACAAAGCTTGCCCTCAAGTTTTGGAACATGTAAAGTCATCTAGTAAACTTTAGTTCCAACTCCTAGAATTTTAAAAGTTAAAATTCAACCCTTACACTTTATAATATTATAGGTTAATAACATATATATATATATATATATATATATATATATATATATATATATATATATATATATATATATATATATATATATATGTATAAGATTAAGTCGTTTTACATTTAGTAGGCCTCCTTCAGGAAGCCGATCTTTAAGGGGGTATAAGGTTCTTGCCTATAAAATGGAATCTTAATGGGTGTCCACTCTCACCCACTGCTTCCTTGACTGGTGGAGGGTCGTTAGCCAAACGGGTAGGACAATGACTAAAAAATTCTCATTAAAAGTATAACAATCATTATAAAGTAACTACATGTTTTTATAAATTCCCAATCGTAGTTACTTTAGGAAAATATGAATAAGGTGATAACCCATGAAATTACACTTTGCACTTTGATTAAGTCGTTAGTGGAGCGTGTGTGGTTAACCGACACACTAACTTGGACTTAACAAGGTAGGAAAAGGCTGACTTCAGGTTTTTTCATTAGTTGGTGGAGCATGTGTGGCTAACCGGCACATCGATTGAGTGAAAAACATTAAGGGTACCAAGTAATTTGCATCGTTACTTCATACCTTGTTTTGTGATCCTTCACATCCCAGTCACAAAACATGAAGGGCATACTCGAGATTGAAACGTGCCATTGAAAAGTTCAATTAATCTTAAAAGAATCTAGGAGTTTCTAAAACCAATTAAAACCTAATAATTTATATTTCGTTTTTTTCATGGTGGAAATTTGTGAAGCGTCATTCACCTACCTTTCAAATATGTTATAGCTTAGTTTATGGCATCCCTCTTCTAAGTTATAATATATTGTGATTGGATCATAGCCTTAATATTACATTTAGGTGTTTTATTAAGGACAATATTTATATCTAAACTAAACTTGTTTTTCTTCTTTTTTCTCAGATGTCAACCAACATTCCTGCTTCTGGCTTAAACCCTGCCGACTCCTTTTCTCTCATGAACCTTTTTTGGAGTGCTATCTTTGATGGATCCAACTTTATGGATTGGATCAGGAACATCAGGATGGTCACTCGGTATGAGGACACAAAATATGTCCTTGACAAGGAGCATAACGAACTCGAGCCGTCTACTACTCTTGACGAGATCGTTGAATATGAGCCACATGAAAGAGATGCTAGCAAAGTGGCATGTATCATGTTGGCCACTATGACAACTGAGCTCCAAAAGTCCTATGAGGACTACTATCCTTTTGAGATGCAACTAGAACTTGATTGACCGCTACCATCAGAGTGCTCGTCAAGAGCGATATGAAATCATTTCCTCCATGATAATAACCCGAATGAAGGATGGTGAGCCCATCACGTGCCACATGCAAAAAATGCAAAGGTATGTGGACCATTTGCTGAAGCTAAATGTGAACTTCCTTTAGGAGTTAGCAATAGATATCATTTTTCACTCCTTACCATTGTGTTATGATCAATTCTGCATGACATAGCACATGAACAAGGAGGAAGTTACACTCAGAAAACTTTAAGGACTTTTGAAGACTACGGAAAGTGGTCTTAAAGGTAAAGCGGTTGTTACCACTCTTACTCCAAACTCTGCCCCTGTCTTGGCAATCGGGAAAAGTAGAGGGAAAAAGAGGAAGAACCCTTCAAAGGTTACCAAGGGTAAGACCCTTGATGGCTCCTCTTCAAGTGGAACCAAGAAAGGTTTCGTCACTCCTTCTTCTGACTCAAAAGCGGATGAATGCTTCTATTGCCATGAAAAGTTGCATTGGAAGCGGAACTGCCCAAAGTACTAGCAAGACATAAAGGATGGGAAAGTAAAACCCACCCGTGCAGGTATTTACAAAATATTCTAATAACTCATCCTATTCTAAATCTTGGGTCCTTGATACAGGTTGTGGAATTCACGTATGTTCTGATTTGTAGGGACTAACAAGAAGTGAGAATGTGGAGCATGGAATGATAAACTTGATCATCGGGAATAGGAAAGCTTCACCTGTCACCAAGATTGCAGTTTATTCTTTGTTGCTAAGTAGTGGGTTTACATTAGATTTAAATAAATGTTGTTACTCGCCTAAAATGGCAAGAAATATTATTTCCTTTCATGCTTTGTACAAAGAAGGGTTTACCTTCTCTTTTTATAATGAAGTTGGTGGAATAAATGCTTTCTTTAACAATGTTCTTTATTTTAAAGCATTACCTTGTGATGGTGTGTATGAAGTTGTGTCTGTTGTAGCTAACCTAGGAAATATTGTGTTGTGTATTGATTCTTCTAATAATAATAATAACTTGGATAAAGGATCATTATGGCATTGTCGTCTTGGACATGTAAGCAAGAAACACATAGGCCAACTCCAAAAGGATGGAGTCTTAGAGTCATTTGACCTAAAGTCAGATGATCGTTGTGAATCATGCTTACTTGGAAAAATGACAAAGTCACCCTTTACTGGTTCTTGTGCAAGGGGTGAAGGTTTGTTGGATCTAGTACACACAGATGTGTGTGAACCCTTCAAAACTGCCACAAGGGATGCTAATCGTTATTAGGTGGCTTTTATAGATGATTATAGTAGATATTGATATATATACTTAATCAAGCATAAGTCAGAGACTTTTCAAAGGTTTAAAGAGTTTAAATAAAAAGTCGAGAATCAATTAAGCAGGAACATTAAGACGCTTCGATCCGATCGTGGTGGTGAGTATCTTAGTACAGAGTTCCTCGACTATCTTAAGGAATGTGAGATTGTCTCAAAATTGACACCTCCTAAGACACCACAGTTGAATGGTGTGGCTGAGAGGCATAATCGAACCTTCTTGGATATGGTTCGTTCCATGATGAGTCGAGCTTCGCTACCAATCTCGTTTTGGGGGTATGCCTTAGAGACTGTCGCCCATATCCTTAATCTAGTCCCTACAAAGAAAGTTGCCAAAACTCCTCATGAGATGTGGACTAGAAAACTTCCTAATCAAGACCACATCAAGATTTGGGGTTGTGAGGCTTTGGTGAGGCGTGAGACTCATGATAAGCTCAAACCTCCAAGTGAGAAGTGTATTTCCATCGGCTACCCACATAAATTCATTTGTTACCTCTTCTACCGACCCAGTGAGAATGTGGCCTTTGTAGCAAGGAGGGGTGTCTTTCAAGAAAGAGAGTTCATAAGCAAAGGAAATAGTGCGAGGCAAATTGACCTTGAAGAATTCAAGAGTCAAGTGGTGAAGGAACTTCAAACCCTAGCAGTAAACCTAAGGAGAAAACTCTTGTTGATCCAATTGACGAGTCCGTACCTTTGAGGCGTTCCACAAGGGTTAGGAATGCACCTGAGAATTACTATGGTTTCCATATTATTGCGGAAGGTGAGACACTTATCAGTGATGAGACACTGGTAAGTATTGATGAACCTAACAACTATGCGGAAGCCATGGAAGGCCCCGAGTCTGCTAAATGGAAAGAGGCAATGGACAGCGAGATATAGTCCATGTATGACAATCAAGTTTGGAACTTGGTTGACAATGTACCAGGTCGTAAGACAGTTGGGTGCAAATGGATCTTCAAGAAGAAGACCGATATGGATGGTAATATACATATGTATAAGGCACGACTGGTTGCAAAGGGCTTTTCTCAAACTCCAGGAGTTGATTATTATGAGACCTTTTCACCAGTAGCAAAGATTAAGTCTATTAGGGTCCTATTAGCCATTGCTGCATTTCATGATTATGAAATATGGAAAATGGATGTCAAAACCGCCTTCCATATTGGAAGTTTGTCTGATGATGTTTACATGTGTCAGCCAGAGGGTTTTTTCAATATAGAATACCCTAATAGGGTGTGTAAGCTTGAGAAATGCATCTATGGATTGAAACAAGCACCTCGTAGATGGAATCTTTCTTTCGATGAGAAAGTCAAAGAGTTTGGCTTTTCGAGGAGTGAAGATGAATCTTGTGTATATGTCAAGGCTAGTGGGAGCATAGTTAGCTTTTCGGTACTGTATGTGGATGGCATACTACTCATAGGAAATGACATCCCAACCTTGCAGGAAGTGAAGTCCTGGCTTGGGATGTGTTTCGCTGTCACACCCCAAAACCAGAATAACGGAAATGTTCTTGGATGGAGGACGTCATGTTTAGTATCACAAGACATGCATCATAGTAATCAAAGTAATGAACAACCATTTCATTAGAAACAAAGTGTTTAAAAAGTATGTGTTCACAAAACATAGAATACATATGTAAATAACAAAACAAGACTTGAAGCTATACTGCTCCATCTTCTGAATTCCCAGTGCAAGTACCTGTCTACTAGTTTCCTGAGAATACAAGTTATTTTGAAAGAGTTGATCAGCAATTAAGCTGGTGAGTTCATAAGAATTTAGTGATGTAAGTAAGTTGTAGAAAGTTGTAGTAAGTTGTAAGTTATGCTTAGAAAAGTTCTCCTGTTCCTCCAGAAAATCCTATATTTCCTGCTTTGATGAAAGATAAGTGAAAATGACTCTACACACCTTTCTATGAGTACTAAGTAGATACAAGTTATATAAAACCTAAAGTAAACAAACAATCGATTGTGTGTATCTTCTATAAGCCCACAACCAAACAAGGAACAGGAAATGAGGTGGAAGGCACACATCCCATTGTTTGTTAGATCATCGTTGTATATAACCCTGGTGTATTCACTTGGTACTCATGGGGTTAATTGTAATAGTTCCTTTATATTTGATGAAAAGATTCTTTAAGAAAACCCTTATTTCTTATAATAAAAATGGTAACCATAGTGATTACTTCTATAATCACTTTGTTTATACTAGTTATATATAATCTAATATCGAATAGATAATTAATTGATTGAATCTGCCCTAAGCCGACAACCAAACAAGATACATGAAGTAAGGCGGAAAACACACATCCAACTACCTATCGGGTATTAATTATATATAATCCTGATGTATAAACTAAGGTATTATAGAGTTAATCACCTAAGGTCCTTTAAGTTATACTAGTTTAATAAAATGGGTTAAACCCTTTACTGGTAAGTTTCTAGTTTTTTCTACCAAATGTTGTATTTGAAAAGTATGTTTTGTACTAGAAAAATGTGCATTGAATTAGCATCCTATGGCCTAACCCATACCTGGTACCCCTTATGATGACTTAATGTATATGGAACATATATATAACTAAGATCGAATGGACAACAGGCTGGGTGAATCCGCTCTAAGCCCACAACCAAACATGGAACATGAAATCAAGTGGAAATAACACATCTTATTACCTATCAGATCATATTAATATATATCCCTTGATGTATACATTAAGGAGTCATAAGGTTAGCATTATGGTCCCTTAATGACTGAATGTACTAGACCCGACTGTCTTATTTGTCGTTTGAAAAGATGTAAGTTTTCCCTAGTTTATAACTATCTTGACTCGAAAATAGTTTGCATTGACTTTCAAGTGGAACTGTCACAATATGAAAGTAATAGGAAAATGTAAGTATTATAGTATTGTATATAGTAACTACTGTTGTACTAACTACCTTAAATCAATTATTAATTAAGGTAAAATGTGATATGTTGTAACCATACTTGATCGACTTAGTAAAACACGATAGGTCCCACTGTAGCTAGCACCAAGGTGTAGACCTGTAGGTCCCACTGTAGCTAGCAGCAAGGTGTAGGACGGTAAGTCCAGTATAGATCTATACACAAATTCACGCTCTCCCTCCAAGAGAATTTGGTTACAAAACGAGCCACAACAGTGATGTCTTGCCCTGAAGTAGTGGCTCACATTTATGTTCTAGTATTATTGTATCTCTATTGTATGTACTAGTGTAGTGTATGTTCTATTTGTCTAGTATGTAGTGTGTTCTCTTTGTTTCTCATCATAGTATGTTGTAGTATCTAGTATGAACTGAACCTCTAAACTATACCTCTTATAGCTTACTAGTGTTTTACTTGAACTGTTTTTGTAAAGACTCATTTTACTACTACGTTATGCTTCTACTTTTAAAATGGAGTTTTGTTAAACTATAAAGTAACATAACTTTAAATGACTTTTTGAAACGTTTTGACAACATATTAAGACATAATAAATCATTTGAAAGATGTTATTCCAAACATTTACACAATTAACATTGTGTTCAACTTGTATTCCTCCCCTTAAAAGCATTTAGAACAGTTAAAAGATCCAATATAACGGTATGAACTCACCTGATGTGGGTGATTCAAACGAATATGCGCATAAGGATGAGAAGTTCAACGAATAAACTCCTGAGACACAACGGGTCCTAAATGACATATATGGAAAGTATTTGCAAGAATATAGTTTACGGCCATGGGTTTACGACCAAGGGAGTTTACGGTCGTAAACTCATGGTAAAAGGTGCATAAGAGGGTGTTTGAAGGCTAGGGAAACTTGAGGGACCATTGCTCTACACAAGGATGATTAAGACACTCATAATAGAGGCTTTTGATGAGTTTACGGCCAAGCAAGGAGATTACGGCCGTAAAATCATGGACATTATGCAAATGAGTGTGGTTTAAGGTCCTATTTTCATCAAGGAAGGGTTCTAGGTCACAAGATTTGCATCCAAGAGGGTTTATAGCCAAAATGGCACCCTTATGGGGGTTTACGACCAAGGGAGATTTCTTGGCCGTAAACTCCTTTTCTTCTTGCATTATTAATGGTTTCAAGGCTCTAACTAGGTGTTTCAACTAGATAACAAGTTAGGGAAAGAGTATTTACGATATAGAGTATTGAAATGGTTGATTTTGGTCAAGTACACTAGTGTATGTTCTTGGTGTTGTTAATGATCTAACAAAATGGAATAATTTCATGGTTGAAATCATGGAATGATACTAGTTAATGAAGGATGTCAACTAATCAAAGGTTAGAACACTTACATAAATGAAGATCTAGATGAGGAACTCGATGATACTTAAGAGAGAACTCGAGTTCTTGGGGGTTGGAATGTAAAAATGGCTAGAAATGATCAAGGTCCATATATATGGACTTGAGTTTACGGTCGTAATCTCATTGACATTGTGGCTGTGAACTCCTTATGATGAGGTTAAGGCTTGATTTGTTGTACAGTGGCTTTAGCAGGTATTTCCTAACACTTATTCCTTAAGTGTACTAGGCTAAAACCCCTTAGAATGACATTTAACAAGGCTAGAACTCATTACTAATGAGTCTGACACTCACTTGAGTTGACTAACTCAACTTTCCAAGCAAAAAAATTTTGGGTTGTCACATCATCCCCCCCGTTACATGCAATTTCGTCCTAAAATTAGCTTTCTTAAAAGTACTACTAGGGTTGCGCTCCTGTGATTTGGTAGAATACCCACTCGTAGACCTAGCTACTTTGCCTTAGTGTCCATGATAGGATTCATGCTTGGTCCATTTATCATTACGTAGTGTATACAAGTAGTATATAATTAGGATTAGTAAGACGGTCCGATGTGTGATTCTGCTCTAGGTCCACAACCAAACAAGGAATAGGAGATTGGGTGGAAACACACATACTAAATCTGCATAATGATAATAATATACCACCCTCGTGTATACACTGAATAGTGATATGTGGGTTGTATTCGTCCATAGCCTCTGTACTAGAACTTGGTTTGCTGGACGAGTGGTATTTCGTGACGGTCTATGGAACATATGGCGACAAGGCTTCGGAGGACAAAGTACCCTTCGCACGAGTACTTCGGGGTTTAGAATACGAAAGACAAAACTGAGGTTTAGGTCGGATTGTCGATACGAATGGCGAAGGTTTCGTGAACTGACGGTTAAGGCGATAGAAACATATTAACTTAGTATGGTGAGGACCACGCTAACTCATGACGAATGATAGTAACGGACTCTTTATTGAATGAAGTTTTGGCCAATTTGAAAGAAACGTCTGTCATACGCTGATGTACCGCTAGTGTGCTCGACAATGTACTGCTAGTGTGTTAGACAATGTACTCCTTGTAACTGATCTAGTGCTTTCTGTTTTCCCCTCGATGTTAACACTTCTATGTATCGTACCGCTATGTGCGAGTACATACAATGATAGTTCTTTGATAAGTAGTGTTGATACTTTATACTACGATCCTCCTTGGTACCAATATGATCGCCTGCCACGTAGAAGTTATGAATAATTAAGATAAATAAGATGGTCGACTGAGTAATTGTGCCTCAAATCTACAACCAAACAAGGAATAGGAATTAAGGCGAAATCACTCACTCTAAGTCTGCAAAATATTAGCTATGCATAACCCTTATTGTACATACTAAGCCATTATAGCTTCTCAGAACGGGCCTGTTAGTTCTCTTGAATATGGTGACCTATTTCAATATGTGAGTTATTATAATTACTTTTAAGTGTTGTTCCCTAAGTTCTAATACTATAGATAAATATAAATTAGTTTTTAAAGTAATTCATAGATCGAAGACGTACCGCTGCTCGTTAATGACTCTGGGGGTTGATTCTCCTACGGTTATCATCAGCATGCGTCCATCAGCTCCTGAGTTCTTTATTATCGGGCAGTCCCTCTAGTAGTGACCAGTCTCACCACAGCCATAGCAGGCTTGGTTTTCTTCAACTCCGAGGTTGGGAGATCGGTTGAGTCAGTGCCTTGCAGAAACGGACTGTGTGTCCTTTACTGTAGCAGTTCAGACACTGCATCTCCCGGCATACTCCGGTGTGGTGGTAGTTGCACTTTCCACACTTTTGAAGGGTTCCAACATATCGACTGGTAGGTGTTGGAGTAGTAGGTGTTGTGGTGGCGTACATAGTACTCGTTTGTTCCTCCTACGGGGGTGCTTGTGTTGTTCGCTTCTTCTTCCTCTTGTTCCCCGAGTTTTGGCTATTTTCCTCTTCCCTCAATGGCTCAGGAACGGGGACTTCTACACCATGATGGACTCCGTGGTCGATTAGTCGTTGGGCCAGGCGTTTGGCACTATCTAATGTGGCTAGGTTAGAAGACAACACCTCTCCTTGGATCGGGGTAGTCAGACTCCAGATGTATCTTTCTATCTTCTTGCTCTCCGGGGTAACCATCCTAGGGCATAGTGGTGCTAAGTCACTAAATCTTTCAGTGTAGGCCACTATGTCTGAGCCGACCATTGTGAGCTCCCATAGTTCTTGTTCCAGCTTTTGAACTTTGCCCAATGGGGAGTATTCTTCAAGCATTAACTCTTTTAGGTTCTCCCAACCTATTGAGTTAGCCACCGATAGGGTCAGTGACTTAACATGGCTATTCCACCATCTCAGGGCTCTTTTGGAGAAGGTGCATGTAGAAAACTTCACTTTGCTCCATTCTGGGCACGAACAAATTTCAAAGACCGTATCTGTTTTTTCGAACCATCACATCAGAGAGATGACTCCACCATTTCCATTAAAGGAATTGGGTTTGCATTTCATGAAGTACTTATACGAACACTCTGTTTGGTGTCCGTGAGTAGCTCCGGGGTTGCCTAAGTGGGTATCATTACCAGATCCGAAGGTACCACTTTCACCAAAGTGAGCTAGAGTTGTTGCCACTGCAGAGGATATCACTGCTTGGCGAGTAGCAGAGTCGGGTTGAGGCGTTGGAGTTGGAGTTATCAGGGTAGTCCGTCTGTTTGATCTGCGAGGAGGCATCGTTACTAAAAGAATACAAAGATGACTTGAGAATAACTCTATAACAATAGATAAAAGTCGAGTTGAGGTGTTGGAGTTGGAGTTATTGGGTCCTGACTTCGACAAGGTTCTCGAAACAATTCATAAAAGAGTCTATACCTAATAAACTTTATGAATTTGGAATGACTATCCTCGAATGAATATCTGTTACCTGAATAACTGTTACTAGTTGCATATAAAGAAAATAATCCTAACACATAGGGTGAGCAGTGTCTCCATTAACTCATTTAGTTCACAAATATTATTATTTATTAGTGTGACGTATAAGACGTTTTGGTTACTTCGGTTGATCCCTCCTTGAAAACTTCTATTGAACTTGCTCTTGTTCCTCCTTGACTCTTCTGTTGACTGCTATGAGGAAGTGGTTACATCAATGTCGGTTTGTTGTGCAAGAATGGATGTGACTAAAGAATCTATGAGATTTAAATGAAACTTTATGGGGTGATCCTTACAGATTCCTCCTATAATTGTACAATGTATACGAGTTGTATATAATTCAAGATTAAATAGGCCTTCGAATAAGTGATCCTACTCCAAAACCACAACCAAACAAGGAATAGGTACTGAAGCGTAGATCACAAATTCTAAGTCTATAAAATCTTAATTATATATAACCTTGGGAGTATACATTGCAAGATTCTTGACGTATCCATAAGGGTCTTTTAAGTTATCACATAAGTTACTTATATAGAGCCTAAAATACTCCTATAGTATTTTAGTGTAATGTACTTAGTATGTTTCAAACTTGTTATCGTGTTATACTGTCAGAGAGCACTCTTATAGTATTCTAACTTTCATGTTCTTATCTAGAGATCCCTTGTATAAAGTTAAGTTTTAAGACTGTTGATCAGGCTATATTGATCCTAGTTGTGATTACATAACTGTCCAGGTTTGACTGCAGTATTCAACCTTTAAATACTTGTGTCCTGTTCTTCTTGTGATACTTGTTCTAGTATGTATACATGTATAAGCAAGTAGGTATATTTTTATAAATTATTGTTATAATCTTAAAATATATTATTATCTAGAGAATTTAAACCCCATTGTATTTATAGGTGTATATCTTTTATCATTTTATATACCTAGTTCACTATAAACAATGCTCTGATACCAATCTGTCACACCCTGACACCGGAATGGCAGAAACGATCTGGGATGGAGGACGTCATGTTTAGTATCACAAGACATGCATCATAGTAATAAAAGTAATGAACAACCATTTCATTAGAGGGAAAGTGTTTACAAAGTATGTGTTCACAAAACATAGAATACATATGTAAATAACAAAACAAGACTTCAAGCTATACTGCTCCATCTTCTGAATTCCTAGTACGAGTACCTGTCTACTAGTTTCCTTAGACTACAAGTTATTTTGAAAGAGTTGATCAGCAATTAAGCTGGTGAGTTCATAGGATTTTAGTGATGTAAGTAAGTTGTAGAAAGTTGTAGTAAGTTGTAAGTTCTGTTTAGAAAAGTTCGCTTGTTCCTCCAGAAAATCCTATATTTCCTGCTTTGATGAAAGATTAGTAAAAATGACTCTACAATCCTTTCTATGAGTACTAAGTAGCTACAAGTTATATAAAACCCAGAGTAAACAAACAATCGATTGTGTGTATCTGCCCTAAGCCCACAACCAAACAAGGAACAGGAAATGAGGCGGAAGGCACACATCCCATTATTAGATCATCATTGTATATAACCCTAGCGTATTCACTTGGTACTCATGGAGTTAATTGTAATGGTTCCTTTATGTTTTGGTGAACACATACTTTGTAAACACTTTCTTTCTAATGAAATGGTTGTTCATTACATTGATTACTATGATGGATGTCTTGTGATACTAAACATGACGTCCTCCATCCCAGAACGTATCCGCCATTCCGGTTTTGGGGTGTGATATTCGCTATGAAAGACCTACGAGAGGCTGCCTATATTCTAGGGATAAGGATTCTGAGAGACCTGAGTAAACGACTAATTGGACTTAGTCAGAGTACCTACCAAGATAAGGTGCTGAAGAGGTTCAGCATGCAAGATTCTAAGAAAGGGGAGTTACCCATACAAAATAAAGCCAAATTGAGTAAGACTCAGAGCCCGAGTACCGAGGTTGAGATAGTAGAAATGAGATGACTACCTTATGCTTCTGTTGTAGGCTCGATCATGTATGCTATGACATGTACTTGTCCTGATGTAGCCTTTGCTTTGAGCATGGTTAGCAAATATCAGGGGAATCCTGGCAAGGCTCACTGGACCGCGGTAAAGAATATCCTCAAGTACATGTGAAGGACTAAGGACTGGTTCCTTCCCCTCGGTGGGAGTGATGACTAGAGAGTTATAGGGTATAATGATGCTAGCTTCCAGACTGATAGGGAGAATTTCCACTCTCAGTCAGGCTGGGTCTTTACCTTAAACGGAGGAGCAATTACTTGGAAAAGTTCCAAGCAGGAGACAATAGCTTATTCAACTTGTGAATCAGAGTATATAGCAGCAAGCGAGGCAGCAAAGGAGGCAATATGGCTAAAGAACTTCATTTAAGACCTTGGAGTTGTACCAGCTATAAAGGAGCCTATGGAAATTTTTTGTGATAGTGAAAGTGCAGTTGCCTTAGCGAAAGAACCAAGTGATCATGGGAGATCCAGACACATCGACAGAAAATACCATTTCATTAGGCATCAAATATAAGAAGGACTCCTCGTGGAAAAGAGGGTATCATCGGATGAGAACCCAGAAGATCCCCTCACAAAGGGAATGGGTAGGGTTAAGAATCTCTATCATGCGAGGAGCATAGGGCTGAAGGATGATATTAGTTATAGTAGTGAGATAGCTCGGATACCACTGAACAGTTTTAAGCATTCTAACAATCCTAAGGTGTTCATGCAACCCTTCAAACCTTGGATCTATGCTTGACTAAGATACATGCAAAATTAATTTTCCAAGGTTCATAATCCTATCTAGCATACATGTGGAACTTTTATGTTTAAAAGTTCCCCAGGTATGCTATATAGGATGATGAACCTTGGAAAATCAATTTTGCATGTATCTTAGTCAAACATAGATCCAAGGTTTGTAGTGTTGCATGAACACCTTAGGAGTGTTAGAATACTCAAAACCCTTCAAGAAGTCCTTACGAACCAAATCAACATTAGTACTTCATACCATCCCCATACCGATGGTTAAGGAGAGAGAACCATTTAGACGCTGGAAGACATGTTGAGAGCTTGTGTGGTAGACTTTGGTAATGTTTGGGATACCTATTTACCACTCATCGAATTCTCATACAATAACAACTATCACACTAGAATCAAGGCCACACCATTTGAAGCCCTCTACGGATGCAAGTGCAAATTACCTCTATGCTGGGCTGAAGTGAGTGACACACGACTAGGAAAGAAACAAGTTCCTGATAGCACTCTCACTAGCTCTAAGTTCATATGGCAGGCAACAGAGAAGACCGTCCAAATTCGGGAATGACAGAAAGCATCTAGGGACCCACAAAAGAGTTATTTGGATAAACGACGAAAGCCCTTGGAGTTCCAAGTTGGTAATCGCGTCCTGTTAAAGGTCTCACCTTGGAAAGGAATGATATGTTTTCGAAAACTTGGAAAACTAAATCCAAGCAATATAGGGACATTCAAGGTTCTTTCAAGAATTGGTCTGGTGGCTTACAAACATCAACTACCACATGAACTCAGCAACATACATCCCAACTTCCACGTGTCCAATCTATAGAAGTGATACTCGACGAGACTCTTGTGTTCTCACTCGATGAAATCGAGATAAACGAGAATCTACATTTCATAGAGGAACCTGTGGAAATCATGGACATGGAACTTAAGAAAAGAAAACAAAGCCGGATACCAATAGTGAAGGTCCGTTTGCATGCCAAGCGAGGACCTGAATTCACATGAGAATGGGAAAATCGGATGAAACAAAAATACCCGCATCTTTTCCCTAGTTCATGACTACCTACTTTAAAAATAATTTCAGGAAGAAATTCCCTCTAACATGGGGATAATGTAACAACCGGTTATTTCGGGTCAGTAAAAGTCAGCAAAGTCAAACCAAAGTCAAACGAGTCAAGCAAAAGTAAAATAAACAAATTAAAATTAAATCATAAATATTATATTTACTTTTGAGGTTTTTCGGTTTTGGGAATCAAAAACCATGCTAACCGAAAACAATCTATGTGGACTAAATTAAGGACCGAAATCATGGGGCTAGAATGAAATCCCCTCTGACTGAGAACCCCTAGACCGAGAACCCACTAGACCGAATTCCTTGAGGTTCTCGGTTGGAGCTTGAACCAAGAACATGGGTATTTTTGTGGTACATTTGCCGAATTCCCAAATCTTATCCGATGGCACAGTATCCAGTGTGATAAAATACATTTTCCAATGCATATATCACATCAACTTTACCCCATATATATATATATATATATATATATATATATATATATATATATATATATATATACAAGGTTCTAAAAAGCTCGCCATGGCTCCGCCATGGCACGCCATGACTCCAAGGCTTGCATGTGACGCCAAGCTTTGCCAAAACGCCGCCTTGACCCATATATGTGTATAAAAATGAATAATAGTAGAAAATACATATAAAAATATGAATTATATATACAAAATTGTCGCCTTAAGTCACGCCTTACAAACGTCGTGACTCGCCAAGGCTCGGAAAAGCTTGAGGCTTGACATTGCCGCCAAGTCACGCCTTACGTTATTTACAACTTTTATATATATATATATATATATATATATATATATATATATATATATATATATATAACCGAAATCACCTTCATAATCCACATTTTAATCTTCAAAATCCTATATTTTTCTCTCAAAACACATACACATATCTTTAAATTTTCAAACGTTGTTTAGAACACATTCAAACATTTTTAGAAGCACGTTTAAACATTCCCAGGTAACAAACCCAACACTTGATACTTAGGAATATTAGTAAGTATTTCATATATATAATTTAGTGTTTTTATAAAATGTTTCATGTTATTTTGACTAATTTACACATATTAGTTTGTGTAAATACTATTAGGATTATGACCACTTTCAAGTATTCTAACTCGAAGACTATCACTTTCGCTTCATTATCCAGCTGAGAACATACCCGAGGTGAGTTCATACCCCTATAGTTTTAACAAATTTTCCATGTTTTAGGGTGGGGGGATTCAAGTGAATCACAAGAAAACTTGTGTTATTATACAAACCGTTATATTTATTGTTTTTACAATATATATATATATATATATATATATATATATATATATATATATATATATATATATATATTGATTACAAATTTGTTTACAAAAATAAACTATAAAAATATAGTTTATAAAACTATAACCCTTTTGTAACATGTTAAGAAAAAGGGTATAACTATATAAAAATAAATATATAATTATTTCAGTCAATTTTATTATCACAATAGAAATGATAATGTATATATAAAGGATTCATCATTTCAGATGAACATTTTTATAAACTATAATAGGTATAGCTTATGAGACATACACACTATTTTACCATTTAAAGATACAATGCATAAAATAATTATTTAAAGGCATAATTATTTTATACCATTTACACACTATAAAAGGATGATACATACATTTACAAGAAAAATGAGTTTTCATCATACTACATGTAAACAATCAATATGGCTTTGTGAGACACGTATTCAAGTACTTATCTAAGTACCAACAAAAGTTTTGTATTATAACAAAAATCTATCATAAGAGAGCGTGATAATTGTGTATATATTTATACGGTACCAACAATCCCGCACCTAAACTATTACCTACAGTTGGACCGGCAGGTCTGAGGTGACAAATGTCCTACCATTCTGATGCATGAACAATGTCGTATAGACCATCAGGTCATTAGCATGGTTGTAATAACTCACAAGGGGGTATTTACAATACGTTTGGTTTACGAATACATACATATCTTTGAATGGTTTATTTATATAAAACTACATTACACTATTTTCTAGTACAATCTAGATTACATTCCGGAAACATGCAGTTAAATCGTTTTATTAAGATATAAAACTACATTACACAACTTCAGAGTACAACAAAACTATTACATTTTCTGTATTAGGGTATTTAAGGCTACATTATATTTCTAAAGAAAATATTGGATTTTCTGGAAGAACACTCTATCATTTTCAAGGAACAAATACATATATTTCTCATACAAAATGCTTATGAACTCACCAGGTCAAATGTTGACACTTTTTCAAAACCACTTGTATTCTCAGGAATCAGTACACATGTACTCACACAGGTTTTGTGAAAACGGAGCATAACAGTCTTACGTCTTATTATTTTGCCATATATTTTTTTGGTGTCAAACAAACAATGATCTGAACTTAATGTAAATATTAAATTAACAATACAACGTTTGTAATGCTTTGATCACTATTATGCAATTGTTATGATATTGTACATGAAGTCAACCACCCCTAGACATTTCTGTTGTTTTTACTCAGTTTGGGGGTGTGACAGTCATCTCTCTTGATGAATAACAAAGTGATCTTTTCCTGGGATCTTACTGCATTTGTGTCCAAATATTTTTGACATCACAGAACCAAACTTTTCTTATTTTGCTTCTTATCTTTTTCTTTGGTACACTTTCCACTGACAAAATCCTTGAGGTTCCGAGTAAAACCAACTCAGGCTGAAGATTTCACAAGTTTGGCAAATGACTTCGCTTTTAAACCCAAAAATGAAAGATCCCAACCTCCATTCCGAAGGTTTCACAGTTGGTCCTTATTAGATAATTACTATCGAAAAGATAGTTGATGTGACGGTTTGGTTGCTATATGATTTCCAAGGCAAAAAGTGATCATTACATTACAGACATGGCGTCTTTTATAAATACTGGCATGATTTTGAAGGTGAAAAGTGACATGAATTGAATAGCAAACATTTGGAATTCAAATCCGGTGTACATATAAAAAGGGATTTGGGGATTCTATTCCAATTTTACGCTCACATAAAATTCTCAAACGATGTTAATCGTGGAGATGTTTATGCTTACCTAGAGGAATTATAGATGTTAATCGTTGCTCTTCAAAATTTGGTGTTATCGACAGTGCTGTTCAACTTTTTTTTGTACCAATTTCTTGGTTATCTCTTGCAGGTTCTACGACCAGTTACAGCAAGACGATGAATATTGTTATGTTTCAGATGATGAATGACAAGAAGTTCAGATTATCAAAGAAGCTTTTTGCTCAAATTCTCAATATCCCCAATGTTGAATCTTTTTACAAGGTAACAAATGATCAAGTCATTCATATGTTTAATGAGATGGGTTATCAACCTATTCTTACCAAGATTAGTGAATTTAAGAAGTCTGGATTGCCTTGTATATTGAATTTCTTATTTGGTATACACCTTCGATACTTGATGGGTCGAAGTGTGGGGTTGGATATATCCAAATTCGAGGTTTACGCTATGGTGGGAGGCATCTATTATGATTTATCGATTGAATATGAAACACAAATTTAGAATGATTTTGTGAAGAGTATCGGGAATACAAATGTTGTAGATGGGATTTCTTATGCTCGCTACTGGAGCCTAATTCTGCAATTTTCCTATGAGAAGGAAGGCCTTATGGTTTCTGAAGAAGAATAAAAACTGTTGAATTCTCCGTGTATCATTATCCAAAAACTGTCGAAGATAATCCAAATGTGTTTCCTACTATTGCTCGTACCCCAGATGCGATGCTTCGAAAAGTTGATCCAGCGAATCCTATACTGGTAGCTTATTTGCAGACAATCAATAAATCAATTGAGATTGGATTGTTATTGGAAAAGTCTACTGAAGGTCCTTCGAATAAGAATAAAGGATCGAAGAAGGATCATCAGGCATGTCCATCAAAACCTAGTGTTGTATCAGTTGAAAATTTTGCTAAGACTCCTAAGAAAGCTAGTAAAGGAGAAAAATATTTGAAACAAAATACCAAGCCTGTTGTTAGAGAAAATAAAATACCTTCGAAGAAGGTGGTACCTATGAAGTCAGGTTTGTTGAAAAGGTTGAAGAAAATGGCTCATAAACCACCCCATTCACCTGAACGATCAAAACGTTTTTAACCAACATTTTCTTTCAAGCCTCAAGTTAATAGAAAGGGGTTATCTTTCACGAAATTCCAACACCAACGTCTCTAGGATCGATGAAAAGGCGTGCTGAAGACATGGCCAAAAGAATTTCGAAGAAGCAAAAGAAACAGTGGAAGTTAATTCTCAATGAAGATTCAATGGATGAGGAAGCGGTTCCTAAATCTCCACTTAGAGATGATAAAATGGGTAAGTCTTCACATGTGATGGGTTCTCCAGTCAATTCGAATCTCGAGGTGATTGGAAATCCTGATGGCAATGTGGAAGCTTCTAAAGTCGACACAACTATGAATCAAGGTGAACAATTGAAGAATTCTACTCCTGAGCATACAATTGTCATGCCACTCGGAGTGTCGTCTACCAAATCAATTTTTGATGAGGTTCGCCCTTCAGACATTACTGCGAACATATCTAATATGGACAAAAATGTCAATAAGAGTGAAGGATTATCGAAAGAAGAAGATCAAGGTAATCCTAATCTTATTGTCTCTTCTACTTTCGAATCATCTGTTGTTGATACCACACGCTCTTTACCACCATTTCTTATTCTTACTTCATCCCAAATACCTACCTCAACCCATTCATCTACCTTCGATAATGTAATGTTGTAGGGTTTCAAAGTACTCCATGGACGATGGCAATGGGCCCCTAGATGAAGTGTAGGTTAAAAGCCCAATACTTGTTTTTTCCCTATAAAAAGTCATGTATTATTAATTATTAGGGTTAAGAGTGATTCAAAATGTAGCCGCCTTGTTGTGAGGTTTCTTGTAAAGTTAGATTCTTATTCCTTAAAGTGTAATGTGTGCTTCATAATTGAATAAATCGAGTGATCATTCATAATATCTTCATTATTTGTGTTTTTTTCGCATCTTCTCCATCAAATCACAATTAGGGTTTTATTGCCAACACATGCAACAACCCATTACTTCCTTATTCCCATCCTAATTTACATGAGGTAAAAAACAGTTAACGATGATGAAACTAATGATAGTAAATTCATGGGTTCATTTGCTGATAATGAATTCAATTCCGAAGAAGAAAACATACCTGATCACATGTTGATGTCTGGGAAGCAATTTAAGATTCTGAACAGGAAGCTTAATTCACTACTACAATTACAAGCAGATGAAGGGGTAAACATTTAGTTTCTGGCATAGAGGTGGATGTGATGCTGTAAGCTCAAGAGCATTGAATTCAGAATAAACTTGATTAACTTGACCTTAACAATGATTTACGGATAAAAGCTCAATCTGATTCTTTAATGGCGAACTTAAAGAGTTGTTGAATGTTACCCGGGAAAGACATGTTACGCTCATTCAAGATGTCCAAACTGTTCGAGAATATGTGAATAGATATATCGAACAGTTGAGGGATGATATGGAAAAGGAAATTCAAGATTTGATTAACAATTATTCTTCCCTTCTCAAGAAGGTTGATATAATTGTTGAGGCAGTAACGAAAGTGGTTCAGTGGTATAACTCCATGGCTCCGAAACTTGATAAGAAGGCTGAGATGGATACTATAAGTTTTGGGAATGTTGCCAACGTGCTGGGAGAATTAAAGGATCAAATGTGAATGTTTGGATCTTCGTCATGTTCATTACTCACTCCTGAATTTTTAACTCAAAAGTTTTGCTTTCTACAGTCAGCTATTCACAATGACTTGGCTCCACTTGCGAAGTTTGCAAACTTTATGCCAATGGATGCCCCACCTGTTCTCACTGGGGTGCAACGGGGAGAAAGGAGGAGTGTTGGCATAACTAAAGGCGAAGGAGGTTCTTGAAAAGCAGGTGAAGATGCGAAGGTAGTTGGAAAGGTTTTAACTACTTAGCTTCCACTGACAATGGCTAAGAAAACTAATCCAATATTGTCTACAACAACAAACCCTTTAACAAAAGGAATTATAATTGGAGGATCAAGTTCAAGTTCGAAACCCAAGTCTACTAAAGAAGATAAACGTAAAGGAAAAGGTGTAAGTGTTGATCTTTCAAAAGAGGAGAAGAAAGTTGTTGTAGAAAAAGAGATGGAAAAACAAAGGCATATACAAATTATTCTTCAACTTTGTGAAATTGATCCTCCAGGTTCATATAAGGGTGATCCAAAGAAGATGTGTAGCTATGAGAATACTGAGGCAATGGGTTTTTATGGCGAAATGCATGACTTCCAGAATGTTCCGAATAAAATTTATGCAATAGAAAATTACGATTTGAATCAGTTGGACTTTCCAATAAACAAGATGATGTTCATTACTACTCAGTATCAAATTGTTGATAAGTTCAAAGACAAAGAGGAGTTCAAGAGATTAAAGCTTTGATTTCATGTTGTCCTTGGTATATAACAAGAAGAAGTCTGGTCACTTGTTAAAATAGTTAGATTCTAATTTTGTTATATGTTTTCACATTTGAATTATTCTTTAAGATGATGAACAACATTTTCAGTGGAATAATTTTTTAATTTTGTTATAATTTTTCATGGGGATAATGTCATAAAAAGCCATAAGTTTGGTAGAAAATGTCGCTTTTACCCTTCGGCAGATTTTTGGTTCGTTTATACCGCAAACTTGTCATTTTTTTGTCGGTTTTGCCCTTGTTACCTGCATTAGTAGGTTTCTAGGTTACTATGAATTATTTTTGCGAAAAAACCCTTAAGTTTACAAATATTTTGCAAAAAAAAAACCCTTAAGAATATAAACATATAAAATCTAAATATATATTCAAAATTTGATAAAACTAAATAGTTTATTACTGAAACATATTTTTAGCTTTACATATGGTAACTTTTATATTGGTTTATATAAACTATTTATATTTAAATTTTAAAATTGTTACCTAGTTTTATCAAAATTTGAATATATCTCTTAGTTAATATTTCAACTTTTCAAAACAAAATTAAAAAACATCTGTTAGTTAATAATTAGTTATGCTAAAATAGTTAATATGAATAATATGGCATCAAGTACATTCAATTATTTTTTTAAAAGTTAAATAAAAATATTTTATATGTGTAAAAGGTTTGTATTTAAGAAATATTAACATATCATATTTTTTAGATGTTTAAATACATAATAATATTATCATATTCTTTTTATAAAAATATCATAAACAATTTAAACATCAAAAATCAATTTAAACATTTTAAACATATAAAATATAAATTTATTTGTCTAATTTATTATAAAAATATATTTATTTTTATAAAAAATATGATAGTTTGAAGCGATATTAATCTCTTAGATTGTTTAGATCTTACACAGGTTTGGCAAAACGATTCAAACAGAGTAATAAACAAGAGATGGAATCAACAGTATGCTTAATGATTCAAATGATTCAAGCCTCAGAAGAGCACGACAAAGAACTTCCGCTGTAGAGGCTTTTAGGGTTACAATCGATAAGAACAATAAACGTTATGAAATTAACTCCAAAATCTTACGTACTAAGATGCATGCAAGCACCTATATATACTCAAACCCTAACAAATAAATCACGGATGGACAGGCCCAATCCGGATACAAAACAGGGCTAAGAGCCGAGCCCAACACGCAACATCATACACCCAACTATCGCCCCCTTTGCGTCAAATGGAGCGAGACTCTACTTCGGCTTACTAGACCCAGCAGCATCAACGTTCTTTGTAACCTTGAATAAGCAAGGAATGATGGCGAGAAGAGTTACCCTGAACCGAACCAGACTTTTGGAAAATCAAAAGATTTTCGTGCATAGAGTGTCAACAGATAAAGAGAGAAAACAATATCTATGAGGGAATATGTGATGTCAATGTAGACATAAAACAATGGATCCCGGGCACGAATCTCTTCCTTCAAAGTCAAGAGAGACTTTAAAGTGTCTGTATGGATTCTCGTTGAATTACGATCAAACACTTGTTAAGAAGTGTTGAAAGGCATCTTTTGATAAGGCTTAAAAGGGTGGCTTTCGCTTCAGTTTTGAATCCCGGACCTTGATATAAGAACGAAACCAAACGAAGTACCTGTGAGATCGATGTGGTCTGTTGAACAAGTAGGTTGGGATGTATTTGTGGTGACTTGTTGGAAATGTTTGCTTGTGAAATCTCAAAATATTAAAACTGGATTCTATGGGAAGAAATGTCATGGTGAGTAACAATTTCATAAGAATCACACAAAAGAAAGAGATTTCATGATACAACTACAAATGTAATGGTTTACCGTCAATTCATGGTAGGTATTGAATTTAGGGTTTCACTTAGCACGTAGTGACACGAGGCTAAGATCATAAACACAGAGATTGTGTAACCACAAACCTCAGTGGTTATTTCTGAGAGTATCAAGGTATACTATAAGGGATCGAAATATGATGGAGAAAAATATTTGAGGTGGTGAAAGGAAACCAAAGTACCTCTGCTAAAAAATTGTGACAAAGCAGAAAACTCTTATCTCGTGTGAGAAGAGAGTAAGGTAGCTCATGATTAGAAAAAATAGAAAAGCCTAATTAGGAAGACAAGGTTTGTATATACCAAGTCAGTAAGGCTATTATTCAGAATCAGATGAGGCTTTGCACACATACAACAACATGCTTCTAGGGACACTTAACTAGTATAAAGTGTGAGAATGGTACCTGCCCCATCGATAGTCTAGGAATGATAAACAAAAATAGAAACTAAAGAAAGAATATATTTTTGGAGATTTCATATTTTTGTAAAGAGAAAAACAAAACCAAAAGGAAGAGAAAAAAATTTGAACCGAACCCGAAATGGACCGAACGCTCGGTTCATTTCGGTTCAAAAAAAATATTTTTGGATTTTTGGAAAACAATTGTACATAAATATACAACAATAGATAATACCTTTTTGAGATTGAGCGAAAACAAGTGCAATGGGACCAAACTCGAAATAGACCGAGCGTTCGGTTCATTTTGGTTCCCATGTGAACCAAACCCGAAATAGACCGAGCGTTCGGTTCATTTCGCTTCTAACTTTTAGTTTTATGATGGTGTTTTTGGAACTGACTCCGATTCCATCATGCCTAGACCTTGAAGGATTTTATTGAAACTAGCTTCAGGTAGGGCTTTGGTGAAGATATCGGCCATTTGATCAGTGGTTCGAACAAAGTGAATTTCGACGTTTCCATCTTCCACATGATCCTTAATAAAGTGATACCTCAGTGCTATATGCTTGTTCTTGGAGTGTTGCACTGGGTTATGACAGATCCTAATTGCACTTTCTGAATCGCAATATAATGGGATCTTTTTCATATTGAGTCCATAATCATGGACCTGGCTTTGGATCCAAATCACTTGAGATGTACAGGAGGCAGCTGCAATGTACTCTACTTCGGCTGTAGACAGAGAAACACATGTTTGTTTCTTTGATTGCCAGCTAACCAACTTCCCGTCTAGGAATTGGCAGCCTCCTGTGGTGCTTTTTCGATCTAGACCACATCCTCCTAAGTCTGCATCTGAGTAGGCTTGAACGAAGAAACCTGAATTTGAGGGATACCAGAGACCGAGAGAGGTGGTTCGCTTCAAATACCGGAATATATTCTTCACTGCTAGCATGAGTGGTTCACGAGGATTTGCTTGGAACCTGGCACAATAGCATACTGAGAACATTATATCGGGCATGCTGGCTGTGAGATACATCAAGGAACCAATCATTTGTCGATATAAAGTGATGTCGACTACCGGTTTTTCTAAAGAAGGTGTGAGCTTGGTGCCGAATGCCATAGGGACTTTGACTTTTGATTCTCCTATCATGCCAAATTTAGCAAGAAGAGTCTTTGTGTATGCTTGCTGATTGATAAAGATGCCTTCTGGTCCCTGTCTAATGTTTAAACCAAGGAAAAAGTTAATCGAACCCATTGAGCTCATTTCAAATTTAGTCTCCATCAGCTTTCTGAATTCAACTGTTAAGCTAGGATTTGTTGAGCCAAAGATGATGTCATCGACATAGATTTGAACTATCATAAGGTGGTTACCTTCCTTTTTACGAAAGAAGGTTGGGTCAACCGAACCTTGTTTGAATTTAGACATCTTTAGAAATTTAGTTAAGGTTTCATACCATGCCCTAGGAGCTTGTTTCAGACTATAAACTGCTTTATCCAAGATATAGCAGTGATTAGGATGCTTTTCGTTTACAAAACCAGGAGGTTGTTCCACGTATACGGTTTCTTCAAGTTCTCCATTTAGAAAGTGACACTTCACATCCATTTGGTAGATTTCAAAGTTCTTGTGTGCAGCATAGGCAAGAAATATGCGAACAGATTCCAGCCTTGCAACTGGAGCGAATGTCTCTTCGTAATCGATTCCTTCTTCCTGGCAATAGCCCTTTACTACTAACCGTGCCTTGTTCCTCATTACATTTCCCTCCTTGTCCATTTTGTTTCTGAACACCCATTTGAGACCAACAACCGAGGCATCTTTTGGTGTTGGAATAAGTCTCCACACCTTATTTCTTTCGAACTCATTGAGTTCGTCTTGCAATGCTTGAACCCAATTAGAGTGATCGAGAGCAGTATTGACTGTTTTTGGCTGTATTTTTGAAACAAAAGAATTAAACATACAAAATTCCACATTCGAGAATAAAGCAGTTTGCTTCGCCTTCAGTTGTGATCGAATCAGAACCTTTTCAGATGCATCACCCATGATTTGAGACATAGGGTGACCTCTGGTCCATTTGATGAGAGGAGGATAATTTGGATCATAAATGGGATCCAATTCAGCATTTACTTCTTCTTCCAACTCAGATTGAATATCATCATCATAAAGCAAAGTGGAGTTCCCCTCCTCGACAGATGATGAATCATTTGGAGGTGAACCATAAAATTCTTCTGCTACTGGGCTTCTAGGCGATTCCAGACTTTCGGTTGCTACAGGACTTTCGGGTGCAACCGGACTGTCGGGTCTGGCAGGGCTTTCGGTTGATTTTGGACTTCCGGTTACAGGACTTTCGGGTGCAGCCGGACTATCGGGTCTGGGAGGGCTTTCGGTTCCATCAAAGATTGGAGTTTCCCTTTGATCATGAGTATTATCATCGATTGAAAGTGATGGACTCTCCCCCTGGATATGTGAATCTAAAAAGGCCTTTAGATCAATCGAAATATTAAACAATGACTACAAATAAGAACAAGAGAAATTCACAAAGAAAACTTTCACTAAGAATGATAGTCTCACAAAGAGATTATCGTGTGCCCAAAGCGACGATTAGGGTTTGTGAAAGGCGTGACCATTCACAAACCTATACAAAACAATATATACTGCTATTCTAGACGATCCCTACAATTCAGGGATACGCCGACTAATAAATCAAGATAACTAAGGAAACAGGATAAGTACAAGATGTGTTACAACGTACTAAAAAGACTAAACTATTACAAACTAAGCTGCTGACGTGCTGACGCTGATGCTGAGCTACGTGCTGATGCTGAGTCTGTTTTAAACATTATCATATTTAAAGGCTTGACCTTTCAATCTCCCCCAATATGATGATGTTCAAAACAAACTAAATTAAGACACCCCTGGAAAGGAATTCTTCATACTTAGCTTCAGCTTCAATTTTAACTGGCCAGTAAGGACTGTCCAGCAACTCCTGTCTTCTGTTCAGCAGCTCCATGGCGATCAGAATGTGAAACTCTCCAGATAAATCTTGATGACTCATGCACATTTGCCTTAAGCCAACAAGGTGAGTGGTTGGAGCTTTTGGGATCTCAGTAGTGCGCTGAAAGCACATCCTCCTGTTCTTATCAAGGTAGAACATCCCATGTTCAGGAGCTGAGATGAATTGATGCTAAACCGGAGCAACACCAAGGGGAAGATAATTGTTAATCACACCAACACCGAAGTCTAGAACCAACACATCTTCGCCATCAACATGAAACTTGGTCCTTCGAGATCTAGGAACTGAAGGCCTTTGGCCTGAATGCTGAGGTCGTTCCTTAGGAACAAGATCCAGACGCTGAACCTTTTTGATCCGCAGATGAAGGGCACAAGTCAGTTCGGAAGAGTGAGCTGATGTTTGCTTGGATGCTAGATCGAGCAGTTCCATCCATTCCGAATACCCATATCTGATCAGCTCATCTTTTTTGACCACTTCAGTATAAGAGTGCTGAGAACCTTGACGAGTGATCAGCAACGTATGGATTTTCTCGCTTCGAGGTTTAGAAGCCTTGACTTTGATGATCTTGTCTCCACATATTCGATGATTAAGAACATCTTCAAATCTCTTTCGATCAATCCGGTCAAGAACACTATCAGCCTTAGGCTTACTAGGGCCAGAAGGAGGTTGAGAAGACTGAGCCTTAGACTGAAACTCCAGGAACTTCTGCATTTGAGCTTCAAATGATCCCTTGGCCTGCAGTTTGTGCTGAATGAGAGATTCATCAGCTTGAGCAATGTTCTTTAGAAGCTGAGCTTGATTGGCTTCATCAAGAATTTGCTTGACTTGGTCAAGGGACATGTTCCATTCAGAGGCCAGGTTTAAAATGCTGACAATGGATTTGGGTTTCTTCACAGTGGAAGGATTATCAGTTTGAGACTGATCCAAGTCAGTATCTGCTGCCTTCCGCTTTCGAGATAGCGGATGAGATTCTGCACTTTCAATGTCTGAATCCTCTCCTTGGACCGGGATGATTGGATCAGCAACAGAATCGGCCAAGATAGGATGCGATTCTTCAAGGTCACCTGAGCTTTCTTGCTGAACTGGAATGAGAGGATCAATAAAGTTCATGTCAAGAATTTGACATTCATCATCAGCTTCATCATGCTCGTCATCATGCTCACTGTCTTCCACATACTTTTCAGTAGCGGCTGGACTATTAGGCCCGGCAAAATCAGAGTCACGAATGACAGGTTCTGTGTTTGGTTCACCATCAACATGAGTGTTTGGTTCATCATCAGCATGATCATTTGGTTCACCATTAGCATGATCATCAGCGTCAGCATCATCATCAGTATCTCCCCCTTTTTGAACATCATCAGATTTGGGAGTAGAGGGAGGAGAAAGTAAGAGTACCTCCTTGATTTGTTTAACATCAGCCTCAATTCGAAGCAGACGCTGACTGATGTCCCGAGTCAGTGACATCAGTTCTGAAAATGTTGAAGCCAGAAGTTGAACCATGGAGGAGCCTGGGCAACTGGAGAGCTAGGAGGCATCCTTGGAGAGAAGTGATGAGCTGCTGGTGACGGATGCTCCCCCTGAGACTGATGCTCCCCTTGTGAGGGATGCTCCCCCTGAGAAGGATGCTCCCCCTGAGGTATGAAATCCTGTGGAGCTAGAGAGACTTTGCCAGTGTCTGAGATGACATGGTGAGAAAGTTGAGGAGAGAAATGTTTACGGTCATGATGGTCCACCTCTTGATTAGCATGATCCATATGATTACCATCAGCACCTCCTTCATCAGTGTCAACGGTGAGAGAGGGCACAGTGTATGGATTAGCAATCCATTCTCTCATCCTATCTGAGATACCAATGTCAGTATCCAGAGGATCATCCTGATACATACGAACTGACATTCGAGGGCATTGAATTGGATTCCCAGAGTGAGAAAAGTATTCAGGAGCGAAGAATTTGTCAAACACCAAAGCAAGCCAGCGTGGAAAAGGAACATGATCAGCACGCACATTTGCACATAGAAGCTGAACAAGCTGATCAAAGAAGAGTGCCCCATAATCCAGTCTCTTGTTGAGAAGAAGAGAGCAGACAACTTGCTGCTCATAATTGCTCAATTGGTCACCACTACGAGACTTGTGTCCCACACATTTGCATAGAGCACCAGTGAAAAACTTCCAGCCTGGGGTCATGCACTGACGAAGAATAAGAGCTGATCGAGTGCCAGCTTTTGAATGATCATAGCCCAGTTGATCAAACATCCGTTTACATCTTTCAATAGTAGGAGGTTCAGAGAATGGTTCGAAAATTGGTAACCTTAAGGCAGCACTGAGAAGTTCTGCGGTGATGAAGACGGAGTGACGACCATGGCCAATGGTTCCGGTGATGGCATTGTTCTCTTCATTAACTGTGGCAGAATAGTAGAATTCACAAACTTGTTCAGGGAAGAACTCGGACGGAACATCACTTATTGCATATCGAAGGCGGCAAGAGGCCAAGAAATTTATGAAATCATCGAGTCCAAGACCTCGATGCACTTCTGGGATGTCAGGGTTAAAAACGACATTGGTGGCCTTGATGTGAATGGGAAGAGGAGGACAGTTTGGAGCAGGAATGACTCTTCGAGAGGCTGAGGAGTATGTGAACAAAGATGCCGCCATTTGAGAGTATTTTGGAGTTCTAGGGTTTTGAGAGAGGTTCAAGGATTTTGGGAGAAAAAGATAAACCAAAGGAGAGAGAGGTATAAATATGGAATGAAGAGGGTTTTAAAAAGGAATGATTATCTTGATTAAAAAGATAATGATTGTCTTGATTAAAAAGATGATGATTATCTTCATTAATTAGAATGGCGCATCATAACAACCTGTCAGAGTGTAAAGTAGCCGTTGGATAAAAGAGTCGTTGTCTGAAGGTGAAGCGACAATCAGTGTTTGCGGAAGCACTGAGCTCAGTGTCATGAATGTTACGTGCTGAGAGTATTTCTCCGTCAATTCAAAGTACAGCTTGCTTATTCAGGGCTAGCAAGGTGATTGGTGCGTGTGATAGATACTAGTTACATTATCTAACCATCGGCACAGAGTGTTGTGACTTCATCAGTGAGTGGTTTATCTTACTGAATCATTAGACACTGAATAATAGGAGGGTAAAGAATGGATTGTTGTGTGTGATAAACCTTGGTGTTTTGGTCTAACCATCGGCAAAGATTTTTAGACTCTCATCAGCGTGTGTTTTTGCACACTGAATCACAGAATCAGTGTGAGATTGGTAACAAGGGGTTGTTGCGTGTGATAGATCTTGGTGTTTTGATCTAACCATCGGCAAAGATTTTAGATTCTCATCAGTGTGTGTTTTTGCACACTGAATCACAGAATCAGTGTAAGATTGGTAAAAGGGGTTGTTGCGTGTGATAGATCTTGGTGTTTTGATCTAACCATCAGCAAAGATTTTCAAGTCGTTATCAGTGTATGGTTTAATACAGTGAATCATTCAACTTTTATTTAGAAGACATGAAGTAGAGATAAGGATAAGAAATCAAACCAAAGTGCTCAGTAGCAAATATCATCAGTATGTTATCATCAGCACAATGTACATCAGCTTATAAGACAAAATCAAACATTAGCACAATTAAACATCAAAATTAATTACAAGGAAATCATTCCAAGTTCTCCAATGATGTGAGCAGTTGATTGAGAATCCAGTGCCTTTGTGAAGATATCAGCAAGTTGCTCCGAAGTCTTAACATGTTCAAGAACGACCTTTCCCTTTTCAACATTATCTCTGATGAAGTGATGTCTGATCTCGTTATGCTTTGTCTTTGAGTGCTGAACAGGATTTTGTGTGATCTGAATGGCACTGGTGTTGTCACAATAGATGGGAGTCTTTGAGAACTTGAACCCATAATCGAGAAGCTGATTTTGAATCCATAAGAGCTGAGCACAACATCTTCCAGCGGCAACATACTCAGCTTTTGCAGTTGAGATGGCAACTGATGTTTGCTTCTTGCTAGACCAGCTGATGAGACGGTTGCCAAGGAAGTGACATCCACCAGATGTACTATTTTTGTCTAAATTGCATCCTGCATAATCTGAGTCAGTGTATCCATAAAGTTCAAATGCTGAGTCGCGAGGATACCACAGTGCAAGGTTTTGAGTTCCCTTTAAGTATCGAAAGATACGTTTGACAGCCATGAGGTGAGATTCTTTGGGATTAGCTTGGAATCGAGCATAGAGAATGGTTCCAAACAAGATATCAGGACGACTTGTTGTGAGATACAAGAGGGATCCAATCATTCCTCGATAAAGAGAGTGATTGACATCAATTCCAGTTGGATCAGCGTGTAGTTTATCAGTCTTAGATACCAGGGTAGATGCTGGTTTGCAGTCACTGAGAGAATACTTAACAAGCAGGTCAGAGATATATTTACTTTGGCAAATGGAAATACCTGTCTTTTGTTGCTGAACCTCAAGACCTAAGAAAAAAAGTCATCTTTCCCATCATGCTCATTTCGAATCTTTTAGACATGATCTCAGCAAACTCCTTGCTCAGTGTCTCATTTGGGGAGCCAAAAATAATGTCATCGACATAAATTTGAACAAGAACCATATCTGAGCCTTTGCCTTTGATGAAGAGAGTGTTGTCGATTGCTCCTCGTCTGTATCTATTTTCAAGCAGATACGATGTTAGCGTCTCATACCAAGCCCTTGGGGCTTGCTTCAGTCCATAAACAGCTTTGTCTAATCGGTACACGTAATCAGGATGATCTTTGTCCACAAAGCCTGGGGGCTGATTTAGGAAAACTTCTTCTTCTAACACACCATGAAGGAATGCTGTTTTCACATCCATCTAATAGACAATGAAGTTCATATAGGATGCGTATGCGAGAAACAGTCTGATGAGCTTCAATACGAGCAACTGGGGCAAAAGTTTCCCCATAGTCGATGGATTCAATTTGAGTAAACCCTTGAGCCACAAGCCTTGCCTTGTTACGAGTAATGATTCCATCTTTATCAACCTTGTTACGATAGACCCAGCGAGTTCCAGTGATAGTCTTTCCAGATGGTCTTGGGACAAGAGTCCAAACTTTGTGCCTTTTAAACTCATTCAGTTCTTCTTGCATGGCCTTGATCCAATCAGCATCTTGAAGAGTTGTGTGTACCTTATCAGGTAGTATCATAGAAACAAAGTTAACATACATGCAAAAGTTATTAAGTACACTAGATCTGGTTCGGACACCATCATGAATATTCCCTATAATTCGATCAACTGGATGATCCCGATGTTCAATGACTGATGCTGATTCCGGAGGGATAGACACTGACACATTATCAGCTTCAGGAGAATCTTCAGCTTCAAGGGAGTCATCAGCATCTAATGTGTTATCTGCTGATGTCGCTGCAGTATCTTGACTCAAGGGACATGGAACTGGAATAATAGGATCAGTAGAATCGGACTTCTCCTCAGCACAAGGTGATTCATTGAATGGACAAGAGAGAAGCTCTTGAAAGATAGAAGGAGAATGAGTGACTTTTTCATCAGTGTATGATTCCTCATCAAACTTCACATGTATGGATTCTTCAACACATTGCCTGTTCACATGAAAAACACGAAAAGCCTTTGAAATAGATGAGTACCTAACAAAAATACCTTTATCAGCCTTAGGTTCAAACTTGGATCTTGGGTCACGCTGATTTAGAATATAGCAAATACATCCGAACACATGAAAAAGGATACGTCTGGTTTTCGATCTTTCAACATTTCATATGGAGTCTTCTTGTGAATCCTGTGAATTAGAGATCGATTCTGAGTAAAACATGTTGTATTGACAGCTTCAGCCCAAAACGTCATAGGAAGACCAGCATGGATCATCAAAATCCTTCCTGCCTCAATCAGTGTTCTATTTCTTCGTTCAGCAACACCATTTTGCTGAGGAGTACGAGGAGCTGAGAAGTTTTGTCCAATACCTTTATGATCACAAAATTCTTCAAGAGTTGAGTTTCGGAACTCAGTACCATGATCACTTCTCAGTTGCTTGACTTTAAGACCTGTCAGTGTCTCATTTTTACGAATCAGTGAGATGATTTCCTGTGCAGCATGACTTTTCTTCTTCAAGAAAACTACCCAAGTAAATCGAGTGAACTCATCAACGACCACTAGAGTGTACTTATTTCCACCTAGTGAACGAACAGGAATAGGTCCAAACAAGTCCATGTGGAGTAGATGAAGAGGGACTGATATACTAGAACATGACTTGGGTTTGAAAGAGGACTTGGTTTGCCTTCCTTGTTCACAAGCTGAACACATCTTGTATTTCACAATGCTGAATTTTGGGAGCCCTCTGACTAGGTCTTGATTGGAAATCTTAGATAGATTCTTGAAGTTCAGATGAGAAAACCTTTTGTGCCAAATCCAGCTGAGATTCGTCTGAGACTTTGTAAAGAAGCATTGCATCAGTGCCTTATCACTTGAGAACATGTCAAGAACATATATATCATCTTTTCTACTTGCTGAGAGTACGATGTTCTTGTCAGTGCTTACAACTCTTCCTTTCTTCTTTGTAAAGTGAACTTCATAGTCAGCATCACACAATTGACTGATAGAGATAAGGTTGTGTTTGAGACCTTAACGTATGAAACATTTTGAAAAATCACATTATTGCATTTGATGTTTCCATATCCCTTAGTGAACCCCTTTCCAATGTCTCCATAAGTAACTGCAGGACCAGTTTTCTTAACATAATCTTCCAGGAGAGACTTTGATCCTGTCATATGCCTTGAGCAACCACTGTCTAAGTACCAAAGATGCTCCTGACCCTGCAGTGCTGAGAAACTAGTTGAACACACTGACCCATTCGAAGATGGGTCATTCACAAAGTTCTTTGAAAATAAATTATAACACTCCTTAGGAAGACAGTTTAAAGAGTTTGACTTAAGTGTCGATTTTTCATTTCTAACTTTAATGTTTTCAGCTCTTGAGGATGATTTATCAAACGAACATTCACTGATCTTGTGAGAGGAATCCCCACATCTGTAACAAATTCTAGTTCCAAAGTTCTTCTTGGTGAGCAAGTTTTTTGATTTAACACATTTTGATATGAAAGAATCACCAATAGAGCTTTGAGTCCTTTTGTTTATAACTGAGTCACGACTGAGATCAGTGTCATAAAGAATTTGATCAGTGTTAGGAGATAAACTATCAGTATCTAATTCATACTCATTCACAGATGGATTGCAATCAGGGAAGTGCTTGAGTTGTTCATGAACAGCATGAAACACTCCATTAGAGATAGGAATAGCAATAATACTCTCAGTTAGAGGGGTTGGTCTAACAAGATGTGCAGGATAAGATGTAGGGTCAATTCCGGTAATTTCAACATTACACTCAGTAATACCATCAGAATTAATAGTACAATATTCATCAATTAAACTTTGATTAATAAAAGAATTACTGACAAACTTATTTTTGAAATTGTTTTTCATATCATTCATGGAATAGACCTCAGATTCCTTTTCTTGTGATTTAAAAACCTTTTCAGCTTCGGCAAAATTACCCCCAAGAATTTTTTCACAAGAATGAGGAATTTGAGCTGAGATAATATAATTGGCATTCTTATGAGATTTTGCCCAAGTGTGGAGCACAATTTGTTCTTTAATCAAGAGATTTTTAACATCGTCAATTTCAGCAGACAAGGATGAATTTGACACCCTGCTCACTTTTGGATGACACCCTGCTCATTTGGTCAGTCAGATTAGAATTTGTGACCCGTGTTTGAGTTAAACAACTATCTAGACTCGAAATTCTTGAGTTCAAGTTTATTAATTCTTTTTCGTATGATACTTGTGGAACTTTAAACGAAATAAAAATGGATTGTACCTTCTTGATCAATTCTTCAAGCTCATTGATATGCACACTGAGAGGCTTTTCTGTAAAGCATACGTCCTCTCGTTCCTTGGTTACATCATTTCCACCATCAGTGTTGTATCCCCTCATCTGAGACACATCCGTCACCATGAAACATCTTCCACTAACATCATCACTCTTTGCAACATAAGCCTTTCCATGAGAAGGCTTTCTCACTTCATCATCCTCTGAGTCGGTTGACCAAACTTGAACGCCCCCGAATTCATCATCATCTGCTGAACCCTGAACAATAAGAGCATTCATAGAGGGATTAGTAGCAGCTTTCTTCCTTTTAATCTCTTCCAGCTTTTTCAGGAGAATTGCTTCTTCATCTTTTTCCTCATCTTTTTCCATCATTTTCTTCAAAACACAGTCTTTGGGGTAATGATTCTTTCCTCCACAAAAATAACAGCTGACACCAGAATCAGTTTCCATCTTCGCCTCTTTCTTAGGTTCTTCAGTCTTTGACTCCTCCTTCACCTTTTCAGAACTGTAGCTTCCCTGCCAATTTCGGTTCTTATTGGTAGGGAACTTCTTCTTGATGAACCTTTTGGGATTAGACACCATCATTGCATAATCCACTGAAGTTAGATCGTAGTCCCCTAGGTCCAGATCTTCGTCTTCTACTACATTCTTACTTTTAGACAGAAGGGCCAAAGATCCTAAGTTTGTGACCACATTCTTTTTTTGCAACACCGTCTTTTCCTGGGATTTCAGAATTCCTACTAGTTTCGCCAGCGAATAAGATTTCAACTGTTCATGTGCCTTAACTGTTGATACGACCGCCCGCCATTCAGATCTTAGACCATTTAAAAAAGTGACCTTCTGTTCGATCAGCTTTCTTTCAATGTCATGTTTGATCATTTTATTGAGAAGATGATTGAATCGATCGAATGTTTGTGTAACTAACTCCTCTGGCTTTTGCTTGAACTCTCCAAATTCAGAGAGAAGAAGGGTCTGAATCGAGTGCTCCAGGTCTTCATCTGTCGAATACAGTTCTCTCAGCCTATCCCAGATTTCTTTCACTGTACTACATGAACTAACCAAACGAAACATGTCGGATTGAAGGGCAAACCGGATTAGTCTCAATGCCTTAATGTTGCATTGAAACTTCTCCTTTTCGTCCTGAGCAACGTCATTTACATCTTTCAACAGATCATTGTACTCATTTTGAGTTTTAATGATTTTTGAAGTCTTTGAATGAGCAAATGGGCCATTTATGATTGCTTCCCATATAAGATACCTGTTGTCCTCCAATCCAATAACGTAGTCTTCAAAATGATGTGTCCACACTTCATAATCTTGAGTGTAGAGGAGTGGAATCTTGGTTGTTGATCCGATGCTGTTAGAAATGTTGATTGGATTGGATTGAGAATCATCCATGCTTGATCGTTTAACCTGTTATAAGATCAGACTTTGTAATACGTAATATTAGGTTAGATTTAATAAGTAATGAGATACTTCAATAATGAAGTGACGGCTCAATAAATATCAATGCATGCGGAATAAACCCTAATCACTTCTATGACAGAAGATATGTGTATGAATTACACAGCCTCCTGCTCTGATACCAATTGAAGAGATATTAATCTCGTAGATCGTTTAGATCTTACACAGGTTTGGCAAAACGATTCAAACAAAGTAATAAATAAGAGATGGAATCAATAGTATGCTTAATGATTCAAATGATTCAAGCCTCAGCAGAGCTCGACAAAGAACTTCCACTGTAGAGGCTTTTAGGGTTACAATCGACAAGAACAATAAACGTTATGAAATTAACTCCAAAATCTTACGTACTAAGATGCATGCAAGCACCTATATATACTCAAACCCTAACAAATAAATCACGGATGGACAGGCCCAATATGGATACAAAACAGGGCTAAGAGCCGAGCCCAAGACGCAACATCATACACCCAACATAGTTTATTATTTCTGAAATACAAACCTTTTAAACATATAAAATATTTTTATTTTTCTTTTAAAAAAATTAATTGAATGTAACTAATGTCATATTATTATTAGCTAACAGACGTTTTTTAATGTTGCTTTGAAAAGTTTATATAGTAATTAATAAATATATTTAAATTTTGATAAAACTAGGTAACCTTTTTGAAATTTAAATATACAAACTTTATATCGAACAAATATAAAATTTATCGTACATAAAGCTAAAAATATGTATCAGCAGAAAACTATTTAGTTTTATCAAATTTTGAATATATATTTATATTTTAAATGTTTATAATATTAAGGGTTTTTTGGCAAAAAATAATTCATAGTAACCTGGAAACTTGCTATTGCAAGTAACAATGGCAAAACCGACAAAAAAATGACAAGTTTGCGGTATAAACGAATCAAAATTTTCCTGAAGGGTAAAACCGATATTTTTTGCCAAACTTAAGGATTTTTATGACATAACAGAAAAATAAGGATTCCATCAAGTATTGGCGGTTCGAAAAGTCGTTTTTCGTTAAAACGTCAAATTTTTTCGTGTATTTCTTGTTTTATACTTCATCGTTTATATCATTTTGTTATGGGGGAGCATAGTAATTATTTTATCCATTCAAGATCATTTTCATGACCATTTGAAGGCTTTATAATCATGTTTTTGATTATAAATCGGGGAAGAATTTGGTATGGCCATTCGAAATTAGATTTGTGACTATTCAAATTTGAAGATTTTTGATAAAGCTTGTGATAGAATTATGAAGGTAGCCTTTTCAGTAGCAGTTCTTCATCAAGCTCTTCTAAAGCTTTTATAAAGAAGTATCATTTACAGTAGCAGTTCTTCATCAAGCTCTTCTAAGGACTTGTTGTATCTCCGACTTCTATTATTTTCTCAATTAATTGGCGTTACGAATCGTAAAATTTGGATTGTTACATGATAATTTTTGGTGGCTTATATCATTAGCTTATTTGAAGATCATTATGACTTGCAGTGGAGCTCTTCAAAGACAAGAAGTGATTTAGTTTCTTAATTTTAAAATGGGTTTTTATGGCGGGTTTGGATTTCTTAAAGATTTTTGGGATTACATTCGAAAAATGAAGTTTAAAGACATTACTTCAGTGTTTGGTTTATATATCCTACAGCACATTTTTGAAGACTATTGAAGAATCAAGATTCGTGGATTGCTTCAAATATTCCTCATTGCAAGATAATTTCTTATTTACTAGATGCTTGTTTTGGAAGTTGAAGCATTCTCATCCATTCCATATTTTGAGGGGAAGATTGTAGGGTTTCAAAGTACTCCATGGATGATGCAAATGTGCCCCCTTGATGAAGTGTATGTTAAAAGCCCCAGACTTGTTTTTTCCCTATAAATAGTTATGTATTATTCATTATTAAGGTTAAGAGTGGGGAAAAATGTAACGGCCACGTTCTGAGGTTTCCTATAGAGTTAGATTCTTATTCCTTAGAGTGTAAATTGTTTCTCATAATTGAATAAATCGAGCGATCATTCGACATATCTTCATTATTTGTGTTTTTTCTTTTTTTTCCACATCTTGTTCATCAAATCACAATTAGGGTTTTATTCCCAACAAGTGGTATCAGAGCAGGTCTTTGAAGATCTATTGATTTTTGAAGTATCAGTTCTTGATTTGATGTTTTTCTACACAAGTTATTGAAGATTTTTGGTGATTTGCCGTCTTGGAACCAAGCTTTCGTTCAAGCAACTATTCAAGGGGAGTTATGTATTATGTTACTGTTCATCTTGGTGATTTCGATCCTACTCTCTTTTATTGATTATTTTTTGGAACTTTTTTGTTTTCTACCTCTAATATTAAATTGATTGCTCTTGGTATTTCTTCTCACTAATATATTTAGCCAATCATGGCCCAATTGTTTCTTGAGTCCATTATTGTCGATATATGTTCATCGTTTGATCCAACAACTTCCTAATTCACAAGTCAAAATCCCTCATTTGTTCATACTCATGTAGATTTAACGTTGCCAACTTATGTTCATTGTTTGATTTACTGTATTCCTTAACTTTTGATTTCCATTTGATTTGCAATTTTTCGATTCTTCTCTTGATTTTTGATCTTAAAATCAATTTTGATAAACCCAATAGACTTTGTTCTCGTAGCTTGTTTTAGTGAATGAGAATCATCACTTCTATTCTGTGTATGATCGATTGTGATAATGGGTCTAAACTTTCCATTCGTTGTTAACTGGGATTCATATTGTTGAACTGATTCTTCAAAGTTTAAAGGATTGATTGAAAAGGAATGAAGAACGATGAACATAATTAGTTTTCATGTTGCAAGTGTGATGTTTGGAACAAATAAAATCGTTATTGAAAAACTTAACTGGGATTATTTAGGGGTGTTCGCCATTTGCAGGTCATACGTCAAAAGTCAAAAATGGTGTACAAAACCTTACCTGTGAATGAATGAAATATGTGCTAGAAATTAATTGGTATGTACAATGGTCAAACCGAAATGCCATAGTTGTGATAATGCGAACGTCTTACGTGCGAAAGTTCAGACTATGGATCCGTGGTTGCCTTTGATTTGCATTGGAACTGTGGTCGATTAATTCAGAGCGAAAGGATTTGGAATTGATTTTTGGGCTCGCTCTAACAATTGTTGACTGTAATTCACAAGAGAACATGTGCTTGGGTTTGCGGTATAATGAACGGACTTGGAACGAACCTAGAACGAACTTGAGTTCATGTGTTAGTGGTTGGAACGAAAGAAGGCAGGACAGAAAGAGAAGATGTAATTGGATTCGGTTTGGCTAAGGATTCGCATTTAGTCTGGGATCTATTGATTTGAAGTGAAAGGTCATGGAATCACATTCGCAACGTGATGCTTGGAACGAACTTGGATTCGCTTTTTTATTGGTGTGCTCAGAAGGAAAGTCTACACGGGATTGATTAGAATTGATTTTTAGGTTTCGTTTATGTACATTTGGAGGTTTCGCATCTCGTTTGGTCGCCATTAAAAGACTGGAGCATGATGCAGTCATGTTCTTTTACACCCCGCTCCCGAGTTATAGCAAAGAAAAGAAGAGAAGAGAAAAGAAAGTAAGGAGAGAAAAGAAGAGAAAAGAAAGGAAAAAGAAATTGTCATTTGTGCTCCCGAGTTGGAGAGAAATGGAAGGAAATTGATGTAGAGTTACACTTTCAGTACTACAATTTCAACAAAGTGACAATTTCAGCCCATTTTTGTAAAAGTTTATAAATTTGAGGGCTAGTCAACATTTTTGAATTCTTTAATGCATATATTCTTTCATGAAAAGAAAAATAAGGATTCCATCAAGTCTTGGTGGTTTGGAAAGTCGTTTTTCATGAAAATGTCAAATTTTTTCGACTATTTCGTATTTTATACTTCATCGTTTATATCATTTTGTCGCAGGGGAGCATAGTAATTTTTTATCCATTCAAGATCATCCTCATGACCATTTGAAGGCTTCATAATCATGTTTTTGATTATAAATCGGGTGAGAATTTGGTATGACCATTCGAAATTGGATTTGTGACTTTTCAAATTTAAAGATTTTTTTATAAAGCTTGTGGTAGAATTGTGAAGGTAGCTTTTTCAATAGCAGTTCTTCATTGAGCTCTTCTAAAGATTTTACAGAGAAGCGTCCTTTATTGTAGCAGTTCTTCATCAAGCTCTTCTAAGGACTTGTTGTATCTCCGAATTCTATTATTTTCTAGATCTGGTGGTGTTACAAATCTTAAAATTTGGGTTGTTACATGGTAATTTTTGGTGGCTTATATCATTAGCTTATTTGAAGATCATTGTGACTTGGAGGGGAGCTCTTCAATGACAACAAGTGATTTGGTTTCTTAATTCTGAAATGGGTTTTTATGGCGGGTTTGGCTTTCTTGAAGATTTTTGCGATTACATTCGAAAATGAAGTTTAAAGACATTACTTTAGTGCTTGGTTTATATATCCTAGAGCCCGTTTTCGAAGACTACTGAAGAATCAAGATTCGTGGATTGCTTCAAATATTCCTCGTTGCAAGATCATTTATTATTTGCTAGATGCTTGTTTTGGAAGTTGAAGCATTTGTTGGATAAGGTGTCTAAGTCCATAACTTATTTGGTATATACTTGACCCGACCGGCATGGTCCATTTGGGTTGCATCTCATCCAAACTATTATGGATAATTTTATGAGAGTTATACACATATGTTTATTAATATATTATGAGTTATAATATATTAATATAAAGTTACGTTATTTAATTAGTTTTAGTCTTAAATTAATTATGGATTAATTTAGAGATTAAAAGGAATACTAATTAAATTATGGGCTATTTGTTTTATATAGTGTGGGCTAATACTCATTTGTTAATGGGCTAGGCTTATGTGGAAGTCCATGGATGATCCATGGAGCTTTTAACCCATGGATCCTTGGAATAGGAAAAGACATGGGTTATTAGGGTTTCACCCTAACCATGCATACTATATAAGCATGCTTATGGAGCATGAAAGAGAGCCTAAGATAGCCTAAGAGAAAGCTAGTGATCTAGTGTGTGTGTGCATGTGTATGGCCGATTTATACAAGGTGTATATACTCTCTCAAAGTTTTCCAAGAGTTTGTGGTGTTTGTGATTCCATTTGAGGCATTCACACTATTGGTGCTTGGCCCTCAAACTCCTAAGAACCCAACACAACAAAAGGTATGTAATCTCTTCTAACTCTTTTATGTTGAAATGTTCCCCATGCCATGTTAGATAGGTTATAAACCTTGGAAAATTATTATTTTGCATGTATTTAGACAAACATAGATCCAAGGTTTATTAGGGTTGCATGCACACTTAGGAAGTGTTAGATTGCTTAAAACCCAACAGTGGTATCAGAGCCTAGGCTTGCTTGTTTGATACTTGATGCAAAATAGTGAAAAAAGTCGAAATCGTTGCTGTCTGCATGCTAGACTCGCCGAGTCCATTGGGGGGACTCGCCGAGTCCAAGGCAAACTTCAACCTACTCGACGAGTCCGTTCGTGCACTTGGCGAGTAGGATCGAAAGAATGCAGAATCTCGACTTTTGCTGCTGCAAATGGACTGGAAACATTACCCTAAATTGTTTTGGTGTTGTAAAACTTATTTTAGTTGGTGTAATGGTTGTTCTAATCCATTTACAATAGCATATATCAAAAATCCATGATTTTATGTGTTCATATAATTCTTGAATTTTTGATGATCATGTTCATGTTCTTATGAATTTAGAAAATGATAGGAATTATTTGCTGAATTGTTTAGAATTAATTCTTAATCATTTATGTGTTTTAATGGAGTCCATAATTTGTCCTCAAGTTATGGATTACCAAAGGTCACTTTCATTTAACACACACTTAAAACACATAAGTTACATGAAAATGAAGAGTCTTCATTTTTATGAACCTTTAATTCATAAGTTATGAAATGAAGAGTTTTGCAAAGTTACAAAACTTGTCCTCAAGTTTTGGAATTTGTAAAGTTTCACACACTTTAATAAACTTTAATTCCAAACCTTAGAGTTTTAATAGTTAAAATTCAACCCTTATACTATTTATAACATTAATGGTTAATTATTATATATATGTATAAGAATAAGTCGTTTTACCGTTAGTAGGCCTCATTCACGAAGCCGGTCTATAAGGTGGGTATAAGGTTGTTGCCTATAAAATGGCGACTTAATGGGTGTCTACTCTCACCCACCGCTTGCTTGACTGGTGGAGGGTCGTTAGCCGAACGGGTAGGACAATGACTTTAAATTCTCCCTTCATTAAAAGTATTAATGATAAATACTAAAGTAACTAAAATCTTAATAATTCCCAATCTTAGTTACTTTAGGAAAAATGTGAATTTGGTGCTAACCCATGGAATTCACACTTTGTACCTTACCAAGTCGTTGGTGGAGCGTGTGTGGTTAACCGGCACACTAACTTGGACTAGTAAGGACCACGAAGGGTGACTTAATGTTTGTCATAGATCAATGGAGCGTGTGTGGTTAACCGGCACATTGATTAGGTGATAATATTAAGGATACCAAGTGAATTGGTATGGTTATTCACACCTTGTTTTGTGATCCTCGGCATCCCAGTCACAAAATTTGAGAGGGCACACTCGAGATTGAAACATGCCATTGAAAAGTTCAATGAATCTCAAAAGATCTAGGAATTTCAAATCCAATTAAAACCTAATAAATTATTTCGTTTTTCATGGTGGAAATTGGTGAATCGTCATTCGCCTACCTTCAAATATTTTATAGCTTGGATTACGGCATCCCTCTTCTAAGTTATAAAATAGTTTGTTGGGTCCTAGCCTTAATATTTCATATTGGGTGTCATATTAAGGACTTTAAATCAACTATCTTGAATATCTCCCAAAACATGTCTGGTTTAGACATTTATGATCTTCCCAAATCTCTTGAAGATGATGTTCCTCAACATCATGCTTCACTTCTTTTATCTCCTCCAATTATTCTCCCTCACCCACAAGTTCTTGAAAAGTTTAAAGTCACTCAAGCCCTATTGGCAAGTTAAGGTCTTGGTGTGGTCACATCTTGGAGATGTAGTCACATATTGACAAGACGGGAGAGTTGGGTGTCAAAGTCTCGTGAAAGTTGGATGTTCAATCACTTTCTTAGTAACATATCGGGTCACTTTGGGACTACTATGAGACAGACTATGACACGAGCCTTAATGATCTTATCTATTTGTTTTGTGCTGTGGAATCAGCAATGATTTGGAACACTAGTAAAGCAAATTTTGTTAGAAGATCAACTTCCCAAACCTTAAATGGACATTGGCAATGGTAGCATTGGATATCTAGAAAAGCATTTCTCTTCCCAATGGAAGGGGATCGGCCATAGTCAACTCGGTTGACCAAATGGTAAAGAGAAAGGCTAAGTCTGAAATAGTCTCATGTGCCATTATCAAAGGGTCTCCATATGTTTATATTGCCAAAGAGAGGGGCATTGGTTGCGAAGCTGCCCTATTTACCTGAAAGGTCATAAGGTTGATCAAGTCAAGAGGTTTGACTCTACTTCGGGTAAAATACACTGTATAACTCTGTTAAGTTCCTATTTGGAGATTCTTATTACATAATGTGAATGGGTCACATGCTGATGTCTTTTAAGAATCAAAGAAAAGATAGGAAGCTTAAAGTAAGTATATGTTGATTCTGATTGCGAAGATGGGTTTCGATCGCATGGTTCGGTAATCAGAATTTTGAGCTGTTGCTTAAGAGTTATAATATATTGCTTGTGAATAGATAACAACAACGTTTTCATGTGGATTGTAAGGATAAGTTTTTCCGCAAAGTTTTAAAATAAAAGAAAAAAAGGTTTTAATTTTATTTATTTTAAAAATATCCTTACAATGGCATCGGTGGAAAATTGTTGCTTATATGTTTCCAGTAATAGCAATATTGGAAAGTGGATTTGATTCTTTCATTTGTGGTAGTGTCTGAATTTACCAAATGAAGAAAGTTTTTCATCACCCAAGTTTCAATTGGACAGAAACTTGGAATCATACAAGTTGTATTGTATGATGAATGAGAATTTTCATCTTTGAAAAATTAAGACTAATTCTTTGATCACATGTATATGTGAGTCAATTGAAGGACTAAGGAATTAGGTACACTAGGTGTGCGCTGGTCAAGGTCCACCACAAAGATTGATTTGTCATGATTTACTAAAGATTAGTAAATATGATTATACTTATAAGGTTAAGTATAATTTTGTAACATTGGAAAACGAATAAGAAGAATCAAATTAGGCAGAAAGATAAAAGTTTCTCAAATCTGAAAGGACGGGAGAGTACTTTAGTATCAGCTTTGTGATCATCTTAATGATTAAGAAACCATATCGAAATTTGTTCTCTAAGAAAGTCTTAGTGCATTCTTATGACTAAGAAGAAGGGATCTTGAAATTGTTGAAATGGTTAAATCAAGAAGATGAATCATACTTCGTTCCAATACAAGTCTTGGAGTCATACTCCAAGATTGTAATTTGAGTGACATGTCTTAAAGAAGGTTTAAAACACTCATCAAATGTAAGAGTAAAATGTTTTCTACTCTTGTACATTTGAGATTGGTAAGTTGTGATGTCTTGGATGAGACAAAGACCAACTAAGACCAATTGTGTGAAGTGTTAGTCTTGATAAGAATCCGCACTATCCCTTGAATATTTGTTTTATCAAGGAATGGTTCTTGACTAGGAAAACTTATATGTCAAGGGGACAGTGGGAGCCTTAAAGATCCTGAAAGAGTTTCAAGATTTAATCAAGAGTAAAACCTGTAATTTATCACTAGCACACGACTTAAGGTTTTCAACCTATCGTGTTGACATAATTCTTATTTCTGTACCTACTTCAAATAAGTTGAATTTACATGTGAGTTATCAGAGTTCAACTTGGAAGCATTGGTGGGCCTTGTGTTACCAAGGTGACAAGAAACTAAGATTGAATAAGTTTAATCCATGTAGGGCTGAATTTGTCACTAACCTTATCTTGTGATTATGGTTTTGACAAATTCGCATGGATAGGAACTCATACACTATTAAATCTAAGTGTCATAAGGTTTCTCTCCGATTCATGAAAATGATGGTGAGGAAATGCTTTCACTAAATAGATTTTAAGTAGATATCAATTGTGTCATTTGCATTTTCAAAAGTCATTAGTGGAGCGCGTGTGGTTAACCGGCACACTAACATGGACTTGTGAGAAATGGCAAATGCCTAAGCAATTGAGACTATGATTACGGCATCCCTTTTCATAGTTCTGAAAATTGTTTAAACACACATGTGAGCTATCTAAGAAAGGGTGTATGATTCTAAATTTCAGAAGTCCAACAGATTTCTGGAAATGTGTCAGAGCTAGTGGGAGCATAAGTGTTATGCTGATAATCATCATGTTAGTGGGAGCATGACTATTATGATTAGTATTGCAAGCTAGCAATGTTAATTATAGAAAACAAAGTTTCAATCCGTGAAGTTGCAGAGGTTGAAAAGTTGTTTTGCTATAATTAAGGGAGAGGAAATTATACTTCATGTCAATTCTAAAGCTTAGATTGAGATTTTAATACTTCATGTCAATTCTAAAGCTTAGATTGAGATTTTAATCATCTTTAGTCAAGAATATATGTGAATTTTGTGTTGGAATGGTTCAACTTGAAGAAATTCTATATATATTGCATTTTCAAAATTCGATTATGATTACGGCATCCCTCTTCATAGTTAAATTTTGAAAACATGGCAAATAAAAAATATTGTAGCAAAAGACTGGTCTAGTGTCATGTCTTTATGTCAAACATCATGAATAGTATCCCATATGCTTCGGATATAGGATCGATTTCATGTGCTATAATATTCATCCTTTCTAAATTTTCCAAATGCTTAAGGCATTTAGAAGGGAAAAGTCTAGAACTGGATATGACTAAAGTGATTAAGCAATTGTCGAGGACAATCTGAGGTTCGCCAAAGATTGGTTGCTCAGGGACATTTGGAAGTCTAGTGTTAATTTTGGTAGAACCATATCGACATTTTCTGAAAAGAGGTAACTCTTGTTCGGAAGTGATAGTCAAATAGGACTATGGAAATGTCTCCATAGGTGGAGTGATTCAATCTATGTAAGATTAGGAAACTTAATGCAAAAAGGATGTTCCCAAGGAGCTGATCTCCTTTGGAATGCTCTGTAATGGTTGTTGTCAAGTCTTTCTGACTTTGTGCATAATCATTACAAGAGGATCAATGCATATAAGTTTAGAATCTAACAGATTTCAGTAAATGACATAAATTTGGAATTCTTGCATTTACAATAAGGATTTGGGATTGTGAAATGAGTATCATTGGAATCATGTTCAATTGATCTACATCACAATGTAAGGATCATAGACAAACATAGTGTGCATACTTGGGGTATGGCATAACTATTGTTTAGAAAAACAAAGTGTACATGCTAGGAGCATGGGACGACTGTTTTTTTTTTTATTCAAGTCTTAAGTTGATTATTTGAAACATTGAATAATGTGTAATCAATATGGTGATAAATAAAAGGTGGTTTTATTTATATTCAAAAGGGTTCTGAGACCATATTAGATTCGATTATTATTGTATTTCACTTTGCATGTTTTGACTTCCAAAATAGCTAGGTTATTCTTTCCGGATGACTAAGTTATTTAAACACTCCACAGTCGTTCATATGTTGGAAGTAGGTATGAATCAAGACTGTCATGAATCGGGTTTGTAGATGGCTAAATGAGTTTAGTCATGGCAATGGTTGCTACAACATTCATGAGTACTCATAATTTATGAGTATTGGAATAAACCCACGCTCACTTGTATCACTTCATGGAATTTATCTCGAGTGATCGTGAGACGATAATATCATATAAATCTTCAAACCTAGAGATATGAGTTGTTACCTATGAGTTGGTTGTGCATTGATTGCACGTAAACGCATCAGTAACTTGATGTTATAAAACGTGCCTTTGTGTACAAATCAACAAGTAGTAGAACAAGCATATGAGTCGAAGTTTATCTGTTCCTTCTAGAAATAGAAGCGATATCTGGGCCCCTCGATGATTTTGTTGTGACCTATGTACCGGCCGGTCAGAACTGAATTGATGTGTTCGATTAAGTTCTTTGTCAAACAAATCGAAAATCGGGAAACAAACTGCTGGACAATAAGTACGACGTAGTTCCATGTGTTTGTCCGGCTGATATCATGAGAACAGAGGATTATGTGATCACTTATCTAAAATGGCGCTTCATAGTTCGACAGAGTCTTCATTGTTCGAGGGAGTTTTCGAGAGCTACGATTGTTGGTTGGTTCCTGAAGTTATAGGCAAATATAGTTATTAGACTTATCCAAGTGGGAGTCTGTTGGATAAGGTGTCTAAGTCCATAACTTATTTGGTATATACTTGACCCGACCGGCATGGTCCATTTGGGTTGCATCTCATCCAAACTATTATGGATAATTTTATGAGAGTTATACACATATGTTTATTAATATATTATGAGTTATAATATATTAATATAAAGTTACGTTATTTAATTAGTTTTAGTCTTAAATTAATTATGGATTAATTTAGAGATTAAAAGGAATACTAATTAAATTATGGGCTATTTGTTTTATATAGTGTGGGCTAATACTCATTTGTTAATGGGCTAGGCTTATGTGGAAGTCCATGGATGATCCATGGAGCTTTTAACCCATGGATCCTTGGAATAGGAAAAGACATGGGTTATTAGGGTTTCACCCTAACCATGCATACTATATAAGCATGCTTATGGAGCATGAAAGAGAGCCTAAGATAGCCTAAGAGAAAGCTAGTGATCTAGTGTGTGTGTGCATGTGTATGGCCGATTTATACAAGGTGTATATACTCTCTCAAAGTTTTCCAAGAGTTTGTGGTGTTTGTGATTCCATTTGAGGCATTCACACTATTGGTGCTTGGCCCTCAAACTCCTAAGAACCCAACACAACAAAAGGTATGTAATCTCTTCTAACTCTTTTATGTTGAAATGTTCCCCATGCCATGTTAGATAGGTTATAAACCTTGGAAAATTATTATTTTGCATGTATTTAGACAAACATAGATCCAAGGTTTATTAGGGTTGCATGCACACTTAGGAAGTGTTAGATTGCTCAAAACCCAACAGCATTTTCATCCATTCCATACATTGAGGGGGAGATTGTAGGGTTTCAAAGTACTCCATGGATGATGGCAATGGCCCCCCTTCATGAAGTTTAGGTTAAATGACCAAGACTTGTCTTTTCTCTATAAATAGTCATGTATTCACTATTATGGTTAAGAGTGTGGAAAAGTGTAGCCACCATGTTGTGAGGTTTCTTGTAGAGTTAGATTCTTATTCCTTAAAGTGTAATTTTTTCTTCATAATTGAATAAATCGAGTGATCATTTGACATATCTTCATTATTTGTGTTTGTTCTTTTTTTCCGCATCTTGTTCATCAAACACATGCAACAGCCCATTACTTCCTTATCCCCATCCCAATCTACATAAGGTTAAAAACAATTAACGATGATGAAACTGATGATGGTAAATTCATGGGTTCATTTGCTGATATTGAATTTGATTCTGAAGAAGAAAACATACCTGATCACATGTTGATGTCCGGGAAGCAATTTAAGATTTTGAACAGGATTCTTAAGTCACTACTACAATTACAAGCAGATGCAGGGGGTAAACATTCAGTTTCTGGCATAAAGGTGGATGTGATGCTGAACGCTCAAGAGCATCGAATTCAGAATAAACTTGATTAGATTTGACCATAACAATGAGTTAAGGATAAAAGCTCAATCTGATTCGTTAAGGGAGAACTTAAAGAGTTGAAGAATGTTACGCGGGAAAGACATGTTATGTTCATTCAAGATGTGAAAACTGTTCGAGAATATGTGAATAGATAAATTGAAGAGTTGAGGGATGATATGGAAAAGGAAATTCAGGATTTGATTAACAATTATTCTTCTCTTCTCAAGAAGTTTGATATAATTGCCGAGGCAGTAATGAAAGTGGTTCATTGGTATAACTCCATGGCTCCGAAACTTGATAAGAAGTCTGAGGTGGATGCTACAAGTTTTGGGAATGTTGCCACTTGCTGGGAGAATTAAAGGATTAAATATGAAAGTTTGGATATTCGTCATTTCATTACTCACTCTTGAGTTTTTAACACAGAAGTTTTGCTTTCTAGAGTCAGCCATTCACAATGACTTGGCTCCACTTACGAGGTTTGCAAATTTTATGACAATGGATGCCCCACCTGTTGTCACAGGGGTGCAACGGGGAGAAAGCAAGAGTGGTGGCATAACAAAAGGCGAAGTAGGTTCTGGAAAAGCTAGAAAAGCAGGTGAAGATGCGAAGGTAGTTGGAAAGGTTTTAACTACTCAGCGTCTACTGACAATGCCTAAGAAGACTGATCCAATATTGTCTACAACAACAACAACAAAGCCTATGACAAAAGGAATTGTAATTGGAGGATCAAGTTAAAGTTCAAAACCCAATTCTACTAAAGAAGATAAAGGTAAAGGAAAAGATGTAAGAGTTGAGCTTTCAAAAGAGGAGAAGAAAGTTGTTATAGAAAAAGAGATGGACAAACAAAGGCATATACAGATTATTCTTGAACTTCGTGAAAGTGATCCTCCAGGTTCATATAAGGGTGATCCAAAGAAGCTGTATAGCTATCAGAATATTGAGGAAATGGGTTTTTATGGCGAAATGCATGACTTTGAGAAAGTTCCGAAGAAAATCTATGCAATAGAAAATTACGATTTGAATAAGTTGGACTTTCCAATAAACAAGATGATGTTCAGTACTACTCAGTATCAAATTGTTGATAAGTTCAAAGACAAAGAGGAGTTCAAGAGATTAAAGCTTCGATTTCAAGCTGTCCTTGGTACATAACAAGAAGAAGTCTGGCCACTTGTTAAAATAGTTAGATTCTAATTTTGTTATATGTTTTCACATTTGAATTATTCTTTAAGATGACGAACAACATTTTCTAATTATTATCATAGATATTTGTGACCGTTCATGTGCTTGAGCACGGTATGTATTTACCTTTTGCCCATCATCACTACTATTTTTAGCATTTTAACATCTAAAGTTACAATTAGGAATTTGACATGTATGTGGATGAACAATTATAGTGAGACCATTGGAAACAATATGGATTTAGAAAAAATAAACCTTTAATTTAATAAGTGAAGGTAGATTAGTAATATTACATATATATTTAATAAATTCAAAAAATAGAATCTCAACATATCCCTGTAAAATTGCAATCATTTTCTAAAAAGTCCTCTACTTTTTTCAAGACCGCTTCTTCCGGAAAATCCATTTCCGTCGGCCACCAACACCAACGAAGGGCACCTCTGACAATCCCTCTACCTCCCCAACGCCACTATCAAATCTTCCGATATTAACATTGCCGCCTCCGGCAGCCCTCTACCACTTTGATGATAATGTTTCGATTTTAATTGAAGTATGTTTAAGGTTTTGTGTGTTTTTTTATTAAGGTTTTTAGCGATTGATTTGTTGATATTTCCCTCTTTTATTCATGGTAAATTGACATTGTTGTTTCATTTGGGCCATTCGCTACTTTACATTGAGTTGAGCTTTCAAAACCGGATTTATAATTTTTAATACATTTACCTCATCTAAATTGCATCATCAGTTTATAGCATAAATATGTAACTCATCTAAATTGCATCATCAATTTATAGCATAAATATGTAAGTTCTTGTGTTGGTGATTCTAGGCAATGTGAAAGTTTGTGTTTTCTTGTCAAGAAGTAAGTGGAAAGTCGGTGATCAAACATAGAATTATATAAATTCGATCATCTTTTTCATTAAGAATAGGAAACATATATTTTTTATGTCATGTATTTTTTGTAATAAGTTTTAACTAGATGTTGCAATTTTTTCTAATGAAAAAGAGTATTGTCGTTGAAAAGAGGATACAATAATATATAAAAAGTGAAAAAGATATGAGTTGAATTTGGATAAAATACATAGTATGTGGAATTTAGTGTGGAATATTTTTTTTCTTTTATTGTGATTGGTTTTTTTTTTCTTTCATTCAATTATTACGTTTTTACTTGACAAAGAAATAATTTCCCACTTTTTGTTATCTCGTTTGATTTTATCATGGGTGTCATTCAAGGTGGTACTTGTTTTTGTTTTCCACATCCTAAAGAAATGTTCCAATACTATAATGTATGAGAAATTCTATCAGAATATTTTTAATAAGCATAACAAATTCTTTGCATATTCTTTTTTTAATATCCATAAGAAATTCACTGCATATTCTTTTTTTAATATCCATAAGAAATTCACTGCATATTCTATTTTTGGTCAGTTCTAACATAATTCTTGGAATAGATTGAAAGATGTCAAACCAAAGATGGATGATCTTTGATGTGGTGCTATAAGAAATGATACGGAGGTAGTGATGTATTACCACAGATCGAGATGGAGATGAAGATTGAAATGCATTATCAGCATATTTTTTCACAATATTCATCTCCTTTCAGAATATGCATCTCCTTTTAGAATGAAAATCATGTATCATCTGGAGCCACTCCGTTCTTCACCACACCACCAAGTCAAAGTATAATAGAAGGTAGAAGCTACTAAACCAGAAAGAAGAATGACAATTGAAGATTCTTTCAAGAATCGTATTGTATTCTTATAGGATGGAAATTTTCAAGAATGACATTGTATTCTTATAGAATAAAAATTATTTTAAAAATGACTAACTATAAAGAATTGTATTCTTATAGAATATATGATGGTAATTTGTTTTTTTGTTTTTTGCTTTTTTTATTTTTTTTTTAATTTTTTTTACTTTTGGACCTTGATTTTTAAATATTGTCAAATAACAAATGAGTATTTAATCATAATATGTATTAAAAACGTTGTTATTATTCAAGATACTCATAAACATATTTTTTCAGGAAATATATTTTTCTCGAAAGTATTCTTTTAGAATACAATTGAATTACCTCAAAAAAAAAAAAAACCCTTGATTTTCGGCGAAATCCCTACAAATCTGATTTTTTTTTTTTTTATAATTCTCGTCAAAAATACTAAAATACCTTTTTGGCGGTTTTTTTTCAAAACAAATTAGCTAATTAATTTAATATAATTATGGAAATTTCAATAAGTAATTGGTCCAACTTTGTTATTTTTCTGAATTCTTATTGATCCATTCATCCAAAAAAAAATTGTTGTCCATAAAATAACCTAACCTTATGTATCTACTCTTGAATTATATGAAATCAAGAACTTTTTTTGTCATATGTCATCTACTCATGCAACTGAACATTTGTTACTTTCTAGTTTTTCGAATTATTTATTATTCGTTTGTCAAGTTGTTGTGTTTTTCAAGTTTATTTAAATGTCATCTAATAATATTAATTATATTTAAGATTTCTACATGTTCTTTCCAATTTAAACTTTCTAAATTTAAGGCTCTATAGACAATAACTTTGCTGTTTTTTCATATATTATTTATGTAATGAATTTAATCGGTCACCATTTAAGTACATTTGCTGCCTAATTTTTGTAATAATGACTAGTTTTGTAATTTTTAGAACAAATATTATTTGTGTAAATTTTCTACAACGTAAGTGAAGACCATTTCTGTGATTTAAGTTTATCATCTAGAATTTATGAAAAAATAATGTATAGCTAATGGTAAATTAAATATAAGCAATGTGTTTTCAAACACTTGAATCAGTTTGTTTATATGCAAATTTACTTTAAATATTAGTTAAACAAGACCATTTATTTATTTATTGTAATTTTACCAGCTATCATTTATATATATTTGGTGTAACATGTGTTAATCATGTTTAAAAACATAAACTGTTTGCAAATATCTTTTTAACACAATATATTACCTTACTTTCTAATTATAAATAAAACAATCATATTGTCATTAATGATTGTATATGTTTTTTTATTATTTTCTTTTAAATTTTATATTTCATCGCAAAATATATTTATTTTACCATTAATCTTGACTTAAACAACATTGTGAATGTTTTAAAATAACTTTACATATAAATTAAAAATAACAACATACTTATGAATAAATTATATATTTATTCACCATTTCGGTGGTATTTACTTTGAAGCATTACTACTTTAAAAAATGCATAAAATTTACACGTTGAAAATTATCTTTTATTATTTAACATGTGTAGTATATGGGTTTCATACTCAGTGTGTGTCTGTTTATATATATATATATATATATATATATATATATATATATATATATATATATATATATATATATATATATATATATATATATATATATGAATGTTTGTATCGATCAGATACACTTCAAATATAATGAACAAGAACAAACTAACTAAACAAAATAAAGAACAAAAAAAGTAAAGAGCACGAAATAATCACAAAGTTGTCTTTCACCAAGAAAGGAGTTGTTTTAACAAAGAAAACAGTTGTCACATAAACGGTCACCAAGACGATTACATTATGATTTCACCTTAATGTTGAATATATACTAAACGAAAGTAGTATATCCCTTCAATCAAGGGATTGTATCTAATCCATAATAAGAACCGATCTTTATCACCAAGATATTGGATCTGCTATCTATTCTATACATATCCATATAATTACCTAATATACTTTGATTACATTAGATCACTAACTACATGCTGGCGTTGATAAGGCTTGAGGCGTTGGTGTTGGCAATCAACGTATAGAGTGTTTGACTCATCAGATCATAAGGTGTGACATTACAATCTCCCCCTATCGTATGATGTCAAAATTAATCTTCTTTAGAGGAGTTATCGAAAGAACCATTGTAGAATTTATCACTTTCTTTCAAAATTTTAGGTTGTACCTACCTGAATTCATCAATTTGAAGCTCTTCCAATCTTTTGGTAAGCTCAAGAGAAAGTAGTACACAATATCCTCTTTCAAGTTCAATACGACAAATCCCTTCCATGCAAAGATCAAATAGATGCTTAGTGGTTAATGTCTCAATATCTTTAGGAAAAATACTACTGTTGCCAAATCCAAATCATGAGTAGGGTAGTTCTTTTCATGCCCTTTTAATTGTCGAGATGCATGTGCTATCACCCTTTCTCTTTGAGTTGGAACACATCCCAAACCGACTCCCGACACGTCGCTATACACTGCGAAGTCTTCAACTCCATCAGGTAGAGAAAGAATCGGTACATCGCATAATTTCTTCTTTAGCTTCTTGAATGTTTCCTTATTCTTCTCACTCCAAGTACAAGTAGCTACTTATGGGTCAAAGCTGTCAATCGAGAAGATATCGAAGAAAAAGCCTTGGATAAGCCTTCGGTAATATCCGGCTAATCCTAGAAAGCTTTGGATCTCCGTAGGACTCTTTGGTTGTTCCCACTTTGTTATAGCTTCAATCTTAGTTGGGTCAATCATAATCCCTTCTTGGTTAACCACATAACCCAAAAACTGGACTTCTTGAATCCAAAAATCACATTTGGAGAACTTTGCATACAACTTCTCCGTTTTTAATACTTCTAACACTTCTCGCAAGTGTCTGCCATGCTCCTCCTGAATTTTCGAGTAAATCAAAATGTCGTCTATGAACACTATCACAGATTTATCGAGTAATGGTTTACAAACCCTATTCAATAAATCCATGAAGGTTGTTGGAGCATTGGTTAGTGCAAATGACATAACCAAAAACTCGTAGTGTCCATATCTTGTTCTGAATGTAGTCTTCTCAATATCCTGCTCTCTTACCTTTAGCTGATGATATCCTGACCTAAGGTCGATCTTTAAGGAATAACTTGAACATTGCAACTGATCGAACAGGTCATCAATCCTTTGCAACGGGTACTTGTTCTTTATTGTTGCCTTGTTCAGCTTTCTGTAATGTATGCACATTCTCATGCTCCCATCTTTCTTCTTCACGAATAACACCGGAGCTCCCCAGGGTAATGAACTAGGTCTAATAAAACCATTGTCCAATAGTTCCTGAAGTTGCGTCATAAGCTCCTTCATCTGTGTCGGTGCTAATCGATATGGGGCTTTTGCTATTGGTGTTGTTCGTGGTAACAAGTCTATTCTAAACTCCACTTGTCTATCAGGGGACAATCCATGAAGATTTGCGGGAAAAATTTCCGGATATTCACACACCACTTGTATACTTTGCATATCATTTTTCTCCTTCTTAACATCGATCTCGAATGCCAAGTATGAGGCGCATCCTTTAGATAAGCATTTGCTGGATTTCATTAGGGAAATGATTCCTGAATTTACTTTGTGCTTATCTCCGTATACCATAAACGACTCTTTTCCAGGAGGGTTTACCCTTACTATCGTTTTCTTGCACAATATTTTGGCATCATTGGTGCTAAGCCAATCCATCCCCAAAACAATGTCGAAACCATTTAAGTCGATGGGTAACAGCTTCTCTTGGAATTCGTTTCTATTCAGGTTGATGACGATATTCCTAATATAATCTCTAACAGGTTTGAATTTGCCACTATCAACTTGTACAATTAGGGCATCATCTAGGTTTTTTATAGGTAGTCTTTCACCAAATTTGTGTGATATAAAGCAATAATTCGCTCCGGAATCAAACAAAAAATTAGCAGGCAATCTATTTAATAGAAAGGTACCTAAAGCAACATTTGTTGTATCCATTGCGGCTTCGAATGTCAATTGGAAAGCTCTGGATTTTGGCTTTTATGGGAGATTGGTCTTCGTTGCCTCTTTCTTCTTCGAGCAATCCATTAAAATGTGACCTTCTTCATGGCATTCATAACACAACCTTTTGTTGGTTGCGCACTTGCTGGCATAGTGCCTGTCTTTCCACATTTAAAACAAGTGACCTCCTCGGCATATTTCCGAACATGTTTCTTCTTACATTTATCACACCATTCTGCTTCGCCTCTTCTTCCTCTTGAATCAGACTTCAACAATTTATTTTTCTTATTAGACCTCGATAATCCATCGAACTTTCTTTTCTCACCAACCTCTGGCTTTTCATGACACCTTTCTTTTAACTGGGTTTCCACATTTTTAGCTGTTCGGACTACAACCTTCAAAATAGTTGCCATCTTGACCGTTGGGCCATCACAGTCCGTTTGCGAACCTTTCAATTTTTGAGAGTTTAGTTGGCACTAAGTATGGAAATAACTTCATCTTTTCAGTAGACGCAGTATCATAGTTGTCTTTGCTTATTTTCCCTTTCTTCAAGTTCTGAAATTCATTGTTTAGATCTATTAGATCTATCTCTGAGCAGTACTGCATCTTTAAATGCTCAAAAAACATTTCCCAAGAAACTTTTAGGGCTTCTCCATGTGGCATCGTGTCTACAAGTAACTTCCGCCAATTTAAAACTTTGGTCTTTAGTTCTCTGATCGTGAAATTAGTTTCCTACTTGTTACTACAGTTGCAGCTTTCAAATACCATTCTATTTCGGAGATTCAGTCCATAATCTCAACAGGTTTTGGGCTTTCGGCAAGACTTGGCAGTTTGGCACCCAATAAATTCTTATACATATGCCCATCTTTGTTGATTGCACTTTCCGAGTTATTCCTTTCTACCAGTATAGGTTCTGCTTGACTGACAGTATAGCTGTAATTTCCATCCTCTGACCGTCTATCATTTAATGCAGGTTGTTCAACAGGCATTAAAAGGTACACTCCTGTTGTTTAACAATAGTTTCCTCTTTTCCCCCCTTTGTTCAGCCATCATTTCTTGAATCATGGCTTGTACACCTTCCATGGTGATGGGTTCTGGTGTTGCTCCTGCTATCGACACCTATTCCACCATTTGGGGTTGAGGTTGTTGGTTTCTATTTGCATTTCGAGCTCCACTTCGGGTTTTTGCTATTTGATATGTACACCAAATTAGGCGAATTTAGATCTTTATTCACAACATATATTTAAATTCTCCTTATTACTCCCAAACGTTTACATGCTAGTTCTAATATTGTAGTCGTACGCTTAGAATCCTAAACACATAACATTTCCAGATCTGGTCGGCAACAGACCATAGATCCGAACAAATAATGGCATATATGGCAAACATATAGCTTTTAGCACAGAAAATCATTTTAGGCATCTTTCCTAGAATATACTAATGCTCGTGTCTAAAATATGGTAGACACTCATCTCACGATCATCACTTAGCATTCTATGTTTAAGTCTAGAAATCCTACAAATTCCTAGTTTGCATAAACTAATGTTCTGATACCAACTGTGACATCCCCATTTATCTTGGCCAGAAAATACCGATTTAGTTTATGCTTTTAAAAAAAATCAGAGTAATTTTCCAAAAGATGTTGCAGAATTTGTTCCCAAAACAAAATGTAATAAAAATTTATCAAAGCATTCCTTAAAGAAATATATTTTCATTATATAACAAAACCTCGGGATGTCATGTTTTGATACATACCAAAAGCATAAAATTGTGTATTATAAGCCTTACAACAGTTATTTACAACTACTGACCTGTATTCCAAAAATCCCTCGTCATCATCCAACTATGCTCGGGGTCCACTACTTGTAATACAGAAAGTTGAGTGGGTCAGGCTTGGGAGCCTGGTGAGCATATATGGTTTTCAACCCCCAAATAATAAATTTATTAATTTTCAACAACCAAAAATAAATTTATTAATTTCATCAAACAACAATAACCCTGTGGACCTAGCATGGTGAGCATAAGTGGTTTTCAACCCACATATATGATTACTTGTTCCCGTTATCCTCACTTTACGTCCGTAAAACACCTTTCATAAGGGACCTAGACTAAGGATTTTCATCGGGGTGACAACACCGCTTTAGGGAATCCTTAGCAATTTATGTCAAATAAGGAAACCATGTGGGGGATGGAGTATACCATTGAACACTAAGTTCACAAACACCTACAGGTTGCGAGCCTGCTAGCGTTCCACTGGACTATCTAGAAATGTTCGTGGTCGTCGTCTATACTACGCTAGATAACTGAAACAATAACAATATCGAGGCCTCTCATCATTTTAACATACATCAACTATTTCATCTACCCATGTTCTACCGAACATATTTTTAGATAAAAATACATATACAGTTTAAAACTTGTATAAACAACTATTCAACATCTATCTCAAATAAACAAACAATATAATTAGACATAGCACATATTTTGTAGAAAATACATCATATCTATGTGTAATATGAAAGTGACTATACTCTCACCTGATATGACGGTAATCGGGTAGCACCTTGTCTCTTAAAATAATATTTCAGATGAAACCGGGGTGTTTTCTAAAAAACCGGGCTCCACATGGGCAGAGTTTCGACTCGACAAACTCTTTTTCTTGGAGACTTTGGGGGTTTCGAGACTTGCTTCGGGTGTCGGGTATGATACCGGGACTTTAGGGGGTTAAATGTAGCAAGAGAAGTAGTAGCGAGTGAGAGAGAATAGACTTTGTAAACAAAAACCCGGAGGTCTTGCTTTCTATTTATAAGGGTTGAATACTAAAGTTACGTTGGGCGTAACTTTAGAGTGCGTTGGGCGTACTCCCTCTTCACACAGTACGCTGGGGGTACATCGAGTACACTAGGTGTACGAAGGGATCAGCCTATACACGTCAAGGCTATGAACACGTGTCTATCATGCGAATGAGTAGGCGACGTGGCCAACTTCAGACCGAGTACATGAGTACGCTGGGCGTACTCTTAATTTTCAATCTTCAAAAATTCGTAACATTCACATATGAGATTCGTTTTTGACGTTCTTTATATGCACGCGTAGGTGAGACTATGCTCTACGACTTTCATTTAGACTCCGACGGCTAATTTTGATATAAATGTTAAAGTTATATTTTCAACAGGCCGGGACAAGAAAAGTCCGTTAAAAATTCATAACTTTTTCATCCGACGCCCGTTTTCGTTTCTCCTTTTATCGTAAAACTACTAACGAAGAGATATTCGATTCTTGTTTAGGTTGTTTCAACTAAAAATCACTCGATCTAAAATTCGAGTTTCGGGCTGCATACTGTTATACTGAAACTTAGAAAGATCATAACTTCCTCATATGAAGTCAGATTTGAGCGTTCTTTTTATGCACGCTCTCGGTTTAATGAATACTACCACTTTCATTTAGATTGCTAAGGCAAAAAATCACTTTATCGTAAATTCATTTTTACGTCACACAACGTTGTGTCAGTTCTGTCGCAAAACTTCGACAGGTCATAATTTCTTCGTTATAACTTGGATTTCGGTATTCTTTATATCTTCAGAATCTTTGTTTCAACCACTACTACTTCATTCTTAAATATCAGTTTATCTAACGTTTATTTTCGATGCTTATTTTTATTCTTAACATATTAATGATGGGTTTTAGGAAAAAACAAATAAACTAGAAAAAAACAATTCCTAAGTTCACATGCAACCCACTTTGGATCTATGTTATAATTATTGAACATATAACTTTGAATTGCAAGACAAGAACCCTAGAGGAGAGAGGCTATTTTCGAAAATAACAAACTAGGGTTTAGGAGTCACATACCTTTCAATTGTTATAGCAAACAATTGACAAACCTCTTGATCTTGATTTGGATCTTCTTGGAAGCTTAGCACCACAAATGTAATGCCTCTAATGTAATCACACCCAAGAACTAGCAAGAAGGAAACTAGAAGGGGGGGGGGAGAGAGAGAGAGAGACAGAGAGAGAGAGAGACAGAGAGAGAGAGATTATGCAATTTTATGCCAAGGGTTTCTTCCAAGGTAGGTGTGGCCGATTTTAGGAGCTGGGAGGCTCCTTATATAGCTGAGGGATCTAGGGTTTAGGGAAAACCCTAATGCTCCTTTGCTTAGGGCCTAAGCAAACCCAAGGGCCTTATTTAAAACCCCTTGGACGAAATCCTTAGGGTTTCCCTATAGGTTTCGTCCACCTCCTTCTAAGGAGGTTCTGGAGCTTTCTACTCAACAATCTGATAATTGCAAACTAGTCCCTGCACTTTATAATTAATACTTTTAACCCCAAAATTAATTCTGATTTATTTCTGGCTAACTATTAATTAAACATAATGAAACTTTGCAACTATCTTATAATTACAATATCAGTCCCCTTAATTTAATCAATCTCTTTTAGTCACTAAATTAACTCTTAATTAATTCTTGACTAATATTAATTAAATAATATGATTTCTTCTTTAATATATTATTCTTATAATATATTAATAAATCATAATTAAACCTTTATCTCCTTAATTCATCCTACATATTGCTATGGTGAAGGCAACCCAAAAGGACCATGCTCATAATCGGGTCAAGTACATACCAAAATAGTTATGGACCTAGACACTAATCCAACAGGTATGTGATGAAATAAAATGATGAGAGATAGGTGATGATAGGAAGGTGATGATAATTAGGTGATGGATAGGTGATGATGAAGCGGTGATGTAGGATGAAAGATACTATAACATTGTCCGACAATTTGGAGATGTAGTCATCTACTAGAGTATAGATGGCGACCACAGACTATTCTAGACAACCCGTGGAAACACCTGTAGATTTATAACCTGTAGGTGATGAATTATGAGTCCAGGTGATGTTGTTACTGTATATTCATGTGATGATAGTCTAACCCTTACTATGAATTACGAGTTCACACGACGTTGTAACTACGTATTCATGCCTTAGGAACGAGTATATAAGGAAATGTGTGGTAAAAAGATGAGAGGTAAATATGATATAGGAGATGACCCTTAAGATAATTCTTTAAGGAATATCAAAGAAGATAATGGGGTTGGGTAATTGGGTTGATTGTTTGATGTTTAAATATAATAATTATATTATTGTGGGTTGAAAACCCTATGTACTCACCAGGTTTCCCAACCTGACCCACTCCAGCTTATTTGTGTCACAGGTGTCGATATGAAGCTACTTTGCACTGAGAGATTTAAAAGAGATGTAGATCACTAGTGTAAATGAATGTAAGTTCTGTTTATGCTTATGCTTATGTATTGACGATGACATCCCAAATGTTTTAAATGAATAAAAATACATTTTTTCGAAAATGATTTGATAACTTATTTATCATGTTTTTCTGGGAACAAATTCCGCGACATTTTTATTAAAAGAAGTACTCTGATTTTTATAATGCATAAACAAAATCGGTCTTTTCTGGCCGTGAAAATGGGGATGCCAAATTGCAGCAATACCATTTCTATGTATTGAACTCTTTAAACAATCTACAATCTAATTCATGATTGTCTTAATTCACTACTTGCTTCCAAAAGTATGAACGACTATGGAATTTGAATAATCGAATTATTCGGGAAGTAAAACATTAAAAAAGAAACACAATAATAAATAATTGACAAAAGATAGTAAACAAACTCAAAAGTAATTCTCTATTATTTAATCATAAAAATTCAACTACATTTACTTTGTTACAAGTTTAAAACTAACTATCTCACTACTAAAACTAATATCATCTTCAGACCAATGCTGCTAGCATGTTAAACGTGTTTAGCCCTACTCAGACCCTTTAGCAGTGGATCTGCAAGATTATTTTCAAACGATAACGTCTTCACTATGAGGTGACCTTCTTCTACCCTATGTCTGATGAAATGGTATTTTCTATTGATATGTCTTGATCTGCCATGATCTCTTGGTTCCCTTGTCAAGGCAACCGCTCGTTCATTATCACAAAAAATTTCCATTTGATCCTTAATGGATGTAATAACTCCAAGGTCTTTGATGAAGTTCTTCAACCAAATTGCCTCCTTGGATGATTCACTAGCTGCAATGTACTCTGATTCACAAGTAGAGCTAAGCACTGTCTCTTGCTTGGAATTTTCCAAGCAACTGTTCCTCCATTTAAGGTAATCACCTAGCCAGAATGAGAAAAGTTGTCTTTGTCTGTTTGAATGTTGGCATCACTATACCTAGTTACTATCAATGTATTGTTGGATTATTGTCTAAGTCCATAACTATTTTGGTATGTACTTGGCCCGATGGTGCATGGTCCTTTTGGGTTGCCTTCACCAAAGGAACTTGATAGGATGAATTATGGAGAGAGATGATTAATTATCATTTATTAATATATTATGAGAATAATATATTAAAGGAGAAATCATATTGTTTAATTAATATTAGTCAAGAATTAATAATAATTAATTTTCTGATTAAAAGACATTAATTAAATAAAAGGGACTAGATCTGTCAATTGTGTGATAGTTGAATATTGGGCTAATGGACTCCATAGAGAATGGAGTGGATGAATTCTATGGGGAAACCCATTAGAAATCGTCCAAGGCCTCTAAGTAGGGAGTCCATGGGTTTCTTAGGGCCTAAGCAATCAAATTAGGGTTTCCTTGTTAGATAACCCTAATAGCCTCACCATTTAAGGACCCCTAGGGCACCAAAAACGTGGCCAACTAATTCCTTATGGTTTCTACACGTTTTTGGGTGTCTCCTCTCTTCTCATTCTTCATCCTCTTGCTCTAGGTGTTTGTGAGCCATTAGAGGAGTGACACTTGTGACTCTAAGCTTTCGAAAGTCATTACAAAGGAGGATTTGAGATTGTTATTACTACATAATAATCAAGGTAAGATTTAAACCCCAATCTTATGTTAATATGATTAATTGTATGCTAGATCTAGGGTTTATAGCTTTGGATATTCAAATACATGACCATTAGACAAATTATATCCAAAAGCTATTAGGTTTGCATGTACACCATAGGAATGATGTTTTGCTCAAAACCCATCAGTGGTATTAGAGACGTGGCTGTTTGTTTGATGTATTTGATGCTATTGTAAATTATCCTTGCTTAATGATCGAAATTTAGGGTTTATGGGGGCTAAACTCGTCGAATCCATAGATGAACTCTCTGAGTTCATGGTGAACTCGTCGGGTCCATGCCTGACTCGACGAGTCAGCTGGTCAGAAAGAGGGAAAATCGGGATTTTGTGCTTCTTTGGCTATAGGATAGTTACCAAAACGTTTTTTATTGATATAAATCAGATTTTTATGATATTGGGTGATTCTCTTTTCCTTATATGATTAGATTTAATTATTTGAATTATTTGGTGAATTATCTTGCAAGAATTTGGACTAGGTCAAATTAGATAACCACCAATTAATTGTTAATTGCCTTATTTGAATTATGTGATCTAGAATATTCTTGACAACGTTTGGAAAAAAGTTTCAAATTAATCCCTTTAGGTTTTATAGTTTAAATTTGAACTTAAAAGTTTTGTTTCTGAAATTTAAATAAGTTAAACCCTAATGTTTTGAAATGTTTCAAAACTTGCCCTCAAGTTTTAGAATTTAAAAGTTGATTAAAAGTTTAATTTAGAAATGTTAAATTATAAAACCCTACTATTGTTTTGAAAAGTTCAAAACAATAGTAGGGTTTCCATTTGGTAGCCTCAGGGCTTGCCTTTGTTTCCTTGTAGTTATTTGGTTCATATAAATTTACTAGTTTACTATCACCAATAAACATATCACTATCTGTAGTAATATGGAAACCATAGAAGCCAGGTGGCATTCTAACTTTATTGGAATACCTAAGAGGTAATGAATCATCGAAAGGTTTAATTGGAATCTATTCCTCTGTTTGAACCCTAGCATCTTCAGATGTTCCTTTATCGTTTGATTCTTGAATCTCTTCAAGATCAATGCTACTCCTAATGCCATCTTTTCATATGAGCTCTCTCTCTCGCGAAAGACTCCTCTTCATACTACAAAGACCACGTTCTCACTAGGTCTATAGAACAAATATCCCAAGGACTTATGTGGGTATCCATTGAAAATACATCTCATACTTCAAGGTTCAAGCTTGTCGTGAGTCTCTCGTCTAACGAAAGCTTCACAACCCCTAACCTTGATGTGTGCTAATGAGGGAACTTTCCATGTCCACATTTCATGAGGTGTTTTGGCAACCTTCTTAGTGAGGACAAGATTAAGAATGTGGGCAACATTCTATATGGCATACCCACATAACAAAATTGGAAGAGAAGCTTGACTCATCATGGAACGAACCATGCCTAACAAGGTTCGATTGCACCTCTCTGCCACACCATTAAGTTGCGGTATCCTAGGAGGTGTCAATTATGAAACTATTCCACGTTCCATGAGATAATCATGGAACTTGATACTAAGACACTCTTTGCCTCTATCCGATCGGAGCATCTTTCTCTTCCTTCCCAAGTGATTCTCGAATTCACGTTTAAACTCTTTGAACTTTTCAAAGGTTTCTGACTTACGCTTGATTAAGTAGATATGACCATATCTGCTATAATTATCAGTGAAAGTCACATAGAATCGATTTACATCCCTTGTGGTGGATCTGATGGTCTTAAACACATTTGTATGTGTGAGGGCCAACAAACCTTCACCTTTTTCACAAGATTCCAACACTCCATCCTTTAGGTCAAATGATTCCAACACTCCATCCTTTTGGAGTTGGGCAATGTGTTTCTTGTTAACGTATCCAAGACAATAATCCCACAAGCGTGCTTTCTCTATACCATTGGACGGATCAATTCGAAATACACTATTTCCTAAATTGACTACACACATCACATTATCATACACACCATCACAAGCTAAATCTTCAAAATAAAAAATACCATTTTTATAAGCAGAAATAGGACCTTTCTCATTATTAAAAGAATATATAAAACCTTGTTTGAAAAATACATGAAAAGAAATAATGTTTTGTGCCATTTGTAACGAGTAGTAACAATTCAACAAATCTAAACAAATAACATCACTAAGCATTAGACTATCAACTTCAATCTTTGTAACAGGTGAAGATCGCCTATTCCTCATGATCAAGTTCATTCTAATATACTCCACCTCCTCGTTTTATCTTAACCCCTGAAAATGATAAAAAAAAATGTGAAATCCACGTACTATATCAAGGACCCAAGAAAGAGAAGATAATGCGTTATTATATAAGATATTGTATATACTTGTAGAAGTTGGATTCACCTTGCTATCTTTAATATCTTACAGATACTTTGGGAAACTTCGTTTCCAACTCCCTTTGTCGTTACAATAAAAGCAAGTAGCCTTTTTGGGATTAGAGACAGGGGGAGCATCAGAATTCGACTTACCTTTGGGTTCATCACTTTCCCCTTTCAGTTCTGTTTTCAGTTCTGTTTTCAAGGACGTTTCCTATTTTCCCCTTTCCCTTGACCAATAGCCAGAACGGGAGCACTAGCAGGAGTGGAGGCAATACTCTTTCCCTTCATCCGTGCTTCATTTGTTCGCACGAGGTTGTGCAAATGAGCTAAGGTGGTCTCATTTTTGTTCAGATGATAGGTCAAGATGAACTGATCAAAAAAACTAGGTAAGGAGTTCAAGATTATATCAATATCCAACTCCTCATCAAAGTGCAACTTTAGCCAAACAAGGAGATCCACGTATTGTTGAATCCTTTGCACATAGATGCTAACAAATTCTCCATCTTTCTTTTTGCTTTCTAAGAGGGACTTTACCACATTGTACTTTTCTCGAAGAGCTCGCTTATGGTACTGTTCTATATGGTCCTTGTTCATCTCGTATGACCAATAATCCTCTTAGAATCTTTGCAGCTCAGGAGTCATGATGGCTACGATGATGCAAGCAACTTTAGTGGGATCAGGGTAGTGTTTCTTGTAGGAGGCTATTTCTTCAGGAGTGGCCTTTCTTTCTTCAGTTTCACTCAGTTCTTTCTAAAGTACATACTCCTTGTCCTCAAAACGAAGGGCCATTTTGATGTTGCACATCTATTCCTTGTAGTTGGTGCCATACAATGTCACCTTCGAACACATGTTCATCTACGAAAATCTATAGTAGGAGAAGCATGAACCAGATGCATCATTTTTAGTAGACGTATATAAAAAAGGTAGTTTTAGTCAGATAAGAACAATTCTTAATATAACAACCAAAAAATGAAATATTATGGCTTGGGTGTAACTAAAAAATTCACAACTTAGAAAAGCGATGTTGTAATCTAATTGTAAATTTTCTAAAGGTAGGTAAATGACGATTCACCAATTCCACCATTAGAAAACGAAATGTGAAAGAAATTAATTTATGTCAAATTCCTAGATCTTTTAAGACTCATTGAACCTATACAATAGCATGTTTAATCTGAGATTATGCTATTCAATTTGTGACTTGGATACCGAGAATCAAAAACAAGATGTGAATAACTATGCAAATTATTTTGGCACTCTCGATGTTATTTATCATATCATATTAATGTGTTAGTTAACCATACATGCTCCATTAATCAATGATATTTTTTGAGATGCCCGTTATTACTTTTAATAGTCACTATTAGTGTGTCAGTTAACCACACGTGCTCCACTAACTAATATAAAGTATAATGTGCAATTTCATGGTTTAGCATACAAATTTACATTTTCCTAAAGTACCTAAGACTCGGATTTTAAATAAAAGGGTTTAGTTGCTTTTTAATATCATTATACTTTCTATGAGAATTAATTTTCCTATCAAACTCGTTCGGATAACGACCCTCCACTAATCAATGAAGCGGTGGGTGAGAGGGAACACCCATTCAACTACCATTTTATAGGAAGTTTCCCTATACCCCTGTTTAGACTAGATTCGTGAATGAGGCGTACTAGCGGTTCGATTAATTTAGTCTTATACATATATTAATAATTAAATTTTTTATTTTACATGTAGTATAAGTTTGTATTTTAAAACCATTTCGAAATACAAGGTTTCTAATTAAATTTTGAAAATTAAATAATTAATTTAACTTTAGAAATAAACTAAGTCAATTAATAATTATCTATTAATTAACATTTAATTAGTTACATTTAATCAAATAAGGATTATCCAATTAAATTAAACAATTAATTTAATCCTAATCCATACCCTCTAATTTTCGAAAATTAGGGTATAGGATTGATCCAAAAAAAATTCAATTATTCTTTTTATACAATTAAAATTATAATTACAAAACATTTAGGAAACCCTAGCCAACTTAGGGTTAAAAACAGAAATACCTCATCATCGGAATGTTACACCGTGGTGAAATAGACTTTTACCGCTTGAAAGATATTGAACTAGTTGAAATAGACTCGGGGTGAAATAGACTTGTATTGGTTGAAAGATACCGAAGGAGGTGAAATAAAATTAGGGGTAAAATATTATGGGTTATGGATATTACAACACAAACTTACAACTCTTAAGTGTACATGCAACCTAAAACAACATCTATGTTTTCACTATTGAATCTATAACTATGAACATCAAAATAAGAACCCTATAAACCCTAGGTTATTTTCGAAAATCACACAAAAGGGTTTAGGATTACACAACTTATTGTTATTAAATCAAATAACAATGATCCATCTGTTGTTGAAGCTTTGGAAGCAAGCACCATAAGCGTCATGCCTCTAATGGTTCACACCCAAGTTAGAAAGAAGGTTATTGAGGAGAGAGGATGGAGGAGGTCCGAAATTGGGCCATTCCTTGGGTAATTATGAGTGCCAAAAATCAATGGCCTAGAGGCCTATATATATTATAGTAAGGAAGCCCTGGATAACTCTAGTCTGAATATAATAATAATATTTCAAATTAATAATTGTCCAGGTACATATTTATCAACATGTGATATTCTACAAATCCTAGAATATCCCCTAGAAACCGTCCACCCTTTTAGTTGAAGGTTCTGGATTCTTTTTCTCAATAATTGAACAATTTCACTTTAGAGCCTACATTTTTAATTAATTCATTTAATCCCAAAATTAATTCCAATTATTTTATGATTAATTTTTAATTAAATATTAATATTTATGATTAATATATTATTCTCATAATATATTAATAAACTATTTATTTCGATTTATTAATCAAATAATAAATCAACATCTCCCTCTAAAAGTCATCCTCTCCAGTTGTTAGGTTTGAGGGAAACCCAAAAGGACTTTGCTACCTATCAATTCAAATTTATACCAATTATAGTTATGTGTCTATTACTATAATTTCCAATATAACTTCTAAACTAATCAACAAATTGTAGCTTTCAAAAGTCGTTGTCGATATATAACCCAGTCAGTTACGTGTCCTAAGATAAGTGATCATATAATTCTCTGTTCTGGAATATATCATTAAGACATGAGACATGGAATGGAATCAATCTCATTTTCCAATACATTTTCCTGATTTCTGGTTTGTAATGACAGAACTTCTAATCGAACATATCAATTTAGTCCTGTCCGGGCCCGACACTATAAGTCAACACCAAATCACCAATGAGCCCAAAGATATCGCTTTTCCCGTTAGGGCAAAAGGAATAAATAAACTTTGACTTATATGCTTGCACCATTTACTAATCAAATCATGCACAACAACGTGTTTTATAAAATCAAGTTACTAATGCGTTGATGCATTATGAATGCGCAACTGACTTGTACACCACAACTCATATATATATATATATATATATATATATATATATATATATATATATATATATATATATATATATATATATATCTGTTTAAACATTATAACATATTATCTTTTCAGAATTACTCATGAAAAATTACTTGAAGTAGTTCTCTGAGCGTGGGTTAATCCAATACATAAATCTCTATTTCAAAGTACTCATGAATATTACAACAATACCATTTCTATGTATTAAACTCTTTAAACAATCTACAATCTAATTCATGATAGTCTTAATTTACTACTTGCTTCCAACAGTATGAACGACTGTGCAATTTGAGTAATTGAATTATTCGAGAAGTAAAACATTCAAAATGAATCACAATAATAAACAATTGACAAAAGATAGTAAACAAAATCATAAATAATTCTCTATTATTTAATCATAAAAATTCAACTACATTTTCTTTGATACAATTTTAAAACAAACTATCTCACTACTAAAACTAATATCATCTTCAGACGAATACTGCTAGCATGTTAAACATGTTTAGCCCCACTCAGACCCTTTAGTAGTGGATCTGCAAGATTCTTTTCAAACGATAACGTCTTCACTACAAGGTGACCTTCTTCTACCCTATGTCTGATGAAATGGTATTTTCTATTGATATATCTTGATCTGCCATGATCTCTTGGTTCCCTTGTCAAGGCAACCGCTCGTTCATTATCACAAAAAATTTCCACCGGATCCTTAATGGATGTAATAACTCCAAGGTCTCTGATGAAGTTCTTTAACCAAATTGCCTCCTTTGATGCTTAACTAGCTGCGATGTACTCTGATTCAAAAGTAGAACTAAGGATTGTCTCTTCTTTGGAATTTTTCAAGTAACTGTTCCTCCATTTAAGGTAATCACTTAGCCAGATTGAGAACAAAAGTTGTCTTTTCCTGTTTGAATGTTGGCATCGCTATACCTAGTTACTATTAATGTATCACCGCCACCATGTACTAGGACCCATTCCTTAGTCCTCCACAGATACATCAAAATATTCTTAACTGGTATGCAATGAGCTTTACTTGGATTTCCCTGATAGTGACTGGTCATGCTCCAAGGAAACGAAATATCAGGGCGACTACATGCCAAAACACACATGATCGATCCAATGGCGGAAGCATATGGAATCCAATTCATTACTGTTATCTACGCATTAGTACTCGGACTCTGAGTCTTACACAGTTTGGTATTACTCTGGATAAGCAATTCCCCTTTCTAGGAATTCTCCATACTAATATGTTTTAGTACCTTTTCCAAGTATGCACTTTGAATAAGTCAAATTAGTCTTTTACTCCTATATCTTAGAATCCTTATCCCTAGAATATAAGTAGCATCTTTTCGATCCTTCATAGCGAAACACATTCCAAGCCAAAACTTAACGTCTTACAAAGTTGGAATGTCATTTCCTATAAGTAGCATGTCATCAACATACAATACTAGGAAGGTGGCTATACTCCCACTATCTTTGACATATATATCAGACTCGTCTTCACTTCTAGAGAAACCAAACTCTTTGACTTTCTCATCGAAAAAAAGATTCCATCTGCGAGAAGCTTATTTCAATCCATAGATGGATTTCTCAAGCATACACACTCTATTGGGAAATTTTGCATCAAGAAAACCCTTTAGCTGACTCTCATAAACATCCTCAGCCAAATTCCCATTAAGGAAAGTGGTTTTGACATCCATCTGCCAAATTTTGTAGTCATGAAACGCATCTTTGGCTAGCATGATCCTAGTAGATTTTATCTTCGCCACTTGTGAGAAGGCGGTCATCATAGTCAACACCTGGGGTTTGAGTAAATCCCTTCACAACCAGTCAAGCCTTGAAAGTGTGTACCTTTCCGTCCTTGTCGTTCTTCTTCTTGAAGATCCATTTGCACCAAACTATCTTACAACCTGATATATTATCAAATGAATTACAAACTTGGTTCTTATATATGGACCTAATCTTGTTGTTTCCATTTAGTAGCCTCAAGGCCTGCCTCTTCTTCCTTGTATTTATTAGGTTCATCCAAATTTACCAGTGTACTATCACTGATAAACATATCACCATCTATAGTGATATGGAAACCATACAAGCCAGGTGGCATTCTAACTTTATTGTAATGCCTAAGAGGTAATGAATCATCAAAACGTTTAATTGGAATCTCTTCCTCTGTTTGAACCCTAGTGTCTTCAGATGTTCCTTTATCGTTTGATTCTTGAATCTCTTCAAGATCAATGGTACTCCTACTGTCCTCTTTTCATATGAGCTCTCTCTCACGAAATACTCCTCTTCATACTACAAAGACCACGTTCTCACTACGTCTGTAGAACGAATATCCCAAGGACTTATGTGGGTATCCAATGAAAATACATCTCTGACTTCAAGGTTCAAGCTTGCCGTGATTCTCTCGTCTAATGAAAGCTGCACAACCCTTAACCTTGATATGTACTAATGAGGGAACTTTCCATGTCCACATTTCATGAGGTGTTTTGGAAACCTTCATATTTTGGACAAGATTAAGAATGTGGGAAACATTCTATATGGCATACCAACATAACAAAATTGGAAGAGAAGCTTGACTCATCATGGAACGAACCATGCCTAGCAAGGTTCGATTGCACCTCTTTGCCGCACCATTAAGTTGTGGTGTCCTAGGAGGTGTCAATTATGAAGCCATTCCATATTTCTTGAGATAGTCATGGAACTTGATAGTAAGATACTCTCTGCATCTATCTGATCGGAGCAACTTTCTCTTCCTTCCCAATTAATTCTCGAATTCTTGTTTAAACTCTTTGAAATTTTCAAAGTTTTTTGACTTATGCTTGATTAAGTATATATAACCATATCTGGTATAATTAACAGTGAAAGTCACGTAAGATCGATTTACATCCCTTGTGGTGGATCTGAATGACTTACACACATCTGTGTTTATGAGGTCAAAAAAACTTTCACCTCTTTCACAAGATCTAATGAAGGGTGATTTTGTCATCTTACCCAGAAGAGAAGATTCGCATCCATCATCCGACCTTGGGTCAAATGATTCCAACACTCCATCCTTTTGGAGTTATTCAATGGGTTTCTTGTTAAAGTATCCAGGACGATAATCCCACAAGCATGTTTTTATGCACCATTGGACGGATCAATTTGAAATGCACTATTTCCTAAATTGACTACACACATCACATTATCATACACACCATCACAAGGTAAATCTTCAAAATAAGAAATACCATTTTTATAAGCAGAAATAGGACCGTTCTCATTATTAAAAGAATATATAAAACCTTGTTTGAAAAATGCATGAAAAGAAATAATGTTTTGTGCCATTTCTAACGAGTAGTAACAATTCAACAAATCTAAACAAACAACATCACTAAGCACTAGACTATTAATTCAATCTTTGTAACAGGTGAAGATCACCTATTCCTCATGATCAAGTTTATTCTACTATGCTCCACCTCCTCGTTTCATCATAAGCCCCTGAAAATGAGAAAAAATGTGAAATCCACGTCCTATATCATGGACCTAAGAAAGAGAAGATAATGCGTTATTAGATAAGATATTGTATATACATGTAGAATTTGGATTCACCTTGCTATCTTTAATATCTTATAGATACTTTGGGCAACTTTTTTCCAACTCCCTTTGTCAATGCAATAAAAGGAAGTAGCCTCTTTAGGATTAGAGACATGGGAGCATCAGAAAGGGACTTTCCTATGGGTTCCTTACTTGACGACCTAGTTTGAGACTTTACCTTCCAGTTCTATTTTGATGGACGTTTCCTATTTTCCCCTTTCCCTTGACCAATAGCTAGAACAGGAAAACTAGCAGGAGTGGAGGCAATACTCTTTCCCTTTATTCGTGCTTCATTTGTTCGCACGAGGTTGTGAAACTGAGCCAAGGTGGTCTCATTGTTATTCAGATGATAGTTCAGGATGAACTGATCATAACAACTAGGTAAGGAGTTCAAGATTATTTCAATATCCAACTCCTCATCAAAGTGCACCTCTAGCCAAACAAGGTGATCTACGTATTGTTCAATACTTTTCACATAGATGCTAACAAATTCTCCATCTTTCATTTTGCTTTCTATGAGGGACTTTACCACCTTGTACTTTCTCGAAGAGCTCGCTTATGGTACTGTTCTATATAGTCCTTGTTCATCTCGTACGACCAATGATCCTCTTAGAATCTTTTCAGCTTAGGAGTCATGATGGCTACCATGATGCAAGCAACTTTTGTCGGATCAGGGCAGTGTTTCTTGTAGGAGGCTATTTCTTCTGGAGTGGCCTTTCTTTCCTCAGTTTCACTCAGTTCTTTCTAAAGTACATACTCCTTGTCCTCAAAACAAAGGGCCATTTTGATGTTGCACATCTATTTGTTGTAGTTAGTGCCATCTAATGTCACCTTCGAGCAGATGTTCATCTACGAAAATCTGTAGTAGGAGGAGCATGAACCAAAAGCATCATTTTTAGTAGACGTCTATAAAAAAGGTAGTTTTAGTTTGATAAGAACAATGCTTAATATAACAACCAAAAAATGAAATATTATGGCTTGGATGTAACTAAAAAATTCACAACATAGAAAAGCGATGTTGTAACCTAATTGTAAATTTTATAAAGGTAGGTAAATGACGATTTACCAATTCCACCATTAGAAAATGAAATGTGAAAGAAATTAAGTTAAGTGAAATTCCTAGATCTTTTAAGACTCATTGAAACTATACAATAGCATGTTTGCTCTCAGATTTTGCTCTTCAATTTGTGACTTGGATACCGAGAATCAAAAACAATATGTGAATAACTGTGCAAATTATCTTGGCACTCTCGATGTTATTTATCATCTCATATTGATGTGTTAGTTAACCATACATGATCCATTAATCAATGATAATTTTTGAGATGCCCGTTATTACTTTCAATAGTCACTATTAGTGTGTCAGTTAACCACACGTGCTCCACTAACTAATATAAAGTATAATGTGCACTTTCATGGATTAGCATACAAATTTACATTTTCCTAAAGTACCTAAGACTCGGATTTTAAATAAAAGGGTTTAGTTGCTTTTGAATATCATTATACTTTCAATGAGAATTAATTGTCCTATCAAACTCGTTCGGCTAACGAACCTCCAGAAATTAATGAAGCGGTGGGTGAGAGGGAAAACCCATTAAACTACCATTTTATAGAAAGTTTCCTTATACCCCCGTTTAGACTAGCTTCGTCAGTGAGGCGTACTAGCGCTTCGATTAATTTAGTCTTATACATATATTAATAATTAAATTTTTTATTTTACATATAGTATTAGCTTGTATTTTAAAACCATTTCGAAATACAAGGTTTCTAATTAAAATTTGAAAATTAAATAATTAATTTAACTTTAAACATAAACTAAGTGATTTAATAATTATCTATTAATTAACATTAAATTAATTACGTTTAATCAAATAAGGATTATCCAATTAAATTAAACAATTAGTTTAATCCTAATCCATACCCTCTAATTTTCGAAAATTAGGGTCTAGGATTGATCCAAAAAAAATTCAATTATCCTTTTTATACAATTAAAATTATAATTACCAAAAATTTAGGTAACCCTAACCAACTTAGTGTTAAAAATAGAAATACCTCATCATCGGAATGTTACACCGTGGTGAAATAGAATTTTACCACTTGCAAGATATTGAACTAGTTGAAATAGACTCGGTGTGAAATAGACTTGTATTGGTTGAAAGATACCGAAGGAGGTGAAATAAAATCAGGGGTAAAATATTATGGGTTTTGGATATGACAACACAGACTTACAACTCTAAAGTGTACATGCAACCTAAAACAACATCTATGTTTTCACTATTCAATCTATAACTATGAACATCAAAATAAGAACCCTATAAACCCTAGGTTATTTTCGAAAATCACACAAAAGGATTTAGGATTATATAACTTGTTGTTATTAAAGAAAATAACAATGATCCATTTGTTTTTGAAGCTTTGGAATCAAGCACCACAAGCGTCATGCCTCTAGTGGTTCACACCCAAGCTAGAAAGAAGGTTATTGAGGAGAGAGGATGGAGGAGGTACGAAATTAGGCCATTCGTTGGGTAATTATGAGTGCCAAAATTCAATGGCATAGGGGCCTTTATATATTACAGCAAGGAAGTCCTGGATAACCCTAATCTGAATATAATAATAATATTTCAAATTCATAATTATCCAGGTACATATTTATCAACATGTGATATTCTAGAAATCCTAGAATATCCCTTAGAAACCGTCCACCCTTTTGGTTGAAGGTTCTGGAGTCTTTTTCTCAATAATTGAACAATTGCACTTTAGACCCTACACTTTTAATTAATTCAATTAATCCCAAAATTAATTCCAATTATTTTATGATTAATTATTAATTAAATATTACTATTTATGATTAATATATTATTCTCATAATATATTAATAAACTATTTATTTCAATTTATTAATCAAATAATAAATCAACATATCTCTCTAAAAATCATCCTATCTAGTTGTTAGGTTTGAGGGAAACCCAAAAGGACTTTGCTACCTATCAATTCAAATTTATACCAATTATAGTTATGAGCTTAGACAATTAATACAATAGTATCCCCCTTGGATGTTTCTGTAACTATAATTGCCAATATAACTTCTAAACTAATCAACAAATTGTAGCTTCCAAAAGTCGTTGTCGAACTATAACCCAGTCAGTTACGTGTCCTAAGCTAAGTGATCATATGATCCTCTATTCATCAAGATATCATTAGGACATGAGACATGGAATAGAATAAATCTCATTTTCCAATACATTTTCCTAATTTCTGGTTTGTAATGACAGAACTTCTAATTGAACACATCAATTTAGTCCTGTCCGCGATGTACTCAGCTTCACAAGTAGAACTAAGCACTGTCTTTTGCTTAGAATTTTCCAAGTAAATGTTCCTCCATTTAAGGTGATCACCTAGCCAAATTGAGAACAAAAGTTGTCTTTGTCTATTTGCATGTTGGCATCACTTAACCTAGTTACTACCAATGTATCACCGCCACCATGTACTAGGACCCATTCCTTAGTCCTCCAAAGATACATCAAAATATTCTTAACTGGTATGCAATGAGCTTTACTTGGATTTCCCCGATAATGACTGGTCATGCTCAAAGGAAAGGATACATCAGGGTGAGTACATGCCAAAACACACATGATCGATCCAATGGCGGAATCATATGGAATCCAATTCATTACTGGTATTTGTGCATAAGTACTCGGACTATGAGTCTTACACATTTTGGTATTACTCTGGATAGGCAATTCTCCTTTCTTGGAATTCTCCATACTAATATGTTTTACTACCTTTTCCCATTATGTACTTTGAATAAGTCAAATTAGTCTTTTACTCCTATCTCTTAGAATCCTTATCCCTAGAATATAAGTAGCCTCTTTTCTATCCTTCATAGCGAAACACTTTCCAAGCCAAGACTTAACGTCTTACAAAGTTGGAATGTCATTTCCTATAAGTAGTATGTCATCAACATACAATATTAGGAAGGTGACTATACTCCCACTATCTTTGACATATACATAGGACTCATCTTTACTTCTATAGAAACCAAACTCTTTGACTTTCTCATCAAAACAAAGATTCCATCTGCAAGAAGCTTATTTCAATCCATAGATGGATTTCTCAAGCATACACACTCTATTGGGAAACTTCGCATCAAGAAAACCCTTTCGCTAACTCATGTAAACATCCTCAGCCAACTTCCCATTAAGGAAAGTGGTTTTGACATCCATCTCCCAAATTTTGTAGTCATGAAATGCATCTATGGCTAGCATGATCCTAGTAGATTTTATCTTAGCCACTTGTGAGAAGGTGTCATCATAGGCAACACTTGGGGTTTGTGTAAATCCCTTCGCAACCAGTCAAGCCTTGAAAGTGTCTACCTTTCTGTTCTTTTCGGTCTTCTTCTTGAAGATCCGTTTGCACCCAACTATCTTACGACCTGATATATTATCAACAGAATTACAAACTTAGTTGTCATATATGGACCTAATCTTGTTGTTTCCATTTGGTAGCCTCAGGGCCTGGCTTTGCTTCCTTGTAGTTATTAGGTTCATCCATATTTAGCAGTGTACTATCACTGATAAACATATCATCATCTGTAGTGATATGGAAACCATAGAAGCCAGGTGGTATTCTAACATTATTGGAATGCCTAAGAGGTAATGAATCATCGAAAGGTTTAACTAGAATCTCTTCCTCTGTTTGAAACCTAACGTCTTTCGATGTTCCTTTATCGTTTGATTCTTGAATCTCTTCAAGATCAATGCTACTCCTAATGCCATCTTTTCATATGAGCTCTCTCTCTCGCGAAAGACTCCTCTTCATACTACAAAGACCACGTTCTCACTAGGTCTATAGAACAAATATCCCAAGGACTTATGTGGGTATCCATTGAAAATACGTCTCATGCTTCAAGGTTCAAGCTTGTCGTGAGTCTCTCGTCTAACGAAAGCTTCACAACCCCTAACCTTGATGTGTGCTAATGAGGGAACTTTCCATGTCCACATTTCATGAGGTGTTTTGGCAACCTTCTTAGTGAGGACAAGATTAAGAATGTGGGCAACATTCTATATGGCATACCCACATAACAAAATTGGAAGAGAAGCTCGACTCATCATGGAACGAACCATGCCTAACATGGTTCGATTACACCTCTCTGCCACACCATTAAGTTGTCGTATGCTAGGAGGTGTCAATTATGAAACTATTCCACATTTCTTGAGATAGTCATGGAACTTGATACTAATATACTCTCTGCCTCTATCTGATCGGAGCATCTTTCTCTTCCTTCCTAATTGATTCTCAAATTCATGTTTAAACTCTTTGAATTTTTCAAAGGTTTCTGACTTATGCTTGATTAAGTAGATATAACCATATCTGCTATAATTATCAGTGAAAGTCACGTAAGATCGATTTACATCACTTGTGGTGGATCTGAAGGTCTTACACACATATGTGTGTATGAGGTCAAACAAACCTTCACCTCTTTCACATGATCTAATGAAGCGTGATTTTATCATCTTACCCGAAAGACAAGATTCGCATCCATCATCCGACCTTAGGTCAAATGATTCCAACACTCCATCCTTATGGAGTTGGGCAATGGGTTTCTTGTTAACGTATCCAAGACGATAATCCCACAAGCATGCTTTTTGAATACCATTGGACGGATCAATTTGAAATATACTATTTTATCTAAAGTCACTACACATATCACATTATCATACACACCATCGCAAGGTAAATCTTCAAAATAAAAAATACCATTTTTATAAGCAGAAATAGAGCCGTTCTCATTATTAATAGAATATATAAAACCTTGTTTGAAAAATGCATGAAAAGAAATAATGTTTTGTGCCATTTCGAACGATTAGTAACAAATTACCAAATCTAAACAAACTACATCACTAAGCACTAGACTCTAATTTCAATCTTTGTAACAGGTGAAGATCACCTATTCCTCATGATCAAGTTTATTCTACTATGCTCCACCTCCTAATTTCATCTTAGCCCTGAAAATGAGAAAAAAATGTGAAATCCACGTCCTATATCATGGACCTAAGAAAGAGAAGATAATGCGTTATTAGATAAGATATTGTATATACATGTAGAATTTGGATTCACCTTGCTATCTTTAATATCTTATAGATACTTTGGGCAACTTCGTTTCCAACTCCCTTTGTCATTGCAATAAAATCAAGTAGACTCTTTGGGATTAGAGATAGGGGGAGCATCAGAATTGGACATACCTTTGGGTTCATTGCTTGACGACCTAGCTTGACGCTTTACCTTCCAGTTTTGTTTTGAAGGACGATTCCTATTTTCCTATTTCCCTTGACCAATAGCCATAATGGGGGCACTAGCAGAAGTGGAGGAAATACTCTTTCCCTTCATCCGTGCTTCATTTGTTCTCACGAGGTTGTGCAACTGAGCCATGGTGGTCTCATTGTTGTTTAGATCACAGGTCAAGATGAAATGATCATAACAACTAAGTAAGGAGTTCAAATTTATGTCAATATCCAACTCCTCATCAAAATGCACATTTAGCCTAACAAGGTGATCCACGTATTGTTGAATCCTTTGCACATAGAGGCTAACAAATTCTCCATCTTTCATTTTTCTTTCTATGAGGGACTTTACCACCTTGTACTTTTCTAGAAGAGCTCGCTTATGTTACTTTTCTATATGTTCCTTGTTCATCTTGTACGGCCAATAATCATCTTAGAATCTTTACAGCTCAGGAGTCATGATGGCTACCATGATGCAAGCAACTTTTGTCGGATCAGGGTAGTGTTTCTTGTAGGTGGCTATTTCTTCAGGAGTGGCCTTTCCTTCCTCGGTTTCACTCAGTTTTTTCTCAAGTACATACTTCTTGTCCTCAAAACAAACGGCCATTTTGATGTTGCACATCTATTCGTTGTAGGTAGTGCCATCCAATATCACCTTTGAACAGATGTTCGTCAACGAAAATCTATAGTAGGAGGAGCTGGAACCAGAAGCATCATTTTTATTAGACATTTATAAAAAAGGTAGTTCTAGTTAGATAAGAACGATGCTTAATATAATAACTAAAAAAAATGAAATATTATGGCTTGGATGTAACTAAAAAATTCACAACTTAGAAAAGTGATGTTGTAATCTAATTGTAAATTTTATAAAGGTAGGTAAATGGCGATTTACCAATTCCACCATTAGAAAACGAAATGTGAAAGGAATTAAGTTAAGTGAAATTCCTAGATCTTTTAAGACTCATTGAAACTATACAATAGCATGTTTAATCTCAGATTATGCTCTTCAATTTGTGTCTTGGATAGCGAGAATCAAAAACAAGATGTGAATAAGTGTGCAAATTATTTTGGCACTCTCGATGTTATTTATCATCTCATTTTAATGTGTTCCACACACGCTCCATTAATCAATGATAATTTTCGAGATGCACGTTATTGATTTCAATAGTCACAATTAGTGTGTCCGTTAACCACACGTGCTCCACTAAGTACTATAAAGTATAATGTGTAATTTCATGGGTTAGCATACAAATTTACATTTTCCTAAAGTAACTAAGACTCGGATTTTAAATAAAAGGGTTTAGTTGCTTTTTAATATCATTATACTTTCAACGAGAATTAATTGTCCGATCAAACTCGTTCGGCTAACGACCCTCCACTAACCAATGAAGCGGTGGGTGAGAGGGAACACCCATTAAACTACCATTTTATAGGAAGTTTCCTTATACCCACGTTTAGACTAGCTTCGTGAATGAGGCGGACTAGTGGTTCGATTAATTTAGTCTTATACATATATTAATAATTAATTTTTTTTTTACATATAGTATAAGCTTCTAGTTTAAAACCATTTCGATATACAAGGTTTCTAATTAAATTTTGAAAATAAGGATTACCCAATTAAATTATAATTTAATTAATTACATTTAATCAAATTAATTACATTTAATCAAATAAGGATTATCCTATTAAATTAAACAATTAATTGCACATTCTATATGGCATACCCACATAACAAAATTGGAAGAAAAGCTCGACTTATCATGGAACGAACCATGCCTAACAAGGTTCGATTGCACCTCTCTGTCACACCATTAAGTTGTGGTGTCCTAGGAGGTGTCAATTATGAAACTATTTCACATTTCATGAGATAGTCATGGAACTTGATACTAAAATACTCTCTGCCTCTATCTGATTGGAGCATCTTTCTCTTCCTTCCCAATTGATTCTCGAATTCATGTTTAAACTCTTTGAACTTTTCAAAGGTTTCTGACTTATGCTTGATTAAGTAGATATATGTGACATCCCCATTTTCATGGCTAGAAAAGACCGATTTTGTTTATGCTTTATAAAAATCAGAGTACTTCTTTTAATAAAAATGTTGCGGAATTTGTTCCCAGAAAAACACGATAAATACGTTTTTAATACATTTTCGAAGAAACGTATTTTGTTCATTTTAAAATATTTGGGATGTCATCGTTAATACAGAAACATAAGCATATACAGAACTTACATTTATTTACACTAGTGATCTACATCTCTTTAAATCTCTCAGTGTAATGTGACTTCATATCAACACCTGTGATATAAATAAACTGAGTGGGTCAGGTTGGGAAACCTGGTGAGTACATAGGGTTTTCAACCCACATTAATATAATTATTATTTTTAAATAATCAAACAATCAACCCAATTACCCATCCCCATTATCTTCTTTATTCTTAAGGATCTACTCTAAGAATCAACCATTCCTCGTTCATTAATTCCTAAGGATCATCCTAAGGAATCGGCACGAAGTCCATTGTCACCGGGGTTTAGGCACTAAGTCTGGATAGTCTCCAGAATTTATACAATAGGCACTAAGTCTGCATAGTCGCCAGGGTTTTGGCACCAAGTTTGCATGATCACCAGGGTCTAGGTATCAATTCTGCATGATCACCAAGGTTTAGAGTACACCGAGTGAACACATCGTTCACAACACCTACAGGTTGGGAGCCTGCTAGTTTTCCACTGGACTATCTAAAATAGTCCTTGGTTGTCATCCATACTCTGCTGAATGACGGGGACATCGTTTGGGAAAAAGGATTCTCACATCATACACCTCTCACCCATACCTCATAATCTATATCACCTCTCAACTCATCGTCCAACTCATATTTCATCTATTATATCTACCCATGTTTTACCCCAACATTTTCGTAGATATAAAATACATATATACTTTAAATCATTTAAAACATGTATAAATCTTTCACCGAGCATAGACAACAAGTAAACATACAATATGCACACATAGCACGTAGTAAATACTTCATAGCTATGTGTAAGTTGAAGGGGACCATGCACTCACTTGAAAGGTGGTGACTTAGTACTTGAACAGCGCTTCGATACTCTCAAAACGATTTCCTAGGGTTTAGTCTAATGATAACCGCGACAAATTAATTAGTCTGACTATTATTATTATTATATAAGCGTTAATAACACTCAATATAACTCATAATAATAGCCCAAATAATTATTTTAAGGACCTAATAACATTCCTATAATTATTTGAAAGCTATATTAAAAATTGCGTAAGCGTAGCACACTTACAGCGAATTTTATCAAAAACCAGAATTTAATTGGAGCAGCGTTTCGAAACTGAAAGGCTCTTTTTCTCGGGACTCCGAGAGCCTCGGGGCTTCCCTCGGGAGCTAGGGGTTTTATCTAGGGCTTAGGGAGGTTTAGGGGAGCTAAAGAGAGAAAGTAGTCAGAGAAAGAAGAAGAATTGGTGTGAAAAACTCAGAATGGCTCGCGTGCTATTTATAGCCCCAGCAGCCTCAGACTACGCTGCGCGTCCAGCAGCTACGATGGGCGTAGTCTCAGATAACAAGGCTAGCCTCGGTCCAGCTATCTCGCATCTTCGTCGGATGGATAAGGCACGAGGGTACGTGGGGCGTACTCACCTCGGACGCTGGGTATAAAGCGAAGGCTACGTCGCATGATCTGAAGCGCGTTTCTTCATCAGCGATAGGCGGCCCAGATGTTGCCACGTCACCAACTCCTCACCAGGCTTCGCAAATTCGACTAAAATCTTTAAAAATTCGTAACTTTCTCATACGAACTCCGTTTTTGACGTTCTTTATATCCACGCGAAGGTGGGAACATACTCTACAACTTTTGTTTAGACTCTGTCGGCTAATTTCGAATTGATTTTAAATTTTATATTATTAACAGGCTAGGACAGGATTGGTCCGTTAAATCCTCATAACTTCTTCATCCGACGTCTATTTTCGCCCATCTTTTTCTCTTTACGCTACTCTTAACGACATCTTCGATTCTTGTTTAGGTCGTGTCGGCTAAAAATCGTTCGATCTAATATTCGAATTTCGGGTTGTACACTACTATTCCGAAACTTCGAAAAATCATAACTTCTTCATACGAAGTCAGATTTGGGCGTTCTTTTTATCGATGTTCTTAGTTTAACATATTCTACGACTTTCGCTTAGATTGCTAAGGCTAAATCTCTCTCTATCGTAAATTCACTATTTATGCTTCCCGGTATCGTGCTAGTTCCGTCGCGAAACTTCAACGGGTCATAACTTCTTCGTTATAACTCGGATTTCGGCGTTCTTTATATGTACGGAAACCCTGTGAGATATTCTACAACTTGGTTAATATTATTTGTTCTAAATAATCTTTTGTCTAAAATTCGTTTTCGACCCCTATTGCCTCTAGTTGACTAGCCCGGATTTGCGGGCGTTACAATATAACCATATTTGCTATAATTATCAGTGAAAGTCACGTAAGATCGATTTGCATCCCTTGTGGTGGATCTGAAGGTCTTACACACATCCATGTGTATGAGGTCAAACAAACCTTCACCTCTTTCACAAGATCCAATGAAGGGTGATTTTGTCATCATACCCAAAAGACAAGATTCACATCCATCATCCGACCTTAGGTCAAATGATTCCAACACTCCATCTGTAAGGTCCTTAAACGGATCTTACCCGTGATCAAATAGCAAACACAATCAATTAGAAATAAAGAACAAGTAGAATTGAGAATGAACAAGCTTGCCAGGTTTTTGTATTAGGAATAACCTCTGGTATAACGTGTGGTTACAGCAGCCGTGAACTCTGAGGCATTAACAACTGACAAAAGACCTAGCACACCTCTATATATACTGGACTTCGGCCGGCCTTGGGTTTACGGCTGTAAACTCATTGTCGGGCCGTAAACTACATATAATATACCACAAGCTATAAATCGACTCAAAAGAACCTATTACATAGAAAGCCTAGACCAAACCACTAATTAGACCCTTCAATCTCCCCCTTGGTTTGGTGCTAGCTTGAATTCAATCTTTGTCCACGATCATTGCATAATCCAACCCCATAGCCTCATTCCAGATCCGCTTGTTTATAATCTAAGCAACCATAGCGTTGTATTCTTTCGCGGCAGACTCAAATATCTCCTCAACAATCTGAATCTGAAAATGGCTCAAATGATGAATGTCCCATTTTCTAAACTGGAACAAATCCTTTCTGTTATACAAGCGAATGCACCCCTCCTTTAGTTTGATGACAGTAGATGTCATGGTTTCATCAAACACCCAGTAAAGCATAAAGCTTAAGGATCCATCTGGGTAATCTTCAAGCACGGGAATTTGTTTGACCTGATTTCTAGCAGGCCACATCACACCTGGAGCGGATTACCAGTTTTGGGATCAATGACGTTAGGATGATCCATTATCATAGATTCAGCAGTCTTCATAGCTGGAAAACCCTTCTTTACTTTATCTTCCAAAAAGTGCTTGAAGTTAGTTGCTTGCTGATTATCCATCGGGTTTGAGAATGGAGATTGGGATAGCTCTGAAAGATCCACCTTGGTCCAAGAGTTAAAATCATGACAATCCTTGTAGAGCTCCGTATTGCTGCTCTTTCTGCGAACAATCCACATTTTCAGGGGATCATGAAAACCCCAAGATATGATACCTGAGCGATCACCATACGTGTCTCTAAAACCTACAGCTTCGAGATCCGTAACAGTGATTGTGGAATGATATCCTGGTGCATTCTTGTCGGAACTCCTCTTGAACATGATTTGTCCCTTCTTGGAAGATTTCTCTTCTTTATCTCGAATAATCTCTGAAATATGTGGAGCATAAATAGGCAGTTCTTCAAAACAATTTACCACTCGAGAAGTCTAAGCAGTTGGCACGGCAATAGGATGAGGTTGAGATGAAGATCGATTCTATGCTCATCTGCAGATGTCTTATATTTATCACCAAAATCGTCTGCAAGCTTCTTCTTGAGATTATAGTAGTTGGAGGTCAAAAGATTGAAATGATCTTGGAGCTCAGAGATTTTCATGGACTTGATTGCTTTATCTTCTTGGAGATCAGAAACTTGAATCTTCAAATTCATATTCTCACTTAAGAAATCTTCAACACGAATGCTTAGCTCAATGTTTTTCTGATCCAGCACACTCACTCTTTTCTGGAGTTCATCGATCATGGAGTCATCTTCTCTTGGCTGACCTTCAATAAAAGCAATTCCTTTGCCCTTAGAAGATGGTGCAACAAGTTGTTCTTCAGCAAGATGTTGGGCCAAACGCATAGAGGCTGCATCAAGATCAGTTCTTGGATGAGAGAATCCTAATGGAATAGAGGAACCACCGACCTCAAAGAGTGTTCTAGGGTCTTCATGAATAGGTTTTGTAGATACAATAGCATGAGTGGTAATTGGAGTGAATGGAAAGCCCTGAGACAAACTAGAATCCAGATGCCCGAACCTAGGATCTCGTTGTCTTCTTTTGGGTAGAGGATGCAACGTCTGGTCTGTTGAGAAATCACTCTGAAGTGGCTCAGATGTAGGTGAAGCAATGTCAATGGGAGTAATCCCTGACACTGTCACCATTGGAATTGAAGAGACAGCCACTTGTTTTGTAGTAATGGGTGTTGATTCGAGAGCGTCTTCCGAATCCCTACTCTCCGTTACTGTGTAAGCAACATCACTGAGATTATCTAGCAACGCGTTGAGGTTGACGTTTGACAGAAAATCATCATTAGTTCCCAATTTGGTAGGGATATCATCTCTCTCGAAAACTATGAGATCAAGGTCTTCAAATTGATTAGGCTCAGCATTGTTCTTAGAAGACCCTTCATTATAATCTCCTTCAACTTGGACATTTTGTAGCCCATGCTGCTCTGCAACTGACACAACAGGACCAGTAGTCTCTTCTCCTTCTTGATCCGATACGGTGATCACATCTCCTTCTGAGATCACCTTTTCTGATGAAGTGTGATCTGATGAAATCTTGTCTGAAGATCCATGTGACTCGATGTCTTCGTTCGGTCCAGCAAATCGTCCGAACTTGACCAATGGATACAAACCCTGAAAGACCACCTTCCCCTTACGGTTTTGTTTAATGAGCCTAATGCTGTGGGGGCCCAAAGACTTCATATCGAGTGTTTCTCCATCCTTTACAAAATTGGGAAATTGCTTATTGATGAAGAGCTGAACCAAACGAGGGTACATTAGGAAAGTATCCTGAGTAGTGGCATTAATGTTGACCACAAACTCGTCCAGGATAAACCTAGAAAAGTTGAAGACGATCCCTGTAGTGAGAGAAACAATAGCACCAGTGTTTCTCAGGGATATCTCATCAGCACCGTACCTTCTGCCGGAGATGCAGCTCACGAACACGTGGGCTAGAAATCTCCAATATGGTGGCAAAAGTTTCTTGATTGTTGGTGGAGAATCACCCTCGTACCCCATCTTCCTTAATATTCTTTGAGCATCACCAATACCAATATCCATGGGAAAGTTTGGAAGGTCGTTGATCAGTAGAGTCTCTCTCACAAAGGTCTCATCGATAACAATCTTACATCCCTGAACGATCGCATCCATAGTGACAGCTCCATTGTCGTCCCTTCTCAGTTTGAGAATATGCCAGAATTCCCGAATGGTTTTCTGGTAGACAACCGTGTTCATAGTGATGGCAGAGGCCAGAAAGCATTCTCGTAATCCGTGAATCATCGACTTGAAGTCCCCATGGGACAACAGAGGATCAGCAAGAACCATAGCCAGGTTGTGCATATCTGCAAATTTTAAAGCTGTCATTTTATCTACACTAAAACATACCAAGTAAGACAAGAGAGAAAAGTGAGCAATTAAAATTTTAAATGATTTAATTTTGACTCCAAAAATGAATTAATAATTTTCAAATTAAAATTTAGGTCAAAATCAGAGTTTGCGGTCAACGAGGGTTTACGGCAGTAAACCCGTGACCGTATGCTAATGGCCACAAACGGAGTTTACGGTCGTAAACTCTTCACAGCCGTAAGCTTCGGCCGTAAGCTCCGACAATCAGTGTTTCGTCGATTTCAGGCTCAAAGATCATCAAATCACTGAAAAAAGCCCATATTCCTGGTCGAAAAAAGTGATACCTTCAAAGCTATCGGAGTAATTTCGTAAAAATCGAGAATTTTTTTTTGAGGAGAGAGAGAGGGTGGGGGGTTTGCTGCCGAAATCAAAGAAGTGATAAGGATTCCGGCTGTAAATACCTTTTATACCTTGATTCCTTTTACCTGATGTCCACACAGTGTAAAGCACAGTCCAATACAGTTCAATATTTTTCAAAAAATTTAAAAACAAATGTTTTTGAGGATTAAAATTAAAACTAATATTCAAAATAAAACAAAATAAAATAAAATTAATTTTGCAAAATTTAAAAATTAAAGATAATTATTAGATTTTAACAGTAAATTAAATAAAAATAAAAATAAAATTAGAAATAAAAATAAAAATAAAAATAAATAGAAATAACACCAAATAAAATATACAACTTAAAAATTTAGTTACTGAGAATAAATTTGTGACGCTGGGATCAAAGTTGTTGGATAGCCCTATTCCACTTGTCGGTACCCTTATTTTCATGTCTTCGTCTGATCGATCGCTAGTATTGTGGTCCACTTATTCTTAAGTAAATTTCTTAGGGACCATTTAGCTGGCGACAACCAGGGATATTGTTGTCCACCTAAATTGAGCAGCGAGATCTACAAACAATCTGTATGTGTTCAATTTTAATTGTACAAGAGTGTGTTTCCCTCTTCCTGATATGCTTCAGCCATGAAGGACTTCCAGAATACTCCTTACACCGAGTGAGCAGACAATTATTAAGAGAGAAGATAGTTTTAAAATGCATATGATGTACATCCAGGTCGGATCTCTTCCAATCACGCAAAGGATGAAACATATGACTAACTGAAGTTTTTAGAGGAATTTAGAAGAGAATGGTGCATATACTGTGTACCAGGTCCGATTTTGAGTCACGCAAAGAAGACAGTATATGGCTAACAAATAGAAAGAATTGCATAGAGAGAAGATGCAAAGAGATAGAAATGCATATGTTATCGTCTAGGTCAGATCTCTCGATCACGTAGAGGAGGCAACATATGACTAACAGACAGAAAGAAATAATATAACCTTCTACAGACCTAGTTTATCGGAATTCGCCAGTCACCCTATCAAGACCGGAATTAAGGATAGAATCCGCACATCAAGGAAAAGTGAATCCACGGTTCTAGATACGGGTTCTTTAGTGTGACCAGTAGATTCCCGTGTATATCTCCCTGCTCAACCTATCCGAGCGTCGTATTGTTAGGCTAAACGGATCTAACTAGGTCAATGTTTGTTAAGTCCCTGAATTACTTAAGTTTTAACTCTTCCTAGTCAAGTCCAATTAAAATCTTTCGTGCCTACCGGCGCATCAAGCACAGAGCGTTGACAATTAAACTTAGCTATGTTACGCATATTCAGATTGCCCGTTATTACTTGCTAATTTCATTTCCTGTCACAACACTTGCAAACCAAACTATCAGCAATATTTTTAATTTTCTAGATTTTTTTATTGTTTTGTGGATTTTTGAAATTTTTATTGTTTTTGGATTTTTTTTGATTATTTCTCCCCCTAAATTTGTGCATGAGTGAGAATAAAAGTAAACGAAAATAAAATGCGCAAATTTAAATTAACCTACCTACAGAAACAAAAACAAATTTAATAATTAAGAAGGATTAAGAAAATAAAACAGAAAAACTTAATCCTCAAAACGAATCATTTTCAGAAATCGAACAAGCACATCGAAACGAGCTTTGTTAAAAGGCTTAGTGAACAGTTCTGCCACATTATTAGCAGTGGGAACCTGTTCCAGCCAGATTAGTGAACATTCATAACAGTCTCTAATGAAATGAATTTTAATATCGATGTGCTTGGTTTTAGAATGTTGGACTGGATTTTTGGAAATTTGAATTGCGGCCTCATTATCACAGTAATGGGGGTTTCTAAGTAATTCAAACCATAGTCCAACAGCTGATGTTGGATCCAGATAACTTGAGAACAACAGGCAGATGCAACAACATATTCCGCCTCCGCTGTTGAGGTTGAGACGGTGTGTTGCTTCTTGCACTGCCACGACACTAGTCTGTCACCAAGATATTGACATCCTCCTGAAGTAGATTTCCTGTCAAGCTCACAGCCTCCATAATCACTGTCAGCAAAAGCATATAAATCAAATTCAGAATTCTTCGGATACCAAAGACCCAATTTAGGATTATCCTGATAACATGCGCATTGACAAACTGCAAACATGATGTCAGGTCGGCTTGCAGTAAGATACATCAAAGATCTGATCATCGATCTGTAGTGTGTCTATTATACGGATTCACCATTAGGATCTGGAGTCAGAAGAGGTATTTCAGCCATTGGCATCGTGAAACCCGAACTTCTCATGACTATCTTCCACATACTTGGCTTGATGTAACAGGATTCTCATTGAATTTTGTTTGACTTAAAGCCGAAAAAACATGGTCATTTTCCCCAACGAACTCATTTCAAACCTCTTTTTCATAATACCTTCGAATTCCTTGCAAAGCTACGGACTGGTCGACCCAAAGATAATGTCGTGAACACAGATTTTAACTAGAGTCTGATCACTACCGACATGCTTGATGAACAAAGTTTGATCGATAGTACCACGAGAGTAACCATGCTCGAGCAAGTGCTTTGTTAGAGTCGCATGCCACGCTCAAGGAGCTTGATGTAACCCATACAGTGCCTTATCCAACTTGTAGACATGATTAGGAAACTTCGAGTCAACGAACCTGGGGTGCTAATCAACATAGATTTCTTCCTTCACCTTGCCATACAAGAAGGCAGTCTTGACGTCGATTTAGTAAACATTGAAGTTTATGTAAGAGGCATATGCAAGGAAGATACAAATAGCCTCCAAGCGAGCCACTGGAGCATAAACTTCAGTGTAATCAGGACCCTCGACTTCGAAACCCGCAAACTACCAATCTAGCTTTATTTCGCACTATAACCCCTGAATCGTCCTGCTTGTTTCGATAGACCCATCGTGTGTCAAGAGACATTTTGCCCTTTGGCAACTCAACCAACTTCCAAACCCTAAGTTTCTCAAATTGATGTAATTCTTCAAGCATTGCATCTACCCAACTGGGCTCATTCAAAGCCATTTCAACATTCTTGGGCTCTATTTGAGAGATAAAGCAAGAGTAAAGATAGGTATTGACATCTCCACTCTGACTTCTGGTTTTAACGTCGTCGCCCAGCTGACCAATGATGTTGTCGATCGGATGATCACGTTGAATCCTTGAGGGTATTTCCTAGCTGATATCATTAAGCGAGACAGGAAGATTGTGAATATTGACACCTCCCTCATTTTGTTGGGTTTTGAGCATTCTAACACTCCTAAGTGTACATGCAACCCTAAATACCTTGGATCTATGTTTTCTCTATTATACATGCAAATAAGAACTTCCAAGGTATTATCCTAATCTATCATACAAAACAATGACTATAGCAAGATAGAATACATACCTCTTAATCGATGTAGAAAGTCTTCAAGCTTTAAGAGATTAGCCCCAATAGTGTGGAAGCCTCAAATGGAATCACAATCACCAAAACACTTAGAATAACTTGAGAGAATTCTACAACTCATGAAATCGGCTAGCGCTTTCACTTCACACTCTAGTGGCCAATTTTGCTCAAGAATAAGATGCTTATATAGTTAGGGTTACACCATGTAAACCCTAATTGCCATGGCCTTTCATTTCCATGATCCATGGGTACAAATACACCATGGAGCATCCATGGACCATCCTATGGGTTTTAGCCCAACTTGATTATCCATGGAGCATTAGCCCACTATACAAGTATGGATGATTTACACAATCAACCCATCTATTTAATTAGTCTTCTTTTGATCACTTAATTAATCCTAGATTAATTCTTGATCAATACTAATTAAATAATCTTATTATTCTTATTATTAATATACTAGAACTTATAATATATTAATAACCATAAGTGTCTTATTTCTCTCATTATAGTCTATCCAAGTGCATGATGGTATGCAACCTAAATGGACCATGCCGGGTCGGGTCAAGTCTTACCAATTATAGTTATGGACTTAGACATTAATCCAATAGTCTCTCACTTGGATAAGTCTAAAACTATTATTGCGTATGACTTCAGGAACCAACCGGCAATCGTAGCTCTCAAAAGCTTCTGTCGAACTCTGACCTTGTAGATGAACTCTGACCTTTGTCAGTGACTTGTCCATTAGATAAGGGATCACATATTCCTCCATTCTAGATATCATATGGACTGAGACATGGATTATAAGCATTCTCTCTGTCCATTTGTTGTTTCCCGATTTGCGATTTATGACGACTGACTAATTGAACAAATCAAATCAGTCCTGGCCCGGCCGAGCACTTCCATTTGTCATCATCAAATCATCGAGGGGCCCACATATATCGCTTTTATCCCGAAGGTAAAAGGAACGGATAAACTTCGACTCATATGGCTTGTTCTACTACTTGTTGAATCATACACAAAGGCACGTTTTATAACACCGAGTTACCGTATGTGTTTACGTGCAATCAATGTACTATCAACTCATAGTAACAACTCATATCTCTAGGTTTGAAGAATATAAGATATTATCGTCTCATGATCACTCGTGATAAAATCCATGAAGTGATTCCAATGAGCGCGGGTTGAATCCAATACTCAGAACTTATGAGCACTCATGATTGTTGTAGCCTTGTCCAACACCTTAGACCTCTACAACCCATCCTGACAGTCTTAATTCATATCTACTTCCAACATATGACCGACTGTGGATGGTTTGAATAACTTAGTCATTCTGGAAGAATAACCTAGTTTATTCGGGAAGTCAAAACATGCAAAGTGAAACACAATAATAATTGAATCCAATATGGTATCAACCCTTTGAACATAAATAAAATACCTTTTATTTATCACCATATGATTACACATTATTCATTGTATACTGTTTCAGCTATCAACTTTATTCTTGAATTTAAAACAATAGTTGTCCCATGCTACAAGCATGTACACTATGTTTTCTTAAACACTAGTCGTGCCACACACCAAGTATGCATACTATGTTTGTCTATGATCTTTACTTTGTGAACTAGATCAATTGAACATAACTTCAATGATTCTCTTTTCACACTCCCAAATCCATACTGCAAATGCAAGAATTCCAAATTCATGCCATTTACTGAAATCTGTTAGATTCTAAACTTATATGCATTGATCCTCTTGTAATGAATATGTACAAAGTCATAAAGACTTGACAACAACCATTACAGAGTATTCCAAAGGAGATCAGATCCTTGGAAACATCCTTCTTGCATTAAGTTTCCTAATCTTAAACAGATTGAAAATTCTAACTTTGAAACATTTCCAGATTCCATTTTGACTATCACTTCTGAACAAGAGTTGCCTCCTTACAGATTATGTCAATATGGTCCTTCCAGAATTATCACTATACTTCCAATTGTCCTTGAGTAACCAATCTTTGGTAAACCTTAGATTGTCCTCGACAATTGTTTAATCCTTTTAGTCATATCCAGTTCTAAACCTTTTCCCTTCTTAATGCCCCAGGCATTTGGAAAATTTTAGAACGGATGAATATAGCACATGTAATCGATCCTATATCCGAAGCATATGGGACACGATTCATGATGTCTTACATAAAGACTAAACCAGTCTTTTGCTATAATATTTCCATTTCAATTTGCCAAGTTCTCATAATTCAGATTATGAAAAGGGATGCCGTAATCATAATCGAATTTTAGAACGCAAATAATGGACCCGTATACATAATTTCCTTATGTTGAGCCATTCCAACATGAAATTCCTATATATCCTTGACTAAATGATTAAAACCTCAAGATCTAAGCTTATAGATTTGAGATGAAGTATAATTTCCTCTCCCTTAATTATAGCAAAACAACTTTTTCCCAATTGAAACTTTTGTTTTCTATAATTAACATTGCTAACTTGCAATACTTATCATAATTATCATGCTCCCACTAACATGATGATTATTAGCATAACACTTATGCTCCCACTAGCTCTGACATGTATTCAGAAATCAGCTGACTTTCTTCCAAAGTTCTAATTTCTAATACTAGATTGTTTTGATAAGACGTTATCAAAAACATACACCTTCCCTTAGATAGCACACTTGTGTGTCTAAACAATTATGAAGAGGGATGCCGTAATCATAATGGTTAGACCTTTTTGCCACTTCTCACAAGTCCAGGTTAGTGTGCCGGTTAACCACACACGCTCCACTAACGACTTTGAGAATGCAAATATCACAATTGCTATCTAGCTAAAATCTACTTAGTGAAAGTGTTTCCTTACCATCATTTTCATGAATCGAAGAGAAACCTTATGACACTTAGATTTACTGGTGTATGTGTTCTTATCCATGTGAATTGTCAAAACCTTAGTCACAGGACAAGGGTAATGACAAATCCAAACTCATATGGATTGAACTCAATCTTAACTTCTTGCCACCTGGCAGCTCAAGGGCCTGCCACTGCTTCCAAGTTGTTGTGCAACACATTGAGAACTCTAAGAACTCATATGCAAAGCCAACTTTAACTAGAATGGACACATAATATGTCACCACGATAGGTTATAAATCTTAAGTCGTGTGCTAGTGAAGAACTTCAGGTTTTATTCTTGATTAGTTCTTGAGACTTTCATGACCTTTAAGACTCCCACTGTCCTCTTGACATATAAGACCCCCTTGTCAAATATCCAAGAGATAGTGTGGATTCTAATCAAGACAAACACTTCACACAATTGGCCTAAGTTTGTCTTTGTTTTATCCAAAACATCACAACTTACCAATTTCAAATGTACAAGAGTAGAAAGCTTTTACTCTTACATTTGACAAGTGTTTTAAACCTTCTTTAGAGACATGTCACTCAAGTGACAATCTTGGAGTATGACTCTAAGACTTGTATTGGAACGAAGTATGACTCATCTTCTTGATTTAACCATTTCAACAATTCAAGTTCCTCTTCTTAGTCATAAGAATGCACTAAGATTTCCTTAGAGAACTAATTTTGATATGGTTTCTAAATCATTAAGATGATCACAAAACTGATACTAAAGTACTCTCCCATCTTTTCAGATTTGAGAAACTTTTATCCTTCTGCCATTTTGATTCTTCTTATTCGCTCTGCCATACATTGGAACCTTTTCCAATGTCTTAGAGTTACACTTAAGCTTGTAAGTGTAATCATATTTACTAAGCTTTAGTAAACTATGACGAATAGTCACATCAATCTTTTGTGGTGGACTTGACCAGTGCACAAGACTATGTACTCGATCCCTTAGTCCATTACTTGACTCACATATCCATGTGACTGAGTAATTAGTCTTAATTTTCCAATACTTGAAAGTTCTCATCCATCATGCTATACAACTTGCATGATTCCAAGTTCCGGTCCAATTGAAACTTGGGTGATGAGAATCTTTCCTTATTTGGTAAATTTAGACATTACCACAAATGAAAGAATCAATTTCATATTTCCACTCTTGCTATTAATGGAATCTTATAAGCAACAATTTTTCCTCAAATGCCATTGTAAGGATATTTTAAAATAAATAAAATCAAAAATTTCCTTTTATTTTAAAACTTTTGCGGAAAACTTATCCTTACAATCCATATGAAAACTTGTTGTTATCTATTCCTAAGCAATATCTCATAACTCCTAAGAAGTAGCTCAGGAATCCGATCTTTAAACTATGCGATAGAAATCCATCTAGGCGATCAGATTCAGCATATTCCTTCTTTAAGTTGCTTCACTTTTCTTTGATTCTTAAAACATTACCATGTGACCCAGTCACATCATGTATCAGGAATCTCAGAATTGAAACTTAGCAGAGTTAGATAGTGGAATTTACCTGAAGTAGAGTCAAACTTATTGACTTTAACATCCTTAGGTAAATTTGGTAGCTTCGCAACCAATGCCCCTACCTTTGGCAATATAAACATATGGACCCTTTGATAATGGTACACGAGACTATCACAGACTTAGCTTTTCTCTTTACCATTTGGTCAACCGAGTTGACTATGGCCGATCCCTTTCCACTGGGAAGAGAGAGCTTTACTAGATATCCAATGTCATCATTGTGAATGTCCATAAAGATTTAGGAAGTTGATCTTAGCAAACAGATAAGATCATTAAGGGTCTTGTCATAGTCTGCTTCATAGGTGTTCCAAAAGAACCCACTATGTGACTTAGAAAGTATTTGAACCACCAACTTTCTCAAGACTTTGACACCCAACTCTCCCGGCTTGTCAATATGTGACTACATCTCCAAGATGTGACCACACCTAGACCTTGCCTTGCCAATAGGGCTTGAGTGACCTTAAACTTTTCAAGAAATTGGAGGAGGTGAAAGAAGTATGATTTCCAAAGGACATCATCTTCATTTAGGAAACCTTGTTTCAAGAGATTTGGGAAGATCATAGGTGTCTATTACAGACATCTTTTGGGAGATATTCAAGATAGTTGATTTAAAGTCCTTAATATGACACCCAGTATGAAATATTAAGGCTAGGACCCAACAAACTATTTTATAACTTAGAAGAGGTATGCCGTAATCCAAGCTATAAAATATTTGAAGGTAGGTGAATGACGATTCACCAATTTCCACCAAGATAAACGAAATGTATTATTAGGTTTTAATTGGTTTTGAAACTCCTATATGTTTGAGATTCATTGAACTGTTCAAAGGCATGTATCAATCTCGAGTGTGCCCTTCAGGTTTTGTGACTGGGATGTCGAGGATCACAAAACAAGGTGTGAAGTAACCATGCAAATCACTTGGTACCCTTAATAAATTACCCCTCAATCGATGTGCCGGTTAACCACACACGCTCCATCGATACTATGATAAATATTAAGTCACCCTTTACCTACCTTGTTAAGTCCAAGTTAGTGTGCCGGTTAACCACACACGCTCCACTAACGACTTGGACAAAGTGTAAAGTGTAATTTCATGGGTTAGCACCTTATTCACATTTTTCCTAAGTAACTAAGATTGGGTATTATTAAGAGTTTAGTTACTTAGTATTATCATTAATACTTTTAATGAAGGGAGAATTCTAGTCCTGTCAAACCCGTTCGGCTAACGACCCTCCACCAGTCAAGCAAGCGGTGGGTGAGAGTGGACACCCATTAAGTTGCCATTTTATAGGCAACAACCTTATACCCACCTTATAGACCGGCTTCGTGAATGAGGCGTACTAGCGGTAAGACTTACTTTACTCTTATACATATATATATATATATATATATATATATATATATATATATATATATATATATATATATATATTATTAACTTATAATATTATAAAGTATAAGGGTTGAATTTTAACTTTTAAAATTCTAAGGGCTAACTTGGAATTAAAGTATTCATACTTGAAAACTTTTCAAATTCCAAAACTTGAGGGCAAGTTTTGAAACCATTCAAAACTAATTAATTCCATAACTTATGTGTTTAAAGTAGTTTTAATCCAAAAACACTTCAAGTTCCATAACTTGAGGACAAGTTATGGAAGACTTTAAACTAATAAAAGAACTAGCTTTTTCTTTATTTTATAACTTATGGATTTAATTATGGTTACATATTTTACTTTAATGAAGTGACTCTTGAACTTACATAACTTGAGGACAAGTTATGGAGTCATAAAAAAAATTATTCAATGACACAAGACTCTTCATTTTGTAACCATTGCCAACTTTTATGAATTTTATGAGTCTTTAATGTGACTCTTCATGTAACTTGAGGACAAGTTACACAAACACATTTTATACTCAACTCTTAGATTAAAATGGATTGAAAACAACTATTTCAATTAACTTTTCTATTAATCTAAGCAACTCATAAGAACAAAATAATTCAAATCAAACTTTTTCATGTAATTAGTCTAAACCTTAAACTAATACAAAACATGAATCTATTGACAATTATCTTTGAAAATGGATTAGCATAACATTACCACATCAAAAACAAGTTTATAAGCTCAAAAACAACTTAGGGTAATGTTCCTAGTCCATTTCTAGCCAAAAAAGTCGAAAATATGCTGTCTGGGGGTCCAACTCGTCGAGTGCATGAACCAACTCGGCGAGTTGGATCGAATTGACCACATTTTAGTCATGGACTCGCCGAGTCTCCTGATGGACTCGCCGAGTCTGATGATCAGACAGCAACAAATTCGTTTTTTCAACTTCTATTGTAGGTATAACAAGAAAACAATCCTAGGCTCTGATACCACTGTTGGGTTTTGAGCATTCTAACACTCCTAAGTGTACATGCAACCCTAAATACCTTGGATCTATGTTTTCTCTATTATACATGCAAATAAGAACTTCCAAGGTATTATCCTAATCTATCATACAAAACAATGACTATAGCAAGATAGAATACATACCTCTTAATCGATGTAGAAAGTCTTCAAGCTTTAAGAGATTAGCCCCAATAGTGTGGAAGCCTCAAATGGAATCACAATCAGCAAAACACTTAGAATAACTTGAGAGAATTCTACAACTCATGAAATCGGCTAGCCCTTTCACTTCACACTCTAGTGGCCAATTTTGGTCAAGAATAAGATGCTTATATAGTTAGGGTTACACCATGTAAACCCTAATTGACATGGCCTTTCATTTCCATGATCCATGGGTACAAATACACCATGGAGCATCCATGGACCATCCTATGGGTTTTAGCCCAACTTGATTATCCATGGAGCATTAGCCCACTATACAAGTATGGATGATTTACACAATCAACCCATATATTTAATTAGTCTTCTTTTGATCACTTAATTAATCCTAGATTAATTCTTGATCAATACTAATTAAATAATCTTATTATTCTTATTATTAATATACTAGAACTTATAATATATTAATAACCATAAGTGTCTTATTTCTCTCATTATAGTCTATCCATGTGCATGATGGTATGCAACCCAAATGGACCATGGCGGGTCGGGTCAAGTGTTACCAATTATAGTTATGGACTTAGACATTAATCCAACACATTTGCTGATTGAGCTGCGCCAGACGACTCTGCCACAAACTAATTTGAAAAATCTTCAGGAAAGAGTAGCTCCATAAAAGTTAAAGTAGCAGCGGAAGTATCGTTGGACATCAACTCTCTTTCGATAGGAGTGAGTGGTGTTGTTTCAACATCAGGAGTATCATTCTGAACTGAAGATTTCAGACTATCAGGATGTACTGATGACTCCCTCTCAGTTGAAGCAAAGTACTCCCCCTCAGGCGTAGCAGAAGTCTCCCCCTCAGGTTGTGAAGAGGATACCGTTGGAGGTTTGTAGAAAACTTCTTCGTCTTCGTCTTCAGAAACATTCTTTGAACCTAAGACTAATCCAGATGAGCTACCTGAAGTCACATTTATGGATTTGAACAGAGATGTGTAATCAAACAACCAATCCGGACCTACTCGAGCATCCGTCTCATTTTCTTCCAACCAACACACATCATAAGATTCTACAACTTGCTTTGTCTTCTTATTATAGACCCTATAAGCAGTGCGAGCAGCATACCCTACAAAGTAACAATCATCGGCTTTGGCATTAAACTACGGGTTGGTCTCTAAGTGAAGAAGGGTGCAAGGGCAGCTAAATACACGGAAATGACTCACTGAAGGATTGTGACCATATAGAATATCGTACAGAGTCTTCATTTGAGCTTTGTTGATCAGCACGCGATTCAGAACGTAGCAAGCAGTGTTTATCGCCTCGGCCCAAAAGAAAAATGGATGTTTGGAGTCACACAACATTGTCCTTGCAGCGTCTGTTAAAGTTTTGTTTCTCCTCTCAGCAACACCATTTTGTTGGGGTGTGTGAGCGGAGCTGTATTGACGCATAATACCATTTTCTATGCAAAAATGATCGAGTACAGAATTCTTAAACTATGTTCCGTTGTCGCTACAAAGCGCCTTCACCCAGTTGTTAGTTTGGTTCTCAATCAACATAATGAATTTCTTAATTATATCAGTAACTCCAACTTTCTTGGATAGAAATAAAACCCATGTAAAACGAGAGAAATCATCAATCAAAACCAGACAATAGGAATTTTTGTTAATGCTAAGAATGCTTACTGGTCCAAACAGATCCATATGTAGCAATTGGAACACCTGACTAATTGAGTTGACTTGTTTTGGCCGGTGTGGTTTTCTATGATGCTTACCTTGGGCACATGACACACACTTCTCAAACGTGATAAAGTCCTTGACAGGCAAACCATGGACCATTTCATTCTTTGTAAGACGATTGAAGTTCTTGGTGTTAGCATGACCTAGTCTTTGGTGCCATAACATTGCATTTTGTTCAGAGATCTTTCAAAAGAGGCACATAACTTGTTCTGGAAGATTGCTATTCATATCTATGATGTAAGCATTCCCATCCCTTTTAGATTTCACGATAATCCACTCTTCTGGGATGACAAAGCCTGGCTTGAGAATCGTACATTCCTTTTAGGTGAAATTTGTAGAATAGCCCTTGTCGCAAATCTGAGACACACTCAACAAACTATGCTTCAATTTGGGAGCAAAGTTGACATTCTCGAAGCTTAACACCCCATTTGTGATGGTTCCCTTTTGAGTGATTTTGCCTCCTTCTCCACCTGCAAAAGAGATATAACCCCCATTAAAAGATTGAATGTTGTGCAGTTGGGCAATATCTCCTGTCATGTGCCAGGAGCAGCCGCTGTCGATGAACCAAAGTCTGACGACATTCCCCCGCAACTATCCCTGCAAAATGTGCGGGTTTATTTAGATTTGGGAACCAAGGTCATTATTTTCCTGGGTTGTCCCAATGCCTTTTTAGATCTATCATCATTTAATGACTTTTCAGAGGACACAGATGATGAATTCGAGGCTAATTTGGGCAACCGTTGATAATTAGGTTTTGTAACAGTCCCTGGTGATTTTGAAATCGGATTTTTTTCAGTTTTCTTGAAGAACTTGGGTTTTCCACCAGAATTGCTTCTTGACGAAACCAACGTTGGCTTGTCCATGCTCGGTTTTGGCAAACTGTTTGGGACTTTGTTATGAAAGACCTTTTTATGCTTTTGAAAAACAGCTCGTTTTCTACTCTGATCATTCTTCCAATCATCATTCCGAGAACGGTTTCTATAGGACTTTCTAGTTAAAGACCTTCCTCTGAATTCGTTCTCTCCTCATGGTGACTCAAAATGTACAAACATACGATTTGGACACTTTCTATCTATATGAACACCAATACCACAATTGAAACAAATATGTTTGTTATTGTTATAACTTGTGCTAAATTGATCATATTTGTTTTCCATATTAGCACCCTTACTCCTCTCACATGAACAAGAACAGGAATTAGGATGTGAGACAAGTGAGGGTACATTAGATGGAGAAGCTTGTGAAACTTGTGGTTTTTCAATTTCATCATCACAAACATTAGAATTACCAACCACATTATTCAAAACAGTATCAGACACTTTAAAACCATTCAAAACAGTATCAGAAGGTGCAGAAACATCACAAAAAACATTGTCACTTGCAACAACTGAAAAATTATTGTCTTTATTTAAAACTAAAACTTCAGGTTTAGACTTAGTTTTATTTTCAGGAACAGATCCATCAACTTCATGATTTCACTGATTCAAGGATTGATCTGTAGGAGAAGTAGAAATTTTAGTACTTTCAACATTAATAGGTCCTCCCGAAACAAAACCAGATGGCTTGCCATAAACCATGAATGGTTCATTGGCAATCTCTTCTTTGGACAAGGGTTGAAACTGATATAAATGATTGAAAGGAGGAGGCACTTGATTATACCCTAGACCCTTTGACTGATTTTGTTTAAATTGCATGCAGTGGTCTATCGTATTTGCAACTACCTCACTCGATACATCATATTTTCTAAAATCAAAATCAACAGTTTCAAATTTCCCCTTTAATGATTCAATTTCAGCCACTAGTTCAGCGTTCTGTTTCTTTATATAGTCATAATTTTCGCATTTATTACTATAGTCTTCCTGAAGTCTCCTAAAGTCCTTTATTTTAGATTCTAACAGGGCCTTAAGAGTTTTTTTTCCTTCTCTGAGTTGGTAACCTTCATACCTAAGATCCTCTACTTCCCTTTTGAGTAAGTCATTATGTTCATGAAGAATTGTAAGGTTCTCCACTTCTCTACTTAGTGTCTCAATTTACTCATGAAGAATTTTAACATAATCAATACAAGCTTGAGAGAATGAGGGTAGACTTACCTCATTTTTATTTGGTTCATATGAAGAAGATACCATCAATGCAAACTGCAGCTCCATCTTTTAATCTTCAGCAGCAACAATCTCTGCTGGAGCATCATCACCAACCTGTGCCAAATGGGCATTTTCAGGTCCAGATATGTTCAGGGCCTGCATCTGATCCTCCCAATCAAACTATTGCACAACCATGGCCTTCTTGCTGTTGACCTGAGCACCGCTTCGATTGTTTCCAACTGCAACCATTTTTCGGTCATTATTCAATCTTCTATCTGGTTGTGGACACTCACGAGAAAATTTTCTGGCTCGTGGCAGTTGAAACACCGCATCTTTCTCTTGCCGAACCTAACCTTCTTGTCAACACTCATCCCCCGGTTTTTCTTTCTGGTCTTCTTGGAAAACTGTTTTGCCCTGAAAACTGCCATGACAATTTGTCATGTGATATCCGTCTCTTCCACATCTTTAGGGTGAATCTGATCGTGATCGGCAAATGACAGTTGGGGCGGAAGATCTCCAAGTACAAGTGCATTGTAGCAGTTGACAAGCCTTGTAGCAAGAGCGAGATTTTCATCACCCTCCTTTCCTTTTTAAGAGGAAACCACATTGGAGGAAGAAGTAGCTTGATTAGCCACAAATGATTGGTTCTGAGAGAGAGGCTTGACTGATGCAACAGGAAGAAGAAGTTAATGGAGTAGAAAATGACTGAACCTGAGCTTGTTGAGCAGCAAAGGGTTGACCAACAGATGAAATAGTGAGAGATGAAAGAGCATTGTTAGAAGTGATCCCAAGGTTTGCAGCTGAGTATGAATTCACACGGTTTATCCCCCACTGCTTGTCATCAATATCACAGGCCTTGATGACTGCAATCACTTCAGCAAGAGAGAGCCGGCTAAGATCCTTAGTCTTCTTTATAATAGCTACATTCATGTCCCAAGACTTTGGGAGAGCATTCAGTAACTTATTGTTTATCTCAGACTTGGCGTAAAAGATCCCGACTATAGTCATTTTAGTGGTAAGAGATGTGAATTACTGCAACTGTGCTTTAAGAGTTTCTCCAGGAACTTAGTTGAACATATTGAACCGTTGTCGCAACATATCTTGGCGACTCTCTTTGATATCTTCATTCCCTTCATAAACCTCGATTCGGGCTTCCAACAAAGCCTTAGCAGTGGTGTACTCCCTAAAACCTTGAACAATGTCCGGAGATAGAGCCATGGTCAGAGTGGCCTAAGCCCTTTCTTGCTCTTCAACCTTCTCGAAGTCTTCATCCATGTAATTCTCAATCTCCTTGTCAACCACTTGCCCTACAACAGTGGTGGTTATTCTGACAGGATCTTATATGATGCTTCTCCAGATTTTGAAGTCGTTCATCTTGATGTACTTTTCAATCCTGTACTTCCATTCAGGGAAACCTTCAGCGGACAACAGTCTTGGAATTCGAGTGGTTGTGCCCATTATAGAATCTAGCTCGTGGTGGTGTGTTTGACTTTGAGAATCCATTAATATTAAATTAATATTAAATAGAAATTAAATTATTTAAGAATAAATTAAGTTTCTGTTCAAACACAAGTTCAAAGTCAAATTAGGTTTCCGACCGTAAACTATGTTCCCGGTCAAAGAAGAGTTTGTAGCCGTAAACTCTGTTCACGGTCCGAAGTTTACGGTCTAAGTTCAAGGTCCAAGAATCTAAGTTTCCAGTTGATGAAAAATCCTTATTCACAGCCCAAGAACCAAGCTCACGGTTCAAGAACTGGTTGGGATTTGCGGCCGTAACATAAGTTTACGGCCGTAAGCAATGGACGTAATCTCCCAGAAACTTGAGAAAAACGCAATTTTGAATGAACCTTGAAATCCTTTCGCAGCAAACACCAATTTTAGTCACAAACAACTAAGAACATAGTCAGAAATTCGATTGTAAGATGCTTTTGACGCTGGTTTTGCTATGATACCAATTGTAAGCTCCTGAAACGGATCTTACCAGTGATCAAATAGCAAACACAATCAATTAGCAATAAAGAACAAGTAGAATTGAGAATGAACAAGCTTGCACATGCTTTTCTATTAGGAATAACGTCTGGTACAACTTGTGGGTACAACAGTCGTGGACTCTGAGGCATCATCAACTTACAAAAGACCTAGCACACCTCTATATATACTGGACTTGGGACGGCCTTGGGTTTACGGTCGTAAACCGGCTTAAGGCCGTAAACTCATTGTCGGGCCGTAAACTACATATAATCTACCACAAGCTATAAATCGACTCAAAAGAACCTATTACATAGAAAGCCTAGACCATACCACTAATTAGACCCTTCACCATCCTTTTGGAGTTGGGCCATGGGTTTCTTGTTAACATATCCAAGCCGATAATCCCACAAGCATGCTTTCTCTATACCATTAGACGAATCAATTTGAAATACACTATTTCCTAAGTTGACTACACACATCACATTATCATACACACCATCACAAGGTAAATCTTCAAAATAAAAAATACCATTTTATAAGCAGAAATAGAGCCCTTCTCATTATTAAAAGAATATATAAAACCTTGTTTGAAAAATGCATGAAAATAAGTAATGTTTTGTGCCATTTCTAATTAGTAGTAACAATTCAACAAATCTTAACAAACAACATTGCTAAGCACTAGACTATAAACTTCAGTCTTTGTAACAGGTGAAGATCGCCTATTCCTCATGATCAAGTTCATTCTGTTGGATTAATGTCCAAGTCCATAACTATAATTGGTGAGACTTGACCCGACCCGGCATGGTCCATTTGGGTTGCTTGGCATCATGCATTTTGATAGACTATAATGAGAGAAATAACACTTAAGGTTGATTAATATATTATAAGTTCAAAAATATTAATAAGATTATTTAATTAGTATTTATCAAGAATTAATCAAGGATTAATTAAGTGATCAAAAGAAAGACTAATTAAATATATGGGTTGATTGTGTAAATCATCCATTCTTATATATGTGGGCTTGTGATCCAAGATTCCTTATGTTGGACTAAGTCCATGGGGTGTTCCATAGACACTCCATGGAGGTTAAAATCCATGGAGCATAAGGAATGGGTAAAGTTCTGAGTTACACGGTGTAACCCTAATAGCCACCATATAAAAGAATCCCATGGATCAAGCAATCGGCCACTATTGGTAATAGAAAGGGCTAGCCGATTTCATGAAGTGTGGTTTTTTCTCAAGTCATTCCTGATGGGTTTTAGCCATAAGAACATCCTATGTGCTCATGCAAACCCTAATGCTTGGATCTAGGTTTCTCTATTGTACATGCAATTCATCCAAGACTTTAAACCCTAGATCTAGCATATGATAATCAATATTAACATAATAATGGGTTTAAGATATTACCTTGATTGTTATGTAGCAATAACAATCTCAAATCCTCCTTGTAATGACTTTAGAAAGCTTAGAGTTACAAATGTCACTCCTCTAATGGCTCACAAACACCAAGAGCAAGAGGATGAAGAATAAGGAGAGTGGAGGCTGCCCAAAACGTGTGGAAACCCTAAGGATTCAGTTGCCCACCTTTTTGGTGCCCAAGGGGTCCTTAAATAGTGAGGCTATTAGGGTTATCTAACAAGGAAACCCTAATTTGGATGCTTAGGCCCTAAGCAACCCATGGACTCCTTTCTTAAAGGCCTTTGGACGATTTCTAATGGGTTTCCCCATAGAATTCGTCAACCCTTTAATATGGATTCCATTAGCCCAATATACAATTATCACACAATTGACAGTTTTAGTCCTTTAAGTTTAATTAATGTCTTTTAGCCACAAACTTAATTCTTATTAAATTCTTGACTAATATTAATTAAACAATATGATTTCTACTTTAATATATTATTCTCATAATATATTAATAAATCATAATTAATCCTATCTCTCCATTATTCATCCTATCAAGTTGCTTTTGTCAAGGCAACCCAAAAGGACCATGCACCATCGGGTCAAGTACATACCAAAATAGTTATGGACTTAGATACTAATCCAACAGTCTCATACTTGGATAAGTCTAATAACTATTCTGTGTATGACTTCAGATCCTGATCTGCAATCGTAGCTTTCCAAAGCTACTGTCAACTCTGATCCTATCAGATATGCGTGTCCTTTAGAGAAGGGATCATATATTCCTCCATTCTAGATATCATATAGATATAAGACATGAATTCTAATCATTCTCTTTATACTATTTCCCGACTTCCGATTTATGATGACTGACAACAGACTACAATTGAACACATCAATTTAGTCTCGGCTTGGCCAAGCGCTTAGGTGCCATCACTAAATCATCGAGGGGCCCAAAGATATCATTGTTATCGTACTTTGGATAAAAGGAACGGATAAACTTTGAATCAATGCTCGCTTGCACTTACTTACCGAATTACACACAACAATATGTTTTATAACACCAAGTTGCTGGTGCGTTTACATATTATCAATGTGTAACCGACTCGCAAGATACAACTCACACATCTCGGTTTAAAGAATATAAGATGTTATCGTCTAACCAATCACTCGTGATAAAATCCATGAAGCGATCCAATTGAGCGTGGGTTTAATCCAATGCTCAAATCATATTCATAAGCAATCATGAACATTGCAGCAAATAATTGCTTATGTCTAATACACTTTAGACAATCCACACACCAATTCACGACAATCTACATTCATACCTACTTCCAACATATGAATGACTGTGGCCCGTTCGAACAATTTGACTGTTCTGAACCAATTAAATTATTCAGGAAGTCAAAACATGTAAAGTAAAACACAAGAAAAATACTAATCCCATATGGCCTCAAAGCTTTGAGTATAAATAAAACACCTTTTATTTATCAACATATCGATTACACATTATTTGTTGTTTCGGGTAATCAACTTCTTACTTGAAATATAACAATACTTGTCCCATGCTCTTAGCATGCACACAATGTTTACCTATGGTCCTTACTTTGTGAAATAGATCAAATGAACACATTTCGAATCATACTCATTTCACAACTCCGAATCCTTATCACAAGTGTAAGAATATCAAATTTTTGTCACTTGTAGAATATGTTAGATTCTAACATTTTATGCAATGATCCTTTTGTAATGTCACTACACTAAGGTCACAATGACTATTGCCAATGAATTTCAAAGCTCTCTATCGGAAATTGTTACAAGACAATTCCATAGATGTGATGTCTCTCACTCAAAGTACATTCTTTTGAACATCCTTCTTGCATAAAAGTTTCTAATCTAGACATAGATTCTTAATATCCAACTCCCAATGTGGAAACATTTCCATATTTTCCATATGAAAACTCATTCTTAATAGAATCTTATCTATTCATAATAATGTCGATATGGTCCATCCAATATCATACTTCCAACTACTCACAAGCGACCAATCCTCAGCGAGCTTTGGATCGTCCTTTGATAGTTGTTTAATTATCTTAGTCAAAACCGATTCTTGTCTTTTTTTCCCTCTAAATGCGCTAGACATTTGGAAAATTTTAGAATGGTCGAATATTATAACACTAGTAGTCAATCCGATACCCGAAGCGTATAGGACACGATGCATAATGTCTTACATAAAGATATGATGTTTTATCAATCTTTTGCCATAATATTTTATGTGTCTCGTTCTTACAACTCGAACAATGAAGAGGGATACCGTAATCATAATCGATATTTAAGAACACACTATGTATCCTTTGACTAAATTTATTAACATTCCACAACCTAAGCCTTTATATTTGAAATGAAGTTGCAAAGTATAACTCTTGTTTTCTATAATTAATATAGCTAACTTGCAATACTTGCCTTAATAATCATTCAAGCACAACATTTATGCTCCCACTATCCTGATGATTATTATCATATAAGCACAACACGTATGCTCCCACTAGCTTTGACATGTATTTAGAAAACAACTTAACTTACAGAAAAACAATATCTATTGAATTTCTTAAGTTCATATTTCTAATACCTAATGCTTTGTTAATCTTTTATCTAAGCTTCTCAAACTTATACACCTTTGCCTTAGATAGCTCATATGTGTGTCTAAACAATTTAGACTAATTGCCAAATCTCACAATTCGAATCATGGAAAGGGATATCGTAACCATAATCGAATTCAAGAATCCAATTTTCACAATTACTATCTTCTTAAAATCTCTCTTAGTGAAAGCATTTCCTCACAGTCATTTTCATGAAGGAGGGAATCTTATGACACTTGGATTTTAATATGTGTTCCTATCCATGTGGCTTTCTCAAAACCAAAGTTTGCGACAAATCCAAACTCATATGGACCAAACTTTCTCAATCTTGATTTCTTGCCTTATGGTAACACGAGTGCCCATCATGTCTTCCAAGTAGTTAAGCAGCTCAACCTTTCTTATCAATGTACTTTTCATTGATCAAGGTCATTGCCTTTTATTCATTCAAATGAGAACTAATATAACTCACATGCATAATTAACTCAATTGGAATGACACATAAACAAGATAGTGTCAACATGATAGGTTGTAAACCTCAAGTCGTGTGCTAGTGATGTTCGATAAGGTTTATTCTTGATTTTTTCTTGAAAACTTTCAAGACCATTAAGACTCCCAATGACTCCTTGACATATAAGATTCTCTTGTCAATAAACATTTCTTGACAAACAAATATTCAAGAGTTAGTGTAGATTTTATCAAGACAAAACACTTCATAAAATTGGCCCTAGTTGGTATTTGTCTTATCCAAGACATCACAACTTTCCACATTTGATGATTGTTATAAACCTTCTTCATACTTGTCACTCAATGTCACAATCTTAACTCTATGACTTGTTTTGGAACGAAGTTTGATTGACTTCTTGATTTAACCATTTCTTCAATTCCTGATTCCTCTTCTCAGACATACAATTGTAGTAGGACTCACTTAGAGGATCAATTGAGATATGGTTCTTAATCATTAAGACCTATCATAAAACATAATAAAAGGTACTCTCCCTTCTTCTTAGAATAGAGAAACTTTTATCTTTCTGCCTACTTGATTCTTCTCATTCGTTCTACTATTGATTTGAACTCTTTCAATCAATTCAGAATTACACTTAATCTTATAAGTATGATCATATTTACTAAACTTTTTAGTAAATCATGACGAATACCTTTGTTACTCTTGTGGTGTACTTGATCACCACATAACCTTGTGTAATTGATCTCCTAGTCCTTCACTTGACACTTTGTCAACGAATTAGTCTAATTTCCAAACATGCAATTTCTCATTCATCATGCAACCAAGTTGTATGATTCCAAGTCTCTATCCAATTGAAACTTGGGCGATGAGAAACTTTCCCTATATGGTAAATTCTTGACCTTTCCATAAATAACATAATTAAGAATCACATCCATTCGTTGTAGAAATATGGACACATCAATTTTTTTTCATAACGATTTCATTGCAAGGAAATAAATAAATAAATACTTCAAAAAAAAAATTATTCATAAAAGCAGCGGAAAAAATTTGTCCTTACAATGCAAAATCAACTGAAAAACTATGTAATAAAATATTTCTAACAACTCTATCATAACTTTCTAAGCTCAAAAATCTAATCTGCGAATCCATGTGATCGAGATCCATCTCTTCGTGATCAGACTCATCTTGCTTTTCCATCAGGCTTCCTCTCTTTTCACTGATCCTGCAAATCAATGAATAGGAACCTAATGGAGTTAGATAGTGGATCTTACCTGAAGCACAACCATACACTTTGACTCTCCCATCTTCTGGACTCTCCAAGCTTTTAGGGCAAACTTGTATCCAACGCCCTTTCACTTGGCAGCAAACGCAGGTCGGTTCTCATAGAACGTCCTCCGAAGCATGGTTGGTTGACTTTCCTAACAAATATGATCCATTGCTTTACCAAATCATTTCTGATTCAGCAGCAATGAGCATGTATGTTAGGTCAATGAGTCTTGCATCATGATCCATCATATGATACTTTCTTTTGAACTCTTTATATGATTTAGGGAGTGACTGCAGAACCCAGTCCACAGCCAACTTGTCAGGGAATGACGCACCTAACATTATCAACCTATCGATGTGTGATTTCATTCCTAGAACGTGGGCACATACAGGTTTACCATCTTCATGTTTCATTTCCAATAGGGCTTTAGTGACATTGAACCTTTCAATTCTTCGATCATTTGGGTTAGGGAGAACAACGGGAGGAGGAGGAGGAAGTGAAATCAAACTAGTCCACCTTGATTCTTTACTTGAATAGTGGAATAGCTTATTTTCAGCAGGAACACCTTTTCCTTGAAATTTGGGAAGACCATGATTGTCATTCTTTGACATCTACAAAACGGGAGAAAAACGAATTCAAGTTAGTTGATTTATTGAGTCCTCAGTAAATCACCCAATTGATATACTAGGGCTAGGACCCAACACAATATTCCACAACTCGGGAGAGGGATGTCGTAACCCAAATTGCAGAACATTTGAAGGTAAGTGAATGACGATTCACTAATTTTCCACCATGAAAAAAACGAAAAAGCAGATTAAGTGTTAAATGTATTGAAAACTCCTAGATCCTTTGAGATTCATTGAACTTTTCAATGACATGTTTAAATCTCGATATGCCCCTCGATTTGTGACTAGGATGCCGAAGATCACAAAATAGGGTGTGAATAACCATGCAAATCTACATGGTGCCCCCACATGTTACAGTCACCTATTCGATGTGCCGGTTAACCACACACACTCCACCGAACTATGACAAACATTGAGTCACCCTTTGCTACCTTTTCTTAGTACCATTTAGTGTGCCGGTTAACCACACACGCTCCACTAACGTCTTTGCAAGGGCACAAAGTGTAATTTCATGGAATTGCATCAATTCACTTTTTCCTAAAGTAACCAACATTGGGAATTTTGTAAAAACATTTAGTTACTTTTGTACTTCATTATACTCATAATGGAAGGTTTCTGTCCTATCCTACCCGTTCGGCTAACGACCCTCCATTAGTCAAGAGTGTGGTGGGTAAGAGTGGATACCTATTCAATCACCATTTTATAGGCAATTTCCTTAAACACCCCTTATAGACCAGCTTCGTGAATGAGGCCTACTAACGGTAAGACTTACTTTTACTCATACATATATATAATGTTAGACTTTTAATGTTATATATAGTATAGGGTGTATTTTATACTTTTAAAATACTATGTGGTCAAATGTAATAATTATACTTTTAATTCAATTGTAAACCAAAAAACTATATGGATTTATTAAATCTCATTTAATTATACAACTTAATTAATTAATAAAACTATAAGGGTTTGATTTGAACTTTTCAAAACAATACTAGGGTTTTAGAATTGAACATTCCTAAATTAAACTTTTAATCAACTTTTAAATTCCAAAACTTGAGGGCAAGTTTTGAAACATTTGAAAACATTAGCGTTTAGAATTTAAATATTTCAAAATCAAACCTTTTAATCAAAATTTAAATTCCAAAACTTGAGGGCAAGTTTTGAAACTATTCAAAACACAAGGATCAAATAGCAAATAACTTAAATTAAACAATTAATCTAATTATTATCTAATTTGACCTAAAATTAATTTCTTGCAAGATAAGTTACCCAATTAAAACATATAATCAAACTTTAATCAAATAAGGACGTTATTATCTAATCAATTCGTAATTATCTTTTGTTTAATCAAGGATACACACAAAATATGATTAAAATTTGAATCTTAATGACCCATAACAGTTAAGGCAAGTATCCATGACCAAAACAGCAAGAAATCCCGAACACGCCTCCTTCTGACGCTCGAACTCGCCAAGTTCCTCTATGAACTCGTCGAGTAGGAGCCAACTCGCCGAGTGCACATTGGAAATTGCCGAGTTCAGCTGTCTGGAAACCAAATTTCGATTTTGCAACAAGAATGAACATGCAAGGCATCAATACAATAGAAACCAATCAAGGCTCTAATACCACTGATGGGTTTTAGCCATAAGAACATCCTATGTGCTCATGCAAACCCTAATGCTTGGATGTAGGTTTCTCTATTGTACATGCAATTCATCCAAGACTTTAAACCCTAGATCTAGCATATGATAATCAATATTAACATAATAATGGGTTTAAGATATTACCTTGATTGTTATGTAGCAATAACAATCTCAAATCCTCCTTGTAATGACTTTAGAAAGCTTAGAGTCACAAATGCCACTCCTCTAATGGCTCACAAACACCAAGAGCAAGAGGATGAAGAATAAGGAGAGGGGAGGCTGTCCAAAACATGTGGAAACCCTAAGGATTCAGTTGCCCACGTTTTTGGTGTGCAAGGGGTTCTTAAATAGTGAGGCTATTAGGGTTATCTAACAAGGAAACCCTAATTTGGATGCTTAGGCCCTAAGCAACCCATGGACTCCTTTCTTAAAGGCGTTTTGACGATTTCAAATGGGTTTCCCCATAGAATTCGTCCACCCCTTTAATATGGAGTCCATTAGCCCAATATTCAACTATCACACAATTGACAGTTGTAGTCCCTTAAGTTTAGTTAATGTCTTTTAGCCACAAACTTAATTGTTATTAATTCTTGACTAATATTAATTAAACAATATGATTTCTACTTTAATATATTATTCTCATAATATATTAATAAATCATAATTAATCCTTTCTCTCCATTATTCATCCTATCAAGTTGCTTTGGTGAAGGCAACCCAAAAGGACCATGCACCATCGGGTCAAGTGCATACCAAAATAGTTATGGACTTAGACACTAATCCAACAATTCCATGTGTATTTGGTGTTGTGTGAACCATTTGAGGTGTCACACTTGGGGAACTAGGCACTCAAGCTTCATGAAGAGATTCTACATCAAAGAGGTATGTAATTTTAACTTTAAATATTCATATGAGTCAATGTTATTATGCTAGTTAGGATGAATATCTTGGAAAGTTCATATTCACATTTATTATAGAGAAAACATAGATCCAAGGTATTTAGGGTTGCATGTACACTTAGGAGTGTTAGAATGCTCATAACCCAACGTTGGTATCAGAGTCTAGGCTTGTTTTCAATTATACTTGATGCAAATTGCTGAAAAATGATGAAAAAATCGATTTTCTGGCATTCTAGGCACTGGACTCGCCGAGTCCACTGATGAACTCACCGAGTCCAAGGAAAAACTCATCCTACTCGTTGAGTAGGTTGATACGCTCGACGAGTAGGAGTCCCAGACAACATATTTTTGAGTTTTTTGGCTAGAAATGGACTAGGAACATTACCCTAAGCTGTTTTTGGACTTATAAACTTGTTTTTAATGTGGTAAAGTTCATGCTAATCCAATTTCAAAGATAATTGTCAATGGGTTCATGTTTTGTATTAGTTTATTGATCAGGCTACTTACATGAAAAAGTTTGATTTGAATTATCCTGTTCTTATGAGTTGCTTAGATTAATAGAAAAGTTAATTGATTATGTGTTTTCAATCCATATTAAACTAAGAGTTGATTCTAAAATGTGTTTTTGTAACATGTCCTCAAGTTATATGAAAAGTCACATTTAAGTTTTATAAAACTCATAAATATTAGCAATGGTTACAAAAATGAAGAGTCTTGTCCTCAAGTTTTGGAGGTTCAAGAGTCACTTCATTAAGCATCAAAATGTGTGACCTTAATTAATTCCATAAGTTACAAAATAAAGAAAAGTTTCATTCTTTTATTAGTTTAAAGTTTTCCATAACTTGTCCTCAAGTTATGGAACTTCAAGAGTCTTTTAATTAAAACTACTTTAAACTCATAAGTTATGGAATTAATTACTTTTGAATAGTTTCAAAACTTGCCCTCAAGTTTTGGAATTTGAAAAGTTTTCACTTATGAATACTTTAATTCCAAGTTTGCCCTTAGAATTTTAAAAGTTAAAATTCAACCCTTATACTTTATAATATTATAAGTTAATAATATATATATATATATATATATATATATATATATATATATATATATATATATATATATATAAGAGCAAGTCAGTCTTACCGTTAGTAAGCCTCATTCACAAAGCTGGTCTATAAGGGGGTATAAGGTTACTGCCTATATAATGGCAGTTTAATGGGTGTCCTCTCTCACCCACCACTTTCTTGACTGGTGGAGAGTCGTTAGCCGAACGGGTAGGACAAGGACTATAATTCTCCCTTCATTAAAAGTATTAACGATAAATACTAAGTAACTAAACCTTTTATAAATACCCAAACTTACTTAGGAAAAAGTGAATAAGGTGCTAATCCATGAAATTACACTTTGCACTTTGTTTAAGTTAGTTAGTGGAGCGTGTGTGGTTAACCGACACACTAACTCGTATTAAACAAGGTAGGCAAAGGGTAACTTAATGTTTATCATAGTATCGATACGGCGTGTGTGGTTAACCGGCATATCGATTAAAGGGTAAATACTTAAGGGTACCAAGTCATTTGCATGGTTACTTCACACGTTGTTTTGTGATCCTCGGCATCCCAGTCACAAAAACTGAAGGGCACACTCGAGATTGAAACATGCCATTGAAAAGTACAATAAATCTCAAAAGAATCTAGGAGTTTCAAATCCAATTAAAACCTAATAATACATTTCGTTTATCTTGGTGGAAATTGGTGAATCATCATTCACCTACCTTCAAATATTTAATAGCTTGGATTACGACGTCCCTCTTCCAAGTTATAAAAGTATTGTGTTGAGTCCTAGCCTCAATATTTCATATTGGGCGTTATATTAAGGAATTTAAATCAACTATCTTGAATATCTCCCAAAAGATATCTGGTTTAGACATATATGTTCTTCCTAAATCTCTTGAAACAAGTTTTCCTAAATGAAGATGATATCCCATGGAAATCATACTTCGTTCACATCCTCCAATTATTCTCCCTAACCCACAAGCTCTTGAAAAGTTTACGGTCACTCAAGCCCTATTGGCAAGCAAAGGTCTATGTGTGATCACATCTTGGAGATGTAGTCACATATTGAAAATCCGAGAGGTTTGGGTGTCAAAGTATTGAGAAAGTTGGTGGCTCAACTACTTTCTAAGTCACATAGTGAGTTACTTTGGGACTCCTATGTAACAGACTATGACAAGACCCTTAATGATCTTATCTAGTTGCTAAGATCAACTTCCTAAAACTTGTGGACATTGACAATAATGACATTGGATATCCAGTAAAGCTCTCTCTTCCCAATGGAAAGGGATCGTCCATAGTCAACCCGGTTGACCAAATGGTAAAAAGAAAGGCTAAGTCTTTGATAGTCCCATGTTCCATTACCAAAGCGTCCATATGTTAAATTGCCAAAGGAAGGGGCATTGGTTGCGAAGCTGCCAATTTACCTAAGGGTGCTAAAGTCAATAAGTTTGACTCTAGTTCAGGTAAGGTCCATTATCTAACTCTGCTAAGTTTCTACTCTGAGATTCTTGATACATGATTTGACTGGGTCACATGGTGATGTTTTAAGAATCAAAGAAAAGTGAAGAAACTCAAAGAAAGAATATGCTGAATCTGATCGCGTAGATGGACTTCTATCGCATAGTTTGAAGATCGGATTCTTGATCTACTGTTGGATTAATGTCTAAGTCCATAACTATATTTGGTAAGACTTGACCCGACCCGGCATGGTCCATTTGGGTTGCATACCATCATGCACTTGAATGAGAGAAATAAGACACTTATGGTTATTAATATATTATAAGTTCTAGTATATTAATAATAAGAATAATAAGATTATTTAATTAGTATTGATCAAGAATTAATCTAGGATTAATTAAGTGATCAAAAGAAGACTAATTAAATATATGGGTTGATTGTGTAAATCATCCATACTTGTATAGTGGGCTAATGCTCCATGGATAATCAAGTTGGGCTAAAACCCATAGGATGGTCCATGGATGCTCCATGGTGTATTTGTACCCATGGATCCAAGGAAATGGAAAGCCATGACAATTAAGAGTTTACCCTAATTGTGTAACTATATAAGCATCTTATTATTGAGGAAAAATCGGCCACTAGAGATAGTGAAGAAAGGGCTAGCCGATTTTGAAAAGTGTAGAATTCTCTCAAATCATTCCAAGTGTTTTGATGATTGTGATTCCATTTGAGGTGTCACACTTGGGGCACTAGGCACTCAAGCTTCATGAAGACTTTCTACATCAAAGAGGTATGTATTCTATCTTGCTATAGTCATTGTTTTGTATGCTAGATTAGAATAATACCTTGGAAGTTCTTATTTGCATGTATAATAGAGAAAACATAGATCCAAGGTATTTAGGGTTGCATGTACACTTAGGAGTGTTAGAATGCTCAAAACCCAACAGTGGTATCAGAGCAAGGTTGTTTTCTGTTATATTGATGCAAATATTTTATTTTCAAAGTTGGAAAAAAAAAAGGAAAAAAAAAAACATGAAGTTCGTCAAATTTTAAGATAATTACTTGTTCTTGTGAAAAACTAATTATTTGTAAAATTTGAATAATTTGCTTTATGAGTTGAATTAGGTCAAATTTAATAAAAGATAAAATAATATGATTATTTTATTAGTTTTAAAAGTTTGATCTAAAGAGTTTTATTTTTTGAAACCTCCATAAGTTATGGATATGAAAAGGTTTTAAAAAAAAAATTGATTCAAAGTTTTATGGAGTTACAAAAAATTTGGTGTTAATGTTTTAAAGGATTCCATAACTTAAGAATAAGTTATGGATCACCAAAAGTTTTTTGTGTTACTTTGTTTTATGAGTGAATTTAGATTAATGAATAAAATTATGTGATAGTTGGTTTTAATCCAAATTAATCTAAGAATTGATTCTAAAATGTGTTTTTGTAACTTGTCCTCAAGTTATATGAAAAGTCACATTTAAGAATCATAAAACTCATAAAAATTGGCAAAGGTTACAAAAATGAAGAGTCTAGTTCTAATTAAATGGTTTTATGACTCCATAACTTGTCCTCAAGTTATGGAGGACCAAGAGTCTCTTCATTTAATAAAATAAAATAAAATAAAAAAAAAAAGGTGTAACCTTAATTAATTCCATAAGTTATAAAATAAAGAAAAGTTAATTCTTTTATTAGTTTAAAGTCTTCCATAACTTGTCCTCAAGTTATGGAACTTGAAGAGTTTTTGGATTAAAACTACTTTAAACACATAAGTTATGGAATTAATTAGTTTTGAATAGTTTCAAAACTTGCCCTCATGTTTTGGAATTTGTAAAGTTTTCACTTATGAATACTTTAATTCCAAGTTAGCCCTTAGAATTTTAAAAGTTAAAATTCAACCCTTATACTATATAATATTATAAGTTAATAATATATATATGTATAAGAGTAAAGTCAGTCTTACCGCTAGTACGCCTCATTCACGAAGCCGGTCTATAAGGTGGGTATAAGGTTGTTGCCTATAAAATGGCAACTTAATGGGTGTCCACTCTCACCCACCGCTTGCTTGACTGGTGGAGGGTCGTTAGCCGAACGGGTTTGACAGGACTAGAATTCTCCCTTCATTAAAAGTATTAATGATAATACTAAGTAACTAAACTCTTAATAATACCCAATCTTAGTTACTTAGGAAAAATGTGAATAAGGTGCTAATCCATGAAATTGCACTTTCCACTTTGTCTAAGTCGTTAGTGGAGCGTGTGTGGTTAACCGGCACACTAACTTGGACTTAACAAGGTAGGTAAAGGGTGACTTAATATTTATCATAGTATCGATGGAGCGTGTGTGGTTAACCGGCACATTGATTGAGGGGTAATTTATTAAGGGTACCAAGTGATTTGCATGGTTACTTCACACCTTGTTTTGTGATCCTCGGCATCCCAGTCACAAAACCTGAAGGACACACTCGAGATTGAAACATGCCTTTGAAAAGTTCAATGAATCTCAAAGATCTAGGAGTTTCAAAACCAATTAAAACCTAATAATACATTTCGTTTATCTTGGTGGAAATTGGTGAATCGTCATTCACCTACCTTCAAATATTTTATAGCTTGGATTACGGCATACCTCTTCTAAGTTATAAAATAGTTTGTTGGGTCCTAGCCTTAATATTTCATATTGGGTGTCATATTAAGGACTTTAAATCAACTATCTTGAATATCTCCCAAAAGATGTCTGGTTTAGACACCTATGATCTTCCCAAATCTCTTGAAACAAGGTTTCCTAATGAAGATGATGTCCCATGGATATCATACTTCTTCACCTCTTCAAATTATTCTCCCTAACCCACAAGTTCTTGAAAAGTTTAAGGTCACTCAGGCCCTATTAGGCAAGGCAAGGTCTAGGTGTGGTCACATCTTGGAGATGTAGTCACATATTGACAAGCCGGGAGAGTTGGGTGTCAAAGTCTTGAGAAAGTTGGTGGTTCAACTACTTTCTAAGTCACATAGTGAGTTCTTTTGGAACACCTATGAAAAAGACTATGACAAGACCCTTAATGATCTTATCTATTTGTTAAGATCAACTTCCTAAAACTTTATGGACATTGACAATGATGACATTGGATATCCAGTAAAGCATTCTCTTCCCAATGGAAAGGGATCGGCTATAGTCAACTCGGTTGACCAAATGGTAAAGAGAAAAGCTAAGTCTGTGATAGTCCTGTGTACCATTATCAAAGGGTCCATATGTTTGTATTGCCAAAGAAAGGGCATTGGTTGCGAAGCTGCCAAATTTACCTAAGGATGTTAAAGTCAATAAGTTTGACTCTACTTCAGGTAAAATCCACTATCTAACTCTGTTAAGTTTCTATTCTGAGATTCTTGATACATGATGTGACCGGGTCGCATGGTGATGGTTTAAGAATCAAAGGAAAGTGAAGAAACTTAAAGGAAGAATATGCTGAATCTGATCGCATAGATGGATTTCTATCGCATAGTTTCAAAAATCGGATTCTTGAGCTACTTCTTAGGAGTTATGAGATATTTCTTAGGAATGGATAACAACAAGTTTTCATATGGATTGTAAGGATAGTTTTTCCGCAAAGTTTTAAAATAAAAGGAAATTTTTGATTTTATTTATTTTAAAATATCCTTACAATGGCATCTGTGGAAATTTTTGTTGCTTATAAGATTCCATTAGTAGCAAGAGTGGAAGTATGAAATTGATTCTTTCATTTGTGGTAATGTCTAAATTTACCAAATAAGGAAAGATTCTCATCACCCAAGTTTCAATTGGACCGGAACTTGGAATCATGCAAGTTGTATAGCATGATGAATGAGAACTTTCAAGTTTTGGAAAATTAAGACTAATTACTTGTTCACATGGATGTGTGAGTCAAGTAAAGGACTTAGGGATCGAGTACACATTCTTGTGCACTGATTAAGTCCACCACTAAAGATCGATAAGAAGAATCAAATAAGGCAGAAGGATAAAAGTTTCTCAAATCTGAAAAAATGGGAGAGTACTTTAGTATCAGTTTTGTGATCATCTTAATGATTAAGAAACCATATCAAAATTAGTTCTCTAAGGAAATCTTAGTGCATTCTTATGACTAAGAAGAGGAACTTGAATTGTTGAAATGGTTAAATCAAGAAGATGAGTCATACTTCGTTCCAATACAAGTCTTAGAGTCATACTCCAAGATTGTAATTTGAGTGACATGTCTCAAAAGATGGTTAAAACACTTGTCAAATGTAAGAGTAAAAGTTTTTCTACTCTTGTACATTTGAAATTGGTAAGTTGTGATGTTTTGGTTAAAACAAAGACCAACTTAGGCCAATTGTGTGAAGTGTTTGTCTTGATTAGAATCCTCACTATCTCTTGGATATTTGACAAGGGAGTCTTATATGTCAAGAGGACAGTGGGAGTCTTAAAGGTCTTGAAAGTCTCAAGAAATAATCAAGAATAAAACCTGAAGTTCTTCACTAGCACACGACTTGAGGTTTATAACCTATCGTGTTGACATATCTGTGCCCATTCCAGTTAAAGTTGGCTTTGCATATGAGTTCTTAGAGTTCTCAATTTGTTGCACAACAACTTGGAAGCAATGGCAGGCCCTTGAGCTGCCAGGTGGCAAGAAGTTAAGATTGAGTTCAATCCATATGAGTTTGGATTTGTCATTATCCTTGTCTTGTGACTATGGTTTTGACAATTCACATGGATAAGAACACATACGCCATTAAATCTAAGTGTCATAAGGTTTCTCTCTGATTCATGAAAATGATGGTGAGGAAACACTTTCACTAAGTAGATTTTAGCTAGATAGCAATTGTGATATTTGCATTCTCAAAGTCGTTAGTGGAGCGCGTGTGGTTAACCGGCACACTAATTTGGACTTGTGAGAAGTGGCAAAAAGGTCTAAACATTATGATTACGGCATCCCTCTTCATAATTGTTTAGATACACAAGTGTGCTATCTAAGGGAAGGTGTATGATTTTGATAAAGACTTATCAAAACAATCTAGTATCAGAAATCTGAACTTTGGTAAGAAAGTCAGCTGATTTCTGAGTACATGTCAAAGCTAGTGGGAGCATAAGTGTTATGCTAATAATCATCATGTTAGTGGGAGCATGATAATTATGATAAGTATTGCAAGTTAGCAATGTTAATTATAGAAAACAAAAAATTTCAATTGGGAAAAAGTTGTTTTGCTATAATTAAGGGAGAGGAAATTATACTTCATATCAAATCTATAAGGTTTAGATCTGAGGTTTTTATCATTTAGTCAAGGATATATATGAATTTCATGTTGGAATGGCTCAACATAAGGAAATTTTGTATATGGGTCCATTATTTGCGTTCTAAAATTCGATTATGATTACGGCATCCCTTTTCATAATCTGAATTATGAGAACTTGGCAAATTGAAATGGAAATATTATAGCAAAAGACTGGTTTAGTCTTTATGTAAGACATCATGAATCGTGTCCAATATGCTTCGGATATAAGATCGATTACATGTGCTATATTCATCCGTTCTAAAATTTTCCAAATGCCTGGGGCATTAAGAAGGGAAAAGGTTTAGAACTGGATATGACTAAAAGGATTAAACAATTGTCGAGGACAATCTAAGGTTTACCAAAGATTGGTTGCTCAAGGACAATTGGAAGTATAATGATAATTCTGGAAGGACCATATTGACATAGTCTGTAAGGAGGCAACTCTTGTTCAGAAGTGATAGTCAAAATGGAATCTGGAAATGTTTCAAAGTTAGAATTTTCACTCTGTGTAAGATTAAGGAAACTTAATGCAAGAAGGATGGTTCCAAGGAGTTGATCTCCTTTGGAATGATCTGTAATGTTTGTTGTCAAGTCTTTATGACTTTGTGCATAATCATTACAAGAGGATCAATGCATATAAGTTTAGAATCTGACAGATTCCAGTAAATGGCATGAATTTGGAATTCTTGCATTTGCAGTAAGGATTTGGGAGTGTGAAAAGAGAATCATTGAAGTTATGTTCAATGGATCTAGTTCACAAAGTAAAGATCATAGACAAACATAGTATGCATACTTAGTGTGTGGCATGACTAGTGTTTTGAAAAAAAACATAGTGTACATGCTTGGAGCATGGGACAACTATTGTTTTAAATTCAAGAATAAAGTTGATAGCTGAAACAGTGTACAATGAATAATGTGTAATCATATGGTGATAAATAAAAGGTGTTTTATTTATGTTCAAAGGGTTGATACCATATTGGATTCAATTATTATTGTGTTTCATTTTGCATGTTTTGACTTCCCGAATAAACTGGGTTATTCTTCCGGAATGACTAAGTTATTCAAACCATCCACAGTCGGTCATATTTTGGAGGTAGATATGAATTAAGACTGTCATGATGGGTTGTAGAGGTCTAAGGTGTTGGACAAGGCTACAACAATCATGAGTGCTCATAAGTTCTGAGTATTGGATTCAACCCGCGCTCATGTGAATCACTTCATGGATTTTATCACGAGTGATCATGAGACGATAATATCTTATATTCTTCAAACCTAGAGATATGAGTTGTTACTATGAGTTGATAGTACATTGATAGCACGAAAACGCATTTGGTAACTCGGTGCTATAAAACGTGCCTTTGTGTATGATTCAACAAATAGTAGAACAAGCCATATGAGTCGAAGTTTATCCGTTCCTTTTACCTTCGGGATAAAAGCGATATCTGTGAGCCCCTCGATGATTTGATGATGACAAATGGAAGTGCTCGGCCGGGCCAGGACTGATTTGATTTGTTCAATTAGTCAGTCGTCATAAATCGGAAATCGGGAAACAACAAATGGACAGAGAGAATGATTATAATCCATGTCTCAGTCCATATGATATCTAGAATGGAGGAATATATGATCCCTTATCTAATGGACAAGTCACTGACAAAGCTCAGAGTTCATCTACAAGGTCAGAGTTCGATAGAAGCTTTTGAGAGCTACGATTGCCAGTTGGTTCCTGAAGTCATACGCAATAATAGTTTTAGACTTATCCAAGTGGGAGACTGTTGGATTAATGTCTAAGTCCATAACTATAATTGGTAAGACTTGACCCGACCCGGCATGGTCCATTTGGGTTGCATACCATCATGCACTTGGATGAGAGAAATAAGACACTTATGGTTATTAATATATTATAGGTTCTAGTATATTAATAATAAGAATGATAAGATTATTTAATTAGTATTGATCAAGAATTAATCTAGGATTAATTAAGTGATCAAAAGAAGACTAATTAAATATATGGGTTGATTGTGTAAATCATCCATACTTGTATAGTGGGCTAATGCTCCATGGATTATCTAGTTGGGCTAAAACCCATATGATTCTCCATGGATGCTCCATGGTGTATTTGTACCCATGGATCATGGAAATGAAAGGCCATGTCAATTAGGGTTTACATGGTGTAACCCTAACTATATAAGCATCTTATTCTTGACCAAAATCGGCCACTAGTAGTATTCTAGAGAGGGCTAGCCGATTTCATGAAGTGTAGAATTCTCTCAAGCTATTCTAAGTGTTTGATGATTGTGATTCCATTTGAGGTGTCACACTTGGGGCACTAGGCACTCAAGCTTCATGAAGACATTCTACACCAAAGAGGTATGTATTCTATCTTGCAATAGTCATTGTTTTGTATGCTAGATTAGGATAATACCTTGGAAGTTCTTATTTGCATGTATAATAGAGAAAACATAGATCCAAGGTATTTAGGGTTGCATGTACACTTAGGAGTGTTAGAATGCTCAAAACCCTACATTATGTTCAATTGATCTATTTCACAAAGTAAAGATGATAGACAAACATAGTATGCATACTTGGTGTATGGCATGACTAGTGTTTAGAAAACATAGTGTACATGCTTGGAGGGTGGGACAACTATTGTTTAAATTCAAGTATAAAGTTGATAGCTGAAACAGTATACAATGAATAATGTGTAATCATATGGTGATAAATAAAAGGTGTTTTATTTATGTTCATAGGTTTTGATACGATATTGGATTCAATTATTATTGTGTTTCACTTTGCATGTTTTAACTTCTAGAGTAACTAGGTCATTGTTCTGGATGACTAAGTTATTCAAACCATCCACAGTCGGTCATATGTTGGAAGTAGATATGTATCAAGATTGTCATGGGTTGGCTTGTAGAGGTCTAAGATGTTGGACAAAGGGCTACAACACAGATGAGTGCTCATAAGTTCTAAGTATTGGATTCAACCCACGCTTATTGGAATGACTTAATGGATTTTGTCATGAGTGATCATGAGACGATAATATCTTATATTCTTCAAACCTAGAGATATGAGTTGTTACTATGAGTTGGTTGTACATTGATTGCACTAAAATGCATTCGGTAACTCGATGTTATAAAACGTGCCTTTGTGTATGATCTAACAAGTAGTAGAACAAGCCATATGAGTCGAAGTTTATCCAGTCCTTTTACCTTCAGAATTAAAGCGATATCTGTGGGCCCCTCGATGATTTGGTGTTGACAAATGTAAGTGCTCGGCTGGGCCAGGACTGATTTGATTTGTTCAATTAGTCAGTCGTCATAAATCGGAAATCGGGAAACAACAAATGGATAGAGAGAATGATTATAGTCCATGTCTCAGTCCATATGATATCTAGAATGGATGAATATATGATTCCTTATCTAATGGACAAGTCATTGACAACGGTCAGAGTTCATCTACAAGGTCAGAGTTCAACATAAGCTTTTGAGAGCTATGATTGCTGATCGGTTCCTGAAGTCATACTTAATAATAGGTTTAGACTTCTCCAAGTGGGAGACTGTTGGATTAATGTCTAAGTCCGTTAATATAATTGGTGAGACTTGACCCAACCCGGCATGGTCCTTTTGGGTTGCATGGCATCATGCATTTGGATAGACTATAATGAGAGATATAACACTTAAGGTTGATTAATATATTATAATTTCTTATATATTAATAAGATTATTTAATTAGTATTGATCAAGAATTAATCTAGAATTAATTAAGTGATCAAAAGAAGACTAATTAAATATATGGGTTGATTGTGTAAATCATCCATTCTTATATATGTGGGCTTGTGATCCAAGATTACTTATGTTGGACTAAGTCCATAGGGTGACCCATGGTTAATCCATGGAGGGTAAAATCCATGGAGCATAAAGAATGGGTAAAGTTATGAGTTACATGGTGTAACCCTAATAGCCACCATATAAAAGAATCCCATGGCTCAAGAAATCGACCACTATGGGTAATAGAAAGGGCTAGCCGATTTCATGAAGTGTGGTTTTTTCTCAAGTCATTCCATGTGTATTTGGTGTTGTGTGAACCATTTGTGGTGTCACACTTGGGGCACTAGGCACTCAAGCTTCATGAAGACATTCTACATCAAAGACGTATGTAATTCTAACTTGAAATTTTCATATGAATCAATGTTATTATGCTAGTTAAGATAAATACCTTGGAAAGTTCATATTTGCATGTATTGTAGAGAAAACATAGATCCAAAGGTAATTAGGGTTGCATGTACACTTAGGAGTGTTAGAATGCTCATACCCCAGCACATTCTACTATGCACCACCTTCTCGTTTCATCTTAGCCCCTGAAAATGAGAAAAAATGTGAAATCCACGTCCTATATAAAGGACCCAAGAAAGAGAATATAATGCATTATTAGATAAGATATTGTATATACAAGTAGAAGTTGGATTCACCTTGCTAAATTTAATATGTTACATATACTTTGGGCAACTTCGTTTCCAACTCCCTTTGTCATTGCAATATAAGCAAGTAGCCTCTTTGGGATTAGAGACAGGGGGAGCATCAGAATTGGACTTATCTTTGGGTTCATTGCTTGATGACCTAGCTTGAGACTTTACCTTCCAGTTCTATTTTGAAGCACATTTCTTATTTTCCCCTTTCCCTTGACCAATATCCAGAACGGGAGCACTAGCAAGAGTGGAGGCAATACTCTTTCCCTTCATCTATGCATCATTTGTTCGCACGAGGTTATGCAACTGAGCCTAGGTTGTCTCATTGTTGTTCAAATGATAGGTCAAGATGAACTGATCATAACAACTAGGTAAGGAGTTCGAGATTATGTCAATATCCAACTCCTCCTCAAAGTGCACATTTAGCCTAAGAAGGTGATCCACCTATTGTTGAATCCTTTGCACATAGCTGCTAACAAATTCTGCATCTTTCTTTTTACTTGCTATGAGGGACTTTACCACCTCGTACTTTTATCGAAGACCTCGCTTATGGGACTTTTCTATATGCTCCTTGTTCATCTCATACAACCATTAGTCCTCATAGAATCTTTGCAGCTAAGGAGTCATGATGGCTACCATGATGCAAACAACTTTTGTCGGATTAGGGAAGTGTTTCTTGTAGATGGCTATTTCTTCAGGAGTGGCCTTTCCTTCCTCAGTTTCACTCAGTTCTTTCTCAAGTACATACTCCTTGTCCTCAAAACGAAAGGCCATTTTGATGGTGCACATCTATTCGTTGTAATTAGTGCCATCCAATGTCACCTTCGAATAGATGTTCATCAACGAAAATCTATAGTAGGAGGAGCAAGAACCAGAAGCATCATTTATAGTAGACGTCTATAAAAAGGTAGTTTTAGTTACATAAGAACAATGCTTAATATAACAACCAAAAAATAAAATATTAAGTCTTGGATGTAACTAAATAATTGACAACTTAGAAAAGTGATGTTGTAATCTAATTGTAAGTTTTATAAAGGTAGGTAAATGACGATTTACCAATTCCACCATTAGAAAACGAAATGTGAAAGAAATTAAGTTAAGTGAAATTCCTAGATCTTTTAAGACTCACTGAAACTATACAATAGCATGTTTAATCTCAGATTATGCTCTTCCATTTGTGACTTGGATACCGAGAATCAAAAACAAGATGTGAATAATTGTGCAAATTATTTTGGCACTCTCGATGTCATTTATCATCTCATTTTAATGTGTTAGTTAACCACACATTCTCCATTAATCAATGATAATTTTCGAGACGCCCATTATTACTTTTAATAGTCACTATTAGTGTGTCGATTAACCACACGTGCTCCACTAACTACTATGAAGTATAATGTGCAATTTCATGGGTTAGCATACAAATTTACAATTTCCTAAAGTAACTAAGACACGAATTTTAAATAAAAGGGTTTAGTTGCTTTTTAATATCATTATATTTTCAATGAGAATTAATTGTCCTATCAAACTCGTTCGGCTACCGACCCTCCACTAATGTAACACCGTGATTTCCAAAAACAAAATTTTCATTTAAATAATCAATTTAATATTAAAATACTTGTTTTAAAATCTTATTCACATTCGAATTACAAAACATAGTTACATTTTCGTTATAATAGAAGACCAGGATCCTCCAAAACACAACTTTTTCTTCGGTGTGTACAATCGAACCGTTGCCTTCCCACGTTACGGTAAGAACCTGAAACAACATAACATAAACAACGTAAGCACGAAGCTTAGTGAGTTCCCCAATATACCTTACGCACATACGCCTTTCCAGGCCCGACCTTTTGGTCCATGTGTCTCAGGGGACTTCCGTCCCTGCTGGGTAAACCTTCCGGCCTTACCCACGCCGACCTTCCGGTCCATCACACATCACATCGCCTTCCGGCCCATAACATAATGCCTTCCGGCCAATAATATAATCGCCTTCCGGCCCATACATACATAGCACATATAACAGATAACTTACCACATATAGCATACATATCACATATCATATTCGGCCTTCCGGTCACACAATCAAACCCTTCCGGGTACAGTATAGTGAGGAGACTCACCTCGCGGCCACTGGAAGATAGCAACTCCTGAAATCTCTTGCACTTGATCCTCCGAGCTACAAGCTCCCTGTCTCATCATATATCTCTTTTTAATACTTCTATCTTCCACGTTAACTGACCCTAAGAAATCACACCAGTCAACTCTAGTCAACAGTCCATTGTCAGCTCCACAGGACTCGGCGAGTTCCCTGGCGACTCGGCGAGTCTGGTCGTCCTTCAATCCTCTAAGATTCCCCTTCTACTCGTCGAGTATCCTCTTTGACTCGACGAGTCACTCCTGGAAGAATCGCGGGGCCACCCCGACTCCACTCGCCGAGTCTGAAGAACAACTCGGCGAGTCCCAGTAAATCTTCAAGCTACTCGCCGAGTCTGATCATCCGACTCGGCGAGTCCACGCCATGCAGTCGATCGAACTGCTTCCTGGGATACATATATTCTCGAATAAACAAACATGGGACCTTCTGGACCTCTAAGGGTCCTAATACAAGGTTATAAACGTTGAATAACAACACAACAATCCGTCTAGACTCCAAATGGGTTCCATAAACCCTAAATCTATATACACATCAATCACAGGAGGATGTAATCCGAATTATTACCTGAATGATGTATCTTCCATGTCCCCAAACTTCAGAACTCGAACTCCCTGCAGTTCCTTTAGCTAAAATCCTTCTCCTCCTTGCACAACAATTCCTTCAAGGTCACCAATGGCCTTCAGGCTTGCTCTAGCCGCCCAGTCGCCTAGGGTTCTTCCCAATCGATCCCAAAATCGTGAAATGACGGCATACTAACCCTTATATACGACCCAATACTGAACGGCTAGGGTTTCCGCTGAACAGCGTCGACTCGCCGAGTCCATATCTGGACTCGTCGAGTCCAGTCGTGAACCCGCGACCAAACCTGCGACCCTACTCGGCGAGTCTGGCTCCAACTCGTCGAGTCTCTCCTTTAAAACACCCCCAAAATGCAACTTAATCAATACTTGAGATTTTGGGCTGTTACAATTCTCCCCCACTAGAATTAGACTTCGCCTTCGAAGTCTCACTCTGAAAATAGTTCTGGCTGCTGCTCCCGCATCTCACGATTCGGCTTCCCTAGACACTACCGATCTCTTCCGAGGCCGCTACTGAACCAATACCAGAGGTACCTCCTTGTTCCTCAGAACCTTGATCTTCCGATCTCCGACGGCCACTGGCCTCTCGACGTAACACAGGCTCGTATCCACCTAATCGTTCTCTAGTAGAACCACTGCTGACTCATCCGCTATACACCTCTTCAATTGCGACACTTACAAGTGTCATGGATCCGTCCCAATTCCGTTGACAGCTCCAACGATAGGTCACCCTTCCTACCTTCGCACCTTCACGAAAAGACCCAACATACCGGGGCCCCCCATTTACCCCTCTTCCTAAATCGAAACACCCCGCCAGAAATACGAAGTCGCCGACCGGAATCACATGCTCGTAACGGCGTCTGCCTGCATAACCTTCCTGTTAACTCTAGACGATCACTAACTCTCTCTAACCTGCTGAGTCTGCTCCAAATCTCAACGATCACTCAACCCATAAGGGTTAGGAAATCCCGAACCACCGAATCCCCTATCCAAAGCCCACTTTGCCCATTCCGGACCGACTGAGAGATCCGTCCTCGCTCTCAGATCAACTCTCACAAGTTCCCTCTTGCCATCACATACACCTACTGAACTAGTCCCAACACCCGCAGGTGGAAAGACCCGATACACTGATGATATCCTCGAACATCTCCCAAGATGAACCACTACATCCACCCTACACTCTGATCAGATTCACACTGAGAATTTAAAATTTTCTCTCTCCATGCATCCCTTCTGAGCCTCAACAGACATCCCAACCGGATGGGTTCCTACTTCACTGCCGCAACACGATGCTCGAAACCATACTTGAAATACTCTAACCATAACCCTGTTCTGCAGATTTCACTTTCGTGAACTTGCATCCCTTCGGAGTTACATACCCTCCTCTTTTCCTTTTCCACGGAACTCTCTTGAACATAATGCCACTCCAACCGGTGCCACGGTGCTCGCCCCAAGCGACACCACCCTTTTTGCATAACCGCTATCCACATACTCTGGTTCTCATTGCAGGGACTCTCAATCTCATGCACTCTCTCCACTCATCAAGATCACTGCTTCAGCTAAACAAGATCACTAACCCGGGGCCAGACCTTCCAATGCAATCACACTGCAACATACACAATCCGCAATCTCAAACTGATCCAGCAATACCAACAGAGTCTCCAGCATGACTGGACCGACTCTCATAACACATGCTAGCCACTCGAGGCTATGTCTTTGTGGGTCCGTACACCCAACTCTGCGAACCCTCACGTTCTAACTCTGGAACCTTCCGGTTCCAGCTCTTGAAACATGCACAGCATAATCTCGGTTACTTACTCAAGCTTGATCCCGGCCTTCTCTCAGGCCTCCACAATCGATTGCCCTAGGTCTGTATCCCGCCCCGCATACCCGACACTCGCTCTCGTCGGCCTATACTCTGCGTTGACAAACACTGTTGAATCCCAACAGCTAAGCACCCTCACATACTCATCGATCTCCCGGAGAATTTTCTAATTCTCCCCCACTAAAACACTGACTAACTGCCACCGATCGTCATTAACGACCTTACAGAACAATCCTGCACAAAGAGAACATTTACACACTGACTGCTTCCCACAAGCACAAGCAACCCTCAGCAAAACACACCTCCTCCCTGATCAACCCACTCACAAGAATCTAATCCTTCAATCATCCACTCCACGACTGTAGATGCTACCCGACAATCAACCCAGTGCCGCATCTCCCCTAACAACCCACACGAACGATAACCAAAGGAATCCTCGACAATAACCCATAACCAAACTCACAACCTGCCCAAAGGATGAACACCACATCGGAAGCCGCACAAGACTACTGACACTAAAACACCAATTATAACCGTACCCAACCATCAGGGTATAACGAATGCCAAAGCGAAAACCTGAAGTACCAATCCATAACCATGCCAGACCCGCGAAACAACGAATACCGCATCGAAATCCATACAAGATACCAGCACAAACAATACGCCACATCAATGCAAGACAATTAAGACATCACGAAAGCATCATACCTGCCGCTGCCTCCGGCACTGCTCCGTCTCCCCCTGTCGCACGCAGATAAACACGACCCTGAGCCCTCTGGGGCTCCGCTTCATCCTGTCCTCCTCAAATCCCGAATTGGCACTGACTGCCAACAATCCCGTGTACAGTGCCCCTCCTTTCCGCACTTGCGGCATGCACCACCGGACCCGCAAGCTCCGATGTAACCCCTTTTTACTCGATCATCGACACCTATGGTCTCATGCTTTCCTACTGCATCTCTATACTCCACTTATTACTACTCCTGACAATTCTTGCTTTCTTACATACTGCACCCGGTTCTCCCCCACTAGGGTTCAAACCAACACCAATTAGTATACAATCAACCCACGACTATCTTTCACCAGCGAAGTCGTATCTGCTCCAGAAAAAGTGCTGTGCAACACCCAATAGCCCCTCCCCTTATAGAGTCAATCAATCCCCTATACTCTGAACCTCTAGCTAATTCTCCAAGAACTTCTCATCACGGCTGCCTCTAATCGTTCCAAATCCCATACTGATCTAATACTAAGCACCTGCACTGCTCGATAACATATCTGGCTCGCAGACTGCGCCGCAGCATCATCGTTCCTCTCATCTCAGCTCATCAACCCGTATCCAACGCCGGATTTGTCCCAAGGACAGGGACTTACTCTCAACATAGACGACAACTCTCCGCACTGCAAAACTCGTCTGAACTCTTCACTGCTACCACTATAACCCAACCTGTTATTCTCAATTAGGTGTGGTGTGGTTCTCGCCTACCTCAGCCCCAACTGACTGTCTGTTCACGGTAAATCCCGGTCTCGCGGTACACCCGCTACCTGATGCTCTGAGGGAAGTCATTATCGATAACTACCTGCAGGGTGTACTCCCAAATCCAGAACTGAAACACCAGACCTCTCGCGTCTTGCACACGAGCATAAATGACACTACTCACCCAAAAGGTGACCTCTCCTCTGCCGCCTGATTGCTCGACTCAACTGAAATTCTCCCCTGTCTTTGACTCTTACCAAAATACTCTGATAGGCACTCGCCTTTCCCCTCGAGGAACGCCTCTCCGTACTCAATCATGGTCTACAGGCCTGAAACCCATAGCGTCCAATCTCTACCTCATCGGTCACAACCGGATAACAAGATAGCCACAAGCATCATCCACTACGAACCATGGTACTCATCCCATGACATCCCTCCTTGACATGCTTCGGTGTATGGTACCTGAACCATAGCACCACTCCCCAATCTGCTCCAATCGTATAGCACTCGGACCACAACATCTATCTCAATCTGTTCCGATGTATGGTGCCCGGACCATAACATCACTCGGTATCCGCTCCGATGTATGGTATCCGAACCATAACATCACCCCTCAATCTGTTCCTTAGGACCTTTAGAATGCCCCCTGTATCAAGTATGGGTCCTCTGCTTTCAGTAGTACGGGCCCATACTACCTGCCACATCTACCCATACTTTCCACACGGACCATCCCAGAGTTCCTAAGTAGCTGATAGACCTGCTCTTTCACCCATCTCATCGCGCGTGCTCGCTTTCCAGCGAAATCCTCTACTCTACCAGCGCACTCATCTGGCTAGGTTTACTCCCTAGTCCCTTCTGCTGTCCTCCCACTTCTTTGCTATCAGCTGCTGAAGAGTTCCCAATGATGCCAGCCCTCTACCTCCTGAGTATCGTCATACTCACTTAGTAGCTGACTCCCATCATCGATAACTCCACAAAGCACAAAGCAAGCAGCATTCGAGCATTGAAGCATACATAGGACTCCCCATCTGTGGTAGCTCCACCTTCTCAGCTCATCCTCGGAAGTACCTCCGTACCCCGTAGCTTTACCCCTTGTGCGTTCTAACTAAATACTCTCACTCATCACATACACACAAAAGCATAACGCACATATAACAGCAAACCCTAGACTAAGGCATCACAAATCAGGCCACTCTAGTCCTAAGATGTGAAATACCTAGCCTGTCTCTAGCATGCAATAATATCTCATAAAGTGCATAATAGATACTTCATAATACAAAAGTAAGGGTATTTTGGGAAATCACCGTTTGGCTCTGGCTGATTGTACACACTGCTCTTTCTTGCTTTCTCTTTGAACTCTTATTCACTTTTAGAAAACCATTTATTTGGAAAACTTTTTCTTACTTCCTCAGTTTGAGTCCAGATTTACCCGTAGGTGCGTCCGAATCCCTCAAACCAAGGCTCTGATACCAATTTGTAACACCGTGATTTCCAAAAACAAAATTTTCATTTAAATAATCAATTTAATATTAAAATACTTGTTTTAAAATCTTATTCACATTCGAATTACAAAACATAGTTACATTTTCGTTATAATAGAAGACCAGGATCCTCCAAAACACAACTTTTTCTTCGGTGTGTACAATCGAACCGTTGCCTTCCCACGTTACGGTAAGAACCTGAAACAACATAACATAAACAACGTAAGCACGAAGCTTAGTGAGTTCCCCAATATACCTTACGCACATACGCCTTTCCAGGCCCGACCTTTCGGTCCATGTGTCTCAGGGGACTTTCGTCCCTGCTGGGTAAACCTTCCGGCCTTACCCACGCCGACCTTCCGGTCCATCACACATCACATCGCCTTCCGGCCCATAACATAATGCCTTCCGGCCCATAATATAATCGCCTTCCGGCCCATACATACATAGCACATATAACAGATAACTTACCACATATAGCATACATATCACATATCATATTCGGCCTTCCGGTCACACAATCAAACCCTTCCGGGTACAGTATAGTGAGGAGACTCACCTCGCGGCCACTGGAAGATAGCAACTCCTGAAATCTCTTGCACTTGATCCTCCGAGCTACAAGCTCCCTGTCTCATCATATATCTCTTTTTAATACTTCTATCTTCCACGTTAACTGACCCTAAGAAATCACACCAGTCAACTCTAGTCAACAGTCCATTGTCAGCTCGACAGGACTCGGCTAGTTCCCTGGCGACTCGGCGAGTCTAGTCGTCCTTCAATCCTCTAAGATTCCCCTTCTACTCGTCGAGTATCCTCTTTGACTCGACGAGTCACTCCTGGAAGAATCGCGGGGCCACCCCGACTCCACTCGCCGAGTCTGAAGAACAACTCGGCGAGTCCCAGTAAATCTTCAAGCTACTCGCCGAGTCTGATCATCCGACTCGGCGAGTCCACGCCATGCAGTCGATCGAACTGCTTCCTGGGATACATATATTCTCGAATAAACAAACATGGGACCTTCTGGACCTCTAAGGGTCCTAATACAAGGTTATAAACGTTGAATAACAACACAACAATCCGTCTAGACTCCAAATGGGTTCCATAAACCCTAAATCTATATACACATCAATCACAGGAGGATGTAATCCGAATTATTACCTGAATGATGTATCTTCCATGTCCCCAAACTTCAGAACTCGAACTCCCTGCAGTTCCTTTAGCTAAAATCCTTCTCCTCCTTGCACAACAATTCCTTCAAGGTCACCAATGGCCTTCAGGCTTGCTCTAGCCGCCCAGTCGCCTAGGGTTCTTCCCAATCGATCCCAAAATCGTGAAATGACGGCATACTAACCCTTATATACGACCCAATACTGAACGGCTAGGGTTTCCGCTGAACAGCGTCGACTCGCCGAGTCCATATCTGGACTCGTCGAGTCCAGTCGTGAACCCGCGACCAAACCTGCGACCCTACTCGGCGAGTCTGGCTCCAACTCGTCGAGTCTCTCCTTTAAAACACCCCCAAAATGCAACTTAATCAATACTTGAGATTTTGGGCTGTTACAACTAATCAATGAAGCGGTGAGTGAGAGGGAACATCCATTCAACTACCATTTTATAGGAAGTTTATAACAACGTAAATTTTCAAAATAATTTTTCAGTTTTAAAACATTCATTCATTCATAAAATAATGTCAAACACATTGTATCAATTGTTCTTCTCACAAAACATCTCCCCAGAATCTCTACAAAAACTCCAGTGCGTGTGTGTATGAATCATGTCGGCGCCTTCCCGCGCTCATCCCTAGTACCTGAAACACATAACACAACAACTGTAAGCATGAATGCTTAGTGAGTTCCCCAAAATACCACATACAACACATACGCCACTCGAGGCTATAATACGACCCTCTGGTCGATGTGTCTCAGCGGGACCCTCCAGTCCCGTAGCTCATTGGACCATCTGGTCCGGTCATAGCTCGTTGGACCCTCCGGTCCGGTCTATATCATCATACAACATACAAATATCACATAGCACATAATCTCATACATAACACATAAGACCCTCTGGTCATCGCATAGTACCACTCTAGGTAACGTATAGTGAGAAGACTCACCTTGATGTCTCGGTAAATATCTGACTCGGAAGAAGTGTGATCTAGCCTCCGCCTAATCACATAAAGTAATACTCTCATAAATACAACTATACTCAACCCTAAAAGTCAACAAGGTCAACGGTCAAACTTGACCCGACTCGTCGAGTGCACTCGGGCGACTCAGCGAGTTTGCACGTGTCCAAAGACTCTCTTAGATCCTCTCTTGGAACATCGAGTACTCCCCTTGACTCGACGAGTTCCACCTGGCATGAATCGCGGGGCCACCCCGACTCAACTCGTTGAGTCTTGAGGACAATTCAGTGAGTTCCAACTTGAACTCAGACCCTTGACTCTCCCTGACTTACCGAGTCATTCCCCCAACTCGACAATTCCACTCACTGAGTGATTAACGGGAAACCTTCATACTACTCGCCGAGTCTGTTCTTCGGACTCGGCGAGTTCATGCATTGCACAACCTCAAAACAACTTCTAAGGTCAGATCTGTCCCATATAATCATAGATAAGGCCTCCCCAAGCATGATAATCACGTAAAGTTCGGACCTTGACACACATATAACATCTAAATGGTCCAAAATGGTGATTTAGCCCCAAAAATGACATTAGAAGCTCATGACTCATAAAGCTCCACGGGTTAAGGTCTCTGGACCACTTTGGGTCCAGATACAGAACATAACTCGAGAAGAGACCAAATACACCACTTAATCAACCTCTAAAAGGGTTAGAGAACCCTAACACTAAGAATCAACACCAAAAACTGAAGAAGGTCCAAGAATAATACCTCAATACAATCTCTATGAGCTCAAAAACCACCAAAATCGCACCTCCTTCAGCCTCCTCTTGCCTTGAACAGTTCCTTCTTGCAAAAACACCCACAAAAGTTCAAGAATGGCCTCTCCTTCCTCACAAACGCTCTAGATCTCTTTAGGGTTTCTCTCTGGGTGTTGGTGGCCGCAAATTGTGACAACCTGAAATTTCCAATTGTATGAACCTCATCTATTCAATAGAAGCTAGTTCAGTTTCTGTAATTTTCAAGCTTTTCCGAACAAATTTGTGTACATTAGGGTTTATGTTTTAGATGATATCAGGAGAGTGGATACTCCTGGTTTTGTGAAACTTGGGCATTTCAAGTTTCATAATGTTACAGTCCAATATCAGGAATAAAAATATTTTCTGCCAAAATATTCCAGGACTATAAATAGTTTTCTGAATTAAATTAATTCATTATTCACAATTCCAAATAGAGAACAGCCATATTCTCTCTGACGGATCTTTGGGTTTTCATCCCATATTGTGAGTTTACTTTTCTAAGTGTATTTCAATACTTGTTAGATGCTCATTAACACAAATTACATGTCTAGATATCAAGATCCGGGAGTTTACCGCCCAAGAACGTTCTTGGGGAGTAAACTCCAAAATAGAACATAAATGCTTCCTTGTCCCGATTCCTTGTTAGAGGACTTGTTTAGGAGATAGGGTATGATCTTTATAGGCCTAAATGCATCCAAGAAACATAAGTTCTAGGAGTTTACGGCCAAGGAACTCCCTTGGGCCGTAAACCCCTTTTCAAGGGCTTAAATGCCCTAAAACTTTCCCCAAATGCTTAAGGACTTTAACTACTAGTACTTGTGCTTGTTTAGAGCACCAAAAGCTCATCAAAATCACAAGTTAGTAGGAGTTTACGGCCAAGAACTCCTCTTGGGCCGTAAACCCCTTTTTGTGGGACAAAAATCATTCCAAGCAACCCTTAAGCCTTTAGACAATTTACCTTGAACCCTTGGGACTAGAATAGAGAGTATAACACATAAAAACCGCTCCTTGAAAGGAGTTTACGGCCAAGGAACATGTCTTGGGCCGTAAACTCCAAGTGAAGGTACCAAAGTGTGCCTCTTGTCCCCATAAGCCTTAGATAAATTCATGAAAGCAATCCTTGTTGTTTAAGTGCTTCAAATCAATTAAAATCCAAGAGTTTACGGCCGTAAACTCTAGGATGAAGGACTTTAGGCCGTAAACTCCCTTATGGAGTGTTCTAGAGCCTTAAAACTACTTCATGTATTATTCCAACAAAGCTAGGAGTGTTCTAGAAGCAAGATAGCACCACAAAACACCCAAAAACACCATTTGAGGAGTTCACGGCTAAAAACCCATGAGTTTACGGCCGTAAACTCCAAGGTGTGGGGTTTGTTGGATGGTGAACTCCTATACAAGGCCCTTTGATGTTTCAAACCCTTTTGCCTTGTCCCGTAGCAACTTAGATGCAACCATTTGGACCATAAACACTCATAAAAGTGTTTAAATGTTTCCTATGTGTATTAACTTAATTATTAAGTTATTATTTGCCTAATTAGTTATATATATGCTTATTATATGATAACTAGGCTCGTGCGTGTAAACCAGTCTCCGTTTGTCACCTAGCACGGTAGCCGACACTGCAATTCAAACGACTCACCACAAGTGAGTTCATACCCCTTGAATCAACCTTTGAAATGATTTTAAATGTTTTATAACACTTTATGGGGGGGGGGGATACAAGTCAAATACTTATAAGTTATTACTTCAATCACATGTGATTGTGTTTAATCACATGTGATTAATAACTAGGAAAACAACGATTTTCACACTGTTCAAACTGTTTTTCAACTGCTTTACTATTGAAGTGTTTTACAAACTGTTTTACTATCCAGACTTACTTATAGACTGTGATTCAATCAAATGCTTCTTATACTTAAACTGTTTATCAACTTATGCTTTCAAAATGATTTATAGATCGACATCAAGTCAACCTTCTCTTGAAATTATATTTATGCTTCAAAATGTTTTATGAAAACTTATTTATGCTTTATATATACAATTGCATGCCCATATATGTATAGATATATAAATAATGTTCAAAAGGCTTAGGAATGCCATCCGCCCTATTTCCTTTTCCTCGATTTGGATGTGGTCTGGTGGGATTTCGGGTGACCATCCGAAGGTCATTTCCATATTACTTATATATCATATATACATGTATAGACATAAAAGTACTTCCATATTCATAATCATCAGTACATTATTAGCTGGTTACCATCGGGGTAACGCAGGACAATACATATACAGATATACGAGAAACAATACATATACAGATATACGAGAAACAATACATATACAGATATACTAGAAACAATACATATACAGATATACTAGAAACAATACATATACAGATATACTAGAAACAATACATATACATAAATACGTAATAATTGTGATCCACTGTATCGGGCATGCCTTAAATGTCATGGCCCGAGTTGTAGCCAGAATTCTCTTGGAGGGAGAGCGTGAGTTTGCGTATAGATCTATACTGGATTGACTATCCTACACCTTGCTGCTAGCTACAGCCGGACCTGCAGGTCTGCGGGTGCCAAACGTCATTTCTTTTATTACGACCGTTCATTATGTCGTTGTTACCAGTCGATAGCATGGTGGAATTTATCACAATATACCTTAATATAAATCCGGTTTAAGGTAGTAGTATTTAGTACAGCAGTAGTCTTATTATACAAAGCTACAGTACTACAATGATTTACCCATTACATATTTTAGTGATAATCTCACTTAAGCATTAGTGTACAAACTATATTTTTAACAAATGATAGTTATACTTGGGTAATTACACACGTTTACAACAGACAAGTTTACAAAATAGTTTAGCCTTGGTAGAAGGTTACTTTTATAGAAAATATAGGATTTTCTGAGAGATTCAAACTTTTACAAACACTTTCAAACATTTGCTTACATTCTTACAAACTTATACATTGAGACAGGTTCAAACGTTTTTACAAGAAACATTGACACTAAAATACTTATGAACTCACCAGCTTAATGCTGATAAACTCTTTCAAAATAACTTGTATTCTCATGTCATTAGTAGACAGGTACCGAGGCCAGCTTTTGAGAAGATGGAGTGCATTCAAGATTCATCTCATATTATTTTGTGTTTCATTATTTTTGGTGTCTATAACTGTACAGAACACACTTGTATTAAAATTATATATTTAATGCAATGGATGATGTTGTTTGCTTATTTACATTTACTGTGTTGTGATACTATACATGACGTCCTCCGCCCCATAACGTTTCCGCCGTACTTGGTTTTGGGGTGTGACACATTGGTATCAGAGCATTGTTTATAGTGAATCAAGTATATCAACCCATAAAAGATATACTAATCTATAAACCCAAAAGGGACTAAAACACTCTGACCAAGAGTCTATACTTTAAATAATAAAATATTTAATTAAGTATACTAGTCTGCATTCATACTAAAATCAGCGTCACAATGACAAGAACAAAAGTATTACGATTGTTGAATATCACAAGTAAGCTCGGGGATGTATGGTCAGTCCTGGGAATGGCATAGCCTGATCAACTATGATGGTCCTAGGAGTGATTAGCATATGCCCTAGAATGGTTGTGATATGTTAACAAGTCTAAAAACTTACCAACAATACCACAAGAAGATCAGTAGAACTTAAACTTAAAATACTATAGGAGTATTTTGTGCTATTAGTTACACGTATACTATATTCTTATACCTCTCTTCTCGCGTAGATCTAAATGGCTGGATTCCATCATGGCGACCCGTACTTTCCCAATGAAGGCAATGCCGGATGGATCGATGAAGAGCCTGAAGAGGAGCATCCAATCCCTTTGGATGATCACCTCGCAGAAGGCTTTTCGGATGGATCCGACTCCGAGCCTGAAGTCAACAACCTACCGCTAGTAGGTCAAGCCCCGAACAACAACCCTCGGCCAGCGTTTCCAGGCCCTACTCCCATGTGGGCAAACGACTTGAATCGCTAGAGTGATGAGCAGGGTCAGCCCTTGCCATACTTTAGGGACCGAACCTTTGACAATGTTAGCGATGGTGGCTCTGCTGATAGAGCTCTGTCGGTAATCATCCGCAGAATAGCTCGTAATGTCGAGCAGGGTCGACAGCCATCGACCGGGTCATGGAGATTGATGCCAATTCAGGTGTCAATACAGTCCGCATTTGCCGTCTCGAAGAAGACATGGAACGGACCCGGAGAATCAACGAAACGCTGCAGCAACAGCTGGCTGCCTCCCGTGCTGAAGTCTTAGAACTTCGAGCTCGTCAGAGAGCTCAGGACCGACACCTTCAAGAAGCGTTTCGCCAAGTGTCCGACCTCAAGGATCGCCCGAGGAATTCCCATCGCCATTAGATGATGTCTAGTACATCTCTGTCTTTTGATTTAGGGATAGCCTTGAACTTATGTGCTCTAAGTAGCACTTGTTTGTAAAATATTCCTAACTTTCGGTACTCTAATTAGGAATCTAGGACTGTCAGTATTGTCCTTATGGTATGATGTAAGACCTACTGTTAGGTCGATTTTCCTTGAACTTATTACATCAGTAATACCCGTACTATTGAAATCTACCTAATCTGTGGGAAAAATTTGTACACTTGTGTATTCCTACTGATATTTCTTATTGTGATTTCTAACACTCATTCAACTGTTGGGCTATGGGTAATTAGTCCATGGGTCACTCTCACATTGCTTACAAATTGATTCTTATCATCCTTCTTGTTTTTATAAACTTATAGCTGAAGGATGCCTCCTCGCAAGTCTCCCAGAAATAGGAATAATCCTGTACCTCCACCGCCTCCACCACCTGCAGTCATCGATACTGCAACCCTTAATGCTGCTGTAGCTGCAGCAGTGGCAACTGCCATGGCTCAGTATCACTCATCGGATGCTAGCAGAGGTGGAACCCCTGTTGAATCTATCCCAGTTGAAATCCCAGTGCGCTCCAGGGAGTGCTCTTACAAGGATTTCACAAACTGCAAGCCGAAGCCTTTCTATGGCACCGGCGGAGTCATTGCTCTTTCGCAATGGTTCGAGAAGACTGAATCAGTCTTCGAAATATGTTCGTGCCCGGCTGCATTTAAAGTGAAATATGCCGCGTGCACCTTCGAGGATAAAGCCCTAACATGGTGGAACGGCCACGTCAAAGCCCTAACTCTCGTCGTGGCTAACGACATGGGCTGGGCAACGATGAAGGACCTCATGACTGAGGAGTATTGCCCAAGGGGCGAAGTCCAGAAGTTAGAACATGAACTCTGCAATCTGACAATGAAGGACACCAACATGATCGCTTACACTGCCCGCTTTAGCGAACTGGTGGCCCTATGCCCCAACATGGTTCCCACTGAAGGGAAAAAGATTGAGCGGTATATATGGGGGCTAGTGCCTCCGTACCAGGGGAACGTCTTAGCATCCAACCCTGCTACTTTCGACAGTGCCAAGCGATTGGCACAAAGACTTATTGACCATGGAGTCAAGACCCCTGCAACTACAGCCACTCTAGCCATCCCAGAACCCTCTAAACCCGCTGGCAACAAGCGGAAGTTCTGGGACGAGAAGAAGAAGCAGCATGCTTCAAAGAAACAGCAAATCGTAGCAGTACATGCTGCGGTAGCCCCTACTGCTGTTACTGCTCCGGGGAAGCAGTATGCTGGAAGTTTGCCGAAGTGCAACAAATGCAACTTCCACCATAACGGCCCCTGCCGTGAAATGCAGTGTAACAACTGCCACAGAAAAGGACACACCGTCCGATTCTGTAAGTTCCCGGCGCAACCGATCTCCCAGGTTCCTGGCTCTGGCGTGAGCCCAACTTGCTATGGATGTGGCGAAGCAGGCCACTTTAAAAGGGACTGCCCTAAGGCGAGGAATACTGGAGGAGCAGGGAGGGTACTAGCAATAGGCCACGGGGAAGCAATCGCTGACCCGAAAGTGGTGACTGGTACGTTCCTCCTTGATAACTCCTATGCATGCATTCTGTTCGATAGTGGAGCGGAGCGAAGCTTCGTAAACCACAAATTTGCTCGCATGCTTAAGCAACAACCACACGCACTTAATGAACAATTCACAGTAGAAATGGCCAATGGGAAAACTGAAAGTACTAATAGCATATACTTAGGTTGTCTTCTAACCTTAGATAACCATTCATTCCCAATCGACCTTATGCCGGTTTCAATAAAAAGTTTCGACGTTATTATTGGCATGGATTGGTTAAGTCTTCATCGCGCCGAAATCCTGTGCTACGAGAAAGCAGTCCGTCTAAACCTCCCGTCTAACGAAACACTTATAGTCTACGGCGACAAACCTGGTGCGAGTCTTCGCATTATATCTAGTATTCAAGCACAGAAATATCAGCGTAAAGAATACCACGCATTCCTTTCTCACGTCGTCGACACGAACCTAGAAACGAAAGAACTAAAGAACCTCCCAGTAGTGAGCGACTTTCCCGACATTTTCCCAAAAGAACTACCCAGGTTACCTCCGCAACGACAAGTCGAGTTCCGAATCGACTTAGTCCCAGGAGCTACCCCAGTAGCCAAGTCGCCCTACCGTTTAGCACCAGCCGAGATGCAAGAACTCTCTGGTCAACTTAACGAACTGCTCAGCAAGGGCTTTATAAGACCAAGTTTCTCACCTTGGGGAGCACCGGTCTTGTTCATTAAGAAGAAAGACGGATCATTCCGTATGTGTATTGACTACAGAGAACTCAACAAATTGACGATCAAAAAACGTTACCCTCTGCCACGCATAGATGATCTATTCGACCAACTGCAAGGGGCGAACTATTTTTCCAAGATTGATCTGAGATCCGGATATCACCAGTTACGAGTGCTCGAGGACGATGTGCCGAAGACAGCCTTCCGAACTCGTTACGGACACTACGAGTTCGTGGTGATGCCATTCGGATTGACCAATGCGCCCGCAGTCTTCATGGATCTGATGAATAGAGTATGCCGGCCTTACTTAGATCAGTTCGTCATCGTTTTCATTGACGACATCCTGATCTACTCCCGAAGTAAGAAGGAGCATGGTGATCATCTACGACAAGTTCTAGAGACATTATGAAAGGAGAAACTTTACGCGAAGTTCTCGAAATGCGAATTTTGGATCCGAAGAGTCGAATTCTTAGGACACGTGGTAAGCGAAGAGGGAATCCACGTGGACCCATCCAAAATAAAAGCCATTGAGAACTGGTCAGCACCAAAGACACCTACCGAAATTCGTCAATTTCTAGGTCTCGCTGGCTACTACCGCAGATTCATTCAGAACTTCTCACGAATAGCAAAGCCTCTTACGACCCTTACCCAGAAAGGTGTGGCCTTTGACTGGGAAGAGAAGCAAGAAAGAGCGTTCCAAACGCTCAAACGAGCCTTGTGCACCGCACCAATACTATCCCTTCCGGAAGGAATAGAAGACTTTGTAGTCTATTGCGATGCATCCAATCAAGGACTCGGATGTGTTCTGATGCAGCGAGGTAAGATCATCGCCTACGCCTCGAGACAGTTGAAGACACACGAAGTTAACTACATGACCCACGATCTTGAATTAGGAGCAGTAGTGTTTGCTCTGAAGATCTGGAGACATTACTTGTACGGAACGAAGAGCACTATCTTTACCGAGCACAAGAGTTTACAACACATTTTTGATCAGAAGGAGCTCAACATGAGACAACGACGATGGGTCGAGCTACTCAGTGACTACGAATGCGATATTCGTTATCATCCGGATAAAGCCAACGTAGTAGCAGACTGGTCGCAAGGTCAAGTCATTATCCATAACCATCCATTCACACTTGACTAAGCAAATTCAGGCGGCTCAACTAGAGGCCATGAAACCTGAAAATGTGTCGAGTGAATCCCTTAGGGGAATGGACAAGAACTTCGAAGCCAAGGGTGACGGAGCTTTATATTTCATGAACCGGATCTGGACACTGAAACACGGTGGTTTCCGAGACTTGGTCATGACCGAGGCGCACAACACTCGGTATTCCGTCCACCCAGGTTCACATAAGATGTATCTGGATCTTAAAAAGCTATACTGGTGGCCTAATATGAAAGCAGAGATTGCTACCTTCGTGAGTAAATGCCTTACTTGCGCGAAGGTTAAGGTCGAGTACCAGAAGCCCTCTGGTTTACTGCAACAACCAGAGATCCCGGAATGGAAGTGGGAGTGGATCACTATGGATTTCATAACCAAGTTGCCCAAGACGACGGGTGGACTTGACACCATATGGGTCATCGTTGATAGATTGACCAAGTCTGCACACTTCCTGCCTATCAAAGAAACCGACAAGATGGAGAAACTTACGAGAACATACATCAGGGAAATTGTACGGTTGCATGGTGTACCTATTTCCATTATCTCCGATAGAGATAGTAGGTTCACCTCAAGATTCTGGCAATCCCTACAACATTCCCTAGGAACAAGGCTGGACATGAGCACAGCCTACCATCCACAGACCGACGGATAGAGTGAGAGAACCATTCAAACATTGGAAGACATGTTGCGAGCCTGTGTGATTGGTTTTGGGAAGGCATGGGATACTCATTTACCCCTTGTCGAATTTTCCTATAATAACAGTTACCACACAAGCATCAAGGCTGCTCCATTCGAAGCTCTCTACGGCCGCAAGTGCAGATCCCCTCTGTGCTGGGCTGAGGTTGGTGATACCCAATTAGCAAGAGGGCAAGCTTCCGACAGTACTCTCACTGGTCCGGAAATCATTCGGGAAACGACAGAGAAGATCGTTCAAATCCGTGAACGATTGAAAGCCTCTAGAGACCGACAGAAGAGCTACGCCGACAAACGAAGAAAACCTTTGGAGTTTCAGGTGGGAGACCGAGTCCTTCTCAAAGTCTCACCCTGGAAAGGCTTGATACGCTTCGGCAAGCGTGGGAAGCTTAATCTGAGGTACATAGGGCCTTTCGAGATTCTTGCCAGAGTCGGCCCTGTAGCTTACAAACTTGATCTACCCGACACACTGCGTAACGTACATTCTACATTCCACGTATCTAACTTGAAAAAGTGTCTGTCCGACGAGACTCTCGTAATCCCACTCGACGAGATCGAGATCAACCAGAGCCTCAACTTCGTGGAAGAACCTGTAGAGGTCATGGACCGTGAGGTCAAGCAGACAAAACAAAGCCGTATCCCTATCGTGAAGGTTCGCTGGAACGCCAAGCGAGGACCGGAATTCACTTGGGAACGCGAGGATCAGATGAAGTTGAAATACCCTCCTCTTTTCGCTTAATTGTTTGTAACTTTTATTTGCTTAAATTTTAATTTCGGGACGAAATTCCCTCTAACGGGGGGATGATGTGACAACCTGAAATTTCCAATTGTATGAACCTCATCTATTCAATAGAAGCTAGTTCAGTTTCTGTAATTTTCAAGCTTTTCCGAACAAATTTGTGTACATTAGGGTTTATGTTTTAGATGATATCAGGAGAGTGGATACTCCTGGTTTTGTGAAACTTGGGCATTTCAAGTTTCATAATGTTACAGTCCAATATCAGGAATAAAAATATTTTCTGCCAAAATATTCCAGGAATATAAATAGTTTTCTGAATTAAATTAATTCATTATTCACAATTCCAAATAGAGAAAAGCCATATTCTCTCTGACGGATCTTCGGGTTTTCATCCCATATTGTGAGTTTACTTTTCTAAGTGTGTTTCAATACTTGTTAGATGCTCATTAACACAAATTACATGTCTAGATATCAAGATCCGGGAGTTTACCGCCCAAGAACGTTCTTGGGGAGTAAACTCCAAAATAGAACATAAATGCTTCCTTGTCCCGATTCCTTGTTAGAGGACTTGTTTAGGAGATAGGGTATGATCTTTATAGGCCTAAATGCATCCAAGAAACATAAGTTCTAGGAGTTTACGGCCAAGGAACTCCCTTGGGCCGTAAACCCCTTTTCAAGGGCTTAAATGCCCTAAAACTTTCCCCAAATGCTTAAGGACTTTAACTACTAGTACTTGTGCTTGTTTAGAGCACCAAAAGCTCATCAAAATCACAAGTTAGTAGGATTTTACGGCCAAGAACTCCTCTTGGGCCGTAAACCCCTTTTTGTGGGACAAAAATCATTCCAAGCAACCCTTAAGCCTTTAGACAATTTACCTTGAACCCTTGGGACTAGAATAGAGAGTATAACACATAAAAACCACTCCTTCAAAGGAGTTTACGGCCAAGGAACATGTCTTGGGCCGTAAACTCCAAGTGAAGGCACCAAAGTGTGCCTCTTGTCCCCATAAGCCTTAGATAAATTCATGAAAGCAATCCTTGTTGTTTAAGTGCTTCAAATCAATTAAAATCCAAGAGTTTACGGCCGTAAACTCTAGGATGAAGGACTTTAGGCCGTAAACTCCCTTATGGAGTGTTCTAGAGCCTTAAAACTACTTCATGTATTATTCCAACAAAGCTAGGAGTGTTCTAGAAGCAAGATAGCACCACAAAACACCCAAAAACACCATTTGAGGAGTTCACGGCCATAAACCCATGAGTTTACGGCCGTAAACTCCAAGGTGTGGGGTTTGTTGGATGGTGAACTCCTATACAAGGCCCTTTGATGTTTCAAACCCTTTTGCCTTGTCCCGTAGCAACTTAGATGCAACCATTTGGACCATAAACACTCATAAAAGTGTTTAAATGTTTCCTATGTGTATTAACTTAATTATTAAGTTATTATTTGCCTAATTAGTTATATATATGCTTATTATATGATAACTAGGCTCGTGCGTGTAAACCAGTCTCCGTTTGTCACCTAGCACGGTAGCCGACACTGCAATTCAAACGACTCACCACAAGTGAGTTCATACCCCTTGAATCAACCTTTGAAATGATTTTAAATGTTTTATAACACTTTATGGGGGGGGATACAAGTCAAATACTTATAAGTTATTACTTCAATCACATGTGATTGTGTTTAATCACATGTGATTAATAACTAGGAAAACAACGATTTTCACACTGTTCAAACTGTTTTTCAACTGCTTTACTATTGAAGTGTTTTACAAACTGTTTTACTATCCAAACTTACTTATAGACTGTGATTCAATCAAATGCTTCTTATACTTAAACTGTTTTATCAACTTATGCTTTCAAAATGATTTATAGATCGACATCAAGTCAACCTTCTCTTGAAATTATATTTATGCTTCAAAATGTTTTATGAAAACTTATTTATGCTTTATATATACAATTGCATTCCCATATATGTATAGATATATAAATAATGTTCAAAAGGCTTAGGAATGCCATCCGCCCTATTTCCTTTTCCTCGATTTGGATGTGGTCTGGTGGGATTTCGGGTGACCATCCGACGGTCATTTCCATATTACCTATATATATCATATATACATGTATAGACATAAAAGTACTTCCATATTCATAATCATCAGTACATTATTAGCTGGTTACCAACGGGGTAACGCAGGACAATACATATACAGATATATGAGAAACAATACATATACAGATATACGAGAAACAATACATATACAGATATACTAGAAACAATACATATACAGATATACTAGAAACAATACATATACAGATATACGAGAAACAATACATATACATAAATACGTAATAATTGTGATCCACTGTATCGGGCATGCCTTAAATGTCATGGCCCGAGTTGTAGCCAGAATTCTCTTGGAGGGAGAGCGTGAGTTTGCGTATAGATCTATATTGGATTGACTATCCTACACCTTGCTGCTAGCTACAGCCGGACCTGCAGGTCTGCGGGTGCCAAACGTCATTTCTTTTATTACGACCGTTCATTATGTCGTTGTTACCAGTCGATAGCATGGTGCAATTTATCACAATATACCTTAATATAAATCCGGTTTAAGGTAGTAGTATTTAGTACAGCAGTAGTCTTATTATAGAAAGCTACAGTACTATAATGATTTACCCATTACATATTTTAGTGATAATCTCACTTAAGCATTAGTGTACAAACTATATTTTTAACAAATGATAGTTATACTTGGGTAATTACACACGTTTACAACAGACAAGTTTACAAAACAGTTTAGCCTTGGTAGAAGGTTACTTTTATAGAAAATATAGGATTTTCTGAGAGATTCAAACTTTTACAAACACTTTCAAACATTTGCTTACATTTTTACAAACTTATACATTGAGACAGGTTCAAACGTTTTTACAAGAAACATTGACACTAAAATACTTATGAACTCACCAGCTTAATGCTGATAAACTCTTTCAAAATAACTTGTATTCTCAGGTCATCAGTAGACAGGTACCGAGGCCAGCTTTTGAGAAGATGGAGTGCATTCAAGACTCATCTCATATTATTTTGTGTTTCATTATTTTTGGTGTCTATAACTGTATAGAACACACTTGTATTAAAATTATATATTTAATGCAATGGATGATATTGTTTGCTTATTTACATTTACTGTGTTGTGATACTATACATGACGTCCTCCGCCCCAGAACGTTTCCGCCGTACTTGGTTTTGGGGTGTGACACAAATGACGGCCCTAAGACCCTTTAAATAGGTCTCAAACCCAGGAAGTTAGGGTTTCATTAGACAGCGTGGACTCGCCGAGTCCACTCATGAACTCGCCGAGTCCAGCTGTGAATTCGCATACAAATCCGCGACCATACTCGGCGAGTCTAGACGCCAATTCGCCGAGTCTCCCCCCCCCCCAACACCCAAAAATAAAAGAACAAAACATCATACCTGGGAATTCGGGTGTTACAATTCTCCCATACTAGAATCAGACTTCGCCCTCGAAGTCTCACTCTGCAAACAGCTCCGGATGCTGCTCTCGCATCTCACGCTCCGGTTCCCAAGTCAACTCTGACCCTTTCCGATGCTGCCACTTGACCTGCACCAGTGGCACTTCCTTGTTCCTCAAAACCTTGATCTTCCGATCCCTGATCGCCACTGATCTCTCAACATAATTCAGGATCGCATCCACCTGAATATCTTCCAATGGCACCACAGCCGACTCGTCGGCTATACACTTTCGCAACTGCAACACGTGGAAAGTGTCACGAATCTGACCCAACTCTGCTGGCAACTCCAAACGATAGGATACCCTGCCTAGCCTCGCGATCACCCTGAAAGGACCAATATATCGGGGCCCCAACTTGCCCCTCTTCCTGAATCGGATCACTCCTTTCCAAGGAGAGACCTTCAGGAGCACGAAGTCGCCGACCTGAAACTCAAGCTCGGACCGGCGTCTATCCGCATAACTCTTCTGACGACTCTGAGCGGTCAACAACCTCTGCCTGACCTGCTCGATCTGCTCTGTCATCTGAAGCACAATCTCGGTGTTGCCCATCACGCGCTGCCCTACTTCTCCCCAGCAAATAGTGGTTCGACACCTCCTCCCATACAATAGTTTAAAGGGCGGCATGCCATTGCTCGAATGATGGCTGTTGCTATAAGAAAACTCTGCCAAGGGCAAATACGTGTCCCAACTCCCACCGAAATCCAACACACATGCCCGAAGCATGTCCTCGAGCGTCTGGATTGTCCTCTCACTCTGCCCATCAGTCTGTAGCTGATATGCGGTACTAAAATGCAGTTTCGTACCCAATTCCTCATGAAATTTCTTCCAGAATCTGGAAGTGAAACGTACATCTCGATCTGAGATGCTCGAGATCGGCACTCCATTCCGCGATACCACCTCTCTCACGTACGTCTCTGCCAACTTCTCCACGCAAGATCTCTCACTGATGGCCAGGAAGTGAGCACTTTTCGTCAATCTGTCCACAATCACCCAAATTGCATCAACACCCCTCGTGGTCCTTGGCAATTTGGTGATGAAATCCATGGTAATATGTTCCCATTTCCATTCAGTAATCTCTAGTGGCTGCAGCTTACCATGTGGACGCTGGTGCTCGGCCTTCACCGTGCGATAGGTCAAGCACCTCTCTACTAACCATACGACATCCCTCTTCATACAGGGCCACCAATAATCCTTTTTCAGGTCCAAATACATCTTAGTGGCCCCAGGATTCATCGAGAATTTCGATCGATGAGCCTCTTCCATGAAAATGGTACGCGTGCCGCCCATGGATGGTACCTAAATCCGACCCTGAAATGTCATAAGCCCCCGGCTATCGGTAAACAATTCCAATACTAACCCAACAACTCACTCTCACTTCTGGCTTTCTGGCTTCACAACCTCATCATGGGCCCCACGGATAGCATCCAACACCGGGGTCATCACTGTCAATCTCAAACAAACATCTCGAAATGGGGCGCCCTCCACCTTACGGCTCAATGCACCGGCTACAACATTTGCCTTGCCCGGGTGGTACAGGATCTCATAGTCATAATCCTTGACCATGTCCAACCACCTCCTCTGGCGCATATTCAGGTTGCGCTGGTCCATCAAATACTTCAAGCTCTTGTGGTCCGTGTATATCGTACACCGAACCGCATACAGATAATGTCGCTAGATCTTGAGAGCGAACACTACCGCTCCCAACTCCAAATCATGAGTGGGGTATCTCGACTCATGAGGCTTAATTTGCCTCGATGCATATGCAATCACATGCCCCCTATGCATAAGCACCGCTCCTAATCCGAATATCGATGCATCACAATATACCACAAAATCTTCCATCCCTTCCAGAAGGGCTACCACTGGGGCTACACATAATCTCTGGTGAAGTGTCTCGAACGAGGTCTGCTGCTCCGGACCCCAAGAAAACGCAACACCCTTCCAGATCAACTTGGAGAGTGGCACGACGATCTTGGAGAAATCCTTAATAAATCTCCAATAATAGCCGGCCAAACCAAGAAAACTCCTAATCTCGGTGGGTGATCTCGGCACCTCCCACCTCATGACCGCCTCGATCTTGGCCGGATCGACCAATATTCCATTCTGGTTAACGAGGTGTCCCAGAAACTGAACCTCTCGTAGCCAGAACTCACAGTTTGAGAACTTGACATAAAGCCTCTTTGATCTCAGAATTCCGAGGATCTCCCTCAAACGCTCCTCATGCTGCTCTCGGGATCTCGAATACACCAATATGTCGTTGATGAACACGATCACTGAGCGATCCAACATCAGTCTGCACACCCTGGTGATGAGATCCATAAACACCGACGGTGCGTTGGTGAGTTCGAAAGGCATTACCAAGAACTCGTAATGCCCATAGCGAGTCCGGAATGCTGTCTTCTGGACGTCCTCCTCCCGCACACTCACCTGATGATAACCAGACGTCAAATCGATCTTGGAGAACCAAGATGCTCCCTGCAATTGATCGAACAAATCATCGATCCTCGGCAAAGGGTAACGGTTCTTAACTGTTAGCTTATTCAACTCACGATAATCAATGCACATCCAGTGCGAACCATCCTTCTTCTTGACAAAAAGAATAAGCGCCCCCATGGCGAACTGCTCAGCCTGATAAATCCCTTCCCCAGCAGCTCCTGGAGCTGCAAGGATAACTCCTGCATCTCCGGAGGCGCAAGGCGATAAGGCGCCTTGGTGATAGGCGCAGCTCCCGGAACCAATTCAATACTGAAATCTACCTGCCTCTCCGGAGGCACACCCGACAACTCCTCTGGAAACACATCCAGGAACTCATGCACTATCGGAACCTCATCAACCGACTTCGCTCTCTCTGAATCAACCCTCGCATCCATCACATATGCCACAAATCCCCTACAACCCTGCTGTAGACTATGTCTCGCTCTGGCGGCCAAACAAAATGCTGACCCCATACGTGTACCCTCGTCGTACACCGTAAGAACTCCCCCACTAGGGTCTCGAATCGTCACTAATTGACGCTCGCAGTCTATCACAGCTCCATATCGACTCATCCAATCCATACCCACTATAACACACACGTCCCCCATTGTGATTGGAACCAGATCTATCGGGAACTCCACACCGAAGATCTCAAGGACACATCCTCGACTCACATCCAAAGCATACACTGCTCGCTCGTCAGCTATGGAAACTCGCAGAGGTCGATCCAACGCCTCTCGACGGACACTAATATGCTGACTAAATGCAACGGAAATAAACGACCGACTCGCACCCAAGTCAAATAATACCAACACAGGCACAGAACTCACAAGAAAAGTACCTACGCATAACATCATATAAGCATAAAAACTCAACTCGAATAAAAGAGGAAAAGAGAATACATACCAGCCACAACATTGGGCGCCGCACGGACTTCTTATGCGGTAAACTAAAATGCTCTCCCACGAGACTTCGGGGCCTCGGACTTCACCGGCCGAACCTCGGTAGCCCTAGCAGCAGGCGCAGATCCCTGCGCTGATCCCTGAAGAAGCTGCGGGCACTCGGCCTTCCGATGGCTGGTCTGGCTGCAATGAAAGCAAACCGAAAATCCCTTGGGGCAATCCCTCGCGATATGCCCCTCCTTCCCACACTTATAACACACCCCATCCCTGCATGACCCCTCCTGACTCTTACCGCACTTCACACAAGTGCGGCCCTTCGCGCCCCCAGATCTCGAATCAGTGGGTCTAGCCCACTTGGCTGCCGACTGAGACTGAGCCGGCCGCCGATCCATCCTCCGAGACTCGGCGTCCTCCCTGGCCAGAGTCTCCAACTCGATCTCCCTCTTCAGGGAATTTGCATGGAGCTCAGAAAATGTCCAGTAAGTCGAGTTTGCCACGAACTCCCAAATATCTCTCCTCAACACACTCAAATAACAGCTCATACGAGCCTGCTCAGACGACACCTGCTCAGGGCAAAACATCGCCCTCTCATGAAACTTCCTAGTGATGACTGCCACAGAATCAGTACCCTGCTTGAGGGTCAAGAAATCCTGGATCAACCGTTCCCTCTCCACCAGGGGAATATACTCCTCTCTGAACATAGTGGTGAACCTCTCCCAGGTCACCTCGGAAATCTCAGCCAAAGTGAAGTTCTCCATCACGAACTTCCACCAATCATTCGCTCCCAGGCGGAGCTGGTTCAAGGCGAACCGAACCCTCAAGTGCTCTGGACAAGAACACGTATAGAAACATCCCTCGATGTCAGAGATCCACCTCATTGCGGCAATCAGGTCCTGCGTCCCGTCGAACTCTGGTGGCTTTGTGTTTCTGAACTCCCGGAACAACAACGAGTCACATCCCTGAGGTTTGGCAGCAGCAGTAGCTGCAGCTGCAGCAGCCTCAGTCAATGCTGCGTACCGCTCATCAAAAGTCTCAATCAACGTGGTCTTGATGTCCCCAAACATCTCGGGAATCTCAGCCCGGATGGCAGCAACAAACTCGTCATGAATCAATCGACGGATCTCCTCATCGCTGACACCACTACTCTCAAGTATGTGTCAAGTCCCAACCATGATGCTTCTGAAATACAACAAAAATTATCAGAAACTCGATCGAGCATACACATACTCGATGATGCAATCCTACTTGTCCTCCGTTGTCCAAAAGATTCTTACTTGGAATGCCCACTGATCCGGTGTCTCAAGTAGTGCGGGCCCAATACTACTGACCACACCGCATCAGTATTCACTCCAAGTCCTCCTCCTTAGATCTTGGATTACAAGTACTCTACTCTCAAAGCATCTCCGCAACAGAAATCTCCTAGGCGAAGGCATCATAAATCAGGACACTCTAGTCGTAATATGTATACCTAGCCAACTATAGCATGCATAACATAACATATCTCATAACACATAAAGTAAGGGTACTTTTGGGGATTCACCGTTCGGGCGCTGGCTGATCGTACACACGGCTCTACTCTGTTTGTCTCAAAACTCTTTTTACTCTTTTCAATAGTTTTACTTCATTATCATGATTTTTCCTCAAATCCTCAGTTTGAGTTTAGATACGCCCGAAGATGCATCCGAATCCCTCAAACCAAGGCTCTGATACCAACTTGTAACAACGTAAATTTTCAAAATAATTTTTCATTTTTAAAACATTCATTCATTCATAAAATAATGTCAAACACATTATATCAAATGTTATTCTCACAAAACATCTCCCCAGAATCTCTACAAAAACTCCAGTGCGTGTGTGTACGAATCATGTCGGCGCCTTCCCGCGCTCATCACTAGTACCTGAAACACATAACACAACAATTGTAAGCATAAATGCTTAGTGAGTTCCCCAAAATACTACGTACATCACATACGCCACTCAAGGCTATAATACGACCCTCCGGTCGATGTGTCTCAGCGGGACCCTCCAGTCCCATAGCTCGTTGGACCCTCTGGTCCGGTCATAGCTTGTTGGACCCTCCGGTCCGGTCTATATCATCATACAACATACAAATATCACATATCACATAATCTCCTACATAACACATAAGACCCTCTAGTCATCGCATAGTACCACTCTAGGTAATGTATAGTGAGAAGACTCACCTCGATGTCTCGGTAAATATCTGACTCGGAAGAAGTGTGATCTAGCCTCCGCCTAATCACATCAAGTAATACTCTCATAAATACAACTGTAATCAACCCTAAAAGTCAACAAGGTCAACGGTCAAACTTGACCCGACTCGTCGAGTGCACTAGGGCGACTCGGCGAGTCTGCACGTGTCCACTGACTCTCTTAGATCCTCTCTTGGCACGTCGAGTACTCTCCTTGACTCGACGAGTTCCACCTGACATGAATCGCGGGGCCACCCCAACTCAACTCGCCGAGTCTCAAGAACAACTCGGCGAGTTCCAACTGGAACTCAGACCCCTAACTCTCCCTGACTCACCGAGTCATTCCCCCAACTCGACAAGTCCACTCACTGAGTGATTAACGGGCAACCTTCATACTACTCGCCGAGTCTGTTCTTCGGACTTGGCGATTTCATGCCTTGCACAACCTCAAAACAACTTCTAAGGTCAGATCTGTCCCATACAATCATAGATATGGCCTCCCCAAGCATGATAATCACGTAAAGTTCGGACCTTGACACACATATAACATCTAAATGGTCCAAAATGGTGATTTAGCCACAAAAATGACATTCCAAGATCATGACTCCCAAAATGACTCATAAAGTTCCAAGGGTTAAGGTCTCTGGACCTCTTTGGGTCCAGATCCAGAACACAACTCGAGAAGGGACCAAATACACCACTTAATCAACCTTTAAGAGGGTCAGAGAACCCTAACACTAAGAATCAACACCAAAAACTGAAGAAAGTCCGAGAATAATACCTCAATACAATCTCTATGAGCTCAAAAACCACCAAAATCGCACCTCCTTCAGCCTCCTCTTGCCTTGAACACTTCCTTCTTGCAAAAACACCCACAAAAGTTCATGATTGGCCTCTCCTTCCTCACAAACGCTCTAGATCTCTTTAGGGTTTCTCTCTGGGGGTTGGTGGCCGCAAATGACGGCCCTAAGACCCTTTAAATAGGTCTCAAACCCTGAAATTAGGGTTTCATTAAACATCGTGGACTCGCCGAATCTAGCTGTGAATTCGCGTACAAATCCGTGACCATACTCGGCGAGTCTAGACGCCAACTCGCCGAGTCTCCCCCCAACACCCAAAAATAAAAGAACAAAACATCATACCTGGGAATCCAGGTGTTACAAAGTTTCCTTATACCTTCGTTTAGACTAGCTTCATGAATGACGCGTACTAGCGGTTCGATTAATTTAGTCTTATACATGTAGTAATAATTAAATTTCTTATTTTACATATAGTATAAGCTTGTATTTTAAAACCTTTTTGAAATACAAGGTTTCTAATTAAATTTTGAAAATTAAATAATTAATTTAACTTTAAAAATACACTAAGTGATTTAATAATTATCTATTAATTAACATTTAATTAATTTCATTTAATAAAATAAGGATTATCTAATTAAATTAAACAATTAATTTAATCTTAATCCATACCCTCTAATTTTCGAAAATTAGGGTATAGGACTGATCCAAAAAAATTCAATTATCCTTTTTATATAATTAAAATTATAATTACCAAAAATTTAGGAAACCCTAACCAACTAAATCGTTTTTCAAAAATTTTCTTGGGGAGGTAGGCTAGGGTTTTAAAACCCTAACCCTAATTTTGAGTTTCTTGGGGAGGAGGGTTAGGGTTTCAAAATCCTAACTCAAATTTCGAAAATTAGGGGGCAAGAAACCCTAATTTCAATTTCCAAATTTGTGGCCCTTTAGGGTTTAATTTCCATAAACCCTAATTTGATCAATTCATCAATTATTGCAAATTCAATTGAATGCAAACCTAACTCTCAGATACCACAGATGGGTTTTAGACATTACAACACAAACTTGATACTCTTAAGTGTGCATGAAACCTAAAACAAGATCTATATTTTTTAACTATTGAATCTATAACTATGAACATCAAAATAAGAACCCTAGAAACCCTAGGTTATTTTCGAAAATCCCATAAATGGGTTTAGGATTACATCCTTTATTATTATTATAGCAAATAACAATGATCCTTATGTTGTTGAAGCTTTGGAAGCAAGCACCACAAACGTCATGCTACTAAGGCCTAGGGGGTAAGAAATTCACACCCAAGCTAGCAAGAAGGATATTGAGGAGAGAGGAGGGAGGAGGTAAGAAATTCAACCAACTGATTGGGAATTAGGAGTGCCGAAAACCAAAGGCCTAGGGGCCTTTATATACTACAACAAGGAAGCCCTGGATAACACTAATATGAATATAATAATAATATTTCAAAATTGTAATTATTCAGTTCCATATTTATCCAGATGTATCCCATAGAATCCATCCAACCTCTTGGTGGAAGGTTCTGGAGCCTTTTGCTTAACTGTTGAGTAATTGCACTTTAGACCCTGCACTTGTAATTAATCCATTTAATCCCAAAATTAATTCCACTTAATTTTTGATTAATTATTAATTAAATATTACTATTTCTAAATAATATATTATTCTCATAATATATTAATAAACTATTTATTTCAATTTAATAATCAAATAATAACTCAACCTCTCTCTCTAAAAAAACATATTGTTTGGTTGATGTGTTTGAGGGAACCCAAAAAGACAGTGCTACTATCAATTCAATTTTATAGCAATTATAATTATCGGGTTAGACACCTAATCCAACAAAAGAGTCTTGTACTAGTTGAAAGATACCGAAGGAGTTGAAATAGACTTGGGGGTGAAATAGACTCGATTTAGCTTTGAGATGTTGTGTATCTTTAGTATGGAGTATTTTGGGGAATTCGCTAAGCTTTGCGCTTACAGTTTATGTTTAAAATGGTTTCAGGTACTTTTGGTTTCAAAAGGAAGGGCTAAACTTCATCTCACTACATCCCCTGGATATTTATTTTGCATTAACTATTTATGATTTTACTCTAATGTTTTGATAATACTAAGACTCTGATTGTCTTTTGGAACAATGAATGAATGGTTTTGACTTATTTAAAAATGAAATTTTTACTATGTATTTTTTGGGATATTATAGACTTGGATAAACGAAGATCAATTATAGAGTTTGCGTTTACTTTGCATGGTTGTGTTGTTATTTGGAATGACCAACAACAGTCTATAGTTACTTTTTCATCTACAAAAAGTAGATTATGTGAACTCGATGATATATTAAAGTTTACAAGAGTAAAGTGTTATTTTCTTGAGTAAAGATCAAATGTTTCATCACCGAACAAAGAACATTGATATCCGTTTCCATTTTTTGTAGGATAATATCGAAAAACGTGATTGTATCGTGGACATGTTTTGTCGAGATTATAAGCCTACTGATATTTTTGAACTTGGTGGGTGTTTCTGATCGCAGTTGATCATCATAGGCTCGTGGTAGAGGAAGTATTTTATCTTTTTGGAAACAATTTTTCTCTATACGGTGATTATAGGTTCTTATGGAGTTTAAGAGTTTCATGATTTTGTTGGTTTTTTAAAGCAAGTCGTAGTTTTCATTCTATCTCTTTTGAATTCAAGGTGGAGATTTTGCAGGTTGTGTCTTCCAAAAGTAACAAGTTTGTAATACTTCAAGGAACATAAGTGTAATATTGGAGATGGTGACTACAAATTCAACGACAACTTCTCTTTTTCAAAAAGAGTTTTTGTGCGTTAATACGACTACATTCATATTAATGCATGTTATAAATATTCTGTATGTTATAAATATTTTATTTGTTGGTTGGTGCTTTTATTTGATTATATATATATATATATATATATATATATATATATATATATATATATATATATATATATATATATATATATTACGTTCAAGAAAAAAATCAATTCATCTGAGTATCATAAAATACACCATTTATCATCTTCCTCCACTCATTGTTTTTCCTTGTTTGGTTTTTCCATGTAAGTCTTTCTGTCTCTTTTATTTACCCTTTTCATTCGTGTTTTGTTGGTGGTTAATTATTGTTTGATATTTTGATATTTTGATCCTATTCCATATTGAGATAGCACCATTGTAAGCGATTCAGATTCTTAGTACAACTTATAGTTGCATATCAATGTGTGGCTAGATATGCTAGTTCACTATAAACAAAGCTCTGATACCAACCTGTCACACCCCCGAACCAGACGGCGGAAACGTCCGAGGGCTGTCGTGACTTAATTGAATACCATAACATTGAATATATATGAAACATAACATCATTCGTCTCCATGCATTAATATAGTACAACTGATAAGGTTTACACTGAGTACAATGTTTTAGCATTACATTCCCAAAAATAAATTGTTCGGTACATAGATAAACAAACGGCAAGCCATCACTGAGTACGTTTTCCTTTGGTTCACTTGTTACTTGAGAATACAAGTATTTTGAAAAACGTCAACATGTGAAATGTTGGTGAGTTCATAAGCGGTATTTGAAAAGCAACGTTTTGTATTATTTTGAAAACCACCAGAAAATCCGATATTTTCTAAAAAGAGTTTCTGAAAAAGTTTGTGAAGATCCATAAGTATGCTTGTTTGTTTCTATACTTGTAAAAATTGTTCGTTAAACTTGTATACATTTCGAAACCGTATGTATTGAAAACCCTAGGAAAACCCGATGTTTTCCTAACACTTTGAATTCCATGTAGTTGTTGTACCATCGCGGCGTGTGAAGTCATTGATTCCAGGCAACGTCGGATTATTGCACATGGTGAATTGCTATAAACACGCGTTACGCAAACGACCAGTTTATAACTATACCAACGATCCCGTAGAGGATTTCTATGGATTTTGTGACCATAGCAGGCGTGGCTAGGCCCTGCATTGCTACCGCTGGTGATGATGTTGTTGTTGTTGCGATGGTTGTTATTGTTGTTTCCCTGATTTTGGTTCTGGGGAGGGTAAGTCCTGCAGTACCTTGCAGTGTGTCCCCTTCGATTGCAACTGGTGCACTGAAAATCCTTGCATTCTCCATTATGATGGAGACCGCACTTATTGCACTTGGGAAGATTACCGGAATAAGGTCTTGAAGCATTTGAAGCAGCTGAGGCTGGAGCATGTGGTGCGGCTGGAACCGGTGCGGTGACATCGTTAACCGCCACTGTCTGTCGCTTTTTAGAGGTCTCGGGGCCCTGGTGCCCCTTCCTCTTATTGTTCTTCCCCTTCTTGCCATCACCTTCCTTCTCTCTCTCAGGCTCCACTGGCTTCTCGCCCTTCTTGTTGTTATGGTCATACAGCTTCTTTGCCAATCTTTTTAGGACTGTCAAATGTTTCGGGGTTCGCAGCTATCACATTCCCTTGAATTGGTGCTGTTAGTCCCCAGATGAATCGCTCAATCTTCTTTCCTTCCGAGGTGATCATACCCGGGCACAACAGAGATAGTTCACTAAATCTTGATATGTACGCATCGATATACGCATTCTGCACAGTGAGGTTCCATAGCTCTTGCTCCATCTTCTGTATCTCCCCTTGTGGGCAGTACTCAACCATTAACATTTCTTTCAACTCCGCCCACGGCATAGAGTTGGCTACAGGGAGCGTCATGGCTTCCACATGTCCGTTCCAATAGGTGAGTGCCTGATCCACAAAAGTGCAGGCCGCGAACTTCACTTTCATCTGCTCAGGGCAATCGCATATCTCGAATACCGACTCCACCTTCTCGATCCATCGCTTCAGGGCGATCACTCCTCCAGTGCCGTTAAAAGTTCGTGGTTTAGCGTTTGTGAAATCCTTGTAGGTACATGTTTTGGTAGGTCCTTGATTCATTCCGTTGTTCGAACTTTCGGCTCCTTGCCCATTGACTCCTCCATTGTTCCCTTGATGAATTTGCGCAATCGCTGCAGTGACCGCAGCAGATACAGCTGCCTGGAACGCGACTGAGTCAACTTCGGGTGGAGTTGGTCCTGGGTTTCTGCGAGTAGGTTGGTGAGGCATCTTTCTTGTGACGAAACGGAAAGATGTTGAGTGTTTGTGGGTTCTGTGAGGTTGTGATCCTACTGACTAGGTGCATGGTACAAACTTAAACACTTCTACCGTTTAGCATACAATCATGGATTCGCAACACATAGCAATTTGTAATGTCATAATGAAACACGTAAAAGTTCACCAATATTATCCTATGACCCTACCACTATTGAATAGACTAAACAGGCGTTCTCTTTTTGGTGATATAGGGGTATAGTTTTAGGTTCCCTAGATATCACGATTTCATCGGGACATGCATTAGTTATACCTTGGAGGGAATGTAGTTGATCAGGCTACATCCACCCCTTGATACTACTAAGAACAGTCCGGAATTAACCGGGATACTAGCATTATCATGTTTGGTTCGGCGTTATGTTCCTATTCCTAATGCAAGCAAGGGTGTTTTATTTACTTGTTTTGTTCAGAGTTATGTTAGTCCCTCTTTTTGGTTTATAGTTGCATATCAATGTGTGGCTAGATATGCTAGTTCACTATAAACAAAGCTCTGATACCAACCTGTCACACCCCCGAACCAGACGGCGGAAACGTCCGAGGGCTGTCGTGACTTAATTGAATACCATAACATTGAATATATATGAAACATAACATCATTCGTCTCCATGCATTAATATAGTACAACTGATAAGGTTTACACTGAGTACAATGTTTTAGCATTACATTCCCAAAAATAAATTGTTCGGTACATAGATAAACAAACGACAAGCCATCACTGAGTACGTTTTCCTTTGGTTCACTTGTTACTTGAGAATACAAGTATTTTGAAAAACGTCAACATGTGAAATGTTGGTGAGTTCATAAGCGGTATTTGAAAAGCAACGTTTTGTATTATTTTGAAAACCACCAGAAAATCCGATATTTTCTGAAAAGAGTTTCTGAAAAAGTTTGTGAAGATCCATAAGTATGCTTGTTTGTTTCTATAGTTGTAAAAATTGTTCGTTAAACTTGTATACATTTCGAAACCGTATGTATTGAAAACCCTAGGAAAACCCGGTGTTTTCCTAACACTTTGAATTCCATGTAGTTGTTGTACCATCGTGGCGTGTGAAGTCATTGATTCCAGGCAACGTCGGATTATTGCGCATGGTGAATTGCTATCAACACGCGTTACGCAAACGACCAATTTACAACTATACTAACGATCCCGTAGGCGTCGTCCGTACTATTCACGTAATCCAACCACCCTGACTTCTTGTAGTCCCACATCCGAAGAGAAAGAGGGCACGAAGACCTCGATAACTCCGTTAGTTGGTTGGGGATAAAAAAAAAAGAGTGCGAAGGGCCCTTGACCCGACTCGCATTAGAATAACCGAATTTACTAGCAGTACCAAAGGACCCTTGGGGACCAATAGTATAAAAGCCATTGAAAGTCCTTTTATGCTGTGTTGGATCATGTAAGACCCAACAACTCGTAAGGTTGAAGTCTTCGGGCCTAAAGATCAGGTCATTGGGCTAGCTAGGCCCAACAAACAAGATTTTACACTTTGGGGCCCAAAGATGGTGCGTCGACGTCTGTGCACTCTCACGTGTGTATTGAATTCCCAAATGTTACTTGTGTGAATCGAGTTATCGTCGTGTTACTAGTTTCGGGTTGTTATTGATTCGAGACTGAATCAATTCGTTTAACAACGATTTTTGGTATTGTTGTGTATTGTATTTCGTCGGTTGTCGCGGTGCCAATATTTGATCACAACGGATGTGTTGAATTAGCATTGAAATTTTTCTGTTTTCAGCCCCTCTTTATTTTGTAAATTTACTTTTTCAACCCTTTGCATAAATAAATTTCCGGTTTAGTCCTTAAACTATTTTTCTTGGCATTTTAACATCAAAACTTATTGGAATTGATATTTTTCAGCACATTTTTGGTTGAAAACAATTTTAGTCCCTGAAAGTACAGTTTTCTAGGTTGAAACCTTCCTTTTTCGCAATTTTACACTTTTGGCCCAAATTGGAAATTTTTTCCAACTTTGGTCCTTTTTAATTATGAAAAGCATTTTTAACCTTAGAAAAGGACTTGGGACACTAGTAGTCCACTGTTTTACAGAAAAACACAGTTTTGGCCCTTCAAAACAGAAAATTTCGCATATTGGGCCCTATTGGGCCAAAAATGTCATTTTTAGCCCATTAGGCTTGAAATTTATATTTTTAACCCTCCAAAAGAGTATATTTCCAGAAAATACTTCATTGAAACTGTTTTGACTCTTCTCATCCATCAGAATTCGTAATATGTCATTTTGGGCCCTTTAACTTTATTTTTTTAACATTTTGTGTCCATAAAAAAATGAGTTTTTAGCCCAAAGGAGATGTTATTAAGTCACTTAGCCATTTTTCTTGGAATACTTTGTATGTAATAATATAAGTTATGCTAATATCATTTAACATAAAATATGGCTCGATTTTTAGGAGTTTATGGCTAGATCCATCATCAAAATCACACAAAAACACACATATAAGCATAGAAATCATACAAGACATACAAAACACATATAGATCTACACTTTCACTTGTATTCCCCCCCCCCCCCACAAAACTTATAAAACAGAAAAATAGGGAGTATGAAGCTCACCTTAGGGTGTAGTTTCGGTTTTTGAAGAAAAGATGGAAGAAAACTTGGTGATTTTTGGCCCTAGCTCCCCCTGATGAAGATCTCGAGTTTATGGAGTTTTCTAGGAGTATGATCACCAAAGAAACTTGTTTAGAATAAGTGATCTTATATGAGAGGGGAGTTTTGTAACTTAGACATGGAAAACTTACCAAAGGATGATGATTATCTTGTGAAATCTTCTTGAAACACAAGCAAATTTCGAGATCCTTGGGTGAGGAAGAAGAGAGAAGTCTTGAGTGATTTAGAGAGATTTTTGTGAGGTGTGTGTGTGTGTAAGCTCTCGGCCAAAGGAAAGGAAAGAGAGAAAAGAGAAGTGAGTGAAGTGATATGTGCATGGAAACATGTGTTTGTGCATGGAGATCCATGATAGAATAAAGAGGTGGCAATGAAAGTCAAACCTTATTCATTTCTTCTTGGATTTGGGCCTTGGGCCGATAATTTTGAAGGAAAAGGAAAATTTGGGCTTTTATGCCCTCTAGCCCATGTAGAAGTTAGGTTGGATGAGTTTTAACCTAAAAGAAATATAATATGATTTTTACACTTTGTTGGACTAGTTTAGGTTATTCATGGTTCAAAACTCTTAATTTATTTCATTCTAGGCCCAATATGGCCCATAATGTTGAAATAAATTAATGTGGTTCCAATTAGAGCCCAATTAAGGGTTCTAAGCCCATGATAGTCAAATTGGAAGCTTATTGGTCCATTGAGTCCAATAAGGAAGTCCTAGTCCAAAATGGACCTAAACAAGAACTTCTAGGGTTTCCAATTGCTTGTTGACTATTTGTAGTATTTGTATGATGTATTTGATTGGAGTTTTTGATGTCATAATAATAGGTATCACACATGCTCTTAAGTTTTTGATTCAACATTTTACTTAGGTATAGTGATTACAAGACACAAAATTTCTAGTTGTGACATCATCCCCCCGTTAGAGGGAATTTCGTCCTGAAATTCTGTTTGAAAGCTAGATTTGAGTAAGCTAGAATAGGTGAGGGTACTTTTGCTTCATTTGGTCTTCGCGTTCCCACGTGAATTCTGGTCCTCGCTTTGCGTTCCACCGTACTTTCACGATCGGGATGCGACTTTGCTTAGTACACTTCACCTCCCTGTCCATGATTTCAATTGGTTCTTCAACGAACAGGAGATTCTCGTTGATTTCAATTTCGTCAAGAGGAATCACGAGGGTTTCATCTGATAGGCACTTCTTCAGATTAGAGACATGAAACACGGGGTGTACACCGTTTAGCTCCGTGGGTAGTTGCAGTCTGTATGCTACTGGGCCTATTTGGGCGACGATCTCGAAAGGTCCAATGTATCGTGGGTTCAATTTTCCCCACTTCACAAAACGAATAACTCCTTTCCAGGGCGAGATTTTTAACAGTACTCGATCTCCGACTTGAAATTCTAACGGCTTTCGCCGTCTATCGGCATAGCTCTTTTGTCGGTCGTGCGATGCTTGCAATCGAGCTCTGATTTGAATGATCTTTTCCGTGGTTTCACGAATGATCTCCGGTCCGGTTAGCGCCTGATTCGACGTGAGTGCTTTTGCTAGCTAGGTGTCACCTACTTCAGCCCAACATAACGGTGACCTACACTTACGCCCGTAAGTGCTTCGAAAGGAGCGACCTTAATGCTTGAATGATAACTGTTGTTATACGAGAATTCGACTAAAGGTAAATGGGTATCCCATGACTTCCCAAAGTCTATCACACATGCGCGAAGCATGTCTTCAAGCATTTGAATAGTTCGTTCGCTTTGACCGTCCGTTTGTGGGTGATTCGCGGTGCTCATGTCGAGATGAGTTCCTAGTGCCTTATGGAGAGATTGCCAAAAGCGCGAAGTGAATCTACTGTCCCTATCCGAGATAATAGACACTAGTACTCCGTGGAGTCTCACGATCTCTCGAATGTACAAACGTGTCAATCTTTCCATCTTGTAGGATTCTTTTATAGGCAGGAAATGGGCAGACTTCGTCAGTCGGTCGACTATTACCCATATTGTGTCCAGTCCGTCCGACGTCTTGGGTAGCTTGGTCACAAAATCCATAGAAATCCCCTCCCATTTCCACTCAGGGATTACCGGTTGTTGTAACAATCTTGAGGGTTTCTGGTACTCCACCTTTACCTTGGCGCACGTAAGGCACTTACTAACATAGGTCGCAATTTCCGCCTTCGTGTTAGGCCACCAATAGTGTTGTTTAATGTCCAAATACATCTTGTCTGAACCGGGATGAATGGAGTATCGTGTCTTGTGGGCTTCCTTCATAACAACCTCCCTAAACCCTCCGATTTTAGGGACCCAAATTCGGTTCATGAAGTAGTATACTCCATTCTCCTTTGCCTCCAGGTTCTTCTCCATCCCACGTAATGCTTCACTTGCTCTATTTTCCGTCTTCATGGCCTCTGACTGGACTGCTGCAATTTGGGTGGCCAGATGAGATTGAATGGTTATCGAGAGAGTTTTCGCACGGCGATTAGAGTACTCCTTCCGACTTAATGCGTCAGCTACCACGTTGGCCTTGCCTGGGTGGTACTTAATCTCACACTCATAATCGTTTAGCAATTCAACCCATCTTCGTTGCCTCATGTTCAGCTCCTTCTGGTTCAAGATGTGTTGGAGACTCTTGTGATCTGTGAAGACGGTGCACTTCGTACCATAAAGGTAATGCCTCCAAATCTTTAGGGCAAAGACTACAGCTCCCAATTCTAGGTCATGGGTCATATAATTTACTTCGTGTGTCTTTAATTGGCGGGATGCGTATGCTATCACTCTTCCACGTTGCATGAGAACGCAACGTAAACCTTGGTTTGACGCGTCACAGTAGACTACAAAATCTTCCGTGCCTTCTGGTAGAGATAGTACAGGAGCACTACAGAGAGCTTGCTTCAAGGTCTGAAACGCAATTTCTTGTTTGTCTGTCCATTTGAATGGTACGCCCTTCTGCGTAAGCGAGGTAAGTGGCTTGGCGATCTTAGAGAAGTTTTGAATGAATCTCCTATAGTAGCCTGCTAGGTCTAAGAATTGACGAATTTCTGTGGGCGTTGTCGGGGTTGCCCATCCTTCAACAGCTTTGACCTTAGAGGGATCCACATGAATTCCATCTTGGCTAACTACGTGACCTAGGAAGTTCACACTCCAGAGCCAGAACTCACACTTGGAGAGTTTTGCGTATAGCTTCTCCGATCCCAGCGTTTCTAGGATTTGTCGGAGATGTTGGCCATGCTCTTCTTTGCTTCTAGAATAAACGAGAATGTCGTCAATGAAGACAATGACAAAGTTGTCGAGGAATGGTCGACAGATTCGGTTCATTAGGTCCATAAATGTTGCAGGGGCATTTGTCAGACCGAAGGGCATTACAACAAATTCATAATGTCCGTAGCGGGTTCGGAAAGCGGTTTTTGGAATATCCTCTTCCCGGACTTTGAGTTGGTGGTATCCGGACCGTAGATCTATCTTAGAAAAATAACTAGCTCCTTGGAGCTGGTCGAATAGATCATCGATTCGTGGGAGTGGGTAGCGATTCTTGACAGTGAGTTTATTTAACTCTCTGTAATCGATGCACATCCTAAAGGATCCGTCCTTCTTTTTGACAAAGAGCACTGGAGCTCCCTATGGCGAGTAACTAGGTCGGATAAATCCCTTGTCCAGAAGCTCACTGAGTTGGCTGGACAATTCGTGCGTTTCAGCAGGAGCCAGCCGATAGGGTGATTTAGCGAGAGGAGTTGCTCCTGGAACGAGGTCGATTCAAAATTCAACCTGTCTCTTTGGGGGTACTTCTGGAAGATCTTCAGGAAACACGTCTGGAAATTCACACGCTACCGGAATATCTTGAATGTTAGTTTCTTCGTTGGTTTTATCCACTATGTGAGCCAGAAATGCCGAATCCTTCTTTCGTAGGTGCTTTTGTGCCTTGATGCACGAGATGAGGAGAAGGTTCATGCTAGGTTTGTCTCTGTAAATTACTAGGGTTTCGTGATTTGGAAGACGAAGACGAACGACCTTCTCGTGGCACATAATTTCAGCATGGTGGGGGCTTAGCCAATCCATGCCGATGATCACATCGAAACTCCTAATCGATACTGGCATTAGGTCTATTCAAAAGACGTGTTGATTAAGGGTTAGGGTACATCCGATGTAGATTTCCCCAGTGGATTCGGTTTTCCCATTGGCCATTTCCACCGTAAAGGTTTCATTTAGCTTTTGGGGTTGTTGTTTTAATAAATGCTTAAACTTATCGCTTACGAAACTTCGCTCCGCTCCGGTGTCAAATAATATGCATGCATAAGTGTGGTTTAAGGGAAACGTACCGGTAACAACATAGGGGTCCTGAATAGCCTCACCCTGACCCATGGTCAGCATCCTTCCTGTTCCTCCGTTTCCTGAATTGTTGTTGTTAGGGCAGTCTCGGCGGAAATGCCCCATCCTTCCACACCCATAGCAGGCGTGGCTAGGCCGTGCATTGCTACCGCCGGTGATGATGTTGTTGTTGTTGCGATGGTTGTTGTTGTTGTTTCCCTGATTTTGGTTCTGGGGAGGGTAAGTCCTGCAGTACCTTGCAGTGTGTCCCCTTCGATTGCAACTGGTGCACTGAAAATCCTTGCATTCTCCATTATGATGGAGACCGCACTTATTGCACTTGGGAAGATTACCTGAATAAGGTATTGAAGCATTTGAAGCAGCTGAGGCTGGAGCATGTGGTGCGGCTGGAACCGGTGCGGTGACAGCGTTAACCGCCACTGTCTGTCGCTTTTTAGAGGTCTCGGGGCCCTGGCGCCCCTTCCTCTTATTGTTCTTCCCCTTCTTGCCATCACCTTCCTTCTTTCTCTCAGCCTCCACTGGCTTCTCACCCTTCTTGTTGTTATGGTCATACAACTTCTTTGCCAATCTTTTTAGGACTGTCAAATGTTTCGGGGTTCGCAGCTATCATATTCCCTTGAATTGGTGTTGTTAGTCCCCAGATGAGGTTCCATAGCTCTTGCTCCATCTTCTATATCTCCCCTTGTGGGCAGTACTCAACCATTAACGTTTCTTTCATCTCTGCCCATGGCATAGAGTTGGCTACAGGGAGCGTCATGGCTTCCACATGTCCGTTCCACCAGGTGAGTGCTTGATCCACAAAAGTGCAGGCCGCGAACTTCACTTTCATCTGCTCAGGGCAATCGCATATCTCGAATACCGACTCCACCTTCTCGATCCATCGCTTCAGGGCGATCACTCCTCCATTGTCGCTAAAAGTTCGTGGTTTAGCGTTTGTGAAGTCCTTGTAGGTACATGTTTTGGTAGGTCCTTGATTCATTCCGTTGTTCGAACTTCCGGCTCCTTGCCCATTGACTCCTCCATTGTTTCCTTGATGAATTTGTGCAATCGCTGCAGTGACCGCAGCAGATACAGCTGCCTGGAACGCGGCTGAGTCAACTTCGGGTGGAGTTGGTCCTGGGTTTCCGCGAGTAGGTCGGTGAGGCATCTTTCTTGTGACGAAACGGAAAGATGTTGAGTGTTTGTGGGTTCTGTGAGGTTGTGATCCTACTGACTAGGTGCATGGTACGAACTTAAACACTTCTACCGTTTAGCATACAATCATGGATTCGCAACACATAGCAATTTGTAATGTCATAATGAAACACGTAAAAGTTCACTAATATTATCCTATGACCCTACCACTATTGAATAGACTAAACAGGCGTTCTCTTTTTGGTGATATAGGGGTATAGTTTTAGGTTCCCTAGATATCACGATTTCATCGGGACATGCATTAGTTATACCTTGGAGGGAATGTAGTTGATCAGGGTACATCCACCCCTTGATACTACTAAGAACAGTCCGGAATTAACCGGGATACTAGCATTATCATGTTTGGTTCGGCGTTATGTTCCTATTCCTAATGCAAGCAAGGGTGTTTTATTTACTTGTTTTGTTCAGAGTTATGTTAGTCCCTCTTTTTGGTTTATAGTTGCATATCAATGTGTGGCTAGATATGCTAGTTCACTATAAACAAAGCTCTGATACCAACCTGTCACACCCCCGAACCAGACGGCGGAAACGTCCGAGGGCTGTCGTGACTTAATTGAATACCATAACATTGAATATATATGAAACATATATATGAAACATAACATCATTCGTCTCCATGCATTAATATAGTACAACTGATAAGGTTTACACTGAGTACAATGTTTTAGCATTACATTCCCAAAAATAAATTGTTCGGTACATAGATAAACAAACGGCAAGCCATCACTGAGTACGTTTTCCTTTGGTTCACTTGTTACTTGAGAATACAAGTATTTTGAAAAACGTCAACATGTGAAATGTTGGTGAGTTCATAAGCGGTATTTGAAAAGCAACGTTTTGTATTATTTTGAAAACCACCAGAAAATCCGATATTTTCTGAAAAGAGTTTCTGAAAAAGTTTGTGAAGATCCATAAGTATGCTTGTTTGTTTCTATAGTTGTAAAAATTGTTCGTTAAACTTGTATACATTTCGAAACCGTATGTATTGAAAACCCTAGGAAAACCCGGTGTTTTCCTAACACTTTGAATTCCATGTAGTTGTTGTACCATCGTGGCGTGTGAAGTCATTGATTCCAGGCAACGTCGGATTATTGCGCATGGTGAATTGCTATCAATACGCGTTACGCAAACGACCAATTTACAACTATACTAACGATCCCGTAGGCGTCGTCCGTACTATTCACGTAATCCAACCACCCTGACTTCTTGTAGTCCCACATCCGAAAAGAAAGAGGGCACGAAGACCTCGATAACTCCGTTAGTCGGTTGGGGATAAAAAAAGAGTGCGAAGGGCCCTTGACCCGACTCGCATTAGAATAACCGACTTTACTAGCAGTACCAAAGGACCCTTGGGGACCAATAGTATAAAAGCCATTGAAAGTCCTTTTACGCTGTGTTGGATCATGTAAGACCCAACAACTCGTAAGGTTGAAGTCTTCGGGCCTAAAGATCAGGTCATTGGGCTAGCTAGGCCCAACAAACAAGATTTTACACTTTGGGGCCCAAAGATGGTGCGTCGACGTCTGTGCACTCTCACGTGTGTATTGAATTCCCAAATGTTACTTGTGTGAATCGAGTTATCGTCGTGTTAGTAGTTTCAGGTTGTTATTGATTCGAGACCGAATCAATTCGTTTAACAACGATTTTTGGTATTGTTGTGTATTGTATTTCGTCGGTAGTCGCGGTGCCAATATTTGATCACAACGGATGTGTTGAATTAACATTGAAATTTTTCTGTTTTCAGCCCCTCTTTATTTTGTAAATTTACTTTTTCAACCCTTTGCATAAATAAATTTCCGGTTTAGTCGTTAAACTATTTTTCTTGGCATTTTAACATCAAAACTTATTGGAATTGATATTTTTCAGCACATTTTTGGTTGAAAACAGTTTTAGTCCCTGAAAATACAGTTTTCTCGGTTGAAACCTACCTTTTTTGCAATTTTACACTTTTGGCCCAAATTGGAAATTTTTTCCAACTTTGGTCCTTTTTAATTATGAAAAGCATTTTTAACCTTAGAAAAGGACTTGGGACACTAGTAGTCCACTGTTTTACAGAAAAACACAGTTTTGGCCCTTCAAAACAGAAAATTTCGCATATTGGGCCCTATTGGGCTAAAAATGTCATTTTTAGCCCATTAGGCTTGAAATTTATATTTTTAACCCTCCAAAAGAGTATATTTCCAGAAAATACTTCATTGAAACTGTTTTGACTCTTCTCATCCATCAGAATTCGTAATATGTCATTTTGGGCCCTTTAACTTTATTTTTTTAACATTTTGTGTCCATAAAAAAATGAGTTTTTAGCCCAAAGGAGATGTTATTAAGTCACTTAGCCATTTTTCTTGGAATACTTTGTATGTAATAATATAAGTTATGCTACTATCATTTAACATAAAACATGGCTCGATTTTTAGGAGTTTATGGCTAGATCCATCATCAAAATCACACAAAAACACACATATAAGCATAGAAATCATACAAGACATAGAAAACACATATAGATCTACACTTTCACTTGTATTCCCCCCCCCCCCCCCCCCACAAAACTTATAAAACAGAAAAATAGGGAGTATGAAGCTCACCTTAGGGTGTAGTTTCGGTTTTTGAAGAAAAGATGGAAGAAAACTTGGTGATTTTTGGCCCTAGCTCCCCTTGATGAAGATCTCGAGTTTATGGAGTTTTCTAGGAGTATGATCACCAAAGAAACTTGTTTAGAATAAGTGATCTTATATGAGAGGGGATTTTTGTAACATAGACATGGAAAACTTACCAAAGGATGATGATTATCTTGTGAAATCTTCTTGAAACACAAGCAAATTTCGAGATCCTTGGGTGAGGAAGAAGAGAGAAGTCTTGAGTGATTTAGAGAGATTTTTGTGAGGTGTGTGTGTGTGTGTAAACTCTCGGCCAAAGGAAAGGAAAGATAGAAAAGAGAAGTGAGTGAAGTGATATGTGCATGGAAACATGTGTTTGTGCATGGAGATCCATGAGAGAATAAAGCGGTGGCAATGAAAGTCAAACCTTCTTCATTTCCTCTTGGATTTGGGCCTTGGGCCGAGAATTTTGAAGGAAAAGGAAAATTTGGGCTTTTATGCCCTCTAGACCATGTAGAAGTTAGGTTGGATGAGTTTTAACCTAAAAGAAATATAATATGATTTTTACACTTTGTTGGACTAGTTTAGGTTATTCATGGTTCAAAACTCTTAATTTATTTCATTCTAGGCCCAATATGGCCCATAATGTTGAAATAAATTAATGTGGGTCCAATTAGAGCCCAATTAAGGGTTCTAAGCCCATGATAGTCAAATTGGAAGCTTATTGGTCCATTGAGTCCAATAAGGAAGTCCTAGTCCAAAATGGACCTAAACAAGAACTTCTAGGGTTTCCAATTGCTTGTTGACTATTTGTAGTATTTGTATGATGTATTTGATTGGAGTTTTTGATGTCATAATAATAAGTATCACACATGCTCTTAAGTTTTTGATTCAACATTTTACTTAGGTATAGTGATTACAAGACACAAAATTTCTAGTTGTGACAATTATCAAAAATTCTCATATCATTGATTAAACAGTTAAAGTGATAAAAAATTTGAGTTAGATATTCAATCTTGTGAACAAAGAAGTGCTCATTCTTTCTGTTGAGGTTGTTCTCCCTGGTTGATTTTACTTCATTGGTTCTTTCATATGCTACAGTCAGCATATCAATCATCTCTTTGGCTGAAGTATTTCTGAACAAGATGCTAAATGTCATATAGAAGAGATTTTCCTATTGTAAAACATCGATGAACATCCATATTGATCAATTTCGTATCTTCTTCATTCTATTAATGTTTATGAGTCCTCTTTGTTACCCAACAGGAAAACCGTATTTCGTTTCAACAAAAGTTGAAATATGTTGACCTCTATCAATGATGTCCATCATATTGTAATCTATGGCTTCAATAACAACCACTGCTTTGCTTTTCCACATAGCAAGATTCTTTTCATCGAGAAGACGAATTCTTTAGCATATGTAGAACAAGTAATAGGTTTAGAAGAAGACGCCATTTCTTGGTAAGTAGTGCCTGCTTTGATACTAACTAAAGGATTGTAATAATACAATATATCAAATAGTAAAGAATAAAGAATAATCACAAACCAAATTTGATTAAGAACTCTTACAAAGAGAGAATGCACATAGCGACTACTTTTACATGCAACCCTAGTATAACATATATACTAGGTTAAGACTATTCTAGAAAGAGATCGCTACATAATGGTGATTCAAATATAAAAAGATATATAAAATATATAGATAGATCCTATCACTAAGATAATGGATCTGAAAACTTATTATAAAAAAAAACTATCATGCTATAAAGAAAGGTTTGGACAATCGTTGATACAATATCAACAAATAATCAGTGAGACAAGGGTTGATTCATCAGATAATATGGTTCGACCTTACACCTACTAATTAAAATTAATTAAAACCTTTTGGGTATCTAGCTTATGAACTAGTTGACAGTTGGAAGTTAGAACCGAGAGCAATCAAATTTGTTTTTATTGGGTACAATCTAGGTGTTAAAGGACACAAGTTGTGGAGCTTTGATCTAGATAAGTTCATATATATATATATATATATATATATATATATATATATATATATATATATATATATATATATATATATATATACATATATATATATATACATATATATATATATATATATATATATATATATATATATATATATATATATATAAATATATGCATCTTCGTGTTTCCTCTTTATTTAAAATCTGCAACACTGCAAAATTCTAATGGATTATTCATCTTCTACCTCCACCGATGGTTTTTCCTGACTTGGGTTTTCCATTTAAATCCTTGTGTATATTTTATCTACCATTATCAGTTGTATTTTATTAGTTGTTAATATTCTTCAATATTTTTTCATATTCCGCATTGAGAAAACATTATTATAAGTGATTTCGATTCTTAGGGGTGCAACCACACTCGTCGTTTACTATAGAATTAATTACATTTTCTTGCATTTTCTTCATAAATGAAGTATCAGGTGAATCGCATCCTATACACATCAGTTATATATATATATATATATATATATATATTTATATATATATATATATATATGGATTTGTCCCTCGTACTCTTTGTGAAAGAAATTGATAATGACCCATTGGATGTCTTAGTTATCATGTATTAATAGATAGCTACTTATTCTTTTAGGGTGGTAAAATGCATGATATAGCAGCATCCACATGATGCTCCCATTAATCATCAAGAGAAATTAATAATTTCAATACTAAAATAGTTTCATGATTAATACTATCAAACCTACTCATATCATTTGTTAAACAATTAAAGCGAACAAAATTTTGGGTTAGAGATTAATTCATGTGAGCAAAGAAAGTGGTCATACGTTCTGTTGAGGTTGTTCTCCCTGGTTGATTTTACATCATCAGTTCCTTGATATCTTATAGTAAGTGTATCAATCGTCTCTTTAGTTGCAGTTGTAGAGAATTGTTATCGAGATTTAGAATGCAATCATGATTGTATGAATGAAAAGTAAGAACACAGAAAATAAATATTAATCAGACCTTATATTGATGAAAAACTGATTACAAAATAAGCAGAGAGAAATTGCGAATGATTAATGAATCAACTGTGCATTCGATTTCTCTACTTCTAACCTCAGTCTCTATTTATAAAAAACCTGAGTGTTCAAAAATATACTAAGTCCTGAACTATGTGCTTCGCACAAATGAAGACTTAGTAAAATAACTAACATGCGAAACTAAAGAAACAAACATTTCGACTTTTACAACATCTAGTCTCTACAATCTCCCCCTTTGTAAACAGTCGAAACTATTCAGTTTGTGAGAGGCTAAATAGTTGAATGCATTGTTCTTCTAATTTCTGAATACCAGCTAATTATCTTTTTAAGCTCTTTCCTGTCTCCATCATTATTCTTCTTGCAATTATTCATACGAACAATGAAATTCGTATATTGCGAAGTAGTGTATCTTTCAATCTCTGAGACTTTAAACAAAAACTTCTTTGACTTCCCCTTCGTATCTTTTCCTGTGAAAACCATGCCAAAAGGTTTAAGGCATATTTCTCCATCCGCATACTTCTTTAACTTCGTTTGAGGCAAGGTTGATTCCCAAGAAACTATAACTTTTCTTCCAAGACATGTTGCTAGTTCTTCATCAGTCAATGCTAAGCAATCAAAGTAGTTATCTATGAATATCTTGATATGTGCGAAACCGAATCTGAACACATCAGTATCATATCCTTTCAGCTTGTTTTCTTCCATGTCTTTAAGAATAGATGCCACTTGAATGAGATCATTTAGATTCATTAAGGGAAAATTAGCTATGGTAAAATCAAATGCCTTGTTGTATGCACGAACCACGAAATATCGAAAGTTTTGAAGCATATTCTCGAACATAACATCCTTCTTAATTGTCAGAACTTTCTTGATTTTCATTAAAGACCAAACTTCCTCTTGATCCTTCGCAAGTACAACATGAAATCTTATCTTCAAGTAAGTGCATTCATCAGCATTTTCAAAATTTTCAGTTATTTTGTACTGCGTCCTAATAAACATCATTTCGTTTATTGGAAAATCAAGTTGACTTCTGTCTGAGTTTACAACATCATAACTTCTTCTAGCCTTTTTCTCAAACTCGTACAAATGACTCCCCAAAACTTTAGATTCAATGGTTTCATATGAGTATAACTTCGCAGGATCACCCTTGTTCATTGTTGGTGGGTCATTTGCTCTTTGCCTCATAATACTCTTTACTTGTCTTAATCTTTCCATTTCAGCTTCAGCCTCTGCTTTCTTTTCTTCTTTTGATTTTTCATAGGCCACCCCTTTTCCTTTTCCAATATCCTCAGTTTGAGGTTTCGCACTTGAACATCCTCCTTCTTTTGAATCAATTGTAATTCCTTTTGTAATTGGTTTTGTTGTAGTAACTCTTGAAGAAATTGGTTTTGTGAGCACTAGCAAAGATGTTTTAAGTTGAGTAGAAATAAGCCTTCCTACTGTTTTCGCATCTTCTTCTTTACTACCTTTTCTTTCTCCCCTAGTACCCCTATGAAAACAGGTGGGACATTCTTCGGTAATATGGAAGTAAAGCTCGTGATGGGAGTCAATGCCTTCTGAATAGCTTGCTCCAAAGTGTTGACTTTAAGAGTTAAGAATTCAAGAGTAAGGATGGATTGGTGAGACGATTGCGTAACAAAAGTTTTTAATTCAGTCACTAACTTAATTAGTTTATCAAACTGCTCCTTATTTTCCTTATGTTTGGCTTCGATAATTTGAGTAGATGGTTGATAATCAGTGACAATTTTGTTAAGAGCTTCAGCAACCACATCAACCCTCTTTTGCGCTGCCAAATTTTGAGAATTAAGATCTTTAAGCTCTTTTGCAATCTCCTGCTTTAACTCTTCAAATTTAAAATTAACATCTTCTCGAACCTTTTTGACATCCTGTACAAAAAGAACATGGCGTTCTTTTGTAACATTTTTCAATTCATGAACAACACCATCAAATGATTTTCCTTGAGCTTGAATGCGAAGCTCATTGTTCTTGTCAGAATGATCAACTTTGTCAGTTATTCGTTTCTCAACAGCTTTAATCATTGACTCAACCTCTAAACTCGAAATGGAAGACTTATTGCCTGAATCGGCTTGAGATTGAATAATAGCATTTAACTTTCGATTGAGGATTTTGAATTGCTTTCCTGACATAAGCATATGATCAGGTATCTCCTCCTCCTCTGAATCAAAGTGTATGGCTTCAAACATTCCTCCAAAACCTCCTCCTTCGGTTTCTTCATCAGACGGATTTTGCGAAGGTATAGGTTGTGATATTTCTGGTGAGTGAGATGGAAACAAGGTAGTAATTAGATGTTTTAAAGGATGATCAAATATGGATGCTGTGGTTGTATGTGTATTTGGAAGAGAAAATGGTGGTAATGAAGTAGATAATATAGTTTGCTCTGTGAGTTCAATATTTGTGATAGGTGTCCCTGTATCAGATACGTTAACATCCGTATCAGAAATAAGTTCTTCCTCTTGAACTGAGTTGTTTGTAACTACTTCAAGCGGAATGGATGTGGTAGTGGAAATTTGCGAATTAATTGGAAGAGAAACATTTACCATTGTGGAAAGGGAAACATGTGGAGTCTCTGGAACCACTTCATCATCTGATGATTCATTGTGAATAATCATCTTTCGTTTCTTGTAGAGTTTTTGAGTAATATGTTTCGCAACTTCTTGAGCTCTTCTTCTTTTTGAACCAGGAGAAACAAGAGCCAGAACTACTCTAAACACAGCCCCCTTACTATTCACCTCAGTTTTGCGAATAGTAGGAGAAGTATTCGTCATATGTGATGACTTGCGAAACTTCTTTAATACCCCTGATTTTGTTGGTATAGTCTCCTTCTTTGTTTTGGGAGAAAGCTCATCTTTCTCAACCCCTGCATACTTCGACACTTTGGAAGATTCATGTTTGTCTTCTTTTTTAGTTTTCTTTTTCTTCTTTGAGGGCTCAGCACTAACTTCAAGCAACACTCCAGTTCGCACATTAGGATCAAACGTTTTCATGTAGCGAACTAACACTTTGTGAGTAGAGGACACTTTGCGAAGCATTGCATCAGGAATTCTTGCAACACTTGTGAAGATATTTTCATCATCTTGAACAACTTTTGGAAACTGGTACAAAGAGAATTCTACAACTTCTCCTTCTTCAGGAACCTGAATGCCTTCTTTTGTTTATACCTTTTCCAAAATCAAACTCCAATACCTTGCACAAGATATCCCCTTATCAATACTGGTGTTTTCTAAACTTTTGTTGAACTCCTCCCCATAACCATTACATAAACCTCCATTCTTCCCCTGTCTAGACCAACACTCCTTCCGGTCAAACATCTTAGAAAGATACCAAATAAGAAATTCCAAATACATGGTAAGCTTGATTTCCTGAAATCACTTATCTTTTCAAGAGTGGGTTGATGTCCCATCTCATTGAACATGAAGATAATCTGTGAATTGGTAGGTTTAAAGAACGTTGGGTTTTGAGGAATGTTTAGAAAGTCAATGAACATGTTCTTGGTAAGACGAATCCTGTTGTTATTCACCAGATTGAAAGTGATAACATCAGTTGCATAGTTGTATGACGCAGTTGATGCCGCCATTGACAACCAATTCATAGGTACAGGAAAAGAACGGAACATAGCAGTTGATAATGGTGAGCTTTTCAGTGTAACAATCAGCATCTTCAATTCTTCTGGGTAAGATGAAACATTAGGATCAACTTGGTATTTTGTACTTTGAATCTTCATAAGAGACTGTGAAACAACATCGTCGGTGTTGGATTGAGTAGCAGCCATTGTTAGGGTTTAGAGAAGATGAAGAATTAGAGAATTTGGGAATTTTTGTGTTTGATCGCGTAACCGTATAACACACTCTTGAACCCCCTTTTATACGTAACCCTTATTGATTTGAATTTGAAGCGGGATGCATTTAATGATATCCGACGTGTCACCTTGAAAATCGGACCATTACTGCGAAAAGTTAGCCATGTTTCAAAAAGCAGCTATCACGTTGCCTATAAAACCATGCAGAATACCATATGTCTCGTATACACAGCCTGTCAATATTCCCGTTATTGAATTTTAACCTTTAGAACCCTTCGCATGGAGGCAAGGCTCTTTCACTTTTGGGATGAAAAGCGAAGTCATATGCCAGACTTGCGAAATCTTCAGTCTAAGTTGGTATTACTTAGAACCTCAAGGATTTCGTGAGTGTAGTGTTCCAAAGAAATGAGATAAGAAGCAAGTAAATTTTTTTTTGGAATTCTGTGATGTCAAAAATGCAATTTGACACGAAGGCAGTTAAACCCCAGGCAAAGGTTGTTTCGTTAATCATCAAGAGAGATGATCAACAACTTGTGTATGTTCCTGTGAATTACAATCGAATACTTTTTGATAAGTATCAAAGGGCTTCTTTTAAAAGTGATTCTTGGGTTGGTTTAAAATTTCATTACATATCAACCTAAACATAAGGTGAGTAATTGTAATCGAAATTACTTGTATAACCAGTGTAGTAAGTGACAAGTTAGCTTTGAAAATATTTATCATGACCAGCACATTCAAATGAAACTCACATGGAAATCATATTCAAAAAAATTATGTACTGGATCTTGTTGGGTAACAAACATCGTAGGTTGAGAATGTTTGATCAAGATCACGCATACGAATTGAAGATGATTTGGAGTTTCGAATTTTGGTACTGAAACAAAAGTTTCATCAATATCTGGAACAATGTTCCCCGTCAATTCCTTAAGTTGTAAGATGTTTGGGTTTCACCTTCATCACGAACTCATGATGTCAGATCATTAACACATAATTTTTGTATATCTAGGTTTCGATGGGTTTGATCAGAGACCTCTCGGACATACGTCTTTGTGTGTGATTTGTGTTAAGAATTTTGTAACGAAAAAGATTGGTTATAAGATCGAATGTACCTCTGTTATTTATGGACCAAACAGAAAACTCTTAACTCATATGAGAAGAGTAAGGTAGCTCTTTTGACTAATGCGAAATAAGCCTAATTGGGAAGAAATTTTCATGAGATAATTTCATTAAGGCTGTCTTTTCTCACACATAGAGTCATATGAGGCTTGGGTCAACATGTTGCAGCATGCTTCTACGGACATCCTAACTAGTACACAGTTGAAAGAAATGATACCTTCCCATAGAAACATATAAGTATGACCTCTTCGCATTTTGCTCTTGACTAAAACTAAAAACACACAAAACTTAAAGAACAAAGTAAAAAAAAAATATATTTGTGGTTTTTGAAGTTTTTCGAAAATAAAAACATAACACAATAAAATCTTTTTGGATTTTTGGATTTTCGAAAATAAGAACAAAACAAAAGAAAATGTTTTAGATTTTCAAGTTTTTCGCAAAAAAAAAAAAAATTTAACCTTATTTACCAGATGTGTGAATTTGAAGCAATGCGAAGCCTCTTAATGCACAGTAACTTCTGAATGATTTTGACTCAGAGCTGCTGAATGGACCTTTCATTCTTGAGTTATTGATTTTGAAACTGAATTCACATCGATCATCCGCAAACCTGCTAAAACTCTTACAAATGATTTTTCATCAAGAGGTTTAGTAAAAATATCAGTAAGTTGTTCAGTTTTTTTAACAAAATGTATTTCAATATTCCCATCTTCCACATGATCTTTGATAAAATGATATCGAAGAGCCATGTGTTTTGTCTTTGAGTGTTGTAGTGGATTATGACAAATGCGAATTGCACTTTGAGAATCACAATACAAGGAATCTTTTTCATATTTATTGCATAATCACGAAGTTGAGTCTGAATCCAAATGATTTGCAAAGTGCAAGCAGCAGCTGAAATATATTCAGCTTCAACAGTTGATATAGCAACACAAGTTTGCTTCTTCGACTGCCAACTCACCAATTTTCCATCCAATAGTTGACACCCACCACTTGTACTTTTTCTATCCAAAGTACTTCCTCCTAGATCAGAATCTGAAAAAGCGTGAATGAAGAATCCCGATTTTGAAGGATACCAAAGTCCTAACGAAATTGTCCCCTTAAGATAGCGAAAAATATTTTTCACTGCAGTTAAATGAGGTTCTCTGGGATTAGCTTGATACCTAGCACAATTACATACCGAAAACATAATATCAGGTCTGCTAGTAGTTAAGTACAACAAAGACCCTATCGTGCTTCGATAAAGAGTTAAATCAATAGCAGGAGTATCTAATGAAGGAGTTAGTCTTGTTCCCACTGCCATAGGTACTCTTAGCTTCGTGCTGTTGGTCATTCCAAACTTTTCAAGCAGGTTCTTTGTATATTGTTCTTGATTGATTAAAATTCCATCCATGTTCTGTCTTATATTTAAACCAAGAAAATTATTAATTTTTCACATCATACTCATTTCAATTTGACTCTTCATTAGGTTTTCAAATTCAATTGACAATGTTGGGTCAGTTGAGCCAAAAATAATATCATCAACATAAATTTGAACAAGCGTGAGATGATTCCCAAGTTTCTTGCGAAACAATGTGGGGTCAACTAATCCTTGTTTAAATTTAGATTGTTTCAAAAAATTTGTAAGTGTTGCATAACAGGCTCTTGGAGCTTGTTTTAACCCATAAACTGCTTTGTCTAGGATGTAGACATGATTAGGATGTTCCTCATTTATAAATCCTGGTGGTTGTTCAACATAAACTATTTCTTCTAGTTCTCCATTTAAGTATGCACACTTAACATCCATTTGAAAAACGTCAAAGTCTTTCTGAGTTGCATTAAAAATATGCGAACTGCTTCGAGTCTTGCAACAGGAGCAAATGTTTCTTCATAATCTATTCCTTCTTGTTGAGAATAGCCTTTAACTAGCAGTCTAGCTTTATTACGAATAATATTGCCATCCTTGTTGGTTTTATTTTTAAAAATCCATTTTAATCTGACAATTGAAACATCAGAAACTTTAGGAATTAATCGCCAAACCTTATTTCGTTCAAATTTAGCCAGTTCAGATTGCATAGCAACAACCCAATCTGAGTGTTCCATAGCACCCTTTACTGTCTTTGGCTCTATTTTCGAAATTAAAAAATTAAACATACACAATTGTTGGTTTACATTTAGTACCTCATTTTTCGCACGAATTTGAGCTCTTGTCAACACACCATCTTGTGGATTCCCAATCACCTGTTCTTTGGGATGATTCCTTGTCCATTTCTCAAGTGGTGGAAAATCAGGATTAAATTCCAATGGTGCATCTTTGTACATTTCTTCATTTTCAGATCCTGTAACAGAAAAATTATCATTTAATTCATGAAATTCATCATTTTCATCAAGATTAATTGTTGTTGTTTCATCATGCTCCCCCTCAACATGATGTTCATCTTGATGCTCCCCTCAAAATGATGTTCCTGTTGAATTTGTGAATGCTCCCCCTCAACTTGATGATTCATATTTTCATTCTCCCCCTCGAAAGTTTGCTCTCTCTATATATTGGTGATCGTATGCTCCCCCTCCATACGAACTTCAGGCACACTTTCACAAGATATTGACGTTGTAGTTATTCTTGAATCATCAATATGTTTTGAGGATTCTGATGTTTGATTATCAGGAGCATAAACTTCCGCATCAATTGCCCTGTCAGGAGTTCAATAAATTAAGTCATAATCAAAATCATTTATTTCTGAATTTTCAATTTGAGTTCTTGAATCAACAAGAATTGATTTATGTTCAAATTTACTATCCGTTTGTTTAAGATAGTAATCATCAAAAGTTAAGTTCAAAGTTTCTTCAACTTTTCTTGATCGCTTGTTTAACACCCTGTATGCAACTGAATTTTGCGAATATCCTAAGAATATGCCTTCATCAGCTTTAGCTTGGAACTTGGTCAAATTATCTTTTAGATTCATTATAAAATACTTGCAACCAAAAACAGGGAAATTTTTTTGTGACAACCCGAAATCTATTCCGTCATTTTTAACCTTTTTCCGTTAATAAGCCTCGTTTCATTTAACTGTCCGTTAACCTTTTGGAAGAGGTTAATTAATTTAGGACTTTTATAATGACTTGGTATGGGTTGAAACAAGTTAGAAACACCCACAAAATGCCCTTAAAAATGTTTAGTTACAACCAAGTCAAAATTTGACCGTTTAATCGGGTGCGACCAAAAAGCCCCGTTTGACGGCAGTATCGGGAAGATTTCCACTGAGCCCCAGCTTGAACCTCTATATAAAGGGGAGTGGGCTTCATTTCCACCCTTTTCACCCTCTCTCTATACTCTCTCTCCACAACTTAAATTCGAGCCAAAAATCGTGCCTTTCGTGCCCCAAACGAGTAGGTAAACTATCCTAACTCGTTGTATAACTTATCTAGCATGAAAATTCGAGTTTAAAACATAAAACAGGGACAAAATCATGTGTTTACGGCCCAAGAACACTCTTGGACCTTGAACATCATTTCATGGGGTTTTAAGCCCCAAAACCCCTCCAAATTGTCCCTAAGGCTTAGATATGACTTGTAGGCTTATGGAATCGGACTTAGAACACCTTGAACTAGCATTTTGGGGAGTAAACATGATTTTACAGCCCAAGAATATGCTTCAGCCGTAAACTCCTCTTCATGGGGAGTAAACTCATATTTGAGTGTTTAAAAGCCACTTGAACACACCAATGGCCTTGGATTAAATTCTAGAATCAACCACCAACTAGTTAGGGACCTTAAACTCAATTAAAACAACTCCATAAGGAGTTTACGGCTGTAAACCCCTCATGAAAGGGTACCTGGGCCGTAAACTCCTATAAAGGGGTTAAATGGTGCCCTAAACTCCCCATTTGACTTGGAAAAATGCTTAGGAATTTACCCTCTATTATTTAAGCCCTTAAAACACTCAAGGAATATGTCCATATGAGCTTACGGCCGTAAACTCCCTTGTTTAGGGCCATAAAATCCCATTTGGTCCATGTAGGTGGCTTAAATCCATTCATACACTTTGTATTTGGACCTAGCAAAATTCCACAATTGATATAAGGCCTTTAAGCATCCTAGAACACCCTCACCATGAGTTTACGGCTGTAAACTCATGGGGAGTTGTCCCAGGGCCGTGAACTCTATATATAGAGTTTACTCTTGGAGAGTAAACTCCATTCCTAAGCCATTCAAGCCCTTAGATGTTACCCGGGACACTCCAAACACTTAATCAAAGTGTTTTCCGCACTTTAGGATGTGTATACTTGTTTAATTAGTATTATATGTACTATTTGTATCTAAACATATGTTATCATATTTTAATAGGTCACTAAGTGTGTTCAAGACTTTACTTGACACCGAGCACCCAACTGACACCTTCGTCGGATCTACTTACATCAGGTGAGTTCATACCCCTGAATGAACCTTTAAAATGTTTTTACATGTTTAATAGGGGGGGGGATACAAGTTAAACATGCTAGTTATCATATCAATCACATGTGATTGATAACCCGCATGCACAAGGATTTACCACTCTGTTAACTGTTTTACCAAGAATGACACTCTAAATAGTTTTCTAAAAATGTAGTTACTTGTTCAGCTTTTACTTATAATGTTTAATCAAAGTTTCACTTTAAACTCGTTTATGAAAGGTTTTCAAAGGATTTTTAAAGATTTTCAAACTTATTTTACAAAGGAATACCAAGTCGTGATTTTCTTAATGTACAAAGGTTTTTCCAAGTTTTCGTCTATGTTTTTATACTCCTACTTGGTTAAGATACCACTGCTTCACTTCGGTTTAGTTAATACCTCCACTTCGTGATACACTTATACTTAAGAACGCCTCCACTTCGTGATACACTTATACTTGAGAACGCCTCCACTTCGTGATGCACTTATACTTGAGAAGGCCTCCACTCCGTGATACATTTATACTTGAGAACGTCTCCACTTCGTGATACACTTATACTTGAGAACGCCTCCACTTCGTGATGTAATTATACTTGAGAACGCCTCCACTACGTGATACATTTATACTTGAGAACATCTCCACTTCGTGATACTCTTATACCTGATAACACTTCCACATAGTTAGCTGTATGCCTGTTCTTGTATAGATGTATATAAATAATGTTTGAAGGACTTAGGAAGGCTTGTTCTCCCTATTTCCTTTTCTTCATTGAGATGTGGTCTGGTGGGATCAGTTGTCCGTCCGAAGGTCGTTTGATCATTAGTTAGATATTATGTATACGAGCAAAGACATATGGGTTTACATTAGTCAGTCCAGTTGTGAGTCTCTATCGCTAGTCCAATATTTTACATTAAATCTCACTATACGATATACATCCTCAGTACACAGCCTTCTTCGTTGTCGAGTTGGTAACCAGAGTCTCTTGTAGGTAGAGCGGACATTGTGTGTATAGATCTATACGGGATTGACACCCCCCACCCTGACTGCTAGGTACAGTCCACGGCCCACCAAGCCAAGGGGTGACACATGTCATATTTATACCGATGCTTGCAGGGCGTCAAGATTCTCTAGTGTCGATCAGTATGGTTAAGAGTATCTCGGGGTTACCTTATAAACATGGCTTTTAAGGTAACGGGTTTTTACACAGTACTCACTATATTCACTGTGTTAACTATTTTAGACCTTACTAGTTGTATCTTTCATTTGATACTGTCTAGGGGTTGTCTCTATTTTTTAGACCTTGTTAGTTGTATCTTTCATTTGATACTGTCTAGGGTCTGTCTCTATTTTTAGACCTTGTTAGCTGTATCTTTCATTTGATACTGTCTAGGGTCTATCTTTACTGTTTTGGACCTTACTAGCTGTATCTTTCATTTGATATTGTCTATGGTCTGTCTCTATTTTTATACCTTGCTAGCTGTATCTTTCATTTGATACTGTCTGGGGTCTGTAATCTCTGTTTTAGACCTTACTAGCTATATCTTTCATTTGATACCGGCTAGGGTCTGTGTCTCCTTTTGTTAGACTGAGCCAGGCATACCGTTCATTCGATACTCTCCTGGAGTCTATGATTCTTTTTGCCTTAGTTAGCAGTCCTCACTGCTGAGGCATATGTCATTTTCCCTGATATTCTCCGACTTTCTTAAAAAACAAATCCCGTATTTTGATAATGAAAGTGTTTAAGGGAAAACTACTTTTTACCGCATAACTCTGACCAGTCTTGGTAGAGGACTTCTTTTTAATTAGAAATTATAGGATTTTCTGGAAAGGACTCGATTTCACTGTATACTTGGAAACTATTACTTATAAAAAGTTATTTGTATAAAATGACACTAAATACTTATGAACTCACCAGCATTTGTAAAAATGCTGATACTCGCTTTTCAAACAACTTGTATTCTCAGGTCAGCATTAGACAGGTACATCTTAGGAGCTTTTGATGAAGATTGCTTAGTACCAAGCTGCACTTAGACTATTACTTGTATTACATTGATGTATTGAAGTGTAAACCCATGTATAACTATTACTATTAATGCAATGATTGTTGTACTTTGATTACTATACTGCATATGTTGTGATACTTGACATGACGTCATCCACCCCAGAACGTTTCTGCCGTTCCGGATTTGGGGTGTGATAGATTGGTATCAGAGCATTGTTTATAGTGAGCTAAGTATATCAATTCATAAAAGATATACAACCTATAAACGCATAAGGATAAAACACACTGAGCAAGAATTATACTTTAAAATATAACCATATTTTACCACAGTATAAGAACATCCATAATCTAAACACTCGAACACAAGTATCACAAGAAGAACAAGACTAAAACTCTTCGGATGTTGAGCATTACCGTCAAACCTGGGCAGTTATGTAATCGTAAGCTGGAATAAATGTAACACGATCAACTACATTTATTTGAGATTAGATGAACGTGTTCCTGGGAGTGATAGTGGCGTTGCAACAGGTTTGAAACTTAGCAACTAGTAATGCTAAATCCAAACATAAAGTTAACATACTATAGGAGTATTTTGGAACACTAAAAGACTCACACTAATCCCATAATCATTTTCAGAAGATAAGAACACAAGCAAGAATGAAAATACCATAGGGGTATTTTAGGATCTATAACTAACCTTGTGTGAAGAACTAAAAAGATCCTTATTGATATACCTACAATTACAGAGAGTATACTCCCAAGGTTATATATAATAAGGATCCCATAGGCTAAGAATGTGTGGTTTCGCCCTATTTCCTTTTCCTCGTTGGGATGTGGATCTAGAGTAGTATAAAATATTCGAAGGCCTATCGGATCTAAGCTATATATGATTTGTATACCCTGTGTAATCGTAGCAGGACTTGATATGGATCACCCAGTGAAATGTTAATAATCTCTTAGGATTCTTTAGACATTTCCAATCTCGCACGAAACCTGTAGAAAACCCTATCCACTTCAGTGCTTGACAGAAAAGTTGATTCAGACCTAGAAGAGGTTTACTGAGAAGATTTCCAGTTCGGAAATAAATGAACTGGGTCGAGACTATTGAATTTACAAAGTGCCTATATCTTTTAGGGACATCGGTGAGAAATTCGCCTAAACTTCCGAGATTCCAGTCATCGATCGTGAAGTGATGACACCCAGAGTCGGAATCAGAAGGAAGGCAGAGTATAAATTCAATATGTCCATACGAGGAGAGAACCCTAGGTAGCTACCCGAAGGAAGCCAACGCCGATCCCGGTCAGGGATACGAGAAAGACAGAGGGACCCAATATATGCAACCCGAGAAGTGTCTTTTCATCGTGTTCGTCACGCTAATACGCCCATAAAATAATACAATTTAGTGAGTTAGTGGTTACACTACTCACGCTATGTGTTAGGTAATATGCCTTTTCCCGTTGCCAGTAGCACGTTTAGAGCGGATCCCCACACCTTTGTTGAGGTTGTTTAGCCATAAGCCTTCATGAGCCTCTCTTCCTGCGGTCTTCGTTCCGAACGGTTCTCAAATCTCTCCAGGTCGGAGAGTGAAACCTTTCCTAGTATAAAGGTAACTTAGTAGGAACAACTCGAATCTTATGGCCTTTCCGATACTCACACTCTTACATTGCATACCAGGACTACATCATAGGGATGTAGGTCGACACTCAGACAACCAATATCCGAGGCACGGGAAAAATTTAGGCGTAACATAGTAAGGATTGGTACGTCCAGGGTTAACCTTCGTCTCTCATCAGCTTGTGTTCCTCTTTCCATGTACGAAAAACCATGCCTCTGAAGAAGCGTAACCCATCCGCCGGCAAGAAACCGACTCTCCTATTCGATGAAGCTACTTTCCGGGCTGCAGTCTCAGCAGCCGTAGCAGCTGTCATGGCTCAACTGAGTGCTAACACCGCGAATGTTAGTAAGAGCCCTATCAAAAATTCCAATCCTAGTATTGGGCAGCAGCAACCAACCTCTGCATACCCAGCCACCCAAGAACCTCACTCAAATCCACCGAAGAGAAAGTTCAACAGCGAGGAAGGAAGTACCTCAGCTCAAGGACCTTTCGTAAGGCATCGAGCTGAGACAGTCAATATCCCTGCCAACCCTTCCATCCCTACACCTAGGAGACGATACTTAGGAAACCTTCCCCACTGCAGCAACTGTGGCTACCATCATCATGGTGTATGCCGGGAGCTCTATTGTACGAGGTGCCACATGATGGGGCATACTGCTCGCGTCTGCAAAACCCCGGTTGAGTTTATTACATCAACCACCAATGTGACGGCAAATTCAGTTTGTCGTCTATGTGATGAGATTGGACACTCCAAAAGGGACTGCCCAACCGAAGGAAAAGACAAGGACACAGGATGAGTCTAACTTTAATGTTTAGGGAGAAGCATCAAGGAACCTGGTAGATTTTGGTACGTCTCTTGATCTCAGATAACTAACCAAAAACGTAAAAAGACTAATTCCAAATGTAATTATTTCCCCGTTAAGGCGAAAGTCACAGGACTATTATAAAATTTAAAAATTTCATTAGGTAAAACTATAATGGCTAAACATATACGTTACGGCCATGTATAATTGAGGTGGATAGACCTAGAGCGAGTGAAGGTCGCCTCATTTCCTGTTCCTCGTTTGGTTGTGGATTTAAGGCGGAGTCACTCAGTCAACAGTTGTCCCCATCTTAATTATGCATGACTAGTATATGTGAGGCGATCATAGAAATGCCTCGTGAGAATCCATTCATAAAAAGGTACTTTATTCAGAAACACTCATGACTCTCTATAGTTCCGCGTCGACTCTATCGGTCCAAGTATCCGCGGCAGCGATACACGGGATGAAACCCGAGACGCCTAGAACTTGTGTGCGTGTTCGGCACATGACTCTATTGACCCTTGTTTCATATCATGTCGAAGTGTGAAAACTTCGACGCCTCTATCGATCATGGTTTGACTTCATACAACCATGTGTAAATCCTTAGTGCTGTATAAAAAGAACTTTCTCCATAGCCCTATCGGCAAATAAAGGTTCTTCCGAACCTAAACAAAATAAGAATAATAAAAGCTAACACGATCTGTCAGTCGTCACTTTTATTTCAAACCTTCTGAAGTACCTAGGAGAGGGGTACCGCGCACCGTTAACCAAGCCTCCTTAGACAGATAGAAACTGAAGCGAAGGACACTACAAGCATTCCAGAAGACGATAACCACCCGAAGCATACCTAAGAGATTCCCTAGAAAGACCCTTCATCCTATCCCATGGAACGGGAGCTAGAGTCAAGAGAACCCCTACAGATTGAGCTACTATAATGACCACAGATTCGAAGCTTGTTGTCATCCCGGTTAAGCCAACATAGTAGCTAACACCCTCGGTTGGTAAAGAAAATTTGAGTCGTAAGAGTTAAGGACATTGACTACAACCATCTATTCATGCTTAATCCCCTGAATTAAGCATCGCAGCGGATATCCCGGAAATCCGAGAGCTGCGATAAATTAAACTCTGAGAAGAGTGGATGAGAAGATTAAAGCTCCGAGTGATGGAACCTTATGCCCACTAGATTTAACCTAGACCGAGAAAACTCAGAACCTTCAGAAGAGTAGCTGCCAGAGATGTTGGCACTACTCAGGCACTTCGTCTACCCCGTTACAGACAGGTAGTGCCTAGAACCCTCCGCCCTCTCGCATGGAGGAAGTCACCGCCGCCTTATAGGCGATAGATTGCATTCTCCGAAGCGAGCACTAGAATACCGAGAACCACAGGATAACCTTCGCAGCCAAGAAGACATGATCAAAGTGTGAAAATAGTGGCGTTAAGTCTTATAACCCAGATCCCGAACAGATTATAGACTTGACACTAGTCTAGGTGTTAGTCGATGGGTTATACAAGAGCAACCGCTTTCCGCACGGAAATAAACCAACATTTTAGAGATTCATTGGACTACTAGGTGTTCCTTGAATACTATCTTGCCCAGAAATAGTAGAACCACCTTCCGAGATAGTCCAACACTCGTCCAGTGAAACCCTATCTCCCCGACCCTGAGGGTTTCCGTTAGAAATATCTCAAGAATCAGAAGTGCAGGTTCATTTTGCACGAGATTGAGATAGACACTCTACAACAAACAGATACGCGTAGACACGCAACCCATCCGATGATCTAGAAAGTCTCTAAAAGCCTATTCATAGGAAACGCGAAACCAAGGACAACCCGAACTTCCTAAGAACCAACCTGAAGGACTACACTATCAGTATGAGGGAGAACGTTAGGAACTTCGGAATGGCGATCACGCCAATGATGATCTTGTCGTAGAAGTACACTATGTTCTAAGTACTAAAAAGCTCTACCCTTCTGAGAGCTTAGGACCATCCAAGAATCCTCACGGAGATTGGTCCAACCCTCGTCAGACCACTACTACCATTTGGAATATTCCACAAGTTTCACACCCGATGGATCCACTTCTTAGACTTGATAAGTGTTTGCCCGACGTCACTCTTCGTATCCCACTCATCTTGATAGAAACCATTGAGAACCGTAACTTCGTAGACATACCTATAGGAAATCGCTAACTGCATGAGACGGAATCCGCATCCCATAGGTGAAGGTTTGTTGGAATGACAAACACAAGCTAGAGTTCACTTGGGAGTACGAGGACAAACCGAATAGGAAGTACCCTCATACCTCTACTCGGTTATTCATACCTACTTCCTTGCCTAAACCTGAATTTTGGGACAAGATTCCCTCTAATGGGGGGATGATGTAACAACCCGAAATCTATTCTGCCATTTTTAACGTTTTTCCGTTAATAAGCCTCGTTTCATTTAACTGTCCGTTAACCTTTTGGAAGAAGTTAATTAATTTAGGACTTTTATAATGACTTGGTAAGGGTTGAAACAAGTTAGAAACACCCACAAAATGCCCTTAAAAATGTTTAGTTACAACCAAGTCAAAATTTGACCGTTTAATCGGGTGCGACCAAAAACCCCGTTTAACGGCAGTATCGGGTAGATTTCCATTAAGCCCCAGCTCGAACCTCTATATAAGGGGGAGTGGACTTCATTTCCACCCTTTTCACCCTCTCTCTATACTCTCTCTCCACAACTTAAACTCGAGCCAAAAATCATCCGTTTCGAGCCCCAAACGAGTAGGTAAACTATCCTAACTCGTTGTATAACTTATCTAGCATGAAAATTCGAGTTTAAAACATAAAATAGGGACAAAATCATGTGTTTATGGCCCAAGAACACTCTTGGACCTTGAACATCATTTCATGGGGTTTTAAGCCCCAAAACCCCTCCAAATTGTCCCTAAGGCTTAGATATGACTTGTAGGCTTATGGAATCGGACTTAGAACTCCTTGAACTAGCATTTTGGGGAGTAAACATGATTTTACTGCCCAAGAATATGCTTCAGCCATAAACTCCTCTTCATGGGGAGTAAACTAATATTTGAGTGTTTAAAAGCCACTTGAACACACCAATGGCCTTGGATTAAATTCTAGAATCAACCACCAACTAGTTAGGGACCTTAAACTCAATTAAAACAACTCCGTAAGGAGTTTACGGCTGTAAACCCCTCATGAAAGGGTACCTGGGCCGTAAACTCCTATAAAGGGGTTAAATGGTGCCCTAAACTCCCCATTTGACTTGGAAATGTAACAACTCAAATTTTTCAAACAATTTTTTTTTTTTCATTTTTAAAACATAATTAATTCCATTTAAAACAAGGCACAAGTAGTTAAGTATCCTGTCAAATACATTTATTCAAAATCCCAAGATCATAAAGACAATCTTCAGTGTGTATCGATCATGCCGGCGCCTTCCCACGGTCCTCTCTAGTACCTGAAATACATGCACAACAACTGTAAGCATAAATGCTTAGTGAGTTCCCCAATATACAACTTACGCACATACGCCTTTCCAGGCCCGACCTTCCGGTCCATGTGTCTCAGGGGACTTCCGTCCCTGCTGGGTAAACCTTCCGGCCTTACCCACGCCGACCTTCCGGTCCATCACACATTATATCGCCTTCCGGCCCATAACATAATCGCCTTCCGACCCATAACATACATAGCACACATAACAAATAACTTACCACATATAGCATACATATCACATATCATATCCGACCTTCCGGTCACACAGTCAAACCCTTCCGGGTACAGTATAGTGAGAAGACTCACCTCGTAAACGCTGAAAGCTAGCAACTCCTGAAATCACTCGTGCACAATCCAATGAGCCACAACCCTCCTATAACATTACATATCTCATTAGCACTCATATCTTCTAAGTGTGACTATCCCTAAGAAGTCAGACTTAGGTCAACTCTGGTCAACGGTCAACGGTCAGCTCGACCGGACTCGGCGAGTACCTTGGCGACTCGGCGAGTCTAGACGTCCTACAACCTTCTGAGATTCCTTATCTACTCGTCGAGTACCCTCCTCGACCCGACGAGTTACTCCTGGAAGAATCGCGGGGCCACCCCGACTCCACTCGCCGAGTCTGAAGAACAACTCGGCGAGTCCCAGTAAATCTTCAAGCTACTCGCCGAGTCTGTTCATCGGACTCGGCGAGTCCACGCCATGCAGTCGATCAAACTGCTTCCTGAGATAGGTCTCGTCCCGAAATACACATGCATGGGACCTTCTGGACCTCTAAAGGTCCTACTACAAGGTTATAGTCGTTGGGTAACAAGGTACTAATTCATTTAATCACCAAATGGGTTCTATAAACCCTAAATTCATAAACACATCAAACAACAGAAGGGAATCCAAAATATTACCTGGAATATGTCCTCTCTGTGTCTCCAAACCGCAGAACTCGAATCCCTTTCTGTTCCTTTAGCCAAAACCCTTCTCCTCCTTGCCTAACAATTTCTTCAAGCCCTAATATCCTCCAATCTTGCTCTAGATGTCCACAGCCGTTTAGGGTTTCTCTCAGTCGACTAAGGACGGACAATGACGGCCTATGAGAGCATTATATACGATTCAAAACTGAACGTTTAGGGTTTCTGCTGAACAGCGTCGACTCGCCGAGTCCATATCTGGACTCGTCGAGTCCAGTCGCGGACCCGCGACCAAGTCTGCGATCCTACTCGGCGAGTCTAGGCTCCAACTCGCCGAGTCCCCTCTTAAACCACCCAAAAACATAGTTAAACAATACCTAAGATTTCGGGCTGTTACAACTCTCCCCCACTTGGATTAGACTTCGCCCTCGAAGTCTCACTCTGCAAATAGTTCCGGATGCTGCTCCCGCATCTCACATTCCGGCTCCCAAGTCATTTCCGATCCCTTACGGTGTTGCCATTGAACCAACACCAGAGGTACTTCCTTGTTCCTCAGAACCTTGATCTTCCGATCCCTGATCGCCACTGGTCTCTCCGCGTAATTCAGGCTCGCATCCACCTGAATATCCTCCAATGGAACCACTGCCGACTCATCGGCTATGCACTTCCTCAACTACGACACATGAAAAGTGTCATGGATCTGACCCAACTCCGCTGGTAACTCCAACCGGTAGGCTACCCGACCTATCCTTGCAATCACACGAAATGGCCCAATATACCGGGGCCCCAACTTGCCTCTCTTCCTGAACCGAATCACTCCTTTCCAAGGAGAGACCTTCAGGAGAACGAAGTCACCGACCTGAAATTCAAGCTCGGATCGGCGCCTGTCTGCATAACTCTTCTGTCGGCTCTGGGCAGTCAATAACCTTTGTCTCACTCGCTGAATCTGCTCTGTCGTCTGGAGCACGATCTCCGTGCTGCCCATCACTCTCTGTCCCACCTCTCCCCAGCAAATGGGGGTCCGACACCTCCTACCATACAACAGCTCAAAAGGTGGCATACCAATGCTCGAATGATGGCTGTTGTTGTAGGAAAACTCTGCCAATGGTAAATACGCATCCCAACTACCCCCGAAGTCTAATACACACGCTCGGAGCATGTCCTCCAGCGTCTGAATCATCCGCTCGCTCTGACCATCTGTCTGGGGATGGTATGCGGTACTAAAATGCAATTTAGTACCCAGCTCCTCGTGGAATTTCTTCCAGAATATGGAAGTAAAGTGCACATCACGGTCTGACACAATCGAGATCGGCACCCCGTGCCGAGATACCACCTCTCTCACATATATCTCCGCCAACTTCTCCGCTGAAGAACTCTCACTGATGGCAAGGAAGTGTGCACTCTTCGTCAACCTATCCACGATCACCCAAATTGCGTCAACTCCCCTAGCGGTCCTCGGCAATTTGGTGATGAAATCCGTAGTGATCTGTTCCCACTTCCACTCGGGGATCTCCAATGGCTGCAACTTGCCATGCGGTCTCTGGTGCTCGGCCTTAACCCTACGGCAGGTCAAGCACCTCTCAACGAACCATGCCACGTCCCTCTTCATACAGGGCCACCAATATTCTTTCCTCAAATCCAAATACATCTTTGTAGCACGGGGATGAATCGAGAATTTCGATCTATGAGCCTCTTCCATCAAAGTAGTACGCGTACCGCCCGCGAACGGTACCCAGACCCGACCCTGAAACGTCATAAGCCCTCGACTATCCTTAACAAGCTCTGAGATTAACCCCACAACCCGCTCTTTCTTCTGCATTTCTGGTCGTACAGCCTCAGCCTGTGCCCTACGAATATCATCCAATACAAGAGTCATCACAGTCAGTCTCAAGCATACGTCTCGCAATGGAGTGCTCTCCGCCCTGCGGCTCAATGCATCGGCTACCACATTAGCCTTGCCTGGGTGGTACAGGATTTCACAATCATAGTCCTTGACCACATCCAACCACCTCCTCTGACGCATATTTAGGTTGGGCTGATCCATCAAATACTTCAAACTCTTATGGTCCGTGTAAATCGTACATCGAACCCCATACAAGTAGTGACGCCAAATCTTGAGAGCGAACACTACTGCCCCCAACTCTAAATCATGCGTGGGATATCTCGCCTCATGAGGCTTCAGCTGCCTCGACGCATAAGCTATCACATGACCCCTCTGCATCAACACTGCACCCAATCCCGAAATCGATGCGTCGCAATATACCACGAAATCTTCCATCCCTTCTGGGAGAGCTAATACCGGGGCTTCGCACAATCTCTGGCGAAGTGTCTCAAAGGAGGTCTGCTGCTCGGGCCCCCATGAGAATGCAACACCCTTCCAGGTCAATCTGGTGAGTGGCACTGCGATCTTGGAGAAATCCTTGATAAATCTCCGATAATACCCTGCCAACCCAAGGAAACTTCTGATCTCAGAGGGTGACTTCGGCACCTCCCAACTCATCACCGCCTCAACCTTGGTCGGATCGACCAATATCCCTTTCTGGTTAACCACATGTCCTAGAAACTGGACCTCCCGCAACCAGAAGTCACATTTGGAGAACTTTGCATAAAGCTTCTCCGACCTCAATACCTCCAGGACCTCCCTCAAATGCTCCTCATGTTGCTCTCTAGATCTCGAATACACCAGAATGTCGTCGATAAATACAATCACTGACCGATCCAACATCGGCCTGCATACCCTGTTCATGAGATCCATGAACACAGCCGGGGCATTGGTGAGTCCAAAAGGCATCACCACAAACTCATAATGCCCATATCGCGTCCTAAACGCTGTCTTCTGGACGTCCTCATTCCGTACTCTCACCTGATGGTATCCTGACCTCAGATCGATCTTGGAAAACCAAGATGCTCCCTGCAACTGATCGAATAAATCATCGATCCTCGGCAACGGGTAACGGTTCTTGACCGTTAGCTTGTTCAACTCCCGGTAATCAATGCACATCCGGTGTGAACCATCCTTCTTCTTGACGAACAGAATAGGTGCTCCCCATGGCGAGCTGCTCGGCCGAATGAATCCCTTCCCCAGCAACTCCTGGAGTTGCGAGGACAATTCTTGCATCTCTGGAGGTGCAAGACGATAGGGCACTTTGGCAATAGGCGCGGCCCCCGGAACTAGATCGATACCAAACTCTACTTGCCTCACAGGAGGTACTCCCGGCAACTCTTCGGGAAAAACATCTGAAAACTCGCACACCACAGGAACTTCCTCAACTGACTTCGGTTTCTCGGAAACCTCCCGCGTATCCATCACATACGCCACAAAACCCTTGCAGCCCTGCCGTAGACACTGCCTCGCCCTTGCGGCCGAACAAAAAGCTGATCCTGAACGGGTACCCTCACCGTACACTGAAAGAACTCCCCCTCTAGGGTCTCGTATAGTCACCAACTGACGCTCACAGTCGATGACAGCGCCGAATCGGCTCAGCCAGTCCATGCCCACGATGACACAGACATCCCCCATCGCGATAGGAATCAGATCAATCGGGAATCCAACCCCGAAAATCTCTAGTACACATCCCCGAAGAACCTCCGTAGCACAAATCACCTTCTCGTCAGCTATAGAAACTCTCAAAGGTCGACTCAACGACTCACCACTAACGCCGATATGCTGACTAAAGGCTAAGGACACAAAGGACCTACTCGCACCCGAGTCAAATAACACTAAGGCAGGCACAGAGTTCACAAGGAAAGTACCTACGCGCATAATAACATAAGCATAACATATCGATATCAAAATAATTACATGAATTACAACATACCTGCCACAACATCGGGCGCAGCGCGGACCTCCTCCGCAGTCAGCTGAAAGGCTCTTCCCCGAGCCCTCGGAGCCTCAGCCTTCACCGGTCGAGTCGCAGTAACTCCGGCAGCAGGTGCAGATCCCTGAAGAAGCTGAGGGCACTCGGCCTTCCTATGGCCAGTCTGGTTGCAATGAAATCAAACCGTAAATCCCTTGGGACACTCCCTAGCAATGTGCCCCTCCTTGCCACACTTGTAGCAAGCACCAGATCGACATACTCCATCATGACTCTTGCCGCACTTCCCGCAAGTGCGACCCTTCGAACCTCCTGTCCTCGAATCAGCGGACTTGGTCCGCTTGGCTGCCGGCTGGAACTGAGCCGGTCGTCGGTCCACCCGCTGAGACTCAGCCTCCTCCCGAGCCTGGGTCTCCAACTCGATCTCGCGCTTCCTGGCATTCACCTGAAGCTCAGCAAAAGTATGGTAGGTGGAGTTCGATACAAACTCCCGGATATCCCTCCTCAACACTCCCAAGTACCGGCTCATCTGAGCATGATCAGTGGATACCAACTCGGGGCAGAACATCGCCCTCTCATGAAACTTCCGCGTAATCACCGCAACAGAATCGGTACCCTGCTAGAGGGTTAAGAACTCCTGCACCAATCGTTCCCTCTCCACCGGGGGAACGTACTCATCCCTGAACATGGCAGTAAACCCCTCCCATGTCACCGCTGTAGTCTCTGCCAAGGTGAAATTCGCTGTCACGAACTTCCACCAGTCCTTCGCTCCCAGGCGGAGCTGGTTCAAAGCGAACCGTACCCTCAGGTGCTCTGGGCATGAACACGTGTAGATGCACCCCTCTATATCCGCGATCCACCTCATCGCAGCAATTGGATCCTGTGTCCCATCGAACTCCGGTGGCTTCGTGTTGCTGAACTCTCGGAACAGCAACGAGTCACCTCCCTGTGGCCTAGCAGCGGCCACGGCTGCGGTAGCTGCAGCGGTTGCAGCCTCAGTCAACGCGGCGTACCGCTCATCGAATGTCTCCATCAGGGTGGTCTTAATAGACCCAAACATCTCCGGGATCTCAGCCCGGATCGCCGCCGCCACCTCCTCGTGAATCATTTGACGAATATCCTCGTCACTCACACCGCTCGTACTCGCTCCGTGGCGTGGTCTAACCATGATGTCTCTGAAATGCAACATAAAACTATCAGAGACTCCATCAAGTGTAATTGCACTCGATAACGCAACCCTACCCCGTCCCCGATATCCAGGGATTCTTACTTGGGTCTTCCACTGACCCGGTGTCCTCGGTAGTACGGGCCCAATACTACCGACCCCACCGCATCAGTGTTCATCCCAAGTCCTCCTCCCCAAACTTCGGATAGTGAGTACTCTACTTTTGATATGCACTATCTACCCGCATACTAGCAAAGCATCTCATATAAGCAAACTTCCCTAGACTAAGGCATCACAAATCAGGCCACTCTAGTCCTATCATGAATACCTAGTCTTCTAGCATGCATAACAATTCACATCATATAATATTGTAAGGTATTTTGGGGATCATTACCGTTCGGGCGCTGACTGATCGTACACACTGCTTCTTTCTTGCTTACCACAAACCATTTACAACATTTTATGCCTTTATTTGAAAAGTCTTCCTCAGCTCATCGGTTTGAGTTCAGTTACCCCCGAAGGTGCACCCGAATCCCTCAAACCAAGGCTCTGATACCAATTGTAACAACTCAAATTTTTCAAACAATTTTTTTTTTTTTTTCATTTTTAAAACATAATTAATTCCATTTAAAACAAGGCACAAGTAGTTAAGTATCCTGTCAAATACATTTATTCAAAATCCCAAGATCATAAAGACAATCTTCAGTGTGTATCGATCATGCCGGCGCCTTCCCACGGTCCTCGCTAGTACCTGAAATACATGCACAACAACTGTAAGCATAAATGCTTAGTGAGTTCCCCAATATACAACTTACGCACATACGCCTTTCCAGGCCCGACCTTCCGGTCCATGTGTCTCAGGGGACTTCCGTCCCTGCTGGGTAAACCTTCCGGCCTTACCCACGCCGACCTTCCGGTCCATCACACATTATATCGCCTTCCGGCCCATAACATAATCGCCTTCCGGCCCATAACATACATAGCACACATAACAAATAACTTACCACATATAGCATACATATCACATATCATATCCGACCTTCCGGTCACACAGTCAAACCCTTCCGGGTACAGTATAGTGAGAAGACTCACCTCGTAAACGCTGAAAGCTAGCAACTCCTGAAATCACTCGTGCACAATCCAACGAGCCACAACCCTCCTATAACATTACATATCTCATTAGCACTCATATCTTCTAAGTGTGACTATCCCTAAGAAGTCAGACTTAGGTCAACTCTGGTCAACGGTCAACGGTCAGCTCGACCGGACTCGGCGAGTACCTTGGCGACTCGGCGAGTCTAGACGTCCTCCAACCTTCTGAGATTCCTTATCTACTCGTCGAGTACCCTCCTCGACCCGACGAGTTACTCCTGGAAGAATCGCGGGGCCACCCCGACTCCACTCGCCGAGTCTGAAGAACAACTCGGCGAGTCCCAGTAAATCTTCAAGCTACTCGCCGAGTCTGTTCATCGGACTCGGCGAGTCCACGCCATGCAGTCGATCAAACTGCTTCCTGAGATAGGTCTCGTCCCGAAATACACATGCATGGGACCTTCTGGACCTCTAAAGGTCCTACTACAAGGTTATAGTCGTTGGGTAACAAGGTACTAATTCATTTAATCACCAAATGGGTTCTATAAACCCTAAATTCATAAACACATCAAACAACAGAAGGGAATCCGAAATATTACCTGGAATATGTCCTCTCTGTGTCTCCAAACCGCAGAACTCGAATCCCTTTCTGTTCCTTTAGCCAAAACCCTTCTCCTCCTTGCCCAACAATTTCTTCAAGCCCTAATATCCTCCAATCTTGCTCTAGATGTCCACAGCTGTTTAGGGTTTCTCTCAGTCGACTAAAGACGGACAATGACGGCCTATGAGAGCATTATATACGATTCAAAACTGAACGGTTAGGGTTTCTGCTGAACAGCGTCGATTCGCCGAGTCCATATCTGGACTCGTCGAGTCCAGTCGCAGACCCGCGACCAAGTCTGCGATCCTACTCGGCGAGTCTAGGCTCCAACTCGCCGAGTCCCCTCTTAAACCACCCAAAAACATAGTTAAACAATACCTAAGATTTCGGGCTGTTACAGGAAAAATGCTTAGGAATTTACCCTCTATTATTTAAGCCCTTATAATACTCAAGGAATATGTCCATATGAGCTTATGGCCGTAAACTCCCTTGTTTAGGGCCATAAAATCCCATTTGGTCCATGTAGGTGGATTAAATCCATTCATACACTTTGTATTTGGACCTAGCAAAATTCCACAATTGATATAAGGCCTTTAAGCATCCTAGAACACCCTCACCATGAGTTTATGGCTGTAAACTCATGGGGAGTTGTCCCAGGGCCGTGAACTCTATATATAGAGTTTACTCTTGGAGAGTAAACTCCATTCCTAAGCCATTCAAGCCCTTAGATGTTACCCGGGACACTCCAAACACTTAATCAAAGTGTTTTCCGCACTTTAGGATGTGTATACTTGTTTAATTAGTATTATATGTACTATTTGTATCTAAACATATGTTATCATATTTTAATAGGTCACTAAGTGTGTTCAAGTCTTTACTTGACACCGAGCACCCAACTGACACCTTCGTCGGATCCACTTACATCAGGTGAGTTCATACCCCTGAATGAACCTTTAAAATGTTTTTACATGTTTTATAGGGGGGAATACAAGTTAAACATGCTAGTTATCATATCAATCACATGTGATTGATAACCCGCATGCACAAGGATTTACCACTCTGTTAACTGTTTTACCAAGAATGACACTCTAAATAGTTTTCTAAAAATGTAGTTACTTGTTCAGCTTTTACTTATAATGTTTAATCAAAGTTTCACTTTAAACTCGTTTATTAAAGGTTTTCAAAGGATTTTTAAAGATTTTCAAACTTATTTTACAAAGGAATACCAAGTCGTGATTTTCTTAATGTACAAAGGTTTTTCCAAGTTTTCGTCTATGTTTTTATACTCCTACTTGGTTAAGATACCACTGCTTCACTTCGGTTTAGTTAATACCTCCACTTCGTGATACACTTATACTTAAGAACGCCTCCACTTCGTGATACACTTATACTTGAGAACGCCTCCACTTCGTGATGCACTTATACTTGAGAAGGCCTCCACTCCGTGATACATTTATACTTGAGAACGTCTCCACTTCGTGATACACTTATACTTGAGAACGCCTCCACTTCGTGATGTACTTATACTTGAGAACGCCTCCACTACGTGATACATTTATACTTGAGAACATCTCCACTTCGTGATACTCTTATACCTGATAACACTTCCACATAGTTAGATGTATGCATGTTCTTGTATAGATGTATATAAATAATGTTTGAAGGACTTAGGAAGGCTTGTTCTCCCTATTTTCCTTTTCTTCATTGAGATGTGGTCTGGTGGGATCAGATGTCCATCCGAAGGTCGTTTGATCATTAGTTATATATTATGTATACGAGCATAGACATATGGGTTTACATTAGTCAGTCCAGTTGTGAGTCTCTATCGCTAGTCCAGTATTTTACATTAAATCTCACTATACGAGATACATCCTCAGTACACAGCCTTCTTCGTTGTCGAGTTGGTAACCAGAGTCTCTTGTAGGTAAAGCGGACATTGTGTGTATAGATCTATACGGGATTGACACCCCCCCACCCTGACTGCTAGCTACAGTGCACGACCCACCAAGCCAAGGGGTGACACATGTCATATTTATACCGACGCTTGCAGGGCGTCAAGATTCTCTAGTGTCGATCAGTATGGTTAAGAGTATCTCGGGGTTACCTTATAAATCATGGCTTTTAAGGTAACGGGTTTTTACACAGTACTCACTATATTCACTGTGTTAACTATTTTAGACCTTACTAGCTGTATCTTTCATTTGATACTGTCTAGGGTTTGTCTCTATTTTTTAGACCTTGTTAGTTGTATCTTTCATTTGATACTGTGTAGGGTCTGTCTCTATTTTTAGACCTTGTTAGCTGTATCTTTCATTTGATACTGTCTAGGGTTTGTCTCTATTTTTAGACCTTGTTAGTTGTATCTTTCATTTGATACTGTCTAGGGTCTGTCTCTATTTTTAGACCTTGTTAGCTGTATCTTTCATTTGATACTGTCTAGGGTCTATCTCTACTGTTTTGGACCTTACTAGCTGTATCTTTCATTTGATATTGTCTATGGTCTGTCTCTATTTTTAGACCTTGCTAGCTGTATCTTTCATTTCATACTGTCTGGGGTCTGTAATCTCTGTTTTAGACCTTACTAGCTATATCTTTCACTTGATACCGGCTAGGGTCTGTGTCTCCTTTTGTTAGACTGAGCCAGGCATACCGTTCATTCGATACTCTCCTGGAGTCAATGATTCTTTTTGCCTTAGTCAGCAGTCCTCACTGCTGAGGCATATGTCATTTTCCCTGATATTCTCCGACTTTCTTAAAAAACAAATCCCGTATTTTGATAATGAAAGTGTTTAAGGGAAAACTACTTTTTACCGCATAACTCTGACCAGTCTTGGTAGAGGACTTCTTTTTAATTAGAAATTATAGGATTTTCTGGAAAGGACTCGATTTCACTGTATACTTGGAAACTATTACTTATAAAAAGTTATTTGTATAAAATGACACTAAATACTTATGAACTCACCAGCATTTGTAAAAATGCTGATACTCGCTTTTCAAACAACATGTATTCTCAGGTCAGCATTAGACAGGTACATCTTAGGAGCTTTTGATGAAGATTGCTTAGTACCAAGCTGCACTTAGACTATTACTTGTATTACATTGATGTATTGAAATGTAAACCCATGTATAAATTCAATATGTCCATACGAGGAGAGAACCCTAGGTAGCTACCCGAAGGAAGCCAACGCCGATCCCGGTCAGGGATACGAGAAAGACAGAGGGACCCAATATATGCAACCCGAGAAGTGTCTTTTCATCGTGTTCGTCACGCTAATACGCCCATAAAATAATACAATTTAGTGAGTTAGTGGTTACACTACTCACGCTATGTGTTAGGTAATATGCCTTTTCCCGTTGCCAGTAGCACGTTTAGAGCGGATCCCCACACCTTTGTTGAGGTTGTTTAGCCATAAGCCTTCATGAGCCTCTCTTCCTGCGGTCTTCGTTCCGAACGGTTCTCAAATCTCTCCAGGTCGGAGAGTGAAACCTTTCCTAGTATAAAGGTAACTTAGTAGGAACGACTCGAATCTTATGGCCTTTCCGATACTCACACTCTTGCATTGCATACCAGGACTACATCATAGGGATGTAGGTCGACACTCAGACAACCAATATCCGAGGCACGGGAAAAATTTAGGCCTAACATAGTAAGGATTGGTACGTCCAGGGTTAACCTTCGTCTCTCATCAGCTTGCATTCCTCTTTCCATGTACGAAAAACCATGCCTCTGAAGAAGCATAACCCATCCGTCGGCAAGAAACCGACTCTCCTATTCGATGAAGCTACTTTTCGGGCTGCAGTCTCAGCAGCCGTAGCAGCTGTCATGGCTCAACTGAGTGCTAACAACGCCAATGTTAGTAAGAGCCCTATCAAAAATTCCAATCCTAGTATTGGGCAGCAGCAACCAACCTCTGCATACCCAGCCACCCAAGAACCTCACTCAAATCCACCGAAGAGAAAGTTCAACAGCGAGGAAGGAAGTACCTCAGCTCAAGGACCTTTCGTAAGGCAACGAGCTGAGACAGTCAATATCCCGGCCAACCCTTCCATCCCTACACCTAGGAGACGATACTTAGGAAACCTTCCCCACTGCAGCAACTGTGGCTACCATCATCATGGTGTATGCCGGGAGCTCTATTGTACGAGGTGCCACATGATGGGGCATACTGCTCGCGTCTGCAAAACCCCGGTTGAGTTTATTACATCAACCACCAATGTGACGGCAAATTCAGTTTGCCGTCTATGTGATGAGATTGGACACTCCAAAAGGGACTGCCCAACCGAAGGAAAAGACAAGGACACAGGATGAGTCTAACTCTAATGTTTAGGGAGAAGCATCAAGGAACCTGGTAGATTTTGGTACGTCTCTTGATCTCAGATAACTAACCAAAAACGTAAAAAGACTAATTCCAAATGTAATTATTTCCCCGTTAAGGCGAAAGTCACAGCACTATTATAAAATTTAAAAATTTCATTAGGTAAAACTATAATGGCTAAACATATACGTTACGGCCATGTATAATTGAGGTGGATAGACCTAGAGCGAGTGAAGGTCGCCTCATTTCCTGTTCCTCGTTTGGTTGTGGATTTAAGGCGGAGTCACTCAGTCAACAGTTGTCCCCATCTTAATTATGCATGACTAGTATATGTGAGGCGATCATAGAAATGCCTCGTGAGAATCCATTCATAAAAAGGTACTTTATTCAGAAACACTCATGACTCTCTATAGTTCCGCGTCGACTCTATCGGTCCATGTATCCGCGGCAGCGATACACGGGATGAAACCCGAGACGCCTAGAACTTGTGTGCCTGTTCGGCACATGACTCTATTGACCCTTGTTTCATATCATGTCGAAGTGTGAAAACTTCGACGCCTCTATCGATCATGGTTTGACTTCATACAACCATGTGTAAATCCTTAGTGCTGTATAAAAAGAACTTTCTCCATAGCCCTATCGGCAAATAAAGGTTCTTCCGAACCTAAACAAAATAAGAATAATAAAAGCTAACACGATCTGTCAGTCGTCACTTTTATTTCAAACCTTCTGAAGTACCTAGGAGAGGGGTACCGCGCACCGTTAACCAAGCCTCCTTAGACAGATAGAAACTGAAGCGAAGGACACTACAGGCATTCCAGAAGACGATAACCACCCGAAGCATACCTCGTAGATTCCCTAGAAAGACCCTTCATCCTATCCCATGGAACGGGAGCTAGAGTCAAGAGAACCCCTACAGATTGAGCTACTATAATGACCACAGATTCGAAGCTTGTTGTCATCCAGGTTAAGCCAACATAGTAGCTAACACCCTCGGTTGGTAAAGAAAATTTGAGTCGTAAGAGTCAAGGACATTGACTACAACCATCTATTCATGCTTAATCCCCTGAATTAAGCATCGCAGCGGATATCCCGGAAATCCGAGAGCTGCGATAAATTAAACTCTGAGAAGAGTGGATGAGAAGATTAAAGTTCCGAGTGATGGAACCTTATGCCCACTAGATTTAACCTAGACCGAGAAAACTCAGAACCTTCAGAAGAGTAACTGCCAGAGATGTTGGCACTACTCAGGCACTTCGTCTACCCCGTTACAGACAGGTAGTGCCTAGAACCCTCCGCCCTCTCGCATGGAGGAAGTCACCGCCGCCTTATAGGCGATAGATTGCATTCTCCGAAGCGAGCACTAGAATACCGAGAACCACAGGATAACCTTCGCAGCCAAGAAGACATGATCAAAGTGTGAAAATAGTGGCATTAAGTCTTATAACCCAGATCCCGAACAAATTATAGACTTGACACTAGTCTAGGTGTTAGTCGATGGGTTATACAAGAGCAACCGCTTTCCGCACGGAAATAAACCAACATTTTAGAGATTCATTGGACTACTAGGTGTTCCTTGAATACTATCTTGCCCAGAAATAGTAGAACCACCTTCCGAGATAGTCCAACACTCATCCAGTGAAACCCTATCTCCCCGACCCTGAGGGTTTCCGTTAGAAATATCTCAAGAATCAGAAGTGCAGGTTCATTTTGCACGAGATTGAGATAGACACTCTACAACAAACAGATACGCGTAGACACGCAACCCATCCGATGATCTAGAAAGTCTCTAAAAGCCTATTCATAGGAAACGCGAAACCAAGGACAACCCGAACTTCCTAAGAACCAACCTGAAGGACTACACTATCGGTATGAGGGAGAACGTTAGGAACTTCGGAATGGCGATCACACCAATGATGATCTTGCCGTAGAAGTACACTCTGTCCTAAGTACTAAAAAGCTCTACCCTTCTGAGAGCTTAGGACCATCCAAGAATCCTCACGGAGATTGGTCCAACCCTCGTCAGACCACTACTACCATTTGGAATATTCCACAAGTTTCACACCCGATGGATCCACTTCTTAGACTTGATAAGTGTTTGCCCGACGTCACTCTTCGTATCCCACTCATCTTGATAGAAACCATTGAGAACCGTAACTTCGTAGACATACCTATAGGAAATCGCTAACTACATGAGACGGAATCCGCATCCCGTGGGTGAAGGTTTGTTGGAATGACAAACACAAGCTAGAGTTCACTTGGGAGTACGAGGAAAAACTGAATAGGAAGTACCCTCATACCTCTACTCGGTTATTCATACCTACTTCCTTGCCTAAACCTGAATTTCGGGACAAAATTCCCTCGAATGGGGGGATGATGTGACAACCCGAAATCTATTCTGCCATTTTTAATGTTTTTCCGTTAATAAGCCTCGTTTCATTTAACTGTCCGTTAACCTTTTGGAAGAAGTTAATTAATTTAGGACTTTTATAATGACTTGGTAAGGGTTGAAACAAGTTAGAAACACCCACAAAATGCCCTTAAAAATGTTTAGTTACAGCCAAGTCAAAATTTGACCGTTTAATTGGGTGCGACCAAAAAGCCCCGTTTAACGGCAGTATCGGGTAGATTTCCACTAAGCCCCAGCTCGAACCCCTATATAAGGGGGAGTGGACTTCATTTCCACCCTTTTCACCCTCTCTCTATACTCTCTCTCCACAACTTAAACTCGAGCCAAAAATCATCCTTTTCGAGCCCCAAACGAGTAGGTAAACTATCCTAACTCGTTGTATAACTTATCTAGCATGAAAATTAGAGTTTAAAACATAAAATAGGGACAAAATCATGTGTTTACGGCCCAAGAGCACTCTTGGACCGTGAACACCATTTCATGGGGTTTTTAAGCCCCAAAACCCCTCCAAATTGTCCCTAAGGCTTAGATATGACTTGTAGGCTTATGGAATCGGACTTAGAACACCTTGAACTAGCATTTGGGGAGTAAACCTGAGTTTACTGCCCAAGAATATGCTTGCACCGTAAACTCCTCTTCATGGGGAGTAAACTCATATTTGAGTGTTTAAAAGCCACTTGCACACACCAATGGCCTTGGATTAAATTCTAGAATCAACCACCAACTAGTTAGGGACCTTAAACTCAATTAAAACAACTCCATAAGGAGTTCACGGCCGTAAACCCCTCATCAAAGGGTACCTGGGCCGTAAACTCCTATAAAGGGGTTAAATGGTGCCCTAAACTCCCCATTTCACTTGGAAAAATGCTTAGGAATTTACCCTCTATTATTTAAGCCCTTAAAACACTCAAGGAATATGTCCATAGGAGCTTACGGCCGTAAAGTCCCTTGTTTAGGGCCGTAAACTCCCATTTGGTCCAGGTAGGTGCCTTAAATCCATTCATACACTTTGTATTTGGACCTAGCAAAATTCCACAATTGATATAAGGCCTTTAAGCATCCTAGAACACCCTCACCATGAGTTTACGGCCGTAAACTCATGGGGAGTTGTCCCAGGGCCGTGAACTCTATATATAGAGTTTACTCTTGGAGAGTAAACTCCATTCCTGAGCCATTCAAGCCCTTAGATGTTACCTAGGACACTCCAAACACTTAATCAAAGTGTTTTCCGCACTTTAGGATTCGTATACTTGTTTAATTAGTATTATATGTACTAATTGTATGTAAAGGAATACCAAGTCACGATTTTCTTAATTTAGAAAGGTTTTTCCAAGTTTTCGTCTATGCTTTTATACTTCTAGTTGGTTAAGATACCACTACTTCACTTCGATTTAGTTAATACCTCTACTTCATGATACACTTATACTTGATAACGCCTCCACTTCGTGATACACTTATACTTGAGAACACCTCCACTTCGTGATGCACTTATACTTGAGAACTCCTCCACTTCGTGATACATTTATACTTGTGAACGTCTCCACTTCGTGATACACTTATACTTGAGAACGCCTCCACTTCGTGATGCACTTATACTTGAGAATGCCTCCACTCCGTGATACATTTATACTTGAGAACGTCTCCACTTCGTGATACGCTTATACCTGATAACGCTTCCACATAGTTAGATGTATGCATGTGCTTGTATAGATTTATATAAATAATGTTTGAAGGACTTAGGAAGGCTTGTTCGCCCTATTTCCTTTTCTTCGTTGAGATGTGGTCTGGTAGGATCGGATGTCCGTCCGAAGGTCGTTTGATCATTAGTTATATATTATGTATACGAGCATAGACATATGGGTTTACATTAGTCAGTCCAGTTGTGAGTCTCTATCGCTAGTCTAGTATTTTACATTAAATCTCATTATACGAGATACATCCTCAGTACACGGCCTTCTCCGTTGTCGAGTTGGAAACCAGAGTCTCTTGTAGGGAGAGCGGACATTGTGTGTATAGATCTACACGGGATTGACACCCCTGCACCCTGACTGCTAGCTACAGTCCACGGCCCACCAAGCCAAGGGGTGACAAATGTCATATTTATACAGACGCTTGCAGGGCGTCAAGATTCTCTAGTGTCGATCAGTATGGTTACGAGTATCTCGGGGTTACCTTATAATTCGTGGCTTTAAGGTAACGGGTTTTTACACAGTACTCACTGTATTCACCGTGTTTACTGTTTTAGACCTTACTAGCTGTATCTTTCATTTGATATTGTCTACGGTCTGTCTCTATTTTTAGACCTTGTTAGTTGTATCTTTCATTTGATACTGTCTAGGGTCTGTCTCTATTTTTAGACCTTGTTAGCTGTATCTTTCATTTGATACTTTCTAGGGTATGTCTCTACTGTTTTGGACCTTACTAGCTGTATCTTTCATTTGATATTGTCTAGGGTATGTGTCTATTTTTAGACCTTGCTAGCTGTATCTTTCATTTCATACTGTCTGGGGTCTGTATTCTCTGTTTTAGACCTTACTAGTTGTATCTTTCATTTGATACCGGCTAGGGTCTGTGTCTCCTTTTGTTAGACTGATCCAGGCGTACCATTGATTCGATACTCTCCTGGAGTATGATTCTTTTTGCCTTAGTTAGCATTCCTCACTGCTGAGGCATATGTTATTTTCCCTGATATTCTCCGACTTTCTTAAAAAGCAAATCCCGTATTTTGATAACAAAAGTGTTTAAGGGAAAACTACTTTTTACCGCATAACTCTGACCAATCTTGGTAGAAGACTGATTTTTAATTAGAAATTATAGGATTTTCTGGAAAGGACTCGATTTTACTGTATACTTGGAAACTATTACTTATAAAAAGTTATTTGTATAAAATGACACTAAATACTTATGAACTCACCAGCATTTGTAAAAATGTTAATACTCGCTTTTCAAACAACTTGTATTCTCAGGTCAGCATTAGACAGGTATATCTCAGGAGCTTTTGATGAAGATAGCTTAGTACCAGGCTGCACTTAGACTATTACTTGTATTAATTTGATGTATTGAAATGTAAACCCATGTATAACTGTTACTATTAATGCAATTATTGTTGTACTTTGATTACTATACTGCATATGTTGTGATACTTGACATGACGTCGTCCACCCCAGAACGTTTCCGCCGTTCCGGTTTTGGAGTGCGACAGATTGGTATCAGAGCATTGTTTATAGTGAGCTAAGTATATCAATTCATAAAAGATATACAACCTATAAACGCATAGGGATAAAATGCTCTGACCAAGATTTATACTTTAAAATATAACCATATTTTACCACAGTATAAGAACATCCAGAATCTAAACACTCGAACACAAGTATCACAAGAAGAACAAGAATAAAACTCTTCGGATGTTGAGCATTACCGTCAAACCTGGGCAATTATGTAATCGTAAGCTGGAATAAATGTAACATGATTAACTACATTTATTTGAGATTAGATGAACGTGTGCCTGGGAGTGATAGTGGCGTTGCAACAGGTATGAAACTTACCAACTAGTAATGCTAAAGCCAAACATAAAGTTAACATACTATAGGAGTATTTTGGAACACTAAAAGACTCACACTAATCCCAGAATCATATTCAGAAGATAAGAACACAAACAAGAATTAAAATACCATAGGGGTATTTTAGGATCCATAACTAACCTTGTGTGAAGAACTAAAAAGATCCTTATTGATATACCTACAATTACAGAGAGTATACTCCCAAGGTTATATATAATAAGGATCCCATAGGCTAAGAATGTGTGGTTTCGCCCTATTTCCTTTTCCTCGTTGGGATGTGGATCTAAAGTAGTATCGCATATTCGAAGGCCTATCGGATCTAAGCTATATATGATTTGTATACCCTGTGTAATCGTAGCAGGACTCGATATGGATCACCCAGTGAAACGTTAATAATCTCTTAGGATTCTTTAGACATTTCCATTCTCGCACGAACCTTGTAGAAAACCCTATCCACTTCAGTGCTTGACAGAAAAGTTGATTCAGACCTAGAAGACGTTTATTGAGAAGATTTCCAGTTCGGAAATAAATGAACTGGGTCGAGACTATTGAATTCACCAAGTGCCTATATCTTTTAGGGACATCGGTGAGAAATTCTCCTAAACTTCCGAGATTCCAGTCATCCATCATGAAGTGATGACACCCAGAGTCGGAATTAGAAGGAAGGCGGCGTAGAAATTCAATATGTCCAGACGAGGAGAGAACCCTAGGTAGCTACCCGAAGGAAGCCAACGCCGGTCCCGGTCAGGGATACGAGAAAGACAGAGGTTGCCAATATATGGAACCCGAGAAGTGTCTTTTCCTCGTGTTCGTCACGCTAATACCCCCATAAAATAATACAATTTAGTGAGTTAGTGGTTACACTACTCACGCTATGTGTTAGGTAAATTGCCTTTTTCCCGTAGCCAGTAACACGTTTAGAGCGGATCCCCACACCTCTGTTGAGGTTGTTTAGCCATAAGCCTTCATGAGCCTCTCTTCTTGCGGTCTTCGTTCCGAACGGTTCTCAAATCTCTCCAGGTCGGAGAGTGAAACCTTTCCCAGTATAAAGGTAACTTAGTAGGAACGAATCGCATCTTATGGCCTTTCCGATACTCACAATCTTACATTATATACGAGGAATACATCATAGGGATGTAGGTCGACACTCAGACAGCCAATATCCGAGGCACGGGAAAAAATTTAGGCCTAACATAGTAAGTATTGGTACGTCCAGGGTTAACCTTCGTCTCTCATTATCTTGCGTTCCTCTATCCGTGTAGGAAAAACCATGCCTCCGAAGAAGCGTAACCCATCCGCCGGAGAGAAACCAACTCTCCTATTCGATGAAGCTACTTTCTGGGCTGCAGTCTCAACAGCCGTAGCAGCTGTCATGGCTCAACTGAGTGCTAACAATGCCAATGTTAGTAAGAGCCCTATCGGAAATTCCGATCCTAGAAGTGGGCAGCAACAACCAACCTCTGCATACCCAGCCACCCGAGAACCTCACTCAAATCCACCGAAGAGAAAGTTCAAGAGTGAGGAAGGAAGTACCTCAACTGAAGGACCTTTCGTGAGGCAACGAGCTGAGACAGTCAATATCCCCGCCAACCCTTCCATCCCTACACCTAGGAGACCATACTTAGGAAACCTTCCCCACTGTAGCAATTCTAGCTACCATCATCATGGTGTATGTCGGGAGCTCTATTGTGCTAGGTGACACATGATGGGTCATACTGCTCGCGTCTACAGAACCCCGGTTGAGTTTATTACATTAACCACCAATGTGACGGCAAACCCAGTTTGCCGTCTATGTGATGAGATTGGACACTCCAAAAGGGACTGCCCAACCGAAGGAAAAGACAAGGACACAGGAGGAGTCTAACTCTAATACTTAGGGAGAAGCATCAAGGAACCTGGTAGATTTTGGTACATCTCTCGATCTCAGATAACTAACCAAAAACATAAATGACTAATTCCAAATGTAATTATTTCCCCGTTAAGGCGAAAGTCACAACACTGTTATAAAATTTAAAATTTTCATTATGTAAGACTATAATGGCTAAACATATACGTTACGACCGTGTTTAATTGAGGTGGATAGACCTAGAGTGAGTGAAGGTCGCCTCATTTCCTGTTCCTCGTTTGGTTGTGGATTTAAGGCGGAGCCGTTTGGTTGGCTAAACATATACGTTACGGCCTCATGAGAATCCATTCATAAAAAGGTACTTTATTAAGAAACACTCAGGATTCTCTATAGTTTCGCGTCGACTCTATTGGTCCAAGTATCCGCAGCAGCGATACATAGGACGAAACCCGAGACGCCTAGAACTTGTGTGCCTGTTCGATGCCTCTATCGATCAAGGTTTGACTTCGTACAACCATGTGTAAAGCCTTAGTGTCGTGTAAAAAGAAATTTCTCCATAGCCCTATCGGCAAATAAAGGTTCTTTCGAACCTAAAAAAAATAAGAATAATAAAAGCTAACGCGATCTTTCAGTCGTCACTTTTATTTCAAACCTTCCGAAGTACCCAGGAGAGGGGTACCGCACGCAGCTAACCAACCCATTCCGTCAATAAAAATTCGTCTCTTTCGAATTGTTTCCGTTTAAGTTTTAAATTAAGTCATTAATGTTGAGATTTATATTATGACTTAATGGATGTCTAAACATGTTTAGAACTCATTTTAACACTCCATATTAGTAATCAGAAACATTTTAATTTCAACCATATCGGATTACGACATCTTAATCGGGTGCGACCAAAAGCCACGTCTAACATCGGTATCGGGTAGAATTTCACCGTGTCAAAATCATAGACCCTATTTAAAGATGTTTAAGCTTCCATTTGAAGCTTTTTCCCTTTCTCACTACTCTCTCTTTAACCTCTCTCCTCAAACCAAAGAACTAGGTCCAAAACTCCAATTTAAGGCTTCAAATCTTTGAGGTAACTTCCCTAACTCATAGTATAGCACCATTAGCCTTCAAATCCGAGTTTAATCTATGAAAATGAACCTCAAACATGATTTTATGGCCAAGGAGCATGCTTGGTCCGTAAACACCTAATAAGAGGGTTTTTATGCCCTTAAACCCCTCCAAACCAATTTTGGGACTTAGATACGACTATAAGGCTTACCATTTCGGACTTAGAACACCCTAAACATGGCTTTTGAGGAGTAAACATGAGTTTATTGCCCAAGATCAAGCTTGGGCCATAAACTCATCATTCATGGAGAGTAAACTCATTTCAAGTGTTTAAAATGCCATTTAAACACACCATTAGCCTTAGAATAAATCCTAGAACCAACCAAAATTAGTTTAGGGACTTTAAAACATGTTAGAACACTCCCCTAAGGAGTTCACGGCCATGAGGTGGAGTCATGGGCCGTAAACTCCTAAAACCATGTCAAAAGTCACTCTAAATTCCATACAAGGCTTGTAGAATTAATTGGAATCGCATGTGATTATCCTAGCCACCAAAACACATAAGGATTGTGTGTGGGGGGAGTTTAAGGCCGTAAACTCCTAGTTTACTGCCGTAAACTCCATTAAATGTTCAATTGGTGGGTTAAATCCATTCATATGCCTTAGATGTGATCCTAGCTAATTTCCCCAAGTAATGTTTGACCATTTAGCACCTTAAAACCCATCATCCATGAGTTCACGGCTGTGAACTCATATGGACATGGTATTATGGCCGAAAACTCCATAAGGAGTTTACTCTTGAAGTCCAAACTCGTTATCCAAGCCATACACGTCCGTAGATGCCACCCGGGTCCTTCCAAACACTAGAAGTGTTTGTCCCTAACAAATAAATCATTTAAGTCCTAATTAGATACAAATGTGTATTTTTTTCATTATCCATAGGAACCTTGTGCGTTTGCAAACCCAAAACTGACGTTTAGGATCCAAGCAGACTCATTCCTCGTCCGGTGAGTTCATACCCCTACCCTTTTTCAATGGTTTTACAATGTTTTCAGGGGGGGGGGGGGGAATACAAGCAAAATCGAAATGTTTTCAAAACCTTAAATTGATGTATTTAAATAAATATCTAGCAAACTTATAAATATTTTTACCCCTTATGTATTATGCTGAGCATAAGGGATGTTTTATCAATTATAACTATATGAATTTTAGTAAAGGAAACAATCAAACCAATCAAATTATTATCGGAATAATTTGGGATCTTTAGTTCTTGTTTAATGAGTACTGATATATGTAAAGTTAATAGATAAACTATGTCTGATTCAGTTTATCTCTATTTCATTTAGAATGTATTGCCATATAATTTCATTGTATATAACTGTATTCACTGTATTATGTTTCATATCGTTTAGTATGTTTATATCGTTTGAGAATACCGTGAATAATTTAGTACTAGTTTGTGAGATTTGTCATTACCCTTTGGGTTATTAGTAAATCCTCCTCGGAAGTGTAACCAGAGTCTCCTGGAGGGAAAGCGTGGAATTTATGAATAGATCTAGTCGGGAATGACAATCCCACACCTTAACTGCTAGCTACAGTTAGGCGGGCATGCCTGGGGTGACAAAATATGGATATCGTCCGACGTCTGACAAGCGTCAAGGAGGTCTCGTTGTTGTATCAGCATGGTTACCCGGCTCACAATACGTATTAATATATGTTCATTCACGGCTTTGGTTTTCGATTTGATTTTGTATCAATCTTCTATCTTTAGATCTTAGTACGGGATGGTAATCCCATGGTTTTTAGTCTATAGGCTTCATATCTAGTGCAGGATGTTATTCATATGGTTACAATCTATATCTAGTTCAGGATAGTAATCCCATGGTTTTATCAAATTATCTTATATCTAATTCAGGATAGTAATCCCATGGTTTTCAATATATATAGTTTTATGTATTAAACTATACACTGTGATATTCAACTAAACTTTACTTTTAGGAAAATAAGGGTTTTTCCTAGGATAATTGAACTATACATAACTGAAAAGTATGATAAACAGAAAACTAAACTATACTTATAAGAAAATATGGGATTTTCTTCGATAACAAACCTTTTCAAGAAACTAAAGGAAACTTGTACATTTTTCAGAAAAACAAACATCTTATGAGCTCACCAGCTTTATACTGATTTTCAAACCGCTTGTATTCTCAGGTCAACATTAGACAGGTACCCGATGATCTCTTTTGGCGAAGACGGAGTGCATAGAAGACACGTCCTACTTTTGTTCATATATACATATGTATAATACTTGTAAAACTTTACTTTTGATCAAAATGTAAACTTGTATATGTAATGTAATGGTTGTTTACTTTGCTTACTATGTGCATTAGATTTGCTACTCAACGTGGAGTCAACCCCGAATATGTTTCCGCCTTCGATTTTCGGGGTGTGACAGGTTAATACTTAAAACATGAGTCTATGACCTAAAACTAACAATTAAGTACTTAACATAATAGCATGTTCAGTTAATTTAAGTCCATAAGACTTAAGGCCATGACTTAACACTACAAAAAGCAAGTAAAATTACTTAACCGATATCCCACCTGTAAATCGCCTGGAAATATTGGTTAAATATCGATAAATATCGCTGATATTTGCGGTCCGATATTTTGGACTGATATATGACACCGCTATTTTGAAAAGTACCGATAACCGATATCCCACCTGGAAATCGCTGATATTAACTGCTTAGCCTTTCTTCCAGTCATGTGACGAGAGCAACCACAATCAATATACCATTTCGCATCATATTGCTTGTCACATATCACCTGCATTTATTCAAAAAATTTAGGAACCCAAAACTTATTGGGTCCATCATTAGTAGTTTTGAACAAATTCTTTGAATTTAAAAAACCATGTTTTCACTTTGCCTGATACACTATCTGTTAAATCAACATCATCAGATCTAGATATTAAAATATAGTTATTCAATAGTTTTGGATTTCCATTAACTTTCATCTCATCCTTCACAACACTCGCAACTTTCATAACTGGTTTCCATTGTTGTACCGGGACTTGCGAATCATGAGATGAGAAACTACCAGTAGTAGACTTATTAACGAACTTGTCAAATGCAGTCTTTATCTGTTGCTCTGAAAACATCCCATTTTGATATTATTTTCCTTTCTGTTCAAGCCAATTGTCGATTGTATATACATCAAATTTTCCTTTTCTATATGAAACTTTGGTCGGTTTTAGATGAATTTTGTAGTTTAGCTGAAAATTTTGGTTTTGCTTCAGTTTTGACATTCAAAGTTGATGAATTATTCGTTAATTTTTCAACATTTTGAAACTTATGATTATTCACAAATTTTTGCGAAGTCTCAAATTTTCTAATGTTGTCATATTTCTGAACAAATTTATCATTATTTTTCATTGGAATTTTGTCAACAGACTTTATTGGTTTGTGAAAACTTGTATCCTTTTGAAATTTTGAAGATTTTTTCTTTGAAATTTTTGCTATTTCAACTTTTGGTTTATCATTGGACACAACTTGCCAAATAATTTCTTTTCTTGCTTTTCTTTTTGAAACATTATTTTCTGTTGAATACTTTCCAACCATCAATTTAAATTCATGAGAATTTAGTTTCACTTCCATCTTTGGTTTTTCATCTTTTTCAAAAACTTTGTTTTCTTTTTCACATTTAACCACCCATTTTTGTGATGATTTTTGAACTTGAAAAACATAAGAATTTTGAGTGAAATTGTTTTCTACTATATTTTGATTTGCAAAGAATTTTGAGTGAAATTGTTTCTCAACATTTCCAGTTGTGACAAAGACTTGATTTGGAAAGATTGTGTTATCTGTACATGTAAAATTTGGATAAACCACAGTGTTAGTTTCCAAATAATGTGCACCATTGTCATTAAGAATTTTGTCGAATTCTTTTGTATCACCAAACACTTTATTAACAACAACTCGTTGAGGTTTTTCATGTGAATCCTTCACTTCTTCTTTGTCATCATCAATGTCGTCACTCTTCCAGCTTTCAACTTCCACATTATCAAAGTCACAATGTTGCGATGTAGAGGGTTTATCATTTTCATCTTTTACTATTGAATCAACTATAATTTCTTTACCTTTGACCTTAGATGTGATATTAATGATTGACAATTTAGAACAATCGACCTCTTCTTCCTCTTCGATCTCACTGATTTCACACACATTATCTGAATTGTCATCGACATCAGCATAATTGAGTTGAGAATCAAGAGTTGAATTTTCAGTTTTCTTTAAGATTTTCACATGTTCATTCTTTGTCAAACTTTCATTGACAATATCAACCAACTCATCAGCCTTCAAGAATTCATCAATTTTGACAATACCATATGTGAATCTATTATCAGGTATTTTGTCAAAATGAGCAATTGTGTTTTCGCCGTCATAAGAAACAACATCAACTTTTTCGCATTCATTTTCAAGAAAAGGTAAAATTTTCCTATGTTGTTCTTTGCTTATTTAAGCTGAATGATGTAAAGCAGTTAACTTTGCATACAAACATTTAGCAGAGTTACAATAAATGTTTCTTTGTGCTAGCAACAACCTAACTTCTTTATCTAGATTGTTCCTATCACAATTAACATTTTCCATTTGTAGTTCAAGTTTATCTACTCTGCTTCGTTTTATTTCTAATTCTCTTCTTGTCTCAACTAGTTGCACTTTTAGATTTTGTGCTTCTGTACTAGCAGACACAATAACAAAATCAAAATAAGCAACAGTATCATCAAATGAAGTTATTTCAGCATCATAAGCAGATAAAGGAATATTAAATGATTCAAGAATAGCACGTACATTGGTGGTCATTGGAGATTTATCTGTGGACTTGGACACAAAGCATCGTCAAGAAACTTCCTCTTCGCAATTATCTTCATAGCTTGCGAACATTGCACCATGAGTTGGATGCCTCATTTCTTCATCATCAGATCCTAAAGACCAGATCTGATAAGTTCTACTTTCATCTTCATCAGACTCTCCTTTCACAACTAATGACAAGCCTTTTGCCTTCGCACGCACCTCCTCAAGCTTTTCTGAGTAGTAGGCTTCATCCTTGATTTTTCTTTTCTTCTCCTCTTTCTTTCTCAGCATACAATCAGCTGCGAAGTGATTTGCCCCATTGCAGTAATGAAAATAAATTCCAGAACCACCTTTTAGTTTCTTCTCTTCCTTCGCATCTTTCTGCTTTTCTTCAACCTTTTCCAATTTCTTCTTTTCCTCACCTCCAGCTTTTATGAAACCACTCTTCGTATCATTTGGCTTTCCTTTTGGATTGAAAGGTTTTTTGAAAAATTTCTTAACCCTGTTGTTTGAATAGAATGCAACTGCTTCATCATTAGAGTTCATTAAGAAACCTTCATTATCTGATCCTTCTGTTTCACCAGTATCAATTTCTGAAATCTTTGAAACCAAAGCCAAAGGACCTCCTAGACTCTGTTTTGATTCTTCAAACATTTTTGTAACTTCACTTTCGTGTGTTTTCAGCTGGTTGTAGAGATCATTCAAGATGGTTGTATCAAAACTTTGTTGGTTCTTTATCATCATGCTCACACTAGGCCATTCTTTGCGAAGACCCATGATGAATGTTACATTGAATTCCATGAGTGTCCTTGTGATTCCATACCTATTGCAACGATAAACAACCTCATTCAGAAAATCGTAGTAGTTTTCAAGAGTTTCAACATCCTTTTGTCTGAATTCCTTAAGTTCAACAAGACATTGCTTAACATAATTGATCATCGTCTTTTCGCTACCTTGATACTTCTCATTTAGTGTGATCCAAATGTCCTTGTCTGTTTTACAACTACGAATGTAATTGTAAACCATAGGAGGCAAAGCACCTCTTAGTTCTCTCGTACACCTTTTCTCTTTTTGCTTCATGCGATTCTCTTGATTAGCAACTTCATCGGAAGAAGTAGATTGTCCAATTGGTTGAACATTATCAAGAAGTTGACCGTTTCCACTGATACAATTCTAGAGCTCTTCATCGATTCCATTTAAGTAATCATCCATCCTATCAGCCCACTGATCATAGTATTTAGGGATTAACGTTGTAATTTTGGTTGAAGAACCAAGTAAGTGAGAGAAATAAGTCACAGTGTTCATGTTGAAGTTCGCCATTGATGAACACGAGAAATTTTTAGAAAACTTGAAAAACTTGATGTATTTGTGAATTGATCAAACGAATTGATCATGGATTGCTAATCGATCACTCGACTGAACAACTCAAATCCAGAATTGATTCAAATATGAAGATCAAGAGAGATTTTCAGAACCAAATTGCATGGGAAATTTTGAGTAAAGTTACTATTCAAAAAGCAAATGATTCTAAAACGAAAATCAGATCAATGTTGTTTGAAATCGTGCTCTGATACCAATTGTAGAGAATTGTTATCGAGATTTAGAATGCATTCATAATTGTATGAATGAAAAGTAAGAACACAGAAAGTAAATATTAATCATATCTTATATTGATGAAGAACTGATTACAAAATAAGCAGAGAGAAATTGGGAATGATTAATGAATCACTCATGCATTCGATTTCTCTACTTCTAACCTCAGTCCCTATTTATAGGAAACCTGAGTGTACAAAAAATATACTAAGTCCTAAACTATATACTTCGCACAAATGAAGACTTAGTAAAGTAACTAACATGCAAAACTAAAGAAATAAACATTTTGACTTTTACAATTCTAAAGGACATGGTAAATGTCGTATGGTATTGAAACACATGCATGAACATGCAAATTTATCGGTTTCTTATATTCTTCATTATATTGATGTTTATGAGTTCTGTTTCTTACTCCAACAGGAGTACCATATTTCGTTTCCACAAAAGTTGGAATATGTTGACCTTCATCGATGATCTCCAACATATTTTAATCCATGGCTTCGAGAATAATCATTTCTTTGATATTCCACATGGAAAAATTATTTCATCGAGAAAAGGAAATTTGTTTGAAGATGTAGAACTAGTAGTAGGTCTAGAAGTGTAACATCCCGAAAATCAGGTAAAGCTATTATACCCTTCCATTTTATCAGATTTTCAAAAGTGGTCCCTTGAAAGAGCTCTTATAGTAAATGATTACGCTGCATGTACTCATGCGCTTAAATTATACGCGGACTCGCCTGGGTACGCTGGGCGTACCTAGGGTTACGTTGGGCGTAATGGGTCCAGATGCAAACCCTAATATTTGTTGGTGCACTACATAATGGATGCTTAGGGTCATTTCTCAGCCTCCATATCAGTGAGTAAAAACCTAAGAGAGCCTCCCACTCGTCCTTAGGTTGAAAGTGAGTGTTTTGGAGCTAAACATGCCTTGGTGTGTTAGTGAAGAAAAAGGAGAGGAGCTTGTGGAGGCTAGAGCTAGAAGTGCAAGTTTGGATCTGAGATCTACAGAGGAAGGAGCTGCATTTGGAGGTATAAAGTTCAAAACTTTCCTCTTCATTTTGGTTTGATGATTCATGGACCATTTTAGGGTTAAAAGTCCCAAAGGTGGAGACTTTATGAGTGTAATGTGCTCCATGGACCTAGATCTATCCCATTTCAGTGGTATTTGTGTTATAAATCTATAAAGTTTCCATCATGGTCGTGTATATGATGTTACGCATGAGTATTGAGCTTTCTAGTGTTAGGAAGTGGAGTATTATGGGTGTTAGTGACTTGTCCAGCCATGCAAAGGCTTAAAGTCGCCGACTTTATGGATTAAGAGGGTTATAAAAGGTCAGATCTAGAAGTTGGACGTGGGTCTTAACGGATTAAGACCCCAAAATGCTTAGAGTCTAAAACTGGGAGTTACGTTGGGCGTAATCCTAGTACACGCAGCGTAAGGTGTCGCGCACCCTGTTTTCTGTGAAGACACCGGGTACGCCCAATGTACATGTGTGGTAGGCACAGTGTAACCCGGGGAGTTCAGTTTTGTTGACTTTTAGGGTTTGGTCAACTTTAGGGTCTTTGAGCCACGAGAGCGGTAAAATGGTCTTTTACCCTTCTGAGAGTACTAAGAGGAGGAATAGTCTAGCCTTGAGAGATGTATTGATTTCGAGTGTTTATTTCATATGATTAGGTGGAGGCTAGATCGGATCTTACAGAGTTCGAGATTTTACCGAGTTACCCGAGGTGAGTCTTCTCACTATACTTTACTTAGAGTGGTAATTAGAGTTATGTGGCCTAATTTGTGATGCCTTAGCCTAGGGATTTTGCTGCTAGGAGATGCTTGAGAGTGAATAGATAGCTGCGAGGAGCTTATGAGAGATCTGCTAGAGAGTAGACTATGCATAGAGAGAGAGAGAGTAGAGTACTTGGGATTTAGAATCCTAGGAGGAAGACTTGGGGTGAATATTGATATGGTGTGGACGGTAGTATTGGGCCCGTACTACCGAAGGTACCAGATCAATGCGCAGCCCAAGTAAGAATCCTTAGGGTACCAGGGATCAAGTAAGATTGGGATATCGAGTGTGTGTACACTCGAGCGAGTCTCTGATATCTTGTGTTGTATTACAGAGAGACATCATGGTGGGGACATGTCACACCCCAAAACCACGAACGGCGGAAACGTTCAGGGGTGGAGGACGTCATTTACAGTATCACAACAGTGTAATATAATAAACAAGCAACAACATCATCCATTGCATTATAAGTAATGTTTTAATACATGTGTGTTCTTTCATTGTAGTAAGACACCAAAAATATACAATCAAAATAAAAGACGAGACTTGTCTGCTCCATCTTCTCAAAACCTGGCCATCGTACCTGTCTATTGTTGACCTGAGAATACAAGTTATTTTGAAAGCGAGTATCAGCTTTAAAGCTGGTGAATTCATAAGTATTTGAGTGCCATTGTCTTGCTTATGAAAATCTGTTATGAAGGCCATGTAAACCTTTAAATGAAAATGTTGATGAAAGTATGAAAACCCTAGAAAATCCCTTATTTCCTATAAGTATGAATTGTAGTCTTCTACCAAGACCCTAATGTTTTGTTATGACAATGTAGTCTTCTACCAAGATCCGAATGTTTTGTAAGTAAAATGATAGTTAACCTTTAATTGTTTAGTACTAAAGTACTTAGTCTAACTCATCGTTTATGTGAAAGTATCACAAAATAAAGTAAAAAGGATAATGTACTACTATAAGTGTTGTCATTGGGTACTAGGACTAACACAACATATGTAACTGTTATCCCGAGGTACTAGGGCTAACACAACCTATATAACCTGATGAACATTCGAAGATTGTCCAATTGTCCTCTGTAGCAGCAGCAGGGCGGAGGAAGGGTTAGTCCCTGTAAAGGTACTCCTAGTATAAGTAATAACCGTAGGCATCCGTAGATGTTCATCACCCACTGTTGCTAACAGATGGGTTCCGTAATGGTTAGTCCCGTCCATATATCCCGAGGTACTAGGGATAGGGACCCATCTAGGTATCCCGAGGTACTAGGGATAGGGTCCTGTCTAGATATCCCCAGGTACTAGGGATATGAAGGAAGATTTACGCAGAAGGTACTAATAAATCATCCTTGCAATTCGAGATACAAGTATTCATGTTAATATACACAGTTAAGTGTATCTACATAAAGGTACTCATGTAATGCGTTCGTGTAAGCGTGTTCATGTATCATGTAAGTATATGTAAACGTACTCATGTATCATGTAATCAAATGTAAATGTACTCTTGTATCAGGTAATGTACTGGTATAGACTCATGAATGAACTGGCTCTTGTGTGATTCCCTGTAATAGGAATTATGTTTGATATCTCCAAATTATCCCTATGATAATTTACTGGAAGGTAATTGGTTATTCAAGTAGGTTTAAACATTCTTACTACTCAAGGGTGTGAGAAACTAAATGAAAGTTGTGAACTATAACATCAATACATATATAAGAATATAAGTGTACATGCATAGTTTAGTTCAAGAATGTAAAATGGTTTTGTAAGACATCTTATGGGTTTTGAACAATAATTAACAATGACTTGATGTCATTTTAACACATATATGCACTCAATTAGTCTCAAATCACTAATTGATAATGTTAAGACATCCTAGACATAATAAACACTTTATATAAGTGTTTTAATCCCTAAGGATTGCATCTAATTTATTGTGGGACAAGGTACTTGTGTTTAGGGTTCCAAAGGACCCCAGATATGAGTTTACTCCTGATATACTAACATACATGGAGTTTACGGTTGTAAACTCTTGAGTTTACGGCCGTAAACTCCCAACCATGGGGTATTTGTGTGTTTTGAAGTTCCAAATGATTCCTAGAATTGTTCCAACTTGGTGGTTAAATTCTTGGAAGGTTTTAAGGTCTAGAAACACTCCATTTAGGAGTTTACGTCCCTAACGCCATTTCCTTTGGAGTTTACGGCCGTAAACTCCCTTGGAAGGGTGTTCTTGTTGATTTCAAGCCTCAAGCATAGGTGGTATAAGTTCTAGGCTTTTATTCCAAGCATATGAAGACATTAGGCACATTTTGGTGCCCTTCTTTCATGTTTACGGCCCAAGAACAAAGTCTTGGCCGTAAACTCACTTTGATAAGTTATTTTGATGTGCTTAAGGCCTTAGATTAAATGGGAACAAGTCTAGATAAAAGTCTAAAGCTTTAGGTGCCTTAAAAGGACCATTTGAGTTTGAAATTGGAGTTTACGGCCTAAGAAACTCTTGGGCCATGAACTCCCAATCTTGGGTGATTCTTGGTTGTTTTCTTGTCCCTAACACACATACATATGAGTCTAAGACAGTTGCATAACACAAGGGTCGGTCTCGGCTTTGTTTCGGGAGTTTACCACCCAAGAACACCTTGGGGAGTAAACTCCTAGATCTAGTGATTTAGCCTTCTAAATCATGTTATAAACACAAATAAAGCTTTCTAACATTACTAGAAAGAGGTACTCACGATTTGGGATAAAAACCCGAAGATCCGTGAGAGAGAAAATGGCTTTTCTCTAGTTGGAAATGCGAATAATGAATGAATTTGGTTCCGAATTCTATTTATAGTCCTGAGATATTTTTGGTAGAAAATATTTTTATTCTTGTAATGATCTCTAATATAATAGAGTGTTGGAATAACAGTGTTGCACAAAACCCTAGTGCATGCACTCTCCTGATATTTCCTGAAGTGTAAACCCTGAATTACTCAAACTTACACGAAAAGTCTGAAAATTAACTGTGACTGCTATAGCTTCTATTGAAGTGATATAGTTTGTACGGAATGGAAATTTCAGGTTGTCACATCATCCCCCCGTTAGAAGGAATTTTGTCCCGAAATTAGAATTTAAGCAAATAAGAAATTACAAATAACTAAGCGAAAAGGTGAGGGTATTTCAGTTTCATCTGATCCACACGTTCGCAAGTGAATTCCGGTCCACACTTTGCGTTCCAGCGCACCTTCACTATCGGAATACGACTCTGCTTTGTTTGCTTGACCTCTCGGTCCATGATCTCTACTGGTTCCTCCACGAAGTTGAGGCTCTCGTTGATCTCGATCTCGTCGAGTGGAATAACAAGAGTCTCGTCGCATAGACACTTTTTCAAGTTTGACACGTGGAAGGTAGGATGTACGTTACTGAGTTCGTGCGGTAGATTGAGTATGTAAGCCACAGGGCCGATTCTCGCGAGAATCTCGAAAGGCCCTATGTATCTTGGATTGAGCTTCCCATGCTTCCCAAAGCATATCAAGCCCTTCCAGGGTGAGACCTTTAGTAAGACTCGGTCGCCCACCTGGAACTCCAATGGTTTCCTACGCTTGTCAGCGTAGCTTTTCTGTCGGTCTCTAGAGGCTTTCAATCGTTCACGAATTTGAACGATCTTCTCTGTCGTTTCCCGAATGATCTCCGGACCCGTGAGAGAGCTTTTGGGAACTCGTCCCTTAGCTAACTAGGTTTCACCCACTTCAGCCCAGCACAGAGGGGATCTGCACTTTCGGCCATAGAGGGCCTCGAATGGGGCTGCCTTTATGCTTGTATGATAACTGTTGTTGTAGGAAAATTCAACAAGGGGTAAATGGGTATCCCAAGCTTTTCCAAAGTCTATCACACGGGCATGCAACTTATCTTCTACGGTTTGGATAGTCCTCTCACTTTTCCCGTCGGTCTGTGGATGGTAGGCTGTACTCATGTCCAGAACCTCGAAGTGAATCTACTATCTCGGTCCGAGATGATAGATAAAGGAACACTGTGCAGCCTTACAATCTCCCTAATGTAAGTTCTGGTAAGTTTCTCCATCTTGTCTGTTTCTTTAATCGGTAGGAAGTGTGCAGACTTGGTCAGTCTATCGACGATGACCCATATGGAATCAAGTATACCCGTTGTCTTGGGCAACTTGGTTATGAAGTCCATAGTGATCTGCTCCCACTTCCATTCTGGTATCTTCGGTTGTTGTAGAAGACCGGAGGGTTTCTGGTATTCGACCTTGACCTTTGCGCAAGTAAGGCATTTACTCACGAAGGTAGCAATATCTGCTTTCATGTTAGGCCACCAGTATAACCTTTTAAGATCCAGATACATCTTATCTGAACCCGGGTGGACGGAATAAAGAGTGTTGTGAGCTTCGGTCATGATCAAGTCTCTGAAGCCACCGTGTTTCGGTGTCCAGATCCGATCCATGAGGTATAAGGTTCCGCCACCCTTGATTTCTAACTTCTTATCCATCCCTCTAAGGGATTTACCCGCCACGTTTTCAGGTTTCAAAGCGTCGAGCTGAGCCTCCTTTATTTGCGTGGACAAGTGTGAATGGATAGTTAGAGTCAAAGATTTGACTCTACGACCAGTATATTCTTTCCGACTTAGGGCGTCGGCTACTACATTGGCTTTACCCGAATGATAACGAATTTCACACTCGTAATCACTGAGTAGCTCGACCCATAGTCGTTGTCTCATGTTGAGCTCTTTCTGGTCGAAAATGTGTTGTAGACTCTTATGGTCTGTAAAGATCATGCTTTTTGTACCGTACAGGTAATGTCGCCAGATCTTCAGAGCAAACGCAACTGCTCCTAGTTAAAGACCGTGGGTTGTGTAGTTAACCTCATGTGTCTTCAGCTGTCTCGAGGCATAGGCGATGACTTTACCTCGCTGCATCAGAACACATCCAAGTCTTTGATTGGATGCATCGCAATAGACAATGAAGTCTTCTATCCCTTCGGCGAGGGATAGTATCGGGGCGGTGCACAAGGCTCGTTTGAGCGTTTGGAAAGCTCTTTGTTGTTTCTCTTCCCATTCAAAGGCCACGTCTTTCTGGGTCAAGGTTGTAAGAGGTTTTGCTATACTGGAGAAGTTCTGAATGAACCTGCGATAGTAGCCAGCGAGACCTAGAAATTGACGAATTTCAGTAGGTGTCTTCGGTGCTGACCAGTTCTCAATGACTTTGATCTTGGAGGGGTCCACGTGTATTCCCTCTTCGCTAACAACATGGCCCAAAAATTCGACTCGCCGAATCCAAAATTCGCACTTTGAGAACTTCGCGTAGAGCTTCTTCGATCGCAATGTTTCTAAGATTTTACGGAGATGTTGACTATGCTCTTCCTTACTTCGAGAGTAGATGAGTATGTCATCAATGAAGACGTTGATGAACTGATCCAAGTAAGGACGACACACTCTATTCATCAGATCCATGAATACTGCGGGCGCGTTAGTTAATCCGAACAACATCACTACAAATTCGTAGTGCCCATAACGAGTTCGGAAGGCTGTCTTGGGAACATCCTCCTCTAACACTCGTAGTTGGTGATATCCGGATCGCAGATCTATCTTCGAGTAGTAGTTGGCTCCTTGAAGTTGATCAAATAAATCGTCAATGTGGGGCAAGGGATAATGATTTTTAATGGTAAGTTTGTTGAGTTCTCTATAGTCGATGCACATACGAAACGATCCATCTTTCTTCTTGACGAACAAGACCGGTGCTCCCAAGGGTGAGAAGCTTGGTCGAATGAATCCCTTCTTGAGAAGTTCGTTAAGTTGACTGGAAAGTTCCTGCATTTCAGCCGGTGCCAGACGATAAGGAGATTTGGCTACGGGGGTAGCCCCTGGCACTAAGTCGATTCTGAACTCGACTTGGCGTTGTGGTGGTAAACCGGGAAGTTCTTCTGGGAATATGTTGGGAAAGTCGCGTACTTCTGGGATTTTCTGGATGTCTTTCAGTTCTTGACTGGTATCGACGACGTGTGCAAGAAATGCATGGTACTCCTTCTGCAAGCACTTCTGGGCTTGAATGCATGAAATGATGCGAAGGCTCGTACTAGGTTTGTTGCTGTAGATAATTGAAGTTTCGTTGTTAGGAAGGTTAAGACGAACTGCTTTTTCGAAGCACATAATGTCGGCATGAAGAAGACTCAACCAATCCATACCGATGACAATGTCGAAACATTTAATTGGTACTGGCATGAGATCTATCTTGAAAGTATGGCCATCTAAAGTTAAGGTACAACCTACGTATATGTAGTTTGTACTCTTTGTTTTCCCGTTAGCCATTTCTACCGTGAATGAACTATCTAATGCACATGGTTTTTGTTTAAGCAGGTGTGCAAATTTGTGACTTACAAAACTTTTCTCGGCTCCACTATCGTAGAGTATGCAAGCGTATGAGTTATCGAGGAGAAACGTACCAGTAACTATCGTAGGATCAGCTACCGCTTCCTCGTGGCCTAGGGCCATAACTCTTCCTACCCCTCCAGCCATTCCTCCTTTAGGGCAGTTCCTGTTGTAGTGACCCACCTCGCCACAACAGTAGCAAGTTTGACCCTTACCGGCAATAGGAACCTGGGCGGCTTGAGCTGTTGGAGCCTTGCAGTAATGGGCGGTGTGCCCCTTCCTGTTGCAGTTAGAGCAGAACATCTCCTTGCAAGGTCCATGGTGGTGGAAGCTACATTTGTTGCACTTCGGAAGAGTTCCAGCATAAGTTTTTGTTGGTAAGGGGTTCGCAGGGACAACAGGAGTCATTGTGGCAGTATTGATCGCCACAAGTTGTTGTTTATTGGAGGATCCTTGCAAAACCCCTCTTTTCCTCTTATTCCACCCCTTCTTGTTGTAGTCGGGGTTGGACTTTTGTGGTACGGGTGTAGGGATTGTTGGGTTTTGAGGTTTCCGGTGATCGATGAGAGATTGTGCCAGTTCCTTGGCGCTATCGAAGGTAATAGGCCTGGAAACGATCACACTTGACTGGATCTGAGGCGACAGTCCCCAAATATATCTCTCTATCTTTTTGCTCTGGAGAACAACCATGTCAGGGCATAAGTTTGCCAGATCACAGAACCTATTTGTGTAGGTCGTGATGTCGGATCCAACCATTTGTAGACCTTAGAATTCTTGCTCAAGTTTTTGTATTTCACCTCGAGGACAGTATTCTTTCATCAGCATGTCTTTCAACATTTCCCAGCCGATGGAATACGCCACCACCAAGGTCAGATAGTTAACATGGCTATTCCACCATGTTAGTGCTCTGTCAGAGAAGGTACAAGCCGCAAACTTGACCTTGTTGCCCTCCTGGCAAGCACAGATTTCAAAGACGGATTCCATCTTTTCAATCCATTGTCTCAACACCATAACACCCCTAGTTCCATTGAAGCTGCAAGGTTTGGCGTTAGTGAAGTCCTTGTAGGTGCATTCCCGAGGGTGTCCATGGCTTTCGCCGTGGTTTGAGGGTGGTGCACCGGTTCCTGAACCACTAGGGGCAGAAGCATTGATTGCTAACATAGCAGCTGCAACTGCTGCTGTGAAAGCTGCCTGGAACATGTTGGCATCGAAGGATTTGGTGGTTGAAGAGGTTCAGGTGGTGGTGGAGGTGGTGGTATTGGTGCTTCATTGTTTGGGTTTCGCCTTGGATTCCTGCGTGGCGGCATCTTTAACTATACGTTTAAAAGATGACGACATGGATAAGAATAAATGATTAATGAATGTGTCTCATGGACTAAATCCCCATAGTCCAACAACAGAAGGAATAGTATGACTAAATGAAGAAGATAGCATTTGGATAACAATTTCCATAAGATTAGATATCTGTCAATAATATTGGAATTACAGATGTAACAAGTTCGGGAAAAATGGCCTAGAAGTAGGCCTTACATCAACCAAGATGGAAAATTTTGACAGAATTAAGACTAGATCAAGACCTAACAAGTCTAAGATTTATACAGATAGGAAATTAGACCAAAGTTTTACATAAACTAGGTTATATCCAAAAGATGAGTTGACGATATTCTATCGGCGACGAGAACTGCTGGCATGAGTCCTTGATCTCGACAGTAGACGTTCAATGTCCCTTATACGCCTGTCCGACCTTGCTTGCTGAGCTCGAAGTTCTCTAACTTCAGCTTGGGTTTCAGCAAGTTCCCTCTGCAGATTTTCATTGCGGACCAGAGTCCTTTCATGAACAAACTCTAGTTGGCGAATGTGGACAGTGTTAACACCAGAGTTGGCGTCAACTTCCAAGACTTGATTTATAGTCGCCTGAGCCATTATCGAGTTCCGGGAAATCCTACGCACCATGATTGGTAGGACTCTATCAGCAGAACCTCCTTTAGTGAGGTTGTAGAAACTTCAGTCTCCATTGTAGGGAATGGGCTGACCCTGTTCATGACTCCAAGTAATCAAGTCAGTGGCCCACAGAGGTGTGGGTCCTTGAAATGCGGGACGGGGGTTCAGGTTTGGGTTTTGAGCATTTGGGGGTAGGTTGTTGACTTCTGGCTCTGAGTCAGAACTATCAGAAAAACCCTCAGCATGGTGATCATCCAAAGGGATTGGGTGATCATCATCTGGTTCTGCCTCTAGCCAACCAGCATTGCCTTGGTTTGGGAAGTACGGATCGCCATGGTGAAATCCATCCATTTTAATCTACGTGAGAAAAGGGATATAAGAAATAGCTAAAATATATGAACTAACTAAGACAATTACAGTAAGACCAAATACCCCTATGGTATTTCTTTATGGTTGTGTTGGTAATATTTTAGACTTGTTGCCATATCACAACCATTCTTGGGCATATGCTAATCACTCCTCGGACCAGCATAGTTGATCAGGCTACGCCATTCCCAAGACTGACCATATATCCTAGGCTTACTTGTGATATTCAACAATGGTAATACATTTGTTCTTGTCGTTGTGACACTGATTTTAGTATGAATGCAGACATGTATACTTTGTTAAATATTTTATTATTTAAAAGTATAACTCTTAGACAGAGTGTTTTAATCCCGATGTATTTACAATTAGTATATCTTTTATGGGTTGATATACTTTATTCACTATAAACAATGCTCTGATACCAATCTGTCACACCCCAAAACCACGAACGGCGGAAACGTTCAGGGGTGGAGGACGTCATGTACAGTGTCACAACAGTGTAATATAATAAACAAGCAACAACATCATCCATTGCATTATAAGTAAAGTTTTAATACATGTGTGTTCTTTCATTGTAGTAAGACACCAAAAATATACAATCAAAATAAAAGACGAGACTTGTCTGCTCCGACTTCTCAAAACCTGGCCATCGTACCTATCTACTGTTGACCTGAGAATACAAGTTATTTTGAAAGTGAGTATCAGCTTTAAAACTAGTGAATTCATAAGTATATATGTGTCATTGTCTTGCTTATGAAAATCTGTTATGAAGGCCATGTAAACCTTTAAATGAAAATGTTGATGTAAGTATGAAAACCCTAGAAAATCCCTTATTTCCTATAAGTATGAATTGTAGTCTTTCTACCAAGACCCGAATGTTTTGTTATGCAATGTAGTCTTCTACCAAGACCCGAATGTTTTGTAAGTAAAATGATAGTTTTCCTTTAATTGTTTAGTACTAAAGTACTTAGTCTAACTCATCGTTTATGTGAAAGTATCACAAAATAAAGTAAACAGGGAAATGTACTATTGTAAGTGTTGTCACTGGGTACTAGGACTAACACAGCATATGTAACTGTTATCCCGAGGTACTAGGGCTAACACAACCTATATAACCTAATGAACACCCGAAGATTGTCCAATTTTCCTCTGTAGCAGCAGCATGGCGGAGGAAGGGTTAGTCCCTGTAAAGGTACTCCTAGTATAAGTAATAACCGTAGGCATCCGTAGATGTTCATCACCCACTGTTGCTAACAGATGGGTTCCGGAATGGTTAGTCCCGTCCATATATCCCGAGGTACTAGGGATAGGGACCCATCTAGGTATCCCGAGGTACTAGGGATAGGGTCCAATCTAGATATCCCGAGGTACTAGGGATATGCAGGAAGATTTACACAGAAGGTACTAATAAATCATCCTCGCAATTCGAGATACAAGTATTCATGTTAATATCCACAGTTAAGTGTATCTACGTAAAGGTACTCATGTAATGCGTTCATGTAAGCGTGTTCATGTATCATGTAAGTATATGTAAACATACTCATGTATCATGTAATCAAATGTAAATGTACTCTTGTATCAGGTAAGGTACTGGTATAGACTCATGAATAAACTGACTCTTGTGTGATTCCTTGTAATAGGAATTATGTTTGATATCTCCGAATTATCCCTATGATAATTTACTGGAAGGTAATTGGTTATTCAAGTAGGTTTATAGACTCTTACTACTCAAGGGTGTGAGAAACCAAATGTAAGTTGTGAACTATAACATCAATACATATATAAGAATATAAGTGTACATGCATAGTTTAGTTCAAGAATGTAAAATGGTTTTGTAAGACATCTTATGGGTTTTGAACAATAATTAACAATGATTTGATGTCATTTTAATATACATTTCAAAGGTAAAACATTTGATAACAATGTGTTTTTTAAGATTTAAAACCATTTCATGCATCACATTTTGTAGTATGTGAAATCTGTTAAATGACAAACACAGTTATAAAATACATATCAATGATATAATAACATGTTTGTTTCTACTTGTATTCCCCCCCACCCCCTTTAAAGCATTTAAAATCATTTAAAACATTGATTAGGGGTATGAACTCACCTGTAGTTGGTGATTGGGATGAACTGAACAGTATAGGATTGCTAGGTGTCAAGCGAGGACTTGTACACACACTACGATCCTAATGAACATATAATCACACATATATGCACTCAATTAGTCTTAAATCACTAATTGATAATGTTAAGACATCCTAGACATAATAAACACTTTATATAAGTCTTTTAAGCCCTAAGGATTGCATCTAAGCTATTGTGGGACAAGGTACTTGTGTTTAGGATTCCAAAGGACCCCATATATGAGTTTACTCCTCATATACTAACACACATAAAGTTTACGGTTGTAAACTCTTGAGTTTACGGCCGTAAACTCCCAACCATGGGGTATTTGTGTGTTTTGAAGTTCCAAATGATTCCTAGAATTATTCCAACTTGGTGGTTAAATTCTTGGAAGGCTTTAAGGTCTAGAAACACTCCATTTAGGAGTTTACGGCCCTAAGGCCATTTCCTTTGGAGTTTACGGCCGTAAACTCCCTTGGAAGGGTGTTCTTGTTGATTTCAAGCCTCAAGCATAGGTGGTATAAGTTCGAGGCTTTTATTCCATGCATATGAAGACATTAGGCACACTTTGGTGCCCTTCTTTCATGTTTATGGCCCAAGAACAAAGTCTTGGCCGTAAACTCACTTTAATTTGTGATTTTGATGTGATTAGGGCCTTAGATTAAATGGGAACAAGTCTAGATAAAAGTCTAAAGCTTTAGGTGCCTTAAAAGCACCATTTGAATTTGAAATTGGAGTTTACAGCCTAAGAAACTCTTGGGCCGTGAACTCCCAATCTTGGGTGATTCTTGGTTGTTTTCTTGTCCCTAACACACATACATATGAGTCTAAGGCAGTTGCATAACACAAGGGTCGGTCTTGGCTTTGTTTTGGGAGTTTACCGCCTAAGAACACCTTGGGGAGTAAACTCCTAGATCTAGTGATTTAGCCTTCTAAATCATGTTTTAAACACATATAAAGCTTTCTAACATTACTAGAAAGAGGTACTCACGATTTGGGATAAAAACCCAAAGATCCGTGAGAGAGAAAATGGCTTTTCTCTAGTTGGAAATGCGAATAATGAATGAATTTGGTTCAGAATTCTATTTATAGTCCTGAGATATTTTTTGCAGAAAATATTTTTATTCCTGTAATGATCTTTAATATAATAGAGTGTTGGAATAACAATGTTGCACAAAACCCTAGTGCACCCACTCTCCTGATATTTCTTGAAGTATAAACCCTGAATTACTCAAACTTACGCGAAAAGTCTGAAAATTAACTGTGACTGCTATAACTTCTATTGAAATGATATAGTTTGTACAGAATGGAAATTTCGGGTTGTCACAGGACACGCCATAGGCCAGGGACTAGTGAGGGGGTGTGAGCGATGAGGAGCTCCGCCAGGTGATTCATGATGAGGTGGTTTCTTCCATCCGCGCTGAGATTCTAGAGATGTTCGGGTCTATCAAGACCACCCTGATCGAGACTTTTGATGAGCGTTATGCTGCTTTTACTGATGCTGCTGTTGCTGCAGCCACTGCTGCCGTTGCTGCTGCCAGGCCACAGGGGTGTGACATGTTGCTGTACCGGGAGTTCAGCAACACAAAGCTACCAGATTTTGATAGGACTCAGGCTCCGATAGCTGCGATGAGGTGGATCTCTGACATTGAGGGGTGCTTCTACACATGTTCATGTCCGGAGCATCTGAGGGTTTGGTTCAAGCTGAACCAGCTTCTCTTGGGGGCGAAGGATTGGTGGAAGTTTTTGACAGTGCACTATTCTTCTGCAAAGCTTGTTGCGGTGACCTCGGAGAGGTTCACCGCTATGTTTCGTGATGAGTACGTTCCCCTGGTGGAAAGGAGCGTTTAGCCTAGGAGTTCTTGATATTCAAGCAGGGTACAGAGTCTGTTACTGTGAACACCAGGATGTCTCATGAGAGGGCGATGTTCTACCCTGAGCACGTGTCTTCTGAGCAGGCACGTATGAGCCGTTATTTGATCATTTTTAGGAGAGACATCTGTGAGTTCGTGGTGAACTCAACGTACCAGACATTTTCCGAGCTTCAGAAAAATGCCCATAAGAGGGAGATTGAGCTAGAGACTCCGGCCAGGGAGGAGGCGGAGTCTCCGGAGAGGGATCAGCGACCGGCACAGTCCCAGCCGGCTGGTAAGCGGGCTAAGCCCGCCGATTCAAGATCTAGGAACCAGAAGGGCCGCACTTGTGGCAAGTGCGACAAGAGTCATGAGGGGTGTGCAGAGTAGGGTCTTGCTGCAAGTGTGGCACGGAGGGGCATATGGCCAAGGATTGCCCCAAGGGGTTTGCAGTTTGTTTTCACTGCAACCATACTGGACACTGGAAGGCCGAGTGTCCACAGTTGCGAGGGTCAGCTCAGGGAGCTTCTCTGGGGTTTGTCCCTACTGCTGTTCGAGCTATCGAGAGTCGGCCGATGAAGGCCGAGGCGCCGAACGCTCGCGAGAGAGCCTTCCAGTTGACAGCGGAGGAGATCTGCGCAACACCCGATATTGTGGCTTGTATGTATTCTTTCATACCTTTATTCTGAGTTTGTGGTGTTATTCTTATATTGTGGTATGCGTAGGTACATTTCTTGTGTGTTTCGCGCCTGCTTTGGTGTTATTTGACTCGGGTGTGAGTCGGTCTTTTGTGTCGTTAGGTTTTAGTCAGCACATCAGTATTTGTCGTGAGGCGTTGAGTCGACCTTTGCGAGTTTCCATAGCTGACGAGATAGCAGTGTATGCCACTGATGTGATTTGAGGATGTGTACTCGAGACATTCGGCATTGAGTTTCCGATTGATTTGGTCCCGATTGCTATGGGAGATGTTTGTGTCATCGTGGACATGGACTGGTTGAGCAGATTTGGAGCGGTTATCGACTGCGAGTGACAGTTGGTGACCATACGAGACCCTAGAGGTGGACTTCTTATGGTTTATGGCGAGGGTACCCGTTTTGGGTAGGCGTTTTGTTCATCTGCGCGAGCGAGGCAGAGTCTACAGCAGGGTTGTAGTGGGTAGGCGGCTTATGTGATGGATACTAGGATAGGTGCAGAGAGACCGAGGTGAGTCGATGAGGTCCCAATAGTGCGTGAGTTCCCGAATGTTTTCACCGAGGAGTTGCCAGGTGTGCCTCCCGAGAGGCAGGTGGAGTTCCGTATTGATTTGGTTCTGGGGGCTGCGCCTATGGCCAAGGCGCCCTATCACCCTGCACCTCCAGAGATGCATGAGTTGTCCTTGCAGCTTTAGGAGCTGCTGGGGAAGGGGTTTATACCGCCGAATAGCTCGCCGTGGGGAGCGCTGATCCTTGTTGTCAAGAAGAAGGATTGTCACACCCCAAAACCGGAACGGCGGAAACGTTCTGGGGTGGATGACGTCATGTCAAGTATGACAACACGTGCATTATAGTAATCAAAGTACAACAAAACATTGTATTAATAAAATAATTTTACATGGTTACATTACAAGGTATCAAAGAATACAAGTAAATATAAGCAAGTACGGCATGGCGCTAAGCTATCTTCATCAACAGCTCCGAGGTGTACCTGTCTAATGCTAACCTGAGAATACAAGTTATTTGAAAAGCGAGTATCAGCATTTTTACAAATGCTGGTGAGTTCATAAGCATTTAGTGACATTTCATTCAAATAACTTAATAAAGTAATAGCTTAAGAGATTTCAGTGTATTAGAGTCCTTTCCAAAAAATCCTATATTTTCTTTAATAAAAACAGCCTTCTACCAAGACTGGTCAGTGATGTGTGGTAAAAGTAGTTTTCCCTAAGTTGCTATCATTATCAAAATACTGAATTTGATTATTGAGGAAAACAAACGACATCAGGGAATATCATATGCCTCAGCAGTGAGGACTGCTGACTAAGGCAAGGAACCATAGAGTCCAGGAAAGTATCAAACGAACGACACGCCTGGTTCAGTCTAACAAGTCGAGACACAGACCCCAAAAGGTACGAAATGAAAGGTACAACTAGTAAGGTCTAAAACAGTGAATACAGACCGCAGACAATATCAAATGAAAGATACGTCTAGCGAGGTCTAAAACAGTGAACACAGTGAATACAGTGGATTCTGTGAATACAGTGGATACAGACCCCAGATAGCATCAAATGAAAGATACGTCTTGTAAGGTCAAAACAGAGGAGACAGACCCCAGACAATATCAAATGAAAGATACGTCTTGTAAGGTCAAAACAGTGTGACTCTGCAAATGAGCTACCAACATACAGTGTAAATTGCTGGCGAAATACCGTTACCTTAAGGCCATGATTTATAAGGTAACCCAGGATACTCGTAACCATACTAACGACACTAGAGTACCAGACGCCCTACAAGCGTCTATATAATGTGACATTTGTCACCCCTTGGCTTGGTGAGTCGTGGACTGTAGCTAGCAGTCAGGGTGCGGGGGTGTCAATCCCGTATAGATCTATACACACAATGTCCGCTCTCCCTACAGGTGACTCTGGTTACCAATTAGACGACGGAGAAAGCCGTGTCTTGAAGATGCATCCCAAATAGTGGGTAGAGACTTCCATCTAGTGGGTTTCTAATGTAAGTGTTGAACTAGAGGTAGAGACTCATAACTGAACTGACTGAAGTAACCTATATGTCTATGCTTGTGTATATAGTATATAACTAATGAATCAAACGACCTTCGGCTGGACATCCGATCCCACCAGACCACATCTCAACGAAAAAAAGGAAATAGGGCAGACAAACCTTCCTAAGTCCTTCAATCATTATTTATATGCATCTATACCAACACAGACATACATCTAACTACGACGGAGTGGGTATCAAGTAAAAGTGATTCTCGTGAAGTAGGAGTGTCTAACAAGTGAAGTAAGAGCGTTCGCAAGTGAAGTTGGAGTGTCTAACAAGTGAAGTAAGAGCGGTCGTAAGTGAAGTAAGAGTTTCGAATAAGTATATGCGTATCACGAAGTAGAGATGACAATAAGTGAAGTAAGAGCGTATCAAGTATAAGTGAAGTAAAGGCGATATCAAGTATAAGTGGAGTAGAATCGTATCACTAAGTAAGAGTGTGAATAATTATAAGCGTCCATCAGGTATAAGTGACTTCAAGTATAAGTGAAAGCGTTACAGAGTAGGAGTATAAAATAAGTATAAGCGAAGCAACAATATTTAACAAGTGAAGTATACGTCAAAAAGGGAATCTTTGATGAAAAACCTTTATGTCCAGAGAAAATCACAAATTGTATTCTTTTGTAAAATATGTTTGAAAACCTTAGAAAATCTTTCATAAACCAGTTTAGAATGAATCTAGTTAAACTAGTATAAGCAAGAGTTTTGAAACAATTGAAAACCATCATAGTGTCCTACTCGGTAAAACATTGTACAGTGGTAAAATCTTGTGCATGCGGGTTATCAATCACATGTGATTGATATGATAACTGGCATGTTTAACTTGTATACCCCCTATAAAACATGTAAAAATATTTAAAAGGTTCATTCATGGGTATGAACTCACCTGTAGTGAGTGGTTCTGATGAAAATATTGAATATGTTGCTATGTATCAAGTGGTGACTTTAGTACACACATGAATCCTATTTTAGCACATATTAATACATATATGAATATAATTAGTGTTATGAACAACTAACTATTGAATTGGGACCACTTTAGGGACTAGTAAACACTTATATCGAAGTGTTACAACCACAAATAACTGTACGAAGGGTTAAAAGGCTGTACAAGAGAGTGTATGGACTGAATACACACTATATGTGTGTGCGGCCAGGTATGCTGCCGGCACGTGTGTGCTGCCAGGTGTGCTGCTAGCACGTGTGTGCTGCTAGGTGTGCTGCCGGCACGTGTGTGCTGCCAGAAAACATGGTGTTCTTGGTGTTCTTGGTGAAAGATGTTACCTTTCCGGATGATACTTGAGAGGATTTTCGAGTCCTAGCTTTGTAAGATTGTAGGAAAATGATCAAAATGACCAAGGATAGTATATATAGGAGGGTGTGTGCGGTTAGAGGTGTGTGTGGTTGGCTTGTGTGCGGCTGGCTGGTCGCACACACTAGTGTGCGGCCGCACACACCTAGTTTGGTGTGTTTCGCTCGTTTTTCCAATGCTACACCCAAACTAACCCATCCTCCGACGCGTATTTCAATTATACTAAACCTTAAGCGCTCTTTTAGACTTGAGATTTCATTATAAAATGGCAAAACGAAGCTAAATTTGATAAAAATGAAGAATGTAAACTAGAAATTTCGGGTTGTCACATCATCCCCCTGTTAGAGGGAATTTCGTCCCGAAATTCAGGTTTAGGCAAGGAAGTAGGTATGAATGATAGAGGCAGGAGGGTACTTCCTATTTTGTTTGTCCTCGCATTCTCAAGTGAACTCTGGTCTGTGTTTGCCAATTCAACAAACCTTCACCTACGGGATGCGGGTTCCGTCTCATGTAGTTAATGTGTTCCGACTGGTGTATCTACGAGGTTAGGGTTCTCAATGGTCACTATCAACATGAGTGGGATACGAAGAGTGATGTCGGATAAACACATATCAAGTCTAAGAAGTGGATCGATCTGGTATGAAGCTTGTGGAATATCCGAAAGTAGTAGTGGTCTGACGAGGGTTGGACCAAATCTCCATGAGGATTCTTAGATGGTTCTAAGCTCTCGGAAGGGTAGAGATTTTCAATACTTAGAACATAGTGTACTTCTACTACAAGATCGCCACTGGCGTGATTGCCATTCCGAAGTTCCTAACGTTCTCTATGACACTGGTAGTGTAGTCCTTCAGGTTGGTTCTTAGGAGCTCAAATTGTCCTTGGTTTCACGTTTTCCTATCAATTGCCTTTCAGAGTCTTTCTAGGTCATCGGATGGGTTGTGTGACTACGGTTTTCTGTTTGTTGTAGAGTGTCTATCTCAAGCTCATGCAAAATGAATCTGCACTTCTAATGCTTGAGGTATTTCTAACGGAAACCCTCGGGGTTAGGGAGATAGGGTTTCACCAGACGAGTGTTGGACTACCTCGGAAGGTGGTTCTACTATTTCTACGTGAAATAGCATTCGTGGAACACCTGATAGTCCGATGAATCTCATATGACAAGCCCTGATTCCCAAGGCGTTGGTTTATTATGGTGCAGAAAGTGCGTGCTCCTGCACAACCCCTCGACTAACACCAAGGTTGATGTCAAGTCTATAATCTCTTCGGGATCCAGGTCATGAATCTGAATGTAACTACATTCGCACTTTGATCAAGTATTCCTGGCTGTGGAGGTTATCCTGTGGTTCTCGGTATCCTAGTGTTTACTTCGGAGAATGAAGTCTATCGTCTACAGAGCGACGACGATTTCCTCCATGCGAAAAGGTGGAGGGTTATCGGCACTACTCGCCGGTAACAGGGAGGACGAAGTGCCTGAGTAGTGCGAGCATCTACTGCAACTACTCTTTTGAAGGTTCTGAGTTTTCTCGGTCTAAGTTAGATCTAGTGAGTATAGGGTCTCATCACTCGGAACTTTAATCTTTTCATCTGCTCTTCTCAGAGTTTAGTTTATCGCAGTTTTCGGGTTTCTGGGACATCCGCTGTGATACTCAAATCGGGGATTTGAGTGTGAATGGATGGTCGTAGTCAATGGTCTTGACTCTTACGACTCAGATTTCTTTACCAACTGAGGATGTTAGCTACTATGTTGGCTTAACCGGGATGACAACAAATTTCGGATTTGTGGTCATTATAGTAGCTCAACCCATAGGGTTCTCATGACTCTAGCTCCCGTTCCATGGGGTAGGATGAACGGTCTTTCTAGGGAATCTACTAGGTATGCTTCGGGTGGTTGTCGTCTTCTGGAGTATCTGCAGTGTCGTTCACTTCGGTGTCCATCTGACTACGAGGGGTCGATCAACAGCGTACGGTACCCTCTCCTGGGTACTTTGGAAGGTTTGAGATAAGAGGGACGACTGACGGTTCGCATTAGGTTTGATTATTTGAGTTAGGTTTAGGTTTGGAAGAACCTTTATTTGCCGACATGGCTACGGAGAAAGTTCTTTTTACACAGCACTAAGGATGTACACATGGTTGCACGAAGTCAAACCATGATCAATAGAGTTGTCGAAGTTGGCACACTCTGACATGATATATAATGAAGATCGGTAGAGTCATGTGTTGAACAGGCACACAAGTCTAGGCATCACGGGTTTCGTCCTATGTGTCACTACCGCGGATACTAGGACCGATAGAGTCGACGCGGAACTATAGAGAGTTCTAAGTGTTTCTGAATAGAGTACCTTTTTCATGAGTGGATTCTCACAAGGCATTTCTACAATCGCCTCACATATACTAGTCATGTATATTTAAGGTGGGGAGGACTATTGACTGAGCGACCCCGCCCTAAATCCACAACCAAACGAGGAACAGGAAATGAGGCGGCATTCGCTCACTCTAGGTCTGTCCATCTTAAATATACGTGGCCGTAATGTATATGTCTAGCCATTATAGTTTTACCTAATGAATTTTTAAATTTTAAAACAGTGCTGCGACTTTCGCCTTATTGGGGAAATATTTACATTTAAATTTGTCTTTAGTTTAGTTATCCGAGATCGAGAGACGTACCAACAATCTACTGAGTTCCTTGACGCTTCTTCCTAAGCAATAGAGTTAGGCTCCTCCTGTGTCCTTGTTGTTTCCTTCAGCTGGGCAATCCCTTTTGAAGTGTCCAATCGCACCACATAGACGGCAAACTGGATTGGTCGTCACTTTGGTGATTGATGCAATACGCTCCACCGGAGTTCCGCATACACGAGCAGCATGCCCCTTCATGTTGCACCTTGCACATAAGAGTTCCCGGCAGGCGCCATGATGATGGTAGATGCACTTGTTGCAGTGGGGAAGGTCTCCTAGGTATGGTCTTCTTGAGGTTGGGAGGGAAGGATTGACAGGGGTATAGACTGCCTCAGCTCGTCGCCTATCAGAAGGTCCTTGAGCCGAGGTACTTCCCTCCTCAATCTTGAGTTTTCTCTTTAGTGGGTTCGTTTGAGGTTCTTGGGTGACTGGGTATGGAAGTGTTGATTGCGGCTGTCCATCGCCAGGATCGGAAATCCCGACAGGGCCCTTGCTAACATTGGCGGTGTTAGCATTCAGGTGAGCCATGACAGCTGCTACAGCTGCTGAGACTACAGCTTGGAACGTAGCTTCATTGAATAAGAGAGCAGGTTTCTTGCTTGTGGATTGGTTACGCTTCTTCGGTGGCATGGTTTTCCTACACGGAAAGGAATACAAGGTAAAGAGAGACGATGGTTAACCCTAGACATTTCTGTCCCGAACGTATTAGGCATAAATTTTTCCCGTGCCTTGGGTACTGGTCGTCTGAGTGTCGACCTACATCCTCATGATGTAGTCCTCGTAATCGAAGTGGGTGTATGAGTATCGGAAAAAGGCCATAAGATGCGAGTCGTTCCTACTAAGTTACCTTTATACTGGAGAAGGTTTCACTCTCTGTCCTGGAGAGATTTGAGAATAGTTCGGAACGAAACTTGCAGAAAGAGAGGCTCATGAAAGCTCATGGCTAAACACTCTCAATAAAGGTGCGAGGATCCGCTCTAATCGTGTATCTGGCAACGGGAAACGACGATTTTGATGGGTTTTGAGCATTCTAACACTTCCTAAGTGTACATGCAACCCTAATAACCTTGGATCTATGTTTGTTTAATTATCATGCAAAGTTGAATTCCAAGGTTATATTCCTATCTAGCATACATGGGGAACAATTTTTAACTTGAATCATAGATAGAATAACTTACCTTGTTGTTGATTGTGTTCCTTGAAACCTTGTGAGCCTAGCACCCCAAGTGTGATGCCTCAAATGCTTCACACAACACCAAATGCTCTTGGAAAGACTCTTGAGATAACACACACTTCTCAAAATCGGCCAAGTCCTCTAGTTTCTTTTTGTCTAACCGATTTTGGTGGAGAATATGATTCTTATATAGTGTTGACACATCTAGGGTTACACCATGTAAACCCTAATGTGTCATGACTCTTCATTTCCATGACCCATGGGTTTGTAACTCCCATGGAGCATCCTATGGGTAGAACCCAACTTGATAATCCATGGAGCCTCTTAGCCCACTATACAAGATATGGATGATTTACATAATCAACCCATATATTTAATTAGTTATCCTTTGATCACTTAATTAATTCCAAATTAATTCTTTGATCAACTAATCAAATAATATTATTAATATATTAGAACTTATAATATATTAATAATCTCCAAGTGTTATTTCTCTCATTTAGTCTATCCAATTTACATGGTGCCATGCAACCCAAATGGACCATGCCGGGTCGGGTCAAGTACATACCAGAAATAGTTATGGACTTAGACACCTTATCCAACAGTCTCCCACTTGGATAAGTCTAATAACTATATCTCTAGTACTTCAGGAACCGACCGACAATCGTAGCTCTTTCAAGGTCTCTTGGAACTGAGAAGATGATGGTACGCCATTTAAGATAAGTCATCATATAATCCTCTGTTCTAGATATCAGCCGGACAAATACATGGAACATTGTCTTGCTTATTGTCCAACATTTGTTTCCCGATTTCCGATTTGTTTGACATAGAACTTAATTGAACATATCAACTTAGTTCTGACCGGGCCCGGTACATGGGTCAAAACAAAATCATCGAGGGGCCCAGATATCAGCTTCTAATCCAAGAAGGAACAGATAAACTTCGACTCATATGTTTGTTCTACCACTCATTGAATTACACACAAAGGTACGTTTTATAACATCGAGTTACCAATGCGGTTTCGTACAGTCAATGCATAACCAACTTGTAAGTAACAAATCATATCTCTAGGATTGAAGACTTATATCATATTACCGTCTCACGATCACTCGAGATAGAATTCCATGAAGTGATTCCAGTGAGCGTGGGTTGAGTCCAATACTCAGAACTTATGAGCACTCATGATTGTTGTAGCCTTGTCCAAGACCTCTACAACCAAACATGACAGTCTTGATTCATATCTACTTCCAACATATGACCGACTGTGGAGGTTTGAATAATATGTTATACCAAACAAAATTATTCTGGAAGTCAAAACATGCAAAAGAAATATAGTAAACGATCGACAAGAGATAGTAACACTTTACTCATAAATAAAACACTTTTATTCATCATCAAATGTCAATTACACTTTACAAATTTCTGGGTTATCTAACTACTAAATCTAATATTATCCTTCATCCCTATGCTCCGAGCATGCTGAAGATGCTTAACCCGAGTCAGTCCCTTTGTGAGGGGGTCTGCCGGATTCTCATCTGATGATACCCTCTTTGCCACGAGGTGTCCTTCTTCGATCCGATGTCTAATGAAATGGTATTTTCTGTCGATGTGTCTGGATCTCCCATGATCCCTTGGTTCCTTGGCTAAGGCAACAGCACTTTCACTATCACAGAAAATCTCTATTGGCTCTTTAATAACTGGTACAACTCCAAGGTCTCCAATGAAGTTCTTCAGCCATATCGCCTCCTTTGCTGCTTCACTAGCTGCAATATACTCTGATTCACAAGTAGAATCTACCACTGTCTCTTGCTTGGAACTCTTCCAAGAAATTGCTCCTCCGTTTAGGGTAAAGACCCAGCCCGACTGAGAGCGGAAATTATCCCTATCAGTCTGGAAGCTAGCATCACTATACCCTACAACTCTCAAGTCATCACTCCCACCGAGGGTAACGACCCAGTCCTTAGTCCTTCGTAGGTAGTTGAGGATATTCTTTACCGCAGTCCATTGTGCCTTGCCAGGGTTCGCCTGATACCTGCTAACCATGCTCAGGGCAAAGGCTACATCGGGTCGAGTACACGTCATAGCATACATGATCGATCCTACAGCCGAAGCATAAGGTGTTCGACTCATTTCTGCTATCTCAGCCTCAGTGCTAGGGCTTTGTGTCTTACTCAATCTGGTGTTACTCTGGATGGGTAACTCTCCTTTCTTGGAATCCTGCATGCGGAATCTCTTCAGCACCTTATCCAAGTAGGTACTCTGACTAAGTCCAATTAGTCTTTTACTCCGATCTCTCAAGATCCTTATCCCTAAAATATAGGCAGCTTCACCAAGGTCCTTCATAGCGAAACACTTCCCAAGCCAGGACTTTACTTCCTGCAGGGTTGGAATGTCGTTTCCTATGAGTAGTATGTCATCCACATACAATACCAAAAAGCTAACTATACTCCCACTAGCCTTGACATACACACAAGATTCATCTTCACTCCTAGAAAAGCCAAATTCCTTGACCTTTTCATCAAAGGAAAGATTCCATCTGCGAGGTGCTTGCTTCAATCCATAAATGGATTTCTCAAGCTTACACACTCTATTAGGGTACTCGTTGCTGACAAAACCCTCTGGCTGACTCATGTAAACATCTTCAGCCAACTTTCCATTAAGGAAAGCGGTTTTGACATCCATCTGCCATATTTCATAGTCATGAAATGCAGCTATGGCCAACAGAACCCGAATAGACTTAATCTTGGCTACCGGAGAAAAGGTCACATCATAATCCACTCCAGGAATTTGAGACAAGCCCTTTGCAACCAGTCTAGCCTTATAAGTGTGTACTTTACCATCCATGTCGGTCTTCTTCTTGAAGACCCATTTGCACCCTACTGTCTTACGACCTGGTACATTTTCAACCAAGTTCCAAACTTGATTGTCATACATGGATTGTATCTCGCTATCCATAGCCTCTTTCCATTTAGCAGACTCGGGGCCTGCCATGGCTTCCTCGTAGCTGTTAGGGTCATCTTGACTTACTAGTGTCCCATCACTAATAAGTGTCTCACCTTCTGCAGTAATATGGAATCCATAGTAATGCTCAGGTGCACTCCTAACTCTCGTGGAACGTCTCAGAGGTACAGATTTGTCAATTGGCTCAACAGGAGTTTCCTCCTCAAGTTGAGGGCTAGAGTTTGAAGTTCCTTCACCGCTTGATTCTTGAATTTCTTCAAGATCAATTTGCCTCCCACTGTCTCCTTGGCTTATAAACTCTCTTTCTCAAAAGACTCCTCTTCTTGCTACAAAGACCACATTGTCACTAGGTCTGTAGAAGAAGTAACCAAAGGATCGCTGTGGGTAACCGATGAAAATACACCTCTCACTTCGAGGTTCGAGCTTATCATGATTCTCGAGTCTCACGAAAGCCTCGCAACCCCAAATCTTGATGTGGTCTAGCTTAGGTACTTTGCCAGTCCACATCTCGTGAGGAGTTTTGGCAACTTTCTTTGTAGGGACTAGATTAAGAATATGGGCGGCAGTCTCTAAGGCATACCCCCAGAATGAGATTGGTAGCGTAGCTCGACTCATCATGGAACGAACCATATCTAACAAGGTTCGATTACGCCTCTCAGCCACACCATCAACTGCGGTGTCCTGGGAGGTGTCAATTGTGAGACTATCCCACATTCCCTTAGATAGTCAAGGAACTCTGAACTAAGATACTCACCACCACGATCGGATCGAAGCATCTTAATGTTCCTGTCCAATTGATTCTCGACTTCCTGTTTAAATTCCTTAAACCTCTCGAAATTCTCTGACTTATGCTTGATCAAGTAGACATATCCATATCTACTATAATCATCAGTAAAAGTCAAATAATAACGATTAGCATCCCTTGTGGCATGTTTGAATGGTCCACACACATCCGTGTGTATAAGGTCCAACAAACCTTCACCCCTCTCACACGAACCTGTGAAGGGCGACTTTGTCATTTTTCCAAGTAAGCATGATTCGCAACTATCATCTGAATTTAGGTCAAACGACTCCAAGACTCCATCCTTTTGGAGTTGGCCTATGCGTTTCTTGCTTATATGTCCAAGACGACAATTCCATAATGATGCTTTATCCAAGTTATTATTAGTAGAATCAATACACAAAACATTATTTCCTAAGTTATCTACAACAGATACAGCTTCATACACACCATCACATGGTAATGCTTTAAAATAAAGAACATTATTAAAGAAAGCATCAATAGAACCAACTTCATTATTAAATGAAAAGGTAAACCCTTGTTTGTACAAAGCATGAAAGGAAATAATATTTCTTGCCATTCCTGGCGAATAACAACACTTATTCAAATCTAAACTAAACCCACTACTTAGCGATAAAGTATAAACTCCAATCTTGGTAACAGGTATAACTTTCCTATTCCTCATGATCAAGTTTATCCTTCCTTGCTCCACATCCTCACTTCTTCTTAGTCCCTGCAAGTCACAACAAATATGAATACCACACCCGGTATCAAGGACCCAAGAATTAGAATGGGGTGAGTTATTAGAAATGATAGTGTAAATACCTGCATGGTTGGGTTTAACTTTCCCATCCTTCACATCTTGCTGGTATTTTGGTCAGTTCCGCTTCCAATGATATTTTTCATGGCAATAGAAGCATTCAGCCTCTTTTGGGTCAGAAGAAGGAGTAATGAAACCTTTCTTGGTTCCACTTGAAGAAGAGCCATCAAGGGTCCGAGCCTTGGTACCCTTCGAAGATCTCTTCCTCTTCCTCCCTCGACTTTTCCCGATTACCAAAACCGGAGTAGAGTTTTGAGTAGGAGTGATAGCAACCGACTTCCCCTTAAGACCTGATTCTGCGGTCTTGAGAAGTCCCTGAAGTTTGCTGAGGGTGACTTCTTCCTTGTTCATGTGATATGTCATGCGGAATTGATCATAGCACGATGGTAAGGAATGCAAAATAATATCTATTGCAAGATCCTCCGGGAAGTTCACATTAAGCTTCAGCAAACGATCCACATACCTTTGCATTTTCTGCATGTGGCTCGTGACGGATTCCCCATCCTTCATCATGGTTGTTATCAGGGAGCAGATGATTTCATACCTCTTTTGTCGTGCACTTTGATGGTATCTTTCCATCAAATCTTGGTGCATTTCATAAGGGTAGAAATCCTCATAAGACTTTTGGAGTTCCGCTGTCATCGTGGCCATCATGATGCAAGCCACTTTCGTAGCATCCCTTTCATGTGCCCGAAATTCAGCGATCTCCTGAGGAGTTGCAGTGGACTCATCAATCTCCTTAAGCTCCTTGTCAAGGACATATTCTTTGTCCTCGTAGCGGGTAATCATCCTGATGTTTCTGATCCACTCATTGAAGTTGGATCCATCAAAGGTGACTTTCCCACACAAGTTCATAAGGGTAAAGGAGCCATTAGGATTAGAGCCAGAAGCATTGTTGAAAGACATCTGAAGAAAAGAGAACAAGATTAGTTTAGATATAAGAGAGCCCTTAATAAAACACCCAAATGTAATATTAAGGCTAGGATCCAATCACAATATAATATAACTTAGAAGAGGTATGCCGTATCTAAGCTATATCATATTTGAAAGGTAGGTGAATGACGATTCACCAATTTCCACCACGAAAACCGCAATATTTTAGTATTAGGTTTTTGAATGGTTCTTAGAAATTCCTAGATTCTTTGAGATTCAATGAAATTTTCAAAGGCATGTTTCAATCTCGAGTGTGCCCTCCAAGTTTTGTGACTGGGATACCGAGGATCACAAAACGAGGTGTGAAGTAACCATGCAAATCACTTGGTACCCTTAAAGTTTATCACTCAATCGATGTGCCGGTAAACCACACACGCTCCATCGATACTATAATAAACCTTAAGTCACCCTTTACCTACCTTGTTAAGTCCAAGTTAGTGTGCCGGTTAACCACACACGCTCCACCAACGAATTAATCAAAGTGTAAAGTGTAATTTCATGGAATAGCACCTTATTCACACTTTTCCTAAAGTAATTAAGATTGGGAATTTAATAAAACATTTAGTTACTTTATAATACTCATCATACTTTGAATGAGAATTAATAAGTCCTTGTCTTACCTGTTCGGCTAACGACCCTCCACCAATCAAGCAAGCGGTGGGTGAGAGTGGACACCCATTAAGTCACCATTTTATAGGCAACAACCTTATACCCACCTTATAGACCGGCTTCATGAATGAGGCGTACTAGCGGTAAGACGACTTTGTTCTTATACATATATATATATATATATATATATATATATATATATATATATATATATATATATATATATATATATATATATATATATATAATTATTAAATCATAATAATATAAGTATAAGGGTTGAATTTTAACTTTTAAAATTCTAGGGGTTGGAACTAAAGTTTTAACTTAACTTTACTTGTTCCAAAACTTGAGGGCAAGTTTTGTAAACTTTCAAAACTTTTCATTTCTTGTAACTTATGAGTTTAATAGAGTAATAAAATGAGGACTTTTCATTTTCGTAACTCTTGTGTTCTTTTAATGGTTCTTAAATCCAAGAGACTTTTGGTTTTCCATAACTTGAGGACAAGTTATGGACTCCATTAAAACACATTATGATCATGAATTAATCTACCACATAGGTTACAAATAATTCCTATGATCATCTAAACATCATAAGAACAAGAATATGAATATGAACACTTTCAAGAATCAAAATCACATTTAATCTTTGTAATTTTGATAACTAGTTGTTGTAAATGAGTTAGAAAAGACATTACACCTTCTAAAACAAGTTTTTCAAGTACCAAAACATTTTAGGGTAATGATTCTAATCCATTTCCAGCAACTCAAGTCGAAATTCTGCACTCTGTCGACCCTACTCGCCGAGTGCATAAACCTACTCACCGAGTAGGTTGAAGATACACATGAACTCGACGAGTCCTCCCCATGGACTCGCCGAGTCCATCAGTCAGACAGCAGAATTTTCGACTTTCTTCAACTTTTAAGCACAAATAACAAACAAACAAGCCTAGGCTCTGATACCACTGATGGGTTTTGAGCATTCTAACACTTCCTAAGTGTACATGCAACCCTAATAACCTTGGATCTATGTTTGTCTAATTATCATGCAAAGTTGAATTCCAAGGTTATATTCCTATCTAGCATACATGGGGAACAATTTTTAACTTGAATCATAGATAGAATAACTTACCTTGTTGTTGATTGTGTTCCTTGAAACCTTGTGAGCCTAGCACCCCAAGTGTGATGCCTCAAATACTTCAGACAACACCAAATTCTCTTGGAAAGACTCTTGAGATAACACACACTTCTCAAAATCGGCCAAGTCCTCTAGTTTCTTTTTGTCTAACCGATTTTGGTGGAGAATATGATTCTTATATAGTGTTGACACATCTAGGGTTACACCATGTAAACCCTAATGTGTCATGACTCTTCATTTCCATGACCCATGGGTTTGTAACTCCCATGGAGCATCCTATGGGTAGAACCCAACTTGATAATCCATGGAGCCTCTTAGCCCACTATACAAGATATGGATGATTTACATAATCAACCCATATATTTAATTAGTTATCCTTTGATCACTTAATTAATTCCAAATTAATTCTTTGATGAACTAATCAAATAATATTATTAATATATTAGAACTTATAATATAATAATAATCTCCAAGTGTTATTTCTCTCATTTAGTCTATCCAATTTACATGGTGCCATGCAACCCAAATGGACCATGCCGGGTCGGGTCAAGTACATACCAGAAATAGTTATGGACTTAGACACCTTATCCAACAGATTTACCTAACACATAGCGTGAGTAGTGTAATCACTAACTCACTAAATTGTATTATTTTATGGGTGTATTAGCGTGACGAGTACGAGGAAAAGACACTTCCCGGGTTCCATGTACTGGCTCCCTCGGTCAGCCTCGTATCTTTGACTGAAATCGGCGTTGGTTTCCTTCGCGTATTTTCCTAGGGTTCTCTTCTCATATGGACATATTGAATTTCTACTCCGCCTTCCTTCTGATTCCGTCTCTGGGTGTCATCACCTCATGGTGGATGACTGGGAATCTCGGAAGTTTAGGCGAATTTCTCACCAATGTCCCTAAAAGACATAGGCACTTGGTGAATTCAATAGTCTCGACCCAGTTCATTTATTTCCGAACAGGAAATCTTCTCAATGAGCCTCCTATGGGTCGGAATCAACTCGTCTGCCGAGCACTGAAGTGGTTAGGGTTGTCTACAGGGTTCGTGCGAGAATGGAAATGTCTAAAGAATCCTAAGAGATTATTAACATTTCACTGTATGATCCATATCGAGTCCTGCTACGATTACACAGGGTATACAAATCATATATAACTTAGATCCGATAGGCCTTCGAATATGTGATACTACTCTAGAACCACATCCCAACGAGGAAAAGGAAATAGAGCGAAACCACACATTCTTAGCCTATGGGATCCTTATTATATATAACCTTGGGAGTATACCCTCTGTAGTTGTAGGTATATCAATAAGGATCTTTTTAGTTATAAATGCAAGGTTGCTTATGCATCCTAAAATACCCCTATGGCATTTTAATTCTTGTGTGTTTCTTATCTTCTGAGTATCATTCTGGGATTAGTGTGAATCTTTTAGAGTTCTAAAATACTCCTATAGTATTTTAACTTTATGTTTGGCTCTAGCATTCCTAGTTGGTATGTTTCAGATCTGTTGTACACCACTATCACTCCCAAGCACACGTTCATCGCATCTCGGATAAATGTAGTTGATCAGGTTACATTTATTCCAGCTTACGATTACATAACTGCCCAGGTTTGACTGTAGTTGCTCAACATCCGAAGACTTTTATTATTGTTCTTCTTGTGATACTTTTGTTCGAGTGTTTAGATTCTGGATGTTATTATACTTTGGTAAAATATGGTTATAATTTAAAGTATAATTCTTGGTTAGAGTGTTTTATCCCTATGTGTTTATAGGTTGTATATCTTTTATGAATTGATATACATAGCTCCCAATAAACAAGGCTCTGATACCAATCTGTCACACCCCAAAACCGGAACGGCGGAAACGTTCTGGGGTGGATGACGTCATGTCAAGTATCACAACACGTGCATTATAGTAATCAAAGTACAACAAAACATTGTATTAATAGAATAATTTTACATGGTTACATTACAAGGTATCAAAGTAATACAAGTAAATATAAGCAAGTACGGCATGGCGCTAAGCTATCTTCATCAACAGCTCCGAGGTGTACCTGTCTAATGCTAACCTGAGAATACAAGTTATTTGAAAAGCGAGTATCAGCATTTTTACAAATGCTGGTGAGTTCATAAGCATTTAGTGACATTTCATTCAAATAACTTAATAAAGTAATAGTTTAAGAGATTTCAGTGTATTAGAGTCCTTTCTAGAAAATCCTATATTTTCATTAATAAAAGCAGCCTTCTACCAAGACTGGTCAGTGATGTGTGGTAAAAGTAGTTTTCCCTAAGTTGCTATCATTAACAAAATACTGAATTTGATTATTGAGGAAAAAAAACGACATCAGGGAATATCATATGCCTCAGCAGTGAGGACAGCTAACTAAGGCAAGGAACCATAGACTCCAGGAAAGTATCAAATGAACGACACGCCTGGTTCAGTCTAACAAGTGGAGACACAGACCCCAAAAGGTACGAAATGAAAAGTACAACTAGTAAGGTCTAAAACAGTGAATACAAACTGCAGACAATATCAAATGAAAGATACGTCTGGCGAGGTCTAAAACAGTGAACACGGTGAATACAGTGGATTCTGTGAATATAGTGGATACAGACCCAAGACAGCATCAAATGAAAGATACGTCTTGTAAGGTCAAAACAGAGGAGACAGACCCCAAACAATATCAAATGAAAGATATGTCTTGTAAGGTCAAAACAGTGTGACTCTGAAAATAAGCTACCAGCATACAATGTAAATTGCTGGCGAAATACCGTTACCTTAAGGCCATGAATTATAAGGTAACCCGGGATACTCGTAACCATACTAACCGACACTAGAGTACCAGACGCCCTACAAGCGTCTATATAATGTGACATTTGTCATCCCTAGGCTTGGTGAGCCGTGGACTGTAGCTAGCAGTCAGGGTGCGGGGGTGTCAATCCCGTATAGATCTATACACACAATGTCCGCTCTCCCTACAGGAGACTCTGGTTACCAACTAGACGACGGAGAAAGTCGTGTCCTGAAGATGCATCCCAAATAGTGTGTAGATACTTCCAACTAGTGGGTTTCTAATGTAAGTGTTGAACTAGAGGTAGAGACTCATAACTGAACTGACTGAAGTAACCTATATGTCTATGCTTGCGTATATAGTATATAACTAATGAATCAACGGAACTTCGGATGGACATTCGATCCCACCAGACCACATCTCAACGAAGAAAAGGAAATAGGGTGGACAAACCTTCCTAAGTCCTTCAATCATTATTTATATGCATCTATACCAACACAGACATACATCTAACTACGACGGAGTTGGTATCAAGTAAAAGCGATTCTCGTGAAGTAGGAGTGTCTAACAAGTGAAGTAAGAGCGGTCGCAAGTGCAGTAGGAGTGTCTAACAACTGAAGTAAGAGTGGTCGTAAGTGAAGTAAGAGTGTCGAATAAGTATATGCATATCACGAAGTAGAGACGACAATAAGTGAAGTAAGAGTGTATCAAGTATAAGTGAAGTAAAGGCGATATCAAGTATAAGTGGAGTAGAATTGTATCACTAAGTAAGAGTGTGAATAAGTATAAGCATCCATCAGGTATAAGTGACTTCAAGTATAAGTGAAAGCGTTACAGAGTAGGAGTATAAAATAAGTATAAGCGAAGCAGCAATATTTAACAAGTGAAGTATACGTCAAAAAGGGAATCTTTGATGAAAAACCTTTACGTCCAGAGAAAATCACAAATTGTATTCTTTTGTAAAATATGTTTGAAAACCTTAGAAAATCTTTCATAAACCAGTTTAGAATGAATCTAGTAAAACTACTATAAGCAAGAGTTTTGAAACAATTGAAAACGATCATAGTGTCCTACTCGGTAAAACATTGTACAGTGGTAAAATCTTATGCGTGCGGGTTATCAATCACATGTGATTGATATGATAACTGGCATGTTTAACTTGTATACCCCCCTATAAAACATGTAAAAACATTTAAAAGGTTCATTCATGGGTATAAAACATGTAAAAACATTTAAAATGAAGAATCTAAACTAGAAATTTCGGGTTGTCACAAGGATGGTTCACACCAGATGTGAATTGATTACCAGGAGTTGAACAAGTTGATGGTCAAGAACAGTTACCCCTTACCGAGGATCGACGATTTGTTCTATCGGTTGCAGGGAGCGTCTTGGTTCTCCAAGAATGATTTGAGTTCTGATTATCATCAAATGAGGGTGCGTGATGAGGATATCAAGAAGACAGCGTTCAAGACTCGTTATGGGCATTATGAGTTCGTGGTGATGCCTTTCGGGCTCACCAATGCAACGACGGCGTTCATGGATCTCATGAACAGGGTGTGCATGCCGATGTTGGATCGTTCGGTGATCGTGTTTATTGTATTTACAATGGTGTATTCGAGGTCCAGAGAGCAGCATGAGGAGCATTTAAGGGACATCCTCGAAGTTCTGAGATCGGAGAGGTTGTACACCAAATTCTCCAAGTTTGATTTCTAGTTACGGGAGTTCCATTTTCTAGGGCACCTCGTCAACCTGAATGGGGTATTGGTCGATCCGGCCAAGATTGAGGCGGTGATGAGCTGGGAGGTACCGAGATCCCCTTCGGAGATCAGGAGTTTCCTGGGGTTGGCCGGATATTATCGGAGATTCATTCAGGATTTCTCTAGGATTGCGGTTCCTCTCACCAGGCTGACCTGGAAGGGCGTGGCTTTTAGTTGGGGCCTGGAGCAGCAAGCCTCATTCGAGACTCTTTGTCGGAGATTGTGCGAAGCCCCAGTGTTGGCCCTACCGGAGGGAATGGAGGACTTTGTGGTATATTATGACGCGTCAATATCGGGTCCGGGCGCGATGCTGATGCAGAGAGGGCATGTGATAGCATACGCATTGAGGCAGCTAAAGCCTCATGAGACGAGGTATCCTACACATGATCTGGAGTTGGGGGCTGTGGTGTTCGCCCTCAAGATCTGGCATCACTATTTGTATGGGGTTCCGTGTACCATATACACAGACCACAAGAGCTGGAAGTATCTGATGGACCAGCCCAACCTAAACATGCGTCAGAGGAGATGGTTGGACGACGTAAAGGATTGTGAGTGTGAGATCCTGTACCACCCGGGCAAGGCTAACGTGGTAGCTGATGCTTTGAGTCGCAGGGCATAGAGTGCCCCTTTGCGAGATGTTTGTATGATGTTGACAGTGATGACTCCGGTGTTGGACACCATTCGGGAGGCCCAAGAAGAGGCCATGAGACCGGAGAACTGCAAGCGAGAGCAGGTGATTGGGCAGATATCAAAGTTCATTGTCGATAGCCGGGGGCTTATGACCTTCTAGGGCCGGATTTGGGTGGCATTTGAGGGTGTGGTACATGCTATTCTGATGGAGGAGGCGCACAGTTCGAGGTTTTCGATCCATCCCGGGGCCACTAAGATGTATTTGGACCTGAAAAGAGATTATTGGTGGCCCTGTATGAAGAGGGATGTGGCTTTGTTTGTAGAAAGGTGCTTGACCTGGCGCATGGTTAAGGCTGAGCACCAGTGTCCGCATGGCAAGTTGCAACCGCTTGAGGTTCCCCAGTGGAAGTGGAAACATATTTACATGGATTTTATCACCAAATTGTCGAGGACAGCGAGAGGCGTCGATGCAATTTGGGTGATCGTCGACCGGATGATGAAGAGCACTCATTTTCTTGCTATCAGTGAGAGCTCTTCCGCATAGAGATTGGTAGAAGTGTATGTGAGAGATGTGGTATCACGACATTGTGTGCCGATCTAGATTGTGTGGAATCGAGATGTGCATTTCACTTCCAGGTTCTGGAAGAGGTTCCATGAGGAGTTGGGTACTATGCTGGATTTCAGTACCGCTTAGCACCCGTAGACGTACAGACAGAGTGAGAGGACGACTTAGACTCTTGAGGACATGCTTCAGGAATGTGTTTTGAACTTCGGAGAAAGTCGGGGCACGTATCTGCCTTTGGCTGAGTTTTCTTATAACAACAGCCACCATTTGAGCATTGGGATGCCTCCCTTTGAGTGATTGTATGGGAGGAGGTGTCGGACTCCCATTTGTTGGGGAGAGGTAGGGAAGCGTGTGATGGGAAGCACTGAGATAGTGCTCCAGACGACAGAGCAGATACAGCAGGTTAGACAGAGATTGTTGATGGCCCAGAGTCGCCAGAAGAGTTACGCGGATAGGCGTCGATCCGAGCTTGAGTTCCATTTTGGAGATTTTGTACTCCTGAAAGTGTCTCCTTGGAAAGAAGTGATCCGATTCAGGGAAAGGGGCAAGTTGGGGCCCGGGTATATTAGACCGTTCAGGGTTATTGTGAGGGTGGGCAGGGTAGCATATCGATTAGAGCTACCTGCAGAGTTGAGCCAGATTCATGATACCTTCCACGTGTCTCAGATGAGGAAGTGCATAGCCGACGAGTCGGCAGTGGTACCATTGGATGATATCCAGGTGGACGCGAGTCTTAATTATGTTGAGAGACCGATTGCGATCTTGGACCGAAAGGTCAAGATTCTAAGGAACAAGGAGGTGTCACTGCTTCATGTCTAGTGGAAGCACCAGAAGGGGTCCGAGCTGACTTGGGAGCCGGAGTCAGAGTTGCAGGAGCAGCATCCGAAGTTATTTTCGGCATGAGACTTCGAGGGCGAAGTTTGATTCTAGTGGGGGAGAATTGTAACATCCCGAAATTCAGTTAAAGCTATTATACCCTTCCATTTTATCAGGTTGTCAAAAGTGGTCCCTTGAAAGAGTTCTTGTAGCAAATGAGTACGATGTGCGTACTAATGCACTTAAATTAGACGCGAACTCGCCTAGGAATGTTGGGCGTACCCAGGGTTACGTTGGGCTTAATGGGTCTAGATGCAAACCCTAATATTTGACTTGTGCACTATATAACGGATGTTATGGCTCATTTCTCAGCCTCCATATCAGTGAGTAAAACCCTAAGAGAGTCTCCCAATCATCCTTAGCTGTAGAGTGAGTGTTTTGTAGCTAAAAGTGCCTTGGTGTGTTAGTGAAGAAGAAGGAGAGGAGCTTGTGGAGGCTAGAGCTTGAAGTGTAAGTTTGGATCTGAGATCTACAGAGGAAGGAGCTGCATTTGGAGGTACAAAGTTCAAAACTTTCCTCTTCATTTTGCTTTGATGTTTCATGGACTATTTTTGGGTTAAAAGTCCCAAAGGTAGAGACTTTATGAGTGTAATTTGCTCCATCGACCTAGATCTGTCCCATTTTAGTGGTATTTGTGTTATAAATCCATAAACTTTCCATCTTGGTCATGGATATGAGGTTATGCATGAGTATTGAGCTTTCTAGTGTTAGGAAGTGGAGTATTATGGGTGTTAGTGACTTGTCCAGCCATGCAAAGGCTTAAAGTCGCCGACTTTATGGACTAACAGGGTTATAAATGGTCAAATCTAGAAGTTGGATGTGGGTCTTAACGGATTAGGACCCCAAAATACGGAGTAACGTTAGGCGTAATCCCAGTACGTGCGGCATAAGGGGTCGCACACCCCGTTTTCTGTGAAAACACTGGGTACGCCCAGCGTACATGTATGGTACCAGCAGCATAACCCGGGGAGTTGAGTTTTGTCGGCTTTTAGGGTTTGGTCTTCTTTAGGGTCTTTGAGCCATGAGAGGGGTAAAATGGTCTTTTACCCTTCTGAGAGTACTAAGAGGAGGAATAGTCTAGCCTTGAGAGATGAATTGATTTAGAGTGTTTATTTCATATGATTAGGCGAAGGCTATATCGGATTTTACAGAGTTCGAGATTTTACCGAGTTACCCGAGGTGAGTCTTCTCACTATACTTTACCTAGAGTGGTAATTAGAGTTTTGTGACAGAGTATTTTGTATACATTTGCATGATGTGATTTCTATTTGATTTATGCTATGTATGTGCCAGAGTTTTTAGAGTTAGGATCGTAAGGTCCACAGAGTTAGGGCCAGAGGGCCCACAAAGTTCTTGGACTGGAGGGTCCCACTGAGACACATTGACCAGAGGGTCAAACAGAGTTATAGCGTCGTGTGGCTAATATGTATTGTGTGTGGTATTTTGGGGAACTCACTAAGCAATTATACATAAAGTGTTGTGTTATGTGTTTCAGGTACTAGTGAGGATCGCAGGAAGGCGCCGACTTGATCACTACACACACGAGGAGTTTTTATATTTTGATCTTGGGATGTGATGTTATGTTTTGACTATGTGCTACAATGGTGTTTTTATAACAATTATGAATGAAAATGTGTTTTATAAAATGTGAAAAATTATAGTGAAAATTTGGGTGTTACAAGAAGAAGACATCATTGCTTGATAAGTACTACCTGCTCTTACACCTCTTTAAAGATCGTAATAACACAGTATATCTAGAAATAAAGAACAAATAATAATCAAAAAACAGTTTTAATTAATAACTCTTACAAAGATAGAATGCACAAAGCGACTGTTTTTACATGCAACCCTAGTATAACTTATATACTAGGGTAATAATATTCTAGAATAAGATCCCTACATATCAGTGATTCAAATATAAAAGATATATATACAACATATAACATGATCCTATCATTAAGATAATGTATCTGAAAACTTGTTAAAAAAAACTCTCATGCTGCAAAGAAAGGCTTCGACAACGATTGATAAAATATCAACAAATAATCAGTGATACATGGTTTGACTCATCAAATTATAGGGTTAGACCTTACACCTACCGATAATACATACTTAATAACTTTTGGATGTTTATATTATGCATGAGTTAACAATGGGAAGTTAGAGCCAAGAGCAGTCAAATGAGTTTTTATTTGGTATAATCCAAGTGTTCAATGGAACAAGTTGTGGAGCTTTGATCTGAAGAATTTCATTATCTCAAGAGAAGTTACTTCTTATGAGGTTGGTATGATTCAACTAATTATAGACTCTTCAAAAAGTACGTATGAATCAGATGCATTATCTGAAGTAAGAAAAGAGAAAGATAAAATTAAGGTGGAGTGTCCTACTTCACCTTCCACTTATATTTTAAGTTTAATATAAAATCAATAGTCTTCCTCTTCTAATGAGCCCATTGTTTTTGAAGATTCAACATCTTCACCACCATCACCAACTACTCCATGCAAAGAAAGAGATAGTCGAGAAGAGAAGTTGTACATCCAAAGTGGTATGTTGGATTTAATATTGTTTCTTATACATTTAATTTATCTGATGATATTGGATCTGGAATAGAGCATGTACAATATGATGAGGCTATTAAGTTTAAAGACTCAAGTGATTCGATCATTACAATGTAAAGTGAGATGGAGTCATTACAAAAAAAAGGTAGTTGGGATATAGTTCCTATTCCAAAAGGTAAAAAAGCTAATTAAATGTAGGTGGGTCTACAAGCTCAAGGAGCCTCTCAGCCTAGATAAGAAACAAGGTATCAGTCTTTGTTAGTAGCTAAAGAAAATAGTCACATTACTGGTATTGATTACACTAACATTTATTCCATATTTATCAAACATACTTTTATTCGTGTATTGTTAGGATTGGATTCTTTCTTAAATGGTATTCTTAAGGAAGACATTGTATGCACCAATGTGAGGGTTTTGTAGTTCATAGCAAGAAGGAATACTTATGTAAATTGAATAAATTTCATAATTTCCTCAAGCAATCTCCTAGACAATGGTATAAGAGGTTGGATTCCTTCATGACTAGTTACAGATTCAAGAGGTGCACCAGTGATAACAGCGTTTATTATAAAAAAAATGATAATGCTTTGATTATATACTTACTCTTATATAAGGATGTCACGTTGATCGCAGGGAAAATTATTAAGGAGTTTCAGAAATTGAAAGATCATTTGACAGGTGACTTTGAAATGAAGGACTTTGGAGCTGCCAAAAATATTGTAGGTATGGAAATTATTCATGACAATAAGTATGCAATCTTCCATCATTCACAAAAAAATACATTGAGAAAGTCCTAAGACACTTCAATATGAATGAAGTAAAACCTATGAAAAAACCATTTAGTGTCATTTCAAGTTATCATCCCGTTTGAGTCCTATTACTAAGAATGATAAGGTGTATATGGCATGCATACCATACTCTAGTTCTGTCAGATCAATAATGTATGATAAGAGTTGCATGCGCCATGATTTGGCTTATGATGTTAGCATGGTTAGTATATATATATGGAGAACGTGGGGAAAGAACATTGGAAAACTGTGTAGTGGATCTTCATTATCTACATGGTACGTATTCTATTTATCTACATTTTGGTAAATCTACCACTAGGTTATAATGTTATAAATATTATGTGTGTTAGTTGGTGCTTATTTTATTAATGCATGTTTTATATATATATATATATATATATATATATATATATATATATATATATATTACATTCAAGAAAAATATCAATTCTTCCGAGTATCACAAAATACACCATTTCCATCTCTTTGTATTTCCTCTTAATTAAAAATGTCTAACACTGCAAAATTATAATGGATTGCTTATCGGCTTCCTCCACCCTTGGTTTTTCCTTATTTGAGTTTTCCATGTTGCGTGTGTTTTATTTACCGTTATCATTTGTATTATAGTGGGGGTTGAATATTGTTTGATACTTTGATCCTATTATGCATTGAGCTAGAGTTATTATAAATGGTTCGGATTCTTAGGTGTTCAACCACACTCGTCTTTTACTACCGAGTTTTTTTTTTGGCAATGTTCTCATACATGATTTATAATGTGGATGGCATCCTATAGACATCAGTTACGTACATATATGAATTCTTCCTTCGTACTGTTTGTTAACACAATGAAAATGACCCACTAGATATCTTAGTTATCATGCATTACTAGATAGTAATTTACTTTTTTGGTCAAACGCAATCTATAGCAACATCTAGATGATGCTACCACTTATCATCTAGAGAATATAAGAATTTCAGTACTAAAACAGCTTCATGCTTAACACTATTAAACTATCTCATATTATTGATTAAACAAATAAAGCGATCAAAATTTGGAGTTAGATATTCATTCTTGTCAGCAAAGAAGTGCTAATACTTTCTATTGAGGTTGTTCTCCCTGGTTGATTTTACTTCATCAGTTCCTTCATCTGCTACAGTCAACGTATCAATCCTCTCTTCGGCTAAAGTATATTTCTGAACGACATGGTAGATGTAATATGGAAAAGATTTTCCTATTGCAACACTTGCACAAAAATCCAAGTTTAAAACTATCTTATACTCTTCATTATATTGATGTTTTTGAGTCCTCTTTGTTACTCTAATAGAAGCACCGACTTTCGTTTCAACAAAAGTTGGAATATGTAGACCTTTATCGATGATGTCCAACATAACATAATCCATGGCTTCAATAACAACCATTTATTTTTTTTCCACATGGAAAAAATCAAGATGAATTTTGTTTGCGGATGTGGAACCAGTAGTCGGATTAGAAGAAGACATCATTGCTTGATAAGTAGTACCTACTCTAATACCTATTGAAGCCACAAAGAGGGGATGCACAAACTGAACACTTTTAAATAACACCATAATATAACTTACATACTAGGGTAAGTCTATTCTAGAATAAGATCCCTACATATCAGTGATTCAAATATAAAAGACGTATACAATATATAAGAACATCATGTCACTAAGATAATGTATCTAATAAACTTGTTCCAAAATAAAACCATCATGCTACAAATAAAGGCTTCGATAGCGATTGATACAATATCAACCAATAATAATTCATACAATGGTTTGACTCATCAAATTATATGGTTTGACCTTACACATGGAGATTATACATATATTACATCTTTTGGATGTCTATCTGATGCACGAGTTGACACTAGGAAGTTAGAATTGAGAGCAATCAAATGTGTTTTTATATGGTACAATCCAAGTGTTATAGGGCACAAGTTGTGGAGCTTTAATCTGAAGAATTTCATTATCTCAAGAGATTATTTTTGATGTGTTTGGTATCATTCAACCACTTGCAAAATCATCAAAAAGTATATATACATTAGATATATCATCTGAAGAAAGTAAAGAGAAAGCTAAAATTAAGGGGGAGCTGCCTACTTCACCTTCCACATCTATTCCAAGTTTCGAAGAAAATCAAGAGTGTTCCTCTTTTGATGAGCCCATTGTTTTTGAAGATTCAAAAACTTCACCACCACGAGCTACTACTCCATGTATTGCAGGATATAGTCGAGAATAAAATTTGTACCACCAAAGAGGTATGCTAAATCTAATCTTCTTTCTTATGCGTTTATTGTTGCTCATGATTTTTAGTCTGGAATAATGCCTATGAATCATGTTGAGGCTATTATGTTTGAAAAACAAGTGATTGGATGACTTCAATGGAAAGTAAGATGGATTCATTGAAAAAAATGGTATTTGGGATTTAGTTCGTATTCCGGAAGGATAAAGATTAGTTAAATGCAAGTGGGTCTATAAGCTCAAGGAACCTGTCAACCCGAATGAGAAACCAATGTACAAAGCTTGGTTAGTATCTAAAGGATATGATCATATTCATGGTATTGATTACACTAGCATTTATTACTTAGTCCTCAAACATACTTCTATCCGTGTATTATTATGATAGGTTGCTTTTAACGATTATCAATGAGAGCAACTTGAAGTTCCTATAACTTTCTTAAATGGTGTGATTGAATAAGAGATTTGTAGTCAACAACCTAAGGGTTTTGTATTTACTAGAATGGAGGAATACGTGTGTAAATTGAATAAATTTGTTTATGCCCTTAGGAAGTCTCCTACACAATGGTATAAGAGGTCTGATTCTTTCATGACCAGTCATGAATTCAAGAAGTGCGCCCCTAATAACACCTTTCATTATAAAAATAGTCATGATGGTTCGATGATATACTTACTTTTATACAAGTATGGCATTTTGATCTATGCGAAAGATAAGAAGGAGATTCAGAAATTCAAAGATCAATTGAAAGTTGATATGGAAATGAAGGACTTAGGAGTTGCCAAAAATATTCTACGTATGGAAATTGCATGTGACAAGAAGTATACGGTCGTGAATCTTTCTCAAAAGAATTACATTAAGAGATTCATAATACGCATCAATATGCATGAAGTAAAACCTATCACACACCTTTTGCAGCTCATTTCAACTTATCATCCAGTTTACGTCGTACTACTAAGACTGATATGGCTTATATTGCACATGTACCATACTTTACTATTGTTGGATCCTTGATGTATGATAAGATTTTCACATGCCCTGATTTGGCTTATGATATTAGCATGGTTAGTAGATATATGGAAAACATGGGAAAAGAATTTGGAAAATAGTACATTGGATCTTGATTATCTGCATGGTACGTCTTTTTTGTGTCTACACTTTGGTAAATCTATCACTAGGGTCCTTGGATATGTGGATTCAAATTATCAAAAAGATGTGGATAAACGAATATCGATTATAGGGTGTGTGTTTAATTTACATGGATGTACTATTAGCTGGAAAGCCCAATTGCAGTCTACAGTTTCTTTGGCATCTATTAAGGAAATTGTAGAGTCCTTTAGCTTGTAGACCCACTTGCTGGAAAGCCCAATTTTAGAGTCAAAATATCTTGTAATATATCGAAGTCTGTGTATTTGTCAATTTCGTATGTTTTCTATGTATTTGCTAAGGCATCTTTTTAACGAAGCGTAATGTCTAGCATTAGTATTTTTTGTACTTTCAGCCTCCTATAAATAGGAGCTGAACATAGAGTTGATAGTAGAGTTTTCCAATCATTTACTATCAGTTTTGTACTCTTCTTCTCTGAAAGTAATATGAGCTAAACTAGTTCGTATTTACTTCATATGTTAATATTACATCATTTTACTCTTATTTGATTCTTATACTTGATTAAACTCTTCTACAATTGGTATCAAAGCAGGAATCAATATTACAAAGATCTGATTTTCAATTGAATCTCTAGTTTTTGAGTCGCAAGTTTGTCTCAAAAGTTTCCGCACTGTTTGATTCTGAAAATCATATCTGATCTACAGTTTTGATTTGATTCTGCATTTGAATTGTGTAATCGAGTAGTCGATTTTGAGTTTCTGATCAATTCATTCATTCAAAATTTAAATTTCTTCAAGTTCTTCTGAAAAATCTCATCCGTACATTAACGGCGAATTTCAACATCAACAGGTTGATTTCATTTTCACATCTGTTAGGATCCTCTACGAAGATTCCTATGTTGATTCAAGAGTATTACGATCGGTGGGCTGATCGAATGAAGGAACTCTGGAGTTTCATTACAGGAATCGCTCAACATCCACTAAATGTTCAAACTATTAGATCATCCGGATCAACACCTGCAGTTACTAATCAATCCACCGGGCTGAAGAACAACGAAAAACATTGTTTGAGAGAATTGTGAGGTGCATTGCCACCTGTTGTTTACAGTTATGTTTGTGGTTGTAAAACTACATAGGAAATTTGGAACACTCTTAAGGAAAAGTATCAGGGAAGCGAGAAACATAACTGTATGATTGAAAGAGTTCAGACAGAAAGAGAATGAAATGATTGAAGTTTACTATGATCGTTTTAATGAACTGATCTATAGATGCAATCGCTATGGAATCACAATGTCATCAATGGAGTTCAATCTCACTTTTGTGATGGGACTTCGTAAGGAATGGAGAATTTTCAGTATGATGGTGAAGACTCAACAAAGCTTCGATACTTCATCTCTGAATGATTTGTATAATCAGTTGAAAACTCACAAAAGTGAAGTGAATGAGATGGATGAAGAGTCGAAACTTAGTTTGGGAGGCCCTTTAGCTCTTGTTTCAAAAGTGTCTGAGAAAGAGGCAGGTGAAAAAGACAATTTTGATGAAGAAGGCTTTCTAATGAACTCTGATGAAGAAGCGATTGCTTTTTACTCGAACAACTGAGATAAAAAGTTTTTCAAGAAACCCCTCAATCACAAGGTGAAGCAAAGTGATGTCAAAGGAATTTTAATTAGTGAGTTTGTGGGTGAGGAGAAGAAGAAATTTGAGAAGAATGATGTGAAGGCAACTGAAGCCACAAGCGACAAGAAACTCAAGGGAAATTCGGTCATTAACTGTCATTACTGCAACGGAGCAAATCATTTGGCTAATGATTGCATGCTTCGTAAGAAAGAAGATAAAAACAATAAGGTTAAGGATGAAGCATATTATGTGGAAAAACTAGAAGAAGTACGTACAAAAGCAAAAGGGATGTCATTAGTTGTAAGAGGAGAAGGTGAGGAAAATGGCATGTATCAGATCTGATGACGAAGAGATGTGTAATCCGACCCATGGGGCTATGTTCGCACAATTTGAAGAGGATCAGGACAAAATGGTGACTGCTCGTTGCTTCATGACTAAATCAGGAGACAAATCACCGATGACAACCAAGGTACGTTTTATTCTTCAATCTTTTTAACATTCCTGTACAAGCATATGATTCTGAAATAATTGCATTTAATGATATTGTTGCTTACTTTGATAAAATTTTGGTGTCTTCTAGTAATAAAGCTAAGAAATTAAACATCCAGTTGCTAAAGACCCAAAAATTGCAAGATTCAAAACGAGGCAGGGTAGAGTATCTGGAGTTGCAATTGAAAAATGTGAATAATGATGGGGAATGCCTAGATAATGAAGTTCGAATGTTACTCGCTCAGCGAAACATTTACTGTAATTTAGCAAAAAGCTTATATGCTAAATTGACTTCGTTGCATCATTCATCTGATATAAGCAAAGAACAACATAGGAAATTATTGCCTTTTCTTGTTTTCGAAAGAGAGAAAGTTGATAGTTTGTCCTATGTGTGACAACCATAAAAATTCGAGTCGGTCCTAGATTTGAATAAACTTAGTTACATATATAGGCACGACACATACTAGAATTTGTAACTAGATGCTAAGTTATAACCTACTAAAAACTATGAAACAAGTAGAATCGATGGATAATATACTCAGATTTCACACTGTTATGTGAATTCTACAGCTACTTAAATGTAGAGACTATCCATATTTGGTTCACTCTTTGACTCGAACACCTTTTCATTAATCATATACACACATCATTTACTTGACCAAGTGGTATAAATTAGGTCCGAGTCTCATAGAAACTTAAGTCAAAGTTGAAGACTAGTACTAGTATACTTGATTCCTCAATTTCGCTTGAATCTCAAAATCACTACATAGAATGCAAATATACCGATAAAATAAATTACAATTATTATTTATAACTATAAAAGAGTTATAATACCATAAGATAAATTGAAGTTTCAAAGAATCTCTTGATTTTGATATCCAAAGATTTATTAAATCTAAAAACCCTAAAAGCCCTAAAACCTAAATTTTATAAAGTTTAACATCAAGAATTCTATACAAATAGTTATGAAACTTATAATATTATCTTAAAATAAATAAATTCAAGGAAATATAATCAAGGAAAATAAAAATTTAAGTCATTAACATTTACCCTTAGTTTATAAGTCAAAAATAAATATTTTATGAGTAAAAGCTATATTAAGGTGCATATTTTATAAAAATTTGGTGTTTTTAAAAAATAATTGGGATTTTATAAAAATGGAAGAGTGAGGTAACCTCTCTCCTCATCAAAATTTGTCCCCACACTTTCCTAGGCACCCTCTTCCCAAAAATGTTAATCATTCACTTCACCCTCACACTCCATCTTCACCTCTTCATTCTGTCTCACACTCCAACACCCACTCCACTCATTTACCAAATATCCCTCAAAACTCACAAAAATTATACAGCCAAGAACATTTCTCAAGCACAAAATCTTCATCATTTGATGTTATTCTTAAAGGTAGACACGAAAATCCTTTGCTTTCCTTGACTTTTCTTTCAAGTTTTACAAAGTTTGCTACATTTTCTCCATCTTCTACTCCATTCTAATGAAAGATCATGAACACATAAAGATACACACACATTGACGGTTTTGATAATGATGGTGGTAGGATCTCACCCAAAAACAACATGCATGTTGTAGATGGTGAAGTCCCATGACCTAAACCAAGGAAATGCACTTTTCTACATGTTTTGGTGGAAAAACACCACATGCATCAAAAGTTTTCTTTCAAAAACGAATTTTCAACATTTCAAACTTATGAATGGTCTTCAAACCAACATGCATGTGATGTGATGAGTTTAAGAAACTCTTTGATTGTTTAGATCTTATAACAGGTAAACCACAAAAGCGAAAAACAGCAATATAAAACACAAGACTGAATCTGAATGTGTCGAATGATTCAATTGATTCAATCCTCAGCAGAGCTCGATTAAGAACTTTCGATGTAAAGGATATTAGGGTTACAAAAGATAAAGATCAAAATAAATTGACATAATAACTTCCAAAACTTACGTTCTAGGATGCATGCAAGCACCTTTAAATACAAAACCCTATAAAATAACTCAAGGATGGACAGACCCATACCGGAGACTAAACGGACTAAATAGCGAGCCCAAGACGCAACACCTTCTAGACCTAACAATCTCCCTCTTTGCGTCAATTGGAGCGAGACTATCTCTTCGGCTTGCTGGGTCCAGCTGCAGGAACTTTCTTAGTGGTATCAAACAGACGTGGGATGAGAGCAAGGATAGTTTGTCTAAAGTGAATGTACCACTGGATCATATCATCGAAGTACTTCTTGTCATCTGCTGAATTCTGCTTGCATCGATGAATGATATTTAGAACATGTTCCAAGCATGCAGTGGTGTAAAGATGTTTGTCAGCTAAGGCGAACAGGCATTTTTGGCCTTCGTTCCTTCTAAACATGACAGAATTCTGCTTTGGGTTAATTCTTCCCATCTGCATCATGTTCAAATCACTGGCAGAGCCTACAGGAGAAATAGTGGGATTTTTCCTGAAGATGCTAGCGATCTCCTGATCCATCTTGACAACCTCCATAATGTAGCATACGAGCATCCTTTTGAAGTGATCAATAATTGGAGCATACTCAGCTACGTTTGTGAGGAAGATGATGTGCAAAATAATCCAGTCATGTGGATTCAGGATGGGAAGATCAGCAAGCGATATGGCATGTTTGGTTTTGGCAGAACCCCTCAGCACTTTGAATCGAACGTTCGTGAAGTTCCCCTCACGAAACGGCTTCAGGACCCGAACGTTGACAATCTTCTGAGCGCTCCAAGTTTGATACTGTGGTTGAGCAGACTTTAGATAGAATTCAACGAGTTCCCTATCAACCTTTGGATGAGGATGAGGGATATCAGCAACGTTATCAAAGGCATGAAAGTTGAAGGCTTTTCGGGTCAGTGGCATGTCGAACTTAGAATCGACAGAGTTGATACGATCCTATGAAATCACTGGTTCGAGCCATTGAATGCTGGGAGTTTCAATCTCCTCTTTCAAAAGCTTCTCAAGAGTCCACGGAGGAAAAAGGATTTTCCTACTCTCAAGAAGGTCATGAGCCTCCTTCATTTTCCTTTCGGTCGCCTCAGCCTATCTGGCAACACGAGCGCTCACGTCAGCATCTTTATCACGACCTTGTTTCTTTAAGAGATCGGCAATGGTCTCTTTGTCATCGTCATCACTGTCTTCAGCAATTTTCTTTCCTTTTTCTTTGATAGCCGAACCTGAGGCTTGACCTGCTGGAGGAGGTTCGATTGCTTTAGTTGCTGTAGAAGTGGAAGGTGGTTGGGACTGAGACACATCTTCTCCCCCTTGTTTCGGATTGGACACGAACTCCAGGATCCCTTCAAGTTTGCTTAAGAGATCAAGGGCAGGAGCAAGCTTTTTTGCAAGAGTGCGCCTCACCGAGTAGTTTAGAATCAGATCATGGACTTCAATGATGTTGGAAAGGGCGGCGTGGACATCCAAAACACACGAAGAAATAACTTCTCGTTTAGATCGAAGAGAGTCAACTTCCTTTTGAGAATGGAAAAGCTGAAGACTCTTGACCTTGAGAGCAGTGGTTTTACGAGCGAGAGCGTCCATCCCTGAGTTCTCGGCAGCTAGATCTTCATGTAGCTTAGTTAGGCACTCCTCAATAGTCGCCTGAAATGATGTGTTGTCATCACTGAGAGCTTGACAAAGACTAGCAAATGACTGCAGTTCTGAAGCAACTGAGGTAGCCAGCTTGTTGACAAGAGAGTCAAGCCTCACTGCATTGGAGTCAGCAATTCCTTGTAAAGACTACAAAAAATAAGACGCATTAACAAATAGTTTTTCGACTTTTTCGGTCGCAGCAGCACACGCCTTGGTAGAGGCGTCAATAGCCATAGTGGCAGAGTTGATAGAGGCTTCATGAGCCTTAGTAAACATATCAACAATCCCCTGAATAGCAGCTTCTAATATGGTAGAGTGTGAGGAAGAAGAGGAGGAAGCAATGAGAGAATCGATTTTCTCATGAAGCTCCTTGAGATGCTTCTTGGTTACCGGAGCATCATCGTCATCATCACTCTGCATTTCATACAGACTGTAATAGACCGAGTCAAATGTCATGTTCTCTCCGCCAAGAAAAGCTTCTTCATTATCTGCTGAGTTAGCAGGAGATGAGGGAGAGGGTGAGGGTGGAGGCTCGGTTGTGAAAGTAGGTTCGGGTGTTGATGTATGTGATGGGTTTTGAGCATTCTAACACTTCCTAAGTGTACATGCAACCCTAATAACCTTGAATCTATGTTCTCTCTACATACATGCAAATTTCTTTTTCATGGTTATTTCCAAACTAGCATGGCATGGGGAATATATGAAACATAAAAACAAGTAGAAATACATACCTTGTTGTTGCTTGGATTCCTTCAAGACTTTGTGAGCCTAGCACCCCAAATGTTGTGGCTCAAATACTTCACACAACACCACAAAACTTGGAATAACTTGAGAGAATACTTCTAGCACTCAAAATCAGTTATGCCCTCTCTAGTAACCTTACTCTGTCCGATTTCACTAGCCAAAGGGTCCCTTTTATAGTGGTGTCACAATTAGGGTTTTCACATGAATACTCTTAATTGTCATGACTCTTCATTTCTCATGACCCATGGGTTTGTAACTCCCATGGACTATCCATGGAGCTCCAAATGGTTACATCCATAACCCATAAACCATCGATCATTAATCCACCATAAAAGATTTGATGATTGTCATAATCAACCCTATATATTTAATTAGTCTCACTCTGATCACCAAATTAATACTAGATTAATACTTGATCAAATACTAATTAAATAATACTATTATTAATATATTAGAACTTATAATATATTAATAATCATAAGTGTCATATTCTCTCATTTAGTCTATCCAAGTATTGCAATGTCATGCAACCCAAATGGACCATGCCGGGTCGGATCAAGTACATACCAAATAAAGTTATGGACTTAGACACTATATCCAACAGTCTCCCACTTGGATAAGTCTAATAACTATATTTGCAAATATGACTTCAAAATCCGACTAGCAATCATAGCTCTTTTAAAGTCTCTCGGAACTGAGATGATGATGATACGCCATTTAAGATAAGTGATCATATAATCCTCTACTCTCATGATATCAGTCGGACAAACACATGGAACATGGTCTTACTTATTGTCCAGCATTTGTTTCTCGATCTCCGATTTGTTTCGACGTAGAACTAAATTGAACACATCAATTACGTTCTGACCAGGCCCGGTACATAGGTCAAAACCAAATCATCGAGTGGCCCAAATATCGCTTCTATTTCTAGAAGGAACAGATAAACTTCGACTGATATGCTTGTACTAACTACTTGTTGAATTACTCACAAAGGTACGTTTTATAACATCGAGTTACCAATGCGTTTTCCTACAATCAATGAATAACCAACTCATAGTCAACAACTCATATCTCTAGGTTTGAAGATTTATATGATATTACCGTCTCACGATCACTCGAGATAAATTCCATGAAGTGATGCTAGTGAGCGTGGGTTGAATCCAATACTCAGCCCTTATGAGTACTCATGAATGTTGTAGCAACCATTGCATTGTCCAAAGCACTTTAGACAAATCATACAAGCCAAATTCATGACAGTCTTAAATCAATACTTACTTCCAAAGTTTGACTGACTGTGGATGGTTTGAATAATATGTTATATACCATAACATAATTATTCTGGAAGTAAAAACATGCAAAATTGAAACATAGTAAACAATCAACACAAGATAGTAACACCTTACTCATAAATAAATAACAACTTTTATTTATCATCAAATGTCAATTACATTTTACAAGTTTCAAGAATCTAATTATCGAAACTAATATCATCCTTCAGCCCAATTCGCCTTGCATGCTGTAAATGCTTAACCCTACTCAGTCCCTTCGTGAGGGGATCTGTCGGGTTCTCATCCGATGATACCCTCTCTGCCACGAGGAGTCCTTCTTCTATTCTATGTCTGATGAAATGGTATTTTCTGTCAATGTGCCTAGATCTCCCGTGATCTCTTGGTTCTTTCGCCAAAGCAACCGCACTTTCACTGTCACAGAAAATTTCCATTGGCTCCTTTATAGCTGGTACAACTCCAAGGTCTCCGATGAAGTTCTTCAGCCATATCGCCTCTTTTGTTGCCTCGCTTGCTGCTATGTACTCTAATTCACAAGTTGAATAAGCTATTGTCTCCTGCTTGGAACTTTTCCAAGTAATTGCTCCTCCATTTAGGATAAAGACCCAGCCTTACTGAGAGCGGAAATTATCCCTATCAATTTGAAAACTAGCATCACTATATCCTTCCACTCGCAAGTCATCACTGCCTCCGAGGGTAAGGACCTAGTCCTTAGTCCTCTGCAAATACTTGAGAATGTTCTTTACCGCTGTCCAGTGTGCCTTGCCAGGGTTCCCTTGATATCTACTGACCATGCTCAAAGCAAAGGCCACATCAGGGCGAGTACAAGTCATAGCATACATGATTGAGCTCACAGCGGAAGCATATGGTATCTGACTCATTTCAGCTATCTCAGCCTCTGTACTCGGACTCTGAGTCTTACATAGCTTGGCATTACTCTGGATTGGTAATTCAACTTTCTTGGAATCTTGCATACTGAACCTCTTCAGTACCTTATCCACATAAGTACTTTGACTAAGTCCAATCAGTCTCTTACTCCTATCTCTCAATATCCTTATCCCTAGGATATAGGCATCTTCCCCAAGGTCCTTCATAGCGAAACACTTCCCAAGCCAGGCCTTCACCTCCTGCAAAGTTGGGATGTCGTTTCCTATGAGAAGTATGTCATCCACATACAACACCATGAAGCTAACTATGCTCCCACTAGCCCTGACATACACACAAGACTCATCCTCAATCCTAGAAAAGCCAAACTCTTTGACTTTCTCATCAAAGCAAAGATTCCACCTATGAGATGCTTGTTTCAATCCATAAATGGATTTTTCAAGCTTACACACTCTATTAGGGTATTTTGGATCGACAAAACCCTCTGGCTGAGCCATGTAAACATCCTCAGCCAACTTCCCATTAAGGAAAACGGTTTTGACATCCATTTGCCATATTTCATAGTCGTAAAATGCAGCTATGGCTAACAACACTCTAATAGACTTAATCTTAGCTACTGGTGAGAAGGTCTCATCATAGTCAACTCCCGGAGTTTGAGTAAAGCCCTTCGCAACCAGTCACGCTTTATAAGTGTGTACTTTCCCATCCATGTCAGTCTTCTTCTTGAAGATCCATTTGCACCCAAATGTCTTACGACCTGGTACATTGTCAACCAAGTTTCAAACTTGATTGTCATACATGGACTGAATCTTGCTGTCCATAGCCTCCTTCCATTTCGCAGACTCAGGGCCTGCCATGGCTTCCTTATAATTATTACGTTCATCCAAATCTATCAGTGTACTATCACTGATAAATGTATCACCTTCAGTGGTGATGTGATAACCATAATAAAATTCAGGTGTGTTCCTCACCCTAGTGGAACGTTGGAGGTACATAATCATTTATCGGCTCAATAGGAGTTTCCTCCTCAGGTTGGCTGATAGCATTTGAGGTTCCTTCACCACTTTACTCTTGAAGCTCTTCAAGGTCAATTTGTCTCCCACTGTCCCCTTGGCTTATGAATTCTCTCTCACGAAAGACTCCTCTTCTTGCTACACAGACCACATTGTCACTAGGTCTGTAGAAGAGGTAACCAAAGGATCTATGTGGGTAGCCGATGAAAATACACCTCTCGCTTCAGGGCTCAAGCTTGTCATGAGTCTCACCCCTCACAAAAACTTCACAACCCCAAATCTTGATGTGGTCCAAATTGGGCACTTTCCCATTCCACATCTCGTCATGTGTTATGGCAACCTTTTTAGTAAGGACTAGATTAAGGATATGGGCGGCAGTCTCTAAGGCATACCCCCAGAAAGAGATTGGTAACGAAGCTTGACAAATCATGGAACGAACCATATCCAACAAGGTTCGATTGCACCTCTCAGCCACACCATTCAACTGTGGTGTCCTAGGAGGTGTCAATTGTGAGACAATCCCACATTCCTTAAGATAGTCAAGGAACTTAATGCTAAGATACTCTCCTCCCCGATCGGATTGGAGCATCTTGATGTTCTTGCCCAATTGATTCTCAACTTCCTACTTAAACTCTTTGAACTTTTCAAAGGTTTCTGACTTATGCTTTATTAAGTAAATATATCCATATCTACTGTAATCATCAGTAAAAGTCACATAATAACGATTAGCATCCCTTGTAGCAACTCTGAAGGGCCCACACACATCCGTGTGTACAAGGTCCAACAAACCTTCACCCCTATCACAAGTACCTGTGAAGGGAGACTTTGTCATTTTTCTAAGTAAAGGAGACTCGCAACTATCATCTGACTTGAGGTCAAATGATTCCAAGACTCCAACCTTTTGGAGTTGGCCCAAGCGCTTCTTGCAAACATGTCCAAGACGAAAATGCCACAAGGATGCTTTATCCAAGCTATCAAAAGAATCAATATACAACACATTATTTCCTATATTGTCTACAACATTCACGGCTTCATATACACCATCACAAGGTATTGCTTTAAAGTAAAATACATCATTGTAATAAACATTAATAGCACCATTTTTATTATCAAATGAAAATGTAAAACCTTGTTTGTACAAGCCATGAAAAAAAAAATTCTCGCCATTTCGGGGGAGTAACAACACTTATTCAAATCTAACAGTAACCCATTATCAAGCAATAAAGAATAAACTCCTATCTTGGTAACAGGTGATGCTTTCCTGTTGCCCATGACTAAGTTTATCTTCCCGTGCTCCACTTGCTCACTTCTTCTTAGTGCCTGCAAATCAGTACAAATGTGAATACCACACCCTGTATCAAGCACCCAAGAATTAGCATTAGAAGAGTTGTTAGACAATATTGTGTAAATACCTGGATGGGTGGGTTTAACCTTCCCATCCTTTACATCTTGCAGAGATTTGGCGCAACTTCGCTTGAAGTGTCCCTTATCTTGGAAATAGAAGCACTGTGCTTCCTTTGGGTTCGAAGAAGGAGTAATGGGACCTTTCTTTGTCCCACTTGAAGAGGAACCATCAAGAGTCTTACGCTTGGTACCCTTTGAAGGGCTTTTCCTCTTCTTACCCTTCCCTTGCCCAATTGCAAGAACAGGGGCTGTTAAAGGAGTAGAAGTAGCAATTGCTTTACCCTTAAGGCCATTTTCAGCTGTCCTTAAGAGTCCTTGAAGTTTGCTAAGTGTGACTTCCTCCTTGTTCATATGATAAGTCATACGAAACTGATCATAACTTGGAGGTAAGGAATGGAGAATGATGTCAATCGCCAATTCCTCAGGGAAGTCAACTTTGAGGCTTATCAACCGGTCAACGAACCTCTGCATCTTCTGCAAGTGACCGGTGATGGGTTCACCATCCTTCGTCCTTGCGGTTATCATGGAGGAAATGATTTCATACCTCTCTTGACGCGCGCTCTGATGGTACCTTTCCATCAGATCTAGGTGCATCTCATAGGGGTAGAAATCTTCATAAGATTTTTGGAGTTCCGGAGTCATTGTGGCCATCATGATGCAGGACACCTTGGTGGCATCCTTTTCATGTGCATTGAACTCCGCAAGCTCTTCTGGAGTAGCAGTGGCTTCATTAACAACCTTAAGCTCCCTGTTAAGGACATATTCTTTGTCCTCATAGCAGGTAATCATCCTGATGTTTCTGATCCACTCATTAAAGTTGGATCCATCAAAGATGACCTTACCACACAAGTTCATTAGGGAAAAGGAGCCTGTCGGGTTTGACCCTGCAGTGTTATTAGAATACATCTGGAATAAAAGGAAGATAAGTTTCATTAGATTAAAAATCCTTAATAAGTCACCCAAATGAAATATTAAGGCTAGGATCCAACAAACTATTTATATGTGGAAGAGGGATGCCGTAATCCACACTATAAAATAATTGAAGGTAGGTAAATGATGATTTACCAATTTCCACCATCAGATGAAATATTTTATTATTAGGTTTTATTGGTTTTGAAACTCCTAGATCTTTTGAGATACATTGAACTTTTCAATGGCATGTTTGAATCTCGAATGTGCCCTCTCAAGTCTGTGACTGGGATGCCGAGGATCACAAACAAGGTGTGAATAACCATACAAATTGACTTGTTACCCTTAATAATATTACCTAATTGATGTGCCGGTTAACCACACACGCTCCACCGATCTATAATAAAGTCAAGTTACCCTTTGCCACTCTTATTAGTCCATGCTAGTGTGTCGGTTAACCACACACGCTCCATTAACGACTCGGTAAGGTACAAAGTGTAATTTTATGGGCTAGCACCAAATTCACATTTTCCTAAAGTAATTAAGATTGGGAATTTATAATGTATAGTTACTTTATAATTCATTATACTTTTAATGAGAATTTAAAGTCGTATCCTACCCGTTCGGCTAACGACCCTCCACCGATCAAGGAAGCGGTGGGTGAGAGAGGACACCCATTAAGTTACCATTTTATAGGCAACAACCTTATACCCCCCTTATAGACCGGCTTCGTGAATAAGGCCTACTAATGGTAAGAACGACATATTCTTATACATATCTATATAATAAAATTATAATAATAGTATAAGTGTTGATTTTTAAACTTTTTAAAACTCTAAGGTTTAATTTGGAATTAAAGTATTAGAGTGTAAGACTTATCAAATTCCCAAACTTGAGGGCAAGAATTGAAACTATTCCAAGTCTCTTCAATTTGTAACTTATCAGTTTTAATGGTTCATAAAAATGAAGACTCTTCATTTTATGAAACCTCTTTAGTTCTTTAAACACAGATTAAAGAAGTGACCTTTGGTTATCCATAACTTGAGGACAAGTTATGGACACCATCAATACAATTAAGATCAAGAATTAAACACACATGGTGGTTACACATAATTCTCATGATCTTCTAAAAACTCATAAGAACACAAATTCATGTCAAGCAATTTCAAGAAATCATATGAACATATATAATACTTTGAAATTGTTAAAAGTCATGTAAAATGGATTAACATAATCATTATCATTTTGAAAAACAGATTTTACAGGACCAAAACAGATTGGGATAATGATTCTAATCCATTTCCAGCAACAAAACTCGATAAATATGCCTAGCTCGATCATACTCGGAAAGTGCATTATCCTACTCGACGAGTAGGATGAATTTGTTCATGGTCTCGGCGAGTCCTCCCCATGGACTCGGCGAGTACAGTCGTCAGAATGCAGAAATTTCGATTTTCAAGCAGTTTTGCATCAAGTATACAGAAAACAATCCTAGGCTCTGATACCACTGATGGGTTTTGAGCATTCTAACACTTCCTAAGTGTACATGCAACCCTAATAACCTTGAATCTATGTTTTCTCTATATACATGCAAATTTCTTTTTCAAGGTTATTTCCTAACTAGCATGGCATGGGGAATATATGAAACATAAAAACTAGTATAAATACATACCTTGTTGTTGCTTGGATTCCGTCAAGACTTTGTGAGCCTAGCACCCCAAATGTTGTGCCTCAAATGCTTCACACAACACCACAAAATATGGAATAACTTGAGAGAATACTTCTAGCACTCAAAATCGGTTACGCCCTCTCTAGTAACCTTACTCCGTCCGATTTCACTAGCCAAAGGGTCCCTTTTATAGTGGTGTCACAATTAGGGTTTTCACATGAATACTCTTAATTGTCATGACTCTTCATTTCTCATGACCCATGGGTTTGTAACTCCCATGGACTATCCATGGAGCTCCAAATGGTTACATCAATAACCCATAAACCATCGATCATTAATCCACCATAAAAGATTTGATGATTGTCATAATCAACCCTATATATTTAATTAGTCTCACTTTGATCACCAAATTAATACTAGATTAATACTTGATCAAATACTAATTAAATAATACTATTATTAATATATTAGAACTTATAATATATTAATAATCATAAGTGCCATATTCTCTCATTTATTCTATCCAAGTATTGCAATGCCATGTAACCCAAGTGGACCATGTCGGGTCGAATCAAGTACATACCAAATAAAGTTAACAGTATGTTCGGTAGTGGGAGTGGGTTCGGGTACTGAAGTAGGAGCCCCCGTATCAGATACGTTGGTTCTAACTCCAGCGGTGGTTGTTGTGGTAGCTTCAGTGAAAATGGGATATGGTACAGGGATAGAGGTGGGTGGTATTTGAGTAGTGGAGCTTATGGGGGGGAATGGAAATAGAGATGGAGATTGGGGGAGGAGAGACAGGTTTGGTGAAATCATGTACCTTAGGGGTAGGTGAACGTGGAGGAGTGTTACCACGTAGGGACTCTTCAGAGTCGGAACTCTCTTCCTCAGATTCACTGGAGGAGGAGGCAAGAATAAGCTTTCGCCTAGGTTGAGTCTTCTTCTTCTTTGGTGGAGGAGATTGAGCTGCTTTGGAGGGTTTGCGTTTCTTCGGAGAGGGACCTTTCGCTCCATTGACAACTTTCTTGTGTTTTCCCTGGCCATTCTTCTTTCCCCTAGGAGCAGGCCGGTCGGCATCATGAATTTATTGAATCATGTCAGGAGTGAGCTCTTTGGGACCAGAGCGACGAAACTCCTTGTAAGTTCTGATTATCTGGCTGTCGGTTGGAACATCCCCGTACATTGACTCAGGGATTGAGCCAATAAACTGAAATTTTGAGGAATCAGAGACGATAATCTTCGTCGTGTGGAAAGTACCTATCGAATAAAGTGGAGAATCGGCGACGATTGGAACGTGATACTTGTCCATCACCCACTTTGTGACCAGCGTCCAGAATCTGTCGTAGGAGATCTCTAAATGGCGAGATGTAGATGCGAGACTCTGAATCAGCTGTTGCCATAAAACTGACCCATAATCTAGGTTGATGTCGTGATACAACCCATAAAGAATGGTCAGTAACAGACAACTCGCCCCGTCTGAACCAGCACTGCGTTCTGAAAGTCTCCTGAACAAGACAGTGAAGAAACCGTTCCATTGAGGAGGTAGGCAAGATTTCTTGAATTTGGTCATCGTCGTCAGAATTTCAGTGTATCCCATGTTATAAAACATGGAAAACAACTGTCCCACCAGGATGGATTCAGGGTTAACCCTAGATTCGTCGGGCTCAAACCCTAAAAGCGAACAGAATCGCTGCTTGGAGATGGAGGCCTTGTGATCAAGAATGTCGAAGAAGATTCGATCGACAGACTTGTCATAGTGGTCTGTGGAGAATATTTGTGAGAGATACTCCATTGGAACTGTTTCGACCTTGGTGAGAGCTGGAACCAGCAGCGAATACTTGAGACATTCCATGATTGGAAACATGAATGCATCGTAAACTTGAGGAGTGAGGACGATAATCAAGCTTTGTTGAGGACAGATTGGCAGAATGTGAGAAGTAGCATTAACTGATGATGAGTCCGCCATTGAAGAGAATAATTTGGGAGGGATGATGAACAGTAGCAGAATCAAAGCTTTTCTTGCTCTCTGAAGGTTTGGTGCAGTAAAGAGGTAAATTATGCTAGAAATTACCTTTTATATCGTGGTGAGAAGAGAGAGAAAAGTATGTTCCCAAATCTTCAAGGGAAATGCAAAGAGTTTCCTTAGGTGATTGACGCGTGACAGTTTAGAGCCCTGATGATTACGTAGGAGAGAGAAAAACGGTCCCGTTTCACATGCCTTCCCATCAGGTGTCGTTTGAAATGTCAAAAACGGTTCCACTTCACACACCTTCACATCAAGCGCCTTTTGAAATATCAAACCGATTGGACTTTCGGCTGAGACCTTAAAGTGTTTGTGTGGTTTCCCGTTGAATTACGATCAAACACTTATTAGGAAGTGTTGAAAGGCATCTTTTAATAAGGCTAATGTGGGTGGCTTTCGCTTCAATTCAGAATTCCTGATCTTGACATAAAACAGAAATCAACTAAAGTACTTGTGAGACCAATGTAGTCTGTTAAACAAGTAAGTGTGAAGAGAATTTAAGTGGCATCTGTAAAATACTTTTAGGTGAAATCTCAAAAAAAAAAAAAAAAAAAAAAAAAAAAAAAAAAAAAAAACTGGATTCTAAGGGAAGAAACGTTATGGGATTTAACAATTTCGTAAGAATCACACAAAAAGAAAATTTAGAGATTTCTAGGTACATCCCCATGGGTGATTTCGTTAATTCATTAGTGAAAACTAGAGCAAATTTAATTCTTCACTGTCAATGCATAGTAGGTATTGAATTGTGGGTTTCACTTAGCACGTAGTGGCACGAAGCTAAGATCATAAACACAGAAATTGTGTAACTATAAACCTCAGTGGTAATTACTGAGAGTCTCAAGGGTTACTTGTATGAGGCGAATAGGATGGAAAAAAGTATTGGAGATGGTGTAAAGAAACCACAGTACCTCTACTATTAAAATAAGGACCAAACAGAAAACTCTTATCTCATGTGAGAAGAGAGTAAGGTAGCTCATGATTAGAATAAATATAAAAGCCTAATTGGGAAGACAAGGTTTGTATATACCAAGTCAGTAAGGCTATTATTCAGAATCAGGTGAGGCTTTGGACAACATACAGCAGCATGCTTCTAGGGACACTTAACTAATAAAAACGTGAGAACCAGAATTTCCCCACAAATATCCACAAAAAACGAACACAAACAACAACAAAAAAAATATTTTTGGAGTTTTTGATTTAAAGAAAAAAATAAAAAAAATATTTCGGAGTTTTTGATTTTAAAGAATGAGAAAAAGAAAAAAAAAGTTTGGAACCGAACCCGAAATAGACCGAACGCTCGGTTCATTTTGGTTACAAAAAAAAACTTTGAAAAAGTAAGAACGAAATGAGACATAAGAGTACAAAAAAAAATTACAACCAAAAGTTTACCACCAAAGAAACTACCTTTAAGTGAGAAGCGAAGATAAGAGAATAGGACCGAACCCGAGCGCTCGGTTCATTTCGGTACTCACATGAACCGAACCCGAACGTTCGGTTCATTTCGCTTCCAACATTTAATTTTGAGAAGTAGTTTTTGGTACTGACTCTGATTCCATCATACCTAGCCCTTGTAGAATTTTATTGAAACTTGCTTCAGGAAGAGCTTTGGTGAAGATGTCAGCCAGTTCATCAGTAGTTCGAACAAAATGAATCTCTACGTTTCCGTCTTCTACGTGATTTTTAATGAAGTGATACCTCAATGCAATATGTTTGGTTTTGCAATGTTGCACTGGGTTATGACAGATCCTAATTGCACTTTCTGAGTCACAATATAGTGGGATCTTTTTTCATGTTGAGTCTGTAATCCCTGAGTTGACTTTGGATCCAAATCACTTGAGATGTGCAAGAAGCGGCTCCAATATATTCTGCCTCAACTGTAGATAGTGAAACACATGTTTGTTTCTTAGATTGCCAAGTTACCAGCTTCCCGTCGAGGAATTGACATCCTCCTATGGTGCTTTTCCTGTCTAAACCACATCCTCCAAGGTCTGCATCTGAGTAGGCTTGAACAAAGAACTCTGAGTTTGAGGGATACCAGAGACCGAGAGAGGTGGTTCGCTTCAAATATCGGAGTATGTTTTTCACTGCTAGCATGTGTGGTTCACGAGGATTTGCCTTAAATCTAGCACAATAACACACAGAAAACATTATATCGGGCCTGCTAGCTGTGAGGTACATCAGGGATCCAATCATTTGTCGATATAACATTATATCAACTGCCGGTTTTTCCAAGGAAGGTGTGAGTTTGGTGCTGAACGCCATTGGAATTTTGACCTTTGAATCTCCCATCATCCTGAATTTAGCAAGAAGAGTCTTGGTATATGCTTCCTGGCTGATAAAGATGCCTTCGGGTCCCTATCTAATATCTAAACCAAGGAAAAAGTTAATCAGACACATTGAGCTCATTTCAAATTTCGTCTCCATCAGCTTTCTGAATTCAGCTGTTAAGCTAGGATTCATTGAGCCAAAGATAATATCATCGACGTAGATTTGAACTATCATAAGGTTGGGTCAACCGAACCTTGTTTGAATTTAGACATCTTTAAGAATTTAGTTAGAGTTTCATACCATGCCCTAGGCGCTTGTTTCAGACCATAAACTGCCTTGTCTAGAATGTAACAGTGATTTGGATGCTTTTCATTCACAAAACCTGGAGATTGCTCCAGGTAAACCGTTTCTTCAAGTTCTCCATTCAAAAAGGCGCATTTCACATCCATTTGGTAGACCTCGAAGTTCTTGTGTGCAGCGTAGGCAAGAAATATTCGAACAGATTCTAGCCTTGCTACCGGAGCAAATGTTTCTTCGTAATCAATTCCTTCTTCCTGGCAGTATCCTTTCACCACAAGACGAGCTTTATTTTGAATCACATTACCCTCCTAGTCTATTTTGTTTCTGAATACCCATTTGAGACCAACGACTGAGGCATCTTTTGGTGTTGGAATGAGACGCCAGACCTTATTTCTTTCAAACTCATTGAGTTCATCTTGCATTGCTTGGACCCAATCAGAATGGTCAAGAGCAGAGTTGACAGTCTTTGGCTCAACTTTGGATACGAAGGAATTAAACATGCAGAACTCTACTTTGGAAAATAGGGAGGTTTGCTTTGCCTTCACTTAGGATCGGGTCAGGACCTTTTTAGATACATTACCCACTATCTGAGATACAGGATGATCTTTGGTCCATTTAATGAAGGGAGGATAGTTAGGATCATATGATGGATCCAATTCGGCATTGTCCATTTCTTCCCATTCAAATTGACTATCGTCATCATAGAACATATCGGAATTCTCCCCCTCGACTGATGATGAATCATTTGGATTTTCAGGTTGGTTTGGACCTGCGGGTGCAATGGAACTCTCTGGTGTAGCCGGACTTTCGGGTGCTACCGGACTTTTGGGTGTAGCTGAGCTTTCGGGTGCTACTAGACTTTCGGATGTAGCTGGGCGTTTCGGTGCTACAGGACTTTCAGGTGTAGCCTGGATTTCGGGTGCTACAGGGATAGAATTTTCCCCCTGAAAGTGTGACTTCGGTTGATTTGAAGAAAATAGATTCTCCCCCTCAACTAAAGTGCCGTGCTGAGGAGGTTCGTTTCGAACTTGTTCTCCTTCTCCCATTTGTTTGGCTGCATCTTTGACAATCTGCTTCAGATGATCGATTTTGTTGTCTGTCGCCTTGGCTTCTGAGAGAGTGGCTTTCTCAGGTTCATCGAACAGCTCTACGAACTGATCAAATAAATTAGCAATCGTGGCTGTGACTTGACCTGTTTGAGAAAAAATATCTCCAATTGCTTCTTCAGTAGTCTTTAGCTTCTTGACGTAGCTATCATCGAAAGTTACGTAATAGGTTTCTTCAATCTTTCTTGAACGCTTATTTAAAACACGGTATGCTTTCGAAGTAAGAGAATATCCCAGAAAAATTCCTTCGTCAGCTTTAACATCAAATTTGTTACGATGTTCTTTAAATTTGAAGATGAAGCACCGTGAACTGAACACATGGAAGAATTTTACGTTCCGCTTCTTGTCATTGATGATCTCATAACGAGTGAGAGAGAAACGCTTGTTGAGATAAGACCTATTCTGCGTAAAACATGCTGCAGCAATAGCATCAGCCCAGAAATATAAGGGAAGAGAAGCAAAACTTAGCATAGTTCGGGCCGCCTCACACAAGGATCGGTTTCGCCTTTCGACAATACCATTCTGTTGAGGCGTGTAAGGGGCTGAGAACTTATGACTGGTTCCTTTTTCTACCAAAAAGTTTTTGAATTCTTTGTTCTTGAATTCCAGTCCATAGTCGCTCCTAATGTTTCGAACGACTTTTCTCCGTTGCACTTCAACCTGCTTGATAAACATCTTTAGCTTAGAAGTGGCCTCAGATTTGTGCTTCAGAAAGAATACCCATGTAAAACGTGAGAAATCATCAACGACAACAAGAATGTACTTGCTACCGCCAATGCTCTCGATTGATAATGGACCACACAAGTCGATGTGAAGCAACTCAAGTGGTTCAACAACTTTTGTTTTTATAATTGATGGGTGACTTTGACGACTTTGTTTCCCCATTTCGCATGCAGCACACAAGTGTTCTCGATCAAACTTGAGCAAGGGAAGATCCCGAACATGACCTCCGGTGACAAGCTTGTTGATGCATTTGAAGTTGAGATGAGAGAGCCTTCGGTGCCACAACCAGCTTTCGTCAGAATGAGCTTTGGACAAAAGGCATGGTTGGATTTCCTTTGATTGGTCTGAGATTCAGAGGAAACATTTCTCCTTTTCGATCTGATTTGAGAATGACCTTGTTGGATTCCTTCTCTATAATTTATGAGCCTTCGTCGTCGAATGAAACTTTGAGACCCGTACCGCCCACCAGTTGAGATACACTGATTAGATTATGCTGCAACCCTTCTACGTATGCCACCTTTGTTATTGTGAAGTCTCCATTGGTTATCATCCCATAACCCTTTATCATTCCATAGAAGTTGTTACCAAACTTGACATTGCCACCATTTGGATGTGATCGAAACTCCCTTAGCTTTTCCTTCCTTCCTGTCATGTGACGTGAGCAGCCACTGTCAATGTACCAATCTTCGTCAAACTGCTCGTCACTAATAACCTGCAAAAATTAAGCAGATTTAGGAACCCAAAGTTTCTTGGGTTCACGTGAGCCTTTCACAGCAACAGTAATAGTAAGAGAAACATCAACAAGATATGTGCATTTTACTAAGGTTGTTTCATCTTTTCTTTTAATAGTAAACACTTTGATTTTGTTAGAATTAGCTACAGGTGTTTTGGATTCAAATTATGGTGTTTGAGCACTAGACTGCTTTCGGTCCTCCTTGACTGAGCAAATCTTCGTTTTTCCTTTCAAGTTCGTTGATGATCTTGAATTTTGTGTAGAGATTGAATTGGGTTTAGAAGAGGGTTTAGAATGAGAAGAATTAGAGAAAGAGAATTTAGAATAAGAGTTGTTCCTGATTTGAGGTTCAAAATGACCCTTTCGTTTATGGTCATTAGGGGGACCGAACCTGGACCTTCGGTAGCTGCTCGATGATGAGCTGAAGTTGAATTTTCGGTTGTTATTCGCTGGTGGTCCGAAACTTGGTCTTTTATTATAAAAGCTTGATGGACTGAAATCAGGTCTTTGCCTGTTATTACTTGGCGGACCGAAATTAGCTCTTCGGTTGCTGTTGCTTTCGGGACCGAACTTATCCTTTCGGTTCTGTCCTTCATTTGACCCGAAAGTCTTTCTCTCTGACTTAGAATCTTTATCATGGTAAGAGTAGTGAGGATTTTGAGAGCGCCAAAACTTCTTTCGCTCTGAGAGATTTTTCTTGTATCTAAGATTTCTCTGCTGCTTTTGATTTTTCACCTGTTTCGGTTGTCTGTGGATATTGGCTTTTTGTTTCAGCTTCTTGGCAGCCGGTTCACTTTTCATAGATGAGGATTCGCTTGTGGAGGCGACTTCCTTTACTTCAAAGTTGGTAGGCTTATTCAACGGTTTTGGCACATATCTTCCTTTGGTCTTCCAGGATGTTCGCTCCGACAGACCAACCATTTCGTCTACATTATCTATGGGAGCTGACCAGAAAAACTCATCATAGCCATCTGCATTGTCTTCGTTCACTATGGCAGTGAGTTCGACTGTTTGATGTTCGGTTACTCTTGTGACCTTACACACCTGATTGGGAGTAGTTCTAACCTTCTGAGACACAACGACCTTTTCTTTAAGGGCTGGGGACTTAGTTTTGGACAAACGAGTGAATTCCACAAAATTTTCAGAAATCAGATTTTTGTGGTTTTCAGGTTCGCTCTTGACAAACTCAGAACAGTCGACTTCAACCTCTATAGAAACTTCACTCATATCATCGTCCTCATCAACTTCAGATGCGTTTTCAACTTCAATTTTGCTTTCTGAGCTTAAATTGGCACTCAATGAGTCGAATTTTTGTATGGTTTTGGTCCTGAGTTTCAGCTTATCGTTTTCATCTAAAAGATTTTTAAGCATGTCCTTATGGTCTTTGGACTTTATAAAAGATTATATTTTGTCCAGACCATACATATAAGTGGGATTAACGTCATCGGAAGATACAACACTTTCACAGTTGTATGCTTCGGCATCGATTTCATCCTCCTTAAACTCAAGGAAGGGTAGAATCATGCGATGTATCTTCTCCCCTATTTCACAATTCAGATGCAGTTGAGTAATGTTAGCATAAAGTCTTTTAGCGATCAAACAAAAAACATTCCTTTGTTTTAACAATTTCAAATTGTCTCTTTGCAAATAAATGTTTTCATCCTTAGACTTAATTAGCTCTGACTCCTTCTGCTCAATCCACACCCTTCGCTCCTCACTCTTGGATGATACCCTGCTTATTTGGTCAGTCAAGTTAGAATTTGTGACCCATGTTTGAGTTAAACAACTATCTAGATTTGAGATTCTTGAATTCAAGTTATTTAATTCCTTTTCATATGATTTTTGTGGAATTTTAAACGTAATAAAAACAGATTGTACCTTCTTGATCAGTTCATCAAGTTCACTTATCTGCACACTGAGAGGTTTTGCTGTGAAGCATAAGTCCTATCGCTCCTTGGCCTCGTCATTTCCACCATCAGTATTATATCCCCTCATCTGGGATATGTCAGTCACCATCAGACATCTTCCGCTGTTTTCATCATCTTTTGCAACATAAGCCTTTCCATGCGAAGGCTTTCTCACCTCATCATCTTCTGAGTCAGTCGACCACACCTATACGCCACCGAACTCATCATCCTCTGCCGAACCCTGCACAATAAGAGCATTCATAAAGGGATTAGTAGCAGCTTTCTTCCTTTTAATCTCCTCCAGCTTTTTCATAAGAATTGCCTCTTCATCTTTCTCCTCATCTTTCTCAGCCATTTTCTTCAAAACACAATCTTTGGCGTAATGATTCTTTCCTCCACAGTAATAACAGCTGACACCAGAATCAGCTTCCACCTTTGCCTCTTTCTTTGGTTCTTCAGTCTTCGGCTCCTCCCTCACCTTTTTAGAACTGTAGCTTCCCTGCCAATTTCGGTTCTTATTGGTAGGAAACTTCTTCTTTATAAACCTTCTGGGATTTGACACCATTAAAGCATAATCTTCGGCTGTCAGATCGTGATCTCCCAGATTAAGATCCTCTTCATCTTCTTCTACACTTTTACCCTTAGATAAGAGCGCCAGAGACCCCAGACTAGAAACCACGCTCTTCTCTTGCAGCACTATCTTTTCTTGGGATTTCAGAATTCCCACCAGTTTCGCCAGCGAGTATGATTTGAACTGCTCGTGTGCTTTAACTGTAGACACAACAGCTCTCCATTCGGATCTTAAACTATTCAAAAAAGTGACCTTCTGTTCAATAAGCTTCCTTTCAATATCATGTTTGATCATCTTGCTGAGAAGATGATTGAAGCGATCAAACGTCTGTGTTACAGACTCATCAGGATTTTGCTTGAACTCTCCAAACTCAGACAGAAGTAAGGTCTGAATTGAGTGCTCCAAATCTTCATCTATGGAATACAGCTCTCGCAGCCGATCCCAGATTTCTTTAGCTGTACTGTAGGAACTCACCAATCTAAACGTGTCAGATTGAAGAGCGAATCTAATTAGTCTCAATGCTTTGATGTTGCACTAAAACTTCTCCTTTTCGTCCTGAGCGACATCTTTCACATCTTTTAACAAATCATTATACTCCTTTTGAGTTTTAATAATTCTAGATGTTCCTGAATGAGCAAATGGTCCAGACACAATGGCTTCCCATATCAAGTACCCATTATCTTCAGATCCAATGACATAGTCTTCAAAGTGATGCGTCCAAACCTCGTAATCTTGAGCGTAGAGAATTGGAATCTTGGTTGTAGATCCTATACTGTTTGAGATGTTGATAGGATTGGATTGAGAATCGTCCATGCTTGATCGTTTAACCTGTTGTAAGATCAGACTAGTAATACTTAATATTAGGGCAAGACGAATAAATAATGAGATACGTCAATTATGGAGTGACGGCTCAATAAATATCAGTAAATGCGGAATAAACCCTAATCACTTCTTTCACAGAAGAGATGTGTATGAATTACATATCCTCCTGCTCTGATACCAATTGATGAGTTTAAGAAACTCTTTGATCGTTTAGATCTTATAACAGGTAACCCACAAAAGCGAAAAACAGCAATATAAAACACAAGACTGAATCTGAATGTGTCGAATGATTCAATTGATTCAATCCTCAGCAGAGCTCGATTAAGAACTTCCGTTGTAGAGGATATTAGGATTACAAAAGATAAAGATCAAAATACTTGACAGAATAACTTCCAAAATCTTACGTTCTAGGATGCATGCAAGCACCTATAAATACAAAACCCTATAAAATAACTCACGGATGGACAGGCCCATACCGGAGACTAAACAGACTAAATAGCGAGCCCAAGACGCAACACCTTCTGGACCTAACATGATGATCTTCAAACATAGATGCTAGATGATCAAAGTTTGTTGTTAAAAGCTTTCAAATATGTTCATAAAGGATTTATTCTCAATTAAATACCTAAAGCTCTTTTATGATCAAATCCGATTATTCCAAGAATCCCACTAACAAAATGAGATGTTCTACAGATTTTCAGAAAACAATTCATTTTTCTCGAGTTATTATAATTATTGCAACAAAAATAGGGCAATAATTCATATAAAATACTTTCTGATGTATATAAATATTAGCTAAATTCTTAGATGACTCATAAAGTAAATGATGACATCTAAATGAGTTTCATCGATTTTTGTTACTTTTTGCTATGACTTTGAATTTTCTTTTTGTTTAATTCAAATAAATCATAAAACCACTTAAAAAATGTGAAAATGCTATATAAGATTTTTCGTAGATCCTACCTAATGTTTGGTACTCATAAAAATATTTTCAAAGTTTTTCATAATGCATTCCTATTTTTCCCCTATTTTTGTATTTATAATTGAATAATAATGGGGAAAATATTTATACTAATCCAAAATTCATGAAAATTTTCCAGACGACCTTATAATAAATTAGAACTATAAATAAAAATTTGGATGATTTTTCTATTTAGTATGCTATTTTTCTTCTAATTTATAAGATTAAATACACTTAAATCCACAAAAAATCAGATTACACTTTATAAAAATCACAATTGGGATTTTTCCCAGATTATTTACACTCTAAATAAAGTTTACAAAATTTTTGGTAATTTACTTTAACTATTTGGTAATTATTCTCCAATTAATGATTATATAAGAGGATAAAACAAATAAAAATAGCAAGATTAATCGAAAAATACATTTTATATATGTCACAACTTCTATATGTATAATAACAGTGTTTCCAAAAGTTTGGGCAATTTTGAAAACTATTTTTTTAATTTATTTCAATTTTTATTAGAATAAATGAACAAAAATAATAAAATCGTGTTAAACAGTTTAGAAATTCAATTGTTTATTTTTCCCATCTTAAGAATGTCTAATGGCAGCATCATAAAAATCTTGGGAATTTTTATCATCTGGATACTATTTTTCATGAATTTATATTGTTATTAAGGCTTAAAAATTGGGAAAAATAGTTAATCACATCAAAAATTCAAGAGAAAATTTATGGAAGACCTCTACTGTGTTTAGAATGAAAATGAAAAGTTTGAAATTTTTTGGAAACTGTTTGATAATATTTTGGCTCTTTAAGAGCTTAAAACACATTTAAATGTGTTGAAATACCCTTAATTAATTTTACAAAAATCTAGAAAATTAATATCCAAAACTGTCTTAATCACATGAGCTACAAAAATTCACCATTTCAAAAAAAATGTTTGTAACTCATCTATATTAAAATTTGACACAATATTGGCATAAATCTATTGTAGTAGCAAGTATACTAGTGTTAGGTTTCTATTAGAGACTCATTCGTGTGTAACATCGTGTAGGAATCGAAAGTGGTACAAGTGGATCGTAGTTGAAGGCACCATTTGCATCATCTCAATGCATATTGTGAGTATTCACGCACTCCCCTATTTTCGGTTCTTATGTTTTGGGGTGGAAATGCATGTATGAAAAACTATTTATTGTTCGTTGTATTTAAATTGATTTGTATCAAACTCGATTGCTATATTTTGCTATAATTTGCTATATTCTGCTATGTATGTCTATGCAACACAGAACATAAGAACTTATCGTCATAAGTCCCTGCCCTTATACTTTACTCCAACCATTAACTCTTTGAGCAAATGGTCATTGTGGATAGTGCTATTAGGAACTGACAACTCCTCACTCGCCCGATTGTTGGATTGCATGATACCATATAATATATGGAACGATAAGCATAGATCATGATAGGGCATCAGTCATAGACTTGGTTGCTAACTCAATGTTTGCTCATATACATACAAAGTTGTTATTTATTATGGCAATAAACTTGTTTATTAATTATAGAAATGAAATTTGTTCTCATTATAGCAATGAACTTTGTTTCTCATTACAACAAAGAACCTTATTTATGCAAACTTATTTTACTCATCTACAATATATTTTTATTTATGGAAACTTTATTTCCCATGAGAATATGAACGTTGCATCTCATTTGGGCAACATACTTTATCTCTTATGATGATAATGAACTTTGTTAATACAAACTTATTTACTCATTTTAACAATATACTCTATTTATGGAAACATCTAATAAAAATTTGATTACGATTCATGAAACCAATATTATTTTTAACCTGTGAGTACTCACCAACTATTTTTATAATTGACGCTTGTTTTACATGTTTTTTCTGGAATCATCAAGTGGCACTTAGGGACACATCACTTTTAGGAGCATTCACATATGTTGTATTTCAATTTACATTGTAATTTCTTTTAAAAATTTGTTCAAACCCATTGTAAATTTGTAACGATTTTTAAACTATGGTTGGTGTTGTCTTTTAACTTTTGCTATGAAACCCTTTATACTGCCACGCCTCGTGTTTCTGCTTTAGCGGGGTGTGACACTATGATTATGAGAAAACCATAGCAGAATTCGATAAAGTGTCTGATAATCGATTTGCTTATGGTATTGTTAAGATAGAAGAATATTTGAATGTTGATGAACTTGTTGAAATAGTGAATGATACTTTGACCAAAAGTGAACAAAATAATAATTTTGAAAAGAACTGAGAATTCAAAAGTTGACTCTCAATCTAATTTTGCTGATATCGATAATAATTCTGATAGTTTTAGCGAAATCAATGAAACTGAGGAGAAGGAAAGTATCTATTGTTCTCAGTTATCTATCATTAATGTCACATCTAAGTCAAAAGGTAAAGAAATTTGTGATGATTTGATGGTTGAAGATGACACTGATACTCCCACTACTTCGAATGTTCGTGACTTTGATCATGTTAGTGTAAGAGACAGTCAAACGGATAGTAGTCATGATGAGAATGAAGACGAGGTGTCAAACAATTCTGAAACAGAAAAGTATGTTTCAAACGAAACAACCATTAAACGAATTGTTGTTGACCAAGTGTTTGGAGACACTGAAAATTTTGACAAATTGTTATCTGAAAAAGGTGCTCATTTTCTGGAAGCAAACATTGTGGTGTATCCAAATTTTAAGTGTTCATATGATGTTGTATTTCCGAATCAAGTGTTTGTCACTACTGGAAATATTGAAAACATCAAACCGATGTTCAACAAAAAAATTGAAGAAGATAACAAGAAAACATCAGACGAAGGATTCTTTTCAAATCAAAGCACTGTCGAAAATAATCTAACAAAGAATTCATATGTTTATCAAAGACAAAAAAACCACAAAGAAAATGGGTTGAAAAACAAGAAAATACAAAAGAGATTTTGAAACAAGAATCTAATGACACAAATGAGAATGTGAAACTTAATTCACTAGAATTTAAGGATCTTGTTGAAAATTTTTCAAATGAAAAAAGAATTTCGAAAAGACAAGCACGAAAGAGAATTTTTTGGCAAGTAGTGTCAAAAGAAAAGCAATCAAAAATACCAACCAAGAAAATGTCTGAAAATGCGTTGTCTAAATCAGTACAAACAAAGTTTCCAACTCGTTCGGATAAAAAGGAAAATCTCGTTCAACCAATTTCATCTGATTCTCAAAATTATTCAACAAATTTTCAAAATCAACATCTTCAAAGACTTTTCAAACAAATGCTCAACAAAAGAATTTTCAAAATTTGAGAATGTTCGAAAATTTGAAAATGTTCGAAAATTTGCAGACAATCAAATACATTTGAATGATAAATCCAAAACATCTGCAAAATTTATTCCACAAAAACCAAATTTTTTGAATCCATCTGCACACAAAGCCACTAAAGTTTCGTACATAAAAGGTTTATCTGCGGTGGAAACAATCAATCATTGGCTTGAGTAAAAAGGGAAAAGGTATCAATCGGGAAAGTTTTCTCAACATCAAATCAAGAAGGCATATGAAAAATATTTGAATGATACTTCATCTGGAAGTTCATCTTCGAAAGAATCAAATACTCCAGTTCAAAAATGGCAACCAATCTCAAAAGTACAACATACTGAGAAGCACGAGAAGAAAGTCACTGAAAGTCCAAAACTATCGAAAAATTATGTTTCGATATATTTAATTGATTATGTCGACTTAATTGATACTTTCAAAACCAAAGTTCGAAATTAGGCTTTAGGTTCTAAATTTCATTCACTTTTTCAAATTAATGACTAAGCACCCAAACAGCCTTGGGTACCTAAGTTCTTTTAATAATTGCAGGTACTATGTGACGAACAATATGATGAGAAATGGTACATTGATAATGGTTGCTCACGTCACATGACTGGAAGGAAGGATAATTTACGTGATTTTAGAATTTTGGAAAATGCAGGAGTACTGAAGTTTGGAAATAAACACTGTTAAGAGACAAACTTTGAGACACACTTAAACAAATGTTAGAACAAGTATATAGAGGAATAGTTAATCTCGAAGGATCTAAAAACTCATCAATAATATTAAGAGTTAGAAGTTAGAGAGTTAGTTGCAGAAAAGTAAAGAAGTGTAAATGACAACAATTGTTATATCAAGTATACACATAAGCTAATTCATAACGAGGAATGCATTCAAGTTAAGTTAATAAGTGAGATCAAACTTAGTGATTAAGTCACAAAGGACTTGCTCCGAGGAGAGGTTGTGATTGATTAAGAGAGTAAGAAGATTGAATAAGTAAGATAGAAAGAGAACTTCTGAGATGTGTATTAGAATTAGTTACGATATTCTCCACACTATTTAATTACATGAGAATGAGCTCTATTTATCGAGACTTAAAAGGATAACAGATTTACAACTCTAAGAGTAGCCATGCAAGGTATACTGGACAATAGAGTGTTTACAGTAAAGACAAAGAGACATGGACTAGATAGACACTGCGGTACTAGAGACTTCGGTTGATGATTGTTGATGAAACTGCTTGACTGCGGTGGCTTAGAGGCTGTGGTAGCTGAAGTTCAAGAGGGTTACTTTTTTTTATTCAACAAACACAAGTGTTAAGTTAAAGGTTATGGAAAAGTAACAATTGGACAATTTACAGCGAATCATGTTGCTTATGTTGAAGGTCTTAAACATAATTTGATAAGTGTTTCACAACTAGTTTTGGGCACTCGCAATCAAGTTGTGTTTAACGAAAAAGGAAGTATCATTTCTAATGTTGAGACTAATGAAGTTTTGCGAAAATCAAAAAGATATGGAGATATGTTCACTCTTGACATCAAACCTATTGTTGGAAACCCTTAGTTTGTTTACTTTCGAAAGCTCCATCTGATGTTAGTTGGTTGTGGCATAGACGTTTATCTCATTTAAACTTTCAAAATCTGAATAAGTTGGTAGTAGAAGATCTGGTTCGAGGTTTACCTGTTCTAAAGTTTGACAATGATACTTTATGTGCAGCTTGCGAACAAGGAAAACAACATCAGAAAGGGCATCCAATTGTCATAGATTCAAAAAATTTTGAACCGTTGGAACTTCTTCATATTGACCTCTATGGACCTTCAACTATTGAAACACTCAACAAGAAATGGTATATTTTGGTTATTGTTAATGATTTTTCACTATTTACTTTGGTGTATTTTCTCAAGTTAAAATATGAAGTCACTCAAACAATGATCGAATTGATCAAGAAAATTGAGATGAGCCTAAAGAAGAAAGTTCGAAAAATCAAAACTGATAATGGTTCCGAGTTTAAAAACAATGTGCTTGTTTAGTTCTTAACAGAGAAAGGAATTTCTCATCGCCATATACACCACAACAAAATGGTGTGGTTGAAAAGAGGAATAGGTCTCTTTGCGAAGCAACAAGAACAATGTTGACATATGCGAATCTTCTTTAATATCTATGGGCAGAAGCAGTTTCGATAGCATGTTTTACTCAGAATCGATCCTTTATTCATCTTCATTTTGATATAACTCCATATGAAATCATAATTAATCGAAAACCTAATGTAAAATTCTTGCATGTTTTTGGTTGCAGGTGTTTTATCATGAATCTCAAAGATAATCTTTTGAAATTTGAAGCTAAGGCTGATGAAGGAATAGTTTTGGGATATTCAAATAACTCGGCTACATACAGAGTCTTAAATAAACAAACAAAAAACGTTGAAAAGACATTTAATCTCACTTTTGACGATTACTATGTTAAACAAGTTGAAAAATGTTTCGAAAAAAAACAATTCTTAATGAGTCAAGTGATGAGTTTGAAAGTTATAATTCATCTGATTTTGATTATAATTTAATTTTTGGTGTTCCAGACAGGGCTGTTGATGCTGAAGTAAATGTTGTTGATAATCAAACTCCTGAATCTTCGAACCATACTTATGATTCGACAATCACATTAGGTACAGCTGCTAATAGCGCAAGTATGCTAGATGCACAAGTGGAGGGGGAGCACTTGCATATACCTTCAAATGTTAAGGGGGTGCATCCTTTCGAGGGGGAGAAGAGCAGTATGAATGATGTTTTTGAGGGGGAGCATCAGAATGACAATTATGTTGAGAGGGAGCATAATGATACTGAAACCATAAATCTTGATCAAAACGATGAATTTCATGAACTAAATGATAATATTTCTATTGTAGGATCCGAAAATGAAGAAATGTATGAAGATGCACCATTAGAATTTGATCCAACATGTCCACCATTAGAAAAATGAACAAGAAATCATCCAAAAGAACAATTCATTGGAAATCCATAAGATGGAGTTTTGACTAGAGGGTTGATTCGTGCAAAGAATGAGGTACTTAATACTCATCAAGAATTTTGCATGTTTAATGTTTTTGTATCAAAAATAGAACCAAAGACAGTGAAAATTGCAATGGAACACTCTGATTGGGTTGTTGCTATGCAATCTGAACATGCTAAATTTGATCGAAACAAGGTTCGGAGACTATTTCCTAAGCCAAAAGATGTTTCGATAGTCGGATTAAAACAGATTTTCAAAAACAAAACAGACAAAGGTGGTAATATTGTTCGAAATAAAGTTAGGCTTGTAGTAAAAGGTTATTTGCAAAAAGAAGGAATATACTATGAAGAAACCTTCGTCCTTGTGGCAAGACTCGAGGCAGTTAGAATATTTTTTACATATGCAGCTCATAAATACTTTGATGTTTATCAAATGGATGTGAAATGTGCATTTTTGAATGTAGTACTTGAAGAGACAGTTTATGTGGAACAACCTCTTGGTTTTGTTAATGAAGAATATCCTGATCATGTTTATGTTTTAGACAAAGTAGTATATGGGTTAAAACAACCACCAAGAGCCTGGTATGCAACTCTTACCAATTTCATAAAACAATCAAAATTTAAACAAGGATCAATTGACCCCATATTATTTCGATAGAAAGTCGGGAATCATCTAATGCTTGTTCAAATTTTTGTTGATGATATTATTTTTGGCTCTACTGACCCTGCGTTGGCTAGTGAATTCGAAAGTTTGATGAAAAGCCAATTTTAAATGAGTGTGATGGGCAAGATAAAAAACTTCTTAGGTCTGAATATTCATCAAAGCAGAGAATGAATTTTCATCAATCAAGAAAAATATACTATGAATTTGCTCGAAAATTTTGGAATGAAAAATAGCACAAAGTAAAGAGTACCAATGGCGGTTGGAACAAGACTAACACTTTCGTTAGACACACATGCTGTTGATCTTACTTTATAGAAGAGTATGATAGGTTAATTGCTTTATCTTATAGCAAGTCGACCTGATATCATGTTTTCTGTATGTAATTGTGCTAAGTATCAAGCAAATCCAAGAGAACCACACTTCATTGCGGTGAAAAATATTTTTCGTTATCTCAAGGGAACAATTTCGTTAGGATTGTGGTATCCTTCTAAATCAGGATTTTTCATTCAAGCATTTTCAGATTCAGATCGGGAAGGATGTACTATTGATAGAAAAAGTACAAGTGGAGGATGTCATTTTTTGGATGGGAAGTTTGTAAGTGGCAATCGAAAAAGCAAACATGTGTTGCAATTTCAACTGCTGAAGCTGAGTATGATGCAGTTGCCGCTTGCACTTCAAAAATCATATGGATCCAGAGTCAATTGCGTGACTATGAAATTAATATGAAAATGATTCAATTGTATTGTGATTCACAAAGTGCTATACGCATTTTTCATAATATAGTACAACATTCGAAAGCCAAACATATTGCACTTCATTATCATTTCATTAAAGATAATGTGGAATATGGTAACATTGAAGTTTGTTTTGTAAAAACAACTGATCAGCTTGCTGATATTTTTACAAAACCATTGGACCAAAAATATTTGTTAGAATTTTGCAAGGTTTGGGGATGATTGAAGCAAACTCTGTTCCAGGACTAATTTTGAAAGAAATACAAAGAAGTGATAAGCAAATGTGTCCATTCAGAAGCAATAATGATTCATTCAGAGGCTAATAGTATTATCCATTCAGAGGTTACTATTCATGTTCATCACTTCGATACACTTCGTTTTCGACATTTGGGAAAGAAAAGTTCTGTTAGTTTGGTACATTCTTTAGTTTTTGTTTGTTCTTGAAATTTTGAAAAATTGGAAAAACCAAAAATGCTTTCGTTAATTTGTATTGTTTTCGGAAAATCAAAAATACCAAAAAGATTTTCTTTTGTTATTTTGTTTCTCTTTTCGAAAAATTCAAAATCACAAAAATAATTTTCTTCTTTTCAAAAATATCAAATCCGAAAATATTTTTGTTAGTTTGTACTTTGTCTTTTCTTTCTTAGTGCATATTCCAAGGAAGTTTTACAAGGGTCATGCTTGCGTTTCTAGGGTAAGGTAAATTTTCGAAACTTTGTACTAGTTAGATTGTCCCTAGAAGCATGCTGTAGCATGTCGACCCAAGCCTCCATTGACTCAATGTGTGATTTCAAAAGCCTTAATGAAATTTTTTCATTCCGAAAATTTATTCTCAATCAGGCTTGCATTCACATTAGTCTACTGAGCTACCTAAATCTTCCCAAATGAGTTAAGAGTTTTCTGTTTGGTCCAAACATAACAGAGGTGCAATTGAATTCATGGAACAACCTTTTTCATCTCAAACATCTAACACAGTTCACAAATAATGACGTATGTCGAAGAGGTCATTTGTCAAACCAATCATGAGTTAGACATATCCAAACTCTGTGTTTATGATCTTGATTCATGCGGCCGTGATGAAAGTGAAACCAAATTTTCTAAATTTTTAAGGAATTGACGGTGAACTATATTCCAGATTTTCACGAAACCTTTGTTTCAGTACCAAATTTTTCGATGCTCGAAATCATATTCTTTCGTTATGAGTGGTCTTGATCAAATGTTCGAAGCCCAAGACATTTATTACCCAACAAGATCCAACTGAAAATAATTTTTCTTTGAATATGATTTTTGTGTGAGTATCAATTACTTCACTTGTCACTTTCAAATTAATCCAAGGCATACTTGTCATTGACTACACTGGTCACACAAGTAATTTCTTTTACACTTACTCACCTTATGTTTAGGTTGATATTTTACAAAAAAAATTAAGCCACCCACGAAGCCTTGAAAAGGAAGCCCTTCGATACTTCTTTATAAGTAATCAATTGTAATTCATGGGAAACCAAAAAAGTTGTTGATCATCTCTCTTGATAATTAACGAAGCAACCTTTACCCGAGGTTTACCTACCTTTGTGTCGAAATTTTATTATTCGAAATCACAGATCCCAAAATTTCGTTATTTTCTTCTTATCCTATTCTATTGGCACACTGCACTCACGAAATCCTTGAGGTTCTAAGTATTACCAACTCAGACTGATGATTTCGACAGTCTGGCATATGACTTCGTTTCTAAATCCAAAAATGAAAGATGAAGAGTTAAGGAACTCTTTGATCGTTTAGATCTTGGAACAGGTTAATCACCAAAATGTTAAACAGTAGTATGAAGCACAAGAATGAATCAAAATATGTCGAATGATTATATAGATTCAAGCCTCAGCAGAGCTCGATAAAGAACTTCCGCTGTAGAGGCTGTTAGGGTTACAAACGATAAAGATAATATGTTTGAAAATAATTGACTTCCAAATCTTACGTACTAAGATGCATGCAAGCACCTATAAATACTAAACCCTAGAAATAACTCATGGATGGACAAGCCCAATCCGAAGACAAAATGGACTAAAGAGCGAGCCCAAGACGCAACACCTTTGAGACCCTACAATCTCCCCCTTTGCGTCAGTTGGAGCGAGACTATTACTTCGGCTTGTTGGGTCCAGCTGCAGGAACTTTCTTTGTGGTTTCAAACAGACGTGGAATGAGAGCAAGGATGGTCTGTCTGAAGCGAATGTACCACTAGATCATGTCATCAAAATACTTCTTGTCATCTGCTGAATTTTGCTTGCATAAATGAATGATTCCCAAAACATGTTCCAAGCATGCAGTGGTGTAAAGGTGCTTATCTGACAAGGCAAACAGGCATTTTTGGCCTTCGTTCCTTGTCAACATGACAAAATTTCGCTTCGGGTCGATTCTTCCCATCTGCATCATGTTCAAATCACTAGCAGAGCCAACATGAGAAATAGTAGGCTTTTTTCTTGAAGATACTAGCGATCTCCTGATCCATCTTGGAAACCTCCATAATGTAGCATACAAGCATCCTTTTGAAGTGATCTATGATTGGACCATACTCAGCTTCGTTGGTGAGGAGGATGTTATGCAAAATAATCCAATCATGTGGATTCAGGTTGGGAAGATCAGCAAGTGATATAGCATGTTCAGTTTTAGCAGAACCTCTCAGCACTTTGAACCGAACGTTCGTGAAGTTTCCCTCACGAAACGGTTTGAGGACCCGAACGTTGATGATCTTCTGAGCGCTCCATGTCCGATACTGAGGTTGAGCAGACCTCAGATAGAATTCAATAAGCTCCCTATCAACCTTTAGGTGAGGATGAGGGACATCAGCAACATTATCTAAAGCATGGAAGATGAAGGCCTTTCGGGTCAGTGGCATATCGAACTGAGAGTCGACAGAATTGATCCGATCCGAGGAAATCACTGGTTTGAGCCACAAGATGCTGGGAGTTTCAATTGCTTCTTTTATAAGCTTCTCGAGAGTCCACGGAGGAAAAATAGTTTTTCTACTCTCAAGAAGATCATGAGCCTCCTTCATTTTTCGTTCGTTCGCCTCAAACTCTCTGGCAACGCGAGCGCTCATGTCAGCATCTTTATCCCGACCTTGTTTCTTCAAGAGATCAGCGATGGTCTCTTTATCATCATCATCATCACTGAGGCTTGACCTGCTGGAGGAGGTTCGGTTGCTTTAGTTGCTGTGGAAGTGTGAGGGGGTTAAGACACATCTTATCCCCCTTGTTTCGGATAGGCCACGAAATCAAGAAGCCCTTCAAGTTTGCTTAGTACGGAAAGGGCAGGAGAAAGCTTCTCTGCTAGAGTGCGCCTCACTGAGTACTTCAAGATAGGATCATGTGCTTCAATGATGTTGGATAGGGCAGCGTGGACATCCGAAACACACGATGAAATAACTGCACGCTCAGATCGAAGAGATGCGACTTCCTTTTTAGATTGGAAAAGATGAAGACTCTTGACCTTGAGAGCAGTGGTCTTGTGAGCAAGAGCATCCATCACTGAATTTTCTGAAGCGAGATCTTCTTCCAGCTTTGTCAGGCGCTCCTCAACAGTCGCTTGGAATAATTTATTGTCATCGTTAAGAGACTGACGAAGACTGTCAAAGGACTGCAGTTCGGAGGCAACTGAAGTGGCCAACTTGGTGACAAGAGAGTCAAGCTTCTCTGCATTGGAGTCAGCGGCTCCCTGTAAAGACTGCAAAAGAGAATTAGCATCAACGAATAGTTTTTCGACTTTTTCGGTCGCAGCATCACATGCCTTGGTAGAGGCGACGATAGCGGCAGTGGCAGAGTTTATGGAGGCTTCATGAGCCTTGGTGAACGTATCAACGAGCCCCTGAATAGCAGCCTCTGAGATAGTGGACTGAGAGGAAGAGGATGAGGAAACAATGAGAGTATCGATCTTCTCATGAAGCTCCTTGAGATGCTTCTTGGTGACTGGAGCATCATCGTCATCATCACTTTGCACTTGATATGGACTGTAGTAGACTGAGTCAAACGTCATGTCCTCTCCTCCAAGAAAAGGTTCATCATTTTCTGCTGAGTGAGCGGGAGATGAAGGCGAGGGTGGAGACTCGGTTGTGGAAGTAGGTTCGGGTGCGGATGTATGTTCGGTAGTGGGAGTAGGTTTGGGTGCTGAAGTAGGAGCCCCCGTATCAGATATGTTGGTTCGAACGCCAATGGTGGTTGTTGTGGTAGCTTCGGTGAAAATAGGAGGTCGTACAAGGATAGAGGTGGGTGGTATTTGAGTAGTGGAGGTTATGCGGGGAATGGAAGTAGAGATGGAGATTCAGCTGCCTTGGAAGGTTTGCGTTTCTTTGGAGAAGGACCTTTCGCTCCTTTGACAACTTTCTTGTCTTTTCCCTTGTCTTGTTTCTTTCCCCTAGGAGTAGGCCTATCAGCGTCCTGGATTGATTGAATCATTTCAGGAGTTAGCTCTCTGGGACCTGAGCGACGAAACTCCTTGTAAGTTCTGATGATGCGACTGTCGCTTGGAACACACCCATACATTGACTCAGGGATTGAGCCAACGAACTGAAATTTGGAGGAATCAGACACTATGATGTTCGTAGTGTGGAAAGTTCCTATCAAGGAGAGTGGAGAATCAGCTACAATAGGGACATGATACTTGTCCATCACCCACTTTGTGACCAGCGTCCAGAATCTGGCATAAGAGATCTCCGAATGGCGAGAAGTAGACGCAAGGTTCTGAATCAGCTGCTACCATAAAACCGATCCATAATCGAGATTGATGTCGTGGTACAACCCATAGAGAATTGTCTTAAACAATCGGCTCGCCCCATCTGAACCTGCACTTCGTTCCGATAACCCTTTGAATAATACAGTGAAGAAACCATTCCACTGAGGAGGTAAGCAAGATTTCTTGAATTTTGTAACGGTGGTCAGAATTTCAGTGTAACCCATGTTGTAAAACATGGAGAACAACTGTCCCACGAGAATAGATTCAGGGTTAACCTTAGACTCATCAGTTTCAAACCCTAATAGCGAACATAAACGCTATTTGGAGATGGAGGACTTGTTATCAAGAATGTCGAAGAAGATTCGATCGACAGACTTGTCATAGTGGGCTGTGGAGAAGATTTGTGACAAACACTCCATTGGAACAAGTGCGACCTTGGTGAGTGCTGGAACCAGGGGAGAGTACATGAGGCACTCCACGATTGGGAAAATGAAAGCATCGTAGACTTATGGGGTGAGATCAATGATCAGGCTTTGTTGAGGACGGATGGGCAGAATGTGGGAGGTAGCATGAACTGAAGAGGAGTCCGCCATTGAAGAGAAGTTTTTGGGGAAGATGTTGAACAGTAGGAGAAAGTAATCTTTTCTTTCTCTCTGAATATTTGGTGCAGTAAAGAGGTAAAGGACTGTAGAATTTACCTTTTATACCGTGGTTAGAAGAGAGATAAGAATCTGTTCCCAAATCTTCAAAGAAAAAACGAAGCATTTCCTTAGGTGATTGACGCGTGAAAGTTTAGAACCCCGATGATTACGTAGGAGAGAGAAAGACTGTCCCATTTCACATGCCTTCCCATCAAGCGCCGTTTGAAATACCAAAAACGATTCCACTTCACACGCCTTCCCATCAAGCGTCGTTCAGACTTTCGGCTGAGTCAGCAACTTATCCTTTTAGTATGAGCTGTCGTCATATATCAAAAGAAGCATGTGTAACATTGCTAACCACATCTCGTTTATAACATTAAATCCCATAGCTAAAAATAGCTTATAATTAACGAAACCAGATTTATGGAAAATCAAAAAGATTTTCGTGCATAGAGTATCAAAGAAAAAGAAATAAAGCAACACATATGTGGAAAATTGTGATGTCAATAAAGACACGAAACAGTGGATCCCGGGCACGAATCTCTTCCTTCAAAGTAAAGAGAGACCTTAGAGTGTTTGTGTGGTTTCCCGTTGAATTACAATCAGACACTAGTTAAAAAGTGTTGAACGGCATCTTTTAATAAGGCTAATTTGGGAGGCTTTCGTTTCAGTTCAGAATTCCTGATCTTGACATAAGACAAAAATCGAATGAAGTACTAGTGAGACCAATGTGGTCTGTTGAACAAGTAGGTGTGAAAAGAATTTAAGTGACATGTTGAAGATACTTTTAGGTGAAATCTCAAAAAAAAAATTAAAACTGGATTCTATGGGAAGAAATGTTATGGTATTTAACAATTTCATAAGAATCACACAAAAAGAAAAATTAGAGATTTCAAGGTACAACCACTTGGGTGAATTCGTTAATTCATTAGTGACAACTAGAGCAAATTTAATTGTTCACCGTCAATGCATAGTAGGTATTGAATTGTGGGTTTCACTTAGCACGTAGTGGCATGAAGCTAAGATCATAAACACAGAAATTATGTAACCATAAACCTCAGTGGTAATTTCTGAGAGTCTCAAGGGTTACGTGTATGAAGCGAATAGGATGGAGAAAAATATTGGAGATGGTGTAAAGAAACCAAAGTACCTCTGATGTTAAAATAAGGACCAAGCAGAAAACTCTTATCTCATGTGAGAAGAGAGTAAGGTAGCTCATGATTACAATAAATATAATAGCCTAATTGGGAAGACAAGGTTTGTATATACCAAGTCAGTAAGGCTTAATTCAGAATCAGTTGAGGCTTTGGACAACATACAGCAACATGCTTCTAGGGACACTTAACTATTAAAAGGCGTGAGAACAATACATGCCCCATTGATCATCCACAAATGGCAAAAACGAACAGAAGTAAAAAAAATATTTTTGGAGTTTATGAAATTTTGATTCAAAGAGAAAAACAAAAATAAAACAACAAAAAAAAATTTTGGAAACGAACCCGAAATAGACCGAACGCTCGGTTCATTTCGGTTTCAAAAAAAATGTTTGAAAAAGAAAAGAATTGGGAAATAAGTGAGAAATACTTGAGAAATAAGAGTACAAATAAGTTTACAACCAAAGAAACTACCTTTAAGTGATAAGCGAAGACAAGTGAATAGGACCGAACCCGAGCGCTCGGTTCATTTCGGTACCTAAGTGAACCGAACCCGAAATAGACCGAATGTTCAATTCATTTCGCTTCCAACTTTTAGTTTTGAGAAGGAGTTTTTGGTACTAACTCCGATTCCATCATACCTAGTCCTTGTAGAATTTTATTAAAACTTGCTTCAGGAAGAGCTTTGGTGAAGATGTCAGTCAGTTGATCAGTAGTTCGAACAAAGTGAATCTCTACGTTTCTGTCTTCCACGTGATCTTTAATGAAGTGATACCTCAACGCAATGTGTTTCGTTTTGGAATGTTCCACGGGGTTATGGCATATCCTAATTGCACTTTCTGAGTCACAATATAGAGGGATCATTTTCATATTGAGTCCATAATCCCGGAGTTGGCTTTGGATCCAAATCACTTGAAATGTGCCAGAAGCGGCTGCAATATATTCTGCTTCGGCTGTAGACAGAGAAACACATGTTTGTTTCTTAGATTGCCAGCTCACCAACTTCCCGTCGAGGAATTCACAGCCTCCTGTAGTGCTTTTCCTATCTAATCCACATCCTCCAAGGTCTGCATCAGAGTAGGCTTGAACAAAGAAACCTGAGTTTGAGGGATACCAGAGACCGAGAGAGGTGGTTCGCTTCAGATATCGGAGTATGTTTTTCACTGCTAGCATGTGTGGTTCACCGGGATTCGCTTGAAACCTAGCACAATAGCACACAGAAAAAATTATATCAGGCCTGCTAGCTGTGAGTTACATCAATGAACCAATCATTTGGCTGTATAGCGTTATGTCGACTGCCGGTTTTTCAAAGGATAGTGTGAGCTTGGTGCCGAACGCCATATGGATTTTGACCTTTGAATCTCCCATCATCCTGAATTTATCAAGAAGAGTCTTGGTATATGCTTCCTAGTTGATAAAGATACCTTCGGGTCCCTGTCTAATCTTTAAACCAAGGAAAAAGTTAATCGGACCCATTGAGCTCATTTCAAATTTTGTCTCCATCAGCTTTCTGAATTCAACTGTTAAGCTAGGATTCGTTGAGCCAAAGATGATATCATCGAGATAGATCTAAACTATCATAAGGTGGTTACCTTCCTTTTTACGAAAGAAGGTTGGGTCAACCGAACCTTGTTTGAATTTAGACATCTTTAAGAACTTAGTTAATGTTTCATATCATGCCTTAGGTGCTTGTTTCAGACCATAAACTGCCTTATCTAGAATGTAGTAGTGATTTGGATGTTTTTCATTCACAAAACCAGGAGGTTGCTCCACGTAAACCGTTTCTTCAAGTTCCCCATTTAGAAAAGCGCACTTCACATCCATTTGGTAGACCTCGAAGTTCTTGTGTGCAGCGTAGGCAAGAAATATTCGAACAAATTCCAGCCTTGCTACCGGAGTAAATGTTTCTCCATAATCAATTCCTTCTTCCTGACAGTATCCTTTCACCACAAGACGAGCTTTATTTTGAATCACATTACCCTCCTTATCCACTTTGTTTCTGAATACCCATTTGAGACCAACGACTGAGGCATCTTTCGGTGTTGGAATGAGACGCCAGACCTTATTTCTTTCAAACTCATTGAGTTCATCTTGCATTTCCTGGACCAAATCAGAATGATCAAGAGCAATATTGACGGTCTTTGGATCAACTTTGGACACAAAAAAATTAAACGTGCAGAACTCTACTTTGGAGAATAGGGAAGTTTGCTTTGTCTTCACTTGAGATCGGGTTAGGACCTTTTCAGATTCATTACCCACTATCTGAGATACAAGATGATCTCTGGTCCATTTGGTGAGTGGAGGAAAGTTTGGATCATAGGATGGATCCAATTCAGCATTGACCATTTCTTCCAACTTTGATTGAATATCATCATCATAGAACATATCGGAATTCCCCCCCCTCGACAGATGATGAATTATTTGGATCTTCAGGTTGATTTGGACCTTCGGGTGCCATTGAACTTTCGGGTGTATTCGGGCTTTCGGGTGCTACAGGACTTTCGGGTGTAGCAGGGCTTTCGGGTGCTACAAAGATTGGATGCTCCCCCTGAAAATGTGAGTCATGTTGATTTGAAAAGAATTTATTCTCCCCCTCAACCGAAGTGCCGTGTTGAGGAGGTTCGTTTCGAACTGGTTCTCCTTCTCCCATTTGTTTGGCTGCATCTTGGACAATCTGCATCAGACGATCGATTTTGTTGACTGCTGCCTTGGCTTCCGAGAGAGTGGCTTTTTCAGGTTCATCAAATAAGTCTACGAACTGATCAAATAAATTAGCAATCGAGGCTGTGACTTGACATGTTTGAGAGAAAATCTCTCCAATTGCTTCTTCGGTAGTCTTTAGTTTCTTGACGTAATTGTCATCGAACGTCACATAATAGGTTTCTTCAATTCTTCTAGAACATTTATTTAGAACCCTGAATGCCTTTGAAGTAAGAGAATATCCCAGAAAGATTCCTTTGTCAGCTTTATCATCAAACTTGTTGCGATGTTCTTTGGAGTTGAAGATGAAGCACCTTGAACCGAACACATGAAAGAATTTTACATTCGGCTTCCTGTTGTTGATGATCTCATAAGGAGTGAGAGAGAAAGGCTTGTTGAGATAAGACCTATTCTGCGTAAAACATGCTGCAGCAATAGCATCAGCCCAGAAATATAAGGGAAGAGAAGCAAAACTTAGCATGGTTCGGGCCGCCTCACACAATGATCTGTTTCGCCTTTCGACAATACCATTCTGTTGAGGTGTATAAGGGGCTGAGAAGTTGTGACTGGTTCATTTTTCTGCCAAGAAGTCTTCGAATTATTTGTTCTTGAATTCCAGTCCATTGTCGCTCCTAATGTTTCGAACGACTTTTCTCGGTTGTACTTCGACCTGCTTGATAAAACTCTTCAGCTTAGGAGTTGCCTCATATTTGTGCTTTAGAAAGAATACCCATGTAAAGTGTGAGAAACCATCAACAATAACAAGAATATACTTGTTACCGCCAATGCTCTCGATTGATGATGGACCACATAAGTCGATGTGAAGCAACTCAAGTGGTTCAACTCCTTTTGTGTTTATGATTGATGGGTGACTTTGACGACTCTGTTTCCCCATTTCGCATGCAGCGCACAAGTGTTCACAATCAAACTTGAGCAATGGAAGACCCCGAACATGACCGTCGGTGACAAGCTTGTTGATGTCCTTGAAGTTGAGATGTGAGAGCCTTCGGTGCCACAACTAAATTTCGTCTGAATGAGCTTTGGACAAAAGACATATGGCTGGATTCCCTTTGATTAGTCTGAGATTCAAAGGAAACATTTCGCTTTTTCGATCTGATTTGAGAATGACCTTGTTGGATTTCTTCTCTATAATTTCTTAACCTTCGTCGTCGAATGAAACTTTGAGACTGGTACCTCCCACCAGTTGAGATACACTGATGAGATTATGCTGCAACCCTTCTACATACGCCACCTTTCTTATTGTGAAGTCTTCATTGGTTATCATCCCATAACCCTTTTATTGTTCCATAGGAGTTGTTACCGAACTTGACATTGCCACCATTTTGAAGTGATCGAAACTCCCTTAGCTCTTCCTTCCTTCCTGTCATGTGACGTGCTCAGCCACTATCAATGTACCATTCTTCATCAAACTGCTCGTCACTAATAACCTACAAAAATTCAGAAGATTTAGGAACCCAAAGTTTCTGGGGTCCACGTGAGCCTTTCACAGAAGCAAGAATAGTAAGAGAAACATCAACGAGATATGTTCGTTTTATTAAGGTTGTTTCATCTTTTCTTTTAATAGTAAACACTTTGATTTTATTAGAATTAGTTGCAGGCGTTTTGGATTCAGATTCTGGTGTTTGAACTTTAGCCTGCTTTCGGTCTTCCATAGCTGAGGAAATCTTCCTTTTTCCTTTCAAATCACTTGACGATCTTGAATTTTGTGTGGGAACAGAATTGGGCTTAGAAGAAGATTGAGAACGAGAAGAATTATAGGAAAAGAAATTAGAATGAGAATCTTTCCTAACTTGAGGTTCGGAATAACCCTTTCGGTTGTGGTCATTTGGGGGACCGAACCTAGACCTTCGGTAGCCGTTTGATGATGAACTGAAGTTGGATTTTTGGGTGTTGTTGGTTGGTGGTCTGAAACTGGGTCTTTTATTGTAAAAGCTTGATGGACTGAAATCAGGTCTTTGCCTGTTGTTATTTGACGGACCGAAACTAGCTTTTCGGTTGTTGTTGCTTTCGGGACCGAACCTATCCTTTCGGTTCTGTTCTTTGTGTGGCCCGAAAGACTTTCTCTCTAACTTAGAATCTTTATCAAGGTAAGAGTAGTGAGGATTTTGAGAACGCCAAAACTGCTTTCGCTCTGAGAGATTTTTCTTGTATCTGAGGTTTCTTTGTTGTTTTTGATTTCTCATATGTTTCGGTTGTTTGTGGATATTTGCCTTTTGATTTAGCTTCTTAGCAACTGGTTCACTATTCATGGATGAGGTTTCGCTTGTGGAGGTGACTTCTTCCACTGGAATCCCTTTTGTGCCACTGGTACTTGGTACGTCAAAGTTGGTAGGCTTATTCAGTGGTTCGGGCACATATCTACCTTTGGCCTTCCAGGAAGTTCGTTCCGACAGACCAACTGTTTCGTCTGCGTTATCTATAGGTGCTTACCAGAAAAACTAATCACAGCCATCTACATTATCTTCATTCACTATGGCGGTGAGTTCGGCTGTTTATACACCTGATTGGGAGTAATTCTAACCTTCTAAAACACAACGACCTTTTCCTTAAGGACAGGGGACTTGGTTTTGGACAAACGAGCGAATTCCACTGAATTTTCAGAAATCAGGTTTTTGTGGTTTTCGGGTTCGCTCCTGACGAACTCGGAACAGTCGACTTCGTCCTCTATAGAAATTTCACTCATATCATCGTCCTCATTAAGTTCAGATGCGTTTTCAACATCAATTTTGATTTCTGAACTCAAATTGGTACTCAATGAGTCGAATTTTTGTATGGTTTCGGTCCTGAGTTTCAACTTATCATTTTCATCCGAAAGATTTTTAAGCATGTCCTTATGGTCTTTGGACTTTATAAAAGATTCTATTTTGTCCAGGCCATACATGTAAGTAGGATTAACATCATTGGAAGATACAACACTTGCACAGTTGTATGTTTTGGCATCAATTTCATCCTCCTTAAACTCAAGGAAGGGTAGAATCATGCGATGTATCTTCTGCCCTATTTCACAACTTAGATGCAGTTGAGTAATGTTAGCATAAAGCCTTTTGGCAATCAAACAAAAAACATTCCTTTGTTTTAACAATTTAAGATTGTCTCTTTGCAAATAAATGTTTTCATCCCTAGACTTAATCAGCTCCAACTCTTTCTGCTCTATCCACATCCTTCGCTCCTTATTCTTGGATGACACCCTGCTTATTTGGTCAGTTAGATTAGAATTCATGACCCGTGTTTGCGTTAAACAACTATCTAGATTTGAAATTCTAGAATTCAAGTTATTTAATTCCTTTTCATATGATTTTTGTGGAATTTTAAATGAAACAAAAACAGATTGTGGAATTTTGTTGTAAAGCATAAGTCCTCTCGCTCCTTGGCCTCTTCATTTCCACCATCAGTGTTGTATCCCCTCATCTAAGATATATCGGTCACCATAAGACACCTTTCATCGGTTTCACCACCTTTTGCAACATAATCCTTTCCATGAGAAGGCTTTCTCACTTCATCGTCTTCTGAGTCGGTCGACTACACCTGCACGCCACCGAACTCATCATCATCTACCGAACCCTGCACAGTAAGAGCATTTATAGAGGAATTAGTAGCAGCTTTCTTCCTTTTTATCTCTTCCAGCCTTTTCATAAGACTTGCTTCTTCATCTTTCTCTGCCGTCTTCTTCAGCACACAATCTTTTGCATAGTGATTCTTTCCACCACAGTAGAAGCAACTGACACCAGAGTCAGCTTCACCCTTAGCTTCTTTTTTTGATTCCTCAACCTTCGGTTCATCTTTCACCTTTTCAGAACTATAGCTTCCCTGCCAATTACGATTTTTGTTGGAAGGGAACTTTTTCTTGATAAACCTTCTTGGACTTGACACCATCATAACATAGTCTTCGGCTGTCAGATCGTGATCTCCCAGATTTAGATCCTCTTCGTCTTCTTCTACACTTTTACCCTTGGACAGAAGCGCCAGAGACCCCAGATTTGAAACCACGCTTTTCTCTTGCAGCACTGTCTTTTCTTGGGATTTCAGAATCCCCACCAGTTTCGCCAGTGAGTACGATTTGAACTGCTCGTGTGCTTTAATCTTTGACACAACCGCTCTCCATTCAGATCTTAGACCATTCAGAAAAGTAACCTTCTGTTCGATGAGCTTCCTTTCAATATCATGTTTGATCATCTTACTGAGAAGATGATTGAGACGATCAAATGTCTGCATAACAGACTCATCAGGATTCTGCTTGAACTCTCCAAATTCGGATAGAAGTAAGGTCTGAATTGAGTGTTCCAGATCTTCATCTGTGGAATACATCTCTCGCAGCTGATCCCAAATATCCTTTACTGTACTGCAAGAACTCACCAATCTAAACTTGTCAGATTGACGAACGAATCAAATTAGTCTCAATGCTTTGATGTTGCACTGAAACTTCTCCTTTTCATCCTGAGCAACATCTTCCACATCTTTCAACAAATCATTATACTCCTTTTGAGTTTTAATGATTCTGGATGTTCCTGAATGAGCAAATGGGCCAGATACAATAGCTTCCCATATCAGATACCCATTATCTTCAGATCCAATGACGTAGTCTTCAAAGTGGTGCGTCCAAACCTCGTAATCTTGAGTGGAGAGAATTGGAATCTTGGTTGTAGATCCTATATTGTTTGAGATGTTAATAGGATTGGATTGAGAATCGTCCATGCTTGATCGTTTAACCTGTTATAAGATCAGACTTTGTAATATGTAATATTAGGGCAAGATGAATAAATAATGAGATACGTCAATTGTGGAGTGACGACTCAATAAATATCAATGAATACGGAATAAACCCTAATCACTTCTTTCACAGAAGAGATGTGTATGAATTACACAGTCTCCTGCTCTAATACCAACTGAAGAGTTAAGGAACTCTTTGATCGTTTAGATCTTGGAACAGGTTAATCACAAAAACGTTAAACAGTAGTATGAAGCATAAGAATGAATCAAAATATGTCAAATGATTCAATAGATTCAAGCCTCAGCAGAGCTCGATAAAGAACTTCCGCTGTAGAGGCTGTTAGGGTTACAAACGATAAAGATAATATGTTTGAAAATAATTGACATCCAAATCTTACGTATTAAGATGCATGCAAGCACCTATAAATACTAAACCCTAGAAATAACTCATGGATGGACAGGCCCAATCTGGAGACAAAATGGACTAAAGAGCGAGCCCAAGATGCAACACCTTTCAGACCCTACAAAAGTGCCTAACCTCCATCCTGAAGGTTTTCGATCTTATCCACTTGGTACTCACGAACAGTTTGATGTGACCATTTGCAGCGTGGTACGAGTTCCAAGGTACTTTATTTGACTTGGCGTGTTTAACAGCTAGTGGCGCAAGTTTCAAGGACAGACGTGGCTCACTCTATAAAGATAAAGTTTGGAATTCAATTGAGGATACATATAAAAGGAAGTTATTATCTCCTTTTATAATTACGCATTCAAATTATCAGACGATCAAAAAGCCCTAAATTTCTCTGTTCTTCAAGAATTTCTCAAAACCCTAATCAATGGCGGCTGATCCAACCACCACTACTGAAGAAGTTGCATCGCAACCCATCATGAAGATCCAAAGCACAAATTATTAGGTCGAGGGTGATGTCTTACTATACCATGAGGAGTTGAAGATGTTGATTGTAGCTCTTCAACACTCTGTTCTTGCAACTGCCATGTTTAACTCCTTTGAAGTTCCTATGACCTGGTTATCCATGGCTGGTTCTACTGCTTCTTACAACAAAGCCACTAATGTTATCACATTTAATCTGGTGAATGACAAGAGAATTTGTCTCACGAAGAAGACGTTTACTCAAATCTTGGAGATTCTGAATTCACCTCCATTCTTTCAGCCTTCCAGTGCTCAGATTATGTTTGTGTTTAACGAGATGGGTCATCAACCACCACTCGTCAAGATCAGTGACTTAAAGAAGTGTGGTCTACCTTGCATCTAGAATTTCTTTTTTGGGATATACCTTCGTTGCTTAACCGAGCGAAGTGTAGGGCTTGACAAGGGAAGAATGGAAGTTTATGCTATGGTAGCAGGATTGTATTACGACTTGAATGTGAATTTTGCTACTTAGATGTGGAAGGAGTTCGTTAAATGCTTGGAAAACACAAACATGGTGAAAGGGATTTCATGTGTCCGTTACTGGAGTTTAATCCTCAAGAAGATTTATGAAAAACAAGAAATTCAAGTACCTGCAGATGAGGCTAAAGTAGAGTTCATGAAGTATCATTTTCCAAAACTGTTGAAGATGATTCAGAAGTATTCCCTAATGTTGCTCGAATTCATGATGGCATGTTGAAGAAAGTTGATCCAACAAATTCATTATTGGTGGCATACTTGAAACTTGTTAATCCTTCAGTCGAAACTGGGATTTAGCTAAAAATAAGTGATGAAGGATCATCTAAGAAAGTTAAGAAGTTGAAGAAGGGTGCTGATGATGTTGTTCACGAAAGCCCCAATAAACAAACTAAGTATAAGTCTCCGAAGAAGATTACAAACGAAACTAAGAAGCCTAAGGAGAAGGTTGTTGATGAATTTCAAAACGTTGAGGAAATTATCTTATAAGACATGAATTTCATCAGCAGATTAATCTCCTACTATTCGCAAACCTCAGCTTAACAGAAAAGGAGTGACAGTTCGTAAGATTCCTACACCAATTTCACCATCCTCAAAGAAGAGAAGAGCTAAGGATATGGCGAAGCACATCACTGAGAGGAGAAAGAAACGAAAGCTGGTGATTCGTGATGAGTTGTCAGATAGTGAGTTCGTCCCAGAAACACCTTTGGGTTCGAATTACCGAAAACTCTCACAACCACTAATCCTTACAACAGTTTCAATGCCAACAACAACAGTTCCACTTGAAATTGTGGTAACCAAACTAGTTCTTGAGGTGGTTTTAATTTCTACCATTGTTGCAAAAGTATCTGATATGGGTGCACATGTTTCTGTGAGTGTTGATCCATCATCTCAGGGTATTCCTATTACATCTTCTTTCGAACCTATTTCAAGTACTTTTGTTTCACTTCCACCTTTTATTCAACACATTTCAACCACCACTACTTCACCTACTTTCGATCAAGTATTACAACAAACCATCACTATGCTTTTCCAATTACAATCCACCGATCCACCAAAACCAAATTTCGATGATGAAACAAATGGAGGACATTTTAGAGGAAGATTTGCTGATTTGGAATTTGATTCTGAAGAGGAGCAAATACCTGATCATATGTTGATGTTGGGGAAGCAGTTCAAGATTCTTAATCGAAAACTCAATTCTATCCTTTAATCACAAGTTGATTTTGGAGCCATGAATTCAGTTTCGGGGATAGAAGTTGATGTCATGCTCAAGGCTGTCGAAGTCAGGATGCAAAGGCAGTTGGATATAATTGATACGAATAATGAGTTACGAGTCAAAGCTCAAGCTGATTTGTTTGGTTCAAAAATTAAAGAGCTTCGAAATGTTGCAAAAGAACACCATGTTCTTTTTGTACAAGATGTTATGAAAGTTTGTGAAGATGTCAACCAGAAGATAGAAGAGATAAAGGTTGATGTATCGAAAGAAATGAACACTTTGACTACTAATTACTCACTCATTCTTTCGAAGGTATACATCATAGCAGGAGCCATTACAAATTTCATTCAGACTTTTCAGTCGACTATTCCTTCTATCGAAGCCAAGGGTAAACAAGATAGGGCTCAGTTCGACCAATTGAAGGTGTTACTTGGCGAACTTAAAGAAGTTGTCTCAAAGCCTGATCCACTGTCCTTCTTAACTCTTGAATTTTTAACTCAAAAGTTACATAGTTTAGAAGGCTGTTGCACCTATTTAGAAGGCTATTGAATTTTTAACTCAAAATGTTGCCTATTATTACCCTCCTGTTTTCACAGGGGTGCAAGGGGAGAAAAGAAAATTCTAGATGGGAAATCTTCGAAAATTACAAAAGGGGTTGAAAAGTCGAAAAAGATTGAGAAGATTGAAAATACTGGTGAATTAACGAAAGTTGTATCTACTCAAGTCCCAACACCTATAGTTTCATAGGTGATTACCGTTGGATAAGATGTCTAAATCCATAACTATTTATTGTATGTACTTGACCTGACCCGGCATGGTCCATTTGGGTTGCATGGCACCATGAATTTTGATAGACTAAATGAGAGAAATAACTTGTGGTTTATTACTATATTATAAGTTCTAATATATTAATAGTATTGATCAAGAATTAATTTGGAATTAATTAAGTGATCAAAAGATAACTAATTAAATATATGGGTTGATTATGTAAATCATCCATAACTTGTATAGTGGGCTAAGAAGCTCCATGGATTATCAAGTTGGGTTAAACCCATAAGATGCTCCATGGATGCTCCATGGGAGTTACAAACCCATGGGTCATGGAAATGAATAGGCATGACACATTAGGGTTTACATGGTGTAACCCTAGATGTGTCACACTATATAAGGATCATCTCCTCCACCAAAATTGGGTACACAAAGAGAAGTGAGTGGTAGGCCGATTTTACAAGTGTGTGCATTCTCTCTAAAGTCATTCCAAAAGAATTTGGAGTTGTGTGAAGCATTTGAAGCATCACACATGGGGTGGTAGGCTCACAAGGTTTCAAGGAATCAAAATCAACTACAAGGTATGTATTTCTAGCTATCCTTTTAGGATAAAAGTTCCCCATGTATGCTAGATAGGATTATGAACCTTGGAAACCAAATTTTGCGTGTATTTAGACAAACATAGATCGAAGGTTATTAGTTGCATGTACACTTAGGAAGTGTTAGAATGCTCAAAACCCATCATTGGTATCAGAGACTAGGCTTGTTTGTGAATACTTGATGCAAAATAGTGTTAAAATTCGATTTTTTTGCTGTATGCTCAGGGGAATCGACGAGTCCATGGGGAGGACTCGACGAGTCCAAGTGAAAATGCAACCAACTCGGCGATTATGCTCGTGCACTCGATGAGTTGGTCATGCAGATTGCTGAAATTCAATTTGTGCTGCTGGAAATGGACTAGAAACATTACCCGAAACTGTTTTGGTGTTATAAAACTTGTTTTAGATGGTGTAATGGTTGTTCTAATCCATTTACAATGGCTAATATCAAGTTTTCATGATTATATGTGTTCATATGTTCTTGAAATGTTGATATGAATATTCATGTTCTTATGAGTTCTTGATAGATCATAGGAGTTAGTTGTTTATCTGATTAATTCATGATCTTTATGTGTTTTAATGGAGTCCATAACTTGTCCTCAAGTTATGGACAACCAAAAGTCTCTTTGTGTTAAAATCCATTAAAAGAACACAGAAGTTATAATATGAAGAGTGTTCATTTTAATGACTCATAAGTTATTAATGTGAAAGGTTTTGTAAAGTTACAAAACTTGCACTACAAGAAAAAGACCCTTTTACGACGCGCAAACAACGACACTCGGAGATAGATGTTACGCAAAAGAGAGTAACGTTAAATAAGTGTCATCTCTTCAAAAAATTTAAGGATTTAGGTCGCGCATTATTGCGTGCCCTTAAATTAGTGTCTAATGTAAAAAAATAAAAAACACGGAGGGCACTTTAGCTAAAAGGTGCGTCGTCTATGAATGTCGTTTTATATTTTTTTAAGAAACGCGCTTCTCACTTCTCCTTAGAGGGAAAATGAAATCCCCAAATTTTTTAAACCCCCGCCTTCTTCTCCCTCGTCTCCACCCTCACCCACATCCATTGCCTCCAATCCTCGTTGCCTCTTCTAGTCTCAAACCCGATCCTCGCGTTAAATGGTTCAGTGACTGCAACTCCTTTCGATTGTAGCGCTGATCGACAACTACGACTCATCAACCGTCAATTGAAGCTACCTGTTGAACAACTCCTAATGAAACCTCAACCTTCTCGTCTCTCCTTCCCCCAAAATTTTGAACATCCACCTTCCTCTTCCTCTGTACTCTCTACACCCGCTAGATCGATTTCATTCTCTCCCTTCCTTCTCTCTACAAACCCCTTCCTCTACGATCGACTTTCACTCCTTCTCTATGCAAACCCTAATCAGACATAACGCATTTGCAATGGTAATATCTTCTTTCACAAAATAGACGATTGACCGAAGAACTAGGGCTTTTGATGAATCATGCATTACCAATAACGATAGCTACCCATCATAATTTGTGTTTTCTCTTGGACTCCACCATTCCAACATCGCACCACAACAACGATTCAAGCCACGAATCAACAGTTTTGAGTTTTTTGGCTTCAATTTTGAAGGTACGTAGACATGATTTTAAAGTTCTGAACTTTTTTCTTTCCTATGCTACCACTTCCCCCCTTTCCTTTTTATTTCACTCTCCTTGTAATTACAAATAAATTGAGATAGAGAGTCGGTCTATCGATTAATCAACCATGGTGGATGATTTGGTGTAACTATCACCTGTTATAGTTTTTTGAATTTTTTTGTTCGAACAATGCATGCCAACTGTTCGTTGAATTGCTCAAACGAAACTTCCATCACAAAAAATCAACTGATGGTCTACTTTTTTGTCCAGATTGCCCAGAGAGTGAAATATTAGCCGTTGGGATGGCACCTTATGCTCATCTGGCGGTTTATAAAGTATGTTTTGGTCTAGATTGGCCAGAGAGTGACATCTTAACCGCGCTTGATGCTGCAGTAGCTGATGGAGCTGATGTGATATCAATTTCTATTGGAGAAGAAAACATGCCTTTTTTTCAAGACAGCATTGCAATAGCCTCATTTCAAGAAAAAAATGCCTTTTTTCCCAATGTAATGTTCGGTAAACTGATGCAAATCACCAAGAGGATGAAGGGCCTTCAATGGTGCTTTGTTTATTACACTATGGTAGCGGAGATGACGGTGTTGTTGATAGCCCTAAACAATAGTCATCTTAAAAGAAATTATCAAAGAGAAAGGTATGTATCAGTTCTAGAGTTCTTATATAAAATTAGGTCAGCTGTACCCTTCTTATATAAAATTAATGAAATCGATTTTAAAAGCAAGCCATAATATTGATTTTGAAATCGAGCACCAGATTTCGGAATATAGCCCTGCCTGTTACCATTAAAATTTACCCCTGCTTCTGATTTTTTAGCTTCCTGGTCAGGCCGACTCATAGAACTATTCCCCACAAACCCTTTGACTTCCGAAACATCACCCCCATCCTTGTTCTTTCCCATAACCTTGTTACTTTTCCAACTTTGCCCCTGTTCAATCTTTGAATCATTAGACTTTCCTTTCATTGGCTCAATATTCCCATAATACCCCTGCCCATTTTTACCTCCTGTCTTCCCACCTCTATCAAAACTAAATTCCAAATTTTCCTGATTATTCCCATTATACCCTTGATAGCGAATTCCAGCAGAAGCCCCAGAATTTCCAATTTTCGGATAATTCCCTTTTTGCCCCTGCTTGCGGTTTCCAGCAAAAACCCCTGCACCTTCATTTTTCGAGAAATTCCCTTGATGCCCCTGACTCGAAAACTGTTTTTCCCCCACTGTAGCTTCTTTTGACAACAAATTTCCATTATTTCCTTTGGTTTTCTTCACCACATCAACAAACCCATCATTTTGTTCCTTAACTTCTTTAGTGCTGGCAAGAAGCACTTGCATAAGATCCATAGTAGCTCCTTCTTTTCCTTTCTCTATTTTACTTCTCTCCTCTTCTTCTTTCATCTGAATAGCAGTAACATCAATCGAGATTAGTGGAAATTGGTTTTTATTTTTTATAGTTGATACTTGAGAAAACCTTATATGTTTTTTTTTATTTTGTGAAAATTAATTCCAGGTGAAAACAGAAAATGGTATGTTGTGTTAGAAAATGACAATCATACCCTTGGTCACAGTAGTCTCATATCATTATTTCCATTCTCACCTTCACTCCAATGCCCATTATTAGAAGAAATCAATGAGCTCCTTGCCAGCTCACAAATTGATTCTGTTTTCCATCAGATCTATAGTCATATTGTAAAAATCATACCTTGAGCTATAGAACTCAAACGGACCCCAAACTAGTTCCCAAAGTTCACAAATTGAGTTGGCTAACTTTCTTAAGCAGCCCAACTTCACTGGTAAGGACTTTATCTATGTGCAAGAATGGAATCTTTGCTGTTAGGTCTGATCCGGGTCTGTTCTGATATGTCATTTTGTTTTCATCATTTATAAGGCTTGGAAAAGGATCAAGAGTGATTCCAAGTTTCTATATGTTCCTGATATTATGAATTTAAGATCTGGAGCAGATGGGGTGTTATTTCCAATTATAAATTGGTTAGAATTGATCCAGACTCCAGATCAGTGGGCAGTCACCAGCTTTTACTAGTGTTGTGATTGTCCATAATGTGAATTTTATATCCGGAGCTTGGGAAATGCTTTTCATTCAATTCCAACTCTGAGACTTTCATTTGTATGTCCTTTACTTCTCTGAATTTTGGTATGGACGAATTCTACTCACAAGTTGGGTAGAATTGGCCAACCTCACTTGACTGTCTTGTTGGAGATAGAAGTGATACACCTTTTTGTAAAATTCATATTTAATTCATCCTTTGGAGTTAGAAGGAGTTCTTTATAGTTCTGGAATCCTGAACAATCATGGTTTTCTATAAAATTTAGTTAAAGCTATGTTTCTGTTTTAGATTTTGGAGTAAATCCGTTTTGAACAGCAGGTCTGTTTTAGAGACCTTGCTGTGATTACTCTTTTCTCAACTCATAGCTTCATTACTTCTCCTTTCTAACCTTTAGTCCTTCTAAGATGGATTTTAAAAGTGTAAAATTTTTGCAAGTGTGCTATTGAAAATGAAGATAAACCCAATTGTGCTACTGAAAATGAAGAGCTTGTTCAGGTATCTCAATTTCCAGACATACCCTTTTGGGTTTTTCACTTTCCTGAAATACCCTTTTTGATCTTTTACAATTTCCAAAAATACCCTTCTTGGTGCCTAGGAGTTACAGTGTTACCAGTTGCAGTTGTAATATATATATATATATATATATATATATATATATATATATATATATATATATATATATTACAACTGATAATGATAAGAAAACAAGGTAAAGGTTGGAATATAGAATGAAATGGAATGGATTCCCTCTCTATTTTCTCTCTCTCTTTTATTCTAATGATCAAAGTTCTTGTTTTTAATATCAGTTTCCCTGTTCTCTTTTATACTTGATGCACCTTTTATTTGCAGGCTTGGCCTGTGCGTACTCCAAGGCCTGTTGCTTTCAAGCTTGTTGCTGATACCCCTCTTCTTACTGGACAGGTAAGTTTCAAATCTTTTTGTTGTGGATTTCTTATAGTTTCTTTTTGTTGTGGATTTCTTATAGTTTACTTAGCTTCTTAAATCAAAGAGTATAAAGCTTTCCTAATGTGTTCTAATAATTAAGAAAACGATGTTTTTTTGAAAAATGCTTCTCAATTTATCTTATTAGGAAGAATGGAGAACAGGCCTCAAATCATATGTTTTTTTTTCCAGTAACTTCCACTTCCTTCATGGGTTTGTAACAATACTGATGGACTTTGCTATTTTGTTGTATGGTGTATTACCTTGGATATAATTTGTTTTTACAGTTTTCTCTTTTTATTTAATTTAAATTTGGATATAAGTTTGTAACACATGGGATTTATGATTGCAGCAAAGAATCTTTCTTTTCTTTCCAGACATGATTAAAGACATGTTTTTGGCTGTAGTTATTGGACCACCTGTTGTGGTTGCCATCATTTTGATAGTACAGGTATTATTCTATCTCTGAGAAATTTCATTTGCCATGTCATCAAAAGCTGCCAGATGGACTATTATCTTTCATGTTTGAGTTGGTTCTCAACTTGTAGAAGAATAACATAAAATATTTTGGCATCTGAGTGTAAAAAATAATATTTGAACTCATAAGTTCCTTAATAATACTTTATTGTGTTACATGTAATTTATTACTTACTCATAATATATAATTCAATCTGATTATTGATTATATATTATGAGTAAGGAGAGCATTCTAAACATTCTGGAAACTTTAAAAGAAGAGGGAAACAGGGTCTTGTTCAATGTTTTAGCTGTGTTTGCTCTAAGGGAGATCAACTTATCAAAAGTAAGTTATTGTTTCACCCTTTTATTTAATATTTTTGTGATTGAATGAAAGTCTTAATGAAAGTAATTGACAACCCTTTCTCTGTAAATGATGTTGTGATTGTGGGAGAGGTGTTGTGTTTTTCTCTGTTGCTAGGTAACCTTCTCAACAACAACATTCTACTTAAGCAGGTGAGTAATCAAGATTAAGGGAGACTTGTAATCATGTTTGACATTCCTTTCCAGTAAGAAACAGAGTTGTATGATTATTTGTTAGTTTTATAGAAATGTATAACCCATGTTAGCAATGTATTATTTTTGTTTAACATTTGAATGATTCTTTGTATGACATTACAATTTGTGTAATTTATTTTATTTTTTGAGTATGAAATTTTATTTTATATTATGCAATGGATTGTATTTTTTGTATATGGTATTTTATTTCTATTATGAGAAATTAAATGCAAATTTAATTTAAAAATTAATAAATATATAAATTTATTTTTTTAAACATTTAAATTTACGATACGCAAAAATGTGTGTCATCTTCATTTATGACATGGCCTTTCTTGACAGGGGCTTTCTTGATACGCATTACGTGTCATTAACACGCGCGTCGTAAGGTTACGACACACGAATGCGTGTCATCTTCCTTTATGACAGGGCCTTCCTTGATACGCATTGCGTGTCGTAAATGCGCGTCGTAATTGCGCGTCGTAAATGAGCGTCGTAATTGCGCGTCGTCTATAGACGACGCGCAAAAGCGCATCGTCTCTCTTTATGACAGGGCCTTCCTTGACACGCATTTGCGCGTCGTCTGAGCCTTTTACGACGCGCAATGAGCGTCGTAAAAGGCCTTTTTTCTAGTAGTGTTGCCCTCAAGTTTTGGAACAAGTAAAGTCACTTTATAAACTTTAGTTCCAACCCTTAGAATTTTAAAAGTTAAAATTCAACCCTTATACTTGATAATATTATAAGTTATATATATATATATATATATATATATATATATATATATATATATATATATATATATATATATATATATATATAAGGTCAAGTCGTCTTACCGCTAGTACGCCTCATTCACGAAGCCGGTCTATAAGGGGGGTATAAGGTTGTTGCCTATAAAATGACAACTTAATGGGTGTCCACTCTCACCCACCGCTTCCTTGATTAGTGGAGGGCCGTTAGCCAAACGGGTAGGACAAAGACTTAAAAATTCTCATTAAAAGTATGATGAATATTATAAAGTAAATAAAATGTTTTATTATATTCCCAATCTTAGTTACTTTAGAAAAAATGTGAATAAGGTGTTAATCCATAAAATTACACTTTACACTTTGTTTAAGTCATTGGTGGAGCGTGTGTGGTTAACCGGCACACTAACTTGGACTTAACAAGGAAGGTAAAGGGTGACTTAAGGTTTATCATAGTATCAATGGAGGGCGTGTGGTTTAACGGCACATAGATTGAGTGATAAACTTTAAGGGTACCAAGTGATTTGCATGGTTACTTCACACCTCGTTTTGTGATCCTCGGTATCCCAGTCACAAAACTTGGAGGGCACACTCAAGATTGAAACATGCCTTTGAAAATTTCATTGAATCTCAAAATAATCTAGGAATTTTTAAGAACCAATTAAAACATAATTTTTATATTTCGTTTTTCATGGTGGAAGTTGGTGAATCGTCATTCACCTACCTTTCAAATATGTTATAACTTGGATTACAACATACCTCTTGTAAATTATAATATATTGTGATTGGATCCGAGCCTTAATATTACTTTTGGGTGTTTTATTAAGGACTCTCTTAATATCTAAACTAATCTTGTTCTCTTCTTTCAGATTTCTTCAAACAATGCTGCTTCTGGCTCTAATCCTAATGGCTCCTTTACTCTTATAAACTTGTGTGGGAAAGTCACTTTTGATGGATCCAACTTCAATGAATGGATCAGAAACATCAGGATGATTACCTGCTACGAGGACAAAGAATATGCCATCGATAAGGAGCTTAAGGAGATTGACGAGACCACTGCAACTCCCCAGGAGATCGCTGACTTTCAGACACATGAAAGGGATGCTACAAAAGTAGCCTGCATCATGTTGGCCACCATGACAGCAGAACTCCAAAAGTCCTATGAGGACTTCTACCCTTTTGAAATGCACCAAGATCTGATGGAAAGATACCATCAAAGTGCACGACAAGGGAGGTATGAAATCATCTGCTCCATCATAACAACCAGGATGAAGGACGGGGAATCCTTCATGAGCCACATGTAGAAAATGCAAAGGTATATGGATCGGTTACCTGAAGCTTAATGTGAACTTCCCTGAGGAGCTTGCAATAGATATCATTTTGTACTCCTTACCATCATGTTATGATCAATTCTGCATGACATATCACATGAATAAAGAAGAGGGTACACTCAGCAAACTTCAGGGACTCCTCAAGACCGTAGAAACAGGTCTTAAGGGTAAGTTGTTTGTTAACACTCCTACTCCAAACTCCAAACTCCGCCCCAGTTTTGGCGATCGGGAAAGGTCGAGGGAAGAAGAGGAAGAGCTCTTCTTCAAGTGGAACCAAGAAAGGTTTCGTCACTCCTTCTTCTGACCCAAAAGAGGCTGAATGCTTCTATTTCCATGAAAAGTCACATTGGAAGCGGAACTGCCCAAAGTACCAACAAGATGTGAAGGATGGGAAACTTAAACTCAACCATGCAGGTATTTACACTATCTTATCTAATAACTCACCCCATTCTAACTCTTGGGTCCTTGACACCTCCAAGGACACCCCAGCTGAATGGTGGCTGAGAGGCATAATCGAACCTTGTTGGATATGGTTCGTTCCATGATGAGTCGAGCTTCGCTCCCAATCTCATTTTGGTGGTATGCCTTAGAGACTGCCGCCCATATCCTTAATATGTACCCTACAAAGAAAGTTGCCAAAACTCCTCATGAGATGTGGACTAGTAAAGTACCCAAACTAGACCACATCAAGATTTGGGGTTGCGAGGATTTCATGAGATGCTAGACTCATGATATGCTCGAACCTCGAAGTGAGAGGTATATTTTTATCGGCTACCCACAGCAATCCTTTGGTTACCTCTTCTACAGACATAGTGAAAATGTGGTCTTTGTAGCTAGGAGGGCTGTCTTTCAAGATAGAGAGTTCATAAGCCAAGGAAACAGTGGGAGGAAAGTTGACCTTGAAGAAATTCAAGAGTCAAGTGGAGAAGGAACTTCAAACCATAGCACTCAACTTGAGGAGAAAACTCCTGTTGAGCCAATTGACAAGTATGTACCTCTGAGGCATTCCATGAGAGTTAGGAATGCACCTGAGCATTACTATGGATTCCATATTACTGCGGAAGGTGATACACTTATCAGTGATGAGACACTGATAGGTCATGATGAACCTAACAGTTATGTGGAAGTCATGGCAGGCCCTGAGTCATCCAAGTGGAAAGAGGCAATGGACAGCGAGATATAGTCCATGTATGACAATAAAGTTTGGAACTTGGTTGAGAAAGTACCAGGTCGTAAGACTGTAGGGTGCAAATGGATCTTCAAGAAGAAGACCGACATGGATGGTAATGTACACACTTATAAGGCACGACTGGTTGCAAAGGGTTTCTCAGAAACTCCAGGAGTTGATTATGATGAGACCTTTTCTCCAGTGACCAATATGAAGTCTATTAGGGTTCTGTTAACCATAGCTGCATTTCATGACTATGAAATATGGAAAATGGATGTCAAAACTGCTTTCCTTAATGGAAAGTTGGCTGAGGATGTTTACATGAGTCAGCCAAAGGGTTTTATCAATACAGAGTACCCTAATAGAGTGTATAATCTTGAGAAATCCATTTATGGATTAAACCAAGCACCTCGTAGATGGAATCTTTGCTTTGAAGAGAAGGTCAAAGAATTTGGATTTTCTAGGAGTGAAGATGAATCTTTTGTATGTGTCAAGGCTAGTGGGAGTATATTTAGTTGTTTTGTATTGTATGTGGATGACATACTACTCATAGGAAATGACATCCCAACTCTGTAAGAAGTTAATTCCTGGCTTGGGAAGTGTTTCTCTACGAAGGACCTAGTAGAAGCTTCCTATATTCTACGGATAAGGATCTTGAGAGACCGGAGTCAAAGACTAACTGGACTTAGTCAGAGTACCTACTTGGATAAGGTGCTGAAGAGATTCAGCATGCAGGACTCAAAGAAAGGAGAGTTACCCATCCAGAGTAATGCCAGATTGGGTAAGACACAAAGCCCTAGTACTGAGGTTGAGATAGTAGAAATGAGTCGAATACCTTATGCTTCGGTTGTAGGCTCGATCATGAATGCTATGACGTGTACTCGACCTGATGTAGCCTTTGCTTTAAGCATGGTTAGCAGGTATCACGGGAACCCTGGAAAGGCACACTAGACTACGGTAAAGAATATCCTCAAGTACCTAGGGAGGACTAAGGATTGGGTCCTTACCCTCGGTGGAAGTGATGACTTGAGAGTTGTAAGGTATAGTGATGCTAGCTTTCATACTGATACGGATAATTTCCGCTCTTAGTCAGGCTGGGTCTTTATCTTAAACGGGGGAGCAATTTCTTGGAAGAGTTCCAAGCAAGAGACAGTGGCTGATTCAAGTTGTAAATCAGAGTATATAGCAGCAAGCGAGGCAGAAAAGGAGGCAATATGGCTGAAGAACTTCATTGAAGACCTTGGAGTAGTGCCAGCTATTAAGGAGCCAATGGAAATTTTCTGTGATAGTGAATGTGCAGTTGCCTTAGCCAAGGAACCAAGGGATCACGGGAGATCCAGACACATCGACAGAAAATGCCATTTCATCAGACATCGAATAGAAGAAGGACTCCTCGTGACAAAGAGGGTATCATCGGATGAGAATCCAGCAGATCCCCTCATGAAGGCAATGACTCGGGTTAAGCATCTCCAGCATGCTCGGGGCCTAGGGCTGAAGGATGATATTAGTTTTAGTAGTTAGATAATTTTACAAAATTTGTAAAGTATAATTGACATTAGATGATGAATAAAAAGTGTTTTATTTATGAGTAAAGTGTTGCTATCTCTTGTCGATCGTTTACTATATTTCTTTTGCATGTTTTGACTTCCAGAATAATTATGTTTGGTATATCATATTATTCGAACCTCCACAATCGGTCATATGTCGGAAGTAGGTATGAATCAAGGCTGTCATGATTGGTTGCAGAGGTCTAAGTTGTTGGACATGGCTACAACACTCATGAGTGCTCATAAGTTCTAAACATTGGACTCAACCCACGCTTATTGGAATCACTTCATGGATTAGAAGTTTATATGTTCCTTCTTGGATTAGAAGCTGATATCTAGGCCACTCGATGATTTTGTTTTGACCTATGTATCGGGCCCGGTCAGAACTAAGTTAATGTGTTCAATTAAGTTCTTTGTCAAAGAAATCAAAAATCGGGAAACAAACTACTGAGTAATAAGTAAGACATTGTTCTATGTATTTGTCCGGCTGATATCTAGAATAGAGGATTATATGACCACTTATCTTAAATGGTGTATCATCATCTTCTCAGTTCCGAGAGACCTTGAAAGAGCTACGATTGCTGATCGGTTCCTGAAGTCATACTTGCAGTTATAGTTATTAGACTTATCCAAGTGGGAGACTATTGGATAACATGTCTAAGTCCATAACTATTTCTGGTATGTACTTGACCCGACCCGGCATGGTCCATTTGGGTTGCATGGCACCATGCATTTGGATAGACTAAATGAGAGAAATAACACTTGTGGTTTATTAATATATTATAAGTTCTAATATATTAATATTATTGATCAAGAATTCATTTGGAATTAATTAAGTGATCAAAAGATAACTAATTAAATATATGGGTTGATTATGTAAATCATCCGTAACTTGTATAGTGGGCTAAGAAGCTCCATGGATTATCAAGTTGGGTTAAACCTATAGGACGCTCCATGGATGCTCCATGGGATTTACAAACCCATAGGTCATGGAAATGAAGAGCCATGACACATTAGGGTTTACATGGTATAACCCTAGATGTGTCACACTATATAAGGATCATCTCCTCCATCAAAATCGGGTACACAAAGAGAAGTGAGGATTAGGCCGATTTTTAGAGTGTATGCGTTCTCTCTAAATTCATTCCAAAAGCATTTGGTGTTATGTGAAGCATTTGAGGCATCACACTTGGGGTGCTAGGCTCACAAGGTTTCAAGGAATCAAAATAAACTACAAGGTATGTATTTCTAGCTATCCTTTTAGGATAAAAGTTCCCCATGTATGCTAGATAGGATTATGAACCTTAGAAACCAAATTTTGCATGTATTTAGACAAACAATGATCCAAGGTTATTAGGGTTGCATGTACACTTAAGAAGTGTTTGAATGCTCAAAACCCATTAACTACAACAAAAGCTATCAAGACAACAACAAAACCTATTCTGAAGGGAATTGTTATTGGCTCTTCTACTGAAGGAGGAAGTTCAAATTCTGCTAAACCAAAACCTTCTGAAGATGATGGAAAAGGGAAGGGGAATTTGGTTGAAAAATCGTAAGAAGAGAAGAAGGCCGAAATTGAAGTTGAAATGGAGAAACAAAGGCAGATACAGAGCATACTAAGACTTCTTCAATGTGATCCACCTGGTATGGATAAGGAAGATCCAAAGAAGTTTTACAGTTATGAGAATATTGAAGCAAGATTTGCTTTCAATAACATGTATGAGTTTGAGAAAAAGCCTAAGAAAAGCTACTCTATCACAAATACTGATATGAATCAGCTTGATTTTCTAGTGAATGAAATGATGTTTATCATAGCTCAGTACAAGATAGTTGAGAAGTTCGACAACGAGGATGATTTTATTCATATGAAACTTAGGTTTCATGCAGTTGTTGGAAAATAACTATAAGAAATATGGTCATTGGTGAAGATCAAGAAGGTTATCAGTATAAAGAAAGATGTAATGTTCGAGAATACGATACATAATTTTCGGTATCATGTTGTAAGAGCGAATAATCAAGCATGCGATTTCTCTGTTGCTAATTTTCCTATAATGAAATTGAATGACCTGATTCAGGTTGCATTAATCTTGAAAGACATGGAGGCTTCGCAACTTCAAGGGACTGAAAAAGATGTATTGAGGCTTGGTCTTGCCCATATCAAAATCTTCATAAACAGTTACTATGATTGTCTAGCATTCACTAATGGGGAGTTAGCATCAGCAATGGGAAGGGAAGTGAAAGTATCTATGGAATTGTCGAAGACTCATGCTGAACTGAAGAAATATGCTGATGAGGAGATTTGCTTAAAACCTTTTGGATTGGTCTTTGCAGGAAAAGATAAGAATTGCAAAGCTAAGAGGTTTTTGTTCCAACCAAGTGAAGTGGAAAGATACACTACCTCACAATATACGAACTTCATTGTTCGTATGAATAATTGCAAGAAGAATAATGATGGAGATAAAGTTGAGTTAAAGAAAATTTTGACATAGTACTCGGAGATACGAAGGATGACGCACTTTGCTGCGCAGATTCTCACGAATTGAGAAGTTCGACATGATTACAAAGGGGAGATGTACAGTCAAAATATCTTGTAATATGTCGAAGTCTGTGTATTTGTCACTTTCGTGTGTTTTCTATGTATTTGCTAAGGCATCTTTTTAACGAAGCGTAATGTCTAACCTTAGTGTTTTTTGTACTTTCAGCCTCCTATAAATAGGAGCTGAACATAGAGTTGATAGTAGAGTTTTCCAATCATTTACTATCAGTTTTGTACTCTGGTTCTCTGAAAGTAATATGAGCTAAATCAGACCTTATTTACTTCTTTTGTTCATATTACATCATTTTACTCTGATTTGATTATTATACTCGATTAAACTCTTCTACAATCTACATATATATTTGAACTTGTTGATGTTTCTGATCGCAATTGAGCCTAATAGGCTCATGGTGGAGGAAGTATTTTGTCTTTTTGAAAGAAAAATATGTATGGTGACAGCAATTTCTTATGAGTTTAAAAGTTTGATGAGTTGTTGGTTTTTGAAAGCAAGTTGCAGTTTTCATTTTGTCTCTTTTGAGGTCAAGTTGGAGGTTGTGGAATTTCGTCTTCCAGAAATACCAAGTTTGCAATAATTCAAGGACCATAAGTGTAATATTGGAGATGATGACGCCAAATTCAACGACAACTTCTCTTTTTCAAAAAGATATTTGGTGCTTATGTTAATAGGACTACATGCATATTAACCGGATGTTATAAATATTCTTTACGTTTTAAATGTTCTTTATGTTATAAATATTCTGTGTGTTGGTTGGTTCTTTTATTTGATAATATATATATATATATATATATATATATATATATATATATATATGTGTGTGTGTGTGTGTGTGTGTGTTTGTGTATGTGTGTATACAAATTTCACCATTTCCATCTCTTAGTATTTCCTCTTAATTAAAAATCTGTAACACTACAAAATTATAATGGATTGTTTATCTGCTTCTTCCACCCATGGTTTTTCCTGAATTCATTTTTCCACGTAAATCATTGTGTCTTTTTTATTTACCTTTTCCATTCGTATTTTATTGGTGGTTTATTATTGTTTGATATTTTGATCCTATTCCGCATTGAGCTAACATTACTATAAATGATTCGGATATTTAGGGGTGCAACACACTAGTCGTTTACTACAGTGTTATATAATTTTTTATTTTGGTAATTTTCTGATATGTGATTCATCAGTGTGATCGCGTCATATACTCATCAGTGTATATACAAATTCTTCTGTCGTACTCTTTTTGAAGACAATGACAATGACCCACTAGATTTCTTAGTTATCATGCTTTAATAGATGGTTATTTATTTTTTTGGTTGTCAAATGCAATATGTAGAAACACTTTCATACATTTATATCTTATAACATCTTATTATAGCATTGTCCTTTCAAGTATGGTAGTGTCATTCACATACAAAGCAATTAATAAGAACAAATTGAAAATACAATGGTGTGGTAGATAAATGAAAGTAGGATGCTATAAATGAAAACTATTTCTCAATTGTTGCAATACATTGTTTAGTAAACTTATGGTATATATTATTTTAATTAAGGTAGGACGTCGGTGATTACTTGATGGAATTTTTTAGATATTGATATACACTTCATATAGACTATTGTTTTACTCATGATGTAGGTGAATATATGATAAATCATAGTTTCTAGGGATTGGATTTACAAAATGCTTATTAGGTCTTTAGTGAGGTTAAGCGCGTTGGGGTGGCAGTGGGGTTGGTTTCGGATTTTTTCAAAATGCTTATCAAGTCTTTAGTGATATGAAAACAATGATTTTTTTTGTATTCTTCACATTTTCTTTACGATTCGATGTGTTTTGAATTACTTTATCTTTTCCCTATTAAAGAATCAGATGAAATTATGAAGTGTCTCTCTCATACTTTTTTTATTCATACGTGTTATTAGCTCGGAGGTTAGTAGAGTATAAAACCAGTTGAGAAGAGATTCAGAAAAACTTTCTATCGGGAACATGTTACTATTTGGAGATTGATATGCCTTGTTAGATTCTAATATTATTATATGTTTTCACATTTGAATTATTCTTTAAGATTATGAACAACATTTTAAAATTATTATCATAGATATTTTTTATCATTCATGTTCTTTTCACAGTATGTCTTTACTCTTTGCCCATTTTCATTGATATTTTTAGCATTTTAACAACTAAAGTTACAATAAGGAATCCGACATGTATGTGTAATAATTTACATCCATGTCATATTAGATGGCTAAATCTGGTATTATTGTTAATTACACTCATATGATTGCCCCTGTTAAAGACGGAATTTTTTCGACTCTTACCAAACACATAGGAGAACAGATATAGGAATACACCAACCTTATACATCAGCTCAATTTTCTTGACCATATTTTCATCACTTCTCACACCCTTGGTCGGCGGTGGAAATATCGTGTTGTATGATGTTTGATTTGGTACATAGTTATTAAATATATTGAACAATACACAAAAAATATAACACAAACATTACTTTTATTCATTAGATAATAAGTTACATTATTGTTTTTAGTACAAACAGACCACACTTCCTAACATAGACTAAACAATCAAGGACATATAGTACTTACTTTTATGTTTGTACTTGATTTTTGTTTTAAAACACATATTTTTTTATCTTTTAAATTTGAATTGTAATAAATGTTGTTGATATTAATAGAAAAATTTTATTATGAAATTTGGGACGTTATATTTTTTACAAAACCTTAATCTTTTATTTGTCATATAACAATTTCATTTTCATGATTTATTGTGTTTGGTTTTTAGGTTATTCAATTTTATATTTCAGTATATAACATCATATTTTTTCATTAATCTAGAATGTGGCTCGTATCTTTAGAACACTTTACATTTTAATACGAACCAACCATTTTAAAGCTATGACAAATCTTCTACCTTATATATATATATATATATATATATATATATATATATATATATATATATATATATGGATGGATAATTATTGTGTGACCATAAGAACCAATATGGAATTAAAAAAAACTTAAACCTTTAAATAAAAAAATGAAGGTAATAGGTTATATTATTGTTTTTAGTACAAACACACCACATTTCCTAACACCGACTAAACAATCAAGGACACATAGTACTTACTTTTATGATTTCCTAACATAGACTAAACAATCAACGACATATAGTACTTACTTTTATGTTTGTACTCTGAGTTTAATAGAAAAAATTTACTATGAAATTTGGGACGTTATATTTTTTACAAAACCTTAATCTTTTATTTGTCATATAACAATTTCATCTTCATGATTTATTGTGTTTGGTTTTAAGGGTTATTCAATTTTACATTTCAGTATATAACATCATCATATTTTTTCATTAATCTGGAACATGGCCCATATCTTTAAAACACTTTACATTTTAATATGAACCAACCATTATAAAGTAACAAATAAATCTTCAACCTTATATATATATATATATATATATATATATATATATATATATATATATATATATATATATATATATATATATATATATATATAGAGAGAGAGAGAGAGAGAGAGAGAGATAGAGGGGGAGAGAGATGTTGATATACGGATGGACAATTATTGTGTGATCATAGGAACCAATATGGATTTAAAAAAAATTAAATTTTTAAATAAATAAATGAAGGTAGATTAGTAATATTACATATATATTAGATAAATTCCAAAAGTAAAATCTCATCATATCTCTATAAAATTGCAATAAGTTTATGAGAACTCCTCAATATTTTTTCCAAAAGGCTTCTTTTAGAAAATCCATTTTCGTTGTCCACAAACACCAACGAAAGGCACCTTCAGCAAGCGCTCTACCACCTTAGCGCCACTTTCGAATCCCCCGATATTTGCATCGCCACCTCCGGCAGCCCTCTGCAACTCCCACAGTAAATTTTTGATTTTAATTAAACTTTGTTTAGGGTTTTATGTGTTTTTTATTAAGGTTTTTAGCAATTGATTTGTAAATATTTCTCTCTTTTCTCCATGGTAATTCGACATTGTTGTTTCATTTGGGTCATTGGTTAGTTTGCATGTTCGGTTAGTACATATTATTGTTTATATTAAAGGCCCTTTGTTAAATCAAGTAAAGTGGATTTTCAATGTTTAATATATTTACATCATATTGCATTATCAATTTATAGCATAAATATGAGAGTTGATGTTTTGGTGATTCTCGACAATGTGAAAGTTATTGTTTTTTTGTCAAGAAGTAAGTGGAAAGTCGATGCTCAAAATTAGATTTATATCAATTCCATCATCCTTTTCACTAAGAATAGGAATCATATATTTTTGATGTCATGTATTTTTTATAATAAGTTTTAACTAGATGTTGCAATTTTTTCCTAATCAAGAAGAGTATTGTCGTTGAAAATGCAATAATCTATAAAAAGTGAATAAGATATGATTTGATTTTGGATAAAATACATATTATGTGGCAATTTAGTGTTGATTTTTTTTTCTTTTATTGTGATTCATGCTTCTTTCTTACATTCGATTATTACGTTTTTACTGGACAAAGATTTAATTTCCCACTTTTTGTTATCTCATTTAATTTTATCATGGGTGTCATTTCTAGGTGGTACTTGTTTTTGTTTTCCACATCCTAAACAAATGTCACAATACTATAACGTTTACCAAATTCTATTAGAATGTTTTTAATATCCATAAGAAATTCACTGCATATTTTATATTGGTGAGTTCTAACATAATTCTTGTAATAGATTGGATAATGTCAAAGCAAAGATGGATGATTCTTATAGTGATGATATAACAAAAATAGTGAGGTAGTGATTTATTACCACGCATCAAGATGGTGACGAAGATTCGATTGCATTATCAGCATATTCTTTCAGAATAAACATATTCTTTCAGAATGACAATCATGTATCACCTGGAGCCACTCTGTTGTTCACCATGCCCCCAAGTCAAAGTATAGCACAAGGTATAAGCTACTAAACCAGAAAGAAGAATGAGAATAATAATTTTTTCAAGAATCACATTGTATTTTTATAGAATTGATATTTTTAAGTATGACATTTTATTCTTATAAAATAAATATTATTTAAAGAATGACTATCTCTAAAACATTGTATTCTTATAGAACATGATTGTAATGCCTTTTTTTTTGTTTACTTTTGGACCTTGGTTTTTAAATAATGTTAATAATAAATGAGTATTCAGTCATAATATGTATTAAAAATGTTGTTATTTTTCAAGACACTCATAAACATATATTTTCGGTATATATTGTCGTCAAAAGTGTTCTTTTAGAATACATTCGAATTACATCAAAAAAAAAAAAAAGCAATCCATTATTTTCGGCGAAATCCCTACAAATTTGATTTTTTTTTTCCGTTTATAATTATCGCCTAAAAGAATAAAATACCCTTTTGGCAGTTATTTTTGGAAACTGATTAGGTAATTATTTTAATATAATTATGGAAATTTCTATTAAATAATTGGTCCAATTTTTGTTTTCCTGAATTTTCATTGATCCATTCGACCACAAAATATTTGCGGTCCATAATATAGTCTTACCTTATATCTACTCTTCTATTAGAATAAATTAAAAAATATTTTGTCACATGTCATCTTTTCATATAATTGAACATTTGTCATTTTTTGGTTTTTTCGAATAATTTAATATTCATTTGTCATTGTGTTTTTCAAGTTTATTTAAATGTCATCTAATAAGGGAGGAGGGAGTCCTTCCCTCCCAACCCACTCAACCCATTGACATATTAGCGCCACATCAGCTTTTCTTTCTCTTATCTCTTCCAACTCTCCCAACCCAAGACACATGGAAACCCTATCTTTTTCAACCCACTTGCCACATCATTCTTTTTTATTTAATTAAATTAAAAAATATAAAATAAATAAAACATAATATTTGTTTTCTTTAAAAATAGTTTTGTTAATTTAAAACTAAAAAATATGCTAAAATAATTTGTTCAAAAAACAATAAATGTTGTAGATAATTTGTTTTTTTTTAATAAAAAAAACAAACATAGAAAATGACATCTTGCATCGAATGAAAAAGAATAATGGCAAGAAGCAAATTATGCTATTGGCTATTCATCTCAATATGCATGTATAACAGTGGGTTGGTGAACCCGCTAAATACAATAAATATTTCATCCTACTAAAACCCGCATGTGAAGGAAACATGAGCCCGTGGTACCGCCACTAAATTCCTAAACTGTCGGCGAACCCAACAACAATTCCGTCTTCCCTAATAATAATCATATTTAAGATTTCTACCCGTTCTTTCCAATTTTAACTTTATAAATTTAAGGCTCTATACACAATAACTTTACTGTTTTTTTCATATACTATTTATGTAATGAAGTCACCATTTATGTACATTTAATGCCTAGTTTCTGTAATAGGGGCTGCTTTGTAATTTTTAGAAGAAATATTATTTGTGTAAATTTTCTACAACGTAGGCGCAGACCATTTATGTGATTTTAGTCAATGTTTTAAAAATCGGTTTTTTAGTTGAACCGGTATGGTGACCGGTTCCCGGTTCAACCGGTTCGACCGTCGGATGAACCGTTTTCTATATTTTTCATGTATTTTTTTTTTAATTTTCCTACACATCATACATATAGAAATTATGAAGTTGATGTTTACAAGTTCAAACATTAAAAATCCATATAAAAATAAGTTGTAGATGAATCCAAATACATTAAAATAACACTTAACCATAAATTTTAGTGTTTTACATCAATCCATATACGTCAAAAACAAAATAAAGTATAATACTGAAACGAAATATAGTTTTTGATGAATACAAACATATCAAAAGAATTTATAACATTTACCATATGTTTTTATTTAGAGAAAAATAAATAGATTTGAAAAAAATCACCAAAGTTTATTATGTAAATGGTTCTTTTTCATGTGTTTTTATTCGATTTAACCGGTTCAACCGGTTTTTTCTAAAAACCGGTCGGTTCAATCCGGTTCAGAAATCAATGTAAAACCGGTGATAGTTGAACCGCTCCCTCTCCCGGTTCCCGGTCCAACCGGTTCGACCAGCCGGTTCTTAAAACATTGATTTTAGTTTATCATCTATCATTTATGAAAAAATAATGTATCACGAATGGTAAATTTAATATAAGCAATGTGTTTCAAACACTCGGGTCAATTTGTTTAAATGCAAATTTACTTTAAATGTTTGTTATACAAGACCATTTATTTATTTAGTTTAATTTTACCAGCTGCCATTTATATATTTTTGGTGTAAGAGGTGTTATTCATGTATTTCTACACATAAATTATTTACAAATATCTTTTTAACAAAATATATTACCTTATTTTATAATTTTAAATAAAACAATGATATTGTCATTTATGATTGTGTTTGTTTTTTTTTTTCGGTCATTTAAAATTTATATTTCATAGTAAAATATGACTATTTTACCATTAATCATGAGTTAAACAACACTGCGAATGCTTTAAAAGCATTTTACATATTTATTAAAACTAACCACAACACACTTATTAATAAATTACTTACGTATTTATCATTTTTTGGCATTTATTGCGAAACGTTAGTTTTAAAAAATGCTTACAAGATGAAAATTATCTTTTTTTAATCAACATGTATAGTACACAGGTCTCACACCAAGTATGGGTGTGTGTTTATATATATATATATATATATATATATATATATATATATATATATATATATATATATATATATATATATAAACGTTTGTATTGATCGGATACACTTCAAATATAATAAACAAGAACAAACTAGCTAAACAAAATAATGAACAGAAAACGAAAAGAACACCTAATTGTTGAGTCTAAGGAGTTGCGTCATTGGGCCTTGATAGTTCGGTCCATTATGTACTTCGGTTTGGGCTTGTCCAGCCGTGATTTGTCTAGGGTTTTGTATATATATAGTGCATGCATGCATTATATTAATTACACTTCTGAATCTTTATTTTGTTGATCAAGTATTGTAACCCTAGCCAATCTCTACAGTCGCAATTCACATTGAATTCTTCTGAGATAGAGCATATTAATCATTCGACACTTGTTTGATTCATCATTGTGTTTGTCATCTTATATTACACGTTATTGTTTTATTGATATCTGTTTGAATCTATCGATCTTAAAGAGTTTAATTCTCATAAATTCGTATCGGAACAGGAGAATGTGTAATTCATACGCATCTCTTATGTTGGAAGAATCTTTTTAGGGTTTCCGCTTTTATCGAATTTGTAGGAGCTGTCGTCTCTTTGTTGACGTTGTTCCTTGCTTTTGATAAAACCCTAATTCAGTTTTTACAAGTCTGATTCTTAGCAGATATCTAGAAAGTTCATTATGTCTCTTGATGATTCTCAACCAATCCGATCAATATCTCCAACATCATTGGATCCACAACGAGAATTCCAATTCTTTACACTCAAGATTATGAAGTTTGGATGCATCACTTTGAAGACTACGTTGTCGGTTTTGAAGACAATGACTATCTTATATTGGAAGCAATAATATTAGGTCCTTTTGTTCATTCTAGAACAAATAGAACAATAAAGACTCAAAAGGAGAACAACCAACTCTTGACTGATATGGAGAAGATTCCTTAAGACAAAAAAGAAAAGTTATTGTGCAACGTAAAAGCCATGAGAATGATAAGGATCTCCTTACAGTCGGATACCTTTCGTCTGGTTAGCCCATGTACCACAACGAAAGAGATGTGGGATAGACTCAAGGAGTTATATTCAACTAATGAAGACCTAGAACACTCCATCCAAACTCTATTGCTTTTAGAGTTTGGCGCCTTCCATCAAAAGCCGGATGAAAAACTCATTCAGGCTTTCGATCGTTTCAACCACTTGCTGAGCAAAATGATCAAGCACGATATTAGAAAAGAAGTGATCGAACAGAATGTCATGTTTTTGAACGGTTTAAGACCCGAATGGATGGCTGTGGCGTCAACTGTGAAGCCTCATTGGCAGTTTAAGTCTTATTTCGTGGCAAAGATGGTGGGTATTCTCAAATCTCACGAAAGTGTTGTGACAAATGAAGCGAAAGTGGTGTCTGGTATGGGATCCTTGGCCCTTCTCTCTAAGGCAAAGATGAAGATGAACTAGAGATGTCAGAATACGATCTGACAAGCGAAGTATATGCTATGATGGTTTCAAACCCAAAGAGGTTTGCCCACAAAAAGTTCCCTGTTACTAAGAACCGAAGCTGGCAGGGAAGCTACAGGTCAGATAAACTGAAAGAGGATAACAAAAGCAGTCCTCTAAAAAAAAAGAGAATGAGAGCAAACTGGTGGGAGACTCCAGATATGAATGCAACTTTTGCCATGGCAAAAACCACTTTGCCAAAGACTGCATACTAAGAAAGCTGTCAGAGAAGGAGGGTGAAGATGATGAAGCATATTATATGTGAAAGCTGGAGGAGATAAAGAAGAAGAAAGCTAATAACAAGTCAATGAATGCTTTGATTGTGAAGGAGAATGTCATGGAAGATGAGTTCGTTTGCGTGGAATTCTGGTCTATAGACTCAGAAGACGAGGAGGTACGTAAACCCTCGCATGGTAGGACATTTGTGGCAAAAGAGGATATCACTGAGTTCGCTGGGAGATGCTTGCTGGTGATAGCTGGAGTGTCACAGATGAAGGGATATACAACCGAAGGTGAGCATGACGAGGCAAATCAGAAGAAGGATAAGTGTTTCGTGACCAAGCCTATGAACGAAAGGATCAACAACTGCGATCAGTTGATCAAGAAGGTACAATCTATTCTCGAATCACTTAAAATACATGTAACAAACTTTGTAAAGGAATTAAACGATTTAAAATTTATGTTTTCTAGTTTAAGTGGAAGCCTAATGCAAACTCGCCTCACAAATGTTAACTTAACCGATCAACTTAGCAGGGCGACATCCAAGAGTGAGGAGCAAAGAATGTGGATCGAGAAGACGGAGTTAGAGTTAGTTAGGACAAGAGATGAGCTGATTTATTTGCAGCGAGACAATTTAAAGCTTTTAAAACAACAAAATATTTTTTGTTTAATAGTTAAACGTCTTTACTCTAATATTACTCAGTTGCACGTAAATTGTGATATTGGCAAAAAGGTTCACAAAATGATCTTGCCATTTCTTGAATTTAAGGAGGATGAAGTAGATGTAGCTTGCTACAATTGTGAATCAATTGTATCATCAGATGAGGTTTCAAATGCTTACAGGATAGGTCTGGACAAAATTGGGTCCGTCATAAAGTCCAAAGACCATAAGGACATGCTTGGGAATTTGTTGGACGAAAATGTCTAATTGAACATAAAGACTGAAACCATGCAAAAATTTGACTCATTGAATACCAAATTAAGTTAAGAAAACAAGATGAATGTGGAAAATTCTTCTGAATTTGATGAGGACACCGATATGAGTGAAATTTTTGTAGAGGATGAGGTTGATTGCTCTGAATTCCTCAAAAGCGAACCCAAACAAGCAAAACCTCTCATATCTGAAAACTCAGTTGCTTTCGCTTGTATGTCCAAGGACAAGTCCAAAGTCCTTAAAGAAAAGGCAGTTGTATACAAAAATGTGCAAACTGTACCGAATCAAGAGTACGCTACTACCAGAGTTACCAAAAAGCAAACAGTGGAGCTAACTTCTTTGGTGGATGAAGACAACGCTGATGGGTGTGACAACTTTTTCTGGTCAACTCCCACTGACAATGCAGATGAAACAGTTGGTCTGTCGGAGCAGACCTCGTGGACAGTCAAAGGTAGATATATGGCTGAACCTCTCAACTAACCATCAAGCTTTGATAAGCCAAGTACGAGTGGCACTAAAGATATTCTAGGCGAAATGGAAAAGCATATGGAGAATCATCACCAAGCGAAGCTTGTGAAGACAAACTGAAACCAAGGGAATATATTCACAAATCTCGAAAGCAACTTGCTGAGCAAGCACGTCATAGGAACAGAAGGTATCAAAAGAATCTCAAAAAGAGAAAGCAGTTCTAGAATTCCCAAAATGCTAATTACATTTACAAAGTATCAAATCCACTGGCAAAAGCAGCCCTTCAGACGAACAACACTCCATGCACTCATTGTCAGTCATGCAAACCAAAAAAACGAAGAGACGGTTTCGGTGCTGAATCAGGCAGGAATATGAACCGAAAACCTATCTTCGGTCCTAAAGTCAATCAACAACCAAACCAAATAAAATCAAGGATATCAAAGGAAAGGGAAAGCTAGTCTCGCATCCTGAAATTCAAGTCAAGAAGACGTTAACTAACCCTAGGAATATAAAAACAAGCTCAGTTGAACATATAAGCAAAAACAAAAAGTCAGTTTTAGGTAAACCAAATCAAGAAAATAATAAAATCAAAGTTTTTACCATTAAACGAAAAGAGAAAACCACATTAATAAAAAGAACATATATGGTTGATCTTTCTGTTACAATTCCATGTCTAGTAAAAGGCTCACGAGGACCCAAGAAACTTTCAGTTCCTAGATTTGCTTAATTTTTGCAGGTTATATGTCACACCCCCGAACCAGACGGCGGAAACGTCCGGGGGCTGTTGTGACTCAATTGAATACCATAACATTGAATATATATGAAACATAACAACATTCGTCACCATGCATTAATATAGTACAACCAGTAGCGTTTACATGAAATACATTGTTTAAACATTACATTCCCAAAAATAAATTGTTCGACTCGTACATAAATAGACTGCAAGCCATCACTGAATATGATTTCCTTTGATTCACTGGTTCCCTGAGAATACAAGTATTTTGAAAAACATCAACATATGAAATGTTGGTGAGTTCATAAGTAGTGTTTTGAAATCCAATGTTTCGTATTGTTTGAAAAACCACCAGAAAATCCGATATTTTTTGAAAACAGTATAGTCAAAAAGATGTGAAGATCCATAAGTATGCTTGTTTGTTTCTATACTTGTAAAAATTGTTCGTTAAAATTGTATGCATTTCGAATCCGATATGTATTGAGAAACCTAGGAAAACCCGATGTTTTCCTAATCCTTTGAGTTCCATGAAGTTGCGTTGAAACCATTACAAAAATAGTAGTCTCATTCCCAGGCGACGTTGGATTATTTTTGAGCATGATTAATTACTACAAACCCGCATTACACAAACGCCCAGTTTATAGCTATACTAACGATCCCGAAGGCGTCGTCCGTACTAATCACGTTATCCAGCCGCCCTGACTACGTGTCGTCCCACATCTGAAGAGAAAGAGGACACGAAGACTTCGATGACTCTATTAACCGGTTGGGGATAAAATGTGTACGAGGGGTCCCCGACCCGCCTCGCAGAAAAATGTAGACTTTACTAGCAATACCAAAGGACCCTTGGGGACCAGTGGTATACAAGCCATTGAAAGTCCCTCTACGTTGTGCCAAGTCGGTGAAACCCAACACTTCGTAGAAAAAAAATGTCTTCGGGCCTTAAGATCAGGTCATTGGGCTAGCTAGGCCCAACAAACAAGATTTTACACTTTTGGGGCCCAAAGATGGTGCGTAGACGTCTGTGCACACTCGTATGTAAATTGAGTTCCCAAACGTTATTTGTATGTATCGTAGTGTCGCCATGTTAGTAGTTTCGGATTTTCATTGGTTCGAGACCGAACCAATTCGTTTTACAATGATTTTGGTATTGTAGTGTATTGTATTTCGTCGATAGTCGCGGTATCATTGTTTGATCAAATTGCATGTATTGAATTAGCCTTGAAAGTTTTCTGTTTTCAGCCCCTCATTGTGTGTAAAATTTACTTTTTCAACCCTTTAGTTAAATACTTTCCGGTTTGGTCCTTAAATCAATTTTCTTGACATTTTAACACCAAAAATTATTGAAATTAATATTTTTCAGCATATTTTTCAATGAAAACTGTTTAAGTCCCTGAAAATGTAGTTTTCTCGGTTATAACCCTTCTTTTTCGCAACTTTGACAATTTTGGCCCAAATTATAAAACTTTTGCAACTTTGGTCCTTTTTAAACTTAAAAAGCATTTTAAACCTTTGAAAAGGATTTGGAACACTTATAGTCCACTTTTTTACAGAAAAATACAGTTTTGGCCCTCCAAAACAGAAAATCTCGCATAATGGGCCTCATTGGGCCGAAAATGTCATTTTTAGCCCATTAAGCTTGAAATTTATGTTTTTAAACCTCTAAATGAGTAAATTTCCAGAAATTGTTTTATTGAAACTGTTTTGGCACACCTCATCCATCAGAATTCGTGATATGTCAATTTGGACCCTTAATTTTGTATTTTTCACATTTTAGGCCCAAAATTTGTGTTTTTAGCCCAAGGAAAATTGTTACTAAATCACTTAGCCATTTTTCTTGAAACACTTTGTATGTAGAAATATATTTGATGCTAAAACCATTTAACATAAGATATATCTCGGTTTTGAGGGGTTTTATGGCTAGATCCAACATTATAGCACACAAAAGCATACATGTAAGCATGGAAATCATACAAGGCATACAAAACACATATAGATCTACACTTTCACTTGTATTCCCCCCCCCCCCCCCCCCCCACAAAACTCATGAAAACAGAAAATAGGGGTATGAAACTCACCTTGTTTGAAGCTTTCGGTTTTTGAGGAAAAGATGGAAGAAAGATGAAGTGATTTTTGGCCTTAGCACCCTTTGATGATGATCTCGACTTTGAGATGGTTCTTAGATGAAGAATTTTGTGGAAATTTCCTCTTGAATGCTTCCTAAAACTCGAGATTTTTGAGTGGAGAGGGAGGGATGTTCTTAAGTGATCTAGAGAGAATTTGTGAGAGATTTGTGAATGTGTGTGTGTGTTTCGGCCGAGAGTGAGAGAGAGGAGAGGATAGAAGTGATTTTGAAGTGATGTTGCATGGAAGAATGGGATATAATGCATGGATATCCAATGAATAAAAATGAAGTGGCATCCAAAGTCAACTTCTCCTCTTATCCTCTTGGATTTGGGCCTTGGGCCGAGAATGGTGGGGGAAAAGAAATTGTTTGGGCCTTAAATGCTTAAGCCCAATTTTCATGGTTACATTGACTGATTTTTGGTCCTAATAAATATAAAGGTGATTTTTATGGCTTGTTAGGGCCAATTTAGGTTAATTATGGTTCATAGTTATTAATTTATATCATTCTAGGCCCAACATGGCCCAAAATGTTGAAATAAATTAGTGTGGGTCTAATTAGAGCCCAATTAGGGTTCTAAGCCCTTGGTAGTCAAATTGGAAGCTTATTGGTCCATTTGGATCCAATAAGGAAGTTCTAGTCCAAGATGTACCTAAACAAGAACTTCTAGGGTTTCCAATTGTTTGATGACTATTTGTGATGATTGTATGGTGTGTTTGATTGAAATTTTTGAAGTCATAATCATAGGTGTTACACATGTTCCTAAGCTTTTGATTTACATTAGCTTGAGTGTATGGATTACATGACACAAAATTTCCAGTTGTGACATTATAAGTGATGAGTAGTTCAATGAAGAATGGTACATTTATAGTGGCTGGTCACGTCACATGACAGGAAAGAAGGAAGAGCTAAGGGAGTTTCGGTCCCTAAAGGATGATGGATGTGACAAATATGGGAATAATGCATATGGCACGATCAAAGGCTATGGAATGATAACAAACGGAGAATTCTCAATCAGGAAGGTTTCATAAGTTGAAGGGCTACAACACAATCTCATCAGTGTTTCTCAACTAGTCATGGGAACAAGGCTAAAAGTTTCGTTCGATGATGAAGGTTCTGAGATTGTCGAAAAGAAGACAAAGATTGTCCTATTGAAATCCAAGCGAAAAGAAGAGATGTATCCTTTAAATCTTAACCCTATTCAAGGAAAGCCAGTCGTATGCCTTTTGTCAAATGCAAACTCCGACGAAATTTGGCTCTGGCACCGAAGGCTCTCACATCTCAACTTTAAGGATATCAATAAGTCGGTTATCGGTGATCATGTACGAGGACTTCCTCTTCTCAAATTTGATAAGGAACACTTGTGTGCTGCATGTGAAATGGGAAAGCAGAGCCGAAGGAGTCATCTGATATGTATTAACACAAAGATCATTGAACCACTTAAACTTCTACACAACGACTTATGTGGTCCTTCAGCAACAGAAAGCGTTGGTGGTAGTAAGTACATCTTGGTTATTGTAGATGACTTTTCATGTTTCACTTGGGTATTCTTTCTTAAACAGAAATCAGAGGCAACTCCTAATCTCAATGCATTTATAAAGCAAGTGGAGCTTCAAATGTGAAAAATGGTTAGAAATATCAGAAGTGACAATAGGATGGAATTCAAGAATCAAGAATTCGAAGAATTTATGGTTGATAAGGGAGTAACTCACAATTTCTCAACTCCCTATACTCCACAAAAGAACAGAATTGTTGAAAGGCGAAACCGCTCTCTGTGTGAAGCAGCTTGAACCATGCTTAGCTTCGCTTCATTACCTTTGTATTTCTTGGCTGATGATATTGTTGCTGCTTGCTATACCTAGAACCGATCCTTCCACAATAAGTGCTTTTCCATCACTCTATACGAAATCTTGAATAATCGTAAACCGAATGTCAAGTTCTTCCATGTGTTCGGTTCAAGATGCTTTATTTTTAATTCCAAAGAGAACCGAAACAAGTTCGACGTAAAGGCAGATGAAGGGATGTTCCTCGGTTACTCACTAATTTTAAAGACAAATAGAGTTATGAATAAGCATTCAAGGAAATTTGAAGAAACCTATTATGTCACCTTTGATGATTATTATGTGACGATACTTCAATCCAGCAACGAACCAACAGAAGTGTCACAACTAGCAATTTTAGCTAGGGAATTCTATTCTCATAAAAACATCATCTATTGTGAGGCTTATATTCTAAGTGAATATCATACCCTATGTTCAATCAATGTCATCCATTTAAATCCAAACTCTTGAATGAAGGTCAAAACCTAATACAATACATCTCATATGTTCATCTATAAGTTGAAAACCCTAGACATCTCGGTTCAAGTTCACATTGGACTAGGATTCTCTTATTGGGCCTAATGGACCAATAAACCTTCAACTTGAACTATTTTAAGCTTAAAGACCCTAATTGGGTTCTAAATGGACCCACACTAAAAAAACTCAACATTTTGGGCCATAATGGGCCTAAAATAAATTTGTTTAACTACTAATGGACCATAAACCCATTCCTTTTACCAAATTGGGTCGTAAATACACTTAAGGGCCTAATGGGCCGAAACATTTTTATTGGGCTTCACAAAATCGATCAAAGACAAGAGTGGGCCAAACTAATTCAATTTCATCCAATTTAAGCCCAAAATCTCGGCCCATTTGTAAAAAAAAAAAGAAACTCCATGGATATAAGAGGTCACACATCACTAATATTTAGTGGTAACCCAAGTGATTAACCCACATGTTTCTAGGAATAATTCACCATGTATTTCCCATTTTTGAGTCTATTTCTCTCTTTCCCTCTACTTATGGCCGAGAGCACCACACATACACACCCATTTCCGTTTTCAAACACTCCAAAAATCCTCTCAAGAACTTCCTCTTCTCCTCAAAAATTTCGTGAGTCTGGGTGTAGTTCAAGAGTCTTCATCAAGCTTTTCAACCTTTTGGTAAGTGGTTATCATGCATAAACATCCACTTACCATCTTAATGCTAAGAACTCTTTCTTACATAGCTTTACTTTGTGATCTAACTCCCTAGAACAATCTAAGTTCGAAAACTTCCTCAAGGAGTTGCTAGGGCCGAAATCTCACTACTTCTTCATCAAAACCGACTTCCATACCCCAAGGTGAGTTCATACCCCCTTGTTTTTGGTTTTTACTTGTTTTTGGAGGAGAATACAAGTTGATTTGAGTAGATCTATGTGTATATGCATGATTATGTGTGATTTCCTTGAAACATTTGGTGATTATGTGTGATTTCTTCACTAATCTACAAATATGTTAAGAAACTTGAAGTCTATCTCTAGGATCTTCATATTAAACATGCGAAAAGTATGTTTTATCACATATAATACATGTAAACTTGTATATCTGGGATTTGTATATTTGATATAGCAAAAATGAGTGTTGGGTTCAAAGATCTATAAACTAAACTCACAAAACAGCCCTTGACAGAAAAGTTTTGGTCCAATCACGGACTGTTTTGACCATCCAAATGGAATTATTTTTCAAAACTGTTTTACATGGATAAAGTTCAGATTTATACCTTTAAAATGACTACTCTAACGTTTTCATACGATTTTTCTACAATTTTTGGCGAATTTTACAAAACTGCCTATCAATTTTGAAACACTTTCGGACCAACCTGTGAAGGTGAGCAATTTCATACTAGTTTGAGGCGATCAAAACTTTTAAGAAAAATTGTGAACAAAGTACACAAAATTTCCAAACTTCCAGAGTTTACAGATCTAAATTTCGACTTACGATGAATTTTCTACAAATTTTCCAAAAACTAGGTCGGAAAAGCCCAAAACCAGAAAAATGTGCATTTTCACAAAAACCAAGCCAAAATGATATTTTTGACAAAAAATGAGTTAATAAATGTAATTTTTACCACAAACTAGTCATCAACACAAGTTTTGAACAAAAATAGAGACTAAAGTGTTATTCTTACAAAATTGGGCTTTAATCGCAAATTTTTGGCTAATTGGGCCAAGAATGTCATTTTTACAAAAAGTGGGCTTTAGATATAAATTATGTAAATAATCAAGCTAAAATAAACAAAACAATAAAAAACGGGTTAAAAAAAACGATATTCATATCCTTATTGGGCCTAGAAATAACATACATGTTTAGTGGGCCTTAGTGTCATTTTTCATGTATATTGGGCTCGGGATAGGTATTCATATCCTTATTGGGCCTGGAACTAATATACATGTTTAGTGGGCCTTAGTGTCCTTTTACATGTATATTGGGCTTGGGATAGACATTCACATTCCTTTTGAGCCTGGAAATAATAGACACGTATATTGGGCCTTAGTGGTTCACTTACATGTTTATTGGGCCTGGGAATGGGTTTTATATGTGCTCTTCTTTTTATGATATTTTAGTGAATACTTGAACTAAAACCAATGATAAACCAACAAATGGATTTAATTTGATAATTTTCTAGGTTATTGGGCCTTAGTGGCCCATTTTTATGTGTGAGAGGTCATGTATATGTTTATTGGGCCTCATTCACCCGTTAACATGTGCAACGGACCTTGGATACTATTTGTGTGCTATTTGGGCCTGTAAATACTTTACATGTGAAATGGGCCTTAGTTGTCCTTTCATATATATTTCGGGCCCATGTTATATAATCTCATTCCCTTTAGGTCTTGAAATGATTTACATGTATAGCGATGACTTAGTGGTTCACTCACATGGGATCATTGGTCCTGGAATGAGTTTATACCTTTCCTCTTCGCGTAAATTCGATTAAGGATCTAGCGAATTTTTGTCGGTTGGCACCTATTAAGTGTACGATCGTAGCCTATAGTTATAACCAGAGTCTCTTGGAGGGAGAACGGGGATTTGTGTATAGATCTATACGGGGTTGACACCCCACACCTCAGCTGTTCGCTACAGTTAGACTATCTTAGTCTAGGGTGACGAAAACCTTATAATCAAAGTCAAAACCGGCGTCCAACGATGCCAAGACAGGTGAAATTGTCATTATTTAGTATGGTTATGACGGCTCGCTTAGAGGAATTAACGTTATGAAGTTTACGGAAGACCTTTTTTTATTTAGGCAACATCGGGTTGTCTGGGAACATTGTCTTTACATGCTCTTACATTCTCTTTACCTTTTTAGTCAAATAAACAATAATATACATGCATTAATACAAGATTTAACACAAAACACTAAACAGTTTTCAGAAAATATCGGATTTTTTGGTGGTTTTCAAATTTCTACAAATCATTTTCACAAACATGCTTATGAAATCACCAATATTTTTATGTTGACCGTTTTCAAAATAACTTGTATTCTCAGGAAAACGTTGAAGCAGGATGAACGAAACAAACTAATGGATATTGTGTTATATTTTGTTTCATTATACTGTTACTATTTTGGCATGTAATATTCAAATACAATACACGATGTAAACAATGAATGTTGTAATATTACATGTGTGATGATGATGATGTTATGTTTCAATTATATTCATTTTAATGATATTTCAAGATGAAGTCACGCACAAGCCCTCGGACGTTTCCGCCGTCTGGTTCGGGGGTGTGACAGATTGGTTTCAGAGCATTGTTTATAGTGAACTAGCATATCTAATCATACAGGATATGCAACTATAAATACAATGGGACTAAACAACTCTAAACATAATAATTAAAGTACATACATTTGTGTGCATTTTAGAATAATAACACAACAAGAACAGTAAAAGTCTTTGGAGGATTTGAACATCGCTATTAAACCTGGGCAATTATGTAGTCGTATTGGGGGTGAATGTAGCCTGATCAACTACATTCATTCAAAATATGACTAACATGTGTTCGGGAGTAATTGTGATGGACAATGAATCAAAAACATACCATTTAATTATCCAAAGAGCTTATAGAACCAAACCTAAACAAAATTAAAATTACTATAGGAGTAATTGGTATGCTATTTGTTTCTAGTAATTATACCCCTTTGTGCAATACACTATAGACGAGTATCATTAGCCAAGAAACCCCTATCTCCCACGTCAGGGAATAGCAGGGTGGCTCGACTTAGAGGAGCACACGGAGTAAAACTTGCAGATGGACCCATCGAGTCAATAGTCGACCTCGAAGAGGAAGAGCCAGAGGGCAATGGTGATGATGACTCGGATGCAGAATCTGAAGTCATCAATCCTCCATGTAGGGCCAGAGTACCGACTTATTGTGTGGGCCCCGGTGCCCCCATGCCCCCTTAGGCACACGATATTTGGAGATAGAGTCACCAGCAGAAGATACGACCACACTACGGTAGGAACCGAGGTCTCTTCGATCTTAGTCATAGAGGACAACTGATCGGGCCTTCCCAGTCATGGTCTGGTGCACCTGAGATATTGATAACCAAGCTCAGGACACCTCAAATTGAACGGAACCAATGTGGTTTGCTATTGAGAGAGATGAGAGGCAAACATTGGAAGTGAACAGAGACTCCCGAGCGAGACAGTTAGTGTGAGAAGTACGACTACGAGATACCAAACAACAAGTAGCTCGTCTCCGAGGTGCATCCACTTCATCAGCACCACCAATAGACACTTTCCGTCACAATTAGGATTGGCCTTTTCTTTTCCCCCTACTATCCGATATGACTCTCTTTCGTGTACTAAGATGGTACTTAAGGGTCTCGAAACCAAAACTACCTATATACTCTAAGGATAGACGTAACGATCGTGCCAAATCTGCAATTACCTACTACCGCAAATACATCATAGGGATGTAAATGGAAGCAGTAAGAATTATACAACAAGATGAAAAATTTATAGAGTACAACCAGGAATGACGATCATTACTTACGATCTGGATTATCAACGTGCAGCAGGAAAATGCCATCCCGCAGGAATAACAAGCGCACCCACGAGACACCGCTCCTGCAGATTGACTTTGCTACATTCCAAGCTGCTGTAACGGCGGCAGTAACCGCTGTGATGGCGCAAATCAATGCAAACAACCCTAGTGGAGGCAGGAATAGCATTGACAACTCCAGTCAGAGGAACGAACATGGGAACCAACAAGTGACAGCTTGTCAAGGCACACTAAACCCCAAGCTTAAGAGCAGGAAGCAAAATCATGGAAGTAAGAGAAAGGGACAACCCACTCAAGGGTTCTCAAGGAAGCAACATGTTGTTGTTGTTCATGCGACCATGACCCCTATTACACCAACAACCAAGAGACCATATGCTGGAAGCCTTCCGAAATGCAACCAGTGCAAATTCCATCATAATGGAGCCTGCCGGGAGATGGATTGTAACAAATGCAACCGAAAGAATCACACCGCCAAATTCTGTAGAACTTATCCATGCCAGAATCATCAGCCAAATGAAAATGACAACAATCGCAACAACCCTAACAACAACACCAATGATGAGACCAGTCACACCTGCTATGGGTATGGAGGAACCGGTCACTTGAGGCGCAATTGCCACAAGGATAACAATCAAGGAGCAGAAGGATCGGAAATGGTCCTGACCTTGGGTTAAGGCGAAGCAGTCCAAGACCCAACGGTTGTTACTGGTACGTTCCCACTTAACAACTCTTTCGCTTACCTTTTATTCAATAGTAAAGCTGAGTGAAGCTTCGTTAGTAAAAAAAAAAATTCGAGCACTTACTAAAACAACAACCCCAAAGCTAAGCTAAGCCTTTACGGTGGACATGGCCAATGGGGAAAAACCGAATTAACCTAGGATATTTATGTGGAGTACACCTTAACACTAAACAACCATTCATTCCAAATAAATTTAATGCCAGTAAATATTAGGAGTTTTGATGTGATAATTGGCATGGTTGGGTTAAGCACCCACCATGCTGATATTATGTGTTGCGAGAGGCCCGTTTGCCTTCACCTTCCTAATCACGAAACTCTAATAATCCATGGTGATAAACCTGCGCCAATCCTCTTCCTATCTCGTGCAAAAAGGCACAGAAGTGCCTGCACTAGAAGAACTACGCTTCCTCACTCTTGTTGTGGACAAGACCAAGGAAGAAGTAAGCATACAAGGTACTCTAGTAGCATGCAATTTTCTGAATGTATTTCCCGAAGAACTTCCGAGAATACCTCCAGAAAGACAGGTCGAATTTCGAATCGACCTCATACTGGGAGCTACATCAATTGCAAATTCACCCTATAGGTTGACTCCCGCCGAAATTCAGAAGTTATCTAGGCAATTAAGAAAATTTTTGAGCAAAGGATCCATAGGACCAAGCTTCTCACCATGGAGAGCTCCGGTCTTGTTCTTCAAGAAGACGGATCCTTAAGAAGGTATATTGATTTTAGGAAATTAAATATGCTTCATATCAAAAATCGATACCCACTCCCTCGGACTGACGACCTATTTGGCCAGCTCCAAGGAGCTAGTTACTTCTCTAAAATAGATCTAAGAATCGATTATCATCAACTTCGAGTCCGAGGAGAGGACATTCCAAAAAAAAAAACTGCTTTCCAAACTTGTTGCGACCATTTCAAATTCATTGTGATACCCTTCGATCTAATGAATGCTCCCACGGTATTCATGGATCCTACGAGCCGAGTCATCCCAACCATTCCTAGTCAGCCTTTTTAATTATCTTCATCCTTAACATACCCTCTTGCTCTCGAAGCAAGACCAAAAATCTGTCAACATCTACGACCAGCCTTGAAAGCATCAAAGTCGGAGAATATCACGAAGAAAACACTACGTGGATGGATAAAATTCTCGGAGTTGAAAGATGAAGCTTATAGGTATGCGAGTTGAATTGGGCGTTATCTGGGTGATCGTCGATAGGTTAACCCAATCTGTCCATTTCCTGCTAATATAGAAATCAAACAAGAAGGAAGTTTAGCATGGATCTATATCCAAGAGATTGTGAGACTCCATGAAATATCAATATCTATTATCTCAGATCGGGATAACGGATTTACTTCAAGATTTTGACAGCCATTTCAGAAGGCTCTAAGAACATAGCTAAGTATAAGCGTTGCTTACCACCCTTAAACCAATAGCCAAAGCGAACGAACCATTCAACCACTCGAATTCATGCTACAAGTCTGGGTGTTTGAATTCAGTAAGTCATGGGATACCCGGTTGCCCTTGATTGAGTTCTCACGCAATAACAGCTATTACACAAGCATCAAGGATGCTCTTTTTGAGACTCCCTATAGTCATAAATGCATATCACTCGCCAATACTCTCATGAGACCCGAAACCATTTACCAAACAACAGAGAAGATAATCCAAATCAAAGCTTGACTTCAAGCATCGTGAGACCGATAGAAGAGCTATTTCGACAAGCGGCGTAAGCTGTTAGGATGTCATGTCGGGGATCGTGTGTTATTAAAGGAATCTCCTTGGAAAGGAATGATTCGCTTTAGGAAACGAGAAAACTAAACCCACGATACATCGAGCTGTTCGAGATTGTTGCTTGGATTGGTCCCGAGACTTATAGGCTGCAGCTGCCTATAGAGCTCAGCAACGTACACCTTGTGTTCGGAGTATCGAATCTGAAAAATTGCCTATCAGGCAAAACTCTTATCATTCCTTTAGAAAGAGGTCGAAATAAACAAGAATCTCATGTTCGTCGAAAAACCAGTCGATGTATTGGATAAGGAAGTAAAGCGTACAAAACAAAGCCGCATTCCGATTATGAAGGTTCAAAGGAACGCAAAACGTAGATCGGAATCGACAAGCGAGCACGAAGACTAGATTCAGCAGAAGTACCCTAACCTATTCTATCATTCATGAACCTACCATTCGAAAGAATTTCGATACGAAATTCCCTCTAACGGGGGGATGATGTCACAACTAGCAATTTTAGCTAGGGAATTCTATTCTCATAAAAACATCATCTATTGTGAGGCTTATATTCTAAGTGAATATCATACCCTATGTTCAATCAATGTCATCCATTTATATCCAAACTCTTGAATGAAGATCAAAACCTAATACAATACATCTCATATGTTCATCTATGAGTTGAAAACCCTAGACATCTCGGTTCAAGTTCACATTGGACTAGGATTCTCTTATTGGGCCTAATGGACCAATAAACCTTCAACTTGAACTATTTTGGGCTTAAAGACCCTAATTGGGTTCTAAATGGACCCACACTAAAAAAACTCAACATTTTGGGCCATAATGGGCCTAAAATAAATTTGTTTAACTACTAATGGACCATAAACCCATTCCTTTTACCAAATTGGGTCGTAAATACACTTAAGGCCCTAATGGGCCGAAACATTTTTATTGGGCTTCACAAAATCGATCAAAGCCAAGAGTGGGCCAAACTAATTCAATTTCATCCAATTTAAGCCCAAAATCTCGGCCCATTTGTAAAAAAAAAAAAAGAAACTCCATGGATTTAAGAGGTCACACATCACTAATATTTAGTGGTAACCCAAGTGATTAACCCACATGTTTCTAGCAATAATTCACCATCTATTGCCTATTTTTCAGTCTCTTTCTCTCTTTCCCTCTACTTATGGCCCAGAGCACTACACACACACACACCCATTTTCGTTTTCAAACACTCCAAAAATCCTCTCAAGAACTTCCTCTTCTCCTCAAAAATTTCGTGAGTGTGGGTGTAGTTCAAGAGTCTTCATCAAGATTTTCAACCTTTTGGTAAGTTGTTATCATGGATAAAGTTCAGATTTATACCTTTAAAATGACTACTCTCACGTTTTCATACATTTTTTCTATAATTTTTGGCGAATTTTACAAAACTGCCTATCAATTTTGAAACACTTTTGGACCAACCTGTGAAGGTGAGAAAATTCATACTAGTTTGAGGCGATCAAAAATTTTAAGAAAAATTGTGAACAAAGTAGACAAAATTTCCAAACTTCCAGAGTTTACAGATGCAAATTTTGACCTACGATGATATTTCTACAAAATTTCCAAAAACTAGGTCGGAAAAGCCCAAAACCAGAAAATTGTGCATTTTCACAAAAACCAAGCCAAAATGATATTTTTGACAAAAAATGAGTTAATAAATGTTATTTTTACCACAAACTAGTCATCAACACAATTTTTGAACAAAAATGAAGACTAAAGTGTTATTCTTACAAAATTGGGCTTTAATCGCAAATTTTTGGCTTATTGGGCCAAGAATGTCATTTTTACAAAAAGTGGGCTTTAGATATCAATTATGTAAATAATCAAGCTAAAATAAATAAAACAATAACAAACAGGTTAAAAAAACGATATTCATATCCTTATTGGGCCTAGAAATAATATACATGTTTAGTGGGCCTTAGTGTCATTTTACATGTATATTGGGCTCGGGATAGGTATTCATATCCTTATTGGGCCTAGAACTAATATACATGTTTAGTGGGCCTTAGTGTCCTTTTACATGTATATTGGGCTTAGGATAGACATTCACATTCCTTTTAAGCCTGGAAATAATAGACACGTATAGTGGGCCTTAGTGGTTCACTTACATGTTTATTGGGCATGGGAATGGGTTTTATATGTGTTCTTCTTTTTATGCTATTTTAGTGAATACTTGAACTAAAACCAATGATAAACCAACAAATGGATTTAATTTGATCATTTTCTAGGTTATTGGGCCTCAGTGGCCCATTTTTATGTGTGAGAGGTCATGTATATGTTTATTGGGCCTCATTCACCCATTAACATGTGCGACGGACCTTGGATACTATTTGTGTGCTATTTGGGCCTGCAAATACTTTACATGTGAAATGGGTCTTAGTTGTCCTTTCATATATATTTCGGGCCCATGTTATATAATCTCATTCCCTTTAGGTCTTGAAATGATTTACATGTTTAGCGATGCCTTAGTGGTTCACTTACATGGATCATTGGTCCTGGAATGAGTTTATACCTTTTCTCTTCGCGTAAATTCGATTAAGGATCTAGCGAGTTTTTGTCAGTTGGCACCTATTAAGTGTACGATCGTAGCCTGTAGTTATAACCAGAGTCTCTTGGAGGGAGAACGGGGATTTGTGTATAGATCTATACGGGGTTGACACCCCACACCTCAGCTGTTCGTTACAGTTAGACTATCTCAGTCTAGGGTGACGAAAACCTTATAATCAAAGTCAAAACCGGCGTCCAACAATGCCAAGACAGGTGAAATTGTCATTATTTAGTATGGTTATGACGGCTCCTTTAGAGGAATTAACGTTATGAAGTTTATGGAAGACCTTTTTTATTTAGGCAACATCGGGTTGTCTGGGAACATTGTCTGTACATGCTCTTACATTCTCTTTACCTTTTTAGTCAAATAAACAATAGCATACATGCATTAATACAAGATCTAACACAAACACACTAAAAAGTTTTCAGAAAATATCGGATTTTCTGGTGGTTTTCAAAGTTATACAAATCATTTTCACAAACATGCTTATGAACTTTCCAACATTTTTATGTTGACCGTTTTCAAAATAACTTGTATTCTTAGGAAAACGTTGAAGTAGGATGAACGAAACAAACTAATGGATATTGTGTTATATTTTGTTTCATCATACTCTTACTATTTTGGCATGTAATATTCAAATACAATACACGATGTAAACAATGAATGTTGTAATATTACATGTGTGATGATGATGATGTTATGTTTCAATTATATTCACTGTAATGATATTTCAAGATGAAGTCACGCACAAGCCTCCAGACGTTTCCGCCGTCTGGTTCGGGGGTGTGACAAGTGGAAATCTTTCCAGCTTCAGGTCAAGTCTCAATCCCTATTTCCAATCTATTTGACGAATATATGTTGCTATTTGATGAACCAGAGAGAGAAATAAACTCTGAGACAAAGGCAGCTAACAATAAGATCGACAACTTGAAGAAAGTTATAGATGAAGCATCAAAGAAATTGAAAGAGAACATCATGAACCAACTTGTGAGAACTCGAAATTTGATCAGTTGTGCATGGACAAGGTTTGAGAATACAAACCTTGAATAAATGCTTAAGATCAATGTCTGCTTACTAATAAATGTTCAAGTGTAGCCTGGAAAGACCAGTCTAGTCTTAGATAATGTTTTCAACAAATGATCAAGTCATTAAATGAAGAACTAGAGTAAATGATCAAAGTAAAGATAATAAAAGAAGAACCAGAAGAATGTTTTTAAGGACTTAGCAAAGATGCCAAAAGTGTGAAAAATATATGTTGTTGACTTGTATTGAATGTTCCTTTATATAGGAGAGAATGTTACATCGAATTAACCAAGGAACTTACATAGGACCGGACAACAGAATTACTTTTGACATTATGATTGTCTAATATAACAATGAAAAACTAAGTCATATGAAATGTTACATCAATTCAGAGACATTAAATGACAAAAGACAAAATAGCTAGAGTCCGGAATATCTAACATTCCGGAATGCATTTCGGAGTGACTTCTGTTCAGAACTTCGCTTCATTTGTCAACTCTTCAGCTCCAGACAGTTTCCGGAGCACTCTTCCCTTTGGAACCAACATACTAAGGAATAAGTACTTAGGATTGCTAGAGGTTCACTTTTTAAGTTCCAACAATCTCCCCTAAGTGAACTTAGCAATCAAACAGGTTTGTAGATTTAGTCGGAACCAGGTGTTTGTCTAGGACTCGGAAGCAGTCCTTCTTGTTTGTTTTTCTGGTGGTGTAGACTAACCCTAGAACCGGTTCTTCAATTGGTCCATCAACAAGGAGTTCGGCTTTTGGAAGAACGAAGTCAATCTTGGCGACATATTGTTCAGTTCCGTTGAGGTGAGCCAGTTTATAGTCACCCCTGTAGAACTCAGCAACATAATCTTTCAAGAAGCTTAGAGTCGCGTGATAAGCACCCATACTGATGTCATCCTTCTGGTTTTCTCTGAAGTAGGCGGCTAACATGAAGATGTCATTCGAGTTCATGGAGGGAAAATCCACATCAATAATAGTCCGGGGAGATGGCTTGTTCCGGAGTAGGTGAAAAAGGAATAAAGGACAGTTCAACTCAAATTTTACCAAGATTTTTCTTCTGAAGCCCTGAACTTGGGTAATCCTTTTTCTGGTCCAAACTTCCTTGAACGGTTGATCATTTTTAGCATAGAAGGTATCAAGCCTTTCTTGTTCAGTTTGGATGATCATATCCGGATGATCAGTTTGCTGAAGTGTAAGTCCCTAATCTGCTTGTGTATCAATCAGATCCAATTGATGGTGCATAATCCCAATCAATTGGATGATGTCAGATCAAATAGAAGAGAATGAGAAGAAGAAGAAGATGATGAATCTTAAATATATTGATTAGAATGAAGTTCCCTTACACAAGATTCACACACTTACACACATATGCTCCTTTCTCTCTCTCTCTCTCTCTCTCTCTCTCTCTCTCTCTCTCTTTCTCTCTTGGCCGTACACTCTCTTCTATTCATCAATACCTTCCCAACCACCTAACACCTATATATAGACTTAGGGAATAAGGGCCTAATGGGTTTAAGGTCGTAAATGGGTTTACGGCTGTAAACCTGTTTACGGTCATAAACACAACCATAAACACTTATATGGCCATAAACACAGAGTTGTTTACATTCCTATTCATAAAAATACATTTTCCTAGAAAAGCAAAGTATAAACCATATTTTTGACCCAACAATCTCCCCTTTGGTTTATAGCTTTCTTTTCTTAATTGACCCAACAAGCTCCCCCTAAAAAGGTAGCTGGCTTTTCTTGATAATATTCATTGGGAGCTTGGCTTCAACATTTATCTTCAATTTCTACACAGCATCAGGATGAACATATGAATCTTCAATGAACGACTTCATCTTGAGCAGTTGGGCTTTTCTTCAAAAAATTTGACTTTGAACGCACATTGGGTGAGGAGGCTTGAAGTACTGATTCTGAAAGATAGCGCTTTCAGCTTGAGAATCTTCAGAGAGAACATCAGAGAGAAAAAATTTTCTGGATCACTTTAGCAGGTACAACGATAGCAACAGACTGATTGAGGAGGCTTCAATTCAATCCGTCACATAATCTTCAATTTCTGCTTCACCTTGCTTCTGGTGTTGAAGGATTGAATGTTGAAAGAATAATCTTCATTTCTTGCTCCTTCGAATGAGAATTCTTCGATGATCACGGATGAATCCTTAGCTCAGATATTCTCGATACGGACTCCATGAGTTTCATCTTCACCTGAATTCACTTTTCAAGACAGAACAAAACTAAAAGAAAATTTAGCACACAATATTTTTGGGTTTTTCATATTTTCTAAAAAAAATAAAACAGAAACAAAAATATTCTTGGATTTTTTATTTTCTTGAACAAGAAATAAAACAGAATATAACACTATTTTTTGATTTTGAATTTTTCTAATTTTTGGTTGTTTGTTTTTTTTTTTGAATATTTCTGATTTTTGATTGAATTTTTTTTGAATTTTTCTGATTCTCCCCCTAAATTTGTGCATAGAGCAAAACTATGAACAAATTTAACAAAAAGAAAAATATTTGGGATCTAAGTTGTGAGACAGCCTGAACTTGTTTATCAGTACTTTCACCTTCATGAATAGATCTGGTCAACTGCCGGTATTGTGGTCCACTTAAGCACGAAGGATATTGACAAAATTTTCCAAATATACCATTTAGCTGACGACGACCACAAGTATTGTTGTCCACTTAAATTAAGCAACGAGATCTACAAACAACATCTAAATGGTTCAATTTTATTTGCACTAGAACGTGTTCCCCACTTCCCGATATACCCTGGTTATCAAGAACTTCCAAAGAACTCATTACTTTAGGTGAGTAAACAATTATTAAGGAGGAAGTCAGATTTAGAGATAAATACATATGTTGTGTCCCAGGTCGGATATATTTCAAACAGGCAAAGAGGACAACATATGGCTAACTAGGATAGAGGGATTGAGAGGTAGAATGTTGCATATGCTGTGTCCCAGGTTGGATCTTCCGATCACGCAGAGGGGACAAGACATGGCTAACAGATAGAAAGAATTTCATAGATAAGGAGGTGCGTAGAAATAGAGTTGCATATGATGCATTCCAGGGTTTCTCTAGGGATATAGTTGAACATGTTGAATTTTTGTCATAACATATCCTACCTCTCTTTCAAGTCTTCATTTCCCTGGTAGACCTCAAAAGCCATTAAAAGCACAACTAGATGCCAAAATCAAACTTAAAAGTCAAACCCTTTGACTACAAACCTCAAAAGTCAAACCGAAAAGCTAAATTTGAAAATTTAAAAGTTAAATGAGAAAGTCAAAGGTCAATTTTTAAAAATCAAAGTCAAAATTTTAAGTAAAAAGTCAAAAATAAAAGTCAAAAATTAAAAACTATAATTTTTGGTAGAAAATAGAATTTAAAATTAAAGAAAATTGATTTTTGGGTTAAAAGTGTCAAGAATGCGAAATTGGGAATCGAGGATATTGTATTTGTGTTAAAAAGGGAAGGAACAATCTACATCAACTGGCAAGGCAGTTGGCTAATGAAGTACATGTTTCGAGTTCAAATCCTAGTAGGCACAAAAAATCTTCCTATTTTTTTAATAAGCGCTGAATGACTAAGACGATTTGCTGCTGAACGAAGATGGGCCGTAAATACGGACCGTAAACTCCGGTCGTAAACCGCCGTGCTGCAAACTCCGGTCGGCCACAAACTTACCGGCCGTAAACTTCAGAAACCCAAGCCGTAAATGCCACCACCGCCGAAAAATCCTAGTCGTAAACTGATTACGTCCGAGAACCCTTCAATGGTCGTAAACCCTTCAAAAAAATGACGTTTTCACCTTTTTTTCTCAAAAACTCGATCAAAAACCCATTTTTATCAAAAATGCAAAGAAGAAACCCCCCTATTTTTCAGAGATCTATCCAAAAATGCAAAAATATTTTAAAAATAAGATCAAATATGCTATAGATCTTACAAAATTGACTGATACAATCCAAGCTCTGATACCAATTGTAAGTCTCTAATCTGCTTGTGTATCAATCAGATCCAATTGATGGTGCGGAATCCCAATCAATTAGATGATGTCAGATGAAATAGAAGAGAAGGAGAAGAAGAAGAAGTTGATGAATCTTGAATGTATTGACTAGAATGAAGTTCCCTTACACAAGATTCACACACTTACACACATATGCTCCTTTCTCTCTCTCTCTTGGCCGTACACTCTCTTCTGTTCATCAATCCCTCCTTAACCACCTAACACCTATATATATATATATATATATATATATATATATATATATATATATATATATATATATATATATATATATACTTGGGGACTAAGGGCCCAATGGGTTTGCGGTCGTAAATGGGTTTACGGTCGTAAACACTACCGTAAACTCTTATATGGCCGTAAACACAGAGCCGTTTACAGTCCTATACATAAAAATACATTTTCCTAGAAAAGCAAAGTATAAACCATATTTTTGACCCAACATGAAGCGGAGAAAATTTAGTGTAGAATTTATTGTAGGGAGAGAGAGAGTAAGATCCAGCTGATCAGAGTCATTGGTGGGAAGTTCAAAGTAGAGGCACAAAACAATTTCATGCGCCTTGAGGATTCCTTCTCGATAGAGAGGAGAGATGACACAGATCGGATCAGGATTGTATTTCATGGCTTGGATCCGAATGCTTTCCTCAATTGCCTGATTTATTTCCTCTAGAGACCATCCATGTTTTTTTGAGAGGAGGTCCGGAGTGTAAGGCTTGTTGTTCCAAAGTCATTGGTTTGTTTCCTTTGTCCTTATGAAGTGCATTCAGGACAAGCTTCATATTTTCATCAATCGAGAATTCCAGAGTGGGATTTGGAAGTGGTTCTTCCGGAATATCATCAGGGATCTAGAGGGGAGAGCCGTCGTCGATTGTAGCAACTGTTGGTTCTGGAATAGGAGGCTGTACGGAATGAGTAGCCCGGAAGGCTTGAGCGGTCAGGAACAATTTAGCCTTAGCCATTTTGAGAGCCCTCTCAAAGGCGTCTGTAAGAGAGGATGGTCAGGAAACTGCAAACCATATTCTCTTTTGTTCGTAATTTAATACCTTTGGAGTGGACAGCTTGGGAGCTTGAAGAGCAAGGACTCTTTTTGGAGTATCATTAGGAACATAGTCTTCTTCATCTTCACCTTCTTCCCTTCTAGTAATCCATAGAATTCTGGAAGTGATTTGAGCATCTTCATCGGAATCTAGATCTTCATCTCAGAGTTTGAATTCCGAGGCAGGTTTCCACGGTTTTCTAGGGCCTTCTCCCCCTCTTGCATTGGTAGACTTCGGAACCGGTGCAAGCAGTAGAGTCTCTTTAAGATCTTCAAACTTGAAGAAGAATTTCTGAAGAACTGTTGTGAGTTGAAGAGAGAGAGTATCATATGCTTCAGCAGTGGAGGCTTGCTCGGAGAGGTGCTTGAACGTACTGCTTAGAATGGAAATCATCTCATCAAATTTTCTGTTCAGAACATCAACAATGTTCAAAGTTGAACGAAGAAGTTTGATGAGGACTTGTTGAATGATCATGTTCATGTCGTCCTTTGTTTAATCTCCTTCTCCATCCGTTGCATTTGCTTCTCATGATGAATGTGGGTCTGCTTAATCATATCATTGGTAGTAGCAACCAAGTCTTCATGGACTTTGAGCATGGACGTAATGGTGTTGAGGTAGTTTTCAACCAGGATATCGTATTTGGAGTCAAACTCTTCCATCATGTACTTGAGCCAGAGGGAGATCAACTGATCTAACTGAGCTTCTCCTTCCACAACCGATGGTCTGGACGGTTGGGAGCAGGATTGGAGAATAGCATCAAGTTTAGCATCAAGTTCGGAGACTTTTTGATCTAGTTTGGAGTTGAGTTGGATTACGGAGTCTTCAACGGATGACACTTTAGCCATTATGTCGGAGACATTGTTGCGGATCTCCAGAAGTGCGAAGGGGTCAATGTAGTCACTAGCAGATGATTCTGAATCGGAATCAGAGTGTTGCAGATGAGACTGGTGTGAGGGTAGATGAGTGGAAGGACCCAATTTGGTGGTAGCATTGTCTTCTTGATTTTTGGATTTTGAACCTGCATCTAGAGTTGTTGAGGATGTGGAACCAAAGTCTTGGGCAGACTTGGAAGTGGACGGATTAGACACAAATTGTGCTGAAGTCATGAAGTTGTATTATGGAATGATTTTTGCTTCGTACTCCAACATTACTTCTTCTGAAATCTCTTCCTCCGGATCAATTTGGAAGGCACTTTGATGAGTGGACACCAGAGGTTGTTCCGAAGTGAGCTCAGACTCTGCATCATTGTCAGTAGGATGAACGTAGGGCATGTTGCTTTGAGTGGCCCTATTCCACATTGAGATGAGAGTGGATTCCACCTGAGTATGTGTTGTTGGAATAGTGTCTAAGGCTGCAACTATATTTGGCAAGTATTTGACCCGGTTGTGCATGGTCCTTTTGGGTTGCTTTCACCATAGCAACTTGACAGGATGATCTGGAATGAGAGAAGAAATATTATTAATATATTATGAGAATAATATAAGGAATAATAATATTATTATTTGATTAATATAAGTCATAAATTAATTAGGAATTAATTTGGTGACTTAAAGAGATTAATTGAATAAAGGGGCATAAACTGTCAATTGTATGATAGTTGTACTTTGGGCTATAATCCCTTATGGATAAGAGCTGGACGGTTTGGGGGCTTTGGATAGACCTTGAAATCGTCCAAGGCTTATCATTTGGGTATTGGATTGCTTAGGACCTAAGTTATCCAATTAGGGTTTAAGGGTGAAACCCTAGGAGCCTAACTAGTATAAATAGACACTAGGGGTTAAGGAAAATTGGTACCTTTGTCTCAAAAGAAACCCTGGCCGATTTCTTCCTCCTCTCTCCTCTCTTTATAATCATCCTCTTGCTAGTTGGTTTTTGTAAGCCATTAAAGGAGTGACAATTGTGACTCTTAGCTCCAAGGACAAGAAGATTCAAGCAAGCAACTTAAGGTAATCTTCTAGATCTGTTTTTCTTATGCTATTACCTAGATCTATTATTCAAAAGTCTTGGATACAATGCATGTTTAATTAGAGAAACCTAGATCCAAGCATTAGGGTTTGTATGTGCACATAGAAATGTTCATATGGCTAAAACCCATCAATGGTATCAGAGCCTAGACTGGTTTCTATTGAATTGATGCATTGGTTGCTTGTTTGTTGCTTGCAAAATTCGAATTTTTTCATTCTGCCTGATGAACTTGGCGAGTCCCATAGTGGACTCAGCGAGTAGGCTCAACTCGGCGAGTCCATTGTGGTACTCGGTGAGTTCGAGCGTCAGAAAGAGCTAATTTCGGGATTTCTTGCTGTTTATCTTTTGGTAACTTACCTTAATCTTAATGGGTCAATATAAATCCGAATTTTATATATATATATTTGACTATATTGTTGACCTAATTAAAGATATTTATCAATTAATTGAATAATTATTTCCTTATGTGATAATTGATTAATTATTTTAATTAAATTGGTAAATTGTTTTGTAAGAAATAATTAAATAAATCAAATATGGATAATTATGTGATTAAATGTTAATTTGGATTATTTGTTATTTGATCCCCTATGTTTTGAAAAGTTTAAAACTTGCCCTCAAGTTTTGAAATTTATGTTTTGTGTTTAAAAGATTAATTTAGACCATTTAAATTTCAAACCCTAGAATTTTACAAGTTTAAAATTCAACCCTATACTAATATAATATTACAAAATTAATATATATATATATATATATATATATATATATATATATATATATATATATATATATATATATATATATATGTATAATTAAAATGCTAGTCTTACCGTTAGTAAGCCTCATTCACGAAGCCGGTCTATAAGGTGGGTATAAGGTTGCTACCTATAAAATGGCGCTTAATGGGTGTACACTCACACCCACCGCTTGCTAAATCGGTGGAGGGTCCTTAGCCGAACGGGTAGGATAGGGCAACCTCATCTCCTCATTAAAAGTATAATATGAAATACAAAGTAACTACATGTTTTTTCAAAATTCCCAATCCCAGATACTTTAGGAAAAGTGAATTGATGTAATCCCATGAAATTACACTTTGCACCCTTGCTAAGAAGTTAGTGGAGCGTGAGTGGTTTACCGGCACACTAATTGGTTCTAAGCAAAGGTGGCAAAGGGTGGTTCATTGTTTATCATAGTTCGATGGAGCGTGTGTGGTTTACCGGGACATCGAATAGGTGATTGTTACAATGAAGGCAACATGTGAATTTGCATGGTAATTCACACCCACTTTGTGATCCTCGGTATCCCAGTCACAAACGAGAGGGGCATATCGAGATTTAAACATGCCATTGAAAAGTTTCAATGAATCTCATCCAAACCTAGGAATTCTCAATACATTTAGAACTTAAAGTTATGTTTTCATGGTGGAGAATTAGTGAATCGTCATTCACTTACCTTCAAATTGTTTGCATGTTAGATTACAGCATCCCTTTTCTAATATGTAAATATTGTTGTTCGATCCTAGACCTAATTTTCTTATTGGGTGATTATTAGGGATTCAAATTCTAATCAATCTTTGTCCTTTCTATTTATAGATGTCGAACACGAACAATGCTGCTGCTAGCTCGTTCACATTGATGAGCCTTTGCCAAAAGGTGACTTTCGATGGAACAAACTTTAGCAAATGGATAAGATACATTCGCACGATTGCTCGCTACGAGGACAAGGAGTATGTCCTCGATGAGAAGCTTGAGAAGATCAACCCAGAAATCGCTACTCCGGCTGAATTGACTGCTTTTGAGACTCATGAAAGTGATGCAACGAAGGTTCATTGCATCATGATAGCCACAATGAACACCGAATTCCAAAATTCCTATGAGGACATGTATCCGTACGAAATGCACCAAGACTTGTTGGAGAGATACCACCAAAATGCGAGGCAGGAACGTTACGAGATCTTCACTAACATGATCTCCGCCAAAATGGGTCATGGAGAATCTCTAACCATGCACCTGCAAAAGATGCAAAGGTATGTCGATCGTCTTCGCAAGTTGAATGTTGACTTTCGGGAAGACTTGGCGATCGACATGGTGCTTCACTCCTTGCCTTCGTGTTACAACCAATTTAGGATGACCTACCACATGAACAAGGAAGAGGTCACCCTAAGTAAGCTCCAAGGTCTCCTTAGGATTTCTGAGAGCAACCTCAAGGACAAGTCTGTTGCACCCACTCCCAATCCTCCCGTTTCTCCTGTTTTGGCCATTGGGCAATGAAGAGGCAAGAAGAGGAAGGCTCCGTCTAAGAGCCACCACAAAGGAATGTCCTGAGATGGTTCCTCTTCTAGTGGGACCAAAGTTGATCCCGCTAAGCCTAACCCTAACCCAAAGGAGGCAGAGTGCCACCATTGCCACAAAATAGGGCATTAGAAGTGAAGCTGCCCAGACTACCTGCAAGCCATCAGGGAAGGAAAGATCAAGCCGTCTTTCGCAGGTATATACACAATTAAATCTAATGATTCATCTCATGCTATTTCTTGGGTCCTCGATACCGGGTGTGGTTACCACATTTGTTCTGAATTGTAGGGACTAAGAAGAAATAGGGATGTGGAGCATGGAAGAATAAATCTAATCATGGGGAACAGAAGATCGTCGCCTGTGATTAAGATTGGAGTCTATTCTTTAGTGCTTAGAAATGGTTTATGTTTAGATTTGAATAATTGTTGCTATTCGCCAGAAATGGCAAGAAACATCATGTCATTTCATGGTTTGTTTAGACAAGGATTTAGATTTTCTTTTAATAATGAGAATGGTTCTATTTGTGCTTATCTAAATGGTGTCTTATATTTTGAAGCAATACCATGTAATGGAATTTATGAAACTGTTATGATTGTAGATAACCTAGGAAATGATGTTTTGTGCATGGATTCTTCCAATAGTATGGATAGAGCATCCTTGTGGCATTGTCGTCTTGGACATTTCAACAAGAAACGCATAGCCCAACTCCAAAAGGATGGAGTGTTGGAGTCATTCGACCTTACGGAAGATGACACATGCGAGTCTTGTTTACATGGAAAGATGACCAAGTCACCCTTCACTAGTACATGTGAAAGGGGTGAGGGTTTATTGGACCTCATACATACCGATGTATGTGGACCCTTTAGATCAACCACGAAGGATGGAAACCGCTTCTATGTGACCTTTACCGATGACTATAGTAGATATAGGTATATCTACTTAATCAAGCAAAAGTCAGAAACGTTTGAAAAGTTCAAAGAGTTCAAGAATGAAGTGGAGAATCAATTGGGCAGGAAAATCAACATGCGTCGATCCGATCCAGGAGGAGAGTACCTAAGTCTTGAATTCCACGACTATCTCAAGGAGTGTGGAATAGTTTCACAATTGACGCCGCCTAGGACACCGAAGTTGAATGGTGTGGCAGAAAGGCGTAATCGAACCTTATTAGACATGGTCTGCTCTATGATGAGTCGTGCTTCACTACCTATCTCACTCTGGGGGTATGCCTTAGAGACTGCCTCCCATATCCTTAACCGAGTCCCTACTAAGAAGGTTGCCAAAACACCTCACGAAATGTGGACTGGGAAGGCTCCCTCGTTAGCACATATAAAGGTTTAGGGTTGGGAGGCTTTCGTAAGACGAGATACTCACGACAAGCTCGAACCTCGTAGTGAGCGATGTATTTTCATTAGCTACCCGCAAAAATCCTTTGGATATCTCTTCTATAGACCGAAGGACAATGTTGTCTTTGTTGCGAGGAGATGAGTTTTCCGAGAGCGAGACCTCATAAGCCAAGGAGACAGTGGGAGGCAAATCGAGCTTGAAGAGATTCAAGAGTCGATTGATGAAGGAACCTCTACCGCTGGCACTCAACCCGAGGAGGAAACTCTGGTTGAACCAATTGACGAATCCTTACCTCTTAGACATTCCGAAAGAGTTAGAGTTCAACGCCAATTTTATGGTTTTCATATTACTACTGAAGGGGACACGTATATTAGTGATGGTAAACTAATAAATCTAGATGAACCTAATAGCTACAAGGAAGCCATGGCAGGCCCGGAGTCTGCAAAATGGAAAGAGGCAATGGACAACGAGATCCAGTCCATGTATGACAACCAAGTTTGGAATTTGGTTGATAATGTGCCCGGACGTAAGACCGTTGGGTGCAAGTGGATCTTCAAGAAGAAGACCGACATGGATGGAAATGTACACACATATAAGGCACGATTGGTTGCGAAGGGCTTTACTCAAACTCCCGGAGTTGACTATGATGAGACCTTCTCACCAGTTGCGAAGATAAAATCTATTAGAGTGATGCTAGCAATTGCCACATTTCATGATTATGAGATTTGGCAAATGGATGTCAAGACCGCTTTCCTTAATGGGAAGTTGGCTGAGGATGTTTACATGGCTCAGCCAGAGGGTTTTTTTGATCCGAAGCATCCAAATAGAGTGTGTGAGCTTGAGAAGTACATTTATGGACTTAAGCAAGCATCTCACAGATGGAATCTTTGCTTCGATGAGAAAGTCAAAGAGTTTGGATTTGTACGAAGCGATGATGAATCATCTGTATATGTCAAAGCCAGTGGGAGTATAGTAAGCTTCCTCGTTCTGTATGTCGATGACATACTACTCATAGGAAATGACATCCCGACACTGCAGGAAGTTAAGTCCTGGCTCGGGAAGTGCTTCGCTATGAAGGATCTCGGAGAGGCTTCCTATATTTTGGGAATAAGGGTAGTGAGAGAACGAAGTAAGAGACTAATAGGACTTAGTCAGAACACTTACTTAGATAAAGTACTAAAACGTTTTAGTATGGAAAATTGAGGTAGAGGGAATTACCGATACAAAGTTGAGTAAGACTCAATGTCCGAGTACCAAAGCCGAAATAGCAGAAATGAGTCGAGTACCATACGCTTCCGCAGTTGGCTCAATCATGTATGCTATGACTTGTACTCGCCCTGATGTAGCCTTTGCTTTGAGCATGGTTAGTAGATATCAAGGGAAGCCTGGCAGAGCTCATTGGATTGCGGTCAAGAATATCCTTAAGTATCTTCGGAGGACCAAAGAATGGTTTTTAGTCCTCGGAGGGAGTGATGACCTGAAGGTGCGAGGGTATAGTGACGCAAGCTTTCAGACCGACAGGGAAAACTACCGTTCGCAGTCGGGCTGGGTCTTTACCCTGAATGGAGGAGCAGTAACTTGGAAAAGTTCCAAGCAGAAAACCGTAGCTGATTCAACGTGCGAATCAGAGTACATTGCAGCGAGCGAAGCGTCGGAGGAGGCAATATGGTTGAAGAACTTCATCGGTGATCTTGGAGTTGTACCTGCCATAAAGGAGCCCATGGAGATTTTCTGTGATAATGAAGTAGCGATTGCCTTGACCAAGGAACCAAGGGATCATGGTAGATCTCGACATATCGACAGAAAATATCACTTTATTAGACATCGTGTAGAAGAAGGACAACTCATGGTTAAGAGGATATCATCTGAAGATAACCCAGCAGATCTGCTTACGAAGGGACTGAGCAGGGTTAAGCACTTGCAGCATGCTAGGAGTATTTGGCTGAAGGATGATATTAGTATAGATTAGATAGTATTAGAAACGTGTAATAGGTAAATGTAATTAACATTTGATGATTAAATAAAAGAGTATTATTTATGAGTAATGTTATTGTCTTATGTTAATTGTTTAACTATTGTTTCACTTTGCATGTTTTGACTTCCAGAATAATTGAATTATTCCAATTGTCCACAATCGTTCATATGTTGGAAGTAAGTATGAATGAAGATTGTCATGAATTGGTGTGTAGATTGTCTAAATGTTATTAGACATAGCAAAAGGTTGCTGCAACGTTCATGAGTGCTTATGAACTAGTTTTGAGCATTGGAACAAACCCGCGCTTGCTGGAATCGCCTTATGGAATGTGATAAAAAGGGTGATCGCAAGACGATAATATCATATGGTCTTAAAACCTAGATATATGATTTGTTATTTGTTAATTGGTTGTTCATTGATAATGCGAAACCGCATCAGTAATTTGATGTTACAAAACGCATTGTTGTGTATAGTTGATTAATGAATAAGTAAATGCATATAAGTCGACGTTTATCTGTTTCTTTTATCCTAAGAGGGTAAAAGCGATATCTCGGCCGCTCGATGATCTGATTTGACTTATGTGTCGGGCCCGGTCAGAACTGAATTGATGTGTTCGATTAAGTTCTATGTCAAATAAATCTGAGATCGAGAAACCAAATGCTAGACAATTGGTTCCATATAAATGTCTGCATGATATCTGAACAGAGGACTATACGATCCCTTATCAAAAGGACAAGATTGATAAGATCAGAGTTTGACAGCGTTTTTGAGAGCTACGATTGCTAATCGGATTATGCTTGAGTATATAGTTACTATACTTATCCAAGTGGGAGACTGTTGGAATAGTGTCTAAGGCTGCAACTATATTTGGCAAGTATTTGACCCGGTTGTACATGGTCCTTTTGGAATGAGAGAAGAAATTTTATTAATATATTATGAGAATAATATAAGGAATAATAATATTATTATTTGATTAATATAAGTCATAAATTAATTAGGAATTAATTTGGTGATTTAAAGAGATTAATTGAATAAAGGGGCATAAACTGTCAATGGTATGATAGTTGTACTTTGGGCTATAACCCCTTATGGATAAGGGCTGGACGGTTTGGGGGCTTTGGATAGACCTTGAAATCATCCAAGGCTTATCATTAGGGTATTGGATTGCTTAGGGCCTAAGTTATCCAATTAGGTTTTAAGGGTGAAACCCTAGGAGCCTAACTAGTATAAATAGACCCTAGGGGTTAAGGAAAATTGGTACCTTTGTCTCAAAAGAAACCCTGGCCGATTTCTTCCTCCTCTCTTCTCTCTTTATAATCATCCTCTTGCTAGTTGGTGTTTGTAAGCCATTAGAGGAGTGACAATTGTGACTCTTAGCTCCAAGGACAAGAAGATTCAAGAAAGCAACTTAAGGTAATCTTCTAAATCTATTTTTCTTATGTTATTACCTAGATCTATTGTTCAAAAGTCTTGGATACAATGCATGTTCAATTAGAGAAACCTAGATCCAAGCATTAGGGTTTGTATGTGCACATAGGAATGTTCATATGGCTAAAACCCATCACGTGTAAGGTCCGGTCGTTGTGAGGCGGCCCTATTAACAAAATTTTCCCAATCGGGATCATTAGCACCTGGTCGTCGTTTACACCCTCCGGGTATCAGACCAATTGAGGCTTCCGAAGTCAGAGGGACAACTTTTTCTTCGGAAAGCTTGGGGTCCAGAACAGGGGTTCTGGAGTTTTTGCGTGCAGAAGTAACGATGGGATCAACAAACGTGACTCGTGGGTTTGTTCCAGGGGGCTGCAAGGAACTATGTACAACACCTGCATCTCCCTTTTAGGAGGGAGAGGGTGGATTATGTGGAGACTCCCCGTGTGTATGTGCTAATGGTTTTGAAACATTGAGGGGTACCTCAGATGAGTGGTCATGATGGGTGTGCGGAAGGCCAGAATCAACCAAAATGTCATGGGTTCCTACATGTTGACAGGAGTAACCGACTTTGGATTTCTTTTTGGCTTTGGGCTTTAAGGGAGAAGCCTTTCGCTTGGCTGGTTTATTGATTCTAGGTCCGAACGTGGTAGGCTTGGCCTCTTCCGAGATGAGCTCAAAAGAGACAGGGGCTGGTTGTGTTGGGTCAAACACAACCGACATCTCTAGATGTTGTTTAAGATAAATGGAATCGAAAGGAGTCAGGGCCAACACGTGGTCTGGAAATCGTCTGAGCAGACCAAATGAAGATTGGTCCAAAATTCTATATGCCTTAACGATTTTAAAAGAGATACATACCTCCGGAGGAATTGTGTTAACCGAAAGTGGTTCGGAAATTTCTGTGAATATTTGTTGCAAATTCAGGGCCCAAAATATAGGGCTTGAAATTTCGTTTGCCTTCCTCTTGGTGGCGAACTTGCATAAATCCTGCCACAGTACTTCCGGAAGATCTACAACGTTTTCACGTCCAGAGTAGATGCTAAAGACGACGTTCAGCCAATCCTTTCTTATGGTATTAGTACCTCCATGCTTTCTAGATAGCCCTCTGATGATGAGGTGCATAAGAACGGTCCAAATTCCGGAAACTGTTGTATTCTTGAAATCATTGGCCTTGTAGTCCTAGGAACAGCCGATGTAGTTCAGAAACGTCTGGAGCTCTTCAGATGTTGGTTCAATGACCTTGAAACCTTAAGGATTTGCTTTCACCCCAATCGCTTTGAGAAATGTCGACTTGTAAATGGGAACTTTTCTCTCTTTGATGATGATAGTCTTTAAAACTCCGTCTTCAAGTTTGCTGCTGGTAAATGCCCGATGAAGATGATGAAGTGGTAGTGGATGATCAGGGATTTTAGTGAGGGGAATGGAGATAGGGTGATTTGATACGAACTCAATCATTATCTTGATTGGTTCATCATAGTCTTGTGGATTTAGAGAGAACAATTGGGTGGTATCTCTGAGAAAAGGTTCTCGATCGGCGGAAGAAGATGAACCCTTTGATCCTTTGGATGATTTTTTCCTTGTGATGGATTTCTTAGGAGTTGATGCAGTTTGGGTAGGTTTCTGTGAAGACGACATTCTTGAATGAGGATGAAAGCTTGATGAAAACCAAGAACACAGAGAGAAATAAGGGTTTTGAGGTTTTGAGCGCGTAAAAGAGTGAAAAGAGGGTTTGAAGGGTATTTATAGGTAAGGAGGTAGGTCAGGTTGGAAGACGTAATGATGAGGATCCGATTATAAAATGGGTCACATTTAATAAAGGAGCGGTTGATTGGACTTTGGAGGTGAGAGGTTAGGGTTTGTATGGATAGGAATAGAAAACAAAACTGGGGATTTGATGGCTAATTTTATGGGGGAGGTGTGAAACAAGTCACGAAACTCGAGGTGAGTAGGATATGAGTATCAGAGAATAGTAACCATTGAGACTAAAAAAGTTTCATCATATTATCCTTTGGAATTCCGAATGAGTGATTCAGGAGTGGCTATGATCCGATAGGTACATTGGTGAGTTTTGAATATCTTCTTTTTAGAAAATTTCGGAGTGAGAAGCAATCCGGAGTAGAGTCCATTGAAAATTCCGAAGCATAAATCTTTTTGAGATTCCGGAGCATATAAGTTGATGTTCCGGAGCACAAGTGTTTTTGAAATTCCAGAGCAAAAGCTTTTTTAAAGTTCCGAATGAAAAATTCCGGAGTAGAAAATATTTTGAGGTTCCGGATCAAAACTTTTAAAACATTCTGGAATGAGATTTAAGGAACCTTTCGGAACAAAATTTTGAAAATTTCCGAGTGCATTTGACAATCCGGACTGCATTTGAAAATCTTGAGTGCATTTTGAAAATCTAGAGTGATGATTCGAGCACTATGACAATGTGATCTTAAGTGAGCAAACACTTCATGATGAACTGTACAACTAAAAAGAACTTAAGTGAAGGTCTAAAACAAAGACAAATATCATGATCCTATGTATTCCAAGAGAAAGTAGTTTGGAGATGAAAAGATTCTAAGATCGGAACTAGATTTCTTTCAAATATGTCTATCAAAGAAAACAAGCCTCTTGAAAGAACTGAGGATCTGGTATCATCATACCCATTTTGTTGAGAAAACCATTGAATTTGGTTTCCTCTAATGCCTTAGCAAAGAGATCAACAATCTCATCGTCAGATGGAACAAAGATGAGTTCAATGTTACCATTCAGAACATGATCTTTAATAAAATGGTACCTTATGTCAATGTTATTCGTCATGGAGTGCTGAATTGGGTTGTGAGAAATTGCAATAGCGCTTTGAGAGTCACAATAAATTGGAATATGTTGAAAACAATAACCATAATCCGGAAGTTAAGACTTCATCCATAGAACTTGAAAGGTACAGTTGGCAGGAGCAATGTATTCAGCTTCAGCTATTGAAAGAGCAATGCAGTTCTGTTTCTTGGATGACCAACTAACCAATCTACCACCTAGGAATTGACATCCACCTGATGTGCTTTTTCTATCCAGTTGTAGTCCACCATAGTTTGAATCAGAGTTGACTTGAAGAAGGAAGCTCTCTATGCTGGGTACCAGATTCCGAGGTTCTTATTACCTTTAAGGTATCGGAAAATTTGCTTGACAGCCAAAAGATGAGACATCTTCGGATTGACTTGAAATCTGGCACATAGGCAAGTAGAAAACATGATATCCGGACGACTTGCTAAAAGATAGAGTAGAGGTCCAATCATTCCTCTATATTTCTTTTCATCGACTGTAACACCTGAGGGATCAGCAAAGATCTTGTGTCCAAAGCCCATAGGTACTTTGGCAGACGCACAAGTGTCCATATAGTACTTTTTGAGAAGTTCTAAAATGTACTTTTCTTGATGGATGAAGATACCTCTGTTAGTCTGTTTGACCTGGAGGCCAAGAATAAGGTTTAATCCCTGTTCATACTCATTTGAAATCGATTGATCATAAGCTTAGCAAAATCGTCAACCATGGATGAATCCGTAGATCCAAATATGATGTTGTTAACATAGATTTGTACCAACATGAGAAGCTTTCCATTTGATATTCGAAATAGAGTAGGATCCATAACACCTCTTTGGAAACCAGAGCATTTGAGAAAGTAAGTGAGGGTTTCGTACCATGCTCGAGGAGCTTGTTTAAGGCCATAAACTGCCTTCCGAAGTTTGTAGTAGTAATTCCAAAATGCAAGATTAATAAATCCTGGAGGCTGTTGAAGATGTACCTCGGTATGAAGTTCACCATTGAGAAAAGAACTTTTAACATCCATTTGGTAGACTTTGAAGCCTTTATAAGCAGCATAAGCAAGGAAGATTCTGATGGCTTCAAGTCGCGCAACATGAGGAAAGGTCTCGTCGTAGTCGAGCCCTTTAATCTGAGTAAAACATTTGGCCACCAGTCTTGCTTTTTTTCGAATGATAACTATTGCATCATCTAGTTTGTTGTGAAATACCCATCTTGTACCGATAATGTGATGGTTTTGAGCAGGAGGTGCGAGAGTCCAAACTTCGTTTCGATCAAATTTAGCTAGTTCTTCTTGCATGGTTGTAATCTAGTCAGCATGCTCTAATGCTTTCTTAATGGATTTGGCCGGGTTCGACCATGGATATGAATTCGGAGAAATGACATTCATTTTGGATGCTTGTAGCAGAACGAGTTTGTACACCAACATTGATGTTTCCAATCACTTGGTTCGGAGGATGATCTTTAGTCCAAACATGTAATCTTGGTAGTTCTTGAGCAACTGACGATCCGATGTCAACAATAGGATTGAGTTTCCCCCCTGAATGGTTTGAACATGAGGATGATGCTCCCCCTGAACATCTGAACCAGAGAAAATGACATCATCATCAGAAGGAAACTCAAAGAAATTTTCATTGTCATTGATATTGTTCGGATCACAGTCATCGAAGTTAGCAGTTGCATCTTCGAATCCTTCTACATTTGATTCAAGAGATGAATGAGCATTCTCCCCCCTCAACATGAGAAGGTTGAAACGGTTCAGAATCAAATGGAGGGAGACTTGGAATTAGACCGGAGACATTTTGAGAGACGGAAGCTTTAGGAGTCGGAATGGAGTTGTGTCTTGTTCGGGATTCCAAATCAAGGGTTGATTCGGAAGGTCCAAAGAGAGTATCAAAGTCAACTTCATGAATTACTTGAATGTTTGGACATTCCGAGGAAGGAGCATTGAACTCCATGATGTGAGTTGTAACGTGACTATGACTGGAATTCTGAACGCAGTTGTCATCAAAGGTAACGTCAAAACTTTCTTCAATAACTAGATTTCGATAATTGAGAACTTGATAGGCCTTTGATTTAGAAGAGTACCGAAGGAAAATTGCTTCATCAGCTTTAGGTTGAAACTTGGTAAGCTGATCACGGTTGTTCTTGATGAAGCATCTGCATCCGAAGACATGCAAGAATGAAACCGTAGCCTTTCAGCCGTTCTTTGCTTCGTGTGGTGTTTTGTTGAGGCGACAATTTATGATGCTTCTGTTCTGAGTAAAGCATGCAGTAGAGACGGCTTCAGCCCAGAGATAGGGTGGAAGATTTGTGAAATTAAGCATTGATCGAGCAGCTTCAACAAGAGTTCTGTTTCTTCGTTCAACTACACCATTTCGCTGAGGAGTGTATGGAGCAGAGAAATTGTGGTCAATACCCTTTTCGGAAAAGAAGTTTTCGATGGAGGAATTTGTGAACTCCAAACCATTGTCACTTCGGATACGTATGACAGGGAGCTTGATGAGAACTTCTATTCCTTTGATAAAGTTGGTGAGTTTTGAGGTCGTTTCTTACTTTAGCCTGAGGAAGAAAACCCAAGTGAACCTAGTGAAATCATCCACAATCACAAGAATGTACTTTTTGTGGTGTAAACTTTCCACTGTTGATGGTCCACATAGATGGTGTATAGATGTTCTAGAGGTTCCAAAATGGATTTTTTTAATGATGACAGGATGACCTTTCTTTGATTGCTTACCACACTCACATGCAGCACACAAATGATCAGTTTTAAATTTAAAGAGTGGCAAACCTCGGACCATTTCTCCTGAAACAAGATCATTCATGTATCTAAAGTTTAAGTGTGCAAGCCTTCGGTGCCACAACCAGCTAACATCAAGAATTGCTTTTGAGAGTAAGCACGGTTGAGGCTTGCCAATGATCATGTTGATATCAAGAGGGCACATATTCTTGTTGCAATTGGATTTGATTAAACACTTGCTTCGGTCTTCGTTCATGATGTAGTTGTGTTTCTTGCAAAATTTAACTCGATGATTTGCATCAGTGAGTTGAGCAACACTTATCAAGTTGTGCTTCAGGACATCTACATATGCCACATTTGAGATTGAGAAGTTTCCATTTGTAAGGATGCCATAACCTCGGATATGAGAGTTTGAATTGTTGCCATATGTTACATATCTAGCATTTGATGAAAGCTTTAGATCTCGCAAAAAGTTCTTCTGCCCCGTCATGTGCATGGAGCAAGCACTATCAATATACCATATTGTTTCTTGCTCCGAGGCACATAGTTCCTGCAACAATTAGTGAGTGATGGAGTTTTTATGCTCTACGTTAGATATTGGGACAAGGGGACGAGTCTTGGACTTTAAAAGGGACTTATAAACAACAGAGGATTTAGAAGGCTTATTCTGGGATTCCTTAGGGAACAAACAGAAAGATAATGTTCTTTCATCAATCCAATAGTCATATTCAATGACATGAACTACCGGAGCATCGTGCTTCGGAACATGAGCTTTCAGAGTGGTGGAAGTAGCTGAATTTTCCGGAGTCTTTTTTTCTTTAGAATGAGTTTTGTCTTTCTACACAAGATTTTGTTTAGAAGATTTTGAAAAAATTGTGTTACGAGTACTCTTGGGTATGTTAGATGGCACACTCTATTTTGAAGACTTTGATTTAAAAATTGTGCCATCTGTTTTAGCGATGAAAAATGAGGAAACATTCCGATAGGGAGTGTTTCGGATAGGTGATGCATTTTTATGAGTTTTGGACAAAGTGGTACTAACTCCTGTCTTGCATTGTGCAGAACTGGGAGAAGTCGATGGTCTTTTAAGTATCTTAGTGGGAGCAAAATGGTTTTGTCTAGGAGCGGATGAGCTAGAATTCCGCGATGCACTCTTTTTGGAGTTCTCGAGGAAACAAGAGTTTTGCCTAGACCTAACTTCCTTTTTGTGAGCATTTCTTGCTTCCACTTTAGGATCTACCACATCTTTTCTATTGAACATTGGTTTTTGCTTTGATTGAGATACATACTTTGATGTTTGACCTACTGACGGATTGCTAAACTTTGGATCAATGGGAACCAATGTCGTTTTTGAAATAACAAGTTATTTAGATTCATATGAATATGAGGAGACATTGTTTGAGATTTAGACATTATCATCCAAGGGTGCCCATACAAACTCAGATGAAGAGATTTCAGTAATATTGGAGATAATTTCCTCAGTAACATAGTTGTTAGGAGGATTGTTGTTCGGAATATGATGTATTCTGTTGGAAACACTGTGATGGAATTCTGTGTTCCGATTCAGGTCCAACTTTATCAGAGGCGGAAGAGGTGTGGAATCAGGACACTTGACAACCATTGGTTGAAACTCAGGGATCAAAGATGGAAAGTGGTCATTTTTCTCAGGAAGGGGTGACAAAGGAGAAATAGGGGTGTCTGAATGTTTGATGTTCGGAACCTCTCCTAGAAAATAAAATTTCTGCAATTCCTTCAGAAGAATAGCAATATGCTTCGGAAACTCGCTTCCGACGCCATGTGCTTTTGACCATGGATGACGAAAATTATGAGTCATCTGTTCATTTGCTTCAAGCATGTCAATAGAGTTGTGCTAGGCATCCATTTTAGCATTGAGATGTTTATTATCAGAAATCAACACATTTCTTTCAGAGTAGGCAATTTCACATTTGTCTTTTAAAATGATGCATTCATCTTTTGACATCACAAGCTCTCATTCTAATTTCTCAATTTTTAACTTCTTATCCTCGAAACGTAATCTAAGACGACTCAATTCGATATCCTTCTTCTCACTAGCTTCTATGGCTGACTCATAGGCATTGTAAATGATGTCCATGTCCGATTGAATATGAGTTAGATATGGTTCGCAAATTGATAAATCAAAATTATTTTCAGTAATTAAAATTTTTACCCATTAAATGATGCTTCTTCCTGTAGGATCGTTTGTAGCCATGTAACAGTAGTTGGGCTCATCATCTTCATCATTTTTCTCAGATCCAGACGCCCAATAGTCATCATCACATTCTATTTCTTATTTTGCCGGGAGACACATGTATTTGCCAGTGGTTTCGTGATCATCTCCGGGGGACTAGTAACCTTCAACATATCTTGAAACTATTGTTACAAATGCTTTTTCACTTTCAGCCATTTCCTGAGCTTTTCAGACATAGTAGGTAGAATCCTTATTCTTTGGTTTCTATTGAGTATCAGCTCGACAATCTTTTGCAAAGTGGTTTGGATGTCCACACTTATGACACACAATTTTAGGTTTATCCGAATTACAATTCTGAGAGAATTCTGAAGAAGAGTTTGGTTTAGTGAGGTTTGGTTTGTATGAAGGTGGATTTTCGGAAGTTGGTTTAGGTTTCGGAGTTGGATATGGTTGAGGATTGTTGTGGTGAGGAGCTTGGAATCTCTTTTGGCATGGTTTAAAGGAAGGGTTGAAGGGTCGTTTGTATTTCACTGAAAGTAGAGCAAACTCCTGTTGGAAATGGACTTCTGAATCCATGGTTTCAGATTCATCAATAGGATAGATTGGAGAGGGTATGGATGATTTAACGAGTGGAATAATGCTTTTGACAGGGTCCTGAACAAATGATTTCAGAATAGTTGATTCGAAGGAACTGAGAAGGGAAAGAGGACCTCCGAAAAGCTCCCTTATGGTTTAAGCAACATTTAACTCATGTCCTTGAAGTTCATCAAAAAGTTCATAGAGCTTTAACTTTTTCAAGGAATCATTACTTTGAAGAAAAGATTTTATGTTCCCCCATCCTTTGCCAAGAATGTTTACGAATTTGAGATTGTACTCCAATGGATTTCGGAAAATCCCATGAGCGGTCACGTTGTTGACCACGATTCGGTAACGGTTGGAGGTAGAGGCCACTGATTCACAAGGAGTGGTCGTGAATGTATCAAAGTCGTTGACAACTGAAGTAAGGCGTTTGTCTTTCATGTTTTCCGAGCCTTCAATCAGGTCCTGGAGAGTGTCCCAAATATCTTTTGCTGATTTGCAAAACTTGATGGTTCGAAGAGTGAGGGAACACCATTTCAGAGAAAGCAACTTGGTCAGCATGCAGTTTTTCAATGACATTAGCAGTTAGAGGAGCTGGACGATTTTCATCTTGACCCATAAGCTGAGCAGCAATATCTCTTACAACGATTCTTACAGGAACATGATGACCTTCTTTCATGAATCTCCAGATCTCTTCACCTTTATCTTTGGCTAAAAGAAAATTTTCCATTCTAACTTTCCAGTGATCATATTCTTCCATAACTAGTAATGGGGCATGGGTACGACCACCCACACTATTTGCGATTTGCATTGAAATCATTTGTTAAGGATTAGAAGCAGCCATTGAAGTTAAGATATCTTGAGCAAAAGTGGTATATAGAATAACTTTTATCCTTAACACAAAAATGGTTTAAATACCAAGGTATATTCAAACCAACTATAATCTGTTCTTATGGATTCAAAGGGCAACCACTCAGGCTCTGATACCAATTGTGAGAACTAGAAATTTGATCAGTTGCGCAGGGACAAGGTTTGAGAATACAAACCTTGAATGAATGCTTCAGATCAATGTCTTCTTACTAATAAATGTTCAAGTATAGCCTGGAAAGACCAATCTACTCTTAGATAATGTTTTCAACAAATGATCAAGTCATTAAATGAAGAACTAGAGTAAATGATTAAAGTAAAGATAATACATGAAGAATAAGAAGAATGTTTTTAAGGACATAGAAAAGATGCCAAAAGTGTGAAAAATATCTGCTGTTAACTTGTATTGAATGTTCCTTTATATAGGAGAGAATGTTACATCGAATTAACAAAGGAACATACATAGGACCGGACAACAGAATTACTTCTAACATTCTGATTGTCTAATATAACAATGAAAAACTAAGTCTTATGAAATTTTACATCAATATAGAGACATTAAATGACAAAAGATAAAATAGCTAGACTCCGGAATATCTTAGGTTCCAGACATGCATTCCGGAGTGACTTCTGTTCGGAACTTCACTTCATTCTTCAACTCTTCATCTTCGAACAGGTTCCGGAGCACTCTTCCCCGCGGAACAACCATAATAAGGAATAAGTACTTAGGATTGCTAGAGGTTCACTTTGTACGTTCCAACACAACCGAACAGCTAGCTCCAAGCGAATCTCTAAAAGAAAGTTCTATATTCTAGGGGGAGGGTTCATCGACATCAAATAACCCTGAATCGTCTTTCCAAGAGGAAAATCCATCACCAATAAAAACTCAAGACTTATCTTTCAAATGGGAGCATCCGATCCTGATTTTGAAGTCGTCTCATCATTCGAGGGGAAGAATCATAATACAAATGATGATTCAGATTTTCAATCAGAATTGGAAGAGGAAATTAATGCCGAATTGGATCTAGCCTGTGATCCGAACTACCCTCCCCTCGCAAAATGGACAAGAGATCATCCTAAAACTCAAGTAATTGGTGAAGCACCTGAGGGACTTCTTACTCGATCTCAAATAAAAGCAAAGCAAACTGCTCTTTTCTCTCAGGTTGAATTTTGCATGTTCAACTCGTTCGTCTAAAAAATAGAACCAAAAATGTTTAACATTGCACTAGATCACTCAGATTGGTTACAGGCAATGCAAGACAAACTCCATGAGTTTGAGCGAAATCGAGTTTGGAGACTTATTCCCACACCAAAGGATGCATCTGTCGTTGGCCTAAAATGGGTTTTCAGAAATAAAATGGACAAAAAAGGGAATGTGATTCGTAATAAAGCGAGATTGGTTATGAAGGGATATTGTTAGGAAGAAGGTATCGACTATGAAGAAACCTTCGCTCCTGTGGCAAGGTTAGAATCCATGCGAATCTTTCTAGCATATGATGAGCTATAGGAGACCATATACATTGAGCAACCACCAGGTTTCGGAACGAAAGCCACCCTGATCACTGCTATATTCTAGATAAAGTCGTCTATGGGTTAAAACAAGCTCCTAGAGCCTGGTATGAAACCCTTACTCGATTTCTAAAAATTTCAAAGTTTAAACAAGGTTTGGTTGACCCAACCTTTTTTCGTAAGAAAGAGGGTGACCACTTAATGATCGTTCAAATTTACGTTGATGACATCATCTTCAGTTCCACGAATCCCAGCCAAACTGTTGAATTCAAGTTGTTCATGGAGACTAAGTTTGAGATGAGCTCAATGGGTCCAATTAACTTTTTTCTTGGCTTGAATATTCGACAGGGACCCGAAGGCATGTTTATCAATCAAGAGGCCTACACAAAGACACTGCTAGCAAAGTTTGGCATGATGGGTGATTCCAATGTAAAGGTTCCCATGGCGTTTGGAACAAAGTTAACACCATCTTTGGAGAAACCGGTTGTTGATATGACTCTTTATCGAAAAATGATAGGATCTCTAACGTATCTAACAACCATTCGACCAGACGTAATGTTTTCTGTTCGTTATTATGCTAGGTTCCAGGCTAATCCATGCGAACCTCATATGGTGGATGTTAAGAACATCTTAAGATATTTGAAGAGAACCTCTTCTCTCGGTCTGTGGTATCCTGCTAAATCAGGATTTTTCATACAAGTATTCTCTGATGCTGATCTTGGAGGATGTGGTCTGGACCGAAAGATCACTACAGGCGGATGTCAATTTCTCGATGGTAAACTTCTCGGCTGGCAGTCAAAGAAACAAACATATGTTTCTCTCTCTACAGCCGAAGCTGATTATATCGCTGCAACATCTTGCATTTCTCAGGTCATTTGGATCCAAAGCCAACTTAGAGATTATGGCCTTAACATGAAGAAGATTCCAATTTATTGTGACTCTGAAAGCGCTATTAGAATCTATCATAATCCAGTGCAACACTCCAAGACGAAACATATAGCACTGTGATATCACTTTACAAGGATCACGTAGAAAATGGAAATGTTGAAACTCACTTCGTTCGGTCCTCTGATCAATTGGCTGACATCTTTACTAAGGCCTTGTCTGAAGCATCATTTAATAAAATACTACAAGGCTTAGGAATGATGGAAGCTGAGTCAGTTCCAAAACCACACTCGTTTTATTAAGTATAACTTTCGCTTTCGCTTTCTTTAAGTTTTTTTTAACAACTGCAATGAGCCGAAGGCTAGGTCTATTTCGGCTCCTAATTTTTCGAGAACCGAAATGAACCAAAGGCTCGGTCTATTTCGCTTATTATAGTTTTTCTTTAAAAGGGAGCGATTGTTTCATCTTCTGGTTTGGAACTCAAATATCCTATGTATATAATGTATATCTTTTTCCTTATGTCTTCAAAGTCATAAAACTCAAAAATATTTTCTTTTTTGTTTTTATTTCTTTTTCAGAAAATTCCTAAAACACAAAAATATTTTCTTTTCTATTTTTAATTCTTTTTCAGAAAATTCCTAAAACACAAAAATATTTTCTTTTCTATTTTTATTTCCTTTTAAAAAAACTCTTAAAATCTAAAAAAAAAATTATATCGCATCACAGATGCAATCTCATGATGGAGCTGGGGCAGGTATAAACTTTCTAACTATGTACTAGCTTAGTGTCCCTAGAAGCATGTTGATGCATGACGACCGAAGCCTCCAAGACTTTGAGCAAAGCCTTAATGATTCGATATATACCAATGGTTTCTTCCCAATTAGGCTGATAATATCACTCAAGTCATGAGCTACCTTACTCTTCTCATATCGAATTAAGAGTGATATGCTTAGCCTATTCTAATAGTAGAGGTAGTTTCGATTCTTTAACCATCTTTTCACTATTCTCCATCTCATTTCGGTTCATAATCGTAACACTTGAGACTCTCCGTCTTTACCACTGAGGTTTATGGTTACACAATATTTTTGTTAATGATCTTAGTTTCGTTTACCACATGATAAGCGAATCCCAAAATCCAACACCTGTAATGAATTGATGGTGAACAATAACATGTTCTAGTTTTCACTCACGTTTTAACGAATCCATTTCACATGGAAAGTACCAAGAAATCTCTTTTTATTTTTGCGTGATCTCTATGAAATTGTCTAAATACCAAGACTTTTCTTCCGAAAAGATCCAATTTATTTTTGTTTTTGAGATTTCTTGAAGTCACTGAAAATAATTCAAGCCTACTTGTTTTATAGGCCACATCGGTCTCACAAGTACTTCATCCAACTTTCAGTCTTATGTTAAGTACTAAAGTTCGGTTGAAGCTAAGCCACCATTTATACCTTAAATCTGAAAAGATTCCTTTCAATGCTTCTTAATAAACATTTGATCGTATTTCAATGGGAAACCACACAAGCACTTCTTAGTCGTTTTGACTTTGAAAGAAGCGATTTGTGCCCATGATCCACTGTTTCGCGTCTAAATCGACGTCACTTAAATCGCACAAATAACTTGTTTTATGTCTTCTTTATTGGCACAATCTTGCACGAAGGCCTTTATGATTTTCCCAATTCTTGTTCTTGGTACTGATGGCAATTTTTCAGATCTAATGCTCAGAAGCAAACATTACTACCATTATATGAAACGAAGGGTGAGTGACAGCTGGCAAACAAATTTCAAACATTTTTGAAGTTGAAGAGGAGGTAACAAGATAAGATTTCAAACTGAGTGAATGGATAAGATTTGCAAAGGGCGCGTGAATTTGAAACGGTTCCTAATCCCACGCCTGGTGACATATTTCTAGGGAAACGAAGCTGTCAAATCGCACTTTTTCAGGCATCGATTCAGAAGATCGTATCATCATTACAACTGATACTTTCTCTCTCCTTGGAATGGTATATAAGGGTTTCTCACACCTCTTGTACTACTTTCCCATTTCCACATTTTCACAACAGCTATTCGGTGTATTCTCTCTCTACTGTTCATCTTCTTCCTCAAGTTCATCAATGGCGGATTCTTCTTCGGTTCATGAACAGACTACTCAGTCCTCTCTTCTCACAGTCATACCTAATCAGAATCTCATCATTGATCTGTCATCATTCCAGTATGATCTATACATGCTACAAGTGGTTGAATGTCTCAAATATTCACCGCTTGTCGTTACACTGTCCAAGGTGGAGTATGTTCCAATGTCACTACTCTCGCAAGTCTACTCAACTAATATATACGACAAGGTTAAGGAGCGGATCTTCTTTGAAAACTTCAGTCACAAAGCATCAATTTCCAAGAATCGATTATGCCTGTTACTAAGGATGGCTGTCGATGACTCCATGATCAACCGTGATACCATTTCGACAACTCAACTCTTCACCATGTTATATGATATGGGATATACGGAGGTTCTTACTACTGTTACAAAATTCAAGAAGTCGTGTCTTCCTCCTCAGTAGAATGGAATTTTTACCCTCCTCTTCAAGGGCTTATCGGAGAGGGTTGCTGGTTCCAATGGGGCGAGCAAGGCTTTTATGACTCTGCTTGATGGTCTCTACATCTCGTTATTCTTAAATCTCTTGTGCTAGGTTTTGGACCCTAGTCACTCACTGGGAAATGGAGAAATTTCAAGTTCCAACCATGGTGGACTCCTTAATGTCTTCGATTACTACTTTTCATACGACGAAGATCATCGTCTATGATCCGTCAAAGTTCTTCTTTATTGGTTCAGTTTCGGAGTTTATGTACCAGTGTGTCTCGCCCGAAAGCAAATTAATCAATGAGTACAAGAAGCTCCCTCCTACAGGCCCAAGAAAAATTACTCAGGAAATGCAGAGTTCGATGGATGCCACAGACAAACCAACGAAGAGAGGGAAGACGCCTGAAAAGAAAGGGGAGAATGAAGGTCAATTTTTGAAAGCTTCTACTCCCAAGAAGGGAAAGTCTGAGCAAGCTGCTCCTTTGTCTCAGAAGAAAAGAAAGACTAAGAAGAAGGCGCACAAGCCTAGGTCTCCTTCATCTAGTGACTCAGAGTATATTCCTTCTGATCCTCAACCCGAACCCGTATCTGGTGATGATATTTCTCATCACGAAATTCCACCTCGAGGTAATTCACCTCCACCATCACCAACGCATGAAGGTTACCAAAACTCTCCTCCTCCTTCCCTTACTCAATCAGTTCCCATTACAATTGCTCCTTGTCCTCCACCTATTTCTTCAACCCCTACAACCTCAATTCCAATTACAACTCCTTTATTCACTGAGGTTACCACAACAACCACTACCACCACAACTGCCTCTACTCCAACCGAACCTCAGGTTCGTATCAATTTTTCTGATACGGGGCACCTACTATTGAATCTGAACCCCCAGTTATCTCCAAACCTTTATTTCCACCTCCTTCACACGAGTCTGATACTGTTATTAGAGGAGAAGAAATGGAATTTGATTCGACTTATTTTAGTCCCTATCATGTACAGAGTGATGATGATGATGACGCTCCTATCACGAAGCGAAACATAAAGGATCTGAATGACAAGCTTGACTGATTGCTAGCTTCCTCTTTTACTTCTACTAATGCATACTTTGAAGCTGCTCTTAAGGCTCTCTTTGCCACCTTTGTAAAAGAGCATGATATTTTGATTTCTAAAGCTGTAAAGGTTATTGATGCTTCCACTTCCACTTGTCAAATAACCTCTATTGCAGTGGAAGATTCATCCATATATTGCAAGCAAGCGACCGCAAACGTCGAAAAACTAGTTTCTGATGCTCAAATCTTCTTGATTCCCTTCAAGCTGCAGCACAGAAGAATGCTCAATTGGTGACTGATTCTGTTGATTCTCTTACTAGCTCGCTTCAGGCTGAACAAAAGCATTTTGAGGAAACACGGAAATCCATTCAGAATGCCAACACTGAGCTTCGCACATCCATTGATGCCCATCTCACTCAACTTGAGGCCAAACTTGTTGAAAGCAAGATCATGGATGAGCTGGATCGTCCTACTTCTTAGCTCAAATCTCAAAACTTGAAGCTCAAGATGGCGAACAAAGAAATTGACCAACTTAAGTCAGAGCGAGCAGTTGTTAAAAGCTACGTTGGTCATGTGCATTCCATCCTTCTACATCTTTTGGAAGCACACGATTTGGTTCTTACCATCTCGATTCGACGCCACTTGGCTGAGAAGTTGACAGTTGCTCTAGACATTCTAAGCAGAATTGAAGTTGTTCCGGAGCCTGTGGTCCTTCCAAAACAAGGGTGAGATAATAGCAAAGGTCAATCTCTACCACCTCCTGTAAGCAAACTTGTCACTCAACCGAACGTCAATACTGAACCGAAGGGTAAGGAAGCTTTGGGCAATATGAAGGACAAAGGTAATAAGATAATTTATGATGATGATGAGGATGAAACAGAAGATTTGCTTGAAAATATAGAAGAAAAGGTTTCAAAAATCAAAGATCACAAAATCAAGCAGAATGATCGAGAGCTTGAAGAGAAAATCCGTATCGCAGGGATTGCTATGGAGAAGGAAAGACAACAAAATGTGGCTTTGGAACGAAGGAAATCCATGTTCCCTCTATGGACGATGGAAAAACTTTTAAAAGAGGTAATTGAGTCTCCAAGCATACATTGGCTTGAACCAGTCCTTTTGTTCAGTCTGGATAACTCCAAGGATTCTCAGTTCGACATGCCAATCACCCGAAAGGCATTCGTATTTCACTATTTTGAGTCAACTGTTGTCGTTCCTTCACCTGATCCGAAGGTTGATTGAGACTTACTGGAGTACTATCTTACTTTCTCTCAACCCGAATACCTGACCTGGAGTAAACAGAGGATCACAACAGTTAAGGTGATGAAACCTAGTTCGTCAGGGAAGTTTATTAACGTCAAGTTCAACGTGACTCGAGGATCAGATAGTTCGGTCCATGTAATTTCATTTGTTGATTTGCCGAATTCGAATCCTCTTGACTGGATTCTCTTGAACAACATCTTGCAGACCAATCTTCAAGAATATGAGCCTATTGTTGACCATATCAAGCGTATGCTGATGTGCTCTATTCTTGAAGTCGCAAAAATGGACTAGGAGATCGTCTCTGCCTTGAGAAAGAAGCCCTCTATCAAACCCATTGGGAAGGAAAGCAATATGAATTTGATGATGAATGGAAAGATTGATCCTCAATTTCACAATGTCTTGTTCACAAGGGGCGAAAGTCAAAAATGTTTGTTCGCTCTTGCAGACAAACACCTGTTCTCCACCGCGTGCTTGGTGCATATTCTTGAAATCATATACTGGTGTGATCAGAACAGTGTTGCAGACAAGAAGTTGTTTTCGGATATGCATCAGTGGTATATCAACTTCAAATAAACTCTACTTGCACTTATACCGAAACTATTCAAAGCCATGAAGAAAACAACCGTTACTCAACCGAAGTTATCTCTCGCCTCAATTGGCACAAAGGGGGGATTGTTGAGTCTATGGAGTTGCGCCATTAGGCCTTGATATTTCAGTCCATTATGTACTCTCATTTTGGGCTGTCCAACTGTGATTTGTCTAGGGTTTTGTATATATATAGTGCATGCATGCTTTATATTAATTACGCTTCTGAATCTTTATTTTGTTGCTCAGGTATTGTAACCCTATCCTATCACTACAATATCAATTCACATTGAATTCTTTTGAGATAGAGCATATTAATAATTCGAGGATTCATCAAAAGAACCATTGTAGAATTTATCAGCTTCTTTCAAATTTTTACGCTTTACCCACCTGAATTCATCAATTTGAAGTTCTTCAAATATTTTGCTAAGCTCAAGTGAAATCAACACATGATATCCACATTCAAGTTCAATGTGACGAGATCCTTCCATGTGTAGATGAAATAGATGCTAAGTGGGTGCAGCGAGAAGATCATAAGTGCATTGAAAACACATGTGATTTTGACTATCAAGATAGACAATACAATGTCCATGTTCTTAATTAAACATGTATAGAACTAGTTCAACACCCATTGGCAGTTCACTGTTGATCAAGCAAGTGTCATATGGATGAGGAAACTTGGTATACTTGTACTTTCTGGAAGCACATGTTCTTCTTGAATTGGATGGTCTAGATGATGGGTTTTGAGCATTTTAACACTTCCTAAGTGTACATGCAACCCTAATAACCTTGGATCTATGTTTGTCTAATTATCATGCAAAGTTGATTTCCAAGGCTATGATCCTATCTAGCATACATGAGGAACAATTTTAACTTAAATAATAGATAGAACTACATACCTTGTTGTTGTAAATGTTCCTTGAAACCTTGTGAGCCTAGCACCCTAAGTGTCATGCCTCAAATGCTTCACACAACACCAAATGCTATGGAGTAAACTTGGAGAGAAAGTGTAACACACTAAAATCGGCTCTAGCCCTCTTGTTTCTTGGTGTAACCGATTTTTGGGAGAACACATGAGCTTTATATAGTGTTGACACATCTAGGGTTACACCATGTAAACGCTAATGTGTCATGACTCTTCATTTCCATGACCCATGGGTTTGTAACTCCCATGGAGCCTCCATGGAGCATCCAATGGGTTTAACCCAACTTGATTATCCATGGAGCCTCTTAGCCCACTATATAAGTTATGGATGATTTACATAATCAACCCATATATTTAATTAGTTATCTTTTGATCACTTAATTAATTCTTGATCAAACTAATTAAATAATATTATTAATATATTAGAACTTATAATATATTAATAACCACAAGTGTTATTTCTCTCATTTAGTCTATCCAATTGCATGGTGCCATGCAACCCAAATGGACCATGCCGGGTCGGGTCAAGTACATACCAGAAATAGTTATGGACTTAGACACCTTATCCAATAGTCTCCCACTTGGATAAGTATAATAACTATAACTGCAAGTATGACTTCAGGAACCGATCGACAATCGTAGCTCTTTTCAAGGTTTCTCGGAACAGAGAAGATGATGGTACGCCTTTTCGGATAAGGGATCATATAATCCTCTGTTCTAGATATCAGCCGGACAAATACATGGAATAATGTCTTACTTATTATCCAGCAGTTTGTTTCCCAATTTCCGATTTGTTTGACATAGAACTTAATTGAACACATCAACTTAGTTCTGACTGGGCCCGATACATAGGTCAAAACAAAATCATCGAGGGGCCTAGATATCAGCTTCTAATCCAAGAAGGAACAGATAAACTTCGACTCATATGCTTGTTCTACTACTTGTTAAATTACACACAAACGCACGTTTTATAACATCGAGTTACCAATGCGCTTTCGCACGTTCAATGAATAACTAAGTCATAGTTAACAAGTCATATCTCTAGGTTTGAAAACTTATATGATATTACCGTCTCGCGATCACTCGAGATAAATTCCATGAAATGATACCAGCGAGCGTGGGTTGAATCCAATACTCAGAACTTATGAGCACTCATGAGTGTTGAGGCCATGTCTAACATCTTAGACCTCTACAACCAACTCATGACAGTCTTACTTCATATCTACTCCCAACATATGACTGACTATGGAAATTTGAATAATATGTAAAACAACATAAATATTCTGGAAGTCAAAACATGCAAAAGAAATAATAGTAAACAATTGACAAAAGATAGTAACACTTTACTCATAAATAAACACAACTTTTATTCATCATCAAATGTCAATTACATTTTACAAATTTCAAAAATTATCTAACTACTAAGACTAATATCATCCTTCAGCCCTATGCTCCTAGCATGCTGGAGATGTTTAACCCTACCCAGTCCCTTCATGAGGGGATCTTCCAGGTTCTCATCCGATGATACTCTCTTTGCCACGAGAAGTCCTTCTTCTATACGATGTCTGATGAAATGATATTTTCTGTCAATGTGTCTGGATCTCCCGTGATCCCTTGGTTCCTTTGCTAAGGCAACTGCACTTTCACTGTCACAGAAAATCTCTATAGGCTTCGATATAGCTGGTACAACTCCAAGGTCTCCAATGAAGTTCTTTAGCCACATAGCCTCTTTTGCCGCTTCGCTTGCCGCTATATACTCTGATTCGCAAGTTGAACCAGCCACTGCCTCCTGCTTGGAACTTTTCCAAGAGATTGCTCCTCCGTTTAAGGTAAAGACCCAGCCCGACTGAGAGCAGAAATTATCCCTATCAGTCTGGAAGCTAGCATCACTATACCCTACAACTCTTAAGTCATCACTCCCACCGAGGGTAAGGACCCAGTCCTTAGTCCTCCGCAGGTACTTGAGAATGTTCTTTACCGCTGTCCAGTGAGCCTTATCAGGATTCCCCTGATACCTCCTAACCATGCTTAAAGCAAAGGCTACATCAGGACGAGTACAGGTCATAACATACATGATCGAGCCTACTACCGAAGGATAAGGTATGCGACTCATTTCTGCTATCTCATCCTCAGTACTCGGGCTCTGAGTCTTACTCAGTCTAGTGTTACTCTGGATGGGTAACTCTCCTTTCTTGGAATCTTGCATGCTGAATCTCTTCAGTACCTTATCCAAGTATGTACTCTGACTAAGTCCAATTAGTCTTTTACTCCGGTTTCTCAAGATCCTTATCCCTAGAATATAGGCAACTTCTCCTAGGCCCTTCATAGCAAAACACTTCCCAAGCCAGGACTCTGCAGAGTTGGGATGTCATTTCCTATGCGTAGTATGTCATCCACATACAAAACCAAAAAGTTAACTATACTCCCACTAGCCTTGACATATACACAAGATTCATCTTCACTCCTAGAGAAGCCAAACTCTTTGACCTTCTCATCAAAGCAAAGATTCCATCTGCGAGGTGCTTGCTTTAATCCATGGATTTCTCAAGCTTACACACTCTATTAGGGTACTCAGTGCTGACAAAACCCTCTGGCTAATTCATGTAAACATCCTCAGCCAACTTTCTGTTAAGGAAAGCGGTTTTCCATTTGCCATATTTCATAGTCATGAAATGCAGCTATGGCTAACAATACCCTAATGGACTTAATCTTGGATACTGGAGAAAAGGTCTCATCATAATCCACTCTAGGAGTTTGAGAGAAGCCCTTTGTTACCAGTCGAGCCTTATAAGTGTGTACATTACCATCCATGTCGATCTTCTTCTTGAAGATCCATTTGCACCCTACAATCTTACGACCTGGTACATTCTCAACCAAGTCCCAGACCTGATTTTTCATACATGGATTGTATCTCGCTATCCATTTCCTCTTTCCATTTAGCAGACTCAGGGCCTGCCATGGCTTCCGCATAGCTGTTAGGTTCATCTAGACCTACTAGTGTCTCATCACTAATAAGTGTCTCACCTTCCGCAATAATATAAAAGCCATAGTAATGCTCAGGTACATTCCTAACCCTTGTGGAACGCCTCAGAGGTACAACTGGAGCTATAATCGGATCAACAGGAGGTTCCTCCTCAAGTTGACTGCTACGGTTTGTGGTTCCTTTACCACTTGAATCTTGAAGTTCTTCAAGATCAATTAGCCTCCCACTGTCTCCTTGGCTTATAAATTCTCTCTCTCGAAAGATAGCCCTCCTTGCTACAAAGACCACATTCTCACTAGGTCTGTAGAAGAGGTAACCAAAGGATTTTTGTGGGTAGCCGATGAAAATACACTTCTCGCTTCGAGGTTCGAGCTTGTCATGAGTCTCGCATCTCTCGAAAGCCTCGCAACCCCAAACTTTGATGTGGGCTAGACTAGGAACTTTTCCAGTCCACATCTCGTGAGGTGTTTTGGCAACCTTCTTTGTAGGGACTAGATTAAGGATATGGGTGGTAGTCTCTAAGGCATACCCCCAAAATGAGATTGGTAGTGTAGCTCGACTCATCATGGAACGAACCATGTCCAAAAAGGTTCGATTACGCCTCTCAGCTACACCATTCAACTGTGGTGTCCTGGGAGGTGTCAATTGTGAGACAATCCCACAGTCCCTAAGATAGTCGAGGAACTCTGAACTAAGATACTCACCACCTCGATCGGATCGAAGCATCTTAATGTTCATGCCCAATTGATTCTCGACTTCCTGTTTAAATTCCTTAAACTTTTCGAAAGTCTCTGACTTATGCTTGATTAAGTAGACATATCCATATCTACTATAATCATCCGTAAGGGTCACGTAATAACGATTAGCATCCCTTGTGGCATGTTTGAAGGGTCCACACACATCCGTGTGCACAAGATCCAACAAACCTTCACCCCTCTCACATGAACCAGTGAAGGGTGACTTTGTCATTTTTGCAAGCAAGCATGATTCGCAACAATCATCTGACCTTAGGTCAAATGACTCCAAGACTCCATCCTTTTGGAGTTGGCCTATGCGTTTCTTGCTTATATGCCCAAGACGACAACGCCATAATGATGCTTTATCCAAGTTATTACTATTAGAAGAATCAATACACTATACATTATTTCCTAAGTTATCTACAACAGACACAGCTTTATACACACCATCACAAGGTAGTGCTTTAAAATAAAGCACATTATTAAGGAAAGCATTTATTCCACCAGTTTCATTATCAAAAGAAAAGCTAAAACCTTGTTTATACAAAGCATGAAGGGAAATAACATTTCTTGCCATTTCTGGCGAGTAAGAACATTTATTCAAATCTAAAGTAAATCCACTACTAAGCAACAAAGTATAAACTCCAATCTTGGTGACAGGTGAAACTTTCCTATTCCCCATGATTAAGTTTATCTTTCCATGCTCCACATTCTCATTTCTTCTTAGTCCCTGCATTTCAGAACAAATATGAATACCACAACCAGTATCAAGGACCCAAGAGTTAGAATAGAGTGAATTCTTAGATGAGATAGTGTAAATACCTGCATGGTTGGGTTTAACTTTCCCATCCTTCAAATCTCGTTGGTACTTTGGGCAGTTACACTTCTAATGCGCCTTTTCGTGGCAGTAGAAGCATTCAGCCTCTTTGGGATCAGAAGAAGGTGTAACAAAACCTTTCATGGTTCCGCTAGAAGAGGAGCCATCAAGGGTCTTACCCTTGGTACCCTTCGAAGGGCTCTTTCTCTTCTTCCCTCTACCTTTCCCGATTGCTAGGACAGGTGTTGAGTTTGGAGTAGTAGCAGGAGTGGTCACAACCGACTTACCTTTAAGACCTGATTCTGTGGTCTTTAGGAGTCCCTGAAGTTTGCTAAGTGTAACTTCCTCCTTATTCATGTGGTATGTCTTGCGGAATTGATCATAACACGAAGGTAAAGAGTGCAAACTAATATCTATTGCTAACTCCTCAGGGAAGTTCACATTCAACTTCATCAATCGATCTACATACCTTTGCATTTTCTACATGTGGCTTGTGATGGGTTCGCCATCTTTCATTCGGGTTGTGATCACAGAGGAGATGATTTCATATCGCTCTTGACAAGTACTCTGATGGTAGCGGTCCATCAAATCCTGGTGCATCTCAAATGGGTAGTAGTCCTCATAGGACTTTTGGAGCTCGGCTATCATGGTGGCCATCATGATACATGCCACTTTGGTAGCATCTCTTTCCTGTGCCTCATATTCAGCAAACTCCTCAGGAGTAGCAGTTGGCTCAGGCACCTTGAGCTCCTTGTCAAGAACATATTCCTTGTTCTCGTAACGAGTGACCATCCTGATGTTTCTGATCTAATCAGTAAAGTTAGATCCATCAAAGATGACTCTCCCACAAAGGTTCATGAGAGAGAAGGAGCCTATAGGGTTTGAGCCAGGAGTAGCATTGTTGGAAGACATCTGAAAAAAAGGAAAAGTTTTAGTTTAGATATAGGGATAGTCCTTAATAAAACACTCAAATGTAGTATTAAGGCTAGGATCCAATCACAATATATTATAACCTAGAAGAGGGATGTCGTAATCCAAGTTATAACATATTTGAAAGGTAGGTGAATGACGATTCACCAATTTCCACCATGAAAACGAAATATAAACTATTAGGTTTTATTTGTATTTAGAAATTCCTAGATTCTTTGAGATTCATTGAACTTTTCAATGGCATGTTTTAATCTCGAGTGTGCCCTTCATGTTTTGTGACTAGGATACCGAGGATCACAAAACAAGGTGTTAAATAACCATGCAAATTACTTGGTACCCTTAATGTTTTTCACTTAATCGTAGTGCCGGTAAACCACACGCGCTCCTTCCGACCTCATGAAAAAACTTAAGTCACCCTTTTCTTTCCTTGTTAATTCCAAGTTAGAGTGTCGGTAAACCACACACGCTCCACCAACGACTTTGACAAGGTGCAAAGTGTAATTTCATGGATTAGCACCTTATTCACATTTTCCTAAAGTAACTAAGATTGGGAATTTGTAAAACATTTAGTTACTTTATAATAATCATTATACTTTTAATGAGAATTTATAAGTTCTTGTCTTACCCGTTCGGCTAACGAGCCTCCACCAGTCAAGCAAGCGGTGGGTGAGAGAGGACACCCATTAAGTTTCCATTTTATAGGCAACAACCTTATACCCACCTTATAGACCGGCTTCGTGAATGAGGTATACTAGCGGCAAGACGACTTTGATCTTATACATATATATATATATATATATATATATATATATATATATATATATATATATATATATATATATATTATTAATAACTTTATAATATTATAAGTATAAGGGTAGAATTTTAACTTTTAAAAAACTAAGGGTTGGAACTAAAGTTTTAATTAAGACTTTACTTGTTCCAAAACTTGAGGGCAAGTTTTGTAAACTTTCAAAACTTTTTACTTCTTGTAACTTATGAGTTAAATAGAGTAATAAAAATGAAGACTCTTCATTTTTCTAACTCTTGTGTTCTTTTAATGGTTTTAATTCAAGTGTGACTCTTGGTTTTCCATAACTTGAGGACAAGTTATGGACTCCATTAAAACACATTATGATCAAGAATTAAACTACCAAGTAGGTTACAAGTAATTCCTATGATCATCTAAATTCATAAGCTCAAGAACAAGAATATTCATATCAAAGTTTCAAGATCATATGAACACATATAATCATGAAAAATTGATATTATCCATTGTAAATGGATTAGAACAAACATTACTCCATCTAAAATAAGTTTTATAACACCAAAACAATTTAGGGTAATGTTTCTAGTCCATTTCCAGCAGCAAAAGTCGAAAATCAGCGCTCTGTCGCTCCTACTCGCCGAGTGCACGAACCTACTCCGCGAGTAGGTTGAAGATACACGTGAACTCGGCGAGTCCCCCCATGGACTCGGCGAGTTCATCAGGCAGACAGCAAGTTTTTCGACTTTTTTCAACTTTCTAGCACAAATAACAAACAAACAAGCCTAGGCTCTGATACCACTGATGGGTTTTGAGCATTCTAACACTTCCTAAGTGTACATGCAACCCTAATAACATTGGATCTATGTTTTTCTAATTATCATGCAATGTTGATTTCCAAGGCTATGATCCTATCTAGCATACATGAGGAACAATTTTAACTTAAATAATAGATAGAACTACATACCTTGTTGTTGTAAATGTTCCTTGAAACCTTGTGATCCTAGCACCCCAAGTGTGATGCCTCAAATGCTTCACACAACACCAAATGCTATGGAGTAAACTTGGAGAGAAAGTGTAACACACTAAAATCGGCTCTAGCCCTCTTGTTTCTTGGTGTAACTGATTTTTGGGAGAACACATGAGCTTTATATAGTGTTGACACATCTAGGGTTACACCATGTAAACCCTAATGTGTCATGACTCTTCATTTCCATGACCCATGGGTTTGTAACTCCCATGGATCCTCCATGGAGCATCCAATGGGTTTAACCCAACTTGATTATCCATGGAGCCTCTTAGCCCACTATATAAGTTACGGATGATTTACATAATCAACCCATATATTTAATTTGTTATCTCTTGATCACTTAATTAATTCTAAAATTAATTCTTGATCAAACTAATTAAATAATATTATTAATATATTAGAACATATAATATATTAATAACCACAAGTGTTATTTCTCTCATTTAGTATATCCAATTGCATGGTGCCATGCAACCCAAATGGACCATGTCGGGTCGGGTCAAGTACATACCAGAAATAGTTATGGACTTAGACACCTTATCCAACACTAGATGGACCAGCTGGTGGCACAAGATTCAACTTCTTGATTTTATCAAACAGCTGTTGAATTGCTAATTTCACTTCTTGAGCCTGAATACCTTTATGTTTATCAATAATCTCCTAAATTTGTATCGACTCGCTATAGCCAAATTTGACTAGCTCACGATCAAGTATAACCTCAGTGTATTTATACTCAGTCTTTTTACTGACCAAGTGAAACTTTAATGACTCATTCTTTGGTTTAGTGCACCTTACCCTGTTGATAGGATCAGTCTTTGATCTACGAGCCAGAGCATATCCAAAGTTCATTTTGTCGATTTTGGCATTCAAATCTGAAATCATGAGTTGTTTGTCTGCATTATTTTGAATAGCTTAATATTCTTGTTTTTAACATTAGTGCTTTGAACATCAGCACTTTCATCAACAGAAGCAAGAGCCTGATAAAGTTTAATGAACCGACGTTCTTTTTTTCTAGCTTCTTTTCTAGATCAAATAGTGGCATTATCCTCTATCATAATTTCTCTCATTTCCTCAATAGTTATATCCCATTCTTTAGCTATACTATTTAGATCGGTAGTGAGCCTACTTTTCTTGGAAGGAGGAAGGGTTGAAGGATCACCAGAGGCAAAAGAACTTCCAGCTTCAACATCATTATTTCCCCCTGAGAAGGAAGCTTTCCTCTTTCGAGGATTGAGCTGATCATCATCAGACTCTATGTCACTGTTAGTTCCTTGAGGAACCTGCCCCCCCCCCCCCCCTCAAAATGTGAATCAGGGTAGATAACTCTCAAAGAAACATTAGGAATAGCATCTTGTGCCAAAAATTCCAAATTAAGAAGCCCTTCATAATCACCGGTCTCAGATTGCTCACCAGTGATTGGGATAGGTGAATCATATTTTGTTGCATCAGCGTCTGATATGTTGCTTTCTTTAGCTGTAACGATTACCTTTTGATTATCAACTTCAACCCTTCCTGATTTAGACATTTCAGACTGAGATGGAGTTGATGTAATCACCACTATTTGTTGATCATTGTTTTCTTGACTACTTTAGCCCTTTTGGCATCATCAGTTTGGGAATTATCACCTAGAGATTTTGTTGGAGAAGGAGTGCGCAGAGGAGGATGAGATTGTGGAGGAGAATTGCCACTTAGAGAATTTGGTGGAGTGTCATCAATAACCATATCATCATCATCACCCAATTTCATAATGTGTTTCGTATATGCCACATCCTTTTTACTTTAGTAAATCTTTCTCCTTGCGATTAAGTTATCTGCACCAATAGAGAGAGTTGAGAGATCATAGTAAATTGAAAATTAGAGTTGGATTCCCCATGATAAAAAGCGGTTTTGGCATAGGAGGAAATCACATCTTAGATCAATGGATCAGTAGTTTCCCATTGCGGTGGGTGTTTGATCCACGCTGTACAGTATCATCTTCAGTGGGAGTGGATGAAGTAGAAGAGAATCGAATGTTCTTGTTCAATCTTGGAGGATAATTCATTCCCTAGAGAAAAGCTTCACCTTTATCAGTAACAGGTTCATCTACTTCATCTTCAATGTCTTCTTCATCATCAACTCCTTCTTCATCATCATCCTCTTCTTCAGAGTCATAGGATTCAACAATGTAGGGGTTTGCAATCCATTATTCTAACCTTTTACTAATATGCAAATCATCATCAAAAGGACCAGCGTTCATGATCTTTGAGGATAAGGCAAGATTTGGAATGATAATTCCATGATTATTAATATAACCTTCATCATGAGATCAGTCCAATCCAACAAGGATAGTGAACATACACTGGCTACTTATTCCCAATGATACAATTAATCACTTGATCAAGAAAGAGTTGAGCAAAATCCAGTCTTTTGTTGCACACAACGGAATACAAAATTTTTCACTCAAAAAGATTCAATTGATCCAAGCTCCCAGTCTTTTGTCCAAAACATTTATCAATTACCTCTGAAGAGAAAAGTTATACCCTAAAGAGAAAAGTTATACCCTAATCTTTCATAAATGGACTTGCACTTTTCTTCTGAAGGAGTTTTAGAATAGTTTTCTAATTAAGGAAGACGGAGAGTAGTTCTAAAATATTCGACATCAATAGTAACCCTAGATTAACCATCTCCAATGCTTCTAGTAATGATTTGGGCACTAGAATCAACAAAACAAGAATAGTAGAACTTAAATACTTGTTTAGGATGGAATGGCTCTAGGAAGTCGTAGAAGGCATATTGAAGAGGAAAACTCTTGATATAGTTGACGAAGTCTTCAATTCTTGAATTCACGAACTATTTTAGTATGACCTCAGAGAATTCCACATTGTTTGATTGAATGACAATGGGAGAATCAGGGGCATGAGGGCCTTTGACGACATTGGTGTTATGGAAAAACAGGTACCCAGGCTTTAACATGATGACAACTTGAGGAGGACGATGGTTGAGATAACCTTTTTCCGAGAGAATATCAATTACTTGCATGACTTGTGAAATTAAGCTAGGAGATAACTTTCCTAATTTATCCGAATTTTTTTTCCCTTTTACGTAACCATTGATTAAAGAGGTCGGCATTGTAAAAGTCTCGTATTCCAATATATTGATAGATCTTTTAATCGTCATACAAATGTTACCATTGAGATAAGGAAGTTACATCAGTGAGACATAGCATCATCGACAATAATCATCAGCGGGAGCAATCAACGTATCATAGTTGCAACTGGTAATCAAGTAAGTTTGTGATGTCTCCTGATAATATAGGTTTTGGCTACCATTCAATAACATAGTATTCCGAGAATTCATCAATGTGTGGTTTCATACGTTTACTCATTAATCACTTTTATTAGATGAAAATGATATATGGAGTGGCACGTGTGATAAGTTTTGGTGTTTTAGCTTAACCATAGCCATAGATTTTTCAAGCTCCCATCAACCTATGGTACATTACATTGAATCATAAAGCTTCAAAGAAGAAAGTATGGGTAAGAAGGTTTTAGTGGGTGTGATAGTCTACGGTACGTAGACTAACCATCGGCACAACGTTTCAAACTTTTATCAGTGTGTGGTATATCATAGTGAGTTGTCAAGTTTTGTTAAGAAGAAATTAAGGAAAGAACGGATCGTTTCAGTCACACTGAGGTGGAATCAACGTGAATTATAAACAATGGCAACTCATCAACAGTAAGTGGCTCAATTTATGTATAATAGAGTTGAGTTACAATCTAGAGCATTGAAGTTCTCCGTCAATTCATTCAATGGTACCATGTCATATCTCGGACAAGGAGATCAAGGACATGAATAACTATATGTCATTTAAAGACCATACAAGTATCTCTTACGCTGATGATTGTGCAATCAGGGTAAGCCAATGGGTTATGCTTGATGTTTCAGTAGAACATGAGACTTGATGCATACGGCAAGTATGTTTCCAGGGATGAGAGCTAGGTGAAAGACAATTAACTAAAAATAAACACCCAATCCTTTCTATAGTTTTTTATTTTGACCAAACAATCTCATTTAGAAAGCTTAGGCGATGCTAGAGGATCAGCGTGATAGGCTGACTCGATGTCATCTCAACAGATGGTCTTGCTGATGAGATACTTAGAGACATTTAGGTACATACAAAAACATGCTTCTAGGGACAATGAATTGACAATAGTTACATACTTAGCTCATGAACTGCCATAGTCAGATTCTTTAAAATAGTACAATACAAAATAATAAATAATATAAGATTACAAACAAAAGAGTTAGTATAACAAGGAAATATTTTAAAACTGAGATTTTTTGCAGCCTTTTTAGAAACAAGATAAAGACCCGAGTCATCAAATCATTTGAATTGAAGTGCCATAAATGAACTTCCTTTTTTTGAGAAATTTGTCCCTCAACATTGTCTATAAAGTAGTGAGCAAAAACGATACAATATATCAAACTAAAACACAATTTATTGAACCAAAAAGAAAAAATGCCTTTAATCATTGAAGTAATGCATATTGATTCCAAGCTTCATGTTCACCAAGAACAAGAGAATAGCATGAACTAGTCTTTGTAACCAACGATTTAAAAGGATCCAATCTTTGTAACCTTCGAGTTATGAGAGTCACCAAGACAAAACTTGAAGGTTTCATAAATTGTGATTCATGATAGAAGCGATGAGGACCACCGTCTTGTTGTAGAGGTCTTTGGATTTTAGAAGGGAAGTGGTGTTGTAGTAACATAATCTATGGAAATTAGATGTGCTATGTTAACTAACTTCACTTAATCCCATTTCAATAGAGATAGGCTCTCTAAGAATGAAGAGATATGTGCCCAGAAGAACATATTTTGGCACAGTTATCTCTAATTTGTCCTCATCAATAGGATGCTTCATGTCATTCAGCATGAGCATTAGCGTCAAGGAGTAAGCAGTTGGCGCGGAAGCAATGATGCCGAGAAAGCTTCCAATAGCTCTACTCTACAGATGTTGCACCGAAGGAATGATATGTTGATCCTTTTTAAAAGAACAAATTAGTTCAGGTCACTGTCGAGAGAGAAGAACATACATAAGCTATGTTAGTAGTATAATGTACACTGTACACTTCTTTGGTTAAATAAAAATTGAAAAGATTTTTTAAAGAAAAAAGGTCATAGCAAATTAAAAGTTTAACAAAATATGTTCAGAAGTTTTAAGGTAGCCAAGCAAAATGTTAAAACATAAAGTAGCATTGTCTAAACACATAAAATCAAAGAATATAAATGTTGTTGTCCCTGAGTGCAGTGAGCACAACTCGTTCTTAGAGTCAAGAACCATTCCTTCATGGCAATCAAAGAGAACCTTATAGCCAACGTCACAAAGTTAACTGATGGAGATAATATTGGTTTTTAGACCCTTGAAACAAAACACCTCCTTCAGCTTGAACGCCCAACACTCAAATGTTCCAACGCCCATCACATCTTCTTCCTTGTTGTCACCAAAAACCACAATAGGACCATCTTTCTCCATAAAATCTATTAAGTGGGACTTAAGATTGGTCATGGGTCCAGAGCACCTACTGTCAAGGAACCTAGTATGTTCTAGATTTTGACTCAACCCTTGGAAAACTTGAGAGGTATTAGAATCACACATATTGAGATTACCATTCGGGGAATCATTGATGAGAGGCATAAGACCCTTAACATTCAGCCCCTCATCTAAAAATGTCTCCTCTTCTTCCACCCGTTCTTCACGATCCTCTTATTTTGAAATGAAAGCTTTGGCAGAGAGATATTCTCCTTCTTCATGTGAGCCAACAACTTCCTATGCAACACTTTGTTGGATTAATGTCTAAGTCCATAACTATAATTGGTAAGACTTGACCCGACCCGGCATGGTCCATTTGGGTTACATGGCATCATGCATTTGGATAGACTATAATGAGAGAAATAAGACACTTATGGTTATTAATATATTATAAGTTCTAGTATATTAATAATAAGAATAATAAGATTATTTAATTAGTAGTGATCAAGAATTAATCTAGGATTAATTAAGTGATCAAAAGAAGACTAATTAAATATATGGGTTGATTGTGTAAATCATCCATACTTGTATAGTGGGCTAATGCTCCATGGATAATCAAGTTGGGCTAAAACCCATAGGATGGTCCATGGATGCTCCATGGTATATTTGAACCCATGGATCCAAGGAAATGGAAAGTCATGACAATTAGGGTTTACCCTAATTGTAACACTATATAAAGATCTTATTCTTGACAAAATCGGCGACTAGGATCATCCTAGAAAGGGCTAGCCGATTTTCATGAAGTGTAGAATTCTCTCAAGTTATTCCAAGTGTATTTGGTGTTGTGTGAACCATTTGAGGTGTCACACTTGGGGCACTTGGCACTCAAGCTTCATGAAGACTTTCTACATGAAAGAGGTATGTATTCTATCTTGTTATATTCATTATTTTTTATGCTAAATTAGGATAATACTTTGGATGTTCATATTTTTATGTATAATAGAGAAAACATAGATCCAAGGTATTTAGGGTTGCATGTACACTTAGGAGTGTTAGAATGCTCAAAACCCAACACACTTAATAGTTCTTTGGACTTTGAGCTTCTTTCATCGCTTTACAGTCCCTGGCAAAATGGCCAGGGCTTCCACAGTTAAAATAGTTGTATGAGTTTAAATTCTTTGAAGTGGATCTCCTTACTGAACTGCTTCACTTAAATAGAGCTCTTCGCATCCCATTTGATATGCTTTTTTCATTATGTTTGACAATAAGTGAAGCGCTGGAAAAAAGTTCATCAGTCATTTCTTCACCATTCTCTTTACCCGGATCTAAGAATCTGATTCACTGATGAGCTTCATTGCTTCCATTCAAGAAACCAAGGCTACATATTTTTCCTTGCTTCGGTTCTTTATAATGTCTTTAGGAAGAGCTTTGGTCTCTTTGTAATTTCGTAGATTTCGAAACAAGGAGTTCAGATCCATGGAATTATTCTTCTTACTGTTCTTAAGCACATCAACGTGATGTTCCTAGCTTTTCTCTAGAGATTCCAGGAACTTCATAACCAGCTAACAAGAATGCTTGACAATTCCAACCTACACATATCATTTACCAAACAGTTAAACATGTTAAAAGTTTGGTTTGGTGATTCACCTTGTCGAGCAATGAAATGCGCGTATCTCTGATTGAGGTTGTTGATGTTAGTAGCTTGAACTTCCATAGTGCGTCTATAAGCCATTGTCTGCGTAGCCATCATCTCTTGAGCCGTCGCACAGTTCTATACAAGATAATACACACGATAAAGAAAAGAAAAGAATTTCCTAATGTTGGATATATATATATATATACACACACACACACACACATTAAACGATACTAGTATATCCCTTCAATCAAGGGATTGTATCTAATCTATACTTAGAACTGATCCTTATCACGAAGATATTGAATTTACTATCTATTTAGTACATATCCCTATAATTACCTAATATACAAATATAACATTAGATCACTAACTACATGTTGACGCTAATAAGGCTAGAGGCGTTGGCATTGATGTTGATGTTGGTAATGGCGTTGGCGGTCAGCAAATAGAGTGTTTGACTCATCAGATCATAAGGTGTGACCTTACTCTCTCTCTCTCTCTCTATATATATATATATATATATATATATATATATATATATATATATATATATATATATATATATATATATAGTCACAACCATCGTTGAATGAAGACCAAACTCCAAGTCGGTGAGGTTTTCAAAACACTGAAGGTAGGGTCCAAAAAGTTTTCAACTTGCATGGAAGGGATGAAATCATGAAATTTCCATGGTTTTGCTCTTTAGGACGCTTGAGGTGACCGTTTGACCCTCTTAATTTATTTTTTGATTTTTTTCATACAACTATGAATACTTTATTAATTAAAAATAAGAAACTATATAATTTTGCCTACCCCGTCTTTTTCTCTTCTCTCTCTCTCTCTCTCTCTCTCTCTCTCTCTCTCTCTCTCTCCGTGTGTGTGTGTGTTTGGGTTTTGAGCATTCTAACACTCCTAAGTGTACATGCAACCCTAAATACCTTGGATCTATGTTTTCTCTATTATACATGCAAATAAGAACATCCAAGGTATTATCCTAATCTAGCATACAAAAACAATGACTATAGCAAGATAGAATACATACCTCTTTGGTGTAGAAAGTCTTCATGAAGCTTGAGTGCCAAGTGCCCCAAGTGTGACACCTCAAATGGTTCACACAACACCAAATACACATGGATTAACTTGAGAGAATTCTACACTTCATGAAAATCGGCTAGCCCTTTCTTACTATTTCTAGTGGCCGATTTTTCCCAAGAATGTGATCTTTATATAGTGTTACAATTAGGGTAAACCCTAATTGTCATGAATTTCCATTTCCTTGGATCCATGGGTTCAAATACACCACGGAGCATCCATGGACCATCCTATGGGTTTTAGCCCAACTTGATTATCCATGGAGCATTAGCCCACTATACAAGTATGGATGATTTACACAATCAACCCATATATTTAATTAGTCTTCTTTTGATCACTTAATTAATCCTAGATTAATTCTTGATCAATACTAATTAAATAATATCATTATTCTTATTATTAATATACTAGAACTTATAATATATTAATAACCATAAGTGTCTTATTTCTCTCATTTAGTCTATCCAAGTGCATGATGCCATGCAACCGAAATGGATCATGCCAGGTCGGGTCAAGTCTTACCAATTATAGTTATGGACTTAGACATTAATCCAATAGTCTCCCACTTGGATAAGTCTAAAACTATTATTGCGTATGACTTCAGGAACCAACTGGCAACCGTAGCTCTCAAAAGCTTCTGTCGAACTCTGACCTTGTCGATGAACTCTGACCTTTGTCAATGACTTGTCCATTAGATAAGGGATCATATATTCCTCCATTCTAGATATCATATGGACTGAGACATGGATTATAATCATTCTCTCTGTCCATTTGTTGTTTCCCGATTTTCAATTTATGACGACTGACTAATTGAACAAATCAAATCAGTCTTGGCCCGGCCGAGCACTTCCATTTGTCATCATCAAATCATCGAGGGGCCCACAGATATCGCTTTTATCCCGAAGGTAAAAGGAACGGATAAACTTCGAGTCATATGGCTTGTTCTACTACTTGTTGAATCATACACAAAGGCACGTTTTATAGCACCGAGTTACCAAATGCGTTTCCGTGCAATCAATGTACTATCAACTCATAGTAACAACTCATATCTCTAGGTTTGAAGAATATAAGATATTATCGTCTCATGATCACTCGTGATAAAATCCATGAAGTGATTCCAATGAGCGCGGGTTGAATCCAATACTCAGAACTTATGAGCACTCATGAGTATTGTAGCCCTTTGTCCAACACCTTAGACCTCTACAAGCCAACCCATGACAGTCTTAATTCATATCTACTTCCAACATATGACCGACTGTGGATGGTTTGAATAACTTAGTCATTTCGGAAGAATAACCCATTTTATTCGGGAAGTCAAAACATGCAAAATGAAACACATTAATAATTGAATCCAATATGGTATCAACCCTTTGAACATAAATAAAACAACTTTTATTTATCACCATATGATTACACATTATTCATTGTATACTGTTTCAGCTATCAACTTTATTCTTGAATTTAAAACAATAGTTGACCCATGCTCCAAGCATGTACACTATGTTTTCTAAACACTAGTCATGCCATACACCAAGTATGCATACTATGTTTGTCTATGACCTTTACTTTGTGAACAAGATCAATTGAACATAACTTCAATGATTCACTTTTTCACACTCCCAAATCCTTACCGCAAATGCAAGAATTCCAAACTCATGCCATTTACTGAAATCTGTTAGATTCTAAACTTATATGCATTGATCCTCTTGTAATGATTATGCACAAAGTCAGAAAGACTTGACAACAAACATTCCAGATTCCATTTTGACTATCACTTCTGAACAAGAGTTGCCTCCTTACAGATTATGTCAATATGGTCCTTCCAGAATTATCACTATACTTCCAACTGTCCTTGAGCAACCAATCTTTGGTAAACCTTAGATTGTCCACGACAATTGTTTAATCCTTTTATTCATATCCAGTTCTAAACCTTTTCCCTTCTTAATGCCCCAGGCATTTGGAAAATTTTAGAACGGATGAATATAGCACATGTAATCGATCCTATATCCGAAGCATATGGGACACGATTCATGATGTCTCACATAAAGACTAAACCAGTCTTTTGCTATAACATTTCCATTTCTATTTGCCAAGTTCTCATAATTCAGATTATGAAAAGGGATGCCGTAATCATAATCGAATTTTAGAACGCAAATAATGGACCCATATACAGAATTTCCTTATGTTGAGCCATTCCAACATGAAATTCATATATATATCCTTGACTAAATGATTAAAACATCACGATCTAAGCTTATAGATTTGAGATGAAGTATAATTTCCTCTCCCTTAATTATAGCAAAACAACTCTTTCCAAATTGAAACTTTTGTTTTCTATAATTAACATTGCTAACTTGCAATACTTATCATAATTATCATGCTCCCACTAACATGATGATTATTAGCATAACACTTATGCTCCCACTAGCTTTGACATGTACTCAGAAATCAGCTGACTTTCTTACTAAAGTTCAGATTCCCGATACTAGATTGTTTTGATAAGACTTTATCAAAATCATACACCTTCCCTTAGATAGCACACTTGTGTGTCTAAAAAATTATGAAGAGGGATGCCGTAATCATAATGGTTAGACCTTTTTGCCACTTCTCACAAGTCCATGTTAGTGTGCTGGTAAACCACACACGCTCCACTAACGACTTTGAGAATGCAAATATCACAATTGCTATCTAGATAAAATCTACTTAGTGAAAGAGTTTCCTCACCATCATTTTCATGAATCGGAGAGAAACCTTATGACACTTAGATTTATATGGTGTATGAGTTCCTACCCATGTGAATTGTCAAAACCATAGTCACAAGGCTTGGATAATGACAAATCCAAAACCATATGGATTGAACTCAATCTTAACTTCTTGCCACCTGGTAGCTCAAGGGCCTGCCATTGCTTCCAAGTTGTTATGCAACCAATTGAGAACTCTAAGAACTCATATGCAAAGCCAACTTTAACTGGAATGGGCACAAAATATGTCAACACGATAGGTTACAAACCTCAAGTCGTGTGCTAGTGAAGAACTTTGGGTTTTATTCTTGATTAGTTCTTGAGACTTTCAAGACCTTTAAGACTCCCACTGTCCTCTTGACCTATAAGACTCTCTTGTTAAACAACCAAGAGATAGTGTGGATTCTAACCAAGACAAACACTTCACACAATTGGCCTAAGTTGGTCTTTGTTTTATCCAAAACATCACAACTTACCAATTTCAAATGTACAAGAGTAGAAAACTTTTACTCTTACATTTAACAAGTGTTTTAAACCTTCTTTAAGACATGTCACTCAAATTACAATCTTGGAGTATGACTCTAAGACTTGCAGTATGACTCATCTTCTTGATTTAACCATTTCAACAATTCAAGATCCCTCTTCTTAGTCATAAGAATGCACTAAGACTTCCTTAGAGAACTAATTGTGCTATGGTTTCTTAATCATTAAGATGATCACAAAAACTGATACTAAAGTACTCTCCCATCTTTCCAGATTTGAGAAACTTTTATCCTTCTGCCTAATTTGATTCTTCTTATTCGCTCTGTCATACATTGGAACCATTTTCCAATGTCTCAGAGTTACACTTAAGCTTGTAAGTATAATCATATTTACTGAGCTTTAGTAAACTATGACGAATAGTTTTATCAATCTTTTGTGGTGGACTTGACCAGTGCACAAGAATGTGTACTCGATCCCTTAGTCCTTCACTTAACTCACACATCCATGTGAACAAGTAATTAGTCTTAATTTTCCAAAACTTGAAAGTTATCATTCATCATGCTATACAACTTGCATGATTCCAAGTTCCGGTCCAATTGAAACTTGGGTGATGAGAATCTTTCCTTTATTTGGTAAATTTAGACATTACCACAAATGAAAGAATCAATTTCATATTTGCATTCTTGCTCTTAATGGAATCTTATAAGCAACAATTTTTCCACAAATGCCATTGTAAGGATATTTTAAAATAAATAAAATCAAAAATTTTCTTTTATTTTAAAACTTTGCGGAAAAACTTATCCTTACAATCCATATGAAAACTTGTTGTTATCTATTTCTAAGAAATATCTCATAACTCCTAAGAAGTAGCTCAAGAATCCGATCTTCAAACTATGCGATAGAAATCCATCTACGCGATTAGATTCAGCATATTCTTTCTTTAAGTTCCTTTACTTTTCTTTGATTCTTAAAACATCATCATGTGACCCAGTCACATCATGTAGTAAGAATCTCAGAATAGAAACTTAGCAGAGTTAGATAGTGGACCTTACCTGAAGTAGAGTCAAACTTATTGACTTTAACATCCTTAGGTAATTTGGCAGATTCGTAACCAATTTCCCTTCCTTTGGCAATATAAACATATGGACCCTTTGATAATAGTACACGGGACTATCACAGACTCAGCTTTTCTCTTTACCATTTGGTCAACCGAGTTGACTATGGCCGATCCCTTTCCATTAGGAAGAGAATGCTTTACTAGATACCCAATGTCATTATTGTCAATGTCCATCAAGTTTTAAGGAAGTTGATCTTAACAAATAGATAAGATCATTAAGGGTCTTGTCATAGTCTGTTTCATAGGTGTCCCAAAGGAACTCACTATGTGACTTAGAAAGTGATTGAACCACCAACTTTCTCAAGACTTTGACACCCAACTCTCCCGTCTTGTCAATATGTGACTACATCTCCAAGACGTGACCACACCTAGACCTTGCCTTGCCAATAGGGCCTGAGTGACCTTAAACTTTTTCAAGAACTTGTGGGTTAGGGAGAATAATTGGAGGAGGTGAATGAAGTATGATTTCCAAGGGACATCATCTTCATTTAGGAAAGCTTGTTTCAAGAGATTTGGGAAGATCATAAATGTCTAAACTAGACATCTTTTGGGAGACATTCAAGATAGTTGAATTTTAAAGTCCTTAATATGACACCCAATATGAAATATTAAGGCTAGGACCCAACAAACTATTTTATAACTTAGAAGACGTATGCTGTAATCCAAGCTATAAAATATTTGAAGGTAGGTGAATGACGATTCACCAATTTCCACCAAGATAAACGAAATGTATTATTAGGTTTTAATTGGTTTTGAAACTCCTAGATCTTTGAGATTCATTGAACTGTTCAAAGGCATGTTTCAATCTCGAGTGTGCCCTTCCGGTTTTGTGACTGGGATGCCGAGGATCACAAAACAAGGTGTGAAGTAACCATGCAAATCACTTGGTACCCTTAATAAATTACCCCTCAATCGATGTGCCGGTTAACCACACACGCTCCATCGATACTATGATAAATATTAAGTTACCCGTTTCCTACCTTGTTAAATACGCGTTAGTGTGCCGGTTAACCACACACGCTCCACTAACCGACTTAAACAAAGTGCAAAGTGTAATTTCATGGATTAGCACCTTATTCACATTTTTCCTAAGTAACTAAGATTGGGTATTATTAAGAGTTTAGTTACTTAGTATTTATCATTAATACTTTTAATGAAGGGAGAATTATAGTCTTGTAAAACCCGTTCGGCTAACAACCCTCCACCGGTCAAGCAAGCGGTGGGTGAGAGTGGACACCCATTAAGTTGCCATTTTATAGGCAACAACCTTATACCCACCTTATAGACCGGCTTCGTGAATGAGGCGTACTAGCGGTAAGACTGACTTTACTCTTATACATATATATATATATATATATATATATATATATATATATATATATATATATTATTAACTTATAATATTATAAAGTATAAGGGTTGAATTTTAACTCTTTAAAATTATAAGGGCTAACTTGGAATTAAAGTATTCATAAGTGAAAACTTTACAAATTCCAAAACTTGAGGGCAAGTTTTGAAACTATTCAAAACTAATTAATTCCATAACTTATGTGTTTAAAGTAGTTTTAATCCAAAAACTCTTCAAGTTCCATAACTTGAGGACAAGTTATGGAAGACTTTAAACTAATAAAAGAACTAACTTTTTCTTTATTTTATAACTTATGGATTTAATTATGGTTACATATTTTTCTTTAATGAAGTGACTCTTGAACTTTCATAACTTGAGGACAAGTTATGGAGTCATAAAAAATTATTCAATGACACAAGACTCTTCATTTTGTAACCATTGCCAACTATTATGAGTTTTATGAGTCTTTAAAGTGACTCTTCATGTAACTTGAGGACAAGTTTCACAAACACATTTTATACTCAACTCTTAGATTAAAATGGATTGAAAACAACTATTTCACTCAACTTTCTATTAATCTAAGCAACTCATACGAACAAGATAATTCAAATCAAACTTTTCCATGTAATTAGAGTAACACTTTAAACTAATACAAAACATGAATCTATTGACAATTATCTTTGAAAATGGATTAGCATGAACATTACCACATCAAAAACAAGTTTATAAGTTCAAAAACAACTTGGGGTAATGTTCCTAGTCCATTTCTAGCCAAAAACCTCGAAAATATGCTGTCTGGGGCTCCTACTCGGCGAGTGCATGAACCTACTCGGCGAGTGCATGAACCTACTCGGCGAGTAGGATGATTTTACTCATGGACTCGGCAAGTTCATCAGTGGACTCGGCGAGTCCAGTGCCCAGAAAGCCAGAAAATCGAGTTTTTCAGCATTTTTCAGCAATTTGCATCAAGTATAAGAGAAAGCAAGCCTAGGCTCTGATACCACTGTTGGGTTTTGAGCATTCTAACACTCCTAAGTGTACATGCAACCCTAAATACCTTGGATCTATGTTTTCTCTATTATACATGCAAATAAGAACATCCAAGGTATTATCCTAATCTAGCATACAAAAACAATGACTATAGCAAGATAGAATACATACCTCTTTGGTGTAGAAAGTCTTCATGAAGCTTGAGTATCAAGTGCCCCAAGTGTGACACCTCAAATGGTTCACACAACACCAAATACACATGGATTAACTTGAGAGAATTCTACACTTCATGAAAATCGGCTAGCCCTTTCTTACTCTTTCTAGTGGCCGATTTTTCCCAAGAATGTGATCTTTATATAGTGTTACAATTAGGGTAAACCCTAATTGTCATGACTTTCCATTTCCTTGGATCCATGGGTTCAAATACACCATGGAGCATCCATGGACCATCCTATGGATTTTAGCCCAACTTGATTATCCATGGAGCATTAGCCCACTATACAAGTATGGATGATTTACACAATCAACCCATATATTTAATTAGTCTTCTTTTGATCACTTAATTAATCCTAGATTAATTCTTGATCAATACTAATTAAATAATCTCATTATTCTTATTATTAATATAGTAGAACTTATAATATATTAATAACCATAAGTGTCTTATTTCTCTCATTTAGTCTATCCAAGTGCATGATGCCATGCAACCCAAATGGACCATGCCGGGTCGGGTCAAGTCTTACCAATTATAGTTATGGACTTAGACATTAATCCAACAATAGTATCTTGGCCACTCTGAGTTTTGGGCAGTTTGGTTATGAAGTCCATGGAAATCTACTCCTATTTCCACTCAGGTATTTCAGGTTGTTGGAGTAGACCTGAGGGTTTCTGGTGTTCTATTTTTATTTTGGCGCAAGTTAAACACTTGCTCACATAAGTAGCAATCTTCGCTTTCATGTTTGGCCACCAGTAGAGTTGCTTGAGATCTAGATACATCTTGTCTGACCCTGGGTGTACGGAGTATGGGGTCCTATGTGCCTCGCTCATAACTACCTCTCTGAATCCACCAAACTTGGGTGTCCATATCCGGTTCATGAGGTAGCGTGCTCCGTCACTCTTGATTTCTAAGTTCTTGTCCATTCCCCTAAGGGCCTCACCTATCACGTTTTCAGGTTTCAAGGACTCTATTTGAGCTTCCTTGACTTGCGCTGATAGGTGCGAATGGATCGACATGGCTAATGACTTCACTCTTCGGCCAGAGTATTCCTTTCGACTAAGGGCATCGACCACGACATTTGCCTTTCCCGGATGATAGCGAATCTCACATTCGTAGTCGTTGAGCAATTCGACCCAACGTCGTTGTCTCATGTTTAACTCCTTCTGGTCGAAGATGTGTTGGAGGCTCTTGTGGTCTGTAAAGATAGTGCACTTGGTACCGTAAAGGTAGTGCCTCTAGATTTTAAGAGCGAAGACCACTGCTCCAAGTTCTAAGTCATGAGTGGTGTAATTGACCTCATGCGTTTTCAGTTGTCGTGAGGCATATGCAATAACCTTTCCCCTCTGCATTAGCACACAACCCAGCCCTTGCTTTGAAGCGTCGCAATACACCACAAAATCTTCGGTCCCTTCCGAAAGAGAAATGATAGGTGCACTGCAAAGGGCTTGTTTCAAAGTCTGAAATGCAACATCTTGCTTTTCTCCCCAGTTGTAGATCACACCTTTCTGGGTTAAAGCGGTAAGAGGCTTTGCGATGCTGGAGAAATTCTGGATGAACCTTCGATAGTAACCAGCAAGACTTAGAAACTGGCGAATTTCGATTGGTGTGGTTGGTGCAGACCAGTTTTCGATAGCCTTGATCTTTGAGGGGTCCACGTGGATTCCTTCCTTGCTGACCACGTGACCGAGTAAGTCCACCTTTCTAATCCAAAACTCACATTTTGAGAATTTTGCATAAAGTCTCTCAGTTCGTAATGTCTCTAAGACTTGTATTAGGTGTTGACTATGTTGCTCTTTATTCTTTGAATAAATGAGTATATCGTCTATGAATACTATCACAAATTTATCCAAGAATGGACGACATACCCGATTCATTAGATCCATGAATACGGCCGGGGCATTGGTTAGTCTGAACGGCATAACCACGAACTCATAATGTCCGTATCTCGTTCGGAAGGCCGTCTTGGGAACATCACTCTCTAGGACTCGCAGCTGGTGATATCCCGACCTTAGATCGATCTTGGAGAAGTAGTTGGCTCCTTGGAGTTGATTGAATAAGTCGTCGATTCGGGGTAGGGGGTATCGGTTCTTGATGGTAAGTTTGTTGAGTTCTCGGTAGTCGATGCACATCCTGAACGATCCATCTTTCTTTTTCACGAACAACACGGGTGCTCCCCATGGCGAGAAGCTCGGCCTGATGAATCCTTTTCCAAGTAGTTCATTCAGTTGGCTGGATAGCTCCTGCATCTCTGCCGGGGCTAATCGATAGGGTGCTTTGGCTACTGGGGTAGCTCCGGGAATCAGATCGATTCTGAATTCGACTTGTCTTGCGGGTGGTATTCCTAGAAGGTCCTCGGGAAACACGTCGGGAAAATCGCATACGTCGGGCACATCCTTGACGTCCTGGACTTCGCGTTTCACATCTACAACATGTGCTAAAAATGCGTGACACTCCTTGCGTCGGTACTTCTGAGCTTGGATACTTGAGATGATACTAAGAGTGGTACTAGGTTTGTCGCCCAAGACAAGGAAGGTTTCGCCGGTTGGCAGATTAAGGCGAACGACCTTATCGTCACATAAAATGTCCGCACGATGTGAACTTAGCCAATCCATGCCAATGATGACATCGAAACTCTTAATCGAGACTGGCATGAGGTTGATTTGAAAGAGATTATCGTTTAGAGTTAGGATGCAGTTTAAATATATCTCCTTAGTGCCTTCGGTTTTCCCGTTGGCCATTTCTACTATGAATGGTTCACTTAATGATTGTGGTATTGGTTTTAGCATGCCTTTAAAGTTGTGACTCACAAAACTCCTTTCCGCTCCACTATCAAACAAAATGCATGCATACGAGTTATCGAGAAGAAATGTACCCGTAACAACAGTAGGGTCCGCAATGGCTTCATCTTGTCCCATTGCGAAAACTCGGCCCCTTCCGCCGGTATTCCTGTTGTTTGCCTTCGGGCAGTCGCTGCGGTAGTGCCCTATGTCTCCGCACTCAAAGCAGGCGCGACTTATTCCGGTATTAGCAGTGGGGGCGGATTGTTGGGTTGACTCTTTGCAATAGCGGGTTGTATGACCCTTCTTATTGCACCTGGTGCATTAAAGGTCACGGCAGAGACCGTGGTGGTGGAAATTGCACTGGTTACATTTCGGTAGTTTTCCATGGTATGAACTTGTGGGGGCAGAGTTGGTAGGTACAGTAATAGCGTGGGTCGCTACCACTTGTTGTTTCTTGGGGTTCTCCTGGAGGGTTTGTCCCCTCCTCTTGTTCCAAGGCTTACTCTGGCCCTGAGCCTCCCTAGGTGGATTTGCGGTTGCTGCAATGGTACTCTGTTTCACTCCGTGGTCGATGAGACGTTGAGCCAGGCGTTTAGCGCTATTGTAGGTGATAGGGTTGGAAGCTAGGACATGCCCTTGAATCTGGGTTGACAGCCCCCAAATGTACCTTTCGACCTTCTTTGATTTTGGGTTGACCATGGTAGGGCACAAAGCAGCGAGATCGTTGAACCTAGTTGTGTAGGCAACTAGATCATATCCAGCCATTTTCAAATTCCAGAGCTCCTGCTCAAGCTTTTGCACTTCGCCCCTTGGGCAGTATTCTTCCAGTAGTAGAACTTTTAGTTCTTCCCAACTCATGGCATTAGCGACAGTGAGCGTCACTGAATTCACATGGCTTTTCCACCAAGTGAGGGCTCGATCTATGAAGGTGCAAGCAGTGAACTTAACCTTGCTTGTTTCTTGGCACGAGCAGATCTCGAAGACTGTTTCGGTCTTTTCGAACCATTACATTAGTGCAATGACTCCCCCACTGCCATTAAAAGTCTTTGGTTTTGAGTTGGAGAACTCCTTGTAAGTACATTCCCTTACATGGCCCTGGCCGGTACCACGATTGGGGTGATTCGTGCTGCTTCCTGTACTTCCATTTGCATTGGAGTTTATTTGAGAGAGGGCTGCTGCTACTGCTGCTGTGATAGCAGTCTGGACCATTGCCGGATCATAAGTTAGTGGTGGAGGTGGTGGTGGGGTTGCGTTGGTACGTTGTGATCTACGAGGAGGCATTGCGCTGCCAAAAGAAAAATGAGATATTATAAGTTTCGGTGGTTGCGAGTTGAATGATATTGAGTTAACTACCTTAAATAGATTAAGAATTTGGTTTGGCCAACACTGGGTTTTGAGCTTGGTTCATTAATAACGTTTGAATGGATCTACTTATGAATTGAACGGACTACACATAATTAAAACAAGAAAGAGATATGCCCTATATATATTAAACATATAGTTGTGTTACATCCGAGTTTAGACAAAACTTTTTGACCTTTCTAAAGGTCTCCGATTACAGAAAGTTTTAAAGAAAATAATATTCTTATCCGAAGTCCTAATTTATAACAAAATTTGAAATCCTGGCAAGCACTATTTGCGACGTAGGTTGCGCTTGGAGCTTGACTCCGCATCTGATTGCTTCGATTCCATTAGACGCCTATCAAAAGCGTCTTGTTGCTCCCTTAACTCGGCTAGGGCTGCAATCATCTATGCCTGAAATGCCTCAGATTAGAGTTGGGCATGGTCCTAAATTCCATCCAGCCTACGGATGTCAGAAGTGTGGACTTGTACTTCTACGTTGATCTCGCGGATCCGGTTGGCTTGAACTCCGGATTGATAGCATTGGTTGGCTACTTTGCCAACCATGACCGGAAGTGCCCGGTCTGCCGATCCCCCGCCTCTGACATCATAAAAGTCTCGGCACATGCTGTAGGGAGGGTGTAAGTTTTGTTGTCGGCTCCAGTGGTGGAGGTGACTTCCCCACACAGGAGTGGGTCCTTGGAAGTTCCTCACATGGGCAGGAGGTGGTGGGGCCGGTGGATTGATAACCTCTGGCTCTGAATCTGTACCAGAGTCATCTCCCCCATCCAATTCTATCGGCTCTTCGTCTTCTTCGGGATCGTCTTCGATCCATCCTCCATTGCCTTGGTTGGGAAAGTAGGGGTCATTGGGGTGATGGAATCCAACCATTTAGTCTGTACGAGAATAGGGTTAGGAATTTACTATAAGCTAGAGTACATTTATTTTACCCTTATGTTTAATGGTTGATGACCACACAAAATCTCCCTTAGTATTATGCAATGACGTGCTTTTGGTAAGTTTTAAAATTTGTTGTCCACTGTAGGCACTCCTCGGCACACGTTAGTCGGCCCTCGGACAAATATAGTTGATCAGGCTATATCTTTCCCAGTTCCGAGTACATGTCCCAAGGCGTACCTGCACTGCACAACTTATTTATAATACTTCTAAAATGGTCCGATGTGAAACTGTTATTAGTACGAAATGAATGCATGCTTACTTTACAAAACTAAATAAATTTAATTTCAAAAGTATGACTCTTCTCAGAGTGTTTTTGCCCAGTTGAGTTTATAGTTGTATACCAAAAATGGTTTTGATATACTTAATTCGCTATAAACGATGCTCTGATACCAATCTGTCACACCCCCAAACCAAAACGGCGGAAACGTTCGGGGGCGGAGGACGTCATATTCAGTATCATAACAGTTCATAGAAAGGAAAGTACACACCACCATACATATATAAAGGTTTTAAAAATGTTTACATCATTGTATTCATTACATGCTCAAAAGATAAATGCATAAACATCTTTCAAAAGAAGTAAATAATGCCAGCGCGTTATTCACCAAAAGTTGATTTCCAAACCTGCTTAACGATTCCCTGAGAATACAAGTTATTTCAAAGAAAAAGTGTCAACAATTAAGTTGCTGAGTTCATAAGTGATTTAGAAACATTGAATGTCATTCCAAAATGAGTGTATATTTTCCAAGAAAATCCCATATTTCCTTATAAAGTGTGAAATGCATGAGAATGTTGGTATTGAAAAACGTAGATAGTTGAACCAAGAAAATCCCTTATTTTCCAAGTAGTTGTTTGTTTAATGTCCAAGACTAACTTTTTGGAAGCAATCCACATGCTTTAGAAGATTTTTAAACATAGATTTAAATAATAAACCTATCAGAAGATTTCAGTTTGTTAGATAATGAATAACTGTAGTAACTACTCATTCATTATTCAAAAGTACTATAATAGTTGTGTATCCGATGAGTTTTATAACCATACTAAACATAATATGCCTGTAGCGACGTTCTTCAGGCGTCGTATCGTTATGACAAACTGTCACCCCAAAAGACGGACTGTAGCTAACAGTCAGGGCGTGGGATCATGACTTCCCGTATAGATCTATACACATTTGACACGTTCTCCGAACGGGAGACTCTGGTTATAGACAGGACTTGTAGCGATACCTTTTATCAAAAAGGCAGTGTTTGAAGATGTACACGTCTCATGGATTCTCAACTAAGTCTGTATTAAAGTGATAGTTTTGCATGCAAGGTTTATCCTTTTTCACAATGTTTGACAAACATGAATCATAAGTTTTTTTTTTAGAATATATGAAACGGTTTAGCAACGAAAGATACTTTGGAGTTACTAAATGCTTTGTATAAATCTATTGCATGCAAAGTATAACAAGAGTTTTCACATAGTAGAACTAAATCACAAGTGATTCATTTGATAAAAACGAGTAAAGTGAAATTTTATGAAATACACGATAATAACCGTATGTTTACTTGTATCCCCCCTAAAAGAGTATAGAAAGCATTTAAAATGTATTTAAAGAGTGTTTGTAGGGATATGAACTCACTTGGAAGTTTGAAGATAGTGAGATGGAAAACCGGGCAGAGTTTCGTCTCGGGAAGCGGATCTTTCTCGGGTTCTCAGGAATCTCGGGAGTAAAATCGACTCTCGGGACTTGAGTAAAAATGACCAGGGCTTCGGGTTTGAATGGGCATGGAAAACGAGGCAAAACGCAAGAGAAGTGAGAAGAAATGAGCAATTTTTCCGGAGACCCTCGCATCCCTTTTATAGGGGCTGAGAGGCCTCGGTACGCGGGGCGTACGGGCATACGCAGCGCGTACCCGTGCGTCATGCATGAGCGAGTCCTCGATTGCCTCGGAGCTCGGATGGGACGGGTCGGTAGGTTCGTAGAGGGGCGACGTTGACGGTCCGAGGCCAAGGCCCTCGGGTACGCGGGGCATACCTCGGATGAGGACGCTGACTCCTCTTCGGATATTACTAGCATTTTATATATATATATATATATATATATATATATATATATATATATATATATATATATATATATATATATATATATATATAATTTAAATAATAAACTTCAAAAAATCATATCTTCTTCATACGAACTCCGTTTTCGATGGTCTTTATATCGACGTGTAGGTGAGACTACGCTCTACAACTTTCGTTTAGACTCCATTGGTAAATTCCGAAATTATTTTTATTATTTATTTATAAAATGACGTGATTAAGGAATTTCTTTAAAAATTCATAACTTCTTTATCTGACGTCGGATTTTGCCAGACTTTTTACCGCTGAAATACCATTGTCGAGACCTTCGATTCTCGTTTAGGTCACTCCGGCCAAAAGTCGCTCAATTTCCGATTCGAGTTTTTAGCTGTCTGCTGCTAAGCCGAACTTGGAAAAATCTTAACTTCAATATACGAAGCCGGATTTGGGCATTCTTTTTAAGTACGATCTCGGTTTAATGATATTAAACATAATAGAAATCTAAATAGATACTTTTTGGGCATTTTATTATCAAAGTAAATTTTATTACCCCAAGGTGGTCACAATACTTGACTTTATAGGGCATTACAAAGAGTTGAAATATCGGGTTGTTACAAAAGACGACACGCATTCACGTGTCGTAACCTTACGACGCGCATGTTAATGACACGCAATGTGTATTATTAAAACCCCTGTCAAGAAAGGCCATGTCATAAATGAAGATGACACACATTTTTGCGTAACATAAATTTAAATGTTTAAAATATAGATTTTTACATATTTATTAATTTTTAAATTAAATTTGCTTTTACTGTCTCATAATAGAAATAAAATACCATTAAAAAAATACAATCCATTGCATAAAATTTAATGTCATACAATTCTATTTCTTACAATATATAAATTTGTATTCATCTAATCTATTATGTGTTTCATACTAACAATTTTAAATGAAGAATACAACACTTGCGCACATTTGCAGCATCTTATCTCTTTCAGCTTGAGCTTTCTTTTCCTCCTCTAACTCCAGAGCTATTCGCTTTCATCAACCCTGTAAACACAACACAAAATCACTTGTCATTTTCATTCTACTTTAGAAATGTCAGCAGTGAAGTTAATGGATTCTGAAAAAGAAAACTTTGTTCCACTAAATTTAGCAACTTCACTGAACTTTTCTACACTTGGGAACTTCAAAACAGATGTTCTAAACCCACGTATATCAAAATTTAATGTCATCACAATGTAAGGAGCTGCAACATGAATTAACTTCATTTTAGTTTATGTCACAAAAATATGGAGGGAGGATAGGTTGTTCACCCAAAATCATGGCAAGACAGCTGGTGAAAAGGAAATCTGAGAAAGTAGTCATGATGAACAGATGCTTGATCTTCTGCAGGTCCATGCCAACTAACTTCATTGGTCACTTTCAAATGGCCTAGATCAATTTCCAAGAAACTGCATCCATGAAAGAAACACTGAGAAACCATTTTCAAAAGATGTTTATGCAAAGAACCTTCAATAAGTAATTATAGCATCCCCATACAAACAACTAATTGAATGAGAATGACACCTTTAAAACAAGTGCCATTGTTGCTATTTAAACACTCTTCTGGACAATATTTATATTAGCAACTATATACATATCCTTATCTATTTATAGTAGAAACAATATACAACACCAACCACTCCAGTTCTCTCCTTCGTCACTCACTGTCAAATTAACATGACAACTTTTGATTTACCAAAAACACAATCACTAAACCCCGGCCAAAAAAGTTAATCATAAAAGCACATACAAAAAGGGCTATTCCATTCCTTCATACTAAATAATACCTTAAACTCTTTCTGTATTAGCTTTGTTTGATATTCATTTAGTGAAGGTCGACTCATCTGAGGAATCCAGCAAATGTGGAAGATTCATGATGGTAGTTTGAAGTTGACACTTGTTAAGAATATTAATTATTGCATACAAAACAAATAAATAATGATGAAGGACCACTGAAGCTAGCATGTGCCCCATGCTACGTGATGATGGATCCCTACATATTCAAGCACATGAGATGAGATGCAATCAACATATTTAAGTTATAAATAAATAAAATAAAATAAAATAAAAAAAACTTACCCACCAGCACAGATTACAGGAAACAGTCTTAACAGCAACTGTAAAGGCAACGACATGGAAGAACTCAAAGCCGAAGCCAAATCCTGTAACACCGGACTCTCGCCTTTGATTTTGTCTTGCCAATCCCGGAGTCCCGCCTCTAATTCCCTTCCTTGTATTCTCTTTTCTGACCGAACCCTCAACTCTGGAAATAACCATTCCAATTGTAACCCCACTTATTTGTTGCTCAATCTCATGCATCTGCTTAATCAAATCACTGGCAAATGTAACCCCTGCGATTTTCCTCCCTCTCACTATCACTAAAAGACGTTTTTGTCCCTTGAATACGAACACCTGCAGAAACAAAATATGTCAAATTTGTAGATTTTTCTATAATATTGTAATAGGAAATTTGATGGAACCCACAAATGGAGAATGAATGTAAACTGTTGAACCAATTTCTCAATAGATTCATCTGTTCCAGGAATCACACTTGTAATCCGAGCTAGACCCTCCATTTCTGCAGGACCTGCAGCCAGACTTTGCACACATTAACACAACACATTTTTTTATTTTTAAATATTTTTATTTAAAAAAACTAAACATTTCACCTAAAAAATTATACTATAAGGATAAAAAACCAAACCTGGATGTTGTAACCCTTTCTGGATATAACTTCGGTGACCAGGTTGAGAACTCCAGGAGCATTATTGACAAGAATGTTAAGAGTGTGAGACTTATGACCAGTTAACTGTTTTATTAATATTAAATCTGAGTTATATATAGCCCATAAGCTATTTGCTAAATAATGATTGATAAGACATTAATGAAAAATGAGAAACTGAGGCATATCTTACATCTTCTTCATAAAGCACACCCCAATGGGGGTCAAGGACTTGATTCATTGAGAAGTTATTGTAGTACTCCATAGGATAAACATCTCCCTACATTCAAACAAATATATCACAACACAAATTAATAATAAAAAAAAAAGTAATTATCACAAATAGAAACCTGCAAAGAATTAAAGAATATACCCCTAAAACTGCACTCAAGTTCTCATCAACCGTGTGACTTATATTTGAGGCAGTAGGAATTGGAGCTGGGGCTTCTAGATCTGGATACGAAGCAGCACAAAAGTTCCAAAATGGAGCAGTTTCACCCAACTTTTTATCTTCTTAAAGCAATCTACAATTTGCAGCATACACAGTTAGTGTGTGTGTGTGTGTTGCATGAAAAAAGGCATTTAAGACACATCTCATCTTCCCTATTCTTGTGATCTCTTTGATTCCAAATTTGGCTAAGTTTCTCTAAACAGTAACCATCTTCCCAGGATCCTTAGTGACCTGATTAACCAGAGGAGCTCTGTGATTACAAACTTGGCTAAATTACTATTAACAAGTGTTGTTTACTTTAATTATATGACTGTATATTTATAACGAGTCAGTAGTCATATGTAAGTGCAGATGTAATGAATAGGTCACCCTAGAAAGCTTCTTCTAGTCTTTAATGAGACAATACCAGTGGACTAGTGAAGCTGTTTAGGGCTAATTTTTTTATGATAAACAAGATATTGAGAGCGGGTTTTTTGTTCCATTTGACTTGAATCATAGTCGTCCAGTCCAACACATAGTATAACTTGGTATGTTGCAACATTGGTTTTCCACCGGTTCCTTTCGTGAATAAACAGATGGAGTGACTGCACTTTTTTCAGTAGCTTAAATCCACTTAGGTTGATCAGGCCAGCGTGCAAAATGGCTCTAGCAGTTGCTTCCAAAAGCTAAAACAACAACCAAAATTTCACTGATTCAATTCATTATTAAATAATAATATATATACAAGTCAATGAAAGAGTATGTGAAATGAAATTAAATTTGAAAATATATGATACCTTGAGTTGTGGTAGAGTACATGTTTCTCCGTTAACAAGCATGACATCTGTAGCACGAAGGAGGAGATCTAAAGCATTTGACATCATTACCAAGGACCATTTCTATAATATATTCATGCTATAGGGACCATTAATGTAACAGACGTTTAAGGGACCATTTTTTCCATATTTTTCTACAACATAAAACTTATTTAAAACCGACTATGGATCAATTAAACTAAATATATTTCATAAACTTTAGTATCACACATAACCATGTGATTGCGAAACAAATAAGTAAATACATAAAAACAATAATAAACAACACAAATGCCGTTACAAAATAAAAGAAATGGATAAGAAATAAGACACAATAATCACAAACCCACCACAACCCATGCAAATTGTGTTCTAGTGGCTTTTTGAACCTACTAGCACTATATTTTTCTAAAACAGTTATTATTATTTGAAAACAACAAATTTTTACCAATAGTGACTCTTTATTTACAAAACCAACTACATGAAAGTATAAGATGCTTACCTGTTTCTTTAGTAACTTCCAACAAGTTTTTTAAGAATGTCAGCCATGTCGCTCAAAACACCCAATTCCATATCCTTTAGGTACCTGCATCAGACACAAACCCCATAAAATGAAACACATTCTTTTTTTTAGAACGACACTATATTAAAATAAAAAGCATATAAATCCAAGGGGAACTACAAAATTATAAACTCTCCCCGCAAGAGACAAGCCCTAAATGAGATGCCATCAAAGGGTACATACTACTTCCATTACAACCATTTAACTATGCAAGGAACAAGGATCATACCTCAACCCAATCCTTAGGACTGAGATCTTCCCATTTCTTATCCACCTTCCAAGGAGGTCGGTGGGAATCATGATACATTGCAAGCCTTTCAAGTTGCAATGACTGAAAAAACATGTGAGATATTAAAAAGACATAAACTTTAAATTTTTGGTAAGTGACGATAAAGCAGATGCCATCTATCATAAAAAGGACATAAAGAATTGAAATTTGTTAAGAATTCCTTTCCTTTTCGTAAGACCTAAAAAGGTGTCAATGACTAAATATTTAAATGGAAAAGCAGGATACAAAAGATGGCAAATGGGACTGACCTTTTGCAATTTATCTAGTGCACCACTGGTGTCAAATGTTTTCATCCACTGTAAAAGCAAAAAGCTTTGCCACAGTAAGACCAACAGCAAAAGGATGTCTTGGATTGCTAAAAAAACATTGTTCAAATAAGACTTAAGCACACACATTTCCAAGCTTTGATTTTGATATTGCATCAAGTGTTGCTGTCTCGGATTCCTGCAAGACAGTTGAATATTCAACAAGTAGCCCAGACTTAATAAAGTTAACCAACAGTTAAATCAAACTGAATGTAACTAGAGACATCTTAAATTTTAAGGATACTATGGAAGAAAAAGCAATATATTACCTGAATCTGTTGTATGTTCTTGATTTTTGTGAAGTTCAGTTAAAGGAAAGAACTAGATAACCGAATGACAACCTGCATAAAACATAATAATCAAAATCCGAATTTAACATTAAAAATACATGATAAACCTAAATGAATTACAAAAAGGGCTAAATTCACATCTTACCTCTAGTGAAATAAATCTCAAATTATCAAATCTAGGCATATGTCATCAGATGCCTCATGTTTCCTCTCTTTCCACTCTTCCTTCAAATAACTGCATTGTCATATCCATAGATAAAGTTTAATTGTTTGAGTTTACACCCCAATTTCAAATTATGCAAGTGAAAAAAAATAAAAAACAAAAGAAAAGTAAAAGCACAAAGCTATAATAGGGAGAAACAGAGGTAAGAAACTATAACAAAAAAATAAACATGGGTGTTGCTATTTTTTAGAGTTAACCCTATATAAACTACAAAATGTTGGTTCTTATAATTATAGCATATCCTACTATTTTCTAGATTGAAACCTGGAATCAAGGACCTTGAACAACATAAATAAATATTCTTATTATATAAAGATAAATAATGGGGGATAGCCTTGATTAGATGCTGAAAAACACTAGTTTTGTTCTCTCAAGAAGTTGTAGAATCTTAAAGCAGAAAAAGAATCAAACAGGTAGCTAGGATTTATCCACCTTTCATATAGTGTCCTTTTCCAGAAATAAAATTTAACAGGTAGACTTACCAACTCGAGAACTTCCAGTTGCTTTTTCAGCAGCAGAGATGCAGTATGCCACCAAAGGGTTTCCTCCGTGCTTTAGAGCACTTGGATGAATATGTAGAATAAAAACATGCACTAAGAGCTCCAGCACAAGAAACAGAGGGATTGAAGTTATAGAAGTTGGAATAATTTCAGAAATCCAGTTGGATCGTTCCTGAATTATGCATATAAATCAAGGAAACAGTCGAGAATATCATTAGGATTGGGAATTAGGGTTCTTTCTAGAGAGGCGAGTTAGGGTTACTTTGAGGAAAGTGGGGAAATTAGGGTTAATGAGTGATTTGTGCATCAACGGTAAGAAAAAAAGGGGAATTTGCAGATAAAATAATGAAATTCGGATAAATGCGGATCGACATACCTTATTCATTAAAAAAGGTCTGATCCATAGAAAGAAACAAACCCCGACAACAGCCAAGAAGATAAACACAAGAACAAGCTTCGACCACCACCAAAGAGAGCACCAAAAGCTGCCACCAAAACTACTACAACTCCTCGACGACAAGGAAGGAGAAGGCGGTGAACAATAACCGCCGCCGCCGTGGCCATTACCACCGCCCAAACACTCCAGTTCCTTCAAAATTACGTAATCATCCTTAGGATCTTCAATCGCTATCTTCAAAAGGGTGACTACATCTGCTTCCTCGTGAAACAGACGTACGATCAGCAGCGATACTCTTCAAACGACGCATCACATTCATTATGCTTGACTAAATCGCAACCCTAAATTCCCCCATCTCCCCGGATCTCAAAACACTTATCCAAACAATTCTTCAACAAAAAAATAATGAAATCAACTAATGGAGGAGGAATCTGCGACATAGCACGCAATCCTCATCCACCTTCCTATTCTTCTCTCATAATGTAATCTGCAAAGTTCAGCGATCGTCGTAGTCTCCGACAAGGTTAGGTGAGCCCGAGGCCTAGTCAACGAAGAGGAGAAGAATAGAACAACAAGGACCAGGTACACCAAAGCACGAATGCCAACACCCTCGTAAATGTGGAGTTTTCTAATATTTTGGGTTTCTAATCGGAGGTCGATATATGTTTTCAGACTAAAATCGGAGACTAGAGAGCCGAAGAAGAGAGAATAACAGAAGTGTGAAGTGTGGATTGAGTTTTTAAGGTTTAATGGCGGTGGCGATGGCTTAGGGTTTACAGAGAGAAGGCAATAGTGAATTAAGGGATATACTGAGGAGACAGGGTAGAAGCGAGGTTCTTTAAAATTTTAGAATTTTAGGCGATTTCGTTTCCCCCTTTTAAAAACGCGTGTTTAAGAAAAAAATATAAAGTGACATTTGAAGTGGACGCACATTTAACATAAGCGCCCTCCGTGTTTGTATTTTTTTTCCTTTTTTGACACTAATTACAGGGCACGCACAAATGCGTGCCCTCTATCCTTCAAATTTTAGAAGAGATGACTTTATTTTTAGAGCGCACGCTTTTGCGTATCGTAAATCACCGCGTGTCATTGTTTGCGCGTCGTAAAAGGTTGTTTTTCTCGTAGTGGAATTTGATGTGACATTTTTCACCCCTTGGCCTGCCAACCAAACTATAGCAACAGTCGGGGATGCGGACTTTTCAATCTCGTATAGATCTATACACACAATGTCCGTTCTCCCCCCAGGAGACTCTGGTTACAAAACACGACCTAACAAGTATATTGTTACGCCGTGAAGTAGTCTCACATGATTTTTATCTTGTTCTTGTTATCGTATGCTCCTTTCTGTTCTTGTTATTGTATGTTCCTCCTTATTCTTGTTATTGTATGTTTGGAACCTCTAACTATACCTATTATAGTTTACTAGTATCCTTGTTTTGTATTGTCTTTATTTGTAGAAAAGACTCGATTATCTACTGAGTTATGATTGTACTTTAAAAACATAGTTTTATAAACAACAAAGTAATGTAACTTTAAAAGAGTTTTTGAATTGATTTGATCACTTATAAAATCATAGTAAATCCTTTAACGTGATGCTTATCACAAATAACATTTACACAATATCATTGTGGTCAACTTGTATCCCCCCTCCTTAAAAGCATTTAAAACATTTAAAAGATTGATTATAGCGGTATGAACTCACATTATGTGGGTGATTCAATTGAAGATTCGTGTAAGGAAGAGAAGTTCCACAAATGAATTTTCGAGACACAAACGAGTCTGAAATGACATATAATGACTTATAATGGCATATATAGGCATGTAACTTGTGTAAAAAACAACTAACATGCAAGGAAACAACCTTTGGGACTAGGAAACACTTGAAATGAAGTGTTACAATCACATGTGATTGTATGAAAGGGAGTTTACGGCCAAAGGAAGATGTGTTCATAGCCACACTTGAGTTTACGGCCAAAAGAGAGTTTACGGTTGTAAACTCTTGAGGATTATGCACTAATTGCTTGTTTCATGGCTAGGAATCAAGTGTTTCTTATGGATAACTAGATGATAGAAGAGATACTCACACTTTGGAAGACTTTAGGGTGTTTACAGCCCAAGAACTAGTGTGTGTTCTTGGTGTACTTGATGATTTGAAGATATAACCTTAAAAGAGATGAATTCATGGATGAAATCATAGGGTTTTACTAGATCAAGAAGGATATCAAATAATAATGAAAGAATCACTTACAACTTTGACGAGAAATGGAAGTGTTCTTGATGATACTTGAGAGAGAAACGAGTGTTCTTGACTTGAAGATGTGATAAATGAAGAAAACATGAAGGAAATCTATACTTATCATGAGAGATCACGACCACCAAGAGTTTACGGCCGTAAACTCTAGTTTGCGGCCGTAAACTCCTTGTGATGGAGTTTCCGGCTCAATTGCAACCCAAAGAACTTAAGCTGACTCACCCCAACACACAATCCTTAATTTTACTAGGTTTATAACACTCAAACAGACCCCCCAACAATGCTAAAGATTGCAAAAACAAGTCTGACATTTGATTGGATTGGTTCTGTCACACCCCAAAACCAAGAACGGCGGAAACGTTCTGGGGCAGAGGACGTCATGTACAGTATCACAACACAGTAAATGTAAATAAGAAAACAACATCATCCATTGCATTAAATATATAATTTTAATACAAGCGTGTTCTGTACAGTTATAGACACCAAAATAATGTAAATCAAAATAATAAGATGAGTATTGGATGCGCTCCATCTTCTCAAAAGCTGACCTCGGTACCTGTCTACTGATGACCTGAGAATACAAGTTATTTTGAAAGAGTTTATCAGCATTAAGCTGGTGAGTTCATAAGTATTTTAGTGTCGATGTTTGTTATCAAAACATTTGAACCTGTCGCAAGTATAAGTTGTATAATGTATGTAAGTGTTTGTAAAAGTTTGAATCTCTCAGAAAAACCTATATTTTCTATTAAAGTAGCCTTCTACCAAGGCTTAACTGTTTTGTATGTTCGTTTGTTATAAAAGTGTGTAATTTCCCAAGTGTAACTATCATTTAACAAAATATAGTTTGTACATTAATGTTTAAGTGAGGTTATCACTAAAAATATGTAATAGGTAAATCATTGTAGTACTGTAGTTTTGTATTATAGGAACTACTGCTGTACTAACTACCTTAAACCGGATTTATATTAAGGTATAATGTGATAATTGCACCATACTATCGACTGGTAACAACGACATACAAATGGTCATAATAACGGAATGACGTTTGGCACCCGCAGACCTGCAGGTCCGGCTGTAGCTAGCAGCAAGGTGTAGGATAGTCAATCCAGTATAGATCTATACGCAAACTCACGCTCTCCCTCCAAGAGAATTCTGGCTACAACTCGGGCCATGACATTTAAGGCATGCTCCGATACAGTGGATCACAATTGTTAACGTATTCTCGTATATGTAATGTAATGTTTCTCGTTCTAGTATAGTTGTATATGTTCTCCTCCTAGTATAGTTGTATATGTTCTCTTTCCTAGTATAGTTGTATATGTTCTCTTTCTAGTATAGTTGTATATGTTCTCTTTCCTAGTATAGTTGTATATGTTCTAGTAGTAATGTAATGTATAGACTCATGAATGAACTGACTCGTTGATCTAGAAGTTGTAGTAGTATGATCCTGCGTTACCCCAATGGTAACTTACTATTGATGTGTCTAGTACGTATGAATATTGAAGTACTTTTATGTCTATAGATGTATATTTGATATATAATTAATATTGAAACGACCTTCGGATGGTTACCCGAAATCCCACCAGACCACATCCAAATCGAGAAAAAGGAAATAGGGCGGATGGCCTTCCTAAGCCCTTTAAACATTATTTATATATCTATACATATATGGGCATGCAATTTATAAGAAGTAAAACAAATTTTAAATAATAGCATTTGATAAGTAAAAGAGTTTGTAAAACATTTTGAAGTAAAATAGTTTGAACAGTGATAAAATCATCGGTTTCCTAGTTATTAATCACATGTGATTAATGCAATCACATGTGATTGAAGCAATAACTATAAGTATTTAACTTGTATTCCCCCCCCCCATAAAGTATTTAAAACATTTAAAATCATTTCAAAGGTTAATTAAAGGGGTATGAACTCACTTGTGGTGAGCGGTTTGGATTGTAGTGCCGGATACCGTGCTAGGTGGCAAACGGAGACTTGTTCACACGCACGAGCCTAGTTATCATATAATAATTATATATATAACTAATTAACCAAATAATAACTTAATGAAATAAGTTGGGACACTTAGGAACATGTAAACACTTTGTATAAGTGTTAAAGGTCCTAATGGTTGCATCTAAGTGTTATGGGACAAGGCTAAAGGGGTTTGAAGCTTCCAAGAACCTTGAATAAGTGTTCACCACCAAAAAAACCCCACCCTTGGAGTTTACGGTCGTAAACTCTTGAGTTTATGGCCGTGAACTCCATTCTTGGTGGTTTTGGGTGTTTTAATTCATTTAACCCTCTTGCACACAAAGGAAAATTTCTAGACTTTTGTTTAAGGCTAAAAGGGACTTTAGGCACACTTTGGTGCCTTTACTTGGAGTTTACGGCCCAAGAGCATATCCTTGGCCGTAAACTCCCTTTTAGGGATGATTTTGATGTGTTTTACTCCCCATTCAAGCTACAAGTAATAGAGGGTTAAAGTCTAAAGCCTTAAGGGGTGTTTAGGGCACTTTAAGCCCTTGAAAAAGGTGTTTACGGTCCAAGAAAACTCTTGGGCCGTAAACTCCTAAAACTAGGCGATCTTGATTGTGTTTTAGCCTCAAATGTTCATACATAATGTCCTTAACTAGTTACCTAACAAGGAAATAGGACTAGGTAGCTTTTAGGCTTTGTTTTGGAGTTTACTCCCCAAGAACGTTCTTGGGCGGTAAACTCCCAGATCTTACATATTTGGCATGTAAACAATGTTATTAAGCGTATAACAAGCATTAAAACACAACTAGGAAAGTAGACTCACGATTTGGGATGAAAACCCGAAGATCTGTGAGGGAGAAAATGGCTTTTCTCTAGTTGCAAATGTGAATAATGAATAATTTGGTTCAGAATTGTATTTATAGTCCTGAAATATTTTGGCACAAAATATTTTATTCTGAAATTGGACTCTAACATTATAAAGTGTTGAAATGCTCAAGTTTCACAAACCCATGAGCATCCACTCTCCTGATATCTCCTTAAACGTAAGCCCTAATGTACACAAACTTATTCGGAAAAGTCTGAAAATCACTGAACTGGACTAGCTTCTATTGAATAGATACTGATCGTACAAAATGGAAATTTCGGGTTGTCACATCATCCCCCCGTTAGAAGGAATTTCGTCCCGAAATTAGAATTTAAGCAAATAAGAAGTTACAAACAATTAAGCGAAAAGATGAGGGTATTTCAGTTTCATCAGATCCTCGCGTTCCCAAGTGAATTCCGGTCCTCGCTTGGCGTTCCAGCGAACCTTCACGATAGGGATACGGCTTTGCTTTGTCTGCTTGACCTCACGGTCCATGATCTCATCAGGTTCTTCCATGAAGTTGAGGCTGTCGTTGATCTCGATCTCGTCGAGTGGGATTACAGGAGTCTCGTCGGATAGATATTTTTTCAAGTTAGATACGTGGAATGTAGAATGTACGTTACGAAGTGCGTCGGGTAGGTCGAGTTTGTAAGCTACGGGGCCGACTCTTGCAAGAATCTCGAAAGGCCCTATGTACCTCGAATTAAGCTTCCCACGCTTTCCGAAGCGTATCAAGCCCTTCCAGGGTGAGACTTTGAGAAGGACTCGGTCTCCCACCTGAAATTCCAAAGGTTTTCTTCGTTTATCAGCGTAGCTCTTCTGTCGGTCTCTAGAGGCTTTTAATCGTTCACGGATCTGAACGATTTTCTCTGTCGTTTCCCGAATGATCTCCGGACCGGTGAGAGTACTGTCGGAAGCTTGCCCCCTAGCTAATTGGGTATCACCCACCTCAGCCCAGAACAGAGGGGATCTGCACTTTTGGCCGTTGAGGGCTTAAAATGGAGCAGCCTTGATGCTCATGTGATAACTATTATTATAGGAAAACTCGACAAGGGGTAAATGAGTATCCCATGCCTTCCCAAAGTCAATCACGCAGGCTCGCAACATATCTTCCAGTGTTTGGATGGTCCTCTCACTCTGTCCGTCGGTCTGTGGATGGTAGGCTGTGCTTATGTCCAACCTTGTTCCTAAGGAATGTTGTAGTGATTGCCAGAATCTTGAGGTGAACCTACTATCTCTATCGGAGATAATGGACATAGGTACACCATGTAGCCATACGATTTCCCTAATGTATGTTCTCGTAAGTTTCTCCATCTTTTCAGTTTCTTTAATAGGCAGGAAGTGTGCAGACTTGGTCAATCTATCGACGATGACCCATATGGTATCAAGTCCACCCGTTGTCTTGGGCAACTTGGTTATGAAATCCATAGTGATCCGCCCCCACTTCCATTTTGGAATCTCTGGTTGTTGGAATAAACCAGAGGGCTTCTGGTACTCAACCTTCACCTTTGTGCAAGTAAGGCATTTACTTACGAAGGTAGCAATCTCTGCTTTCATATTAGGCCACCAGTATAGCTTTTTAAGATCCAGATACATCTTATCTGAACTTGGGTGGACGGAATACCGATTGTTGTGCGCCTCGGTCATGACCAAGTCTCGGAAACCTCCGTGTTTCGGTGTCCAGATCCAGTTCATGAAATATAAGGCTCCGTCACCCTTGGCTTCTAAATTCTTGTCCATTCCTCTAAGGGATTCACTCATCACATTTTCAGGTTTCATGGCTTCAAGTTGAGCCGCCTGAATTTGCTTAGACAAGTGCGAATGGATGGTTATTGACAATGACTTGAGTTTGCGACTAGAATATTCCTTCCGACTTAGGGCGTCTGCTACTACGTTGGCTTTACCCGTATGATAACGAATATCGCATTCGTAGTCACTGAGTAGCTCGACCCACCGTCGTTGTCTCATGTTGAGCTCCTTTTGACCGAAAATGTGTTGTAAACTCTTTTGGTCGGTAAAGATAGTGATTTTCGTTCCGTACAAGTAATGTCTCAAGATCTTTAGAGCAAACACCACTGCTACTAGTTCAAGATCGTGGGTCGTGTAGTTAACCTCGTGTGTCTTCAACTGTCTCGAGGCGTAGGCGATGACCTTACCTCGCTGCATCAGAATACACCCGAGCCCTTGATTTGATGCATCGCAATAGACTACGAAGTCTTCTATCCCTTCAGGGAGGGATAGTATTGGCGCGGTGCACCAGGCTCGTTTGAGCGTTTGAAACGCTCTCTCTTGTTTCTCTTCCCGCTTTTCTGGGTCAGGGTTGTAAGAGGTTTCGCTATTCGGGAGAAGTTCTGAATCAATCTGCGGTAGTAGCCAGCGAGACCTAGAAATTGACGAATTTCAGTAGGCGTCTTCGGTGCTAACCAGTTCTCAATGGCTTTAATTTTGGATGGGTCCACATGGATTCCCTCTTCGCTTACCACGTGTCCTAAGAATTCGACTTTTCGGATCCAAAATTCACATTTCGAGAACTTCGCATAAATTTTTTCCCTTCGTAATGTCCCTAGAACTTGTCGCAGGTGATCACCATGCTCTTCTTTACTTCGGGAGTAGATCAGGATGTCGTCAATGAAAACGATGACGAACTGATCTAAGTAAGGTCGGCATACTCTATTCATAAGATCCATGAAGACTGCAGGCGCATTGGTCAATCCGAATGGCATCACCACAAACTCGTAATGTCCGTAACGAGTTCGGAAGGCTGTCTTCGGCACATCCTCCTCTAGTACTCGTAACTGGTGATATTCGGATCTCAGATCAATTTTGGAAAAGTAGTTCGCGCCTTGCAGTTGGTCAAATAGATCGTCTATGCGAGGCAGAGGGTAACGATTCTTGACCGTCAGTTTGTTGAGTTCTCTGTAGTCAATGCACATACGGAATGATCCGTCTTTCTTCTTAACGAACAAGACCGGTGCTCCCCAAGGCAAGAAACTCGGTCTTATAAAGCCCTTGTTGAGCAGTTCGTTAAGTTGACCAGAGAGTTCCTGCATCTCAGCTGGTGCTAAACGGTAGGGCGACTTGGCTACTGGGGTAGCTCCTGGGACTAAGTCGATTCTGAACTCGACCTGTCGTTGCGGAGGTAACCCAGGTAGTTCTTCTGGGAAAATGTCGGGGAAGTCGCTCACTACTGGGATGTTCTTTAGTTCCTTCGTTTTGAGGCTCGTGTCTACGACGTGAGCAAGGAATGCATGGTATTCTTTACGCAGATACTTCTGCGCTTGAATACTTGATATTATACGAAGGCTTGCACCAGGTTTGTCGCCGTAGACTATAAGTGTTTCGTTAGACGGAAGGTTTAGACGGACTGCTTTCTTATAGCACATGATGTCGGCGCGATGAAGACTTAACCAATCCATGTCGATGATAACGTCGAAGCTTTTAATTGAGACCGGCATGAGGTCGATTGGGAATGAATGGCTATCTAGAGTTAGGGTACAACCTAAGTATATGCTATTCGTACTTTCAGTTTTTCCATTAGCCATTTCTACTGTGAATTGTTCCCTAAGTGTGTGTGGTTGTTGTTTAAGCATGCGAGCAAATTTATGGCTTACGAAGCTTCGCTCCGCTCCACTATCGAACAGAATGCATCCATAGGAGTTATCGAGGAGGAACGTACCAGTCACCACGGTCGGGTCAGCAACTGCTTCCCCGTGGCCTATAGCTAGTACTCTCCCTGCTCCACCAACATTCTTTGCTTTGGGGCAGTCCCTCTTATAGTGGCCTACCTCGCCACATCCATAGCAGGTCGGGCTCGCGCCAGAGCCAGGGACTTGGTTGATCGATTGTGCTGGGAACTTAACGGACTGTGTGTCCTTTCCTGTTGCAGTTAGAGCACTGCATTTCACAGCAGGGGCCGTTGTGGTGGAAGTTGCATTTGCTGCACTTTGGCAAACTTCCAACATATTGCTTCCCCGGAGCAGTAGCAATAGTAGGGGTTACTGCGGCATACACAGCCATAATTTGCTGCTTTTTGGCAGCTTGCTGCTTCTTCTTTTCATCCCAGAATTTCCGCTTAGTGTCAGCGGGTTTGGAGGGTTTCGGGATGGCTAGGGTCGTTGTGGTTGCAGGGGTTTTGACTCCATGGTCAATGAGTCGTTGTGCCAATCGCTTGGCACTGTCGAAGGTAGCGGGGTTTGATGCTAGGACATTCCCCTGATACGGAGGCACTAGCCCCCATATGTACTTCTCGATCTTTTCCCCTCAGTGGGAACCATATTGGGGCAGAGGGCCACCAGTTCGCTAAATCGGGCAGTATAAGCAACCACGTTGGTGCCCTTCATAGTCAGGTTCCAAAGTTCCTGTTCCAATTTCTAGACTTCGCCCCTCGGGCAGTATTCCTCCATCATGAGGTCTTTCATCATTTCCCAGCCTATGTCGTTGGCTATGACGAGGGTTAGAGCTTTAACGTGGCTGTTCCACCACGTCAGGGCCTTTCCCTCAAAGGTGCATGCGGCATATTTGACTTTTCTCGCCGCAGGGCATGAACAGATTTCGAAGACTGATTCAGTCTTCTCGAACCATTGCGAGAGGGCAATGACTCCGCCGGTGCCAGAGAAAGGCTTCGGCTTGCAATTGGTGAAATCCTTGTAGGAGCACTCTCTCGAGCACACAGGGGTTTCAACTGGGGTGGTTGATTCAACAGGGGTTCCACCTCTGCTGGGATCAGATGAGTGATACTGAGCCATGGCAGTTGCCACTGCTGCAGCTACGGCAGCATTCAGGGCTGCAGTATCGATGACCGGAGGCGGAGGAGGTGCAGGGTTATTCCTGGGAGATTTGCGAGGAGGCATCTTTCAGCTATAAGTTTATAAAGATAAGAAAAATGGTAAGAATCAATTTGTAAGCAACGTGAGAGTGACACATGGACTAACTAACCATAGCCCAACAGTTGAATGAGTGTTTGAAATTCCAATAAGGAATATTTGTAGGAAAAACACAAATGTACAGATTTTTCTCACAGATTCGATAGATGTCAATAATACTGGTATTACTGATGTAATAAGTTCAGGGAAAATCGACCTAACATTAGGTCTTACATCATACCATACAGAAAATTTTGACAGTTCTTAGATTCCTAATTAGAGTACTGAAAGTTAGGAATATTTTACAGACAAGTGCTTCTTAGAGCACAGATGTTAAAGGCTATTCCTTAACCAAAAGACAGAGATGTACTAGACATCATCTAACGGCGATGGGAATTCCTCGGGCGAGTCCTAAGGTCTGACACTTGACGAAACACCTCTTGAAGGTGTCGATCCTGAGCCCTCTAACAGGCTCGAAGTTCCAAGACTTCAGCTCGGGAGGCAGCCAGCTGTTGCTGCAGGGTTTCATTGGTTCTTCGGGTCCGTTCCATGTCTTCTTCAAGACGGCGGATGCGGACTGTGTTGACACCTGATTTGGCATCAATCTCCATGACCCGGTCGATGGCTGCTCGACCTTGCTCAATATTACGAGCTATTCTGCGGATAATGATGGGCAGAGCTCGGTCAGCAGAACCACCATCGCTGATGTTGTAAAAACTTCGGTCCCCAAAGTATGGTAAGGGTTGACCCTGTTCGTCACTCCAGCGATTCAAGTTGTTTACCCACATAGGAGTGGGACCTAGAAATGCTGGTCGGGGGTTGTTGTTTGGGGCTTGACCTACTAGCGGTAGGTTGTTGACTTTAGGTTCGGAGTCGGATCCATCAGAAAAGCCTTCTGCGAGGTGATCATCCAAAGGGATTGGATGCTCATCTTCGGGCTCTTCATCGATCCACCCGACATTGCCTTCATTTGGAAAGTACGGGTCGTCGTGATGGAATCCAGCCATTTAAATCTACGCGAGAAGAGAGGTATAAGAATATAGTATACATGTAACTAGTAGTACAAAATACACCTATAGTATTTTAAGTTTAAGTTCTACTGATCTCCTTGTGGTATTGTTGGTAAGTTTTTAGACTTGTTAACACATCATAACCATTCTAGGGCATATGCTAATCACTCCTCGGACCAACATAGTTGATCAGGCTATGCCATTCCCAGGACTGACCATACATCCCCGAGCTCACTTGTGATATTCAACAATCGTAATACTTTTGTTCTTGTCATTGTGACACTGTTTTTAGTATGAATGCAGACTAGTATACTTAATTAAATATTTTATTATTTAAAGTATAGACTCTTGGTCAGAGTGTTTTAGTCCCTTTTGGGTTTATAGATTAGTATATCTTTTATGGGTTGATATACTTGATTCACTATAAACAATGCTCTGATACCAATCTGTCACACCCCAAAACCAAGAACGGCGGAAACGTTCTGGGGAGGAGGACGTTATGTATAGTATCACAACACAGTAAATGTAAATAAGCAAACAACATCATCCATTGCATTAAATATATAATTTCAATACAAGTGTTCTGTACAGTTATAGACACCAAAAATAATGTATAACAAAATAATATGAGATGAGTCTTGAATGCACTCCATCTTCTCAAAAGCTGGCCTCGGTACCTGTCTACTGATGACCTAAGAATACAAGTTATTTTGAAAGAGTTTATCAGCATTAAGCTGGTGAGTTCATAAGTATTTTAGTGTCAAGGTTTCTTGTAAAAACGTTTGAACCTGTCTCAATGTATAAGTTGTAAAAATGTAAGTAAATGTTTGAAAGTGTTTGTAAAAGTTTGAATCACTCAGAAAATCCTATATTTTCTATAAAAGTAACCTTCTACCAAGGCTAGGCTGTTTTGTAAACTTTTCTGTTGTAAAGTGTGTGATTTCCCAAATATAACTATCATTTGTTAAAATATAGCTTGTACATTAATGCTTAAGTGAGATTATCACTAAAATATGTAATGGGTAAATCATTGAAGTACTGTAGCTTTGTATAATAAGACTACTGCTGTACTAAATACTACTACCTTAAACCGGATTTATATTAAGGTATATTGTGATTAATTGCACCATGCTATCGACTGAAAATCAACGACATAATGAACGGTCGTAATAAGAAATGACGTTTCGCACCCGCAGACCTGCAGGTCCGGCTGTAGCTAGCAGCAAGGTGTAGGATAGTCAATCCAATATAGATCTATACGCAAACTCACGCTCTCCCTCCAAGAGAATTCTGGCTACAACTCGGGCCATGACATTTAAGGCATGCCCGACACAGTGGATCACAATTATTACGTATTTATGTATATGTATTGTTTCTCGTATATCTGTATATGTATTGTTTCTCGTATATCTGTATATGTATTGTTTCTCGTATATCTATATATGTATTGTTTCTAGTATATCTGTATATGTATTGTTTCTAGTATATCTGTATATGTATTGTTTCTAGTATATCTGTATATGTATTGTTTCTAGTATATCTGTATATGTATGATCCTGCGTTACCCCGATGGTAACCAGCTAATGATGTACTGATGAGTATGAATATGGAAGTACTTTTATGTCTATATATGTATATATGATGTATAAGTAATATTGAAACGACCTTCGGATGGTCACCCGAAATCCCACCAGACCACATCTCAAGGCGCGAAAAGGAAATAGGGCGGATGGCCTTCCTAAGTCCTTTAAACATTATTTATACATCTATACATATATGGGCATGCAATTGAATATATAAAACATAAGTAAGTTTTCATAAAACATTTGAAGCATAAATATTGTATCAAGAGGAGATCGACTTGATGTCGATCTATAAAACAATTTAAAGGCATAAGTAAAATAAAACAGTTCAAGTATAAGAAGCATTTGTTTAAATCACAGTCTATAAGTAAGTTTGGATAGTAAAACAGTTTGTAAAACATTTCAAAGTGAAGTAGTTTGAAAAACAGTTTGAACAGTGGTAAAAATCGTTGTTTTCCTAGTTATTAATCACATGGGATTAAATGCAATCACATGTGATTGAAGCAATAACTTATAAGTATTTGACTTGTATCCCCCCCCCATAAAGTGTTATAAAACATTTAAAATCAGTTCAAAGGTTGATTCAAGGGGTATGAACTCATTGTGGTGAGTCGTTTGAATTGCAGTGTCGGCTACCGTGCTAGGTGACAAACGGAGACTGGTTTACACGTACGAGCCTAGTTATCATATAATAAGCATATATATAACTAATTAGATATATAATAACTTAAATAAATAAGTTAAGACACTTAGAAAACATTTAAACACTTTTATGAGTGTTTAAGGTCCAAATGGTTGCATCTAAGCTGCTACGGGACGAGGCAAAAGGGTTTGAAACATCAAAGGGCCTTGTATAGGAGTTCACCACCCAACAAACCCCACACCTTGGAGTTTACGGCCGTAAACTCATAGGTTTATGGCCGTGAACTCCTCAAATGGTGTTTTTGGGTGTTTTGTGGTGCTATCTTGATCCTAGAACACTCCTAGCTTTATTGGAATAACACATGAAGTAGTTTAAGGCTTTAGAACACCCCATATGGGAGTTTACGGCCTAAGGTCCTTCACCTTAGAGTTTACGGCCGTAAACTCTAGGAATTTAATTGATTTGAGGCACTTAGACATCAAGGATTGCTTTCATGAATTTATCTAAGGCTAATGGGGACAAGAGACACACTTTGGTGCCTTCACTTGGAGTTTACGGCCCAAGTCATGTTCCTTGGCCGTAAACTCCTTTCAAGGAGTGGTTTAGATGTGTTCTACTCCCCATTCTAGTCCCAAGGGTGCAAGTTAAATTGTCTAAAGGCTTAAGGGTTGCTTGGAATGATTTTTGTCCCACAAAAAGGGGTTTACGGCCCAAGAGGAGTTCTTGGCCGTAAACTCCTAGAAACTTATGGTTTTTATGGGCTTTTGATGTTCTAAACAAGCACAAGTACTAGTAGTTAAAGTCCTTAAGCATTTGGGGAAGATTTGGGGCACTTTAAGCCCTTGAAAAGGGGTTTACGGCCCAAGGGAGTTCCTTGGCCGTAAACTCCTAGAACTTATATTTCTTGGATGATTTCTAGGCTACAAAGATCATACTCTAACCCCTAAACAAGTTGTCTAACAAGGAATCGGGACTAGGAAGCATTTATGTTCCATTTTGGAGTTTACTCCCCAAGAACGTTCTTGGGCGGTAAACTCCCGGATCTTGTAATCTAAACATGTTTATTGTTGTTAATAAGCATTAAACAAGTATTGAAACACATATAGAAAAGTAGACTCACAATCTGGGATGAAAACCCGAAGATCCGTCAGAGAGAATATGGCTTTTCTCTATTTGGAATTGTAAATAATGAATTAATTTCATTCAGAAACTATTTATAGTCCTGGAATATTTTGGCAGAAAATATTTTTATTCCTGGTGTTGGACTGTAACATGATGAAACTTGAAATGCCCAAGTTTCACAAAACCAGGAGTATCCACTCTCCTGATATTATCTAAAACATAAACCCTAATGTACACAAATTTGTTCGGAAAAGCTTGAAAATCACAGAAACTGAACTAGCTTCTATTGAATAGATGAGGTTCATACATTTGGAAATTTCAGGTTGTCACATCATCCTCCTGTTAAAAGGAATTTCGTCCCGAAATTAAAATTTAAGCAAATAAAAAGTTACAAACAATTAAGCGAAAAGATGAGGGTATTTCAACTTCATCTGATCCTCGCGTTCCCAAGTGAATTCTGGTCCTCGCTTGGCGTTCCAGCGAACCTTCACAATAGGGATACGGCTTTGTTTCGTCTGCTTGACCTCACGGTCCATGATCTCTACGGGTTCTTCCACGAAGTTGAGGCTCTCGTTGATCTCGATCTCGTCGAGTGGGATTACGAGAGTCTCGTCAGACAGACACTTTTTCAAGTTAGATACGTGGAATGTAGAATGTACGTTACACAGTGTGTCGGGTAGATCAAGTTTGTAAGCTACGGGGCCGACTCTGGCAAGAATCTCGAAAGGCCCTATGTACCTCGGATTTAGCTTCCCACGCTTTCCGAAGCGTATCAAGCCTTTCCAGGGTGAGACTTTGAGAAGGATTCGGTCTCCCACCTGAAACTCTAAAGGTTTTCTTCGTTTGTCGGCGTAGCTCTTCTGTCGGTCTCTAGAGGCTTTCAATCGTTCACGGATTTGAACGATTTTCTCTGTCGTTTCCCGAATGATTTCTGGACCAGTGAGAGTACTGTCGGAAGCTTGCCCTTTCGCTAGTTGGGTATCACCAACCTCAGCCCAGCACAGAGGGGATCTGCACTTGCGGCCGTAGAGAGCTTCGAATGGAGCAGCCTTGATGCTCGTGTGATAACTGTTATTATAGGAAAATTCGACAAGGGGTAAATGAGTATCCCATGCCTTCCCAAAATCAATCACACAGGCTCGCAACATATCTTCCAATGTTTGGATGGTCCTCTCACTCTGTCCGTCGGTCTGTGGATGGTAGGCTGTGCTCATATCAAGCCTTGTTCCCAGGGAACGTTGTAGGGATTGCCAAAATCTTGAAGTGAACCTACTATCTCTATCGGAGATAATGGAAATAGGTACACCATGCAACGGTACAATTTCCCTAATGTATGTTCTTGTAAGTTTCTCCATCTTGTCGGTTTCTTTGATAGGTAGGAAGTGTGCAGACTTGGTCAATCTATCAACGACGACCCATATGGTGTCAAGTCCACCCGTCGTCTTGGGTAACTTAGTTATGAAATCCATAGTGATCCGCTCCCACTTCCACTCTGGGATCTCTGGTTGTTGCAGTAAACCAGAGGGCTTCTGGTACTCGACCTTAACCTTCGCGCAAGTAAGGCATTTACTCACAAAGGTAGCAATCTCTGCTTTCATATTAGGCCACCAGTATAGCTTTTTCAAATCCAGATACATCTTATCTGAACCTGGGTGGACGGAATACCGAGTGTTGTGCGCCTTGGTCATGACCAAGTCTCGGAAACCATCGTGCTTCGGTGTCCAGATCCGGTTCATGAAGTATAAAGCTCCGTCACCCTTGGCTTCGAAGTTCTTGTCCATTCCCCTAAGGGATTCACTCGACACATTTTCAGGTTTCATGGCCTCTAGTTGAGCCGCCTGAATTTGCTTAGTCAAGTGTGAATGGATGGTTATTGATAATGACTTGACTTTGCGACCAGAATATTCTTTCCGACTTAGGGCGTCTGCTACTACGTTGGCTTTACCCGGATGATAACGAATATCGCATTCGTAGTCACTGAGTAGCTCGACCCACCGTCGTTGTCTCATGTTGAGCTCCTTCTGGTCGAAAATGTGTTGTAAACTCTTGTGGTCGGTAAAGATAGTGCTCTTCGTTCCATACAAGTAATGTCTCCAGATCTTCAGAGCAAACACTACTGCTCCTAGTTCAAGATCGTGGGTCGTGTAGTTAACCTCATGTGTCTTCAACTGTCTCGAGGCGTAGGCGATGACCCTACCTCGCTGCATCAGAACACATCCGAGTCCTTGATTGGATGCATCGCAATAGACAACGAAGTCTTCTATTCCTTCGGGAAGGGATAGTATTGGTGCGGTGCACAAGGCTCGTTTGAGAGTTTGGAACGCTCTTTCTTGCTTCTCTTCCCAGTCAAAGGCCACACCTTTCTGGGTCAGGGTCGTAAGAGGCTTTGCTATTCGGGAGAAGTTCTGAATGAACCTGCGGTAGTAGCCAGCGAGACCTAGAAATTGGCGAATTTCTGTAGGTGTCTTTGGTGCTGACCAGTTCTCAATGGCTTTTATTTTGGAAGGGTCCACGTGGATTCCTTCTTCGCTAACCACGTGTCCTAAGAATTCGACCCTTCGGATCCAAAATTCACATTTCGAGAACTTCGCATAAAGTTTCTCCTTTCGTAGTGTCTCTAGAACTTGTCATAGATGATCACCATGCTCCTTCTTACTTCGGGAGTAGATCAGGATGTCATCAATGAAAACGATGACGAACTTATCTAAGTAAGTTCGGCATACTCTGTTCATTAGATCCATGAAGACTGCGGGCGCATTGGTCAATCCAAATGGCATCACCACGAACTCGTAATGTCCGTAACGAGTTCGGAAGGCTGTCTTCGGCACGTCCTCCTCGAGCACTCGTAACTGATGATATCCGGATCTCAGATCAATCTTGGAAAAATAGTTCGCCCCTTGCAGTTGGTCGAATAGATCATCTATGCGTGGCAGAGGGTAACGATTTTTGATCGTCAACTTGTTGAGTTCTCTGTAGTCAATACACATACGGAATGATCCGTCTTTCTTCTTAACGAACAAGACCGGTGCTCCCCAAGGTGAGAAACTTGGTCTTACAAAGCCCTTGCTGAGCAGTTCGTTAAGTTGACCAGAGAGTTCTTGCATCTCGGCTGGTGCTAAACGGTAGGGCGACTTGGCTACTGGGGTAGCTCCTGGGACTAAGTCTATTCTGAACTCGACTTGTCGTTGCAGAGGTAACCCGGGTAGTTCTTCTGGGAAAATGTCGGGGAAGTCGCTCACTACTGGGTGGTTCTTTAGTTCTTTCGTTTCTAGGTTCGTGTCGACGACGTGAGCAAGAAATGCGTGGTATTCTTTGCGCAGATATTTCTGTGCTTGAATACTAGATATAATGCGAAGACTCGCACCCGGTTTGTCGCCGTAGACTATAAGAGTTTTGTTAGACGGGAGGTTTAGTCGGACTGCTTTCTCGTAGCACATGATGTCGGCGCGATGAAGACTTAACCAATCCATGCCGATAATAACGTCGAAACTTTTTATCGAGACCGGCATAAGGTCAATTGGGAATGAATGGTTATCTAAGGTTAGAAGACAACCTAAGTATATGCTATTAGTACTTTCAGTTTTCCCATTGGCCATTTCTACTGTGAATTGTTCATTAAGTGCGTGTGGTTGTTGCTTAAGCATGAGAGAAAATTTGTGGTTTACGAAGCTTTGCTCCGCTCCACTATCGAACAGAATGCATGCATAGGAGTTATCAAGGAGGAACGTACCAGTCACCACTGTCGGGTCAGCAACTGCTTCCCCGTGGCCTATTGCTAGTACCCTCCCTGCCCCTCCAGCATTCCTCGCCTTTGGGCAGTCCCTTTTAAAGTGGCCTGCTTCGCCACATCCATAGCAAGTTGGGCTCACGCCAGAGCCAGGAACTTGGGAGATCGGTTGCACCGGGAACCTATAGAATCGGACGGTGTGTCCTTTCCTGTGGCAGTTAGTACACTGCATTTCACGGCAGGCGCCGTTGTGGTGGAAGTTGCGTTTGTTACACTTCGGCAAACTTCCAGAATACTGCTTCCCCGGAGCAGTAACAGCAGTAGGGGCTACCGCAGCATGTACTGCTACGATTTGTTGTTTCTTTGAAGCACGCTGCTTCTTCTTCTCATCCCAGAACTTCCGCTTGTTGCCAGCGGGTTTAGAGGGTTCCGGGATGGCTAGGGTGGTTGTTGTTGCAGGGGTCTTGACTCCATGGTCAATAAGTCTTTGTGCCAATCGCTTGGCACTGTCGAAGGTAGCAGGGTTGGATGCTAAGACATTCCCCTGGTACGGAGGCACTAGCCCCCATACATACCGTTCAATCTTTTTCCCTTCAGTGGGAACCATGTTGGGGCATAGGGCCACCAGTTCGCTAAAGCGGGCAGTGTAAGCGATCACGTTGGTGCCCTTCATTGTCAGATTCCAGAGTTCATGTTCCAACTTCTGGACTTCGCCCCTAGGGCAGTACTCCTCATTCATGAGGTCCTTCATCGTTGCCCAGCCCATGTCGTTAGCCACGACGAGAGTTAGGGATTTGACGTGGCCGTTCCACCACGTTAGGGCTTTATCCTCGAAGGTGCATGCGGCATATTTCACCTTGAATGCTGCAGGGCACGAACAGATTTCGAAGACTGATTCAGTCTTCTCGAACCATTGCGAGAGAGCAATGACTCCGCCGGTGCCATAGAAAGGCTTCGGCTTGCAGTTTGTGAAATCCTTGTAAGAGCACTCCCTGGAGCGCACTGGGATTTCAACTGGGATAGATTCAACAGGGGTTCCACCTCTGCTAGCATCCGATGAGTGATACTGAGCCATGGCAGTTGCCACTGCTGCAGCTACGGCAGTATTCAGGGCTGCAGTATCGATGACTGCAGGTGGTGGAGGCGGTGGAGGTACAGGATTATTCCGATTTCTGGGAGACTTGCGAGGAGGCATCCTTCAGCTATAAGTTTATAAAAACAAGAAGGATGATAAGAATCAATTTGTAAGCAATGTGAGAGTGACTCATGGACTAATTACCCATAGCCCAACAGTTGAATGAGTGTTAGAAATCACAATAAGAAATATCAGTAGGAATACACAAGTGTACAAATTTTTCCCACAGATTAGGTAGATTTCAATAGTACGGGTATTACTGATGTAGTAAGTTCAAGGAAAATCGACCTAACAGTAGGTCTTACATCATACCATAAGGACAATACTGACAGTCCTAGATTCCTAATTAGAGTACTGAAAGTTAGGAATATTTTACAGACAAGTGCTACTTAGAGCATATAAGTTTAAGGCTATCCCTAATTCAAAAGACAGAGATGTACTAGACATCATCTAATGGCGATGGGAATTCCTCGGGCGATCCCTGAGGTCGGACACTTGGCGAAACACCTCTTGAAGGTGTCGGTCCTGAGCTCTCTGACGAGCTCCAAGTTCCACGACCTCAGCTCGGGAGGCAGCCAGCTGTTGTTGTAGAGTTTCGTTGGTTCTCCGGGTCCGTTCCATGTCCTCTTCGAGGCGGCGAATGCGGACTGTATTGACACCTGAATTGGCATCAATCTCCATGACCCGGTCGATGGCTGCTCGACCCTGCTCGACATTACGAGCTATTCTGCGGATGATTACCGGCAGAGCTCTATCAGCAGATCCACCATCGCTAACATTGTAGAAGGTTCGGTCCCCAAAGTATGGTAAGGGTTGACCCTGCTCATCACTCCAGCGATTCAGATTGTTTGCCCACATGGGTGTAGGACCTGGAAACGCTGGTCGAGGGTTGTTGTTCGGGGCTTGACCTACTAGCGGTAGGTTGTCGACTTCAGGCTCGGAGTCAGATCCATCTGAAAAACCTTCTGCGAGGTGATCATCCAAAGGGATTGGATGATCATCTTCGGGCTCTTCATCGATCCACCCAGCATTGCCTTCATTGGGAAAGTACGGGTCGCCATGATGAAATCCAGCCATTTAGATCTACGCGAGAAGAGAGGTATAAGAATATAGTATACGTGTAACTAATAGCACAAAATACTCCTATAGTATTTTAAGGTTAAGTTCTACTGATCTTCTTGTGGTATTGTTGGTAAGTTTTTAAACTTGTTAACATATCACAACCATTCTAGGGCATATGCTAATCACTCCTAGGACCAGCATAGTTGATCAGGCTATGCCATTCCCAGGACTGACCATACATCCCCGAGCTGACTTGTGATATTCAACAATCGTAATACTTTTGTTCTTGTCATTGTGACACTGTTTTTAGTATGAATGCAGACTAGTATACTTAATTAAATATTTTATTATTTAAAGTATAGACTCTTGGTCAGAGTGTTTTAGTCCCTTTTGGGTTTATAGATTAGTATATCTTTTATGGGTTGATATACTTGATTCACTATAAACAATGCTCTAATACCAATCTGTCACACCCCAAAACCAAGAACGGCGGAAACGTTCTGGGGAGGAGGACGTTATGTATAGTATCACAACACAGTAAATGTAAATAAGCAAACAACATCATCCATTGCATTAAATATATAATTTCAATACAAGTGTTCTGTACAGTTATAGACACCAAAAATAATGTATAACAAAATAATATGAGATGAGTCTTGAATGCACTCCATCTTCTCAAAAGCTGGCCTCGGTACCTGTCTACTGATGACCTAAGAATACAAGTTATTTTGAAAGAGTTTATCAGCATTAAGCTGGTGAGTTCATAAGTATTTTAGTGTCAAGGTTTCTTGTAAAAACGTTTGAACCTGTCTCAATGTATAAGTTGTAAAAATGTAAGTAAATGTTTGAAAGTGTTTGTAAAAGTTTGAATCACTCAGAAAATCCTATATTTTCTATAAAAGTAACCTTCTACCACGGCTAGGCTGTTTTGTAAACTTTTCTGTTGTAAAGTGTGTGATTTCCCAAATATAACTATCATTTGTTAAAATATAGCTTGTACATTAATGCTTAAGTGAGATTATCACTAAAATATGTAATGGGTAAATCATTGAAGTACTGTAGCTTTGTATAATAAGACTACTGCTGTACTAAATACTACTACCTTAAACCGGATTTATATTAAGGTATATTGTGATTAATTGCACCATGCTATCGACTGAAAATCAACGACATAATGAACGGTCGTAATAAGAAATGACGTTTCGCACCCGCAGACCTGCAGGTCCGGCTGTAGCTAGCAGCAAGGTGTAGGATAGTCAATCCAGTATAGATCTATACGCAAACTCACGCTCTCCCTCCAAGAGAATTTTGGCTACAACTCGGGCCATGACATTTAAGGCATGCCCGATACAGTGGATCACAATTATTACGTATTTATGTATATGTATTGTTTCTCGTATATCTGTATATGTATTGTTTCTCGTATATCTGTATATGTATTGTTTCTCGTATATCTGTATATGTATTGTTTCTAGTATATCTGTATATGTATTGTTTCTAGTATATCTGTATATGTATTGTTTCTAGTATATCTGTATATGTATTGTTTCTAGTATATCTGTATATGTATGATCCTGCGTTACCCCGATGGTAACCAGCTAATGATGTACTGATGAGTATGAATATGGAAGTACTTTTATGTCTATATATGTATATATGATGTATAAGTAATATTGAAACGACCTTCGGATGGTCACCCGAAATCCCACCAGACCACATCTCAAGGCGCGAAAAGGAAATAGGGCGGATGGCCTTCCTAAGTCCTTTAAACATTATTTATACATCTATACATATATGGGCATGCAATTGAATATATAAAACATAAGTAAGTTTTCATAAAACATTTGAAGCATAAATATTGTATCAAGAGGAGATCGACTTGATGTCGATCTATAAAACAATTTAAAGGCATAAGTAAAATAAAACAGTTCAAGTATAAGAACCATTTGTTTAAATCACAGTCTATAAGTAAGTTTGGATAGTAAAACAGTTTGTAAAACATTTCAAAGTGAAGTAGTTTGAAAAACAGTTTGAATAGTGGTAAAAATCATTGTTTTCCTAGTTATTAATCACATGTGATTAAATGCAATCACATGTGATTGAAGCAATAACTTATAAGTATTTGACTTGTATCCCCCCCATAAAGTGTTATAAAACATTTAAAATCAGTTCAAAGGTTGATTCAAGGGGTATGAACTCACTTGTGGTGAGTCGTTTGAATTGCAGTGTCGGAGAGAATATGGCTTTTCTCTATTTGGAATTGTAAATAATGAATTAATTTCATTCAGAAACTATTTATAGTCCTGGAATATTTTGGCAGAAAATATTTTTATTCCTGGTGTTGGACTGTAACATGATGAAACTTGAAATGCCCAAGTTTCACAAAACCAGGAGTATCCACTCTCCTGATATTATCTAAAACATAAACCCTAATGTACACAAATTTGTTCGGAAAAGCTTGAAAATCACAGAAACTGAACTAGCTTCTATTGAATAGATGAGGTTCATACATTTGGAAATTTCAGGTTGTCACAATAGGGCGGATGGCCTTCCTAAGCCCTTTAAACATTATTTATATATCTATACATATATGGGCATGCAATTTATAAGAAGTAAAACAAATTTTAAATAATAGCATTTGATAAGTAAAAGAGTTTGTAAAACATTTTGAAGTAAAATAGTTTGAACAGTGATAAAATCATCGGTTTCCTAGTTATTAATCACATGTGATTAATGCAATCACATGTGATTGAAGCAATAACTATAAGTATTTAACTTGTATTCCCCCCCATAAAGTATTTAAAACATTTAAAATCATTTCAAAGGTTAATTAAAGGGGTATGAACTCACTTGTGGTGAGCGGTTTGGATTGTAGTGCCGGATACCGTGCTAGGTGGCAAACGGAGACTTGTTCACACGCACGAGCCTAGTTATCATATAATAATTATATATATAACTAATTAACCAAATAATAACTTAATGAAATAAGTTGGGACACTTAGGAACATGTAAACACTTTGTATAAGTGTTAAAGGTCCTAATGGTTGCATCTAAGTGTTATGGGACAAGGCTAAAGGGGTTTGAAGCTTCCAAGAACCTTGAATAAGTGTTCACCACCAAAAAAACCCCACCCTTGGAGTTTACGGTCGTAAACTCTTGAGTTTATGGCCGTGAACTCCATTCTTGGTGGTTTTGGGTGTTTTAATTCATTTAACCCTCTTGCACACAAAGGAAAATTTCTAGACTTTTGTTTAAGGCTAAAAGGGACTTTAGGCACACTTTGGTGCCTTTACTTGGAGTTTACGGCCCAAGAGCATATCCTTGGCCGTAAACTCCCTTTTAGGGATGATTTTGATGTGTTTTACTCCCCATTCAAGCTACAAGTAATAGAGGGTTAAAGTCTAAAGCCTTAAGGGGTGTTTAAGGCACTTTAAGCCCTTGAAAAAGGTGCTTACAGTCCAAGAAAACTCTTGGGCCATAAACTCCTAAAACTAGGCGATCTTGATTGTGTTTTAGCCTCAAATGTTCATACATAATGTCCTTAACTAGTTACCTAACAAGGAAATGGGACTAGGTAGCTTTTAGGCTTTGTTTTGGAGTTTACTCCCCAAGAACGTTCTTGGGCGGTAAACTCCCGGATCTTACATATTTGGCATGCAAACAATGTTATTAAGCGTATAACAAGCATTAAAACACAACTAGGAAAGTAGACTCACGATTTGGGATGAAAACCCAAAGATCTGTGAGAGAGAAAATGGCTTTTCTCTAGTTGGAAATGTGAATAATGAATAATTTGGTTCAAAATTCTATTTATAGTCCTGAAATATTTTGGCAGAAAATATTTTATTCTGGAATTGGACTGTAACATTATGAAGTGTTGAAATGCTCAAGTTTCACAAACCCATGAGCATCCACTTTCCTGATATCTCCTTAAACGTAAGCCCTAATGTACACAAACTTATTCGGAAAAGTCTGAAAATCACTGAAACTGGACTAGCTTCTATTGAATAGATATTGATCGCACAAAATGGAAATTTCGGGTTGTCACAGGTTGGCTTTACCAGATAGAAATTTTCGGGTTGTCACATCATCACCCCGTTAGAAGGAATTTCGTCCCGAAATTAGCTTTCTTACTAGTACTCCTGGGGTTGTGCTCCTTTGATTGGTAGAATACTCATTCATAGACCTGGGCAACTTTGCCTTGACGCACATGATAAGATTCATAGTTGGTCTATCTATCATCACCTCGTGTATACAAGTCTTACATAATTAAGATTAGTAAGAAGGTCGGATATGCGACTCTGCCCTAGGTCCACAACCAAACAAGGAACAGGAGATAGGGCGGAAACACACATACTAAATCTGCAAAATGATAATTATATACCACTCTCACGTATACACTTAATAGTGATAGGTGATCGAGCCGTATTCGTCCTTTGCCTCTGTGCTTGAACTTGATCTGTTGGACGAGTGGTAGCTCGGGATAGTCTGTTGAATATACGGTGTTAAGGTTTCGGAGGGCAAGGTACTCCTCGCATGAGTACATCGGGGTTTAGAAAACAAGAGACAATATTGAGGTCTAGGTCGGGTTGTCATTACGAATTATGAGGGTTTCATGAATTTGACAGTCAAGGCGACGGAATTCGAAACATATGAACTTAGTATGGTGAGGACCACGCCAATCCATGACGAATGCTGACAACAGAATCTTTACAGAAACAAAAGTTAGGAAGATTTGAAAGAAGCGTTTGTTATACGATGGTGTATCCCAAGTGTGCTCAACAATGTACTTTGTGTAGACTTTCTAGTGTTTCAAGTTTTCTCCTTGAAATTACCACTGCCACCAATCGTACCGCAATGAGCGAGTTCTAACTATACAAGTGTTTTGATAATTAGTTTTGATACTCTATATTATGATCATCTCTGGTACCTCTATGATCGCCTGGTATATACAAGTTATGTATAATTAAGATGAATAAGACGGTCAACTGAGTGGCCCTGCCCTAAATCCATAACCAAACTAGGTACAGGAATTAAGGCGGAATCACTCACTCTATGTCTGCAAAATCTTAGCTATGCAGAACCCTAATGTACACGAATGAGTGACTTGTTCAGATGAGTGAGTTATTATAATTACTTTTAAATATTTCCCCAAGTTTTAATCTTATATAAATATAAATTAAATTTTAAAGCAATTCTTATTTCGAAGACGTACCGCTGGTCGTTGGGGACTCTAGGGTAGTTTCTCCTGTGGTGATCATCAGAATTTGTCCATCCGCTCCTGAGTTCTACGTTATCGGGCAGTCCCTCTTGTAGAGCCCTATCTTACCATAGCCATAGCAGGCCTGGTTTGCTTCTACTCCGGGGACTTGCGAGATCGGTTGTGCTGGTGCCCTATAGAATTGGGATGTGTACCCCTTCCTATGGCAATTCAGGCATTGCATTTCCTGACACACTCCGGTGTGGTGGTAGTTACACCATCACACTTCGGGAGAGTTCCAACATATCGATTGGCAGGTGCTGGAGTAGCAGGTGTTGTGGCGGCGTATATAGTACCCATTTGTTGTTGTTGCGGGGTTTCCTGTGTTGTTCACTCCTTCTTCTTGTTCCCCAACTTTTGTTTATAGTCCCCTCCCTTTGATGGATCGGGAATGGGGACCAACACGCCATGACGGACTCCATGGTAAATGAGTCGTTGGGCCAGGCGTTTGGCGCTATCGAATGTAGTTGGGTTAGAAGACAATACATCCCCTTGAATCAGGGTAGATAAACCCTAAATGTACCTTTCTATCTTCTTACTCTCCTGGGTAACCATCTCGGGGCAGAGTGCATCCAGATCGCTAAACCTGTCAGTGTAGGTCACTATGTCTGAGCCGACAATGGTATGCTCCCATAGCTCTTGTTCCAGCTTTTAGACTTCGCCTCTTAGGCAGTATTCTTCCAACATCATCTCTTTTAGGTTTTCCCAACCTATCGAGTTAGCCACTAATAGGGTCAGTGACTTAACATGGCTATTCCACCATGTTAGGGATCTGTCGAAGAAGGTGCAAGCAGCAAACTTAACTTTGCTCCCTTCTAGGCACAGACAGATTGTGAAGACCGAATCTGTTTTCTCGAACCATCGGATCAGAGAAATGACTCCCCCATTTCCATTAAAGGATTCAGGTTTGCAGTTCATGAAGTCCTTGTGCGAACACTCCCGTGGGTGTTCGTGGGTAACCCCGTGGTTAGTTAAGTGGGTACCGCCATCAATTCCGTTGGTACCACTTTTGCTGATGTGAGTTAGAGCAGCTGTTACTACGGCTGCTATCGCTGCTTGGAGAGCAGCAAGATTGAACTGTGGTGGATTCTCTATTATGCTATTGACTAGACGCCGTACAGGTCTGCTGCGAGGCATCTTGTGCTCAAAATAATACAAAGATGAGATGGAAATAAATCTATAGGAGAGGTTATAAGCCAAAAGCTGAATGACTAAGTTATCATAGTTCCGAATGTATCTGGTTCTGACTTTCATAGGGTTCTGGAAAAAATTTATAAATGGAGTCTATATAAAATAAACTTTATAAATCAGAAGTTGCTATCCTCGAATGAATCTCTGTGAATTGAATAACTGATATTGGCTGCATGAAAAGAAATAATCCTAACACATAGTGTGAGTAGTGAAATCACTAGCTCACTAAGTCAATAAGGGTATTATTTATTAGTGTGACATATAAGACGTTTTAGTTTCTTCGGCTGATTCTTTCTTGGAAAAATCTTTTTGAATCTCTTTTTGTTTCTCCTTGACTCCTCTACTAACGACCATAATGGAGTGGTTACATCTATCAGGGTTTGTCGTACGAGAATGGAAGTATCTAAAGAATCTATGAGATTAAGTGTAACATTATGGGGTGATCCTTACCGGGTCCTCCTATGATTGCGCAATGTATAAAAGTTGTTTATAATTTAAGATTAGATACACCTTCGAATAAGTGATCCTACTCCAAGACCACAACCAAACAAGGAACAGGAAGTGAAGCATAGATCACAATTTCTAAGTCTATAAAATCTCAATTATACAACACCTTGGAAGTATACACTCCGGAATCATAGATCTACCAAAAGGGTCTTTTAAGTTCTCACATAAGTTATTTATAGTGCCTAAAATACTCCTATAGTATTTTAATGTAACGAACTTGGTATGTTTTAAACTTGTTGTTGTCTTATAGTATCATAAAATACTCCTGTAGTATTTTAACTTTATGTTCTAATCTATAAATCCCTTGAATAGAATTTGGTAAGTTTTAGGACTGTTGCAACACCACATCACTCCCAAACGCATGTCGGTCACATCTCAAATGAATATAGTCGATCGAGCTATATTGATCCCAAATATGATTAAATAAGTATCCAGGTTTGACCGTAGTGTTCAACCTTTAGATACTTTTGTTATGTTCTTCTTGTGATACTTGTTCTAGTATGTATATATGTTTTAAGCATGTATGTATACTTTTATAAAGTATTGTTACATTTTTAAAATATACTTTTATTCAGAGCACTTCGGCCCCGTTGCATTTATAGTTGTATATCTTTTATAGGTTGATATATTTAGTTCACTATAAACAATGCTCTGATACCAATCTGTCACACCCCCAACCGGAATGGCAGAAATGTTTGGGGCGGAGGACATCATGTTTAGTATTACAACACATGCATCATAGTAATCAAAGTAACAAACAACCATTGCAATAATATGAAAGTGTTTACAAAGTATGTGATTCACATAAGATAGATTCCAAAAGTGTATAACAAAACAAGACATGAAGCTACTAAACTCCATTTTCTGAATCCCAGTGCACGTACCTATCTACTAGTCTCCTGAGAATAGAAGTTATTTTGAAAGATTAGATCAGCATTTAAGGTGGTGTGTTCATAAGTATTTAAGTGATGAAAGAAGTTGTAAATTCTTTTAGAAAAGTTCGACTATTCCTCCGAAAAATCCTATATTTTCTTATATGATGAATGAAAGTAAACATGACTCTACAAATTCCTTCTATGAGTACTAAATGGATACAAGTTATATACATTTTAGAGTAAACAGACAATCGGTTGTGTGAATCTGCCCTAAGCCCACAACCAAACAAGGAACAGGGAATGAGGCAGAAGTCACACATCCTATTGTTTGTATAGATCTTCACTGTATATAACCCTGGTGTATTCATTTGGTACTTACGAAGTTAACTGTAATAGTTATTTATATTTGATGAAAACATTCTTTAAGAAAATCATATATTTCCTTTAGTAAAAATGGTAACCACAATATTTCCTTCTATAATCACTTAGTTTATACAAGTTATATATAATCTAATATCGAATGGACAACTAAATGGGTGAATCTGCCCTAAGCCCACAACAAAACAACGAACAGGATGTAAGGCGGAAAACACACATCCAGCTGCCTATCAGATATTAATTATATATAACCCTGATGTATAAACTAAGGTATTATAGAATTAATCACTAAAGGTCCTTTAAGTTATATTGGTTTAAAAAAATGGATTAAACCCTTTTTGCTGATAAGCTTCTAGTTTAGCCTACTAAATGTTTTATCTGAAAAGTAGGTTTTTGTACCAGAAAACGGTATATTGAATTTGTATGCTATGACGTGACCCTTTCCTGGTAATCCTTATGATTATTTGGGGTTTAAGGAATATATATATATATATATATATATATATATATATATATATATATATATATATATATATATATATATATTAACATTGAATAGATAGTAGACTGGGTGAATTTGCTCTAAGCCCACAACCAAACAAGGAACAGGAAATGAAGCAGAAAGCACACATTCTACTGTCTACCGGACCTGATTAATATATATCCCTGATGTATTTACCAATGAATCATAAAGTTAGCATTATAGGTCCCCTTCTAACTTAATGTACTAAGACTCGACTATTCTGTTTGTCTTTTATAATGATGGAAGTTTTCCCAAGTTTAAGACTATTCTTACTAGAAAATATTTCCATTAATTTTTATGTGAGAAGATCACTATATGAATGCAATAATGGGAAAATGAAAGCATTCAGTAATGTTGTATAAAGTGACTACTGAAACACTAACTACTTTAAAATCAGTTTGTTAATTAAGGTTAAAATGTGAAGAGGTTATAACCATACTGATGGACAAGTGCTCAACACGACGACCTGCTAGCGTCGAAACTGATGTGACATTTGTCACCCCTTGGTGTGCCGGCCAAAATGTAGCGAACAGTTGGGATGCGGGCTTGTCAGTCCTCTATAGATCTATACACACAATGTCCGTTCTCCCTCCAGGAGGCCCTGGTTACAAAACGCGAAGTAGTCTTACATAATTGTTATCTTGTTCTTGTTATCGTATGTTCCTTTTTGTTCTTGTTATTGTATGTTCCTCCCTGTTCTTGTTATTGTATGTTTTGAACCCCTAAACTATACCTATTATAGTTTACTAGTTATCACAAATAACATTTACACAATATCATTTTATTCAACTTGTATCCCTCCCCCCCTTAAAAGCATCTAAGACATTTAAAATATTGATTATAGGGGTATAAACTCACATTATGTGGGTGATTCAATTGAAGATTCGTGTAAGGATGAGAACTTCCACGAATGAATTTCCGAGACACAAACGAGTCCTAAATCACATATAATGGCATACATACTTGTAATTAGTTTTTAAAACATCTAACATGCAAGGAAACAACCTTTGGGACTAGGAAATACTTGTAATGAAGTGTTACAATCACATGTGATTGTATGAAAGGGAGTTTACCGCCAAACGAAGATGTGTTCACGACCACACTTGAGTTTACGGCTAAAGGATAGTTTACAGGCGTAAACTCTTGAGGATTATGCACTAATTGCTTGTTTCATGGCTAGGAATCAAGTGTTTCTTATGGATAACTAGATGATAGAAGAGATACTCACACATTGGAAGACTTTAGAGTGTTTACAGCCCACGAACTAGTGTGTGTTCTTGGTGTTCTTGATGATTTGAAGATCTAACCCCAAAAAAGAGATGAATTCACGGATGGAATCATAGGGTTTTACTAGATCAAGAAGGATATCAAATAATAATGAAAGAATCACTTACAACTTTGACGAGAAATGGATGTGTTCTTGATGATACTTGAGAGATAAATGAGTGTTCTTGACTTGAAGATGTGAGAAATGAAGAATAAATGAAGGAAATCTATACTTATCATGAGAGATCACGACCACCAAGAGTTTACGGCCATAAACTCTAGTTTGCGGCCATAAACTCCTTGTGATGGAGTTTCCGACTCAATTGCAACCCAATGAACTTATGTTGACACACCGCAACACAGAATCATTAAGTGTAGTAGGTATAGAACACTCAAAAAGACCCCCAACAATGCTAAAAGATAGCAGAAGACTTTAGAGTGTTTACAGCCCAAGAACTAGTGTGTGTTCTTGGTGCTCTTGATGATTTGAAGATCTAACCCCAAAAAAGAGATGAATTCACAGATGAAATCATAGGGTTTTACTAGATCAAGAAGGATATCAAATAATAATGAAAGAATCACTTACAACTTTGACAAGAAATGGAAGTGTTCTTGATGATACTTGAGAGATAAAATGAGTGTTCTTGACTTGAAGATGTGAGAAATGAAGAATAAATGAAGGAAATCTATACTTATCATGAGAGATCACGACCACCAAGAGTTTACGGCCATAAACTCTAGTTTGCGGCCGTAAACTCCTTGTGATGGAGTTTCCGACTCGATTGGAACCCAATGAACTTAAGCTGACACACCCCAACACACAATCCTTAAGTGTACTAGGTATAGAACACTCAAAAAGACCCCCAACAATGCTAAAAGATAGCATAAACAAGTCTGGCATTTGATTGAATTTGTTGGCTTTACCATATAGAAATTTCCGGGCTGTCAATATATATATATATATATATATATATATATATATATATATATATATATATATATATATATATATATATATATATATAAGAAGGCGCGCCACGCACGTCTTGGAGGCACGTCGTACGCTAGTCTCGTGCCTGGCTGGGTCCTTTGGTCTTCTGACATGTGTCGAGCTTAGGACTTCCCATGTCATCCCTTCCAGAACAATGGCACGTGTCAACACATGGTGGTGCCAGGTGTCACAATTTTGTGGAGCCACGTCGCCACATCTCTTGGAGGAGCGAGAGGTCGGCTTGCCATGTGGCTCACTCCGGTGCTACCATGTCGAGCTTAGGACATGCCACATCGCCACATCTCTTCGATTCTGATATAGATTGTTTTTGCTAACAATCAACCTATTAGAACTTCAACTTTTGTGCACATACTGCTGCTCTGAAACTTTGAAAAACCATAAATCCTCTTACGAAGTCAGCTTTGGACGTTCTCTATGTGCACGCTCTCGATTTAACGACTACTACAACTTTTGTTTGGGCTAAAAATTGATTTATCAAAAATTCACTTTTGACGATACACAGAGTGGTGCTAGTTTAATCGTGAAACTCCGAAGAAGCATAAATTCTTCATACGATGTCATATTTCAGTGTTCTTTATATGTACGGAATCCTTTTCACATATACTATAACTTTGATTAAGATTATTTATCTTAAATAATCTTCTATAAAAAATTATTTTTGATGCTTAATATATCTTAATTGACTACCCCGATTTTGCGAGTGTTACAACATCCACTTCAGTAGGAAGAAATTCTAAATCGTTCAACGTAACATATACTCCTCTGTTTTTAATCAACACAACACTACACTTTTACTATTTGTTACCCCAAAACAACAACTTAGTTAGATGTCAACTGAAAACTACCTGTCAACCAATCGTTACGTAATTAATAAGAGAAGTATAAACACATAATCATATGTTAAAGTCTTTGTTTTGTCATATGTTTTTTGAATCTTTTTTCCTTTAAATATTTCGCCTCAATTTCCTAGCATACGCTTCTTGTATGGAGCAACCACATTACTTTTTTAATAAACACCATTTTGTGTAGCATATTCATTTCTTTTTATTAAACACAACAATGTATTTATTTTTTTATCCATAACAACATAATATTTAATTGAAAATGGAATATTAGTTGTCAAAATAAAACCAATCATCGTTGTTGCAATTACAACTTTGCAATGTTGTGTTGGAAACTTAGAAATTAGCATCAAGATTAAAATTTGCATTTTAGTTTTTAATTTGCATTGGAAAATGATATTGCATTATTTATTCATATAATCCATGCAGTATCTAGGTATTTTTATCTATATTTGGTTTTAATTATAGATAAAAGGTACTTATAATGTTTAAAATTTGTTTTGTAGTAGCGAAGAAATTTCTGGGAACAAAAGGAATGAAAATGTAGAGATGGAGCACGATTCTAAAGACCCCATGGTGTGGATATATGTGTCCCACGGTGTGGCGGATGGGGTTTTCCCGTTTAAATCTTTCCAGAGGCATTGCAAATGAAGACTTGATGGGCACGCGTATGAGACTTTTCCACAGCACGAACATTTATTTTCCACGGCATAAAAGCTGTTTTGGAAACTATATAAAAATCGCTTTTGCTTCTTAACCTAACTTATGCATCAAGTCTCTCTAAACCATTAGCAACCATATAACCATTTTGGAGCCCTTGGAGATCAGGATTCGTTAGAGAAGCTAGTTTTTAAGAGATTAAAGGAACAATAACGTTTAATTAGTCGGTTTGCTTTGTTTCAATCATAAATTTCAAAGTTAATTGTTTTTACTTGTTCTTTCTGCAATAGTTATGAGCTAAAAACCTTAACTTTCGTTTAGGGTAGAGAAGCTATGAACATGTGTTGATTTTGTGATTTTGGATTTTAATCTACTTGATTATTTGTTATACTAGCTTGTTAAAAGATCCTTATGTGCTAAAGTTTCAATCTTTATGTTTATTGTTCAGTATTATTGAGATTAGATGATCAATCTTTTTGATGTGCTTGAATCATATGAATCTATAATCATTAAGATTGTATGACTAGGACATTAACAAAAGCCTAGGGTTAAATAGAAAACCTTGTCGCTCTAATATGTGAGCTTATATATGATGACCATTCATGTATATAACTGGTATTATGTTCATTAATATAAGTTTATTATTCAAGTCTTGCATGATTCGAACTAAATATTGATTTATATGATTATTTGCTTACTTGATGACTGAGTTGATAATTGTGTTAAATCAAAGGATTGGTAATATTATCATTATTACTTGTCATAATTGGAAATTGTAATCAACAAAATTAAATCCATTCCACTATCATTACAATCAATCATACGGAATTATTTAATTGAACATAAATGAAAATTCTTTTTAATTCTTGTCTTTCAAATCATTTTTATGCTTGCCATTTGTTTGAGTTACTTTTTGTCTTAAGAAAGCGGGATGTCATTAGGTTTTCTAAACATGCAAAACACGAAGCAACCCACAAATCGCTTATTTAATTAGTTAACTATTAGTAGATAATTTACTCCATAATCATTCCCGTTCCCCAAGTGTTCGACAACCATACTTACCATCTCCATATTGTCAAACGAATAGATACATTTACCTAATTGTATAGTGGTTTCAGTGGATAATAAGTGCAATTTATAAATATAAAACGAATACCTTTATATGCAAAAAAAAATCATTTAGCTATCAATTTGTAATTTAAAATTAAATATATTTATTGATTGTTATTTGGATTTAACCGCGAATTGAACCAAATAAACTGAAAATGGATGAAATCAAATAATATTTAGTTATGTTTCGGTTAATATTTTTAAAGTCAAAAACCAATAAACCGTAACAAAAAAACTGAAAACCTACTAACACCCCTACCAAACAACTTATAAGAAAACAATATTTTAAGGATGGTCACAAGTTCGTTATGTTTCGCATCTTTTTTTGTATATTTATTATTTCAAAAAAATCCAAATGGTTTTGTAAAATGAAAATAAATAAATATACAAATAAAAACATTAATAATGTTTTCTTATTAAATAAAAAAATAAGTAAAAGGTATTACTAACGTTGCCACATAAGATGATTTGGTCAAACTAGTAAATTCATTCATCAAAGTGTGTACTTTTGAGTAGTATGACCTAGTTAATCGTACATTATCTTATCTAGATTTAAAAGCACAGAAAAAAAAATTAAAATTGTTATTATTAGATAAAGATAATAGATATAAAAATAAAAATTATAATATCATGTATAAAGATGTTTTAAGAAATTCATCAATAATTTATAGAATTTTATTTCTTACATCTTTTTATATATTAATAGTAAAACACTTATTTTAAATTTTTATTTGTAATTTATTTTATGTGCTCATGTATATTTTTTACAATAACTTAATTTTTTATTTGTCATATAAACAAATTACATTTTCATGATTGATTGTAGGGGTGGAATTGGTACGGTATCAATTCGTTTTTCCTTAAACCGTGTACCGTACCAACTATACTTGGTATAAAAAATTGTTACCAGTACCGTAACAAATATATTTGGTACCAATATATTTGGTTACCAACATGTTTGGTTGGTACACATTGGTAACGGTATATACCGACTTATTTTATATTTCTATTGTAAGATTTTAAAATAAGTAAATACATCGGGTAATTCTGATATTTAGTAAAGAAATTGATTATGTAGTTCCTTTAATTTACAAAATAATTCTATTGAAGTAACGTTAAAATAACATTTTAGTTTTGTGTTTTAACGTGTTAATAACTATCGACTAATACAACCAAATAACTTATATAACGTTCTTAAAACTCTAAACACTAAATACAGCTGACAATTGAAAATTTGAAATATATATATATATATATATATATATATATATATATATATATATATATATATATATATATATATATATATATATATGAATTTGTTGGTACTGAATTACCATGGTATTCAAAATTTTATACCATTACCGTACCAAGATTGTTCAATTGGTACGGTACTACCAACCAAATATGTTGGCTACCAAATATGTTGGCAACCAACTTTCTTGATTCGGTTGGTAGCATGTTGGTTGGTTTCCGTGGTACAATTTTGACAGCCCTAATTGATTGTGTTTCTTTTTAAGGATATTGATTTTTATATTTAATAATGTTATAGACAAATCATCTATCTTTTAAATTAATAATGGATTCAAAATATGTATGTATGTACATATGTATATATGAGAGGGAAGGCATGTTCATACGTGGAAGGAAAATTATCGTATGAACGTATTAATCAGAATATATCAAAAATTAAATTATTAATTAAATCAGTAAGGGTACATTAATAATATTACATATATAATAAATATATTCCTAAATTAAAATCTCACACATCCCTATAAAATTGCAATTAGTCTCTACCGCATCTTCCGGACAATCCATTTCCGTTAGCCGCCAACACCAATGAAGAGCACCTCCGGCAACCTTCTGCCACCCTAACGCCGCCGTCATATCTCCCTGCATTTTCATCGCCACGTTCAACAACTCTCTTCCATTTTGACGGTAAAGTTTCAATTTTAATTAAAACATGTTTATGGTTTTGCGTGTTTTTTACTAAGGTTTTTAGCGATTGATTTGATAATATCTCCCTCTTTTCTTGGCGGTAAATCGACATTGCTGTTTAATTTGGGTCGTTCGTTGGTTTACATGTCGTAAGAGTATATATTGTTGTTTAGATTAAAGGCTCCTTTATCAAATCATGTATAGCGGTTTTTCAATTTTTTATATATTTACACCATCTAAATTGCATTAATAATTTATATCATAAATATGTAAGTTGAAGGTCATTTTTGACAATGTGAAAGTTTGTGCTTTTTGTCAGGAAATAATTGGAAAGAGTTTGTTCTTTTTGTCGAGAAATTGAAAGTCATTGCTCAAACTTTTATTTATATCAATTTCATTATTCTTTTCATTAAGAATAAGAATCATATATTTTTGATGTCATGTACTTTTTACAATAAATTTTAACCGGATGTTGCTATTTTTTTCTAATCAACAAGAGTATTGTCGTTGAAAAGACGATGCTAGAATATATATATAAAAAGTGAAAAAGATTTGATCTGATTTTGGGTAAAATACATAGTATATGGAAAAAAAATCTTTCATTCGATTATTATGTCTTAATGAATTTCCCAGTTATCTCAATTGATTTCATCATGAATGCTATTCTAGGTTGTTTTTGTTTTTAATTCTTAAATAATAACATCCTAAATAAAGAAATATTACAATGATTTATTGTCTACCACATTATATCAAAATGATATTAATATTCATAACAAATTCACTAAATATTCTATTTTTGATCAGTTCTAACATAATACTTGTAATTGATTGGAAAATGTCAAAAAAAAGATAGATTATTCTTGTTTTGGTGCTATAACGAAAAATGGTAATGTAGTGATCTATTAAGACGAGACGTAGACGGTCATGAAGATTTGGATTGCATTATCAACACATTCTTTTAGAATGCCAATCATGTATAATCTCGATCCACTCATTAGTTCACCACACCACGAAGTCAAAATATAGCAAAGATACAATCTACAAAATCCGGAAACAAGAATGAAAATGAAAATTCTTTCAAGAATCACATTGTAATGTTATAGAATGCAGATTTTCAAGAATGACATTGCATTCTTATATAATGAAGATTATTTCAAGAATGATTAATCCTAAAGCATTGTATTCTTATAGAATGATTTGTAATGTGGTTTTTTTGGACCTTGATTTTCGAATTATGTTAATAAAAAATGAGTATGCAGTCGGAATATGTATTAAGAATTTTGTTGTTTTTCAAGATACCCATAAACATGTTTTTTATATAATATAATCTTTTCAGAATGGACTATTTTAGAAAAGATTTGATTAATTTAAATACAAAAAAGCAACCCTTGATTTTCGGAAGAATCCTTACCAATCTGTTTTTTTTCCCTTTATAATTCTAGCCTAAAAGACTAAAATACCTTTAGGGAAGCTATTTAGAAACTAATTAATTAATTAAATTTAATATAATTACAAAAATTCCAATTAAATAATTGGTCCAAATTTGTTCTTTTTTAGTTTTCATTAGTCTTTTCATCCACACAAAATACCTTTAGGGAAGCTATTTAGAAACTAATTAATTAACTAAATTTAATATAATTAAAGAAATTCCAATTAAATGATTGTTCCAAATTTGTTCTTTTTTATTTTTCATTAGTCTATTCATCCACACAATAATTAGGGGGTAACCGTATACCTAATGCCAAATGTTGCTAGAGGGGTGAAATCTTGAAATATTTTTTAATGATTGGGTCATAATTAGCATAAACTATCAGAATAACGGTAAAATATCAAACTGAAAATAACACAAAGACTTTTATTTTTTAATTAAGAATTATATATATATATATATATATATATATATATATATATATATATATATATATATATATATATATATATATATATATATATATAGAGAGAGAGAGAGAGAGAGAGAGAGAGCTAGGTTCAAATGTTTCTAGCAACTATTGTGTGCATGAATGCACCAATAGAAATTTAGGAATAATTTAATCATTAAATAAAGTAATAAGGGTAAATTAGTAAATCATGACTCTAAATTTATGGTAATTGAGATAAATGGGGGATTTGATTTTAAAATCACCAAAATAAAAGGAGGAAGAACGACCTGCCTTCATCTTCTACCCCGCTTCGTCTCAACCCAACCCTAAACCACGAAAGTCATCGGACACCACGACCACCACAGCCGCAATAAACCCTAAAATCATCATCTGATTATGAAGGTTCTAAGTTGAAATGATTCTGAAGATTGGCTGCTAATCAAAATGAAGGAGATGATAAAGCAGAAGATGATGAATAGGTTTCACAAGCGCAATTCCTCTTCAGCATCGTATGTTGATTTTAAATCAGATGAAAAACTCGATTTCAAGTTCTCTACCCTTCAAGCTCTTCAGGTCTATCTCTTTCGTTTTTCATACCCACAATTGTTATCTGTTCCTCTTTGTCACTTTAGATGGATTGTCAAACGATTCTTCAATTAGTGTTGTTTAATTTAGATTTTGTTTTTTTCTTTATTTATGATTGAAAGCCAAGCCACACTCACAGTACATAGAAATCTTCACTTGCTGAATGTTTGCTTTTTTATACTTTGAGCTTTGATTCTATATTATTTATATATGTTGCACGAAAGGTGTTTGTGGAAATGCCAAAAAGAGAATGTATTATTTCAAAACTCTTAGAATGTCTATTATTCTGACAGAATACGATTTCAATCTCTCCTTATTTGTCAAGATAGGAAAAGTAAAAAACATTGCAAGATAGGAAAAATGAAATAGATTCTGTTAGAATCTGGTCATGTGGTATGTATTCTGTCAAAACTCTTAGAATGTCTATTATTCTGACAGAATTTGATTTCAATCTCCTTATTTGTCAAGATAGGAAAAGTAAAAAACATTGCAAGATAGGAAAAATGAAATACATTATGTTAGAATAGGCTATCATTCTCTATTATATAGTTTCTATTAAATAAGTAATGCTTGTATTCTGTCAGAATTTATTTGTATAAATGCATTCTGTTAGAATGTCTTTGAGAATGTTTGTTAACAACAAGTACATTAGCTTCACTGGTAATACTAATAAATAATGCATCTTATTCTTTCAGAATGGCTTGAAGAAGGAATTCAATATTAATCATATAATAGAAAGATTTGGAATCGAGTTCAACAACAAATATATTTTGCGAAGAATTACATTCTTACGATATTATATCACATTTTCATCATAGTTTGAATCAAGTGCATTATTTGGACCATTGATGAAGATCATGTGTATTTGCTTAATAATTGTATATTTAAGAATGTTATTACTTCATATTTTTATTCATTTGTGATGATATTCTGTTAAAATATGTATAACTATATTAAATTCTATAAGAATGTTAGTTTGTATGAATATGTATGATTTTGTATTCATGTTCTAATGTATATGAAGAATATATGTTGAATTATTAAATCAGGTTAATTATCAAAAATATATGCATTGCAAATATATTCTACAAGAATAAAATCGAAAATATCTTTACTAATTAATGTTTGACATTCTGACAAATTAAAATCGGATTTTTTTAAATTTGAATTAATTTAAAATATTCAAATTTTAAAAAATAAAGGAATTAATTATCCCTAAAAATCCGAAAATTTCCATTTTTAATATAGGTTAATTGACTAAAATGCCCTTATGCTGGAATTTGTGTAATTATATGGTACATGTTACCCTATTGTGATATCATAGACCCTCAGATCATTATCTTTGATTCTATTCCATCCGGTGGTCCAAATTTATGCATTCTAGCACACAATAGTTAACAAAAACAAAATAACCTAAGCCTATATATATATATATATATATATATATATATATATATATATATATATATATATATATATATATATATATATATATATATATATATATATAGGGAACGTTCAATCGAAAACATTTCTTATTGCGAGAACATTTGAAAACAAATTTGGACCACATAATTTTTTTAATTATATTTGTGAAATAATATTCATAAAAATAAAAATAAAATAGTTACAAACAATAAAAAAAAACATACTAGCCAATACCGCTCACCAGTACCTACGACCCGCGACCACCACCTTAACCACCCATCTCCACCACCCGCCATCACTACTAACCACCGTACCCACCACCATCACCCACCATCTACCAACACCACCACCCATCATTACCAATCACCACCACTTATCACCACCAGTCATTACCAACATGCCCACCCATCACCCACAAAAACTACCACTCGCCACCAACATCACCACCTACCAACACCATAACCCACCATCACCACCACCCCCACTTACCTCCATCACCCATCAGTACAACCCACCAACACCACCCATCACTACCCTCCACCACCACCCCTCACCACCATCCGTCACCACCACCACCTCCACCCACCACCTACTACCACGTGTCACCACCACCACCACCATCTATCCATCTCTGGCACCCATCACCACTATCCGCCATCACCACCCATTCCCACCATCCACCACTTCCACTAACCATCACCCACTACCCAGCACCACCCATCACCACTACCCGTCAGCATACCCCTCACCCAGCACCCACCAAAACCATTAAATACCTCTATCACTACCACCTATCAGCACCACCCTACCACTAACCACCCCCACCCCCACCCACCATCAATCAAAACCACCACCCACCACTTACCACTACCAACCACCACCATCAAATGTCACCATATGCCATAACTAGCCACCCAAAAACACCCACCACCTGCTACCATCACCCCCACCTAACATACACTAAAACCACCACCCACCACTATTTCAACTAGACTATCGCCAACCACCACCCACCACCAGCACCGTCATCATCCGCTACTTACCACCACAAACCACCACCGCCATCCATCACGACCACCACCAAACATCACCACACGAGACCGCCACTCACCATCACTACACGCCACGACTCAACCACCAACACCACTACAACCTAGCACCCCATCTGCCACCCCCACCACCTTCACCACCGCCACCACCCATAACAAACACCCACCACCACCCACAGCCACTACAAACCAAATATCACCCACCACTCGTCACCCACCACCCATCGCCTACCACCAGTCACCACTAACCGCCACCACCACCCATCACCATCATCGCCTAACTCCACCAATAAAAGCCGCCACCACACACCACCACACATCTCCACCGCATGACCACCACTTACTACCTACAACCTACAACACTATATGTGATTAAATTCATATAATGGCATAAATCATGTGTTATTATATGTATTTAATCACATAAATCATACGTGATTAAATGCATATAATCATATGTGATTATATGTATCTAATCATATAGGATTTATATGGACAAGAATATTTTTCATGTTTTCCATTCAATAATTTTTCTCATATATTTAATCATATGTGATTATATGTAGTTAATAACATATTAATAATGAGAATAAAGATGTGTTTTCGTGTTTTTTATTCAATGGTTGTTCTCTTGTATATAATCACATATGATTATATGTATCTAATCACATATGATTTATATAGACAATATTCTTTTTTGTTCATATAAATAATATATAATTAGATACACATAATCACATGTGATTAGATGTATTTTGACACATATGATTGAAGTTGACTAAGAACAATTATTGAATCGAGAACGTGATAATGAATATTTTCCACATAAATCATGTGTGATTCAGTAGTTGTTCTCATGTATCTAAATAAATATAATTATATAAATCATATGGATTTAATCACCTAAATCATATGTGATTATATGTATCTAATTACATATGATTTATATAGACAATACTCGTTTTCGAATTTTAAATTCAATAGTTGTTTTTGTTTATTCAATTACATGTGATTATATATATATATATATATATATATATATATATATATATATATATATATATATATATATATATATATATATATGTCTAATCACATATGATTTATAAGGACAACATTCATTTTCTCATTCTCGATTCAATACTTGCTCTCATATATTTAGTCACATGTGATTATATTTATTTAATCACATTTTATTATAATTATATATGATTTATGTGCAGAAGATTTGATTTTGCGTTCACAATTCAATAGTTGTTCTTTGTACACATTTGAAAACGAATCTTGTCTATATATAATCATATATTATTTATTAATTGTGATACTACCCTTGAATAAAGAAAATATAAACAATGAATGATGAGTAAATAATCATTGTAATTTCAAAATAAATTAGTGTACTTTTCGACTATACTAACAAAAGCTACTACTTATTTTTTTCATTGAATGGTTACATCAAAGTTTCTTATTTTGATATTTTTTATTATTATAAAAGAAGAATAAGGTGTAGGTATATACTTTTCACTCTTCAATAACCCTTTTTAACATTTTCATTAGGAGTGTCAGCTAGAATTATTCCCAACCATTACTATTTTTCCTTTCAAACATTAATATAATAATAACCTCATCTTTTGAGGTTTTTTAAATATCGAAATATGTCAAAATATAATAAGAATAAAGTTACTAATGTATACTAACCCAACATAAATAAAGTTAATTATATTTATTTCTAACTAGCCCATGCAAATTATTAGGAGTCTATAAAAGCACATAATACAATCGTACGCATGCGACCCTTGATTAAAGCCACAAATAGCTCAAATTTATCTTTATGACCCAATAACCCCACAGACCACAATCGATATTGGCCATATGATTCAAGCAATTTCACATCACTAAATTGGGAAAATGACTTATTAAGGTAACTAACTATTTCAATTGTCCATATATAGGTAATGTTCTTTTTTTTTGTACACATTAAGGTAACTAAATTGTTTTGTTTGTTCACATTTAGGTAATATGACCGGCTATCACCTGTTTTTGCTTATGTGGCATCCACCTGGCATATGACTTGAATACGTTGCACCTACGTGGCATGGTGCATATATGGGAAAATGACTTATTAAGGTAACTAACTATTTCAGTTGTCCATATATAGGTAATGTTCCTTTTTTTGTACACATTAAGGTAACTAACTTGTTCTGTTTGTTCACATTTAGGTAATATGACCGACTATCAACTATTTTTGCTTATGTGGCATACACCTGACATATGACTTGAATATGTTGCACCTACGTGGCATCCACCTGGCATATGACTTGTTTTGTTTCTTCTTCCTCATCTTATTCTTCAAAACGACAAGATGAATTTCAAGCTGATCATCCATGTGATTGTGGCTTACCATCTCGTGTGAAGATTTCAAGAACTCCTGACAACCCAGGAAGAAAATTTAGAGTTTGTCAAAACTCGATGGTAAATGAATATTGTTGATGTGACAACCCCATATCTAATTCCGTTACAGATCCCATTTTCACTAACGGAACGCATCATTATACGTTATTTTATGTAATATTTGGAATCGTCAACATCCGAATATCTAAATTTATGAATGGCTATATATTAACATAAGAAATATAACTCGTATGTGTTAACCCCGTTTAACCTAATAGAGTTGTATTACCTTTTCAACCACTTCACCCGGGTAAAAAGTTTTAATCCAGTTAACTTTAAACAGCGGGTAGCCGTGTATCGGGTGCGATACCCGAGACATATGCAATGGGTGTGCACAACATTTGAACATTCATTTACCACACATCCACTCTCTCTCTACTTTCTCTCTCTAGACTCGAAATCGACCCCGATTCCGCTAATTTCCGACTTCCAAACGTAAGTACTCACCCTCTATCTTATTCTAGTCATACTTCATTGCATTTGAGGGCCGTAAACACCCAAATTTTTGTGTCAAACAAGTCCCTAAACTACCCTAGTGCATGAAAGGAATTTATCTAAGGCCTATGGAAGTGTGTTGTACAATTAAACTTCACATTTGGGAACAAAATGAAGAGTTTACGGCCAAGGATGTTCTTGGGCCGTAAACTCCCCAAAAATGTATGCCAAATTGTTCCAAACTCACTATAGGGCCTTCTAGGATTTTTCTAAGCCATTTGGGACCATGTTGTACAAGTAAAACCTACATCTTGAAGGGTCTATAGGAGTTTACGGCCCAAGAACAAGTCTTGGCCGTAAACTCCCTAAAAATGACACAAATTATGATGTTTAATCCTTCCCTCTTGGTCCAAAACACACACCACTAAATTAAGGAAGTGAGATAAGGCCCTAAACACACATTTTGGAGTGTCACAAGAGTTTACGGCCAAGCCTAGGGGGCTTACAGCCGTAAACTCCCAAAGAATGGCTTTTAGGCCATAAACTCTAAGAGAGTGAACTCAAGGACCCTTCCGTAAATCATCCATGGCCTCGTACCACTCTCGGGAACCCTTTCTAGGCCTTAAAACCCCGAAAACGACACTAGAATGTCCAAATACTATAATGAGAAGCATAAGATGATTAACTTCTTGTAAAATACATATTTCATGTGACATTAGGGTCCTAAAAGGTGCTCAAGTGGTTATTTGGTACCAAACGCTCAATCGACACTATTACCTGATATACCCGATTCACCCGATTTCCGCGATTTCAGGTGAGTTCATACCCCTTTAATGAACCTTTCAAGTGTTTTACATGTTTTAGGGGGGAGATACAAGTTGCTTATAAATGTTTATGTAAATTTTTACAGAACGATTTCTGAGTTACAAGGATTAATCACATGTGATTCACTACTCTTAGTTCAAATCACATGTGATTTGTCCCTATGCCTTAAAAACGGGTTTTACCCTTTTCAAACTATTTTTTAACAGTGAATCAGAATTTAAATGTTCTTTTGGAAAAATACTTTTATTTAATCAATTTTCTTATAAAATGTAACCACTCTGATATATTTATATAAATAAGACTTGGAGGACTTAGGACCGATATCTCGCCTTATTTCCTGTTCTTGTTTGATTGTGGGCTTAGGGTAGTAGTTATCCGTCCGACTGTCGTTGATTTCTTACTTATATAAAATATGTATATCAGTATGGGATATGAATATTACTGCTTTCACTTAATGCTAAAGTCACTAACGTGCTAAGAAACATCCCCACTAAGATAACCATAATAGGTATGGTTAGGGTCGCTACCGCTACTACTCGCTAAAGTTATTACTATCTACACTATAATACTCACTATTACTAGACGATACACTAGTATGAGAATACACTATGATCAATACTAAAAGATTACTACACTATAAACATAGAGAAAACACTAAACAAACAATAATACACTAACCCGCTACGAGATACTCTATTCGCTATTCACTACGCCCGAAGTGTTCCAGCAGGAGACGACTCTACATGTATAGATCTATACGGGGCAGACGCTATTACATCCCGACTGTTAATCTCAGTCCGCGCCGTGCAGGCCCAGGGATGCCACTACTCACTATATTGTGCATGACCGGGAAGGTCATGGGATCCTCTATTATCCTCACTATTAGTAATATACAAGGAACACGCTACAACTAATCTAAAATACCACACTAAATGCTAAACTGCATCCCGAAGTAAGTAAGTATCTATCACTAAAGGAAGCTTGCACCTCTATCACTGATTACAGGCTCAACCTATTCCATCACACTTGTTATTTGGAGATTTGCCAATATGTTTTTTTTACAATAATCTGTTTCAAAGAAATGAAGAATGTATATTTTTCACCGATTGTCACTTACAATGTATTTTCTGGAAAATATGGGATTTTCTAAAGTTTCTACTACTTATGAACATAAATGATACATTTTTAGCACTAATGCTTTGTATACAAAACTCACACTAAACTCTTATGAACTCACCAGCTTTATGCTGATAATTGTTTTCAAAATAACTTGTATCTTCAGGTCAAAGATAGACAGGTACAGACGCGGCATTTTTGGAGAAAGTGGAGCACACAAGACCCATCTCTTATTTTTGAATTGCTTTTGGTGATTGTTAAACATTACAAAACACGCATGTAATTAAATTCACTATGTAATACTATGGTTGTATGATTCTTGTTTCTACTATTATGCAATTGTGATGATACTGTTCACTACGTCATCCACCCCGAAACGTATTCCGCCGTTATCGGTTTTGGGGTGTGACAGATTGGTATCAGAGCATTGTTTATAGTGAATCAAGTATATCAACCTAGAAAAGATATACGAACTATAAACACTTCGGGACTAAAACACTCTGACCAAGAATATATACTGTTAAGTATCTAAAAGATCTAACCAAGTATATATATACACTCATCACTATGAATCACAGGAATCAGTATTATCCTAGAACAAAATGAAAGTATTAAGATTGTTGGGCAGCGCAATTGGGTTAAGAGACATATAGTCACATTCAGGATGATGTAGCCTGATCGACTACGTTTTCCTAGGAGTGACTAGCATGTGCCTAAGTTTGGTTGTGATGTTGCAACAAGTCTAAAACTTACCAACAATACCACAATAACGCTACCATAAGAATACTATAGGAGTATTTTGTATCCCTAGATTATACGTATGTGTTAACAAATAGGGTCGTTACTAGTAGGACAATAGTTGCTAAGTGGATACACCACGATTACATGTGATTAGGGCGCCATAGACTCAGAATCTGCAGCCTTTGCTTCATTCCCTGTTCTTGTTTGATTGGGGGTCTGGAGTTAGGGTGGTTTATTCGAAGGACTATCTTGCTTCGATTACATGTAATCGGTATGCACTATGCAAGTATTGGGCCAGCTAGTAATGATTCTCCCTATAAGTATCTTAGAATAGTACGTCTATTAATCTTCTTTTCCCCTTTCTCGCATAGATAGCATGGCTGGCTTCCACCTACCCGGTGATCCGTACTTTCCGAACCAGGGCAATGGAGGATGGCTCGAAGAGGAGTCAGACGACGATCACCCTATTCCTTTGGATGATCATCACGCTGAAGGCTTCTCGGATAGCTCGAGCTCCGAACCAAAAGTCAACAACCAACCTCCTAATGCTCCGAACCCTAATCCCCGACCGGCACTTCAGGGCCCCACTCCTATGTGGGCAATATCCTTGCGTCAATGGAGCGAGGAGTAGGGTCAGCCTTTACCTTACAATGGAGACCGAAGTTTCTACAACATAAGCGAAGGAGGATCAGCAGATCGGGTTCTGCCCATCATGATCCGAAGAATTGCCAGGAATGTTGAGCAAAGTCAAGCTGCCATTGGTCGAGTTGTAGAAGTGGATGCCAACTCAAACCTCAACACTGTTCGCATCCGCCAACTTGAAGAAGCCGTGGACAGGACTAGGAGGACCAACGAGGCTCTGCAGCATCAGCTGGCTGCATCCCGAGCTAAAGTTAGGGAACTCCGAGCGCGCCAAAGGACTCATGATCGACACCTTCAAGAAGTTATGCGTCAACTAGAGGATCTGAGGATTCGCCCAACTAGCAACCGTCGCCAGTAGGAGACATCTAGTTACTTCCCTCTTTTGTTAAAGGACTAGCCTTTTATCTCTATGTTCCGTAGGTCTTTTGTCTGTAAACGTTCTTAGTTTAAAAGTACTCTAGTTGAACCTCTAAAACTGCCAACATTTTCTCTATGGTGCGATGTAAGACCTACTGCTAGGTCAATTTTCATGAACTTCTGTTGCATCGTTAATACCAGTATATTGGCAGATGATTTCTCTATTACTATAACTCTTACCCTGATCTTGGATTATGTTGATTTAATCCATGAAACAATCTATTCATATTCGCAATAGGCTCTTACTATTGCTATAATTTCTATGATCTTCCAGTGAAGGATGCCTCCACGAAAGCGTCCCAGCAGAGGAAGACCCGAAACTCAAACCCCTCCTCCACCACCTCCTCCTCCTCAGTTCGATCTGGTGTTGTTCCAAACGGCCGTGACTGCGGCTGTAACAGCAGCCATGGCCCAAATGAACTCGGGCGATGCGAGTGGTGGGAATTCTAGATTTGGTGAAGTCCACCAACGAGTGCAGGGATGCACTTATAAAGACTTCATGAATTGTAAACCTGCTTTCTTTGATGGGACCGGAGGAATTCTGGCATTGTCCCAATGGTTCGAAAGAACCGAAGCTGTATTCGAGATGTGCTCTTGTCCCGAAGAGAGCAAAATCAAGTTCGCTACCGCCACCCTCACTAACAGAGCTTTGTCATGGTGGAATGGCCACGTCAACGCACTCTCCTTGGTCACAGCCAATGCCATGGGCTGGGACACCCTAAAAGATCTTATGAGAAGAGAGTACTGCCCTAGGGGCGAAGTTCAGAAGCTTGAGGAAGAACTCTGGAACCTCAAGATGAAGGGGACCGACATAACGGCTTATACGGCCAGGTTTTGCGACTTGGTGGCTATGTGTCCCAACATGATCCCCTCTGAAAGCAAGAAGATTGAGCATTACATCTGGGGTTTAGTGCCCCCGTATCGAGGAGATGTTCTGGCCTCACGCCCTGCCACTTTCGACAGCGCCAAGGAATTGGCTCAGAGTCTGATTAACCATGAAATCTCCTCCACTCCAGCAACAACAACCACAACAATCACTGCACCATTCGGATCATCTGATAGAAAGAGGAAACGATGGGATAAGAAGAAAGGCAAGAAAACTCAAACCGTTTCCAAGGACCAGCAAATTGTGGCGGTCCATGCTGCCACCATCCCAGCCGCACCAGCTGCTCCAGCCCCACCGAAAGCTTACAGTGGGAATTTGCCTAAGTGTCCCAAGTGCCCTTTTCACCACAACGGTCCATGCCGTGAATTGCAGTGTTCCAACTACGGACGGAAGGGCCATACTGTCCGATTTTGCAAGGCCCCTCCCAAACCTATTACACAAGTTCCTGGTACGGGAGTGACCCCGACGTGTTATGGCTGCGGCGAAGCGGGTCATTTTAAGAAGAACTGTCCGAAGACTGCAAATGCTGGGGGAACTGGAAGGTTACTTGCTATCGGTCACAATGAAGCAGTAGCCGATCCCATAGTGGTCACGGGTATGTTTCTTCTCAACAACTCTTATGCCTGTGTCTTATTCGATAGTGGTGCAGAAAGAAGCTTCATAAATCAAAACTTTAAACACCTACTCAAACAAACCCCTCAACCACTAAAAGAAACATTCGTTGTAGAAATGGCTAATGGGAAGACAGAAAGCTCTAATGAAATCTATATAGGTTGTACTCTCACGTTAGATGATCACCCCTTCTTAATCGATCTTATACCAGTTTCAATCAAAAATTTCGATGCGATTGTTGGTATGGATTGGCTAAGCCTTCACTACGCCGACATCCTATGCTCCGAGAAACCCATTCGCCTGAACATTCCGAATCGAGAGACCCTATTGATATACGGAGATAAGCCAAGTACAAACCTTCGTATCATCTATAGTGTTCAGGCTCAGAAATACTTGCGCAAGGAATATCGTGCCTTTCTTGCTCACGTCGTCGACACTAACCAGAAATTGAAAAATCCAAAAGACATTCCTGTAGTATGCGATTTTCCTGACGTCTTTCTGGAGGATCTTCCAGGCCTACCTCCCAAACGACAGGTTGAATTCAGAATCGACCTAATCCCAGGAGCTACCCCCGTAGCTAAGTCGCCCTACCGCCTAGCGCCCGCCGAAATGCAAGAACTATCCGGTCAACTCAACGAACTGCTCAGCAAGGGCTTTATAAGACCAAGCTTCTCACCTTGGGGAGCTCCGGTCTTATTCGTGAAGAAAAAGGATGGGTCATTTCGGATGTGCATCGATTATAGGGAACTCAATAAACTCACGATAAAAAATCACTATCCTCTCCCTCGTATCGACGACCTATTCGACCAACTCCAAGGAGCAAGTTACTTCTCCAAGATTGATCTTAGATCGGGATACCATCAGTTACGGGTGCTTGAGGAAGATGTTCCAAAGACAGCCTTCCGAACCCGCTACGGGCATTTTGAGTTCGTAGTGATGCCCTTTGGAGTGACTAACGCCCCCGCAGTATTCATGGACTTGATGAATAGGGTATGTCGTCCATATCTAGATCAGTTCGTCATCGTCTTTATTGACGACATACTTGTCTACTCTCGAAGCGAGGAAGAGCACAGAAATCATTTACGATTAGTCCTGGAAACCCTGCGATCCGAGAAGTTGTATGCAAAGTTCTCTAAGTGCGAGTTTTGGATCCGGAGAGTCAAATTCTTAGGGCACGTGGTCAGTGAAGACGGAATCCACGTGGATCCCTCCAAAATCAAAGCTATTGAGAACTGGTCAGCACCAAAGACGCCTACGGAAATTCGTCAATTTCTAGGCCTCGCTGGCTACTACCGTCGGTTCATCCAAAATTTCTCTAGGATTGCGAAACCTCTCACCATGCTAACACAGAAGGGTGTATCATTCGACTGGGAAGAGAAACAGGAGAAGGAATTTCAGACCCTGAAGCGAGCCCTATGCACCGCACCAGTATTATCCCTTCCCGAAGGGACAGAAGATTTCGTCGTATACTGTGATGCATCCAATCAGGGGCTCGGTTGTGTCTTGATGCAACGAGGCAAGGTTATCGCCTATGCCTCGAGACAGCTAAAGAACCATGAAGTGAACTACACTACTCACGACCTCGAGTTAGGAGCGGTCGTCTTCGCATTAAAAATCTGGAGGCACTATCTGTATGGGATGAAGAGCATGGTGTACACTGATCATAAAAGCCTCCAACATATACTGAACCAGAAAGAACTCAACATGAGATAGCGTCGATGGGTCGAATTACTTAACGATTACGACTGTGACATTAGATATCATCCGGGGAAAGCCAACGTAGTAGCAGACGCCCTGAGCAGAAAAGAATATTCCGGACGAAGGACCAAGTCGTTGACAATGACTATACACTCACATCTATCCATGCAGATCAAAGAGGCTCAGCTGGAAGCTCTAAAGCCTGGAAACGTGACGGGAGAATTCCTGCGTGGAATGGATAAAAATCTGGAGGTTAAGGGTGATGGAGCCTATTACTTTATGGACCGAATCTGGACTCCACGCCATGGAGGTTTCAGAGATTTGGTTATGAGGGAAGCACACAACACTCGTTACTCCGTCCACCGGGTTCAGATAAGATGTATCTGGATCTCAAAAAGCTTTATTGGTGGCCAAACATGAAAGCGGAGATCGCTACCTTTGTAGGTAAGTGCCTTACTTGCGCGAAGGTCAAAGTAGAATGTCAAAAGCCATCAGGACTCCTCCAACAACCAGACATACCAGAATGGAAGTGGGAGCGAATCACAATGGACTTCATCACCAAGCTGCCCAAGACAACAGGTGGATTAGATACCATTTGGGTCATCGTTGACAGGTTGACCAAGTCCGCCCACTTCCTACCCATCAAAGAGACGGATAAGATGGAAAAGCTCACTAGGACTTATATAAAAGATATAGTGCGATTACATGGCGTCCCTATATCTATTATATCAGACAGAGATAGTAGATTCACCTCTAGATTTTGGCAATCATTACAAAAGGCACTAGGGACGAGGCTGGATATGAGTACAGCCTACCATCCGCAGACTGACGGGCAAAGTGAGAGGACAATCCAAACCTTGGAAGACATGTTGCGAGCCTGTGTGATTGACTTCGGGAAATCGTGGGATACACACTTACCTCTTGTGGAGTTTTCCTACAACAATAGTTATCACACGAGCATCAAGGCAGCTCCATTCGAAGCTCTCTACGGCCGAAAGTGCAGATCCCCGTTGTGTTGGGCCGAGGTGGGAGACACTCAGTTAGCTAAAGGACGAGTTCCTGATAGCGCCCTCACTGGTCCAGAGATCATTCGAGAGACGACCGAGAAGATTGTACAGATACGTGAACGACTAAAAGCCGCTAGGGATCGACAGAAGAACTACGCCGACAAACAAAGGAAACCCTTGGAATTCCAGGTCGGAGACCGGGTCCTTCTGAAGGTCTCGCCCTGGAAAGGCACGATATGCTTCGGGAAGCATGGAAAGTTAAACCCAAGGTACATAGGGCCTTTTGAGATTATTGCTAGAATCGGCCCCGTAGCTTACAAACTAAACTTACCCCGCGAGCTAAGTAACATACATCCTACCTTTCACGTCTCAAACTTGAAGAAATGTCTGTCGGACGAGACTCTCGTGATCCCCCTCGACGAGATCGAGATCAATGAGAGCCTCAACTTCGTGGAAGAACCTGCTGAGGTTTTGGATCGTGAAGTAAAATGGACGAAACAAAGCCGCATCCCATTTGTGAAGGTTCGGTGGAACGCCAAGCGAGGACCGGAATTCACTTGGGAGCGCGAGGATCAAATGAAACTCAAATACCCTCATCTCTTTGCTTAGTAATATTGTAATATCGTATCTGTTGTATTCTAAATTTCGGGACGAAATTCCCCTAACGGGGGGATGATGTGACAACCCCAAATCTAATTCCGTTACAGATCCCATTTTCACTAACGGAACACGTCATTATACGTTATTTTATGTAATATTTGGAATCGTCAACATCCGAATATCTAAATTTATGCATGGATTAATATTAACATAAGAAATATAACTCGTATGTGTTAACCCCGTTTAACCTAATAGAGTTGTATTACCTTTTCAACCACTTCACCCGGGTAAAAAGTTTTAATCCAGTTAACTTTAAACAGCGGGTAGCCGTGTATCTGGTGCGATACCCGAGACATATGCAATGGGTGTGCACAACATTTGAACATTCATTTACCACACATCCACTCTCTCTCTCTACTTTCTCTCTCTAGACTCGAAATCGACCCCGATTCCGCTAATTTCCGACTTCCAAACGTAAGTACTCACCCTCTATCTTATTCTAGTCATACTTCATTGCATTTGAGGGCCGTAAACACCCAAATTTTTGTGTCAAACAAGTCCCTAAACTACCCTAGTGCATGAAAGGAATTTATCTAAGGCCTATGGAAGTGTGTTGTACAATTAAACTTCACATTTGGGAACAAAATGAAGAGTTTACGGCCAAGGATGTTCTTGGGCCGTAAACTCCCCAAAAATGTATGCCAAATTGTTCCAAACTCACTATAGGGCCTTCTAGGATTTTTCTAAGCTATTTGGGACCATGTTGTACAAGTAAAACCTACATCTTGAAGGGTCTATAGGAGTTTACGGCCCAAGAACAAGTCTTGGCCATAAACTCCCTAAAAATGACACAAATTATGATGTTTAATCCTTCCCTCTTGGTCCAAAACACACACCACTAAATTAAGGAAGTGAGATAAGGCCCTAAAAACACATTTTGGAGTGTCACAAGAGTTTACGGCCAAGCCTAGGGGGCTTACGGCCGTAAACTCCCAAAGAATGGCTTTTAGGCCATAAACTCCAAGAGAGTGAACTCAAGGACCCTTCCGTAAATCATCCATGGCCTCGTACCACTCTCGAGAACCCTTTCTAGGCCTTAAAACCCCGAAAACGACACTAGAATGTCCAAATACTATAATGAGAAGCATAAGATGATTAACTTCTTGTAAAATACATATTTCATATGACATTAGGGTCCTAAAAGGTGCTCAAGTGGTTATTTGGTACCAAACGCTCAATCGACACTATTACCCGATATACCCGATTCACCCGATTTCCGCGATTTCAGGTGAGTTCATACCCCTTTAACGAACCTTTCAAGTGTTTTACATGTTTTAGGGGGAGATACAAGTTGCTTATAAATGTTTATGTAAAGTTTTACAGAACGATTTCTGAGTTACAAGGATTAATCACATGTGATTCACTACTCTTAGTTCAAATCACATGTGATTTGTCCCTATGCCTTAAAAACGGGTTTTACCCTTTTCAAACTATTTTTAAACAGTGAATCAGAATTTAAATGTTCTTTTGGAAAAATACTTTTATTTAATCAATTTGCTTATAAAATGTAACCACTCTGATATATTTATATAAATAAGACTTGGAGGACTTAGGACCGATATCTCGCCTTATTTCCTGTTCTTGTTTGATTGTGGGCTTAGGGTAGTAGTTATCCGTCCGACTGTCGTTGATTTCTTACTTATATAAAATCTGTATATCAGTATGGGATACGAATATTACTGCTTTCACTTAATGCTAAAGTCACTAACGTCCTAAGAAACATCCCCACTAAGATAACCATAATAGGTATGCTTAGGGTCGCTACCGCTACTACTCGCTAAAGTTATTACTATCTACACTATAATGCTCACTATTACTAGACGATACACTTGTATGAGAATACACTATGATCAATACTAAAAGATTACTACACTATAACCATAGAGAAAACACTAAACAAACAATAATACACTAACCCGCTACGAGATACTCTATTCGCTATTCACTACGCCCGGAGTGTTCCAGCAGGAGATGACTCTACATGTATAGATCTATACGGGGCAGACGCTATTACATCCCGACTGTTAATCTCAGTCCGCGCCGTGCAGGCCCAGGGATGCCACTACTCACTATACTGTGCATGACCGGGAAGGTCATGGGATCCTCTATTATCCTCACTATTCGTAATATACAAGGAACATGCTACAACTACTCTAAAATACCACACTAAATGCTAAACTGCATCCCGAAGTAAGTAAGTATCTATCACTAAAGGAAGCTTGCACCTCTATCACTGATTACAGGCTCAACCTATTCCATCACACTTGTTATTTGGAGATTTGCCAATATGTTTTTTTTACAATAATCTGTTTCAAAGAAATGCAGAATGTATATTTTTCACCGATTGTCACTTACAATGTATTTTCTGGAAAATATGGGATTTTCTAAAGTTTCTACTACTTATGAACATAAATGATACATTTTTAGCACTAATGCTTTGTATACAAAACTCACACTAAACTCTTATGAACTCACCAGCTTTATGCTGATAATTGTTTTCAAAATAACTTGTATCTTCAGGTCAAAGATAGACAGGTACAGACGCGGCATTTTTGGAGAAAGTGGAGCACACAAGACCCATCTCTTATTTTTGAATTGCTTTTGGGTGATTGTTAAACATTACAAAACACGCATGTAATTAAATTCACTATGTAATACTATGGTTGTATGATTCTTGTTTCTACTATTATGCAATTGTGATGATACTGTTCACTACGTCATCCACCCCGAAACGTATTCCGCCGTTATCGGTTTTGGGGTGTGACAGTTGAATATGTTGCAGGAGTTCTTGAAATCTTCACACGAGATGGTAAACCGCAATCACATGGATGATCATCTTGAAATTCATCTTATCATTTTGAAGAATAAGATGAGGAAGAAGAAGCCATCGTCGATCGATCTAGGGTTTAGAATTAGGGGTGGAATCGTATGACACAGTTATAGTGTAATCGAATGAAGACAATATATGCACCATGCCACGTAGGTACAACGTATTCAAGTCATATGCTAGGTGGATGCCACATAAGCAAAAACAGTTGATAGCCAGTCATATTACATAAATGTGAACAAACAGAACAAGTTAGTTACCTTAATGTGTACAAAAAAAAGAACATTACCTATATATGGACAACTGAAATAGTTAGTTACCTTAATAAGTCATTTTTCCATATATGCACCATGCCACGTAGGTGCAACGTATTCAAGTCATATGTCAGGTGGATGCCACATAAGCAAAAACAGGTGATAGCCGGTCATATTACCTAAATGTGAACAAGCAAAACAAGTTAGTTACCTTAATGTGTACAAAAAAAAGAACATTACCTATATATGGACAATTGAAATAGTTAGTTACCTTAATAATTCATTTTTCCCACTAAATTATATTGCTTGTTTTGTTACTTTCCTTCACATTGTGGCCCCTAAAAGCTTAAAATATTTCATAGCCTATAACATTGTCATCACCAATCATGATTCAGTTTCATAATATGATTTATGCATCAAAAGAAGGTTAAAAAGGAGAAATCCAAATCCACACCAAGTGGCGACGTTAGGAAATCTGATAGCGGCAGTGGTGGCCAGTGAAACATAAACTAGTAACCTTCTTCTTCTTTAGATCAGCTAAAACAAAATTTGTCGGTCGGAAAGAGAGATCAGGAAATTAGACCAGATCGGGAACCTTTTCATCAGATCGGAGAGGTGGAAACAAAAAGAAGCAGCACCATATCAATTTTTTGTTGTCGGTTGTGGTAGAAGACAACCCCGTCGTCGGCGTTGGTTGTGGTTATGGAAGAGGAGATGTGTAAGAGGTAGTTTATGATTGGTACGTTCGAAATTTTGGGCTAAAGTTATAACCGGCAAATTCACCGTAAACCTCGTGATAATCTGACTTATTGAGTTTTAGTGCAACTAAAGTGAAATAATAATTTTATTTCAATTATTACATGATGTCAGATGATACCTTACTTCCAAATGAGTAAACCGTCAAGCAAATCAAGCCGCTTAAAAAGGAACGCTAATTAATACGTTTGAAAAGCTGAAATTTTGCATTAAACAGTTTTGAGCAAAATGAACATTAAAATATTATAGTACACATTCTCCTGTTTCCGAAAATATAAAAAACGTCCAAAACGGAGTTCGTATGCAAAAGATACAACAATTTTAAAAAAACAGACGGTAAAACACTTTTTTCTTTAATTGCGTAAAACCGAATCGATCTGTTGATATACATACGCTTTGCCTACTGGATTTCGAGAGTGTTTTTGGACTCAGGTTATAGTCTATTATTTAGTTTCACACTCAAAATATTTTTTACGAAAATATTAACAAAAGTCGCAAAAACAGACACGGCGAGCCGTTAAGACGCGAAACTTCTAACACAATTTCCCGGAGATCTGTAACTCCAAAATTTAATATGTTTGATGTTTCGAAATGCTTGAATGAAACTCTATCTAACGGCACTTTTGAAAAAAAAAATCTTGATACACGGATGCCAACTCACCAGGTTTTGTGTGTTTTGGGCATTTAATGGGGGTATAACCCCATATCGAGCCAACATATGACCCAAGAGGCAAAAATGACCGATTTTTTTGCCTTGTGCTTCTTCCCCACATTTTCCTCATGTGTCCCTCTTCTTTTTTATGTGCAACTCTACCCAAAATAGTACAATCTTAGTTAGAGATATGGCCTCATCTATGTTTTTAGCATAAATAGAGGCATGAGAAACCTCCAAAATCACACCTCAACCTCTAACTCTTTTTCTCTATCTCTAAAATCTCTATCTCTCTCAGCCCCTCATTTATTCAATCGTAAATGGACTCTATACTATGGTTAGGTTACCAAACAACTCTCCACATATTAATTTATGTTAATATTTCCTAGGCAATTACATAAATCTTGACGGTTTGTTTCGAAGCATTACAGCTCGGTTTCTCGCGGCAAACTCTCAAAACGAATCAATAATGACACGTTAAGGTGAGTTTTACGACCCCACTTTTACATATTTTCGCAGGGGGGGGGGATACATGTTCTACTTGTAATATATATTATATATATTTCCTAAATGTTTTGTTTATACACAAACAATATTATCATTTTTATGGAATATAAAGAATAAAAAAGTATTATTTACTACTCTACAACTTATGATACAAGGAACCTGGTTTGAAGGGTCGCATAAGGTTGGATTTCAGAACGGCTTAAATGCTAAAATGGTCTGGCCCTTCGGTGTTTCATGTCTGGCTGCTGTCTGTACGTGGTAGTACGTGTAGTAAGTAATATTTATCATATAAAATACACAAGAATTATAATTATTTTATGAAAACACATTTCTAGCTTGTGAAATAATTATTTAAATACTATAAACATCAATATTTACCTATTTTATGTTGTTAAAATAATACAACTAATAAAAAAATATAATGTTCTATCTACAAATGTGCTATGACTATATAGACAGCCATCAACATGGTAGTTTCAATTTGCCTCATACAAACACAAAAATATATAAATTTATATATTTATACAAGTTATAGAACTTGCATCTTAGGCCCATACATGTGCTTGTTTATACTACCCAAAGTATTATCAACTGTTTAAAGAAGTATCGTACACTAATATACTTGTCTTCCATCCATTTATCAATATTTGCGGTTGCTAAGTACAACGTTGACAGATAACTTTATCTTTATATCAGTATGTCTGTTATTCATACAATTTCATTTCTATAAACTTAACTAGATTTCATTATCTAGAATCCATAGTCTAGATTTCTATCTTTATCAAACACTTTTCCAAACACAATTTTAATTCTAATAAAGACCATACTTTTTAGATCATATTAAAAGTATCATTATTTAGAAAACCTGTGACACTCATCAAACGGGGATTCGACCAATTTTTTAATTTCTTATTTTAAATTATAAAGTGTTAATAGTAATATGAAGTAAATTCAATTAAAAGGGTAAAACGGTCATTTGAAGTGTTCCAGACCCCAAAACTACTAAAATTTCCTGATTTTGGCCCTTCCATGAATGTTGAAAACTTTTTGGACCCTATCCATAAATTTTTGCAAACCACATGGAACAATTTTGCAGTTTAGTCTTCATTTAATGATGGGTGAAAATGCTTATATATATATATATATATATATATATATATATATATATATATATATATATATATATATATATATATATATATATATATATATATATATATATGTTCAAATGAGAGCATTTTTTAGATCGCAAACAATTGAGAAAAAGTAATATTTTACACAAACTCTCTCTCTTTGTCTACATATCTCTTTCTTATATTGAAGGTAAATCTGGACCATCGTCATGTTCGTCGGACCACCGCCAGAACCACTATATAGTCGTCGGAGCAACTATAACGTTGCTGCAACCACCGGGCGATTGTCTCTTCACTCTCTTCAGATATGCTTCTTCGCCACCTTCCTCCGGCTTCAACCGACGGTGTCACACTCCCGGTCGAGGCGGAACATGCCGGGAGTGCGACTAAGTTCATGGATCACAGATAAAATTAATATATAGCACAAGTACAATGATAATCAAAATAACATTTGTATACCATCATTAAGTTTGAATATATGGCTCTTAGAAATAATAATAGTACATTAGTTGCTTTACACAGGTAAGTAGATAACAAAAACTACATAGCTAGGTCGTCTTTAATCCATGACCAATATTCTATATGAACGCTTGTCTAATGATCACCTAAGAATACATGTAAGTTTGGGGGTCAACACAAAGGTTGGTGAGTGTCACAACTTTTCTAAAATAATGATACTTTTAATATGATCTCAAAAGTATTGTCTTTATTACAAGTAAAATTGTGTTTGGAAAAATGTTTGATAACGATAGAAATTTAAACTATTGTTTCTAGATAATTAAATATAGTTAAGTTTATAAATGTATATAATTTTTAAAATTTTATTTCTTATTACATCTTTTACTTATTAATAGCAAAACACATTTTATTCTTAATTTTCATTTGTAATTTTTTTGTTTTCATGTATGTTCTTTGTAACATGAAATTTTTGCGATTAATCAACTAATGAATTATGTAATTTGAGCATAAAGTTTTTGGAAAAACCTTAAGTCGTGGAGCATGTAAGAAGGAATCATGGCATGGCCACGTCATTCAATAAGGACACAGTCTCGAGCTAGAATACCAGGTCGTAAGTCTTGGGTCCTTTTTAAGGAATGTAAGGATTAGAGTTTGCTCATTTCTCGGCCTTCAACTCTCAAAATAAAACCCTAGCTTCTTTTTTGTCTTGAGAGATTTGTGTGTTTCTTGTGTTGTGATTGAAGATGAAAGAAGCTCTTTTGATGTTGAAGTTCATGTTGGTGTTCATTCTCAGCTCAAGGATCCTCTGTTTAGTCTCTTATTATGCATCATAAGTCTCAATATATTTAATTTATTGAAGTACTTGCTTAGATATAGAAGTTCCTTTGCTTTTAGTTCATTTGTGGTCACTTGAATGAGTGTTCTTCGAGTTTTCAGTAACTCCATAACCTTATACTTTAAGGAAGGATGTTTATTACCTTTTGGAAGAAGGAAAGTGTATGGTGATGTTCATATTCTCCTATGCACATTATTTTTAGCTTAAATGTTCTTATTCAAAGTAGGGTTGTAGTTTTTACTAGAGTTAGCCCTTAGAATGGATAAAGGATGGAAATTTTATCCATTAAATCACTAGAAAGATTTAGATATGAAGAGACAAGACTCGATATGAAATGACTAAGCATTTAATGAATTTGGATTCTGCCAAAGCTAACGCAATACTGCCAGGGAGGGTTCGTGACATGGTTCTGTGTTGGGATCACGATTGTTTTTTCTTTGGGTGAACGGTTATGTGGTTGAAAAATTATTGTTACTCTGAAATCGGATCTTGAAACCCCTATAATCAGGGCTTCAAATGCCTACTGTTGTTCGGGGCTAAGAATTTGCTTGCTCGAGATCCGTATCACCACAATCATTGTTCATCAGAATATATGAAATGAAATTGTTGGTCTTACCTTCATTAGATTGGAATATGAGTACAAAGTATTATTGTACGTGTAATTTGATAGAAAATAATGTAGTTTACTTTCCTGATTTGTTGGTAATAGATAAGGAAGAAGAAGATATGAGAAAGAGAAAGAGCTTTAGAGAGAGAGAGAGAGAGTGTGTGTGTGTGTGTGAAAGAGACAGAAAGAGATTCAAAGAGAGAGAGAGTGAGAAAGAAAAGAGAGTTTAATGAAGAGGAGTAAGGTTTATTTTATTTTTATTTTTTATAACTATTTAAATACTAATATAAATAAAGAAAATGTAAAAAAATAAATAATAAGGTAAAATAGTCTTTTCAAGTTTATCAGGACCAAATTCATTGAATCTTTTTATTTTGAACCTTCTATGGAAGTTTGAAACTTTTTGGGCCCTTATCTATAAATTTTGGATAACATAGGAACTAATTTTAAAGTTTAGTATTAAATGAAATAATATACACCATCCTTATTAAAAAAACCACCATTTTTTGAATCTTTGATCCTTTTATTTTTTATTGTTTAGAATAAATTTCAAAATTTGTAAAGTGTAGTTTGAGGCCATTTTTTTTCTTTGTTAGTCCAAAATGGAAATTTCCCTTGAAACACCAAATGATATACGGCTAAAGGAGATCTTCGTAGTTGCAGGAAAAACACACACATGTGTTTGTATGTTTACTAGATATTCTCGATCATATCGATGAAAAATTAAAGAAAGAAAGTCAATACTGAAGACAGTCAGTAGGGAATGTAGATGTTTTATTTTTTGTTATCTTTAAGTATATGAAGAATCTACGAAAATATCTTTTGGTAAATATATTATATCAATGCTTTAATTATGAAAACAAACAAGAAAAACAGGTTAGCTGTCTTACATTTCACACGTCATATGTTCAATAAGTATTTGACATCTTTTTGCTTCTGTAAATTTGTTATTTTGTGCATATGTGACATCCTCAAATTTAAGATCATATTAAAACTTATTCTTTATGCTTATTTTAAATAAGAGTGATCTTTATAAATGCAAAACTTATCCCATAAATGTATTTCCGAAGAAAATGTTTTTCATTGATTTGTTGAAACTTGGAATGTCATAATTGATATTGAAACATAAGCATAAATAGACCTTATATCAATACTCTAGAAACTTATGTACTATTTAAATCTCTTAGCAGATAATTAAATTATCTATTAGTGTCCCCGTATCTTTACCTGTGATACAAGGAAACTGAGTGGGTTAGGTTGGGGAAACTAGTGAGTACATAAGATTTTCAACCAACAATATCATCATCTTTAATTATATATTATTCTGCATTGAAATTCTCCAATTACCCCATTACCGTTATCCTCACGCTCTAATCCTAGTATGATGATCTAGAGGGATCTTCCTTAAAAAACCTTTGTCCATAGACATCCACATATCCTAGATGATTAGGCATGGAAGTATGATAATATTTTAGGTAAGCTTGGAAGGATAATAGTACCTTGAACGAACATGGCAGACGCAATGGTACAATAGTTCTTTTGATGGGCACAGTAGTACAAATAGTACTTTGGATGGGTATGGCAGTACAAATAGTACTTTGGTTAGGCACGACAAGTCACAACTTATTTTTTCACACAACTCTTACTAGCCCATCACCGCCACAAACTCACACAACCCTAACACAACCTCTCATTTAATATTACACATGACCATTTACTACCCCCGTTATATTATTAATTATCATTATATATATATATATATATATATATATATATATATATACACACACACACACATATATATATATATATATATATCATGTTGTATATATATATATATATATATATATATATATATATATATATATATATATTAAGCACATCAAGACAATGCACATATCATTAAAGCATTTAGAATACTTGTATCTATGTGTATGTTGAAAGTAACTATGCACTCACTTGATAAAAGTGGGTGACTTATGATTTTGGCAGCGCTTCGCTTCATACTCTGAAAAGACCTAGACGCATAAAGTTCTAAGCCTTAGTCCAGTTTCGTAATCCTAGTGACTATAATAATTATAGTTCAGATTTCCTCACTAGTCCTAATGTATACACCAATATAGCAGGATAGTTAAGAGGCATAACCATTTCAGCATATAGCCTTTCTGAAATCCAACAATCAAGCCAATGTGACCATTCGAGACACCTTTCATGTAAGTAGACAATTCAGTATTTTGACTTGGAATCGCTGATAAATCTTATTTGTAGGTTCACAACAACGACTTATGACTATAAATATAAGTTACAATGAAAGAAAAAGAGTGTAACACAACTTACAGAGGTTTTAGCGAAAACTAGGAACAACGCGTGGGCAGGACTCCAAAGCCGAAAACTCTATTTCGTCGGGCCCCTAGCTACTGTAGAGCCTAGCTAAAATATTTAGAAGTCCAAAACGTCGGATCTAGATGGCTCGGGATTGGCTAGCTCCTTTGGTCTTCTAACACGTTCCGAGCTTAGGACTTTCCATGTCACCCCTTGTAGAACAATGTCACGTGTCACCACGTGGTGGTTCCAAGTGTCACAATTTTTTGGAGCCACGTCGCCACATATCATGGAGGAGTCAGAGGTCGGCTTGCCATGTGGCACACTCTGGTGCTACCATGTCATCAGCACAAGTATTTTCCTGAAATCTTCATATGGCCTTAACTCTTGCATACGAGTTCCATTTTCAACATTCTTTATATCCCTAGAACCCTCTCGACAAGATCTACAACTTTGAATAAGGCCTCAACATCTAATTCTTTCTCTAACAAAAATTCATATTTAAACCACTTTAGATTGTTAAAGGTCGTGCAAAATTCATAGGTACTTCATACGGACTCTGTTCTCGATTGTCTTTTTATCGACGTGTTCATAATCATGAGATCTTAGATTCTCATATAGATTGTTTTTGCTAACAATCAACCAATTAGAACTTCAATTTATGTGTCTGTACTATTGCGCTGAAACTATTAAAAATCATGACTTCCTCTTACGAAGCCAGATTTGGATGTTCTCTATTTTCACGCTCTCGATTTAACGACTACTATGACTTCCGTTTGGGCTAAAAAGTGATTTATCAAAAATTCACTTTTTATGATACACATAGTTGTGTCGGTTTAATCGCGAAACTTTGAAGAAGCATAATTCTTCATATAAAGTTAGATTTTAGTATTCATTATACGTACGAAATCCTTTTCACTTATACTATAAATTTGGTTTAGATTATTTATCATAAATATTCCTCTATCAAAAATTCATTTTTGATTACTAATATAACTTAATTGACTAGCCTGATTCTACAAGTGTTACAACATCCACTTCTGTAAGAAGAACTTTGTTGAGAATATTAGATTGTGTTATTGGGCTGTTTTTGTTGATGTCCATATGTTCACGGTTTGGGCCTGTCCAACCATATTTATTATTAGTGTTATAGTATAAATAGTGCATGCATGCAACTTTAGTTGTTAACATTGAATTGATCTTTTCATTGTAACCCTAGCATGCCTCTACAATAGCAATTCTTTATAGAGTACTTCTGAGGTTGTGGTTTATTAATCATTCGACATATTTGATTCATATTGTGTTCTTGTTTTTATATCGTGTAATATTTTACTTCTTAGAATCTAATCTATTTAAAAGGATTTTATTCCCAACAATTGATATCAGAGTAGGAGGTTGTCTAAATCATACGCATCTCTTATGTTTGAAGAAATCATTAGGGTTTCCGCTATTATCGAATTTGTAGGAGCCGTCACTACTTATTGACGATACTTTGTGATCTTGATATTAACCTAATATGATCCTATAAGTTTGATTCTTAATAGGTATCGATCAAGTCAACATGTCGTCCGAAATTTTTTCATCCAATCCAATCAACATCTCAAACAACATAGGTTCAACCACAAGAATTCCAATTCTATATCCTCACGAGTATGAAGTATGGGCTCTTCACTTTGAAGACTGTGTTCTTGGCTTAGAAGACAATGGGTATTTGCTCTGGGAAGAAATTACTTTGGGTCCTTTTGTTCACTCTAAAACCAAAAGAATCATTAAAACTCAGAAGGATTACAAAAAGTTGCTCAACGATATGAAGTATGTTCCTAAGGACGAGAAAGACAAACTCATCAGTAACATTAGAGAAATCAGATTTATGAGGTTCACTCTACAGTCTGAAGCATTCCGCTTGGTGAGTTCTTATGAAAGTGCTAAAGAGATTGGGATAGGCTTAAAGAGCTTTATTCCACAGACACTGATCTTGAGCATTCCACTCAAACACTCCTACTTTCAGAGTTTGGTGTCGTTAAAAAAAGCCATAAGAGAATCTTAGCCAGACTTTTAACAGATAAAATCATCTTCTTAGTAGGATGATTAAGTATGGAATAGAACGAATGATGATCGAGCAGAAGGTCACATTCATGAATAGTCTTAGAACTGAAAGGATGGCAGTTGTCTCAACTGTTAAAGCACATGAACAGTTCAAGAGTTATACATTGGCCAAACTGGTTGGCATTCTTAGGTCCAAAACAAAAGTTATGTCCAGCATGGGGTCCATAGCTCTCGTGGCGAAAGGCAAAAGTGTTCCAGAGGAAGAATCTGAAACGGAGCTCTTTGATTATGATCTTTCTAGCGAAGATTATGGATTAATGATCACGAATCCCTAGCGGTTCGCCAAGAATAAGTTTCCATCAACCAAGAACCAAAACTGACAGGGAAGCTATAGTGTTGAGAAAGTGAATAAAAGCGCTCCTAAGAAAGAAGAAGAGAAGAAGGAAAACAAGCTTGCAGGTGACTCTGGCTATGACTGCAATTACTGTCATGGTAAAAATCATCTGGCAAAGGAGTGCATGTTGGGGAGGATAAATGAGAAGAAAGACGGAGAGGATGATGAATCTTACCACATGCGTAAGCTGCAAGAGATCAAGAAGAAGAAGACTAACGAGAACTCAATTCTTGCTCTAATTGTGTAGGAAAATACAACAGAGGATGAGTTTGGAGGAGTGAAGATTTGGTTAACTGACTCTAAGGATGAGGAAGTCTGCAAGCCCACACATGGTAGGACATTCGCTGCGAAAGAAGAAAGCTCAAAGTTCGCGGGAAGATGTTTGATGGTGACCAATGGGGTGTTAACTGACAATGGATATAGGAGTACAAAGGAAGGAGGAGATGACAAGTTTTATGTTGCAAAACCTGTTGGCGAGTGAATCAATGAGTGTGATCAATTGATCAAAAGGGTACACACTATTCTTGAATCTCTCAATGTACCTGTATCTAACTATGAAACTGAATTAAATGTCCTAAAATTCGCCTTTTCAAATAAAAGTAATAGTCTCAAACAAACTTGTCTAGCGAAGGCTAACCTAACTGATGAAATCAGCAGGAAGTTATCCAAGAGTGAGTAGGGAAGGATGTGGATTGAGAAGATAGAGTTAGATTTGTCTAGGTATACAGATAAATCAATTTATTTGCAGAGGGATAATTTGAAAATTTTGAAAAAAAAACATCTTTTGTTTGATTATTAAACATCTTTATACCAATATTACTCAGTTGCATTTGCATTGTGAAATAGGCAAAAAGATTCACAAAATGATTTTCCCCTTCCTTAAATTCCAGGAAGACGAGATTAATGCTGATTGTTACAAATGTGAATCTACTGTCTCTTCGGACGAAACTTCTGAAGCCTACAAAATTGGACTGGACAAAATTGAATCTTTTATTTAGTCCAAAGATCATAAGGACATGTTGAAAAACTTTCTTGATGAAAATGACAGGTTGAAAATTAAGACCAAAACTGTACAAAAATTTGACTCATTAAATTCATAGTTAAATTGAGAAAATAAAATCGATCTTGAAAATACATCTGAATTTGACGAGGATGGATATTTGAGCAAAATATTTGTAGTAGATAAGGTTGACTATTCTAAGTTTTTGAAAAACGAACCTGAACTTGTAAAAGTTCTTGTCTCTAAAAATTCAGTTGAATTCGCTTGAATTTCTCAAAATAAACCAAAAACCCTAAAATCAAAAGCAACTGTTTTTCCAAATGTCCAAACTATACCAAATCAAGTATTTGACACACAGAACTAACGTCTATCGTTAATGAAAACAACAAAGATGGCTGTGATGAATTCTACTGGTCTGCACCAACTGACAATGAAGACGAATGGAAGGGTCTTTCCGAAAGAACCTCCTGGAGAGTTAAAGGAAGTTATGTTGTAGAACCAATAAATAAGCCTTCAAGTTTTGAAAAAGGTAGTTCGAGTGGTAATAAGGAATGTCCAAGCGAACCTCATTCTAGAAAGGGCGAAACGCATACATGTGAATTGAGGCGAAAGGAAAACATTCAAAAATATTCAAAGCAAATTGTTGAGCAAAAACGTCTAAGGAGTAGGAGATATCAGAAGAATCTCATTGAAAGGAAGTGTAGGGTCCATTATGTGTTGCATATTGGGCTCGGTCCTTAGTCCAATTTTTTATCCGGATTGGGCATGTCCATCCGTGATTTATTTATTAGGGTTTAGTATTTATAGATGCTTGCATGCATCTTTGTACGAAAGATTTTGGAGTCGATCATTCACAGCAAATACCTTTTATCGATTGTATCCCTAAAAAGCCTCTACAGTGGAAGTTCTTAATCGAGCTCTGCTGAGGCGTGAAGCTATTGAATCATTCAAATTATTTTGATTCATTCTCGTGTTTGATATTTCTGTTTGCATTATTCTGATTAACCTGTATAAGATCTAAACGATCAAAGAGTTTTTCAACTCATCAATTGGTATCAGAGCAGGAGACTGTGTAATTCATACACATCTATTCTGTGAAAGAAGTGATTAGGGTTCATTCCGCATTCATTGATATTTATTGAGCCGTCACTCCATAATTGATGTATCTCATTAATTATTCATCTTGCCCTAATATTACGTATTACAAAGTCTGATCTTATAACAGGTTAAATGATCAAGCATGGACGATTCTCAATCCAATCCCATCAACATCTCTAACAGCATCGGATCAACAACCAAGATTCCAATCCTCTACACTCAATACTATGAAGTGTGGACGCACCACTTTGAAGATTACGTTATTGGATCGGAAGATAATGGGTATCTGATATGGGAAGCTATCACAGCTGGCCCTTTCGCTCATTCAAGAACTTCAAGAATCATTAAAACTCAAAAAGAGTATAATGATCTATTAAAAATTGTGAAAGGCGTCGCTCAGGACGAAAAGGAGAATTTCCAATGCAACATTAAGGCATTGAGACTAATTTGATTCGCTCTTCAATCCGACACATTTCGATTAGTAAGTTCTTGTGGTACAGCAAAGGAAATCTGGGATCGGCTGCGAGAGCTGTACTCCACAGATGAAGATTTGGAGCACTCAATTCAGACCCTACTTCTCTCTGAATTTGGAGAGTTCAAGCAGAAGCCATAGGAGGTTGTTACACAAACATTTGATCGGTTCAATCATCTTCTCAACAAGATGATCAAACATGACATAGAAAGAAAGCTCAATGAACAGAAGGTCACTTTCTTAAATGGCCTAAGACCCGAATGGAGGGCGGTTGTGTCGACGGTTAAAGCGCATGAGCAGTTCAAATCGTATTCTTTGGCAAAACTGGTGGGGATTCTGAAATCCCAGGAAAAGATTGTGCTACAAGAGAAAAGCGTGGTTTCAAACTTGGGGTCTTTGGCTCTTCTGTCTAAAGGTAAGATTGCAGCAGAAGAAGAAGAATATTTGAATCTGGGAGACTACGATTTAACAGCTGAAGACTATGCTATGATGGTGTCAAATCCCAGAAGGTTCATCAAGAAGAAGTTCCCTACCAACAAGAACCGAAACTGGCAGGGAATCTACAAGTCTGAAAAAGTGAAAGAGGAGCCGAAGGTTAAAGAATCAAGGAAAGAAGCGAAGGGTGAAGCTGATTCTAGTGTCAACTGTTTTTACTGTGGTGGGAAAAATCACTACACAAAAGATTGCGTGTTGAAGAAAATGGCAGAGAAAGATGAGGAGAAGGATGAAGAAGCAAGTCTCCTGAAAAGACTGGAGGAGATTAAAAGGAAGAAAGCTACTACTAATCCCTCTATGAATGCTCTTGTTGTGCAGGATTCAGTAGATTATGATGAGTTCGGTGGTGTACAGGTGTGGTCAACCGACTCAGAAGATGATGAGGTGAGAAAGCCTTCTCATCGAAAGGCTTATGTGGAGGAGAGTGGTGATGTTGGTGGAAGATGTCTGATGGTCACAGATGTATCCCAGATGAGGCGATACAACACTGATGGTGGAAACGAAGTGGCTAAGGAGCGAGAGGACATGTGCTTTACATCGAAGCCTCTCAGTGTGCAGATCAGTGAACTAGAAGGACTGATCAAGAAGGTACAATCCATTTTTGTTTCGTTTAAAATTGCACAAACATCATATGAAAAAGAATTAAATAACTTGAATTCAGGAATTTCAAATCTAGATAGTCGTTTAACTCAAACACGTGTCACGAATTCTAATCTAACTGACCAAATAAGCAGGGTATCATCCAAGAGTGAGGAGCGAAGGATGTGGATTGAGCAGTGTAACAGCCTGGATTCCCAGGTATTATTTATTATTATAATTTTTGGTGATTTTTCAGGAGACTCGGCGAGTTGGAGCTCAAACTCGCCGAGTATGATCGCGGTTTGGGCACGGGTTCGCGTCCGGACTCGGCGAGTCCAAAAGGTGGACTCGGCGAGTCCACGCTGTTTAATGAAGCCCTAATTTCCAGCGTATGAGACCTATTTAAAGGGGCTTATGGCCGTCATTTGCGGCCACCAACCCCATAGAGAACCCTAAAGAGTCTTTGAGCGTTTTGTGAGAGAGAAGAGGAAGATCCTTGACTATTTATGGGTGTTTTTGCTTATAGAAGAGCATCAAGGCAAGAGGAGACCAAAGAAGGTGCTAATCCAGTGATTCCTAAGCTCAAAGACTTCATTTGAGGTAACCATTCGTTCCTTTTTCAGTCCTTGGTGTAAATCTTAGAGTTAGGGTTTCTTTGTGGAATGATCCATGGAGTAATTGGCCTCTTCTTGTGTTGGTGCTTTAGATCTGGACCCAAAGAGGTCCAGAGACTCTTTTCCCTCAAGCTTTATGAGTGTTAATGGAGGCCATGAGCTTAGAACAGCATTCTAGAGACCATATCATCAAATAAGGCCTTTGGACCTTTGCATGAGCACCAAGATTGTAACTTTACGTGATGTATGTGCTTGGAAGGACTAGATCTATGAGTTATTGGAACGGATCTGACCTTAGGAGTGAGTTTCAGTTCATGCATGGCATAGACTCGCAGAGTCCGAAGAACAGACTCGGCGAGTAGCACGAAGATTGTCCATAACCACTCAGCGAGTGGTCTTGCCGAGTTAAGGGGTTGACTCAGTGAGTCAGGGAGAGTCAGAGAGGGTTGACGGGTGGACTGAGTCAAGCTGGAACTCGCCGAGTTGTTCTTGAGACTCGGCGAGTTGAGTCGTGGTGGCCCCGCGATTCATGCCAGGTGGAACTCGTCGAGTCAGGGAAGTACTCGACGTGTCAAGAGAGGATCCTAGGGAGTCTGTGAACACGTATAGACTCGCCGAGTCGCTTTAGTGCACTCGCCGAGTCCAGTCAAAGTTGACCGTTGACCAGAGTTGACCAGTGTTGACTTGATAGGGGAAGTCAACCTTAGTTGTGAAAGTGTTAATTAGAGATATATTGTGTTATAGGAGGATTATAGCTCGGGGGATCGAGCGCGAGTGATCTCCGGGATTTGCGAGTTATCGAGATACGCGAGGTGAGTCTTCTCACTATACTTTACCTTGAGTAGGTAATCAGAGTTATGTGATAGAGTATTTGTATGCTATATGTATGTGTAACACTTGTGTTTCTAGCCTAGGCATTTATATTGAGTTGATAGTCTAGGTTAACCTTTGTAACTCATTTTGAAGAAATGAAAAGGAATTATGTGAATATTATGTGAATTATGTGTTTTACGCTTAATTATTAGGGGTTAATTAATTAAGAATAAAAATAACCATCAAAATTAAAGTGTGAGATAAGCCCGATATCTTTACATAAAGTTGTAGTGGTCTAAAAGAGGATTTCGGGGATATAAAGAATACCAAAATCCGAGTTATAACGAAGAAGTTATGACCTGTCGAAGTTTCGCGACAAAACCGGCACGGTGCTGAATGTCGTAAAAAGTGAGTTTTTGATAAACTACTTTTTAGCCTTAGTAATCTAAACAAAAGTCGTAGTATTCGTTAAACCGAGAAGTTCGATAAAAAGAACGCCCAAATATGACTTCGTATGAGGAAGTTATGATTTTTCGAAGTTTCAGCGTAGCAGTAGACAGCTAAAAACTCGAATTTTAGATCGAGCGGTTTTTAGCCGACACAACCTAAACGAGAATTGAAGGTCTCGTCATTAGGAGCACAACGGTAAAAAGTCTGACGAAAACGGACGTCGGATGAAGAAGTTATGAATTTTTAACGGATTTCCTGTCCCGGTCTGTTAAAAAATAATAATATAAAATTTAAAGTCAAAATTAGCCGACGAAGTCTAAACGGAAGTTGTAGATCGTAATTTTAGCTACGCGTGCATATAAAGAACGTCAAAAATGGAGCTCGTATGCGAAAGTTATGGATTTTAGAAGTTTTGGCGCGAAAACCGAGAAATTTCGCATAGTCACAATTGCCACGTCACCCTCGCTTAGAAAGTAACACGTGTCCTGCTGAGTCACCTGGCTGCTGAGTCATTAGGCTGCTGAGTCACTGAGGCTGCTGAGTCATGCGAGCCACGTGTCCTCTTCTGATTCGACCGAGGAGGAGGCCCAATCCGAAGCAGCCAGCTCCCCAGCTGAAGCTTCGCCCAGCTGCCGCGTGTGTCCGAGCCTCGCAGGTGCGCCAGCAAGCCGCGGTCCACTTAGAAGCCGACAGCGAGCCCTCGCATGTGCGAGAGGTGCGAGCCATGTGCGAGACCCTCCCCCCCCCCCTGCGAAGCCTCTTAGCCGTCGGATCAGGAGACTTCTCAGCCGTTGGATCAAACTTCGGACCCTATAATAGAAGGGTACCTGCGAGGGTTTCCGGTTACTTTTGGAATTTAGCCATTTTTAGCCCCTCTCTCCATATTTTCTTCATCTTAACATCCCGCAAAGCCCCGGTATCAATTGTAAAGCCCGGAATACCCCACGAAGTGCCCGAGAAACCTGGAAAATTTATCTTTTCGGTTTCGAAGCCCGACTTTTGCAGAGCCCGGTTTCTCAATAAAACTCCCGGTTTTATTAGAAACGATCGTTTTAGGAAACGAATTGCTGCCCGATTATCATCAAATCATGTGAGTGTATAGTCACTTTCATTTTACACATAGATATGAAGTATTTACCTTATAATACGTGCTATGTGTAAATATATTAATTATTTATTTGAGGTGATTGTTGTGTTGATGTTTTATACAAGTTTTAAACTGTATAAGTATTTTTATCTACAAATATGATAGGTAGAACATGGATAGATTGTGATGTGTGATAAAATAAAATTGATGAGAGGCCTCGATGTGTTTTGAGATCCAGTCATCTAGCGGAGTTTGGATGACGACCACGGACTTTCTAGACAGTCCAGTGGGAAACATTAGCAGGTCCGCAACCTGTAGGTGTTAATGAACTAAGAGTGTTCATTCGCTGTACTCCATCCCCCTCATGGTTGCCTTTAGGACATGTATGGCTGAGGAAACCCCTTAGCAGTAGTGTCCATCTCGATGATATTCTTTAGGCTAGGTCCCTTGTGACAAGTTTTTAGGGACATAAAGTGAGGATAACGGGAACGGGTAATCAGGGTTATTGTTGATTGATGAACTTAGTAAGTTTATTATTATTGTGGGTTGAAAACCCTATATGCTCACCAGGCTCCCAAGCCTGACCCACTCAGCTTTTTATGTTACAGGTAGTGGACCCCGAGCATAGTCGGAGGACAACGAGAGATTTTTGGATTATAGGCCAGTAGTTGTAAATAACTGTTGAAAGGCTTATAATGTCTTGTTTATGCTTTTGATCTGTATCGGAACATGACATCCTGAGGTTTTGATATATATATGGAAAACGTATACCTTCTTAATGAAGGGTTTTGATAAACTTTTATCATAGTTTGTTTGGGGACCAATTCCGCAACATCTTTTAAAAAGATTTCTCTGATTTTATTTTAAAAAGCATAAATTAAATCGGTCTTTTCTGGCCGAGAAATTAGGGGATGTCACAGTTGGTATCAGAGCATTAGTTTAAGCGAACTAAGAAATTGTAGAATTTCTAGACTTGAACTTAGAATGCTAAGTGATGATTGTGAGATGAGTGTCTACCATATTCTAGACACGAGCACCAGTTTATTTTAGGGAAGATGCCTAAAATGCCCTTATGTGCTAAATGCTATGTGTTTGCCATGTGTGCCATTATTTGTTCGGATCTATGGTCTGTTGCCGACCGGATCTGGAAACCTTATGTGTGTAGGATTCTAAGCGTATGATTACGAGATTAGAACTAACATGTAAACGTTTCAGAGTGATAAGGGAATTGACATGTCTAACAAGGATAAAGACCTAAATTCGCCTTATTCGTTATATAGATTGTAATGGCCATAACTCGTAGTGGAGCTGCAAATGCAAAAGGAAACAGGGATCAACAGCCTCAACCTCAAGTAGTTGAGTAAGCACCTGTTGTAGGAGCTGCACCTGAGCCAATGACAATGGCTGGGGTACAAGCAATGATGCAAATGATGTTAGATCGCCAAATGGAGGAGACAAGGCGATTACTACAACAACATAGGGAAGAGACTACGATGCCTGTTGAACAGCCCGTATTGAATGAAGGGCAATCAGTAGGAGGGAACTACAGTGGGACTCTTGGTCAAGCCAACCCACCGATAGTTAGACAAAACAACCAGGATGGAGGAGTTGATGGACGCGGATGCAAATACAAAGATTTCATGGCATCCAAACCGCCGTGTCTATCTGGGAGTCCGACACCGGTGGAAGTCATGAATTGGATCTCCGAAATGGAGACAATGTTTGAAAGTTGCGAGTGCAGCAACAAACAAAAGACCGCACTTTCAATTCCTCTGTTAAAGTCTGGTGTGTGAGTTGGTGGAAGTTACTAGCTAATTCGATGCCCAAGGGTGAAGCTAGTAAGATGTCTTGGGAAGAATTTGTGGTCCAACTGAAATTGCAGTACTGCTCTGAGCAGGATCTTCTGGAAATCAATAATGAGTTTCAGAATTTAAAGAAAGGAAAGATGAGCATTACTGAATACGCTGCTAGTTTTATGGAAAAGATGAAGCTAGTTCCTCATCTAGTTCCAACTGAACTCTCTAAGGTCAACAAGTTTGCCCTCGGATTACCAGCGGACTTTGGTCCGATGGTTAAGCAAGCAACCACTTTGAAAACCGCCATCTGGGCTGCTAAGAATGTCGAGGTTCAGATCAAGGAGAAGGGTCTGGAGAGGGCAGAAGTTGGTGAAAAGAGAAAATTTGAAGGAACTTCGGGTTCCAACAAGAAAAGCAAATTTTCTAAGTCCAAGAAGTTTGGAGGAGGAGGAGGTGAAGTGAGATGGTGTGAGAAGTGCAAGAGAAAGCACTCTGGGAGATGTAGTGAGGAGGTGACTTGCTTCAAATGTGGAAAGACTGGGCATTATGCCAACGTGTGTCCATCCGACAAGAGGGTATGTTTTGAGTGCCATGAAGTAAGGCATGTTCTTAAAGACTGTCCAAAGAGGAAGGATGCCGCAAAGCCCAATCTACCACCAAAGCCGAAGGCGAGAGCCTTTCAGATGACACTTGAAGCTGCAAAAGAAGAAGTCGATGTCGCTTCAGGTACCTTTCTCGTAAACGAATTGCCTGCCCAAATTTTGTTTGATTCTGGAGCCAATTACTCCTCTATATCGCATGAATTTGGTAGAAAGCTAGCTTTGCCTGTAGATAGGCTAGTTAATGCCTTATTAGTCGAGATTGCTAGTGGCAAGTTTGTACCTGTTAGCCATCATATGAAAAACATCCTCATTGACTTGGATGGGAATAAGTTCCAAGAGGAATTATTGCCTATCGAGTTAAATGGATTCGACATAGTTTTAGGAATGGATTGGCTTAGCGCCAATGATGCAGAAATACTATGTAGAAAGAAGATAGTAAAAGTAACCCGCCAGGGAAAGAGTCGTTTATGGTGTACGGAGACAAACGCAGAGTAAACTCTGGAATCATTTCCTGAATGAAAGCCAGAAAGTGTTTGGCCAAGGGATGTACATCATATCTAGCGTTCGTGATTGATGCCAAGATGGAAAAGAAAGAAGTGTAGAATATTCCGGTGGTGTGTGATTATCCGGAAGTCTTTCCCGAAGATCTTCACGGATTGCCCCCTGATCGACAAGTAGAATTTCGTATCGACTTGTTACCAGGAACGACGTCGATAGCAAAAGCACCTTATCGATTAGCGCCAACTGAAATGAAAGAACTTATGACACAACTTCAGGAGTTATTGGACAAAGGTTTCATTCGACCTAGTTCATCACCCTGGGGAGCCCCTGTGTTATTTGTAAAGAAGAAAGACGGAAGCATGAGAATGTGCATCGATTACAGAGAGCTGAACAAAGTGACGATAAAGAACAAGTACCCGTTGCCAAGGATCGATGACTTGTTCGACTAGTTGCAGGGTTCGAGCTATTTCTTGAAGATCGATCTTAGGTCGGGATACCATCAACTAAAGGTGAGAGAGCAGGATATCGAAAAGACTGCTTTTAGAACGAGATATGGACACTATGAATTTTTGGTTATGTCGTTCGGACTAACCAATGCCCCAGCAGCTTTCATGGATTTGATGAATAGGGTTTGTAAACCATTCTTAGATAAATCCGTGATAGTATTCATAGATGATATCTTGATTTATTCGAAAAGCAAGCAGGAGCATGAAAAGCATCTATGTGAAGTGCTAGAAGTCCTGAAAAAGGAGAAGCTGTATGCAAAGTTCTCCAAGTGTGAATTTTGGATTCAAGAAGTCCAATTTTTAGGTCATGTGGTTAACCAAGAAGGGATAATGGTCGACCCATCAAAGATTGAAGCTGTAATGAAGTGGGAACAACCAAAAAGTCCTACTGAGATTCGAAGCTTTTTAGGATTAGCCGGATATTACCGAAGGTTTATCCAAGGCTTTTCTTCGATTGCTACTCCATTAACAGCTTTGACCCACAAAGGAGCCACTTATGCTTGGAATGAGAAGCATAAGGAAGCCTTTGAGAAGTTGAAGAAGAGATTATGTGAAGCACCGATTCTTTCATTGCCTGAAGGAGTTGATGACTTTGCAGTTTATAGTGATGCATCCGGAGTTGGGTTAGGTTGTGTTCTGACCCAAAGGGATAAAGTGATCGCGTATGCATCGAGGCAATTGAAGGAACATGAAAAGAACTACCCCACTCATGATCTGGAGTTGGCAGCGGTAGTATTCGCCCTAAAGATATGGAGGCATTATCTTTATGGCACAAAGTGTAAACTTTTCACTGATCATAAGAGTCTCCAATATCTCTTTAATTAGAAGGAATTGAACTTGAGGCAACGACGCTGGCTAGAGTTACTCAAGGACTACGACTGTGAGATACTTTACCACCCTGGTAAAGCAAATGTTGTTGCCGATGCTCTCAGTCGGAAGGTAAACCTTGAAAAGAAAAGGCCAAGAGCGTTAAGAATTGAAGTTGTCTCGACAGTTGTGGAAAGTATAAAGAAAGCTCAAGAGGAAGCTTTAGAGAAAAATGACCGAAAGGAAGAACGTTTGGGCAAAACGTTAGTGTTCGGTACAAACAACCAAGGGTTGAAGGTATTTCAAGATAGAATTTGGGTACCCAAGACGGGCGGAATAAGAGATCTTCTGATGGAAGAAGCTCACAAGACCATGTACTCAATTCATCCCGGCAGTACAAAAATGTATAGGGATCTAAAACCCTATTATTGGTGGCTGACGATGAAGCTCGATGTTGCTAAGTATCTGGCCGAGTGTGTAACTTGTGCTAGGGTTAAGGCACAACATCAGAAACCGTATGGGAGTTTAGAACCTTTACCCGTACCCATGGGTAAATGGGAAGACATCACCATGGATTTTGTGACTAAACTGCCCAGAACAAGGAACGGTCACGACATGATTTGGGTGGTCGTTGATCGCTTCACTAAGAGTGCTCATTTCATAACAGCCAAAGAGAAGTGGTCTATGGATAAACTTGCGAATTCTTATGTGAAGGAAATTGTGAGGCTTCATGGTGTTCCGTTAACGATTGTGTCCGATCGTGACATCCGTTTTACCTCAAGGTTTTGGAGGAGTCTACAAGAGGAATTGGGTACCAAGTTGTGTTTGAGTACAACTTACCATCCACAAACCGATGGTCAGAGCGAGCGAACGATTCAAACATTGGAGGATATGCTGAGAGCATGTACCCTAGAATTCCAAGGTAACTGGGATGAACACTTACCTTTAGTAGAATTCTCCTATAATAATAGTTTCCACTCAAGCATTAAGATGGCACCTTATCACGCTTTGTATGGGGAGAAGTGTCGAACGCCATCATGTTGGCTGGAAGCTGGGGAAAAGCAGTTTATGGGACCTGAAATAGTCCATGAGACTGCTGAAAAGTTGAAAGTGATAAGGGAAAGGATGTTAGCTGCTCAAGATCGACAAAAGAGTTATGCTGACAAGAAAAGACAACCGATATCCTTCGATGTTGTAGATTCGGTTTTACTTAAAGTCTCGCCGTGGAAGGGACTTATAAGATTTGGGAAACGAGGGAAGTTGAGTCCAAGGTTTATTGGACCATTTAAAGTTCTTTAGAGGATCGGGAATCAAGCTTACAAGCTAGAGTTACCGGAAGAACTGGAAGGTATTCATAACACCTTTCATGTGTGTTACTTGAGAAAGTTCACAGGAGATGTGCCTGACATAATTCCGATTTCTGAGTTAAGGTTGGATGAAAACAAGAGGTTGATCGAAGAACCTGAGGCAATCGTTGACCGTAAGACTATGAAGTTACGACGCACGATGGTCGATTTAGTGCTTGTGCGCTGGAAACATACGAATGGACCAAATCTCACTTGGGAAACGGAGAGTGACATGATGAGTCGCTACCCGCAGTTGTTTGGTGATATGTGATTCCGAGGACGGAATCATCCTAAGGGGAAGAGAATTGTAACACTCGTGTTTCTAGCCTAGGCATTTATATTGAGTTGATAGTCTAGGTTAACCTTTGTAACTCATTTTGTAGAAATGAAAAGGAATTATGTGAATATTATGTGAATTATGTGTTTTATGCTTAATTATTAGGGGTTAATTAATTAAGAATAAAAATAAGCGTCAAATTTAAAGTGTGAGATAAGCCCGATATCTTTACATAAAGTTGTAGTGGTCGAAACAAGGATTTCGGGGATATAAAGAATACCAAAATCCGAGTTATAACGAAGAAGTTATGACCTGTCGAAGTTTCGCGACAAAACCGGCACGGTGCTGAATGTCGTAAAAAGTGAGTTTTTGATAAACTACTTTTTAGCCTTAGTAATCTAAACGAAAGTCGTAGTATTCGTTAAACCGAGAAGTTCGATAAAAAGAACGCCCAAATCTGACTTCGTATGAGGAAGTTATGATTTTTCGAAGTTTCAGCGTAGCATTAGACAGGTAAAAACTCGAATTTTAGATCGAGCGGTTTTTAGCCGACACAACCTAAACGAGAATTGAAGGTCTCTTCATTAGGAGCACAACGGTAAAAAGTCTGACGAAAACGGACGTCGGATGAAGAAGTTATGAATTTTTAACGGATTTCCTGTCCCGGTCTGTTAAAAATAATAATATAAAATTTAATATCAAAATTAGCCGACAAAGTCTAAACGGAAGTTGTAGATCGTAATTTTAGCTACGCGTGCATATAAAGAACGTCAAAAACGGAGCTCGTATGCGAAAGTTATGGATTTTAGAAGTTTTGGCGCGAAAACCGAGAAATTTCGCATAGTCACAATTACCATGTCACCCTCGCTTAGAAAGTAACACGTGTCCTGCTGAGTCACCTGGCTGCTGAGTCATTAGGCTGCTGAGTCACCGAGGCTGCTGAGTCATGCGAGCCACGTGTCCTCTTCTGATTCGACCGAGGAGGAGGCCCAATCCGAAGCAGCCAGCTCCCCAGCTGAAGCTTCGCCCAGCTGCCGCGTGTGTCCGAGCCTCGCATAGTCTAGCTCCGAGCCTCGCAGGTGAGCCAGCAAGCCGCGGTCCACTTAGAAGCCGACATCGAGCCCTCGCATGTGTGAGCCAGGTGCGAGCCATGCGAGCCATGTGCGAGACCCCCCCCCCCCCCCCTGCGAAGCCTCTTAGCCGTCGGATCAGGAGACTTCTCAGCCGTTGGATCAAACTTCGGACCCTATAAATAGAAGGGTACCTGCGAGGGTTTCCGGTTACTTTTGGAATTTAGGCATTTTTAGCCCCTCTCTCCATATTTTCTTCATCTTAACATCCCGCAAAGCCCCGGTATCAATTGTAAAGCCCGAAATACCCCACGAAGTGCCCGAGAAGCCCGAAAATTTTTTCTTTTCGGTTTCGAAGCCCGACTTTTGCAGAGCCAGGTTTCTCAATAAAACTCCTGGTTTTATTAGAAACGATCGTTTTAGGAAACGAATTGCTGCCCGATTATCATCAAATCATGTGAGTGTATAGTCACTTTCATTTTACACATAGATATGAAGTATTTACCTTATAATACGTGCTATGTGTAAATATATTAATTATTTATTTGAGGTGATTGTTGTGTTGATGTTTTATACAAGTTTTAAACTGTATAATTATTTTTATCTACAAATATGTTGGATAGAACATGGGTAGATTGTGATGTGTGATAAAATAAAATTGATGAGAGGCCTCGATGTGTTTTGAGATCCAGTCATCTAGCGGAGTTTGGATGACGACCACGGACTTTCTAGACAGTCCAGTGGGAAACATTAGCAGGTCCGCAACCTGTAGGTGTTAATGAACTAAGAGTGTTCATTCGCTGTACTCCATCCCCCTCATGGTTGCCTTTAGGACATGTATGGCTGAGGAAACCCCTTAGCAGTAGTGTCCATCCCGATGATATTCTTTAGGCTAGGTCCCTTGTGACAAGTGTTTAGGGACATAAAGTGAGGATAAAGGGAACGGGTAATCAGGGTTATTGTTGATTGATGAACTTAGTAAGTTTATTATTATTGTGGGTTGAAAACCCTATATGCTCACCAGGCTCCCAAGCCTGACCCACTCAGCTTTTTATGTTACAGGTAGTGGACCCCGAGCATAGTCGGAGGACAACGAGAGATTTTTGGATTATAGGCCAGTAGTTGTAAATAACTGTTGAAAGGCTTATAATGTCTTGTTTATGCTTTTGATCTGTATCGTAACATGACATCCTGAGGTTTTGATATATATATGGAAAACATATACCTTCTTAATGAAGGGTTTTGATAAACTTTTATCATAGTTTGTTTGGGGACCAATTCCGCAACATCTTTTAAAAAGATTTCTCTGATTTTATTTTAAAAAGCATAAATTAAATCGGTCTTTTCTGGCCGAGAAATTAGGGGATGTCACAGTATGTTATGTGTTGTAATGCATTATTTCTATGTGATTTATGTTGTGCATGTTATAGAGTTGGAACCGGAAGGTTCACAGAGTTATAACCAGAGGGTTCACAGAGTAGGGTCCACGGACCCACAGAGTTATAGCCTTGAGTAGCTATTATGTGTTATGTGTGGTATTTTGGGGAATTCACTAAGCTTTGTGCTTACAGTGTTGGTGTTATTTGTTTCAGGTACTAGTGATGACCGTGGGAAGGCGCCGACTTGATCAGTACACACACACGGGATTTTTATGTTATCAGATCTTGGGAATTTTATATAGGATGGATTTAGTTTCAAACATTAATGTTTTATGAATGTTAAATGATTTGTGTTTTATAAAATGCGAAAAATTGTTTTGAAATTTATGGTGTTACAAGTTGGTATCAGAGCCTTGGTTTGAGGGATTCGAGTACACCTTCGGGCATATTTGAACTCAAACTGAGGATTTGAGAAGTATTTTCCAAAAAGAGTAAAAGATTTTTGGAAGAACGTAGAGCAGATTTGTGTGTACGATCAGTCCTTGCCCGAACGGTGATTTCCCAAAGTACCCTCATGTTATGTGATATTGATATTGATATGATGTATTCTCATGCTAGAGTAGGCTAGGTACTCCTATTAGGACCAGAGTGGCCTGATTTGTGATGCCTTAGCCTAGGGAGAGGTGAGCTGCTATGAGATGCTTGAGAGTGAGTAGGTAGCATCGAGGGGCTTATGAGAGATCTGTTGGAGAGTGGATTATGCATGATAGAGTACTTGGAATTTGGGATCCGAAGAGGAGGACTTGCGATGTATTCTGATACGGTGCGGACAGTAGTATTGGGCTCGTACAACTGAAAGCACCGGAGCGGTGTACAGCCCAAGTAGGAATCTTTGGAATACCAAGGATCAAGGAGGAATGAGTTGTCAAGTGTGAGTATGCTTGAATGGATTCTAATTTATCGTATGTTGTATTTCAGAGGTAGATCATGGTGAGGACACATCTTATGCCTGAGAGCGGTGGGGCCAGTGATGAGGAGATCCGCCGGATCATCCATGAGGAGGTGGCTGCGGCCATCAGGGCATAGATAATAGAGATGTTCGGGTCTATTAAGACCACATTGATTGAGACCTTCGATGAGCGTTATGCCGCTCTTTCTGAGGCTGTTGTTGCAGCGGCCACCGTAGCTATTGCTTTCGCGAGGCCGCAGGGTGGTGATGCGTTGCTGTTCCGAGAGTTCAGCAACACAAAACCGCCGGAGTTTGATGGCACCCAGGACCCGGTGGCGGCTATGAGATGGATTTCTAACATAGAGGGGTGTTTCTTCACTTGCTCATCTCCTGAGCATTTGAGAGTACGGTTCGCGCTGAACCAGCTTCTCTTGGGAGCGAAGGACTGGTGGAAGTTTGTGACGGCGCACTTTATGCCTGCTGAGTTTGTGGCAGTGACCTGGGAGAGGTTCACTGCCATGTTCCGAGATGAGTACGTTCCCCAGGTGGAGAGGGAGCGTTTGGCCCAAGAGTTTCTGAACCTCAAGTAGGGTACTGAGTCTGTTACGGTGATTACCAGGATGTTCCATGAGAGGGCTATGTTTTGCCCTGAACACGTGTCCACTGAGCAGGCACATATGAGTCGATATTTGAGTATCTTGAGGCGAGACATTCGGGAGTTCGTGGTGAACTCCTCGTACCGGACATTTGTCGAGCTTTAGGCAAATGTCCGGAAGAGGGAGATTGAGCTAAAGACTCAGGCCAGGGTGGAGGCGGAATCTCAGAGGGGGATCGGCGACCGGCGCAGTCTCAGCCGGCAGCCAAGGGGGCCAAGCCTGCTGATCCCAAATCAGGGAGCCAGAAGGGCCGTACTTGTGGGAAGTGCGGCAAGGTTCATGATGGAGTCTGTAGAGCGGGATCTTGCTACAAGTGTGGCAAGGAGGGGCATATGGCCAAGGACTGCCCCAAGGGGTTTGCGGTGTGTTTCCACTGCAACCAGACCGGACACCGGAAGGCAGAGTGTCCGCAATTGCGAGGATCATCTCAGGGATCTGCCCCTGCCGCCATCAGAGCTACCGAGAGTCGGCCAGTGAAGGCCGAGGCGCCGAGGGCACGAGGGAGAGCTTTTCAGTTGACCGCAGAGGAGGTCCGCATAGCGCTCGATGTCGTGGCTGGTTTGTATTCTTTCGTGTATTTATTTTGATGTTGAGATATTATGCTTATATTATGTTATGCGTAGGTACTTTTCTTGTGAATTCTGTACCTGCCTTGGTGTTATTTGACTCGGGTGCGAGTCGGTCTTTTGTATCTTTGGCTTTTAGTTAGCATATCAGTGTTAGTCATGAGGCGTTGAGTCGGCCTCTGAGAGTTTCCATAGCTGACGAAAGGGTGATATATGCCACGGAGGTTCTCCGCGGGTGCGTATTCGAGATTTTCGGTGTTGAGTCCCCGATTGATTTGGTTCCTATTGCGATGGGTGATGTCTGTGTCATTGTGGGCATGGACTGGTTGAGCAGATTCGGTGCGGTTATCGACTGCGAGCGACAGTTGGTGACCATACGAGACCCTAGTGGGGGAGTTCTTACGGTGTACGGCAAGGGTACACGTTCTGGATCAGCATTTTGTTCAACCGCTAGGGCGAGGCAGTGTCTACAACAGGGCTGTAAAGGTTTTATGGCCTATGTGATGGATACGCGGGTGGATTCCGAGAGACCGAGGTCAGTTGAGGAGGTTCCGATAGTGCGTGAGTTCCCGGATGTATGTCCTGAGGAGTTGCCGGGTGTGCCTCCTTTGAGGCAAGTGGAGTTCAGTATCGATTTGGTTCCGGGGGGGGGGGGGGCGCCTATCGCTAAGGTGCCTTATCGCCTTGCACCTCCAGAGATGGAAGAGTTATCCTCGCAGCTTCAGGAGCTGCTGGGGAAGGGGTTTATTCGGCCGAGCAGCTCACCGTGGGGAGCGCCTATTCTGTTTGTCAAGAAGAAGGATGGTTCACACCGGATGTGCATTGATTACCGGGAGTTGAATAAGCTGACGGTCAAGAACCATTACCCGTTGCCGAGGATCAACGATTTGTTCGATCAGTTACAGGGAGCATCTTGGTTCTCCAAGATCGATTTGAGGTCTGGATATCATCAGGTGAGGGTGCGAGATGAGGACGTCCAGAAGACAGCGTTCAGGACGCATTATGGGCATTAAGAGTTTGTGGTGATGCCTTTCGGGCTCACCAATGCCCCTGCAGTGTTCATGGATCTCATGAACCGAGTGTGCAGGCCGATGCTGGATCGGTCGGTGATTGTATTCATCGACGACATTTTGGTATATTCGAGATCTAGAGAGCAACATGAGGAGCATTTGAGGGAGATCCTCGGAGTTCTGAGATCAGAGAGGCTTTATGCCAAATTCTCCAAGTGTGATTTCTAGTTGCGAGAGGTCCAGTTCCTGGGTCATCTCGTTAACCAGAAAGGGATATTGGTCGACCCGGCCAAAGTTGAGGCGGTGATGATTTGGGAGGTGCCGAGGTCACCTTCTGAGATCTGGAGTTTCTTAGGGTTGGCGGGTTATTATCAGAGATTTATCAAGTATTTCTCTAAAATCGCAGTGCCACTCACCAGGTTGACCCGGAAGGGTATCGCTTTTTCATGGGGCCCCGAGCAGCAGGCCTCCTTTGAGACGCTTCGCCAAAGGTTATGCGAAGCCCCGGTGATAGCCCTCCCGGAAGGGATGGAGGACTTAGTGGTATACTGTGATGCATCGATTTTTGGGTTGGGGGCGGTGCTGATGCAGAGAGGGCATGTGATAGCATATGCATCGAGGCAGCTGAAGCCTCATGAGACGAGATATCCCACCCATGATCTAGAATTAGGGGCAGTGGTGTTCGCCCTCAAGATTTGGCATCACTACATGTATGGGGTTCGGTGTATGATATACATGAACCATAAGAGTTTGAAGTATTTGATGGATCAGCCCAACCTAAATATGCGACAGAGAAAGTGGTTGGATGTGGTCAAGGATTATGATTGTGAGATCCTGTACTACCCATGCAAAGCTAATGTTGTAGCCGATGCACTGAGACGCAGGGCGGATAGCACCCCGCTGCGGGATGAATGTTTGAGATTGACCGTGATAGCTCCAGTGTTGGACGCCATTCGTGGGGCACAGGCCGAGGCTGTGTAACCCGAGATGCAGAAGAAAGAGCGAGTGGTTGGATTGATTTCAGAGTTCGTTACCGATGGTAGGGGGCTTCTGACTTTCCAGGGGCGTATCTGGGTGCCGTTTATGGTTGGAACGCGTACCATTTTGATGGAAGAAGCTCATCGGTCGAAATTTTTGATCCATCCTGGGGCCACTAAGATGTATTTGGACCTGAGGAAGGAGTATTGGTGGCCCTGTATGAAGAGGGATGTTGCGTGATTTGTTGAGAGGTGCTTAACCTGCCGTAGGGTTAAAGCCGAGCACCAGAGACCGCATGGTAAGTTGCAGCCGTTGGAGATTCCCGAATGGAAGTGGGAACAGATCACCATGGATTTTATCACCAAATTGCAAAGGACTGCCAGGGGAGTTGATGCAATTTGGGTGATTGTGGACAGGTTGACGAAGAGTGCTCACTTTCTTGCTATCAACGAGAGTTCTTCCGCAGAGAAGTTAGCAGAGATGTATGTGAGGGAAGTGGCATCTCGGCATGGGGTACCGATATCGATTGTCTCAGACCGGGATGTATGTTTCACTTCCAGATTCTGGAAGAAGTTTCATGAGGAGTTGGGTACTAGACTGCATTTTAGTACCGCATATCACCCCTAGACGGACGGGCAGAGTGAGCGGACGATTCAGATGTTCGAGGACATGCTCCGGGCATGTGTGCTGGATTTCGGGGGGAGTTGGGATACGTACTTGCCCTTGGCGGAGTTTTCCTACAACAACAGCCATCATTCGAGCATTGGTATGCCGCCCTTTGAGCTGTTGTATGGGAGGAGGTGTCGGACCCCCATTTGTTGGGGAGAGGTTAGACAACGTGTGATGGGCAGTACAGAGATCGTGCTTCAGATGACAGAGCAGATCCAGCAGGTCAGACAGAGGTTGTTGACCGCTCAGAGTCGTCAGAAGAGTTATGCAGACAGACGCCGGTCCGAGCTTGAGTTTCTGGTCGGCAACCTTGTATTCTTGAAGGTCTCTCCTTGGAAAGGAGTGATTCGATTCAGGAAGAGGGGCAAGTTGGGACCCTGATATATTGGTCCATTCCGAGTGATCGCGAGGGTTGGCCGGGTAGCCTATCGTTTGGATTTGCCACCAGAGTTGGGGCAGATTCATGACACTTTCTATGTGTTGCAACTGCGGAAGTGTATAGCCGATGAGTCGGCAGTGGTTCCATTAGAGGATATTCAGGTGGATGCGAGCTTGAATTATGCTGAGAGACCAGTGGCAATCAGAGATCGGAAAATAAAGGTTCTGAGGAACAAGGAGGTACCCTTGGTTTTGGTTCAGTGGCAGCATCGGAAGGGGTCCGAGATGACTTGGGAGCCGGAGCATGAGATGCGTGAGCAGCATCCGGAGTTATTTGCAGAGCGAGACTTCGAGGGCGAAGTCTAGTTCTAGTGGGGGAGAATTGTAACAGCCCGGATTCCCATGTATTATTTATTCTTATAATTTTTGGTGATTTGTGAGGAGACTCGGCGAGTTGGAGCTCAAACTCGCTGAGTATGATCGCGGTTTGGGCATTGGTTCGCATCCGGACTCGGCGAGTCCAAAAGGTGGACTCGGCGAGTCCATGCTGTTTAATGAAGCCCTAATTTCCAGTGTATGAGACCTATTTAAAGGGGCTTATGGCCGTCATTTGCGGCCACCAACCCCAGAGAGAACCCTAAAGAGTCTTTGAGCGTTTTGTGAGAGAGAAGAGGAAGATCCTTGACTATTTGTGGGCGTTTTTGCTTATAGAAGAGCATCAAGGCAAGAGGAGACCAAAGAAGGTGCTAATGCAGTGATTCCTGATCTCAGAGACTTCATTTGAGGTAACTGTTCGTTCCTTTTTTAGTCCTTGGTGTAAATCTTAGAGTTAGGGTTTCTTTGTGGAATGATCCATGGAGTAATTGGCCTCTTCTTGTGTTGGTGCTTTAGATCTGGACCCAAAGAGGTCCAGAGACTCTTTTCCCTCAAGCTTTATGAGTGTTAATGGAGGCCATGAGCTTAGAATAGCATTCTAGAGACCATATCATCAAATAAGGCCTTTGGACCTTTGCATGAGCACCAAGATTGTAACTTTACGTGATGTATGTGCTTGGAAGGACTGGATCTATGAGTTATTGGAACGGATTTGACCTCCGGAGTGAGTTTGAGTTCATGCATGGCATAGACTCGCCGAGTCCGAAGAACAGACTCGGCGAGTAGCATGAAGATTGTCCATAACCACTCAGCGAGTGGTCTTGCCGAGTTAAGGGGTTGACTCAGTGAGTCAGGGAGAGTCAGAGAGGGTTGACGGGTGGGCTGAGTCAAGCAGGAACTCGCCGAGTTGTTCTTGAGACTCGGCGAGTTGATTCGTGGTGGCCCCGCGATTCATGCCAGGTGGAACTCGTCGAGTCAGGGAAGTACTCGACGTGTCAAGAGAGGATCCTAGGGAGTCAGTGAACACGTATAGACTCGCCAAGTTGCTCTAGTGCACCCGCCGAGTCCGGTCAAAGTTGACCGTTGACCGTTGACCAGAGTTGACCAGTGTTGACTTGATAGGGGAAGTCAACCTTAGTTTTGAAAGTGTTAATTAGAGATATATTGTGTTATAGGAGGATTATAGCTCGGGGGATCGAGCGCGCGTGATTTCTGGGATTTGTGAGTTATCGAGATACGCGAGGTGAGTCTTCTCACTATACTTTACCTTGAGTAGGTAATCAGAGTTATGTGACAGAGTATTTGTATGCTATATGTATGTTATGTGTTGTATTGCATTATTTCTATGTGATTTATGCTGTGCATGTTATAGAGTTGGAACCGGAAGGTTCACAGAGTAGGGTCCACGGACCCACAGAGTTATAGCCTTGAGTGGCTAATATGTGTTATGCGTGGTATTTTGGGGAACTCACTAAGCTTTGTGCTTACAGTGTTGGTGTCATTTGTTTCAGGTACTAGTGATGACCGTGGGAAGGTGCTGGCTTGATCAGTACACACACACGGGATTTTTATGTTATCAGATTATGGGAATTTTATATAGCATGGATTGAGTTTCAAACATTAATGTTTTATGAATGCTAAATGATTTGTGTTTTATAAAATGCGAAAAATTGTTTTGAAATTTATGGTGTTACAAGCAGAAGGAGTTGGAGCTGGTTAAGTCTAGGGTTGAAATATCTATTTGCAAAGAGACAATCTTAAATTGTTAAAACAGAGGAATGATTTTTGTTTAATTGCAAAAAGACTTTATACTAACAATACTCAGCTGCATTTAGATTGTGAAATAGGCCAGAAGATACATCGCATGATTTTTCCCTTCCTTGAGTTAAAGGAGGATGCAATCGATGCCGAAGCATACAACTGTGAAAGTGTTGTATCTTCAGATGATGTAAATCCCACTTATATGTATGGTCTTGAAAAAATTGAATCTTTTATAAAGTCCAAAGACCATAAGGACATGCTTAAAAATCTTTTGGATGAAAATGATAAGTTGAAACTCAGACCCGAAACTATACAAAAATTTGACTCATTGAGTACCAAATTATGTTCAGAAAATAAAATTGATGTTGAAAATGCATCTAAACTTAATGAGGACGATGACATGAGTGAAATCTCTGTAAAGGATGAGGTTGACTGTTCAGTGTTAAGTAGGAGCGATCCTGAAAACCACAAAAACTTGATTTCTGAAAATTCTGTGGAATTCGCTCGTCTGTCCAAAAATAAGTCCCCAATCCTTAATGAAAAGGCCGTTGTATACCAAAAAGTTAGAACCACTCCCAATCAGGTTTATAAGGTCACAGGAGTAACCGAACATTAGAGAGCCGAACTCACTGCATTGGTGAATGAAGATAATGCAGATGGTAGTGATGAGTTTTTCTGGTCTGCACCGATAGACAACGCAGATGAAACGGTTGGTTTGTCAGAGCGCACATCTTGGAAGGCCAAAGGTAGATATGTGGCAAAACCACTAAATAGACCTACCAACTTTGACGTGCCCAGTTCCAGTGGCACAAAAGAGGTTCCAGAGGAATATGTCTCCTCAACAAGCGAAACCTCTTCCATGAAAAGTGAACCTGTTGCGCAGAAGCCGAAACAGAAGGCAAATACCGAAACAAGTGAAAAATCAAAAGCAACAGAGAAATCTGAGATACAAGAAAAATCTCTCAAAGCAAAAGTAATTTTGGCGCTCCCAAAATCCTCACTATACTCACTTTGATAGAAACTCAAAGCCAAAAGGAGAGGAAAATAAGAGTAAAAGGAGCTTCAGTCCATTGGATCAAAAGAACTAGAAGAAGACTTTCGGGCCACAGGAAGAACAAAACTAGAAGGATAGGTTCGGTCCCGAAAGTAACAACAACCGAAAGGCTGGTTTCGGTCCACCGAACAACAACAGACAAAGACCAGAGTTCAGCCCATCAAGCTTTTACAGCAGAAGACCCAGTTTCAGTCCAGCAACTCACAACAACCGAAAATCCAGTTTCAGTCCATCAACAAACAGCAACCGAAGGTCCAGGTTCGGTCCCTCAAATGGTCCCAACCGAAAGGGTCATTTCGAACCTCAAGTTAGGAAAGATTCTCATTCTAACTTCTATTCCTCTAATTCTTCTCGTTCTCATTCTTTTTCTAAGCCTAATTCTCGTCCTACACCAAGCTCACAATCGACGAAGGATTTAAAAGGAAAAAGGAAGATTTCCTCAGCAGATGAAGACCGAAAGCAAGCTAAAGTCCAAACTGCCAAACCTGAATCCAAAATAACTGCATCAAACTCCAATAAAATCAAAGTGTTTACTATTAAGAGGAAAGATGAAACAACCTTAATAAAACGAACATATCTTGTTGATGTTTCTCTTACTATTCCTGTTTCTGTAAAAGGCTCACGAGGAGCCAAGAAACTTTGGGTTCCTAAATCTGCTTAATTTTTGCAGGTTATAAGTGACGAGCAGTTCGACGAAGAATGGTACATAGACAGTGGCAGCTCAGGTCACATGACAGGAAGGAAGGAAGAGCTAAGGGAGTTTCGGTCACTTCAAAACGGTGGCAATGTCAAGTCTGGTAACAACTCTTATGGAACGATAAAGGGTTATGGGATGATAACCAATGGAGACTTTACAATCAGCGATTTAATTAATCAATCAAAATCTTTCATTTTATCGGGAATTTTTGGTTGTTCTTCGCCTTACCGAGTTGATAACATCTACACCGGAAAAAGTCCTTCCCATCCTTTTTCGGTACGGAGACGGTTAGAGATCCAATCAGAATAATCCAAGGTCCTAATTTAGCGGGCTGCTTTTTCCTTTTTTCTTTGAAAAGCACCAAGCCAATAAAATCTGCCTCTTGTGCTCTAAAAGGCCTCTCTATGCTTCTCGACTTTACCGATCTTTCTGACATTCCATATAAGGACCTTAATGTGGAACTATTGTTGTTTTTACATTCCCTTCGCACCTTAATGTAGAGGGATTGCAGCATAACCTCATCAGTGCTTTTCAATTGGTGGGAGGTACAGGTCTCAAAGTCTCGTTCGATGATGAAGGTTTAGAGATAATAGAGAAGAAATCCAACAAAGTTATTCTCAAGTCTGAACGAAAAGGTGAAATGTTCTCTCTGAATCTCATACCAATCAAAGGGAATCCAACCATATGTATTTTGTCCAAAGCCCATTCAGACGAAAGTTGGTTGTGGCACCGAAGGCTCTCACATCTCAACTTCAAAGACATCAACAAGCTAGTCACTGGTGGTCATGTTCGGGGACTTCCACTGCTTATGTTCGATCGAGAACACTAATGTGCTGCATGTGAAATGGGGAAACAAAGTCGCCAAAGTCACCCAACAATCATAAACACCAAAGTTGTTGAACCACTTGAGTTGCTTCACATCGACTTATGTGGTCCATCATCAATCAAGAGCATTGGCGGTAACAAGTACATCCTTGTTATTGTTGATGACTTCTCACGATTTACTTGGGTATTCTTTCTAAATCACAAATCTGAGGCGACTCCCAAACTGAAGATCTTTATCAAGCAAGTCGAAGTGCAATTGAGAAAAGTCGTTTGAAACATCAGAAGCGACAATGGACTGGAATTCAAGAACAAAGAATTCAAAGATTTCTTAACAGAAAAAGGCACCCGTCACAATTTCTCAGCCCCCTATACACCTCAACAAAACGGAATTGTCGAAAGGCGAAACTGATCCCTGTGTGAGGCGGCCAGAACCATGCTGAGTTTTGCCTCACTTCCTCTATATTTCTGGCCGGATGCCATTGCTGCAGCTTGTTTCACTCAAAAAAGATCGTATCTCAACAAGCGCTTCTCTCTCACCCCTTATGAGATTATTAACAACAGGAAGCCGAATGTCAGGTTCTTTCACGTGTTCAGTTCAAGGTGCTTCTTCTTCAATTCCAAAGAACATCGCAACAAGTTTGATGTCAAAGCTGATGAAGGTATCTTTCTAGGATATTCTCTTACTTCAAAGGCATACAGGGTTTTGAATAAGCGTTCTAAAAGAATCGAAGAAACCTATTATGTTACATTCGATAATAATACGTCAAGAAGTTGAAGTCTACCGAAGAAGCAATTGGAGAGATTTTCTCTCAAACAGGTCAATTCACAGCCTCAATCGCCAATTTCTTTGACCAGTTCATGGATTTATTTGATGAACCTGAGAAATCCACTCATTCTGAAGCCACGAAAGCAGACAACAAGATTGATCACCTTAAAAAGATTGTTGAAGATACAACCAACCAAATGGGAGAAGAAGAACCAGTTTGAAACGAACCTCCGTAGAGCGGTACTTCGATCGAGAGGGAGAATCAATTTTCTTCAAATCAACAGGACTCACATATCCAGGGGGAGAATCCAATCTTTGACGGACCCGAAAGTCCTGTAGCACCCGAAAGCCAAGTTGTACATGAAAGTCCTGAAGCACCCGAAAGCTAAGTTGCACCCGAAAGTCCTGTAGCAACCGAAAGTCCAGATCAACCCGAAAGCCCAGTCGAAGAAAGATTTTTTGGTTCACATCCAAATGGTTCATCATCTGTCGAGGGGGAGAACTCGAATATGCTCTATGATGATGATATTCAATCAGAGTTGGAAGAAATGGTAAATGCTGAATTGGATCCATCCTATGATCCAAATTATCCTCCTCTCACCAAATGGACCAGAGATCATCCTGTATCTCAAGTAGTGAGTGATGCATTAGAAAAGGTTCTAACTCAAACAACTGAATGCGAAGCAAATTGCTTTGTTCTCCAAAGTAGAATTCTGCATGTATAATTCTTTCATCTCCAAAATAGAGCCGAAGACCGTCAATATTGCTCTCGATCATTCTGATTGGGTTCAGGAAATGCAAGACGAAATTAATGAGTTCGAAAGAAATACGGTCTGGAGACTCATTCCAACACCAAAAGATGTCTCGGTTGTCAGTCTCAAATGGGTGTTCAGAAACAAAATGGACAAGGAGGGAAATGTAATCCGGATTAAGGCTTGGCTAGTGGTGAAAGGATATTTCCAGGAAGAAGGAATCGATTATGAAGAGACATTCGCTCCGGTAGCAAGGCTGGAATCCGTTCAAATATTTCTTGCCTATGCTGCACACAAAAATTTTGAGGTTTACCAGATGGATGTGAAGTGTGCGTATCTGAATGTGGAACTTGAAGAAACTATGTACGTGGAGCAACCTCCTTGTTTTGTAAATGAAAAGCATCCAGATCACTGCTACATCTTAGATAAGGCTGTTTATGGTCTAAAACAAGCACCTAGGGCATGGTATGAAACATTAACTAAGTTTTTAAAGATGTCTAAATTCAAACAAGGTTCGGTTGACCCAACCTTCTTTCGTAAAAAGGAAGGTAACCACCTTATGATCGTTCAAATCTATGTCGATGATATCATCTTTGGCTCAACAAATCCTAGCCTAACAGCTGAATTCATAAAGTTGATGGAGACTAAATTTGAAATTAGCTCAATGGGTCCTATTAACTTTTTCCTTGGTTTAAATATTAGACAGGGACCCGATGGCATCTTTATCAACCAGGAAGCATATACAAAGACTCTCCTTGCTAAATTTGGCATGACGGGAGACTCCAATGTCAAAGTCCCTATGACGTTCGGCACCAAGCTCACACCATCTTTGGAAAAACCGGCTGTCGACATAACACTTTATCACCAAATGATTGGTTCCCTGATGTACCTCACAGCTAGCAGGCCCGATATAATGTTTTCAGTGTGCTATTGTGCCAGGTTTCAAGCAACTCCTCGTGAACCACACATGTTGGCAGTAAAGAATATATTCTGGTATTTGAAGCGACCCACCTCTCTCGGTCTCTAGTATCCCTCAAACTCAGGTTTCTTCGTTCAAGCCTACTCAGATGCAGACCTAGGAGGATGTGGTCTAGACCAAAAAAGCACTACAGGAGGATGTCAATTCCTCGACGGGAAGTTAGTGAGCTGGAAATCTAAGAAACAAACATGTGTTTCTCTGTCTACCACCGAAGCAGAGTACATTGCAGCTGCCTCTTGCACATCTCAAGTGATTTGGATCCAAAGCCAACTCCGGGATTATGGACTCAATATGGAAATGATCCCACCATATTGCGACTCAGAAAGTGCAATTAAGATCTGTCATAACCCAGTGCAACATTCCAAGACCAAGCATATAGCACTGAGGTATCACTTTATTAAGGATCATGTGGAAGATGGAAACGTAGAAATTCACTTTGTTCGAACCAATGATCAGCTGGCCGACATCTTCACCAAAGCCCTTCCTGAAGCAAGTTTTAATAAAATCCTACAAGGCTTAGGTATGTTGGATTTGGAGTCAGTACCAAAAACACCTTCTCAAAACTAAAAGTTGGAAGCGAAATGAACCGAATGCTCGGTCTATTTCGGGCTCGGTTCACACGGGAACCGAAATGAACCGAACTCTCGGTCTATTTCGGGTTCGGTCCCACTGCACTTTTTTTCGCTTATCTCAAAAGGTGATGTCTTTGGTTGTATACTTTTGTACAATTGTTTTCTAAAATTAAAAATTCAAAAAATATATTTTTTAAGGAACCGAAATGAACCGAGTGTTCAGTCCATTTCTAGTTCGGTTCAAAAAAAATTTTTGGTTTGTTTTGTTTTTCTCTTTTCAAAAATATCAAAAATTTCAAAAAAATTTTCTTTCTTTTGTCTCTACATCTGTTTATGTTAATAGTTTCTGGTATATCGATGGGGCAGGTATCATTCTCACACTTTATACTAGCTAAGTGTTCTTAGAAGCATGCTACTGCATGTTGTCCAAAGCCTCAACTGATTTTGAATAAAGCCTTATTAACTGGGTATATACGAACCTTGTCTTCCCAATTAGGCTGCCACATTTATTCTAATCATGAGCTACCTTACTATTTTCTCATATGAGTTAAGAGTTTTCTGCTTGGTCACTATTTTAATAGCAGAGGTACTTTGGTTTCCTTACACCACCTCAAACATTTTTCTCCATCATATTCGCTTCATACATGTAACCCTTGAGACTCTCAGAAATTATCATTGAGGTTTATGGTTACACAATCTTTGTGTTTGTGATCTTAGCTTCGTGTCACTACGTGCTAAGTGAAACCCACAATTCAATACCCACTATGCATTGACGGTGAACAATTAAATTTGCTCTAACTTTCACTCATGAATTAACGAATCCACCCAAGTGGTTGTACCATGAAATCTCTATTTTTCTTTTTGTGTGATTCTTATGAAATTGTTAAATACCATAACATTTCTTCCCTTAGAATCCAGTTTTAAATTTTCTTGAGATTTCACACCAAGCATTTCCAACAAGTCACTAAAGTACCGTCCAAACCTACGTGTTCAACAGACCTCATTGGTCTCACAAGTACTTCATTCAGTTTCTATCTTATGTCAAGATCTGGAATTCTGAACTGAAGCGAAAGCCACCCCTCTAAGCCTCATTAAAAGATGCATTTCATCACTTCTTGATAAGTTATAAAACAAACTTGAAGATCGATTAGATCTTTGTAACAGGTATTACGATGAACACAAAACAATTAATACGACAAGAATGGATCAAAATATGTCGAATGATTAGATTAAATAATCCTCAGCAGAGCTCGACTAAGAACTTACGCTGTAGAGGATTTAGGGTTACAAGAATGATAATAAACTTCTGAATAATGCTCTGATCAATCTGTTCTATCGTTACTATCGTATCTCTAAGATGCATGCAAGCACCTATATTTATAATAAACCCTACTATACTCATGGATGGACAGGCCCATATCGGAGATACAAAAACGGACTAACTAACGAGCCCAATAGACGCAACATACAAAACACGACCCAACAATCTCCCCATTTGCGTCAAATTGGAGCGAGACTACTTCTTCTTCTTGCTTGGGCCAGCAGCGGGAACTTTCTTCGTGGTATCAAACAAACAAGAGATTAGCGCAAGAATCGTCTGTCTGAACCGAATGTACCAATGTATCATGTGATCGAAGTACTTGACATCATCCGCTGCATTTTGCTTGCATCTGTGGATGATCCCCAAAACATGCTCTAAGCAAGCAGTAGTGTACAGATGTTTGTCAGCCAAGGCAAAAAGACATTTCTGTCCTTCGTTCCTGGTGAACATGACCGAATTCCTTCTCGAGTCAATTTTCCCCTTCTGCATTTGGTTGAGATCACTGGCTGAGCCAACAGGAGATATTGTTGGTTTCTTCTTAAATACACTCGCTATCTCCTGATCCATCAGCGTAACTTCCATGATGTAGCACACGAGCATCCTCTTGAAATGGTCAATAATCGGACCGTATTTAGCTTCATTGGTTAGAAGGATGTTGTGCAAGATTATCCAATCATGGGGATTAAGGTTCGGAAGATCTGCAAGAGAAATGGCATGTTCGGTTTTGGCAGATCCCCGAAGTATCTTGAACCGAATTTTGATGAAGTTCCCTTCACTGTATGGCTTCAAGACCCGAACGTTTACAATTTTCTGAGCGCTCCAAGTCTGATATTGAGGTTGAGTGGCCTTCAGCTAAAAATTGATCAAGTCCCGATCAACCTGTGGATGAGGATGAGAGAACTCTGAAACGTTGGCAAAGGCGTGAAAGATGAACGCCTTTCGGGTCAGAGGCATGTCGAATTGAGAATCGACAGTGTTGGAACAATCAAGTGAGATTACAGGTTCTAGACACAAGATACTCAGAGTGTCGATGGCTTCTTTTATCATCCTCTCGAGAGTCCAGGCAGGAAAAAGAGTTTTCCTACTCTCAAGAAGGTCGTGGGCTTCCTTCTGTTTTCTTTCTGCTTCTTCAGCTTCTCTAGCCACACGAGCATTGATATCAGCATCATCATTTCGACTTTGTCTCTTTAACAGATCAGCGATAGTCTCTTGGTCTTCATCTTCATCCTCCTCAACAATCTTCTTGCCTTTATCTTTCACACCAGAACCGGAGGCTTGGCCTACTGGAGGAGGTTCGGTGGTGTGAGTTGCCTTTGAGGAAGGAGGTGGTTGAGACATTGACTCCTTCTCTCCCCCTTGTTTCGAAATGGACACGAAATCAAGTAGCCCTTCGATTTTGCTTAGCAGGGCAAGGGCGGGAGCGAGCTTCTCTGCAAGGGTACGCCTCACAGAGTAGTTTAGAATGAGATCATATGCTTCGAGGATGTTGGAGATGGCAGAGTGGACATTCGAAACGCACGACTTTATCACCTCCCTTTCGGACCGAAGAGAGTCAACCTCCTGTTGAGAGTTGGAGAGTTGAACACTCTTGACCTTCAGAGCGGTGGTCTTCCTGGATAGAACATCCAGAGAGTTCTTGGCAGCCAAATCTTCTTGTAGCTTCGAGAGACGCTCGTCAATGGTTGCGCGAAATGCTGAGTTGTCGTCTGAAAGCGTTTGACGAAATGAAGCGAAGGACTTCAACTCAGTGGAGACAGACGTTGTCAACAGTTGAACAATTGGTTCCAACGTAGTCTTAGCAACATTTGCACTCTCCTGTAAAGACTTTAACAGGGCAGAGGCATCAGAAAATAGTTTATCGACTTTTTCGGTCGTAGCCTGACAGGCTTTTGTTGAGGCGTTGATGGCGGAGGTTGCAGAAGCAATGGAATCTTGCTGAGCCTTGGAGAAAGCATCAACAATCTTCTGAGCTGCATCTTCAGAAATGGATGACTGAGAGGTGGAAGAGGAGGCGATGAGCAAGTCAATCTTATCATGGAGCTCCTTGAGATGTCGCTTGGTTACTAGAGTGTCGTCCTCGTCATCACTTTGCACTTGAAACGGACTATAGTAGACCGAGTCAAACATCATATCCTCTCCGCCAAGGAGTGGTTCTTCTCCCTCTGAAGCATGATCAGGAGAAGGTGGTGGTGGTGAAGCTGGTGGTGCAGTAGTATGGGTAGGTTCGGGTTGGGTTGTTTCGGGTGTTGGAGTGGTTTCGGGTGCATCAGTATGAACCCCCGTATCAGATACGTTGGCTCTAACATCTGCAGTGGATGTTGTGGTTGCGTCGGTGAATATTGGTTGTGGGATTGGGATTGAAGTGGGTGGTATTGAAGTAGTGGAAGTTATGGGGGGAATAGAAAAAGGAATGGTTTTAGGCGGAGAGAGAATTGGAGATGTAGAGGCATGAACTTCTGGGGTAGGAGATTTGGGTGGAGTGTTGCCTCGTGGAGAGTCGTCAGAATCCGAACTCTCACCCTCAGACTCGCTTGAGGAGGAAGCGATGATCAGCTTTCGCTTCGGCTGAGTTTTTCGTCGCTTTTGCTGCGGAGATTGAGCAGCCTTGGTTGGTTTCCTCTTCTTTGGAGATGGGCCTTTAGCTCCTTTTGCCACCTGTTTCCCCTTATCAGCCTTCTTGCCTCTTGGAGCAGGCTTGTCGGCGTCATGAATGGACTTCAACATCTCCGGAGTGAGATCCCTCGGACCAGAACGCTTGAATTCTTTGTATGTCCTGATAATTCGACTATCAGCAGGAACATCGCCATACATAGTTTCCGGAATGGAACCGTTGAACGGAAACTTGGAAGCGTCCGAGACAATGATCTTCATGGTATGGAATGTACCAATCGAAGACATTGGAGCACCAGCGACAATGGGGACGTGGTACTTGTCCATCACCCATTTCGTGATCAGAGTCCAGAACCTAGCGTATGAAATCTCTGAATGTCTGGAGGTAGAGGAGAGACTCTGGATAAGTTGTTGCCATAGAACAAACCCATAATCTACGTTTATTCCATTGTAGATACCATACATTATTGACAGAAATAACCGACTGGCACCATCAGATCCAACACTTCTTTCAGATAACCCTTTGAATAGAACAGTGAACATCCCGTTCCACTGTGGAGGTAGGCACGACTTCTTGAACTTCGTGACTGTAGTAAGCACCTCCGTATAACCTATGTTATAAAACATGTTGAACAAGTGCCCCATTGGAATCGTTTCAGGGTTAACCCTCGTAGAATCAGGTTCAAACCCTAACAGCGAGCAAAACCTTTTCTTTGAAATTGATGCCTTGTGCTGAAAAACATCAAAGAAGATTCTGTCAACGACCTTGTCATAATGAGCAGTCGCAAAGATTTGCGACAAGAACTCCATCGGAACAGATTTAGCTCTTGTAAGTGCAGGAGCGATCGAAGAAAGCTTCAAGCACTCGATAATGGGGAACATGAAGGCATCGTAAGCATGAGGGGTTAAATCAATGATGAGGCTTTGTTGTGGGCGAATGGGCAGTATGTGGGATGTTGTGTGAACAGAAGATGAATCTGCCATTGCTTGAAGAGAGTGGAGAAGATGATGAACAGGGAAGTATGAAGGAATTTTTGCTCTCTGGGAATTTTAATTGTGGTAAAGAGGTAAATGAAGGATTATGTTGCCTTTTATATTGGGGTTTTAGGAGAGAGAAAGATCTTCCCAAATCTTCGATTGAAAATCGAAGGGTTTTTCGGAGTTGACTGATGCGTGACAGTTGGGGTTGCCGATGATCACGCGTGAGAGAGAATGTCAGACCCCTAAGAACACGCCTCCCATCATGCGCCGTTTGGATATGAACCAGTTCAGATTCACATGCGCCCCTTTGCGCCATCTGGAGATGACACGGTTCCGATTCGCACGCTTTCCCTTTTTGCACCGTTTGAAATCAAATCGATTAGACTCCCGCCTGAGTCAACAAGTCGTCACCTTATCCCTTTAAATTGTAACGACATCTTTTGAAGAATACTCCCACGTGGATTAAAATCAACCACATCCTTCAATCAACCATTAATCCAATGAAAATGCCTGTAATTAATAGAACCTGAATTTTGGAAAAGCAAAGATTTACGTGCTAAGGGTGTAAAAGAAAAAAAAAATAAAGCAATACTTATAGGGAAAAATGTGATGTCAATAAAGACACGAAATTAATGATCTCGGGCACGAATCTCTTTCTTCAAAGTCAAGAGAGACCTTAAAGTGTTTATGTGGTTTCCCTTTGAATAACGATCAAACACTTATTAAGAAGTGTTGAAAGGCTTCTTTTAATTAGGCTTAGTAGGGTGGCTTTCGCTTCGATTCAACATTCCTAATCTTGATATAAGATAGAAAGTGAACGAAGTACTTGTGAGACCGGTGTAGTCTGTTGAACAAGTAGGTTCAGAATAATTTAAATTGGCTAGGAATATAAAATCTCAAAAAAAATTAAAACTGGATCCCAAGGGAAGAAATGTTATTGGTTGTAACAATTTCATAGGAATCACACAAAAGAAAATTTTGAGATTTCATGAAGATACGTCCGTCAATTCAATAGTGAAAACTAGAGCAAATTAATTGTTCACCGTCAATTTGTATTGGGTATTGAATTGTGGGTTTCACTTAGCTCGTAGTGGCACGAAACTAAGATCATGAATACAGTAATTGTGTAACCATAAACCTCAGTGGTAATTTCTGAGAGTCTCAAGGGTTATGTTTGTGAAACGAGTGTGATGGAGAAATGTAACATAGATGGTGTAAGAAATCAAAGTACCTCTGCTGTGAAAAATAGGACCAAGCAGAAAACTCTTATCTCATGTGAGAAGAGAGTTAGGTAGCTCATGATTAGAGTAAATGTGATAGCCTAATTGGGAAGACAAGGTTTGTGTATACCAAGTCATTAAGGCTATTATTCAGAATCAGGTGAGGCTTTGGACACATACAGCAGCATGCTTCTAGGGACAATTAGCTAATTCAACAATTTCCCCATAAACGAGCCAAAAAGAAAATAATGAACAAAATATTTTTGGAGTTTTTGAATTTATATATAAAAAAAATATTTTTGGAATTTTTGATAAATAAAATTGAAAGAAAAAAAATAAAATAAAAAAATAAGATAGAGAAAGAAAATAAAAAAAAAACTTTGGAACCGAACCCGAGCGTTCGATTTATTTCGGTTGTGAAAAACTTTGGAACCGAACCCGAGCGTTCGTTCTATTTCGGGTGAGAAAAAATTTGGAACCGAACCCGAACGTTCGGTCTAATTCGGTTACCAAAGAAAATAGATTTTCAAAAAGAGAATAATTTTGACTATAAGATAAATGCATTTGGAACAATTATACATAAGATTTACAACCAAGAAAACTACCTTTGATTGAGGAGCGAAAAGAAGATGGTTCAACCGAACCCGAGCGTTCGGTTCATTTCGGTACATTAGTACAAGACCCGAACCCGATCGTTCGGTCTATTTCGCTTCTTACTTTTGAGTTTGAGAGGTAATTTGTGGTACTGACTCCGATTCCATCATACGTAGCCCTTGTAGAATTTTGTTGAACGACGCTTCAAGAAGAGCTTTGGTGAAGATGTCAGCCAGTTGATCAGTGGTTCGAACAAAATGAATTTCGACATTCCCATCTTCCACATCATCTTTAATGAAGTGATACCTCAGTGCTATGTGCTTGGTCTTGGAATGTTGCACTGGGTTATGACAGATCCTAATTGCACTTTCAGAGTCACAATATAGTGGGATCTTTTTCATATTAAGTCCATAGTCTCGGAGTTGACTTTGGATCCAAATCACTTGAGAAGTACAGGAGGCAGCTGCAATGTATTCTGCTTCAGCTGTAGACAAAGACACACAAGTTTGTTTCTTTGATTGCCAGCTAACCAACTTCCCGTCGAGGAATTGGCAACCTCTCGTGGTGCTTTTCCTGTCTAGTCCACAACCTCCAAGGTCTGCATCTGAGTAGGCTTGAACGAAGAAGCCTGAGTTGGATGGATACCATAGGCCTAAAGAGGTAGTTCGCTTGAGAAAACAGAGTATGTTCTTCACTGCAAGCATGTGAGGTTCACGTGGATTCGCCTGAAATCTAGCACAGTAGCATATAGAGAACATTATATCAGGCCTGCTAGCAGTAAGATACATCAGAGAACCGATCATCGGGCGATATAGCGTAATATCAACTGCTGGCTTATCCAAGGATGGAGTGAGCTTAGTGTCGAACGCCATTGGAACTTTAACCTTTGAATCTCCCATCATGCCAAATTTTGCAAGGAGAGTCTTTGTGTAAGCTTCTTGATTAATAAAGATGCCTTCGGGTCCCTATCTAATATTTAAACAAAGGAAAAAGTTAATTGGACCCATTGAGCTCATTTCAAATTTAGTCTCCATCAGCTTTCTGAATTCAGCCGTTAAGCTAGGATTCGTTGAGCCAAAGATGATATCATCGACGTAAATTTGAACAATCATAAGGTGGTTACCTTCCTTCTTACGAAAGAAGGTTGGGTCAACCGAACCTTGTTTGAATTTGGACATCTTTAAAAACTTGGTTAGCTATTCATACCAGGCTCTCGGAGCTTGTTTCAGTCCATATACGACTTTGTCCAAAATGTAACAATGATTGGGGTACCTTTCATTTACGAATCCAGGAGGTTGCTCCCTTTACACCGTTTCTTCAAGTTCTCCATTTAGAAATGCGCACTTGACATCCATTTGGTAGACCTCAAAGTTTTTGTGTGCAGCATAGGCAAGAAATATTCTAACAGATTCCAGCCTAGCTACATGAGCAAAAGTTTCCTCATAGTCGATTCCTTCCTCCTGACAGTATCCTTTCACCACCAGACGTGCTTTGTTTCGTATCACGTTTCCTTCCTTGTCCATTTTATTTCTGAAGACCCATTTGAGACCAACAACTAAGGCATCTTGAGGAGTTGTAATGAGGCGCCAAACTTTATTCCTTTCGAATTCATTCAGTTCGTCTTGCATAGCTTGAACCCAATCGGAGTGATCAAGAGCAGTGTTAACTGTCTTTGGTTCAACTTTTGAGACGAAGGAGTTAAACATACATAATTCTACTTTTGAAAATAAGGAAGTTTGTTTTGCCTTAAGTTGTGATCGGGTCAGAACCTTTTCAGAGACATTACCGACAACTTGGGAGATAGGATGATCTCTGGTCCATTTGACAAGAGGAGGGTAATTTGGATCATAGGATGGATCCAATTCAACATTCTCCCCCTCGACAGATAAGCTTTCAGGTGTATCTTGAGTTTCCGGAGCTATAGGGGTTTCGGGCGGTGTCGAGCGTTCGGGTGTTGATGCACCTTCGGGTGTTGTAGTACTTTCAGGTGTTGAAGTACCTTCGGCTGTTGTTGTTCGTTCGGGATCAGCTTGAGAACTGTTCTCCCCCTCAACATGTGAACTCGGATGTGAAGAAGAGGATGGATCCTCCCCCTCAACTGAAGCATCGTGCTGTAGAGGTTCATTGGAACTTGATCCTCCTTCATTCATTTTCTTGGCAGCATCTTCGATGAGTTGCTTCAAATGATCTACTTTATTGTCTGCTGCACTAACTTCCGAGAGAGTAGCCTTCTCTGGTTCATCGGATAACTCAAAAAATTTCTTAAATAGGTTTGCGATCGAGGCTGTGACTTGGCCTATTTGAGAAAAGATTTCTCCAACTGTGTCTGCGTTGACCTTTAGCTTTTTGACATAGCTATCATCAAAATTCACATAATACGTCTCTTCTATTTTCCTCGAGCGCTTGTTTAATACCCTGTACGCTTTAGAAGTGAGAGAATAGCCCAGAAATATCCCTTCGTCGGCTTTGACATTGAACTTGTTACGATGTTCTTTAGAATTGAAGATGAAGCACCGTGATCCGAACACATGAAAAAATTTGACATTTGGCTTCCTGTTGTTGATGATCTCATAAGGAGTGAGAGTGAATCGCTTATTGAGATATGAACTGTTCTGCATAAAACAAGCGGCAGCAATAGCATCAGCCCAAAAATATAGAGGTAAAGAAGCAAAACTTAGCATGGTTCGGGCCGCCTCACACAAAGATCGGTTTCGTCTTTCAACAATTCCGTTTTGTTGAGGGGTGTAGGGAGTTGAAAAGTTGTGACTGGTTCCTTTGTCGGCCAAGAATTCTTTGAATTCTTTATTTTTGAATTCCAGACCATTGTCGCTCCTGATGTTGCGAACGACTTTCTTCAGCTGTACTTCAACCTGCTTGATGAACACCTTTAGCCTGAGAGTCACTTCAGATTTATGCTTCAGAAAGAACACCCATGTAAAATGCAAGAAGTCATCAACAATGACAAGAATGTACTTGCTATCGCCGATGCTTTCGATAGATGATGGACCACACAAATCAATGTGAACTAACTCTAGTGGTTCAACAACTTTAGTGTTTATAATTGATGGGTGACTTTGACGACTCTTCTTCCCCATTTAACATGCAGCACACAAATGTTCTCGATCGTACTTGAGCAATGGAAGACCTCGAACATGACTTCCAGTGACAAGTTTGTTGATGTCCTTAAAGTTGAGATGAGAGATCCTTCGGTGCCACAGCCAACTTTCGTCAGATTGTGCTTTGGATAACAGGCAGATAGCTGGATTCCCTTTAATGGGTTTGAGGTTCAGGGGAAACATTTCGCCTTTGCGCTCCGATTTGAGAATAACTCTTTTCGATTTCTTCTCAATTATTTCCGAACCCTCATCATCGAATGGAACCTTGAGACCAGTACCTCCAAAAAGCTGAGATACAGTGATGAGGTTGTGTTGTAGTCCTTCAACGTATGCAACTTTCCTAGTCGTAAAATCACCATTTGTTATCATTCCATAGCCTTTTATTGTGCCGAATGAGTTGTTCCCGAACTTGACATTTCCACCGTTTGAAAGAGACCGAAATTCCCTCAGCTCTTCCTTCCTTCCTGTCATGTGACGTGAGCAGCCACTGTCAATATACCATTCTTCATCAAACTGCTCGTCACTGATAACCTGCAAAAATTAAGCAGATTTAGGAACCCAAAGTTTCTTGGGTCCATGTGAGCCTTTCACAGGAACAGGAATAGTAAGAGATATGTCAACAAGATATGTTCTTTTTATTAAAGTTGTTTCATCTTTCTTTTTGATGGTGAAAACCTTAATTTTATTGGGATTTGTTGCTTTCGGTTTGGATTCTGGTTTAGGTTTTTGGACTTTGGGATGATTTTGATTTGTTTCGACTGATGAAACCTTCGATTTTCCTTTCAGATCTGTTGAAGATTTAGGTTTTTGATTGTGAATAGAATTGAATTTAGAAAGAGGTTGAGATGAATTAGAAGAATTAGAAGAAGTAGAACGAGAGAATTTAGACTGAGAGGATTTCTTGGCTTGAGGTTCTAAGTGACCCTTTTGTTTTTGATCATTAGTGGGACCGAACCTAGAACTTTGGTCTCTTTTGCTCTCGGAACCGAACCTCTGCTTTCGGTAGATAGTGTTCTCTGAACCGAACCTTTGCCTTCGGTTGTCATATTTTTCAGAACCGAACGTATCCTTTCGGTTGTTATGACCTTCAGAACCGAACCTCTCCCTTTGGTTGTTATTACTCTCATGTGATCTAACAGTACTTTTCTCTGATTTTAAATTTCTGTCATGATAAGAGAAATGGGCGTTTTGAGATTGCTAAAACTGTTTTCTTTCAGAGAGATTCTTCTTGTATCTCTGATTCCTTTGCTGTTTTTGATTTCTCACCTGCTTCGGCTGACGATGGATATTCGCTTTTTGTTTTTGCTTTCTGTCAGCTGGTTCACTTTGAACTGATGATGTTTCGCTTGAAGGAGTGACTTCTTTTGCAGGAACTCCTTTTTCTTCAGGAACATCTTTTGTACCACTAGTACTTGGCACGTCGAAGCTATCAGGCTTGTTCAAAGGCTCTGGCACATATCTTCCTTTGGTTTTCCATGATGTCCTTTCTGACAGACCAACTGTTTCGTCAGCATTGTCAATAGGAGCGGACCAAAAGAACTCATCGTAACCATAAGCATTATCTTCGTTTACAATAGCTGTGAGTTCGGCTTTCTGATGTTCGGTTACACCTGTGACCTTATACACCTGATTTGGAGTTGTCCTTACCTTTTGGTATACAACAACCTTTTCTTCAAGGATCGGGGACTTTTGTTGGGACAGACGAGCAAACTCCACATAATTTTCTGAAATAAGATTTTTGTGGTTTTTGTGTTCGCTCTTGACGAACTCTGAACAGTCAACTATGTCCTCTACAGAAATTTCACTCATATCATCGTCCTCATTAAGCTCAGATGCATTTTCAACATCAATTTTATTTTCTGAGCTCAAGTTGGCATTCAATGAGTCAAACTTTTGTATGGTTTCGGTTCTTAGTTTTAGTTTATCATTTTCATCCAAAAGATTTTTCAGCATGTCCTTATGGTCCTTGGACTTTATGAAAGATTCGATTTTGTCTAGGCCATACATATATGTCGGATTAACATCCTCAGACGAAACTACACTTTCACAATTATATGGTTGAGCGTCAATTTAATCCTCCTTGAACTCAAGGAAGGGCAAAATCATGCGATGAATTTTCTGCCCTATTTCACAGTTCAAATGAAGTTGAGTGATATTAGTGTAAAGACGTTTAGCAATTAAACAAAAGACATTTCTCTGTTTTAAAAGTTTTAAATTGTCTCTTTGTAAATAAATGTTTTCATCCTTGGATTTGATTAACTCCGACTCCTTCAGCTCGATCCACATCCTCCGTTCCTCACTCTTTGAAGACACCCTGCTTATTTGGTCAGTTAGGTTAGAATTGGTGACCCGTGTTTGAGTTTGACTGCTGTCTAGATGAGAGATTCTTGAATTAACATTTTTTAGTTCTTTTTCATATGAACTTTGTGGGACTTTAAATGAAACAAAAACGGATTGTACCTTCTTGATTAATTCATCAAGTTCATTAAATTGCACGCTGAGAGGTTTTTCTGTGAAGCACAAGTCCTCTCGCTCCTTTGTGTCTTCATTCCCACCATCTGTGTTGTATCCCCTCATCTGAGATACATCTGACACCATCAAACAGTTTCCACCGCTCCCTTCACCTTTCGCAACATAAGCCTTTCCATGAGATGGCTTCCTGACTTCATCGTCCTCAGAATCGGTTGACCAGACCTCCACACCACCGAACTCATCATCTGCTACCGAACCCTGCACAATTAAAGCATTCATTGAAGGGTTAGTGACAGCTTTCTTATTCTTGATCTCTTCCAACTTTTTCATCAACATAGCTTCTTCATCTTTCTCCTCATCCTTTTCTGCCATTTTCTTGAGGACACAATCTTTGGCATAGTGGTTCTTTCCTCCACAATAATAGCAGCTCACACCCGAATCTCCTTCAGCTTTCGGTTCCTTCTTTGGTTCTTCTGCCTTCGGTTCTTCCCTGACCTTTTCGGAACTATAACTTCCCTGCCAATTTCGGTTCTTATTGGTAGGAAATCTTTTCTTGATGAACCTCTTGGGGTTTGACACCATCATTGCATAGTCTTCAGAGGTAAGGTCATAGTCCTCTAAATTAAGGTCTTCATCTTCCATCACACCTTTGCTTTTGGACAGAAGAGCCAATGATCCATGCTAGAAACCACATTTTTTTCTTGCAAGACAATCTTTTCTTGGGATTTCAAAATCCCTACCAGCTTTGCCAATGAGTAAGATTTGAATTGCTCATGTGCTTCGACAGTGGACACAACCGCTCTCCACTCAGATCTAAGACCGTTTAAAAACGTAACCTTTTGTTTAATCAACTTCCTTTCAATATCATGTTTAATCATCTTGCTAAGAAGATGATTGAAGCGGTCGAACGTTTGAGTCACAGTTTCTTCGGGACCCTGCTTGAATTCACCAAACTCGGACAAAAGTAAGGTTTGAATGGAATGCTCGAGATCTTCGTCGGTAGAATACAACTCTCGCAGCCTATCCCATATTTCTTTAGCTGTGCTGCATGAACTCACCAGCCTGAAAGTATCAGATTGAAGAGCGAATCTGATTAGTCTCAATGCTTTAATATTGTACTGAAATTTATCTTTTTCGTCTTGAGCAATATCTTTAACGTATTTCAATAGATCATTGTACTCTTTCTGAGTTTTAATAATTTTTGAAGTTGCTGAATGAGCGAATGGTCCAGATACGATTGTTTCCCAGATGAGATATCCATTGTCCTCAGATCCGATGACATAATCTTCAAAGTGATGTGCCCAGACTTCGTAATCCTGGGTGTAAAGGATGGGAATCTTTGTCGTTGATCTAATGATGTTTGATATGTTAATGGGATTTGATTGTGACTCGTCCATGCTTGATCGAATAACCTGTTTAAAAGATCAGACTTGTAATATATTAAATTAGGGCAACACAAATAAATGTTGAGTTGCGTCAATTATGGGATGACGGCTCAATAAATATTACTTAATGCGGAATAACCCTAATCGCAACCTTTTTCACAGAAAAGATGTGTATGAATTACACAGCCTCTCCTCTGATACCAATTGATAAGTTATAAAACAAAATTGAAGGTCGATTAGATCTTTGTAACAGGTATTACGATGAACACAAAACAATTAATACGACAAGAATGGATCAAAATATGTCGAATGATTAGATCAAATAATCCTCAGCAGAGCTCGACTAAGAACTTCGGCTGTAGAGGATTTAGGGTTACAAGAACGATAATAAACTTCTAAATAATGCTCTGATCAATCTGTTCTATCATTACTGTCGTATCTCTAAGATGCATGCAAGCACCTATATTTATAATAAACCCTACTATACTCACGGATGGACAGGCCCATACCGGAGATACAAAAACGGACTAACTAACGAGCCCAATAGACGCAACATACAAAACACGACCCAACACTTCTTAACAAGCTCTTGTTCGTAATCCAACGGGAAACCACACAGACACTTTAAAGTCTCTCTTGACATCACAATTTCCCACATATATGTTGCTTTATTTCTTCATCTTTGACACTCTATGCATGAAAATCTTTTTGATTTTCCAAAAGTCTGGTTTGGTTCACTACAAGTTATTTTTATAGGTTTGGTTTTTAATGATATATTCTCAAAGGGATACTGTGGTTTATCTACGTGTTTGCTTTTATTTAGTGAAGACAGTTCATTTTAAAGATAAGATGATGACTCAGCCGGGAGACTAAAGGTTTCAGGAATTCAAAAAGCAATTTGATGGGAAAACGTGCAAAATGGAAACATTTTTCTCTCTCATGCGTAATCATAGGGGTTGCTAACTGTCATGCGTCACTCAACTCAGGAACCGATTCGATTTTCAAGAGGATTTGGGGGCGAATTTTTCTCTCACTTCTACACACGGCATAAAGGGTAAACCCTAAATTGTTTTACCTCTTTACTGCACCGAATTTTCTGAGAGGAAGCAAAGACACTTTTCTCCCACTGTTCATCTTCTTCTTCGAAGCACTCAACAATGGCGGATTCCTCCTCTGTTCATGAAACCTCCCGCATTCTCCCAATCAGACCCCAGCAAAGCTTGGTCATTGATCTCACACCAGTTTCGTATGATGCCTTTATCTACCCCATAGTGGAGTGTCTCAAATACTCTCCACTGGTTCTCGCACTGACCAAGGTCGAAATTGTACCTATGGAATGTCTATCCCATATTTTCTCCACTGCTCACTACGATAAGTCTGTCGATCGCATCTACTTCGACATTCATGATACCAAAACCTCCATCTCCAAACAACGATTTTGCTCGCTTCTAGGGTTTGAACCTGATGAGTCGAGGGTTAACCCTGATTCGATTTCTGTGGGACAATCGTTCTCCATGTTTTACAACATGGGTTACACTGAAATCCTTACCACTATGACGAAGTTCAAGAAGTCATGTCTTCCTCCTCAGAGGAATGGCTTTTTGACGATACTGTTCAAGGGTCTATCAGAGAGGAGTGCAGGTTTTGATGGGGCTAGTCATCTATTCATGATGATTCTCTATGGGTTGTACAATGGTGTCAACCTCGATTATGGCTCTGTTCTATGGCATCAGTTAATCCAAAGCCTTGCCTCTACTTCTTGCCATTCTGAAATTTCCTATGCCAGGTTCTGGACGCTCGTCACCAAATGGGCAATGGACAAGTATCATGTCCCGATCGTGGCTACTTCTCCACTCTCCTCTATTGGCGTCTTCCACACTACGAAGATCATTGTGACGGATCCTTCCAAGTTCCTATTTGTTGGCTCTATTACATAGTCAATGTATGCTTGTGTATCAGGGGAGAGCCGCATCATCAAGAGCTACAAGGAGTTTCTTCCTTCGGGTCCTAGACAGCTGACCCTAGAGATGCTTCACTCCATCAACGATGCTGACAAGCCTACTCCCAGGGCCAAGAAACCAGAAAAGGGGAAAGACAAGAAAGTGGTCAAAGGGGCGAAAGGCCCTTCTTGTAAAAAGAGAAAACCTACGAAGGCAGCTCAATCACCTCCACCAAAGAAGAGGAAAACCCAGCCCAGGCGAAAACTCATTCTAGCCTCTTCCTCCAGTGAATCAGAGGATGAGAGTTCAGACTCAGAGGAGTCGTTTCGAGGCGACTCTCCTCCCCGTTCGCCTTCACATGAGGTACCAGATTCAACAAAACCTGTCTCTCCTCCCCCAATCACTATCTCTATTTCCATTCCCCCCATAACCTCCACTACTCATATTCCACCCACTTCTATTCCTGTACCACCTCCCATTTTCTCAGACGCTACAACAACATCCACAACAACCACTAGAGTTCGAACCAAAGTATCTGATACGGGGGCTCGTACTTCAGCACCCAAACACACACCTGTGACCGAACATACTTCCACACCCGAACCTACTCCCACAACCGAACCTCCACCTTCGCCTTCATCTCCCAATCACTCAGCCGATACCGAGACTTTTCTTGGAAGGGAACACTTGACTTTTGATTCTGTCTACTACAGTCCCTACCAGGTTCAAAGCGATGATAATGATGATGCTCCTGTCACTAACAAGCACATCAGGGAACTTCATGAGAAAATCAATAGTCTCGTCGCTTCCTCCTCCTACTCTCGGTCCAACATCTCAGAGGCTGCCATTCAGGGGATGGTTGATACTTTCACCAAGGCACATGAAGCCTCTATCAACTCTGCCACTGCTGCTATAGATGCATCCACAAAGGCCTATGCTGCAGCGACCAAAAAAGTCGAAAAACTATTTCATGATGCTAACATTCTTTTACAGTCTTTATAGGGGACAACTGCATCTAATGCAGCGAAGGTTGATTCAGTTGTTGAGAAGCTGGCTACTTCATTTGCATCAGAAAAGAAACTCTTTGCCGATCTTTGTTAGACTCTTGAAGCTGACAATAAATCTTTCCATGCAGTTGTTGAGGAGCGATTGACCAGGCTCCAAGAAGACCGTGCTTCGGAGAATTTTGTGATGGATGTGCTTGCACGCAGAACAACTGCTCTAAAGATCAAGAGTCTTCAGCTTTCCCAATCATAAAAGGAGGTTGCTTCTCTTCGATCTGAGTGAGCGTTCATTTCGAGTTGTGTTTCGGATGTCCACGGAGCCCTCTCTAACATTATTGAAGCACACGACCTAATTCTCAACTACTCAGTGAGGCGAACGCTTGCTGAAAAGCTTGTTCATGCCCTTGCCTTGCTCAACAAAATTGAGGGGCTTCTTGAGTACGTGGCCCATCCAAAACAAGGGGGAGAAGGAGCTTCAAAGGGCGAAAATCAATCTCAACCACCTCCTACTTCTACATCAGCTTCAACTAAAGCAACCGAACCACCAACAACTGGTCATGCTTCAGGTTCGGGTGCTCAAGACAAAGGGAAAAAGGCTCTTGATGACAGTGATGGTGATGATGACAAAGAAACCATTGTTGATCTCTTGAAGAAACAGACCAGGGATAAGGATCCAGACATGAGTGCTCGGATCGCTAGAGAGGCAGAAGCAAAGGAAAGGAAGATGAAGGAGACTCATGATCTCCTTGAAAGTCAAAAAACCCTATTCCCTCCATGGACTCTCGAGAAGCTTATCAAAGAAGCCATCGAGACCACCAACATCCTCTGGCTTGAACCTATGATCTCCTTGGACAGGGTTAATTCTGTCAACTCTCAGTTCGACATGCCCTTGACCGGAAAGGGCTTCATATTTCATGCATTTTCCCACATTGATGAAGTCCCTTATCCTCACCCGAAGGTCGATAGGGACCTTATTGACTTCTATCTGAGGTCTGCTCAGCCTGAGTATCCAACGTGGAGTGTATAGAAGATTGTCAACGTTCAGGTCCTCAAACCCTTTCGGGAGGGAAACTTCACAAATGTCAGGTTAAAAGTATTGAGGGGGTCAGCTAAAGCCGAACATGCCATTTCACTCGCTGATCTTCCTAACCTGAATCCACACGATTGGATCATCCTGCATAACATCCTCCTCACCAATGAAGCTGAGTATGGGCCGATCATAGATCACTTCAACAGGATGTTGGCTTGCTACGTCATGGAGGTTGCTAAGATGGATCAGGAAATTGCTAGTGTATTCAAGAAGAAGCCCAACATCTCCCCAATTGGTTCTGCAAGTGATTTGAATAAAATGCAGATGGGGAGGATCGATCCAAAGCGAAACTCAGTCATGTTCACTAGGAATGAAGGCCAAAAATGTCTGGTCGTCTTGGCTGACAAGCATCTATATACCACTTCGTGATTGGAACATGTTCTGGGGATCATTAATAGAGGCAAGCAGAATTCTGAAGATGACAAAAAGTATTTCAATGATATGATCCAGTGGTACATTCGTTTCAGACAAACCATTCTTTCCATCATTCCTTGTCTGTTCGATACCACGAAGAAAGTTCCTGCAGCAGGATCCAGCAAGCCAAAGTAGGGTCTCGCTCCAATTGACGCAAAGGGGGAGATTGTAGGATCCATTATGTGTTGCGTCTTGGGCTCGGTCCTTAGTCCAATTTTGTATCCGGATTGGGCCTGTCCATCTGTGATTTATTTATTAGGGTTTAGTATTTATAGATGCTTGCATGCATCTTTGTATGAAAGATTTTGGAGTCGATCATTCATAGCAAATACCTTTTATCGATTATAACCCTAAAAAGCCTCTACAGCGGAAGTTCTTAATCGAGCTCTGCTGAGGCATGAAGCTATTGAATCATTCAACTTATTTTGATTCATTCTCATGTTTGAGATTTCTGTTTGCATTATTCTGATTAACCTGTATAAGATCTAAACGATTAAAGAATTTTTTCAACTCATCAGGAAGCAGTTTTGGCAGTAGCAAAACTCCAACTATATTCACAAAGAAAAAGCTTACAATAAAATGGCAAAATCTAGTTCGCAAGCAAATCCTAAACAGTGTTCACACTGTCATTCGTGTTGTTCCTAAACACAAAAGGAAAGTTTCGCTCACAAATCATCACCTTCTAAGAAATTCGATACTCATCACTCTCAATCCATGAAAGCTTCTGCCAAAGATCTAAATGATCTCAAAGGAAAGGGAAACATGTTCTCAGATTCTGAAGTTCCAACAAAGAGGTCAACAACTGACCCTAGGAATGATAACAAAAATGTCATCAAAATCGAAACCAAACTAACTCTAATAAGACGAAAATCAAAGTTTTCATAATAAAGAAAAAGGACGAAAGCACTTTGATTAAACAAACTTATATGGTTGATCGCTCCTTTACTTTTCCACTTTTTGTAAAGGGCTTAGAAGGATCCAAGAAACTTTGGGTTTCTAAATCTACTTAATTTTTGCAGGTTATGCGTGACGAGCAGTTCGAAAATGAATGGTATATTGACAGTGGATGCTCATGTCACATGACGTGAAGAAAGGAAGAGGTGAGGGAGTTTCTTGCTTTGAAAGATGAGGGAAATGTACAGTATGGCAACAACTCCTTTGGAACAATCAAAGGCTATGGGATGACATCGAACGAAGATTTCTCAATAAGAAAAGTGGTTATGTGGATGGACTACAACACAACCTGATTAGTGTTTCTCAATTGGTTGTGGGAACAAGGTTGAAAGGAAGTTTTGATGACGAAGCTTCTGAGATTATAGAGAAGGGAACGAATGCTGTTCTTTTAAAGTCTCCAAGGAAGAGCGAAATGTATCCTCAAAATTTGAACCCGATAAGAGGAAAACTTGTTGTATGCCTACTAACGAAAGCTTACTCCAATGATAGCTAGCTATGGAACAGACGACTTTCGCACCTAAATTTCAACGATATCAACAAGCCCGTGCTTGGTGATCATATGTGAGGGCTTCCTCTACTAAATTTTGATAAGTATCATTTATGCACATCATGTGAAATGGGGAAGCAAAGTATGAAAAGCCATCCCACTCGAGTAAACACGAAAATCATCGAATCTTTAGAACTTCTAGACGTATACCATTGTGGACCTTCTGCAATCGAAAGTGTTTGCTGTATTAAGTATATACTAGTTATAGTTGATGATTTTTCACGTTTCACTTGGGTGTTCTTTCTTAAACAGAAATCTAAGGCAAATCCTACACTCAAAATTTTTATCAAGAAAGTTGAGATTCAGCTGCGAAAGTTGGTTCACAATATTTGCAGCGATAGTGGACTGGAATTCAAAAATCATGACTTCGAATAATTTTTGGCTGATAAAGGAGTCACATACAGCTTCTCGGCTGCTTATATTCCACGACGAAATGGCGTAGTCGAAAGACAGAATCGTTCTTTGTGTGAAGCTGCTCGAACAATTCTTACTTTCGCTTCGCTCCCTCTGTATTTCTGGGCTGATGCTATTGCAACTGCATGCTTTTCCCAAAACATATTCTTTTAGAACAAGCAATTCAATCTTACTCCATATGAAGTCTTTAACAATCACAAACCTAACGTTAAGTTTTTCCACGTATTTGCTTCCAGGTGTTTCATCTTCAATTCCATGGAAAACCGGAACAAATTTGTTGCAAAAGCTAATGAAGGTATATTCTTGGGGTATTCGCTAAATTCCAAGGCATTTAGGGTTCTCAACAAACGAACAAAGAAGATAAACGAGACTTACTATGTCACGTTTGATGATAACTATCTAAAGAAAACTCATCAAAACGAAAGTCTATATGAGGAGAACTTCCCAAAGCCAAGTTCGTTAACGGTTCCTATTTCAACTCTTTATGATGAGTGTATACTTCTATTCCATGAACCAGAAAAAGCCATATCCTCTGAATCTAAAGTAGCAGACAATAAAGAAGATGAGTTCAAGAAAATCATCGACGATGCTGTGAAAAATATGGCAAATGAACCTCCCACTTCAAGCGAATCTCCAAGTTCGAACGAACCTCCAAGTTCAAGCAAAACAATAACAAAAAACACACAATTGCATGGGGAGGTTTCGTCTTCGTCTTCTAAACCTGATGTGCCATTCGAGGGGGAGAATCCATTTTCCAAACATTACCCCTGAACATCCAATTAAGGGGGAGAACTTTGAACCTAAGGGGGAAGAATTATCATCATTCGAGGGGTAGAATAAAGAAGCGAATGATGATTCGGATGTACAATCTAAATTCAAAGAAGTAAATGTTGAACTGGATCGTTCTTATGATCCAATTTATCCTCCACTAACGAAATGGACCAGAGATCACCCAAAAGCTCAAGTCATAGGTGAATAGTTTGTAGGTGTCGTCACACGATCTCAGCTAAAAGCGAAGCAAAATGAATTATTCTCTAAGGTGGAATTTTGTATGTTCAACTCATTTGTTTCTAAGGTCGAACCTAAAACCGTCAACATAGCTCCTGATCATTCTAATTCGGTGCAATCGATGCAAGACAAACCCAATGAGTTTGAGCGAAACAAGGTCTGGAGATTAATACCACCTCCACCAGATGCATTAGTTGTTGGTTTAAAATGGGTTTTTCGTAATAAGGTGGATAAAGAATGTAATGTGATAAGAAATAAGGCGAGGCTAGTATTCAAGGGATATTGTTAGGAAAAAGGAATCGATTATGAAGAAACCTTCACTCCAGTAGCAAGGTTAGAATTTATTCGTATCTTTCTGGCATATGCAGCACACAAGAATTTTGAGGTGTTTCTAATGGACGTCAAGCGTGCTTTCCTCTATGAAGAACTGGAAGAGACTGTATATGTTGAGCAACCACCTGGTTTTGTGAACGAGAAATTTCCCAATCACTGCTACATTTTGGACAAAGCAGTTTATGGTCTAAAGCAAGCACCTAGAGCCTGGTATGAAACCCTAACTCGTTTTCTTAAAATGTCAAACTTCAAGCAAGGTTCGGTTAACCCAAAATTCTTTCGCAAGAAAGAGGGTGACCACCTAACGATTGTCCAAATTTATGTTGATGACATCATGTTTGGTTCTACAAATTCTAGATTAACAGCTGAGTTTCGCAAGTTGATGGAAACTAAATTTGAGATGAGTTCAATGGGTCCAATTAACTTTTCCCTTGGACTGAATATCAGACATGGTCCAGAAGCCATTTTCATAAATCAGGAGGCTTACACCAAAACATTAATGGCGAAGTTTGGCATGATGGGAGATTCAAGAGTGAAAGTTCCAATGGCATTCGGAACAAAATTGACACCATATCTGGAAAAACCAGTTGCTGATATGACTCCGTATTGTCAGATGATAGGGTTATTAATGTGTCGAACAACTAGTAGACTAGAAATTATGTTTTCTGTTTGTAATTGTGCAAAATTTTAGGCTAATCCACACGAACCTCACATGGTGGCAGTCAAGAACATCTTCAGATACTAGAAACCAACCTCATCTCTTGGCATATGGTATCCAACGTTCTTCGTTCAAGCATACGCAAATGTTGATCTTGGAGGATGTTGTCTAGATGGAAAAAGCACTACTGGCGGGTGTCAATTTCTTGAAGGCAAACTCGTCAGTTGGTAGTCCAAGAAACATGCGTATGTATCCCTATCTACAGCCTAAGTTGAGTATATAACTGCTGCATCTTGTGCTTCGTAGGTCATTTGGATTCAAAGCCAATTAAGAGACTATGACCTAAACATTAAACGAATCCCTTTACATTGTGACTCAGAAAGTGCCATTCGCATTTTTCATAATCCTGGGCAACATTCAATGACAAAACATATTGCACTGAGGTATCACTTCATCAAGGATCACGTAGAAGATGGCAATGTTGAAATACAGTTCGTACGATCCTCTGATCCACTAGCTGACATATTCACTAAAGCCTTGCCTAAGGCATCATTTAATAGAGTTCTTCAAGGTTTAGGAATGATGGAAGTTGAATTTGTTCCAAAAAAACCTTCGCTTTCATGAGAATCACCTTCGTTTTTCTCTTTGTAAGTAATCGTAAAGCGAAATGAGGCGAACGCTCGCTCTATTTTGTTTCTAATTATTTCGGGACACAAAATGGACCGAACTCTAGCTACAATTCGCTTCATGCATTCTCTATAAGCGAACTCTCAGCGGATTAATCCATTTACTCGTTTGTTTGGAACTCCTATATCCTTTTGTACTTTATGTATACAATTTCGTTTAAGCATATCTTATATATCTGTTTTTATTTCTTTTTCAGAAAAACCATAATCCGAAAATATTTTACTTTATTTTTTAATTCGTTATTTTTCAGAAAATTCAAAAATATTATCTTTTGTAGTTAGTTTTATTTCATTTTTTTTTTCACAAAAATTTAAAAATACCAAAAATATACAATATTGAAACTTTTACAACATATGTCCAGAGTTACTCTAATTCGCTTAATGGGGCAGGTATAAACTTCTTTATCTATGTATTAGCTAAGTGTCGCTAGAAGAATGTTGTTGTATGCTCTCTAAAGCCTCAACGACTCTATGTTAAGCCTTACTGATTCGATATGTACAAATCGTTTCTTCCCAATCAGGCTGCTACATTCACATTAGTCATGAGCTACCTTACTCTTCTCATATTGAGTAAAGAGTTATCTGCATGGTCACTTTCGCATTGCAGAGGTACTTTTGTTTCTTAAACCACCTCAATACTTTTCTTCATCAACTTTGTTTCATAAGCGTGACCCTTGAGACTTTTAGCATTTACCACTAAGGTTTATGGTCAAACAACATCTATGTCGATGATCTTAGTTTTGTTTACCACGTACTAAGTGAGACCCAAACTCCAAGACCACAACGAATTGACGGTGAACCATTAAAAGTTATAGCTTTTCACCCATGATTTAACGAGAGCCATTATGGTTTGTTCCCTGAAATTTCTTTTATTTTTTACGAGATCTTTATGGAATTTTTTAAAACTAAGACGTTTCTTTCCAAAAGATCAAGTTTCATTTTTTTAGATTTCTAAAATTTTCCCAAGTCACTATGAAATTATCAAACCTACTTTTTGTCAAAGGCTACACTGGCCGCACAAGTACTTCATCCAACTTTTGTTCTTATATCAATTTCTTACATTGGTTGAAGCGAAAGCAACCCTAAAAGCCTTAATTAAAAGATGCCTTTCAATGTTTCTGAGCCAACATTTGACCGTACTTCAACGGGAAACCACACAGACATTTCTTAGAGTCTCTTGACATTGAAAGAAGAGATTCGTGCCCGGGATCATTAGTTTGATGTCTCTAATGACAACACTTAAATCCCACAGATATCACTTGTTTTATTTCTTTCTCTTTGGCACACCCTTGCACGGAAGTCTATTGATTTTCCGAAAGTCTTGTTCATGGTGGTTATGGCTCTTTCGGTTTAAAAGACCTTATGTTGTCTCGCTTTTATTTAAGCTTATTCAAGGCGAAATGTGCTTTGCTTATTGACTTGGAATATGAAGCGTTAAGGGAAATATGAAGAGGCAGAGTAGTGGATAAGATTTCAAATAAAAGGCGCGTGAATTTGAAATGTCACCATTCGTCACGCCGCCTGACACATTTTCCGGGGAAGCAGTTGTTATATCACACCTTTTTCGGCATTATGTATGGGACCTTTATCCGATCGACGATTCGATTCTCTGTGTTGGGCAATTGTATAAAAGGGTTATCAATCATTACGTTCTATTTTACCACTTTCAAATACTTTCAAAAACCCTAAAAATCAATTTTCCTTGTTCATATTCTCCAAGTAACAACAAAAATGGCCGACTCTTCCTATGTTCAAGATCAAATCGCTCAATCCTGTTTTCTCTCAATCAAGCCAAACTAAAATATGATCTTGGATCTTGCACCATTAAAATACGATTCCTATGTGCTGCCTATAGTGGAATGTCTCATGACTGTTGGTCACTGCCCTAACCATGGTCGAGTTCGTTCAAATGTCAATGCTTTCTAAGGCTTATTCCACTATGACGAACCAGAGGGAAGCGGAGAAGATCATCTTCGACATCCTTGACAAGAAAGCTTCGATTTCAAAAGCTCGATTTTGCTCACTCCTATGGTTAACTTACGATGACTACATGGTCAACCCAGAGTCAATCACTACTGCTCAAATCATCGCGATGTTTTATCACACGGGGTATGCTGACATTCACCACAATCACAAATTTCAAGACATCTTCTCTCCCACCTCAATGGAACGGTTTGTTTACTTGTAACATCCCAAGTTCAGGAGTGTAAATTTAGGGTTCAAAGTGTAAGTATGAAAACGGAACTCGGCGAGTCCATGGGTGGACTCGGCGAGTAGGGTCGCGACTGTAATCGTGTGTTAAGTGGCCAACTCAGCGAGTCAGAGGCTGGACTCGACGAGTAGGCGCTGAGTGGAGAAAACCCTAATTTCGGAGGATGAGCCCTATATAAAGGACATTATACCCTATCCCCAGCCTCTTTACCCTCTCTTGAAGTCCAGAAAACCCTAAGACGCGATTGTGAGGGATTTGAGTGCATTTGAACCTTGGAGAAGAGATTTTGGAAAAGATCTTGGAGAGTTAGGAGGCTTGGAGCAAGGGGCTTAGCTAAGATTTGGATTTCTCTTCTGTTTGGGCTTCCTTTTGAGGTATTACTTCGTTTCTTGGGTTGTTATTCAGCTAGATTCATCATTTTGGGATGTTTGGAAAGTTTAGGTTGTGGTATTTCGAGTTTGAAGGTTAGATCTGAGGTTGCTACCTCAGATCTGTAATGGAGAAGGTCTAGAATGCATTAAAGTCCCGGTTCTTGAGTGTTTGGTGAAGTCATCTTGTCCCAAACCCTAGCCCTAGAGTGTATAATGCCTAGATCTCTTTGGATTCACGTAAAGTTTGCCACTTTACGTGATGGATGGGTTGTAGAAGGGTAGATCTACGTTTTGGATCAACTGCATGGCTTGGAAGGCTTCTGTATGGGTTAAGATCTAGAGGCACTCGGCGAGTCACAAAGGTGTACTCGGCGAGTTGTTTGAAGATGGACTGGAACTCGGCGAGTTGGAAGAACAACTCGACGAGTAGGTTGAAGATAGCCTTGGACTTGGCGAGTCTATTCTTGGACTTGGCGAGTCTGGTTGTGAGGTCCAAACTTCTTCTGGTCGAGCCATGAATGAGTGAGTCAAGGGAGGACTCGGTGAGTTGAGTGCGAGGGGACTCAGAGTCATGGGACTCGGCCAGTCTCGGGGTGACTCGGCGAGTCAAGTCGCGAATTGGGGAAGTTCTGAGCATGAGGACTCGACGAGTCATCGGGTTGACTCGGCGAGTAGAGTCAGTCGGGAGGTTGACTTTGACCAAGGGTTGACCATTTGACTTCCAGGGACATTTTGGTAAATGTTGGCATTTGTTTTGAGTTCGGTGTTGGTGTTGACTAGTGGTGGAGATCGTATCAGTGGTCAGAGCATCTTGGTCTTATCTTTCAGTTGGCAGTTGTAAGGTGAGTTATACAGACGTGGGGTGATTGGTTGTGGAATGCCCGGAATCGGGTTGGGATTGAGTATGTAGGATGGAGATAGAGTTCAGAACCCCTAGAGGGCTAGAACAATATGCATGGGAGAGTTTTCCGGAGGGATAACTCGGGATGATGAATGCTAGTTGAGCGGTCCGGATACACTGAAGGCCGGTAAGCGTACCAGTTAGGCCGAAGGCTCGGAGAACGGTCTAGCCAGGCTGAAGGCCCTGGAGGGCGGTCCAGATCTACTGAAGGTTCTGAGGGTGGTCCATATTGGCTGAATGCCTGGTAAGGCGGTCCAGTCATGCTGAAGACTCTACATGTGTTGATAGATCGGTACGAGGAAATGGATTGAGTATGTCGCGATGTGATAGCATCAGAAGGTGTGGCCCTAAATATTTATCATAAGTAGTGGAGGTAGTGCATGGACTCGAGATTCCCTACGAGCGGATTCAGAGTATGTGTGGTGCATGGGATATCGGTTAAGCTATAAGGAAATGGTGTAGCATTGGGTAAGCACCGTGGCACTTGTGGTAATGTCAAGGTAGCCAAGTGGTTTTCCTTGGTAAGGAAAGGGAAAATAATGTAGCTCCGAGAGGGAGTGTAAGTTCACGGAAGTGAAAGCAGTAGTTCAGAGTTGTGATTGGAGTGTTCCAATTATGGTCATTGAGCAGCGGTTTGCGACAATAGTTTGGAATCATATCCGGTATGGATGCCCGCCGAGGTCACGAAAGAAATTCCGAGGGTGTAGAGCCAAGAGGCTCGAAAGGGATGTAGGGATGGAGTCTTGGATTCCCAGCTGGATTTTAATCAAGCATTTGTGCGTGTAGTGGTAATTCATCCTGGGGGATGTTTAGAGGTGTCGTCAGTGCATCGGGTTTTTCCAACCCGAGGATGTTAGAACCAGTCCGACAAGGGTGTGAGATTGCGGAGGAGAACTCATGGGAGTTGCTCTGAGACTGAAGGATGTGTCCTTCTGTCAACCTGGAGTGGATAGAGTTGGACTCAGGTCGGGATTCCGGTGGTTCATGGTTATTTCTAGCTCATATGGGTCGAGTGATTGTCGTGATTTAGAGCGGTGACGTATCATGGAGTGATTCTCAGTAATAAGTGTGGATAAGGCTGGTGGCCGACTTGAAGCGGTGGTCGGAACACCGCGAGAAGAAAAATTAGGTTTTGGATTTCGGTGGTTGTGCCTTGAGGAATCTGGTCTGGTTAATGCCAGGTGGTGCATTGCGGGAGTAGTTCTGGAGTTGAGTTGCATCAGGCTTCGAGGACAAAGCCTAATTTAAGTGGGGGAGAATTGTAACATCCCAAGTTCAGGAGTGTAAATTCAGGGTTAAAAGTGTAAGTATGAAAAGGGAAATCGACGAGTCCATGGGTGGACTCGGCTAGTAGGGTCGCGACTCTGGTCGCGTGTTAAGTGGCCAACTCGGCGAGTCAGAGGCTGGACTCGGCGAGTAGGCTCTAAGTGGAGAAAACCCTAATTTTAGAGGATGAGCCATATATAAAGGACATTATACCCTCTCCCCAGCCTCTTTACCCTCTCTTGAAGTCCAGAAAACCCTAAGACGCGATTATGAGGGATTTGAGTGCATTTGAACCTTGGAGAAGATATTTTGGAAAAGATCTTGGAGAGTTAGGAAGCTTGGAGCAAGGGGCTTTGCTTAGACTCGAATTTCTCTTTTTTTTGGGCTTCCTTTTGAGGTATTACTTCGTTTCTTGGGTTGTTATTCAGCTAGATTCATCATTTTGGGATGTGTGGAAAGTTTAGGTTGTGGTATTTCGAGTTTGAAGGTTAGATCTGAGGTTGCTACCTCAGATCTGGAATGGCGAAGGTCTAGAATGCATTAAAGTCCCTATTCTTGAGTGTTTGGTGAAGTCATCTTGTCCCAAACCCTAGCCCTAGAGTGTATAATGCCTAGATCTCTTTGGATTCACGTAAAGTTTGCCACTTTACGTGATGGATGGGTTGTAGAAGGGTAGATCTACGTTTTGGATCAACTGCATGGCTTGGAAGGCTTCTGTATGGGTTAAGATCTAGAGGCACTCGGCGAGTCACAAAGGTGTACTCGGCGAGTTGTTTGAAGATGGACTGGAACTCGGCGAGTTGGAAGAACAACTCGGCGAGTAGGTTGAAGATAGCCTTGGACTCGGCGAGTCTGTTCTTGGACTTGGCGAGTCTGGTCGTGAGGTCCAAACTTCTTCATGTCGAGCCATGAATCAGTGAGTCAAGGGAGGACTCGGTGAGTTGAGTGCGAGGGGACTCAGAGTCATGGGACTCGGCGAGTCTCGGGGTGACTCGGCGAGTCAAGTCGCGAATTGGGGAAGTTCTGAGCATGAGGACTCGACGAGTCATCGGGTTAACTCGGCGAGTAGAGTCAGTCGGGAGGTTGACTTTGACCAAGGGTTGACCATTTGACGTCCAGGGACATTTTGGTAATTGTTGGCATTTGTTTTGAGATCAGTGTTGGTGTTGGCTAGTGGTGGAGATCGTATCAGTGGTCAGAGCATCTTGGTCTTATCTTTCAGTTGGCAGTTGCAAGGTGAGTTATCCTCACTATATCAACAGGTTCTAAGGCACCAAGGCCGACCCTTTTATTGGACTGAGATCCGGGTATCGTTGTTATGTTATTGCTTTGCTATGTTTGCGTCCTGGTAGTTAGTATGGTATTATGTTAGAGACCTGGTTAAGGTTGGTATCCAGGTATATAGGATGATGCTATGCTAGTGACCGGTTAGGTCGGTATCCTGGTTAGGAGGATGTTATGTTATGTGATATGTTAGATCGGTTGATTGAATGTAAATTGTTATATGCTTGAATGTTTATGTGCACATGGTTGTTGGACTGGGGTGGGTTGAGGCGGGTCCTGATTTGTGTTGTAGGCCAACATACCCAGGGCGGACCCGTTATCCCGAAGGCCCAGCGAGTGGTCCAGATAGGTTGTAGGCCCCAAGAGGGCGGACCAGACATGCCGAGGCTTGGACAGTGGACCAGGCCGACTGAAGGCCCGGTGCGGGCGGACCAGTCATACTGTAGACTCAGAGAGTGGACCAGGTGGATTGAAGGCCCGGTGCGGGCGGACCAATCACATTTTAGACTCGATGTATATGGCTAGACTTGGAGGGTGGACCAGGTGGACTATTGGCCGGTGCGGCAGACCAGTCACACAGTAGACCCGAAGTGCATGACTGTTCTGTGTTCTGATATGACATGGCATATTATGCGTGTATGGTATATGTGGTTGGTATTTTAGGGGTATCTCACTAAGCTTTCGGGCTTACAGTTGTGGTTTAATGTTTTTCAGGTTCTTCAGGAGACCGTGGCAAGGCAAAGGCGTGATCGTACCGCTCCTCATGATTATGTTTTATGATGTGATTCTGGGAAGACTCTGATAATAATTGTATTGAAAACCTTTTTGTATTAAGATTAAGAAAACGGGTTGTTTTTGAAAAGCTAAAATTGTTTTGGAAATTTTATGGTCGTTACATTACTCTTCTCTTTAAAGCCTTTTCTGATAGAGTTGTTGGGTTGCACTGTGCAAGCAAACTGTTTATGACAATCCTTTATGGCCTCTACCATGTGACTGACCTTGACGACAGCTCAATATTGTGGGCTCAATTAGTATAGAGTATGAACTCTTCTTCAAGACACAGTGAAGAAGAGAGATAACTCCTAAGATGTTTCAGTCATGGAGGATTCGTTGAAGGCCTCTATCACCACATTCCACACAATTAAAATCATCATAGCAGACAACTCCAAATTTTCCTTCATAGGATCGATTCGTGAATCCATGTTTTTAAGCCTGTCTGGGGCAACTACTATTTTTAAGTCCTACAGGACGAAACCAGGTTTCAGACCAAGAGAGATAACTCCTAAGATGCGAAAATCTTTGGACGATGCTGATAAACCCAAAAAGGGAGGAAAGAAGGGAGATAAGAATAAAGGGGTTTTTGAAGGTCCATCAACACAAGTTTCCAACCCAATAAGCGAAAGACCCAAGGTGCAGCTCCTTCCACTCCAAAGAAGCAAAAGTTAAGAAAGATGACTATGCAGACTAGCACCTCTTCCTCAAGCGATTCTAATTATGTTCCTAAGGGGACTACTATTGAAGAATCAAGCGAAAGTGAAGACTCCCAATCTGAGGATACGCTCCATGGTAATTCGCCTCCACCATCACCAACAATAGAGGTAAATCTTAATGATAAGATTCCAACTCCACCTCCTTCTCCCACTCACACCTCCATTGCCATTACTATCACACCTTGTCCACCTCCTGTATCTACTCAATCAAACTGAACTATATCTCAACCACCAGTTACTACTATTATTTCTCAAATAGTCACTGCTGGCCCTCCACCCATTTCCTCTCAACCACAATCAACTATTTCTATTTCCTCCCTTATTGTGACAACCCGAAACTTTTTCCGTATTCTGTTATGCATTTCCGTTAATGAAATTTCAGATCCGTTAACTTTTTGTCAAAATTTTGGGTTTAGTAAAATAATCTAGTTATGCTTAAATAAATTGTTTACGAGTCGAAACCAAAAATCGTGCATGAACCTGAAAATCTCGAAAATCAACATTTTTGGTCTAAAGGGGATTACAACCGTAAACTAGGTTTACCACCGTAAACTCGTTTACGGCCGTAAACTCGTTTACGGTCGTAAACTGGTTTACAAACGTAAACCCTGTTTATGGTCAGTGATGAGTGGCCCCCACTTTCACCCTATAAATACGATGCCTCCAACTTCTTTGGGATATTTTTCTGGCCGTATTCTCTCCTCCTCTCTATAAGGTTCTTCAACTTTAAACTCTTTAAATCGCATTTAAGCTCCGGGAAACATCGAAGAACACCTTTTGGAGCACCTTGGAGCGTCTGGAATCACACCTCGCATCGAAATCAGCATTCAAAACCTTGTTTTCCAAGTTTACGGTCCGAGCTTCAAAGACCGTAAACTAAGTTCTTGAGTTTACGGCCTTAAACTCAGCCACCTGCTGAAACCGTAAACTCATTTCAGAAACCGCAAACCCATCTTCAGAGACCGTAAACTCGAGTTCTAAGGCTGTAAACTCATTCCTTCGATTCAAACATGTCTCGGTACATTCCTCAACCAAATTCAAGTGTTTTCCAACACTTTATTAATCGAAATCGCTAATTTAGATGCATATATGTATTTATTTGACAATAGGATTTCGTTAGGTGTCACGTGCAACAACTCGGGAACCTTCTTTTCAGTCAACAACTCCATGCAACAACAATGAGTTCGTACCCCCTACATTTTTCCGTATTTTAAAGGTTTTCAGGGGGGGAGGGGGGAATACAAGCTAAACATCAATGTTTTTCTTATAAGCTAAACATAAATGTTTTCAGGAATATACATAAAACTTATGTAAAATTTCATACTTTATTTCCCTTTTGTACTATGTCGAGCATAAGGGACGTTTTCACGAAAATTGCATAGTTTTGACGGATTCGATATTCGCTTCATTATTCATACAAACTATAATCGGTATAGTTGGGAATTTCTCTAAGAACATATCAAGCATGAAAACTTTCTCTACTAAACATATGCACTGGAACAGAAACTATTTACAGTTTATATCATAGCTTTATCATGATTTTTCATAACTATAATTTATCATTATACGTGGTATACACTCGGATTTCCATTACGATAGAACGCTACTACTTTACTTGTAAACTAGATTGTACGATACTGTGAGGCGCTACTTAATTACTGTAGCCTTAGGTGTACAGGGATAAATTCTACCACTGTATAACCAGAGTCTCCTGGAGGGAGAGCGTGAGGTTAGTGAATAGATCTATTTGGGACTGACAATCCCACATCTGGAGTGTTAGCTACAGTTTGGCGGGCACGCCTAAGATGTACAAATTTCCTTTAACGTCAACACCTAAAGAACGTTGGAAAGTGTTGGATTAGTGTCTAAGTCCATAACTATTTTGGTATGTACTTGACCTTATGGTGCATGGTCCTTTTGGGTTGCCTTCACCAAAGCAACTTGATAGGATGAATTATGGAGAGAAAGGATTAAATATGATTTATTAATATATTATGAGAATAATATATCAAAGGAGAAATCATATTGTTCAATTAATATTAGTCAAGAATTAATAAGAATTAAGTTTGTGGCTAAAAGAGATTAATTAAACTTAAGGGACTGGAATTGTAATTATAAGATAATTGCAATTGGGCTATGGATTACCTTATTATATAAGGTTGGATGAATTCTATGGGGAAACCCATTAGAAATCGTCCAAGGGTTATTAAAAAGGGGTTCACGGGTTGCTTAGGGCCTAAGCATCCAAATTAGGGTTTCCTTGTTAGATAACCCTAATAGCCTCACTATTTAAAGGACCCTTAAGCCTCAAAAACGTGGTGAACTTGTTCTCTAGGGTTTCCACACATTTTGGGCAGCCTCCTTCTCTTCTCCTCTTCATCCTCTTGCTCTTGGTGTTTGTGAACCATTAGAGGAGTGACATTTGTGACTCTAAGCTTTCTAAAGTCAATACAAGAAGGATTTGAGATTGTTATTGCTACATAACAATCAAGGTATGATCTAAACCCTAATTCATATGTTAATTGATTATCATATACTAGATCTAGGGTTTGAAGTCTTGGATGAATTGCATGTACAATAGAGAAACCTAGATCCAAGGATTAGGGTTTGTATGAGCACATAGGATGTTCTTATTGCTAAAACCCATTAGTGGTATCAGAGCCTTGATTGGTTTCTATTGTATTGATTCCTTGTGTATTTGTTCAAGTTGCAAAAACGTTTTTTGAGCTCCCTGCCTGATGAACTCGGCGAGTACCACAGTGTACTTGGCGAGTAGGCCTCAACTCGGCGAGTACAGTGTGGTACTCGGCGAGTTGGAGCGTCAGATGGAGCTATTTTCGGGATTTCTTGTTGTTTTACTCATAGATACTTGCCTTATCTATTTTAGATTATTAAAATCCGATTTTATACATATTTATGAGTATATCCTTGATTAAACATAAGATAATTACCAATTGATTAGATAATAACTTCCTTATATGATAAACTTTGATTATTTGTATTAATCGGGTAACTTATTTTGCAAGAAATTGAAATTAGGTCAAATATAGATAATGATAAGATTAATTGTTTAATTTATATTATTTGTTATTTGATCCTTGTGTTATGAAAAGTTTCAATTTTTCCCCTTTAGGTTTTATAGTTTAAATTTGAACTCAAAAGTTTTGGTTTGAAATTTAAATAGTTGAAACCCTAATGTTTTGAAATGTTTCAAAACTTGCCCTCATGTTTTGGAATTTAAAAGTTGATGAAAAGTTTAATTTAGGATTGTTAAATTCTAAAACCCTAGTATTGTTTTGAAAAGTTCAAATCACACCCTTATGGTTTTATTAAGTAATTAATGTGTATAATTAAAAGAGATTTAGTAAATCCATAAAGTTTTGGTGTAGAATTTAATTAAAAGTATAATTATTAAATTAGACCACCTAGTATTTTAAAAGTGTAAAGTACACCCTATACTATATATAACATTAAAAGTCTAACATTATATATATGTATGAGTAAAAGTCAGTCTTACCGTTAGTAGGCCTCATTCACAAAGCTGGTCTATAAGGGGTGTTTAAGGAAATTACCTATAAAATGGCGATTGAATGGGTATCCACTCTTACCCACCGCACTCTTGCCTAGTGGAGGGTCGTTAGCCAAACGGGTAGGATAGGACAGAAACCTTCCATTATAAGTATAATAGAGTACAAAAGTAAGTAAATGCTTTTTCAAAATTCCCAATCTTAGTTACTTTAGGCAAAAGTGAATTGATGCAATTCCATGAAATTACACTTTGTACCTTTGCGAAGATGTTAATGGAGCGTGTGTGGTAAACCGGCACACAAAATGGTTCTAAGCAAAGGTAGCAAAGGGTGTCTCAATGTTTGTCATAGTTCGGTGGAGCGTGTGTGGTTTACCGGCACATCGAATAGGTGACTGTAACATGTGAGGGCACCATGTAGATTTGCATGGTTATTCACACCCGCTTTGTGATCCTCGGCATCCCAGTCACAAACTAGAGGGGCATATCGAGATTTAAAAATGCCATTGAAAAGGTTCAATGAATCTCAAAGGATCTAGGACTTTTCAATACATTTAAGACTTAATCTGTTTTTCGTTTTTCATGGTTGAAAATTAGTGAATCGTCATTCACTTACCTTCAAATGTTCTGTAATTAGGGTTACGGCATCCCTCTCCCAAGTTGTGGAATATTGTGTTGGGTCCTAGCCTTAATATCTCATTTGGGTGATTTATTAAGGGCTCAATCAATCAACTAACTTGAATTTGTACTCTCCCGTTTTGTAGATGTCAAAGTACGACAAATATGATCTTCCTAAATCCCGTGGAACAATCATTCCACATGAAGATGATATTCCACGATTCGATCGAGGAATAAGAAATCATGCTTCACTTCCTCCTCCTCCTCCGGTTGTTCTCCCTAACCCACAAGATCGAATAATTGAAAGGTTCAATGTCACTAAAGCCCTATTGGAAATGAAACATGAAGATGGTAAACCCGTGTGTGCCCACATTCTAGGAATGAAATCACACATCGATAGGTTGATAATGTTGGGTGCGTCATTCCCGGATAAGTTGGCTGTGAACTGGATTCTGCAGTCACTTCCCGAATCATATAATGAGTTCAAAAGAAAGTATTATATGATGGATCATGACGAAAACTTCATTGACCTAACTTACATGCTCATTGCTGCTGAATCAGAAATGATTTGGCAAAGCAATGGAGCATATTTGTTGGGAAAGTCAACCAACCATGCTTCCGAGGACGTTCTAGGAGAACCGACTTGCATTTGCTGCCAAGACAAAGGGCGTTGGATACAAGTCTACCCTAAGAGCCTGAAGAGTCCAGAAGATGGGAGAGTCAAAGAGTATGGATGTGCTTCAGGTAAAATCCACTATCTAACTCCATTAATGTGACAACCCGAAATCTTCCATTCTAATCAAACCATATCAAGCCAATAGATGTAGAGTAGTTACAATGAAAATTCGGACTTATCGAATAAGTTTGGCAGTTTCAGGGTTTTACACCTAATGAGTTATTAGGAGAGTGGATGCACTAGGATTTTGTGCAACACTGTAATTCCATTACTCTAGGTCATTAGAATCCATTCCGAGAATAGAAATATTTTCTGCCAAAAATCTCAGGACTATAAATAGAATTCCGAACCAAATTGGATCATTAGTTGAATTCCATTTAGAGAAAAGCCAATTTCTCTCTCACGGATCTTCAGGTTTTCATCCCAGATTGTGAGTCCACTTTCCTAGATGTGTTTTAATACTTGTTATATGCTTAATAACATTAATTACATGTCCAAAATACAAGATCCGGGAGTTTACCGCCCAAGAACGTTCTTGGGGAGTAAACTCCCAAAATCAAGCCTAAAGGCCATCTAGTCCCATTTCTTTGTTAGGTAACTATCTTAGGATGTTATGTATGAGCCTTAGAGACTAGAAATCAATCAAAACCATATACATTTTAGGAGTTTACGGCCAAGGATATGCTCTTGGGCCGTAAACCACTTTTTCAAGGGCTAAGAGTACCCTAATCACCCCAAAGGCTTGGAATCTATTTTAGGCAAATACCTTAATGTGTTTAGGACCTAGGAAACATAAGACAAGAACAAGTATTGAAGAGTTTACGGCCAAGAGTGGTTCTTGGGCCGTAAACTCCCATAAAGGGGTCAAAAGACACCCTAGACACTTCCTTAGGCCATGAGACAATTAGGGCATGTACCTAGATGATTTTTGGACTAACTAAAACATTTAGAACCCCATGTGTGAGGGAGTTTACGGCCCAAAATGTTCCAAGGCCGTAAACTCCATAAAATAGTACCATTTGGTGCCATAAACCCTCTTTAAGCCAACTATTAAATCCTAGAATTGTTCCTAGTTGTTATAGAGACTTGAAAGAACCATAAGAACCCTCCCAAGGGAGTTTACGGCCGTAAACTCCAAGGGAAAAGGGTCTTTGGGCCGTAAACTCCCCATAGGAGTCAATATGGTACCTTAATCCCTTGTTAAGCCTAGAAACAATTCCCCTCTAGAGTTGTAGAAATTCTATGTACCATTTCATGACTTGGTTGAGAGTTTACGGCCAGGAGCTTACTCCCCTGGGCCGTAAACTCCAATGAGTATGGTCTTTTGACCTTAAACTTCCATTAGGGGCATTGCACTCCTTTGTTGCAACCCATTAGTCTCCTAGCACTTGACCAAAAGTGTTGTCCTCGCGCTTAAATGTTTATACTTGTATAGTTAGTGATTAAATCTCTAATTATTTATATACATATGTCTTCATATGTAATTAGGATCATTGTGTGTGTCTAAGTCTTCACTTGACACCAAGCACTTGTCGGATCCTTCCGTAGATAACAGCCCGTTCAATTCCAGTCACTTACTGCAGGTGAGTTCATACCCCTTAACTAATGTTTTAAACTGTTTTAAATGTTTTATGGGGGGGGGGGGGATACAAGTAGAATCATGCTACTTATTATGTCAATCACATGTGATTAGTAAGTAGGATTATATTACTTATTACATCAATCACATGTGATTAATATACAACATTCAAAAGATTTGGCTACTTATTAGCCGTTTTACCAAACAGTTTCCTTCAAATGATTTTTATAAACATTTTATATGTTTCAAACTAATTATTACACTGTACCTCTTACTCTGTATTTTACCTTTCAAACTTATTTACAACTGTGTCTCAAACAAATGTTTCCTTATACTCAAAACTGTTTTATCATACTTATGCCTTCAAATTGTTTTGCAGATCGACATCAAGTCGATCTTTTCTTAAAATGACATTTATGTTTCAAATGTCTTACAAAATTTATTTATGCTTTTATATTATAAATTGCATGCCTCTATATGTATAGTTATATAAGAAATGTTTAAAAGACTTAGGAAGACTATCCACCCTATTTCCTTTTCGCGCCTTGAGATGTGGTCTGGTGGGATATTGGGTATTCGTCCGAAAGTCGTTTAAATATTAGTTATATATCATATGTACATATATAGTCATAAAAGGTCTTTCCAATTTCATCCTATGCCCTTGGGTAGCAAGGGTATACATCCATGTCCATACGTACCACTTAGATTACTAGCAAGCTACCATATGGGTAGTTCAGGAAGATACTAGAACCATTACTAGAACGTGATATCATACAACGAGTCAGTTCATTCACGAGTCAATACTTTCTAGAACATTACTGTACATTACATATACGACTATATTAGGATGAGAACATATACAACTATACTAGAACGTTTACATTACCATACTTGCTAGATAGAGAGAGCACACATTACAGCTAGCACACGTAGAACCTTATAGTACTCTACTATAATATTTACATGATTATACTTATAGGATTACTTTTGCATAGATATATCAGGAGGAGTCCTATTACATTTTTTATGAATCGACTTTGTTATCAAATCCTCATTCTTACCTTTACCTTGTGATACAATCACATATTCGACGAGATAGAATGGATTTATTATCCTTGTACCAAAGGATACGATTGGGGGATTGACCATTCCTAGAATCTCTGTTAGCTACAGAGGTAAAAGCACATCCATGGATGTCAAACGGTTGGTACCATTACAGGTATGCGATTAAGGGATTAACTATTCCTATACCCAGCTGTTAGCAACAGAGGTAAGAGTACGTCTACGGATGGCTTAAAGTTAACAATGATAGTTACCCTACTACCAAAGGGTATTATTCAGGTTAGTTATATTATTACCTATATTTTGTGACTCATTCACATAACCAATGAGGTAAATTATATTTAGGTATCCTAGTACCAAAGGATACAATTTCTTATAATGATAATAATAATAACACAATTAGGTCTTGGTAGAAGATTACAATGAGAACAGTTAAGTCTTGGTAGAAGACTCCTTTTGTTACTAATAGGAATCTTAGGGATTTCTAGAGATTTTCAAACATTTCCAGTTGATCTACAAACATTTTCATACATATATGAGCTTTCTTTCAAAACAATGTTAAGTCTTAAAATTTATAAGTTTTACAAATTAAGACACATTAATACTTATGATCTCACCAGCTTTAAAGTTGATACTCGCTTTCAAAATTACTTGTATCCTCAGGTAATCATAGACAGGTACCGATGCAAGGAGAAAGGAAGATGGAGCTTATTCAAGACTTATCTTTCATTTTGATTTATGCTTTAGTGTTTATCAAAATTTGACAGAATACAATTGTATAATAATTATTTTATTAATGCAATGGATGATGTTGTTGCTTGTTTACTACTTTACATTGTTGTTGATATTATACATGACGTCCTCCGCCCCAGAACGTTTCCGCCGTTCTTGGTTTTGGGGTGTGACAGATTGGTATCAGAGCATTGTTTATAGTGAATTAAGTATATATCAACCCATAAAAGATATACTAACTATAAATACATAAGGGATTAAAAATACTCTGACCAAGAGTTTATACTTTAAATAGTAAAATATTTAAGTAAGTATACGTGCTGCATTCATACTAAAATCAGTGTCACTAGGACAGTACAAAAGAATTACGATTGTTGGGCAACACAAGTGGGCTTAGAGACGTATGGTCAAAACTGGGAAGATATAGCCTGATCGCCTATATTATCCGAGGGTTGACTAGCATGTGCCTAAGTTTAAGTGTGTGGTTGCAACAATGCTAAAATCTTACCAACCCTACCACAATGAGAACAATAGAACATAACAATAAATTTAAAATACTATAGGTATTTTGGTCTTACTATAAGTACTTTATACTTGAGAATTAAAACGGGATCTTCATTATTAAGTTGAATAGTTGCTAAGTGGATACACGGAGGCTACATGTAATTAGGATGTTATAGACTCAGAATCTGTGATAATTTTGCCTTACCCCTATTCTGTGTGAATTTGGAAATAAGGTCACTGATTCGAAGGTCTATCCTATTTAGATTACACATAGCTGGTATGCACTTCCCAAATAGCGATGTAACTAATGAAGGTTTTCTAAATAATTATCTAGATAGTTCGTCTAATAATTTTCCTCTTACCCTAAATTCTTGCATAGAAATCATAGCTGGACTCCATCCCCTTGACAACCAGTATCTTCCGAATTAAGTCATAACTGGTTGGTTTGGAGAAGAACCAGAGAATGATCATTCTATCCCCTTGAATGATCACCATGAAGAAGACTTTTCGTATGATGCTAACTCCGAACCAGAGGTTGAGAACCTACCCCGAGCAGCTCCCGTTTCAATTCCTAACCCTCTTCTGGCTTTTCATGGCCTGACCCTGAGTGAGTGGAATGCTTGGAAACATGGAGCCAAGGACAAGATCAGCCTATGCCATTTAATAGCGACCAAAGCTTTTATGACGTGAGTAATGAGGGTTTAACAGATATAGTCTTGCCAATCTTGGTCCGCAGAGTGGCCTGAATTGAGATTCAAGACAGGACAGCCCTACATCAGATTTCGAAAGTAGTCGCCTATGCTAGAATGCATACCCTCTACACCATTCATCTATAATATAATCACGAGAGATCAGTGAGAAACCATGAAACCCTATTGCAAGCACTGGCTGAATCACGAGCCGAAGTCATAGAGCTCCGAGTACGCCAGATGGTGTGCGAAAGACACCTACTTGACAATGGAACGTCAATTGGTTGAACTAAGAGTTCACCAGAGGGATGACCATCGCCAGTAGTAGACGCTTTACTTTATTTCCCTTATAAAAAGAAATTGTGTTTTCTGTCTATGCCCGATGTGGTATTTTCTATGAAATTATCTTTTACCGTAAGTACTTTAGTTAGGTCTTTATGCTGCCAGGAACTATCTTTTGTGGATATGATGTAAGACCTTTACAAGGTCATTTTCTAGAATCTTTACATCGTGGATATCAAAGATGTTGACAGCCGGCTAACTTCTGTGTCATTCTTCATTCAAGTACTTTTATCTTACTTTCATTGGAGTCTATCTGAATCATACTTTAGTCAAGTCATTGGACTATGGTGATTTATCTCCAGGGGCATTTCCAAGTCTCTTGCAGGGATTGGATCTTGTTATTCACCAACCCACGATACCTCAGCTCGAACGACAAACGTCTTGAGACCATTCTATGAACATACTTCCATTCCGTACTAGGACTGCATCATAAGGATGTAGGTCAAACCTTCGCGAACATACTTTCATTCTTTAACCAGGACTGCATCATAGTGATGTAGGTCAAACTTTCGAGAACATACTCTTACTCTTTTCATGAACAATCTAAGTACATTAGGGTCAACCAAAATCGCTCACAAATCCTTATCTTTCGTATTACAGAATCATGTTGCCAAAGAAGGACGAGCAACCCATCAACCAAGCACCAACCCTCCAGATTGATGCAGCTACCATTCAAGTTGCAGTCTCGGCTGCCGTGTCAGCTTTTCTGACGCACCTTAACGCTAACAATGCGAATGTTAGCGGGATTATTAACAACAATTCCAATCCAAGTAGCAATCAAACACCGCAACGAGCAGCAAACTACCACGACACCCCGAGTTCCGAGACGAAGAGTAAAAAACGGAAGTTTTGGGATAGAAAGAAGGACAAATCGCGTAAAGGAACGAACAAGAAACAACCTCGGGTAACGACCTTCATAACTATGACATCTGTACCTCCTACTACCATCCCTTCGGAAACACCAGTTGTCCCTAACCCAGCCCGACAATATGCTGGAAATCTCCCAAATTGCGTCACATGTAATTATCACCTCCTTGGACCTTGTCGGGGGGAAGTAGTGTTCAAACTGCAACAAAAAGAGGCACACCAAACGTTACCGCAAGAGTCTATCAAAACCGATCAACAAGTCGCCCAACACCGATGGAAACCAGACTTGCTATCATTGTGGTGAGTTTGGGCACTATAAAAGAGATTGGCCGAAAAAGGAAAGAACCTGCGTCCCCATAACTCCTACTCGACGTTTCACTTCCACCACCAATGTGGGTATTGTCCATATATGTCACCAATGCGGTGAAATTGGACACCTCCAGAAGGATTGCCCGATAACGCAGAACTCTGGCGCAGACGGGAAGGTTCTCAGGATCACAGCTGAAGGAGAGCCTGCTCCGGAACCACGTTAAATGTAATTTAGGCGTTTCGTTGTAATAGACTTATAAACTATCTAGAACTAGTGCAACTAGAGTCTTACCTTTTGCGAGATCATGTCTGTATAGGGAGTCTCGTGCTGCGTATACTTGTCTTTTGTAGTATATCTTATTCGCAGCAATAGTCTTGTGGTAAATCTGAAAGTACTGTAACTCTTGTTCATGGTTACACGGTTGTGTTTTGTCTGTAAACGTCTTATGTTTAATTCTAATGTCTTTAAAGTTTCTGTATGATTCCGACATTATCATACAATCAGATTCAATTTGATCGACGCGAAAACAGCTCCATACGTACATCTCTATCTTCTAGATCACTTTTCCCGCGAAGCCGTCATATCAGAATGCCGAAGTACTCATTCCAGGAGTACCTCCTAGTTAATTTCTTTCCGAAGAAATCCCCGAAGTACTCATTCCAGGAGTAACCCCTAGTTAATTTCTTTCCGAAGAAATCCCCGAAGTACCCATTCCAGGAGTACCCCCTAGTTAATTTCTTTCCGAAGAAATCCCCGAAGTACTCATTCCAGGAGTACCTCTTAGTTATTTTCTTTCCGAAGAAATCCCCGAAGTACCACTCGTGCAGTACGTCAAGTTCAATCCAGGAATTCATGCAGATGATCTATCACTGAGGAAGGTATACATAAGAGTGTTATATAATCAAGGTTCTACAGGTTTAGAATTAATGATTTCGCCTTAACTCTTTTCCTCCTTGGGATGTGAGGGTAAGGAAGAATCAGTTATTCGACTACCTTTTCAATCTTAATTATATATGACTCGTATACACGAAATTGTGATCGTGAAGCCCTGTATGAATTCTAAAATGGACTTCAGGACGGAGAAACTGCCTAAGTATACGAGTAATCACATCATCATGTGAACAAACTTATAACCCAGTACGACTCCCGAAAACAGATCACCCTATAGTTTAAACACCCACGAAGATACAAGAACAGTGCAAACAACTTAGCGAACTACACAGAAATAGAATTAGAAGACTAGGTTTCTCACCCTCGAGAACCCCGGTCAGATTCTTCCAGATATCGATGGATCGCATCGTATGTGCCTCGGATATCGAGGATTCCTTCAAGATTTTCATAGAAATCGTTATCTCTGCCTCGCATAGACAAAATGATTGATCACACGTAAGGAAACAAACTACTTTCAGGAATGGACCTGAGATCCGAATATCACCAGTTCGATGTGTTAGGGAAGGATGTCTGGAAGACTATCTTCCGAATTCGATGCGGACGCTTCGAGTCCGTAGTGATACCCTGTGGATAGGACTAGTACGCCCATGGTTTTCATGAGATAAATGATTAGGTTACATATTTCTTACTTGGATTGATTCGTCATTTCTCCATGAAATGACTTACTTATCTACCCTCGTAGTAAGAAGAAAACCCATGAAAACATTTCCTAAAGAGGAACTTTTAGCAAAGTTCTCTAGGCACGAGATTTGGAAATTGAAGAGTCAAAATTTCTAGGACACACTACTAGTAATGTGGGAAATTTTGAGTACCCTTTCAATTTGCCAAAACAATTGAGCATTCATCGACATCAGAGATGCCGACAGCTTTCGCCAAATTCTAGGTCTTACCGACCTACCGCCTTAGTTCATCCGGAACTCTTCGCAAGCTACAGAATCTCGTACGACTTTGACCCAGCGAGGGGTGACCTTTGACTGGGAAGTTACGCAAGAAAAGGAACCTTTGAGATTCCGAGTGAATGACCAAGTTCTTTAGGATAACTCACTCTGAGAATGGCCTAATACGCTTCGTAAAGCGTGGAAAGCTAAATCTAAATTTGACAGGACCTCCGAAATTCTTATCAGAATCGGTCTTGTGCCTCGCACAAACCAGACCTACTCCGCGAACTCAGTAACGCACTTTCTACTCTTCACATCTCGATCATGAAACCATACCTTTCCGTTAGGACTCTTGCAAGTCCACTCGTCGAGATCCTCGCCTTCTTATTTGAACCGTAGTGACCCTCGACCGAGAGGCCAAGCTGACAAAGCAACGCCGTCGCCAGTTAGTGAAGGTTCGTTGGAATACCAACCGAGAGCCCGATTTCACTTAAGTGCGCTAGAACCAATCGATTAGGAAGTTTCCTCCTCACGACTCGATCATTCGTGCATATTTCCTTGCCTAAATTCTAATTTCGGGATGAAATTCCCTTTAACAGGGGGATGATGTGACAACCCGAAATCTTCCATTCTAATCAAACCATATCAAGCCAATAGATGTAGAGTAGTTACAATGAAAATTCGGACTTATGGAATAAGTTTGACAGTTTCAGGGTTTTACACCTAAGGAGTTATTAGGAGAGTGGATGCACTAGGATTTTGTGCAACACTGTAATTCCATTACTCTAGGTCATTAGAATCCATTTCGAGAATAGAAATATTTTCTGCCAACAATCGCAGGACTATAAATAGAATTCTGAACCAAATTGGTTCATTAGTTGAATTCCATTTAGAGAAAAGCCAACTTCTCTCTCACGAATCTTCGGGTTTTCATCCCAGATTGTGAGTCCACTTTCCTAGATGTGTTTTAATACTTGTTATATGCTTAATAACATTAATTACATGTCCAAAATACAAGATCCGGGAGTTTACCGCCCAAGAACGTTCTTGGGGAGTAAACTCCAAAAATCAAGCCTAAAGGCCATCTAGTCCCATTTCCTTGTTAGGTAACTATCTTAGGATGTTATGTATGAGGATTAGAGACTAGAAATCAATCAAAACCATATACATTTTTGGAGTTTACGGCTAAGGATATGCTCTTGGGCCGTAAACCCCTTTTTCAAGGGCTAAGAGTACCCTAATCACCCCCAAAGGCTTGGAATCTATTTTAGGCAAATACCTTAATGTGTTTAGGACCTAGGAAACATAAGAAAAGCACAAGTATTGAAGAGTTTACGGCCAAGAGTGGTTCTTGGGACGTAAACTCACATATAGGGGTCAAAAGACACCCTAGACACTTCCTTAGGCCATGAGACAATTAGGGCATGTACCTAGATGAGTTTTGGACTAACTAAAACATTAAGAACCCCATGTGTGAGGGAGTTTACGGCCCAAAATGTTCCAAGGCCGTAAACTCCATAAAATAGTACCATTTGGTGCCATAAACCCTCTTTAAGCCAAGTATTAAAGCCTAGAATTGTTCCTAGTTGTTATAGAGACTTGAAAGAACCATAAGAACCCTACCAAGGGAGTTTACGGCCGTAAACTCCAAGGGAAAAGGGTCTTTGGGCCGTAAACTCCCCATAGGAGTCAATATGGTACCTTAATCCCTTGTTAAGCCTAGAAACAATTCCCCTCTATAGTTGTAGAAATTCTATGAACCATTTCATGACTTGGTTGAGAGTTTACGGCCAGGAGCTTACTCCCCTGGGCCGTAAACTCCAATGAATATGGTCTTTTGACCTTAAACTTCCATTAGGGGCATTGCACTCCTTTGTTGCAACCCATTAGTCTCCTAGCACTTGACCAAAAGTGTTGTCCTCGCGCTTAAATGTTTATACTTGTATAGTTAGTGATTAAATCTCTAATTATTTATATACATATGTCTTCATATGTAATTAGGATCATTGTGTGTGTCTAAGTCTTCACTTGACACCAAGCACTTGTCCGATCCTTCCGTACGATAACAGCCCGTTCAATTCCAGTCACTTACTGCAGGTGAGTTCATACCCCTTAACTAATGTTTTAAACTATTTTAAATGTTTTATGGGGGGGGGGATACAAGTAGAATCATGCTACTTATTATGTCAATCACATGTGATTAGTAAGTAGGATTATATTACTTATTACATCAATCACATGTGATTAATATACAGCATTCAAAAGATTTGGCTACTTATTAGCCGTTTTACCAAACAGTTTCCTTCAAATGATTTTTATAAACATTTTATATGTTTCAAACTAATTATTACACTGTACCTCTTACTCTGTATTTTACCTTTCAAACTTATTTACAATTGTGTCTCAAACAAATGTTTCCTTATACTCAAAACTGTTTTATCATACTTATGCCTTCAAATTGTTTTGCAGATCGACATCAAGTCGATCTTTTCTTAAAATGATAATTATGTTTCAAATGTCTTATAAAATTTATTTATGCTTTTATATTATCAATTGCATGCCTCTATATGTATAGTTATATAAGAAATGTTTAAAAGACTTAGGAAGACTATCCACCCTATTTCCTTTTCGCGCCTTGAGATGTGGTCTGGTGGGATATTGGGTATTCGTCCGAAAGACGTTTAAAGATTAGTTATATATCATATGTACATATATAGTCATAAAAGGTCTTTCCAGTTTCATCCTATGCCCTTGGGTAGCAAGGGTATACATCCATGTCCATACGTACCACTTAGATTACTAGCAAGCTACCATATGGGTAGTTCAGGAAGATACTAGAACCATTACTAGAACGCGATATCATACAACGAGTTAGTTCATTCATGATTTAATACTTTCTAGAACATTACTGTACATTACATATACGACTATATTAGGATGAGAACATATACAACTATACTAGAACGTTTACATTACCATACTTGCTAGATAGAGAGAGCACACATTAAAGCTAGCACACGTAGAACCTTACAATACTCTACTATAATATTTACATTATTATACTTATAGGAGTACTTTTGCATAGATATATCAGGAGGAGTCCTATTACATTTTTTATGTATCGACTTTGTTATCAAATCCTCATTCTTACCTTTACCTTGTGATACAATCACACATTCGACGAGATAGAATGGATTTATTATCCTAGTACCAAAGGATACGATTGGGGGATTGATCATTCCTAGAATCTCTGTTAGCTACAGAGGTAAAAGCACATCCATGGATGTCAAACGGTTGGTACCATTACAGGTATGCGATTAAGGGATTAACTATTCCTATACCTAGCTGTTAGCAACAGAGGTAAGAGTACGTCTACGGATGGCTTAAAGTTAACGATGATAGTTACCCTAGTACCAAAGGGTATTATTCATGTTAGTTATATTATTACCTATATTTTGTGACTCATTCACATAACCAATGAGGTAAATTATATTTAGGTATCCTAGTACCAAAGGATACAATTTCTTATAATGATAATAATAATAACACAATTAGGTCTCGGTAGAAGATTACAATGAGAACAGTTAAGTCTTGGTAGAAGACTCCTTTTGTTACTAATAGGAATCTTAGGGATTTCTAGGGATTTTCAAACATTTCCAGTTGATCTACAAACATTTTCATACATATATGAGCTTTCTTTCAAAACAATGTCAAGTCTTAAAATTTATAAGTTTTACAAATTAAGACACATTAATACTTATGATCTCACCAGCTTTAAAGCTGATACTCGCTTTCAAAATTACTTGTATCCTCAGGTCATCATAGACAGGTACCGATGCAAGGAGAAAGGAAGATGAAGTTTATTCAAGACTTATCTTTCATTTTGATTTATGCTTTAGTGTTTGTCAAAATTTGACAGAATACAATTGTATAATAATTATTTTATTAATGCAATGGATGATGTTGTTGCTTGTTTACTACTTTACATTGTTGTTGATATTATACATGACGTCCTCCGCCCCAGAACGTTTCCGCCGTTCTTGGTTTTGGGGTGTGACAATTAAGTTCCTATTTGTTGATTCTTAATACATAATGTGATGAGATTACATTTGAATGTTTTGCAGGATCAGTGAAAAGAGAGGAAGCTTGATGGAAACGCAAAATGAGTCTAATCACAAAGAAATGGATCCCGATCGCATGGACTTGAAGATTAGATTTTGAGCTTAGAAAGTTATGATAGAATTGTTAGGAATATTTGATTACATAGTTTTTCAGTTGATTTTGCATTGTAAGGACAAATGTTTTCCGCTGCTGTTATGAATAAAAAATAAATTTTTGTTTGACTCATTTATTTATTTCCTTGCAATAAAATCATTATGAAAAATGGATGTTTGCATATTTCTACATCGAATGGATGTGATTCTTAAGTTTGGTAATTGTGGAAATGTCAAGAATTTACCAAACAGGGAGAGTTTCTCATCGCCCAAGTTTCAATTGGATAGAAACTTGGAATCATGCAACTTGTTTGCACGATGAATGAGAAATTTCATATTTGGAAATTAGACTAAGTTGTTGACAAAGTGTCAAGTGAAGGACTAGGAGATCGAGTACACAAAGTTGTGTGTTGATCAAGTTCACCACAAGAGTAACAAAGATATTCGTCATGATTTACTAAGGTTAAGTAAATATGATTACACTTATGAGATTAAGTGTGATTCTTAGTTGATTGAAAAGAGTTTAAATCAATATCAGAACGAATAAGAAGAATCAAGTAGGCAGAAAGATAAAAGTTTCTCTATTCTAAGAAGAAGGGAGAGTACCTTTTATTATGTTTTATGATAGGTCTTAATGATTAAGAACCATATCTCAATTGATCCTCTAAGTGAGTCTTAGTGCAATTGTATGTCTAAGAAGAGGAATCGAGAATTGAAGAAATGGTTAAATCAAGAAGCCAATCATAATTCGTTCCAAAACAAGTCCTAAAGTTAAAATTGTGACATTGAGTGACAAGTCTTAAGAAGGTTTATAACATTCATCAAATGTAGAATTTGGAAAAAGGTTTTCTTATTCTTGCACATTTGAAATTGGAAAGTTGTGATGTCTTGGATAAGACAAAGACCAACTAGGACCAATTTTATGGAATGTTTTGTCTTGATAAAAGCTAAACTAACTCTTGAATATATGTTTGTCATGAAATGTTTATTGACAAGAGAATCTTATATGTCAAGGAGTCAGTGGAAGTCTTAATGGTCTTGAAAGGATTCAAGAACTAATAAAGAATAAACCTTACCGATCATCACTAGCACACGAGTAGAGGTCTACAACCTATCGTGTTGACATTATCTTGTTTCTATGCCGTTCCAATCGATTTAATTATGCATATGAGTTCTATGAGTTCTCATTTGAGTGTATAAAAGGCAAGGACCTTAATCAATGAAAAGTACATTGATGGGAAAGGGTGAGTTGCTTAACTACTTGGAAGACATTGTGGGCAGCCGAGTTACCATAAGGCAAGAAATCAAGATTAAGAAAGTTCGGTCCATATGAGTTCGAATTTGTCGTAAACTTTGTTTTTGACAAATTCACATGGATAGGAACACATACACCATTAAAATCTAAGTGTCACAAGATTCCCTCCTTCATGAAAATGACTGTGAGGAAATGCTTTCACTAATAGAGATTTTAAGAAGATAGTGATTGTGAAATTGTATTCTCGAATTCGATTATGGTTACGGTATCCCTTTCCATGATTCGGATTGTGAGATTTGGCAATTAGTCTTAATTATGTAGACACACATATGAGCTATCTAAAGGAAAAGTTTATAAGTTCAAGAAGCCTTGATAAAAGATTATCAAAGCATTGGGTATTAGAAATATGGACTTAAGAAATTCAATAGGTATTGTTTTTCTGAAAGTTAAGCTATTTCTGAATACATGTCAAAGCTAGTGGGAGCATAAGTGTTATGTTTATAATAATCATCGTGATAGTGTGAGCATAAAATGTTATGCTTGTATGATTATTAAGGCAAGTATCGCAAGTTAGCAATATTAATTATAGAAAACAAGAGTTATACTTTACAAAGTCGTAAGGATTGAATAGTTGTTTTGCTATAATTAAGGGAGAGAATATTATGCTTCATTTCAAAACTAAAGGCTTAGGTTATGGAATGTTAATAAACTTAGTCAAGGATACATAGTGAGTTCTTAAATTTCGATTATGATTATGACATTCCTCTTCATAATTCGAATTATAAGAATGTGACACATAAAATATTATGGCAGAAGATTGATAAAGTATCAAATCTTTATGTAAGACATTATGCATCGTGTCCGATACGCTTCGGGTATATGATAGATTGCAAATGCTATAGTATTTGACCATTCTAAAATTTTCCAAATGTCTAGCGCATTTAGAGGGAAAAAGGACTAGAATCGGTTTTGACTAAGAAAATTAAACAACTATCAAAGGACGATCCAAAGCTTGCTAAGGATTGGTTGCTTGTGAGTAGTTGGAAGTATGATATTGGATGGAGCATATCGACATTATTATGAATAGAAAAGATTCTATTGAGAATGAGTTGTCATATGGTAAATATGGAAACGTTTCCATATTGGGAGTTAGATGTTGAGAATCTATGTCTAGATTAGAAACTTTTATGCAAAAGGATGTTCAAAGGAATGTACCATGAGTGAGAGACATCACATCTATGGAATTGTCTTGTAACAATCTCCAATAGAGGACTTTGTAATTTCATTGGCGATAGTCCTTGTGACTTTAGTGCAGTGATATTACGAAAGGATCACAAAGTAAGAACCATAGGTAAACATTGTGTGCATGCTAAGAGCATGGGACAAGTGTGGTAGAAATTCAAGTAAGAAGTTGATTACCCGAAACGACAAATAATGAGTAATCGATATGGTGATAAATAAAAGGTGTTTTATTTATACTCGAAGGTTTGAGGCCATATGGGATTAGTATTATCCTTGTGTTTCACTTTGCATGTTTTGACTTCCTGAATAATTTAATTGGTTAAGAACACTCAAATTATTCGAACGGGCCACAGTCGTTCATATGTTGGAAGTAGGTATGAATGAAGACTGTCGTGAATTGGTGTGTGGATTGTCTAATGAGTATTAGACCTAAGCAAATGTTTGCTGCAATGTTCATGAGTGCTTATGAATATGATTTGAGCTTTGGATTAAACCTACACTCACTTGGATCACTTCATGGATTTTATCACGAGTGATTAGTGAGACGATAACATCTTATATTCTTGAAACCGAGATGTGTGAGTTGTATCTTGCGAGTCGGTTGCACATTGATAATATGTAAACACGCCAGTAACTTGGTGTTATAAAACATATTGTTGTGTGTGATTTGGTGAGTGAGTGCAACGGAGCATTGAGTCAAAGTTTATATGTTCCTTTTATCCAAAGAAGGATAAAAGCGATATCTGTGGGCCCTTCGATGATTTAGTGATGACACCTAAGCGCTTGGCCAAGCCGGGACTAAATTGATGTGTTCCATTGTAGTATATTTTCAGTCGTCATCAATCTGAATTCGGGAAACGTCACATAGACAGAGAGAATGATTTAGATCCATGTCTCAGTCTATACGATATCTAGAATGGAGGAATATATGATCCCTTATCTAAAGGACACGCGTATCTGATAAGATCGGAGTTGACAGCGGCTTTAAAAAGCGATGATTGCAGATCAAGATCTGAAGTCATACGTGGAATTGTTATTAGACTTATCCAAGTGGGAGACTATTTGATTAGTGTCTAAGTCCATAACTATTTTGGTATGTACTTGACCCGATGGTGCATGGTCCTTTTGGGTTGCCTTCACCAAAGCAACTTGATAGGATGAATTATGGAGAGAAAGGATTAAATATGATTTATTAATATATAATGAGAATAATATATTAAAGGAGAAATCATATTGTTCAATTAATATTAGTCAAGAATTAATAAGAATTAAGTTTGTGGCTAAAAGAGATTAATTAAACTTAAGGTACTGGAATTGTAATTATAATATAATTGCAATTGGGCTATGGATTACCTTATTATATAAGGTTGGACGAATTCTATGGGGAAACCCGTTAGAAAGCCTTATTAAAAAGGGGTTCATGGGTTGCTTAGGGCCTAAGCATCCAAATTAGGGTTTCCTTGTTAGATAACCCTAATAGCCTCACTAGTTAAAGGACCCTTAAGCCCCAAAAACGTGGTGAACTTGTTCTCTAGGGTTTCCACATGTTTTGGGCAGCCTCCTTCTCTTCTCCTCTTCATCCTCTTGCTCTTGGTGTTTGTGAACCATTAGAGGAGTGACATTTGTGACTCTAAGCTTTCTAAAGTCATTACAAGAAGGATTTGTGATTTTTATTGCTACATAACAATCAAGGTATGATCTAAACCCTAATTCATATGTTAAATTGATTATCATATACTAGATCTAGGGTTTGAAGTCTTGGATGAATTGCATGTACAACAGAGAAACCTAGATCCTTGCATTAGGGTTTGTATGAGCACATAGGATGTTCTTATTTCTAAAACCCAACAGAAAGGTCTCTAGTCATATCAAGCGTGGTTATACGACTCACATTATTTATAAATCACCGATAGTTGACCAACCTGGTTTTCTTCAGTAGTTTTATTTATACCAGATAGAACTAAACACACTATGCATACTGGCCTAGCCAAGGTTTTGAAAAACCAAATCATTTATGCTACGGTTTTACATCTAAATACGTATACTTCATGATTAGCTTTAGCTAGTCACATGAAGTAGTATTTTGCATATCTATACGATTTTCAAAAACGAACATTCATGGTTTTATGCGAAATCGATCACACTACGTTTTTCACAAATGAAAATATCGGATTTTCTTGAAACTACATAATCATTTTGGCTCGCTTGTCAATAAGTTTTCATTACAAATTACTGCTTATGAACTCACCAGCTTTATGCTGATATTTTTCAAACTGTTTGTATTCTCAGGAAATTAGTAGGCAGGTACTTGTTGGATTTTCGAGGAAACAAAGCATTTAGAGATTTTAAGTTTTTATTTTGTAAAACTATTGGATATATTTTAAACTGAATTCGAAACATATGTAAACATTTTATTCAAATATTCACTGTAATGGTTGTGTTGCTATGATTGCTATTATTCATTGGTTGTGATGCTATACATGACGTCGTCCGCCCCGGAACGTTTCCGCCATCGGTTTCGGGGTGTGACAGATTGGTATTAGAGCCCATGTTTACAGCGAACTAGTATACCGAACCTTACGTGGTATACAAATATAAACACTAAGGGGCCTAAGTGCTCTACACTAAAAGCATAGTTTCAAAATAAAAGTATTTTTATAAGAAGTATATGAGCATACATACATAACAGGATTCGTGTCGCTATTAGAACTGAACATAAGTATTTTGGATGCTGGAACGTTACGGTTAAACTTGGGCAGTTATGTAATCATGTCTAGGGTGAATATAGCCTGATCAACTATATTCAGCCGAGACATGACCAACATGTGTTTGGGAGTGACTGTGGTGCTACAGTAGGCCTAAAACTTACCAAAATCATCTCACAAAAAATACCATTGGAGTATTTTCGCTAGAGCCAAACTTAGTACGCGGATTCACTCTAAGTATTGCTACCTCTCCTTCCTTAAGCGATAACTTATTGTGTTAGTATCCTTTATATGATTATCGCTTGGTAGAATACTTTCATTATCAGGATGAGATATATTTTGTTCTTTTATATATATCTCGAGGACTTACCATCCTCTTCTTCCTGATTGCTTCTAGAACAAGATGCCTCCCCGACCAAGACCCATCAGAAGGAACAACGAGGCTCCACCGCCACCACCACCTCCTCAGTTCAACCCTATCATGTTCCAGGCAGCACTTACCGCCGCCGTGACTGTAGCAATGGCACAAGTAAACGCTGAAGGAGATAGAGGTGGAACCGACCCACAGAGACAAGATGGAAGTCAAGGACACCAGAAAGAGTGTTCCTACAAGGACTTCATGACTGTGAAACCCAATTCCTTCGATGGAAATGGGGGTGTCATCGCCTTGACTCGATGGTTCGAGAAGATCGAATCCATCTTTGAAATTTGCGTCTGTTCTGAATCCAACAAGGTGAAGTTTGCCACCTGCACCTTCACTGACAAAGCCTTGACCTGGTGGAATGGTCAAGTCAAAACCCTAACCCTGCCAGTGGCTAATGCATGGATTGGGAAAGGCTTAAGGAGCTCATGCTAGCGGAGTACTGCCCGAGGGGCGAAGTGCAAAAGTTGGAGCACGAACTGTGGAACTTGAAGATGAAGGGTTCCGACATGGCTGCTTACACTGCTAGATTCTGTGATCTGGTGCTTCTCCGTCCGGGAACGGTCACCCCGGAAAGCAAGAAAATCGAGATGTACATCTGGGAACTGACGCAACCCACCAAAGGAAATGTCTTGGCTGCTAGGCCAACTGCGTTTGAAAGCGCCAAGCATCTGGCACAAACTCTGATCGATCATGGAATCTATCTGGATGAAGTGACAATTGTCCCTGGACCCCAAAAGGATGGCGGTGGGAAGAAGAAGAAGTGTGGCAATAAGCGAAAGGGTCAGTCTTCGTAGGAGCCCTACAAGAAACAACAAATAGTAGCAGTTCAAGCTGCTACTGCTCCTGCTGCTGTTCCAACCACCCAATCTCCTACAGGTGGTTATGTTGGAAAAATGCCTTTGTGCACCAAGTGTAACTTCCATCATCACGGGCCCTGCCGTGAGTTGATCTGCAACAACCGTGGGAAGAAGGGACACACAGTTCGATACTACAAGACACCGGCTCAACCAACTAACCAGGCTCCAGGAGCGGGCGCTGGTCAAACTTGTTATGGATGTGGAGAGGCTGGGCACTAAAGGAGAAACTGCCCCCAGGAAACAACTGGTGGCAATACAGGGAGAGTTTTGGCTATGGGCCAGAATGAAGCAGTTGTTGATCCTACCGTTTTTACGGGTACGTTCCTCCTTGACAACTCTTATGCATGCATTCTCTTCGATTCTGGTGCGGAGAGGAGTTTTGTTAGTCATTCATTTAAACACCTAATCAAATGTAAATCCCAACCTCTAACTGAAACATTTACTGTCGAGATGGCTAACGGAAAGAAGGAGAGCACTAACGACATATTCATAGGCTGCACTCTTACTCTAGACAATTATTCGTTTCCTATTGATCTTATGCATGTGTCCATCAAGAGTTTCGACGTCATTATCAGCATGGACTGGTTGAGCTCCAATCATGTTGATATTCTTTGCTTCGAGAAGTTTATTCATCTCAATCTTCCTTCTGGCGAAACCCTTATGATTTTTGGTGATAAGCTCAGTTCGAACCTCCATATCATTTCGTGCATCAAAGCTTAGAAGTATCTGTGGAAGAAATGTCATGCATTCCTAGCTCATGTTGTCAACGAAATGAGAAAAGTTAGATACCTCGAGAGCATCCCCAAAATCTGTAACTTTCCTGATGTCTTCCTAGAAGATCTCCTAGGAATCCCTCCCGAGTGTCAAGTGGAGTTCCGTATCGACTTGATCCCCGGAGCTACTCCTGTAGCTAAATCTCCCTAACATTTAGCGCCATAAAAAATGCAAGAATTATCCAGTAAGCTCAATGAGCTGATCAACAAAGGATTCATAAGGCCAAGTTCCTCACCCTGGGGAGCTCCAATCTTATTCGTGAAAAAGAAAGATGGATCCTTTCGGATGTGCATTGACTACCGAGAGCTGAATAAGCAAACCATCAAGAACCGATATCCTTTACCCAGAATCGACGATCTCTTCGACCAACCTCAGGGAGCCAGTTATTTCTCAAAGATCGATTTAAGATCAGGGTACCATCAGTTGCGAGTTCACAAGAATGATGTGCCCAAGACAAAATTTCGAACTCGCTATGGACACTACGAGTTTGTAGTAATGCCCTTTGGTCTGGCTAAGGCACCAACAACATTCACGGACCTGATGAATCGGGTGTGCCACCCTTTTTTAGACAAGTTTGTGATAGTGGTCATTGACGACATACTTTTCTATTCGCGGAGTGAGGATGACCATAAACAGCGCTTAAGGTAGGTGTTGGAAACTTTAAGGGTAGAAAAGCTATACGCGATATTTTCGAAGTGCGAATTTTGGATCAGGAAGGTGAATTTCCTTGGACACGTGATTTGCAAGGAAGGGATACACGTTGACCCATCCAAGATCAAAGCGATTGAGAGTTGATCTGCACCGAAGACACCCACAGAAATCTGGCAATTCTTGGGTCTCGCAGGCTACTATCACAGATTCATCCAGAACTTCTCCAGAACTGCTAAGCCCAATAACTACATTGACATAAAAAGGGTAACCTACAGTTGGGGAGCCAAGCAAGACATTGCGTTTCAAACATTGAAGCAGACCCTATACAGCGCACCTATCTTGTCCCTGCCCGAAGGGACAGAAGACTTCGTGGTCCACTTTGATGCATCCAATCAGGGCCTAGGCTGTGTGCTCGTGGAACGAGGAAAGGTTATCGCCTACGCCTCGAGACAGTTGAAAACACACGAGGTATATTACACAACTTATGATTTGGAGTTGGGAGCGGTGATTTTTGCGTTAAAGATCTGGAGACACTATCTCTATGGAACCAAGTGCACTATCTTCACCGACCATAAGAGCTTACAACACATCTTTAAAGGAGTTAAACATAAGATAATGACGATGGGTCGAGCTACTCAGTGACTACGAGTGCGAAATTCGCTATCATTCCGACAAGGCCAATGTGGTAGCAGACGCCCTCAGTCGAAAGGAGTATTCAGGGCGTAAGGTGAAGGCACTAACAATAACCATCCATTCCCACCTGTCCGCGCATATCAGAGAAGCTCAGCTGGAAGCCTTAAAACAAGAGAGCATGCTAGGTGAATCCTTGAGAGGAATGGAAAAGAATTTAGAGATTAAGGGGGATGGAGTCTACTATTTCATGAACCGAATCTGGACCCCAAAGTTAGGTGGTTATAGAGAGGTTGTCATGAATGAGGCTCACAAGACTAAATACTCCGTTCACCTAGGTTAGGATAAGATGTACCTGGATCTCAAACAGCTCTATTGGTGGCCAAACATGAAAGTAGAGATTGCTACCTTCGTGGGCAAGTGCCTGACTTGCGCCAGGGTGAAGGTTGAATATCAAAAACCCTCTGGTTTACATCAACCGCCAGAAATACCTGAGTGGAAGTGGGAAAGGATAACCATGGATTTTATCACCATTTTACCCAGGTCTCCGAGTGGGCACGATGCCATCTGGGTAATTGTTGATCGGTTGATGAAGTCTGCCCACTTCCTGCCAATCAAAGAAAGCTTCAAGATAAAGAGACTCACATGGATCTACCTTCAAGAAATAGTTCGCCTTCATGGTGTACGTGCATCCATTATCTCCGATCGAGACAGCAGGTTTACATCGAGGTTCTGGCAGTCTTTGCAGAAGGCTCTTGGAATTAAATTGGATATGAGCACGGCTTATCATTCGCAAAATGATGGATAGAGTGAGAGAATAATTCAGACCTTGTAAGATATGTTGAGAGCCTGTGTCATTGACTTCGGCGCGTCATGGGACACTCATCTTCCTTTGGTTGAATTTTCCTAAAACAACAGCTACCATACCAGCATCAAGGCTACGCTGTTTGAAGCCTTTTATGGTCGTAAGTGCAAATCCCCTCTTTGTTGGGCTGAGGTGGGCGACACACAGCTAGCCAGGGGTCAAATCCCCAACAGTACTCTCACCGGTCCTAAAATTATTCGAGAGACAACTGATAGGATTGTACAAATCTAGGAACGACTGAAAGCCTCTCGAGATAGAAAAAAGAGCTACGCCGATAAGAGACGTAAACCCTTGGAGTTCTAGATTGGTGAATGTGTCCTTCTGAAGGTCTCACCCTGGAAAGGCATTATACACTTCGGAAAGCGTGGAAAGCTAAATCCAAGGTACATCGGACCATTCGAGATTCTTGCTAGGATCAGTCCAGTAGCATAAAAACTCCTGTTACTGCGAGAACTCAGCAACAGTCATCCTGTTTTCCACGTATCGAACCTAAAGAAGTGTCTGTCCAATGAGACACTTGTGATTCCTCTCGACGACATTGAAATCAATGAGAACCTCAACTTCGTGGAAGAACCTGTCGAAATCATGGATCGGGAAGTCAAAAGAACGAAACAAAGTTGCATCCTTATAGTGAAGGTCCGCTGGAATGCCAAACTGGGGCCTGAATTCACGTGGGAGCACGAAGATCAGATGAAACACAAGTATCTGCATCTCTTTCCTAATCCATGATTTGTATTCTAGGTTCGAATTTCGGGACGAAATTCCCTCTAACGGGGGGATGATGTGACAACCCGAAACTTTTTCCGTTTTCTGTTATGCATTTCCGTTAATGAAATTTCAGATCTGTTAACTTTCCGTCAAAATTTTGGGTTTAAAAAATAATCTAGTTATGCTTAAATAAATTGTTTACGAGTTGAAACCAAAAATCACGCATGAACCTGAAAATCTCGAAAATCAACATTTTTGGTCTAAAGGGGATTACGATCGTAAACTAGGTTTACGGCCGTAAACTCGTTTACGACCGTAAACCCTTTTTATGGTCATTGAGGAGTGGCCCCCACTTTCACCCTATAAATACGATGCCTACGACTTCTTTGGGACGTTTTTCTGGCCGCATTCTCTCCTCCTCTCTCTAAGGTTCTTCAACCGGAAACTCCTTAAATCGCATTTAAGCTCCGGGAAACATTGAAAAACACCTTTTGGAGCACTTTGGAGCGTCTGGAATCACACCTCGCATCGAAATCAGCATTCAAAACCTCGTTTTCCAAGTTTACGGTCCGAGCTTCAAAGACCGTAAACTCAGTTCTTGAGTTTACTGCAGTAAAGTCAGCCACCTGCTGAAACTGTAAACTCATTTCAGAAACCGTAATCCTATCTTCAGAGATCGTAAACTCGAGTTCTAAGGTTGTAAACTCATTCATTCGATTCAAAAAAGTCTTGGTAACATTCCTCAACCAAATTCAAGTGTTTTCTGACACTTTATTCATTGAAATCGCTAATTTAGATGCATATATGTATTTATTTGACAATAGGATTTCGTTAGGTGTCACGTGAAACAACTCGGGAACCTTCTTTTCAGTCAACAACTCCACGCAACAACATTGAGTTCATACCCCTACATTTTTCCATATTTTTAAGGTTTTCAGGGGGGGAATACAAGCTAAACATAAATGTTTTTCTTATAAGCTAAAGATAAATGTTTTCAGGAATATACATAAAACTTATGTAAAATTTCATACTTTATTTCCCTTTTGTACTATGTTGAGCATAAGGGACGTTTTCACGAAAATTGCATAGTTTTTACGAATTCGATATTCGCTTCATTATTCATATAAACTATAATCGGTATAGTTGGGAATTTCTCTAAGAACATATCAAGGTAAAACTTTCTCTACTAAACATATGCACTGGAACAAAAACTATTTACAGTTTATATCATAGTTTTATCATGATTTTTCATAACTTTAATTTATCATTATACGTGGTATACACTCGGATATCCATTATGGTAGAACGTTACTGCCTTACTTGTAAACTAGATTGTACGATACCGTGAGGCGCTACTTCATTACTGTACCCTTAGGTGTACAAGGATAAATCCTACCACTGTATAACCAGAGTCTGCTAGAGGGAGAGCGTGAGGTTTGTGAATAGATGTATTCGGGACTGACAATCCCACATCTGGACTGTTAGCTACAGTTTGGCGGGCACGCCTAAGATGTACAAATGTCATTTAACGTCAACGCCTGAAGAACGTTGGAAAGGTCTCTATTCATATCAAGCATCGTTATACGACTCACATTATGTATAAATCACCGATAGTTTAAAACCTGGTTTTCTTCAGTAGTTTTATTTATACCAAACAGAACTAAACACACTACGCATACTGGCCGAGCCAGGGTTTTCAAAAACCGAATCATTTATGCTACGGTTTTACATCTAAATACGTATACTTCATGATTACCTTTAGCTAGTCACATGAAGTAGTATTTTGCATATCTATACGATTTTCAGAAACGAACATTCATGGTTGTATACGAAATCGATGACACTACGTTTTTCACAAAAGAAAATATCGGATTTTCTTGAAACTACATAATCATTTCGGCTCGCTTATCAATAAGTTTTCATTACAAATTACTGCTTATGAACTCACCAGCTTTATGCTGATATTTTTCAAACTACTTGTATTCTCAGGAAATCAGTAGGCAGGTACTTGTTGGATTTTCGAGGAACCGAAGCATTTAGAGATTTTAAGTTTTTATTTTGTGAAACTATTGGATGTATTTCAAACTGAGTTCCAAACAGATGTAAACATTTTATTCAAATATTCAATGTAATTGTTGTGTTGCTATGATTGCTATTATTGATTGGTTGTGATGCTATACATGACGTCCTCCGCCACGGAACGTTTCCGCCATCGGTTTCGGGGTGTGACACTTATCTTCCTTGATTCAACCATTGCTCCAACTATCTCCATCCAACCTTTCGTTTATATCAACGTATCTGATACAGGGACTGAAATTTCAGGTTTTTCAACTCATGTTTTGCCTCCTATTTCCCCTATTAACTGTGATGATCCATACATAGTCTTCTATGATGACGAAGACAAAGATATTGAAGGTTTTACTTACAATCCCTTCCAAATTCAGACTGTGAAGGATGATGTGGAACACATAACAACATGGCATCTTCAATCTCTACATGACAAGATTGACCAGCTGCTTCAATTTACCAAAGCCTCGTCTACTGATGATTATGCCAAACCAGCTGTCGAGTCTCTCTTTGAGCGAATCATGAAACAACATACTGCTTCTGTTGAAACCTCGAATAAAGCTATTGCTGATTCTACTAAGGTGTGCAAGTCCACGACTGAGAAAGTCGATAAACTTATTTAAAATACAACTGCTTTCATGGAGAACTTCCAAATCACCTACAATTCCAATACTACATCCACAAATGAAGCATTGAAGAGTCTGAGATCTCTCTTCAAGATTCAAAAGACGAAACTCCAAGAGCTTCGTACTGGTCTTAAATATGATCATGAATCTTTTCAAGCCACTTTTTCGTCTCAGCTTTCTCATCTTAAAGACGAACTTGTGAAAGAAGGTACTCTCAAGGATTCTCTTACTCTTAAAACCAAAGAAGCCAAGGTGTTAAGCATCAAACTTGAAGCTTCAGAGAAAGAGGTCAATGATTTGTTATCTTAGAAGGCAGTCATACGAAGTTGTATAACTGATGTTACTAGCATGCTCACAGATATCATTGAGACCAAGGACTCAATGATCACCATCACGATGTGTAAGCATCTTCAAGAGAAGTTAATTCCTATCTTTGCCATACTTCATCGCCTTGAAGGTGTTTCTGATCAAGCATTTAATCCGAACCAAGGGGGAGAAAGGATGACTGGTGGTGGATTAAGAAAAGAGAATATGGCTGGTGGATCACGAAAAGTAGAACCCAAAGAGAATAAATCTCCTATCAAGCCAATTGTCAAGTCGAAACTGAAAGACAAGGAAACTATGTTTCATGATGAACCAATCATTGACAATAGCGAAGAAGAAATTAGTGAAGAAGAACTGAAAAGGTGTAAACTTCGTGAAGCTGAAATGGATGAGCACCAGCGAATCATCCGTGAAGCTGAAGAAATGGAAAGGGCTGAGAAAGAAGCATAGGCTACTTTACAAAGTAAAAAGCTATTGTTTCCCATGTGGATTCTCAAGCGAATCCAACGTGATGCTGTTTATCTTCCAATCCAGTATTGGTTGGAACCCGTAGTTTCGTTTGAGTTTCAGAACACATGATACCTCCAACTTGTTATGAACATTACTCCAAAAGCTTTACGTTTTCGATCTTTTGTTAAAGTATCGCATGCTCCAATCACAGACAGTGAAGCAGATCATATGCTTTTCTCATTCTATCTTAAGCATATGAAGCCCCAATATGATACTTGGTCCTTGAGCAAGATTACGGGTTTGAAAGTTACAGGGCCAATTGAAACTGGTATCTTTGCAAATGCTAAGTTTAAAGTAGTGACAGGTTCATCCAATCAATGCTTCGAGTTTACTCTTGCAGATCTTCCATGCCTCAACCCAAAGGATTGGTTCGCTCTTTACAACACGTTGCTGAAGAAAAAGGAAAAGTATGGACCTGTCATGTCTCATCTTAAAATTATGACAGAGTCCTACATCCAGGAGATTGGGGAGGTGGATGTTGAAGTTGCTGCAATCTTGCGAAAGCAGTCTTCCGTTGTTCTCAAAAAAAATCCTAAGGATTTTTAAAAATTGAAGCCAAGGAAACTCTATAGTAGAGATTGGTCCATAGTCTATTCTGCTAAGGAACGATCTGGAGCACATTTTTGTAAAGGTTGCTTCTATCTTTCTGAAAATCATCTCTACACCACAACCTTTGTTGAGTTTATTTTGAAGCAAGTAAGAAAGTTCAGAGGCAACAAGAAAGATGATATCAAGTGCTTCTCTGATATGGTTCTTGGTATATTGAAGTTCGTCAAGCAACTTACGCCATGATACCAAAGGTGTATGAAGTACATAAACGAATCCAAGGTTGAAGGGTTCGCGCATCAATTAACGCAAAGCGGGAGATTGTTGAATATATTACATTGCGTAATATGACTATTTTGGTGGATGTCCATATGTTAATGGTTTGGGCATGTCCAACCATATTTATTATTAGGGTTATAGTATAAATAGTGCATGCATGCAACCTTAGTTGTTAACGTTGAATTGATCTTTTCATTGTAACCCTAGCACGCCTGTACAGTAGTAATTCTTTATAGAGTTCTTTTGAGGTTGTGGTTTATTAATCATTCAACATCTTTGATTCATATTGTGTTCATGTTTTTATATCGTGCAATACGTTACTTGTTAGAATCTAATCTATTCAAAAGGATTTTATTCCCAACAAACTTCTAAATCGTTCAACGTAACTTATATTCCTTTGTTTTTAATCAACACAACAATACACTTTACTATTTTTTACCCCAAAATATAACCAATCATTATATCGTTAACAAGACAAGTAAAAACACATAATCATATATTAAAGTCTTTGTCGTGTCATACGTTTTTTAAATATTTTTCCGCAATTTCGTAGCATACGCTTCTTGTTTCGAGCAACCACATTACTCTTAGATATTACAACACCATTTTGTGTAACATATTCATTTCTTTTTAATAAACACAACAATGTAATCATATTTTTAACCATAACAACATAATATTTAATTAAAAATGGAATACTAGTTGTCAAAATGAAACAAATCGTCGTTGCTACAATTACAACTTCGCAAAGTTGTGCTGGAATCTTAGAAATTAGCATCAAGATTCGAATTTGCATTTTAGTTATCAATTTGCATTGGAAAATGATGTTGCATTGTGTATTCATATAATCCATGCAATATCTTGGTATTTTTAGCTATATTTGGTCTTAATTATAGATAAAAGGTACTTATAATTTTTACAATTTGTTTTGTAGCAGCGCAGACATGATCGGGAGCAAAAGGAATGAAAATGTAGAGCTGGAGCAGGATTGTTGGATTCAGTCAACAATAATCAAAAAATTACGATTCTAAAGACCACATGGCATGGATATGTGTGTCCCACGGTGTAGGGGATGGCGATTTCCCATTTAAAACTTCTTAGAGGCATTTCGAAAGAATACTTAATAGGAACGTGTATGACACTTTTCCATGGCATGAACATCTATTTTCCATGGTATGGAAGTTGTTTCGAAAATATGTAAAAATCATTTTTTCCTCTTAACCTAACTTATGAAACAAGTCTCTATCGACCATTGATGACCATAGAACCATTTTCGAGCCCTTGGAGATCAGAATTCGTTAGAGAAGCTAGTTTTGAAGTGATCAAAGGAACAATCATGTTTAATTACTCAATTTGCATTGTTTCAATCATAAAGTTCAATGTTTACTCTTCTTTTACTTCATTTTCTATAATATTTATGTGCTAAAAACCTTAACTTTCGTTTAGGGTAGAGAAACTTTAACCTATGTGTTGATTATGTGATTTTGGATTTTAATCTAGTTGATTATTTGTTATACTATCTTGTTAAAAGATCCATATGTGGTGAAGTTTCAATCTTTTTATTTATTGTTAGGTATTATTGGGATTAGATGATCATACTATCTTGATGTTCTTGAATCATATGAATCTATGATCATTAGGGTTGTATGACTAGGACATTTACCATAAGCCTATGGTTAAATAGAAAACTCGTAGCTCTAATATGCGAGCTTATATATAATGACCATTCATGTATATAACTGGTATTATGATCATTAATATTGGTTTATATTCAAGTCTTGCATAATTCGAACCAAATATTGATTTATATGATTATTTCTTCACTTCATAACTCAATTGATAACTATGTTAAATCAAATGATTGGTAATATGATTATTATTACTTGTCATAATTGGAATTAGTAATAAAAAAAATACATTGCACTATCATTAGAATCATTCATAGGGAATCAAGTAATCAAACCTAAATGGAAGTTCTCTTTAATTCTTGTCTTTGAAATCATTTTTATGTTTGCGGTTTGTTTGAGTTACTTTTTGTGAAACGTCCCAAAAATAAGACCCAAAAATTATATTAATAGTTTAATAAAATCAGAATTGCAAAACACCATCAATACAATCTAGATGAAATAAGTGTATCAAACGTCATCTCAAATCAGAGTAAATCACAAAATGCAGAAGATGGTGGTGTGTGCTCCACAATCATCTAGAGCCCTTCGCCTTGGAACTGGAAGTACTTGAACTGAAAATCGTAAGCACAATTCTTAGTGAGTTCCCCAAACTACCCCATACCATACATAATAAATCACATACTGGGCCCGCACCCTCCATCAGGCTCCGCCCGATGTCGAGTCCCACTCGGCTTCGGGACCCGCCCGGTATCGGACCCTGCTCAGTATATAGATCTGCTATGTTTAGGCCCTGACTAACGTTGTGCCCCACCCACTATACACATAGACATATATCACATAATCATACTAACACATACAATGACCATAAAACCATAGCATATGATATAGTTAGCGGGCCTCACCCGACATGAGCCACGCCCGGTACACATAGCAGCGCATATCACATGCAAGGTTCACACAAACTCCTAGCATCCTAACATAAAAACAAGGGTCGGAATTGGTGCCTTAGACCCCCTAAACACAGTGAGGAAACTCACCTCGCATTGCCAAATATCACAGATAGAATCTTTGGTTGCTGGCTTGCTAAAATCCCCGCGCTAACAATCGCAATATAATCATCCATCAATAATCGGATCCCGACCCACACTAAATCTCCAAAATTGGGTAAAAGACCTTTTTACCCTTTGCCCAACATGGCCCAAGTCCTAGGCCCAAACCACCACTCCAAAGGCCTAAATTCTAATTAGCCACCCAAGGCCCAAATCATGACCTAATTTTCCAAATTATACCTAAATCCCATTGTGGGCCTTCTCAAAATAATTATCTGCCCAAAACCTGATGGTTCAACATGGCCCAAAACAACTAAACCCAAAAGATGGCCCAAACAGAAGCCCAAACATCAAAGTCAAATCATGCTGAGTACGCAGGGTGTACTCAGATGTACACTAAGTGTACACGCTTTAGGGCTTGTATGCAGTGCGTACGAGCTTGTACGCCCAGCGCACTCACCCATTCAGCCAACTCTCCTTTTTACTCCTTAATCCGTTAAGACATTGCTCCAAAATGTAGATCTGAACTCCTTGAGCTGGATACTCACATAAAGTTGCTAACTTTACGTTCATGCATCGCTAAATGAAGCTCTTAAATCTCAAAAGGACTTATTAGATGACTTAATGCATGAATGTGACCATAAACCTCATAAAGCTAGCACCTTTATGCTTAAGAACCTCATAACAAGCTCATATCTAAAAGAGTAAACCCTTGAAATGTCTTAACTCATCAATCAACCCAAAAAGTGACCAACAGAAGAAAATAAAGACATAAAGAGATCTAGGCAGTCAAAAGCCAAGGTATGAACTTGATACCTCAAAAGACTAGCAAAATGAGTGATGATTATGGATCTCTAAGTTTCCCACCAAGCTATGAACCTTCCACCTTCTTCAATATCTTCAAAATAAGCAAACAATCATTAATTTCTTCTTAAGGACTCAAATGCACAACAATGGAGGCTAAGGGTTGATTTTTAGGGTTTAGAAGTCGTGGAGGCTGGTAAACAGGCCAACACTAGGGACATCAAGTCTTTATATAGGTTGCAACACATATAAATTAGGGTTTCTTAAATTCCTCGTACGCCCCGCATAATCCTCGTACGACAACGTACGAGCCCTCCTATCCACGATCAGCCCCTCTAAGTACGTTAAGCGTACTCTAGTGTATGCCTCGCACTAGTCTGCCCTGCGTACTCCCTATGTACGCCCCTCATACTAGGGGTTTTCCTTAAACCCTAAATTCATCCGAAGGCCATAAATTTTCCATTATAAGTTTGATTTCGACGATCCTTATATCCCTAAAAGGGTAACGGGAAGCTCTACGCTTTTATCAACTCATACTTTCCATAAAACTTGTCAAACCAAAATCCAGATTCCATAAATGCCCGAGCTATAACTTTACCAAAATACCCCTTGGCTCCAAAACACAAACTGAACACCCAGATCATCACCCAAATGGGTAACAATCCGGGACGGGGCGTTACAACTCTCCCCCACTTAAATTCAATTTCGTCCTGAAAATTATTTCTTACCATCCCAGGCAGGCCAGAAGGCTTGAGAAATAATTCCATGAACATGATGAACATCACAAGACAAACTGGGAGATAAACATTTTGGTGCTGAACAAGACACTGCTTCCTCGAATTATTGAACCAACATATCGTTGCTGAAACTCCAAAACCCCATACTTGCATAACCCCCACACATATAGAACGAAACCAAAACACCTTCACAAAAGCCTCAGCTACCCTCAAAACTAAAACCATCCTATAATCCCGAACCCATCAACTGATGCCCCTACCATATAGATCCCTAAATTCGATTCTTATTAAAATGAAGTCCTTGCACATAAACACCCGCGATTCCCAACGTAAGTTCCCTCTAAGAACCAACTCAGTACCTAACTCATAAGCCGATATACAAGGACCTACACTTGCATTTCACCTAAAACTTTCTGATTCGCAGCAACCCCTCACTAAACCAGGATATAAAGATCCGCAAAGCATCATTGAGACTAGGATTCTCCCACTTGGTCCTACCACTAGGTTCCTAAGAGTCCAAAGGACAAGGATATCCTACCCTTAGAATCCCTTCGCGCCACTCACAAACCACACACCCAATCCTACCACCCAAGATCCAAAACCTCAACCTTACGGTCTCTACTAGGTCCCAACAAAATTTCCATGTACACATAGGCCTCGCCCATGGTCCCACCCAGACTATACTACAGAACGGCCTCACCCACGGATCCCGCCCACCAAGAGCAACACAGGTCCGAATTTTCCTTGGACCCCAACGGTCCTCAACCTAAAACAGACAGATGCTCCTCGACAATCCTCTCTATCATCCCCAAGGTAGGAACTGATCCCCTCTTTACACTCATGACCACCTCAAATGATAGTCTTCCTTAAACTAGTGGATTCTACGATCCCATCGTAGTCTTACAACACCTCTAACCAACCATAGTTACCACCCATATCCTTACCATACCCAAACCATCAAAACCCCATTCATCCTGATTTAAAACCTGCATCCAATCAGATGTTCGGGTCATGCTTTGAACCCCAAAGCCTTTATCATATAAGAACAGACAGCGAGGTTCTAACACAACCCTCAAACTGGATTCATTCACAAGCCTTCTATAAAGAAGGCATCGGCCAGCTGTTGGGAGTTTCCTGAACTCCTAACTTACACAACTAGAATCTAGACTGCCACTTGGGTCGTCTCTCCTCCTGGCTAGGATGCGAAACTTACCCTAGTTTCACACCCGATCAAACTCCTGGAAATTTTGATCGATTATCCCCCACTTGCACTCATTGTAGCTCTCTATCTCATAAAATTTGATGGATTCCTAACCCATCTTATCTTCATATAACATGATCTGACTATGACCTATACTCACCAATACTAGCATTCCATTACTAGCCAAACTCAATGCTCGCCCACCTCATAAATCCCGACGAATACCCTCGAAATCTTAGCAAGTCTGGTAATCCCAATCACCTCCCATGATCCCACACCAAATCCGTGAGGTCTTATGCTAGCGACTAAAAACCAAAACCTTGCTCTGAACTATAGAATTTTCTCCCCAACTTCCATCCTCAAAGAATCATTGAGTTCTAACCATTTACAACCTATGTGAACATAAAATTCCCCTGACACTTCCAATAACCAAATAACTCATGCAACTGTCACCACCATCATCCTGTTACCACGCCTCGAATAGCAACTACAATGTTTGAACCGAAAAATTCTTCCATAGACGGCCACCTATCTCATCAGATCAAAAGATAAAACAATCGAAAACTAACTTCACTGGATAACTATCCTGGTAATCCTGACAATAGACCCTTCAAACAATACCCCTGAATTGATCATGACAAGGACCCAAAACAACAACCGAACACATTGAAACCCTCTCATCAAGATACGAACCACTAATGATTTATCGCATGCAAAATGACATATAACAATTCTTGATGATATAACGTAGACAATAGCTGAGAACCAGACTAAAGATAATGCTTACCCTAAACCAATACGAAATTCCCAAGAAAATATAAATTCTGATAATAATCGAGGAGAAAGCAAAAAATAACATACCTGCAATAGAACTTGATGGAACCATGGTCTCCCCCGACTGACACTGCAATACTTAGCTCCTTCCAGCTGGGGCTCCTACCCCATCCTCATGACCATCAGCGATCCTCAAAGTAATCGAAGCAGTTGCACTCGTCGAGTTGGACTATTACTGGGTGGACATGTCGAAGCATTCAGTGGACTCGGCGAGTTCACCAGTCAGAAGGCAGAAATTTATTTTTTTTTCATCTTTGAAAACCAATAAGCATCAAGTATAATAGAAAACAATCCTAGGCTCTGATACCATTGTTGGGTTTTAAGCACTATAACACTCTAATGGTGCACATACAAACCTAAATGCTTTGGATCTATGTTTTCTCTAATTATACATGCAGATTTTCATTTATCCAAAGCATTGTCGTAACTAGCATACAAATTGCCAAATGAACAATACAACTAGTTAGATGACTTGCCATTTAGAAGGACTTGTAGTTCTTGACTTTTGAAAGCTTTAGCACCTCAAGTGTGATTTCTCTAATGGTTCACAAACACCATTATGCAAGATGAGGCTTGAGTGAATAGGCTACTTAGCATAAAATCAACTTTACTCTCTTATAATGAATGGGGTAGGCGATTTTTGCTCTAGGGGATGCATTTTATAGTGTTGCTAAGCCAGGGTTACATTCAAGTAAATCCTAATGCTCCATTATCTTTCACATTCTTATGCTCCATGGGCTTAACCTCCATGGACTATCCATGGATTATCTCATTGGTTTAGCCCAACTAAATAATCATGGATCATTGGCCCATACTATCAGAATGATTGATTTGCATAATCAATCCCCATATATTTAATTAGTCTCTTTTGACCATAAAATTAATTCCAAATTAACTCTTGATCAATACTAATTAAATAATATGATTTCATATTAATATATCATACTGAAAATATATTAGTAAATCATAAATAACCTTATTCTCAAAAGTTCATCCTATCAAACTGCACTAGTGAAGGCAACCCAAAAGGACCATGCTACAATCGGGTCAACTACATTCCAGTTATAGTTATGGGCTTAGACACCAAATCCAACAGTCTCCCACTTGGATAAGTCTAATAACTATAACTGTCAATGCAACTTCAGGATCTGACTTAGCAATCGTAAGCTTTCAAAAGCCGTTGTCGAATCTGACCTAGTCAGTGACGCGTCCTTCAGATAAGGGATCATATAGTACTCTATTCTCAAGATATCTATACGGAAAAACACATGGAACATAGTCATACTTATTGTCCTGCAATTTTTTTCCCGATTTCTGATTCGTTTGACATAGAACATAACTAAAACCATCAATTTAGTTCTGACCGGGCCCTGCACATAGTCAAAACAAAATCATCGAAGGGCCCAAGATATCGCTTTTAATCCTTTTAGGATAAAAGGAACATATAAGCTTCGACATTATATGCTTGTACTAACTACTAAATAAGTCATGCACAAAGATACATTTTATAACACCAAGTTACTGATTCGTTTTCGTATCATCAATGCACAACATACTCGTAGTCAACAACTCATATATCTTAGTTTGAATATTATATGATATTAGCATCTCATAATTACTCGTGATAAATTCCATGAAGTAATTCAAGTGAGCGTTGGTTGAATCCAATACTCAAATCTTATTTCAGGAGCACTCATGAATGGTGTAGCACACTTTTGCTATTTCTAATGCCTTAGACAATCTACAAGCCAACTCATGACATTCGTCTTTCATACATACTTCCAACGTATGATCGAATGTGGATAGTTTGAATAACCTAGTTATTCGAGAAGTCAAAACATGCAAAGTGTAACACAAGAATAGTAGTAATCCTATATGGCCCCAAAACTTTTGAGTGTAAATAAAACACCTTTTATTTAATCACCATATTGATTACACATTATTCATTGAATATTGTTTCGATTTATCAACTAATACTTGAATTAAAAAAATAGCTATCTCATGTTCCGAGCATGCACACTATGTTTACCTACGGTCCTTACTTTGTGAAATGGATCAATTGTAAGCATTTCCAATGATACTCATTTCACAATTCCAAATCCTTATCGTAAGTGTAAGAATACCAAGTTCATGCCACTTACTGTAATTTTTTAGATTCTAAACTTATATGCATTGATCCTTTTGTATTGACTATGTACGCAAGTCACATAGACTTTGTCAATTACAAAACTTTCCATTGGAGATTGTTAAAAGACAATTCCATAGATCTGAAGTCTCATATTCAAGGCAATTCCTTTGAACATCCTTCTTGAATTAAAGTTTCTAACTTTCTCATATATTCTTGATATCCAACTCCCATTATGGAAACATTTCATTATTTTCCATATGACAACTCCTTGTTAATAGAATCCTGTCTATTCATAGTAATGTCAATATGGTCCATCCATTACTATACTTCCAACTATGCATAAGCAACCAATCTTTAGCGAACCTTGGATTGTTCTTAGCAGTTGTTTAATAACTTTATTCATATCCAGTTCTAGTCCTTTTCCCTCTTAATGCCCTAGGCATTTGGAAAATTAGAACACATGAATATTATAGCATATGCCATTGATCCTATACCCGAAGCATATGGGATACGATTCATAATGTCTTACATAAAGACATGATACTGGATCAATATTTTACTATAATATTTACATATAGAATTTCCAATGTGGAAGCATTTCAACATGGTATTCATATAAATTCTCAACTAAATTTGATTAAAATCTCAATCTAAACTTTTAGAATTAAAATGAAGTATAAGTTCCTCTCCCTTAATTATAGTAAAACAACTTTTCAAACCCTGCAACTTTGCGAATTGAAAACTTTGTTTTCTATAATTTGTTGGGTTTTGAGTATTCTAACACTCCTAAGTGTACATGCAATCCTAAATACCTTGGATTTATTTTTTCTCTATTATACATGTAAATATGAATATTCCAAGGTATTACCCTATCTAGCATACAAACTTTTAATACTTGGGTAATATAACAAGTTAGAATACATACCTCTTGATGTGACTTGACTCCATGAAGCTCGAGAGACTACTGCCATAAGTGTGACACCTCAAATGGTTCACACAAGATCATCAACACTTGGAATAACCATGAGAAGAAGACACTTTATGCTCAAATCGGCTAGCCCTCACATATGTATCACTAGTGCCAATTTATTGAGCTAAAAGGATCTTTATATAGTGTGGCTATTAGGGTTACACCATGTAACTCATGACTTTACCCATTCCTTATGCTCCATGGGTTTTAACCTCCATGCAGTATCCATGGGTCACCATATGGGTTAAACCCAACATAAGGAATCTTGGATCATAAGCCCACATGTATAAGAATTAATGATTTACACAATCGATCCCCATATATTTAATTAGTCTCTTTTGATCACTAAATTAAGTCCAAATTAATTCTTGATCAATACTAATTAAATAACATGAATTCAAATTAATATATTATAACTTATAATATATTAATATTGTTGGATTAGTGTCTAAGTCCATAACTATTTTGGTACGTACTTGACCCGATTGTGCATGGTCCTTTTGGGTTGCCTTTACACTGGTGACTAGACAGGATGATTGTTGAGGAGAGAGGTTGGTTTATTGTTAAGAATAATAAATTGGAGTATAAATATGATTTGTTAATATATTATATGAATAATATATTAATTTGGAATCATATTGTTAGTTAGTATTTAATCAGAAATTAATTAGGAATTAATTTTGGGATTAAAGGAACTGGCTGAAAATGCAGGGGCTATTTTGTAATTATTCAATAGTTGAGGCTTTGGGCCATTGGATCACCTTTATTAAGGCTTGAACGAAAATTCTAGAAGGATCTAGGAGTTTTTGTCCAAGGGCTTAAGGAAAGGAGTCCATGGACTTGCTTAGGACCTAAGCTAAGGGATTAGGGTTTACACCTTGAAACCCTAGTTAGCCTTAAGTATAAATAGCACCCTAAGGCACTAAGATTTCATCTAAGCCTTGGGAAACCCTAAAAGGGACAAAATCTAGGGAAAGATACCCTTCTCTCCTCTCTCCCATATTCATCCTTTCACCTAGTGTGTTTGTGAACCATTAAAGGTACTACACTTGTGGTACTTGCTTTCAAGAGCTAAGGAAATTCAAGGAACTAGTTGTTATTGCTATATAACAACAAAAGGTACGTATTCTATTTTTCTATATGAATTTCGAAAATAATAGTAGCATGCCAGGCTTCTTTTTGTGTTCATAAAGTTGTATAACTAATAGTGAAAACATAGATCCAACTCTAGGGTTGCATGCACGCATAGGATTGTTTGTATAAAACCCATCAAATATGTCACAAATGTATTTTTTTAACAAACGGTCTATCCAAATGTTCTGATGCCATGCAACCCAAATGGACCATGCCGAGTCGGGTCAAGTACACACCAATTATAGTTATGGACTTAGACACTAATCAAACATACTCCCACTTGGATAAATCTAAAACTATTATTGAGTATGACTTCAAACCTAACTAGCAATCGTAGCTCTCAACAGCCGTTATTGAACTCTGACCTTGTCGATGAACTTTGACCTTTGTCAATGACTTGTCCATTAGATAAGGGATCATATATTCCTCCTATCTAGATATCATATGGACTGAGACATTGATTAAAATCATTCTCTCTGTCCATTTGTTGTTTCCCAATTTCCGATTTATGACGACTGACTGATTGAACATATCAAATCAGTTCTGGCTTGGCCAAGCACTCACATGTGTCATCATTAAATCCTCGAGGGACCCACATAATGTGTTTTCGTGCAATCAATGTATAACCAACTCATAGTAACAAATTGTATCTCTAGTTTTGAAGAATATAAGATATTATCGTCTCATGATCACTCGTGATAAAATCCATGAAGTGATTCCAATGAGCGCGGGTTGAATCCAATACTCATAACTTATGAGCACTCATGAGTGTTGTAGCACCTTCTTGTCCAACATCTTAGACCTCTACAAGCCCAACCCATGACAGTATTGATTCATATCTACTTCCAACATATGACCAACTGTGGATGGTTTGAATAACTTAGTCATTCAGGAAGAACGACCTAGTTATTCTGGAAGTCAAAACATGCAAAATGAAACACAAGAATAATTGAATCCAATATGGTCTCAGAACTTATGAAGATAAATAAAACATTGCATACTGTTTTAGCTATCAACTTTATTCTTGAATCAAAAAACACTATTTGCCCCATGCTCCGAGCATGTGTTGGGTTTTGAGCAATCTAACACTTCCTAAGTGTGCATGCAACCCTAATAAACCTTGGATCTATGTTTTCTTCTAAAATACATGCAAATAATAATTTCCATGGTTTCTTCCTAACTACCATAGCATAAGGATTATGAATCATAAAAGTACTAGTAGAAATACATACCTTTTGATGATGGTTGATTGTTTGGAGTTTGAAAGCCAAGTACCAATAGTGTGAATGCCTCAAATGGAATCACAAATCACCACAAACACTTGGAAAACTTTGAGAGAGTAGTATACTTTCTTGTGGATTCGGCCACCACTAAGTCTCACACAACTAGAGTCTACCCTTAGGCCCTTTTTCTTGCATCATATGCTTTTTATATAGTGTGCATGGTTAGGGTGAAACCCTAATAACCCATGTCTTTTCCTTTCCAAGGATCCATGGGTTAAAAGCTCCATGGATCATCCATGGACTTCCGTATTAGCTTAGCCCATTAACAAATTAGTATTAGCCCACACTATATAAAATATAATAGCCCATAATTTAATCAATCTTCTTTTTATCTCTACATTAATTCATAATTAATTTAAGACTAAAACTAATTAAATAACATGACTTCATATTAATATTTTATAACTCATAATATATTAATAAATCGTAAGTATACAATTCTCATAAAATTATCCATAAATCGTTTGGGTGAAGTGCAACCCAAATGGACCATGCCGGGCCGGGTCAAGTATGTACCAAATAAGTTATGGACTTAGACACCTTATCCAACAGACTCCCACTTGGATAAGTCTAATAACTATATTTGTGTATGTTACTTCAGGAACCAACCAGCAATCGTAACTCTCGAAAACTCTGTTGAACTATGAAGCGCCATTTTAGATAAGTGATCATATAATCCTCTATGCTCATGATATCAGCCGAACAAATACATGGAACAACGTCGTACTTATTGTCCAGCAGTTTGTTTCCCGATTTTTGATTTGTTTGACAAAGAACTTAATCGAACACATCAATTTAGTTCTGACCGGCCGGTACATAGGTCACAACAAAATCATCGAGGGGCCCAGATATCGCTTCTATTTCTAGAAGGAACAGATAAACTTCGACTCATATGCTTGTTCTACTACTTGTTGAATTGTACACAAAGGCACGTTTTATAACATCAAGTTACTGATGCGTTTACGTGCAATCAATGCACAACCAACTCATAGGTAACAACTCATATCTCTAGGTTTGAAGATTTATATGATATTACTGTCTCACGATCACTCGAGATAAATTCCATGAAGTGATACAAGTGAGCATGGGTTTATTCCAATACTCATAACTTATGAGCACTCATGAATGTTGCAGCAACCATTGCTATGACTAAACCCATTTAGCCATCTACAAACTCGATTCATGACAATCTTGATTTATACCTACTTCCAACATATGAACGACTGTGGAGTGTTTAAATAACTTAGTCATTTGGAAAGAATAACCTAGCTATTTAGGAAGTCAAAACATGCAGAGTGAAACACAATAATAATCGAATCCAATATGGTCTCAGAACCCTTTTGAATATAAATAGAACCACCCTTTATTTAACACCATATTGATTACACATTATTCATTGTATAATGTTTCAAACAATCAACTTAAGACTTGAATAAAAACAACAGTCGTCCCATGCTCCTAGCATGTACACTTTGTTTTCTAAACAATAGTTATGCCATACTCCAAGTATGTACACTATGTTTGTCTATGATCCTTACATTGTGATGTAGATCAATTGAACATGATTCCAATGATACTCATTTCACAATCCCAAATCCTTATTGTAAATGTGAGAATCCCCAATTCCTATCATTTACCAAAAAATCTGTTAGAGTTTTAAATTTTATGCAATGTTCCTCTTGTAATGATTATGCACAAAGTCACCAAAACCTTGTCACCAGTTATTACAGAGTATTCCAAAGAAGGTCAACCTCTATGGAACTGAAGTCTCATATTCAAAGTACATTGCTTTGAACATCCTTCTTGCATTAAGGTTTTCTAATCTTACATAGATTGAATAACTTCCACCTATGGAGACATTTCCATAGTCCCATTTTGACTATCACTTCCGAACAAGAGTTACTTCTTTTCAGAATATGTCAATATGGTCCTTTCCGACAACTTACATCATACTTCCAACTTTCCCTGAGCAACCAATCTTTGGCGAACCTCAGATTGTCCTCGACAATTGCTTAATCACTTTAGTCATATCCAGTTCTAGACTTTTCCCTTCTCAATGCCTTAAGCATTTGGAAAATTTAGAAAACAAGAATATTATAGCACATGCAATCGATCCTATATCCGAAGCATATGGGACACTATTCATGATGTTTGACATAAAGACATGATACTAGACTAGTCTTTTGCTACAATATATATATTTTTTTAATTTGCCATGTTTTTCAAAATTTAACTATGAAGAGGGATGCCGTAATCATAATCGAATTTTGAAAACGCAATATATATAGAATTTCTTCAAGTTGAACCATTCCAACATAAAATACATATATATATATATATATATATATATATATATATATATATATATATATATATATATATATATATATATATATATATATATTCTTGACTAAAGATGATACTTCATCTCAATCTAAGCTTTAGAATTGAAATGAAGTATAATTTCCTCTCCCTTAATTATAGCAAAACAACTTTTCAACCCCTGCAACTTCACGAATTAAAACTTTGTTTTCTATAATTAACATTGCTAACTTGCAACACTAAACGTAATAAGCATGCTCCCACTAACATGATAATTATCAGCATAACACTTATGCTTCCACTAGCTCTGACATATTTCCAGAAATCTGCTGGACTTCTAAAATTTAGATTCATACACCCTTTCTTAGATAGCTCACATGTGTGTCTAAACAATTTTCAGGACTATGAAAAGGGATGCCGTAATCATAGTCTCAATTGCTTAGGCATTTGCCATTTCTCACAAGTCCATGTTAGTGTGCCGGTTAACCACACGCGCTCCATTAACAACTTTTGAAAATGCAAATAACACAATTGATATCTACGTAAAATCTACTTAGTGAAAGCGTTTCCTCACCATCATTTTCATGAATCGGAGAGAAACCTTATGACACTTAGATTTTATAGTGTATGAGTTCCTATCCATGTGAATTTGTCAAAACCATAATCACAAGATAAGATTAGTGACAAATTTAGCCTTACATAGATTAAACTTGTTCAATTTTAGTTTCTTGTCACCTTGGTAGCACAAGGCCCACCAATGCTTCCAAGTTGAACTCTGAGAACTCACATGCAAATTCAACTTATTTGAAGTAGTTACATAAATAAGAATTTGTCAACACGATAGTTTGCAAACTTTAAGTCGTGTGCTAGTGATAAATTACAGGTTTTACTCTTGATTAAATCTTGAAACTCTTTCAGGATCTTTAAGGCTCCCACTGTCCCCTTGACATATAAGTTTCCCCAGTCAAGAACCATTCCTTGACAAAACAAATATTCAAGGGACAATGCGGATTCTCATCAAGACTAACACTTCACACAATTGGCCTTAGTTGGTCTTTGTCTCATCCAAGACATCACAACTTACCAATCTCAAATGTACAAGAGTAGAAAACATTTTACTCTTACATTTGACTAGTGTTAATAAATCTTCCTTTATGTCACTCAAAGTTACAATCTTGGAGTATGACTCTAAGAATTGTTTTGGAACGAAGTATGACTCATCTTCTTGATTTTAACCAATCCAACAATTCATGACCTCTCTTCTTAGCCATAACAATGCACTAAGACGTCCTTAGAGTATGAATTTGTGATATGGTTTCATAATCATTAAGATAATCATGAAATACGATACTAAAGTACTCTCCCATCCTTTCAAATTTGAGAAACTTTTATCTTTCTGCCTAATTTGATTCTTCTCATTTGTTTTGTCATACATTGTAACCTTTCTAATGTTACAGAATTATACTTAACATCATAAGTATAATCATATTTACTAATCTTTAGTAAATCATGACAAATCAATCTTTGTGGTGAACCTTGACCAGCGCACACCCAGTGTACCTAATTCCTTAGTCCTTCAATTGACTCACATATACATGTGATCAAAGAATTAGTCTTAATTTTCAAAGATGAAAATTCTCATTCATCATACAATACAACTTGTATGATTCCAAGTTTCTGTCCAATTGAAACTTGGGTGATAAAAAACTTTCTTCATTTGGTAAATTTAGACACTACCACAAATGAAAGAATCAAATCCACTTTCCAATATTGCTATTACTGGAAACATATAAGCAACAATTTTCCACAAATGCCATTGTAAGGATATTTTTAAAATAAATAAAATTAAAACCCTTTTTCTTTTATTTTAAAACTTTGTGGAAAAACTTATCCTTACAATCCACATGAAAACCTTGTTGTTATCTATTCATAAGCAATATATTATAACTCTTAAGCAACAGCTCAAAATTCTGATTACCGAACCATGCGATCGAAACCCACCTTCACAATCAAAATCAACATATACTTACTTTAAGCTTCCTATCTTTTCTTTGATTCTTAAAACATCGGCATGTGACCCATTCACATTATGTAATAAGAATCTCCAAATAGGAACTTAATAGAGTTAGACAATAGACTTTACCCAAAGTAGAGTCAAACCTCTTGACTTGATCAACCTTATGACCTTTCAGGTGAATGGGGCAGCTTCGCAACCAATGCCCCTTCCTTTGGCAACAAAACACATGGACCCTTTGGTAATGGCACATGAGACTATCTAAGACTTAGCCTTTCTCTTTACCATTTGGTCAACCGATTTGACTATGGCCGATCCCTTTCCATTAGGAAGAGAAATCCTTTTCTAGATATCCAATGCTACCATTGTCAATGTCCATGTAGACTTGGGAAGTTGTTCTTTTAATCAAATTTGCTTTACTGGTGTTCCGAATCATTGCTGATTCCACAACACCAAGCAAAAAGATAACATCATTAAGGGTCATGTCCTAGTCTGTCTCATAGTAGTCCCAAAAAGACTCACTATGTTACTAAGAAAGTGATTGAACATCCAACTTTCACGAGACTTTGACACCCAACTCTCCCGGCTTGTCAATATGTGACTTTATCTCCAAGATATGAGCACACATAGACTATGCTTGCCAATAGGGATTGAGTGACTTTAACCTTTTCATGAACTTGTAGGTGAGGGAGAATAATTGGAGGAGGTGGAGGAAGTGAAGCATGATGTTGAGGGACACCATCTTCAAGAGATTTAGGAAGATCATAGTTGTCTGAACCATACATCTATAATGGGAGAAAATCAAGTTAGTTGATTCAGAGTCCTTAATATAACACCCAATATGAAATATTAAGGCTAGGACCCAACATAATATTTTATAATTTGGAAGAGGGATGTCGTAATCCAACCTATAAAATATTTGAGGGTAGGCGAATGACGATTCACCAATTTCCACCATGAAAAACGAAATAATTTATTAGGTTTTAATTGGATTTGAAATTCCTAGATCTTTTGAGATTCATTGAACTTTTCAATGGCATGTTTCAATCTCGAGTGTGCCCTCTCAAATTTTGTGACTGGGATGTCGAGGATCACAAAACAAGGTGTGAATAACCATACCAATTCACTTAGTACCCTTAATATTATCACCTAATCAATGTGCCGGTTAACCACACACGCTCCATTGATCTATGACAAACATTAAGTCACCCTTCGTGATCCTTACTAGTCCAAGTTAGTGTGCCGGTTAACCACACACGCTCCACCAACGACTTGGTAAGGTACAAAGTGTGAATTCCATGGGCTAGCACCAAATTCACATTTTTCCTAAAGTAACTAAGATTGGGAATTAAATAAAACATTTAGTTACTTTATAATAATCATTATACTTTTAATGAGAATTTAAAGTCATTGTCCTACCCGTTCGGCTAACGACCCTCCACCAGTCAAGCAAGCGGTGGGTGAGAGTGGACACCCATTAAGTTGCCATTTTATAGGCAACAACCTTATACCCACCTTATAGACCGGCTTCGTGAATGAGGCCTACTAACGGTAAAACGACTTGTTCGTATATATATATATATATATATATATATATATATATATATATATATATATATATTATAATTAACCATTAATGTTATAAATAGTATAAGTGTTGAATTTTAACTTTTAAAACTCTAGGATGTGGAATTAAAGTTTGTGTGAGACTTTACAAATTCCAAAACTTGAGGGAAAGTTTTGAACAATTCAAAAACTTTTGGATATTCATAACTTATGAGTTTTAATTAAGTGTTTTAAATCTTTTAATGAAGAGTCTCTTGGAAATCCATAACTTGAGGACAAATTATGGAGTCCATAGAACATTTATGGGAAAAACTCTTCAAGAAAATGTAACCTACAACTTCTTAAAAAACATTTAAAAGAAAAACTGTTGGAATTCCATAACTTGAGGACAAATTAAGAATTCCATTAAAACACATTAAGATCGAGAATTAACTAACAAACAATTTTCAAATAATTCGTATGATCTAACAAAACTCATATGAACATGAACATCTACATCAACAATTTCAAGAATCATATGAACACATATAAACTTGAAATTTGATTATAACTTTGAAATTGGTCCACCATCATCATTACCACATCAAAAACAGGTTTTATGAGTCCAAAACAGTTTAAGGTAATGATTCTAGACCAATTCCAGCACCAAAACTCGAAGATATGCTGTCTGGGGGTCCAACTCGTCGAGTGCATGAAGCAACTCGCCGAGTTGGATGAATTTTGTCTTGGACTCGTCGAGTCCCTTCATGGACTCGGCAAGTCTGCTGTCCAGACAGCACATAAACTTCGATTTTCAACAATTTGCATCAAGTATTCAAGAAAACAAACCTAGGCTCTGATACCACTATTGGGTTTTGAGCAATCTAACACTTCCTAAATGTGCATGCAACCCTAATAAACCTTGGATCTATGTTTTCTTCTAAAATACATGCAAATAATAATTTCCAAGGTTTCTTCCTAACTAGCATATCATAAGGATTATGAATCATAAAAGTACTAGTAGAAATACATACCTTTTGATGATGGTTGATTGTTTGGAGTTTGAGAGCCAAGCACCAATAGTGTGAATGCCTGAAATGGAATCACAAATCACCACAAACACTTGGAAAACTTTGAGAGAGTAGTATACTTTCTTGTGGATTCGGTCACCACTAAGTCTCACACAACTAGAGTCTACCCTTAGGCCCTTTTTCTTGCATCATATGCTTTTTTATATAGTGTGCATGGTTAGGGTGAAACCCTAATAACCCATGTCTTTTCCTGTCCAAGGATCCATGGGTTAAAAGCTCTATGGATCATCCATGGACTTCCATATTAGCTTAGCCCATTAACAAATGCGTATTAGCCCACACTATATAAAATATAATAGCCCATAATTTAATCAGTCTTCTTTTTAATCTCTAAATTAATTCATAATTAATTTAAGACTAAAACTAATTAAATAACATGACTTCATATTAATATATTATAACTCATAATATATTAATAAGTCATAAGTATACAATACTCATAAAATTATCCATAAATCGTTTGGGTGAAGTGCAACCCAAATGGACCATGCCGGGCCGGGTCAAGTATGTACCAAATAAGTTATGGACTTAGACACCTTATCCAACAGCATGTACACTATGTTTTCTAAACAATAGCTTTGCCATACACCAAGTATGCCCACTATGTTTTTCTATGATCTTTACTTTTTGAAATAGATCGATTGAACATAACTCCAATGATTCTCATTTCACAGTCCAAAATCCCTACCGCAAATGCAAGAATTCCAAATTCATGCCATTTGCCGAAATCTATTAGATTCTAAACTTATATGCATTGATCCTCTTGTAATGATTATGTGCAAAGTCACAAAGACTTGACAACAAGCATTACAGAGAATTCCAATGGAGATCAACTCCATGGAAACATCCTTCTTGCATTAAGTTTTTCTAATCTTACATAGATAACTTCAACCTATGGAGACAACTCCATATTCCCACTTTGACTATCACTTCTGAACAAGAGTTGCCTCTTTTCAGAATATGTCAATATGGTCCTTCCAAAGTTAACACTATACTTCCAACTGTCCCTGAGAAACCAATCTTTGGTAAACCTTAGATTTTCCTCGACAATTGCTTAATCCCTTTAGTCATATCCAATTCTAGACCTTTTCCACATAATGCCCCAAGGCATTTGGAAAATTTAGAAAGGATTAATATTATAGCACATGTAATCGATCTTGTACCGAAAGAAAATGGGACACTATTCATGATGTCTCACATAAAGACATGATTCTAGACTAGTCTTTTGCTACAATATTTTTATTTGCCATGTTTCCAAAATTTGACTGTGAAGAGGGATGCCGTAATCATAATCGGATTTTGAGAACACAATATATAAAGTTTTTCCTTGTGTTGAACCAATCCAACATGAATGTCATATATATATATTCTTGACTAAAGATGATTAAAATCTCAATCTAAGCTAAAAATCTCACTCTAAGCCTTTTAGAATTGACATGAAGTATAATTTCCTCTCCCTTAATTATAGCAAAACAACTTTTTCAACCTCTGCAACCTCATGAATTGAAACTTTTGTTTTCTATAATTAACATTGCTAATATGCAATACTTATCATAATTATCATGCTCCCACTAACATGATGATTATTAGCATAACACTTATGCTCCCATTAGCTTTGAAATTACTGGACTTCTAGAAATCAATACTTTATTGACTTTCTTACCAAAGTTCAGATTTCTGATACTAGATTGCTTTGATAAGGCTTTATCAAAATTATACATCTTATCTTAGATAGCTCACAGGTGTGTCTAAACAATTTCAAAACTATGAAAAAGGATGTCGTAATCATAGTCTCAATTGTTTAGACCTTTACTATTTCTCATAAGTCCATGTTAGTGTGCCGGTTTACCATGCATGATCCACTAAAGACTTTGAGAACTGCAAATATCATAATTGCTATCTACTTAAAATCTACTTAGTGAAAGAATTTCCTCACCATCATTTTCATGAATCGGAGAGAAACCTTATGACACTTAGATTTTATGGTGTATGTGTTCTTATCCATGTGAATTTGTCAAAACCATAATCACAAGACTAGGTTAGTGACAAATCCTAACTCATATGGATTGAACTTGTGGAATCTTAACCTCTTGCCACCTAGTAGCACAAGGGCATGCCATTGCTTCCAAGTAGCTATGCGGAAAATTGAGAACATGTAGAACTCAAATGTTATAGCCAACTTAACTGGAATGGGGATAGAAATGTCAACACGATTGGTTATAAATCTCTACTTGTGTGCTAGTGATGAAATACAGGTTTTATTCTTGATTAGTTCTTGAAACCATTTCAACATCTTTTAGACTTCCACTGTCTTCTTGACCAATAAGACTTTCTTGCCAAATATTCAAGAAGTAGTGTAGATTCTTAATCAAGACAAACACTTCACACAATTGGCCTTAGTTGGTCTTTGTTTTATCCAAATCAACACAACTTACTAATTTCAAATGTACAAGAGTAGAAAACTTTTACTCTTACATTTGACAAGTGTTTTAAACCTTCTTTAACATGTGTCACTCAAGTTACAATCTTGGAGTGTGACTCTAAGATTTATTTTTGGAACGAAGTATGACTCATATTATTGATTTAACCACTTCAACAATTCCTAACTCCTCTTCTTAGCTATCAGAATGCACTTACAGGATCAATTGTGATAAGGTCTCTTAATCATTAAGATGGTCTTAAAACATGATACTAAAGTACTCTCCTATTTTTTTGAGATTTGAGAAACTTTTATCCTTCTGCCTAATTTGATTCTTCTTATTCGTTCTGTCATACATTGAAACTTTTCCAATGTGTTAGAATTATACTTAAGCTTGTAAGTATAATCATATTTCCTAAACCTTAGTAAATCATAATGAATAGTCTTACCCATTTTTGTGGTGAACTTTGGCTAGTGCACAAGAATGTGTACTTGATCCCTTAGTCCTTTTCTTGAGTCGCATATACAAGTCTTAATTTTCCAAAGTTGGAAATTCTCATACATCACACTAAACGCCTTGTATGATTCCAAGTTTCGGTCCAATTGAAACTTGGGTGATGAGAATCTTTCCTTATTTGGTAAATTTTGACACTACCACAAATGAAAGAATCAAATTCATATTTCCAATATTGCTATAAACATACAAACATCAAGTTTTGATGAATGCCGCTGTAAGGAGATAAAAATAAAGTAAAACAAACTTTTATTTATTTTAAAATGCGAAAAAAAACTTTTCCTTACAATGAAACATAAAATGAAAACTATGTTATTACATAATTCCTAGCAATCTATCATAACTCCTAAGGAGTAGCTCAAGAATCCGATCTTCAACCAAGCGATAGAAATCCATCTTCACGATCAGATTCAACATACTCTTCTTTTAAGTTTCTTCACTTTTCTTTGATTCTTCAAACATCAACATGTGACCCAATCACATCATGTAACAAGAATCTCATAATAGAAACTTAACAGATTCAGATAGTGGACTTTACCTAAAGTAGAGTCAAACTTATTGACTTTAACATCCTTAGGTAAATAGGCTGCTTCGCAATGAATGTCCCTTTCTTTGGAAATATAACCATGTGGACCCTTTAGTAAGGGTACATGGGACTATCTCAAACTTATCCTTTCTCTTTACCATTTGGTCAACTGAATTGACTATGGCCGATCCCTTTCCATTGGGAAGAGAATGTTTTTTCTGGATTTCCAGTGTCATCACTATCAATGTTCATAAAGTTTTGGGAAGTTGATCTTAGCAAAAAGATAAGATCATTAAGAGTCTTGTCATAGTCTGTTTCATAGGAGTCCCAAGGGAACTCACTATGTGACTTAGAAAGTGATTGGACATCCAACTTTCTCAAGACTTTGACACCCAACTCTCCCGACTTGTCAATATGTGACTTTATCTCCAAGATGCAGTCACACATAGACTTTGTTTGCCAATAGGGCTAAAGTGACCTTGAACTTGTGGGATACGGAGAATAATTTGAAACTCCTAGGTTCTTTTGAGATTCATTGAACTTTTCAATGGCATGTTTCAATCTCGAGTGTGCCCTTCAGGTTTCGTGACTGGGATGTCGAGGATCACAAAACAAGGTGTGAATAACCATGCAAATATACTTGGTACCCTTAATATTTACCCCTCAATCGATGTGTCGGTTAACCACACATGCTCCCCCAATGCTATGATAAACATTAAGTTACCCTTTTCCTACCTTGTTAAATCAAGCTAGTGTGTCGGTTAACCACACACGCTCCACTAACTGACTTAAGAAAGTGCAAAGTGTAATTTCATGGGTTAGCACCAAATTCACATTTTCCTAAGTAACTAAGATTGGGACTTTATAAATGTTTAGTTACTTAGTATTTATCATTAATACTTTTAATGAATGGAGAATTATAGTCATTGTCCTACCCGTTCGGCTAACGACCCTCCGCCGGTCAAGGAAGCGGTGGGTGAGAGTGGACACCCATTAAACTGCCATTTTATAGGTAGTAACCTTATACCCCCCCCCCCCCCCCCCCGCCTTATAGACCGGCTTCGTGAATGAGGTCTACTAATGGTAAGACGACTTACTCTTATATATATGTGTGTGTGTGTATATATATATATATATATATATATATATATATATATATATATATATATATATATATATATATATATATATATATATTATTAACTTATAATATTATAGACTATAAGGGTTGAATTTGAACTTTTAAAATTCTAAGGGCTTAACTAGGAATTAAAGTATTCATGGGAAAACTTTACAAATTCCAAAACTTTAGGGAAAGTTTTTGAAACTATTAAAAAATTTTCATTTCATAACTTATGAGTTTAATGGTTTTGTTTTATGATGGAACTTTTCATGGTCCATAAATTAAGGACAAGTTATGGAATTCTTTAAAACATTAAGACCAAGTTTTGTAACTCCATAAAAAATTTTGAATCAATTTTTTTTAAAACCTTTTCATATCCATAACTTATGGAGGTTTCAAAAAACTCTTTAGATCTGTAAGGTCCAAATAACGGATCTTGCCAGAGATCAAAAGCAAATACAACCAAACAAAGCAATAATAAACACAGAGAAATAACAAATCAAGCTTGCACCACGTTTTATAGCAATAAACGTCTGGTACAACTTGACAGGAGCTGTGAACTCAAAATGCATCAACAACAATAAACGTTTGACTAGCCCACTATAAATACACCTCATGACCGAGAAGGGTTTACAGTCATAAGGTGTTTACGGCCATAAACTCCTTTACAACCGTAAACTGTCAACAAAAAGGAATTACCAACACGTCCCTATCATTACACTGCAAAACCTAGACCAAACCACTAAACTAAGCCCTTCAATCACCCCCCTTGGTTTGGACTAGCTCGAGGTCAACCTTTGGTAACCACCATGACATCCACCTGCCCCATCGCCCCATTCCATATTCGTTTGTTTAGAATCTCTGCAATCATCGTTTTTACGCCTTCTCACCATCTTCAAAAATATCTTCTGCAACCAAGATTTGAAAATTGCTGAGATGATGAATATCCCATTTCTGAAACTGCAACAAATCTCTTCGATCGTAGATTCTAATGCACCCATTCTTGAGCTTGATGACTGCACCAGAAGTGATCTCATCAAAGACCCAACACTCCATTGAACCGAGATATCCGTCTGAATAGGTCTAAAGCACTAGAAATTGTTTGACCTGCTTGGTTGCAGGCCACATCACCACCTGCAAAGTCTTATCTGTTTTGTGATCGATGATATCTCGATGCTCAAATATCACGGACTCAGCAGTTGGCATTGTAGGAAACCCTCTTTTAGCTTGATCCTTAAGAAAATGCTTGAACTGGGTCACTTGCGGATTTTTTGTAAGATTTGAAAAGCGAGCTCGGGACAATTCTGTCAAATCAACCCGGGTGAATGAACTGAAATCGTGACTATCTATGTATAGTTCAGAGTTGCCACACTTTCGCAGCACTGTCCACATCTTGACGGGATCATGAAATCCCTATGAAGCAATTCCTGAGCGATCACCAAAAGTATCTCGGAAACAAACCACTTCAAGATCAGTCACGGTAATTAAGGGTTCATCCCAAGAGGCATTTTGATTAGAGATCCTCTTAAACAATAATTGCCCTTTCTTCACCGCTTCCTTGAGCATAACGAACAGCTGCTGACACATGGGGGGCTTGAGGAGGCTCATTATCAGCATGACTAACAACTCCAGATGATTGACCAGTAGGCAAATCAATTGGAAAGGTTTGAACATCAATATTAATCTTGTGTTCTTCAGCGGATGTCTGGTATTTGTCTCCAAAGTCTTCCTCAAGCTTCTTTTTCCAAGCAAAATAACTTGAAGTCATCAGATTGAAGTGATCTTGTAGGTCAGAAATCTGTTTGGACTTCAGCTCTTTATCCTTCATAAGACTGGCTACTTGCACACCAAGGTTTGATTTATCATACTGAAGTTCAGATACTTAATTACTGAGCTTTTCATTTTCAGCTCGAAGCTCGTACACTTGGATGTCTAGCTCAATATTTTTCTGACTCAAAACTGATATTACTTTCTGGAGTCCGGAAAGGGTTAGGTTATCTCCTGTAGAACCACCACCTCCTATAGAAACACCTTTACCACGAGGGGAAGGTGTCAAAAGTTGCTCCTCGGCCATATGTAGGGCTATTCTCTCAAAAGCATCATTACGATTAAACCGAGGAGTAGAAAAACCTGGTGGAACAGAGGGACTACCAACATCAAAAGCAGTACCCGAACCCGTAGCAAACATCTTTGTTGTGGTGAGATTGGTAGTAGTGGTAATAATAGGTGGTACTGGGAGGCTGCTAACAACTCTTGCAATTACTTAACCCTGCCTCAGATCCCTTCTTTGCCTTTTTGATGGGGGTTGATCAGATCGTGTCATTACATCACTTACAAACGGCTCTGAGGTAGGAAGAACAGAAACAGGAGGGGAACATCCCATAACCATCTCCATTGAAATTGAAACATTCGCCATTTGACCTGAAGTAGGGGTCGGAGTCTCAAAATCTTCATTTTTCTCCCTTGTCTCAATTGTCAGAGGAACAACATCATCGACACTGTTGAAAATACTGCCAAGATTCTCATGTGACACCACATTAGCACTACTTGCTAAAGAAGCAGCAATATCATCGTGATCAAAACCGGTGAGGTCAAGATCACTAAAGGAATCATTCTTTTCTCCCCCAACATTTTCTCCAAAATCTACATTCATTCCCATATCATCATCTTGAGTACGTTCTAACACCTTACCATGTTCCAAAGCCACTTGAGCATCAGGAGTGGGGGTATCTTCTTTTTCAGTGCTTTCATCCTCAGAATATCAATAACAAGATTGTTTTGAGAAGATTTTTCAGTAGATGTTGGCTCAGAAGAAGTTTGCTCAGCAGAACCATAGGATTCTGTAGGTTCATCCAGCTCAGTGAACTTCCTAAATTTCTTAAGAGGGTACAATCCTTGAAACACAACTTTTCCTCTCCGATTTTGCTTAATGAGTCCTACTATGTGAGGACCCAAAGACTTCATATCAAGTGTTTCAACCACTACTAGAAAAACAGCCTTTTACGACGCGCAAACCACGACACTCCTTGATTTATGTTACGCAAAAGCGTGTGACATTAAAAAAGTGTCATCTCTTTAAAAAATATAAGAATTTATGTCACGCATTATTGCGCGCCCTTAAATGAGTGTCTAATAAAAACACGGAGGGCACCTATAATAAAATGTGTGTCGTCTAAGGATGTCGCTTTATAAATTTTAATGGAACGCGCATTTTCCAACCTTTAATAACTAAGCGGGAAACAAAATCCCCAAAAGTTAGAAAACCCCGCCTTATTCTCATCTTCCTTCGTTTCTACATTTCTCTTTTCCATGGTTTGGCTTAATGAAGCTATGTGAATTCCATGAGTTATCGCTATGAATTATGGAATGCAAAGCTTGATTCTCGTTTGTATCTGATTTCCCATAGATAAATCAAAACAACAAACAGACGAAGAACCCTAATGTGCGTCTTGCTTCTTAGTAGGTAGCTGGAGGTCTTTTATTTTCTTCTAAAATCCCAACTCTCTCATTTTCTATCGACTTAGTACGTGCTAGGGTTTCTGGTGGTGATCGATGGGTACGAGATATAATAGAACAACTCAAGAGGCTATTACAAAGGGTTGAAGTCGTATGGAATCGTTTGGAGATGATGGAATTTAGCTTTCACGTTCGTCAAATCTTAAGGCGGAACAAGATTGTTGATATTAAGGGTTTTTTTCTCCCAAAAATAGACCTTACAAAATCATTATGATTAAGGGCTCTATGTTGAAGAACTAGGGATTCTAAGCCCAGAAAGGTTTTTTCCTCTCCTTGAATTCACATTTTGAAAACCTAAAAGGCAATTTAGGTTTCTATCTCCTATTTTAGAGTTATCTTATTAAATTGTCTTGTTCCTTCACCCAACTTGGCTATGGATTCCCGGTATGACATCACAACCCTGCGACTTGGTTACTCTCGAGCCTACAAGGGTCGTTGAAACCCTCAAGAATCTCACCACAAGGTTTCGTGACTACAGAGTGGTTGATGTCGTGAACTTGTTACCCACTGCCAATGATGGAACCATCATGCATTTATATATGCAGGTGAGTAATCAATTCTTATTAAAGACATCAGTCAACAGTTTTTTTTTCTGAATTACACTGTTTGTAAATCTTTTGAATCTTCTAAGCACAATTGATGTTTTATTTCTCTACGCTCCTACAACTTGGGCTATTGCTCGTTATTTTTGGTTGCTTTGTTACTACATAAGACAGCAACCTGGTAATCTTTGAATAATTAACCACTGCCTGTTTAGGGATACTTTTTGGTGAACACCAACTGTTTGATAAAATGCCCCAATGAGTGACTCTTGTGTTTTCATGCTATATTATATATTTTGAGCAAGGAACTACACATGTTTTTATTAAATCTGAAGTGTAATGTACAATAGCAATAACATTGAGGTAGATTACATGTATTGTCCTTTTTTGTGTTACTATGTTTTGAAGTAATTATTGCACATGGAAGCTATGTCAAAATTAGTTATAAGAATCTCCTTTGAACAGTCGAAATCCTCAGTTAGATGTGATCATTAACAATGTGAAACTTGTTACTGTGTTTCAGTTGCTGAACCTGTTAGATGTGATCATTGGCAATGCGAAAAGCAAGCAAGACCTGCTCAGATGTCCACATTAAATGCTGATGATGCTGGTGGCTCCGGCTTCAATGCAATGAGGCCAGGTATACTGTATGCATATGCTAGGAATCCATACTTTTTTTTGTCTCTGTTACAGTCTTCCAAAGTCAATAAAACTAAGGAAAAGACGGGAGATGAAAAATATTCATGTCATTCTCTTGATGAAGTGTCTCGAATGATACAGAATACCTTATCCGCATATGAATCCAAGGTAGATTTTTTTTTGTTAAATCTTCTTATTTTTATAAAATCTTTCTAACTGAAACATTAAATGAACTAAACCAAAATTATTCAGGTTCACAACATGTTTCTTGATCTTGGGGAGTCGAATATTCTTCGCCCGTATATGAGTGATGCAATAATAGATATATCTAAAGTCTGTGAAGCTTTTGAAGCAAAAGAAGCAGCACCATCTGTTGCAGGTATGGAGAGGGGTATTTCTGTCTTTTCTTTTTTCATTTTTTGTGTTAACTTATAATGGATCCATACCATACGATGCAAATTATTAGGTTACTTGGAGCAAATTGGAAGCAAGATTGGTCAAAATATATTATATAAAGAATATTCATCTTTTCAAAATGGGTATCCTGTTGATGATCTGGAAGAAAGTTTATCTGATCCTCTTCCTGGAAGTATTACACATCTTTTCAAAATTGGTCAAAATATATTAAATAAAGAAAGTTTATCTGGAAGAAAGTTTATTTGATCTTTGCCCTGTGTTTGTTCATATTCTAATCAAATAGTGCTCAACTCCCTTGATCTCACCGGACCCATTTCCCCTTCTAGTTCGTCTCTGATACAATCAGTGATCAACCCCATTATATTTGGTTTAGTAGCTTCAGGTTAAATTTGTTTTTGGGGTAAATATTTATTTGAAACTTTAGGTTTAATTTTCGCTTATTGTAGATTTGAGTTTTTTTGTTTACTTTTTGTAGACGAAGAAAGATGGCTGCCTGATAAAAGTTAATGGTATTCGACATTATATGATGGTGATAGGGATGAAGTTAGAAGCTAATTAAAACAAAAGAAGTTAATTTAAAATTAGAAAAGAGAAAATAATACACCGCATAAAAACTTCAATTTACAACCTTTTGGTAATTAAGTTTCAAAACGCAATAGTTTGGTAAATATTTTTTTAAAGTAATATACCTTTGTATAAAACTCCCATTAATTACTTTGGTAAATATTTTATTCATTGCTGGGAGTAATCTGTTTTCTTGAGTTACATCATCGTTTTCTGCCTCGAGAGTATCTCCAAGATCATGGAGTGAATTTCCTTGACTATGATAGGTAATGTTGTATCTGTCTTCATGATTGATCTGCAATAACGATGGAACACTTGAGTTCTTGGAAAGGGGAGTAATGGAGTCTTGAACTTGATGGTGGTTTTATGCACAGGAACAAGAGACTTTCCTGTAAAGATTGTGGTCAGATAAGATCCATAAAACTATCTCAGTTGTGTTATTTTCTCACTAATCTTAGCCATATCCACAATGAAAGTGGCAGCAAATATTTATTGGGGAGAAAACTATCACCATTAGGATAAAGAAACACATACACACACACCCACAAGAAATTATATGAAAGTGGCTACCAAACATGTTGTTTGCTTGATGGAAGTAAGTAGAGGAGTAGCAGCTGTGCTACATGAAATAAAAAAAAAAGCCCTTATTTTTATACATTTTTACAAGCTTTTTCTGTAAAAATATCCAAAATATAAGTTTTTTTTTCCTTTCTATAATTTATCTTAATATAGAATAGTTAAAAAGAAATTTTCAAAATGGTTTTCATGGCAAACTTACAAATCGCAAAAGTTTTTTTTTTCAGAGCTTTTTTTCTTTTCGATAAAAGCTTCTAAGATAAAAGGGTTTTTCTAACATTTGATTTGCCCCACCAAGAATTTGAAATCATTATGGGGTTAATGTTGTCATTTTTATTTGTCTAATAAATAGGGATGTTTTGATAAGGAAAAGCTCGTAGTGATATGACAGTAGAAGAGAGGATAAGTGCAGATGATAGAAGAAGAATGGATGAAAACTCTTTGTTCAAAGAAGACAAATTAGAGGAGGCTACCAAACTTCCAGAAGCAACAGCCTAAAAGAACTGATAATTATAAATCTAAGACAAAATCAAGTTTGAAACCAAGTTTTCCTAGATCTTCAACTTTAATGAAACCTACTGCAAGTCAATTAGCTAAACAAAATCAAGAACATTTAATGGATTATTCCAGGTATTAATTATACTGCTGAAATTGAAATTATTCTTGTGATTATGCTTCTTAATTACTGTTAAAAGCAGATAGGAATGGAAAAAGAATCAAACAGGATAATGTATTATTGTTTTATAAACCATAAATTTGAAAAAACTTTATAACATTGTGTGTTAGAGTTCAAAAATCGGGTAACAATTCTATTAATGTAGAAGGTCAAGCAGCCAAAAGACAAAAGCTCGAGGGAGGCCTCTTGTGTAAGGTCATAAATACCCTTTTATCATTGTAATGAAACATTTCTGCACACTTATTATATTAAAGGATAAATACTTGATGCCTATAATTTACATCTCAGGTCACTAACACAAAGCAACAAGCTAATTTTATCCACAAGGCACCAAAAAAGGTAACATACAGATTATATGTGGTCCATTTGATCTTGTGAATGATTTTTTAGACGTTTTCTTTTTTTAGTTTTTAATTATATTTTTATTTTTATGGTTATATAGGAAGGTGGCATGGATAGTAAGTTGCATATTATTGTTCCTAGACCACCTGATCTTGCAACAAGTCAAAGGGCACAAAGGTCACAAAGGATAAGGTTATTATAAATCCACATATCACTATTATTTTATCGAATTTTGCATTTTTATATTTTTTTGTTTACTAACATGTAATTGAATATCTTTTGGTGTCACACAAAAGGGCAATACTGGAAATGAGAATGTGGCTTCAAGAGCTAATGGGTTTAGAGCTCTTCCACTCAATAGAAAAGTTAGTATTTTATTTTGTGCATAACTAACTTAATAGTATCTTTAAGGTTAGAGTAAATTACGATTTTGGTCCCTGAGAATAGCTTATTTTTGCAATTTTGGTCCTCAACTGAGGTGCTTGTAGCATTTTTTGGTCTATAGTCCAAATAAAATGTCTATTTTGGTCTGAAAAAGATAGTCATTTTACTTGGAATAGGGACCAGAAGCGTTATAAAACCTGAAATAAGGATCAAACATCTAGTGGTATGCAGGGTGTAAACTACGAATGGTGCACACTTCTTCACCTTCTTGGCTGTTGTCTTCTTTCACAAGCACATCTTCAATCATCATGGGGTTCCACTGAAAAGAAAGTTAATGAAGCCATTTCTTGCTTTTTTTAGGTATGTGTTATGTGACATATCATCCATTAATGTATCATTTATCATTCAGCATCTTTTACTTTGATGGGTATAGATACAGAAGGGTAAAATGGTCATTTACTTGCATTCAAACAGTTTATTCATTTAGTAAAAAAAGGGACATATATATAGGTGTGTTTCTTATTGACCTAACAAATACAAAGGGGTAGAATGGTCATTTACTTGCATTCAGATAGTTCACTAGGGGGTGATGCTTTTTGACATAGTACATACAAAGGGGTGTTTCTTTTTGAATTCATATGTATAGAAGGGTAATAGGGTCATTTACTCACATTCACATAGTTCATCCAGTCAACAAAATAGACAAATACGTAGTTGTGTTTTCTTTTTGACTTAATGCACTTATTAATATGGCTATTATTATTATTAATATTATTATTTATTGCTATATGTTAATGTTATTTTTTTTATTAATATATAGGTTAATTCGTTCGGAATCTAACACAGCTGGAAGAAGGTCGTGGATACTTTCATTTGGACTTGGTTATACAAATAGGTTATATAGTTAGGGAAAACCTCTTAATAGCAATGTACAATTAGGTCCCCTTAATACCAATGTATTACAATGTATTGTATTTTTGTATGACATTAAATTTTATGTAATGGATTATATTTTTTATATATGATATATTATTTTCTATTATTGGACATTAAATGCAAATTTAATTTGAAAATTAGTAAATCCATAAATAATTTTTTTTAACATTTAAAATTATGATACGCAAAAATGTGTGTCATCTTTATTTATGACATGGCCTTTCTTGACATGGGCTTTCTTGATACGCATTGCGTGTCATAAACACGCGCGTCGTAAGGTTACGACACGCGAATGCGTGTCGTCTTCCTTTATGACAGGGCCTTCCTTGATACGCATTGCGCGTCGTAAACGCGCGTCGTAATTGCGCGTCATAAATGCGCGTCGTAAATGCGCGTCGTCTCTCTTTATGACAGGGCCTTCCTTGACACGCATTTGCGCGTCGTCTGAGCGTTTTACGACGCGCAATGAGCGTCGTAAAAGGCCTTTTTTCTAGTAGTGAACCTCTTTTCTCACTTCTAGAAATTGAGTATTGATAAACAACTGTATAAATCGAGGATATAACAAGAACGTATCTCGAGTCGAGGCTCTGATGTTGATAACAAACTCATCCAGAATGAATCTTGAGAAATTGAATCTCATCCTTGCAGCAAGAGAAACAAGAGCACCAGTTGTTCGCTGTGAAATTTTGTCCTCCCCTGATCTTCTACCTGAAACACAAATGACAAACACATGCGCTAAAAACCTCCAATATGGATGCAAAAGATTTTTCAAAGTCAGAGGAGAAGTTCCTTCGTAGCTCATCCTTCTAAGAATTCTTTGTGTATCCTCAATCCCAATTTCCGTAGGGAAATTAGGTTGATCGTCGATTAGCAGTGTGTCTCTGATGAAGCTTTCATTAATCACGATCTCACGACCCTGAACCATAGCTTTCACAGTGAAGTGACCGTCATTATCCATACTTGTGCTAGCAGTTGCCCAAAATTCTCTGATTAAGTTTTGATACACGACAGGGTTTACTGTGATAGCGAACGCCAGATAGCACTCCCGTAGCCTGTGAATCATCGATCGCATGTCTGAATGAACAGCTGGAGGATCTGCAAGCACAATCGCAAGATTGTGCATATCCGCGAACTTCAAGTTTGCCATTTTTTGCACTCAACCACAATTTGTAAGAAAAAAAAATATGTGCAAAATAAACATCCAAAAATATTAATTTTTATTTTGATCCCGAAAAGAAAATTATTTTATTTAGAAAATTGGATCAAAACAAAAATTTCTCAAGTGAAAATCATTGTTCATGGTCACGAAACCAAACCCAATTCACAACTTAAATATAGTGTTCTTGGGTCGTAAACTGTGTTTACGTCCTATGAACACGAGTTTACGGCCGATGAACATATCGATTTCAAGCACATGAAAAACACACAATTGATTAAGAGAATATGACTAAGAACAACACAATAATCAATATATGCTTGCGGTCGTAATCGATTTATGGTTAAATAGCATTTACGGCCCTAGAACGGAGTTTACGGCCCAAGCTTACGGCCATAAGCTCCGTCGATCCTGTTTCTTCGATTTAAACTCAAATTACACGGTGAAAGATGCAATAAAACATATATTTGTGATCTAGAACTCATTACCTACGAGATGATTGAAGCAGATTTGCGAAATTTGACAGAAAAATTTTTGAAGGGAGAGAGAGTGATGGGAGTGTTTGTGGCCGGAATCTCGTGAATGAGGGGATTCCGGCAGTAAACCCTCATATAAACCATTTCTTACCTTTTTACCTGATAACTACCTAGTATTGAGCAAATTCCAACACAATTAAATTTTAAAAAAAAAAAAAAAAAAAAAAAAAAAAAAAAAAAAAAAACAAAAAACTTTTTGAGGATCAAAATAAAATTAAAAATAAAAATTTTGTACAATAAAAATAAAAGTAAACATAAAATATAATTTAAAAGCTTACAAAAGAAAATTTTAATTGCGAAAAATAATAAAAATTAAAAATTAAAAAATAAGAATAAAAGATAAAATTGAAAATAAAATTAAAATAATTTGACTTTAACTAAAATAAAAATTTAACCACTGTAACTAAATTTGTTATTCGGAGATCAAAGTTGTTGGACAGCCTTATTCCACTTGTCGGTACCCTTATCTTCACATCTTCGTTTGATCGATCGCCAGTATTGTGGTCCACTTAAACACAAAAAATTTGTGACAATTTTGGACAACTTACCAATGACATGATACATGCATATGTCTAATTATAACTTTATTATCATGATTGGCCCTAATTCTTAAATAATTTTTTCTTAAGACCATTTAACTAACTACAACCAAGGATATGGTTGTCCACCTAAATCGAGCAGCGAGATCTACAAACAATCTGTATGTGTTCAATTTTAAGTGTACTAGAACATGTTTCACGTTTCCTGATATGCCCCAGCCATCAAGAACTTCCAGAGCACTCCTTACACCGGATGAGCAGACAACCATTCAGAGAGAGGATAGATTCAGAATTCTATTTCTTATTGTTTCAGAGGGGTTGAGAAGTAGAAGGTTGCATATGCTGTGTACCAGGTCGGATTGGAAGTCACGCAAAGGAGACAACATATGGCTAACATATGAGAGGAATTTCATATATATAGCCTGCAGAGAAATAGAGTTGCATATGTTGTGTACCAGGTCGGATTGGAAGTCACGCAAAGGACACAACATATGGATAACAGACGGAAAGAAAGAAAATTATATTCTACAGACCTAATTTATCGGAATTTACCAATCGCCCCATCCAACCGGAATTAAGGACAGAATCCGCACATCGAGGAAAAGTGAATCCACAGTTCTAGATACGGGTTATTTAATGTGACCGGTAGATTCCCATGTATATCTCCCTGCTCAATCTATCCGAGCGTCATGACATCAGGTTAAACGGATCTAACTAGGTCAAAGGTTGTCAAGTCCTTAAATTTATAAGGTTCAACTTTCCCTAGTCAAGTCTATTTAAGAATTTTTCGTACCTACCAGCGCATCGAACACAGAGCGTAGACGATTCAACTTAGGTACGTTACGCCAATTCAGATTACCCGTTATCACTTGCTAATTTCATTTCCCATCACAACACCTACAAACGAAATTGTTCAGCAATAGATTTTTTAAATTTTCTGGGTTTTTTAATGTTTTTGGATTTTTTATTTTTTATTGTTTTTGGATTTTTGATTATTTCTCCCCCTAAATTTGTGCATGGGTGAGAATAAAAAGAAAAAAAAGAAAAGAAACAGAATGCGCAAATTTAATCTATCCTAAGGATACAAGGAACAAAATACAAAAATAAATAAAAAGAAAGTTGAAAATAAATTAAAATAAAGAGAAAATACAAGCAAGAAAAATAAAAATTAAAAATTGAGTTGAAGAAAATAAAAAATAAAAAAACTTAATCCTCAAAATGTATCATTTTCAGAAATCCTACAAGCACATCGAAGCGAGCTTTGTTAAATGGCTTTGTGAATAAGTCCGCCACATTATTATCAGTGTGGACTTGTTCCAGCCGGATTAGCGAATGTTCATAACAGTCTCTGATAAAATGAATTTTAATGTCGATGTGCTTGGTTTTAGAGTGTTGGGCTAGGTTTTTGGAAATTTGAATGGCAGCTTCGTTATCACAATAAATTGGGGTTTCAAAATAATTCAAACCGTAGTCCAACAGCTGATGTTGGATCCAAATAACTTGAGAGCAGCAAGCTGATGCAGCAACGTATTCCGCCTCTGCTGTGGAAGTTGAGACAGTGTGTTGCTTCTTACATTGCCACGAAACTAGTCTGTCACCTAGGTATTGACATCCTCCTGAGGTTGATTTAGAAATGGAATGTTTATATGTCTGCTTAAAGCCTGTGAGTTTTCTAATTGTGTTTTTTAATTGATTTTAAGGTCTATGAGGGAGTTGAAAACATGAAAGAGAGTCGTCAGGATATGTTAAGACAAAATTGCAACATTTTCGATTATATCCCTGGAGAAACCCTCAAAACTCAGTTGCAGCGATTTATTACACTTACTACTGAGATTAATATAGTTGGTATCTTCTTGTCCAAATCTGAGATAAACAAAAAGCTATTGAATTCACTTCCGAAATCGTGGGATATGAACGTGGCTGTCATCAAGAAGACAAAAGATCTCAATCATCTTAGTCTTGCTGACGTAATTCAAGAACTTCATGCTTTGAAGTGTAGAAAAACAATGAGTTCTGAAAACATTCCGGTCACTGAAGTTACATGTACTCCAGTTTGTGAAACTACAATTAAATTTCTTCGGGAACAAATTGATTTATTAAAAAGAGAAGTTGAGGACCTGACATATGAAGTATATCAACTCAAGAAATGACAGAAACCCCTGAAGGCTGAATTAGAAGCAAAAACCAAGGACTTTAGGAAACTTCAAGAAGAGTATAGCAACATGTGTGAAAATTATGACTATATTAAGAGATAACTTGCTACTATAACTAAAGAACTTGACTCTTTGAAAACTAAGTGTGGAAAAACAGACGTTAGTTTCAAAAATTATACTGCATCAAGTCAGACAGTCGATTCATTATTTGAAACCCAATTAAAATTCAAAGATAATCAAAACAAGGGTCTAAGGTATGATAGTATTCCTCCTCCTTTCAATCATAACTACACATCGATCCATTCCTATGACACAGGAAGAAATTGACAGGGAGGCACATCTTAAATATGGAAAATCAGCTGGATTTGTTTCAGGAGGAGTTATTAATGTTGAAAATACTAATGTTTCTACTTCATGTGCAGGTAAAGTAGCAGAAGATGAGAACAAGGAGAGCACTACTAAACAAACCCATGACTCTTTGAACTCAGAATCTGTTGCTTCGAATTCTGTTGCTGCTAACAAACCTATCGTTGAGAAATATAGGCCTCCAATTCTAGCGCAAAAGAGTGCCTATTGCAAGTGTGCATCTGGTATCAATAAGAGAGAAGCCAAGGATACGCCACCAGGGGCAGGAATAAATAACTTCATAGTGAAGAAAAAGACTTGTTTTCACTGTGGAACACCTGGACATATTGCCAGAAATTGTCCTAATTGTGCATAAGTTCCCTACTATGCACAAGGATGGAAAAACGCGCCAAGTGGGAGATACTTCAAAAGAAACCCTTCCAGGTCACGTTCAGACAATGGTGACTGGAACGCGCAGAACACCAAGAATCAAACCCACAAGGCCAAGCATCCAACTCCCAAGGCCAAGCATCTATCTCCCAAGAACAAGAAGGGAATGTTGGCCCATAAGTCTAGTTCAAGAGATGCTCATGTGAAGCCAAGACCGGTTAGGTCAAAGCCATCTAGGCAGACGGCTTCAAGTTCCAAATCAAGTGTCGAGGCACCCATCAGATCGAACAAGAAATGGGTTAAACTCGAATATAGATGGGTACCAAAGGTGAAAACTCCCAAATCTTCTAATGATTCTAATATTTCATCGTCTTCTGTTTGTGATAAGCAGGATATGTCATGGGAGAGAGTACCCTACAAGGATGAAAAAGTTCGACCCAGTTTCAAAATGGACTGGGTTCCAAAGACCAATTAACCCCGCTCTGTGTCGGAACAGCTATGGAGGCATATCATCAGACTTCGGTTTGTTGGTAGTGGTTGTTCCAAGCACATGATAGGGGACATCTCTCAACTGTACAACACTCAGAAAATTATTTGAGAGTATGTGTCCTTTTACGGGAAAGGAAGAAAGGAAGAGATCACAAATGGGGTTAGTGCTTAATGATATGAAGAACTTTTGGATCTGTTCTGAGATTATGCTTGCTGTTCTCAGACCTTCTGAATGCAGATTCAATCGGTGAATTATGATTTGCGTTTTCTTCTCTATACTCCTGAATTTTTCTTAAGCTGATTCGCTTTAATGAGTAATTTTTGTTTTAGGATAGTTTAAATTTGCGCATTTATTTTCGTTTCTCTCCTACGCACAAATTTAGGGGGGGGGGAGAAATAAAAACAAAACAAAAATTAGAAAATTTAAAAAAAAAAACCCAAAAACATTAGAAAATCAGAAAAATCAAAAATATAATGTTAATGGAGTGTGCTTGCAAGAGATGTTTTGGGAAGTGATATTATCAAGTGATAACAGGCAATCTGAGTCTGCGTAACGTACCCACAGTTGAAGGGTCTATGCTCTGGTTTGATGCATCGGTAGGCACGAAAGATTATAAATGGACTTGACTAGGCAGAGTTGAACTTAAGAAATTCTTAGTCTTGACATATTTTGACCTAGTTAGATCCGTTCAGCCTAACAATACGACGCTCGCATAGGTTGAGCAGGGAGATATATATGGGAATCTACTCGTCACATTAAATGAACCTGTATCTGGAACCGTGGTTTAACTTTTCCTCCATGTGCGGATTCTGTCCTTAATTCCGGTATTGATAGGGCAGCTGGTAAATTCTGATAAATTAGGTCTGTAGAAAATTATTTTCTTTCTTTCTGTCTGTTAGTCATATGTTACCTCCTCTACATAATTGGAAGAGATCTGACCTGGACTGTAACATATGCAACTCTATTTCTCTTCATATTATACATACATACATACATATATATATATATATATATATATATATATATATATATATATATATATGAAATTCCTCTTATCTATTAGCCATATGTTGTCTCCTTTGGGTGACAAACAATCCGACCTGGTACACAGCATATGCACTATAAGTGATAATACTCTGAATCTATCTTCTCCCCTAATGATGGTCTGCTCATCCGATGTAAGGAGTACTCTGGAAGTCCTTGATTACTAGGGCATATCTGGAAGCGGGAAACATGTTCCAGTACAATTAAAATTGAACACTCACAGATTGTCTATAGATCTTGCTGCTCAATTTAGGTGTACAACAATATCCCTGGTCGTCGTCAGCTGAATGGTCCTTAAGATATAGTATCTAGAAACTTAGGATCAGATATAATATCTAGGAACTTAGGATCACATTGTCTTGTCACTTATAGTATGTCCAAATTTTGTCATAATTTTTCGTGTTTAAGTGGACAACAATATCGGCGATCGACCAGCCAAAGACGTGAAGATGGAAGGTACCGACAAGCGGATAAAGGTTGTCTAAAAACTTTGATCCCAAATCACTCTTAAAGTTAGATATCATTTTTATTTTTGTTAAATTTGTCATAGTTTCTTCTAATTTTAATATTAGGTGAGAATTAAAAAAATTAAAAATAATGAAAAAAAATTCAAAAAAATAAAAGAAAAATCATAAAAAAATAAAAAATCCAAAAATAGTGTTATTTCTGTTTTATTTCTTGTTCAGAAAAATCAAAAATCCAAAAATAATTTTGTTTCTGTGCTAAGTTTTCTTTTAGTTTTGTTTTGTCTTGAAAAGTGATTTCAGGTATAGATAAGACTCATGGAGTTTGTGTTGAAGATTTCTGAGCAAAAGGCTTCATCCGTGAGCATCGAAGAATTCTCATTCGAAGGAGCAAGAAATGAAGATCATTCTTTCAACATTCAATCCTTCAACCCCAGAAGCAAGGTGAAGCTGAAATTGAAGAATATGTGACGGATTGCATTGAAGCCACCTCAATCAGTCTACTGCTATCTTAAACCTGCTTAAGTGATCTAGAAGACTTGTTCTCTCTGATGTTCTCTCTCAAGATTCTCAAGCTGAAAGTGCTATCTTTCAAGAATCAGTACATCAAGCCTCCTCACCCGACATGCATTCAAAGCCAAACTCTAAAGAAATGCCCAACTGCGCAAGATGAAGTCATTCATAGAAGATTCATATATTCATCCTGATGCTGTGAAGAATTTGAAGATAATAGCTGAAGCCAAGCTCCCAATGAAGATCAACAAGAAAAGTCAGCTACTTTTTAGGGGGAGCTTGTTGGGTCATTTAAGAAAAGAAAAGGAAGCTATAAACCAAGGGGGAGACTGTTGGGTCAATATTTTGGTTTATACTTTGCTTTTCTATGAAATTGATTTGTTATGTAATATCTTATGTGTTTACGGTCAAGTTTATGGCGAAGGGGGTGTTTATGGCCGTAAACAGGTTTACGGCCGTAAACCCTGTTTACGGCCCATGTTTCCCGTGTGTATATATAGGGGTGAGGGTGTGTGACGAAAAGTGTGATGAACTGAATAAAGAGAAATGGGAGCTTATGTGTGTGTGTGAATCTCATGTAAGGGAGCATCATTCCAATCTATTCAATACATTAAAGATTCATATTATTATTCTTCTCCTTCTCTTCTATTTGATCTGACATCATCCGTTTGATTGGGATTCCGCACCATCAAACGGATCTGATTGATACACAGGCTAATTAGGGACTTACAAGATCAAACTTTTAAAACTAATAAAATAATCATATCATTTTATCTTTTACTAAATTTGACCTAATTCAACTCATATAGCAAATGATTCATATTTTACAAATAATTAGTTTTTTCACAAAAACAAGTAATTATCTTCAAATTTGACAAACGTCATGTTTTTTTTCCTTTTTTTTCAACTTTGAAAATAAAACATTTGCATCAATATAACAGAAAACAACCCATGGCTCTGATACCAGTGTTGGGTTTTGAGCATTCTAACACTCCTAAGTGTACATGCAACCGTAAATACCTCGGATCTATTTTTTCTCTATTATACATGCAAATATGAATAATGCAAGGTATTACCCTATTTAGCATACAATCTTTTAATACTTGGGTAATATAACAAGTTAGAATACATACCTCTTGATGTGACTTGACTCCATGAAGCTTGAGAGCCTAGTTCCCCAAGTGTGACACCTCAAATGGTTTACACAACATTATCAACACTTTGAATAACCATGAGAAGAAGACACTTTATGCTCAAATCGGCTAGCCCTCATATATGTATCACTAGTGCCAATTTATTGAGATAAAGGGGTCTTTATATAGTGTTGCTATTAGGGTTATACCATGTAACTCATGACTTTACCCATTCCTTATGCTCCATGGGTTTTAACATCTATGGAGTATCTATGGGTCACCACATGGGTTAAACCCAACATAAGGAAACTTGGATCACAAGCCCACATATATAAGAATTAATGATTTACACAATCAATCCCCATATATTTAATTAGTCTCTTTTGAACACTAAATTAAGTCCAAATTAAGTCTTGATAAATACTAATTAAATAACATGATTTCATATTAATATATAAGAACTTATAATATATTAATATGTCACAAATGTCTTTTTCTCATAACGGTTTATCCAAATGTTCCGATGCCATGCAACCCAAATGGACCATGCCGAGTCCGGTAAAGTACAAACCAATTATAGTTATGGACTTAGACACTAATCCAACATAATTATCATTGCTAATTTGCAAGACTTACCATAATAATTATGCTCCCACTAGCATAACAATTTTTTTGTTACTTGCATAACATTTACGCTCCCACTAGCTTTGATATGTACCTAGAAATAAGTTGGACTTCTAGAAATCAATACTTGTTGACTTTCTTACCAAAGTTCAAATTTATGATACAAGACACTTCGATAAGACTTTATCTAGGCTTCTCAAACTCATACACCTTTCCTTAGAAAGCTCACATGTGTGTCTAAACAATTTTAGAACTTAAAGCAACAAGTCTCAAATGTTTAGACCTTTGCCATTTCTCAGAATTTGAACTATGAAGAGGGATGCCATACTCGCAATCGAATTTGAGAATGCAAATATCACAATTGCTAACTCTTTAAAATCTACTTAGTGAAAGCATTTCCTCATAATCTTTTTCAAGAATTGGAGAGAAACCTTATGACACTTACATTTATTATGGTGTATGTGTTCCTATCCATGTTAATTTATCATAACCATAATCTTAAGACAACGTTAGTGACAAATCCAAACTCGTATCGACTGAACTTGTTCAATCTTAATTTCTTGCCACCTAGCAGCTCAAGGGCCTACCATCTCTTCGTGATCAAATTCAGCCTTACTATTTCCTTTAAGGTTCCTTTTTTCTCCTTGATTCTGCAAAACATCAAAATCTAACTAAACGTCATGTAATAAGAATCTATAAGTAGGAACTAAATAGAGTTAGATAATGGATTTACCCAAAGCAGAATCAAACTTTTTGGCCTTAACAGCTCTTAGATCTCTCAGGTAGTTAGGGCAGCTTCGCAACCAATGCCCCATCTTCTGGCAATAGAAACATACAGACTCTTTGGGAATGGTACATGGGACAATCTCAGACTTAGCCTTTCCCTTTCCCTTGGAAAGAGAAATATTTTATGGACTTCCAATGCTTCCATTGTCAATATCCATGGAAGTTTGGGAAGCAGATCTTCAAATCAAATTTGCATTACCAGTGCGCCATATCATTGCTGATTTAGTAGCAATTAGCAAATGTGTAAGATCAATAAGGGTCATATCGTAGTCTGTCAAATAGTAGTCTTTAACATACTGAGTATACGACTCGGGAAGTGACTAAATCAAGCCGACAGCCAACTTCCTTGAGACATCGACTCCTAACATTCCCAGCTGTCAATGTTTAACTTCATCTCCAAGACATGTGCACACACAAAACTTCCATCATGGTGCTTGATAGCCAATAGGTCTTGAGTTACCTTAAACTTTTCAAGTCTTTGAACTTGTGGGTTAGGGAGAACTACTGGAGGATGTAGAGGAAATGAAGTATGACATTGCGGAATATCATCTTCATGTGGAAAGCCTTTTCCAACAGATTCGGGAAGACCATAATTGTCTTACTTATACATCTATAAAGGGAGAAATTCAAGTTAGTTGACTTAAGTCCTTAATATAACACCCAAAACGAAATATTAACGCTAGGACCCAACATAATATTTTACAATTGCGAAGAGGGATGCCATAATCCAATTGTAAAATATTTGAAGGTAGGTAAATGACGATTTACCAATTTCCACATTGATCCCCGAAATAGATTATTAAGTGTTAATTGGATTGAAAATTTTAGATCCTTTGAGATTCATTGAACTTTTCAATGGTATGTTTAAATCTCGATTGTGCCTTTCAAGGTTGTGACTGGGATGCCGAGGATCACAAACAAGGTGTGAATAATCATGCAAACTAGCTTGGTACACCCAATGTTACAGATCACCTAATCAATGTGTCAGTTAACCACACACGCTCCATTGATCTATGATTAACATAAAACTACCGTTTTCCACTCATTGTCAGTCCCGGATTAGTCTGCCGATTAACCACACACGCTCCAGTAACAACTTAACATGGTGCAAAATGCAATTTCATGGATTAGCACCATTTTCACATTTTTCTAAAGTAACTAAGATTGGGAATTTAATAAAAGTTTAGTTACTTTATATTTATCATTATACTTTTAATGATGGAGAGTTAATATCCTATCCTACCCGTTCGGCTAACGACCCTCCACCGGTTAAGGAAGCGGTGGGTGAGAGTGGACACCCATTAAACCACCATTTTATAGGCAGTAACCTTATACCCCCCTTATAGATCGACTTCCTGAATGAGGCCTACTGACGCTAAGACTCAATTGTCTTATATATATATATATATATATATATATATATATATATATATATATATATATATATATATTTTATTAAACTTATAATATTATAAAGTATAAGGGTTGAATTTAAACTTTTAAAACTCTAGGGTTTGGAATTAAAGTTTCATTGGTGAGACTTTACAAATTCCAAAACTTGAGGGCATGTTTTGAAACTTGTCAAAACTCTTATATTCTATAACTTATGAGTTTAATGTTGGTTTTATGAAAAGAATCTTGATTTTCCATAACTTGAGGACAAATTATGGAGTTCATTAAAACATTTATGATAAGACTTTTCATGTTCCATAACTTGAGGACAAATTATGGAACCCATTAAAGAACATTTAGATCAATTCTAACAAGGAAAATTATCGTATAATATTCTATTGATCTAATCTAACAGATATAGGAAGGAAATTCATATTAAATAATACAAATAATTAACCTATTATCTCAATATTTGACAATTGTCCTTTCATTTCCATAACTTATGAGTTTAATGTCATTTTAATGTATGGGACTTTTCATTTTTCATAACTTGAGGACAAGTTATGGAGTCATTAAAATTCATTTAGATCATTATTTTAATTAACACAATAATCAAATAACTCATCCATGATCTACTTAAACTCATAAGAACAAGATAATTCATATCAACAATATTCAAGAAACTAGACTAATCATATAAACTAATACAAATCTTGAAATTATGACAATTATCTTTTAATTGGACAAGCATGATCATTACCATATCAAAAAAACAGATTTCATGGTTCAAAAAATAGTTTGGGGTAATGATCATAATCCAATTCTTGCCAAAAACTTGAAATTCTGCGCATGGGAGCACCAAATCAGCGAGTACATGAATTGGACTCGTCGAGTTGGTCTATTACTAGGCGGACTCGTCGAGTCAGCCAGTGGATTCGGCTAGTTCACCAGTCAGAAGGTGGAAATTGTTTTTTTTTCAACTTTGAAAACCAGTAAGCATCAAGTATAACATAAAACAATCCTAGGCTCTGATACCACTGTTGGGTTTTGAGCACTATAACACTCCTATGGTGCACATGCAACCCTAAATGCTTTGGATCTATGTTTTCTCTAATTATACATGCATATTTTCAATTTTCCAAAGCATTGTCCTAACTAGCATACAAATTGTCAAATGAACAATAAAACTAGTTAGATGACTTACCTTTTAGAAGGACTTGTAGTTCTTGACCTTTAAAATATTGAGCACCTCAAGTGTGATGCCTCTAATGGTTCATAAACACCAATATGTAAGAGGAGGCTTGAGAGAATAGGCTACTTAGCACAAAATCATGTTTACTCTCTTAGAATGAATAGGGTATGCGATTTTGGATCTAGGGGATGCATTTATTAATGTTGCTAAGCTAGGGTTACATTCATGTAAACCCTAATGCTCCATGACCTTTCACATTCTTATGCTCCATGGGTTTAACCTCCATGGACTATCCATGGATTATCTCATTGGTTTAGACCAACTAAATAATCATGGATCATTGGCCTACACTATAAGAATGATTGATTTACATAATCAATGCCCATATATTTAATTAGTCTCTTTTGACCACAAAATTAATTCTTGATCAATACTAACTAAATAATATGATTTCATATTAATATATCAAACTTGTAATATATTAATAAATCATAAATAACCTTATTCTCAAAAGTCCATCCTATCAAATTGCACTTGTGAAGGCAACCCAAAAGGACCATGCTATAATCGGGTCAAGTACATTCCAGTTATAGTTATGGGCTTAGACACCAAATCCAACATCCTCATCCCACAGGCTTCTTAGATTCTCCAAGGCTCTCCCTGATTCTAGTATGGATCCTTTGCCTTTAGTAGTAAGATCCCAATACTACCTTCAACACCTATCCATACTTTCCTCAAGAATCATCCTCAATCCTCCAAGTCACATTGTCAAACTAATACTCCAAGCACTTTATAAACAGTGCAATAAAACCCATTGAAGCATATCCTAGGCTTTCCTAAGTTCCCGACCTCACCCTGCCATCAGCTACTGAACGACTCCCTATAATTCCAGTTACCCACCTCATAATACAATCACATGTAAAAAAGCTTAGATAATCCTTCGAGTAATAGACTCATCCCTACAACGGTGGACTCAAACGAGAGTTGCGCAATAAGGTCAAATTCACTTAGCAGCTAACTCCCAATATATAAGAGTACCACAAAGAACAAAACAAGCAATATTTTTGCAGTAAAATTCCAACCTATAGGATAATCAAGAGTATCCAACTTCACACACAACAGCTCATGCAAGCAACTTTCACACTCGCTGCCAATTTCCTTACACGTATAAATTTTACCCAAACCAGCATCCCATGCTTCCTAGGCTACAACACTTCACATAACTGGCCAGTCTATCACTGACTAATCAGAACTAGCATGCAAGTTTACAAAGCTAATACAATAGCCATACAAGGCATCTCTCCTAGCATTCTAACATGAAAACACCGAACAGTTCCTTAGCCCTAACTAGCATGTGATTCATAGATTCATAACTCAAATCATATCAGATAACATGTGCGGGTATTTTGGGAGAAATTTACTTGAGCTTGGTCGATTTCATGCACCACACCCTTTCTTCTATTAGAAAACTTGTTTTTCATTTTTAAGTCATTTTTATTTATTTTTTGAAAAAACTTTACCAAATCCTCAGTTTGAGTCCAGATATACCCCGAGAGTGTGTCTGAATACCTCCAACAAAGGCTCTGATCCCAACTTGAAACGTCACAAAAATAAGACCACAAAATTTCATTTCTAATTTAATAAAATCAGTATTCCAAAACATTATTAATACAACCCAGATGAGATAAGTGTATCAAACATCATCTCAAATACGAGTAAATCACAAAATTCGAAATGAGGTGGTGTGTTATACAATCATTCTGAGCCCATCCCCTTGGACTGGAAGTACCTGAAACATAAATTGAAAACTGTAAGCACAAAACTCGATGAGTTCCTAAACTACGCCATACTATACATAATAAATCACATACTGGGCCCCCACCCTCCATCAAGCCCTGCCCAATATCGAGTCCTACTCATCTTCGGGCCCCAGCCGCCATCAAGCCCAGCTCTGTATACATATATATTATTCGTAAGCCCTGTCTAACATCGGTCCCCGCCCACTACACACATAGACATATATCACATAATCATACTAACACATACAATGATCATAAAACCAAATCATATGATACAGTCATCGGGCCTCGCCCGACATTGAGCCCTGCCCTGTATACATAGTAGTGCATATCAAATGCAAGGGTCACACAGACTCCTAGCATCCTAACATAAATAATAAGGGCCGACATTAGTGCCTTAGACCCCCTAAACACCCCGCTAAAATCCCCGTGCTAACAATCACAAAGTAATCATCCATAAGTATTCGGATCCCAACCCACACTAAGTGTCCAAACTAGGGTAAAAGATCTTTTTTACCCTTTGCCCAAATTGGCCCAAGGCCTACGCCCAAACCACCAATCAAAACACCCAAATCTTAATTAGTCACCCAAGACCGAAATCATGGCCCAATTTTCCAAATTGGGCCTAAATTCCATTGTGGGCCTTCTTAAAATAATTACCAGCCCAAAACCTGATGGCCCAATAGGGTCCAAAACAACTAAGCCCAAAAGACAGCCTAAACTGAAGCCCAAATACCGAAGTCCAATCCTACTGAGTAAGTGGGGCGTACTTAGTTGTACGCTAAGCTTACATGCTTTAGGGCTTGTACGCGGTACGTACGGGCTTGTACGCCTAGCATACTCACCCATTCAGCCACATCTCATTTTTACTCCTTAATCCGTTAAAAAATTTCTTCAAAACGTAGATCTGACTTCTTTCAGCTGGATAATCATGTAAAGTTACAAACTTTATGTTCATGCATGGCTAAATGATGCTCTTAAATCTCAAAATGACTTATTAAATGACTTAATGCATAAATGTGACTGTAAACCTCATAAAGCTAGCACCTTTATGCTTAAGAACCTCATAACAAGCTCAGATCTAATTAAATAAGCCCTTCAAATGTCTTAACTTATCAATCAAACCAAAAAGGGACCAAACGCATAAAATCAAGACATAAAGATATCTAATCATTCAAAAGCTAGGGTATGAACTTGATACCTCAAAAGGCTAGCAAAATGAGTGATGATTCTGGATCTTTAAGTTTCCCACCAAGATATAAACCTTACACCATCTTCAATCTCTTCAAAATGAGCAAACAAACACCAATATCTTCTCAAGGACTCAAATGCACAACAATGGAGGCTAACGATTGATTTCTAGAGTTTAGGAGGCATGGAGGTTGGTAAAGAGGCCAGCCCTATGGACTTAAGGTCTTTATATAGGGTGCAACACATTTAAAATAGGATTTCTGTAAGTCCTCGTACGCCCCGCCTAATCCAAGTACGCCTAGCGTACGAGGCCTCATATCCACAATCAGCCTCTCTTAGTACGCTAAGCGTACACCAATGTATGCCTCACAGACTGAACCTTGCACTAGTATGCCCTACGTACAACCAATGTACGCCCCATATACTAGGGTTTTTCCTTAAACCCTAAATTCATCCAAATGCCATATCTTTTCCATTATATGTCTGATATCGACGATCCTTATATCCCTTAAAATGTAACGAGAAGCTTTATGCTTTTATCAACGCATACCTAGCATAAAACTTCCCAAACCAAAATCCAATTTTCATAAAAGCCCGAGCTGTCACATTACCAAAATACCCCTTGGCTCCAAAACACAAACCAAACACCCAAATAATGTAAATTACGTTACCCACACTCAAATGGGTAACAATTTGGGATAGGGTGTTACATTTTGTCTTAAGAAAGTTGAGTCTCATTAAGTTTTGTGAACATGCAAAATCAGAACTATTTTATTGGTTTATTTTAGAAGATATTTTAGTCTATAACCATTCCTGTTCCCTAAGTATCAGATAACCATACTTACCATCTCCATATTGTCAAAAGAATAGGTACACTTACCAAATTGTATAGCAGTTCAGTGGATAATAGATGCACTTTATAAATATAAAACGAATATATTTATATGCAATAAAAACATTCATTTAGTTATCAATTTGTAATTTAAAATTAAATATATTTATTGATTGTTATTTGGATTTAACAACAAATTGAACCAAATAAACTGAAAATGTATGAAAGATAATTATATCTAGTTAAGTTTTGGTTAATATTTTGATAGAAAAACACCGATTAAACAGAAACTGTTAGGTGCAAAGTTCTCGTTGGATGTCGCTTACCCTCTTGTGGTGTGTAATGGGTTTAGCCTTTCCAATAAATTCAAAGTGAGTGGCTTCTATTTTATGTAAGACCCATTTTTTAGTGATTAGACTAGTGAGAGAATTATTACAAAACCCATTTTGTAATAGTCTCTTATATCTAATGAGAGATAAAACTGATTTTATTTACTCTTTATGTTCTTCGTGTTTATGAGATTCACTTGATCTTTACAATTCCGCACATGTCATCATAAAATCCGACTCACTACAAAATGTATCATAGCGATTGTTCTTGAAGCTCTCAAGAATTGATCCATGATGACATTTTTGATTTGGTGAATCTCAAATGGGTGTAACTTTTTCATCTTTGAGAGAGTTTTTGTTCTAGAAATCAAATTTATTCCTTTATTTGATTCCAAATTCGATTTTCCCTCGATAGACTACTTGTAAATTCACTTTCTCTCTCTAGAACTTGGTTCATATTCATTTTCTCTCTCTATAAATTTCATTCATATCCACTTTCTTTCTCTAGAAAAATCCAAGTTCTTTTTATCTTTGTTGTTAATTGATAAAAGATGGTGTATTTGCAATATGATTCTTAGATCTTGATGATTAAAGAGGTAAAATAGAAAGTCAATGAGAAACAATTTTGTAGGTTATTGTTGAAAGGTGGGTTGATTACATAGGAAACTTTAATTTCATATAGAGACAAGAAAGATGATCATGGAAAATTGATAGTTAAACCTCTTTCTAAGATTGAAAGTTTGATTGAAATTACCATAAATATATTATATTGATGTGAAAATCAAAAGGAAGGAAAAGAAAGATAATTATTCAAAAAGGAATATGTTTCTCTTATTGAAGACTCAAATGATCGCCATGTTCTTAAAATTTTTGAAGTTCAAGAAATGGGAATTCAATTTGATTTTTATGAAGATGTGAAAGTTTTTTGTTCAATTGAAGTTCAAATCGATGAGTGCTTGAGTTCTTTTGATTTGTTTGAATAAATAGTGCCATATAGAAAGCCTTCAATCCATGAAGTTCAAATGTATCAAACTCCAAAATATTTGAATAAAAATTTCAAAGTTGAAGTTATCAAGAATGATGTTGTTCTTGAATTCAAAACTTAAATATCCAAAAAGGTTAAAAGAAGAAGAAGAAGAAGAAGAAGAAGAAGAAGAAGAAAATCAAAATTAAGAACAAGTAGGTTTCTAAACAAAAATTTTCCAATGTTCTCTTGAAGCCAAAATCAATGTAGCAAATTTGGGTTCCAAAGTAAAAATCATTAAATGTTGCAATGAATTCGAATTCCAAACTCAACATGAATGGATTCCGAAAAATTCATATTTAGATCGATACCTTGTTCTTGAAGATCCGATAATGAACGATTCATGTTTTCTCGAAATCTGAATTCAATCTTATTTTCAATTCGTGCTTTTCGCTTTGATTTTTGATCGTTTTGAATCGTTGGATCGAAAGTGTTTTAATCCCATTGATGATCAAATAAAAAAATAGATCAAGCCCATTCAAATTTTCTATTCATTTTATTGAGTTTTCGATTTGATTATTCTTCATCTAATCCAAATAGAAGCCCAAACAATCATTATGATGGTGTTCATGAATTCACAATTTGTTTGTATTAATCTGAAATCGCATGTTCGATATTGTTCAGATGCAATTTTTGGCCCATAATCATTCCAATTTAAATCATAATTGAACTTCATGTCTTCAGTTCGTGAATTGTTTTTTATTATCGCATCTTGTTGTTCACGACTCAAATCAAGATTTATTTCTGATTATTGCTAAAATTGATTTGTCATCGCATTTGTCTCTTGGATTGAGAATCGATTTTACAATCAGAAGTTATTCTTGGATTATTGATGTTGATCGATGAAGAACAAAAAGATTTTCTCTCAAGAACACATGAAGATTTTTGTTTGAATCGGTGTATGATCTGGAACGATTACATGGAAAGAAAGGAATCGAAGGTCAACAGAAACAAATAAAAAGTCAAGCATTAAAAGTCAAATTATGAATTTCCATGGGATTCGATGATTTTCTAGAAATTAAAGGGTTTCGATACTTACCAGTGTTAAAGATATTATATGGTTATTAGGCTATGTTTGGCGCGCCAAAACTAGCTGATAAGCTAGCTTATTTTTTTGAGCTTTTTATGTTGACGTGTTTTGTAAGTCAGAAATAGCATATAAGTTAGCTTTTTGAAAAGCTACTTAGACCAAATTTTTATGAGCTTTTTTAAAATTTTCCAATACACCCCTTAATTAATTATAGAACACATATTCTTACATGTCCTTTTATGTAATTTTATATATTTCAGCTAGCTTTTCAGCTATCAGCTAGCTTTTTATGTAACAGCTAGCTTTTCAGCTATCATTTAGCTTTTCAACTATCACCTAGCTTTTCAGCTAGTACGCCAAACATAGCCTTAGTGTCGAAGTAATCTGACGTTGAGAATGTTCAATCGAAATTGAAGTTTCAGTGAATTCTATTTTAACGGTTCGAGAATGGAGTAAGGTTGAGGCATCTGATCGAATGATGATGGTATCAAAGGATTATGAGTTTCGATGTTTGTTTTATTGAAGAAGGATTTGATGGTTTTTGATGAGGCTATGTTAATGTTTCCATGGTCGAATTTTAAATTAGGATTGAAGGATGAAATCAAAGAATGGATTTCTATTGAGAAGCAAGAAGTTAAAATCAAAGGTATAAATTGATTAATGAGTTTGATTTGGGAATTATGGTTAAATTGAACGAGTCGAATGGATTTGTGTTTAAGAGTCGAACGATTATGTTTGAATTAGACTATTGTTGTTCGCATCAAACATCCTTGTATTCAAAGTCAAATGCGATTGTGATGAAATACCATGACATTCGTTCGAGTCGAGAAAAATTTGGGATGAAGAGTCGAATTCAGTCGATAAGTTGCTTGTAGACGAAATCGATAATTTGGGATGATGTTCATTCCAAGTTTGCATCTGAAAACGAACCGGAGAAGAACAATCGAATTTTTAGATTCGCGTCCCTCATCTTTCAACATTTTGGCAGAAATTACCCAATTTCGAATTGGGGTACTTTTCTGTGGAGCGAAGTTTTTCCATTTCGAGTCTCTAAAGCTTCAGAATTTTGAAAATGTCTATAAAGTGAGAAAATTTTCAAATGAGGCCCCTATAGTTAATGCGAATTGTCACTTTATGCCCACATTTGAGGTAATGTTTCGCATTTGAAGTTGATTTGGCACAACGGGTCCCTACAAAATTTATGAAATTGTCAGTTTATTCTTTTTAAATTTCTTGCAACTATCACCCAAAAGTCGAAAATTTTCACAAATTTTGAAAAATTTTCTCGACTTTTCATGATAGTTTTTCGTGCAAAATTTTCGCTGTTGAATTTTTGTCACACATCGAGGGAGAGCTTCGTCAAGTTTATTCCACAAGCACTTCTCATCCTTTGTGGGTTTTATAATCATTTGTTGATTATAAAAATGGATAGAATGTAAAAATAGGTATTTTAAGCTTCTCGGGTAGTTCATTTCGTAGCAGTTTGAAAGATCCGTGTTACTTGCGGGAGGAGTTGGGTCTTGATCGCGTGGAGATCGTTTGGAAATTGAAGCTACGACATCCAATTGTAACTTTGAGGGGGAGAATGTTTGAGTGAAAATTTCTCATTACATGTGGCTTGCCCTCTTGTGATGTTTAATGAGTTTAACATTTCCTATAAATAGGAAGTGAGTAGCTCCCATTTTTTGTAAGATCCATTTTGGAGTGATTAGACTAGTGAGAGAATTATTGCAAAACCCATTTTGTTATAGTTTCCTAGATCTAATGAGAGCTTAAATAGATTTTATTTACTCTTTGTGTTCTTCATGTTTGTATGATTCACTTGTATTTACTATTCCGCATATGTCATCATAATTCGGGTCACCATAGAAACAAATAAACTGAAACCTAATAACACCCCCTACCAAACAACTATATAAGAAAACATTTTTTTAAGGATGGTCACTTGTTCATTATGCTTCACATCTTTTTTTGTGTAATTATTTTTGTAGAAAAATATCCAAATTGTTTTATAAAATTAAAATAATTAAAAATGCAAATAAAAAGATTAATAATGTTTTTTTTATAAAATAAAAAATAAATAAAAGGTATTACTAACGTTTCCACATAAGATGATTTCGTCAAACTAGTCGATTCATCAAAGTGTATACTTTTGATTACTATGACGTAGTCAATTGTACATTATCTTATCTTGATTTAAAAAAAAAAAAAAAAAATTGTTAACGTTAGATAAAGATGGTAGACTTACAAATAAAACTTGTAATGTCATGTAGAAAAGATGTTTTAAGAAATTTATAAATAATTTGTAGAATTTTGTTTCTTATAACATCTTTATATTTATTAATAGTAAAACGATTTATTTTAAATTTTCATTTGTAATTTATTTTATGTGTTCTTGTACGTTTTTTACAATAAATTTATCTTTTTATCTGTCACATTAAAAACTTCATTTTCATGATTGATTTTGTGTTTGTTTTTAAGGATATTCAATTTTATATTTAAGTATACCACATCAACATTTTTTATTAATCTAGAAGGTCGTTCCTATCTTTAAAATGTTTTACATATTAATTTGAACTCATCATTATAATGTTAGAGAGACGTCATCTGTGTTTTAAATTAATAACTATTTCAAGATCATTTATTAATGATAATGACTTTAAAGTATCAATCTTTTTTGAGTTAATATTATAAAATTCCTAAATTTTTAACGTGTAATTAGAAAAAACCCTGATATTTTTTTTACTATTGTTGTGGCGACAACTTTCTCGCTGCATTATCACTCTAGCCCACTTAACGAGTTTAATGGTTAAGTTGGTTAACTTTTTGGAAAATTAGTCCTAAAAAGTTTAAATTTAGTCCCTGAGGTTTGAAAAAAAAATTACACCACATAGTTTTTTACCTTTATTTTTCATTTTTTATATACTTTATTTATTTTCAGTTTTTTTTATAAATATATGTACATTTTTTATTTTCTTTATATATATATATATATATATATATATATATATATATATATATATATATATATATATATATATATATACTTTATTTATTTTCATTTTTTAACTTTATTTTTCAACAAATTTTATAAAAACTTTTTACCTTTTGTTTTCTATTTTTTAGTGTATATATAGAGTATATTAGAGTTTTTTTTTTAGTTTTTTTCATATTTCTTTTTGGATTATATTTTATTTTTTTTTCACCTTTTTATTTTTTTATTTTTTTCTATTTTTTGTTATTTATGGTTTTTCTAAGGTTTTTTCATATTACAACTTTTGTTTTCTATTTTTTTTCCTATTTTAGTTATTTATGGTTTTTCTAATGTTTTTATTTACTTTGATTCAAGTAAACGAACTTGAATTCAATATAAATTACTAGAGCAAGTTTTTTTTTATAAAGATCAAGTATTATTATTATTATTTTGTATTTTTAGTCTATTATCAAGTTAAAAAATATTATCTTGAATTTAATCTATTGATATCACATATAGAAATAGGATTTAATTTGCAAATTATATAACACATTGAAACACTAATTCTTAGTAAACAAACTATTTTTTTTTCTAATTTTCATTTTTTCATAACAAAAATATAATAGCACTAAAGAAAAAAAAAATACGTTGGACCGAAATTACAAATATAAACCTAAGTACTTTATTTACTTGAATAAAAATAAAAAACAATTACAAAAACTATAAATTATCAAAATTGTAATATACTCTAATATATTAATACATTTTATATTTTTTGAAAAATGTCAATAAAAAGTTAAAAATACAAAAAAAAAAACAAATAATTCGAAAACAAATAAGAAAATAAATAAATAAATAAAAAGATGAAAAAAATAAAATATAATACGAAAAGAAATATGAAAAAACCTAAAAAAAACTCTAATATATCTATATATACACTAAAAAATAGAAACAAAAGGTAAAAAGGTTTAAAAAAATTGTTGAAAAATAAAGTTAAAAAATGAAAATAAGTAAAATATATATATAAAAAAGAAAATAAAAAATGTACAAATATTTATAAAAAAACCGAAAATAAATAAAGTATACAAAAAATGAAAAATAAATTTAAGAAACCATGTGGTGTAATTTTTTTCAAACCTCAGGGACTAAATTTGAACTTTTTAGGACTGATTTTGCAAAAAAGTTAACCAACTTAACCATGAAACTCGTTAAGTGGGCTAGAGTGATAATTCTGCGAGAAAGTTGTGGCCACAATAATAATAAAAAAAATATCATGCATTTTTCTAATTACGCGTTAAAAATTTAGGGCTTTTATAATATTAACCCATCTTTTTGTAATTTGTTAAATGTGTTCTCAACGGATTATTACCTACTATATATGTATATACGTATGTATATATGAGAGAGAAGGCGGGTTCGTATGTGGAAGGAAAATTATTGTATGTTCGCAATATCTAATCAGAATATATCAAAAATTAACTTAGTAACTAAATCAATATGGGCAGAATAATAATATTACATATATAATATATTCCTAAATTAAAATCTCACACATCTCAGTAAAATTGCAATTAGTTTCTAAGAACACCTTTATTTTTCTCGACTATCCATTCCCACGGCCACCAACACCAACGAAGAGCCCCTCTAGCAACCTCCTGCCACCCTAATGCCCCTGCCATATCTCCTTGCATTTCCATTGCCACCTTACGGCAACTCTTTTCCATTTTGATGGTAAAGTTTCAATTTTAATTAAAGTATGTTTATGATATTATGTGTTTTTTACTAAGGTTTTTAGCGATTGATTTGATAATATCTCTCTTTTCTTGACAGTAAATCGATGTTGCTGTTTAATTTGGGTTGTTCATTAGTTTACATGTCCCATGAGTATATATATTTAATATAGTGGATTTTCAATTATTAATATATTTACAGCGTCTAAATCGCATTAACAATTTATAGCATAAATATGTAAGTTGAAGATGATTTTTGACGATGTGAAAGTTTGTGCTTTTTGTCAAGAATAAGTGGAAAGAGTTTGTGTTTTTGTCAAGAAGTGGAAAGTCACTACTCAAACTTCAATTTATACAATTATATCAATTTCATTATTCTTTTCATTTTCATTATGAATATGAATCATATATTTTTTATTTCATGTACTTTTTACAAAAAATTTTAACTGGATGTTGCTATTTTTTTTATCATCAACAAAAGTATTGTTGTTGAAAATAGGGATGTCAAAAAGTCCCGTGGGACCCCATTCCCGTAGGGGCCCCGTCCCGTTTGGGGGAAATTTTTAAAAAAAAATTAGGGGCGGGGTAAGGTTAACCCCTGTTTTAATTTCGGGGGCGGGGGCGGGGATAAGCAATCCCGTCCCGAAATCCCCATGGGGACCCCGTTAATAAATTACACATATATTTACATATATTAAATATATAAATATAATAAACTATAACATGATTTTGAGCTTCCAAAATTTATCAAAAAAACATGTTTTTAAATTGTTAGTATAATGTTTTTAAGATGCCATAACTTTTTTACTTTTAACATGTAAAATTCTACTATACATAATTATTTATTATCTAAAAAATAGTTTCCTTTAGCATAAATAACAACTTCTTTTAGCAAAAAAAAAAAAAAAAAAAAAGACAACCCAAAATCAATCGGGGACGGGGGCGGGGGTAGGAAGGCTGAACATTTCGGGGACGGGGGCGGGGATGGGGGAACAAGGAAATTTCGGGGGCGGAGGCAGGGGATGCACTCCCCGTCCCGTTTGTCCCCGTTGATATCCCTAGTTGAAAAGACGATGCAAGAATATATATAAAAAGTGAAAAAGATTTTATTTGAGTTTGGGTAAAATATAAAGTATGTGGATTTTTTTTCTTTTCATTCGATTATTACGTCTCACTGGACAAAAAATGAATTTCCGTTATATCATTTGATTTGATCATGGGTGCTATTTTAGGTTGTTTTTGGTTTCAATTCTTAAATAATGACATAGTAATAAAGAAATATCACATTGTTTTAATGTCTACCACATTCTATCAAAATGCTTATAATATTCATAACAAATTCACGGCGTATTCTATTTTTAGTTAGTTCTAACATAATTTTTGTAAATGATTAAAAATGTCAAAGAAAAGATTGATAATCCTTGTTCTGGTGCTATAACGAAAAATGATAAGGTAGTGATCTCTTAAGACGGAGACGATCATGAAGATATGGTTTGCATTATAACATATTTATTGAGAATGAATGCATTATCAACGTATTTTTTTTGAATGCAAATAATGTATAATCTCGATCCACTCCTCGATTCACCACATCACCAAGTCAAACTATAGCAAAGATACAATCCATTAAAGCCGGAAACAAGAATGAGAATGAAGATTCTTTCAAAAATCATATTGTAATATTATAGAATGGAGATTTTCAAGAATGACGTTGAATTATTATATAATAAAGATTATTTCAAGAATGACTAAGTCTAAAACTTTGTATTCTTATAGAATGTACTGTAATGTGATTTTTTTGTTTACTTTTGGACTTTGATTTTCGAATAATGTTAATAATAAATGAGTATGCATTCGGAATATGAATTAAGAATTTTGTTATTTTTCAAGATACCCATAAACATGTTTTTTTACATAATATAATCTTTTCAGAATAGATTATTTTAGTATACATTTTATTTATTTAAAAACAAAAAAGCAACCCTTAATTTTCGGGAGAATCCTACAAATATGTTTTTTTTTTCCTTTTATAATTCTAGCCTAAAAGACTAAAATACCTTTAGGGAAGTTATTTAGAACCTTATTAACTAATTAATTTTAATATAATTTCAAAAATTCTAATTAAATGATTATTCCGAAAAAACAAATTTCGGTCCAATCATTTAATTGGAATTTCCTTAATTACATTAAATTTAATTAATTAACAAATTTCTAAATTACTTCTATAAAGGAGTTTTAGTTTTTTAGGCTGGAATTATAAAATGAAAAAAAATAGATTTGTAAGGATTCTCCCTAAAATCAAGGGTTTTTTTTTAATAAATCAAATGCATTCTAAAATAGTGCATTCTAAAAATATTATATTATGAGAAAAACATGTTTACGAGTATCTTGAAAAATAACAAAATTCATAATACATATTCTGACTGTATACTCATTTATTGTTAACATTATTCTAAAATCAAGGTCCAAAAAAAACAAAGAAAAAACACATTACAATACACTCTATAATAATATAATACTTTAGACTTATTTCATTATATAAGAATGCAATGTCATTCTTGAAAATCTCCATTCTATAACATTACAATGCGATTCTTGAAAAAATCTTCATTCTTATTCTTTTTTCCAATTTACTAGATTGTACCTTTGTTATACTTTGACTTGGTGGTGTGGTGAACTGATGAGTAGATCGATATTATACATGATTGATATTCTAAAAGAATATGTTGATAATGCATTCATTCTGAATGAATATGTTGATAATGTAATCCAAATCTTCATGATCGTCTCCGTCTTAATAGATCACTACCTTACCGCTTTTCATTATAGCACCCAACAAGAATCATCTATATTTTCTTTAACATTTTCCAATCAATTATAAGAATTATGTTAGAAATGACCAAAAATAGAATACATGGTGAATTTGGTATGAATGTTAAAAGCATTTTGATAGAATATGGTAGACATTAAAGCATTGTAATATTTCTTTATTTAGGACTAGGTCTAAGACCCATGTATTATATGAGTTCATTTTAAATAAAAAAAAATCTAAACAATTGAGAAATTTGAATTTATCAGAAAAAATAGAAAAATATTAAATTATTAAAATTAATTGTTTGTTTTTCTTTTAAAATAAACAAATAATTTAGATAAATAAACAAAAGAAACTAATTAAACATTAATTTAGAAATTTTGAAATTAAAAGGAAGTCAATTAATGAAATTTATATGCATTTACTATTATATTTATTGTAATTATTACATTTAAATATTATGTGGAAATTAATAAAATTAAAAAAAAAAACACAAAATACCAATGCGAAAAAAAAATTAATTGAAAATAATCATAAAATGACATATAACAAAATGAATGAGAGTGTGACATGTCACCAAAAAATATTTATTTATTAGAGAGGATGTCATTATTTAAGAATTGAAAACAGAAACAACTTCGAATTGCACATATGATCAAATTAAATGAGATAGCTGACAGTAAAGACGTAATAATTGAATTAAAGGGAAAAAAATCTATCAACTATGTATTTTACCCAAAACCAAATCAAATCTTTTTCACTTTTTATATATTTTATTGGATCCTCTTTTCAACGACAATACTCTTGTTGATTAGAAAAAAATAGCAACATCTAGTTAAAATTTATTGTGTACATGACATCAAAAATATATGATTCATATTCTTAACGAAAAGAATAATGAAACTGATATAAATAAAAGTTTGAGGAGTGACTTTCCACTTCTTGACAAAAAAAACACAAATTCTTTCCACTTACTTCATGACAAAAAGCACAAACTTTCATATTGTCAAAAATCACCTTCAACTTACATATTCATGCTATAAATTGTTAAAGCCATTTAGACGGTGTAAATATGTTAAAAATTGAAAATCCACTATATATGTTTTGATAAAGGAGCCTTTAAACTAAACAATAAGACATACTGGGACATGTAAACTGATGAACGACCCAAATTTAATAGCAACATCGATTTACCGTCAAGAAAAGAGGAAGATATTATCAAATCAAACGCTAAAAACTTAGTAAAAAACATGAAAAACCATAAACATAATTTAATTAAAATTGAAACTTTACCGTCAAAATGACGGAGAGTTGCCAAATGTGGCGATGGAAATGCATGAAGATATGGTGATGGCGTTGGAGTGGTAGGAGGTTACTGGAAGTGTTCTTTGTTGGTGTTGGTGGCCGATGGGAATGGATTATCCGGAAGATGCGGTTGAGAAAAATAGAGGTGTTCTTAGAAACTAATTGCAATTTTATAGGGATGTGTGACATTTTAATTTTGGAATATATTTAGTATATATGTAATATTATTAATTTACCCATATCTATTTAATTAATACATTAATTTTTGATATATTCTAATAAGATATTATGACCACACAATAATTTTGCTTCCACATATGAAACTGCATTCTCTCTCATGTATACATGCATGCATACATAATAGGTAATAACCCGTGGAGAATATGTTTATCAAATTAAAAACATATTGATACTTGAATGTCATTATCATTAATAAATGATTTTGAAACAATTATTAATTTAAAAGATAGATGATTTGTCTCTAACGTTATAATGGTTGGTTCAAATTAATATGTAACACTTTTTAAAGATAGGAACGACTTTCTGGATTAATGAAAAAAAATATTGACATGGTATAATTAAATATAAAATTGAATATCCTTAAAAACAGACACAATCAATCATGAAAATGCAATTGTTGTTATGACAAATCAAAAAAATTAAGTTATTGTTAAAAATATACATGAACACATAAAATAAATTACAAATAAAAAATAAAAATAAAGTGTTTTACTATAAATAAATAAAAAGATGTTATAAGAAATAAAATTCTACAAATTATTTATAAATTTCTAAAAACATCATTATACATGACATTACAAGTTTTATTTGTAAGCCTGTTATCTCTGTCTAACATTAACAATTTTAATTTTTCTTTGCTTTAAGACATAGATAAGACAATATACAATTGATTATGTCATAGTATTCAAAAGTACACACTTGCTAGAAATGGCCCCTTCTCCCACTCAAACTTGCAAAACAAGGGCAAAAAACAACAACCTGATATATAAGGGTCCAAAAATGGATAATACCTGAACTGAGCATTACAACTCTCCCTTACTAGATCTAGACTTCGTCATCGATGTCTGTTGTCGCGAATAAGTCCGGATAATGCTCCCGCATCTCCGCCTCCCGCTCCTAGGTCCACTCCGACCCCTCCGATGTTACCATCATACCTTCACTAAAGGCACTTCCTTGTTGTGCAAAACTTTCACCTTAATCTCTAAAATAGCCACAGGCCTCTCAGTATAGTTCAAACGCTAATCAATCTGAATATCATCCAAAGACACAACTACATCCTCATATAGTATGCACTTTCGCATCTACAAGACATGGAAAGTGCTATAAATCTGACTGATCTCCTCAGGAAGATCCAATCTGTAGGGGACCTTGCCAACCCTGGAAATAACGCGAAATGGTCCAATATATTAGGGGCCCAAGTTCCCTCTATTCCAGAAGCGAATCACACCCTTCCAGGGTGAGACCTTTAGCAACACCATGTCGTCGACCTGAAACTCCAACTCGGATCGACGTCGGTCGGGATAGATCTTCTACCGACTTTGAGCAGTTTACAATCTCTGCTTGATCTGCTAAATCGTCTATGTAGTCACCATAATGAAAATACACTAGCAAGATATCGGATAATATGTGTATCATAACGGGGAAGCAACTCCCATTGAATCCCTAAGGGGCTACAACTTCACTGTTACGCATACGAGTCATGTGTTTTCAGTAGCATGGGCACATACGACCTTCCACACCTACCCATACTTGTCTCAGAGAGTCATCACAACACTCTAACACTACTTGCTAGCATACTCATACGATCAATCCTCACACCCTAGAGGAATTCTATATATATCTCAAAATTGGCCGGCTGACCCCGCACGACTCATCCATGAAACTTCCACCAACCCTGCAGCACTCATGTATGCTAGCCATACATAACGTTGGACCTTATAGACATTTGGATATCTAATCCTACCCTAAGCCCTTCATCAAACAAGAACATGAAATAAGGCCAAACCAAACATTCTCAGGCTATAAGATCTCAGTAATGTATAACCATGATGCAGACTCTAAGAAACTACACTAATGATGTAAATTCCATGAAAGAGACACTAGGCTATCACACATCATATAATCAACAACTCTATCATGCAAAAACTAAAGATCCCTAGCCTATTGCTAGCATGCTGTTCTAACTTATCACAATATCAGATAACTGTATGGTATTTTGGGGTCTACTTACTAGCTCTAGCTGATCCTACACATTTCAACTTCCTTGATTATTTTGAAAACCATTTTGAGATTGTTTTTCCTTAGTTTGAGACTGGATTCACATGAGTGTTCGTCCAATTCACTTAAACCAAGGCTCTGATACCAACATGTAACATCCATAAAATTCATGAAAATTTAAACTTTTAAACAACCCAAAAACCATCATTGTTTACATATTGTTTTCAAAATAAATTCAATATCAGAGAAATCCTAAAATCATAAAGTAAAAAATGAGGAGGTGCACCGTCATACCTTTGACTTCCCATGATCCTCTGACGTACCTGAAACATAATCCAAAACTGTAATCCGAAAGCTTAGTGAGTTCCCCCAAAATACCAATACATAACAAGTAACATAAATATAAAACAACATACTATGGGTCCAATCAACCATTGGGTTGGAATACCCCAGGCGCCTCAACCAACAGGTTGGAATGTCAACATACTATGGGTCAAATCATCATTGGGATGGAAAACCCTAGGCCCTCAACCATCAGGCTGGAATGCCCCAGCCTGTTGGCTTAATTACAAAGCAGTGAAGCCTCAACCATGAACCAATCATATGCACATAATATATATAAACATACTATTAACTAGCCATCAAACTTATAGACATATCTTACAGATCACTAAGCATAACAACATCCTAAATATGAGGATACCAATCTAACGAATGACTACAACAATATAGCATACATAATATGATATCAAATCCAAAGGGCAGACCTTGGTGATTTCAACATGCAAGTACAGTGAGGAAGGCTCACCTCAAAGATAGCCAAAACCTACGAACGTCGCGTCTGCTACGAATCGGCTCCAAACACTATGCCAAACCCAAAGCTAAACTCAGTAAACAATCATAGCTAGAATCAAACACTAAGCTGACAAATGGTCCAATCAGATTGGGCCCACTAAGGCCCAATATACAATCCTTGGCCCAACAAGACAAGAAGTCCAAAACTCTAAAGGATACCTTCAGTCCAAACTAAGTCCAAAAAATAGCACCTGAACCAAGCCCAAAGTGCAAGAGTCCAAAATATGGCCAATGGAAAAAAATCCCACTGATGAACCGAATGTTGGGTGTTCGTCACCAACCAATAGATCGTGTACCTTTGCCGGAACACTACGCGTTCCTCGACCTAACGATGGGTGTTCACACGTTGACTTCCAAAAATGATCATTAAGCACTTAATGCTTGAATCCACATGACCAAAACATAGATCCAAGTCCTAAAGAACATCTATAACCATAAATGTGACACCCAATTTTTCATAATAGGTGTTATTTTATGAAATATAGATATTATGAAAGGCGTAGGTGAGATAAACTCTAGAAAGGGTTAATTTTTAGAAATGTTAATTATTAAAATATTATTGAAGAATATTGTAGTTCGTGTGATGCCGATTCCGTGGATTTAAAGTTTGCTAAAAATGGAGTCCATATGAGAAAGTTATGGCTATTTGAAGTTGAGATGAAAGTAGGATGCTATTATTTTAAAGTCAACAAAAGTCAAGTCAAAGGTCAACCTTTGACCACCACTATGTGAATCATGATTGTCACCATGTGACATTTGACTATCACAACGTGAGAAAGTGATTCTCACGATGTGAGATGCGATGAATCGATGAGACATGTGGTGGGAGAGTGCGACGCGTGGTAGGATCATGTATGGACATTGCTCACGACATGAGCTTATAATGCTCATTACGTGAGAGCTTGCAGAATATAAAAACGAGTGTTTTGATGTCATTTGGAGGAATTTGACGCATTTGAGAGGAGATGCTGCCCGGGAGTCGTTTACATAATATTATACCGGTGGAGTTATACTGATATATGTGTGGTACGGGCCAATTTACCCGGTTATTATGTAATTGTTTTATACAATGTTATTGTTGGGATTTGATAGAATTGAGTATATGTTATGTATATATACTCATATCCGTGATATGGTCCTGTTACGAACCTGTTGGTTGTATGTAAATCTCATGGTAAGATAGCTAGTTGGGACTGTCAGGGTTTATAAACCTTAGTCTACTGAAATGTCCTCATATGGTAGATATGGTTATCGGCTTATGGGGTTAGGCCTAGTATTGATATATTATTGTATTTAATGAGCATAGTGACAAATAGTCACAGGGTGTAGTTAAGTGTAAATTATAACAGGTTCGAAGGAAGTTGGAAATTGTTGGTTAGGTATCGGTTTGTGACAGATGAGACAGTTGTATAGGTCAAGGACCGAAGTGGTGTGTTAACAAAGTGATTAGGTGAGTAACACTATTCTAACATCCGTTGTTGTTAGTACTTACACATTTTGGTCTATGTGTATTGGTGATTATTATGACATTATATGGTACCTCAGGATGGTATAATTATTTCAATATGTTATCTCGGATTAGAGATATTGTACTTGATTAGTTAAATTGGTTATAATAAAATATTGATATATTGGTTTATATTTATCTCGTATTGGAGGTGAAATATTGATATATACTGGGTTATATTTATCTCGGATTGGAGATAGTATTATTTGACAGGTTTGAGCTTAGTGCTTTACTAAGCATGGGATTATTATGCAAAAAGATTTATGTTAAATCTCATAGGAGATATTGTGAATATATCTACCTGAAGGATTATTTATTATTTGGATTATGTGTTTATCTTACTGTACTTGTTATTCACTAAGCCGTGAGGCTTACGTTATTTGTTTGAAATTGTTTTGCAGGTTAAGGATTGTAGTGCCTGACTCGGTCAGGTGCTTGCTGCCAGCATGATCCTCGTGATAGCTTCATGTGCTCCAGTGTGCCAGTGTATACCAAAATGTTTTGTAAAATATTTATAATTATGGAATGAATTTGGGGGTATACCTGGTATGAGAAATTTGGCCGTTACAAGATGGTATTAGAGCTGTGGTTTAAGTGAATTAGGTGCTTATAGTAAATATCTAACCTTAAAACGTAAGGTGGAAAATGTTATTTGATTATGCCTGGTAGAAATAACTTGGAATAGTTATATATATATATATATATATATATATATATATATATATATATATATATATATATATATATATATATATATATATATATATATATATATATTATATACGCATATTGCGGGATGAACTTCGGTACACGATATGGTATCTGTGCTATTCACGACGTAGTGGGTGTTACGATTAGTAATGCGATTTAAATTAAATTATATGGTGAGATATTAGTAATAAAATTGTTTGAATAATTATAATTTTTACAAAATATCAATTTGTAATTGTCGGGACTTTTTTCCATATCAATTAAAATCGATCGCGATTGGGAGGCTGGACATTAGATGACATCGTGTATGAGAAGATGAGCGGTATTGCAGTGGACGACACGGTGTAAATGGTACGTTGGATGTACGGTTGCGAGGCAAACAACAGGATGTGCGGAGTTATGATTTGAAGTATCTGGTGCAGTGATTGTGATGTGTGATATAGTCGAAATGAAGAATAGCAACATACTTTGACCTCACGACCTGAGCATGGTGCTATCACGATGTAAGAATTAAGTAGACTGCTATAACTGAATTTTGTAGGTCATGATGTGAGGAATGTAGATCATGACGTGAGTAATGTAGATCATGACGTGAGGAAGGTAAGGTCACAACGTGGCATATGTAAGACCACGACATGAGATTCACAAAGTGGAGAATGATCACGTTCACAACGTGTTTATAGATGGATCACAATGTAAGGATTAAATTTTGTCTAGGACTGGTTATCAGCTAAATGACTAGTTTTGGAAGATAGGCCATGAGATTACTATGTACGGTTGGCTGATTTTTAGTATCTATCTTTCAAGTGTTTGAGCTGATAATTATTGTCCATGTTTGTGATATGATATTAAAGCCACAATGTGGCTGGAAATTTATGAAGTTAAAAGTGTGCTCTGTATTGAAAGCAAGATACTTAATATTAGTCACGATAAATTCAGGAGAAGTGAGGAGAAATATCTTTGGGATATGAACTCAGTAGAAGAAACTGATACTTCCAATATGAATTTTGGAGGTAGTAATATTTTTGAGATGAGTAGTGCAAATGAGTAAACTTGGTTTTACTTACAAAATTTGAATTCATATATTTGTCATAAAGTGGCAATGACTTGAAAATGTTGGTGTTTGAAGTATCTTGAGAAAAATATAGAAAGGAATGTAAGGATAACATTGTTATTAGATTTATCATGTGAATTGAAAGGAATTATAGTGTTATATCATATTGGAAATACCACTAGTACATGTATGATTTGGTGGTTTTCTTGGTTTGGAGATACCTCTGGTATAGGTATGATTTGGTGGTTATCTTGGTTTGAAAATACCACTGGTATGCGTATGAATTGGTGGTTATCTTGGTTTGGAGATGCCACTTGTACAAGTACGGTCTAGTGGATATCCTGGATTGGAAATGCCACTGGAATGTAACAAGTATGGCATGATAGTTATCTTGGATTGGGGATACTATCGGGACATGAAACGATATGGTGGTAATCTCGGATTGGAGATACTAAGGAAATTGAAAATATATGTACATGTATAAGTGTATGTATGGTAATCTTGGTATTAAAGTTACCAAGAGAATAAGGATGTATTAGTAATGTCATTGATTGACATGATGTCAGAAAGGTTAACTTTAAAATGTCACCTATTGAAAATATATTAAGAGAATGTCACGATGAGAATGAAATGACATCTTCGTAGTGTGAAGACATTGAGAAATAGGTGTTTGATTGACCTATTGTATGTATAGAAGATACAAGTATGGGTGGATTTGCTGTGTATCTGATTTACATTATGGTATTAAAGACCATAATGGATTGGGTGAATTCGAGAGATCTTGATGTAATAAATTCATGTGAGATATGAGATGTGGAAATGTGGTATTCACCGATATTATATTCGATAATAATTGATAAATAATGGTTTTTGTCATCTCGAATTGGAAATCATGGTGCGTAGTTAACTGACTTCGTAATAGTGAAATACTTGTGACTTGGAAGGAGTCCTAAATCAAGTACATGGTGATAGTGTTGGGTTTTGAGCATTCTAACACTTCCCAAGTGTACATGCAACCCTAATAACCTTGGATCTATGTTTGTCTAATTATCATGCAAAGTTGATTTCCAAGGCTATGATCCTATCTAGCATACATGGGGGAACAATTTTAACTTGAATAATAGATAGAACTACATACCTTGTTGTTGTAAGTGTTCCTTGAAACCTTGTGAGCCTAGCACCTCAAGTGTGATGCCTCAAATGCTTCACACAACACCAAATGCAAAGTATAAACTTGAGAGAATACTCTAACACACTCAAAATCAGCCAAGCCCTCTTGTTTCTCTTGTCTAGCCGATTTTGGGGAGAGACATGGTCCTTATATAGTGTGTTGCATTAGGTAAAACGCTAATGTAGCATGACTCTTCATTTCTCAATCCATGGGTTAACTCCATGGAGCATCCATGGAACATCCTATGGGTGGAACCCAACTTGATAATCCATGGAGCCTTTTAGCCCACTATATAAGATATGGAAGATTTACACAATCTACCCATATATTTAATTAGTTATTCTTTTGATCACTTAATTAATTCTAAATTAATTCTTGATCAAAACTAATTAAATAATATTATTAATATATTAGAACTTATAATATATTAATAAACCATATGTGTTATTTCTCTCATTTAGTTTATCCAATTGCATGGTGCCATGCAACCCAAATGGACCATGCCGGGTCGGGTCAAGTATTTACCAGAAATAGTTATGGACTTAGACACCTTATCCAACAGTCTCCCACTTGGATAAGTCTAATAACTATAACTGCAATACTTCAGGAACCGATCGGCAATCGTAGCTCTTTCAAGGTCTCTCAGAACTGAGAAGATGTTGATACGCCATTTAAGATAAGTGATCATATAATCCTCTGTTCTAGATATCAGCCGGACAAATACATGGAACAATGTCTTACTTATTGTCCAGCAGTTTGTTTCCCGATTTCCGATATGTTTGAGAAAGAACTTAATTGAACACATCAACTTAGTTCTGACCGGGCCCGGTACATAGGTCAAAACAAAATCATCGAGGGGCCGAGATATCAGCTTCTAATCCAAGAAGGAACAGATAAACTTCGACTCATATGTTTGTTCTACCACTCATTGAATTACACACAAAAGCACGTTATATAACATCGAGTTACCAATGCGTTTTCGTATAATCAATGCATAACCAACTCGTAAGTAACAAATCATATCTCTAGGTTTGAAGACTTATATGATATTACCGTCTCACGATCACTCGAGATAAAATTCTATGAAGTGATTCCAGTGAGCGTGGGTTGATACCAATACTCAGAACTTATGAGCACTCATGAAGTGTTGTCTTATATCCTGACACCTACAACCAACTTCATGACAGTCTTACTTCATATCTACTTCCAACATATGACTGACTGTGGAAAATTTGAATATTATGTGAAACCACAACATACTATTCTAGAAGTCAAAACATGCAAAAGAAATTATAGTAAACGATTGACAAAAGATAGTAACACTTTACTCATAAATAAACACAACTTTTATTCATCATCAAATGTCAATTACACTTTACAAATTTCATAATTTATCTAACTACTAAAACTCATATCATGCTTCAGCCCTATGCTCCGAGCATGCTGGAGATGCTTAACCCTACTCAATCCCTTTGTGAGGGGATCTGCTAGGTTCTCATCCGATGATACCCTCTTTGCCACGAGGATTCCTTCTTCTATGCGATGTCTGATAAAATGATATTTTCTGTCGATGTGTCTGGATCTCCCATGATCCCTTGGTTCCTTGGCTAAGGCAACAACACTTTCACTATCACAGAAAATTTCCATGGGCTCCTTTATAGCTGGTACAACTCCAAGGTCTCCAATAAAGTTCTTTAGCGATATTGCCTCCTTTGCTGCCTCGCTCGCTACTATATACTCTGATTCACAAGTGGAATCAGCCACTATCTCCTACTTGGAACTCTTCCAAGTGATTGCTCCTCCGTTTAAGGTAAAGACCCAGCCCGACTGAGAGCGGAAGTTATCCCTATCAGTCTGGAAGCTAGCATCACTATACCCTACAACTCTCAAGTCATCACTCCCACCGAGGGTAAGGACCCAGTCCTTAGTCCTCCATAGGTACTTGAGGATATTCTTTACCGCAGTCCAGTGAGCCTTGCCAGGGTTCCCCTGATACCTACTAACCATGCTCAAGGCAAAGGCTACATCAGGTCGAGTACACGTGATAGCATACATGATCGAGCCTACTACAGAAGCATAAGGTACTTGACTCATTTATGCTATCTCAGCCTCGGTACTTAGGCTTTGTGTCTTACTCAATCTGGCGTTACCCTGGATGGGTAACTCTCCTTTCTTGGAGTTCTGCATGCTGAATCTCTTCAACACCTTGTCCAAGTATGTACTTTGACTAAGTCCAATTAGTCTTTTACTCCAGTTTCTCAAAATCCTTATCCCTAGAATATAGGCAGCTTCTCCTAGGTCCTTCATAGAGAAACATTTCCCAATCCAGGACTTAACTTCCTGCAAAGTTGGGATGTCATTTCCTATGAGTAGTATGTCATCCACATACAATACCAAAAAGCTAACTATACTCCCACTAGCCTTGACATACACACAAGATTCATCTTCACTCCTATAAAAGCCAAATTCCTTGACCTTTTCATCAAAGCAAAGATTCCATCTGCGAGGTGCTTGCTTTAATCCATAAATGGATTTCTCAAGCTTACACACTCTATTAGGGTACTCATTGCTGACAAAACCTTCTAGCTGACTCATGTAAACATCTTCAGTCAACTTTCCATTAAGGAAAGCGGTTTTGACATCCATTTGCCAAATTTCATAGTCATGAAATGCAACTATGGCTTCATAACCCTAATAGACTTAATCTTGGCTACTGGAGAAAAGGTCTCATCATAGTCCACTCCAGGAATTTGAGAGAAGCCCTTTGCAACCAGTCGAGCCTTATAAGTGTGCACATTACCATCCATGGCGGTCTTCTTCTTGAAGATCCATTTGCACCCTACAGTCTTACGACCTGGTACATTCTCAACCAAGTCCCAAACTTGATTGTCATACATGGATTGTATCTCGCTATCCATAGCCTCTTTCCATTTAGCAGACTCAGGGCCTGCCATGGCTTCCGTGTAGCTATTAGGTTCATCCAGACCTAATAGTGTCTCATCACTAATAAGTGTCTCACCTTCCGCAGTAATATGGAAACCATAGTAATGCTCAGGTGCATTCCTAACTCTCGTGGAACGCCTCAGAGGTATAGACTTGTCAATTGGCTCAACAGGAGTTTCCTCCTCAAGTTGAGGGCTAGGGTTTGAAGTTCCTTCACCACTTGACTCTTGAAGTTCTTCAAGGTCAATTTGCCTCCCACTGTCTCCTTGGCTTATAAATTCTCTCTCTCGAAAGACTCCTCTTCTTGCTACAAAGACCACATTATCACTAGGTCTGTAGAAGAGGTAACCAAAGGATCTTTGTGGGTAGCCGATGAAAATACACCTCTCTCTTCGGGGTTCTAGCTTATCATGAGACTCGCGCCTCACAAAAGCCTCGCAACCCCAAATCTTGATGTGGTCTAGTTTAGGTACTTTACCAGTCCACATCTCGTGAGGATTTTTGGCAACTTTCTTTGTAGGGACTAGATTAAGAATATGGGCGGCAGTCTCTAAGGCATACCCCCAAAATGAGACTGGTAGCGAAGCTCGACTCATCATGGAATGAACCATATCCAACAAGGTTCAATTACGTCTCTCAGCCACACCATTCAACTGCGGTGTCCTGGGAGGTGTCAATTGTGAGACAATCCCACATTCCCTAAGATAGTCGAGGAACTCTGAACTAAGATACTCACCACCTCGATCGGATCGAAGCATCGTAATGTTCCTACCCAATTGATTCTCGACTTCCTGCTTAAATTCCTTAAACCTTTTGAAAGTCTCTGACTTATGCTTGATTAAGTAGACATATGCATATCTACGATAATCATCAGTAAAAGTAAAATAATAACGATTAGCATCCCTTGTGGCATGTTTGAATGGTCCACACACATCCGTGTGTAAAAGGTCCAACAAACCTTCACCCCTTTCACAAGAACCTGTGAAGGGTGACTTTGTCATTTTTCCAAGTAAGCATGATTCGCAACTATCATCATATTTTAGGTCAAATGACTCCAAGACTCCATCCTTTTGGAGTTGGCCTATGCGTTTCTTGCTTATATGTCCAAGACGACAATGCCATAGTGATGCTTTATCCAATTTATTATTATTAGGAGAATCAATACACAAAACATTATTTCCTAATTCATCAACCACAGATACAGTTTCATACACACCATCACAAGGTAATGCTTTAAAATAAAGAATATTATTAAAGAAAGCATTAATCGAACCAACTTCATTATCAAATGAAAAGGTAAAACCTTGTTTATACAATGCATGAAAGGAAATAATATTTCTTGCCATTTATAGCGAATAACAACATTTATTCAAATCTAAACTAAACCCACTACTTAGCGATAAAGTATAAACTCCAATCTTGGTGACAGGTGAAGCTTTCCTGTTTCCCTTGATCAAGTTTATTCTTCCTTGCTCCACATTCTCACTTCTTCTTAGTCCCTGCAAATCAGAACAAATATGAATACCACAACCAGTATCAAGGACCCATGAGTTAGAATGGAGTGAGTTATTAGATAAGATAGTGTAAATACCTGCATGGTTGGGTTTAACTTTCCCATCCTTCACATCTTGCTGGTACTTTGGGCAGTTCCGCTTCCAATGTGCCTTTTCATGACAATAGAAGCATTCAGCCTCTTTTGGGTCAGAAGAAGAAGTGATGAAACCTTTCTTGGTTCCACTTGAAGAAGATCCATCAAGGGTCCTAACCTTGGTACCCTTCGAAGAACTCTTTTTCTTCTTCCCTCGTCCTTTCCCGATTGCCAATACAGAGGCGGAGTTGGTAGGAGTAGGAGTAGTAACAACCGCCTTACCCTTAAGACCACTTGTCACACCCCCGAACCAGACGGCGGAAACGTCCGAGGGCTGTTGTGACTCAATTGAATACCATCACAATGAATATACATGAAACATAACATCATTAATCACCATGCATTGAAATATTACAACTGGTATTGTTTACATTTAGTACATTGTTTCACAACATTACATTCCCAAAACGTAGATTGTTCGATACTAATTAAACAAACAACAAGACATCACTGGGTACATTTTTCCTTCGATTTACCTGTTACCTGAGAATACAAGTATTTTGAAAAACGTCAACATATGAAATGTTGGTGAGTTCATAAGTAGTGTTTGAAACATAATATTTTGTATTGTTTTGAAAACCACCAGAAAATCCGATATTTTCTGGAAAGAGTATCGTGTAAAAAGTGTGAAGATCCGTAAGTATGCTTGTTTGTTTCTATAAATGTAAAAAAAAAATTGTTAGACTTGGTATGCATCTTGTAGGTGTATGAATTGAAAACCCTAGGAAAACCCGATGTTTTCCTAATACTTTGAATTACGCGTTTTATATTTTGTTATACCGTTGTGACGTGTGTATTCGATAATTCCAGGTGACATTGGATTAATTATGGATTGTGAATTGTTATAAACACGCATTAATGAAAATGACTAGTTTACAACTATACAAACGATCCCTTAGGCGTCGTCCATACTATTCACTTAATCCAAACACCCTGACTTCCCATAGCCCCACAACCTAGGAAGAAAAAAGGTGCGAAGCCCCCGTTAATTCCATGAGTCGTTCAAGGCTATCGTGAATGCGAAAAGCCCTTGGCCCGACTCGCATTGGTGAATTCTCGACTTTGCTAGCAGTACCAAAAGACCCTTGGGGCCCAATAGCACAAAAGCCAGTGAAAGTCCTTTTACATGGAATTAGGTCATATGAGACCCAACAACATGTAAGCGAGTTTCCTTCGGGCCTAAAGATCATGTCATTGGGCTAGCTAGGCCCAACAAGCACGATTTGAAACTTTCGGGCCCAAAGATGGTGTATCGACGTCTGGTGAATTCCCGCGTGTGTATTGACTTCCCGTAATTTCAGCGTGTGTATTGTAGTATCGTCGTGTATAGATTTTTGATTCATTATTGATTCGAGCCCGAATCAGTTCGTTTGGTAACGATTTTTGGTGTTGAAGGTGTATATGTTTCGTCAGTAGTCGTGGTACTAGTATTTCATCATGACGGATTTATTGTTTAAAACATTGAAATTTTACTTTTGCAGCCCCTTTCTTTTGAATAAATTTACACTTTTAGCCTTTTTTATAAAAGAATTTCCATTTTAGTCCTTAAACCATTTTTCTTGACACTTTAGTATCAAAACTTGTTGAAAAGGTATTTTTCAGCTCAAATTTATTTGAAAAACAGTTTTAGTCCCTCAGAATGAGTTTTTCTCGGCTGAAACCTCTATTTTCACAACTTTTACACTATTGGCCCAAAATAGAAATTTTTTGCATCTTTGGTCCCTTTTAAATATGAGAAGTATTTTTAACCCCTGAAATGGACTTGGAGCACTAGTAGTCCCCTGTTTTACAGAAAAGTACAGTTTCAGCCCCTCTAATTTGAAAATCTCGCAATTTGGGCTTTATTGGGCCGAAAAGTTCATTTTTGGCCCATTATGCTTAAAAATTCACATTTTAATCCTTCAAAAGAGTAAATTTCTAGAAAATACTTTCTTGAAACTGTTTTGACTCATCTCATCCCTCAGAATTTGTATTTTGACATTTTGGGCCCTTTAGTTTCATATTTTTAGCATTTTGAGTCCAAAAATGGGTTTTAAGCCCAAAAATGTTCATATTAACCAACTTGGTTATTTTTCTAGAAATGATTTGTGTGGAATAACATAATTTATACTTATTTCATACAACTTAATGTAGATCTCGGTTTTAAGCTCTTTTTGACTAGATCCAACACCACAATCACATAAGAACATATATACAAGCATAGAAATCACACAAAGCATACATATACTCATAGATCTACACATTTGTTTGTATTCCCCCCCCCCCACAAAACTTATAAAAACCGAAAAATAGGGGGTATGAAGCTCACCTTGTTTAAAGGTTTCGGTTTTTGATGAATATCTGAAGAGGTTTTTGGTCCTAGCAAGCTTCTTGAGGAGCTTTACAACTTAGATGGCTCTAAGATGTATGATTCACGAAATGGAATGGGTTAAGAGGAGATTTTGAAGAAGTCAAGAAGCTAAACCATGGATATAAGTAAAAACTTACCTAGGATGATGATTTTGGTGAAGAATCTCTTGAAAGCACACACCAACTCGAGATTTTTGATGGAAGAGGGAAGAGGTTTTTGAGAGTGTTTGAGAGAGTTTTTGAAAGAAAAATGGAGGTGGTGAGGGCGTTGGCCGAGAGTATGGAGAGAAGGGAGAGAGAGATCATAACCTTGATATTTGTGAGGTAATACCTAGTCTTGAAACATGAGATGCTACCATAGTTATATGGTGGTTAAACATGAGTTGTCATATGCATGTTTAATCTTCATTTATCCATTCTTTTCCTTACTTTTTTTTGTTGGCCGAGAAAGGGGAGAAGGGAAAAGAGGGTTTTGGCCTTGAGTACTTAAGTTCAAAATATGGCCCATTTAAGTGATTTTCGGCCCACATGGTCTTTGGAGATGGCTCACGGCCCAAATAATCAAAGGATAGGTTTTATGGCCCATTAGGGCTATTTACATTTGTTATGGCCCAATAGGGCCCATTGAATATAACCTAGTTCATTTTAGGCTTATAAGGCCCAAACTATTAAGGTTCATGCATATGGATCCAATTAGGGCCCATTTGAATGTTCTAGGTTCAAGATAGTTAACATAATTGTTGTAGTTACAAGGCATCAAAATTTCCTAGTTGTGACATCATCCCCCGGTTAGAGGGAATTTCGTCCCGAAATTCTTTCGAATGATAGATTAATGAATTTGAGTGGTTGAATAGTTCGTTCGCTTTGGCTAGTGGTTTGAGAGTGGTAAGCAATGCTCATACATAGCTATGTTCCCATAGTCTTCTGGAATGATTGCTAAAGTCTTGAAGTAATTTCGTTATCTCGATCCGAGATAATAGATACTAATACTTCATGGAGTCTCACGATTTGCATTAGCTGGAAGTGGGCAGATTGGGTTAACCTATTGACGATCACCCGGATAGAGCACAATTCAACTCGCATACCTATAAGCTTCGTCTTCCAAATCCGAGAGTTTCATCCATCCACATAGTGTTTACTTCGCGATATTCTCCGAATTTGACATTCTCAAGGCTGGTCGTAGATGTTGACAGTGTTTTGTTCTTGCTTCGTGAGTAGATGAGTATGTTATTGATGAAAATAATGAAAAGGCTGACTAGGAGTGGTTGAGAAAACTTTGTTCGTAGGGTCCATGATCAGCATGGGAGAATTCGTTAGACCGGAGGGTATCACAATGAATTTCAAATGGTCGACGAGTTCGGGAGGCAGTTTTTGGAAAGTCGTCTTCTTGGACTCGAACTTGATGATAACCAGTTCTTTGATCTATTTTAGAGAAGTAACTAGCTCTTTGGAGCTAGCCAAATAGATTGTCAGTCCGAGGAATTGGGTATCGATTTTTGATAGGGAGGTTATTTAATTCCCTAAAATCGATGTACCTTCTGAAGAATCTGTCTTCTTGAAGAACAAGATCGGAGCTCTTCAGGATGAGAAGCTTGGTCTGATGAGTCCTTTGTGCAATAATTCTTCTCAATTGACTGGGTAACTCGTGAATTTTTCGGCGAGAGTAATCCTATAGGGTGAATTGGCAATTGATGTAGTTCCCAGTATGAGGTCGATTTGAAATTCGACCTGTTTTTCTGGAGGTATTCCCGGAAGTTCTTCAGGAAATACATCCGGAAAATCACATGCTAATGGAATACCTTGTATGCTTACTTCATCCTTGGTCTTGTCCACAACAAGAGTGAGGAAAACATAGTTTTTCTGGTGCAGGCACTTCTGTGCTTTGATGCACGAGATATGAAGAGAATTGGCGCCAGGTTTGTCACCATGGATTATTAGAGTTTCGTGATTGGGAAGGTGAAGGCAAACGGCCTTCTCGCGACACATAGTATCAGCACGGTGGGGGTTTAACCCAACCATGACGATTATCACGTCAAAAATCCTAATATTTACTGGCATCAAGTCTATTGAAATGAATGATTGTTTAGTGTTAAGATGTTCCCTACATAAATATCTTTGGTTGATTCGGTTTTCCCATTAATCATCTCCTCCGTTAAGGATTAGTTTAGCCTCAAGGATTGTTGTTTTAGTAAGGGCTCGACTTTGTTACTAACGAAGCTTCGCTCAGCTTCACTATTGAATAAGAGGTAAGCGAAAGAGTTGTTAAGTGGGAACATACCAGTAACAACTGTCGGGTCTTGATCTGCTTTGCCTTAACCTAAGGTCAGGATCATTTTTGATCCTTCTGCTCCTTGATTGTTATCCTTGGGGAAATTGCGCCTGAAGTGACCAATTCCTCCACACCCATAGCAGGTGTGAATGGTATCATCATTGGTGTTGTTGTTAGGGTTGTTGCGATTGTTGTCATTTTCATTTGGCTGACGATTCTAGCATGGATAAGTTCTACAGAATTTGGCGGTGTGATTCTTTCGGTTGCATTTGTTACAATGCATCTCCCGGCAGGCTCCATTATGATGGGATTTGCACTGGTTGCATTTTGGAAGGATTCCAACATATGGTCTCCTGGTTGTTGGTGTAATAGGGGTCATGGTCGCATGAATAGCAAAAACATGTTGCTTCCTTGAGAACCCTTGAGTGGGATGTCCCTTTCTCTTACTTCCAGACCTCAGCTTCCTACTCTTAAAATTAGGGTTTCGGGGTTCCTTGATAGGTTGTCACTTGTTGGTTTCCATGTTTGTCCCTTTGGATGGAGTTGTCAATGCTATTCCCGCCTCCATTGGGGTTGTTTGCATTGATTTGTGTCATAGCAACGGTTACTGCCGCCATTACAGCAGCTTGGATGTAGCAGAGTCCATCTGCAGGAGCGGTGTCTCGCGGGTGCGCTTGTTATTCTTGCGGGATGGCGTTTTCCTGATGCACGTTGATAACCCAGATCGTAAGTAATGATCGTCATTCCTGGTTGTACTCTATAAATTTTGCATCTTGTTGTATAATTCTTACTGCTTCCATCTACATCCCTATGATGTATTTGTGGTAGTAGGTAATCACAGATTTGGCACGATCGTTACGTCTACCCTCAGAGGATATGGACTGTTTCGGTTTCGAGATCCTTAAGTACCATCTTAGTACATGAAGGAGAGTCATATCGGATAGTAGGGGGAACTAGAAAATATTGATCCTAATTATGGCAGGAAGTGTCGGGTGGTGGTGCTGATGAAATTGATGCACCTCGGAGACGAGCTACTTGTTGTTCGGTATCTCGTAGTCTTACTTCTCACAGTAACTGTCTCGCTCGAGAGTCTCCATTCACTTCCTGTGTTTTCCTCTCATCTCTCTCAATAGCAAACCACATTAGTTTCGTTCGATTTGGGGTGTCCTGAGCTTGGTTATCGATACCTCGGGTGCGCTGGACCATGACTGGGAGGGCTCGGTCAGCTGGTCCTCTATGACTAAGATCGAAGAGACCTCGGTTCCTTCCGTAGCGTGGTCGTACCCCTTGCTGGTGACTCTATCTCCAAATATCGTGTGCCCGAGGGGGCATGGGGCCACCGGGGCCCACACGATGTGTCAGTACTCTAGCTTTACATGAAGGATTGATGTCATCAGATTCTACATCCGAGTCATCATCATCATTTCCCTCTGGCTCTTCCCCTTCGAGGTCCACTTATTGACTCAACGAGTTCACCTGCGAGTTCCACTTCGTGTTCCTCCTGTGGTTCTTTCTCTGAGTCAAGCCACCCGACTATTCCTTTACTAGGGAGGTAGGGTTTCCTGGCTAATGATACTCATCTGTAGCGTATTGCACGAAGGGCTATGAATACTAGAAACATATAGCATACCAATTACTCCTATAACTCTACGTCTATTGCATAGATTTAGTTGAGGTTCCCTTCTTGGAGATTAAGGGATATGTTTTTAGGTTCCCTAGCTATCACGATTTCTTCAAGACATGTGATGGTTGTACCTTGGAGGGAATGTAGTTGATCAGGCTACATCCGCTCCTTGATACAACTAAGAATAATCCTGGATTAACCGAGATACTAGCATTATCTTGTTTGGTTCAGTGTTAGGTTCTCGTTCCTAATACAAGCAAGGGTGTTTTATTGTTATGTTTTACTTGTTTTGTTCAGAGTTGTGTTAGTCCCTGTTTTGGTTTATAGTTGCATATCAATGTGTGGCTAGATATGCTAGTTCACTATAAACATAACTCTGATACCAACCTGTCACACCCCCGAACCAGACGGCGGAAACGTCCGAGGGCTGTTGTGACTCAATTGAATACCATCACAATGAATATACATGAAACATAACATCATTCATCACCATGCATTGAAATATTACAACTGGTATTGTTTACATTTAGTACATTGTTTCAAAACATTACATTCCCAAAATGTAGATTGTTCGATACTAATTAAACAAACAACAAGACATCACTGGGTACATTTTTCCTTCGATTTACTGTTACCTGAGAATACAAGTATTTTGAAAAACGTCAACATATGAAATGTTGGTGAGTTCATAAGTAGTGTTTGAAACATAATGTTTTGTATTGTTTTGAAAACCACCAGAAAATCCGATATTTTCTGAAAAGAGTATCGTGTACAAAGTGTGAAGATCCGTAAGTATGCTTGTTTGTTTCTATAAATGTAAAAAAAAATTGTTAGACTTGGTATGCATCTTGTAGGTGTATGAATTGAAAACCCTAGGAAAACCCGATGTTTTCCTAATACTTTGAATTACGCGTTTTATATTTTGTTATACCGTTGTGACGTGTGTATTCGATAATTCCAGGTGACATTGGATTAATTATGGATTGTGAATTGTTATAAACACGCATTAATGAAAACGACTAGTTTACAACTATACAAACGATCCCTTAGGCGTCATCCGTACTATTCACTTAATCCAACCACCCTGACTTCCCATAGCCCCACAACCTAGGAAGAAAAAAGGTGCGAAGCTCCAGTTAATTACATGAGTCGTTCAAGGCTATCGTGAATGCGAAAAGCCCTTGGCCCGACTCGCATTAGTGAATTCTCGACTTTGCTAGCAGTACCAACAGACCCTTGGGGCCCAACAGCACAAAAGCCAGTGAAAGTCCTTTTACATGGAATTAGGTCATATGAGACCCAACAATATGTAAGCGAGTTTCCTTCGGGCCTAAAGATCATGTCATTGGGCTAGCTAGGCCCAACAAGCACAATTTGAAACTTTCGGGCCCAAAGATGGTGTATCGACGTCTGGTGAATTCCCGCGTGTGTATTGACTTCCCGTAATTTCAGCGTGTGTATTGTAGTATCGTCGTGTATAGATTTTTGATTCATTATTGATTCGAGCCCGAATCAGTTCGTTTGGTAACGATTTTTGGTGTTGAAGGTGTATATGTTTCGTCAGTAGTCGTGGTACTAGTATTTCATCATGACGGATTTATTGTTTAAAACATTGAAATTTTACTTTTGCAGCCCCTTTCTTTTGAATAAATTTACACTTTTAGCCTTTTTTATAAAAGAATTTCCATTTTAGTCCTTAAACCATTTTTCTTGACACTTTAGTATCAAAACTTGTTGAAAAGGTATTTTTCAGCTCAAATTTATTTGAAAAACAGTTTTAGTCCCTCAGAATGAGTTTTTCTCGGCTGAAACCTCTATTTTCACAACTTTTACACTATTGGCCCAAAATAGAAATTTTTTGCATCTTTGGTCCCTTTTAAATATGAGAAGTATTTTTAACCCCTGAAATGGACTTGGAGCACTAGTAGTCCCCTGTTTTACAGAAAAGTACAGTTTCAGCCCCTCTAATTTGAAAATCTCGCAATTTGGGCTTTATTGGGCCGAAAAGTTCATTTTTGGCCCATTATGCTTAAAAATTCACATTTTAATCCTTCAAAAGAGTAAATTTCCAGAAAATACATTCTTGAAACTGTTTTTACTCATCTCATCCCTTAGAATTTGTATTTTGACATTTTGGGCCCTTTAGTTTCATATTTTTAGCATTTTGAGTCCAAAAATGGGTTTTAAGCCCAAAGATGTTCATATTAACCAACTTGGTTATTTTTCTAGAAATGATTTGTGTGAAATAACATAATTTATACTTATTTCATACAACTTAATGTAGATCTCGGTTTTAAGGTCTTTTTGACTAGATCCAACACCACAATCACATAAGAACATATATACAAGCATAGAAATCACACAAAGCATACATATACTCATAGAGCTACACATTTGCTTGTATTCCCTCCCCCCCACAAAACTTATAAAAACCGAAAAATAGGGGGTATGAAGCTCACCTTGTTTAAAGGTTTCGATTTTTGATGAAGATGTGAAGAGGTTTTTGGTCCTAGCAAGCTTCTTGAGGAGCTTTACAACTTAGATGGCTCTAAGATGTATGATTCACGAAATGGAATGGGTTAAGAGGAGATTTTGAAGAAATCAAGAAGCTAAACCATGGATATAAGTAAAAACTTACCTAGGATGATAATTTTGGTGAAGAATCCTCTTGAAAGCACACACCAACTCGAGATTTTTGATGGAAGAGGGAAGAGGCTTTTGAGAGTGTTTGAGAGAGTTTTTGAAAGAAAAATGGAGGTGGTGAGAGGGTTGGCCGAGAGTATGGAGAGAAGGGAGAGAGGGATCATAACCTTGATATTTGTGAGGTAATACCTAGTCTTGAAACATGAGATGCTACCATAGTTATATGGTGGTTAAACATGAGTTGTCATATGCATGTTTAATCTTCATTTATCCATTCTTTTCCTTTTTTTTTTTGTTGGCCGAGAAAGGGGAGAAAGGAAAAGAGGGTTTGGACCTTGAGTGCTTAAGTTCAAAATATGTCCCATTTAAGTGATTTTCGGCCCACATGGTCTTTGGAGATGGCTCACGGCCCAAATAATCAAAGGATGAGTTTTATGGCCCATTAGGGCTATTTAGATTTGTTATGGCCCAATAGGGCCCATTGAATATAACCTAGTTCATTTTAGGCTTATAAGGCCCAAAATATTAAGGTTCATGCATATGGGTCCAATTAGGGCCCATTTGAATGTTCTAGGTTCAAGATAGTTAACATAATTGTTGTAGTTACAAGGCTTCAAAATTTCCTAGTTATGACACCACTTTTTGCGGTCTTTAAGAGTCCTTGAAGTTTGCTGAGAGTGACCTCTTCCTTGTTCATGTGGTATGTCATGCGGAATTGATCATAACATGAAGGTAAGAGTGCAAAATAATATCTATTGCTAGCTCCTCGGGGAAGTTCACATTAAGCTTCAGCAAGCGGTCCATAAATCTTTGCATTTTCTGCATGTGGCCCGTGATGGGTTCTCCATCCTTCATTTGGGTTGTTATCATGGAGGAGATGATTTTATACCTCTCTTGTCGTGCACTTTGATGGTATCTTTCCATCAAATCTTGGTGCATTTCAAAAGGGTAGTAGTCCTCGTAGGACTTTTGGAGATCGACTGTCATAGTGGCCATCATGATGCATGCCACCTTGGTGGCATCCCTTTCGTGTGCCCTAAAGTTAGCAATCTCTTGAGGAGTAGCAATTGTCTCATCAATCTCCTTAAGCTCCTTATCGAGGACATATTCTTTGTCCTCGTAGCGGGTAATCATTCTGATGTTTCTGATCCATTCATTAAAGTTGGATCCATCAAAAGTGACTTTCCTACACAAGTTCATAAGAGAAAAGGAGCCATTAGGATAAGAGCCAGAAGAAGTAGTGTTTGCAGACATCTGAAAAGAAGGAAAGTTTAGTTTAGAAATAGAGATAGTCCTTAATAAAACACCCAAATGTAATATTAAGGGTAGGACCCAATCACAATATATTATACTTAGAAGAGGTATGCCGTAATCTAAGTAATAACATATTTGAAAGGTAGGTGAATGACGATTCACCAATTTCCACCAAAGTCGAAATATTAAAAATATTTAATTTGGTTCTTAGAAACTCCTAGATTCTTTTGAGATTCAATGAACTTTTCAAAGGCATGTTTCAATCTTGAGTGTGCCTTCCAAGTTTTGTGACTGGGATGCCGAGGATCACAAAACGAGGTGTAAAGTAACCATTCAAATTACTTGGTACCCTTAATGTAATACCCCTCAATCGATGTGTCGGTTAACCACACACGCTCCATCGATACTATGATAAATATTAAGTCACCCTTTACCGACCTTGTAAAGTCCAATTTAGTGTGCCAGTTAACCACACACGCACCATTAATGACTTAGACAAAGGGTAAAGTGTAATTTCATGGATTAGCACCTTATTCACATTCTTCCTAAAGTAACTAAGATTGGGAATTTAATAAAACATTTAGTTACTTTATAATATTCATCATACTTTTAATGAGAATTTAGAAGTCCTTGTCTTACCCGTTCGGCTAACGACCCTCCACCAGTCAAGCAAGTGGTGGGTGAGAGTGGACACCCATTAAGTTGCCATTTTATAGGCAACAACCTTATACCCACCTTATAGACCGGCTTCGTGAATGAGGCGCTGTAGCGATAAGACGACTTTAATCTTATACATATATATATATATATATATATATATATATATATATATATATATATATATATATATATATATATATATATATTATTAACTTATAATATTATAAGTATAAGGGTTGAATTTTAAATTTTAAAATTCTAAGGGTTGGAACTAAAGTTTTAATGAAGACTTTACTTGTTCGAAAACTTGAGGGCAAGTTTTGTAAACTTTCAAAACTTTTCATTTCTTGTAACTTATGAGCTTATTAGGGTATTAAAAATGAAGACTCTTCATTTTATAACCCATGTGTTCTTTTAATGGTTTTTAAACAAAAAAGGGACTTTTGGTTTTCCATAACTTGAGGACAAGTTATGGACTCCATTAAAACACATAATGATCATGAATTAATCTACCACAGAGGTTACAAATAATTCCTATGATCATCTAAACATCATAAGATCAAGAACATGAATATGAACACTTTCATGAATCAAAAATTACATTTAAAACTTTGTAATTTTGATAAATTGTTGTTGTAAATGGATTAGCAAAGACATTACACCATCTAAAACAGGTTTTCAAGTACCAAAACAGTTTAGGGTAATGTTTCTAGTCCATTTCCAGCAACTAAAGTCTAAAATCTGCATTCTGAGGCTCCTACTCGCCGAGTTCATGAACCTACTTGATGATTAGGTTGAAGATTCACATGAACTCGACGAGTCCCCCCATGGACTCGGCGAGTTCATCAGTCAGATTGCAAAATTATCGACTTTTTTCAACTATTTAGGACAAATAACAAACAAGCCTAGGCTCTGATACCACTGTTGGGTTTTGAGCATTCTAACACTTCCTAGGTGTACATGCAACCCTAATAACCTTGGATCTATGTCTGTCTAATTATCATGCAAAGTTGATTTCCAAGGCTATGATCCTATCTAGCATACATGGGGGAACAATTTTAACTTGAATAATAGATAGAACTACATACCTTGTTGTTGTAAGTGTTCCTTGAAACCTTGTGAGCCTAGCACCTCAAGTGTGATGCCTCAAATGCTTCACACAACACCAAATGAAAAGTATAAACTTGAGAGAATACTCTAACACACTCAAAATCAGCCAAGCCCTCTTGTTTCTCTTGTCTAGCCGATTTTGGGGAGAGACATGGTCCTTATATAGTGTGTTGCATTAGGTAAAACGCTAATGTAGCATGACTCTTCATTTCTCAATCCATGGGTTAACTCCATGGAGCATCCATGGAACATCCTATGGGTGGAACCCAACTTGATAATCCATGGAGCCTTTTAGCCCACTATATAAGATATGGAAGATTTACACAATCTACCCATATATTTAATTAGTTATTCTTTTGATCACTTAATTAATTCTAAATTAATTCTTGATCAAAACTAATTAAATAATATTATTAATATATTAGAACTTATAATATATTAATAAACCATATGTGTTATTTCTCTCATTTAGTTTATCCAATTGCATGGTGCCATGCAACCCAAATGGACCATGCCGGGTCGGGTCAAGTATTTACCAGAAATAGTTATGGACTTAGACACCTTATCCAGCAGATAGATGAGAATGGTAAATAGAAATAGTTGATTTTAATTAAGTAGTAAGTGAGTACTACTTGTTGCAAAGAATACGATGACAGTAAATGAAATTTATGATTAAGTAGAATTATTTAGGGATAGTGAATATGTTCCTATCCTTATTATGTGAGATTTTTCTGTGTTATGAACTTCTCACAAAGAAATGTTGGTCGATTGTGAGGCACAAGGAAAAATGTTAATAATCAAAGGATGTTTAACATGAGATGTAGAAATTTGATGGTAAGTGATAACTCATAACCATTTTGTATTGAAAATGGTCATCTTTGTTGATAAAGATATATGTGTATTGTAGTGTAAATGTATAGGGCATTTATGCTAAGAAAATAATAGTAAATGGTGATAGTATAAAGTAAAAGAACGCATTTTTATGCAGCATCATTTTCCAATGCAAATTGATAACTAAAATGCAAATTTGAATCTTGATGCGAATTTCTAAGTTTCCAACACAACATTACAACGTTTTAATTGCAGCGACGACGATTGGTTTCATTTTGACAACTAATATTCCATTTTTGATTAAATATTATGTTGTCATGGTTAAAAACATATAATTACATTGATGTTTTTATTAAAAAGAAATAAAATATGGTACACAAACAGGTGTTGTAATATCTTAGAGTAATGTGGTTGCTCCATACAAGAAGTGTATGCTAGGGAATTGAGGCAAAATATTTAAAAGAACATATGACACGGTAAAGACTTTAATATATGATTATGTGTTTACACCCGCCACCATCACCCACCATCCACCAACACCACCACGATCACCCACCACCACCAACCATCATTACCGATCACCACCACTCATCATCAACACCCACTACCATCAAGCCCACCCATCACCCACCATAACCACCACCCGCCACCACCTACGACCACCCAATCAACACCACCACCCCCACCCACCTCCATCACCATCACTACCACTTGCCACCACTACCACCAACACCACCACCACCCACCAACACCACCCATCACCACCACCTCCACCCTTCGCCAACCAAAACCACCACCTGCCACCACAATCACCACCCACCACCTACCACACGCTACTACAACCTATCTCCACCACCCGTCTGCACCACCCATTGCCACCATCCGCCACCGCCACCAACCATCACCCACAACCCACCACCACCACCACCCATCATCACCACCCACCAAAACCACTATATACTGCCATTACTACCACCTGTCACCACCACCCTACCACTAACTACCGCCACGCCCATCGTCACCACCACCCACCACCCACGAAAACCACCACCCACTACCTGTAACCACCACCCGACACTATAATTACCACCTACCACCATCACCTCCCACCACTTACCACCGCCAGCCACCACTACCACCAAACATCGCTACACTCTACCACCACCCCCACCATTCACCATCATCACTCACCACTCGTTACTATCACCCCCACCTAACGTTCACCAAAAATATCACCCACCAACATTACAATGACACTATCGCTAACCACCACCCACCAATACCACCATCACCACCCGCCACTTACCACCACAAACCATCATTACCAGCCATCTCCACCACCACCAAACATCACCACACGTGATCACCACTCATCATCACTACACACCACTACTCACCCAGCAACACCACTAAAACCCACCAACCCACGTATCACCCCACCACCCTTCACCTCCACCACCACCACCACCCACCACCCACAACCACCACCCCACCACCACACACAACAAACACAAACCAACTATCACCTAGCACCCCATCACCACCATGCCCTAACTCCACCACCACCCACCACACACTATCATGCATCTCCGCTGCACAACCACCACCCACTATCTACAACCACCAACACTATATGTGATTAAATGCATATAATGACATAAATCATGTGTGATTATATGTATTTAATCACATAAATCATACGTGATTAAATAAATATAATCACACGTGATTATATGTGTCTAATCACATATGATTTATATAAATAATATTAGTTTTCATGTTTTCCATTAAAAAAAATTTCTCATGTATTTAAATATATATGATCATATGCAGTTAATAACATATGACTAATGGGAATAAAGATGTGTTTTCGCATTTTTATCCCAATGGTTGTATCTAATCACATATGGTTTTATATAGACAAGATTCGTTTTTGTTCATATAAATGATATGTGATTAGATATTTTTAATCACAAATGATTGAAGTTGACTAAGAACAATTATTGAATCGAGAATGCGATAATGAATCTTTTCCTTATAAATTAATTGTGATTCAATAGTTGTTCCCATGTATTTAAATAAATATAATTACATAAATCATATGTGATTATATGTATTTAATCATATAAATCGTATGTGATTATATGTATCTAATGACATATATATATATATATATATATATATATATATATATATATATATATATATATATATATATATATATATATATATATATATATAATCACATATGATTTATAAGGACAACATTCGCTTTCGCATTCTCGATTGAATACTTGTTCTCATATATTTAATCACATGTGATTATATGTATTTACTTACTTTTTATTATATGTATTTAATCATACATGATTTATGTGCACAAGATTTGATTTTGTTCACAATTCAATAGTTGTTGTAACGCCTGTGTTTCCGGGCTTGCCATTTTTTAGCAATGTAATAGTCTAGGTTAACCTTTGTAACCCCTTTTGAAATAATAAGATTTTATTATTTGAGTATTATGTGTTTTGTGCTTAATTGCTTAATTATGTGGTTGGATTAATTAAGAATAAAAATAAGCATCGAAATTTAAGTGTAAAATAAACTTGATATCTTTGGTTAATGTTGTAGTAGTTGAAATGAGGTTTCCGAATATATATAGAACGCCCAAATCTGACTTCGTATGAGGAAGTTATGATTTATCGAAGTTTCGACTTAGCGGTATGCAGCCTGAAATACTCGATTTGAGATCGAGCGGTTATTAGCCGAAGCAATCTAAATGAGGATCGAAGCTCTCGTTGTTGGTATCGAAGCGATAAAAAGTTAGGCGGGAACGGACGTCAAACGAAGAAGTTATGAATTTATAACGAAGTTTTTCTGTCCCGGCCTATTAAAAATAAATAATCAACATAAAATTAAAATTAGCCGACGGAGTCTAAACAAAAGTTGTAGAGCATAGTCTCACCTTCGCGTGGATATAAAGAACGTCCAAAACGGAGTTCGTATGAAGGAGATATGAATTTCCGAAGTTTATAAAATAATTTGTATTTAAATTTAATCTTTAATTCGGATGATTATCTGAAGGAGTCACCGATCTGATCCGAAGTACGCCCCGCGTACTCGTGTACGCCCCGCATACACCGAGGAATGTCGACACTCGCACTCGAGCACTTCGGATACGTAAGCGATGACGTTTCGGAGTAGTACACCCCACGTATTGCTGTACGCCCCGCGTACTCCGAGGCTCCATCCTCCTATAAATAGGATGCGAGGGCAGCCGAGTTCTTTTGCACTTTTCTCTCTTCTCTCTCCTGTTTTGCCTCGATTTGCATGCCAGAAGTACCCCGAAGCCCCGGTATTATTCTCGAGCCTTGAAGCAAGTCCCGAGATCCCGAAGATCTCGAGAAGTGCGATTCCCGAGCCAAAGCTCTGCCCGCGAGAAGTTCGATTATTTTGAAGATCTTCCAGATCTGCTGAGGATTACTACTTCTGCAAGTCGTAGTGCTGTCCGATCATCTTCTGATCATGTGAGTGTATACTAATTTTCACAAACATAATAATAATACAAGTACGGTTTGAGTGTATTAAGTATATTACTGTTTATACGAGTGAGTGAGTAGTTACCTTCTTCTATCGCATAATTATGAAGTATTTTATACGGAATACGTATTATGTGTATAATTTTGTGGTTATGTGTGTGAATGTGTATTCACTTTCTTCTATCTCATAGATATGATTTATTCTCTATGAAATACGTGTTATGTGTGTGTGTGCCTCATCTGTTATGTGGAATATGTATTGATTAAAGCATGCTATACAGGTTTTTAAACTATGCATAAAAATGTATATTTTTATCTACTAATATGTTGGGGAGAACATGGGTAGATAGTTGGTGTGTAATAAACAGATGAGAGGCCTCGTTGTTGTTTGATTTAGTCATCTAGCGGAATTTAGATGACGACCACGGACTTTTGTAGACAGTCTGGTGGAACGCTAGCAGGCTCATAATCTGTAGGTGTTAATGAACTTGGGTGTTCATTCGCTGTATTCCATCCCCCTCATGGTTGCCTTATTTAACTTATATTGCTGAGGAACCCCCGAAGCATGTGTAGTCGCCCCGATGAAATATTCTTAGACTAGGTCCCTTATGTTAGTTGTCTTAGGGACATAAAGTGAGAATAACGGGAATGGGTAATTGGGTTATTGTTGGTTGGTGGAACTTAAATTTAATTATTTATTGTGGGTTGAAAACCCTATATGCTCACCAGGCTCCCAAGCCTGACCCACTCAGTTTTATTTGTATTCCAGGAAGTGGCGCGAGGGCATAAGATGGATGAGCCATCCAGTTGTTTTGTTTGCAAGTCTGTATATGTATATATTTGTTTAATGACTTGAAATGTTATCGTTTATGCTCATTGGTCTGTATCGGAACATGACACCCCGAGTTTTGATTATATAATACATTTCTTTTATGAAATGCTTTGGTAAACATTGTTTTATCATGTTTTGTTTTAGGGAACAAATTCCGTAACTCTTTCAAATCAAAAGGATTTACTCTGAAATTATTTTAAAAGCATAAATGAAAATTGGTCTTTTCTGGACGAGATTTTTGGGATGTCACAGTTGGTATCAGAGCATTAGTTTAAGCGAACTAGGAATTTGTAGGATTTCTAGACTTAAACTTGGAATGCTAAGTGAAGTTTAGAGATGTGTGTCTGTTATGTTTTAGACACGAGCACTAGTTTATTTTAGGAAAGTTGCCTAAAATGCTTTATGTGCTAAATGTTATATGTTTCCATATATTATATTATTTGTTCGGATCTATGGTCTGTTGCCGACCGGATCTAGAAACTTTATGTGTGTAGGATTCTAAGAGTGCGTCTACGATATTAGAACTAGCATGTAAACGTTTCGGAGTGATAAGGATGATTTGAATATCTATCGTGATTGAGGATCTAATTTCACCTTATTCGGTGTGTAGATCAAAATAGTGAGAACAAGAAGTGGAGTTGGAAATGCTGACGAAAACAGGAATCAACCACCAGTGATTGAATGAATACCTGTCGTAGCAGCAGCACCTGAGCCAATAACCATGGCTGGTGTGCAATTGATGATTCAGACGATGCTGGATCGTCAGATGGATGAAACTAGATGGTTGCTTCAACAGAACCGTGAAGAACTGTCAATTCGTGTGGAAGAGCCTGAATTAAATGAAGGGCACTCGGAAGGTGGAAACTTCAGTGGGTCTGTTGGTCAAGCCAACCCACCGATAGTTAGGCAAGACAACCATGATGGAAGGAATGATGGAATGGGATGCAAGTACAAGGACTTTCTAACTTGCAAACCATCGACCTTCAATGGAAAGGAGGATCCGATTGGAGTTATGGATTGGATCTCAGACATGGAATTGGCCTTCATGACTTGTGGCTGCAGAGGCAAGTTGCAGACTATCTATGCAGTGCGTCAATTCCGAGGTGGAGCCATTCGTTGGTGGAACACTCTAGGGAAGATGTTGAGCCCTAATGAGCCACTGCAATTGTGATGGGCAGAGTTCTTGGTGCAGTTCAAGCACAAGTTCTGCTCGGCTCAAAATTTATTGGAATTGGAGAACAAGTTTCTGACATTGATGAAAGGCAGCATGTCAGTTGATGAATACACCAATAACTTCACTGATAAGATGGAGTTTGCCTTGCGTATCATCCCAGACGAGTTGACAAAGGTGGAACGGTATGCGAAGGGACTCCCATGGGTGTACGAGGTGCCAGTACATCAGGCACATACTCTAGAGGCAGCTATCTGGGCTGCCAAGTCTGTTGAGAACATGATTAAAGGGAGAACCACCGACAAGGTTGAGGTTGGTGAGAAAAGAAAGTTTGAGGGAACATCTGGTTCCGGTAAGAAAGACAAATTTTCGAAATCTAATTCGAAAAAGTTTGGTGGAGGAAAAGGAGACGAAGCAAAGTGGTGTGATAAGTCTAAGAAAAAGCACTTTGGAAAATGTAGTGAGGACGTAACCTGCTACAAGTGCGGAAAAATTGGGCATTTTGCCAATGAGTGTCCGAACAACAAAAGGATGTGTTTTGGTTGCAATGAAGAGGGGCATATTTTGAAAGACTGTCCGAAGAAGAAGGAGGCAGCAAAGCCCAACATTCCACCAAAGCCGAAGGCGAGAGCCTTCCAGATGACACTCGAAGCTGCGAAAGATGAAGCTGATGTCGCTTCAGGTACCTTTCTTGTAAATGAATTACCTGCTCAAATTTTGTTTGATTCTGGAGCCAACTACTCCTTTATTTCGCATGAGTTTGGTAGAAATCTAGCTTTGCCTGTTGATAGACTAGATAATGCTTTATTAGTCGAAGTAGCTAGTGGCAAGTTTGTACCTGTTAGCCATCGTATGAAAGACATCTTCATCGACCTTAATGGGAATAAGTTTCACGAGGAATTATTGCCTATCAAACTTAATGGTTTCGACATCGTGTTGGGAATGGATTGGCTTAGCGCCAATGATGCCGAAATTTTGTGCAAGAAGAAGATAGTTAAAGTAAACCCGCCTGGGAAAAATTCGTTTATGGTGTATGGGGACAAACGCAGAGTGAATTCTGGAATCATTTCCCTAATGAAAGCCAGAAAGTGTTTGACCAAGGGATGTACATCATATTTAGCATTCGTGATCGATGCTAAGAAGGAAAAGAAGGTGATGCAGAGCATTCCAGTGGTGTGTGATTATCCGGAAGTATTTCCCGAAGATCTTCCTGGATTACCACCTGATAGACAAGTGGAGTTCAAAATAGACTTGTTACCAGGAACCACGCCAATAGCAAAAACACCTTACCGATTAGCACCGACAGAAATGAAGGAGCTAATGATGCAACTTCAGGAGTTATTGGACAAAGGTTTCATTAGACCTAGTTCATCGCCCTGGGGAGCTCCGGTGTTATTCATGAAGAAGAAAGATGGAAGTATGAGAATGTGCATCGATTACAGAGAGCTGAACAAGGCAACAATAAAGAATAGATATCCGTTGCCGAGGATTGATGACCTATTTGATCAATTGCAAGGTTTGAGCTATTTGTCGAAGATCGATCTAAGGTCAGGATATCACCAGCTAAAAGTAAGAGAGCAAGATATCGAGAAGACTGCATTCAGAACCAGATATGGACACTACGAGTTCTTGGTTATGTCTTTTGGACTAACCAATGCTCCGGCAGCATTCATGGATTTGATGAATAGGGTTTGTAATCCTTTCCTTGATAAATCCGTGATAGTGTTCATAGACGACATTCTGATTTACTCGAAAAGCCAAGAGGAGCATGGCAGACACTTGCGAGAAGTGTTAGAAGTCTTGAAGAAGGAGAAGCTGTATGCTAAGTTCTCCAAATGTGATTTTTGGATTCGTGAAGTCCAATTCTTGGGTCACGTGGTCAACCAAGAAGGGATAATGGTTGATCCAGCAAAGATTGAAGCTGTGATGAAGTGGGAACAACCGAAAAGTCCCATAGAGATTCGAAGCTTTTTAGGATTAGCCGGATATTACCGCAGGTTTATCCAAGGTTTTTCTTCGATCGCTACTCCATTGACAGCTTTGACCCACAAAGGAGCTACTTATGCTTGGAGTGATAAGCATAAAGAAGAATTTGAGAAGCTAAAGAAAAAGCTATGCGAGGCACCGATACTTTCTCTACCCGATGGAGTTGAAGACTTTGCTGTTTATAGCGATGCGTCTGGGGTTGGATTGGGTTGTGTTTTGACCCAAAGAGAAAAGGTGATAGCATATGCGTCTCGACAGCTGAAAGAGCATGAAAAGAATTACCCGACTCATGATTTGGAGTTGGCAGCGGTAGTTTTCGCTCTGAAAATATGGAGGCATTACCTCTATGGCACGAAGTGCAAACTTTTTACTGATCATAAGAGTCTCCAATATCTCTTTAATAAAAAAGAATTGAATATGAGGCAACGACGCTGGCTGGAATTACTTAAAGACTACGACTGCGAGATACTTTACCACCCCGGTAAAGCTAATGTTGTTGCTGATGCTCTCAGTGGGAAAGTCAATCTTGAAAGGAAAAGGCCAAGAGCGTTGAGAATTGAAGTTGTCTCGACCATTGTGGAAAGTACAAAGAAAGCTCAAGAGGAAGCATCTGAGAAAAATGACCGAAAGGAGGAACGTTTGGGTAAAACGTTGGTGTTTGGTACAAACGGTCATGGACTGAAGGTATTCCAAGATCGTATTTGGTTACCTAAGTCAGGAGGAATCAGAGATCTTCTGATGGAAGAAGCTCACAAGACCATGTACTCGATTCATCCCGGTAGCACTAAAATGTATAGGGACCTGAAACCCTAATACTGGTGGCCGCAGATGAAGCTTGATGTTGCAAAGTATGTGGCCGAGTGTGTGACTTGTGCGAGAGTCAAGACACAACATCAGAAACCGTACGGGAGTTTAGAACCATTGCCTGTGCCTATGGGTAAGTGGGAAGACATTGCTATGGATTTTGTCACTAAACTGCCCAGAACAAAGAATGGTCACGACATGATTTGGGGGGTCGTTGATCGATTCACTAAGAGTGTGCATTTCATAGCAGCCAAGGAGAAATGGTCTATGGAAAAGCTTGTGAAGTCTTACGTGAAGGAAATTGTGAGGCTTCATGGTGTTCCGTTAACGATTGTATCGGATCGTGATAGCCATTTCACCTCAAGGTTTTGGAAAAGTCTACAAGAGGAAATGGGTACCAAGTTATGTCTAAGTACAGCTTACCACCCACAGACTGATGGTCAGAGTGAAAGAACAATACAAACACTTGAAGATATGCTGATAGCATGTACCTTGGAATTCCTAGGTAATTGGGATGAACATTTACCATTGGTAGAATTTTCCTATAATAATAGTTTTCACTCGAGCATTAAGATGGCACCTTATCAAGCTTTGTATGGACAGAAGTGTCATACGCCGTCTTGTTGGCTTGAGGTTGGGGAAAAGCAGTTTATGGGACCGGAGATGGTTCATCAAACTACTGAAAAGTTGAAGATTCGGTTTTGCTTAAAGTCTCGCCGTGGAAGGGACTTATAAGATTTAGTAAAAGGGGAAAGTTGAGTCCAAGGTTTATTGGACCGTTTAAAGTTCTTCAGAGGGTTGGGAACCAAGCTTACAAGATCGAATTACCCGAAGAACTGAATGGAATTCACAACACTTTTCATGTGTGTTATTTGAGGAAGTTCACGGGAGAAGTTCCCGATATAATTCCAATTTCTGAATTGAGAATTGGTGAGAACAAAAGGTTGATTGAAGAACCAGAGGCAATTGTTGACCGAAAGACTAGGAAGTTGCTACGCAAAATGGTTGGGTTAGTGCTTGTCCGATGGAAACACACGAATGGGCCGAATCTCACCTGGGAGACGGAGAGTGACATGTTGAGTCGCTATCCGCATTTGTTTGTTGAAGTGTGATTCCGGGGACAGAATCATTCTAAGGTGGAGAAAATTGTAACGCCTGTGTTTCCGGGCTTGCCATTTTTTAGCAATGTAATAGTCTAGGTTAACCTTTGTAACCCGTTTTGAAATAATAAGATTTTATTATTTGAGTATTATGTGTTTTGTGCTTAATTGCTTAATTATGTGGCTGGATTAATTAAGAATAAAAGTAAGCGTCGAAATTTAAGTGTAAAATATATTTGATATCTTTGATTAATGTTGTAGTAGTTGAAACGAGGTTTCCGAATATATATAGAACGCCCAAATCTGACTTCGTATGAGGAAGTTATGATTTATTGAAGTTTCGGCTTAGCGGTATGCAGCTTGAAATACTCGATTTGAGATCAAGCGGTTTTTAGCCGAAGCAATCTGAACGAGGATCGAAGGTCTCGTTGTTGGTATCGAAGCGATAAAAAGTTAGGTGGGAACGGACGTCAAACGAAAAAGTTATGAATTTATAACGAATTTTTTCTGTCCCGACCTATTAAAAATAAATAATAAAAATAAATTTAAAATTAGCCGATGGAGTCTAAACAAAAGTTGTAGAGCGTAGTCTCACATTCGCGTGGATATAAAGAACGTCAAAAACGGAGTTCGTATGAAGGAGATATGAATTTCCGAAGTTTATTAAATAATTTGTATTTAAATTTAATCTTTAATTCGGATGATTATCCGAAGGAGTCACCGATCTGATCCAAAGTACGCCCCGCGTACACCGAGGAATGTCGACACTCGCACTCGAGCACTTCGGATACGTAAGCGATGACGTTTCGGAGAAGTACGCCCCGCGTACTGCTGTACGCCCCGCGTACTCCGAGGCTCCAGCCTCCTATAAATAGGATGCGAGGGCAGCCGAGTTCTTTTGCTCTTTTCTCTTTTCTCTCTCCCGTTTTGCCTCAATTTCCGTGCCAGAAGTACCCCGAAGCCCCGGTATTATTCTCATGCCCTGAAGCAAGTCCCGAGATCCTGAAGATCCCGAGAAGTGCGGTTCCCGAGCCGAAGCTCTGCCCGCGAGAAGTTCGATTTTTGTGAAGGTCTTCTAGATCTGCTGAGAATTACTACTTCTGCAAGTCGTAGTGCTGTCCGATCATCTTCTGATCATGTGAGTGTATACTAGATTTCACAAACACGATAATAATACAAGTACGGTTTGAGTGTATTAAGTATATTGCTGTTTATACGAGTGAGTGAGTAGTTACCTTCTTCTATCGCATAATTATGAAGTATTTTATACGGAATACGTATTATGTGTATAATTTTGTGGTTATGTGTGTGAATGTGTATTCACTTTCTTCTATCTCATAGATATGATTTATTCTCTATGAAATACGTGTTATGTGTGTGTGTGCCTCATCTGTTATGTGGAATATGTATTGATTAAAGCATGCTATACATGTTTTAAACTATGTATAAAAATGTATATTTTTATCTACTAATATGTTGGGTAGAACATGGGTAGATAGTTGGTGTGTAATAAACAGATGAGAGGCCTCGTTGTTGTTTGATTTAGTCATCTAGCGGAATTTAGATGACGACCACGGACTTTTCTAGACAGTCCAGTGGAACGCTAGCAGGCTCATAATCTGTAGGTGTTAATGAACTTGGGTGTTCATTCGCTGTATTCCATCCCCCTCATGGTTGCCTTTTTTGACTTATATTGCTGAGGAACCCCCGAAGCATGTGTAGTCGCCCCGATGAAATATTCTTAGACTAGGTCCCTTATGTTAGTTGTCTTAGGGACATAAAGTGAGAATAACGGGAATGTGTAATTGGGTTATTGTTGGTTGGTGGAACTTAAATTTAATTATTTATTGTGGGTTGAAAACCCTATATGCTCACCAAGCTCCCAAGCCTGACCCACTCAGTTTTATTTGTATTCCAGGAAGTGGCGCGAGGGCATAAGATGGATGAGCCATCAAGTTGTTTTGTTTGCAAGTCTGTATATGTATATATTTGTTCAATGACTTGAAATGTTATCGTTTATGCTCATTGGTCTGTATCGAAACATGACACTCCTAGTTTTGATTATATAATACATTTCTTTTATGAAATGCTTTGGTAAACATTGTTTTATCATGTTTTGTTTTTGGGAACAAATTCCGCAACTCTTTCAAATCAAAAGGATTTACTCTGAAATTATTTTAAAAGCATAAATGAAAATCGGTCTTTTCTGGACGAGATTTTGGGGATGTCACAGTTGTCTTTGTCCATATTTGAAAACGAATCTTATCCATATATAGTCATTTTAATTTCAAAATAAATTAGTATGCATTTCGACTATACTAACAAGAGTTACTATTTATTTTTGTCATTGAAAGGTTCCGTTAAAGTTTCTTATTTAGATATTTTTATTATTATAGAAGAAGAATACGGTGTAGGTATGTACTTTTCACTATTTAATAACCCTTTTTGAGTATTTCATTAGTAGTGTCAGCTACAATTATTCCCAGTCATTACTATTTTTCCTTTCAAACTTTAATATACTAATAACTTCATCTTTTGAGGATATTTAAATGAACAATCTCAAAATATAATAATAATAAAGTTACTAATATATAGTAACCCAACATAAAGAAAATCAATTATATTCATTTCTAACTAGCCCATGCAACTTATTAGGAGTCTGCAAAAGCACATAATTCAATAATACACATGCGACCCTTGATTAAAGCCTCAAATAACTTGAATTTATCTTTATGACCCACTAACGCCATACACCACAATAAATATTGGCCATAGGATTCAATCCATTTTACATCATTAACGTGTATTGCATGTTTTTGTAGTTTCTTTCACATCGTGACCCATAAAAGCTTAAACCATTTCATAGCCTTTAACATTGTCATCACAAATCATGATTCAATTTCATGATACGATTTATGTATCAAAAGATGGTTAAAAGGAGCAAACCAAATCACCACCAAATGGCGACATTGGGAGATCTGATAGCGGCAACGTTGGCCGATGAAACATAGACTAGTAACCATCTTCTTCTTTGGATCAGGTGAAACTAGATCTGTCGGGCGGAAAGACAGATCGAAAATCTTTACATCAGATCGGAGAGGTAGAAACAAAAAGAAGCAGCACCATATCGATTTGTTGTTTTTGGTTGTGGTAGACGACAACATCGTCCAATGGTTGCAACAACGTTATAGTCGCTCCGATGATGTTACAGTGAATGTGGTAAAGAAGCAGATCCGAAGAGAGTGAAGAGACAGTCGTCCAGTGGTTGAAGCAACATTATAGTCGCTCAGACAACGTTATAGTGGTTCGAACAGCGGTTCGGCGAACATGACGATGGTCCAGATTTACCTTCTATATAAGAGAGATATGTAGAGTGAGAAAGAGAGTTTGGAAAAAATGTGATTTTTTTGACAATTGTTCTTGAAAATATATTCTTATTTGAACATATATATATATATATATATATATATATATATATATATATATATATATATATATATATATATATATATATATATATATATATATATATATATATCCAATTTCACCCATCACTAATTAAAGACTAAACTGAAAAATTGTTCCTTTGTGGATAGGGTCCAAAAAGTTTTCAGTATTCATGGAAGGGATGGAAGAGCCAAAATCAAGAAATTTTAGTGGTTTGGTCCTTAGAACACTTGAAATGACTGTCTTACCTTATTAATTTATTTTTTGAATTTTCTTCATATTACTATTAATACATTACTAATTAAAAATAAAAAATTAAAGAATCGGTTGAATCCCCGTTGGTGCCCCTTTCTCTCTCTCTCTCTCTCTCTCTCTCTCTCTCTCCTCTCCATCTCTCTTTGTGTATGTGTGTGTGTGTGTGTATATATATATATATATATATATATATATATATATATATATATATATATATATATATATATGTATGTATATCATATGCTCACAACCCATGAAAGAACCACACATCTCATATCCAAAATCGGTATGTTCATCAATGTTCTCCACAAAAGAATATGTTGCTCTTCATATGTTCTTCAGCTCGAATCCTAGAAATTCATTATCATCTTCTTCGAACCCCATTTGAATTATGTATATGAAATAAAAAGATCCACTCCATCATCTTAACCCAAATTAATCAGACTCAATAATACCACATCGGATAGAGATATATCCTTCCATCTTTGAAATCCAAAAATTCATCACATGCATTACAACCAAGATATCCTTTTTTTCAAAAACAATCTCTATCAAAAAGAAGAAAACACAAACATCTAGCCATCAAGCAATGTATTTTTTCTCCAAATCGAACATGAAATCCTTGAAATCGGAACTTGAAAACCTATTTAATTCACATTCAAAGATATCCATGTTAATCATTTGTGTGTCCATCCACCAACATCTACGTTTACAAGTTTCTCTTCGGAGTTGCAGAAAAAAAAAGATACACATGTGTTTGTGTATTTACCGTATATTATCGGTCTTATCGATGAAATGACTAACGAAAGAAATGCAATTCTAAAAACACTCATGAAAGACTGCAAATGTTTTCTTTTTTGTTATCATTAAGTATATTTCATTTTCAAACATAAGAAGTTCATGTGTAACATCCTGAGATTTGGCAGGTATTTTTGAATCCTCTCTTTTATTGTTATTTTGTCATTTGCTGTCCCTGGGGTTGGAAGAGTGAAGCCATTAGAAGATTGAAGGCTAAAGTTGCAACTTTTGGATAAAGAGAGTACGTTAAGCGTACATAAGGTGCGCTGAGCGTACTAGGGGTGCCCTAGTACCCTACTTGTGTACGTTGAGCGTACTCACGTCAGGTGGAAACCCTAATATTTAGGGTTTTGAGTGCTATATAAACATCCTTGTGAGCTCAAAACCCTCCATCACCTCAGCCTCTATAGATTTGAGCCATTTCTTGTAAGTCCCCAAATTTGCTTGACATATCAATCTTATCCACTTGATGGTGTGGAATCCCAATCAAGTGGATGATGCAAGATGTAAAGGAGAATAAGAAGATGAAGAACAAGATTAATCTTTAAATTATTCAATGATTTGAATGATGAAGAATACACAAGATTCACACACACAGTTGTACCTTCTCTTTACTTTCTGTCTCTAGAACACGCTCCTCCACTAATGGCAGCCCCCAAAATGTCCCACCCTCTCTAATGCTTCCTAAGACACGCCTCTTCCACTATATATATATATATATATATATATATATATATATATATATATATATATATATATATATATATATATATATATATATTCCTATAGACTAAAACCCAAGGCCCAAACCCAATACCCATACCGAAATCACATGTGATTTCGGTCCAAGCTACAATAAAACCCAAGATTGTTTTCGCCCTGGACCAAAAACTACAAAAGCCTAGAAAAGCAAAGTATAAACCATATTTTTAGACCCAACAATTTCCCCCATGGTTTATAGCTTTCTTTTCTTTTGACCTAACATTCCCCCTAGGTTTGTAGCTTGCTTTTCTTCTCAATCTTCAATATGAGCTTGGATTCAACGTTTATCTTTGAGTTCTTCACAATTTGAAGATGAATGTATGAATCTTCTATATGAATAACTTCATCTTGAACAGTTGGGCTTTCTTCAAAAATTTGACTTTGAGCGCACGTTGGGTGTGGAGGCTTCTTGAGAAGATTATTGAAAATCAACACATGCATCTTGAGAATCTTCAGAGAGAAGAACAGATAGACCGATTTTTCTGGATCACTTCAGCAAGTTCATAGATAGCAGCAAATTAATTGAGAAGGCTTCAATGAAATCTGATACATAATCTTCAAGAACAACTTCACCATGCTTCTAGGGTTGAAAGATTATATGTTGAAAGAATAATCTTCATTTCTTGTTCCTTTGAATGAACATTCATCAATGATCATTGTTGCGCCTTGAATAGTAACAAATGACAAAACCGTCCCTGTGGATCACAGAGTTATGAAAAACCCTTCTCATCACAGTTGTTTAAGGACCCAATCTTGGCTCATATGGAGACTTCTCGCACTATCTGTGTGAAAAGACAGCCTCCTTGAGTCTCTTCTTCATTTGAGTTCTCTGATTTTTAAATTCGCTTTTCAAGACAAATGAGATAAAAACAAAACTAAAAGAAAACTCAGCAGACAGAAGAAATCACTAAGAAGTAAAAACCAAAAGTAAAATACACTCAAAAGTAACACAAGATTTTTTTTGGATTTTTTATTTTTCTGAATAAGATATAAAAACATAAATAAACATATTTTTGGATTTTTGATTTTTTTGAAAAAGAAAGACACATATTTTTGGATTTTTGATTTTTTAGATTTTTGTTTGATTTTTAATTTTTTAATTCTCCCCATAAATTTGTGCATAGAAGAGAACTGTGAATAAATTTATCAAAGAATAAAAGTAATAACTAACTTTAAGACTGATTTGGGATCAAAGTGGTCAGGCAATTCAATATCGTTTATTAGCACACAGTTACATGTTTAGATCTGCTCAATTACCGGTATTGTGATCCACTTAAACACTATTGATATTGACAAATTGGACATATTAGAAGTGACAAGTCATTGTGAGCTATATTCCTAAATAGAGCATTTAGTTGACAATGACCAAGGATATTGTTGTCCACTTAAATTCAGCAGCGAGATCTACAAACAACCTATTACATGGTTCAATTTTAGATGTACTAGAATGTGTTCTCCCCTTACTGACATTCCTCGTTAATCTAGAACTTCCAAAGAATACCTTACTTAAGGTGAGTACTCAATCATTAAGAGAGAAGATAGATATAGAAATGCATATGTTGTATCCCATGTCGGATGTCTTTCAATCACACAGAGGGAACAACATATGACTAACATAGATAAAGGGTTATAGAGATAGTAGGGTGCATATGCTGTGTCCCAGGTCGGATCTTCCGATCATGCAGAAGGGACAACATATGGCTAACAGATAGAAAGAATTGCATAGATAAGGAGATACATAATGATGGAGTGGCATATGTTGCATTCTAGGTTGCATATGTTCCAATCACATAGAGGAAGGAACATATGGCTGACAAATAGAAAGCAAGAAAATAATTTCCTACTGACCTACTTTATCAAAAACCCCTAGTCGCCCTATCAGTACCGGAATTAAGGACACATGTTCGTACATCAAGGAAATGTTAAACTACAATTCTAGATACATATGACTTTAGTGTATCCTGCAGGTTCCCATGCTTATCTCACTGCTCAATCAACCCAAGCATTGCATGGTCAGTCCAAATGAAACTATCTAGGACCAGAGGAGTTAACACAATCAATTCTTTTAATTGTTAATCTATGTTTAGTCCTTTTGAATCCACCGTGCCTACCAGCACATTGAGAACAGAGTCTAGACAATTCAACTTTAATGCATTACACTAATTTCATATTTCCCTCTAACACTAAGCTTCATATCACTTCCCAAAAAATACCTACAAAAGAAAAACTATGAGAAAAGAAAAGATTGTCTTCAAAACAAATCATTTTAAGAAAAATTTTGGATTATTGTGAAGAAAACTAAAACCATAAGTCACCAATTGAAGTTGCAACCAGATGATCTGAGAACAGCACGCATATTTCAATCTGAGAACATATCCAAAAATTCTTCACATCGTTAAGTACAAAACCCATTTGTGATCCTTTCTTTTTTTCCTTTCCCGCAAATAACACATACTCTTAAACAAGTTATGAATGTTGTACAGTTGAGAGATGTCCCCTATCGTGTGCTAGGAATAGCCACTATGAAAAAACTGAAGTCTGATGATATGCCTCCATAGCTGCTCCAGCACAGAGTGTTAAATCAGTTGGTCTTTGGAACCTAGTCCATTTTGAAACTGGGTTGACCTTTGTCATCTATCCAAGGTACTCTCTCCCATATCATATCCTTTTTATCACACACAAAAGATGAAGAAATGTTAGAATCATTAGGTAATTTGGGAGTGTAAACCTTTGGTACCCATTTGTAGTCACGTTTAACCCATTTCTTGTTCGATCGGATGGATGCCTTATCACTTGCTTTTGAACTTGAAGTCAACTTTCGAGATGACTTTGACCTAACCGGTATTGGTTTCACTGGAGATTCTCTTTAATTTGGCTTCTTAGCCATCATTCCCTACTTGACCTTGGGAGTTTGACTCTTGACCTTTTGTGTATTCCAGTTACCATTGTGCAATTGTGACTTTGAAGGGTTACTTTTGGAAAATCTCCCTCTTTGCACGTGCTGCCATCCTTGTGTGTAGTTGGGAACATATGCACGATTTGCAGAATTTTTGGAAATGTGTCCAATTGTTCCACAATGAAAACATGTCTGTTTCTTCACTTGGAAGTTGTTTCTGCCTGTCCCTAGTAGCATGCCTTTGCCTTGTCTCTGATTTTTCCCACATGTACACTTACAACAATATGTATGTTTCACTTGTTTTGGTGGCCTGTATTTACCAACAACATGTTGATTAGACGCAACAGATTCAGAGTTCAAGGAGACATCTGTTTGACAGTCAATACAATCAACAAAACTAGAATGATTTATGTTCTCCTTGTCCTCATCTTATACTACTTTACCTGTACAGGAAGTAAAATCATTAGAGTCCTTCACCTTAACACTCTCAGTTTGGCCTGATTGTTCAGTCTTAACATAAACTAGTATAGGGGTTTGGCCGTACCGAGCAGGTATTTCTTCCTCATTTGTTTCAAAGGGTGGGTTATAGTTGTCATTGAAAGGAGGTGGAACACTATGATACCCTAGACCCTTAGTTTGATTATCTTTAAATGTTCGTTGTTTTTCTATCTTGGACGCAACTACCTCACTTGACACATCAAATTTTCAAAAATTAAAATCTGCATTTTCAAACTTATTTTTCAATGTGTCAAGCTCGTCGGTCAAGCTAGCAAGTTGTCTCTTAACATAGCTATAGTTTTCACATTTTTTGCTATATTCTTCTTGAATTTTTATAAAGTCTTTTGTCTTGGACTCGAGTTGTTCTTTTAATGGTTTTTGGGCCTTCCTAAGTGTATATCCTTCATATTTAAGGTCCTCATTTTCTCTTTTTAATATACCGATTTGATCACGAAGAAACTTAATTGTAGATTCGCAAGATTGAGAACATGAAGTTTCATTACCCTTAGTGATTGAGGAATTCAATGTTTACCAAAAATTCCCTTTGACTATAAATCTAAAAAGTCAACCTTAAAAGCCAAATTTAAAAAAGTCAAACAGAAAAGCCAAACGTGAAAACTTGAAAGTTAAAAAGAAAGTCAAAGTTTAAACTTAAAGGTCAAACTTGAAAGTCAAAGTCAATTTTTAAGGTCAAAAGTCAAACTAATAAGTCAAAAATCAAAATTCAAAGCTTTATGACGAAAGCGAAACTTCAAAATTCGAAAAAATTGATTTTTGGGCAAAAAATGCAAAAATCCGGAATTGTGACCGAAAATGCGTAGCTTCTAGGTCAGACCAAGAACTCTCACACCCGCTGACCGAAAATGGCTACTGACCGAAAACGTGAGGATCGAACACTCAGAGACCGAAAACCCTTTGCACGCTCCACCGAAATTGCTTCGGACACGCTCCACCGAGAACTGTTTCCGACCGCAAATGAGCTTCCGGTCGAAAACACCTTGGATAAACTCCTCCTTATGCGGAAATGGTCGCTGGATCTCGCAATTTATGTCAAAAAACAAGATTTTTAACTTTTTTAAGCACAAAGCTCGATTTAAAACTCAAATTTTTGAAGAACATGAAGAACAAACACCCAATATTTCTTAAAAAACAACACAAAAATGCCAAAACCTTCAAGAAAAAACGTTCTAGATCTTGCCAAAATGATTGATACAATCCAAGCTCTGATACCAACTATAAGTCCCCAAATTTGCTTTACGTATCAATCTGATCCACTTGATGGTGGGGAATCCCAATCAAGTGGATGATGCAAGATGTAAAAGAGAAGAAGAAGAACAACATCAAGATGAATATTCAATGTATTCAATGATTTGAATGATGAATAATACACAAGATTCACACACACACACACACACTTGCACCTTCTCTCTACTTTCTCTCTCTAGAACATGCTCCTCCACTAATGGCAGCCCGAAAACATCCCACTCTCTAATTCTTCCTAAAATATGCCTCTTCCACTATATATATATATATATATATATATATATATATATATATATATATATATATATATATATATTCCTATGCACTAAAACCCAAAGCCCAAACCCTACACCCAGACCGAAATCACATGTGATTTTAGTCCAAGCTACAATAAAGATTGTGTTCGGCCCTAGACCGAAAACTACAAAAGCCTAGAAAATCAAAGTATAAACCATATATTTGGACTTTACATTTTCCCCAAACCCTAACGTCTTTCTTGTGTGTGTGAGTTAAAAGAGTGTGCTTTGAGTAGTTGCAGAATAAGGTATTTTGTAAAGAAGTTGAAGAAGGAGGACAAGCTTGTAGATCTGAAGTTTCTTTGTGCTCTAGAAGCTCCATAAGGTAAAAAGATCTAACCTTTATGTGTTTATGATGTAGATCTAGCCTTAGTAGCTTCATGAAACCATTTCTTGTCCTAAAAGTCCCAAGTTGGTGCATGTTATGGTTTGAACGTAATAAGTTGTCCTTTCAGACCCTAGAAAGGGTCCTACGTGATAAAATGGATGTCCTAATGGATTAAAATGTTCTATTCATATTGTAGGATGGTCCTAATTGGTTAAGACAATGGATTAAGAACTTTATGGACGACCAAAGTCTTAAAGGTTGAGACCTTATACACATTCGATCGATGGATCTGGAATTTGGGCTTAAGTGCTTAAGCCATTAAGAACTTATTAGAGTTTTGTTAAAACTCATGTACGCCCTGCATAATTTTTGTACACCCATCATACTGAGTGAACCACTCCAATGGTGGTCAATGCAAAATGGAAGTACGCCCATTATACACCCTTTATAGGGATTTTGACGAATTCGGCTTCGGTTATGGGCCACCTTTGGACTAGTTGGACGTGGGCCTTGCTGGACGTTCTGAGCAACTGGATTTTGGACCAGTTTTGATAATGGATCCTAGAATCAGGCCTAATTGGGGAGTTAGACCCAATTAGGAAAATTAGGCTATTAGTGGGCTTTGGATATATAGACTTTTAAGATCACGGATTTGGCATTGGGCCTTGGCCCAAACTAGAGAATATGCAAGAGTGGACAATTACTCTATGCTAGACCTTTGGACAAATATTGAGATCCCAATTATTGACTTAGTCTTCATTATTTTGGATAGTTCTGGATTTTCGGTGAGACAACGGTCGGAGACTTTCAGTCTAGTTTTGCACTACTTGTTAGGTGAGTTCTCCTCACTATATTAACTGGGTCTAAGGCACCAATGTCGTCCCTTTTTGGATTTGTATACGGGTTATTGCATGATATGCTTATTGATTTACATCCTGGTAGATAGGATGGTGATATGCTCAGTGGCCTAGTTAGGTCGGTATCCTGGTATATATAGGATGATGCTATGTTAGTGACCGGTTAGGTCTGTATCCTGACTATAGGATGTTGCTTTTATTAGTGATATGTTAGATCGGTTTGACTGTTATATATGCTAGCGTATGATATTTATGTGCACATGATTGTTTGATTGGGGGTTGGGTTAAGGCGGTCCTGGTTTGTGTTGAAGGCCAACATACCCAAGGCGGTCCGGATAGACTGAAGGCCCTACGATCCCACCAAAATCGAGGTGGTTATGCAGTGGGAGGTTCCGAAACCTCCCTTGGATATCAGGAGCTTCTTGGGATTGGCATTGTAATACTAGAGATTCATACAAGATTTCTCCAAGATTGCAGTACCCCTCACTCGTCTGACGAGGAAAGGGGTGGATTTCCGGTGGGGCCCCGAGCAACAGAGGGCGTTTGAGACCCTCAGACAACGACTATGCAAGGCTCCGGTCTTGACTCTCCCGAAGGAAGTTGAGGATTTTGTAGTGTTCTGTGCTGCATCCATGACATGACTGGTAGCGGTCCTCATGTAGAGATGACGGGTTATAGCCTACGCATCACGGCAACTGAAGTCGCACGAGACAAGATACCCTACTCATGATTTGGAGTTGGGAATGGTGCTGTTCGCTCTCAAGATTTGTAGACATTACCTTTATGGGGTCTGTTGTACCATATACACGGACCATAGGAGCCTGAGACACATCATGGATCAGCCAAACCTAAACATGAGACATTGTAGATGGGTGGATGTTGTCAAGAACTACGACTGTGAGATCCTTTACCACCCCGATAAAGTGAACATGGTTGCGGATGCCTTGAGCCGCAAGTCAGCTGGATCTTCTACACCACTGACATGTATGAGGATATCGGTGGATTCTCCACTTGTGAGCTTGATCCGGGAAGCTCAGGCAGAGGGTATGTGTCAGGAGAACTAGAAGCTTGAGAGGATTAGGGGTGAGAACACCCGGTTTATGTAGGATAGCTAGGGATTACTGACCCGTTGCGGTCGGGTCTTGGTTCCGATGTCTAGAGGTATCAGATAGACTATTTTGTAGGAGGCTCATAAGTCTCGTTTCTCTATTCACCAGGGGGCCAACAAGATGTACCAGGATTTGAGATTGAGTTACTAGGAGGTAGAGGTGTGCAAAAAAACCGCAAAACCAAAAAACCGAGCCAAACCAGCCGATCCGAAACCGAAAAAACCAAAACCAAAAAAAATCGATACATAAAGAAACCGAAACCGAAAAAACCGGATATCAACGGGTCGGTTTTGGTTTCGATACTTCGGTATCCGCGGATAACCGAACCGAAACGCTTGAGATATATATATATATATATATATATATATATATATATATATATATATATATATATATATATATATATATTATTCATTTTGATTGAACTTTTAGCCATATCCCAAACAAAATTCATGATTGGCTATTCTAATTTTACACTTGTACATTATGTTTTCTTCTATTTTAATTTTTTTATTTATTATACCAATTATAATGTATGTTATTTGACATTCATTATGTTTTTATAATTCTTTAGACATAGTAATTTTTGAAAGAAATCATTGGAATGAAGTTTGTAATTTTAATTGTATTTAAATATTTATATTTAGCTGGTACCTGTGAACCGAACCATGGTTACCCGCCATTATACGGTTCGGTTCGGTTCGGTTTTTTTGCTAATTTGGTTCGGTTTCGGTTAATGCACATGAAGTACCCACCCCGTGATCACGGTTCACAATTTTATTACTATCCGAACCGAACCACCCCGTTAACACCCCTACTAGGGGGCGTGCATGAAGCGAGAAATCGCTTGGTACGTGGAGAGGTGCTTGACCTGTAGGATGGTCAAGGTCGAGCACCAGAGGCCACATGGTAAGCTATAACCTCTAGAGGTTCCCATGTGGAGGTGGGAATAGATCAAAATGGATTTTAATACCAAGCTGCGGAGGACGGCGAAGGGTTTCGACTCTATTTGGGTCATCGTGGATCGATTGACCAAGAGCGCCCATTTTTTTGGCGATACGGGAGAGTTCATCGGCCAACAAGCTGGATGAATTGTATATCCGCAAGGTTGTTGATCGCCATAGGGTGCCGGTCTCTATTGTCTCAAACCGTGATGTTCGGTTCACCTTCCGTTTCTAGCAGAAGTTCCACGAGGAATTGTGTCACACCCCAAAACGAAGAACGGCGGAAACGTTCTGGGGCGGAGGACGTCATGTACAGTATCATAACAATGCAAAGTAGTAAATAAGCAAAAACATCGTCCATTGCATTAATAGTATAATTTCATACAAGTGTGTTCTTTAATAGTAATAAGACACCAAAAACGAATAATCAAAATAAAAGACGAGTCTTGAAGATGCTCCGTCTTCTCAAAACTTGGTCATTGGTACCTGTCTACCGGTGACCTGAGAATACAAGTTATTTTGAAAGCGTAGATCAACATTAAAGCTGGTGAGTTCATAAGTATTTAGTTTCAATGTTTGTATGAGTTTGATGAAAATGTTTGTATTTGAATAATGTAAAGGTTTGTATATGTTTGAAAACTCCTAGAAAATCCTATATTTTCTACGAGTATAAAAAGTAGTCTTCTACCACGACCAGACTATTTTGTATGCTTGACTACTTGTAAAAGTGAATGCTTTTCCCAAGTATGACTATCATTACCAAAATATAGTTTTATATTACCATTTATGTGAGAAGATCACAATTTGAATATAATGGGAAAATGTACCTGTGTACTACAGTATTATTTGTATTAATCACTAAAGTCATAAATACCTTAAAAGCAATGGGTTAATTAAGGAAAAATGTGATATGATTGTTACCATGCTAATCTGACTATAATACGACGATGAAAGACGTCAGAAGAAATGACATTTGGCACCCGTGGACTTGCAAGTCCAACTGTAGCGAACAATAAAGGTGTATGATAGTCAATCTAGTATAGATCTATATGCAAACTCACGCTTTCCCTCTAGGAGGTTCTGATTTACAAAACGTGACATAACGAAATGGTCAATGTGTCATGAAGTAGTATTTCACATTATGTTATCTCTGAACCTTGTTATAGTATACTTGTTATAGTAATAGTATTCTATGTATAGTATTCTCTGTCTAGTATTTTCTGTTATAGTATGCTCGGACTAGTATTCTCTGTTATAGTATGCTCTGTTATAGTATTCTCTATTATAGTATTCTCTGTTATAGCATTCTCTGTTATAGTACTTGTATATGATAGTATTCTCCGAAACTATACCTATTATAGTTTACTAGTAAGTTATGTATATGAATAAATGAATGTATACCCTTGCTACCCAAAGGTAATGAACTGATTGAATAGAACTTTTATGTCTACATATGTATACATAATATATATCTAATATTTCGACGAACTTCGGACAATTGACCGATACCCTAAGTCCACATCCAAACAAGGAAAAGGAAATAAAGCGAGCTAGCAGTCCTAAGTCCTTTAAACATTATGTATATAACTATATATATATATATATATATATATATATATATATACATGCTTTTGACAGTATATATAAGTTGAAAAGAGGTTTTGTGATACATATAAAGAGTTTTGAACAATAAATAAATAATGACTTGATGTCAGTTTATCAAAACGATTTAAAAGTAGATTGTTTTGAAACACGGTTTGAAGTATATGAAATCCTTGTTTGAAACACAGTTATAAATCACATGTGATTGATCTTATAACTAGCATATTTTCTACTTGTATCCCCCCTATAAAAGCATTTAAAATCATTTAAAAGATATGTTTAAGGGGTATGAACTCACCTGAAGTTAGTGATGCGATAGTAGGATCGATAATGGATGCTAAGTGTCAAGTGAGGACTTGAACACACACAATGATCCTAGTTAACATATAATGAAACATATATCTATCTAATTAGTCATTTAACAACTAATTAACCAAGTTAAAACACCCTAGGACATGAAAACACCTTGATTCAAGTGCTATTCTTACCAAAGGGTTGCATCTAAGGGTTGTATGGCATGATATTGGAGTTTATGGCTCAACAACCACTCCTTATGGAGTTTATAGCCCATGGTCATTTCCCCATGAGTTTATTTCCATAAAATCATGGTACTAAGTGCCATTTGATGTATTGAGGTCTTATAAGTCAAGATTGAGCATTCAATGATCAAGTCCAAGCCTTAGGAAAGCATGAGGGGCACAATATCACTACTTTGTAGAGTATATGGACTAAGGACCATATCCTTATGTGTTTACGGCCGTAAAATCTTATGGGGATATGTTTTTATTGTTGCTTAAGGTCTTAAACACTTCTAGGAAGGATTAAGACTAGTATCCGAGGCTTAGGAAGGGACTAGGGTCCATTTAACCCCATTTAGAAGGGTTTACGGCCCAAGAACATCCGTTGGCCATAAACTCCTTTCATCTTATGTTTCTTGGTGATTTTCAAGTGTAAAAAAAATTCATATTAAGAATACAAGAAGCTAGGGCAAGTGTACTTACAAGATAGAAGTTTAATTTGGTGTTTAAGGTCCGAGAACACTAGTGTGTGTTCTTGGTGTTTTGAAGAACACTTGAAGATCTAAGTGGAAATCAAGAATGGATGGATGAAATGATGTATAAACACTAGATGTTAGGTTATAACAACAATTCAAGTCGAGAAAAACTTACGTTTTCGGAAGATCGGGTGAAGAACGGGATGCTACTTGAGAGAGATTGGGGAGTGTTCTTGAGGGTGGAAGTGAGAAATGAAGGAATTGGGGAGTAAACTCATGCCTAAGGCATGAGTTCACGGCCATGATAGAGTTCACGACCCAAACTCCCTTTTTTTGGCCGTGAACATCTAACTAAGGTGTGGGTTGTTCTATTGTTATCCCGATATTCTAGAAATCACTTCCTTTTATCCGTTCGATCCATAAATAATTAATAAAAAAACTCAAACGGACTTTTAAACCGGCTAAAATTTAGTAGAAAACTATTTAACTTTTAATTGATGTTCTTGACTTTAGAGTTTGTACAAATGAAAATTCCGGGTTGTCACATTATCCCCCCCCCCCCCCCCCCCCCCGGTTAAAGGGAATTTCGTCCCGAAATTACAGTTTAAGCAAATAAGTAGTTACAAATAACTAAGTAAAGAGATGAGGATATTTCAATTTCATTTGATCCTCGCGCTCCCATGTGAATTCAGGTCCTCGTTTGGCGTTCTAGCGAACCTTCGCTATCGAGCTACGACTTTGTTTCGTTTGCTTGACCTCTCCGTCCATGATCTCTATAGGTTCTTCCACGAAGTTGAGGCTCTCGTTGATCTCGATCTCGTCGAGTGCGATTACAAGAGTCTCGTCAGACAGACACTTTTTCAAGTTCGAAACGTGGAAAGTAGGATGTACGTTACTGAGTTCACATGGTAGATTGAGTTTGTCAGCTACAAGGCCGATTCTAGCAAGAATCTCAAAAGGCCCTATGTATCTTGGATTTAGCTTTCCACGCTTTCTGAAGCGTATCAAGCCCTTCCAAGGTGAGACTTTCAAAAGGACTCGGTCTCCCACATGGAATTCCAAAGGTCTCCCACCCGGACCCGTGAGAGTGCTGTCAGGAACGTGTCCTTTAGCTAACTGGGTGTCACCCACCTCAGCCCAGCATAGAGGGGATCTACACTTCCGACCATAGAGGGCTTCAAATGGAGCAGCCTTTATGCTCGTGTGATAACTGTTGTTGTAGGAAAATTCGACAAGGGGTAAGTGAGTATCCCATGCCTTCCCAAAGTCGATCACACAGGCTCTCAGCATATCTTCTATGGTTTGGATAGTCCTCTCACTTTATCCGTCGGTATGTGGATGGTAGGCTGTACTCATGTCTAGCCTCGTTCCAAGGGAACTTTGTTGCGACTACCAGAACCTCGAAGGGAATCTACTATCTCTATCGGAGATAATGTATATTAGAACACCATGCAGTCATACGATCTCCTTAATATATGTTCTTGTTAGTTTCTCCATCTTGTCAGTCTCTTTGATTAGTAGGAAATGCGTGTATTTGGTCAATTTGTCGACGATGACCCAAATGGTATCAAGTCCACCCGTTGTCTTGGGCAACTTGGTTATGAAGTCCATAGTAATCCGCTCCCATTTCCATTCTGGTATCTCTGGTTGCTGACATAAGCCTGATGGTTTCTAGTATTCAACCTTAACCTTTGGGCAAGTAAGGCATTTACTCACGAAGGTAGCAATCTCGGCTTTCATGTTAGGCCACCAGTATAGGTTTTTAAGATCCAGATACATCTTATCTGAACCCGGGTGAACGGAATATCGCGTGTTGTGTGCCTCGGTCATGACCACATCTCTGAAGCCACCATGTTTCAGTGTCCAGAGTCGGTCCATGAGATATAACGCTCCACCACCCTTGCTCTCTAGGTTCTTATTGTTGGATTAATGTCTAATTCTATAACTATAATTGGTGAGACTTGACCCGACCCGGCATGGCCCATTTGGGTTGCAAGGCATCATGCATTTGGATAGACTATAACGAGAGAAATAACACTTAAGGTTTATTAATATATTATAAGTTCTAATATATTAATAGGATTATTTAATTAGTATTGATCAAGAATTAATTTAGAATTAATTAAGTGATCAAAAGAAGACTAATTAAATATATGGGTTGATTGTGTAAATCATTCATACTTGTATAGTGGGCTAATGCTCCATGGATTATCGAGTTGGGCTAAAACCCATAGGATGCTCCATGGTTACCCCATGGTGTATTTAAACCCATGGATCCAAGGAAATGGAAGGCCATGACCATTAGGGTTTACCCTAATTGTGACATTATATAAAGATCATATCATTGGGAAAATCGGTGACTATGTGTGGGAATGAAGGGCTAGCTGATTTCATGATGTGTTCCAATTTCTCTCAAGTTATTCCAAGTGTATTTGGTGTTGTGTGAACCATTTGAGGTGTCACACTTGGGGCACTAGGAACTCAAGCTTCATGAAGATAATCTACATCAAAGAGATATGTAATTCTAACTTAATATATTCATTTGAATCAATGTTATTATGCTAGTTAGGATGAATACCTTGGAAAGTTCATATTTGCATGTATAATAGAGAAAACATAGATCCAAGGTATGTAGGGTTACATGTACACTTAGGAGTGTTAGAATGCTAAAAACCCAACAGTGGTATCAGAGACTAGGCTTGTTTTCTTGTATACTTGCAAAAACTGCTTAAAAATCGAATTTTTGTGCTGTTTGGAAAACGGACTCGGCAAGTCCATCAGGAGACTCGACGAGTCCATGCCTTAAAAGTGTTTAAATCGATCCAACTCGTCGAGTTGGTTCACGCACGCGACGAGTTGGACCCCCAGACAGCATATATTCGACTTTTTTGGCTGGAATTGGACTAGGAACATTACCCTAAGATGTTTTTGGACTTATAAACTTGTTTTTGATGTGGTAATGTTCATGCTAATCCAATTTCAAAGATAATTGTCAATAGATTCATGTTTTGTATTAGTTTAAGGTTTAGACTAATTACAAGAAAAAGTTTGATTTGAATTATCTTGTTCTTATGAGTTGCTTTGATTAATAGAAAAGTTAATTGATTATGTGTTTTCAATCCATTTTAATCTAAGAGATGATTCTAAAATGTGTTTGTGTAACTTGTCCTCAAGTTACATGAAAGGTCACATTTAAGTTTCATAAAACTCATAAAAGTTGGCAATGGTTACAAAAAATGAAGAGTCTTGTCCTCAAGTTATGGAGGCTTAAGAGTCACTTCATTAAGTAATAAAATGTGTAACCTTAATTAATTCCATAAGTTAAAAAAATAAAGAAAAGTTACACTCTTTAATAATTTAAAGTCTTCCATAACTTGTCCTCAAGTTATGGAACTTGAAGAGTTTTTGGATTAAAACTACTTTAAACACATAAGTTATGGAATTAATTAGTTTTGAATAGTTTCAAAACTTGCCCTCAAGTTTTGGAATTTGAAAAGTTTTCACTTATGAATACTTTAATTCCAAGTTAAGCCCTTAGAATTTTAAAAGTTAAAATTCAACCCTTATACTTTATAATATTATAAGTTAATTATATATATATATATATATATATATATATATATATATATATATATATATATATATATATATATATATGTACAAGAGCAAGTCAATCTTACCGTTAGTAGGCCTCATTCACAAAGTCGGTCTATAAGGGGGGTATAAGGTTACTGCCTATAAAATAGCAGTTTAATGGGTGTCTACTCTCACCCACCGCTTCCTTGACTGATGGAGGGTCGTTAGCCGAACGGGTAGGACAAGGACTATAATTCTCCCTTCATTAAAAGTATTAATGATAAATACTAAGTAACTAAACCTTTTAAAAATACCCAATCTTAGTTACTTAGGAAAAAGTGAATAAGGTGCTAATCCATGAAATTACACTTTTCACTTTGTTTAAGTCGTTAGTGGAGCGTGTGTGGTTAACCGGCACATTAACCTGGACTTAACAAGGTAGGAAAAGGGTAACTTAATATTTATCATAATATCGGTAGAGCGTGTCTTGTTAACCGGCAGATCGATTAAATGGTAAATATTAAGGGTACCAAGTATATTTGCATGGTTACATCACACCTTGTTTTGTGATCCTCGGCATCCCAGTCACAAAACTTGAAGGGCACACTCGAGATTGAAACATGCCATTGAGAAGTTCAATGAATCTCAAAAGAATCTAGGAGTTTCAAAACCAATTAAAACCTAATAATACAATTCGTTTATCTTGGTGGAAATTGGTGAATTGTCATTCACCTACCTTCAAATACTTTATAGCTTGGATTACGGCATCCCTTTTCCAAGTTATAGAAGTATTGTTTTGGGTCCTAGCCTTAATATTTCATATTGGGTGTTATGTTTTGTACTTTAAATCAACTATCTTGAATATCTCCCAAAAAGATGTCTGGTTTAGACATTTATGATCTTTCCAAATCTCTTGAAACAAGCTTTCCTAAATGAAGATGATGTCCCATGGAAATCATTATTCTTTTACCTCCTCCAATTATTCTCCTTAACCCACAAGTCTTGAAAAGTTTAAGGTCAATCACACCCTATTGGGAAGCAAAGGTCTATGTGTGGTCACATCTTGGAGATGTAGTCACATATTGACAAGCCGGGAGAGTTGGGTGTCAAAGTCTTGAGAAAGTTGGTGGCTCAACTACTTTCTAAGTCACATAGTGAGTTCCTTTGGGACTCCTATGAAACAGACTATGACAAGACCCTTAATGATCTTATCTATTTGCTAAGATCAACTCCCTAAAACCTGTGGACATTGAAAATAATGACATTGGATATCCAGTAAAACTCTCTCTTCCCAATGGAAAGGGATCGGTCATAGTCAACTCGGTTGACCAAATGGTAAAGAGAAAGGCTAAGTTTGTGATAGTTCCATATTCCATTACCAAAGTGTCCATATGTTAAATTGCCAAAGGAAGGGGCATTAGGTGCGAAGCTGCCAATTTTACCTAAGGATGTTAAAGTCAATAAATTTTGACTCTACTTCAGGTAAAGTCCACAATCTAACTCTGATAAGTTTCTATTCTGAGATTCTTGATACATGATGTGACTGGATCACATGTTGATGTTTTAAGAATGAAAGAAAAATGAAGAAACTTAAAGAAAGAATATGTTGAATCTGATCGCATATATGGATCTCTATCGCATAGTTTGAAGATCGAATTCTTGAGTTACTTCTTAGGGGTTATGAGATATTGCTTAGGAATAGATAACAACAAGTTTTCATATGGATTGTAAGGATAAGTTTTTCCGCAAAGTTTTTAAAATAAAAGGAAAAATGATTATTTTATTTATTTTAAAATATCCTTAAAATGGCATTTGAGGAAAAAAAATTGTTGCTTATATGATTCCATTAATAGCAAGAGTGTAAATATGAAATTGATTCTTTCATTTGTGGTAATGCCTAAATTTACCAAATAAGGAAAGATCCTCATCACCCAAGTTTCAATTGGACCGGAACTTGGAATCATGCAAGTTGTATAGCATGATGAATGAGAAATTTTCATCTTTGGAAAATTAAGACTAACTACACGTTTACATGGATGTGTGAGTCAAATAACGGACTAAGGGATCGAGTACACATTCTTGTGCACTGATTTATTCCACCATAAAATATCAATAAGACTATTCGTCATGATTTACTTAAGTTCGGTAAATATGGTTATACTTACAAGTTTAAGTATAATTCTGAAGCATTGGAAAAGTTTCAATGTAAGGCAGAACGAATAAGAAGAGTCAAATTAGGCAGAAAGATAAAAGTTTCTCAAATATGAAAAGATGGGAGAGTACTTTAATATCAGTTTTTGTGATCATCTTAATGATTAAGAAACCATAGCACAATTAGTTATCTAAGGAAATCTTAGTTCATTCTTATGACTAAGAAGAGGAATCTTGAATTGTTGAAATGGTTAAATCAAGAAGATGAGTCACACTTCGTTCCAATACAAGTCTTAGAGTCTTACTCCAAGATTATAACTTGAGTGAAATGTCTTACAGAAGGTTTAAAACACATGTCAAGTGTAAGAGTAAAAGTTTTCTACTCTTGTACATTTGAAATTGGTAAGTTGTGATGTTTTGGATAAAACAAAGACCAACTAAGGCCAATTGTGTGAAGTGTTTGTCTTGATTAGAATCCACACTATCTCTTGAATATCTGACAAGAAATTCTTATATGTCAAGAGGACAGTGGGAGTCTTAAAGGTCTCGAAAGTCTCAAGAACTAATCAATAATAAAAAACTTGAAGTTCTTTACTAGCAAATGACTTGAGGTTCATAACCTATCGTGTTGACATATTCTGTGCCCATTCCAATTAAAGTTGGCTTTGTATATGTGTTCTTAGAGTTCTCAATTGGTTGCACAACAACTTGGAAGCAATGGCAGGCCCTTAAGCTGCCAGGTGGCAAGAAATTAAGATTGAGTTTAGTCCATATGAGTTTGGATTTGTCATTATCCTTGTCTTGTGACTATGGTTTTGACAATTCACATGGATAAGAACACATACACCATTAAATCTAAGTGTCATAAGGTTTCTCTCCGATTCATGAAAATGATGGTGAGGAAACACATTCAGTAAGTAGATTTTAGCTAGATAGCAATTGTGATATTTGCATTCTCAAAGACGTTAGTGGAGCGTGTGTGGTTTACCAGCACACTAACATCGACTTGTGAGAAGTGGCAAAGGTCTAAACAATCAAAACTATGATTACGACATTCCTTTTCATAGTTCTTAAAATTGTTTAGACACATCTGTGAGCTATCTATGATAAGGCGTATGATTATGATAAAGATTTATCAAAGCAATCTAGTATCAAAAATCTGAACTTTGGTAACAAAGTCAATAAAGTATTGATTTCTAGAAGTCCAGCTGATTTCTGAGTACATGTCAAAGCTAGTGGGAGCATAAGTGTTATGCTAATAATCATCATGTTAGTGGGAGCATGATAATTATGATAAGTATTGCAAGTTAACAATGTTAATTATAGAAAAAAAAAGTTTCAATTGGGAAAGAGTTGTTTTGCTATAATTAAGGGCGAGGAAGTTTGAATCCATCTCAAATCTAAAAGATTAGATTGAGGTTTTAATAGTATTTATTCAAGGATATATATATATATATATATATATATATATATATATATATATATATATATATATATATATATATATATATATATATATATACATATATGAATTTCATGTTGGAATGGAACAACATAAGGAAATTATGTATATGGGTCCATTATTTGTGTTCCAAAACTCGATTATGATTACGGCATCCCTTTTCATAATCTGAATTATGTGAACTTGGCAAATAGAAATGGAAATATTATAGCAAAAGACTGGTTTAGTCTTTATGTGAGACATCATGAATCGTGTCCCATATGCTTCGGATATAGGATCGATTACATGTGCTATATTCATCCTTTCTAAAATTTTCCAAATGCCTGGGGCATTAAGAAGGGAAAAGGTCTAGAATTGGATATGACTAAAAGGATTAAACAATTGTCGAAGACAATCTAAGGTTTACAAAAGATTGGTTGCTTAAGGACAGTTGGAAGTATAATGTTAACTCTAGAAGGACCATATTGACATAATCTGTAAGGAGGAAACTCTTGTTCAGAAGTGATAGTCAAAATGTAATATGGAAATGTTTCAAACTTAGAAATTATTCAATCTGTGTAAGATTCGGAAACTTAATGCAAGAAGGATATTTCCAAGGAGATGATCTCCTTTGGAATGCGCTGGAATGGTTGTTGTCAAGTCTTGCTGACTTTGTGCATAATCATTACCATAGGATCAATGCATATAAGTTTAGAATCTAACAAATTTCAATAAATGGCATGAATTTGGAATTCCTGCATTTGCAGTAAGGATTTGGGACTGTGTGTCACAACCCGAAACCGATGGCGGAAACGTTCCGAGGCGGAGAACGTCATGTAAAGTATCACAACCAATGTACATAGTAAGCGTAGTAAACACAACCATTACATTACATAGAAGTATTTACATTGATTTGAAAGTAAAGTTATACATGATTATAGATATATACACATCCAAACTGCACAAAAGTAAAGACGAGACTACTAAAATGCTCCGTCTTCTCCAAAAGATCGCGGGGTACCTGTCTAACGTGGACCTGAGAATACAAGCAGTTTGAAAATCAACATAAAGCTGGTGAGTTCATAAGCGGTTTGTTTTTTGAAAATGAACAAGTTTCCTTTGGTTTTCTGAAAAAGTTGTTATCCAAGAAAATACCATATTTTCTTGTAAGAAAAGTCTAGTTATCAAATGTTACCCAGTTTGGTTAAGACTGTAGCTAGCAGCCAGGTGCAGGGTTGTCAATCTTGTATAGATCTATACACTCAAGTCATGCTCTCCATCCAGGAGATTCTGGTTACAGGGGTAGTCCTACACTCTCGTATCTAGGGGGAGTGTTACCAAGGACGTGTCTCCAATCTTAAGACTAATGAATTTTAAAAGTTTTCATTTACTCTCGAATCTAGGGGAAGTATTACCAAGGACATTTAAAAGTAATAATATGGAAAAATCTGTTTATTAGTCCTTCACTCTCGTATCTAGGGGGAGTGTTATCAAGGATGCGTCTAAAGTTCTAAATTTAATGTCATTAGTCCTTCACTCTCGTATCTAGGAGGAGTGTTATCAAGGACGGGTCTAAAGTTCTAAGCTAATGCTTTTAACAATAATGATGTGGAAAATCATTTGTGAAAATAAAATATAACATTTTATAACGGGTTTCACAAACAGTTTGAAAACTAACTCTACAAGTTAAATGGTTGGTTAATATGGATTTCAGTGTTAAAAGCATACGAAATATGAAACATTTCAAATGAAATAATAAGTTTGAGTACAATATTTCCTTTTACTTTTGCTTGTATTCCCCCTGAAAACGTTGAAAAACACGGAAAATGGTGTAGGGGTATGAACTCACCAGACGAGAAATGTGTCGGCTAGGATGCTAAGTGTCAGTTCGGGACTTGAGTACACGCGAGGTTCCTATGTAATATGAAGAGATACATAATTGTATCTAATTAGACTTTGAACTACTAATTAGATAAGAATATACACTCCGAGGCACGAAAACACTTCATTTCAAGTGTTAGGAGTGATCCGGGTAGCATCTAAGGGGGTGTATGGCCTAAATATGGAGTTTGCTCTTCAAGAGTAAACTCCTAATGGAGATTACGGCCCTAAGACCATATCCCCATGAGTTTAAGGCCGTAAACTCATGGGTGGTGGGTTATTGGTTCCTAAATGGTCTTACAACAATTAAGGGATGATGCTAGGTTTAGTTCTAAGGCATTGGAAGGGGTTTGACCAACATATGGACCATATAAATGAGTTTACGGCTGTAAACTATGAGTTTACGGTTGTAAACTAGGATTTTACGGCCGTGAACTCTCACATACTTAATCATTTTGTGTTTTGGTGGTCCTAGGTTAAGCATAAGTGTTTATAGTCCAAATTACAAGCCATGGAAGGAAGTTAGGGCACCATTTGACCACCTTATAGGAGTTTACGGCCCAGGAACCATTCCTTCCGGGGTTTACGACTGTGATCTCCTAAAGGGATGGTTTCTTTCAAGTTTAAGGCCCTTAACACATTGGTGGATGGTTCTAGACATTTTTCCAAGGCTTATGAGGTGTTTAAGGGGCATCTTAACACCTTAAAAGGTGTTTACGGCCTGTGAAAGGGTGTTTACGGTCCAACCATGTTCTTGGGCCGTAAACTCATGTTTACCCCTCAAATGTTAAGGTTTTGGTGTCCTATGTCCAATCTTGTAAGTCCTTAGGTCATATCCAAGCTCTAGAAGTAATTTGGGAGGGTTATGGGGCTTCAAAACCCCATTTATGTGTGTTTACGGTTTGGGGCTGTTCCAGGGCCATAAACACATGTTCTTGGTCCTATTTCATGATTTAAGCACGAATTTGAAAGCCTAACATGTTATACTATGAGCTTGGATGGATTTCTTACCAAATTGGAGCTTGAAATGGGTGAATTTGGATCAAAGATTGAGTTTGTAGAGAGAGAGAGTAAAGAGAGAGAGAGAGAGAGTGTGAAAAAGTCTCAAATGAGGTCCTTTCAACCTTAAATATGGTTTGAGTTTGAGGCTCGGTGGAAATCTAACCGATACCGACGTTAAACGGGGCTTTTGGTCGTACCCGATTTAGTTGATTGTAACCCGACGGGATAAAATTAAAAATTTTCCAAATAATAATTTGTGGTGTTTTCATGCGTTTCTAACACGTTTGGATACTCACGAGGTCATAATGAAAGTCTCAAATTAAATAGTCTAATTCAAGATGTAAACTAAATGAATCGATAAAGACGAGTTTTATTGACAAATATGGGTTACATCGATGGAATAAACTTCGGGTTGTCACACTGTGAAAAGAGGATCATTGGAGTTATGTTCAATTGATCTATTTCACACAGTAAAGATCATAGAAAAACATTGTATGCATACTTGGTGTTTGGCAAGACTAGTGTTTAGAAAACATAGTGTACATCCTTGGAGCCTGGGACAACTATTGTTTTAAATTCAAGAATAAAGTTGATAGCTGGAACAGTATACAATGAATAATGTGTAATCATATGGTGATAAATAAAAGGTGTTTTATTTATGTTCATAGGTTTTGATACCATATTGGATTCAATTATTATTGTGTTTCACTTTGCATGTTTTAACTTCTAGAATAACTAGGTCATTGTTCTGGATGACTAAGTTATTCAAACCATCCATATTCGGTCATATGTTGGAAGTAGATATGAATCAAGACTGACATGGTTTGGCTTGTAGAGGTCTAAGATGTTGGACAAAGGGCTACAACACTCATGAGTGCTCATAATTTCTAAGTATTGGATTCAACCCGCGCTCATTGGAATCACTTCATGGATTTTATCACGAGTGATCATGAGACGATAATATCTTATATTCTTCAAACCTACAGATATGAGTTGTTACTATGAGTTGGTTGTACATTGATTGCATGAAAACACATTGGTAACTCGATGTTATAAAACGTGCCTTTGTGTATGATTCAACAAGTAGTAGAACAAGCCATATGAGTCGAAGTTTATCCATTACTTTTACATTTGGGATAAAAGCGATGTATGTGGGCCCCTCAATGATTTGGTGATGACAAATGTAAGTGCTCGGCCGGGCTAGGACTGATTTGATTTGTTCAATTAGTCAGTCTTCATAAATCGAAAATTGGGAAACAACAAATGGACATAGAGAATGATTATAATCCATGTCTCAGTCCATATGATATCTAGAATGGAGGAATATATGATCCCTTATCTAATGGACAAGTCAAAGGTCAGAGTTCGATAGAAGCTTTTGAGAGCTACGATTGGCAGTCGGTTCTTGAAGTTATACGCAATAATAGTTTTAGACTTATCCAAGTGGGAGACTGTTGGATCAATGTCTAAGTCCATAACTATAATTGGTGAGACTTGACCCGACCCGGCATGGTCCATTTAGGTTGCATGGCATCATGCATTTGTATAGACTATAATGAGAGAAATAACACTTAAGGTTTATTAATATATTATAAGTTCTAATATATTAATAGGATTATTTAATTAGTATTAATCAAGAATTAATTTAGAATTAATTAAGTGATCAAAAGAAGACTAATTAAATATATGGGTTGATTGTGTAAATCATCCATACTTGTATAGTGGGCTAATGCTCCAAGGATTATCAAGTTGGGCTAAAACCCATAGGATGTTCCATGGTTGCCCCATGGTATATTTGAGCCCATGGATTCAAGGAAATGGAAGGCCATGACCATTAGGGTTTACCCTAATGGTGACACTATATAAAGATCATATCATTGGGAAAATCGGCGACTATGTGTGAGAATGAAGGGCTAGTCGATTTCATGAAGTGTTCCAATTTCTCTCAAGTTATTCCAAGTGTATTTGGTGTTGTGTGAACCATTTGAGGTGTCACACTTGGGGCACTAGGCACTCAAGCTTCATGAAGATAATCTACATCAAAGAGGTATGTAATTCCAACTTAATATATTCATTTGAATCAATGTTATTATGCTAGTTAGGATGAATACCTTGGAAAGTTCATATTTGCATGTATAATAGAGAAAAGATAGATCCAAGGTATTTAGGGTTGCATGTACACTTAGGAGTGTTAGAATGCTAAATGTTACACCCTAAAACCATGAACGGTGGAAACGTTTTGGGCCGAAGGACGTCGTGTACAGTATCACAACAATGAAAAGTAGTAAACAAGTAACAACATCATCCACTGCATTAATAATATAATTTTAATACAAGTGTGTTCTGTCAAATTATATTAGACACTAAAGTATAAATCAAAAAAGAAAGATGAGTCTTGAACGAGCACCATCTTCTCTAAACCTTGCATCGGTACCTGTCTACTATTGACCTGAGGATACAAGTTATTTTGAAAGAGAGTATCAGCTTTAAAGCTGGTGAGATCATAAGTATTTTAGGAGATTCGGGATACAAAAACGGTCATGGAAGGAAGTGCCATGACCCGTTTAATGGTTCACATAACTGCATGAATGTACATGTAATTAATGTGCTACTGTAAAGTGTACTCTTTCTCTGTCTAGCCTGTATGTACTGTAATGTTCTGCGTGTGCTAGTTGTAATGTATGTTCTCTCTCTATCTAGCATGTATAGTAATGTACTGTAATGTTCTACGTGTGCTAGCTGTAATGTGTGTTCTCTCTCTATCTAGCATGCATAGTAATGTACTGTAATGTTCTGCGTGTGCTAGCTTTAATGTGTGCTCTCTCTCTATCTAGCATGTATAGACTCATGAATTAACTGACTTGTGGTATGATTCCGCATTCTAGTAATAGTATAAGTATCCTCCTAAACTACCCATACGGTATCTTACTAGTAATGTAACTGGTACGTATGAACATGGAAGTATACCCTTGTTACCCAAGGGTATTGAACTGACTGGAAGAACCTTTATGACAATATATGTACACATGATATATAACTAATATTTAAATTACCTTCGGACGGATACCCAATACCTTACCAGACCACATCCCAACGGGGAAAAGGAAATAAAGCGGGCTAACTTTCCTAAGTCCTTTAAACACTACTTATGTAAGTATACATATATAGGCACGCAATTGACAATATAAAAGCATAAAATAAGTTTTGTAAAACCATTTGAAGTAAACTATTTGGTAAAACAGCTAACGAAGTAATAAATCCTTTTGTATGCTACTTATTAATCACATGTGATTAATATAATAACTAGCATGATTCAACTTGTATCCCCCCCACATAAAAACATTTAAATCCTTGATTAAAGGGGTATGAACTCACTTGGAGCAAGTGGTTGGGATGAACGGACTGAAATAGGATGCTAGGTGTCATGTGAAGACTTGTACACACTCTATGATCCTAGATAACATATAATATCACATATGTGTACCCAATTAGTCTCTAAAAAACTAATAAACAAAGGTAACACATCCTAGGGCATGATAAACACTTTGTATAAGTGTTATAAGTGCTAAGGAGTGCATCTAAGTGTTGTAGGGCAAGGCTATTGGGTTTTAGGGTTCAAGAGAACCCCTAATATGAGTTTACTCCCCAAAGACAATATCCCATTGAGTTTACGGTCGTAAACTCTTGAGTTTACGGCCGTAAGCTCATAACCTTTTGACCATTTGTTGGTTTGAAGTCTTCTAAGCCATTCCAAGCATTCCTACTTCATGTTTAGGCCTTAGGAAATGTTTTGTGGCATCAATACACTCCTAAATGGAGTTTACGCCCCATGGACCATTTCTCCATGTGTTTTCTACCGTAAACTCCTATGGAACATGGTATTTTGATGCTTTCAAGTCCCAAACATAACAAGGAATAAATCTAGACTAGTTTCCTAAGCTTGTGAAGGGACTAGGGCCATTTTTACACACCTTTGGGATGTTTACGGTTTTGGGAGATCCCCAAACCGTAAACACACATAAATGAGTCATCTTGGTGGTTTTCATGTGCTAAACACATCAAGGAAGGATTCTAAGTTAATACCCAAGGCCTAGGAAAGGATAAAGCACACTTAGGCACACTTTGGCACCTTTATTTGGGGTTCACGGTCCAATAACTCCTTGGACCGTAAACACCATGATCTTGGTTTTGTTGGGACTATTTCTTGAGGTATAAAAGTGTAACAAAGCTTGTAAGACTCTAGGATAGGAACACTTATAAGGTAGAAGCTCAAAAAGGTCCAAAAGGCCAAGAACACAAGTGTGTGTTCTTGGTGTTCTTGATGTAAATTGAAGATTAACCCTTTTGGAAGGATTTCATTGTTAGAAGTGTGCTAAAACACTAGATTAAGTCATATAACAACTTAACAAAGCTAGAAACACTTACTAGATTGAGGATTTCGAAGAAAACCAGGATGATACTTGAGAGAGTTTGGGAGTTTACTCTTGGAAAGGTGGAAAAATGCTAAAAATGGCTATGTGCCACTTTTATACCCCTCCCCTTTAGGGTTTAAGACCGTAAACACCAAGTTTAGGCCATAAACTCTAAAATTTTGATGTGTCAGGACTTTATTGTTGCACAATAAACCCTAGGGCATCCTCTCTCCTGATATCTCCTAAAGTGTTAATTCTAGAAAACTCAAACTTATTCCAAAAAGTCTGAAAATTAACAGCAACTGCTCTGACTTCTACTGACTTGACATGTTTGTACATAATAGAAATTTCGGGTTGTCACACTAAAAACCCAACACTTATCCATCTCTGTTAGGGATTCACCCGCCACATTTTCAGGTTTCAAAGCGTCGAGATGAGCCTCCTTAATTTGTGTGGACAAGTCTGAATGGATAGTCATAGTCAATGATTTGACTCTACGAACAGAGTATTCTTTCCGATTTAGGGCGTCAGCTACTACGTTTTGCCTTGCCGGGATGATAACGAATTTTGCATTTGTAGTCATTGAGTAGCTCGAACCACCGTCATTTTCTCATGTTGAGCTCCTTCTAATCAAAGATGTGCTGAAGGCTTTTGTGGTCTATAAAGATAGTGCTTTTCGTACCGTACAGATAGTGCCACGAGATCTTCAGAGCAAACACAACTGCTCCTAACTCAAGATCATGCGTGGTGTAGTTGACCTTGTGTTTCTTCAGCTATCTCGAGGAATAGGCGACTACCTTACCTTGTTGCATTAGAACACATCCAAGCCCTTGGTTGGATGCATCACAATAGACTACGATGTCTTCTATTCCTTTTGGGAGGGATAGTATTGGTGCGGTGCATAAGGCTCGCTTCAGCGTTTGGAATGCCTTCTCTTGTTTCTATTCCCAGTCAAAGGCCACGCCCTTCTGGGTCAGTGTAGTAAGCGGCTTAGCGATGCTAGAAAAGTTCTGTATGAACTTGCGATAGCAGCCAACGAGACCTAGAAATTGATGAATTTATGTAGGTGTCTTCGGTGCTGACCAGTTGTTAATGGCCTTGATTTTGGAAGGGTCCACGTGAATTCCCTCTTCACTAACAACATGGCCCAAGAATTTGACTCTTCGAATCCAAAACTCGCACTTAGAGAACTTCGCATAGAGCTTCTCTGAGCGTAATGTTTCTAAGACTCTTCGTAGGTGTTAACTATGCTCCTCCTTACTTCGAGAGTAGATAAGTATGTCATCGATGAAGACAATGACAAACTGATCCAAGTAAGGACGGCACACCCTATTCATAAAATCCATGAATACAGCTGGTGTGTTGGTTAATCTGAACGGCATCACTACAAATTCGTAGTGTCCATAACGAATTCGGAAGGCTATCTTGGGAACATCCTCCTCTAGCACTCGTAACTGGTGATAGCCGGATCTTAGATCAATCTTCGAGAAGTAGTTTGCTCCTTGAATTTGATCAAATAAATCATCAATGTGGGGTAGAGGGTAACGATTCGTAATTGTAAGCTTGTTGAGTTCCCTGTAGTCGATGCACATACGAAATGATCCGTCCTTCTTCATGACGAACAAGACCGGTGCTCCCCATGGTGAGAAGCTTGGCCTAATGAATCCTTTCTTGAGAAGTTCGTTATGCTGACTGGAAAGTTCCTGCATCTCTTCCGGTGCCAGACGATAAGGAGATTTGGCTACTCGAGTAGCCCCTGGCACTAAGTCGATTCTGAACTCGACTTGGCGTTGCGGTGGTAATCCTGGTAGTTCTTCTGGAAATATGTCGGGAAAGTTGCATACTTCTGGAATGTTCTGAATATCTTTCACTTCTTGACTCGTATCGACGATGTGTGCAAGGAATGCATGATATTCCTTTCGCAAGCACTTTTGAGCTTGGATACAGGAAATGATGCGATGATTCGTACTAGATTTGTCGTCGTAGATAACTAGAGTTTCGTTGTTAGGGAGGTTAAGACGATCTGCTTTCTCAAAGCACATGATGTCGGCACGACGATGACTTACCCAATCCATGCCGATTATGATGTCGAATCTTTTAATTGAGACCGACATGAGGTCTATTTGGAAAGAATGACCATCTAGAGTTAGAGTACAACCTATGTATATGCAGTTAGTACTTTCCGTTTTCCCATTTGCCATTTCTACAGTGAAAGATTCCTCCAGTGCACGTGGTTTTTGTTTAAGCAAGTGAAAAAATTTCTGGCTTACAAAGCTTTTCTCTGCTCCGCTATCGAATAGTATACATGCATATGATTTTTCGAGGAGAAAGGTACCAGTAACTATCGTAGGATTAGCTACGGATTCCTTGTGGCCTATCGCCAGAATCCTTCCAACTCCGTTGGCATTTCCTGCCTTCGGGTAGTCTCTCTTGAAATGACCAACCTCGCCACAACCGTAGCAAGCCTGGCCCGCACCAATGTCGGGGACTTGGTTAATCGGCCTCGCCGGAGCCTTGCAGGATCGGGTAGTGTGCCCTTTTTAGTTGCAATTAGCGCACTGCATTTCCCGGAAGGCACCATTGTGATGAAAAGTGCATTTGTTGCACTTGGGAAAATTGTTAGTATACGACTTCCTTGGCGCTGTAGCAGTAGGTACAATCGTAGCATTAACAGCCACCACTTGCTGCTTCTTGGCAGAGTTCTGCACCGATTTTCCCTTCTTTTTATCCCAGAACTTCCGCTTGTTGTCAGCAGCCTTGGAGGGTTCTGCGGTAGCCAGGGTTGTTGTTGTTGTCGAGGTAGAGACTCCGTGATCAATGAGTCTCTATGCCAATCGCTTGGCACTATCGAAAGTAGTGGGGTTTGAAGCTAGTACATTCCCCTGAAATGGAGGCACTAGCCCCCAAATGTACCTCTCGACGTTCTTCCCCTCAGTGGGAACCATATTTGGACATAGCGCTACCAAATTGCTGAATCTGGCAGTGTAAGCCAGTATGTTTGAGCCTTTCATGGTCAGACTCCAGAGTTCCTGTTCCATCTTTTGAACCTCGCCCCTCGGGCAATATTCTTCAACCATCAGCCCTTTAAGAGCTTCCCATCCCATAGCATTTGCCACTATTATGGTTAGTGACTTGACATGGCTATTCCACCATGTCAGGGCTCTATCACTGAAGGTGCAGGCATCAAATTTTACTTTGCTTCCTTTATTACAGGAACAAATCTCAAAGATCGATTCCGTCTTTTTGAACCATTGCGACAGCGCAATCACTCCACCGATCCCATTGAAGGTTCGGGGCTTACAGTTGGTGAAGTCCTTATAAGTGCACTCTTGCGAGCGCACGAAGACGTCACCTTGTGTGGAATGAACGACTGTTGCACCTCCAATAGTCCCTTGGTTGTTGTGGTATTGTGCCATGGCTGTAGCAACAGCCGCAACTACCGCAACATTAAGAGCTGCCGTATCAAATTGTGAAGGAAGGTGGTGTTGGAGTTGGAGTAATCGGAGGATTACGCCTTGTTGACCTTCGGGGAGGCATCTTTCAACTATAAGTTTAAAAGATGAGCATAAGATAAGAATTCAATAGTGAAGTCAATGAATGAGTCCCATGAACTAAATCGCCATAACTCAACAACTAGATGAGAGTATGAGTTCCATAGAGTCCTAGAATCACATGAATGAATGTATTTGAACAATGTAGAGTCTATGTATTGTAAAATGTCGAAGTGGTTGTTTCTTTTAGTTTCGCATATTAGTTATTTTACTAAGTCACAGTTTTATGCGAAGTGTATTGTAATAGACTTAGTATATTTTTTGTACACTCAGGTTTCCTATAAATAGGGACTGAGGTTAGAAGTAGAAAGAACTTTTGAACTCGAGTATTCTTTCTGCTTAAAGCATTGTAATCAGTCTTCATCAATATAAGATCTGATTAATATTTACTCGTTGTGTTCTTACTTTTCTATCAATCAATCATAATTGCTTTCATAATCTTGATAACAATTTTCTTCAATTGGTATCAGAGCAGGATTCAGACTGCATCGATCTGATTTTTGTGTTAGAATCATTTGCTTTTTGAGTAGTAACTTTACTCAAAATTTTCCGCGCATTTTGGTTTTGAAAATCACTTTTGATCTTCAGATTTGAATTGATTCTGCCTTTGAATTGTTTAGTCGAGTGATCAATTAGCAATTTGTTATCATTTCAGTTGATCAATTCTCAAATTCATCTAGTTTTTCAAGCTTTCTGAAATTTTTGTGTTCATCAATGGCGAACTTCAACATGAATATAATGACTTCTTTCTCTCACTTGCTTGGTTCTTCCACCAAAATTCCGATGTTAATCCCTGAACACTATGATCAGTGGGCTGGCAGAATGGAGTATTACTTAAATTGAATTGATGAAGAACTTTGGAATTGTATCAATGGAACAGTTCAAGCTCCTGCTAATGTTCAATCAATTGGACCATCTACTACTTCTGCTGAAGTTGCTGAACAACAAAACCGTCTGAAGAAGAATGAAAAGGGATACATGAGGGAACTAAGAGGTGCTCTTCCTCCTATGATTTACAATTACATCCGTAGTTGTAAAACAGCCAAGGAGATCTGGAACACTTTGAAAGAGAAGTATCAAGGTAGTGAAAAGACAAAGATCAACTCTATGAAGCAATGTCTTGTTGAACTGAAGGAATTCAGACAAAAGGATGTTGAAACACTTGAAAGTTACTATGATCGTCTGAATGAGCTTGTTTATCGTTGCAATAGGTATGGAATCACAAGGTCTCTCATGGAATTCAATCTAACATTCATGATGGGCCTTTGCAGGGAATGGAGAAGTGTGAGTATGATGATAAGGAATCAACATTGTTTTGATACAACCAACTTGAATGATCTCTTCAACCAGCTGAAAATACACGAAAGTGAAGTTTCAGAAATGTACGAAGAATCAAAACAAAGTATAGGAGGACCTTTGGCTCTTATTTCAAAGGTATCAGAAGTCGAAATTAATGAAACAGATGGTTCAGACAATGAAGGCATCTTAATGAACTCTGATGATGAAGCTGTGGCATTCTACTCAAACAACAGAGTTAAAAAATTTTCAAAAATCCTTTTAGTCCAAAAGGAAAGGTAAATGATGCGAAGAGTGGAGTCACAAAAGCTAGAGGAGAAGAGAAGAAGAAAATGGAAAAAGTTGATGAAAAGCAAAAAGATGCTAAAGATGCGAAGAAACTAAAAGGTGATTCTGGAATCTATTGTCACTACTACAATGGTGCGAATCACTTTGCAGCTGATTGCATGTTGCGAAAGAAAGAGGAGAAAAAGAACAAAGTGAAAGATGAAGCTTACTATTCGGAAAAGATTGAAGAGTTGCGTGCAAAGACAAAAGGAATCTCACTAGTTGTGAAGGGTGAGTTTGATGAGGAAGAGAGTGGAACATATCAGATCTGGTCTTCAGGATCTGATGACGAAGAAATGAGGCGTCCAACTCATGGAGCTATGTTCGCAAGCTTTGAAGACAATTGTGAAGAGGATGTTTCAAGTCGGTGCTTCGTATCCAAATCCACAGACAAATCACCAATGACCACCAAGGTACGTGCTATTCTTGAATCTTTTAATATTCCTTTATCTACTTATGATGCTGAAATTACTTCTTTTGATGATAGTGTTGCTTATTTTGATTCTGTTATTGTGTCTACTAGTACTGAAGCTCAAAATTTAAATATGCAACTAGTTGACACACGAAGAGAGTTAGAAATAAAACGAAGCAGAGTAGACAAACTTGAACATCAAATCAAAAATGTAAATTGTGATAGGGAAAATCTTAGAAATGAAGTTAGGATGTTGCTAGCACAAAGGAATATATACTGTAATTCTGCTAAGCGTTTGTATGCAAAATTAACTGCTTTACATCATTCATCTGACATTAGCAAAGAACAACATAGGAAACTTTTACCTTTTCTTGAATATGATCGTGAAAAAGTTGATGTTGTGTCTTATGATTGCGAAAACACAATTGCTCAATTTGACAAAATACCTGATGATAGATTCGCATATGGTATTGTCAAAATTGATGAATTTTTGAATGCTGATGAGTTGGTTGGTGTTGTCAATGAAAGTTTGACAAAGAGTGAACAAGTGAAAATTTTAAAGAAAACTGAAACCTCAACTCTTGTTTCTCAACTCAATTATGCGGATGTCGATGACAATTCAGATAATGTGAGTGAAATCAGTGAGATTGAAGAGGAAGAAGAGGTTGATTGTTCTTAATTGTCAATCATTAATATCACATCTAAGATCAAAGGTAATGAAATTTTAGTTGATTCGATAGTCAAAGATGACATTGAAAAACCCTCTACTTCGCAACATTGTAATTTTGATAATGTGGAAGTTGAAAGCTGGAAGTCTGATGACACTGATGAAGAAAAAGAAGAAATGAAGGATTCACATGAGACAACTCAACGAGTTGTTGTTGATCAAGTGTTTGGTGATACAAAAGAATTCGACAAAATTCTTAGTGACAAAGGTGCACATTATTTGGAAACTAACACTGTGGTTTATCCAAATTTTATATGCACTGATAACACATTTTTTCGAATCAAGTTTTTGTCACAACTAGGAATGCTGAGAAAATTAACCCTAAATTCAACAAAATGGTTGAAAATGATAATCAAAGCTCAACTACTGAAGGTTTCTTCGCAAATCAAAATACAGTAGAAAACAATTTGACTCAAAATTCTTATGTTTTTCAAAATCAAAAATCATCACAAAAATGGTTGGTTAAAAGGGAAAAAGCAAACAAAGTTTTTGAGAATGTTGCAAAACCAAAGATTGAAGTGAAATTAAATTCTCATGAATTTAAATTGATGGTTGGAAATTATTCAACAGAAAATAATGTTTCAAAAAGAAAAGCAAGAAAAGCAATACTTTGTCAAGTTGTGTTCAATGACAAACCAAAAGTTGAAAAAGAACAGATTTCAACGTCAAAATCATCAAAATTTCAAAGAATGAATAAACAAAAAGATACAAGTTTTCAGAAACCAATATATTATATTGACAAAGTTCCAAAGAAAAATAATGATATATTTGTTCGCAAATATGACAAAAATCGAAAATTTGAGACTTCGCAAAAATTTGTGAATAATCAAAAGTTTCATAATGTTGGCAAATTCACGAATAATTCATCATCTTTGAATGTCACAACTCAAACAAAAATGAAGTTTTCACCTAAACAACCAAATTTTCCAAATCCTTCAGTCTCAAAACCGACCAAGTTTCGTATACAAAAGGAAAATCTGATGTATGTATGATCAATCATTGGCTTGAAGGGAAAGGAAGACAATATCAAAATGGGAAATTTTCAGAGCAACAGATAAAGAATGCATTTGACAAGTTCGCAAATAACTCTTCCACTAGTAGTTCATCATCTTATAATTCGCAAGTTCCGGTACAAAAATGGAAACCAGTTATCAAAGTTGCGAATGTTGTGAAAGATGAGATGAAACTCAATGAAAATCCAAAACTGTTGAGCAACTATATTTCAATATCTCGATCTGATGATGTTGATATAATTGATAGTGTCACAGACAAAGTGAAAACATGGTTTTTAAATTCAAAGCATTTGTTATAAAATACTAATGGAGGACCTAATAAGTCTTGGGTTCATAAATTTTTTCAATAAATGCAGGTGATGTGTGACGAGCAATATGATGCGAAATGGTATATTGATAGTGGTTGCTCTCGTCACATGACTGGAAGAAAGGAAAACTTGCAAGATTATTGAAGCTTGGAAAATGCTGGAGTAGTCAAATTTGGAAATAATCACAAATGTCAAGTGAAAGGGCTATGTGAAAGTCACAAATGGACAATTCACTATTAATAGGGTTGCTTATGTTGAAGGTCTTCAACATAACTTGATTAGTGTTTCGCAACTTGTTGTGGGTACTGGAAATCAAGTTATGTTTAATGAAGAAGAAAGTATCATTTCAAATGCGAAGACAAATGAAGTACTTCTCAAATCAAAAAGATATGGTGATATTTTACACTGGACATCAAACCATTCGTGGGCAACCCTGCTGTGTGTTTACTATCAAAGGCATCTAATGATGTCAGTTGGCTTTGGCAAAGAAGATTGTCACATTTGAATTTTCGCAATATTAACAAACTTGTCACTGAAGATTTAGTTCGAGGTTTACCTATACTAAAATTTGACAATGATACTTTGTGTGCAGCTTGCGAACAAGGAAAACAACATAGAAAAGTTCATCCGATTGTGATAGATTCAAAAATCGTAGAACCATTGGAATTTCTTCACATTGACTTATGTGGACCATCGATTGTTGCTACAATCAATAAAAAGCGGTACATTTTAGTTATTGTTGATGATTTTTCTCAATTCACATGGGTATTTTTTCTCAGGTTAAAATATGAAGTTGCTCAGATGATGATTGATTTTATCAAAAAGATTGAGATTAGCCTTAAAAAGAGTGTTCGCAGAGTTAAAAGTGATAATGGTTATGAGTTTAAAAATCAAACACTGGACTCTTTTCTCACAGACAAAGGCATTTCGCATAATTTCTCTTCACCATATACTCCAAAACAAAATGGTGTTGTTGAAAGAAGAAATAGATCATTAAGCGAAGCATCTAGAACCATGTTGACATATGCGAATTTACCTCAATATCTTTGGGCTGAAGCAGTATCAACTGCTTGTTTTACTCAGAATCGGCCATTCATTCATCGCAGATTCAATTTCACTCCATATGAAATACTCAACAATCGAAAACCAAATGTCAAATTTTTCCATGTTTTTTGTTGCAGGTGTTTTATAATGAATCTAAAAGATAATCTGACCAAGTTCCAAACTAAAGCTGATGAAGGCATATTTTTAGGATATTCGCACAATTCTATTGCATACAGGGTGTTAAACAAGCGAACAAGAAAAGTTGAAGAAACTTTCAACTTAACTTTTGATGATTACTATCTTAAACAAACGGATAGTAAATTTGAACATAAATCAATTCTTGTTAATTCAGATACTAACATTGATAATTCAGAAATAAATGATTTTGATTGTGACTTAATTTTTGGAACTCCTGACAGGGCAATTGATGCGGAAACTAATGCTCCTGATAATCAAACATCAGAATCCTCAAAACATTCTGATGATTCAACAATCACTACAAGTTCAATATCTTGCGAAAGTGTGCCTGAAGTTCGTATGGAGGGGGAGCATACGATTAACAATGAACACAGACAACAAACTTTCGAGGGGGAGAATGAAAATATGAATCATCAAGTTGAGGGGGAGCATTCGCAATCTCAACAAAATCATCAAGTTGAGGGGGAGCATTCACAATCTCAATAAAATCATCATGTTGAGGGGGAGCAGTCGCAAATTCAATAGGATCATCATTTTGAGGGGGAGCATCAACATGAACATCATGTTGAGGGGGAGCATGATGAAACAAAAACAATTAATCTTGATGAAAATGATGAGCTTCATGAACTAAATGATAATTTTTCTGTTGCAGGATCTGAAAATGAAGATATGTATGAAGATGCACCATTAGAATTTAATCCTGATTTTCCACCACTTGAGAAATGGACAAGAAATCATCCCAAAGAATAGGTGATTGACAATCCACAAGATGGTGTGTTGACAAGAGCTCAAATTCGTGCGAAAAATGAGGTACTAAATGTGAATCAAGAATTGTGTATGCTTAATGTCTTTATTTCAAAAATAGAGCCAAAGACAGTAAAGGATGCTATGGAACACTCAGATTGGGTTGTTGTTATGCGATCTGAACTGGCTGAATTTGAACAAAACAAGGTTTGGAGATTAATTTCTAAACCTTCTGATGTTTTAATTTTCAGATTAAAATGGATTTTCAAAAATAAAACCGACAAAGATGGTAATATTATTCAAAATAAAGCTAGACTAGTTGTTAAAGGATATTCGCAACAAGAAGGAATAGACTATGAAGAAACATTTGCTCCTGTTGCAAGACTTGAAGCAGTTCGCATATTTTTAGCTTATGCAGCTCACAAAGACTTTGACGTTTTTCAAATAGATGTTAAATGCGTATTCTTAAATGGAGAACTTGAAGAAACAGTGTATGTTGAACAACCACCAGGATTTATAAATGAAGAACATCCTGATCATGTCTACATTCTAGACAAAACAGTTTACGGGTTAAAACAAGCACCAAGAGCCTGGTATGCAACACTTACAAATTTCTTGAAACAATCTAAATTTAAACAAGGATCAGTTGACCCCACATTATTTCGAAAGAAAGTTGGGAATCATCTCATGCTTGTTCAAATTTATGTTGATGATATTATTTTTGGCTCAACTGACCCAACATTGTCAATTGAATTTGAAATCTAATGAAAAGTCAATTTGAAATGAGTATGATGGGAAAAATAAATAATTTTCTTGGTTTGAATATAAGACAGAACAGGGATGGAATTTTAATCAATCAAGAAAAATACACAAATAACTTGCTTGAAAAGTTTGGAATGACCAACAGCACGAAGCTGAGAGTACCAATGGCAGTGGGAACAAGACTAACTCCTTCGTTAGATGCTCCTGCTGTTGACTTAACACTTTTTCGAAGCAAGATAGGGTCTTTATTGTACTTAACTGCAAGTAGACCTGATATTATGTTTTCGATATGTAATTGTGCTAGATATCAAGCTAATCCCAGAGAACCTCATTTGACTGCAGTAAAAAATATTTTTCGCTATCTTAAGGGGACAGTTTCGTTAGGACTTTGGTATCCTTCGAAATCAGGATTCTTCATTCAAGCTTTTTCAGACTCTGATCTAAGAGGATGTACTTTGGATAGGAAAAATACAAGTGGTGGTTGTCAACTATTGGATGGGAAGTTGGTGAGTTGGCAATCAAAGAAGCAAACTTGTGTTGCTATATCAACTGCTGAGGCTGAATATATTTCAGCTGCTGCTTGTACTTCGCAAATTATCTGGATTCAGAGTCAACTTCGAGACTATGCAATAAACATGAAAAAGATTTCCTTGTATTGTGATTCGTAAAGTGCAATTCGCATTTGTCACAATCTAGTACAATATTCAAAGACAAAACACATTGCTCTTCGATATCATTTTATCAAAGATCATGTTGAAGATGGGACTATTGAAATTCATTTTGTTAAAACCACTAAACAACTTGCTGATATTTTTACTAAACCTCTTGATGAAAAATCATTTGCAAGAATATTAGCAGGTTTGGGGATGATTGATGCGAATTCAGTTTCAAAATATCAAGAATGAAAGGTCCATTCAGCAGTTATGAGTCAGAATCATTCAGAAGTTACTATTCAATCAGAGGCTTTGCATCCACATTTCTTCGCATTCGCACACATAATAACTAAGTTAAGTTTAACGTTCATTTTGTGTTTTATTTTTTTTTTTTAAAACTTGAAAAATCAAAAATATTTTGTTTTGTTTTGTTTTTATTTTCGAAAAACTTGAAAAATCAAAAATATTTTCTTTTGTTTTGTTCTTATTTTCGAAAAATTCAAAAATAAAAAAAATATTTTTGTTTTTTTTGTTACCCTTGTTCTTTTAGTATTATGTGTTTTGAGTTTAGTCAAGAGCTTAATGCGAAGAGGTCATGCTTATATGTTTCTATGGGAAGGTATCAATTCTTTCAAATTTGTACTAGTTAGGATGTCCCTAGAAGCATGTTGTAGCATGTTGACTCAAGCCTCGTATGACTCTATGTGTGAGAAATGAAAGCCTTAATGAAATCATCTCATGAAAATTTCTTCCCAAAAAGGCTTGTATTCGCATTATTCAAAAGAGCTACCTTACTCTTCTTATATGAGTTAATAGTTTTCTGTTTGGTCCACACATAACCTAGGTACATTCGATCTAATAACCAATCTTTTTCTTCACAAAATTCCTAACATAAATCACACACAAAGACATATGTCCGAGAGGTCACTGATCAAACCCATCGAGACCTAGATATACAAACATTTTGTGTTAATGATCTAACATCATGAGTCCGTGATGAAGGTGAAACCCAAACATCTTTCCAATTAAAGAATTGACAGGGAACATTGTTCCAGATATTAACAAAACTTTTGTTTCAGTACCAAAATTTCGAAACTCCAAATCATATTCAATTCGCATGCGTGGTCTTGATCAAACATTCACAACCCACGATGTTTGTTACCAACAAGATCCAGTACAACAATTTTTATGAATATGATTTCTGTGTGAGTTTCCTTTGAAAATCCTATTCATGATAAATATTTTCAAAAGCCAACTTGTCACTGACTACACTGGTCATACAAGTAATTTCAGTTACAATTTCTCACCTTATGTTAAGGTTGATATGTAATGAAATTTGAAACCAACCCAAAAATATCTTTCAAAAGAAGCCCTTTGATACTTATCAAAAAGTATTCGATTGTAATTCACGGGAACATACACAAGCTATTGATCATCTCTCTTGATGATTAATGAAGCAACCTTTGCCTGGAGTTTAACTGCCTTCGTGTCAAATTGAATTTTTGACATCACAGAATTCAAATTTTTTTTGTTGTTTCTTATCTTATTTCTATGGAACACTGCACTCACGAAATCCTTGAAGTTCTGAGTAATACCAACTCAGGCTGATGATCTCGCAAATCTGGCATATGACTTCACTTTATATCCTAAAAGTGAAAGAGCCTTGCCTCCATGCGAAGCGTTCTAACAGTTCCAATTCTATAACAGGAAAATTGACAGGCTGTGTACTCGAGATGGTTGGTATTTTGTCCGGTTTTCTAGGAGATGTGACAGCTACTTTTTGCAGCATGGCTACCTTTTTGCTGTCATTGTCCGATTATCAAGGTGCCGCATCGGATAACATTAAATGCATCCCACTTTTATTTCAAATCTATTAGGGTTACCTATAAAAGGGGGTTCTAGATCATTGTATACGGTTACACGGTTACGCGAACAAACGTACTCACTCCTAAATTTCTTCATCTTCTTCATATTCATCTTGTTCAAACCCTAAAAATGGCTGGCACTCAATCCAACATAGACGAGGTTCTCTCACAATCACTCATGAAAATTTAAAGCACTAACTATCAAGTCGATCCGAATGTTTCTTCTTACCCAGAAGGACTAAAGATGTTGATAGTTGCATTGAAAAGATCTCCACTATCCACTGCCATGTTCAGTTCTTTCTCAGTTCCGATGACATGGTTGTCATTGGCAGCTTCATCGGCTTCCTACAACTATGCCACTGACACGATTACATTCAACTTGATGAACAACAAAAGGGTTCGACTTACGAAGAAAATGTTCATTGACTTCTTGAACATTCCCAACAACCCTCCATTTTTCAAACCCCTCAATTCCCAAATCATCTTTATGTTCAATGAGACGGGTCATCAGCCAGCACTTGAGAAGATTAGTTATTTCCAAAAATCTGGATTACCCTATATGTGGAATTTTCTATTTGGCATTTTTCTCAGATGTTTGACGGGAAGAACAGTAGGTCTTGACAGGGGGCGTATGGAAGTCTATGCAATGGTGATGGGCTTATACTACGACATTAGTGTGGATTACGGAACTCAGTTGTGGAAGGAGTTCGTAAAGAGTCTTGAAAATACGAATTCTGTAAAAGGAATCTCGTGTGCAAGATATTGGAGCCATATTCTTGAAAAGGCATATGAAAAAGAAGGAAATCAAGTCCCGGAGGGTGCTGAGGTTGCAGAATTCTCATTGTATCAATTTCCTAAGGAGGTGGAAGATGATGAAAATATCTTTACAAACGTTGCTCGCATTCCGGATGCGATGCTTCGTAAGGTATCATCCACTCACAAAGTGTTGGTAAGATACATGAAGACGGTGGATCCAACTGTGCAGACTGGGATCCTATTGGAACTTACTGCCAAAACCTCAAAGAAGAAGAAGACCACTAAGAAGGATGAAAAAGTTCAATATTCAAAAAAAACTCAAGAAGAAGAGTTTCAGATAGAGGAGACATCTTCAAAATCGAAGAAGGAAACTATATCCTCAAAATCTGGGGTACTGAAGAAGATTCGCAAATCCTCTCCCATTCGCAAGACAGAAGTCAGCAGTAAGGGGGTGATGTTTAGAAGTGTTCCAGCTCCTGTTTTTCCAGGGTCAAAATGAAAAAGAGCTAAGGATCTTGCGAAACAGATGCAACAAACACTTTTAAAGAAGTGAAAGTTGATCATTCGCAAAGAGTCTTCTGATGAAGAGATTGTACCAGAGACTCCACCTCTTTCTACACCGGTAACTGTTTCTCTTCCACTAGTTTCAATAACACCTACTTCGCAAATTGCTACCACAATCCCACTATCCATTCCACTTTAAATAGTCACTACCAAATCAGTTTCTGAGGAGATACCTATTTTTGATATGGTTGTCAACGTATCTGATACGAGGGCACCTATCACAAGTGTCAAAACTACACTACCTACTTGATTACCAACAGTTTCTCTTCCAACCACTACCCTCACTACTTCATCCATTTTTGACCATCCTCTACAAAATCCATTCACAACCTTATTTCCATCACAATCCGGTGATGAAACCGAAGGAGGAGGTTTTGGAGGAATATTTGAGGATTTTCATTTTGATTCAGATGAGGAGGAGATACCTGATCATATGCTTATGACAGGAAAGCAATTCAAAATGCTGAATCAAAAGTTGAATGCCATTATTCAGTCACAAGCTGATTCTGGTACAACGTCATCTATATCAAGCTTGGAGGTTGAAGCTATGATCAAATCTGCTGAAAAGAGAATACTTGATAAAGTTGATCAGTCCGATAAGAATAATGAGCTTCGCATTTACGCTCAAGCGAGTTCATTTAATGGTGTTATTACGGAATCGAAGACTGTTGCAAAAGAACGTCACGTTCTTTTTGTGCTGGATGTCAAGAAGGTCAGGGAGGTTGTGAATCTTAAAATTGAAGAATTGAAGAATGAAATTACGAAAGAACTTCAAGCAATTAATTCTCAACATTTGGAGGTTCAACAGAAGGTTGCTGTAGTTGCTACTGATCTTCACAGACTACTTACTGATTTTCAATCTCTTGCTCCGATTCTTGAAGCCAATCAGAAAGAAAACAAGGAGAAATTTGATCAGTTGATTCAGTTGATGACTGAGTTGAAAACTTTGGTTTCGCAACCTACATCTCAGACCATTCTCACTCCTAAATTCTTGTCTCTCAAAGTCAATACTTTGGAACAAGCAATTCAGAAGGCACTTGCTCCTATTGCGAACTTTACCTCTTTACTACCGAAGAATGCCCCACCTGCTTTCACAGGGGTGAAAAGGGGAGAGAAGAATACAAATAAAGAGGATGATGCGAAGACTGTGGGGGAAAGTGATATCCACTCAGCTCAAAACTACTCTTCCAATATTCACTATGCCGATTTCCTCAACAATAATGACCACAAAACCAATAGCCAAAGGAAAATCTATTGGGTCAAAAGAAGGAAGTTCTAGTGCGAAACCTCCAACTGATGATGTGGGAAAAGGGAAAGGGATTATGTATGAAAATTCGAAGGAAGAGAAGAAAGCTGAAGCAGAGGTTGAATTGGAAAGGCTGAGGCAAGTTTAGAGCATAATGAGGCAAAGGGCAAGTGATCCTCCCACAATGAATAAAGGAGATCCTGCGAAGCTTTATTCTTATGAAAGTATAGAGTCGAAAGTGGTGGGGTGAGAGATGTACGAATTTGAGAAAAAGCCAAAGAGGAGCTATGACATTGCGAATTCGGACAAATGCCAGTTGGATTTTCTGATTAATGAAATGTTATTCATAATGTCTCAATACAAGACAAGTGAGAAGTTTGATAATGTTGATGACTACATACACATGAAAATCAGATTTCATGCTATATTGGGAAAGAATCCAGATGAAGTATGGTCTTTGATGAAGATTAAAAAGGTGTTGACGATTAAGAAGGATTCCATGTTTGAAGACATGCTTCAGAACTTTCGATATTTTGTCATTCGAGCTAATAACAAACAATATGACTTCACAATAGTTGACTTCCCTCTGATGACCTGTAATGATCTTATCCAAGTGGCTCTTATTTTGAAACATATGGAAGACCACAAGCTCAAAGGATCTGAAATTGAAGTGCTTAGAATCGGTTTCGCACATGTCAAGACTTTTATTGATAACTACTTTGACTGTTTGGCATTAACCGATGAAGAACTCGCAACGACTTTGGGAAGGGAAGTGAATGTCCCCTGGGAAGATACCTTGAGCCAGTCAGCATTATCTAAGTATGTTGTTAGTGAAATATGCCTGAAACCTTTTGGCATGGTATTTTCAGGGAGAGATACGAAGGGGAAGCCCAAAAAACTTTTGTTCAAGGTCTCGGAAGTTGAAAGATATACTTCTTCGCAGTATATGAATTTTATTGTTCGTATGAATAACTGCAAGAAGAATAACGAAGGAGACAAGAGGGAGCTTAAGAAGGTGATTTCTTGGTATGGTGAAGTGCGAAAGACAATTCACTCAGCTGTTCAGAGGCTTATGGACTGAATAGCTTCGACTGTTTACAAAGGGGGAGATTGTAGAGTCTATGTATTGTAAAAAGTCGAAGTGGTTGTTTCTTTTAGTTTAGCATATTAGTTATTTTACTAAGTCACAGTTTTATGCGAAGTGTATTATAATAGACTTAGTATATTTTTTGTACACTCATGTATCCTATAAATAGGGACTGAGGTTAGAAGTAAAAAGAACTTTTGAACTCCAGTATTCTTTCTGCTTAAAGCATTGTAATCAGTCTTCATCAATATAAGATCTAATTAATATTTACTCGTTGTGTTCTTACTTTTCTATCATTCAATAATAATTGCTTTCATAATCTCGATAACAATTCTCTTCAAACAAAGATTTCTACAAAAGATTAGCTAAATGCCAATATCATTGATATTAAGGATGTAATGGGTTTTGGGAAAAATTGACCTAAGAGTAGGTCTTACATCATATCTGAAGTTGCAAAACTTTGACATCTTAGGAGTCTAGTTAAAGTACTTAAATGACAAGAATATTTTACAGACAAAAGCTTCATAGAGCATAGTTAAGAAAGGCTATTCCTTGAATCAATAGAAAATATGTGCTAAACATCTTCTAATAGTGATGGGAATTCCTCGGGTGAACCCTCAGATCTGTCAGTTGGCGAACCACTTCTTGAAGGTGTCGCTCATGAGCCCTCTGGCGAACTCGAAGTTTTATGACTTCAGCTCGGGAAGCAGCCAGCTGTTGCTACAGAGTCTCATTGGCTCTCTTGGTCCTTTCCATATCTTCTTCAAGACGATCAATGCAGATTATGTTAACCCCCGAGTTAGCGTCAATTTCCACGATTTGGCCGATAGCTGCTCTACCTTGCTCTATATTCCGAGCAATCATGCGGACCATAATGGGCAGGGCTCGGTCAGCAGAGCCTCCTTCGCTGAGATTGTAAAAGCTTCGGTCTCCATTGAAAGGTAATGGTTGATCCTTCTCATCACTCCAGTGATTCAAGTTTGTCGCCCGCAAGTGTGTGGGACCTTGAAATGCAGGTCAAGGGTTGAGATTTGGGTTCTGAACTACTTGAGGTAGGTTGTTGACTTCTGGTTCGGAATCGGAACCATCTGAAAAGCCTTCTGCGAGGTGATCATCCAAAGGGATTGGATGGTCATCTTCTGGCTCTTCACCAAGCCATCCAACATTGCCCTGATTTGGGAAGTACGGGTCTCCGGGGATATGGAATCCAGCCATGATATCTATGCGAGAAAAGGGGTATAAGAAATAATTAATACACGTACTAACTAAAATAATTATAAGATGGTCTTTATTAGTTACTCTAACATTTGCGTAGTGCATACCGGTCATATGTAATCAAACAGGATAGACCTTCCAATAAGTGATCCTAACCCTAAGTCCATAACCAAATAAGGAACAGGAAGTAAAACAAAGATCATATATTCTCAGTCTATGCCACCATAGTTACATATAACCGTAGTGTATCCACTCAGCAACTATTGACATACTAGTAAAGACATGTTTAGTTCTCAAATGAGTAATTATAGTTATACAAAATACTTCTATAGTATTTTAAGTTCATTTTATGTTCTAATGTTCTCATTGTAGTAATGTTGGTAAGTTCTTAGACTTGTTGATACATCACAACCATTCTCAGCATATGCTAATCACTTCTCGGACCAACATAGTTGATCAGGCGATGTCATTGCCAGAACTGACCATACATCCCTGAGCTCACTTGTGATGTTCAACAATCATAATACTTTTGTTATGTTCTAGTATGACACTGATCTACAGTAAGTATGTGGATTTGTAATTATGGATACTTCTTGTTAAGTATTTTAGTACTTAAAAGTATAAACTCTAACCGCATTGTATTTATAGTTAGTATATCTTTTATGGGTTGATATACTCGATTCACGATAAACGATGCTCTGATACCAATCTGTCACACCCCAAAACCAAGAACGGCGGAAACGTTCTGGGGCGGAGGATGTCATGTACAGTATCATAACAATGTAAAGTAGTAAATAAGCAACAACATCATTCATTGCATTAATAGTATAATTTCATACAAGTGTGTTCTTTAATAGCAATAAGAAACCAAAAATGAATAATCAAAATAAAAGGCGAGTCATGAAGATGCTCCGTCTTCTCAAAACCTGGTCATTGGTACCTGTCTACTGTTGATCTAAGAATACAAGTTATTTTGAAAGCGTAGATCAGCATTAAAGCTGGTGAGTTCATAAGTATTTAGTGTCAATGTTTGTATGAATTTGATGAAAAGGTTTGTATTTGAATAATTTATTGCTTTGTATATGTTTCAAAACTCCTAGAAAATCCTATATTTTCTACTAGTATAAAAAGTAGTCTTCTACCAAGACTCGGCTGTTTTGTATGTTTGACTCTTTGTAAAAGTGAAAGCTTTTCCCAAGTATGACTATCATTACCAAAATATAGTTTTATATTACCATTTTTGTGAGAAGATCACAATTTTATTATAATGGGAAAATGTACCTGTGTACTACTGTATTATTTGTATTAATCATTGAAGTCATAAGTACCTTAAAACCAATGGTTTAATTAAGGTAAAATGTGATATGATTGTTACCATGCTAATCTGACTATAACACGACGATGAAAGACGTCAGAAGAAATGACATTTGGCACCCGTGGACTTGCATGTCCAACTGTAGCGAACAACAAAGGTGTATGATAATCAATCCAGTATAGATCTATACGCAAACTCACGCTCTCCTATAGGAGATTCTGATTACAAAACGTGACATAACGAAATTGTCGATATGTCATGAAGTAGTATCTCACATTATGTTATCTCTAAACCTTGTTATAGTATACTTGTTATAGTAATAGTATTGTATGTATAGTATTCTCTGTCTAGTATTTTATGTTATCATATGCTCGGAATAGTATTCTCTGTTATAGTATGCTCTATTATTGTATTCTCTGTTATAGTATTCTCTATTATAGTACTTGTATATGATAGTATTCTCCTAAACTATACCTATTATACTTTAATAGTAAGTTATGTATATGAATAGATGAATGTATACCCTTGCTACCCAAAGGTAATGAACTGATTGAATAGAACTTTTATGTCTACATATGTATACATAATATGTATCTAATATTTAGACTGTGACAACCCGGAATTTCTATTATGTACAAACAATATCAAGTCAATAGAAGTCAGAACAGTTGCAGTAAATTTTCAGACTTTTTAGAATAAGTTTGAGTATTTCAGGATTTACACTTAAAGAGATATCAGGAGAGAGGATGCATTAGGGTTTTGTGCAACTCTGTTATTTCAAAACTCTATGAAATTAGAGTTCTTTGCTTGAATAAAATATTTTCTGCCAAAAACCCCAGGAGTATATATATGTTTCTGAGCCATAATTATTCATTTTTTACATTTCCATTAGAGAAAAGCCATATTCTCTCTCACGGATCTTCGGACTTTCGTCCCAAAATGTGAGTACTTCTATCTAAGTGTGTTATAAGGCTTGTTATGTGCTTAAAAACCTAGAAATCATATCAAAACAACAAGATTAAAGAGTTTACGGCCCAAGAACATCTTGGACCGTAAACCCTTCTTTAAGGGCCAAATGAGTGCCTAGTCCTTTCCTTGTGCAATGAAACTATGCTAGGCTTGTACCCTAATATGTGTAGAACTAGAAAACACCCAAGAACACCAAGAGTAAGGTGTTCACGGCCCAAGAAGTTCTTGGACCGTGAACTCCAAACTCAAGGGCCAAAAGGTGCTTTAAACCCTCCAAAAGCCTTGGACAGTAGCCTAGATTCACTTCTAGTTAACTTAGGGACTTGAATTCACCAAAACCCCATCCCCATGAGAGATTACGGTCGTAATCTCTTAGGGAATTGGTCCCAGGGCTTTAAACTCCTCAAAGGAGTGTATTAATGCCCTAAACCCTTCCAAGGATTAAACCATCGAGTAGAAATGCTTCTAGGGAACATGTAAAGCTTCAAAACACCAAATAACCTTAGGCTTAGGAGCTTACGACTGTAAAATCAAGGGTTTACGACCGTAAACTCCTTGTGTGTTGGTTCTTGGGGAGTAAACTCAAGAATGGGGTCCTTTGGAACCCTAAACCCACTAGCCTTGTCCTACAACAACTTAGATGCAATCTTTAAGGCTTATAAAACTTATATAAAGTGTTTATCATGTTCTAGGATGTCTTAACATTTTCAATTAGTAGTTTCAGACTAATTGGATACATATATGTGGTATTATATGTTAACTAGGATCATAAAGTGTGTTCAAGACTTCACTTGACACCTAGCAATCCTACGTCTTCAATTCATCCATACCACTCACTGCAGGTGAGTTCATACCCCTTAATCAATGGTTTAAATGTTTTTAAATGCTTTACCAGGGGGGGGATACAAGTTAAATAATTATAGTTATTACATCAATCAGATGTGATTAATAACTACAAAACCGTTGATTTTCTTACTGTTCAAACTGTTTTACAAATTCTTATACTTATCAAATACATTTACATAAGCTCTGTTATATTTATTATCAATTGCATGTCTAGGTATGTATAGTTATATAAGCAATGTTTAAAAGGCTTAGGAAGGCCTGCCCGCCTTATTTCCTTTTCGCCGTTGAGATGTGGTCTGGTGGGGTATTGGGTATCCGTCCGAAGGTCTTTTAAATATTAGTTATATATCATGTTTATATATATAGTCATAAAGGTTCTTCCAGTTCATTCAGTACCCTTGGGTAGCAAGGGTATACTTCCATGTTCATACGTACCAGTTACATCACTAGTAAGTTACCATAGGGGTAGCACATGAGGATACTAACACTATTACTAGAACAATGAAACATTCAATGAGTCAGTTCATTCATGAGTCAGTACGAGTAATACATACAGTACATTACTATACATGTTAGATAGAGAGAACATTCATTACAGCTAGCACACGCAGAACATTTCAGTACATACAGGCTAGACAGAGAAATAATACACTTTCAGTTAGCACATTCAATACATATACATTCATGCAATTATGTGAACCATTGAGCGGGTCATGGCACTTTCTGCCATGACCGCTCTTGTATCCCGAATCTCCTTAATTGGGGAGCATATGAGTTTGTGTATAGATCTATATTGGATTGACTATCCTACACCTTGCTGCTCGCTACAGTGGGACTTGCATGTCTACGGGTGCCAAATGTCATTTCTTACGGCATCTTACATCGTCGTTTTACTAGAGTCGGTACTAGGATACAGGTCGATCACATGTTACTTGGAACACCTTTTGTTTTAAGGTAGTTAGTACCATGGTAGTCACTTATTACAAATACTACGGTACGATAATATTTTCCCATTGCATTCACTTCGTGAATATTCACATGATGCACGGTAATGTAGAAACTATATTTTTGGTTAATGGTAGTCATAATTGGGAAAACACACACTCTAACAAGAGACATACACACAGACATGAGATGCCTTGGTAGAAGGCTACAGTTAGTAGGAAACATAGGGTTTTCTAGGAGAGTTCAAACATTATACAAAACATTGTACAAAACATCTTACAGAAATATCTTACAAATGTTTTCATACAAACTCAGACATTAATATACTTATGATCTCACTAGGAGTTTATACTTTTAATATTTAAAATATTTAATTAAGTAAACGTGCCTCCATTCATACTAAAATCAATGTCACTAAGACTGTACAAAAGTATTACGATTGTTGGCAAAACAATTAGACTTAGAGACATATGGTCAAAAGTGGGAAGATATTGCCTGATCAACTATATTATCCGAGGGTTGACTAGCATGTGCCTAAGTGTGGTTGTGAGGTTGCAACAAGTCTAAAGACTTACCTATAATACCACAATGAGAACAACAGAACCTAAACTTAAAATACTACAGGAGTATTTTGCATTACTATAAGTTACTTATGTGCTAGATTCTTATGCCTCCCTTCTCGCATAGATTTAATGGATGGATTCCACATTCCTGGAGACCCATACTATCCCAACCACGACAATTCAGGATTGCTAGAAGATGAACCAGAAGAGGATCAGCCAATTCCTTTAGATGATCATGAAGCTGAAGGATTTTCTGATGGTTCTGACTCAGAGCCAGAAGCCAACAACCTACCCCCAGCTGATCAAAACCCCGACACTCGTCCAACATTTCAAGGACCCACACCCCTGTGGGCAACAAACTTGAATACATGGAGCCATGAAAAGGGTCAACCCATTCCCTACAACGAAGACATAAGTTTCAACAACCTCACTAATGGAGGTTCTGCTGACAGAGTCCTACCCATCATGGTTCGTAGGATTTCTCGTAACACAGTACTAGGTCAATCATCTATCAACCGAGTCTTGGAGATTGACGCCAACACTCATGAAAGGACTTTGGTCCACAATGCAGCTCTTCAGAGGGAACTCACTGAAACGCGAGCTGAAGTAAGAGAACTTCGAGCTCAGCAAGCAGGGGCTGATAGGCATATGAGGGACATAGAACATCTTTTGTCGAGATCAAGGACTCACTCTGGTAGTTCTTATCGCCGATAGATTCTCATCAACTTTTCCCTTTTGGATGTAACCTATTTATGTAAAACTCTGGTCTAATTCCTTATCTTGTAAATCGTAGGTCTGGTTAGGTTGTAATTCTATCAAAATTTTCCCATTGTGGTTGATGTAAGGCCTATTTCTGTTGGCCGTTTTTCCCAAACTTATTACATCTATAATTCCAATAATATTGACAGGTACCTAATATTATGGGAATTATTATCCAAATGTGATCATTTATTAGTTCTAGATTTCCATTCAATCGTATCGTTTGGGCTATGGGGAGTTAGTCCATGAGTCATTCTCATCACTCCTTCCATTGAAATCTTATCAATGTTTCATCTTCATAAACTATAGATCAAAGATGCCGCCTCACAGAAATCCAAGGAGAAACCTCAATAACGAAACACCACATCCTCCACCTCCTCAACCACCTAATCATCAGTTTGACACGACAGCTCTAAATGATGTCGTAGTTGCGGCTATGGCTACAGCCATGGCTCAATATCATTCATCTAGTTCCATTGGAGTAGGAACCCATGTTCAGTCTATTCAGATTGAAGCTCCTGTGTGCTCGAGATAGTGCTCCTATAAGGACTTCACGAACTGCAAGCCATTGTCCTTCAAAGGGACTGGCGGAGTCATTGCTCTCTTGCAATGGTTCGAGAAAGCTGAATCAGTTTTTGAAATCTGCTCTTGTTCTGAGGAGAGCAAGGTGAAGTTCGTTGCTTGCACCTTCGAAACTAAAGCCCTAAAATGGTGGAACGGCCATGTTAAGTCACTGTATCTTATAGTGGCTAATTCTATGGGCTGGGAAACTTTGAAAGACCTCATGATTTAGGAGTACTGCCCGAGGGGCGAGATCCAAAAGCTGGAGGAAGAGCTATGGAGCCTAATCATGAAGGGCTCCAACGTAGTCGCCTACACCGCCAGGTTCTGTGAACTGGTGGCCCTCTGTCCCAACATGATTCCTTCAGAGGGAAAGAAGATCGAGAGATACATATGGGGACTGGTGCCCCCATACCAGGGAAATGTTTTGGCATCACACCTTACTACATTTGATAGTGCCAAGCAATTGGCACAACGACTCTTAGACCATGGGGTTTGTACCCCGGCCGCAACAACTACCATGGCCATCTCAGAACCTTCAAGAACCGCTGACTCCAAGCGGAAATTTTGGGATGACAAAAAGAAGGCAAAGGCTGCCAAAAAGCAGCAGGTCATGGCAGTACATGCTGCGATAGCACCTGCCGATGCTGCTTCGGTGAAGTAGTATGCTGGAATTTTGCCTAAGTGCAACAAGTGCAACTTCCATCACGTTGGCACATGCCGAGAGATGCAGTGTCTGAACTACAACGGGAAGGGGCACATAGCCCTAGTCTGTAAAGCTCTGGCGAAGCCAATCAACCAAGCCCCTGGTGCTGGAGGGGGCCAAACTTGCTATGGATGTGGTGAGGTAGGCCACTTCAAGAGAAACTGCCCGAAGGTAGGGTTTGCCGGTGGACCGGCAAGAGTTCTGGCCGTAGGCCATGAGGAAGCGGTAGCCGACCCCACAGTGGTCACTGGTACGTTCCTCCTCGATAACTCTTATGCATGCATTCTATTTGATAGTGGAGTGGAGAGGAGTTTCGTGAACTAAAAATTTGCTCATTTACTTAAGCAAAAATCACGAGCACTTAATGAACCGTTCACTGTAGAAATGGCTAATGGAAAGACAGAGAGCACTAGCAATATATTCGTAGGGTGTACCCTAAATTTAGATAACCATTCATTTTCTATCGATCTTATGTCGGTCACAATTAAAAGTTTCGACGTCATTATCGGCATGGATTGGTTGAGTCTTCATCGTGCCGATATCATGTGTTACGAAAAGGCTGTTCGCCTTAATCTGCTGTCTGGCGAAACCTTAGTAGTTTATGGCGACAAACCCGGCACGAACCTTCGTATCATCTCGAGCATCCAAGCTCAGAAATTCTTGCGGAAGGAATGTCGTGCATTCCTTGCTCATGTGGTCGATGTGAGCCAAGAAACAAACGACATTCAGAACATTCCAACAGTACACGATTTTCCAGACATATTTCCAGAAGAACTCCCAGGATTACCTCCGCAACGTCAAGTCGAGTTCCGAATCAGCTTAGTTCCAGGGGCTACCCCAGTAGCCAAATTGCCCTATCGTCTAGCACTTGCATAGATGCAAGAACTGTCCGGTTAACTTAACGAACTGCTCAGCAAGAGCTTTATAAGACCAAGCTTCTCACCCTGGGGAGCTCCAGTCTTGTTCGTCAAGAAGAAAGACGGATCATTTCGTATGTGCATCGACTGCAGGGAGCTCAACAAACTGACTGTCAAAAATTGTTATCCTTTGCCTCGGATCGCCGATTTATTTGACCAACTTCAAGGGGCGAGCTTCTTTTCAAAAACCGACTTGAGATCTGGATATCACCAACTACGAGTGCTAGGGGAGGATGTTCCAAAGACAGCCTTTTGAACTCGTTATGGGCACTACGAATTCGTAGTGATGCCGTTCGGATTGACAAACGCGCCCACAGTATTCATGGACTTAATGAATAGGGTGTGTCGTCCTTACTTAGATCAGTTCGTCATCGTCTTCATCGATGACATACTTATCTACTCTTGTAGTAAGGAGGAGCATAGTCAACATTTCCGACAAATCCTTGATATATTATGTTCGGAGAAGCTCTTCGCAAAGTTCTCGAAACGCAAATTTTGGATTCGATGAGTCAAATTTTTAGGGCACATGGTTAGCAAAGAAGGTATACACGTGGACCCTTCCAAAATCAAGGCCATTGAAAATTGGTCAGCACCGAAGATGCCTACGGAAATTCGTCAATTTCTAGGCCTCGCTGGCTACTATCGTAGGTTCATTTAGAACTTCTCCCGCATAGCGAAACCTCTTACAACACTGAACCAGAAGGGTGTGGCCTTTGACTAGGAAGAGAAGCAGGAGAGAGTGTTCCAAACGCACAAACGAGCCTCATGCACCGCGCCAATACTATCCCTTCCCGAACGAATAGAAGAGTTTGTCGTCTATTGCGATGTGTCGAATCATGGACTCGGATGTGTTCTGGTGTAGCGAGGTAAGGTCATCGCTTATGCTTCGAGAGAGCTGAAGACACATGAGGTCAACTACACGACCCACAATCTTGAACTAGGAGTAGTTGTGTTTGCTCTAAAGATCCGGAGACATTACTTGTACGGAACGAAGAGCACTATCTTTACAGACCACAAGAGCTTACAACACATCTTCGACCAGAAGGAGCTCAACATGAGACAACGACGGTGGGTCGAGCTACTCAGTGATTACGAATGCAAAATTTGTTATCATCCGGGTAAAGCCAACGTAGTAGATGACGCCCTGAGTTGGAAGGAATATTCTAGTCGTACAGTCAAATCATTGCCTATGACTATCCATTCACATTTGTCCACACAAATTAAGGCAGCTCAGCTCGATGCTTTGAATCCTAAAAATGTGGCGGGTGAATCCCTAAGAGGGATGGATAAGAACATGGAGGTTAAGGGTGGCGGAGATTATTATTTCATGGATCGGATCTAGACCCCGAAACTAGGTGGTTTCAGAGACTTGATCATGAACGAGGCGCACAACACTCCTTATTATGTGCACCCGGGATCAGATAAGATGTATATGGACCTCAAAAAGTTATACTGGTAGCCTAACATGAAAGCAGAGATTGCTACCTTCATGAGTAAATGCCTTACTTGCGCAAAGGTCAAGGTCGAATACCAGAAACCCTTCGGTCTTCTACAACAGCCTGAGATACCGGAATGGAAGTGGGAGTTGATAACTATGGATTTCATAACCAAGTTGCCCAAGAAGACGGGTGGACTTGAATCCATATGGGTCATCGTCGATAGACTGACCAAGTCTGCACACTTCCTGTTGATCAAAGAAACAGACAAGATGGAGAAACTTACAAGAACTTACATTAGGGAGATTATAAGACTGCACGGTGTTCCCTTATCCATTATCTCGGACAGAGATAGTAGATTCACCTCAAAGTTCTGGCAGTCGTTACAAAGTTCCCTAGGAACTAGGTTGGACATGAGTACAGCCTACCATCCACAGACCAACGGGCAAGGTGAGAGAGCTATCCAAACCTTGGAAGATATGTTGCGAGCCTGTGTGATAGACTTTGGGAAAGCATGGGATACTCATTTACCCCTTGTCGAATTTTCCTACAACAACAGTTATCACACGAGCATAAATGCTGCTCCATTTGAGGCCCTCTATGGCCGAAAGTGCAGATCCCCTCTGTGCTGGGCTGAGGTGGGTGATACCCAGTTAGCTAAAGTACGAGTTCCTGAAAGCACTCTCACAGGTCCAAAAATCATATGGGAAACGACGGATAAGATCGTTCAGATCCGTGAACGATTGAAAGCCTCCAGAGACTGACAGAAAAGCTACAATGATAAACGTAGGAAACCGTTGGAATTCCAGGTGGACGACCGTGTTCTATTGAAGGCCTCACCCTAGAAGGGCTTGATACGCTTCGGAAAGCGTGGAAAGCTAAATCCAAGGTACATTGGGCCTTTTGAAATTCTCGCAAGAATCGGCCCTGTAGCTTACAAACTTAACTTACCGTGCGAATTCAGTAACATACATTCTACCTTCCACATATTGAACTTGAATATGTGTCTGTCCGACGAGACTCTTGTTATTCCACTCGACGAGATCGAGATCAACGAGAGCCTCAACTTCGTGGAGGAACCAATAGAGATCATGAACCGGGAGGTCAAGCAAACGAAACAAAGTCGTATCCCGATAGTGAAGGTTCGCTGGAACGCCAAGCGAGGACCAGAATTGACTTGGGAGCGTGAGGATCAGATGAAACTGAAATATCCTCGTCTTTTTACTTAGTTATTTGTAACTACTTATTTGCTTAAATTCTAATTTTGGGACAAAATTCCTTCTAAGGACGGGATGATGTGACAACCTGAAATTTCTATTCTGTACAAACAATATCAAGTCAATAGAAGTCAGAACAGCTGCAGTAAATTTTCAGACTTTTTAGAATAAGTTTGAGTATTTCAATATTTACACTTAAAGAGATATCAGGAGAGAGGATGCATTAGGGTTTTGTGCAACTCTGTTATTTCAAAACTCTATGAAATTAGAGTTCATTGCTTGAATAAAATATTTTCTGCCAAAAACCCTAGGTATATATATATATATATATATATATATATATATATATATATATATATATATATATATATATGTATCTGACCCATAATTATTCATTTGTTACATTTCCAACTAGAGAAAAGCCATATTCTCTCTCACGGATCTTCGGACTTTCGTCCCAAAACATGAGTACTTCTATCTAAGTGTGTTATAAGGCTTGTTATGTGCTTAATAACCTAGAAATCGTATCAAAACAACAAGATTAAAGAGTTTACGACCCAATAACATATTGGACCGTAAACCCTTCTTTAAGGGCCAAATGAGTGCCTAGTCCTTTCCTTGTGCAATGAAACTATGCTAGGCTTGTACCCTAATATGTGTAGAACAAGAAAACACCCAAGAACACCAAGAGTAAGGTGTTCACGGCCCAAGAAGTTCTTGGACCATGAACTCCAAACTCAAGGGCCAAAAGGTGCTTTAGACCCTCTAAAAGCCTTGGACAGTAGCCTAGATTCACTTCTAGTTAAATTAGGGACTTGAAATCACCAAAAACCCATCCCCATGAGAGATTACGGTCGTAATATCTAAGGTAATTGGTCCCAGGGCTGTAAACTCCTCAGAGGAGTGTATTAATGCCCTAAACCCTTCCAAGGATTAAACCATCAAGTAGAAATGCTTCTAGGGAACATGTAAAGCTTCAAAACACCAAATAACCTAAGGCTTAGGAGCTTACGACCGTAAAATCAAGGGTTTACGACCGTAAACTCCTTGTGTGTTGGTTCTTGGGGAGTAAACTCAAGAATGGGGTCCTTTGGAACCCTAAACCCACTAGCCTTGTCCTACAACAACTTAGATGCAATCCTTAAGGCTTATAATACTTATATCAGGTGTTTTATCATGTGATTAATAACTCCAAAACCAGTGATTTTCTTACTGTTCAAACTGTTTATCAAACTGTTTTGCTTCAAACAGTTTTAAAAATTCTTATACTTATCAAATACATTTACTTAAGCTCTGTTATATTTATTATCAATTGCATGTCTAGGTATGTATAGTTATATAAGGAATGTTTAAAAGGCTTAGGAAGGCCTGCCCGCCTTAGAGCGTATGAGTTTGCATATAGATCTATACTAGGTTGACTATCTTACACCTTGCTGCTCGTTACAGTGGGACTTGCAAGTCTACGGGTGCCAAATGTGATTTCTTACGGCGTCTTACATCGTTGTTTTACTAGAGTCGGTAGCAGGATACAGGTCGATCACATGTTACTTGGAACACCTTTTGTTTTAAGGTAGTTAGTACCATGGTAGTCACTTATTACAAATACTACGATACGATAATATTTTCCCATTGCATTCACTTTTTGAATATTCACACGATGCACGGTAATGTAGAAACTATATTGTTGGTTAATGATAATCAGAATTGGGAAAACACACACTCTAACAAGAGACATACACACAGACACGAGATGCCATGGTAGAAGGCTACAGTTAGTAGGAAACATAGGGTTTTCTAGGAGAGTTTAAACATTATACAAAACATTATACAAAAAATCTTACAAAAACATCTTACAAATGTTTTCATACAAACTTAGACATTAATATACTTATGATCTCACCAACTTTAAGCTGATACTCGCTTTCAAAATAACTTGTATTCTCAGGTCACCACTAGACAGGTACAGGTGCCAGGATTTTGAGAAGATGGAGTTCGTGTTGGATTAGTGTCTTAGGTTGTAACTATATTTGGTAAGTACTTGACCCGATTATGCATGGTCCTTTTGGGTTGCCTTCACCATAGCAACTTGATAGGGTGATTTAGAGAGAAGAGATATTATTATTAATGTATTATAAGAATAATATGTTAAAAGAATAATAATATTGTTTGATTAATATAAGCCATAAATTAATTAGGAATTAATTTGGTGACTTAAAGAGATTAATTGAATAAAGGGGTATAGACTGTCAAATGTGTGATAGTTGTATTTTGAGCTAATAATCCTTGTGGATATGTGTTGGATGATTTTAGGGATGTGGATTACCTAGAAATCGTCCAAGAATTTTTCTAGAAGAGGATTTGGATTGCTTTGAGGCTAAGTTATCCAATTAGCGTTTTAAGGTGAAACCCTAGGAGCTCACAATATAAATAGACCCATAGGGTTGAGGAAATTGGAAAACCTTACTATTGGAGTAACCCTAGAGCCGATTTCCCTCTTCCTCATCTCTCTTAAATCATCTTCTTGCTAGTTTGTGTTTATAAGCCATTAGAGGAGTGACATTTGTGACTCTAAGCTCCAAGAAGAAGAAGGTTTTCAAGCAAGCAACTCAAGATATTATAATAGATCTGTTTTCATATGTTTTAAATGTTAGTTTACATTAGATCTAGCCATAAAAGTCTTGGATATATTGCATGTTCAATTAGTGAAACCTAGATCCAAGCTATAGGGTTGTATGTGCACATATGGAAAGTTGTTATGTCCAAAAACCATCAGTGGTATCAGAGCCATGATTGGTTTCAATTGAATATGATGCTTAACTGTTATGCTTGCTAAAAATCGTTTTTTCTTGCCCTCTGTCGACCCAACTCGGCGAGTCAGTGTTTGGGCTCGGCGAGTTGGCCCTACTCGGAGAGTCCAAAGCTTGACTCGGCGAGTCCGAGCGTCAGACAGAGGATATTTCGGGATTTTATTGTTGTTTTGTCTTGGATTGATACCTAAATTGTTTTATTATGTAACAATCCGAATTTTAACTTAATCTAATGATTATCCTTGACATAAATATAGATAATTTCAAATCTTTTAAATATTGTTTATTTATGTGATAAAGATGGACTATTTAAGATTATTTGGTAATTATCTAACGACTAAAATTGGATTAGGTCAAATATAGATAACTATGAAATTAATTGTTTAATTTGAATTATTTGTTATTTGATCCCTATTGTTTTGAAAAGTTCAATTTCTATCCCGAAGTTTTGTAATTCGAATTTTGTGATTAATAGTTTAATTTAGAAGAATTTAAATTTCAACCCCTAGAGTTTTATATTTATATATATATATATATATATATATATATATATATATATATATATATATATATATATATATATATATATAAGTAAAATTAAAATCTTAGTCTTACCGTTAGTAGGCCTCATTCATGAAGTCGGTCTATAAGGTGGGTATAAGGTTGTTGCCTATAAAATGGCGCTTAATGGGTGTACACTCACACCCACTGCTTGCTTGACCGGTGGAGGGTCGTTAGTCGAACGGGTAGGATAGGGCAACTCTCTCTCCTCATTAATAAGTGTTGGGTCCATTATGTGTTGCGTCTTGGGCTCGGTCCTTAGCCTAGTTTTGTATCCGGATTGGGCCTGTCCATCCGTGATTCAATTACTAGGTTTTAGTATTTATAGATGCTTGCATGCATCTTTGTACGTAGCTGTTTAGTCGATCATTCAAAGCGATCATTATTTTTATCGATTGTAACCCTAAAAGCCTCTACAGTGGAAGTTCTTCATCGAGCTCTGCTGAGGCGTGAATCTATTGAATCATGCAGCTCATTATTGATTCATTCTGTTGTTTGTTATTTTGTTTGCATTATTCTGATTAACCTGTGTAAGATCTAAATGACCAAAGAGTTTTTCAACTCATCAATTGGTATCAGAGCAGGAGGCTGTGTAATTCATACACATCTCTTCTGTCAAAGAAGTGATTAGGGTTCATTCCGCATTCATTGATATTTATTGAGCCGTCACTCCATAATTGACATATCTCATTAATTATTAATCTTTCCCTAATATTACGTATTACAAAGTCTGATCTTATAACAGGTTAAACGATCAAGCATGGACGATTCTCAATCCAATACCATCAATATCTCTAACAACATCGGATCTACAACCAAGATCCCAATCCTCTACACGCAAGACTATGAAGTGTGGACGCACCATTTTAAAGATTACGTTATAGGATCAGAAGATACTGGGTATTTGATATGGGAAGCAATCACAGTTGGCCCCTTCGCTCACTCAAACACTTCAAAAATCATTAAAACTCAGAAGGAGTACAATGATCTATTAAAAGATGTGAAGGACGTTGCTCAGGACGAAAAGGAGAAGTTCCAATGCAACATCAAGGCATTGAGAGTAATTCGATTCGCACTTCAATCCGACACGTTTCGGTTAGTAAGTTCATGTGGTACAGCAAACAAAATCTGGGATCGGCTGCGAGAGTTGTATTCCACAGATGAAGATCTGGAGCACTCGATTCAGACCCTACTTCTCCCCGAATTTGGAGAGTTCAAGCAGAAGCTAGAGGAGGTTGTTACACAAACGTTCGATCGGTTCAATCATCTTCTCAGTCAGATGATCAAACATGACATAGAAAGAAAGCTCATCGAACAGAAGGTCACTTTCTTAAATGGCCTAAGACCCGAATGGAGGGCGGTTGTGTCGACGGTTAAAGCACATGAGCAGTTCAAATCATATTCTTTAGCAAAACTAGTGGGGATTCTAAAATCCCAGGAAAAGATTGTGCTGCAAGAGAAGAGCGTAGTTTCAAACTTGGGGTCTTTGGCCCTTTTGTCTAAAGGTAAGAGCGTAACAAAAGAAGAAGAAGATCTGAATCTGGGAGACTACGATCTGACATCTGAAGATTATGCAATGTTGGTGTCAAATCCCAGGAGGTTCATCAAGAAGAAGATCCCTACCAACAGGAACCAAAATTGGCAGGGAAGCTACAGCTCTGAAAAAGCGGAAGAGGAGCTGAAAGTTGAAGAACCAAAGAAAGAAGCGAAGGGTGAAGCTGATTCTGGTGTCAGCTGTTTTTACTGTGGAGGGAAAAATCACTACGCAAAAATTGCGTGTTGAAGAGAATGGCAGAGAAAGATGAGGAGAAGGATGAAGAAGCAAATCTCCTGAAAAGACTGGAGGAGATTAAAACGAAGAAAGCTGCTACTAATCCCTCTATGAATGCTCTAGTTGTGCAGGGTTTGGTAGATGATGATGAGTTCGGTGGTGTACAGGTGTGGTCGACCGACTCAGAAAATAATGAAGTGAGAAAGCCTACTCATGGAAAAGCTTATGTGGCGAAGAGTGATGATGCTAGTGGAAGATGTTTGATGGTGACAAATGTATCCCAGATGAAGGGATACAACATTGATGGTGGAAACGAAGTGGCTAAGGAGCGAGATGACATGTGCTTTACAGCGAAGCCTCTCAGTGTGCAGATCAGTGAACTTGATGAACTGATCAAGAAGGTACAATCCATTTTTGTTTCGTTTAAAATTCCACAAGCATCATAAGAAAAAGAATTAAATAACTTGAATTCAAGAATTTCAAATCTAAATAGTTGTTTAACTCAAACACGAGTCACGAATTCTAATCTGACTGACCAAATGAGTAGGGTGTCATCCAAGGGTGAGGAGCGAAGAATGTGGATTGAGCAAAAGGAGTTGGAGCTGGTTAAGTCTAGGGATGAAAATATCTATTTGCAAAGAGACAATCTTAAGTTGTTGAAACATTGAAATGTTTTTTGTTTGATTGCAAAAAGACAATATACTAACATTACACAACTGCATTTAGACTGTGAAATAGGCTAGAAAATACATCGCATGACTTTTGCCCTTCCTTGAGAAAAAGGAGGATGAAATCGATGCTGAAGCATACAACTGTGAAAGTGTTGTATCTTCAGATGATCTAAATCCCACTTATAAGTTTGGTCTAGACAAAATTGAATCGTTTATAAAGTCCAAAGACCATAACGACATGCTTAAGAACCTTTTGGATGAAAATGATAGGTTGAAACTCAGAGCCGAAACTATACAAAAATTTGACTCATTGAGTACCAAATTAAGTCCAGAAAATAAAATCGATGTTGAAAATGCATCTTGACTTAATGAGGACGATGACATGAGTGAAATCTCTGTAGAGGATGAGGTTGACTGTTCAGAGTTTATTAGGAGCGAACCTGAAAACCACAAAAACTTGATTTCTGAAAATTCTGTGGAATTCGCTCGTCTGTCCAAAAATAAGTCCCCAATCCTTAAAGAAAAGGCCGTTGTATACCAAAAGGTAAGAACCACTCCCAATCAGGTTTATAAGGTCACAAGAGTAACTGAACATCAGACAGCCAAACTCATTGCATTGGTCAATGAAGATAATGCAGATGATTGTGATGAGTTTTTCTGGTCTGCACTGATAGACAACGCAGACGAAACAGTTGGTTTATCAGAGTGAACATCATGGAAGGTCAAAGGTAGATATATGGCAGAACCACTTAATAAACCTACCAACTTTGACGTGCCCAGTACCAGTGGCACAAAAGAGGTTCCAGTGGAATACGTCTCCTCAACAAGCGAAACCTCTTCCATGGAAAGTGAACCTGTTGTTCGGAAGCCGAAACAAAAGGCAAATATTCATAGACAACCGAAACAGGTGTACAATCAAAAGCAGCAGAGGAATATGAGATACAAGAAAAATCTCTCAGAGCGAAAGCAATTTTGGTGCTCCCAAAATCCTCACTATACTCACTTTGATAGAAACTCCAAGCCAAAAGGAGAAGAGAAGAAGGATAAAAGGAGCTTCGGTCCGTTGGATCAAAAGAACCAAAAGAAGACTTTTGGGCCACAGAAAGAACAAGACTGGAAGGATAGGTTCGGTCCTGAAAGTAACAACAACCGAAAGCCTGGTTTCGGTCCACCAAACAACAACAGACAAAGACCAGGGTTCAGTCCATCAAGCTTTTACAGCAGAAGACCCAGTTTCGGTCCAGCAACCCATAACAACCGAAAAGCCAGTTTCGGTCCATCAACAAATAGCAACCGAAGGTCCAGGTTCGGTCCCTCAAATGATCACAACCGAAAGGGTCATTTCGAACCTCAAGTCAGGAAAGATTCTCATTCTAATTTCTATTCCTCTGAATCTTCTCATTCTCATTCTTCTTCTAAGCCTAATTTTCCTCCTACACCAAGCTCACAATTGACGAAGGATTTGAAAGGAAAAAGTAAGATTTCCTCAGCAAATGAAGACCGAAAGCAAGCTAAAGTCCAAACTCCTGAACCTAAATCTAAAACACTTGAATCTAACTCCAATAAAATCAAAGTGTTTACTATTAAGAGGAAAGATAAAACAACATTAATAAAACGAACTTATCTTGTTGATGCTTCTCTTACTATTCCTGTTTCTTTAAAAGGCTCACGAGGACCCAAGAAACTTTAGGTTCCTAAATCTGCTTAATTTTTGTAGGTTATAAGTGACGAGCAGTTGGACGAAGAATGGTACATAGATAGTGGCTGCTCACGTCACATGACAGGAAGGAAGGAAGACCTAAGGGAGTTTCGGTCCCTTCAAAATGGTGGTAACGTCAAGTTTGGTAACAACTCCTATGGAACGATAAAGGGTTATGGGATGATAACCAATTGAGACTTTACAATTAGGAAGGTGGCTTATGTAGAGAGGTTGCAGCATAACCTCATCAGTGTGTCTCAACTGGTGGGAGGTACAGGTCTCAAAATCACGTTCGATGACGAAGGTTTAGAGATAATAGAGAAGAAATCCAACAAGGTTATTCTCAAGTCAAAAAGAAAAGGTGAAATGTTCCCTCTGAATCTCAACCCAATCAAAGGGAATCCAGCCATATGTCTATTATCTAAAGCCCATTCAGACGAAAGTTGGTTGTGGCATCGAAGGCTCTCACACCTCAATATCAAAGACATCAACAAGCTAGTCATCGGTGGTCATGTTCGGGGTCTTCCACTGCTTAAGTTCGATCGAGAACACTTATGTGCTGCTTGTGAAATGGGGAAACAAAGTCGCCAAAGTCACCCAACAACCATAAACACCAAAGTTGTTGAACCACTTGAGTTGCTTCACATCGACTTATGTGGTCCATCATCAATCGAGAGCATTGGCGGTAACAAGTACATCCTTGTTATTGTTGATGACTTCTCATGGTTTACTTGGGTGTTCTTTCTAAAGCACAAATCTGAGGCGACTCCCAAGCTGAAGATCTTTATCAAGCAGGTCGAAGTGCAACTGAGAAAAGTCGTTCGAAACATCAGGAGCGACAATGGACTGGAATTCAAGAACAAAGAATTCAAAGATTTCTTAGCAGAACAAGGCACCAGTCACAATTTCTCAGCCCCCTATACACCTCAACAGAACGGAATTGTCGAAATGCGAAACCGATCCCTGTGTGAGGCGGCCCGAACCATGCTGAGTTTTGCCTCCCTTCCTCTATATTTCCGGACAGACGCCATTGCTGCAGCTTGTTTCACTCAAAACAGATCTTATCTCAACAAGCGTTTCTCTCTCACCCCCTATGAGATTCTTAACACCAGGAAGCAAAACTTCAAGTTCTTTCTGATGGGTTTTGATCATTCTAACACTTCCTAAGTGTACATGAAACCCTAATAACCTTGAATCTATGTTTTCTCTATATACATGCAAATTTCTTTTTCAAGATAATTTCCGAAATAGCATGGCATGGGGAATAAATAAAATATAAAACTAGTAGAAATACATACCTTGATGTTGCTTGGATTCCTTCAAAACTTTGTGAGCCTAGTACCCCAAATGTTGTGCCTCAAATGCTTCACACAACACCACAAAACTTGGAATAACTTGAGAAAATACTTCTAGCACTCAAAATCGGTTATGCCCTCTCTAGTAACACTAGGTCACGATTTCGCTAGCCAAAGGGTTCCTTTTATAGTGGTGTCACAATTAGGGTTTCATTAAGAAGACCCAAAATTGTCATGACTCTTCATTTCTCATGACTCATGGGTTTGTAACTCCCATGGACTATCCATGGAGCTCCAAATGGTTACATCCATAACCCATAAAGCATGGATCATTAATCCACCATAAAAGAATTGATGATTGTCATAATCAACCCTATATATTTAATTAGTCTCACTTTGATCACCAAATTAATACTAGATTAATACTTGATCAATACTAATTAAATAACACTATTATTAATATATTAGAACTTATAATATATTAATAATCATAAGTGCCATATTCTCTCATTTAGTCTATCCAAGTATTGCAATTCCATGCAACCCAAATGGACCATGCCGGGTCGGGTCAAATACATACCAAATAAAGTTATGGACTTAGACACTATATCCAACACTTTCATGTGTTCGGCTCGAGGTGCTTCATTTTCAACTGCAAAGAGCATCACAACAAATTCGATGTCAAAGCCGATGAAGGCATCTTTCTGGGATATTCTCTTACTTCAAAGGTGTACAGGGTTCTGAGTAAACGTTCTAAACGAATTAAAAAAACCTATTATGTGACGTTCGATGACAATTACGTCAAGAAGTTGAAGTCTACCGAAGGGGCAATTGGAGAGATTTTCTCTCAAACTGGTCAGGTCATAGCCTCAATCACCAATTTTTTTGACGAGTTCATGGATTTATTTGATGAACCTGAGAAGGCTATTCACTCTGAAGCCATGGCAGCAGACAACAAGGTGGCTCACTTTAGGAAGATTATCGAAGACGCATCCAAACAAATGGAAGAAGAAAAACTGGTTAGAGATGAACCTCCTCAGAGCAATACTTTAGTCGAGGGGGAGAATCAATTCTCTTCAGATCGACAGGACTCACATATCCACGGGGAGGGCCCACCGGTTTCAATCGACGATAATGCTCATGGCCAGGGGAGAATCCAATCTTTGACGGAACCAAAAGCCCAGCCATAACCGAAAGCCCGGTTGCACCCGAAAGTCCTGTAGCAACCGAAAGTTCGGAATAGCCCGAAAGCCTAATAGAAGAAGGATTTTTTGGTTCACATCCAAATGTTTCATCATCTGTCGAGGGGGAGAATTCCAATATGCATTATGATGATGATATTCAAGCAGAGTTGGAAGAAGTGGTAAATGCTGAATTGGATCCCTCTTATGATCCAAATTATCCTCCTCTCACCAAATGGACCAGAGATCATCCTGTATCTCAAATAGTGGGTGATGCATTAGAAAAGGTTCTAACTCGATCACAACTGAAGTCGAAGCAAACTGCTCTATTCTCCAAAGTAGAATTCTGCATGTTTAATTCATTCATCTCCAAAATAGAGCCGAAGATTGTTAATACTGCTCTCGATCATTCTGATTGGGTGCAGGCAATGCAAGACGAACTCAATGAGTTCGAAAGAAATAAGGTCTGGAGACTCATTCCAACACCAAAAGATGCCTCGGTTGTCGGTCTCAAATGAGTGTTCAGAAACAAAATGGACAAGGAGGGAAATGAGATCCGGAATAAGGCTCGGCTAGTGGTGAAAGGATATTGCCAGGAAGAAGGAATCGATTACAAAGAGGCATTCGCTCCGATTGCAAGGTTAGAATCCGTTCGAATATTTCTTGCCTATGTTGCACACAAGAGCTTTGAGGTCTACCAGATGGATGTGAAGTGTGCCTTTCTGAATGGGGAACTTGAAGAAACCGTGTACGTGGAGCAACCCCCTGGTGTTGTAAATGAAAAGCATCCAAATCACTGCTACATCTTGGATAAGGCAGTTTATGGTCTGAAACAAGCTCCTAGGGCATGGTATGAAACATTAACTAACTTTTTAAAGATGTCTAAATTCAAACAAGGTTCGGTTGACCCAACCTTCGTTCGTAAAAAGGAAGGTAACCACCTTATGATCATTCAAATCTATGTCGACGATATCATCTTCGGCTCCACGAATCCTAGCCTAACAGCTGAATTCAGAAAGTTGATGGAGACTAAATTTGAAATGAGCTCAATGGGTCCGATTAACTTTTTCCTTGGTTTAAATATTAGATAGGGACCCAAAGACATCTTTATCAACCAGGAAGCATACACAAAGACTCTCATTGCCAAATTCGGCATGATGGGAGACTCAAAGGTTGAAGTACCTATGGCATTCGGCACCAAGCTCACACCATCCTTGGAAAAACCGACAGTCGACATAACGCTATATCGCCAAATGATTGGCTCCCTGATGTACCTCACAGCTAATAGGCCCGATATAATCTTTTCAGTATGCTGTTGTGCCAGGTTTCAAGCAAATCCTCGTGAACCACACACGGTGGCAGTGAAGAATATATTCCGGTATTTGAAGCGAACCACCTTTCTCGGTCTCTGGTATCCCTTAAACTCAGGTTTCTTTGTTCAAGCCTACTTAGATGCAGACTTAGGAGGATGTGGTCTAGACCGAAAAAGCACCACAGGAGGCTGCTAATTCCTAGACGGGAAGTTGGTTAGCTGGCAATCGAAGAAAAAAACATGTGTTTCTCTATCTACAGCCGAAGAAGAGTACATTGTAGCCGCCACCTGCACATCACAAGTGATTTGGATCCAAAGCCAACTTCGGGATTATGGACTCAATATGAAAAAGATCCCACTATATTGCGACTCAGAGACTGCAATTAGGATCTGTCATAACCCAGTGCAACATTCCAAGACCAAGCATATAGCACTGACGTATCACTTTATTAAGGATCATGTGGAAGATGGAAACATCGAAATTCACTTTGTTCGGACCACTGATCAACTAGCCGACATCTTCACCAAATCCCTTCCTAAAGCAAGTTTCAATAAAATCCTACAAGGCCTAGGTATGATGGAATCGGAGTCAGTACCAAAGACACATTCTCTAAACTAAAAGTTGGAAGCGAAATGAACCGAACGCTCGGTCTATTTCGGGCTTGGTTCACACGGGAATCGAAATGAACCAAACTCTCGGTCTATTTCGGGTTCGGTCCCACTACACTTGTTTTTGCTTATCTCAAAAAGGTGATGTCTTTGGTTGTATCCTTTTGTACAATTGTTTTCCAAAAATCCAAAAATATTTTTTTAAGGAACCAAAATGAACCGAGTGTTCGCTCCGTTTCTGGTTCGGTTCAAATTTTTTTTCGTTTGGTTTGTTTTATTTTTCTCTTTACAAAAAATATCAAAATTCCAAATATATATATATATATATATATATATATATATATATATATATATATATTCTTTCTTTTGTCTCTACTTCTATTTATGTTAACAGTTTCTGGAATATTGATGGGGCAGGTATCATTCTCACACTTTATCCTAGCTAAGTGTGCCTAGAAGCATGTTGCTGCATGTTATCCAAAGCCTCAACTGATTTTGAAGAAAGCCTTATTGACTGGGTATATAGAAACCTCGTCTTCCCAATTAGGATGCTAAATTTATTCTAATCATGAGCTACCTTACTCTTTTCTCATATGAGTTAAGAGTTTTCTGCTTGGTCATTCTTTTTATAACAGAGGTACTTTGGTATCTTTACAATACCTCAAACATTTTACTCCATCATATATCGGTTCATAAATGTAACCCATAAGACTCTCAGAAATAACCACTGAGGTTTATGGTTACACAATCTCTGTGTTTATGATCTTAGCTTCGTGTCACTACATGCTAAGTGAAACCCAAAATTCAATACCCACTATGAATTGACGGTGAACAATTAAATTTGCTCTAGCTTTTACCCATGAATTAACGAACATGAAATCTCTATTTTTTTGTGTGATTCTTATGAAATTGTTACACACCATAACATTTCTTCCTTTTTTTTGAGATTTCATACCAAACATTTCCAACAAATCACTGAATGTCGTCCAAAACTACTTGTTCAATAGACCACATCGGTCTCACAGGTACTTCGGTCGGTTTCGGTCTTATGTCAAGATCCGGAATTCTGAACTGAAGCGAAAGCCACCCTTTTTAGCCTCATCAAAAGATGCATTTCAACACTTCTTAACAAGTGCTTGATCGTAATTCAACAGGAAACCACACAGACACTTTAAAGTCTCTCTTGACTTTGAAGGAAGAGATTCGTGCCCGGGATCCACTATTTTGTGTCAATATTGACATCACAAATTCCCACATAGATGTTGCTTTATTTCTTTATCTTTGAAACTCTATGCACGAAAATATTTTTTGATTTTCCAAAAGTCTGGTTCAGTTCTCTACAAGCTACTTTCCTTTATGTAGCTTCGGTTCTTAATGATATACTCAACAAGGGAATGCTGTGGTTTTTCTAAGTCTTTGATTTTATTTAATAATGACAGCTCATTTAAAAGATACGATGATGACTCAGCCAGGAGATTAAAGGTTTCAAGAATTCCAAAAGGGATTTGGTGGGAAGGCATGCTAAACGGAAACGATTTTCTCTCTCATGCATAATCATCAGGGTTGCCAACTATCATGTTTCAATCAATTCAGGAACCGTTTTGCGTTTCAAGAGGATTTGGGGGCGAATTTTTCTCTTACCTCCATACCTGGTATAAAGGGTTAAACCCTAGTTGTTTTACCTCTTTACTGCAACCTAAATTTCTGAGAGCAAACAAAGGCGATTTTTCTCCCACCGTTCATCTTCTTCTTCGAAGCGTTCAACAATGGCGGATTCCTCCTTTGTTCATGAAACATCCAACATTCTCCCAATCAGACCTCAACAAAGCTTGGTCATTGACCTCACCCCAATCTCCTATGATGCCTTCATGTATCCCATAGTGGAGTGTCTCAAATACTCTCCATTGGTTCTCGCACTCTCCAAAGTTGAAGTTGTGCCTATGGAATGTCTATCCCATATTTTCTCCATAGCTCACTATGACAAATCAGTTGATCGCATCTACTTCGACATCCTTGACACCAAAACCTCCATCTCAAAGAAGCATTTTTGCTGGCTTCTAGGGTTTGAACCTGACGAATCAAGGGTTAACCCTGATTTGATATATGTGGGTCATTTATTCTCCATGTTTTACAAGATGGGTTACACTGAAACCCTTACTACTATCACGAAGCTCAAGAAGTCATGTCTTCCTCCTCAATAGAACGACTTCTTCACGATTTTGTTCAAAGGTTTATTTGAGAGGAGTGCAGATTCTGATGGGGCCAGTCGTTTATTCATGCCAATTCTTTATGGGTTGTACAATGGGATCAACCTCGACTATGGCTCGGTTCTCTAGCAACAGTTGATTCAAAGCCTCGTCTCTACTTCTAGACACACTGAAATCTCCTATGCCAGGTTCTGGACGCTCGTCACCAAATGGGCAATGGACAAGTATCATGTCCCCACTGTGGCCACTTCTCCACTCTCCTCAATTGCCGTGTTCCACACTACAAAGATCATCGTCACTGGTCCCTCCAAGTTCATCTTTGTTGGCTCAATTCCTAAGTCCACGTATGCTTGTGTCTCAGCGGAGAGCCACATCATCAAGACCTACAAGGAGTTTCCTCTTTCGGGTCCAAGTGAGCTGACTGAAGAGATGCTTCAGTCCATCAACGACGCAGACAAACCTGCTACCAGGGGCAAGAAACCAGAGAAAGGGAAAGGAAAGAAAGTGGTTAAAGAGGCGAAAGTCCCTGTTCCTAAGAAGAGAAAATCAACAAAGGCAGACCAATTATATCCACTGAAGAAGAAGAAGAAAACATAGCCTAAAAGAAAACTTATTCTTGCTTCTTCATCAAGTGAATCAGAGGATGAAGGTTCAGACTCAGAGGAGTCTATTCGAGGCCACTCTCCTCCCCGTTCTCCTTCACATGAGGTAGCAGCCACAACCGAACCTGTCTCTTCTCCACCTATCACTATCTCTATTTCCATTCCCCCTATAACTTCCTCTACTTATATTCCACCCACTTCTACTCCTATACCACCTCCCATTTTCTCTGAAGCCACAAAAACAACAACCACTAGAGTTCGAACCAACGTATCTGATATGGGGATCTTACTTCAGCACCCGAACACACACCTACAACCGAACCCACTTCCACACCTGAACCTACTCCCACAACCGAACCTCCAACATCTCCTTTATCTCGCAATCAATCAACAGAAACTGAGACATTTCTAGGAGGGGAAGATATGAATTTCGATTCAGTTTACTACAGTCCCTACCAGGTTCAGAGCGATGATGATGATGATGCTCCTGTCACCAAAAAGCACATCAAGGAACTTCACGAGAAGATTGATAATCTCGTCGCTTCTTCCTCCTCCTCTAGGTACCATATCATGCAAGCTGCCATTCAGGGAATGGTCGATACTTTCACCAAGGCACACGAAGCCTCCATCAACTCTGCCACTGCATCTATAGATGCATCAAAAAAGGCTTGTGTTGCTGCGACCAAAAAAGTCGAAAAACTATTTCGAGATGCTACCCTCTTTTTGGAGTCGTTGCAGGGGCAGCCGAATCTAATGCAGCGAAGGTTAATTCGGTTGTTGAGAAGTTGGCTACTTCCTTTGAAACAGAACAACATCATTTCGCCAGTCTTTGTTAGACCCTAGAAGCAGACAACAAATCCTTCCAGACAACCGTTGAGGATTGCCTGACCAAGCTCCAAGAAGACCTTGCCACGGAAAATTCTGTGATGGATGCGCTTGCACGCAAAAACAACTTTCCCAAATTGAGAAGGAGGTTGATTCTCTTTGGTCCGACCGTGCTGTGATTAAGAGTTGTGTTTCGGATGTCCACGGAGCCCTCTTGAACATCGTTGAAGCGCATGACCCGATTCTCAACTACTCAGTGAGGCGAACTCTTGCTGAGAAACTTGCTCCTGCCCTTGACATGCTTAGCAAAATTGAGAGGCTTCCTGAGCAAGTGGTCCATCCAAAACAAGGGGGAGAAGGAGCTTCAAACGGCAGTAATCAATCTCAACCTCCTCCTGTTTCCACAGCTCAATCCCAACCGCCTCCTATTTCTTCATCAGTTCCAACTAAAGCAACTGAACCACCAACAACTGGTCATGCATCAGGTTCGGGTGCTCAAGACAAAGGAAAAAAGGTTCTCGATGACAGTGATGGAGACGAAGACAAAGAAACCATAGCTGATATTTTGAAGAAACAGGCCAGGGACAAGGAACTAGACATGAATGTTCGGATTGCTAGGGAGGCCGAAGCAAATGAAAGAAGGATGAAGGAGGCTCATGATCTCCTTGAAAGTCGAAAAACCCTATTCCCTCCATGGACTCTTGAGAAGCTTGTCAAAGAATCTATCAAGTCCCCCAGCATCCTATGGCTTGAACCTATGATCTCTATGGATAGGGCTAATTCTGTTGAGTCTCAATTCGACATGCCCTTGACCCGAAAGGCATTTATCTTTCATGCATTTTCCCACATAGCTGAAGTCCCTCATCCTCACCCGAAGGTTGATAGGGATCTTATTGATTTATATCTGAGGTTTGCTCAGCCTCGGTATCAGACGTGGAGTGCACAGAAGATTGTCAATGTTCGGATCCTCAAACCCTTTCAGGAGGGTAACTTCACGAACGTCAGATTAAAAGTCTTGAGGGGGTCAGATAAAGCCAAACATGCCATTTCTTTCGCTGATCTTCCTAACCTAAATCCTCACGAATGGATCATCCTGCATAACATCCTCCTCACCAATGAAACTGAATATGGGCCAATCATAGATCACTTCAAGAGGATGTTGGTTTGTTATATCATGGAGGTTGCCAAGTTGGATCAGGAAATTGCTACTGTACTTAGAAAGAAGCCCACCATCTCCCCGGTCGGTTTTGCAAGTATCTGAATAAAATGCAGATGGGGAGGATTGATCCGAAGCGAAACTCGGTTATGTTCACCAGGAAAGAAGGCCAGAAATGTCTGTTTGCTTTGGCTGACAAACATCTTTACACCACTTCGTGTCTGGAGCATGTTCTGGGGATCATCAATCGATGTAAGCAAAAGTCTGAAGATGATAAGAAATACTTCAATGACATGGTCCACTGGTATATTCATTTCCAACGAACTCTTCTTTCCCTTATTCCTTGCCTGTTCAAAACCACGAAGAAGGTTGATGCACCAGGATCCAGTAAGCCAAAGTAGAGTCTCGCCCTAATTGACGCAAAGGGGGAGATTGTTGGGTCCATTATGTGTTGCGTTTTGGGCTCGGTCCTTAGCCCAGTTTTGTATCCGGATTGGGCCTGTCCATCCATGATTTAATTATTAGGGTTTAGTATTTATAGAAGCTTGCATGCATCTTTGTACGTAGCTATTTAGTCGATCATTCAAAGCGATCATTATTTTTATCGATTGTAACCCTAAAAGCCTCTACAGTGAAAGCTCTTCATCGAGCTCTGCTGCGGCGTGAATCTATTGAATCATTCAGCTCATTATTGATTCATTCTCTTGTTTGTTATTTTGTTTGCATTATTCTGATTAACCTGTGTAAGATCTAAATGATCAAAGAGTTTTTCAACTCATCAATAAGCATAATGAACCTATAAAGTAACTAAACTATTTTATAAAATTCTTAATCTTAGTTACTTTAGGAAATGTGAATTCATGCAATCCCATGAAATTGCAATTTGCACCCTTACTAAGAAGTTAGTGGAGCGTGTGTGGTTTACCGGCACACTAATTAGTTCTAAGCAAAGGTTGCAAAGGGTGATTCATTGTTTATCATTTATCATAGTTTGATGGAAAGTGTGTGGTTTACCGGCACATCGAATAGATGATTGTAACAATGAAGGCACCATGTAGATTTGCATGGTAATTCACACCTGCATTGTGATCCTCGGTATCCCAGTCACAAACTAGAGGGGCATATCAAGATTTAAACATGTCATTGAAGAGTTCAATGAATCTCTAAAATCTAGGAATTCTCAATAAAAACTTAAGGTTATGTTTTCGTGGTGAAGAATTAGTGAATCATCATTCACTTATCTCCAAATTATTTGCATGATTGGATTACAACATCTCTTTTCTAATATGTAAATAATGATGTTGGGTCCTAGCCCTAATTTTTCATTTTGGGTATTTAATTAGGGATCCAATTCTAATCAAACCTTGTCCTTTCTATTTGTAGATGTCAAACGCAAACAACGCTACTGCTAACTCATTCACGTTAATGAGTCTTTGCCAAAAGGTGACCTTCAATGGTACAAACTTTAGCGAATGGATAAGATACATTCTCACCATTGCACACTACGGGGACAAAGAATATGTCCTCGAAGAAATGCTCGAGAAGGTCAACCCAGAAATCACTATTCCTGAATAGATGGTTGTCTTTGAGACACACGAACGTGATGCAACGAATGTCCATTGCATCATGATAGCCACTATGAACCAAGAATTCCAAAAGTCCTATGAGGACATGTATCCGTATGAAATGCATCAAGACTTGATGGAGAGGTAACACCAAAGCGCTAGGCAAGAGCGCTACGAGATCATCACCAACATGATCACCACTAAGATGGGAAATGGCGAATCATTGACTGTGCACTTGAAAAAAATGCAACGATATGTTGATCGTCTTCGCAAGTTAAATGTTAACTTTGGGGAGGATTTGGCCATCGACATTGTTCTTCATTCCTTGCCTTCATGCTATAATCAATTTAGGATGACCTACCACATGAACAAATAACAGATCACCCTAAGCAAACTCCAAGGACTCCTAAGGACTGCTGAGGGCAACCTTAAGGACAAGTCTGTTGCACCAACTCCCGCACCAACCGCTGCTCTTGTTTTGGCTATAGAACAGGGAAGGGGAAAGAAGAGGAAAGCTTAGTCAAAGAGCCACCGAAAGGGAAAGTCCCAAGATGGTTCCTCTTCTAGTGGGACCAAAGTTGATCCTGCTAAGCCCAACCCTAACCCGAAGGAGGCAGAATGTCACCATTGCCACAAAATAGGGCATTGGAAGAGAAGTTGCCCGAAATATTTGCAAGCCATCAAGGATGGAAAGATCAAGCCATCTTTTGCAGGTATATACACAATTAAATCTAGTAATTCATCTCATACTATTTCTTGGGTTCTTAATACAGGATGTGGTTACCATATTTGTTTTGATTTGCAGGGACTAAGAAGAGATAGAGATGTGGAGCAAGGAAGAATAAATCTAATCATGGGAAACAGAAGATCGTCACCTGTCACCAAGATCGGAGTGTATTCTTTAGTGCTTAGAAATGGATTACGTCTAGATTTAAATAATTGTTGCTACTCGCCTGATATGGCAAGAAATATCATTTCATTTCATGGTTTGTTTAGACAAGGATTTAGATATTCGTTTAATAATATGAATGGTTCTATTTATGCTTATCTAAATGGTGTTTTATACTTTGAAGCAATGCCTTGTAATAGAATTTATGAAACTGTTATGGTTGTAGATAACCTAAGAAATGATGTTTTGTGTATAGATTCTTCCAATAGGAAATGATGTTTTGTGTTCAGATTCTTCCAAAAGGATGGAGTGTTGGAGTCATTAGACCTTAGGGAAGATGACACGTGTGAGTATTGTTTGCTTGGAAAGATGACCAAGTCACCCTTCACTGGTACATGTGAGAGGGGTGAGGGTTTATTGGATCTCATACATACCGATGTATGTGGGCCCTTTAGATCCATCACAAAGGATGGAAACCGCTTCTACGTGACTTTCACCGATGATTATAGTAGATATGTGTACATCTACTTAATCAAGCACAAGTCTAAAACGTTTGAAAACTTCAAAGAGTTCAAGAATGAAGTGGAGAATCAATTGGGCAGGAAAATCAAGATGCTTCGATCCGATCGAGGAGGAGAGTACCTAAGTCTTGAATTCCACGACTATCTCAAGGAATGTGGAATAGTCTCACAATTGACGCCACCTAGGACACCGCAGTTAAATGGTGTGGCAGAAAGGCGCAATCGAACCTTGTTGGACATGGTTCGTTCTATGATGAGTCGTGCTTCACTATCTATCTCATTTTGGGGGTATGCCTTAGAGACTGCCTCCCATATCCTTAACCAAGTCCCTACAAAGAAGGTTGCCAAAACACCTCTCGAGATGTGGACAAGGAAAGCTCCCTCGTTGGCACATATCAAGGTTTGTGGTTGTGAAGTTTTCGTAAGACGAGAAACTCATGACAAGCTCGAACCTCGTAGTGAGCGATGTATTTTCACCGGCTACCCGCAGAAATCCTTTGGATATCTCTTCTATAGACCGAGTAACAATGTTGTCTTTGTTGCGAGGAGAGGGGTTTTCCGAGAGAGAGAACTCATAAGCCAAGGAGACAGTGGGAGGCAGATCGATCATGAAGAGATTCAAGAGTCAAGTGATGAAGGAACCTCTACCACTGGCGCTCAACCCGAGGAGGAAACTCCGTTTGAACCAATTTACGAGTCATTACCTCTTAGACATTCCGAAAGAGTTAGAGTTCAACCCAGTTGTATGGTTTTCATATTACTACCGAAGGGGACACATATATTAGTGATAGTACGCTAATAAATCTAGATGAACCTAATTATTATATGGAAGCCATGGCAGGCCCGGAGTCTGTAAAATGGAAAGAGGCAATGGACAGCGAGATTCAGTCCATGTATGACAACCTAGTTTGGAATTTGGTTGACAATGTGCCCGGACGTAAGACGGTTGGGTGCAAATGGATCTTCAAGAAGAAGACCGACATGGATGGGAATGTGCACACGTACAAGGCTCGATTGGTGGCAAAGGGCTTTACTCAAACTCCCGGAGTTGACTATGATGAGACCTTCTCACCAGTTGCGAAGATAATATCTATTAGGGTGATGCTAGCCATTGCTGCATTTCATGATTATGAGATATGGAAAATGGATGTCAAGACTGCTTTCCTTAATGGGAAGTTGGCTGAGGATGTTTACATGGCTTAGCCAGAGGGTTTTGTCGATCCGAAGCATCCAAATAGAGTGTGCAAGCTTGAGAAGTCCATTTATGGACTTAAGCAAGCATCTCGTAGATGTAATCTTTGCTTTGATGAGAAATTCAAAGAGTTTGGATTTGTACGAAGCGAAGATCAATCATGTGTATATGTCAAAGCTAGTGGGAGCCTCGTTAGCTTTCTCGTTTTGTATGTCGATGACATACTGCTCATAGGAAACGACGTCCCGACTCTGCAGGAGGTAAAGTCCTGGCTTGGGAAGTGCTTCGCTATGAAGGACCTCGAAGAGGCTTCCTATATTTTGGGAATAAGGATAGTGAGAGAAAAAAGTAAGAGACTAATAGGACTTAGCCAGAATACTTACTTAGATAAGGTACTAAAACGTTTTAGTGTGGAAAACTCGAAGAAGGGAGAATTACCGATACAGAGTAATACCAAGTTGAGTAAGAATCAAAGTCCGAGTACCGAAGCCGAGATAGCTGAGATGAGCCGAGTACCTTACGCTTCCTCAGTTGACTCGATCATGTATGCTATGACTTGTACTTGACCTGATGTGGCCTTTGCTTTGAGCATGGTCAGTAGATATCAAGGGAATCCTGGTAGAACGCATTGGATTGCGGTCAAGAACATCCTTAAGTACCTTCGGAGGACCAAAGAATGGTTTCTAGTCCTCGGAGGGAGTGATGACTTGAAGGTGCGAGGGTATAGTGACTCCAGTTTCCAGAACGACAGGGACAAGTACCGTTCGCAGTCGGGATGGGTCTTTACCCTAAATGGAGGAACAATAAGTTGGAAAAGTTCCAAACAGGAAACTGTAACTGATTCAATGTGCGAATCAGAGTACATTGCAGCAAGCGAAGCGTCAAAGGAGGCAATATGGTCGAAGAACTTCATTGGCGATCTTGGAGTTGTGTCTGCTATAAAGGAGCCCATGAAAATTTTCTGTGATAATGAAGGAGCGGTTGCCTTGACCAAGGAACCCATGGATCATGGTAGCTCTCGGCATATCGACAGAAAATAACACTTTATTAGACATCAAATAGAAGAAGGATGTCTCATGGTTAAGAAGATATCATCAGAAGATGACCCAGCAGATCCGCTTACAAAGGGACTGAGCAGGGTTAATGCAACGCCTGTGTTTCCGGGCTTGCCACTTTTAGCAATGTAATAGTCTAGGTTAACCTTTGTAACCCGTTTTGAAATAATGAGATTTTATTATTTGAGTATTATGTGTTTTGTGCTTAATTGCTTAATTATGTGGTTTGATTAATTAAGAATAAAAATAAGCGTCAAAATTTAAGTGTAAAATAAACTTAATGTCTTTGGTTAATGTTGTAGTAATTGAAACGAGGTTTCCGAATATATATAGAACACCCAAATCTGACTTCGTATGAGGAAGTTATGATTTATCGAAGTTCCGTCTTAGCGATATACAACCTGTTTTACTCGATTTGAGATCGAGCGGTTGTTAGCCGAAGCAATCTAAATGAGAATCGAAGATCTCATTGTTGGTATTGAAACGATAAAAAGTTAGGTGAGAACGGACGTCAAACGAAGAAGTTATGAATTTATAATGAAAGTTTCTGTCCCGGCCTATTAAAAATAATTAATAAAAATAAATTCAAAATTAGCCGACGGAGTCTAAACGAAAGTCGTAGAGCATGGTCTCACCTTTCCGTGGATATAAAGAACGTTGAAAACGGAGTTCGTATGAAGAAGTTATGAATTTCCGAAGTTTATTAATCATTTTGTATTTAAATTTAAATCAAAATTCGGAAGCATTATCCGAAGGAGTCACCGATCTGATCCGAGGTACGCCCCGCGTACTCGAGTACGCCCCGCGTACTCCGAGGGATGTCGACACTCGCACTCGAGCACTTCGGATACGTAAGCAATGACGTTTTGGGCAGTACGCCCCGCGTAACGCAGTACGCCCCGCGTACTCCGAGGCTCCAGCCTCTATATAAAGGATCCGAAGACAGCCTTCTTTGTTGTTCAATTTCTTCTCTTCTCTCTAGTCTTTTGCATCGTTTTTCGTGCCGAAGCTATCCCGAGGTCCTGGTATCATACTCTAGCCCCGAGGCAAGTCCCGAGACCCCGAAGATCCCGAGAAGTGCGGTTCCCGAGTCGAAGCTCTGCCCGCGAGAAGTTCGATTTTTGTGAAGATCTTCCAGATCTGCTGTGGATTACTACTTCTATAAGCCGTAGTGCTGTCGGATCATCTTCTGATCAAGTGAGTGTGTAGTTATTTTCTTCCAAATACAATAATACGAAGTATTATATATAAAATACGTGCTATGTGTATATATTTGGTTGTGTTATGTGTGAATGTGTATTCACCCTCTTCTATCTTATAGATCTGACTATTTCTCTATGAGATATGTGTTATGTGTGTGTGTGCCTCATCTGTTATGTGATATATGTGTTGATTAAAGCATGCTATACAGGTTTTTAAAACTATGTATGCAAATGTATATTTTTATCTACTAATATGTTGGGTAGAACATGGGTAGACAGTTGGTGTGCAATAAACAGATGAGAGGCCTCGTTGTTGTTTGATTGAGTCATCTAGAGGAGTTTAGATGACGACCGCTGGCTATTCTAGACAGTCTTGTGGAAACATTAGCAGGTTCGCCACTTGTAGGTGTTAATGAACTTGGGTGTTCATTCGCTGTACTCCATCCCCCTCATGGTTGCCTTATTTGACTTATATTGCTGAGGTACCCCCGAAGCATGTGTTGTCGCCCCGATGAAATATTCTTAGACTAGGTCCCTTATGTTAGTTGTTTTAGGGACATTAAAGTGAGAATAACGGGAATGGGTAATTGGGTTATTGTTGGTTGGTGAAATGATAATATGATATTTATTGTGGGTTGAAAACCCTATATACTCACCAAGCTCCCAAGCCTGACCCACTCAGTTTTAAATTGTATTACAGGTAGTGGCAAAAGGGCATGAGATGGATGAACCATCAAGTTGTTTTGTTTACAAGTCTGCATATGTTTATATTTGTTATATGACTTGTAATGTATTCGTTTATGCTTATTGGTCTGTATCGGAACATGACACCCCGAGTTTTGATTATAATGAAAATACATTTCTTTTATGAAATGCTTCGGTAAACAATGTTTTATCATGTTTTGTTTTTGGGAACAAATTCCGCAACTCTTTCAAATCAAAAAGATTTACTCTGAAAATATTTAAAAGCATAAATGAAAATCGGTCTTTTCTGGCCGAGAATTTTGGGGATGTCACAGTTGGTATCAGAGCATTAGTTTAAGCGAACTAGGAATTTGTAGGATTTCTAGACTTAAACTTAGAATGCTAAGTGAAGTTTTAAGATGTGTGTCTGTTGTGATTTAGACACGAGCACTAGTTTATTTTAGGAAAGTTGCCTAAAATGCTTTATGTGCTAAATGTTATATGTTGCCATATATGATATTATTTGTTCGGATCTATGGTCTGTTGCCGACCGGATCTAGAAACCTTATGTGTGTAGGATTCTAAGCGTACGTCTACGATATTAGAACTAGCATGTAAACGTTTCGAAGTGATAAGGATGATTTGAATATCCATCATGATTGAGGATCTAATTTCACCTTATTCGGTGTAGATCAAAATGGTGAGAACAAGAAGTGGAGTTGGAAATGCTGACGAAAACAGGAATCAACCACCAATGATTGAGCCAATACCTGTCGTAGCAGCAGCACCTGAGCCAATAACCATGGCTGGTGTGCAATTGATGATTCAGACGATGTTGGATCGTCAGATGGATGAAACTAGACGGTTGCTTCAACAAAATCGTGAAGAACTGTCGATTTGTGTGGAAGAGCCTAAACTGAATGAAGGGCACTCAGAAGGTGGAAACTTCAGTGGGTCTGTTGGTCCAGCCAACCCACCGATAGTTAGGCAAGATAACCATGATGGAAGGAATGATGGAATGGGATGCAAGTACAAGGACTTTTTCACTTGTAAACCATCGACCTTCAATGGAAAGGAGGATCCGATTGGGGTTATGGATTGGATCTCCGAAATGGAGCTAGCCTTCATGACGTGTGGCTGCAGAGGTAAGTTGCAAACTATCTATGCCGTGCGTCAATTCCGAGGTGGAGCTGTTCGTTGGTGGAACACTCTAGGGAAGACTTTGAGCCCTAATGAGCCACTGCAATTGTCATGAGCAGAGTTCTTGGTGCAGTTCAAGCGCAAGTTCTACTCGGCTCAAAATCTGTTGGAGTTGGAGAATAAGTTTTTGACATTGACGAAGGGTAGCATGTCAGTGGATGAGTACACCAATAACTTCACCGATAAGATGGATTTTGCCTTGCGTATCGTTCCAGACGAGCTGACAAAGGTGGATCGGTATGCGAAGGGACTTCCATGGGAGTACGAGGTGCCGGTACGTCAGGCACTTACTCTAGAGGCAGCTATCTGGGCTGCCAAGTCTGTGGAGAACATGATCAAGGGGAGAACCACCGTCAAGGTTGAGGTTGGTGAGAAAAGGAAGTTTGAAGGAACATCTGGTTCCAGTAAGAAGAGCAAATTTTCGAAATCTGATTCGAAAAAGTTTGGAGGAAAAGGAGGCGAAGCAAAGTGGTGTGATAAGTGTAAGAAAAGGCACTTTGGGAAATGTAGCGAGGATGTGACCTGCTACAAGTGTGGAAAGGTTGGACATTTTGCCAATGAATGTTCGAACAACAAAAGGATGTGTTTTGGGTGTAATGAAGAGGGGCATATTTTGAAAGACTGTCCGAAGAAGAAGGAGGCAGCTAGGCCCAACATTCCACCAAAACCGAAGGCAAGAGCCTTCCAGATGACACTTGGGGCTGCTAAAGATGAAGCTGATGTCGCTTCAGGTACCTTTCTCGTAAACGAATTACCTGCTCATATATTGTTTGATTCTGGAGCCAACTACTCCTTTATTTCGCATGAGTTTGGTAGAAAGCTAGCTTTGCCTGTTGATAGACAAAATAATGCTTTATTAGTCGAAGTAGCTAGTGGCAAGTTTGTACCTGTTAGCCATCGTATGAAAAACGTCTTGATCGACCTTAATGGGAATAAGTTTCTTGAGGAATTATTGCCTATCGAACTAAATGGTTTCGACATCGTGTTGGGAATGGATTGGCTTAGCGCCAATGATGCCTAAATTTTGTGCAAGAAGAAGATAGTTAAAGTAAACCCGCCTGGAAAAGATTGGTTTATGGTGTATGGGGACAAACGACGAGTGAATTCTGGGATCATTTCTCTAATGAAAGCCAGAAAGTGTTTGACCAAGGGATGTACATCATATTTAGCATTTGTGATTGATGCTAAGAAGGAAAAGAAGGTGATGCAGAGCATTCCAGTGGTGTGTGATTTTCCGGAAGTGTTCCCTGAGGATCTTCCTGGATTACCACCTGATAGACAAGTAGAGTTCAGAATAGACTTGTTACCAGGGACCACACCAATAGCAAAAGCACCTTATCGATTAGCACCGATGGAGATGAAGGAGCTGATGATGCAACTTCAGGAGTTATTGGACAAAGGTTTCATTAGACCTAGTTCATCGCCCTGGGGAGCTCCGGTGTTATGTGTGAAGAAGAAAGATGGAAGTATGAGAATGTGCATCGATTACAAAGAGCTGAACAAGGCAAAAATAAAGAATAGATATCCGTTGCCGAGGATTGATGACCTATTTGATCAATTGCAAGGTTCGAGCTATTTCTCGAAGATCGATCTTAGGTCAGGATATCATCAGCTGAAAGTAAGAGAGCAAGATATCGAGAAGACTGCATTCAGAACTAGATATGGACACTACGAGTTCTTGGTTATGTCGTTTGGACTAACCAATGCTCCAGCAGCGTTCATGGATTTGATGAATAGGGTTTGTAATCCTTTCCTTGATAAATCCGTGATAGTATTCATAGACGACATTCTGATCTACTCGAAAAGCCAGGAGGAGCATGGCAGACACTTGCGAGAAGTGTTAGAAGTTTTGAAGGAGGAGAAGCTTTATGCAAAGTTCTCCAAATGTGATTTTTGGATTCGTGAAGTCCAATTCATGGGTCACGTGGTCAACCAAGAAGGTATAATGGTTGATCTAGCGAAGATTGAGGCTGTGATAAAGTGGGAACAACCGAAAAGTCCCACGGAGATTCGAAGCTTTTTGGGATTAGCCGGATATTACCGCAGGTTTATCCAAGGCTTTTCTTCGATCGCTAGTCCATTGTCAGCTTTGACCCACAAAGGAGCTACTTATGCTTGGAGTGAGAAGCATAAAGAAGCATTCGAGAAGTTAAAGAAGAAGCTATGCGAGGCACCGATACTTTCTCTACCCAATGGAGTTGAAGACTTCGTTGTTTATAGCGATGCGTCTGGTGTTGGATTGGGTTGTGTTTTGACCCAAAGAGAAAAGGTGATAGCATATGCGTCTCGACAGTTGAAAGAGCATGAAAAGAATTACCCGACTCAGGATTTGGAGTTGGCAGCGGTAGTTTTCGCTCTGAAAATATGGAGGCATTACCTCTATGGCACGAAGTGCAAACTTTTCACTGATCATAAGAGTCTCCAATACCTCTTTAATCAGAAAGAATTGAATATGAGGCAACGACGCTGGCTAGAATTACTTAAAGACTACGACTGCGAGATACTTTACCACCCCGGTAAAGCTAATGTTGTTGCTGATGCTCTCAGTCGGAAGGTCAATCTTGAAAAGAAGAGGCCAAGAGCGTTGAGAATTGAAGTTGTCTCGACTATTGTGGAAAGTATAAAGAAAGCTCAAGAGGAAGCTTCTGAGAAAAATGACCGAAAGGAGGAACGTTTGGGTAAAACGTTGGTGTTTGGTACTAACGGTCATGGACTGAAGGTATTCCAAGATCGTATTTGGGTACCTAAGTCAGGAGGAATTAGGGACCTTCTGATGGAAGAAGCTCACAAAACCATGTACTCAATTCATCCGGGTAGCACTAAAATGTATAGGGACCTGAAACCCTATTACTGGTGGCCGACGATGAAGCTTGATGTTGCAAAGTATGTGGTCGAGTGTGTGACTTGTGCGAGAGTCAAGACACAACATCAGAAACCTTACGGGAGTTTAGAACCATTGCCTGTGCCTATGGGTAAGTGGGAAGACATTGCTATGGATTTTGTCACTAAACTGCCCAGAACAAAGAATGGTCATGACATGATTTGGGTGGTCGTTGATCGATTCACTAAGAGTGTGCATTTCATAGCGGCCAGGGAGAAATGGTCTATGGAAAAGCTTGCGAATTCTTACGTGAAGGAAATTGTGAGGCTTCACGGTGTTCCGTTAACGATTGTATCGGATCGTGATAGCCGTTTCACCTCAAGGTTTTGTAAAAGTCTACAAGAGGAAATGGGTACCAAGTTATGTTTAAGCACAGCTTACCATCCGCAGACTGATGGTCAGAGTGAAAGAACAATACAAACAGTTGAAGATATGCTGAGAGCATGTACCTTGGAATTCCTAGGTAATTGGGATGAACACTTACCGTTGGTAGAATTTTCCTATAATAATAGTTTTCACTCGAGCATTAAGATGGCACCTTTTCAAGCTTTGTATGGACAGAAGTGTCGTACGCCGTCTTGTTGGCTTGAGGCTGGGGAAAAGCAGTTTATGGGACCGGAGTTGGTTCATCAAACTGCTGAAAAGTTGAAAATAATTAGGGAAAGAATGTTAGCAGCTCAAGATCGTCAAAAGAGCTATGCTGACAAGAAGCGAAGACCGATGACTTTTGAGGTTGGAGATTCGGTTTTGCTTAAAGTCTCGCCGTGGAAGGGACTTATAAGATTTGGTAAAAGGGGAAAGTTGAGTCCAAGGTTTATTGGACCCTTTAAAGTTCTTCAGAGGGTTGGGAACCAAGCTTACAAGCTCGAATTACCCGAAGAACTGAATGGAATTCACAACACCTTTCATGTGTGTTATTTGAGGAAGTTCACGGGAGAAGTTCCCGATATAATTCCAATTTCTGAATTGAGAATTGATGAGAACAAAAGGTTGATTGAAGAACCAGAGGCAATTGTTGACCGAAAGACTAAGAAGTTGCGACGCAAAATGGTTGGGTTAGTGCTTGTCCAATGGAAACACACGAATGGGCCGAATCTCACCTGGGAGACGGAGAGTGACATGTTGAGTCGCTATCCGCATTTGTTTGTTGATGTAACAGCCCAAAATCTCAAAGTATTGTTAAATTGCATTTTGGGGTGTTTTAAAGGGGAGACTCGGCGAGTTGGAGCAAGACTCGCCGAGTAGGGCCGCAGAGTTGGTCGCGGGTTCGCGACTGGACTCGACGAGTCCAGGTATGGACTCGGCGAGTCGACGCTGTTCAGCTGAAACCCTAGCCGTTTCGATTCTGGATCGTATATAATGTCTTTAGGGCCGTCATGTCTCGTCTTTTGGCCGATTGAAGATAACCTAAACGGCTGTGGGCATCTGGAGCAAGGGTGAAGGCTAATGGAAGCTTAAAGAGGTTGTTAGGCAAGGAGAGGCTAGGTGGTGATCAAAGGAGGATCAAGGGGTTGAGCTCTAAAGGTTGGGGACGCAGGGATCACGTTTTCCAGGTAATTCTCGGATCATTTCTGTAGTTTTGGTGTTGTACACGAATCTAGGGTTTAGGAAACCCATTTAAGGATTTGATAGATTATAGAGTTGTTACAAGTGTTTAAATCCCAGTAATAGTATGTGTAAAGGTCCAGGAAGTCCCATATCTATATATTGCGGAATCATGCGAATTACAGGAGGCAGTTGATTGACTGCATGGCGAGGACTCGCCGAGTCCAATGGTCAGACTCGGCGAGTAGCTTGAAGATTCACTAGGACTCGCCGAGTTGTTCTTCAGACTCGGCGAGTAGCTTGAAGACTTACTGGAACTCGTCGAGTCGTTCTTCAGACTCGGCGAGTGGTGTCAGGATGCCTATACTCGTCGAGTTACCCTTTGTACTCGACGAGTCCGGTCAAAATTGACCGTTGACCTGTATATATCTTAGAGGGGTCAGTTGTCTTGTTTGATAAGATCATTAACTAGGGCTGTGGTATTATAGGGAACCTGCGGGCTAGCGGATTGTGCGCGAGTAGCTCGAAGAGGTTATAGCCTGCGTACTACGAGGTGAGTCTTCTCACTATACCTCACCCGGAAGGGTTTGATTGTGTGACCGGAAGGTCAAGTATGTTGTGTGTTATGTTTATATGCTATGAATGGAAAGTTAGCTGCTACGTGTGATATACATGCTTATATATGGGCCGGAAGGCAAGGTATTATGTGACAGAAAGGTCAGGTATGATATGTGATATACGTGCTTTATGTGTTAGAGTATTTGTATTATGTGTTATATATGTGTACGGGCCGGAAGGCGATTATCTTGTGGACCGAAAGGTCCGGGCCGGAAGGCAATGTTATGTGGATCGAAAGATCCGGGCCGGAAGGCGATGTTATGTGGATCGAAAGATCTGGGCCGGAAGGCAATGTTATGTGGATCGAAAGATCCGGGCCGGAAGGCGATATTATGTGGATCGAAAGATCCGGGCCGGAAGGCGTATGTGCGTAAGGTATATTGGGGAACTCACTAAGCTTCGTGCTTACGTTGTTTATGTTACGTTGTTTCAGGTTCTTACAGTAACGCGGGATGGCCACGGTTCGATTGTACACACCGAAGAAAGAGTTGTGTTTTGGAGGATCCTGGTCTTCTTTTATAACGGAAATGAAACTACGTTTTGTAATTTGAATGTGAATAAGATTTTAAACAAGTGTTTTTAATATTAAATTGATTAATTAAATGAAAATTTTATTTTTTTGAAATCTGGGTGTTACAAATTGGTATCAGAGCCTTGGTTTGAGGGATTCGGACGCGCCTACGGGTAAATCTGGACTCAAACTGAGGAGGTAAGAAAAAGTTTTCCAAATAAATGGTTTTCTAAAAGTGAAAAAGAGTTCAAAGAGAAAGCAAGAAAGAGCAGTGTGTACAATCAGCCAGAGCCAAACGGTGATTTCCCAAAATACTCTTACTTTGTATTATGAAATATCTATTATGCACTTTATGAGATATTATTGCATGCAAGAGACAGACTAGGTATTTCATATCTTAGGACTAGAGTGGCCTGATTTGTGATGCCTTAGTCTAGGGTTTGCTGTTATATGTGCGTTATACTTTTATGTGTATGTGATGAGTGAGAGTATCTAGTTAGAACGCACAAGGGGTAAGGCTACGGAGTACAGAGGTACTTCCGAGGATGAGTCGAGAAGGTGGAGCTACCACAGATGGGGAGTCCTATGTATGCTTCAATGCTCGAATGCTGCTTGCTTTGTGCTTTGTGGAGTTATCGATGATGGGAGTCAGCTACCAAGTGAGTATGACGATACTCAGGAGGTAGAGGGCTGGCATCATTGGGAACTCTTCAGCAGCTGATAGCAAAGAAGTGGGAGGACAGCGGAAGGGACTAGGGAGTAAACCTAGCCAGATGAGTGCGCTGGTAGAGTAGAGGATTTCGCTGGAAAGCGAGCACGCGCGATGAGATTGGTGAAAGAGCAGGTTTATCAGCTACTTAGGAACTCGGGAATGGTCTGTGTGGAAAGTATGGGTAGATGTGGCAGGTAGTATGGGCCCGTACTACTGAAAGCAGAGGACCCATACTTGATACAGGGGGCATTCTGAAGGTCCTAAGGAACAGATTGAGGGGTGATGTTATGGTTCGGATACCATACATCGGAGCGGATACAGAGTGATGTTATGGTCAGGGCACCATACATCGGAACAGATTGAGATAGATGTTGTGGTTCGAGTGCTATACATTGGAGCAGGTTGAGGAATGGTGCTATGGTTCAGGTACCATACACCGAAGCATGTTGAGGAAGGATGTCATGGGATAAGTACCATGGTTCGTAGTGGATGATGCTTGTGGCTATCTTGTTATCCGGTTATCGACCGGACGAGCACGAGCGAGCGGGATGCGAGGATTCGCGAGATCCGGCGTGATGAGGTTGCTGCATTGTTGCGGGTTGAGTCGCCAGAATTGTTTGGGTCGATCAGGACCACTATGATTGAAGTAGTTTGATGAGCGATATGCGGCTTTCGCAGAGACGGCTGCCGCGGCGGTTACAGCGGCTGTAGCAACGGCAAAGAAAGGGACTAGTCGGGGTTTTCAGTATCGGGACTTCTATTATGCGAAGCCTCCCACATTCGGTGGAGTTCAGGACTCGATTGTTGCTATGAGATGGTTACCAGACATGGAGGGGTGTTTCTCCACGAGTTTATGCCCTGCTAATCAGAGGGTGGGGTGTGCTCTGAACCTTTTGGGGCTCGGGGCGAAGGATTGGTAGAGATTGACCACGAGGTCATTTTCCGATACGCAGAGGGCTGCGGTTTCATGGGATCAATTCAGAGGGATGTTCAGTACTCGCTATGTTCCGCGAGATGAAAAGGAGAGATTGGCTCGGGAATTCCTCGAGTTGAAGCAGGATTTGGAGTCGGTGACTGAGAGCACCGGGATGTTTGTTGAGAGGGCGATGTTTTGCCCTGAGTTCGCTCCGGAGCAGGCTCAGATGCCCGATATTCGAGTAAGCTCAAGGGGGTATCAGACAGTTCGTGTCTGCGCGGAGGTGCGAGACTCTGTTGGAGTTGCAGAAGGCCGCCATGTGGCGTGAGTTAGAGGTTAAGTTGCAGTTGCGTGAGCTGGGACAGGCCCCGATGCAGTCGCAGTCGGCGCCGAAACGGTTCAGGACCGTAGACGTTGAAATGGGGGATCGGAGCGGTCACACTCGTGGGAAGTGTGAGAGAGATGGCACCGGAGCTTGTTGGCCAATGGTGCATGCCGCGAGTGCGGAAAGGAGGGGCATGGTGCACGGGGTTGTCGGCAGTCAGTGCCAATTCGGGATTGCAGGATTTGTTATCAGTGTCGGCAGGTTGGACATTTGAGGGTCAAATGTCCACAGCTTTTGCAGGATCGGTGCAGGCTCTAGCACCGGCCACCTTGAGGAGTTCAGGAGGAGGACAGGATGGAGTAGAGCTCAAGGGCTCAGGGTTGTGCTTATCGGCTTGCGGCAGAGGGAGACGGAGCAGTGCCGGAGGCAGCTGCGGGTATGATGATGTCTTGATGTCTTGATTAGCTTGCGTTGATTGTGGCGTGTTGTTTGTGCTGGTAGTGTGGATTTCGATGCGGTATTCGTTGTTTCGCGGGATTGGCATGATTATGGATTAGTGCTTCAGGTTTTGCTTCGGCATTCGTTGTTCCCTGATGGTTGGGTATGGTTATAGTCTGGTGTTTTAGTGCCGATAGCTTTGTGCGGTTTTCGATGTGGTATCCATCCTTTGGCAGATTGCGGGTTTTGGTTACGGATTATTGTTGAGAATTTCGTTGGTTATCGTTGGTGGGGGTTGTTATGGGGATGCGGCACTGGGTTGAATGATGGGTAGCATCTGCAGTTGTGGAGTGGATAATTGAAAGATCGGATTCTTTTGAGCGGATTGATCAGGGAGGAGAGGTGTTTTGCTGAGGGTTGCTTACGCTTGTGGGAAGCAGTCAGTGGGTAAATGTTCTCTTTGTGCAGGATGGTTCTGAAGGGTCGTTAATGACAATCGGTGGCAGTTAGTCAGTGCTTTAGTGGGGGAGAATTGTAAAATTCTCCGGGGGATCGACGAGTATGTGAGGGTGCTTAGCTGTTGGGATTCAGCAGTGTTTGTCAGCGCAAAGTATAGGCCGACGAAAGCGAGTGTTGGGTATGCGGGGCGAGATGCAGACCTAGGGCATTTGATTGTGGAGGCCTGAAAGGAGGTCGGGATCGAGCTTGAGTAAGTAAACGGAATTTCGCGATCAGAGTATTGGTACGTTTGAGGTACGTGATGGTTGTACTGCATTAATCCTACAGGATTATGTTGTGCATGTTTCTAGAGCTGGAACCGGAAGGTTCCCAGAGTCAGAACCTGAGGGTTCGCAGAGTTGGGTGTACGGACCCACAGAGATATAGCCTCGAGTGGCTAGTATGTGTTATGAGGGTCGGTCCAGTCATACTGGAGACTCTGTTGGTATTGCTAGATCAGTTTGAGATTGCGGATCGTGTATGTTGCAGTGTGATTGCATTGGAAGGTCTGGTCCCGGGTTATTGATCTTGTTTAGCGGAGGCAGTGATTTTGATGAGTGGAGAGAGTGCATGGGATTGAGAGCCCCTGCAATGAGAACCAGAGTATGTGAATGGCAGTTACGCAAAAAGGGTAGTGTCGCTTGGGGCGAGCACCGTGGCACCGATTGGGGTGGCATTATGTTCAAGAGAGTTCCGTGGAAAAGGAAAAGAGGAGGGTATGTAACTCCGAAGGGGGTGCAAGTTCACGAAAGTGGAAGCTGCAGAGCAGAGTTATGGTTAGAGTACTTCGAGTATGGTTCTGAGCATCGTGTTCGCGGCAGTGGAGTAGGAACCCATCCGGTTGGGATGTCTGTTGAGGCTCAGAAGGGATGCATGGAGAGAGAAAATTTTAAATTTTCAGTGTGAATCTGATCAGAGTGAAGGGTGGATGTAGTGGTTCATCTTGGGAGATGTTCGAGGATATCATCAGTGTATCGGGTCTTCCAACCTACGAGTGTTGGGGCTAGTTCAGCATGTGTATATGATGGCAATAGGAGAATTTGTGAGAGTTACTCTGGGAGTGGGAATGGATCTCTCAGTTGGTCTGGGATGGACAAAGTGGGTTTTGGATCGGGGATCCGGTGGTTCAGGGCTTCCTAACCCTTATTGGTCGAGTGATTGTTGGGGTTTAAGAGCAGAGTTGCATCTTGGGTGGTTCTCGGTTGCAGAGAGAGATGGACAGTACAGAGTTTGGGCTTCAGTCGACAGAGCAGACTTAGCAGGTTAAGGAGAGTTAGTGACCGCCCAGAGCCGACAGAAAAGTTATGCAGACAGACGCCTATCCGAGCTTGAGTTTCAGGTCGGTGACTTCGTATTTCTGACGGGTGCTTCGATTTAGGAAGAAGGGTAAATGGGGGGCCCCGGTATGTTGGGTCTTTTCGTGAAGGTGCGAAGGTAGGAAGGGTGGCCTATCGTTTGGAGCTGTCAACGGAATTGGGACGGATCCATGACACTGGTATGTGTCGCAGTTGAAGAGGTGTATAGCGGATGAGTCAGCAGTGGTTCTACTAGAGAACGATTAGGTGGATGTGAGCCTGTGTTACGTCGAGAGGCCAGTGGCCGTCGGAGATCGGAAGATCAAGGTTCTGAGGAACAAGGAGGTACCTCTGGTAGTGGTTCAGTAGCGACCTCGGAAGATATCGGAAGTGTTTAGGGAAGCCGAAACGTGTGATGCGGGAGCAGCATCCAGAACTATTTACAGAGTGAGACTTCGAGGGCGAAGTCTAATTCTAGTGGGGGAGAATTGTAATAGCCCAAAATCTCAAAGTATTGTTGAATTGCATTTTGGGGTGTTTTAAAGGGGAGACTCGGCGAGTTGGAGCAAGACTCGCCGAGTAGGGTCGCAGAGTTGGTCGCGGGTTCGCGACTGGACTCGACGAGTCCAGGTATGGACTCGGCGAGTCGACGCTGTTCAGCTGAAACCCTAGCCGTTTCGATTCTGGATCGTATATAATGTCTTTAGGGCCGTCATGTCTCGTCTTTTGGCCGATTGAAGATAACCTAAACGGCTGTGGGCATCTGGAGCAAGGGTGAAGGCTAATGGAAGCTTAAAGAGGTTGTTAGGCAAGGAGAGGCTAGGTGGTGATCAAAGGAGGATCAAGGGGTTGAGCTCTGAAGTTTGGGGACGCAGGGATCACGTTTTCCAGGTAATTCTCGGATCATTTCTGTAGTTTTGGTGTTGTACACGAATCTAGGGTTTAGGAAACCCATTTAAGGATTTGATAGATTATAGAGTTGTTACAAGTGTTTAAATCCCAGTAATAGTATGTGTAAAGGTCCAGGAAGTCCCATATCTATATATTGCGGAATCATGCGAATTACAGGAGGCAGTTGATTGACTGCATGGCGAGGACTCGCCGAGTCCAATGGTCAGACTCGGCGAGTAGCTTGAAGATTCACTAGGACTCGCCGAGTTGTTCTTCAGACTCGGCGAGTAGCTTGAAGACTTACTGGAACTCGTCGAGTCGTTCTTCAGACTCGGCGAGTGGTGTCAGGATGCCTATACTCGTCGAGTTACCCTTTGTACTCGACGAGTCCGGTCAAAATTGACCGTTGACCTGTATATATCTTAGAGGGGTCAGTTGTCTTGTTTGATAAGATCATTAACTAGGGCTGTGGTATTATAGGGAACCTGCGGGCTAGCGGATTGTGCGCGAGTAGCTCGAAGAGGTTATAGCCTGCGTACTACGAGGTGAGTCTTCTCACTATACCTCACCCGGAAGGGTTTGATTGTGTGACCGGAAGGTCAAGTATGTTGTGTGTTATGTTTATATGCTATGAATGGAAAGTTAGCTGCTACGTGTGATATACATGCTTATATATGGGCCGGAAGGCAAGGTATTATGTGACAGAAAGGTCAGGTATGATATGTGATATACGTGCTTTATGTGTTAGAGTATTTGTATTATGTGTTATATATGTGTACGGGCCGGAAGGCGATTATCTTGTGGACCGAAAGGTCCGGGCCGGAAGGCAATGTTATGTGGATCGAAAGATCCGGGCCGGAAGGCGATGTTATGTGGATCGAAATATCCGGGCCGGAAGGCAATGTTATGTGGATCGAAAGATCCGGGCCGGAAGGCGATATTATGTGGATCGAAAGATCCGGGCCGGAAGGCGTATGTGCGTAAGGTATATTGGGGAACTCACTAAGCTTCGTGCTTACGTTGTTTATGTTACGTTGTTTCAGGTTCTTACAGTAACGCGGGATGGCCACAGTTCGATTGTACACACCGAAGAAAGAGTTGTGTTTTGGAGGATCCTGGTCTTCTTTTATAACGGAAATGAAACTACGTTTTGTAATTTGAATGTGAATAAGATTTTAAACAAGTGTTTTTAATATTAAATTGATTAATTAAATGAAAATTTTATTTTTTTGAAATCTGGGTGTTACAGTTGATGTGTGATTCCGGGGACGGAATCATTCTAAGGTGGAGAGAATTGTAACGCCTGTGTTTCCGGGCTTGCCACTTTTAGCAATGTAATTGTCTAGGTTAACCTTTGTAACCCGTTTTGAAATAATGAGATTTTATTATTTGAGTATTATGTGTTTTGTGCTTAATTGCTTAATTATGTGGTTTGATTAATTAAGAATAAAAATAAGCGTCAAAATTTAAGTGTAAAATAAACTTAATGTCTTTGGTTAATGTTGTAGTAATTGAAACGAGGTTTCCGAATATATATAGAACGCCCAAATCTGACTTCGTATGAGGAAGTTATGATTTATCGAAGTTCCGGCTTAGCGATATCCAGCCTGTTTTACTCAATTTGAGATCGAGCGGTTGTTAGCAGAAGCAATCTAAATGAGAATCGAAGATCTCATTGTTGGTGTTGAACCGATAAAAAGTTAGGCGAGAACGGACGTCAAACGAAGAAGTTATGAATTTATAACGAAAGTTTCTGTCCCGACCTATTAAAAATAATTAATAAAAATAAAGTCAAAATTAGCCGACGGAGTCTAAACGAAAGTCGTAGAGCATGGTCTCACCTTTCCGTGGATATAAAGAATGTCGAAAACAGAGTTCGTATGAAGAAGTTATGAATTTCCGAAGTTTATTAATCATTTTGTATTTAAATTTAAATCAAAATTCGGAAGCATTATCCGAAGGAGTCACCGATCTGATCCGAGGTACGCCCCGCGTACTCGAGTACGCCCCGCATACTCCGAGGGATGTCGAAACTCGCACTCGAGCACTTCAGATACGTAAGCAATGACGTTTTGGGCAGTACGCCCCGCGTAACGCAGTACGCCCCGCGTACTCCGAGGCTCCAGCCTCTATATAAAGGATCCGAAGACAGCCTTCTTTGTTGTTCACTTTCTTCTCTTCTCTCTAGTCTTTTGCATCGTTTTTCGTGCCGAAGCTATCCCGAAGTCCCGGTATCATACTCTAGCCCCGAGGCAAGTCCCGAGACCCCGAAGATCCCGAGAAGTGCGGTTCCCGAGTCGAAGCTCTGCCCGCGAGAAGTTCGATTTTTGTGAAGATCTTCCAGATCTGCTGTGGATTACTACTTCTATAAGCCGTAGTGCTGTCGGATCATCTTCTGATCAAGTGAGTGTGTAGTTATTTTCTTCCAAATACAATAATACGAAGTATTATATATAAAATACGTGCTATGTGTATATATTTGGTTGTGTTATGTGTGAATGTGTATTCACCCTCATCTATCTTATAGATCTGACTATTTCTCTATGAGATATGTGTTATGTGTGTGTGTGCCTCATCTGTTATGTGATATATGTGTTGATTAAAGCATGCTATACAGGTTTTTAAAACTATGTATGCAAATGTATATTTTTATCTACTAATATGTTGGGTAGAACATGGGTAGACAGTTGGTGTGTAATAAACAGATGAGAGGCCTCGTTGTTGTTTGATTGAGTCATCTAGCGGAGTTTAGATGACGACCACTGGCAATTCTAGACAGTCTTGTGGAAACATTAGTAGGTTCGCCACTTGTAGGTGTTAATGAACTTGGGTGTTCATTCGCTGTACTCCATCCCCCTCATGGTTGCCTTATTTGACTTATATTGCTGAGGTACCCCCGAAGCATGTGTTGTCGCCCCGATGAAATATTCTTAGACTAGGTCCCTTATGTTAGTTGTTTTAGGGACATTAAAGTGAGAATAACGGGAATGGGTAATTGGGTTATTGTTGGTTGGTGAAAATTAAATATGATATTTATTGTGGGTTGAAAACCCTATATGCTCACCAGGCTCCCAAGCCTGACCCACTCAGTTTTTAATTGTATTACAGGTAGTGGCGGAAGGGCATTAGATGGATGAACCATCAAGTTGTTTTGTTTACAAGTCTGCATATGTTTATATTTGTTATATGACTTGTAATGTATTCGTTTATGCTTATTGGTCTGTATCGGAACATGACACCCCGAGTTTTGATTATAATGAAAATACATTTCTTTTATGAAATGCTTCGGTAAACAATGTTTTATCATGTTTTGTTTTTGGGAACAAATTCCGCAACTCTTTCAAATCAAAAGGATTTACTCTGAAAATATTTAAAAGCATAAATGAAAATCGGTCTTTTCTGGCCGAGAATTTTGGGGATGTCACAGTTAAGCACTTACAACATGCTAGGAGTATTGGGCTGAAGGATGATATTAGTTTAGATTAGATAGTATTAGAAACGTGTAATAGATAAATGTAATTGACATTTGATGATTAAATAAACTAGTATTATTTATAAGTAATGTTACTGTCCTATGTTAATTGTTTAGCTATTGTTTCACTTTGCATGTTTTGACTTCCATAATAATTAAATTTATTAAGAATAATCAAGTTACTCAAACTGTCCACAATCGTTCATATGTTGGAAGTAGGTATGAATGAAGATTGTCGTGAATTGGTGTGTAGATTGTCTAAATGGTATTAGACATTGCAAAGGTTTGATGCAACGTTCATGAGTGCTTATGAACAAGTTTTTAGCATTAGAATAAACCCGCGCTTGCTGGAATCACTTTGGAGTGATCGCAAGACGATAATATCATATGGTCTTAAAACCTAGATATATGGTTTATTATTTACTAATTGGTTGTACATTGATAATGCGAAACCACATCAGCAAATTGATGTCAGAAAACGAATTGTTGTGTATATGTGACAACCCAAAATTTCCATTCTGAACAAACCATATCAATCTAATAGAAGTTAGAACAGTTACAGCGAAATTCCAGACTTCGAGTACAAGTTTGGTAGCTTTTCAGGATTTACACTTCAGGAAATATCAGGAGAGTGGATGCACCAGGGTTTCGTGCAACACTGTTATTCCGATACTCTAGGATATTAGAGTTCATTCCGGGAATAAAATTATTATATGCCCAAAAATCTCAGGACCATATATAGAAATCTGAACCAAATAATTCATTAGTTACATTTCCAATTAGAGAAAATCCAAATTCTCTCTCACGGATCTTCGGGTTTTTATCCCAAATTGTGAGTACTTCGATATAGTTATATTATATATCTTAGATTGTGTTTAGAAACATCAAAATCATGCCAAAACCCCAAGATTTTGGAGTTTACCGTCCAAGAACACTTGGGGAGTAAACTCCATTTTAAGGGCCAAAAGTGTCCCAATGTCCCACAAAGCCTTGGAACTCAAACTAGAAGAATCCATTACATGTTTTAGACCACAAAACAATAAGAAATCATGGCTAGAAGTGAGTTCACGGCCAAGGAAGTTCTTGGGCCGTGAACTCCATTTTTAAGTGCCAAAGTGCCCTAAAAACCCTCCTTAAGCCAAGATACTAAAAGGGACACGTACCTAAATGAGTTTAGGACTAGCTAACACACTTAGAACACCAAGAGTAAGGTGTTCACAGCCCAAAAGCTTCTAGGGCCGTGAACTCCATAAAATGGTACCAAATGGTGCCATAAACTCTTCTAAAGCCAAGTACAAAAGCCTAGTTTAGTTCCTAGTTAATTTAGAGACTTGAAAACACCATAAAAATCCTCCCAAGGGAGATTACGGCCGTAATCTCCAAGGGAATATGGCCCCAGGGCCGTAAACTCCTAAAAGGAGTTATATTATGCCCTAAACTCTTCCATAGACCAAGCCATTAAGTAGAAATGCTTATTAGGGCCTTATAGTGCATCAAACATCAAATGGACACATAGGTATGAGTTCACGGCCGTAAACTCATGAATTCATGACCGTAAACTCATTTGGTAGTGTTATTAGGGCCGTGAACTTCATGGTGGAGTTTTCCTTGAGCCATACACACAATAGCTTCCCCTACAAGCACTTAGATGCAATCCTAGAGGCTAATAAAACTTGATAAAGGTGTTTAGCATGTCCTAGGGTGTCTTGACTTGTTTATTAGTTGTTTATAGACTAATTTGTTACATATATGTAAAATTATATGTTAACTAGGATCATAGAGTGTGTTCAAGACTTCACTTGACACCTAGCAGTCCTACCTCTTCAGTTCATCCGTATCACCCACAACAGGTGAGTTCATACCCCCTTAATCAATGTTTTAACTATTTTTAAACTTTTTATGGGGGGGATACAAGTAGAATCATGCTACTTATTATATCAATCACATGTGATTAATAAGCAGCATTTAAATGATTTACCACTCATTAGCCGTTTTACCAAACAGTTTCCTTCAAATGATGTTCATAAACATTTTATATGTTTAAAACTCCTTATTACACTGTACATTTTACTCTGTATGTTTTATTTCAAACTTATTTACAATTGTGTTTCAAACAAATGTTTCCTTATACTTAAACTGTTTTATCAAACCCATGCCTTCAAACCGTTTTATAGATCGACATCAAGTTGATCTTTTCTTAGATAATGATTATGTTCATAGGTTTTACAAAACTTATTTAATGCTTTTATATTATAAATTGCATGCCTCTATATGTATAGTTATATAAGTAATGTTTAAAAGGCTTAGGAAGGCTATCCACCATGTTTCCTTTTCCTCGATTTGGATGTGGTCTGATAGGATATATTGGGTACTCGTCCAAAGGTTGTTTAAATATTAGTTATATATCATGTGTATATATATATAGTCATAAAGGTCCTTCCAGTTCATCCAATGCCCTTGGGTAGCAAGGGTATACATCCATGTTCATACTTACTAGTTAGATTACTAGTAAACTACCATAGGGGTGGTTTAAGAAGATACTAGAACTATTACTAGAACACAATATCATACTATGAGTCAGTTCATTCATGAGTCAATACTTACTACTATGAGAACATATACAACTATACTAGAGAAGAGCATATACAACTGTACTAGGAAGAGAACATATACAACGATACTAGAACAAGTAACATTACATTACATATACATGAATACGTTAACAATTGTGATCCACTGTATCGGAGCATGCCTTAAATGTCATGGCCCGAGTTGTAGCCAGAATTCTCTTGGAGGGAGAGCGTGAGTTTGCGTATAGATCTATACTGGATTGACTATCCTATACCTTGCTGCTAGCTACAGCCGGACATGCATGTCTGCAGGTGCCGAACGTCATTCCGTTTTACGACCATTCGTATGTTGTTGTTACCAGTCAATAGTATGGTGCAATTGATCACATAATACCTTAATATAAATCCGGTTTAAGGTAGTTAGTAGAGTAGTAGTTCCTATAATACAACACTACAGTACTACATTAATTTCCCCTTTTCATATATTTAGTGATCATTTCACTTAAACATTTAATGTAAAAACCATATTTTTATAATGATAGTTACACTTGGGAAAATTACACACTTTTACTAGAAACGAACATTTAGAATAGTTAAGTCTTGGTAGAAGACTACATTGAGAATAGTTAAGTCTTGGTAGAAGACACCTTTATATAAAAGTAGGAATCATAGGGATTTCTAGGGTTTTTCAAACGTTTACAGTTGTTTTACAAACATTTTTATACTTACAGTTCATCTGCATTTTTATACTTACAGTTCATTTACAAACAATTTCTTATTTTTATACTTACAGTTCATTTACAAACAATTTCTTACATATAAATTAAGACACTACAATACTTATGATCTCACCAGCTTCAAAGCTGATACTCGCTTTCAAAATTACTTGTATCCTCAGGTCATCTATAGACAGGTACCGATGCAAGGTTTAGAGAAGATGGAGCTCGTTCAAGACTCAACTCTCATTTTGATTTATGCTTTAGTGTTTATAAAAATTTGACAGAAACACACTTGTATAATAATTCTATTATTAATGCAATGGATGATGTTGTTGCTTGTTTACTACTTTACATTGTTGTGATACTGTACATGACGTGCTCCGCCCCAGAACGTTTCCACCGTTCTTGGTTTTCGGGTGTGACAGATTGGTATCAGAGCATTGTTTATAGTGAATGAAGTATATCAACCCATAAAAGATATACTAACTATAAACCCATTTGGGATTAAAAGACTCTGACCAAGAGTTTATACTTTAAATAATAAAATATTTAAAAAAGTATATGTGTCTGCATTCATACTAAAATCAGTGTCACTAGGACAGTACAAAAGAATTACGATTATTGGGCAACATAGGTGGGTTTAGAGACATATGGTCAAAACAGGGAAGATATAGCTTGATCACCTATATTATCCGAGGGTTGACTAGCATGTGCCTAAGTTTAATTGTGTGGTTGCAACAAGTCTAAAATGTTACCAACCCTACCATAATGAGAACAGTAGAACATAACATTAAACTAAAAATACTATAGGAGTATTTGGTGTTAGTATAAATACGTTATACTTGAGAACTAAAACGGGATCTTTATTACTAAGTTGATAGTTGCTAAGTGGATACACTAAGATATATGTAATTAGGATGTTATAGACTTAGAATCTGTGAAATTTTACTTTACATCGATTCTGTGTGAATTTGGAGTTAAGGTCACATATTTGAAGGCCTATCCTGTTTTGATTACATATAACTGGTATGCACTTCAAAAATAGCGATGTAACTGATGAAGATTTTCTAACTAATTATCTAGATAGTTCGTCTAATAATTATTTTCTTACCCCAATTCTCGCTTAGATAACATGGTTGGACTCCATCCCCACGGCATCCAGTATCTTCCGAACGAAGTCATAGCTGGTTGGTTTGGAGAAGAACCAGAGAATGATCATCCTATCCCTTTGAATGATCACCATGATGAAAACCCTTCGGACGGTGCTAATTCCGAACCAAAGGTTGAGAACCTACCCCGAGCAACTCCCTTTCCAATTCCTAACCCTCGTCCGGCTTTTCATGGCCCGACTCCTGAGTGAGAGGAATGCTTGGAAACATTAAGCCAAGGACAAGATCAGCCCATGCCATTTAAAGGCGACCGAAGCTTTTACGACCTGAGCAATAGGGGCTCAGCAGATAGAATCTTGCCAATCTTGGTCCGCAGAGTGGCCCGAAATGAGATTCAAGGCAGGACAGCCCTACATCAGATCACCAAAATTTTCGTCGATGAGAGAATGCATACCCTCCGCACCATTCGCCTCGAATATGCTCGCGAGAGATCAGAGATAAACCATGAAACCCTGCTGCAAGCACTGGCTGAATCATGAGCCGAAGTCATAGAGCTCCGAGTACGCCAAAGGGTGTACAAAAGACACCTACTTGATGTAAAACGTCAACTGGCTGAACTGAGAGTTCACCTGAGGGATGACCGTCGTCAGTAGTATATTCTTTACCTTACTTCCCTTGTTAGAAACTAATCGTTTTCTGTCTTTGCCTGATGTGGCATTTTCTATGAAATTACCTTGTACTGTAAGTACTTTAGGTTAGGTCCTTATAATGTCAAGAATTATCTTCTCTTGATATGATGTAAGACCTTTACAAGGTCATTTTCCTGAATCTTTACGTCATGAATATCAAAGATATTGACAGCCGGCTAACTTCTGTGTCATTCTTTATTCAAGTACTCTTATCATACTTTCCTGGGAGTCTATCTGAAACCTACTTTAGTCAAGTCATTGGATTATAGCTAGTTAGATCAGGAGACATTTCCAAGTCTCTTTCAGTGGTTGGATCTTCTTATTCACCAACCCACGATACCTCGGCTTGAACGACAAACGTCTTGAGACCATTCTATGAACTTACTTCCACCCGTTTCTAGGACTGCATCATAGGGATGTAGGTCAAACTTTCGAGAACATACTCTTACCCTTTTCCTGAGCTATTGAAGTACATCTAAGGTCAACCAGAATCGATCACAAAACCCTTATCTTTCGTGCTACAGAATCATGTCGTCATCCGGAAACAATCAGTCGAACAACGAAACCCCTATCCTCCATATCGACGCCGCTACATTACAAGCTGCAGTAACAGATGCTGTGACAACTTTCCTTACGCACATCAACTCAGGTAACACAAGCAAGACTGACAAAGGAGTCGAGAGTTCCGATGGTAGTACCAAACCATGAAACCAACAAATGGCAACAGACATGGACTTGCGAAGCTGTAAAACCGAAAGGAAGAGGCGATATCATAAAGCCCTAAAGGAGCGCAAGAGATCCCAAAGACTTGCCATGCCACAGCCAGAAGTGGCAACTCCTACAGAACGCTTTAAGAAGAAATTTTCAAAGTGGAGTAATGAGGAAGGCGCTCGTGTCCACATAACACTGGATAAACGCCACACTCCTGTCACCAATGCAAGTACTAGCCAATTATGTCACTAATGCGGTGAAATTGGATACCTCAAGAAGGACTGCTCGATAGAAAAGAACTCGGGTGCAGATGGGAAGATTCTCAGGATCGCAGCTGCAGGAGAGCCTACTCCGGAACCCTCGTTAATATAATTTAGGCGTTTCGTTGTAACAGACTTATAAACTATCCAGAACTAGTGTAACTAGAGTCTTACCTTTTGTGAGATCTTGTCTGTATAGGGATGCTCGTGCTGCGTATACTTGTCTTTTGTAGTATACCTTATTCACAGCAATGGTCTTGTTGTAAGTCTAAAGTACTGTAACACTATTCATGGTTGCACGGTTGTGTTTTGTCTGTAAACGTCTTATGTTCAAATCTAATGTCTTTAAGTTTCAGTATGATTTCAACATTATCATACGACTCGATTCAATTTGATCAACACAAAAATATCTTCATACATACGTCTCCTTATCAGTAAACGTCTTTTTAGCGAAACCGTCATATCAGAAGACCGAAGTACTCATGCCAGGAGTACCTCTTAGTTATTTTCTTTCCGAAGAAACCCCCGAAGTACCACTCGTGCAGTACGTCAAGTTCAATCCAAGGATTCATACAATTGATCTATCACTAAGGAATGTATACATAAGAGTGATATATAATCAAGGTTCTATAGGTTTAGAATTGATGATTCCACTTTAACTTCTTTTTCCCCGATGGGATGTGAGCTTAAAGAAGAATCAATTATTCGACTACCTTTTCAATCTTAATTATATACCACTCGTATACACGAGACTGTGATTGTGAAACCATGTATGAATTCTAATATGAACTTCAGGATGGAGAACTGCCTAAGCCTATGAGTAATCGCATCGTCATGTGAACAAACTTAGAACCCAGTACGACTCTTGTAAACAGATCGCGCTATAGTCTAAACACCTACAGAGATACCAGAACAGCCTAGACAACTTAGCGAACTACACAGAAATAGAATTAGAGGACTAGGATTCTCACCCTGGAGAACTCCGGTCTTATTCTCACAGAGATCGACGGATTGCATCGTATGTGCCTCGGCTATCGAGGACTCCGTCAAGATTTTCCAGTAGAAATCGTTATCTTTGCCTCGCATAGATGAAATGGTTGAGCAAACACAAGAAAGAATTACTTTCAGAAATGGATCTGAGATCCGAATATCACCAGTTCGAGTGTTAGGGAAGGATGTCCGGAAGACTATCTTCCGAACTCGATGCGGACACTTTGAGTCCGTAGTGATACCCTTCGGATAGGACCAATACGCTCATAGTTTTTATGAGCTAAATGAGTAGGGTACGTCTTTCTTACTTGGATCAGTTCGTCATTTCTCCATGTAATGACCTACTTATCTACCCTCGTAGTAAGAAGAAACCCATGGAAACATTTCCTTCAGAGGAACTTTTCGCGAAGTTCTCTAGGCACGAGTTTTGAAATTGAAGTGTTAAATTCCTATGACACACTGTTAGTGATGTGGGAAATTTTGAGTACTCTTACAATTTGTCAAAACCGTTGAGAATTTGTCGACACCAGAGACGCCGACAGTCATTCGCCAAATTCTAGGTCTTACATACCTACTATCATAGTTCATTCCGAACTCCTTGCAAGTTACAGAAACCCGTACGACTTTGACCCAGTAAGGGGTGGCCTTTGACTGGGAAGTTAAGCAACAGAAAGAACTTTTGGAATTCCAAGTGAGAGACCAAGTTCTTTAGGATGTCTCACTCTGGGAACGGCTTAATACGCTTCGTAAGTGTGGAAAGCTAAATCCAAGATAGATAGGACCTCCTAGATTCTTACCAGAATCGGTCTTGTACCTCGCACACACTAGACCTATTCCGCGAACTCAGTAACGTACATTCTACTCTTCACGTCTCGATCGTGAAACCATACCTTTCCGTTAGGACTCTTGTAAGTCCCCTCTTCGAGATCCTTGCCTTCGTATTAGAACCATAGTGACCCTCGACCGAGAGGTCAAGCGGACGAAGCAACGACATCGCCAGTTAGTGAAGGTTCGTTGGAATGTCAACCAAGAACCCAATTTCACTTAGGAGTGCTAGAACCAATCGATTAGGAAGTTTCCTCCTCATGACTCGATCATTCGTACCTACTTCCTTATCTAAATTCTAATTTCGGGACGAAATTCCCTTTAACAAGGGGATGATGTGACAACCCGAAATTTCCATTCTGAACAAACCATATCAATCCAATAGAAGTTTGAACAGTTACAGCGAAATTCCAGACTTCGAGTATAAGTTTGGCAGTTTTTCAGGATTTACACTTAAGGAAATATCAGGAGAGTGGATGCACCAGGGTTTCGTGCAACACTATTATTCCGATACTCTAGGATATTAGAGTTCATTCTGGGAATAAAATTATTTTCTGCCCAAAAATCTCAGGACCATATATAGAAATCTGAACCAAATAATTCATTAGTTACATTTCCAATTAGAGAAAAGCCAAATTCTCTCTCGCGGTTCTTCGGGTTTTTATCCCAAATTGTGAGTACTTTGATATAGTTATATTATATAGCTTAGATTGTGTTTAGCAACATCAAAATCATGCCAAAACCCCAAGATTTTGGAGTTTACCGTCCAAGAACACTTGGGGAGTAAACTCCATTTTAAGGGCCAAAAGTGTCCCAATGTCCCACAAAGCCTTGGAACTCAAACTAGAAGACTCCATTACATGTTTTAGACCAGAAAACAATAAGGAATCATGGCTACAAGTGAGTTCACGGCCAAGGAAGTTCTTGGGCCGTGAACTCCATTTTTAAGTGCCAAAGTGCCCTAAAAACCCTCCTTAAGCCAAGATACTAAAAGGGACACGTACCTAAATGAGTTTAGGACTAGCTAACACACTTAGAACACCAAGAGTAAGGTGTTCACGGCCCAAAAGGTTCCAGGGCCATGAAATCCATAAAATGGTGCCATAAACTCTTCTAAAGCCAAGTACAAAAGCCTAGTTTAGTTCCTAGTTAATTTCGAGACATGAAAACACCTTAAACATCCTCCCAAGGGAGATTACAGCCGTAATTTCCAAGGGAATATGACCCCAGGGCCCTAAACTCCTAAAACGAGTTATATTATGCCCTAAACTCTTCCATAGACCAAGCCATTAAGTAGAAATGCTTATTAGGGCCTTATAGTGCATCAAACATCAAATGGACACATAGGTATGAGTTCACGGCCGTAAACTCATGAGTTTACGACCGTAAACTCATTTGGTAGTGTTATTAGGGCCGTGAACTTCATGGTGGAGTTTTCCTTGAGCCCTACACACAATAGCTTCCCTAACAAGCACTTAGATGCAATCCTAGAGGGTAATAACACTTGATAAAGGTGTTTAGCATGTCCTAGGGTGTCTTGACTTGTTGATTAGTTGTTTATAGACTAATTTGTTACATATATGTGAAATTATATGTTAAATAGGATCATAGAGTGTGTTCAAGACTTCACTTGACACCTAGCAGTCCTACCTCTTTAGTTCATCTGTATCACCCACAACAGGTGAGCTCATACCCCCTTAATCAACGTTTTAACTATTTTTAAATGTTTTATGGTGGGGGGGATACAAGTAGAATCATGCTACTTATTATATCAATCACATGTGATTAATAACCAACATTTAAATGATTTACCACTCATTATCTGTTTTACCAAATAGTTTCCTTCAAATGATGTTCATAAACATTTTAAATGTTTAAAAATCCTTATTACACTGTACATTTTACTATGTATGTTTTATTTCAAACTTATTTACAATTGTGTTTCAAACAAATGTTTCCTTATACTTAAACTGTTTTATCAAACCCATGCCTTCAAACCGTTTTATAGATCGACATCAAGTCGATCTTTAATTAGATAATGATTATGCTCATAGGTTTTACAAAACTTATTTTATGCTTTTATATTATAAATTGCATGCCTCTATATGTATAGTTATATAAGTAATGTTTAAAAGGCTTAGGAAGGCTATCCACCTTGTTTCCTTTTCCTCGATTTGGATGTGGTCTGATAGGATATCGGGTACTCTTCCGAAGGTCGTTTAAATATTAGTTATATATCATGTGTACATATATAGTCATAAAGGTCCTTCCAATTCATCCAATTCCCTTGGGTAGCAAGGGTATACATCCATGTTCATACTTACCAGTTAGATTACTAGTAAACTACCATAGAGGTGGTTTGGGAAGATACTAGAACTATTACTAGAACACAATATCATACTATGAGTCAGTTCATTCATGAGTCAATACTTACTACTATGAGAACATATACAACTGTACTAGAGAAGAACATATACAACTATACTAGGAAGAGAACATATACAACGATACTAGAACAAATAACATTACATTACATATACATGAATACGTTAACAATTGTGATCCACTGTATCAGAGCATGCCTTAAATGTCATGGCCCGAGTTGTAGCCAGAATTCTCTTGCAGGGAGAGCGTGAGTTTGCGTATATATCTATACTGGATTGACTATCCTACACCTTGCTGCTAGCTACAGACGGACCTGCAGGTTTGCGGGTGCCAAACGTCATTCCGTTTTACGACCATTCGTATGTCGTTGTTACCATTCAATAGTATGGTGCAATTAATCACATAATACCTTAATATAAATCCGGTTTAAGGTAGTTAGTACAATAGTAGTTCCTATAATACAACACTACAGTACTACATTAATTTCCCCTTTTCATATATTTAGTGATCATTTCACTTAAACATTTAATGTAAAAACTATATTTTGATAATGATAGTTACACTTGGGAAAATTACACACTTTTACAAGAAACGAACATTTAGAATAGTTAAGTCTTGGTAGAAGAGTACATTGAGAACAGTTAAGTCTTGGTAGAAGACACCTTTATATAAAAGAAGGAATCATAGGGATTTCTAGGGTTTTTCAAACGTTTACAGTTGTTTTACAAACATTTTTATACTTACAGTTCATCTACATTTTTATACTTACAGTTCATTTACAAACAATTTCTTACATATAAATTAAGACACTAAAATACTTATGATCTCACCAGCTTCACAGCTGATACTCGCTTTCAAAATTACTTGTATCCTTAGGTGATCTATAGATAGGAACCGATGCAAGGTTTAGAGAAGATGGAGCTTGTTCAAGACTCATCTCTCATTTTGATTTATGCTTTAGTTTTTGTCAAAATTTGATAGAACACACTTGTATAATAATTCTATTATTAATGCAATGGATGATGTTGTTTCTTTTTTACTACTTTACATTGTTGTGATATTGTACATGATGTCCTCCGCCCCAGAACGTTTCCGCCGTTCTTGGTTTTGGGGTGTGACAGTATTGTTGATTAGTCGATAAGTAAATGCATATAAGTTGAAGTTTATCTGTTACTTTTATCCTAAGAGGGTAAAAGAGATATCATGGCCGCTCGATGATTTGATTTGACTTATGTGTCGGGCCCGGTCAGGACTGAATTGATGTGTTCAATTAAGTTATATGTCAAATAAATCTGAGATCGAGAAAATAGTTGCTGGACAATTAGTATGATAATGTTTCATGAAATCATCTGCACGATATCAACACAGAGGACTGTACGATCCCTTATCTAAAGGACATGTTACTAATAAGATAAGAGTTGACAGCGTCTTTGAGAGCTACGATTGCTAATCGGATTATGTTTGCGTTTGTAGTTACTAGACTTATCCAAGTGGGAGACTGTTGGATTAGTGTCTAAGGCTGTAACTATATTTGGTAAGTACTTGACCCGGTTATGCATGGTCCTTTTGGGTTGCCTTCACCATAGCAACTTGATAGGATGATTTAGAGAGAAGAGATATAATTATTAATGTATTATAAGAATAATAAGTTAAAAGAATAATAATAATATTTTTGATTAATATAAGTCAGAAAAATAATTAGGAATTAATTTGGTGACTTAAAGAGATTAATTGAATAAAGGGGTATAAGCTGTCAAATGTGTGATAGTTGTATTTTGAGCTAATAATCCTTGTGGATATGGGTTGGACGATTTTACGGATGTAAATCACCTAGAAATCGTCCAAGGCCTTATCTAGAAGAGTATTTGGATTGCTTTGAGGCTAAGTTATCCAATTAGGGTTTTAAGGTGAAACCCTAGGAGCTCACAGTATAAATAGACCCATAGGGTTGAGGAAATCGGAAAACCTTGCTATTGGAGTAACCCTAGAGCCGATTTCCCTCTTCCTCATCTCTCTCAAATCATCTTCTTACTAGTTGGTGTTTGTAAGCCATTAGAGGAGTGACATTTGTGACTCTAAGCTCCAAGAAGAAGAAGGTTTGTTGGATAAGGTGTCTAAGTCCATAACTTATTTGGTATATACTTGACCCGACCCGGCATGGTCCATTTGGGTTGCATCTCACCCGAACTATTTATGGATAATTTTATGAGAGTTATACACATATGTTTATTAATATATTATAAGTTATAATATATTAATATGAAGTTATTTTATTTAATTAGTATTAGTCTTAAATTAATTATGAATTAATTTAGAGATTAAAAGGAAGACTAATTAGATTATGGGCTATTGGTTTTATATGGTGTGGGCTAACACTTATTTGTTAATGGGCAAGGCTTGGATGGAAGTCCATGGATGATCCATGGAGCTTTTAACCCATGGATCCTCGGAAAAGGAAAGGTCATGGGTTATTAGGGTTTCACCCTAACCATGCACACTATATAAGCATGCTTATGGAGCATGAAATGGAACTAGTGAACTAGTGTGTGTGCGTGTGCTTGTGTGTGGCCAAAAATAAAAGTGTTTATTCTCTCTCAAAGTTTTCCAAGAGTTTGTGGTATTTTGTGATTCCATTTGAGGCATTCACACTATTGGTGCTTGGCCCTCAAACTCCTCAAGAACCAAACTCATCAAAAAGTTATGTAATCTCTTCTAACTCTTTTATGTTGAAATGTTCCCCATGCCATGTTAGATAGGTTATAAACCTTGGAAAATTATTATTTTGCATGTATTTAGACAAACATAGATCCAAGGTTTATTAGGGTTGCATGCACACTTAGGAAGTGTTAGATTGCTCAAAACCCAACAGTGGTATCAGAGACTAGGCTTGCTTGTTTGATACTTGATGCAAAAAAAAAACACTTAATTAAAACTCATAAGTTATGAATATCCAAAAGTTTATGAATTGTTCAAAACTTGCCCTCAAGTTTTGGAATTTGTAAAGTCTCACACAAACTTTAATTCCATACCCTAGAAGTTTTAAAAGTTAAAATTCTACCCTTATACTATTTATAAGATTAATGGTTAATTATTATATATATGTATAAGAACAAGTCGTTTTACCGTTAGTAGGCCTCATTCACGAAGCCGGTCTATAAGGTGGGTATAAGGTTGTTGCCTATAAAATGGCGACTTAATGGGTGTCCACTCTCACCCACCGCTTGCTTGATCGGTGGAGGGTCGTTAGCCGAACGGGTAGGATAATGACTTTAAATTCTCATTAAAAGTATAATGAATATTATAAAGTAACTAAATATTTTTTTTATTTAATTCCCAATCTTAGTTACTTTAGGAAAAATGTGAATTTGGTGCTAGCCCATGGAATTCACACTTTGTACCTTACCAAGTCGTTGGTGGAGCGTGTGTGGTTAACCGGCACACTAACTTGGACTAGTAAGGATCACGAAGGGTGACTTAATGTTTGTCATAGATCAATGGAGCGTGTGTGGTTAACCGGCACATTGATTAGGTGATAATATTAAGGGTACCAAGTGAATTGGTATGGTTATTCACACCTTGTTTTGTGATCCTCGGCATCCCAGTCACAAAATCTGAGAGGGCACACTCGAGATTGAAACATGCCATTGAAAAGTTCAATGAATCTCAAAAGATCTAGGAATTTCAAATCCAATTAAAACCTAATAAATTATTTCGTTTTTCATGGTGGAAATTAGTGAATCACCATTCGCCTATCTTCAAATATTTTATAGCTTGGATTACGGCATCCCTCTTCCAAATTATAAAATATTGTGTTGGGTCCTAGCCTTAATATTTCATATTGGGTGTTATATTAAGGATTTTGAATCAACTAACTTTATTTTCTCCCATTATAGATGTCTGGTTCAGACAACTATGATCTTCCCAAATCTCTTGAAGATGGTGTCCCTCAACATCATGCTTCACTTCCTCCACCTCCTCCAATTATTCTCCCTCACCCACAAGTTCTTGAAAAGTTTAAAGTCACTCAATCCCTATTGGCAAGCATAGTCTATGTGTGCTCACATCTTGGAGATAAAGTCACATATTGACAAGCCGGGAAAGTTGGGTGTCAAAGTCTCGTGAAGGTTGGATGTTCAATCACTTTATTAGTAACATAGTGAGTCTCTTTGGGACTATTGTGAGACAGACTATGACATGACGCTCCATGATGTTATCTATTTGCTTGGTGTTGTCGAATCAGCAATGATTTGGAACACCAGTAAAGCAAATTTGATTAAAAGAACAACTTCCCAAGTCTTAAATGGACATTGACAATGGTAGCATTGGATATCTAGAAAAGCATTTCTCTTCCCAATGGAAAGGGATCGGCCATAGTTAACTCGGTTGACCAAATGGTAAAGAGAAAAGCTAAGTCCGAGATAGTCTCATGTGCCATTACCAAAGGTTCTATATGTTTTATTGCCAAAGGGAGGGACACTGATTGCGAAGCTGCCATATTTACCTGAAAGATCATAAGATCGATCAAGTCAAAAAGTTTGACTCTACTTCAGTTAAAGTCCACCGACTAACTCTATTAAGTTTCTATTTGGAGATTCTTATTATAATGTGAATGGGTCACATGTTGATGTTTTAAGAATCAAAGAAAAGATAGGAAACTTAAAATAAGTATATGTTGATTCTGATTGCGAAGGTGGGTTTCGATCGCATGGTTCGGTAATCAAAATTTTGAGCTGTTGCTTAAATATATTGCTTATGAATAGATAACAACAAGGTTTTCATGTGGATTGTAAGGATAAGTTTTTCCGCAAAGTTTAAAAAAAAAGAAAAAAAAAGGGGTTTTAATTTTATTTATTTTAAAAATATCCTTACAATGGCATATGTGGAAAATTGTTGCTTATATGTTTCCAGTAATAGCAATATTGGAAAGTGGATTTGATTCCTTCATTTGTGGTGGTGTCTGAATTTACCGAATGAAGAAAGTTTTTCATCACCCAAGTTTCAATTGGACATAAACTTGGAATCATACAAGTTGTATTGTATGATGAATGAGAATTTTCATCTTTGAAAATTAAGACTAATTCTTTGATCACATGTATATGTGAGTTAATTGAAGGACTAAGGAATTAGGTACACTGAGTGTGCGTTGGTCAAGGTCCGCCACAAAGATTGATTTGTCATGATTTACTAAAGATTAGTAAATATGATTATACTTATGATGTTAAGTATAATTCTGTAACATTGGAAAGGTTACAATGTATGACAAAACAAATGAGAAGAACAAAATTAGGCAGAAAGATAAAAGTTTCTCAAATCTGAAAGGATGGGAGAGTACTTTAGTATCGTAATTCATGATCATCTTAATGATTATGAAACCATATCACAAATTCATACTCTAAGGACGTCTTAGTGCATTGTTATGGCTAAGAATAGAGGTCATGAATTGTTGGATTGGTTAAAATCAAGAAGATGAGTCATACTTCGTTCCAAAACAATTCTTAGAGTCATACTCCAAGATTGTAACTTTGAGTGACATAAAGGAAGATTTATTAACACTAGTCAAATGTAAGAGTAAAATGTTTTCTACTCTTGTACATTTGAGATTGGTAAGTTGTGATCTCTTGGATGAGACAAAGACCAAATAAGACCAATTGTGTGAAGTGTTAGTCTTGATAAGAATCCGCATTGTCCCTTGAATATTGGTTTTGTCAAGGAATGGTTCTTGACTGGGGAAACTTATATGTCAAGGGGACAGTGGGAGCCTTAATGATCCTGAAAGAGTTTCAAGATTTAATCAAGAGTAAAACCTGTAATTTATCACTAGCACACGACTTAAGGTTTGCAACCTATCGTGTTGACATAATTCTTATTTCTGTACCTACTTCAAATAAGTTGAATTTGCATGTGAGTTATCAGAGTTCAACTTGGAAGCATTGGTGGGCCTTGTGCTACCAAGGTTACAAGAAACTAAGATTGAACAAGTTTAATCCATGTAAGGATGAATTTGTCACTAACCTTATCTAGTGATTATAGTTTTGACAAATTCACATGGATAGGAACTCATACACTATAAAATCTAAGTGTCATAAGGTTTCTCTCCGATTCATGAAAATGATGGTGAGGAAAAGCTTTCACTAAATAGATTTTACGTAGATATCAATTGTGTTATTTGCATTTTCAAAAGTCGTTAGTGGAGCGCGTGTGGTTAACCGGCACACTAACATGGACTTATAAGAAATGGCAAATGCCTAAGCAATTGAGACTATGATTACGGCATCCCTTTTCATAGTCCTGAAAATTGTTTAGACACACATGTGAGCTATCTAAGAAAGGGTGTATGAATCTAAATTTTAGAAGTCCAGCAGATTTCTGGAAATATGTCAGAGCTAGTGGGAGCATAAGTGTTATGCTGATAATCATCATGTTAGTGGGAGCATGATTATTACGTTTAGTGTTGCAAGTTAGCAATGTTAATTATAGAAAACAAAGTTTTAATTCGTGAAGTTGCAGGGGTTGAAAAGTTGTTTTGCTATAATTAAGGGAGAGGAAATTATACATCATTTCAATTCTAAAGCTTAGATTGAGATTTTAATCATCTTTAGTTAAGAATATATATATATATATATATATATATATATATATATATATATATATATATATATATATGAATTTTATGTTGGAATGGTTCAAACTTGAAGAAATTCTATATATATTGCGTTTTCAAAATTCGATTATGATTACGGCATCCCTCTTCATAGTTAAATTTTGAAAACATGGCAAATAAAAAATATTGTAGCAAAAGACTGGTCTAGTATCATGTCTTTATGTCAAACATCATGAATCGTGTCCCATATGCTTCAGATATAGGATTGATTGCATGTGCTATAATATTCATCTTTTCTAAATTTTCCAAATGCTTAAGGCATTGAGAAGGGAAAAGTCTAGAACTGGATATGACTAAAGTGATTAAGCAATTGTCGAGGACAATCCGAGGTTCGCCAAAGATTGGTTGCTCAGGGAAAGTTGGAAGTATGATGTAAGTTGTCGGAAAGGACCGTATTGACATGTTCTGAAAAGAAGTAACTCTTGTTCGGAAGTGATAGTCACAATGGGACTATGGAAATGTCTCCATAGGTGGAAGTTATTCAATCTATGTAAGATTAGAAAACCTTAATGCAAGAAGGATGTTCAAAGCAATGTACTTTGAATATGAGACTTCCGTTCCATAGAAGTTGACCTTCTTTGGAATACTCTGTAATGACTGGTGACAAGGTTTTGGTGACTTTATGCATAATCATTACAATAGGAACATTGCATAAAAGTTTAAAATCTAACAGATTTTTTGGTAAATGATAGGAATCGGGGATTCTCACATTTACAATAAGGATTGGGGATTGTGAAATGAGTATCATTGGAATCATGTTCAATTGATCTACATCACAATGTAAGGATCATAGACAAACATAGTGTGCATACTTGGAGTATGGCATAACTATTGTTTAGAAAACCAAAGTGTAAATGCTAGGAGCATGGGACGACTGTTGTTTTTATTCAAGTCTTAAGTTGATTGTTTGAAACATTATACAATGAATAATGTGTAATCAATATGGTGATAAACAAAAGGTGGTTCTATTTATATTCAAAAGGGTTCTGAGACCATATTGGATTCGATTATTATTGTGTTTCACTTTGCATGTTTTGACTTCCTAAATAGCTAGGTTATTCTTTCCGAATAACTAAGTTATTTAAACACTCCATAGTCGTTCATATGTTGGAAGTAGGTATGAATCAAGACTGTCATGAATCGAGTTTGTAGATGGCTAAATGGGTTTAGTCATAGTAATGGTTGCTACAACATTCATGAGTGCTCATAAGTTATGAGTATTGGAATAAACCCACGCTCACTTGTATCACTTCATGGAATTTATCTCGAGTGATCGTGACACGGTAAAATCATATATATATTCAAACCTAGAGATATAAGTTGTTACCTATGAGTTGGTTGTGCATTGATTGCACGTAAACGCATCAGTAACTTGATGTTATAAAACGTGCCTTTGTGTACAATTCAAAAAGTAGTAGAACAAGCATATGAGTCGAAGTTTATCTGTTCCTTCTAGAAAGAGAAGTGATATCTGGGCCCCTCGATGATTTTGTTGTGACCTATGTACCGGCCGGTCAGAACTAAATTGATGTGTTCGATTAAGTTCTTTGTCAAACAAATCGAAAATCGGGAAACAAACTGCTGGACAATAAGTACGACGTTGTTCCATGTATTTGTCCGGCTGATATCATGAGAACAGAGGATTATTTGATCACTTATCTAAAATGGCGCTTCATAGTTCAACAGAGTTTTCGAGAGCTACGATTGCTGGTTGGTTCCTGAAGTAACATACGCTAATATAGTTATTAGACTTATGCAAGTGGGAGTCTGTTGGAAAAGGTGTCTAAGTCCATAACTTATTTGGTATATACTTGACCCGACCCGGCATGGTCCATTTGGGTTGCATCTCACCCAAACTATTTATGGATAATTTTATGAGAGTTATACACATATGTTTATTAATATATTATAAGTTATAATATATTAATATGAAGTTATGTTATTTAATTAGTATTAGTCTTCAATTACTTATGAATTAATTTAGAGATTAAAAGGAAGACTAATTAGATTATGGGCTATTGGTTTTATATGGTGTGGGCTAACACTCATTTGTTAATGGGCTAGGCTTGGATGGAAGTCCATGGATGATCCATGGAGCTTTTAACCCATGGATCCTTGGAAAAGGAAAGGTCATGGGTTATTAGGGTTTCACCCTAACCATGCACACTATATAAGCATGCTTATGGAACATGAAATGGAACTAGTGAACTAGTGTGTGTGTGTGTGTGTGTGCTTGTGTGTGGCCGAAAATACAAGTGTGTATTCTCTCTAAAAGTTTTCCAAGAGTTTGTGGTATTTTGTGATTCCATTTGAGGCATTCACACTATTGGTGCTTGGCCCTCAAACTCCTCAAGAACCAAACTCATCAAAAAGGTATGTAATCTCTTCTAACTCTTTTATGTTGAAATGTTCCCCATGCCATGTTAGATAGGTTATAAACGTTGGAAAATTATTATTTTGCATGTATTTAGACAAACATAGATCCAAGGTTTATTAGGGTTGCATGCACACTTAGGAAGTGTTAGATTGCTCAAAACCCAACAAGGTTTTCAAGCAAGCAACTCAAGGTATTATGCTAGATCTGTATTCATATGTTTTGAATGTTATTTTACATTAGATCTAGCCATAAAAGTTTTGGATATGTTGCATGTTCAATTAGTGATACCTGGATCCATGCTATAGGGTTTTATGTGCACATAGGGAAAGTTCTTATGTCCAAAACCCATCAGTTCGTTCAAGACTCATCTTTTATTTTGATATGTATATTTTTGGTGTCTATAACTTTGACAGAACACACATGTATGAAATTATATTATTAATGCAATGGATGATGTTGTTGCTTGTTTACTACTATTCATTGTTGTGATACTGTACATGACGTCCTCCGCCCCATAATGTTTCCGCCATTCATGGTTTTGGGGTGTGATATAGACGAACTTTGGACTATTGACCGATACCCTAAGTACACATCCAAACAAGGAAAAAGAAATAAAGCAAGCTAGCACTCCTAAGTCCTTTAAACATTATGTATATAACTATACATATATATCCATGCTTTTGACAGTATATATAAGTTTAAAAGAGGTTTGTAATACACTTAAAGATGTAACATCCAAAATTTCTGAACCATTAAAACTTTTCAAAATCACCCATTTTATTAACATTATTACAAAAAGGTTTTCAATACATTATTAAACAGAGTAATTTCCCAAGTTCATATCATAAAACATCAACGCGTGGAACGGTACGATCACGCCCTTGCCTTGCCACAGACTCTTGAGAACCTGAAACATAAAACCACAACTGTAAGCCCGAAAGCTTAGTGAGATACCCCCAGAATACCAACCACATATACGCCTTCCGGCCCATAACATATCGCCTTCCGGCCCATAACATATTGCCTTCCGGCCCATAACATATTGCCTTCCGGCCCGTAAGCATAAAATACATATTTAACATAACAAATAATCATATAGTAGTTCATAGACAACAATCGATCAACAGATCACATATCATAGCATTACTCTAAACAAGATACCGGTCTAGCCGGTCACTAGCATAACATTACCCTATAAATCAGTCAACATACTAAATGCATACATACGCCTTTCCAGGCCATGACCTTCCGGTCCACATAGCAATGCCTTCCGGCCCATAACATGCAATGACAACTACCCGGATTTCCATCCGATAAAAGGGTCGGCCTTGATGCCATAAACCCTAGCGATATAGTGAGGATAACTCACCTCGAAACTGCCGACTGAACAGATAGCTCAAGCTGCTCCGATCACTGATACGATCTCCACCTCTGGACAGCCACCAATGCACTGAACTCAAACAGTAATCAACAATTACCAAAATACCCCTGGAACCACTGGTAAATCCTTGGTCAAAGACAAGGTCAAAGTCAACCCCTGACCGACCCTACTCGCCGAGTCAACCCTATGACTCGCCGAGTCCCCATACTCAGAACTTCACTCAACCCGCGACCTAACTCGCCGAGTCACCCCAAGACTCGCCGAGTTCAACGACTCTGAGTCCACTCGCCCTTAACTCACCGATTCCTTAAGATTCCCTTTCTATACGTCGAGTATCCCCTTTTTTACTCGACGAGTTCCTCCTGGAAGAATCGCGGGGCCACCCCGACTCAACTCGCCAAGTCTGAAGAACAACTCGACGAGTCCCAGTTATTCTTCAAGCTACTCGCCGAGTCTGTTCATCGGACTTGGCGAGTCCATGCCATGCAACCGCTCAAACTGCTTCCTAAGGTCAGAACTGCTCCGACCATTCATAGGTCTGGCCTTCCTAGACTGGTCCATGACGTAAGGTCCTCATTTTGGTGCTCATGATACACCCTGTGATTCATAACATACATATTGACCTAAGGCATAAGGATTCCAATCCAAAACCTTCATCAATTCCCGAAATGCACAGACATGGGACATTCTGGACCTCCCAAAGGTCTCAATACAGGGTTACACTCGTTTAGGGGAGTAGGGTAACATTCAATCTAATCACAAAAGGGTTCCATAAACCCTAAATCCATAAATACATCAATATAGCAGAGTATACTCGAATTCTTACATGGATGATGTATTCTCTGTGTCCCCAATCCTCAGAATGTGACTCCCTTGCTCTTCCTTTAGCCAAGTCCTTCTCTTCCTTGCACAACAACTCTTCTATAATCAACAATGGCCTATAATCCTTGCTCCAGATGCACACACTCGATTTAGGGTTCTTCTCAGAAGGCTAAACTGAACAATGACGGCCAATAAGTGCCTCTTATACGTCCCAAACCTGAACGGTTAGGGTTTTCGCTAAACAGCGCAGACTCGCCGAGTCCATATCTGGACTCGTCGAGTCCAGTCGCGAACCCGCGACCCGGTCTGCGATCCTACTCGGCGAGTCTAGGCTCCAACTCGCCGAGTCCCCTCTTAAAACACCCCAAAATCATAATTATATCAATATTTGGAATCCCGGGCTGTTACAACTCTCCCCCACTAGAACTAGACTTCGCCCTCGAAGTCTCACTCTGAAAATAGCCCCGGATGCTGCTCCCATCTCTCATGTTCTAGATCACAGTTCATTTCCGATCCCCTTCGGTGCTGCCACTGGCTTCTCGGCATAATTCCGACTCGCATCCCCCTGAATGTCTTCTAATGGAACCACTGCCGACTCATCGGCTATACACTTTCTCAATTGCGACACATGAAAAATGTCGTGGATTGGTCTCAAATCCGTGGGCAACTCCAAACGGTAGGCCACCCGGCCTACCCCCGCAATCACATGAAAAGGCCCAATATACCGGGGCCCCAACTTGCCTCTCTTCCTGAAGCGAATCACTCCTTTCCAAGGAGAGGCCTTCAGGAGTACGAGGTTGCCGACCTGAAACTCAAGCTCGGACCGGCGTCTGTCTGCATAACTTCCCTGTCGACTCTGTCGAATCTGCTCTGTCGACTGAAGCACGATCTCTGTACTGCACATCACTCTCTGTAGCCGAAAATTACCCAAGATGCAACTCTGCTCTAAATCTCAACGATCACCCGACCCATAAGGGTTAGGAAACCATGAACCACCGGATCCCTGATCCAAAGCCCACTTTGTCCATTCCGGACCGACTGAGAGATCCATTCTCACTCTCAGAGCTACTCTCACAAGTTCTCCTCTTGCCATCACATACACATACTGAGCTAGTCCCAACACCCGCAGGTTGAAAGACCCGATACACTGATGATATCCTCGAACCTCTCCCAAGATGAACCACTACATCCACCCTACACTCTGATCAGAATCACACTGAGAATTTAAGATTCTCCCTCTCCCTGCATCCCTTCTGAGCCTCAACAGACATCCCAAACCGGATGGATTCCTACTTCGCTGCCGCGAACACGATGCTCGAAGGCATACTCGAAATACTCTAACCATAACTCTGCTCTGCAGCTTTCATTCTCGTGAACTTGCACTCCCCTTCGGAGTTACACACCTTTCTCTTTTCCTTCCAAGGGACCCTCTTGGCCATAATGCCACTCCAACCGGTGCTACGGTGCTTGCCCCAAGCGACACCACCCTTTTTGCGTAACCGCTATTCGCATACTCTGGTTCTCATTGCAGGGGCTCTCAATCCCATGCACTCTCTCCACTCATCAAAATCACTGCCTCAGCTAAACAAGATCACTAACCCGGGGCCAGACCTTCCAATGCAATCACACTGCAACATACACGATCCGCAATCTCAAACTGATCCAGCAATACCAACAGAGTCTCCAGCATGACTGGACCGACTCTCATAACACATACTAGCCACTCGAGGCCATATCTCTGTGGGTCCGTACACCCAACTCTGCGAACCCTCAGGTTCTAACTCTGGGAACCTTCCGGTTCCAGCTCTAGAAACATGCACAACATAATCCTGTGGGATTAATGCAGTACAACCCATCACGTACCTCAAACATACCAATACTCTGATCGCATAACCCCGGTTACTTACTCAAGCTTGATCCCGACCTTCTCTCAGGCCTCCACAATCAAATGCCCTAGGTCTGTATCCCGCCCCGCATACCCGACACTCGCTCTCGTCGGCCTATACTCTGCGCTGACAAACACTGCTGAATCCCAACAGCTAAGCACCCTCACATACTCATCGATCTCCCGGAGAATTCTCTAATTCTCCCCCACTAAAGCACTGACTAACTGCCACCGATCGTCATTAACGACCTTTCAGAACAATCCTGCACAAAGATAACATTTACCCACTGACTGCTTCCCACAAGCATAAGCAACCCTCAGCAAAACACATCTCCTCCTTGATCAATCCGCTCAAAAGAATCTGGTCTTTCAATTATCCACTCAACGACTGCAGATGCTACCCGAAATTCAACCCAGTGCCGCATCTCCACTATCAACCCTCACAAACGATAACCAACGGAATTCCCAAGCAATAACCCATAACCAAACCCACAACCTGAAAAAGGATGAATACCGCATCGAAAACCGCACAAGGATACTGGCACCAAAACACCAACTATGACCATACCAAACCATTAGGGAACAACGAATGCCAAAGCGAAAACCTGAAGCACCAATCCATAACCATGCCAAACCCGCGAAACAACGAATACCGCATCGAAATCCACACAAGATACCAGCACAAACAATACGCCACAATCATCGCAAGGCAATCAAGACATCAAGAAAGCATCATACCCGCAGCTGCCTCCGGCACTGCTCCGTCTCCCTCTGCCGCAAGCCGATAAGCACGACTCTGAGCCCTTGGGGCTCCGCTCCATCCTGTCCTCCTCCTGAACTCCTCAAGGTGGCCGGTGCTAGAGCCTGCACCGGTCCTGCAGAAAGCTGTGGACAGTTGACCCTCAAATGTCCAACCTGCCGACAATGATGACAACTCCTCAAATCCCGAATCGGCACTGACTGTCGACAATCCCGCGCATAGTGCCCCTCTTTTCCGCACTTGCGGCATGCACCACCGGACCAGCAACTCCGGTGTGACCCCTCCCATACTTCCCACAAGTGTGGCCGCTCCGATCCCCCATTCTAACATCAACGGTACTGGACCGTTTCGGCGCTGGCTGCGACTGCATCGGAGCCTGCCTCAGCTCACGCAACTGCAACTCAACCTCTAACTCACGCCGCATGGCGGCCTCCTGCAACACCAACAAGGTCTCACACCTCGGCGCAGACACGAACTGTCTGATATCCCCCTTGAGCATACTTAGATATCGGAACATATGAGCCTGCTCCGAAGCGAACTCAGGGCAAAACTTCGCCCTCTCAATAAACATCCTGGTGCTCTCAATCACCGACTCCAAATCCTGCTTCAGCTCAGGGAATTCCCGAGCCAATCTCTCCTTTTCATCCCGCGGAACATAGCGAGTACTGAACATCTCTCTGAATTGATCCCATGAAACCGCAGCCCTCCGCGCATCGGAAAATGACCTCGTAGTCAATCTCCACCAATCCTTCGCTCCTAGCCTCAACAGGTTCAGAGCACACCTCACCCTCTGATCAGCAGGGTATAAACTCGTGGAGAAAACCCCTCCAAGTCTGATAACCATCTCATAGCAACAATCGGGTCCTGAACTCCATCGAATGTGGGAGGCTTCGTATAATAGAAGTCCCGATACTGAAACCCCGACTAGGTCTTCCCTTTGCCGCTGCTACAGCCGCTGTAACCGCCGCGGCAGCCGTCTTTGCGAGAGCCGCATATCGCTCATCAAACTACTCAACCATGGCGGTCCTGATCGACCCACACAATTCCGGCAACTCAGCCCGTAGCAATGCAGCAACCTCATCACGCAGGATCTCGCGAATCCTCGCATCCCGCTCGCTCGTGCTCGTCCGATCGATAACCTCCGACGACACAGATTCACCCGGAACTCGCTCTCCCGCTCCCGATCCTGATCCGGATCCACTATCATCATGCCTCAAAATCTCCATACTGAAGGCACCCTACCAATCTCAGACACTTCCCACAATCCTGGGATCCAACTCTCGCAACCCTACCCTAGAGATCATGGTTTCCCTGATATGCGTATGGGTCCTGTGCTTTCAGTAGTACGGGCCCATACTACCTTCCACACCTACCCATATTTGTATGAAGTACTACCACAATACCCTAGAGAACATGCATAACAACTATCAACCCTCACCACTAGAGGAACACTGAGAATATCCCATAAGGGACCCTAGGCTACAGGCATCACAATCAGGCAACATTATCATGAATTCCTGAAGATCCCTAGCCTAACTCTAGCATGCTGTGCTATCAAGCTCAAATAAACAAATATCATGTATGGTATCTTGGGGTTACTTACTGGCTCTGGCTGATCGTACCTCCGCGTCCTCCTTTTACCAAATTTGAAAACCATTTTAATTTCTCTTTTTAAAATCCTCCTCGATTTGAGACTAGGGTCACACGAATGTTTCCCCAATTCACTCAAACCAAGGCTCTGATACCAACTTGTAACATCCAAAATTTCTGAACAATTAAAACTTTTCAAAATCACCCATTTTATTAACATTATTACAAAAAGGTTTTCAATACATTATTAAACAGAGTAATTTCCCAAGTTCATATCATAAAACATCAACGCGTGGAACGGTACGATCACGCCCTTGCCTTGCCACAGACTCTTGAGAACCTGAAACATAAAACCACAACTGTAAGCCCGAAAGCTTAGTGAGATACCCCCAGAATACCAACCACATATACGCCTTCCGGCCCATAACATATCGCCTTCCGGCCCATAACATATTGCCTTCCGGCCCATAACATATTGCCTTCCGGCCTGTAAGCATAAAATACATATTTAACATAACAAATAATCATATATCAGTTCATAGACAACAATCGATCAACAGATCACATATCATAGCATTACTCTAAACAAGATACCGGTCTAGCCGGTCACTAGCATAACATTACCCTATAAGTCAGTCAACATACTAAATGCATACATACGCCTTTCCAGGCCATGACCTTCCGGTCCACATAGCAATGCCTTCCGGCCCATAACATGCAATGACAACTACCCGAATTTCCATCCGATAAAAGGGTCGGCCTTGATGCCATAAACCCTAGCGATATAGTGAGGATAACTCACCTCGAAACTGCCGACTGAACAGATAGCTCAAGCTGCTCCAATCACTGATACGATCTCCACCTCTGGACAGCCACCAATGCACTGAACTCAAACAGTAATCAACAATTACCAAAATACCCCTGGAACCACTGGTAAATCCTTGGTCAAAGACAAGGTCAAAGTCAACCCCTGACCGACCCTACTCGCCGAGTCAACCCTATGACTCGCCGAGTCCCCATACTCAGAACTTCACTCAACCCGCGACCTAACTCGCCGAGTCACCCCAAGACTCGCCGAGTTCAACGACTCTGAGTCCACTCGCCCTTAACTCACCGATTCCTTAAGATTCCCTTTCTATACGTTGAGTATCCCCTTTTTTACTCGACGAGTTCCTCCTGGAAGAATCGCGGGGCCACCCCGACTCAACTCGCCGAGTCTGAAGAACAACTCGACGAGTCCCAGTTATTCTTCAAGCTACTCGCCGAGTCTGTTCATCGGACTCGGCGAGTCCATGCCATGCAACCGCTCAAACTGCTTCCTAAGGTCAGAACTGCTCCGACCATTCATAGATCTGGCCTTCCTAGACTGGTCCATCACGTAAGGTCCTCATTTTGGTGCTCATGATACACCCTATGATTCATAACATACATATTGACCTAAGGCATAAGGATTCCAATCCAAAACCTTCATCAATTCTCGAAATGCACAGACATGGGACATTCTGGACCTCCGAAATGTCTCAATACAGGGTTACACTCGTTTAGGGGACTAGGGTAACATTCAATCTAATCACAAAAGGGTTCCATAAACCCTAAATCCATAAATACATCAATATAGCAGAGTATACTCGAATTCTTACCTGGATGATGTATTCTCTGTGTCCCCAATCCTCAGAATGTGACTCCTTTGCTGTTCCTTTAGCCAAGTCCTTCTCTTCCTTGCACAACAACTCTTCTATAATCAACAATGGCCTATAATCCTTGCTCCAGATGCACACACTCGATTTAGGGTTCTTCTCAGAAGGCTAAACTGAACAATGACGGCCAATAAGTGCCTCTTATACGTCCCAAACCTGAACGGTTAGGGTTTTCGCTAAACAGCGCAGACTCGCCGAGTCCAGTCGCGAACCCGCGACCCGGTCTGCGATCCTACTCGGCGAGTCTAGGCTCCAACTCGCCGAGTCCCCTCTTAAAACACCCCAAAATCATAATTATATCAATATTTGGAATCTCGGGCTGTTACAAAAGAGTTTTGAACAATAAATAAATAATGACTTGATGTCAGTTTATAAAACGATTTAAAAGTAGATTGTTTTGAAACACAATTTGAAGTATAAGAAATCCTTGTTTGAAACACAGTTATAAATCACATGTGATTGATCTTATAGCTAGCATGATTTTTGCTTGTATTCCCCCTATAAACGCATTTAAAATCATTTAAAAGATAAGTTTAAGGGGTATGAAGTCACCTTAAGTGAGTGATGCGATAGTAGGATTGATAACGGATACTAAGTGTCAAGTGAGGACTTGAACACACACAATGATCCTAGTGAACATATAAAGAAACATATATGTATCTAATTAGTCATTTATCAACTAATTAACCAAGTTAAAACAACCTAGGACATGGAAACACTTTGATTTAAGTGCTATTGATACCAAAGGGTTGCATCTATGGGTTGTATGGCATGACATTGGAGTTTATGGCCTAAGAACCACTCCTTATGGAGTTTACGGCCCATGGTCATTTCCCCATGAGTTTATGGCCGTAAACTCATGGTACTAAGTACCATTTGGTGTTTTGAGGTCTTATAAGTCAAGATTGGGCATCCAATGATCAAGTCCAAGCCTTAGAAAAGCATTAGAGGCACAATATCACTACTTTGTAGAGTTTACAGCCTAAGGACCCTATCCTTATGTGTTTACGTCCGTAAAATCTTATGGGGATATGTTTTGATTGTTGCTTAAGGTCTTAAACACTTCTAGCAAGGATCAAGACTAGTATCCTAGGCTTAGGAAGGGACTAGGATCCATTTAACCCCATTTAGAAGGGTTTACGGCCCAAGAACATCCCTTGGCTGAAAACTTCTTTGATCTTATGTTTCTTGGTGATTTTCAAGTGTAAACAAGTTCATATTAAGCATACAAGAAGATAGGGCAAGTATACTTACAAGATAGAAGATTAATTTGGTGTTTAAGATCCATGAACACTAGTGTGTGTTCTTGGTGTTCTTGGTGTTTTGAAGAACACTTGAAGATCTAAGTGAAAATCAAGAATAGATGGATGAAATGATGTATAAACACTAGATGTTAGGTTCTAACAACAATTCAAGTCGAGAAACACTTACGTTTTCGGAAGATCGGGTGAAGAACGGGATGCTACTTGAGAGAGATTGGGGAGTGTTCTTGAGGGTGGAAGTGAGAAATGAGGGAATTGGGGAGTAAACTCATGCCTAAGGCATGAGTTCACGGCCATGATAGAGTTCACGGCCCAAAATCCCTTTGTTTGGCCATGAACATCTAACTAAGGTGTTGGTTGTTCCATTATTATCCCGATATTCTAGAAATCACTTCCTTTTATCCGTTCGATCCATGAATAAATAATAAAAATACTCTAACGGACTTTTAAACTGGCTAAAATTTAGCAACAAAGTATTTAACTTTTAATTGAAGTTCTTGACTTTAGAGTTTGTACGAATGAAAATTCTGGGTTGTCACAAATTGGGCACGTGACTACACTTCAGCACATCCTATCATCCACAAGCAGAAATTCAGAGTGAAAGGACCATACAGACTCTTAAGGATATGCTGAGAGTCTGCGTTATTGAATTCAGTGGGAGCTGGGACTCCTACCTACCACTTGCAGAGTTCTCCTACAACAACAGCTTTCATTCTAGTAGTGTTGCTCCACCATATGAGTTGTTTTATGGATGGAGATGTCGCACTCGAGTCTAGTGGGGTGAGATCGGTCATAGGGTGATGAGAAGGACGAAGGTAGTGTTGGGTTTTGAGCATTCTAACACTCCTAAGTGTACATACAACCCTAAATACCTTGGATCTATGTTTTCACTATTATACATGCAAGTATGAACATCCAAGGTATTATCCTAATCTAGCATACAAAACAATGAATATAACAAGATAGAATACATACCTCTTTGGTGTAGAATGTTCTCAAGAAGCTTGAGTGCCTAGTGCCCCAAGTGTGACACCTCAAATGGCTCACACAACACCAATTGCTTTTGGAATAACCTTGAGAGAAATGTAGAACACTTGAAATCGGCTAGCCCTTCTCTATTTACCATAGTTGCCGATTTTTCCAAGAGTATGATCTTTATATAGTGTTACAATTAGGGTAAACCCTAACTGTCATGACTTTCCATTTCCTTGGATCCATGGGTTCAAATACACCATGGAGCATCCTATGGGTTTTATCCCAACTTGATAATCCATGGAGCATTAGCCCATTTATTTACACAAGTATACAAGTATGGATGATTTACACAATCAATCCATATATTTAAGTAGTCTTCTTTTGATCACTTAATTAATTCTTGATCAATACTAATTAAATAATCTTATTAATATATTAGAACTTATAATATATTAACAAACCTTAAGTTTTATTTCTCTCATTATAGTCTATCCAAATGGATGATGCCATGCAACCCAAATGGACCATGTCGGGTCAGGTCAAGTCTTACCAATTATAGTTATGGACTTAGAGATTAATCCAATAGTCTCCCACTTGGATAAGTGTAAAACTATTATTGCATATGACTTCAAGAACCAACTGGAAATCATAGCTCTCAAAAGCTTCCGTTGAACTCTGACCTTGCCGATGATCTCTGACCTTTGTCAATGACTTGTCCATTAGATAAGGGATCATATATTCCTCCATTCTAGATATCATATGGACTGAGACATGGATTATAAATCATTCTCTCTGTCCATTTGTTGTTTCACGATTTTCGATTTATGATGACTGACTGATTGAACAAATCAAATCAGTCCTGGCTTGGCCAAGCACTCACATGTATCATCATTAAATCATCGAGGGGCCCACATATATCGCTTTTATCTCGATGGTTAAAGGAATGGATAAACTTCGACTCATGTGGCTTGTTCTGCTACTTGTTGAATCATACACAAAGACACGTTTTATAACATCGAGTTACCAATGCCGTTTCGTGCGATCAATGTATAACCAACTCATAGTAACAACTCATATCTCTATGTTTGAAGAAGATAAGATATTATCGTCTCATGATCACTCATGATAAAATCCATGAAGTGATTCAAATGAGCGTGGGTTGAATCCAATACTCAGAACTTTTGAGCACTCATGAGCGTTGTAGCACAACTTTGCCCACCAACTTGGACCTCTACAAGACAACCCATGACAGTCTTGATTCATATCTACTTCCAACATATGACCGACTGTGGATGGTTTAAATAACTTAGTCATTCCGGAAGAATAACCTAGTTATTATGGAAGTCAAAACATGCTAAGTGAAACACAAGAATAAATGAATCAAATATGGTATCAAACCCTATGAATATAAATAGACCACTTCTATTTATCACCATACTGATTACTCATTATTCATTGTTTCAGTTTTATCAACTTTATACTTGAATTAAAACACTAGGTATCCCATGCTCCAAGCATGTACACTATGTTTTTCTAAACAATAGCTTTGACATACACCAAGTATGCACTTTATGTTTATCTATGATCCTTACTTTGTGAAATAAACCAATTGACCAAACTTTCAATGATTCTAATTTCACACTCCCAAATTGAAATCTTGTTAGGCTTTAAACTTAAATGCACTACCCTCTTGCAATGAATGTGTACAAAGTCATAAAGACTTGTCAACAACCATTACAGGGTATTCCAATGAAGACCTACTCCATTGTCACAAAGCCTTATGTCCAAAGTATGCATTTCTTTGAACATGCTTCTTGCACTAAGTTCTTTATGATCTTACACAGATTGCTTCCATCTATAGAGACAACTCCATTTCCCATTTTGACTACTACTTCTAAACAAGAGTTGCCTCCTTTCAAACTATGTCAATATGGTCCTTTCAAAATTCACACTATACTTCCAACTGTCCTTGAGCAACCAATCTTTGGTAAACCATAGATTGTCCTCAACAATTGCTTAATCACTTTGGTCATATCCAATTCTAGACATTTTCCTCCTTAATGCCCCAAGACATTTGGAAAATTCATAAAGAATAAATATTATAGAACATGTAATCGATCTTGTACCCAAAGTAAATGGGACACGATTCATGATGTTTCACCTAAAGACATGGTTCTAGACCATTCTTTTGCCATAATAATTTTTGTTTTCCATATTCTCAAAATTTTACTAGGAAAGGGATGACGTAATCATAATCGAATTTTGAGAACGCAATATATAGAATTTTCTTAAGTTGAACCAATCCAACATGAAATTCATATATATATATATATATATATATATATATATATATATATATATATATATATATATATATTCTTGACTAAAGGTGATTAAAATCTCAATATTAGCTCTTTAGAATGATTATAAACTCAATCTAAGCTTTTCATAATTGAAATGAAGTATAATTTCCTCTCCCTTAATTATAGAAAAACAACTTTTTCAACCCCTTCAACCTCACGAATTGAAACTTTTGTTTTCTATAATTAACATCGCTAACTTGCAATACTTATCATAATTAGCATGCTCCCATTAACATGATGATTATTAGCATAACACTTATGCTCCCACTAGCTTTGACATGTACTCAGAAATCAGCTCTTGACTTTTTTATACTAAAGTTCATATTTCTGATACTAGATTGCTATGATAAGACTTTATCAAAATCATACACCTTATCTTAGATAGCTCACAAGTGTGTCTAAACAATTTCAGAACTATGAAAAGGAATGCCGTAATCATAGTCTCAAATGGTTAGACCTTTTCTATTTCTCATAAGTCCATGTTAGTGTGCCGACTAACAACTTTGAGAATGCAAAGATTACTATCTATTTACAAATCTACTTAGTGGAAGTGTTTCCTCACCATCATTTTCATGAATAGGAGAGAAACCTTATGACACTTAGATTTTTATGGTGTATGAGTTCCTGCCCATATGAATTTTTCAAAACCATAATCACAAGACAAGGTTAGTGACAAATCTAAATTCATATGGAATGAACTTATGCAAATTTTACTTCTTGCCACCTGGCAGTAAAGGGCCTGCCATTGCTTCCAAGTTGTTATAAAACCAATTGAGAACTCTAAGAACTCATATGCAAAGCCAACTTTCACTGGAATGGGCACAGAAATGTCAACACAATAGGTTATACACCTCAAGTCGTGTGCTAGTGAAGAACCTCAGGTTTTATTCTTGATTAGTTCTTGAGACTTTCAAGACCTTTAAGACTCCCACTGTCCTCTTGACATATAAGACTCTCTTGTCACATATTCAAGAGATAGTGCAGATTCTTTATAAATACAAACGCTTCACACAATTGGCCTAAGTTGGTTTTTGTTTTATCGAAAACATCACAACTTGCCAATTTCAAATGTAGAAGAGTAGGACACTTTTACTCTTACATTTGACAAGTGTTCTAAACCGTTCTTTTGGATATGTCACTCAACTTACAGTCTTGGAGTATGACTCTAAGACTTGTTTTGGAATAGAGTATGGCTCATCTTCTTGATTTGATCACTTCAACAATTCATAGCTCCTCTTCTTAGCTATCATAATGCACTTAAAGGATGAATTGTGATAAGGTCTCTTAATCAATAAGATGATCATATAATATGATACTAAAGTACTCTACCATCTTTTCAGATTTGAGAAACTTTTATCCTTCTGCCTAATTTGATTCTTCTCGTTCGTTCTGCCATACATTGAAAATTTTCCAATGTATCAGAATTATACATAAGCTTGTAAGTATAACCATATTTACTAAACCTTACTAAATCATGACGAATAGTCTTATGCATCTTTTGTGGTGGACTTTGACAAGTGCACATGAAAGTGTACTCGATCCTTTAGTCCTTTACTTGAGTCACACATCCATGTGAACAAGTAATTAGTCTTAATTTTCCAATGTTTGAAAGTTCTCATTCATCATAATATACAACTTGCATGATTCCAAGTTTCGGTCCAATTGAAACTTGGATGATGAGAAATTTTTCTTTATTTGGTAAATTTAGACACTATCACAAATGAAAGAATCAAAACCATTTTTTTCTTTTCTTTTTTTCAATATTCCTATTAATGGAATCTTATAAGCAACAACTTTTCACAAATGCCATTGTAAGGATATTTTAAAATAAATAAAATCAGAAATTTTCCTTTTATTTTAAAAACTTTGCGGAAGAACTTATCCTTACAATCCATATGAAAACTAGTTGTTATCTATTCCTAAGCAATATCTCATAACTCCTAAGAAGTAGCTCAAGAATCCAATCTTCAAACTATGCGATAGAAATCCATCTACGCGATCAGATTCAGCATATTCTTTCTTTAAGTTTCTTTATTTTTCTTTGATTCTTAAAACACCAAGATGTGACCCAGTCAAATCATGTAATAAGAATCTCCAAATAGGAACTTAATAGAGTTAGACAATGGACTTTACCTGAAATAAAGTCAAACTCATTGACTTTACCATCCTTAGATAAGTTTGACAGCTTCGTAACCAAAGCCCCTTCCTTTGGCAATTTTAACAAATGGACCCTTTGTTAATTGTACATAGGACAATCACAGACTTAGCTTTTCTCTTTACCATTTGGTCAACCGAGTTGACTATGGCAGATCCCTTTTCATTGGGAAGATAATGCTCTTTCTGGATTTTCGGTGTCATCATTGTCAATGTCCATAAAGTTTTAGGAAGTTGATCTTAGCAAATAGATAAGATCATTAAGGGTCTTGTCACAGTCTGTTTCATAAGTGATTAAACCACCAACTTTCTCAAGACTTTGACACCCAACTCTCCCGGCTTGTCAATATGTGACTTCATTTCCAAGATGTGATCACACCTAGACCTTGCCTTGCCAATAGGGCTTAAGTGACCTTGAACTTGTGGGTTAGGGAGAATAATTGGAGGAGGTGGAGGAAGTGAAGTTCCAAGAGATTTGGGAAGATCATAAATGTCTGAACATAAACATCTTTTGGGAGATATTCAAGTTTAGTTGATTTAAAAGTCCTTAATATAACACCCAATATGAAATATTAAGGCTAGGACCAAACAACCTATTTATAACTGGAAGAGGGATGCCGTAATCCAAGTTATAAAATAGTTGAAGATAGGTAAATGACGATTTACCAATTTCCACCATGAAAAACGAAATATAATTAAGTTTTAATTGGATTTGAAACTCCTAGATCTTTTGAGATTCGTTGAACTTTTCGATGGCGTGTTTCAATCTCGAGTGTGCCCTTCAGGTTTTGTGACTGGGATGCTGAGGATCACAAAACAAGGTGTGAAGTAACCATGAAAATTACTTGGTACTCTTAAATGTTTATCGCCCAACCGATGTGCCGGTAAACCACACACGCTCCACCGGCCTATGATTAAACTTTAAGAAACCCTTTGCCTACCTTGTTAAATCAAGCTAGTGTGCCGGTAAACCACACACGCTCCACCAACCGACTTAAGCAAAGTGCAAAGTGTAATTTCATGGGTTAGCACCTTATTCACATTTTTCCTAAGTAACTAAGATTGGGAATTTATAAAAGGTTTAGTTACTTAGTATTTATCATTAATACTTTTAATGAAGGGAGAACTTATAGTCTTTGTCCTACCCGTTCGGCTAACGACCCTCCACCAGTCAAGGAAGCGGTGGGTGAGAGTGGACACCCATTAAACTGCTATTTTATAGGCAGTAACCTTATACCCCCCTTATAGACCGACTTCGTGAATGAGGCCTACTAACGGTAAGAATGACTTTTACTCTTATACATATATATAACTATTATTAACTTATAATATTATAAAGTATAGATGGATGAAATGATGTATAAACACTAGATGTTAGGTTCTAACAACAATTCAAGTCGAGAAACACTTACGTTTTCGGAAGATTGGGTGAAGAACGGGATTCTACTTGAGAGAGATTGGGGAGTGTTCCTGAGGGTGGAAGTGAGAAATGAGGGAATTGGGGAGTAAACTCATGCCTAAGGCATGAGTTCACGGCCATGATAGAGTTCATGGCCCAAACTCCCTTTGTTTGGCCGTGAACATCTAACTAAGGTGTTGCTTGTTCCATTGTTATCCCGATATTCTAGAAATCACTTCCTTTTATCCGTTCGATCCATGAGTAATTAATAAAAAATACTCAAATGGACTTTTAAACCGGCTAAAATTTAGCAGAAAAGTATTTAACTTTTAATTGAAGTTCTTGACTTTAGAGTTTGTACGAATGAAAATTCAGGGTTGTCACAAATTGGGCACGCGACTACACTTCAGCACATCCTATCATCCACAAACAGAAAATCAGAGTAAAATGACCATACAGACTCTTAAGGATATGCTGAGAGTCTGCGTTATTGAATTCAGTGGGAGCTGGGACTCCTTCCTACCACTTGTAGAGTTCTCCTACAACAACAGCTTTCATTCTAGTATTGTTGCTCCACCATATGAGCTATTTTATGGATGGAGATGTCGCACTCGAGTCTAGTGGGGTGAGATCGGTCATAGGGTGATGGGAAGAACAAAGGTACTGTTGGTTTTTGAGCATTCTAACACTCCTAAGTGTACATGCAACCCTAAATACCTTGGATCTATGTTTTCTCTATTATACATGCAAGTATGAAAATCTAGCATACAAAACAATGAATATAACAAGATAGAATACATACCTCTTTGGTGTAGAATGTTCTCAAGAAGCTTGAGTGCCTAGTGCCCCAAGTGTGACACCTCAAATGGCTCACACAACACCAATTGCTTTTGGAATAACCTTGAGAGAAATGTAGAACACCTGAAATCGGCTAGCCCTTCTCTTTTTACCATAGTGGCTGATTTTTCCAAGAGTATGATCTTTATATGGTGTTACAATTAGGGTAAACCCTAATTGTCATGACTTTCCATTTCCTTGGATCCATGGGTTCAAATACACCATGGAGCATCCTATGGGTTTTATCCCAACTTGATAATCCATGGAGCATTAGCCTACTATACAAGTATGGATGATTTACACAATCAACCCATATATTTAATTAGTCTTCATTTGATCACTTAATTAATTCTAGATTAATTCTTGATCAATACTAATTAAATAATCTTATTAATATATTAGAACTTATAATATATTAACAAAACTTAAGTGTTATTTCTCTCATTATAGTCTATCCAAATGCATGATGCCATGCAACCCGAACGGACCATGCCGGGTCGGGTCAAGTCTTACCAATTATAGTTATGGACTTAGACAATAATCCAACAGGTAGTTCTGTAGACTACCGATAAGATTCAACAGATCAGGCAGCGACTGCAGACCGCTCAAAGTCAGCAGAAGAGTTACGCTGATAGACGCCGATCTAAGTTGGAGTTTTAGGTGGGTGACATGCTACTCCTGAAGGTCTCACCCTGGAAGGGTGTGATTCGCTTCAGGAAGAGGGGGAAGTTGGGTCCCCGATACATTGGACCATTCCAGATTATTGTCAGTGTTGGCAAGGTGGCATATAGGTTGGATCTTCCGGAGGAGCTCTGTCATATTCATAGTACTTTCCACGTTTCGCAGTTCTGGAAGTGCATATCGGACAAGGATGCGGTAGTGTTGTTGGATGATTTTTAGGTTGACGAGTGTCTGATCTATGTGGAGTAGCCGATAGCTATATTGGAAAGGAAGGTAACGGTTTTGCGCAACAAGGAGATACCTCTGGTAAAGGTGTAGTGGCGACATCGGAAGAGATCTGAGTGGACTTGGGAGCCAGAGTCCGAGATTCAGGAGAATTACCCGGACCTATTTGCTACAACAGACTTTGAGGACGAAGTCTAGGTCAAGTGGGGGAGAGTTGTAATATCCCGACATTTTGAAGGTATTTTCGAACTCTCTCTTTTATTATTATTTTGTCATTTTTTGTCCCTGGGGTTGGAAGAGTGAAGCCATTAGAAGACTGACGGATAAAGTTGCAACTTTGGGATTAAGAGAGTACGCTAAGTGTACATAAGGTACTCTGAGCGTACTAGGCATGCCCTAGTATGTTAGGCATTCACTTGTGTATGCTGAGCGTACTCACGTCAGGTGGAATCCCTAATATTTAGGCTTTGAGTGCTATGTAAACGTCCTTATGAGCTCAAAACCCTCCATCACCTCGGCCTCCATAGATTTGAGCCGTTTTCCCCAAACGCTAACCTCTTTTTTGAGTGTTTTTGAGATAAAAGAGTGTGCTTTGAGTAGTTGGAGAAGAAGGTGTTGCATAAAGAAGTTGGAGAAGGAGGACAAGTTTGTAAATCTGAAGTTTCTTTGTGCTCTAGAAGCTCCAGAAGGTAAAAAAGCTCCAACCTTTATGTGTGCATGATGTAAATCTAGCCTTAGTAGCTTTATGAAACCATTTCTTGTCCCAAAAGTCCCAAGTTGGTGCATGTTATGGTTTGAATGTAATAAGCTTCCTTTCAGACCCTAGAAAGGGTAGTAAGTAATAAAAATGATGTCCTAATGGCTTAAAATGTCCCATGCATATTGTAGGAAGGTCTTAATGGGTTAAGACCATGTATTAAGAACTTTCTGGACGTCCAGAGTCTTAAAGTTCGAGACCTTATGGTTCAAAGATACATTTGGTCGATGGATCTAGAATTTGGGCTTAAGTGCTTAAGCCATTAAGCACTTATTAGAGTTTTGGTAAAACTCGCGTACACCCTACGTAATTTCTGTACGCCTAACATAATGAGTCAACCATCTGATTGTGGTCAATGCAAAACGGAAAAACGCTCAGCGTACCAGAGGAGTACGCCCCGTGTACGCCCTTTATTGGGCTTTTGACGAATTGGGCTTCAGGTATGGGCCGCCTTTGGACTAGTTGGACTTGGGCCTTGCTGGACGTTCTGAATAATTAGGTTTTGGGCCAGTCTTGATAATGGATCCTAGAATAAGGACCAATTAGGAAAATTAGGCCATTAATAGGCTTTAGATATATGGACTTTTAAGATCATGGATTTGGCATTTGGCCATGGCCTGAATTAGAGAAAATGCAATAGTGGACAATTACTCTATACGGGACCCTTGGACAAATATTGAGATCCCAATTATTGACTTAGTATTCGTTATATTGGATAGTTTGGGATTTTCGGTGAGACAGTGGTCGAAGACTTTCAGTCCAGTTGTACACTACTTGTGAGGTGAGTTCTACTCACTATATCAACTGGGTCAAAGGCACCAATGTCGGCCCTTTTCGGATTTGTATCTGGGTTATTGCGTGATATGCTTATTGATTTACATCCTGGTAGTTAGGATGGTGATATGCTCAGTGACATGGTTAGGTTGGTATCCTAGTATATAGAATGATGCTATGTTAATAACCAGTTACATCTGTATCCTGATTATAGAATGTTGCTATGATTAGTGATCCGTTAGATCGGTTTGACTGTTATATATGTTAGCATATGATATTTATGTGCACATGATTGTTTTATTGGGGGTTAGGTTGAGGCGGTCATGCTTTGTGCTGAAGGCCAACATACCCAGGGCGGTCCGGATAGACTGAAGGCCCTACGAGGCGGTCCAGGCCGAAGGCCCGACAAGCAATCCGGACAGGCTGTAGGCCCTGCGAGGCGGTCCATACGTGCTGAAAGCTTGGAGAGCAGTCCAGATAGGCTGAAGGCCTGCGAGGCGGTCCAATCAGGCTGCAAGCTCATTATGCATGTTGTTTTGCTTATATGTTTATATAATATGATTATATATGTATGGCGTTGGTATTTTGGGGCCAACTCACTAAGCCTTCGAGCTTACATTTATCGATTATTGTTTCAGATACTTCTAAAAATCGCAGGAAGGCGAAAATGTGATCGTTTAGCTCCATATATTTCATGATTTTATGATTTGGTTCTGGGATACTCTGATATTATACTATTTTGAAGACAAATTATGTAATAATCATTGGTTTTGAAATGTTTTTAAAAGTTTAAATTTGGCATGATTTTTATGGATGTTATATCATGAATCTATGAAAATATGGTTTGGTAAATATATTATATTTATGCTCTAGATACGATTACAAAAAACAAAATAGGTTAGATGTCTTACCTGATTACAAAGAACAAAATAGGTTAGATGTCTTATCTTTCACATTTCATATGTTCGATAAGTAATGGGACTCTTTTCCCTTGTATATATTTGTTATTATGTGAATCCAATTCAACAGGAAAACCTACTAAACCGTTCAACATAGTATGTATTCCTTTGTTTTTAATCAGCACAACACTACACTTTTACTTTTTTCCAAAAACAACTTAATTAATTGTCAACTAAAAACTATTCAACGGAATATAACCAAACATCGCCTCATTAACAAGAGAAGTATACAATACATAACAACTCTATATTAAAGTTCTTCAGCGTGTCGTATGTTTTTTAAATATTTTGTCTCTATTTCCTTGTATACACTCCTTTTATTGAGAAACACATTACTCTTAGATATTAAATTCATTTTTTTAATAAAAACAACAATGCAATTAAATTTCTTTAAACATAACATGATAGTACATAATCAACATTGTCCACTAGTAGTCAAAATAAAACCAACCGCCGCTGCTGCAATTATAGATTTTTTTTTCAAAATGCAAGTTTGCAATGTGTGTTGGAAGCTTAGAAATTGGCAGTATGTTTTAAATTTGCATTTTAGTTATTAATTTGCATCGGAAAATTTTCATTTAGTTATCAAGTCGTAATATTAAGTTAAAAATTTTGATTGGTTGTTATTCGGTGTTAAGCGCAAATAGAATCAAACAACCTTAAAATGGATAAAATCGAATCTTATTTAGTTCGGTTTTGATTAATATTTTGAAATTTAAAAACTGATTAAAGAGACAAATAAACTAAAAGCCTAATAACAACCCTACCAAACATCTCTGTAAGAAATTTGTTTTTTGAGGATTGTCACATGTTCATTATGCTTCACATCTTTTTTTGTATACTTTTTATTTCAAAAAATATCCAAATGATTAATATATTTAAAATAAATAAAAATAATAATAAAAAGAGTAATAATGTTTTCTATAAATCAAAATTAAATAAAAGGTATTACCAACATTGCTACATCTCATACTAGCCGATTCATCAAAGTGTGTACTTTTGATTACTCTATGTAGTAAACTGTATGTTGTTTTATTTTGATTACAAAATAAAAAAAGATTAAAATTATTAATGTTAGATAAAGATGGTAAAATTACAAATAAAATTTGTAATGTTGTGTATAAAGAAGTTTTTACAAATATATATAATTTTTGGAATTTTATTTGTTATTACATCTTTTATTTATTAATAGTAAAACACAATTTATTCTGAATTTTCATTTGTAATTTTTTTATGTTCATGTATGTTTTTTGCAACATGCGATTTTTGTGATTAATCAGCAAAGAATTATGTAATTCGAGCATAAAGTTTTTGGATTAACCTTATGTCGCAGCGCATGTAAGAAGTAATCGTGGCACGACCACGTCATTAAATGAGGACGACACCTCATTAATTGAGGACACGGTGTTGAGCTACACCACGCCGCAATTGCGACAACAACCTAAAATACTTAGTCTTGAGTCTTGGGTCCTACTTAAGGAATGTAAGGATTAGGGTTTGCTCATTTCTCGGCCTTTGGCTCTCAGAACAAAATCCTAGCTTCCTTTTTCTCTTGAGAGATTTGTGTGTTTCTTGTGGTTGGATTGAAGATGAGAGAAGCTCCTTTAATGTTGAAGTTCATGTTGGTGTTCATTCTCAGCTCAAGGATTCTCCATTTAGTCTTTTATTCTGCATCGAATGTCTCAGGATCATTACTTATTGAAGTACTTGCTTAGATATAGAAGTTCCATTGATTTTTGGCCATTTGTGGTCACTTGAGTGAGTGTTCTTAGAGTTTTCAGTAACTCCATAACCTTATACTTCAAGGAAGGATGTTTCTTACCTTTTTGAAGAAGAAAAGTGTATAGTTATGTTCATATTCTCCCAAGCACATTATTTTCATTGGAGTTAGCCCTTAGAATGGATAAAGTTGTAAGTTTTATCCATTAAGTCACTGGAAAGATTTAGATATGAAGAGACAAGGCTCGATCTGAAACGATTAAATACTTATTGACTTTAGATTCTGCCAAAGCTAACACGGTACTGCCAGGGAGGGTTTGTGACGTGGTTATGCGTTGGGATCAAGACTTTTTTGTCTTTGGGTGAACGGTTACGTGGTTGACCGTTTACTATTTGTCTAGATTGACTTTTAGGTCAAATTTGGAGGTTTTGAGCTATAGGATGAGGTTTGGCTTGTGTTTGATTTAGGTAGCTTGTACAACTGATTCTTTGGGACTTTGAGTAGTTGGATTTAGCTCTTTCATTCAAGCGAGTCATCTCACTATACTCATAGGACCTTATGTACTTTGGAATACTCTTTATCTTTGTGACTCTTGCATAATTGCTTATATGTTGCTCGACAAGGCCTGTTGGGTGAGACTCGTTGGTCGAGGCTCGTTTATATCTTGTTCGGCGAGGCTCATTTATATATGTTTTTAGGAGAGGCCCGTTTATATGTTTGTTAGGCGAGATTCATTTATATGATTATTGGGCAAGGCCCGTTATGGTATGTGGTATCTTGGGGAACTCATTAAGCCTTGTGCTCACAGTTATAAGTTTAAATTATTTTAGGTCATTTTAGTAACAAAGGGAAGGGTGCAAGTTGATTAAGTCACATCTATTAGATATTTCCGCTCTTATTTACTTTTATTTTTATACTAGACCTATTGTTTTAAAACAAACGGTTTTATTTAGATCTTTTGAAAGTTGAGTTGGAGAAAATTCATTTAATATTAAATGAAAGGTTTAGTATGATATTTGTGATGTTACAAATTGGTATCAGAGCCTTAGTATGAGGGAATCGGACTAGCAATGGGTGCGTCTAGACTTAAACTAAGGACTAAAAGAATCTTTTTACAATTTTTTTTTTCTAAAAAAGGTTTTCTATGAAGAAAAATCATATGACGTATGCAATCATCTGGAGCTTAAGTAAGTAATTCCTAAAATACCCATACATGTTTGGTGTGATCGGAGTGTTATGGTTTGGTATGAATGCCAGAAGTTAGACTAAGGATTTCCTTAGGATTGCATGCTAGAACACCTACTTAGGGGAGCTCCCTTTTATGCCTAATATGTGAACTGCTAGAGATGCATGCTCGAGTGTAAACTAAGGATCTTTTTTAGGAATTACATGTTAGGTGTAACATCATGATTTTCTCAATTATTTTTTTGTGATATCCTTTAACATTAAAATGCAACATAAGAATTTATTAAAATGTATCACACTCACCAAAGTTACATAAAAACAACCATGTCTGAAACCATAAGAAAATAGAGTAGTTCAAAATCCAAGAAAACCAACATGACATGTCCAAGTGGTATTAATACGCAAAAATAACAACTACCCAAAAAGTGAACCCCAAACTCAACAAGACTTACTCCTCAGCTAGATGTACCAATGCAAGGCAATCATAGAAGACACAACAAGATTAGATGTCAACAACAACACAAGGATTCAATATGAAGTACAATATGTATGGAAACATGCATACTTTAAACAATGCAATATGCCACATATATAGTCACACAACATTTTTCATACTAGCCACCTTACATCGCTTATTATTATCAATATATAACGTATATATTAATCTTGACATTTCCCCACATTAATTAGTAATTGTTTACCTTCACAATAGTTACTCGTAATGTCCACCGCTAACAAGGGTCTAAATCATTATAATCCCTTGAGGAATACCATACTTTGCTACTAACGTGACCTGACGACCCAATACACTGAGTGACGTGCGACTCTCACCTGCAACATTGTCTCTATATAACTTGGTATTTTCATGGATATACTCCAAATAAAATTTGATGATTGATATGGCATCTCCGTGTAGCCAACATCACTCTAGCCCCCACACGTCGAGACCATGTCTCAAAATGGTTACCTAGAAAACCACTCCACACTATTTAGCTTAAGCTATTTGACCATCGGTATTATTCCAACTTAATAGGCCACTGTTAAATCCGGATAGGGTGTGCACCTAATTTTAAGTTACTACCTTTACCCCCGTTACATGTCTTCCCTGCTATTAGTTACTTCATTATTAGTTCAATCATAAGGGTTATACATGATTTCCTTTTCTATCCACCATTATTTAACTATACTTGTTCAATATTCATTATTTCACGGCATACTACATCAAAGTTCATCCCATAAAAACTTGTAATCATAATACACATCTTTAAGCAGTTTACTCCACTAGCATGCATTTTTTAATTCATAGGTTAGCATATTCTAGAAACACAACATGCATAAACATTGCACAATAACATCAAAAGACATCCCTTATTTCTAATAAGATCCTAACATCTCATTTCATCTAATTCATCATATAAAGTTACCTAGCATGCAAATTTACCATAGGTAGTTTATTTACAGTAGGTTAGCATGACTTTACAATACATATATCTCATAAAAAATAGGGCAAGACCAATTCAATTTTATTAAGACACACAAATCTCCAGTTTATGTACTAATTAGCCACAATGACGCGCCTCTATTACAAGATATATATGGAGTTATGAATAGAGGAAGAATGTCCTTTAGCAAGTAATTAAGCATCCTAAAAGATTTCACAAAAGTTCTATCAAAATCACATTACAAAAAAGAAGGAGATCTATTATACCCAGAAAATGCGTCAAGACTAGGGTAAGGTTGCACTGCGCCTTTGCCCTTTGGTTAAGAATAAGAAACATGACCTCCCAATCAATGCTCCATAGTTTTCAATGTCCCTCATTACATGAAGGTTGGCAGTCACAAAATGTTTTTCTGATCAGTTTCCCTCTCCAATCTGATTCAGGTCCAATCAAAACCCCTTTTGGAGAAAATTCAACCTTAACAGAACTTGATTAATTGTTCACGTTGGCTAGAACACCTTTTGGGACCAAACCACACCATTTACCATCGAGTTTGCACAATCCATGGCCAAAACTGATGGATTTTGAGCACTACAACATCCATATGGTGTGCATGCAACCTTAATGCTTTGGATCTAGGTTTTTCTCAAGTTATAAATGCAATACTAATCATCCAAAGCATGAACCCTAACCAGCATATAATTTTTGAGATTTGTAACATAAAACAATGTTAGAAGAATACCTTTTACTTGTAGCTTGTAAATCTTGACCTTCAAGAGCTTAGTGCCTCAAATGTTGCACCTCTAGTGTGTTACAAACACCAAGTTACAATGGAGAATTATGAGAGAAAGGTGAGAGACTCCTAAAATCGGCTAGGGTATTCTCTTAGAAGCAAGTGGTCGATTTGAGAAGTCCTACGGGTTCCTTATATAGCTGAGCTACTAGGGTTTCAGGTAATACCCTAATATGATTACTTGAACCTTAAGCAGCCAACAAGATCCTTCTAAAACGCCTCTATGGACGAAATCTATGTGGGCTATACAAGAGATTTCATCCACCCTTCCTTAAGGATTCCCAGCCCAACTTTCAATTATTAGGTAATTGCAATATCAGTCCCCTTAATTCATTTAGTCTCTTTTGAACACCAAATTACTTCCAAATTAATTTCTGATCAATACTAATTTAATAATATGATTTCTCAATATATTATTCTTATAATATATTAATAAATCAGAATTAACCTGTTTCTCTAGAATTTATCCTATCAAATTGCTAAGGTGAAGGCAACCCAAAAGGACCATGCTAATATCGGGTCAAGTACATACCAATTATAGTTATGGGCTTAGACACCAAATCCAACAGTCTCCCATTTGGATAAGTCTAATAACTATAATTGCAAGTATGACTTCAAAATCCAATTAGAAATCGTAGCTCTCAAAAGTTGTTGTCGAACTCTGACATAGTCAATAACGCGTCCTTTAGACAAGGGATCATGTAGTCCTCCGTTCTCAAGATATCATGTGGACAAATCCATGGAATAAAGTCATACTCATTTTCTTACAGTTTGTTTCCCAATTTCTGATTTGTTTGCATAGAACTTAACTGAACGCATCAATTTAGTCCTAAACGGGCCCAACACATAAGTGAAAACAAAATCATCGAGGGGCCCAATATATTGATTTTAATCTTCTTAGGGTAAAATGAATAGATAAAATTTGGCTTATATGCTTGTACTATTTACTTATTAAATTGTACACAACAATACGTTTTGTAACATCAGGTTACTGATGGATTTATGCACTATCAATGCACAACCAACTTGTAAACAACAACTCATATATCTCGATTTAAAGACTATACGATATTATCGTCTCACAATCACTCGTGATTAATTCCATGAAGTGATTCATATGAGAATGGGTTAGATCCAATACTCAAATCTTATTTCAGGAGTACTCATGAACATTGTAGCAAACTTTTGCTATGTCTAAACTCTTAGGTGCTGTTTGTTTTTTGGAAAAAAAAACCTCTTTAGACCTCTTATTGATGCGCGACGCAGCACGCGCGTAACACTTTTCATCTCGCAGCTGTTTGTTTTTTAGAAGTCTTCGGATTAAAAAACATTTGCGCGTGTTTTTCTTGGTGTCGCACTTGTTTTGCCTCTTCCTATCTCTTCCAACCTCTTATTCTTTTTTTTCTTGCTAAAATATTGATTATATATTCCTGAATCTTATTTCAGATTTTTTTTTCATTTTTTTATTTATACTTGTTGAATTTTTTTTTCCTTTTTTTATGTTGAAGAATAATAATTTGTTGATGAAATATCATTATTTTATGCTAAAATATATATATTTATTGTTAAAATATCATTATTTTTTGCTGAAATGTCGTAAATTCTTACAGAAATGTCATACAATTTTTGGTATTAAAAAACTATTTTCGGATTATAAAATCAGTTTATTTTAATTTTTTTAATATCTGAAGCATCTTGCAGATGTAAAAAAACAAGCAAGCTTCATATTAGAGTTTGCAGCCATTTGATCCACCTCTTCTACTGCAGAGGGTTGTAGAGGTGGTCCGCAGACTTTATGGAATTTTGCTTCAGAAAAACAAACAACACTTTAGACAATCTACAAGCCAATTCATGTCAGTCTAACCTCATAACCTACTTCCAAAGTATGATAAGACTGTGGGTAATTCAAATAATCCTATTATTCTGGAAGTCAAAACATGCAAAAGTGAAACAATAGTAAACAATTGACACAAGATAGTAACTTTACTCATAAATAAAACTCCTTTATTCGATCATAATATTTCAATTAAATTTTATCTATTACAAGTTTCTAAATACTAATCTAATCATTAAAAATAATATCGTCCTTCAGACCAATGCTCCTCGTATGCTGTAAGTGCTTAACCCTGCTCAAACCCATTGTGAGGGGATCTGTTGGGTTCTCTTATGACGATACCCTCTTTACTACGAAGAGTACCTCTTCTACCCAATGTCTGATGAAGTGTATTTTATGTCGATATGTCTGGATCTCCCATGATCCGTTGGTTCCTTGGTCAAGCAACTACTCCTTCGTTATCGTAGAAAATCTCCATAGTCTCCTTTATGGCCGGTACAACTCCAAGATCTCCGATGAAGTTCTTCAACCATATCACCTCCTTTGATGCTTTGCTCAATGTTATGTACTTTGATTCGCACGTTGAATCAGCCATAGTCTCCTTGTTGGAACTTTTCCAAGTCAATACTCCTCCATTCAGGGTAAATAACAAGCCCGACTGAGGTGGAAGTTATCTCTGTCATTCTGAAAACTAGCATCACTATGCCCTGTCAATCTCAAGTCTTCACTTCCACCAAGTACGAGGACCCCAGTGATTCATCCTTCGTAGATACTTAAGAATGTTCTTTACTGTTATTCAGTAAGCTCTACCAGGATTCCCTTGATATTGTCTGACCATGCTCAAAGAAAAAGCCAAATCACGGCGCATACACGTCATAGCATATATGATCGAGCCAACGGTGGAAGCATATGGTACTTGACTCATTTCCACTATTTCAGCATCGATACTCAGGCTTTGAGTCTTACTTAATATGGTATTGCTCTGGATTGGTAACTTCCCTTTCTTGGAATTCTCCATGCCAAAACATTTCAACACTTTATCCAAGTAAGTACTTTGACTAAGTCCTATTAGTCTCTTACTTCTATTTCTTAATATCCTTATCCCTAGAATATAGGCAGCCTCTCCGAGGTCCTTCATAGCGAAACACTTCCCAAGCCAGGACTTAACCTCGTGCAAGGTTGGGATGTCGTTGATGGGTTTGAGCACTATCACATTCCTATGGTGCACATACAACCCCAATGCTTTGGATCTATGTTTTCTCTAGTTATACATGCAATAAAAAAATTTCCAAAACATAAAGCCTAAACTAGCATACAACTTGATATATAAATCATAAAACAAGTTAGAAGATTACCTTTTTCGTGTAGCTTGTTGCATTTGGCCTTTAAGAACTTAGCACCTCAAGTTTCATGCCTCAAATGGTTCACAAAACACCACCAATAATTGGAGAACTTGAGAGAGAGGTTAGAGGCACTCAAGAATCGACTATAGTATCTCTAAGATCACTAGTGTCCTCATTCTAGACCAAGGGGTTACTTATATATATATATATATATATATATATATATATATATATATATATATATATATATATAGTGTAGAATTCCAAGGGTTATGTGTAAACCCTAATTCTTACACTGGGCTTGTAATGGACTAACACTATATGGATACTTACATAAGCTTAGCCCATCACTAATCAACCATGGATTATTAGCCTAACCTATATGTATCTTTGGTTTACACAATTAACAACTGTATATTTAATTAGTCTCATATGATCATTAAATTAATTCCAAATTAATTCTTGATCAATACTAATTAAATAATATGATTCCTCAGTTGATATATTTTACTTATAATACATCAATAAATAATAAATAACCTCTTTCTCAAATATCCATCCTATCATATGGTTTTGGTTAATGCAACCAAAAATAGACCATGCTACTCTCGGGTCAAGTACATACCAATTATAGTTATGAGCTTAGTCACCTAATCCAACAGTCTACCACTTGGATAAGTCTAATACCTATAACTGCAAGTAAGACATAAAACCTGACTAGCAATCATAGCTCTTAAAAGCCGTTGTCGAACTTTGATGTGCCATTTTAGATAAGGGATCATATAATCCTCTGTTCTTTAAGATATCTTGTAGACAAATACATGGAACATAATCATACTTATTGTCCATTAGTTTGTTTCTTGATTTCTGATTTGTTTGACATAGAACTTAATAGAACACATCAATTGAGTCCTGACCGAGCCGGATGCATAACCCAAAACAAAGTCATCGAGGGGCCCAAGATATCGCTTTTAATCCTCCGAGGATTAAAAGGAACATAGAAACTTCGACTTATATGCTTGTACTAACTACTCATTAAATTATACACAATAACACATTTTATAACATCAAGTTACTGATGCGTTTTCGAACTATCAATGTACAACCAACTCATAGTCAACAACTCATATATCTCGGTTTAAATACTATATGATATTATCATCTCACAATAACTCATGATAGATTCCATGAAGTGATTCATGTGAGCATGTGTTTAGTCCAATACTCAGACCTTATGAGCACTCGTAAACATTGTAGCAAACTTTTGCCATGTCTAAACACGATAGACAATCTATAAGCCAAATTCATGATAGTCTTTCCTCAATACCTACTTCCAAAGTATGATCTACTATGGATAGTTTGAATAATCTTATAATTCTGGAAGTCAAAACATGCAAAATGAAACAATATTAAACAATTGACACAATATAGTGTTGGATTAGGTGTCTATGCCCATAACTATATTTAGTATGTACTTGACCCGGCATGGTCCTTTTAGGTTGCCTTCACCAAAACAACTTAACCGGTTGAATAATAGAGACAGACGTTATTGTGGTTTATTAATATATTATATAAATAATATATTAAAGGAGAAATCATATTTGTTTAATTAATATTGGTCAAGAATTAATTAGAAATCAATTTTATTATCAAAAGATATTAATTGAAGTTAGGGACTGATATTGTAATTATTGGATAGTTGCAAAGTAGGGTAAAGAAATCCTAGAGATAGGGTGGATGAATTCTTGGGGATAATGCCTTAAGAATTCGTCCAAGGTAGGGATTCCAGAAGATTCTTATAGGCTGCTTAGAGCCTAAGAAACCGGATAAGTGTTTGACTAAAACCTTAACTCCTCACCTATATAAAGAGAACCTTAGCTACCAAAATCGTCTAGTTTTGAAAGTTTCAAAACATGCCCTCAAGTTTTGGGATTTAAATTTTTTATTAAAAGTTTAGTTTTTAAATATTTAAATTCTAAATCCAAGAATTTTACAAGTTTAAAATTCAAGCATATACTATTATAATACTATCAGATTAATAGTATATATATATATATATATATATATATATATATATATATATATATATATATATATAAGATTATGCTAGTCTTACCGTTAGTAGGCCTCATTTACGAAGCCAACCTATAAGGGGGTATAAGGTTGCTGCCTATAAAATAGCAGTTTAATGGGTGTTGACTCTCACCCACCGCTTCCTTGATTGGTAGAGGGTCGTTACCCGAACGGGTAGGATAGGGAAAGTAATTCCTCATTAAAAGTATAATGAATATATAAAGTAACTAGATGTTTTTATCAAATTCCAAATCCTATTTACTTTGAGAAAAACGTAAAATGATGCTATTCCATGAAATTACACTTTGTACCCTTGCCAAGTCGTTAGTGCAGTGTGCATGGATATCCGACACACTAATCCGGACTAGCAATGGTGGCAAAGGGTGACTCGATGTTTATCATAGATCAATGGAGCGTGTGTGGTTAACCGTCACATTGATTAGGTGGTGAATGACATCGAGGGTACCAAGTAATTTGCATGGTTATTCACACATTGTTTGTGATCCTCGGTATCCTAGTCACAAACTTGAAGGCCGTATCGAGATTTAAACATACCATTGAAAAGTTCAATGAATCTCAAAAGATCTAGGAGTTTCAATACATTTAAAACTTAGTTTCTTTTTCGTTTTTCATTGTGGAAATTAGTGAATCGTCATTCACTTACCTTCAAATTATTTGTAGTTTGGATTACGACATCCGTCTTCTAAATTGTAAATAATGTTGTTGGATCCTAGCCCTAATTTCTCATTTTTGGTGTTTAATTGGGGGATTCTTATCTAATCAAACTTTGTCTCTTTTCTATTTCAGATGCCTACTTCGAATAACAACGCTTCAGGCTCGACCCCTTCCGGTTCGTTCACACGATGACACCTCTTCTAGTGGAACTAAGGATGGTCCCCTGCACCCTCCTCCAAACCGAAGGATGCAAAGTGCTACTACTGCCACGAGAAAGGGCATTGGAAACAAAGCTGCCCGAAGAACTGGCAAGATATCTAGGATGGGAAGATAAAGCCATCCTTCAAAGGTATTTATACTATTCATTCTAACAACTCATCATATGCTATGTATTGGGTCCTTGATACATGGTGTGTTTTTCATATTTGTTCTTATTTACAGGGCCTGAGAAGAAGTAGGGATGTGTAGCATGGGAAGATAAATCTCATCATGGGGAATAGGAAAGTGTCGTCTGTCACCAAGACTAGAGTTTACTATTTAGTGCTTAGTAGTGGGTTAGGTATAGATTTGGATAACTGTTGTTACTCGTAAGAAATGACACGAAACATTATTTATTTTCATGGTTTGTATAAACAAGTTTTTAGATTTTCGTTTGATAATGAAAAAGGTTCTATTAATGCTTGCTTGAATGGTTCTTTCAATTTTGAAGCATTACCTTGTAATGGAATATATGAAATTGTGATAGTTGTAGACAACTTTGGAAATGATGTGTTGCATATCGATTGTTCCAATAATTTGGACAAAGCATGCTTGTGGCATTATCGTCTTGGACATGTCAACAAGAAGCGCATAGCCCAACTCCAAAAGGATGGAGTTTTTGGATTCATTCGACCTTAGGGATGATCACACGTGCTAGTCTTGTTTACTTGGAAAGATGACCAAGTCACCCTTCATTGGTACTTGTGAAAGGGGTGACGTTTTTTGGATCTCATACAAACTGATGTGTGTGGGCCCTTTAAATCCACCACAAGGGATGCAAGCCGCTTCTATGTGACTTTTACCAATGATTATAGTAGATTTGTATATGTCTACTTAATCACACACAAGTCAGAAACCTTTGAAAGGTTCAAAGAGTTTAAGCAAGAAGTAGAGAATCAGCTGAGCAGGAAAATTAAGATGCTCCAATCCGATCGAGGTGGTGAGTATCTTATTCTTGAATTCCATGATTACCTCAAGGAATGCGAAATTGTTTCGCAATTGACGCCACCTAGGACACCAAAGTTGAATAGTGTAGCTAAGAGGCACAATCGAACCTTATTGGATATGGTTCGTTCCATGATTAGTTGTGCTTCCTTACCTATCTCATTTTGGGGGTATGCCTTAGAGGTTGTTGCCCACAACCTTAATCTAGTCCCAACTAAGAAGGTTGCAAAAATACCTCACAAGATGTGGATAGGGAAAGCTACCTAGTTACCACGTATCAAGGTTTGGGTTTGTGAAGCTTTCGTAAGACGAGAGACTCACGATAAGCTCGACCCTCGTAGTGAGCAATGTACTTTCATCGGCTTCCCGCAAAAGTCCTTTGGATATCTCTTCTATACACTGAGTGACAATGTTATATTCGTTGCAAGGAGAGGGTTTTTCCAAGAGCGAGAACTCATAAGCCAAGAGGAAAGTGATAGGCAAATTGATCTTGAAGACCTTCAAGAGTCAAATGATGAAGGAACCTCTAACGTTGGCACTCAACCTAAGGAGGAAACTCCGGTTGAACTGATTGACGAGTCCCTACCTCTTAGACGTTCCAGTAGAGTTAGTGTTCCACCCGTGTCGTATGGTTTTCATATAACAAGTGAGGGCGATATGTTTATTAGTGATAGTACACTAGTAAATTTGGATGAACCTAAAACCTACAAGGATGCCATGGCAGGCCTGGAGTCTGCAAAATGAAATAGGCTATGGACAACAAGATTCAGTCCATGTATGACAACCAAGTTTGGAACTTGGTTGACAATGTACTGGGTCGTAATATGGTCGGGTGCAAATGGATCTTCAAGAAGAAAACCGACATAGATAGGAAAGTACACACATATAAAGCACGATTGGTTGCGAAGGGCTTTACTCAAACTCTGATAGTTGACTATGATGAGACCTTCTCACCAGTAGCAAAGATAAAGTCTATAAGGGTTATGCTAGCCATAGCTGTTGTCACACCCCAAAACGGGAACGACGGAAACGTTCGGGGGTGGAGGACGTCATGTTTATTATCACAAGACATGTATCATAGTAAGAAAGTAAGGAACAACCACTTCATTAGAAATAAAGTATTTACAAAGTATGTGTTCACAAAACATAGAGTACAAAAGAAAATAACAAAACAAGAGTTGAAGCTAAACTGCTCCATCTTCTGAATTCCGAGAGCGAATACCTATCTACTAGTTTCCTGAGAATACAAGTTATTTGAAAGAGTTTATCAGCAATTAAGATGGTGAGTTCATAAGATTTTAGTGATGTAAGTAGGTTGTAGAAAGTTGTTAAAAAAATGTAGTTGAAATGTAGTAAGTTATACGTCTTGTTTTTTAGAAAAGTTCGCATGTTCCTCTAGAAAATCCTATATTTCCTAATTTGATGAAAGATACATAAAAATGATTCTACAATCCTTTCTATGAATACTAAACAGATACAAGTTGTATAAAACTCAGAGTAAACAAAAAATCAATTGTGCGCATCTGCCCTAAGCCCACAACCAAATAAGCAACATAAAGTAAGGTGGATAGCACACATCCCATTGTTTGTTAGATCCTTGTTGTATATAACCTTGGTGTATTCACTTGTTACTCATGGAGTTAATTGTAATAGTTCCTTTACATTTAATGAAAAGATCCTTTAAGAAAACCCTTATTTCTTATAATAAAATAGTGACCACAATGATTACTTCTATAATCACTTAGTTTATACTGGCTATATATAATTTAATATTGAATAGATAGTTGATTGGATGAATCTGCCCTAAGCCCACAACCAAATAAGGAACGGGAAATAAGGCGGAAAGCACACATCCAACTACCTGTTGTGTATTAATGGTATATAACCATGATGTATAAACTAAGGTATTATAAAGTCAATCACCTAAAGTCCTTTAAGTCTACACTGGTTTAATAAAATGGATTAAACGTTTTACTGCTGAGTTTCTAGCTTTAAGTACCAAAAGTTCTGTTTGAAAAGTATGCTTTGTACTTAGAAAACTATGCATTGAATTAGTGTCCTATGACTTGACCCATACCTGGTACCCCTTATGATGACTTAATGTGTACGAAACATATATATAACTACAATCAAATAGATAATAGGCAGGGTGAATCTGCAATATGCCCACAACCAAACAAGGAACAGGAAATGAAGTGGAAGGCACACATCCTATTACCTGTCAAATTCTATTTATATATATATCCCTTGATGTATACATTAAAGAATCATAAGGTTAGCATTATGGTCCCTCTCTATTGAATGTACTAGACCCGACTGATCTGCTTGTCGATTTTAAAATGTAAGTACTATAGTATTGAATATATAGTAACTATTGTTGTACTAATTGCCTTAAATTGCTTATTAAGGTATAATGTGATGGCTAGATCCCATACTAAACGCTCTCCCTGTCAAAAGATTATGGGACCCAAACACGACCTCTGCAATCAATTGCATGGCGTGAACATCCACATTAAAATTATATGATCATGTATACCCAATATAACTATCACCTTTTGTTTAGAACAATGCGTTAGTGATTCATTGGTATAGTTAGATGTCGTAAGTGTTCCATGTTATAGCAAATTAGTGTGTTCGTTCTATTTTAGTATCTTAGTATGTTCTTTTTGTTATCGTGTATTTGAACTGTTATTGAAAAGACTCATTTTACAACCAAGTTATGCTTGCACTTTAAAAACGGAGTTTTGTTAAACTATAAAGCAACATAATTGTAAAATAGTTTTTGAAATGTTTTGACCACTTATAGAAGTCATAAGCAACATTTTGAAATATATTTATAACAACCAATTACACAATTATCATTGTGTTCAACACGTATTCCCCCCCCCCCCCACTTAAAAGCATTTAAAACAGTTAAAAGATTCATTACCGGGTATGAACTCACCTAATGTGGGTGATTTACTGAATACGCGCGTAAGGATGAGAAGTTCCACAAATGAAGTCCCAAGACTTAACAAGTCCTAAATGACATACAATGGCATATACTGACATAGATATAGTGTTTGCAAGCAACCAAATGCAATGAAACACCTTACGGGACTAGGAAACACTTTGACCCAGTGTTGGAATCACATGTGACTCACTAAAAGGGAGTGTACGGCCACATTGAGGAGTGTGCGGCCATGGGTGTGCGACCAGGGAGCGTGCGGCCGCACACTCATGGTAATGAGTGCACAAAAGTGTTTTCCAAAGGTAGTTAGACTTGTGGGACGATTGTTCAACAAGTGGTAAAGCTAGAAAGGCACTTTAAAGGCCCTTAAGCACTACACAAAGGGGTGTACGGACACACCTGTGTGTGCGGCCGCACACACCATAAGTTCTTGAGTTCTGGGTATTTTCAACAATTTAAACTAGTGTTCTAAATAAGATTCATATATTGGGAAGGAGTACTTAGGATCTGGAGGCTCAAGAAGGCTCAAAATCACCAAGAACAAGTGTCTGTTGTTGGTGTTCTTGGTGAAATGGTTGAAGATTTGAAGATCTAGCCAAAACATGATTTCAAATGGATGAAATCAAATGATGTAACTAGTTTAAGAAGATTAACAACAAATCAAGGGAAGAACACTTACATTATTGAAGATCTAACTTGAAAATCGGATGATAGTTGAGAGAGAAATCGAGTTCTAGGCTTGGGTTTGGTATAAGGGATTAAAGGTGGCTGAGAACTACACTTATACATGTGAGTGTGCTGCTAGGAGAGGGGTGTGCGGCTGCACACCCATGTGTGCGGCCGTACACTCCTTTTGTTGGAGTGTAAGGCTCGATTTTGGTGCTAGAAGTGTACGCAATCCATTCATATGCTCAATGTTTGAATGTACGGAGCTTTGAACCTTCAAACAGACTCTAAATAAGGCTAAAAGATAGCAGAAATGAGTATGACACTCAGTTGACTTGATTGATTGGGTCTTTAAAGCAAAAAAATTTCGGGTTGACACATCATCCCCCGGTTAGAGGGAATTTTCTCCCAAAATTAGCTTTCTTATAGTACTATTGGGGTTGTGCTCCATTGATGGGCAGAATACCTACTCGTAGACCTGGCAACTTTGCCCTTCTGTTCATGATAGGATTCGTACTTGGTCCATCTATCATTACCTTGTGTATACAAGTCGTACATAATTAGGATTAGTAAGACGGTCAGATGTGCGACTCTGCCTCAGGTCCACAACCAAACAAGGAACAGGAGATAGGGCGGAAGCACACATACTAAATCTGCGTAATCATAATCATATACGACCCTCGCGTATACACTGAATAGTGATAGGTGGGTTGTATTTGTCCTTAGCCTACGTGCTCGACCTTGGTCTGCTAGACGAGCGGTATTTCGTGATGGTCTGCGGACATCTGATGATAAGGCTTCGGAGGACAAAGTACCCTTCGCACGAGTACTTCGGGGTTTAGAATATGGGAGATAAAACTGGGATTTAGGTCGGACTGTCGATACGAAGGATGAAGGTTTCGGAAACTTGATGATCGAGACGATAGGAAACATATGGACTTAGTATGGTGAGGACCACGCCAACTTATGAAGATTGATAGTAACGGACTCTCTACTGAACAAAGTTTTGGCCAATTTGAAAGAAACATCTATTATACGATGATGTATCCCTAGTGTGGTCGATAATTTATTCTTAGGGTGTTCGACAATGTACTCTTAGTGAATGTTCTAGTGCTTTATGTTATCCCTTTGATGCTAACACTCCTATGTATCATACCACTATGTGCGCATACATACAAATAAAAGTGCTTTGATAACTGGTGATGATACTGAATATCATGATCCTCCTCGATACCACTACGATCGCCGATCATATACAAGTTATGAATACTTAAGATGAATAAGATAGTGTAATGAGTAACTCAACCTCAAATCCACAACTAGACAAGGAACAGGAATTAAGGTGGAATCACTCACTCTACGTCTGCAACATCTTAGTTATGCACAACCCTGCTGTATATGCTAAGCCATCATAGCTTCTCTAAACGGATCTTTTAGTTCACTTAAATATCGTGACCTATTTCAATATGTGAGTAATTAAGGTTACTTTTAAGTGTATTCCCCTTAGTTTTAATCTTATATAAATATAAATTAATTTTGAAAGTAATTACTAGATCGAAGACGTACCGCTGCTTCTTGACGACTCTGGGGCTGTTTCTCCTGCGGTGATCATCAGAATGCGTCCATCCGCGCCTGAGTTCCTTATTATCGGGCAGTCTCTCTGATTGTGTCCAATCTCACCACAGCCATAGCATGCTTGGTTCTCTTCAACTCCAGGGACTTGGGAGATCGGATGAGTCGGTGCCCTGCAGAAACGGATTGTGTGTCCCTTTCTGTGGCAGTTTAGACACTGCATTTCCCAGCATACTCCAGTGTGGTGGTAGTTTCACGTTCCACACTTCGGGAGGGTTCCAGCATATCGAATAGCAGGTGGTTGCGCAGCAGGCGTTGTAGCGGCGTAAATAGTACTCACTTGTTGCTCTTGCGGGGTTTCCTGGGTTGTTCGCTTCTTCTTCTTGTTCCCCTACTTCTAATTATAGTCCTTTCTTTTTTATGGTTCATGAACGAGGACTTCTACACCATGGCGGACCCCATGGTCAATGACTCGTTGGGCCAGGCATTAGGCACTACCAAATGTGGCTGGGTTAGAAGACAATAAATCTCCTTGGATCGGGGCAGCCAGACCCCAGATGTATCTTTCTATCTTCATGCTCTCCAGGGTAACCATCCCGGTGCATAATGTTGTCAGATCGCAAAACCTGTCAGTGTAGGTCACTATGTCTGAGCCAACCATCTTAAGTTCCCATAGTTCTTGTTCCAGTTTCTGAACTTCGCCCCTCGGGCAGTACTCTTCCAGCATTAATTCTTTTAGGTATGCCCAATCTGTTGAGTTCGCCACTAATAGGGTCAGTGACTTAACATGGCTATTCCACCATGTCAGGGCTCTGTTGGAGAAGGTGCAGGAAGCAAAATTCACTTTGCTCCCTTCTGGGCACGAACATATTTCGAAGACAGAATCTGTTTTCTCGAACCATCGCATCAGAGAGATGACTCCACCATTTCCGTTAAAAGGAAGGGGTTTGCAGTTGATGAAGTCCTTGTAGGATCATTCTCTCGAGTGTACAGGGTCCTCGCTTTGAGTAGCATGAATAAGTGTTCCACCTCCGCCGGAACTAGTAGGATAATATTGAGCCATGGCTGTTGCCACAGCCGCAACTACTGCCGCATTCAGAGTTGCCACATCAATTTGTGGAGAAGGTATTGGAGTTATTGGTGTGGTGCGTCTTATTTATCCACGAGGAGGCATCTTTGCTAAAAGAGTACAAAGATGAGATGGAATAAGTCTAAAGCAATGGACATAAGCCGAAAGCCGAAAAAAACAAGGGTATCCTAGTTCTGGGTGTATCAGGTCCTGACTTCCACAGGGTTCTAGAAACAATTCATAAAATAGTCTATACCTAATAAACTCTATGAATTTGAAATGACTATCCTCGAATGAATATGTGTTTCCTGAATAACTGTTGCCAGCTGCATGTAAGAAAATAATATTAACATATAATCTGAGCAGTGTTTCCACTCGCTCATTTAACAAGATTATTATTTACTAGTGTGATGCATATGATGTTTTGGTTACCCCGGTTGATCCTTCTTTGAAAACTTCTCTTGAACTTGCTCTTAGGAAGTGGTTATATCTAATTGGGCTTTTCGTGTGAGAAGGGAAGTGACTAAAGAATCTTATGAGATTTAAGGTAACTTTATTGGGTGATCCTTATAGAGTCCTTCTATAATTTTACAATGTACACAAGTTGTATATAATTCAAGATTAAATAGACCTTTGAATAAGTGCTCGCACTCCAAAACCACAACCAAACAAGGAACAAGTAATGAAGCGTAGATCACAAATTCTAAGCCTATAAAACCCCAATTACATATAACCTTGGGAGTATACATTGCAAAATTTTAGACCTATCTGTTAGGGTCTTTTAAGTTATCACATAAGTTATTCATATAGAGACTAAAATACTCCTATAGTATTCTAACTTTGATGTTCTGGTCTATAGATCCTTTGTATGGAGTTAGGTAAGTTTTAACACCGTTGCAACTCCACATCACTCCCAAACACATGTCGGTCACATCTCGAATAAATATAGTTGATCAAGCAATATTGATTATAGCTATGATTACATAACTTTTCAGGTTTGACGACAATATGCAACCTTTAAATACTTTAGTTCTGTTCTTCTCGTGATACTCGTTCTAGTATGTATATGTATAAGCAAGTAGGTATATTTTTATAACATGTAGTTATACTCTAAAAATATATCACTATCTAGAGCACTTAAGCCCCACTGTATTTATAGTTGTATATCTTTTATCGGTTGATATACTTAGTTCACTATAAAGAATGCTCTGATACCAATCTGTCACACCCCAAAACCGGAACGGCGGAAACGTTCGGGGGTGGAGGATGTCATGTTTAGTATCACAAGACATGTATAATAGTAAGCAAGTAATGAACAAGCATTTCCATAGAAAGAAAGTATTTACAAAGTATGTGTTCACAAAACATAGAGTACATAAGAAAATAACAAAACAAGACTTGAAGGTAAACTGCTCCATCTTCTGAATTCCCAAAGCGAATACCTGTCTACTAGTTTCTTGAGAATACAAGTTATTTGAAACAGTTTATCAGCAATTAAGTTGGTGAGTTCATAAGATTTTAGTGATGTAATTAAGTTGTAGAAAGTTGTTGAAAAACGTAGTTGAAATGTAGTAAGTTATACGTTCTGTTTTTAGAAAAGTTCGCCTATTCCTCTAGAAAATCCTATATTTCCTAATTTTATGAAAGATACATAAAAATGATTCTATAATCCTTTGTATCAGTACAAAATGGATGCAAATTATATAAAACTTAGAGTAAACAAACAATCAATTGTGTGCATCTGCCCTAAGCCCACAAGCAAACAAGGAACAGGAAGTAAGGCGGATAACGCACATCCCATTGTTTCTTAGCTCCTCGTTGTATATAACCTTGGTGTATTCACTTGTTACTCATGGAGTTAATTGTAATTGTTCCTTTACATTTAATGAAAAGATCCTTTAAAAAAGCCTTATTTCTTATAATAAAATAGTGAGCACATTGATTACTTCTATAATCACTGATTTAATACTGGCAATATATAATCTAATATCTAATTGATAGTTGATTGGATGAATCTTCCCTAAGCCCACAACCAAACAAGGAACATGAAATAAGGCGGAAACCACACATCCAACTACCTGTTGGGTATTAATGATATATAACCATGATGTATAAACTAAGGTATTATAGAGTCTAGCTTTGAGTTTCTAGCTTTGAGTACCAAAAGTTTTGTTTGAAAATTATGCTTTGTACTTACAAAACTGTGCATTGAATTAGTGTCCTATGACTTGACCCATACCTGGTACCCCTTATGATCACTTAATGTGTACGGAACATATATATAACTACAATCGAATAGATAATAGGCGAGGTGAATCTGCTCTAAGCCCACAACCAAACAAGGAACAGGAAATGAAGCGGAAGACACACATCCTATTTCTGGTCGGATTCTATTTATATATATATATATACCTTGATGTATACATTAAGGAATCATAAGGTTAGCATTATGGTCCCTTTCTATTCAATGTACTAGACCCGACTGATGTGCTTGTCGTTTGTAAAATGTAAGTACTGTAGTATTGTATATATAGTAACTATTGTTGTACTAATTGCCTTAAATTGATTATTAAGGTATAATGTGATGGCTAGATACCATACTAAATGCTCTCCCTATCAAAAGAGTTTGGGACCCACACGCGACCTCTGCAATCAATTGCTAGCCATGAACATCGACACTAAAATTATTTGATCATGTATACCCAATATAACTATCACCTTTTGGTTTAGAACAATGCGTTCGTGATTCATTGGTATAGTTAGATCCTGTAAGTGTTTCATGCTATATCAAATTAGAGTGTTCGTTTTGTTTTAGTATCTTAGTATGTTCTTTCTGTTATCGTGTATTGTATCTAGTATAAACTGAACCACTAAAGTATACCCATTGTAGTTTATTAGTATTCTACTTGAACTGTTATTGAAAAGACGCATTTTACTACCAAGTTATTCTTGTACTTTAAAAACGGAGTTCTGTTAAACTATAAAGCAACATATTGGTAAAATAGTATTTGAAATGTTTTGACCACTTATAGAAGACAGAAGCAACATTTTAAAACATGTTTATAACAAAAAATTACACAATTATCATTGTGTTCAACTTGTATCCCCCCCCCCCCCCCCTTAAAAGTATTTAAAACAGTTAAAAGATTCATTATGGGGTATGAACTCACTTGATGTGGGTGACTCAACGAATACGCGCGTAACGATGAGAAGTTCCACGAATGAAGTCATGTGACTTAAAAAGTCCTAAATGACATATAATGGCATATACTGACATAAATATAGTGTTTGGAAGAAACCAAAAGCAATGTAACACCTGACGGGACTAGGAAACACTTTGACCAAGTGTTGGAATCACATGTGATTCACTAAAAGAGAGTGTACGGCCACTTTGAGGAGTGCGCGGCCATGGGTGTGCATCCAGGGAGTGTGCGATCGCACACTCATGGTAATGAGTGCACAAAAGTGTTTTCCTAAGGTAGGGAGGCTTGTGGGACGATTGTTCAACAAGTGGTGAAGCTAGAAAGGCACTTTGGAGGCCCTTCAGCACTAAACAAAGGGGTATACGGCCAGACCTGTGTGTGCGGCCGCACACACCATACGTTCTTGAGTTCTGGGTAATTTCAATGATTTAAACTAGTGTTCTAAACAAGATTCATATATTGGGAAGGAGTACTTACGATCTGGAGGCTCAAGAAGGCTCAAAATCACCAAGAACAAGTGTGTGTTCTTGGTGTTCTTGGTGAAATGGTTTAAGATTTGAAGATCTAGCCAAAACATGATTTCAAATGGATGAAATCAAAGGATGTAACTAGTTTAAGAAGATTAACAACAAATCAAGGGAATAACACTTACATTCTTGAAGATCTAAGTTGAAAATTGGATGATAGTTGAGAGACAAATCGAGTTCTGGGCTTGGGAGTGTGAAAAGGGATTAAAGGAGGCAGAGATCTACACTTATACACGTGAGTGTGCTACCGGGAGAGGGTTGTGCGGCCGTATACTCCTTTTGTTGGAGTTTAGGCTCGATTTTGGTGCTAGAAGTGTACGCGATCCATTCCTATGCTCAATGCTTGAATGTACGGAGATTTGATCCTTCAAACGGACTCTAAATAAGGCTAAAAGATAGCAGAAATGAGTATGACACTCAGTTGAGTTGATTGACTGGGTCTTTAAAGCAAAAATTTTTTGGGTTGTCACAGCTATGTTTCATGATTATGAAATATGGAAAATGTACGTAAAAACTGTTTTCCTTAATGGGAAGTTGGCTAAAGATGTTTACATGATTCAACCAGAGGGTTTTGTCGATGCAAATCACCCTAATAGAGTGTGTAATCTTGAAAAATCCATTTATGGATTAAAACAAGTGTATCGTAGATGGAATCTTTTTTATTTTTAATGAGAATGTCATAGAGTTTGGCTTCATGCGAAGCGAGGATGAGTCTTGTGTTTATGTCAAAGCTAGTGGGAGTATAGTTAGCTTTCTCCTTTTGTATATCAATGATATACTACTCATAGGAAAAGACGTCCCAACCCTGCAAGAAGTTAAGTCCTGGCTTGGAAGATGTTTCAGTATGAAGGATGTAACATACGCGTGTAGTTATCGTGTTATGTAATTTTAAAAGTGAATAATATAATGAAATATTATATGAATTTGAGCGTTGAGTTCTAACAGATAGTTTTTACTAGAAATGAAGTAAAACTATTTTTTAGAATCACTCGGAAAGTATTCGAAGCCTTATGAGATTCCAATCAAAAGTCAAATATTGAAATTTAACAAAAATATAAAATTTGAAATAAGTATAATTTTTTTATTGAAACTTGTAAAGAATCTCATTAGAAACATTTAGGCGAAAACCTCATCGAAATTCGAGTTATAACGAGGAAGTTATGGCTTATTGAAGTTCCGCGACAGGATCGGTACGATGTCGTATGATGTAAAAAGTGAGTTTTTGATAAACTACTTTTTGGCTTTAGTGGTCTAAATTAAAGTCATAGTATTCGTTAAACTGAGAATTTTCATAAAAAGAACGTCAAAATCTGACTTCATATGAGGAAGTTATGATTTTTTTATGTTTTGGTATAGCAGTAGACAACTAAAAATTCAAAATAAAGATCGACTGATTTTTAGCCGACACAACCTAAACGAGAATCGAAGGTCTCGTTAATAGTAGTACAACGGTAAAAAGAAAGACGAAAACAGACGTCGGAAGAAGAAGTTATGCAATTTTAACGGACTTTTCCTGTATCGCCCCGTTAAAATAATATAATATTAAAAATAAAGTCAAAATTAGCCGACGGAGTTTAAACCAAAGTTGTAGAGCATAATTTCACCTACGTGTGTATATAAATTACGTCAAAAACGGAGCTCGTATGCGAAAGAAAGATATGGATTTTTGAAGTTCGGAGCACAAACTTCGAGACCTGACTACATTCACGATGTGAATCATAAAAATTCATGACGTGAACTACTTAAACGATACCTTTCGAGCCTAGAAGGCACACGACAAGCCTAGAGATGACCGGGATCAAACTCACGGTGTGAAAAAGCATGAATTCACGTGGTGAACCTCGAAATTTCACCCTATAAATAGAAGACGAAGCCTTCGGGATTTTTTTGCTAATTCTAATATCTCTCACTCTCTAAACCTTCTTTAGCCCACTTTTACCCCCCACCCCCTACCCCCTAAAGTTCCGGTATCATCCCCGACACCCGAAGCAAGCCCCTACGCTCTAGAGTTCCCAAGAAAATTATATTTTCTAGCCGAAACTCTGCCCGAGTAAGGCCAGTTTTCAACTAAAATCCCCGATTTCGTTATAGAAAGTCATATTTAGAGCCAAAGTGCTGCCCAGATTATCATTTATTCCCTTGATTATTTCATGGTGAGTTCAATATATAGGAACAATTGAGTGTTATTTGTTATATGTGTTATGTGCTTTTCCGTATTATCATGTCGTGTTATTATTTCCGCTATTATGGTAGCAAAGTTGTACCTTTGACCGTTTGATCAGTGAAAGGACTTAGATTCACGGTGGTACTGGTATGTAGCCTCTGGCCATGTAGAGCATGTCTCGTAAGAGAATGAATTCTATTATATGGCATTGGCAGAAGGTTATATAGGGCTAGAAGCGTGAAATTTATCAAAATGTTTAATCAAAAATCATGTCTTCTGTGTTATTTGTACCAAAGTTTTATTGATGTATATCAAGTATTGAAATTGTTATGTCTCAATGATTGTATATCATTGAATCAAATCATCGATTCATATGGAAAACTTGTCGCATTTCACATATACCTTTGTTGTTCCTCGTACCCCTTCGCTTCTGGCATATTAAAGTATATATATGGTATAATGTTATATTGTATCTATTATTGAACTCACTAAGTGTCACCGCTTACCCCTCTCAGTGTTTAACAATTGCAGTAAATAAGAATCCAGTACAGTCATATACTGTTGGAAGATTTATAATAATGTATACTATTACTTTTGTACTTGAGTTTATGTATGTATAAAACTATAATATCTTGGGTAGTTATGTAATATACTAGAACTTAGTCGATTTGTATCCAGTCTTTTGTAATCACATTATCAATGTAAAATATTATTTATAAATATGCATGTAGCATGGTTTTGAGTGATAATAATGTCTTTAGTATGAAGGTTAGGGTCTTTCAAAGGACCTCGGAGAGGCTGCCTATATTCTTGGGATAAGGATAGTGAGAAATAGGAATAAAAGACTAATAGGACTTACTCAGACTACTTACTTGGATAATGTACTAAAGCATTTTAGTATGGAGAATTCCAAGAAAGGGGAGTCACCCATCCAAAGCAATACCAAGTTGAGTAAGACTCAAAGCCCAAGTACAGAAGTCGAGATAGCAGAGATGAGTCGAGTACCTTATGCTTCTGTAGTTGGCTCGATCATGTATGCTATGACTTGTACGCCTTGATGTGGCCTTCGCTTTGTGCATGGTCAGCAGATATCAAAGGAACCCTGGTAAAGCGAATTGGACCGCAGTAATGAATACTCTTAAGTACCTTCAGAGGACTAAGGAATGGTTTCTTATCCTTGGTGGGAATTATTACTTAAGGGTGCAAGGGTATTGTGACGCCAACTTTCAGACCGACTGAGACAACTTCCACTCTCATCGGGTTGGGTCTTTACCCTCAATGGGGTAACAGTGACATGGAAAAGTTCCAACCAGGAGACCGTAGCTGATTCTACGTGCGAATCAGAATACATAGCAACGAGTGAAGCGTCAAAGGAGGCAATATTGTTAAAGAACTTCATCAGATACCTTGGAGTTGTGCCACCCATAAAGGAGCCTATGGAGATTTTCTGCGATAAAGAAGGTGCGATTGCCTTAACTAAGGAACCGAGGGATCATGGCAGATCCAGGCATATCAATCAAAAATGTCATTTCATTAGAAATCGGGTAGAAGAGGGATCCTCATAGTGAAGAGGGTATCGTCAGAGCATAACCCAACAAATCCCCTTATGAAGGGACTGAGTAGAGTTAAGCACTTGCAGCACACTAGGATCAGTGGGTTGAAGGACGATATTAGTTTTAGTGATTAGATAGCCATATCAACTTGTAACAGATAAATTTTAATTGGCATTTTGATAATTAAATAAAGGACAATTATTTATGAGTAATGTTACTGTCTTATGTCAATTAGTTACTATTGTTTCATTTTGCATGTTTTGACTTCCTAAATAATAAGATTATTTAAACTATCCACAGTCGCTCATACTTTGGAAGTAGGTATGAAAGAAGATTGTTATGAATTTGTTTGTAGATTGTCTAAGTGTTTAGACATAGCAAAGGTTTGATGCAACGTTCATGAGTGCTCTTGAAATATGATTTGAGTATTGGATTAAACCCGTACTTACTTGAATCACTTCATGGATTTATTGTTTGTGAGTTGGTTGTGCATTAATAATGCGTAAACGCATCAGTAACTTGATGTTATAAAATGCATTGTTGTGTATGATTTGATGAGTAAATAGTAAATGCATATAAGTCGAAGTTTATTTGTTCCTTTTATCCTATGAGGGTAAAAGCAATATCTTGGGCCCTCGATGATTTGGTTTGACTTATGTGTCGGGCCCAATCAGGACTGAGTTGATGTGCTCAATTAAGTTATATGTTAGACAGATCCGAGATCGAGAAACAAACTACTGAATAATAGGTATGACTATGTTCCAAGTGATTGTCCACACGATATCTTGAGAACGGAGGACTATACGATCCCTTATCTAAAGGACGTGTTAGAGTTCAACAGCGACTTTCGAGAGCTATGACTGCTAATCGGATTTTGAAATCGATCTTGCATCTACAGTTATTAGACTTATTCAAGTGGGATACTATTGTATTAGGTGTCCAAACCCATAACTATAATTGGTATTGTGACATCCCCATTTTCATGGCCAAAAAAGACCAAATTGTTTATTCTTTATTTTTAAAATCAGAGTAATCGTTTAACGAAAATGGTTGCAGAAATTGTTCCCAAAAAAAATATGATAAGAATTTATCAAATCATTTCTTTAAAGAAATGTATTTTCATTATATATCAAAATCTCGGGATGTCATGTTCAATAGAGACCAAAAGCATAAACAGAACAAAGTAGACCTTACAACAGTTATTTATAACTATTGATCTATAATCCAAAATCTCTCGTCAAGTCCACCAACTTATACTCTTCTGCCATTACCTGTAATGCAAAGAAAACTTAATGAGCCAGGCTTGGGAGCCATGTGAGCATATAGGGTTTTCAACCCATAATAAATAATTATTATCTTTAATCATAAAAACAATCAACCCAATTACCCATCCCCGTTATCTTATTTATTTCTTAAGGATTTACCCTAAGAATCGATCATCCTTCACTCGTTCAATTCCTAAGGATTGGCCTAAGGAATTGACACAAAGTCCATCACTGCCAAGGTCCTCAAATTACAACTGGTAAACACTTAGTTCAACCTACTTTATGAACCCCTAGTCCAAACACTCCTAGTGAATACTCAATTGAAAACATTCGGTGAACACATAGATTCTAAAATACCAAATGAACACACTCAGTAAAACAACTGCAAGTGAACACATCTAGTTCAAAAATACCTAATGAACAAATTGAGTTCAAAATACCAAACGAACACATGGAGTTCGAAAATACCTAATGAACACATTGAGTTGAACACACCAAGTGAACACATAGAGTTCAAAATTACCTAATGAATACTTTGAGTTCAAAACACCAAGTGAACACATAGAGTTCAAGATTAACTAGAATAAACCTGTTAACTTTTTCATTGAATTGTCTAGAATAGTCTGTGGTCACCATCTCTATTCCACTAGTTAACAAGAACATCAACAACATCAAAACTTCTTAACATTTTGTCTCATATCAACTATTTCATCTACCCATGTTCTACCCAACATATATGTAGATGCAAATCAAATATACAATTTAAATTATATAAAAAAAACTATATAGAACATGCATTCAATATCCGTCTCAAGTAAACAAACAATATATATACACATAGCACGTATTTCATAGCAAATACTTTATATTTATGTGTTAGAAGAAAGTAACTACACACTCACTTGATCAGAAGATGATCGGGCAGCACTACGGCTCTAAGAGTAGTATTTCGTGAAACCAGGAGGTCTTCACAAAAACTAGTCTTCTCGTGGGCAGAGTTTCGGCTCGGAAAGTTTACTTCTCGGGATCTTTGGGGCTTCGGGACTTGCTTGCACGTAAAATGAGGTAATACGGAGGAGAGGACAGGAAGTGAGAAACAAAACCCGAAGGCCTTGCTATCCTTTTATAGGGCTGGGAAGAGGCCTGAACGCAGGGCTTTCCCACATATGTCATGGCTTACGATCTTCGAATTCGACAGGTGATGGGACAGGGTCTGGTGCTCCGAACGCGCTGCGTTCCCTGAAGGAACGCATGGCGTTCCCCTCCACCTCTGCCTCGAAGTTTGTGCCTCAATCTTTGAACTTTCATAACTTTCACGTATGATCTCCGATTTCGACGTTCTTTATATCCACGCGTAGGTGAGATTATGCTCTACAACTCTCATTTAGATTATGTTGGCTAATTTTGAGTTTATTTTTATTATATTATTTTTAACCGGCCGGGACTAGAAAAGTCCGTTAAAAATCCATAACTTCTTCATCTGACGTCCACTTTCGTCTGTCTTTTTACCGATGCACTACTATTAACGAGATACTCGATTCTCGTTTAGATTCTTTTGGCTAAAAATCACTCAATCTCAATTTCGAGATTTGGCTGCATACCGCTAAGTCGAAACTTCAAAAAATCATAACTTCCTCACACGAAGTCATATTTGGGCGTTCTATTTTTATGGAGGCTCTCCGTTTAACTTAATCTACGACTTTCGTTTAGATCACTAAGGCTAATTATCGCTCTATTGTAAATTCACTATTTACATCGTGCAATGTCGTGTCGGTTCTGTCGCGAAACTTCGACAGGTCATAACCTCTACGTTATAACTCGGATATTGGCGTTCTTTATATGTACGGAATCCCTGTAACACATACTACAACTTATTTAAGATTACTCCTTGTAAATAATCTTCCATCAAAAGGTCATTTTTAATGCTTATCGTCTCTAAATTGACAAGCCCGGATCTATGGGCGTTACAATTATCTCCGCCTTAGGATGATTACATCCCGGAATCATCAATGAAATAGGAATTGTTTAATGATTCCATACATTCTCTCTTCATCCTTGGTAATAACTGTAAGTTTTATGTTTCCTCGAAAGAGTATCTAACTCTTGGACTTCACGATAGTAGGTAGTGCTCAATCTTGCACCTGCTCTTTGTACTTTGTTGGACTTTCAATCGTAACCTATGGGTTACAAAATAAATCCTTATTAAAGACTCCTTCTTCTTCTTAGGATAAATACTTTCTTTTATCTATTGTATCAGACCGATGGGTCGTGCTCTAATTACCTCTCATCGTATGATGCAATGTTTAGACTCAAGTCTCTTAGAGTTAAATTCCAGAACAAACTAAACCTTCCTTCATGTTCTAATTGGATATAATCACATTTTAGCAGGAAGCATTTCTAGCTACTACTTCTTTAAGAACAAGTGTGATGCTATCGGTCGCATTGATTTCAATCTTCTGACCTCTGTCAGATGCGACATCATACTTGGTTCTCCAAACCACGTAACAAACGCATCATAGTCGGACTCAATTTGATATGACCACTAGGGTCGGAATAACAACCATCTAACTAGTCATTACTGAAACAATGGTAATGACATACTTGAATAAAACAGAATCAATTACTAGTTTCTTGGTAACCTTACACCTTTCCCTGATCTAAGTACGAGTCTTGTGCTTCCGGTGGTATCGATATCTACTACCATGCACACCTACTCATACTCGTCCCAAGTATTGTCTCTCAGTTAACCAAGTCACTACACAAAATCACACAATCATCCAACACATCGGATATTAAAACCATAGATACCACCTAGATATCAAAACCATACATATCACATAGATATCAAAACTAGGGTTTATATTATATCTTGAAACGATTACACAAAGGTTCAAGTTCACCCTATACTATGCCTCTAATAGGCTACACCACAAGTTATATTCACACTGATACTTCATAACTTGAGCTTTGGATATAAAAATCCATATCCCTGATTCCTCACATTATCGTCTGTCTTGTTAAGGATCATGTGGAATGCCTTTGGCCTTGCTGGTTCTTTCTTCTTCGGGCAATTGATCGAAATATTCCCTTTTTCGTTACACTCATAACACACACTCTTAATAGATGCACATTCATTGGCGTAGTGCCCAGACTCTCCACACTTGAAACATGTAACCTCCTTGCCACATTTTCCCAAGTGTTTCTTCTTGCAATCATCACACCATCTCGCTTTATTTCCTCCTCCTTTGAAGTTTTTCGAACCATACTATGAAAATGTTCTCTTCTCATCGGACCTTGAAGATCCTTCATTCTTTCTTTTCTCGCCAACTTCAAACTTGTTGGCGGTTCTACCCTTGATTATTTCTTCGATAGACTTAGCAACCCAAATTGCTGCCTCAAGGGTAGGCGTCTAGCGTACTGGTACCATGTACTCCCATTGTAGCCCCTTTGCATACCTATCTATTTTCGCCAACCCATCTGGGATAATGCGTAGAGCAAATTCCATCTTATTTGTGAAGGCATTTTTTTATTCATCAATGGACATGCTGTCCTTCTTTAACGTCAGGAATTTGTTCTCTAGCTCTAGGAGATCTTGAGCCGAGCAGAACTCTCGTTTGATTTGCACCTAAAATTCTGCACAAGTCAGCTGTAGTGGCTCGTTGGGGCTTATGGTCTTCCCTAGAGTGTTCCACCAGTGAACAACACTACCGCTGAACTGAAGTACTGCATATGCGGTTTGTAGCTTTCCTTGCAACCACATGTTATGAACGCCAACTCCATCTCCGATATCTAACCCATTACTCCAATTGGGTTTCCTTTCCCTGTGAAAGTTGGTGGCTGGCAAGTTAGAAAATATTTGTACTTGCATCCAGTTCTTTCGACCCCGTCGTCTTGGTTTATCCTCCTAATTACTAGCGGATCAGCTTGAACAACGGTCCCACTATAGTTCCCTCCGTCCAACTGGCCTCCATTCACTTCGGGCTCTTCAACTTGTATTGAAACTTCTTCCCGATTCTATCGAAGCAGGCTTCTAGTTTCTTCTCTCTGATGATCCAACATCGTTTGAATCATCAATTATACTCCAGCCATTGTTATCGGCTCAGGTGTTGCTACTGCAACAACTTCTTGTTTGATCGCATGTGGTTGGTTCCTGTTTTCGTTCACGTTTCCAACTCCAGTTCTAGTTCTTGCCATTTTTGATCTATACACCAAAATAGGTGAATTTAGATCTCTATTTTTATAGACGTTTAAAACATCCTTATCACTCCGAAACGTTTACTCTGAAACGTTTACATGCTAGTTCTAATGTCGTAGTCGTACGCTTAGAATCCTAAACACATAAGGTTTCCATATCCGGTCGGCAACAGACCATAGATCCGAACAACAATTCCATATATGACAAACATATAGCATTTGGCACATAAAAGCATTTTAGGCATATTTCCTAAAATATACTAGTGCTCGTGCCTAAAATATAGCAGACACCCGTCTCACAATCTTCACTTAGCATTCTATGTTTAAGTCTTGAAATAAATCCATATTCCTAGGTCGCTTAAACTAATGCTCTGATACCAACTATGACATCCCCACTTTCACGGCTAGAAAAAACCGATTTGTTTATGCTTTATTTTTAAAATCAGAGTAATCGTTTAATGAAAATGGTTGCGGAAATTGTTCCCAAAAAAAATATGATAAAAATTTATCAAAGCATTCTTTAAACAAATGTATTTTCATTATATATCAAAATCTTGGGATGTCATGTTCAATAAAGACCAAAAGCATAAAATGAACAAACTAGACCTTACAACAGTTATTTATAAATACTGATTTATAATCCAAAATCTCTCGTCAAGTCCACCAACTTAGACTCTTGTGCCATTACCTGTAATGCAAAGAAAACTGAGTGGGTCAGGCTTAGGAGCTTGGTGAGCATATAGGGTTTTCAACCCACAATAAATAATTATTATCTTTAATCATCCAACAATCAACACATTTACCCATCCCCATTATCTTCTTTATTTATTAAGGATTTACCCTAAGAATCGATCATCCTTCACTCGTTCATTCCTAAGGATTGGCCTTAGGAATTGACACAAAGTGCATCACTGCCAAGGTCCTCAAATTAAAACTGGTAAACACTTAGTTCAACCTACTTAATGAACCCCTAGTCCAAACACTCCTAATGAACACTCAATTCAAAACATTCGGTGAACACTTAGATTCTAAAATACCTAATGAGCACACTCAGTTCAACAAACCAAGTGAACACATTTAGTTCAAAAATACCTAATGAACACATTGAGTTCAAATACCAAACTAACACATAGAGTTTGAAAATACCTAGTGAACACATTGAGTTCAAAACACCAAGTGAACACATAGAGTTCAAAATTACCCTATGAACACATTGAGTTCAAAACACCAAGTGAACACAGAGAGTTCAAGATTAACTAGAAAAAACATGTTAAGTTTTACATTGAATTCTCTAGAACAGTCTACGGTCACTATCTCTATTCCACTAGTTAACTAGAACATCAATATCATCAAAAATTCTTAACATTTCATCTCATATTAACTATTTCATCTACCCATGTTCTATCCAACATATATGTAGATACAAACACATATACAGTTTAAATTATATATATAAAACAAAAAAAAATGTATAGAGCATTCATTCAATATCTGTCTCAAGTAAACAAACAATGTATATACACATAGCACATATTTCACAGCAAATACTTTATATTTATGTGTTAGAAGAAATTAACTACACACTCACTTGATCAGAAGATGATCGGGCAGTACTATGCCTCTAAGAGTAGTATTTCTTCGGTGAAACTGGGAGATCTTCACAAAAACCGGGCTTCTCACGGGCAGAGTTTCGGCTTGGAAACATAACTTCTCGGGATCTTCGGGGCTTCGGGACTCGCTTTTACGTAAAACAAGGTAATACGAAGGAGAGGAAAGGAATTGAACAACAAAACCCAAATGCCTTGCTATCCTTTTATAGGGCTGGGAAGAGGCTCGAACGCAGGGCGTTCCCACATACGTCATGGCTACGATCTTCGGATTCGGCAGGTGATGGGACAGGGTCTGGTGCTCCGAACGTGCTACGTTCCCTAAAGGAACGCTTGGCGTTGCCCTCCAGCTTAGTCTCGAAGTTTGTGCCTCAATCTTTGAACTTTCATAACTTTCACGTATGATCTCCGATTTCGACGTTCTTTATATCCACGCGTAGGTGAGATTAGGGTCAACAACTCTCATTTAGACTCTGTTGGCTAATTTTGAGTTTATTTTTATTATATTATTTTTAACTGGTCGGGACTGGAAAAGTCCGTTAAAAATCCATAACTTCTTCATCCGACGTCCGCTTTCGTCTGTCTTTTTACCGATGCACTACTATTAACGAGATCTTCGATTCTCGTTTAGATTGTTTTGGCTAAAAATCACTCAGTCTCAATTTCGAGATTTGGGCTACATACTGCTAAGTCGAAACTTCGAAAAATCATAACTTCCTCATACGAAGTCATATTTCGGCGTTCTTTTTTTATGGACGCTATCGGTTTAACGTAATCTATGAATTTCATTTAGATCACTAAGACTAATTAACGCTCTATCATAAATTCATTATTTACGTCGTGCAATGTCGTGTCGGTTCTGTCGCAAAACTTCGACAAGTCATAACTTCTTCGTTATAAATCGAATCTCGACGTTCTTTATATATTAGGAATCCTTGTAACATATACTACAACTTAATTAAGATTACTCCTTGTAAATAATCTTCCATCAAATAGTCATTTTTAATGCTTATCGTGTCTAAATTGACTAGCCCGGATCTACGGGCGTTACTGGTATGTATTTGACCCGGTCGTGGCATGGTCCTCTTGGGTTGCCTTTAGCAAAGTAACTTGACTGGTTGAATAACAGAGAAAGAGGTTATTATGGTTCATTAATATATTATATGAATAATATATTAACGGAGAAATCATATTTGTTTAATTAATATTGGTCAAGAATTAATTAGGAAACCCTAGAGATAGGGTGGAAGAATTCATGGGAATAATGCCTTAAGAATTCGTCCAAGGTAGGGATTCCAGAAGATTCTTATGGGCTGCTTAGAGCCTAAGTAACTGGATAAGTGTCTGACTGAAACCCTAACTCCTCACATATATAAATGGACATTTGGCTACCAAAATCAGCTACCACATAATCCTAAGAGTTCTAGGAGTTTTAGCATTCCCCTCTCTCTCTTGCATTCTCCAATTTTTTTGTTGTGTGCGATCTATTAGAAGCACAACATTTGAGGTGCTAAGGTTCTCAAAGGCTCAAATTCTTCAAGAAAGAATCAAAGGTAATGTTCTATCTAGTTTATTATATGATTTTGATATTTATGATATTCTAGATTAGGGTTTATGCAAGTCCTTGACAACTATGCATGTACAAGTAGAAAAACATAGATCCAAGCATTAGGGTTTCATGAACACAATAGAATTGTTGCTCAAAAAACTCATCAGATATTAACTATACTCATAAATAAAACTCCTTTTATTTAGTCATCAAATTTCAATTACATTTTATCTATTACAAGTTTCTAAACAACTATCTAATCATTGAAACTAGTATCATCCTTTAGCCCAATGCTCCTCGCATGTGCCAAGTTCTTAACCCTACACAGTCTCTTCGTAAAGGGATCTGTTGGGTTCTCCTCTGACGATACCCTCTTTGCCACGAGGAGTACTTCTATTCGATGTCTACTGAAGTGATATTTTCTATCGATTTGTCTGGATTTGCCATGATCCCTCGTTTCCTTGGCTAAGACGACCGCAATCTCCCTATCACATAAAATCTCCGTAGGCTCCTTTGTAGCTGGTACAACTCCAAGGTTTCTGATGAAGTTCTTTAGCCATATCGCCTCCTTCGATGCTTAGCTTGTTTTTATGTACTCTGATTTGCATGTTGAATCAGCTACATCTCCTGTTTGGAACTTTTCCAAGTTATTGCTCCTCCATTTAGGGTAAATATCCAGCCTGACTGAGATAGAAAATTATCTATGTCGGTATGAAATATGGCGTCGCTATACCATGTCACTCTCTAGTCATCACTCCCACCGAGGGTAAGGACCTAGTCCTTAGTCCTCCAGACGTACTTAAGAATGTTCTTTACCGCAGTCCAGTGAGCTTTACAAGCATTCCTTTAATATCTAATGACCATGCTCAAATCAAAGGCCACATCAGGGTGAGTACAAGTCATAGCATACATGTAATGCCTGTGTTTCCGGGCTTGCCATTTTTTAGCAATGTAATAGTCTAGGTTAACCTTTGTAACCCATTTTGAAATAATAAGAATGTATTATTTGAGTATTATGTGTTTTGTGCTTAATTGCTTAATTATGTGGTCTGATTAATTAAGAATAAAAATAAGCGTCAAAATTTAAGTGTAAAATAAACTTAATATCTTTGGTTAATGTTGTAGTAGTTGAAACGAGGTTTCTGAATATATATACAACGCCCAAATCTGACTTCGTATGAGGAAGTTATGATTTATCGAAGTTCCGGCTTAGCGGTATACAGCCTGTTTTACTCGATTTGAGATCGAGCGGTTGTTAGCCGAAGCAATCTAAATGAGAATCGAAGATCTCATTGTTGGTATCGAAACGATAAAAAGTTAGGCGAGAACGGACGTCAAACAAAGAAGTTATGAATTTATAACGAAAGTTTCTGTCCCGGCCTATTAAAAATAATTAATAAAAATAAATTCAAAATTAGCCGACGGAGTCTAAACGAAAGTCGTAGAGCGTGGTCTCACCTTTCCGTGGATATAAAGAACGTCGAAAACGGAGTTCGTATGAAGAAGTTATGAATTTCTGAAGTTTATTAATCATTTTGTAATTAAATTTAAATCAAAATCGGAAGCATTATCCGAAGACGAGTCACCGGTGTGATCCGGAGTACGCCCCGCGTACGAGGGTACGCTACCGCGTACTCAGCATAGTGTCGACACTTCGGATGACGCATGCAGTGACGATTTCGGAAGCAGTACGCGCTGCGTACTGCAGTACGCCCCGCGTACTCCGAGGCTCCAGCCTCTATAAAAGGGATCCGAAGGCAGCCGAGAGTTTTGTTCATTTCTTCTCTTCTCTCTCCCATTTTGCATCGTTTTGCGTGCCAGAAATACCCCGAAGCCCCGGTATTATTCTCTAGCCCCGAGGCAAGTCCCGAGATCCCGAAGATCCTGAGAAGTGCGGTTCCCGAGCCGAAGCTCTGCCCGCGAGAAGTTCGATTTTTGTGGAGATCTTCCAGATCTGCTGTGGATTACTACTTCTGCAAGTCGTAGTGATGTCCGATCATCTTCTGATCAAGTGAGTGTATACTACCTTTCATAAACACGATAATAATACAAGTGCGGTTTGAGTGTATTAAGTAAATTGTGGTTTATATGTGTGAGGGTATAGTTACCTTCTTCTAACGAGTAACTATGACGTATTTTATATGATATACTTGTTATGTGTATATTTTGTGATTGTATGCGTGAATGGATATTCACTTTATTCTATCTCATAGATCTGAATTGTTTTCTATGGAATACGTGTTATGTGGTATGCCTCATCTGTTATGTGGAATATATATTGAATGAAAATGATATACAGGTTTAAACTATGTATGAAAATATATATATTCTTATCTACTAATATGTTGGGTAGAACATGGGTAGATAGTTGGTGTGTAATAAACAGATGAGAGGCCTCGATGTTGTTGTTGTTGTTGATCTAGTTATTCAGAGGAGTATGAATAATGACCACGGACTCTTTCTAGACAGTCCAGTGGAACGCTAGCAGGTTCATAACCTGTAGTTGTTGTGAACGATGTGTTCACCGGTGTACTCTATCCCCCCTCATGGTTGCCTTTAGGATATCTATTGTTGAGGAAACCCCTTCGCAGTAATGTCCGTCCCGATGAAAATCCTAGATTAGGTCCCTTGAGATAGTTGTTTTAGGGACGTAAAGTGAGGATAACGGGAATGGGTAATCGGGATAGTGATTGGTTGGTGAAATTAAATATAACTTATTTATTGTGGGTTGAAAACCCTATATGCTCACCAGGCTCCCAAGCCTGACCCACTCAGTTTTATTTGTATTACAGGAAGTGGCACAAGGGCGTAAGATGGATGGATCATCTTGTTGTTTTGTTTACAAGTCTGTATATGTATATATTTGTTGAATGACTTGTAATGTTTATCGTTTATGCTTTATGGTCTGTATCGGAACATGACATCCCGAGTTTTGATTATATAATGAAATGCATCTCTTGATGAAATGCTTTGATAAATATTATTTTATCATGTTTTGTTTTGGGAACAAATTCCGCAAGTCTTTCAAATCAATAGGATTTACTCTGAAATTATTTAAAAGCATAAATGAAAATCGGTCTTTTCTGGCCGAGATTTTGGGGATGTCACAGTTGGTATCAGAGCATTAGTTTAAGCGAACTAGGAATTTGTAGGATTTCTAGACTTAAACTTAGAATGCTAAGTGGAATGTTGAGATGTGTGTCTGTTGGATTTTAGACACGAGCACTAGTTTATTTTAGGAAAGTTGCCTAAAATGCTTTTATGTGCTAAATGTTATATGTTGCCATATATGATATTAATTGTTAGGATCTACGGTCTGTTGCCAACCGGATCTGGAAACCTTATGTGTGTAGGATTCTAAGCATATGTCTACGATATTGGAACTAGCATGTAAACGTTTCGGAGTAATAAGGATGATTTGAATATCTATCGTGAACGAGGATCTAATTTCACCTTATTCGGTGTGTAGATCAAAAATGGTGAGAACAAGGAGTGGCGTTGGAAACGCAGATGAAAACAGGAATCAACCGCCAGTGATTGAGCAAATATCTGTTGTAGCAGCAGCACCAGAACCAATAACAATAGCTGCGGTGCAAGCCATGATTCGGGCTATGCTAGCCGAACAAAGGGAGGAGATGCGACAAATGTTGCATAATAATAGGGATGAACCTATCATACCTATTGAGGAACCTGAATTGATTCCCGAGCAATCGGAGGAAGGGAACAATAGTCGCATGGTGAGTCAAGTTGGGACTCAAGAGGAACGAAGGAACGATCCAGAAAGGAGAAACAACAAGGATGGGTGAATGTACAAGAACTTCTTGGGCGCCAAACCGCCAAGTCTTTCTGGGAGCCCAAAGCCTGTTGAGATAATGGATTGGATCTCCGAAATGGAGATGGTATTTGAAAGTTGCGACTGTAGCAACAAGCAGAAGACCGTCTTTGCCGTTAGACAACTGAAGACTGGAGTCTTGAGTTGGTGGAAGCTGTTGGCAGATACTATGCCACGAGGAGAAGCCCTGAAAATGTCATGGGAGGAGTTCTTGGAACAGCTGAGGGTGCAGTATTGTTCAGAGATAGATCTGATTGATCTGAACAATGAGTTTCAAAACTTAAAGAAGGGGAAGATGAGCATAGATGACTATGCTACTGCATTTACTGAGAAGATGAAGTTGTTTCCGTACCTAGTGCCAACGGAACTCTCCAAGATTGAGAGGTTTGCTAATGGACTTCCTGCCAACTTTGGTCCGACAGTCAAGATGGCAACTACTCTGAAAACGGTTGTGCGTGCAGCTAAGAATGTGGAGGCCCAGCAGAAGGAAAAGGGTCTGGAAAGGATAGATGTTGGAGAAAAGAGGAAGTACGATGGAACTTCAGGGTCCAACAAGAAAAACAAGTTCTCGAAGTCTGGTTCGAGGGGAAGTGGAGGTGAAGCGAAGTGGTGCGACAAATGTAAGAAGAAGCATCACGGAAGATGTGAGGTGGCGAACACATGCTACAAGTGTGGAAAGCCAGGGCACTATGCCAATGAGTGTACCCTCACAAAGAAAGTTTGCTATGGTTGTGGTGAGGAGGGTCATATGTCGAGGGATTGCCCGAAGAAGAAGGAGGCAGCTAGACCCAACATTCCACCAAAGCCAAAGGCGAGAGCATTCCAGATGACACTGGAAGCTGCTAAAGATGAAGCTGATGTCGCTTCAGGTACCTTTCTCATTAACGAATTGCCTGCCCAAATTTTATTTGATTCTGGAGCCAACTACTCCTTTATATCGCATGAATTTGGTAGAAAGCTAGCTTTGCCTGTTGTTAGACTAGATGATGCCTTATTAGTCGAAGTTGCTAGTGGCAAGTTTGTACCTGTTAGCCATCGTATGAGAAACATCTTAATTGATCTGAATGGTAATAAGTTCCACGAGGAATTATTGCCTATAGAACTTAATGGTTTCGACATCGTGCTTGGAATGGATTGGCTTAGCGCCAATGATGCCGAAATTTTATGCAAGAAGAAAATAGTCAAAGTAAACCCGCCTGGGAAAGATTCGTTTATGGTGTATGGAGATAAACGCAGAGTGAATTCTGGAATCATTTCATTTATGAAAGCCAGAAAATGTTTGACCAAGGGGTGTACATCATATTTAGCATTTGTGACAACCCGATATTTCGAGTCAATGTAATGTAAAAACCGATCAAATTTAGGTCAAAATGTAACCTTCCTAAAATCTTTTTCGGATTAAATAAAGTAATAGGAATCATATCAAGGTTTGCGTACATAAAAAGAACGTCCAAATCTGACCTCGGACGAGGAAGTTATGAATTTTTGAAGAAATTCCTTAATCACGTCATTTTAATAAATAAATAATAAAAATGATTTCGGAATTTGCCAGCGGAATCTAAACGGAAGTCGTAGATCATGGTCTCACCTTCGCATGGATATAAAGAACGTCAAAAACGGAGTTCGTATGAGAGAGATATGAATTTTTGAAGTTTATTTAAAATAAATAAGAATTTAATTATAAATTCCCGGTAATATCCGAAGGGGAGTCATCGGATTGGACCGAAGTACGCCCTGCGTACCTTCGTACGCCCCGCGTACTGAGATCGAGGGTCTCGGATCGTCCACGTCGCGCTATCCGAAGAATCTAACCCGTCCGACCCGTCCGAAGCTCCGACCCGTCCGACCCGCTGTCCCGTCCGACCCGCCGTCCCATCCGACCCGCGTACCCAGCAACCCGTCCCATCCGAACCGAGGCAGTCGAGGCTTCGGTCATGCATGACGTACGCGTACACGCTGCGTACGAGCGTACGCCCCGCGTTCGGAGGCGGTTCAGCCTTCCTATAAATAGGATGCGAGGCTTTCCGAAAATGTTGCTCATTTCTCTCCTCTCTCTCACAACTTTGTCTCGTTTTCCGTGCCCGTTATAACCCGAAGCTCTGGTCTTTTTGCTCAAGTCCCGAGGGTCGATTTTACTCCCGAGATTCCCGAGAATCCCGAGAAAAAAATCCGTTTTCCGAGACGAAACTCTGCCCGGTTTTCCATCTCGCTTTCCTCAATCAATCAAGTGAGTTTCATACCCCTTAATCAACCTGTTAAATATTCTAAATGCTTTTATATGCTTTCAAAAAGGGGGGGAATGCAAGTTAAATACTTATAGTTATTGTTTCAATCACCTGTGATTGTACTAATCACATGTGATTAATAACTAGGGAAATCAGTGGTTTTATCACTATTCAAACTATCTATCAAACTGTTTTACTTCTAAATGTTTTCCAAACCCATTTACTTTTCGAATTTACACTGCAACTGTGATTTAAGCAAATGTTCCTTATACTTAAACTGTTTTAATCAAATCTACACCTTCAAATGGTTTTATAGATTGACATCAAGTCAATCTTTCTTTAAAAATAATACTTATGTTTCAAATGCCTTATAAATACTTATTTATGCTTTTATATTACAAATTGCATGCCCATATATGTATAGACGTATAAATAATGTTTAAAGGACTTAGGAAGGCTATCCACCTTGTTTCCTTTTCCTCGATTTGGATGTGGTCTGATAGGATTTTGGGTGACCATCCGAAGGTCGTTTCCATATTAATTATATATCAAATATACATATATAGACATGAAAGTACTTCCATAATCATATGTACTAAACGCACTGTTAACAAGTTACCATCGGGGTAACACAGAATCATACTATTACAACTGCTAGATCAATGAGTCAGTTCATTCATGAGTCTATACTAGGAAGAGAACATATACAACTATACTACGAGAACATATACAACTATACTAGAACAAGAAACATTTCATCACACATGCAAGAATACGATAACAAATGTGATCCACTGTATCGGAGCATGCCTTAAATGTCATGGCCCGAGTTGTAGCCAGAATTCTCTTGGAGGGAGAGCGTTGAGTTTGCGTATAGATCTATACTGGATTGACTATCCTACACCTTGCTGCTAGCTACAGCCGGACCTGCAGGTCTGCGGGTGCCAAACGTCATTCCGTTATTACGACCGTTCTTTATGTCGTTGTTATCAGTCGATAGTATGGTGCAATTATCACATTATACCTTAATATAAATCCGGTTTAAGGTAGTAGTAATCAGTACAACAGTAGTTCTTATTATACAAAACTACAGTACTACAATGATTTACCCATTACATATTTTGGTGATAATCTCACTTAAGCATTTATGTACAAACTATATTTTATCAAATGATAGTTATACTTGGGTAATCACACACTTTTACAACAGACGAGTTTACAAAACAGTTAAGCCTTGGTAGAAGGTTACTATTATAGAAAATATAGGATTTTCTGAGAGATTCAAACTTTTGCAAATACTTTTAAACATTTATTTACATTTTTACAAACTTATACATTGGGACAAGTTCAAACGTTTTTGACAATGAACATTGACACTAAAATACTTATGAACTCACCAGCTTAATGCTGATAAACTCTTTCAAAATAACTTGTATTCTCAGGTCATCAGTAGACAGGTACCGATGCCAGCTTTTGAGATGATGGAGCGTACTCAAGACTCATCATTTTGTTATTTTGATTTACGTTATATTTTTGGTGTCTAAAATTTTACAGAACACACATGTATTAAATTTATATATTTAATGCAATGGATGATGTTGTTTGCCTATTTACATTTACTGTGTTGTGATTACCTTACATGACGTCCTCCGCCCCAGAACGTTTCCGCCGTTCTTGGTTTTGGGGTGTGACAGCATTCGTGATTGATGCTAAGAAGGAAAAGAAGGTGATGCAGAATATTCCAGTGGTGTGTGATTATCCGGAAGTATTTCCCAAAGATCTTCCTGGATTACCACCAGATCGACAAGTGGAATTTCGTATTGACTTGTTGCCAGGAACGACGCCAATTGCAAAAGCACCTTATCGATTAGCACCGACGGAGATGAAGGAGCTAATGATGCAACTTCAGGAGTTATTGGACAAAGGTTTCATTAGACCTAGTTCATCACCCTGGGGAGCTCCGGTGTTATTTGTAAAGAAGAAAGATGGAAGCATGAGAATGTGCACTGATTACAGAGAGCTGAACAAGGCAACAATAAAGAATAGATATCCGTTGCCTAGGATTGATGACCTGTTTGATCAACTACAAGGTTCGAGCTATTTCTTGAAGATCGATCTAAGGTCAGGATATCATCAGCTAAAAGTAAGAGAGCAAGATATCAAGAAGACTGCGTTCAGAACTAGATATGGACAATACGAGTTCTTGTTTATGTCGTTTGGACTAACCAATGCTCCGGCAGCGTTCATGGATTTGATGAATAGGGTTTGTAATCCTTTCCTTGATAAATTCGTGATAGTGTTCATAGACGACATTCTGATTGAGTCGAAAAGCCAAGAGGAGCATGGCAGACACTTGCGAGAAGTGTTAGAAGTCTTGAAGAAGGAGAAGTTGTATGCTAAGTTCTCCAAATGTGATTTTTGGATTCGTGAAGTCCAATTCTTGGGTCACGTGGTCAACCAAGAAGGGATAATGGTTGATCCAGCAAAGATTGAAGCTGTAACGAAGTGGGAACAACCGAAAAGTCCCACGGAGATCCGAAGCTTTTTGGGATTAGCTGGATATTACCGAAGGTTTATCCAACGCTTTTCTTCGATCGCTAGTCCATTAACAGCTTTGACCCACAAAGGAGTTGCTTATGCTTGGAATGATAAGCATAAAGAAGCATTCGAGAAGCTAAAGAAAAAGCTACGTGAGGCACCGATTCTTTCTCTACCCGATGGAGTTGAAGACTTTGCTGTTTATAGCGATGCGTCTGGGGTTGGATTGGGTTGTGTTTTGACCCAAAGAGAAAAGGTGAGAGCATATGCGTCTCGACAGCTGAAAGAGCATGAAAAGAATTACCCGACTCATGATTTGGAGTTGGCAGCGGTAGTTTTCGCTCTGAAAATATGGAGGCATTACCTCTATGGCACGAAGTGCAAACTTTTCACTGATCATAAGAGTCTCCAATATCTCTTTGGTCAGAAGGAATTGAATATGAGGCAACGACGCTGGCTAGAATTACTCAAGGACTACGACTGTGAGATACTTTACCATCCCGGTAAAGCTAATGTTGTTGCTGATGCTCTCAGTCGGAAAGTCAATCTTGAAAGGAGAAGGCCAAGAGCGTTGAGAATTGAAGTTGTCTCGACTATTTTGGAAAGTATAAAGAAAGCACAAAGCGAAGCTTCTGAGAAGAATGACCGAAAGGAAGAACGTTTGGGCAAAACGTTGGTGTTCGGTGTAAACAGTCATGGACTGAAGGTGTTCCAAGATCGGATTTGGATACCTAAGACAGGAGGTCTCAGAGATCTTCTGATGGAAGAAGCTCACAAGACCATGTACTCGATTCATCCGGGTAGCACTAAAGTGTATAGGGACCTGAAACCCTACTACTGGTGGCCGACGATGAAGCTTGATGTTGCAAAGTATGTGGCCGAGTGTGTGACTTGTGCGAGAGTCAAGACACAACATCAGAAACCGTACGGGAGTTTAGAACCTTTGTCTGTGCCTATGGGTAAGTGGGAAGACATTGCTATGGATTTTGTCACTAAACTGCCCAGAACAAAGAATGGTCACGACATGATTTGGGTGGTCGTTGATCGATTCACTAAGAGTGCGCATTTCATAGCGGCCAAGGAGAAATGGTTTATGGTGAAGCTTGTGAATTCTTACGTGAAGGAAATTGTGAGGCTTCACGGTGTTCCATTAACGATTGTGTCGGATCGTGATAACCGTTTCACATCGAGGTTTTGGAAAAGTCTACAAGAGGAATTGGGTACCAAGTTGTGTTTAAGTACAGCTTACCGTCCGCAGACTGATGGTCAGAGCGAACGAACGATACAAACACTTTGAAGATATGCTGAGAGCATGTACTCTGGAATTCCTAGGTAATTGGGATGAACATTTACCGTTGGTAGAATTTTCCTATAATAATAGTTTCCACTCGAGCATTAAGATGGCACCTTACCAAGCTTTGTATGGACAGAAGTGTCGTACGCCGTCTTGTTGGCTTGAGGCTGGGGAAAAGCAGTTTATGGGACCGGAGATGGTTCATCAAACTGCTGAAAAGTTGAAAATAATTAGGGAAAGAATGTTAGCGGCTCAGGATCGTCAAAAGAGCTATGCTGACAAGAAGCGGAGACCGATAACTTTTGAGGTTGGGGATTCGGTTTTGCTTAAAGTCTCGCCGTGGAAGGGACTTATAAGATTTGGAAAAAGGGGAAAGTTGAGTCCAAGGTTTATTGGACCGTTTAAAGTTCTTCAGAGGGTTGGGAACCAAGCGTACAAGCTCGAATTACCCGAAGAGCTGAACGGAATTCACAACACTTTTCATGTGTGTTATTTGAGGAAGTTCACGGGAGAAGTTCCCGACATAATTCCAATCTCTGAATTGAGAATTGATGAGAACAAAAGGTTGGTTGAAGAACCAGAGGCAATTGTTGACCGAAAGACTAAGAAATTGCGACGCAAGATGGTTGGGTTAGTGCTTGTCCGATGGAAGCACACGAATGGGCCGAATCTCACCTGGGAGACGGAGAGTGACATGATGGGTCGCTATCCGCATTTGTTTGTTGATGTGTGATTCCGGGGACAGAATGATTCTAAGGTAGAGAGAATTGTAACGCCTGTGTTTCCGGGCTTGCCATTTTTTAGCAATGTAATAGTCTAGGTTAACCTTTGTAACCTATTTTGAAATAATAAGAATGTATTATTTGAGTATTTTGTGTTTTGTGCTTTATTGCTTAATTATGTGGTCTGATTAATTAAGAATAAAAATAAGCATCAAAATTTAAGTGTAAAATAAACTTAATATCTTTGGTTAATGTTGTAGTAGTTGAAACGAGGTTTCCGAATATATATAGAACACCCAAATCTGACTTCGTATGAGGAAGTTATGATTTATCGAAGTTCCGGTTTAGCGGTATACAGCCTGTTTTACTCGATTTGATATCGAGCGGTTGTTAGCCGAAGCAATCTAAATGAGAACCGAAGATCTCATTGTTGGTATCGAAACGATAAAAAGTTAGGCGAGAACGGACGTCAAACGAAGAAGTTATGAATTTATAACGAAAGTTTCTGTCCCGGCCTATTAAAAATAATTAATAAAAATAAATTCAAAATTAGCCGACGGAGTCTAAACGAAAGTCGTAGAGTGTGGTCTCACCTTTCCGTGGATATAAAGAACGTCGAAAACGGAGTTCGTATGAAGAAGTTATGAATTTCCGAAGTTTATTAATCATCGGTGTGATCCGGTGTGATCCGGAGTACGCCCCGCGTAAATCCTATTGATTTGAAAGAGTTGCGGAATTTGTTCCCAAAACAAAACATGATAAAATAATATTTATCAAAGCATTTCATCAAGAGATGCATTTCATTATATAATCAAAACTCGGGATGTCATGTTCCGATACAGACCATAAAGCATAAACGATAAACATTACAAGTCATTCAACAAATATATACATATACAGACTTGTAAACAAAACAACAAGATGATCCATCCATCTTACGCCCTTGTGCCACTTCCTGTAATACAAATAAAACTGAGTGGGTCAGGCTTGGGAGCCTGGTGAGCATATAGGGTTTTCAACCCACAATAAATAAGTTATATTTAATTTCACCAACCAATCACTATCCCGATTACCCATTCCCGTTATCCTCACTTTACGTCCCTAAAACAACTATCTCAAGGGACCTAATCTAGGATTTTCATCGGGACGGACATTACTGCGAAGGGGTTTCCTCAACAATAGATATCCTAAAGGCAACCATGAGGGGGGATAGAGTACACCGGTGAACACATCGTTCACAACAACTACAGGTTATGAACCTGCTAGCGTTCCACTGGACTGTCTAGAAAGAGTCCGTGGTCGTTATTCATACTCCTCTGAATAACTAGATCAACAACAACAACAACATCGAGGCCTCTCATCTGTTTATTACACACCAACTATCTACCCATGTTCTACCCAACATATTAGTAGATAAGAATATATATATTTTCATACATAGTTTAAACCTGTATATCATTTTCATTCAATATATATTCCACATAACAGATGAGGCATACCACATAACACGTATTCCATAGAAAACAATTCAGATCTATGAGATTGAATAAAGTGAATATCCATTCACGCATACAATCACAAAATATACACATAACAAGTATATCATATAAAATACGTCATAGTTACTCGTTAGAAGAAGGTAACTATACCCTCACACATATAAACCACAATTTACTTAATACACTCAAACCGCACTTGTATTATTATCGTGTTTATGAAAGGTAGTATACACTCACTTGATCAGAAGATGATCGGACAGCACTACGAATTGCAGAAGTAGTAATCCACAGCAGATCTGGAAGATCTCCACAAGAATCGAACTTCTCGCGGGCAGAGCTTCGGCTCGGGAACCGCACTTCTCGGGATCTTCGGGATCTCGGGACTTGCCTCGGGGCTAGAGAATAATACTGGGGCTTCGGGGTATTTCTGGCACGCAAAACGATGCAAAACGGGAGAGAGAAGAGAAGAAATGAACAAAACTCTCGGCTGCCTTCGGATCCCTTTTATAGAGGCTGGAGCCTCGGAGTACGCGGGGCGTACTGCAGTACGCAGCGCGTACTGCTTCCGAAATCGTCACTACATGCGTCATCCGAAGTGTCGACACTATGCTGAGTACGCGGTAGCGTACCCTCGTACGTAGGGCGTACTCCGGATCACACCGGTGACTCGTCTTCGGATAATGCTTCCGATTTTGATTTAAATTTAATTACAAAATGATTAATAAACTTCGGAAATTCATAACTTCTTCATACGAACTCCGTTTTCGACGTTCTTTATATCCACGGAAAGGTGAGACCACACTCTACGACTTTCGTTTAGACTCCGTCGGCTAATTTTGAATTTATTTTTATTAATTATTTTTAATAGGCCGGGACAAAAAATTTCGTTATAAATTCATAACTTCTTCGTTTGACGTCCGTTCTCGCCTAACTTTTTATCATTTCGATACCAACAATGAGATCTTCGATTCTCATTTAGATTGCTTCGGCTAACAACCGCTCGATCTCAAATCGAGTAAAACAGGCTGTATACCGCTAAGCCGGAACTTCGATAAATCATAACTTCCTCATACGAAGTCAGATTTGGGCGTTGTATATATATTCGGAAACCTCGTTTCAACTACTACAACATTAACCAAAGATATTAAGTTTATTTTACACTTAAATTTTGACGCTTATTTTTATTCTTAATTAATCAGACCACATAATTAAGCAATTAAGCACAAAACACATAATACTCAAATAATGCATTCTTATTATTTCAAAATGGGTTACAAAGGTTAACCTAGACTATTACATTGCTAAAAATGGCAAGCCCGGAAACACAGGCGTTACAATTCTCTCTACCTTAGAATGATTCCGTCCCCGGAATCACACATCAACAAACAAATGCGGATAGCGACCCATCATGTCACTCTCCGTCTCCCGGGTGAGATTCGGCCCATTCGTGTGTTTCCATCGGACAAGCACTAACCCAACCATCTTGCATCGCAATTTCTTAGTCTTTCGGTCAACAATTGCCTCTGGTTCTTCAACCAACCTTTTGTTCTCATCAATTCTCAATTCAGAGATTGGAATTATGTCGGGAACTTCTCCCGTGAACTTCCTCAAATAACACACATGAAAAGTGTTGTGAATTCCATTCAGCTCTTCGGGTAATTCGAGCTTGTACGCTTGGTTCCCAACCCTCTGAAGAACTTTAAACGGTCCAATAAACCTTGGACTCAACTTTCCCCTTTTTCCAAATCTTATAAGTCCCTTCCACGGCGAGACTTTAAGCAAAACCGAATCCCCAACCTCAAAAGTTATCGGTCTCCGCTTCTTGTCAGCATAGCTCTTTTGACGATCCTGAGCCGCTAACATTCTTTCCCTAATTATTTTCAACTTTTCAGCAGTTTGATGAACCATCTCCGGTCCCATAAACTGCTTTTCCCCAGCCTCAAGCCAACAAGACGGCGTACGACACTTCTGTCCATACAAAGCTTGGTAAGGTGCCATCTTAATGCTCGAGTGGAAACTATTACTATAGGAAAATTCTACCAACGGTAAATGTTCATCCCAATTACCTAGGAATTCCAGAGTACATGCTCTCAGCATATCTTCAAGTGTTTGTATCGTTCGTTCGCTCTGACCATCAGTCTGCGGATGGTAAGCTATACTTAAACACAACTTGGTACCCAATTCCTCTTGTAGACTTTTCCAAAACCTCGATGTGAAACAGCTATCACGATCCGACGCAATCGTTAATGGAACACCGTGAAGCCTCACTATTTCCTTCACGTAAGAATTCGCAAGCTTCTCCATAGACCATTTCTCCTTGGCCGCTATGAAATGCACACTCTTAGTGAATCGATCAACGACCACCCAAATCATGTCGTGACCATTCTTTGTTCTGGGCAGTTTAGTGACAAAATCCATAGCAATGTCTTCCCACTTACCCATAGGCACAGGCAAAGGTTCTAAACTCCCATACGGTTTCTGATGTTGTGTCTTGACTCTCGCACAAGTCACACACTCGGCCACATACTTTGCAACATCAAGCTTCATCGTCGGCCACCGGTAGTAGGGTTTCAGGTCCCTATACATTTTAGTGCTACCCGGATGAATCGAGTACATAGTCTTGTGAGCTTCTTCCATCAGAAGATCTCTGACTCCTCCTGTCTTAGGTATCCAAATCCGATCTTGGAACACCTTCAGTCCATGACTGTTTACACCGAACACCAACGTTTTGCCCAAACGTTCTTCCTTTCGGTCATTCTTCTCAGAAGCTTCGCTTTGTGCTTTCTTTATACTTTCCAAAATAGTCGAGACAACTTCAATTCTCAACGCTCTTGGCCTTCTCCTTTCAAGATTGACTTTCCGACTGAGAGCATCAGCAACAACATTAGCTTTACCGGGATGGTAAAGTATCTCACAGTCATAGTCCTTGAGTAATTCTAGCCAGCGTCGTTGCCTCATATTCAATTCCTTCTGACCAAAGAGATATTGGAGACTCTTATGATCAGTGAAAAGTTTGCACTTCGTGCCATAGAGGTAATGCCTCCATATTTTCAGAGCGAAAACTACTGCTGCCAACTCCAAATCATGAGTCGAGTAATTATTTTCATGCTCTTTCAGCTGTCGAGATGCATATGCTCTCACCTTTTCTCTTTGGGTCAAAACACAACCCAATCCAACCCCAGACGCATCGCTATAAACAGCGAAGTCTTCAACTCCATCGGGTAGAGAAAGAATCGGTGCCTCACGTAGCTTTTTCTTTAGCTTCTCGAATGCTTCTTTATGCTTATCATTCCAAGCATAAGCAACTCCTTTGTGGGTCAAAGCTGTTAATGGACTAGCGATCGAAGAAAAGCCTTGGATAAACCTTCGGTAATATCCAGCTAATCCCAAAAAGCTTCGGATCTCCGTGGGACTTTTCGGTTGTTCCCACTTCGTTACAGCTTCAATCTTTGCTGGATCAACCATTATCCCTTCTTGGTTGACCACGTGACCCAAGAATTGGACTTCACGAATCCAAAAATCACATTTGGAGAACTTAGCATACAGCTTCTCCTTCTTCAAGACTTCTAACACTTCTCGCAAGTGTCTGCCATGCTCCTCTTGGCTTTTCGAGTAAATCAGAATGTCGTCTATGAACACTATCATGGATTTATCAAGGAAAGGATTACAAACCCTATTCATCAAATCCATGAACGCTGTCGGAGCATTGGTTAGTCCAAATGACATAACCAAGAACTCGTAGTGTCCATATCTAGTTCTGAATGCAGTCTTCTCGATATCTTGCTCTCTTACTTTTAGCTGATGATATCCTGACCTTAGATCGATCTTCGAGAAATAGCTCGAACCTTGCAATTGATCAAACAGGTCATCAATCCTAGGCAACGGATATCTATTCTTTATTGTTGCCTTGTTCAGCTCTCTATAATCAATGCACATTCTCATGCTTCCATCTTTCTTCTTTACAAATAACACTGGAGCTCCCCAGGGTGATGAACTAGGTCTAATGAAACCTTTGTCCAATAACTCTTGAAGTTGCATCATTAGCTCCTTCATCTCCGTCGGTGCTAATCGATAAGGTGCTTTTGCAATTGGCGTCGTTTCTGGCAACAAGTCAATACGGAATTCCACTTGTCGATCTGGTGGTAATCCAGGAAGATCTTTGGGAAATACTTCAGGATAATCACACACCACTGGAATATTCTGCATCACCTTCTTTTCCTTCTTAGCATCAATCACGAATGCTAAATATGATGTACACCCCTTAGTCAAACATTTTCTGGCTTTCATCAATGAAATGATTCCAGAATTCACTCTGCGTTTATCTCCATACACCATAAACGAATCTTTCCCAGGCGGGTTTACATTGACTATTTTCTTCTTGCATAAAATTTTGGCATCATTGGCGCTAAGCCAATCCATTCCAAGCACGATGTCGAAACCATTAAGTTCTATAGGCAATAATTCCTCGTGGAACTTATTCCCATTCAGATCAATTAAGATGTTTCTCATACGATGGCTAACAGGTACAAACTTGCCACTAGCAACTTCGACTAATAAGGCATCATCTAGTCTAACAACAGGCAAAGCTAGCTTTCTACCAAATTCATGCGATATAAAGGAGTAGTTGGCTCCAGAATCAAATAAAATTTGGGCAGGCAATTCGTTAATGAGAAAGGTACCTGAAGCGACATCAGCTTCATCTTTAGCAGCTTCCAGTGTCATCTGGAATGCTCTCGCCTTTGGCTTTGGTGGAATGTTGGGTCTAGCTGCCTCCTTCTTCTTCGGGCAGTCCCTCGACATATGACCCTCCTCACCACAACCATAGCAAACTTTCTTTGTGAGGGTACACTCATTGGCATAGTGCCCTGGCTTTCCACACTTGTAGCATGTGTTCGCCACCTCACATCTTCCGTGATGCTTCTTCTTACATTTGTCGCACCACTTCGCTTCACCTCCACTTCCCCTCGAACCAGACTTCGAGAACTTGTTTTTCTTGTTGGACCCTGAAGTTCCATCGTACTTCCTCTTTTCTCCAACATCTATCCTTTCCAGACCCTTTTCCTTCTGCTGGGCCTCCACATTCTTAGCTGCACGAACAGCCGTTTTCAGAGTAGTTGCCATCTTGACTGTCGGACCAAAGTCGGCAGGCAGTCCATTAGCAAACCTCTCAATCTTGGAGAGTTCCGTTGGCACTAGGTACGGAAACAACTTCATCTTCTCAGTAAATGCAGTAGCATAGTCATCTATGCTCATCTTCCCCTTCTTTAAGTTTTGAAACTCATTGTTCAGATCAATCAGATCTATCTCTGAACAATACTGCACCCTCAGCTGTTCCAAGAACTCCTCCCATGACATTTTCAGGGCTTCTCCTCGTGGCATAGTATCTGCCAACAGCTTCCACCAACTCAAGACTCCAGTCTTCAGTTGTCTAACCGCAAAGACGGTCTTCTGCTTGTTGCTACAGTCGCAACTTTCAAATACCATCTCCATTTCGGAGATCCAATCCATTATCTCAACAGGCTTTGGGCTCCCAGAAAGACTTGGCGGTTTGGCGCCCAAGAAGTTCTTGTACATTCGCCCATCCTTGTTGTTTCTCCTTTCTGGATCGTTCCTTCGTTCCTCTTGAGTCCCAACTTGACTCACCATGCGACTATTGTTCCCTTCCTCCGATTGCTCGGGAATCAATTCAGGTTCCTCAATAGGTATGATAGGTTCATCCCTATTATTATGCAACATTTGTCGCATCTCCTCCCTTTGTTCGGCTAGCATAGCCCGAATCATGGCTTGCACCGCAGCCATTGTTATTGGTTCTGGTGCTGCTGCTACAACAGGTATTTGCTCAATCACTGGCGGTTGATTCCTGTTTTCATCTGCGTTTCCAACGCCACTCCTTGTTCTCACCATTTTTGATCTACACACCGAATAAGGTGAAATTAGATCCTCGTTCACGATAGATATTCAAATCATCCTTATTACTCCGAAACGTTTACATGCTAGTTCTAATATCGTAGACATACGCTTAGAATCCTACACACATAAGGTTTCCAGATCCGGTTGGCAACAGACCGTAGATCCTAACAATTAATATCATATATGGCAACATATAACATTTAGCACATAAAAGCATTTTAGGCAACTTTCCTAAAATAAACTAGTGCTCGTGTCTAAAATCCAACAGACACACATCTCAACATTCCACTTAGCATTCTAAGTTTAAGTCTAGAAATCCTACAAATTCCTAGTTCTCAACTCATATCTGCTATCTCGGCCTCTGTACTCGGACTTTGAGTCTTACTCAGCTTGTTATTTCTTTGGATAGGTAAGTCACTTTTCTTGGAATTCTCCATGTTGAATTGTTTCAACACCTTATCCATGTAGGTACTTTGAATAAGTCCAAATAGTCTTTTACTCATGTTTCTCAATATCCTTAGCCCTATAATATAGGCAACTTCCCCAAGGTCCTTCATAGCGGAACACTTCCCAATCCAGGAATTAACCTCCTGCAAGGTTGGGATGTCATTTCCTATGAGAAGTATGCCATCCACATACAACACCAGAAAGCTAACTATACTCCCTCTAACTTTGACATATACACAGGACTCATCCTCACTTCTCGAAAATCCAAAATCTTTCACTTTCTCATCGAAACAAAGATTTCATCTGCAAGAGGCTTGTTTGAATCCTTAAATGGATTTCTCAAGCTTACACACTTTATTAGAGTGTTTTGCATCGACAAAACCCTCTAGCTGACCCATGTAAACATCTTCAGCCAACTTCCCATTAAGGAAAGCGGTTTTGACATCCATCTGTCGTATTTCATAATCATGAAACGCAGTTATGGCTAGCATAACCCGTGTAGACTTCATCTTCACTAATCGTCAGAAGGTCTCATCATAGTCAACTCTAGGAGTTTGAGTAAAGCTCTTTTCATTCCCAGTTTCACTATTTTTCTTGCATTTTCTCCTTCTTCTACTCCATTCTAATGAAAGATCATGAATACATAAGCATACACACAGATCTATGGTTTTGATGATGATGGTGGAAGGACTTTACAGAAAAACATCATGTATGGCAAGATGGTGAAGTCCCATGGCCTAAACCTAAGTCAAAATCAAGATAACGAACCTTTCTACAAGTTTAGGTGAAAGATCACCACATGCACCATGAGTTTTCTTTCAAAAACGAATTTTTAACATTTCAAACTCATGCATGGCCATTAAACCAACATGCATGTGAAGATTTTTGATTTTTAAATGTTAGATGCGTTGGGTTTTGAGCATTCTAACACTCCTATGGTGTACATGCAACCCTATAAACCTTGGATCTATGTTTTCTCTATTATACATGCAAATAAGAACTTTCCAAGGCTTTAATCCTAACTAGCATATTATGAAGTTCTTATACTATAAAGTACTAGTTAGAAGACATACCTTTTGATGTAGCTTGATGTCTTCAAGCTTTAAGAGCTTAGCCCCAATAGTGTGGAAGCCTCAAATGGAATCACAAATCACCAAAACACCATGGAAGACTTTAGAGAATATGAATACTTGGTTCTCTCTAGTGAAATCGGCTAGCCCTCTTAGTGTGCCCACACTAGTGCCAATTTCACCAACCAAGGACATCTTTATATAGTATGGAGACTAGGGTTAAACCCATGACCTTTCATTTCATATGATCCATGGGTTAAAGACTCCCTGGACTATCCATGAAATCTTAGCCCAACCTAAATGAACTTGGCCCATTCCATATATATAAGAGTCCATATTTAATTAGTTCATTTTGATCACTTAATTAATTATAAATTAATTCTTGATCAATACTAATTAAATAATATGATTAAATATTAATATATTAGAGCTTATAATATATTAATATAAATCATAAATATACTATTCTCAAAAGACTATCCATATAAATTGTGTCGGTGAAGTGCAACCCAAATGGACCATGCCGGGTCGGGTCAAGTACATACCAAATATAGTTATAGACTTAGACATTAATCCAACAGTCTCCCACTTGGATAAGTCTAAAACTATTATTGAGTATGACTTCAAAACCTAACTGGCAAACGTAGCTCTTAAAGCCGCTGTCGAACTCTGATCTTGTCAACGAACTTGTCCATTAGACAAGGGATCATATATTCCTCCATTCTAAATATCATATGGACTGAGACATGGATTATAATCATTCTCTTTGTCCATTTGTTGTTTCCCGATTTCCGATTCATGATGACTGACTGATTGAACAAATCAAATCAGTCCTGGCTTAGCCAAGCACTCACATGTGTCATCATTAAATCATTGAGGGGCCCACAGACATCGCTTTTATCCCGAAGGTAAAAGGAATGGATAAACTTCGACTCATATGACTTGTTCTACTACTTGTTGAATCATACACAAAGGCACGATATATAACACTGAGTTACCGAATGTGTTTTCGTGCAATCAATGTACAACCAACTCATAGTAACAACTCATATCTCTAGGTTTGAAGAATATAAGGTGTTATCGTCTCATGATCACTTGTGATAAAATAAATGAAGTGATTCCAATGAGCGCGGGTTGAATCCAATACTCAGAACTTATGAGCACTCATGAGTGTTGTAGCCCTTTGTCCAACACCTTAGACCTCTACAAGCTAACCCATGACAGTCTTGATTCATATCTACTTCCAACATATGACCGACTGTGGATGGTTTGAATAACTTAGTCATTCCGGAAGAATAACCTAGTTTATTCTGGAAGTCAAAACATGCAAAATGAAACACAAGAATAATTGAATCCAATATGGTCTCAGAACTTATGAATATAAATAAAACACCTTTTATTTATCACCATATGATTACACATTATTCATTGTATACTGTTTCAGCTATCAAGTTTATTCTTGAATTTAAAACAATAGTTGTCCCATGCTCCAAGCATGTACACTATGTTTTCTAAACACTAGTCATGCCACACACCAAGTATGCATACTATGTTTGTCTATGATCTTTAGTTTGTGAAATAGATCAATTGAACATAACTCCAATGATCATCTTTCACAGTCCCAAATCCTTGCTGCAAATGCAAGAATTCCAAATTCATGCCATTTACTAAAATCTATTAGATTCTAAACTTATATGCATTGATCCTCTTGTAATGATTATGCACAAATTCAATCAGAGTTGGCAACAATCATTACAGAGTATTCAAAAGGAGATCAACTCCTTGGAAACATCCTTCTTGCATTAAGTTTCCTAATCTTACAGATTGAATACTTTCTAACTTTGAACTGTTTCCATATTCCATTTTGACTATCACTTCCGAACAAGAGTTTCCTCTTTTCAGACTATGTCAATATGGTCCTTCCAAAATTATCACTGTACTTCCAATTGTCCTTGAGCAGCCAATCTTTGGTAAACCTTAGATTGTCCTCGACAATTGCTTAATCATTTTAGTCATATCCAATTCTAGACCTTTTCCCTTCCTAATGCCCCAGGCATTTGGAAAATTTTGGAAAGGATACATATAGCACATGTAATCAATCCTATATTCGAAGCATATGGGACACGATCCATGATGTCTCACATAAAGACTAAACTAGTCTTTTGCTATAATATTTCCGTTTTTATTTGCCAAGTTCTCATAATTCAGATTATGAAAAGGGATGTCGTAATCATAATCGAATTTTAGAACGCAAATAATGAACCCATATATAGAATTTCCTTATGTAGAGCCATTCCAACATGAAATTCATATATATTCTTGACTAAATACGATTAAGACCTTAATCTAAGCCTTTAGATTTGAGATGAAGTATAATTTCCTCTCCCTTAATTATAGCAAAACAACTCTTTCCCAATTGAAACTTTTGTTTTCTATAATTAATATTGCTAACTTGCAATACTTATCATAATTATCAGAGTAAATTACTGAAATATTCCCTGTGTTTTGGTCAAAGTTGCACGTTTGGTCCTTAACTTATTTTTTGCACTCGGATCGTCCCTGTGATTTGATTTTGTTTCGTTTTTCGTCACTGTGATTTGATTTTGTAGCATTTTTGGTCCCTTACATACATAAAGTTAGGGACCAAACATGCAACTTTTACCAAACCATAGGGACGAAAAACGCAACAATAGCAAACCACAGGGACGATCCAAGTGCAGAAAAAAAGTTAGGGACCAAACGTGCAATTTTGACCAAACCACAGGGACGATTTCAGTAATTTACTCTAATTATCATGCTCCCACTAACATGATGATTATTAGCATAACGCTTATGCTCCCACTAGCTTTGACATGTACTCAGAAATCAACTGACTTTCTTACCAAAGTTCAGATTTCTGATACTAGATTGTTTTGATAAAACTTTATCAAAATCATACACCTTCCCTTAGATAGCTCATAGGTGTATCTAAACAATTATGAAGAGGCATGCCTTAATCATAATGGTTAGACCTTTTTGCCACTTCTCACAAGTCCAGGTTAGTGTGTCAGTTAACCACACACGCTCCACTAACGACTTTGAGAATGCAAATATCACAATTGCTATCTAGCTAAAATCTACTTAGTGAAAGTGTTTCCTCACCATCATTTTCATGAATCGGAGAGAAAACTTATGACACTTAGATTTTTATGGTGTATGACTTCCTACCCATATGAATTTGTCAAAACCATAATCACAAGACAAGGATAATGACAAATCGAAACTCATATGGATTGAACTAAATCTTAATTTCTTGCCACCTGGCAGCTCAAGGGCCTGCCATTGCTTCCAAGTTGTTGTGCAACTAATTGAGAACTCTAAGAACTCATATGCAAAGCCAACTTTAACTGGAAAGGGCACATAATATGTCAACATGATAGGTTATAAACCTCAAGTCGTGTGCTAGTGAAGAACTTCAGGTTTTATTCTTGATTAGTTCTTAAGACTTTCAAGACCTTTAAGACTCCCACTGTCCTCTTGACATATAAGACTTTCTTGTCAGATATTCAAGAGATAGTGTGTATTCTAATCAAGACAAACACTTCACACAATTGGCCTTAGTTGGTCTTTGTTTTATCCAAAACATCACAACTTACCAATTTCAAATGTACAAGAGTAGAAAACTTTTACTCTTACATTTGACAAGTGTTTTAAACCTTCTTTAAGACATGTCACTCAAGTTACAATCTTGGAGTATGTCTCTAAGAATTGTTTTTGAGAATGAAGTATTAATCATCTTCTTGATTTAACCACTTCAACAACTTATAACTCCTCTTCTTAACTATCAGAATGTACTTAGAGGATGAATTGTGTGACAACCCGATATTTCAACTCTTTGTAATGGCCTAAAAGGGTCAAGTATTGTAACCACCTTTGAGTTAATAAAATTAACTTTGATAATAAAATGTCCAAAAAGTTTCTATTTAAATTCCTTCTATGTTTAAATGTCATTAAACCATGATCGTACGTAAAAAGAACGCCCAAATCCGACTTCGTATATTGAAGTTATGATTTTTCCAAGTTCGGCTTAGCAACAGACAACTAAAAACTCGAATCGGAGATCGAGCGACTTTTCGCCGGAATGACCTAAACGAGAATCGAAGGTCTCGACAATGGTATCAGCGGTAAAAAGTCTGGCAAAAACCGACGTCAGATAAAGAAGTTATGAATTTTTAAAGAAATTCCTTAATCATGTCATTTTAATAAATAAATAATGAAAATAATTTCGGAATTTGCCAACGGAATCTAAACGAAAGTTGTAGAGTGTAGTCTCACCTACGCGTGGATGTAAAGACCATCGAAAACGGAGTTCGTATGAAGAAGATATGAATTTTTGAAGTTTATTAAATAAATTATATATAAAAATAAATCAAAAATCCGGTAATATCCGAAGGAGGAGTCAGCGTCCTCATCCGAGGTACGCGCCGCATAACCCCGTACGCCCCGCATACCCGAGGGCCTTGGTATCGGTCCGTCCACGTCGCCCCTATTCGAAGCTATCCGACCCGCCGTCCCATCCGACCCGCCGTCCCATCCGAAGCCGAGGCAGTCGAGGACTCGGTCATACGTGACGTACGAGTACGCGCTGCGTACGAGCGTACGCCCCGCGTACCGAGGCTTCTCAGACCCCCTATAAATAGAAATGCGAGGGTTCCGGAAAAATCACCCCATTTCTCTCCTTTCTCTCACGATCTTGCCTCATTTTCCGTGCCCGCACTACCCCGAAGCTCTGGTCTTTTTGCTCAAGTCCCGAGGGTCGATTTTACTCCCAAGAATCCTGAGAAAAATCGGTTTCCCGAGACGAAACTCTGTCTGGTTTTCCATCTCGCTATCTTCAAACTTTCAAGTGAGTTCATACCCCTTAATTAACCCTTTTTAATTATTCTAAATGCTTTTATATGCTTTCTAAGGGAGGGAAATACAAGTAAAAACACGACTACTATTGGGTGTATTATATAAAGATTTTATACACTTTTATTAAGTAGAATCATATGTGATTTATAAACTATATAGGGAACTTTCATATATATAAAATATGTTATAATAATATTCCATCTTTTGAAATATAAATTGTTGTAATGCATGTATAAACCAAACATTTTCTTAGATTATATGTATACTTGCCTATCTTAGACTCTACACAAAAATCTATGCTTTCATAACAAATGATTCCTTTTCTAGGTATTTCTAAACAAACGAGACACACTTTTAGAAAACTATAATAGGTATAGTTTTACGAACAAATTTCATAACTCTTATGTACTAGAAACATGAATTTCAAGAAGTCACTTTCGTATACAAGAACAAACGTAACATTTTAACAAGTAGATCTGTTTTTATACCACGGTTTCTGTGAGACACTAACTTCACGTACGTTCGAGTACACATTTCAAGTCCTGTATTATATACCAGAATCCATTGGAGGGGGAGCATGGTGTTTGTGTATAGATCTATACGGGCTTGACAACCCGCGCCCTGACTGTTAGCTACAGTCCACCGTTTGGGGTGACAAACGTCATAACATTCCAACGCCTGAAGAACGTTGTGTATAGGCATTCCGAGTCAATAGTATGGTTATAAAACTCACATGGGGTATTAAAAATGCATTGATTTACAAGGTTTTCAAACACATTGGTTATTTTACACTTACATACATTTTAGAAACAAACATTGGTCTTGAGTGAAGGCTACTTTTATACTAGTAGAAAATATAGGATTTTCTAAACACAAACAAACAAACACAAAACATTTCATTTCATACAAACATTGTCACTTAAATACTTATGAAACTCACCAGCTTAAATGCTGATCTACTCTTTCAAAATTACTTGTATGTCCCAGGGAATCAGTAATTTCAGGTATCATTATGCTTTTGATGAAGGGATGCTGCGGCGCCAGTTTAATCTCGTATTTTGACATCATATTGTAATTGGTTTTGAACATGTAACTTTTGACAAATGTAAACTTTCAATTATATATATGATGGTTGTATTGCTTTATTTACTATGTATTCATTTGTTACGTTACCACATGAAGTCATCTGCCCCCGAACGTTTCCGCCGTTTAGGTTTGGGGATGTGACAAATTGTGATAAGGTCTCAAAATCATTCAGATGATCTTAAAACATGATACTAAAGTACTCTCCCATCTTTTCAGATTTGAGAAACTTTTATCCTTCTACCTAATTTGATTCTTCTTATTCGTTCTGTCATACGTTGAAAATTTTTCAATGCTTCAGAATTGTACTTAAGCTTGCAAGTATAATCATATTTACTAAACCTTAGTAAATCATGACGAATAGTCTTATCCATCGTTTGTGGTGGACATTGACAAGTGCACAAGAAAGTGTACTTGATCCCTTAGTCCTTCTCTTGACTCACACATCCATGTGAACAAGCAGTTAGTCTGAATTTTCCAAAGCTCGAAACTTCTCATTCATCATACTATACAACTTGCATGATTCCAAGTTTCTATCCAACTGAAACTTGGGTGATGAGAATCTTTCCTTATTTGTTAAATTTAGACACTACCACAAATAAAAGACTCAAATTCATATTTCCAATATTGCTATCAATAGAATCATATAAACAACATCTTTTTTCACAAATGCCATTGTAAGGATATTTTTAAAATAAATAAAAATTAAAAACTTTTCTTTTATTTTAAAACTTTGCGGAAAAACTAATCCTTACAATGCAGATGTATATGAAAACTTGTTGTCATCTATTCCTAAGCAATCTATCATAACTCTTAAGCACGTGCTCAAAATTCTGATCACCGAACCATGCGATCGAAATCCATCTTCGCGATCAGAATCAGCATATATTTCCTTTACGTTTCTTTACTTTTCTTTGATTCTTTAAACATCAACATGTGACCCAGCCACATCATGTAATAAGAATCTCCAAGTAGGAACTTAATAGAGTTAGACAATGGACTTTACCTAAAATAAAATCAAACTTATTGACTTTATCATCCTTAGGTAAGTTTGGCAGCTTCATAACCAAAGCCCCTTCCTTTAGCAATAGAAATATATGGACCCTTAGGTAATAGTACATGGGACTATCTCAAACTTAGCCTTTCTCTTTACCATTTGGTCAACCAAGTTGACTATGTCCAATCCCTTAGCCTTGGGAAGAGAATGCATTTCTGGATTTCCTGTGTCACTATTGTCCTTGTCCATAAAGTTTTGGGAAGTTGATCTCCTAATCAAATTTGCTTTACTAGTACACTAAATCATTTCTGATTCAGCAGCACCAAGCAAATAGATAAGATCATTAAGGATCTTGTCATAGTCTGGTTCATATGAGTTCCAAAGAAACTCACTATGTGACTTAGAAAGTGATTGATCCACCAACTTTCTCAAGACTTTGACACCCAACTCTCCCGGCTTGTCAATATGTGACTACATCTCCAAGATATGACCACACATTGACCTTTACTTGCCAATAGGGCTTGAGTGACCTTAAACTTTTCAAGAACTTGTGGGTTAGGGAGAATAATTGGAGGAGGTGGAGGAAGTGAAGTTCCAAGATATTTAGGAAGATCATAGATGTCTGAACTTGACATCTTTTGGGAGATATTCAAGATAGTTGATTTAAAGTCCTTAATATAACACCCAATATGAAATATTAAGGCTAGGACCCAACAAACTATTTTATAACTTGGAAGAGGGATGCCGTAATCCAAGCTATAGAATATTTGAAGGTAGGTGAATGACGATTCACCAATTTCCACCATGAAAAACGAAATAATTAATTAGGTTTTAATTGGATTTGAAATTCCTAGATCTTTGAGATTCATTGAATTGTTCAATGGCATGTTTCAATCTCGAGTGTGCCCTTCAGGTTTTGTGACTGGAATGTTGAGGATCACAAAACAAGGTGTGAAGTAACCATGCAAATTACATGGTACCCTTAAGTTTTTACCTCTCAATCGATGTGTCGGTTAACCACACACGCTCCATCAATACTATGATAAACATTAAGTTACCCTTTGCCTACCTTGTTAAATACGAGTTACTGTGCCGGTTAACCACACACGCTCCACTAACCGACTTAAACAAAGTGCAAAGTGTAATTTCATAGATTAGCACCTTATTCACATTTTCCTAAGTAACTAAGATTGGGTATTATTAAGAGTTTAGTTACTTAGTATTTATCATTAATACTTTTAATGAAGGGAGAATTATAGTCATGTCAAACCCGTTCGGCTAACGACCCTCCACCAGTCAAGGAAACGGTGGATGAGAGTGGACACCCATTAAACTGCCATTTTATAGGCAGTAACCTTATACCCCCCCTTATAGACCGGCTTAGTGAATGAGGCCTACTAACGGTAAGATTGGCTTGCTCTTATACATATATATATATATATATATATATATATATATATATATATATATATATATATATATATATATATATATATATATATATATATATATATATATATATTATTAACTTATTGAATTTTAACTTTTAAAATTCTAAGGGCAAAAACTTAGATTTAAAGTATTCATAAGAGAAGACTATTCAAATTCCACAATTTGAGGGGAAGTTTTGTAACTTTCAAAACTTTTCTATTCCATAACTTACGTGTTTAAAGTAGTTTTAATTAAAAACTCTTCAAGTTCCATAACTTGAGGACAAGTTATGGAAGACTTTAAACTAATAAAAGAATTAACTTTTCTTTATTTTATAACTTATGGAATTAATAAAGGTTACATATTTTATTACTTAATGAAGTGACTCTTGAACTTCCATAACTTGAGGACAAGTTATGGAGTCATAAAACTATTTAATGAGACAAGACTCTTCATTTTTGTAACCATTGCCAACTTTTATGAGTTTTATGAAACTTAAATGTGACCTTTCATGTAACTTGAGGACAAGTTACACAAACGCATTTTAGAATCATCTCTTAGATTAAAATGGATTGAAAACAACTATTCAATTAACTTATCTATTAATCTAAGCAACTCATAAGAAAAAGATAATTCAAATCAAACTTTTGCATGTAATTAGTCTAAACCTTAAACTAATACAAAACATGAATCTATTGACAATTATCTTTGAAATTGGATTATCATTAACATTACCACATCAAAAACAAGTTTATAAGTCCAAAAACATCTTAGGGTAATGTTCCTAGTCCAATTCCAGCCAAAAAAGTCGAATTTATGCTGTCTGGGGGTCCAACTCGTCGAGTGCACGAACCAACTCGGCGAGTTGGATGCATTTTGCCTTGGACTCGTCGAGTCCCTTCATGGACTCGGCGAGTCTGCTGGACAGATAGCAACAAAACTCGATTTTTCAGCTTCTATTGCAAGTATAACAAGAAGACAAGCCTAGGCTCCGATACCACTGTTTGGTTTTGAGCATTCTAACACTCCTATGGTGTACATGCAACCCTATAAACCTTGGATCTATGTTTTCTCTATTATACATGCAAATAAGAACTTTCCAAGGCTTTAATCCTAACTAGCATATTATGAAGTTCTTATACTACAAAGTACTAGTTAGAAGACATACCTTTTGTTGTAGCTTGATGTCTTCAAGCTTTAAGAGCTTAGCCCCAATAGTGTGGAAGCCTCAAATGGAATCATAAATCACCAAAACAACTTGGAAGACTTTAGAGAATATGAATACTTGGTTCTCTCTAGTGAAATCGGCTAGCCCTCTTAGTGTGCCCACACTAGTGCCAATTTAACCAACCAAGGACATCTTTATATAGTATGTAGACTAGGGTTAAACCCATGACCTTTCATTTCATATGATCCATGGGTTAAAGACTCCATGGACTATCCATGAAAGCTTAGCCCAACCTAAATGAACTTGGCCCATTCCATATATAAGAATCCATATTTAATTAGTTCATTTTGATCACTTAATTAATTATAAATTAATTCTGGATCAATACTAATTAAATAATATGATTAAATATTAATATATTAGAAATTATAATATATTAATATAAATCATAAAAATACTATTCTCACAAAACTATCCATATAAATTGTGTCAGTGAAGTGCAACCCAAATGGACCATGCCGGGTCGGGTCAAGTACATACCAAATATAGTTATAGACTTAGACATTAATCCAACAAGATGTTCAAAGTTCATTGCTAAAAGCTTTCGAATGAGTTCATCAAGGATTTTTTTTACATAAAATACCCAAAATCCATTTTCTTCCCAAATCTGATTTTTCCCAGAATCCCACCAACATGAGAAGTACTAGAAATTTTCAGAAAATAATTCATTTTTCTCAAATTATAATAATTATTGCAAGAAAATTGAGGTTCATAAATCTAGGATAAATTCGTGGATGACCCCTATAGTTACTAATGGCTTTTCATTAAGTTTCATCAATTTTTGTTGCCGCTTGGTATGATTTTTAATTTTCAATTTGTTTAGTTTCAATAAATCATAAAACCACGATAGAGAATGTGACAAACCCATCTATGATTTTTCGCATCTCCTATACCACGATAGAGAATGTGACAAGCTCATCATGAAAGTTTACCTAGAAAATCTTAGATTACATAAGGATGCTATATAAAAAGTTGGATGATTTTTCTTTTCTGTATGCTATTTTTTTTACTATTTTCCTAAGATTAAATACACATAAATCGAAAATTTGGACTCCAGTATATGAAAATCACATTGGTTTTTTTACCAGCTTATGTACACTGTATATGAATTTTACACAAAGGTTTGAAAATTTCTTTAACGTTTTAGTAATTATTCACGAATTAATGCTTATTTAAGTCATAAAAACTATGAAAAATAGCAGCATCAATTGAAACCCAACTTTTATATTTTTTCCAACTTTTGTATGTATAATAACACTAGTGCAAAAAGTTTGGGGCATTTTGGAAACATTTTTTATATTTATCTCCATTTTCATTATCATAAATGAACAAAAATCGTAAAATCGGGTTAAACTATTTGAAAATCATTTTTTATTTTTTTTTGCAAATTATATATGTTGCATAAAATTTGTGCACAAAGGTAGGGAAATTTTCTTAACACATTGCTACTTTTCATAAATTTGTATCGATTTAAGAATTAAATATAGAAAAAATGGCAATACATATCTAAAATTGATGAAACATTTTTGGAAATATTCTACTTCAATTGGAACATGAATAAAATGTTTTGTGATTTTTAATTACTATTTTCTATTTAATTAGAATTTCTTGATGTAAAACACAATTAAATTATAAAATCTAGGTTTTATTAATCAAAATTAGCATTTAATAATTTTTCAAGTTTAGGGATGATGTGAAACATTTACACAAAAATTGTAAGAATTTTTTATGATAATGCACTCCTTTAACATCATTTTATGATGTTTTACATGAATTAAATGCTGAAAAAAAAAATAGTTAAACATATTAAAAATCATGAAAAATTACAAGGTGGTTCTAAATTATAGTTAGAACTGAAATCTAAAGTTTGGAAATTTTTAGAACTGATTTGATTTAGTTTTTGGGTATTTAACTTGTAAAACCCTTCGAAAAATGCTAAAACACATTTCAAATAATAACACAAAATGGGATTTGTCACTTGCAAATGTTAATAAGTCAATTGGTATATGGAAATCTAAATTTTCAGAAAAGAATTTGCAACTTATACAAAACCTTGTGTTTGACACATTATTGGCATAATTCTGTTATAGAATTTAGGCTTACTAGTGTTAGATTTTCGACTAGAGACTTACTAGTGTGTAACATTATTGTAGTGCAACGGTAGTAGGTCATGTGAAATGTAGTTCAAGGCATCGTTAGCGTCATCACAAAGCGTTGTGAGTATTCACGTGTCCCTTATTTTCAGTTTTTACGTTTTGTGGTGGAAACGCATGTCCAAAAACTATTTACTGTTCTTTGTTTTTAATTTGACTTGTATCAAACTTGGTTGCTCTACTTTGTTGTGTATGTTTATGCTATTTTTACTCTTGAGGCCTTATCACATTTAAGTCCCCGGAATCAGTTCACACAACTCATTAACTCATTTGAGCCCATGGTCATTATGGATAGAGCTATTAGGAGGTAGACAACTCCTCACTTGCACGATTCGCTTGAGTGCATTTTACCATCACTTGTAGAATCATTCACATGTGTTACACTTTTTTTTGTGTATTGTAACTTAATTAAATGGTGTTCAAACTTATTGTAAATTATAATGCTTTTAATATCATGGTTGGTGTTGGCTTTTAACTTTTGCTATGAGACCCTTTGTACTGTTGCACCTCGTGTTTCCGCTTTAGCTGGGTGTGATAGATATTGGTATCAAAGCCCAAGGTTAAAGAGAATATCGGTTTTCCTTTGGAGAACAACAACTATTGCCAAAATTTTCAAAACGTTTTTTCTAATACTAAACATACTACTGTTATAACTAACCCGCATTATTGGACTTTAATAAAGTACAACCTCGCAAACCATGCTTAATTAGGGAAAATTAACGTGAGGTTGGAAACGGTTATAGTAGAAGTATGTTCAAAACTACTTATAACTCAAAAATTAGAAAAACAAAAAATTTTCTATGTGCGTTCAGGCATTGCATATTATAGGCATTCATCTAGGTGCATTTAGAAACTATGTGCATTTTTATAACAATGTCTTTATTTAAAAATATTCTTATCCCTTATCAAGTGCTAGGTTAACCAGTTAGGTTATATCACTAGTTACTCTAGAAGCAATCCACTTAGCACTGAGAATGTGCATTCCTCGGTGGCTATTGACTTTAGACGTAAGGTTAGTAGTTAGACACTAGTAATAATCTTAAGTCGAAACCTATACCAGTTATACCTCAATACATCTTCATCATCTTCGTACTAGAGTTACAAATAGGAAAAGCATTCTGATACCGACACGGATGAGAATTGGAGCATCGCATTAGAAAGTAAATGAGTTACTACAAGTAATCACCAGGATGCCATTGGAGAGCATTCCCAATCCAACTCACGAGGAGACACATAGGTTTAACCCATTGCTACTAATATGTGAGGTTTGTCTTCTACGCTACGAATTTAGATTTAGGTTGTTTCCACCATGAGCTTAAAACCTAACATAGGATATCCCTTTAACTGAAAAGATTTTCTTTAGGTAGTTCTTAACTGAGCAAACATCGCACTACTGCGTTGTACAAAAATTTCTTATAATTTAAAAAAATTCTCATTCGACCCTTATCATTTTCATGTATTCGTTTGAGTCCTTATCGACATTACTAACACTCCTATCATTATAAAGTATTACATCCTCTTACGCCGTGAGCCAGACGTCAAACATATAGCTTAAACTTTGACCCCTATAAAAGGCTGCAAAATTGTATCTACACCATAAAATATTATACAAACAATTTTTCTTGTCCTTTATTTTGGGGGAAAGCCACCAGTACTCGCCTTATACCCACATTCGTATTAGGTACAACTAGTTACACCCACACACTTAGTCCTTGCATCTTAATCTTTCACCAAACCTATTTCACTTCACCAATTTTATTTACCATAAGTACAATAATTTGTAACCACTTCATATAACTAAGTAGACCATTCCTAACAATGTAAGTTATATTTCTCATTAAAAACAACCAGCTTTACTTTTGACAACTTGCTTTAACTTAACACTTTTCTCCAAAATTCAATTTAACAAAATATGGGTTTTAAGCTTGCTATTTCAATTTCATTTCAAATCCATTTCAATGGATATATGTGCTTTTAAGGGAGTATACACCATTTTAAACATTGTTACCATTTTGACACACTTTCGAAAAACATAAAAACATTTTCCTATATAAAAGTGTTTAAAGTCTATGATATAAAACTCAAACCTATGACATCAATGTTCATATTATGTGTAGCAGCTTCATCGGATCTTTCAAACCACTTTTGTTTTGACTCTTTTGACCATTTCCTCATTTAGGCACTGTACTTTGCTTAAAGATTCAGAACACACCTTATTTGTTTATTTTATTACAAATTAGTTTTATAATCTATAAACTTTCTAAAATTTACAGCATTCCAAAACTTAGTGTTTGCTTTTGAACTTCCAGTGACGCACTTTCAATAATGTACAATTATTCATCTAAATACGTTGTGTCTTTACCTTATCCGCCTTAGCTATTCTTGGACTCCAGTCTAAAAGTTTAAAGCTGTCAGATTTTCAATTACCAGTGTTAGTGCTTCTTCTTTTTCACAAATGGAGTTTAACTTGATAGATAATTCATGATTTTTAGCAAGCACTTTATAACTTCAACATGTCAATTTAATCATCGACATACATCAAAGATTGAAGTTTGAAATATATCTCGACTGGTTTTAAATCTACCTATATGTATTGTTCTAAAAAATTTAACAGTAGCAATCATTTTTGCTACCTTCCTTTTCTTTCCCCCGCACTTGATTTCTTGCACTCCTTCTAATTTGAGATCTCGCAAACGCATAATAATAACACAACGCATGGTCTATTTTTTTTTGTCTATTTTGCTTCTCTTGGTACCATGTTCATACGCATACAAACTAGAAGTCTACCCTTCTCTTGGTACCATGAGGCATAATTTTGACCTGGTTAACCTTTATATATTCAACTAAGCGTTTTATCATATACATTTTGTTTTATTATGAAATCTACTATAAACGAGTAATCCTTATTTTAATTTGTTCTTTCGTTCTAAATTTAGAAATTTGATTAAAAATAGAATTTTCATTGTATTTTCCTTACAATCAATACAAAAGATGAATACCCTCGTGCTTATCATTTCTTTAAATACAGAAAATATATGTGAAAAATACATTTTCTTATGTTTCTTTTTTTCTGTTGGGTCAAAAATATGGTTTATACTTTACTTTTTTAGAAAAATATATTTTTTTGTCTTAGACCATAAACAGCTTGGTGTTTACGGCCGTATACGTGTTTACGGTTGCGTTTACGGCCGTGAACAAGTTTACGGCCGTAAACCCATTCACGGCCCATGTTCACCAAGTCCATGTTTCTCATGTATAAATATAGGTGTAAGGGGTGAGGAGTAGAGTGATGAACATAAGAGAATAAAGGAGCTTATGTGTGTGTATTTGAAGGTGTTCTAAAGAGAGAAAAGAGAGTGTGTGTTAGTGTATGTGAATCTTGTATTCGGATCTTCATTCATATGAATACATACAAGATTTGTCATCTTCTTCTTCTCCTTGTCTTCTATTTGATCTGACATCATCCGTTTGATTGGGATTCCGCAGCATCAAACGGATCTGATTGATACACAGGCACATTGGGGATTGGTATCAGAAATTGGATTGTATAAGTCAATTATTTCAGATCTAGAGCTTATTTGATCTTAGTTTCAAAAGATTTTTGCGTGTTTGGATAGATCATGGCAAAATAAGGGGGTTTGTTCTTCGCGTTTTTCATAAAAAAGGGTTTTTGATCGAGTTTTGGAGCAAAAAGGGGCAAAAATCGTTCTTTTTGGTCGTAACTAGTGTGAGGGTGGTTGCGTTTACGGACAACAAATAGGGTTTTCGGAGTTTAAGCCCCGAGTTTGCTGTCCTCAGAGCTTGCGGTCCGAGATAACAGCCCTTCAGTTTACGGTCCTCGCACGTGTACGGCCGGAGTTTGCGGTCCTCGGTTTGCAGCCAACACCTCGCACCTCGCACTCCTTATCATTCAACAACAGCCTTGCAGCAGCGTCCTTGCATCACAACGGCTTCCTCGCCTTACATCGCATCTAAAAAAATAGGAATGAATTTTAGGGGTGCTGGTAGGCCTGGCAATGGAGCGGGTTTTAACCCTGATCCGATCCAAACCCTTAACAATTATATGGGTTTGGAGCATAGTTTTTGATCTGTTTACCCGTTAACGACCTGTACACGCTAACCCTTTTATTAAAAGGGTCGGGTATGGATCATTACCGATCCGCTCCATTTATAACCCGCCCCATATAAATTTTAGAAATATAAATTTATATTTTATATTACCTAAAGTTTACATTAAATTCCAATCAGAAGTCCAAAGAGAAAAGGCCAAAGACTAAATTGTTTTTACATAGGATTCGAGGACTCAACTTCTAGACTTCCAGTCTTCTCCCAAGAGTCATGATTTCAATTTATATTTCATCATGTAATCACCAATTTCATTTCTAAATCAATATGGTCATTTATCAACCGAAAGAAAGTTTGTAGTTGCTATTCTCTATCAATGCAATCGACGATCAAAAACCAATTGGAAGTAACTAAAATAATGATTTTAATTCCAATAGAAGGTCATCGAGTACATAATGTGTTTTCTAAATCAAAACTTAGTTTTATTTAATAAATGTGATTTTATGATTTAAGTAAAATGTGTTTGATTATTCAAAAAACCTATGGGTTACAGGGCGGGTTTGGATATCTGCTGATTCGGTGGATAAGGGTATGGGTTTGATTATTTAAATCCGTGTGGGTTATGAAACAGGTTTGGATCGGATTTTGAAATTTGTTAAAAGGGTTTGGATCAAGATCGATTCGCTCCAAACCCGCCCCATTGCCAGGTCTAGATGCTGGGGATCTATCCCGGGTCTCCTCCCAACATAACAACGCGCCTTACCACTTGATCTACCTTGCCACATGCTACTTTCCTTCCATTTTTAATTGAAAAACTCTCATTTTCGAACCCAGTTTCGCAAATTTGTCACTTTCAACCCCAAAATTGAATTTCTTTTATTTCTAAATGCCTTTTTAATCCAAAATATAAAAAAAATACTAAATAAATAATAATAATAATAATAATAATAATAATAATAATAATAATAATAATGATAATAATAATAATAATAATAATAAAATAAATATAAAAAAATAATAGTTTTTGATTTTTGACTTTTGTCTTCAAAAATTTTGACTTTGACTTTCAAGTTTGACCGTTGACTTTAAACTTTGACTTTTGCGTTTAATTTTTAAATTTTCAAATTTAGCTTTTCGGTTTGAGTTTTAAGTTTGATTTTTCAAGTTTGACTTTTGAGTTTAACTTTTTAAATTTGACTTTAAAGGTTAACTTTTGAGGTATATAGTCAAGGGGCATTTTTAAATTTTAGTTTGATGTTTAAGTTTTATTTTAGCTTCGAGTTGTGCTTTTAATGGCTTTTGAGGTCAACAAGGGAATTGAAGACATGAAAGAGAATCGTCAGGATATGTTAAGAGAAAACTTCAACATGTTCAATTATATCCCTGGAGAAACCCTGGAAGCTCAGTTGCATCGATTTACCACACTCACTACTGAGATGCATATAGCTGGGGTTTTCTTGACCAAATTTGAGATAAACAAAAAGCTATTGAATTCACATCCAAAATTGTGGGATATGAATGTAGTTGTCATCAAGAAGACAAAAGATCTCAATCCTCTTAGTATTGCTGATGTAATTGAAGAGCTTGACGCTTTGAAGTGTGCAAAAACAATGAGTTATGCAAACATCCTGGTCAATGAAGCTTCATGTACTCCATCTTGTGAAGATATGATTAAAATTCTTCGTGAACATAATCATTTGCTAAAAAGGGAAGTCGAGGACCTAAAATACGAAGGATATCAACTTAGGAAAGGACAAAAACCCCTGAAGACTGAATTAGAAGCAAAAACTAAAGACTTTAGGAAGCTTCAGGAAGAGTATAGCAACAAGTGTGAAAATTATGACTATATTAAGAGACAAGTTGTTGTTGTAACTAAAGAACTTGACACTTTGAAAATTAACTATGGAAAAACAGATGTTAGTTTCAAAAATTATACTGCGTCAAGTCAGACAGTTGAGTCCTTATTTGAAAACCAATTAAAATTCAAAGATAATCAAAACAAGGGTCTAGGGTATGATAATGTTCCAGCACCTTTCAATCATAACTACACATCCATCCCTATGACACAGGAAGAAATTGACAAGGAGGCACATCTTCATTATGGCAAACCATCTAGATTTGTGTCAGGCGGTATTCAGGTTGAAGATTCTAACGTTTCTACGTCATGTGCAAGTAAAGTAGCAGAAGATGAGAACAAGGAGAACACTACTGAACAAACCAATGACTCCTTGAACTCAGAATCAATTGCTTTGAATTCTGTTACTCCTAACAAACCTGCCATTGAGAAATACAGACCACCAATTCCAGCGCAACAGAGTGATTGTTCGAAGTGTGCATGTGGGAACAACAAGAAACGAGGCAAGGATACGCCACCAGGGGCAAGAAGAGACAAGTTCACAGTGAAGTAAAAGACATGTTTTCACTGTGGAACACCTGGACACATTGCCAGAAATTGTCCTAATCGTGCATACGTTCCCTACTATGCACAAGGGTGGTAGAATGCTCCAAGAAGGAGATACTCCAACAGAAACCCCTCAAGGTCACATTCAGACAGTGGTGACTGGAATGCGAAGAAGGCCATAACTCAAACCCACAAGGCCAAGAATCTGAATCCCAAGGGAAAGAAGGGAATGTCGGCCAAGAAGCCCATTCCAAGAGATTCTCTGGTGAAACAAAGACCGGTTAGGTCAAAGTCATCTCAACGGCTGACGTCCAGTTCAAAACCAAGTATTGAGGCATCGGTCTGCTCAAACAAGAAATGGGTTAAACCCGACTATAGCTGGGTTCCGAAGGCTCAATCTCCCAAATCACCTAATGACTAATATTTCTACATCTTCTGTTTGTGATAAACAGGATATGTAATGGGAGAGAGTACCGTGCAAGGATAGCAAACGTTGACCCAGTTTCAAAATGGACTGGGTTCCAAAGACCAACTGATCCCGCTTTGTATCGGAGCAGCTACGGAGGCATATCATCAGACTTTGGTTTGTTGGCAGTGGCTGTTCCAGGCACATGATAGGAGGCATCTCTCAACTATAAAACACTCAAAATTTTGTTTGAGAGTATGTGTCCTTCGCGGGAAAGGAAGAAAGGATGGGATCACAAATGGGGTTAGTGCTAAACGACATGAAGAATTTTCTGATCTGGTCTGAGATTATGCGTGTTGTTCTCAGACCTTCTGGATGCAGATTCAATCGGTGACTTACGGTTTGAGTTTTCTTCCTTATACTCCTGTGTTTATCTTAATCTGATTCGTTTTAAAGATAATCTTTTATTGTTTTTCTTTAGTAGGTGTCTGTTTGGAAGTGATATCAAGAATGTGATAACGGGTAGTCTTAAACATGTGTAAAGCACGGAATCTGAATTGTCTAGACTCTATGCTCAATGTGCTGGTAGGCACGAAGGATTTAACAGTGTGGATTTAGCTAGGATTTTTTAGACTGACCATACGACACTTGGGTAGATTGAGCAATGAGATAAACACCATAACCCACGTGACACACTAAATTAATACGCATCTAGAACAGTTGTTCAACTTTTCCTTGATGTACTAACTTATGTCCATAATTCTGGTTCTTATATGGCGACTAGGGGGTTCTGATAAAGTAGGTCTGTAGGAAATTATTTTCTTGCTTTCTATCTGTCAGTCATATGTTGCTTCCTCTGCGTGATCGGAAGATCCTGTTGGATAAGGTGTCTAAGTCCATAACTTATTTGGTACATACTTGACCCGACCCGGCATGGTCCATTTGGGTTGCACTTCACCCAAACGATTTATGGATAATTTTATGAGAATTGTATACTTACGATTTATTAATATATTATAAGTTATAATATATTAATATGAAGTCATGTTATTTAATTAGTTTTAGTCTTAAATTAATTATGAATTAATTTAGAGATTAAAAAGAAGACTGATTAAATTATGGGCTATTATATTTTATATAGTGTGGGCTAATACTCATTTGTTAATGGGCTAAGCTAATATGGAAGTCCATGGATGGTCCATGGAGCTTTTAACCCATGGATCCTTGGAAAGGAAAAGACATGGGTTATTAGGGTTTCACCCTAACCATGCACACTATATAAAGAAGCATATGATGCAAGAAATGAGACTCTAGTTGTGTGAGACTTAGTGGTAGCCGATTTCATAAGAAAGTATACTACTCTCTCAAAGTTTTCCAAGTGTTTGTGGTGATTTGAGATTCCATTTGAGGCATTCACATTATTGGTGCTAGGCTCTCAAACTCCAACCAATCAACCACCATCAAAAGGTATGTATTTCTACTAGTAGTTTTATGATTCATAATCCTTATGCTATGCTAGTTAGGAAGAAACCTTGGAAATTATTATTTGCACGTATTTTAGAAGAAAACATAGATCCAAGGTTTATTAGGGTTGCATGCACACTTAGGAAGTGTTAGATTGCTCAAAACCCAACAGTGGTATCAGAGCCTAGGTTTGTTTTCTTGAATACTTGATGCAAATTGCTGAAAATCGAAGTTTATGTGCTGTCTGCACAGCAGACTCGCCGAGTCCATGAAGGGTCTCGACGAGTCCAAGACAAAATTCATCCAACTCGGCGAGTTGGTTCATGCACTCGACGAGTTAGACCCCCAGACAGCATATCTTCGAGTTTTGGTACTGGAATTGGTCTAGAATCATTATCTTAAACTGTTTTGGACTCATAAAACATGTTTTTGATGTGGTAATGATGATGGTGGACCAATTTCAAAGTTATAATCAAATTTCAAGTTTATATGTGTTCATATGATTCTTGAAATTGTTGATGTGGATGTTCATGTTCATATGAGTTTTGTTAGATCATAGGAATTATTTGCAAATTGTTTGTTAGTTAATTCTTGATCTTAATGTGTTTTAATGTAATTCTTAATTTGTCCTCAAGTTATGGAATTCCAAGAGTTTTTCTTTTAAATGTTTTTTAAGAAGTTGTAAGTTACATGTTTTTCCCATAAATGTTTTATGGACTCCATAATTTGTCCTCAAGTTATGGATTTCCAAGAGACTCTTCATTAAAAGCTTTAAAATACTTAATTAAAACTCATAAGTTATGAATATCCAAAAGTTTTTGAATTGTTCAAAACTTGCCCTCAAGTTTTGGAATTTGTAAAGTCTCACACAAACTTTAATTCCACATCCTAGAGTTTTAAAAGTTAAAATTCAACACTTATACTATTTATAACATTAATGGTTAATTATTGTATATATATATATATATATATATATATATATATATATATATATATATATATATATATATATATATATGTATAAGAACAAGTCGTTTTACCGTTAGTAGGCCTCATTCATGAAGTCGGTCTATAAGGTGGGCATAAGGTTGTTGCCTATAAAATGGCAACTTAATGGGTGTCCACTCTCACCCACCGCTTGCTTGACTGGTGGAGGGTCGTTAGCCGAACGGGTAGGACAATGACTTTAAATTCTCATTAAAAGTATAATGATTATTATAAAGTAACTAAATATTTTTTTTATTTAATTCCCAATCTTAGTTACTTTAGGAAAAATGTGAATTTGGTGCTAGCCTATGGAATTCACACTTTTTACCTTACCAAGTCGTTAGTGGAGCGTGTGTGGTTAACCGGCACACTAACTTGGACTAGTAAGGATCACGAAGGGTGACTTAATGTTTGTCATAGATCAATGGAGCGTGTGTGGTTAACCGGCACATTGATTAGGTGATAATATTAAGGGTACCAAGTGAATTGGTATGGTTATTCACACCTTGTTTTGTGATCCTCGGCATCCCAGTCACAAAATTTGAGAGGGCACACTCGAGATTGAAACATGCCATTGAAAAGTTCAATGAATCTCAAAAGATCTAGGAATTTCAAATCCAATTAAAACCTAATAAATTATTTCGTTTTTCATGGTGGAAATTGGTGAATCGTCATTCGCCTACCTTCAAATATTTTATAACTTGGATTACGGCATCCCTCTTTCAAATTATAAAATATTGTGTTGGGTCCTAGCCTTAATATTTCATATTGGGTGTCATATTGGGTGTTCAGACAACTATGATCTTCCCAAATCTCTTGAAAATGGTGTCCCTCAACATCATGCTTCACTTTCTCCACCTCCGCCAATTATTCTCCCTGACCCACAAGTTCTTGAAAAGTTTAAAGTCACTCAATCCCTATTGGCAAGCATAGTCTATGTGTGCTCACATCTTGGAGATAAAGTCACATATTGACAAGCCGGGAGAGTTGGGTGTCAAAGTCTTGTGAAAGTTGGATGTTCAATCACTTTCTTAGTAACATAGTGAGTCTCTTTGGGACTACTATGAGACAGACTATGACATGACGCTCCATGATGTTATCTATTTGCTTGGTGTTGTGGAATCAGCACTGATTTGGAACACCAGTAAAGCAAATTTGATTAAAAGAACAACTTCCCAAGTCTTAAATGGACATTGACAATGGTAGCATTGGATATCTAGAAAAGCATTTCTCTTCCCAATGGAAAGGGATCGGCATTAGTCAACTCGGTTGACCAAATGGTAAAGAGAAAGGCTAAGTCTGAGATAGTCTCATGTGCCATTACCAAAGGGTCTATATGTTTTATTGCCAAAGGGAAGGACACAGATTGCGAAGCTGTCATATTTACCTGAAAGATCATAAGATTGATCAAGTCAAAAAGTTTGACTCTACTTCAGTTAAAGTCCACTGACTAACTCTATTAAGTTTCTATTTGGAGATTCTTATTACATAATGTGAATGGGTCACATGTTGATGTTTTAAGAATCAAAGAAAAGATAAGAAGCTTAAAATAAGTATATGTTGATTCTGATTGCGAAGGTGGGTTTCGATCGCATGGTTCGGTAATCAGAATTTTGAGTTGTTGCTTAAATATATTGCTTATGAATAGATAACAACAAGGTTTTCATGTGGATTGTAAGGATAAGTTTTTCCGCAAATTTTTAAAATAAAAGAAAAAAAAGGGGTTTTAATTTAATTTATTTTAAAAATATCCTTACAGTGGCATCTGTGGAAAATTGTTGCTTATATGTTTCTAGTAATAGCAATATTGGAAAGTGGATTTGATTCCTTCATTTGTGGTAGTGTCTAAATTTACCGAATGAAGAAAGTTTTTCATCATCCAAGTTTCAATTGGACAGAAACTTGGAATCATACAAGTTGTATTGTATGATGAATAAGAATTTTCATCTTTGAAAATTAAGACTAATTCTTTGATCACATGTATATGTGAGTCAATTGATGGACTAAGGAATTAGGTACACTGGGTGTGCGCTGGTCAAGGTCCACCACAAAGATTGATATGTCATGATTTACTAAAGATTAGTAAATATGATTATACTTATGAGGTTAAGTATAATTCTGTAACATTGGAAAGGTTACAATGTATGAAAAAACAAATGAGAAGAATCAAATCAGGCAGAAAGATAAAAGTTTCTTAAATCTGAAAGGATGGGAGAGTACTTTAGTATCGTATTTCATGATCATCTTAATGATTATGAAACCATATCACAAATTGATACTCTAAGGAAGTCTTAGTGCATTGTTATGGCTAAGAAGAGAGGTCATGAATTGTTGGATTGGTTAAAATCAAGAAGATGAGTCATTCTTCGTTCCAAAACAATTCTTAGAGTCATACTCCAAGATTGTAACTTTGAGTGACATAAAGGAAGATTTATTAACACTAGTCAAATGTAAGAGTAAAATGTTTTCTACTCTTGTACATTTGAGATTGGTAAGTTGTGATGTCTTGGATGAGACAAAGACCAAATAAGACCAATTGTGTGAAGTGTTAGTCTTGATAGGAATCCGCATTGTCCCTTGAATATTGGTTTTGTCAAGGAATGGTTCTTGACTGGGGAAACTTATATGTCAAGGGGACAGTGGGAGCCTTAAAGATCCTGAAAGAGTTTCAAGTTTTAATCAAGAGTAAAACCTGTAATTTATCACTAGCACACGACTTAAGGTTTGCAACCTATCGTGTTGACATAATTCTTATTTCTGTACCTACTTCAAATAAGTTGAATTTCCATGTGAGTTATCAGAGTTCAACTTGGAAGCATTGGTGGGCCTTGTGCTACCAAGGTGACAAGAAACTAAGACTGAACAAGTTTAATCCATGTAAGGCTGAATTTGTCACTAACCTTGTCTTGTGATTATGGTTTTGACAAATTCACATGGATAGGAACTCATAAACTATAAAATCTAAGTGCCATAAGGTTTCTCTCCGATTCATGAAAATGATGGCGAGGGAACGCTTTCACTAAGTAGATTTTACGTAGATATCAATTGTGTTATTTGCATTTTCAAAAGTCGTTAGTGGAGCGCGTGTAACAACCCGAAATTTCATGTCACTTCTTGTACCACAACTTGTAATTCAAATCCGATCAACCCAACGTCATTTTCAATTTCGTTTCCAATTTCTCCATTTCATTAAGTCATTAGTTTATATTGACCTAAAATGACTTAATGGGTGTTTTAATACATTTAGAAATCATTTTAACACCCAGCTTTAGTGATCGGAATATTTCTAGAAACTACCATATCGGGTTACGATAACTCAATCGGGTACGACCAAAAACCTCAATTAACGTCGGTATCGGGTAGAATTATATCGTGTCCAATTCCCGAACATTATATAAACATGTTTAAGACTCCATTTGAAGCCTTTGGCCAAATTCTCACTAAACTCTTACAACCTCTCTCCTCCAAGCTAGAATTAAGGTCCAAATCACAAGTTTAAGGCTTCAAATCTTTAAGGTAACCTCTCTAGCATGTTATTCAACATCTTTAGCCTTCAAATTGATGACTTAATTGAGTTTTGGGGTCAAGAACAAGAGTTTACGGCCAACGAGCAAGCTTGGGCCGTAAACTCCATTTTATGGGGTTTTAAGCTCTTAAACTCCTTCCTAAACTCAATTGGACTTTAGATATGGCTAAGGGACTTTAAGATATGGACTTTAAACAATTAAAACATGAACTTTGTGAAGTTTGAAGGAGTTTACGGCCAAGGAGCATTCTTGGGCCGTAAACTCAATAATCTAGGGTTTTTATGCCTTTAAACCCTTCCAAATCACTTCTATGGCTTAGGTATGAATTATAGGACCTTGGATATAGCATTTGGACACTTGAATCATAACTTTTGAGGGACTTATTTGAGTTTACGACCAAGGGGATTGCTTGGGCCGTAAACTCCCTAAAACATGACATACTTTCATTTCTAAGGTCTTAGAAAGCCATCCAACACCACCAAAAGCCTTGGAATAAATCAAGGGACCAACCAAAATAGTTTAAGGGACAAAAACAAAACATTTGTGGGTTTTCTAAGAGTTTACGGCCAAGGCTTGTTCTTGGGCCGTAAACTCCAAAATTTTTGGTGTTAGAATGCAAACTAAACACCCCTAAAGCCTTTAGATGAATTTTAGAAGCCCTTCTATGCAAGTTTTAGACCTTGAAACACATTATATCACCCTATATTAGAGTTTACGGCCATGAAGAGGGTTTCATGGGCCGTAAACTCCATAACACCCCTCAAATGTCCCATAAAACTCATACTAGGTCTTGGTATAAATCCTATAAATCACATGTGATTGTTTTAAACATCAAAAACTATCTTTTTCATGGGTAAAGGAGAGTTTATGGCCTTAGAACATAACTCTAGGCCGTAAACTCCAATAAATGTGTTAAATGATGTTCTAAATTCATAACAAAGCTTAGAAAATTAACTAGAATCACATGTGATTGTCCCTTGTAGCTTAAACTAACCATTCTTGGCCATGGGTGAGTTTACGGCCGTAAACTCTAAGAGTATGGCCGTAAACTCATGTTTAAATGTTGTAAGTTCATTCCAAGTGTTCCAAGGCATTTTAGATAAATCATTCTAGCATTTCCCATGTCCATGTAAGCCATTTAAGTCACTTAAAATCATCAAAACCACACCAACATGAGTTTACGGCCGTAAACTCATGTGTGAGTGTGTTTTATGGTTGTAAACTAATTTAAATGTTTACTTATGGAGAGTAAACCCAAGTCCCATGTCCCTAGTGCCTTTACACGTCCTTAAACACCACCCGGGTCACTCCAAACGCTCATTTTAAGGTGTTTAACCTCATTGGAGTGTAATGTTCCATATGATTAGTGAATGTATCCCTAATTGTATATATATGGACATTATTTCATTTTACATAGGGTCATCGCGAGTAATCAAACCCCGAACCAACGTCTAGCATTCAAAACCGACACGTTTCTGAGTCCGGTGAGTTCATACCCCTACCTTTTTCAATGTTTTTCACTGTTTTCAGGGGGGGAACACAAGCAAAGTACAAGGGTTTTCCTGTACTCAAAAATTATTTTCTTGTGTGTGTTTCACATTTCTTATGCTTTTAATACTGATACACGTAACTGATAACCGTTAGAATATACAGCTCACTTAAACATTTATTTGTGAAATGGGATCTATAAACTGTTATGTTTTATATATTTCACGAATGGTTTCCACATTTTATCAGTTAAAAGCATGACTTTACAACACATGAACAATATATTTCGTACACTGTCTTGTCCTCGGTAACATTCCACAGAGATACGCGAATGGAGGATTATACTATTATTACTAGTAAATTTGTTATTCCGTATGATTGGAGACACGTCCTCGGCGAACAATCCACAGAGATACGCGAGTGGAGGACTACACCTGTAACCAGAATCTCTGGGATTTAGAGAGCATGACTTGAGTGTATAGATCTATACGGGGCTGACTACCCCACACCTGGCTGCTAGCTACAGCCGAACCGAATTGGTTCAAGGGTGACGAAAGTCATAAGGATTGTGGACTACTTATTGCCACAGGTTCAGTCTTTAGTATGGTTATGGAACTCGCAATTAGGATAACAGAGATTTACTAATAGTAATAATGAATCACATACTACATTTTACGGATAACCAGGATTCAATTTACATCTTTTACATCTTTTACAAAGAATAACCAACATTCAGGAAGGTATGGGACCTTCCTGGAGAAAACTTTGTACATAACCAGGTTTGATAGAATACATCTTTTACATTGAAAACCAACATACAGGAAAGCATAGGGCATTCCTGGGTAACATTCACATAACCAAAAAAGTGTAACAAATTGTATATCATTACATCTTTTACAATAACTAACTATTCAGGAAAGTATGGGACTTTCCTGGGAATACACTGATACATTTTCAGAAAACAGAAAGGAAACATAAACATTTTCACAAAACAAAACTACTTATGAACTCACCAGCTTTATGCTGATTTTCAAACCGCTTGTGTTCTCAGGTCAGCGTTAGAACAGGTACCCGGAGATTTCTTTTGATTAGAAGATGGAGTACATGAAGATCCGTTTCATTTTGTTTATATATACTATGTGTCACAACTGTACAAACTTTACTTTTGAATCAACTGTAGAACTTTATTATGTAATGTAATGGTTGTTCTACTTTACTTACTATGTGCATTGGATTTGATACTCAATGTGGAGTCAACCCCGGAAATGTTTCCGCCTTCGGTTTTCGGGGTGTGACAGCGCGTGTGGTTCACCGGCACACTTACATGGACTTGTGAGAAATAACAACAGTCTAAACAATTAAGACTATGATTACGGTATCCCTTTTCATAGTTCTGAAAATTGTTTAGACACACATGTGAGCTATCTAAGAAAGGGTGTATGAATCTAAATTTCAGAAGTCCAGCAGATTTCTGGAAATATGTCAGAGCTAGTGGGAGCATAACATATCTGGCGAGTAGCAACAATTATTTAAATCTAGACCTAATCCATTGCTTAGCACTAAAGAATACACTCCAATCTTGGTGACAAGCGACGATCTTCTGTTTCCCATGATTAGATTTATTCTTCCTTGCTCCACATCTCTATTTCCTCTTAGTCCCTGTAAGTAAGAACAAATGTGGTAACCACATCCTGTGTCAAGAACCCAAGAAGTAGTGTGACATGAATTACTAGATTTAATTATGTACATACCTGCAAAAGATGGCTTGATCTTTCCATCCTTTATGGCTTGCAGATATTTCGGGCAGCTTCTCTTCCAATGCCCTATCTTGTGGCAATGATGGCACTCTGCCTCCTTCGGGTTAGGGTTGGGCTTAGCAGGATCAACTTTGGTCCCACTAGAAGAGGAACCATATTGGTACTTTCCTTTGCGGTGGCTCTTTGAACGATCCTTCCTCTTCTTTCCCTTTCCCTGCCCTAAGTCCAAAAAAGGAGCTGCGGTTGGTGCGGGAGTGGGTGCAACAGACTTGTCCTTTAGGTTGCTCTCAGCGGTCCTTAAGAGTCCTTGGAGTTTGCTTAGGGTGACCTCTTCCTTGTTCATGTGGTAGGTCATCCTAAATTGGTTGTAGCATGAAGGCAAGGAATGAAGAACGATGTCGATGGCCAAATCCTCCCCAAAGTTAACATTTAACTTGCGAAGACGATCAACATATCGTTGCATCTTTTGCAAGTGCACGGTCAACGATTCTCCATTTCCCATCTTAGTGGTGATCATGTTAGTGATGATCTCGTTGCGCTCTTGCCTCGCGCTTTGGTGGTACCTCTCCATCAAGTCTTAATGCATTTCATACGAATACATGTCCTCATAGGACTTTTGGAATTCTTGGTTCATAGTGGCTATCATGATGCAATGAACTTTCGTTGCATCATGTTCATGTGTCTCAAAGACAGCCATCTCTTCGGGAGTAGCGATTTTCGAGTTGACCTTCTTGAGCTTTTCGTCGAGGACATACTCTTTGTCCTCGTAGCATGCAATGGTACGAATGTATCTTATCCATTCGCTAAAGTTGGTACCATCGAAGGTCACCTTTTGGCAAAGACTCATTAAGGTGAATGAGTTGGCAGTAACGTTGTTTGCGTTCGATATCTACAAATAGAAAGGAAAAAGTTTTATTAGAGTTTGGATCCCTAATAAACACCCAAAATGAAAAATTAGGGCTAGGACCCAACAACATTATTTACATATTAGAAAAGGGAAATCAGCTCTAGGGTTTCTCCAATCACAAGGATGGCCGATTTCCTCAACCCTATGGGTCTATTTATATTGTAAGCTTCTAGGATTTCACCCTTAAACCCTAATTGGATAACTTAGCCTCAAAGAAATCCAAATCCTTCCTAGATAAGGCCTTGGATGATTTCTAGGTGATCCATATCCCTAAAATCGTCCAACCCTATATCCATAAGGATTATCAACTCAAAATACAACTTTCACACATTTGACAGTTTATACCCCTTTATTAAATTAATCTCTTTAAGTCACCAAATTAATTCCTAATTAATTTATGACTTATATTAATCAAATAATATTATTATTCCTTTAACATATTATTCTTATAATATATTAATAATAATATCTTTTCTCTCTAAATCACCCTATCAAGTTGCTACGGTGAAAGCAACCCAAAAGGACCATGCACAACTGGGTCAAGTACTTACCAAATATAGTTACAGCCTTAGACACTAATCCAACAGCTATATCATTACCTCGCGGCAGACATATTGCTAAATACTCCAGTGGAAGATCACCTACACTGCTACCCCGCAGGGCTTACCCCAAGCTCAAAATCGAATATCTCGAAACTTCTTATGTTTCCCACCGGAAACAGAAATAGCACCACTCAGATCACAGAAGGTAACGTCTCTACTATCGGCTTATTGCTCAACTCAGGCCACAATCCTTCATATAATATCTTGTCCACTCATCTTTGAGTCTTGTGATTCTAACTGACGTCTCACTAAAAATCTCTCGGAAATCAACTCAAATCTCTTCTCGAGGTATGCTCTGTTGAAACTTGTTCAACATGGCCCTCTTGCCCCATATCCTATCGCATCTGATCATAGAATAACCCAAACACGACAGGATAACTAGAAAAATCACAAACACTATCCGCTACAAAGCATGGTACTCGAACCATGACATCACCTCTCGCTATGCTACCGATCATGGCACCCAAACCATGACATCACCTCTCAACCTGCTACGCAGAATGTCTGAAATACTCCCTGCACCGAGTATGGGTCCTCTGCTTTCAGTAGTACAGGCCCATACTACCTGCCACATCTACCCATACTCTCTACACAGACCATCCCAGATTCCCTGAGTAGCTGCTCAACCCTCTCAATCATGAATCCTCATACGCGTACTCGCTTCCCAGCAAAATGCTCTACTCTTCCGGCGTACTCGTCTGACTAAGGTCACCTCCTAGGCTCTTCCTAGGTTCTCACATTTCTCCACCATCAGCTGTTGAAGAACTCCTAATGATGTCAGCCACCTATCTCCTGAATATCGTGATATTCACTTAGTAGCTATCTCCCATCACCGAGAGTTCTACAAAGTAGGAAGCAAGCAGCATTCGGGCATTGAATAATCTCTAACAACACGAGGAACCACTCTAGGTACAACTCCACTGGCTCTACTCACGCTCAAAAGATATCACCGAAATCAAGTAACTCTACACCTCGCGGGTGTCTAACTATTCTCGCAGTAGGTACCATAAATGCTCATCTAGGTATCTCTCCTAGATTACTTCTCTACTCAAGTCCCTTTTCTACAAGGATTCCCGTTGGATACTCTTACTCAGCACATACTCGAAAGCGCATCACAGATAACAGCAACTCCTAGACTAAGGCATCACAAATCAGGCCACTCTAGTCCTAAAATTTGAAATATCTAGCCTGTCTCTAGCATGTATAATATCTCATAACAGATACGGTAAGGGTATTTTAGGAAATCACCGTTCGGGCTCTGGCAGATTGTACACACTGCTCTTTCTCGTTTTCTCTTAAAACTCCTGCTCGTTTTAGAAAAATCATTTATTTTGAAAACCTTTCCTCAATTCCTCAGTTTGAGTTTAGACATACCCGAAGGTGTATCCGAATCCCTCAAACCAAGGCTCTGATACCAACTTGTAACAACGTAAATTTTCAAAAGAAACTTTTTGATTTAAAATCATATAAATCCACATGACACATTTTATTAAAATCTCATCTATTCAATTCACAAACATAACTCTATGTTTTAGTAATTAATAATCCATGATCCTCATACTCTTTCTCTGGTGTGTACAATTAATCGGTGTCGTCCCGCGATCCTGAGAACCTGAAACACATAACACAAAATACGGTAAGCACGAATATTAGTGAGTCTACTAAGATACCACATAAAACACATATTAGCCACTCGACACTATAACTCTATGGACCCTCTGGTCCTAACTCTATGGACCTTTCGGTCATAAATCTATATACTATGGAACACACACACAACATAAATCACATAGAAATAATGTAGTGCATAACAACACATAAATAGCATAAAAAATACTCTATCACATAACTCTAATTACCACTCTAGGTAAGGTATAGTGAGAAGACTCACCTACCAAGCGGAAAGCAGCTATCCTCACACTTGAATCTCGAACTCGCCACCGCCTAACACATACGATGAATATCTCTTATAATTAACTCTTTTTCACGACTTAGATAATCGAAGGCGGTTCCTTCTCTTTCTAACTCTCTAAAGTGAGTAAAAGACCATTTTACCCTTCCAAGGCCTCTATTACTTATGTTGACCAAAACCCCAAAGTCAACATAATTCAAGCTCGCATCAACAGTCCACATTTGACCCTACTCGTCGAGTGCACCCATGCGACTTGTCGAGTCCCCTCGCATCAACTGAATTCTACCTAGGACTCACTCAACTCATCAAGTTGACTCCCAACTCGGCGAGCCAACACTGGGTTAAGACTACTCGGCCAAACCCGCTATGACTCATCGAGTCACCCATGGACTCGGCGAGTTGGCTCCCACAGATTTCTCATTCAGCCATTTGAGGTCAGATCTGCAACCCAAATTCATAAATCTAACTTCCTACTACCCAAAACTCATGCAAAGGTCTGAACTTGAGGCTCATGCATGGTGTATTTTGCTCTATACACCATTTTGACTCCATTGAAGCTCCATAGCTTCAAAGCTCCAAGGTTACTCACTCATGGCTGCCTACTTTCTGGATCTCTGGACCTCACAAGGTCCAGATCTACAATTGACTCGAAAAAGGATTTGGATGCACCCAAAACCCCATCAATATGGATACAAGCCCAACTTTACAACCAAGGAAATCTACTCAAACACAAGGGAGGCAAGAGTTGTACCAAATCTGAGGCTTGAAATGAAGATGAGACTGATTCACCAACTCTCCTATGAGATCCTTGCAACTCCCTTGATCTTCTTCTCAAAGAAATGACCTCCAAGAAGCCTCTTTCCTAGATAGCTCATAAATAACTCTAGGGTTTCTCTCAAGGGACGAAGACACTATTGGGAAGGGGCCAAGGAGGCTATAAGTGCCTTTAAATAGGTCCCAAACCCCGGAGATTAGGGTTTCTCTGCCCATCACCTACTCGGAGAGTCCCTCCTCGGTCTCGTCGAGTCCACTCATTAAATCCACGGGAGAAACCCGACTCGACTCGACGAGTTGGACCCTTAACTCGTTGAGTCTCTCCTTTAATCACAAGATTAACCTACACCATAGTACCTCTGAAAATTCGGATGTTACAAAAGGATCGCAAAATCATGTATATATATGAAGGAAGGGATAAGGTGAAATGATGTTTACCTTGGTAAGTGGAATTAATCACCTTGGGAATTTAATCAGCCAATCAAGTTGCAAGAATATCTAGATATTTAAGGGAGATTTTGGCCTATATATGGGTGATTTCGGTCAAAGCATGACTGAAATCATCATAAACACCATTCACAAAGTTGATTTTGGTCCTATTGGGCCTTAAATGGGTGTTTTCGGTCTTGATGTGCTTTCAGGAAGGGTGTTTTCGATCCTAATGGGCTTTAGACTTGTGTTTTCGGTCTTGTGGTTGATCTTTGGGGGGTGATTTCGGTCCTATATAACTGCAATCACAAGAATGGTAGATTCCTAGTTCAAAAAACTCAAAGGCATGGCACATGAACATGCTTTTATGTTCAAACCATTTGATTTTTGTTTGACTTGTGTGACTCACATCATATCATATATGCGAACTTATATAAACATGCCCTCTTGGCATTCAAATTTCTATTGCATCTATGATATGATGTGACTCACTTATACATGCCTAAAGTTTAGACCTTGTTTGTTCTAGAATTTTTCTAATTGTCACACCGCACTTCATCTTTATTATTTACTTAGATTACATGAAAGCGAATCTTCAGCCTTTTGTATTCGTTTTTTCTTTAAAGTTATATGCCAATTTGAACTGTGGAGATGTGAAAAGCATGTGATTGATTGGAAAATCAAGTTGATTGAAATCAGAATTTTCAGTCTCAAAACTCTTCTTCGGTCTTTTGAGAAATTCATCATTCTTCCCCAAAACAACTATTTTTATTGTTTCATAACACCAGTGTTTTTTTTGGATCACCTTTGTTCAAGCGTGGTGGGTCATTTTCTCTTTGTCGAAGAATGTTATTTATATTCCTTTGACGTTCCAACTCAGCAGCTTGTAGCTTCTTCTTTTCCTCATCCGATTGTTCAATTAGAATGACCTTTCCTTTGTCTTTCGCATCAACTATTGAAGTTGTTTTAGAAAGAGCATTACTCGAACGTCCTTCACCCTCTTTAATCTAAATACCTTTCAATGGCACTCTCGGCACATTTGATGTTGTATTCATTGTTGTAGAAGATACAGTTATTGGCTTCATGTGGACTGTTGTTGGAATTTGAGTCGAAATAACCTTGCAAACCACAACTCATGTATCATCACCAGGAACTTTCGAAGATCCAGCTCCTCCAACTTTGCTATGTCCCCTTGCAAAACTTGTATAGCACGAGGAGCATTAGTTAGTAAATGAAGTACCAAACTGAGGATTGGAACCAACTCAGCTTTGATGTTCGACTCAATATTCAAAACCATCTTTGATATTGATTCTTGAGAGATGTTTGATTGATTCGAAAGTTCCACCTTTCATAAAGTTTCTTTAATTCCATATAAGAATGCCTCTGCTTTCTTAAACAAATTTTCTTCCTTCTCATGCTTAACTTGAAGCTGCTTTGTATATTCAGTGTTCAATTCAACCAAACAAGTTATGGCACCAACAATAACATCGACTTTTCCATATAACAACTTGTAATTTTCCTCCAGCTTCTTTACTTATGACATCAAACATTTTGTCTCAGCAACCTTGACATCTAGAGACTCTTTCGCTACATTCACCTTTTCGATAGAAAGTTCATGACGTTCCTTTGCAACATCATGAAGCTTTTGAATTTCCTAATTGAAACTCTTTGAATGAACAGCCAATCGTTCAGCTTGTTTCTGCTCCATACCCTCAATCAGATTTCATAATCGTGATTCTTAAGTATTCAACAAATAATCTATTTCGATCCCAGTCACATAATTCTTTCCTCTAGTATCTACTATTATTTGAAGAAGACAATTGATCTTTGAGTTGATTATCTTGAATTTCTTACCTTGAATGATTAGGTCATCAGGAATATCTTCTTCTTCTGGATTGAATTGAATATCGGCAAAAGAAACCATGATATCTTCATCATCAACTTCGTCTCCTTGAAATGACTTATCAGTTGATTGTTAGGAGAAAAGAGTGGTTATAGGTTCTTGCATAACACCAAAAAATGTTGGTGAGACATTCGAAACAAGAACAAAAGTAGGAATTGGTGATGTTGGTGGTGGTAAAATTGTTGAAATTTAAATGGAAGTTGTGACTGTAGATTCGTTATTTATCATCCCTTCATCCATGTTGACATTTGTGTTCTTATTTGATAAGTTCATAGTGATGTCTGGAGTTCCGACCTCCTCCTGACAGGACTCAGTATTTGAAACCCCAGATTGTTTCACTAAATCCTTCTTATGGATGTTGGTTTGTGATGATCCTCGATTCAAATGTCTGACCATTCTATATCACTATCATTCTCAGTCTTGATTGTTACTTCCTCAAGTCGAACTCCACCATTAACATTCTTTCTTTTCTTTATCTTTTGTACAACATTGATAGCTCGATGCTTCTTTGTTTCTAGAGAACTAGGACTCGAAATCTCACGAACGACAATTCCCTTTCGAGTAAACTGTAACTTCTTAACTCTTTTTGAATCGCCCTTTTTCCCAATTGGTTCACTTTTCTGTGTAATTGTTTCTGCATTTGGAACAAAATTTTCGACAAACTTCGATGCAACTATCTTGACAACTGGCTCAGGCTCTTGAGTTGGTTTTGGGATTGCGGAATCAGAAGCTTTCTATTGAGGGTTTCTTGGTTCGTTTGATTATCCTAGTTTTTGTGGGTATGGGTTCTTTCACAAACTCATCTGGTACTTCAGGTTGTTTCTCAACTAGGTTCTTCTTCTTCTTCTGATATTTGGACTCTTTTTGAGAAACAGGTGCTGGTAAAACAGTTGTTCTAGTTGTGGAATCAATCGAAAGTTAGTAATTAACCAACAAAGGATTTGTTGGGTCAACCAGCTTAAGCATCTAAACAGGAATTTGAGCAACATTGGGAAATACCTTAGCATCATCCATAGAAACCCTTGGAGTAGTGATCATCAGAAATTCAACAGATTCAATTCCATCAGGAATGAGAATATTTTCTTGACTATAAGTTTCTTTCAAACTATGTCCCCAAAACCTAGCATTTTATACTCATGTTGCTTGTTTCGTGTGAGAGACTAAGATTCCAAATTATTCCTAATGAATGATGCATAATCAACATTAAGACCATAGTATAAACCCGCCATAACAAAATATACCTCAAGCTTGGCCTTGTCCAGCCCAGAGCTTCTTCTTGTCAAACATCTCATGACTATCCCAAACAAGAAACCCCAAACACATGGAAGACTGGACTTCTTAAAGTGACTAATTGCAGTGAGTGTAGGTTGATGTCCCATTTCTTTGAACATATAAATCACTTGATCATTCATAACTTCATAAAAAGTACCAAAAGTTGGAAGTTGTAGGATTTGGGAAAACTGTTTTTGGTTGAGCTTCATTGATTTTAAGTTCATAAGATGGAATGTAACCACCTTGGTTGTTTTGTTGAACACTGCAGTTGAACCAGCAAAAGATAACAATTCCATTGGGATTGGAAACGATGAATAAGAACAAACGATAATACAAAGTTATTTAGTGTTTGAACAAGCATCCATAACTCCTTCGGGTATTGATCAAGAGTGGGAATTACAAGATGTGTCACACCCCCGAACCAGACGGCGGAAACTTTCGAGGACTCTTGTGACTTAAATTGAATACCATCACAATGATTATACATGAATCATAACATCATTCATCACCATGCATTGAAATATTACAACTGATATTGTTTACATTTAGTACATTGTTTTAAACATTACAATTCCATAACATAAACCGTTTGATAAATAATCTAAGCAAAACACCATGACATAACTTGATACATATTCTTCCGTTTACCTGTTACCTGAGAATACAAGTTATTTTGAAAATCGTCAACATATGAAATGTTGGTGAGTTCATAAGTAATGTTATGGATAAATGATATTTGTGAAGATTGCAAACCCAGAAAATCCGATATTTTCTGAAAAGAGTATTTGTTAAAAAAATGTGAAGATCCGTAAATATGCATGTCGATTTTGAAAACATGTATAATTGTTGAACTTTGTATACATCACATAGGTTAAAATGTTGAACACCCCGGGAAAACCTGATGTTTTCCCAATACGTAAATTACATGACTTGTTTATTGTTATACCGATACGACGATTGTTTTTGATTACCCAGGTGACATTGGATTAATTAAGGGTTGTGAGTTGTTACAATCATGCATTATTGAAAATGACTAGTTTATAACTACAAATTATGAATGATCCTTGAGGCGTCGTCCATACTACTCACATAATCCAACCACCCTGACTTCTCTTGTTTAACGTCACGAATCTGTTTACTCGGTTTCTCATAGCCCCACAACCGAGGAGAAATGAGGGAACGAAGCCTCCTTTCTTTCCATAAGTTATTCAAGGCTATCGGGAATGCGAAAGACACTTGGCCCGACTCACATTTGACTTCTCGACTTTGCTAGCAGTACTAATGGACCCTTGGGGCCCAACAGCACAATAGAGCTATTGAAAGTCCTTTTACATGGAATTAGGTCATAGAAGGCCCATTAACATGTAAGCGCGTCCCCTTCGGGCCCAAAGATCATGTTATTGGGCTAGCAAGGCCTAACAAGCACGATTTGAAACTTTCAAGCCCAAAGATTGAATATTGACTCCTCTTAGTTATCGCGTGTTTATTGAAGTACTACGGTTTATTGAATTTTGTTTTGTTATTGATTCGAGACCGAATCAATTTGTTTGGTAACGATATTGGTTGTTGAAAGTGTATTTGTTATTACGTTTTGCCGGTAGTTGTTGATCTCGTATTTTGTCTTAAGGGATTTGTTTGTTTAAAAGTAAGATTTTTACCTTTTCACAACCCTTCTTTTATAAAGTTAACACTTTTAGTCCTTTATATAAAAGAATTTCCATTTTAGTCCTTAAACCATTTTTCTTGACACTTTAGTATCATAACTTGTTGAAAAGACATTTTTAGCCCAAATTTTCTTTGTAAACAGCTTAAGTCCTTCCAGAATGAAGTTTTCTCTGTTAGAACCCCCATTTTCGCAACTTTTACAATTTTGGCCCAAAATAGAAAAATTTTACATTTTTGATCCTTTTTGAATTTGAAAAACATTTTTGACCTTTGAAATGGTTTTAATACACTTTAAACCCCCTTTTTTACAGAAAACTTCCTTTTCAGCCCCTCAAACTTAGAAATCTTGCAATTTGAAGCTTATTGGGCCGAAAAGCCCAAATTCAGCCCATTAAATTCAAAATTTACGTTTTAAGCCCCTCAAAAATGTTGATGTTCAGAAATATTGTTATAGACACTGTTTGGACCCTTTTGACCCTCTAGAAATTATAATTTGTCGGTTTGGACACCAAGTTTGTATTTTTGACAATTTAAGCCCAAAAATGAGTTTTATGTTCAAATATGTTCATCCTAACCATATAAACTGTTTTTCTTGACTTGATTAGTGTAAAATAGTTTAGGTTATGTTTATTTCCTTCCCCATATTTTAGATCTCGGTTTTACACACTTGTTGAATAACATATTCATCACAAACACATAATATCACACACATACATGCATTAAATCACACATAGCATACATTTACACATAGATCTACACATTTTCGTGTATTCTTCCCCCATAAAACTCATAAAAACCGAAAAGAAGGGGGTATGAAACTCACCTTGGGTGTGGTTTCGGTTTTGGAAGGAAAAGATGAGAAGAATTCGATCCTAGCAACCTTTCTTTGAGGATCTCGAACTAGGATGCTTCCAAGGTGCTAGATCATAAGTTTGAATGAATTAAGAGATGATTCATGAATGAAAGGAAATATCTAGCTTATGGATCTAACATCAACTTACCTTAGATGATGATTTTTGGTGGAAAGTCTCTTTGAAAAGCTCTTGATTCTCGAAAATTTGATGAAGAAAAGTGAGGATGTTCTTTGAGAGAGTTTGTTTAAGAAAATTGGATGAAGTGTGTATGTTTGGGATGCTCTCGGCCGAGAATCAAGAAGAATAAGAGAGAGAGAGAAAGAGAGAGAGAGAGAGAGAGAGTTGAGGTGACTAACTTAGATGCATGTTGGTCCATGCATGGAGGTATGTGATGTATAAATGACGTGGCAATCTCACAAGTCAACTCTTCTTTCTTTGGTTGGGCTTGGGCCGAGATTTGGAGGAAAGAGAATAGAGTTTTGGGCCTTAAATGCTTAAGCCCAATTTTCATGGTTATATTGAGTGATTTTTGGTCCAAATAAATATAAATGTGATTTTTATGACCTATTAGGGCTAAATTAGGTTAATTATGGCCCAATATGGTTCATTTAAATAGTTTATTTCATTCTAGGCCCAATATGGCCCAAAATATTGAAATAAATGGAAGTGGGTCCAATTAGAGCCCATTCAAGAGTTCTAAGCCCAAGATAGTCCAATTGGAAGCTTATTGGTCCATTGGGCCCAATAAGGAAATCCTAATCCATAATGGACTTAAACAAGGATTTCTAAGGTTTCCAATTGCTTGTTGACTATTTGCAATGCTTGTATGAAGTGTTTGATTGAAATTTTGTTGTCATAGAGTGAGCATCATACATGCTTTCATGTTTTTGATTCATAATTGACATAAGCGTTGTAGTTACACAGCACGAAAATTTCTAGTTGTGACAAGAAGATTAGTGTGTTGAATTTTCTTTATAGAGTGCAAAACATCTTCGTCATTGGTTGTTGTTTGATCAGAATTATGAGGAGTAGCAACCATTGAAGGAAATTGATGAGAATTTGAAGATTTTTTTGAAGCGATGAACTGTTAGTGTTCTTGAGGTTTAGTCAGAGAGCATCAAGTTGAAAAGGATATCATCATCTTCCATTTATAACTTGTGTGAATTTTGAATTCAAACCAGTATCAAATAAGAAAATGCCACGTGGAGTGTTGGTTACTTAATCAACGCCATAAAAATTGCTATGTAATAAAAGTGATCATCACGTTGCGCATTGATTCTCATGAAAATCCTGTACCGTCATATCCGTCATGAGGTTTGTCACCAGTTATAGACAATTTCGTTGGCATGGAGGCTGGACTCATTCGCTTATGGGATTATAAAGCGAAATCATATGCCAATCTTTGCAAAATGTAATTTTCGAGTCGATAATACTCAAAAACTCAAAGATTTTAGTGCTTTCGTGTGCCAAAGAATGAGATAGAAGTAATAATAAGAAAATAGTGAGTATCGTGATATCAAAATCTTTTTATATGAAAACAGATTGACCTCGGGAAAAGATCTCTTCATTCGACATCTAGAGAGATGAAGAATTGCTTCTGTAGTGTCCCTTGAAGTACAATCGAATACTCGTTGATAAGTATTGAATGGCTTCTTTTTCTTTTGGTTTCGAAGGTGGCTTCAATTTTACACAATATTACAACTTAACATAAGTGTAATTTAGTTGTGTAAAATTACTTAGATGATCAGTGTAGTCAATAACAATTATGGCTGGTGATGATTATAAATAAAAAGTTCAGCGAAGATATTCAAACAGAAATCTTATTCCAAAAAAACGAAAATATGGATCTTTATGGGAAAAAAACGTTTTGATATTAGAACAATTATCAAGATCATGCAATACGAATGGAAATAAGATTTTGAATATTTTAAACAAATGTTTCATGAAAATATTGAATAAGAATGTCCACCGTCAATTCTTTGAAGTTAAAGATTGTTGGGATTCACCTACATCACAGAAAAATGTTCCAGGATCATAAACACATAGGTATGATATACCTATATCCTGGTAGGTTTTGGCCAGAGATATCTTCGGTATGTGTCATAGTATGAGATAGTGAAAGAAATTTTCGGTGAAAAAGATTTGGTGAAAGAACTCAATGTACCTCTGCTAAAAATTTGGACCAAGTAGAAAACTCTTAATTCATCATGAGAAGAGTAAGATAGCTCTTCGATCAACATGAATACAGCCTGATTAGGAAGAAACTCTCATGTGAAAGATTTCATTAGGGCTTCGAACACAAAGAGTCTTTAAGGCTTTGATGACAACATGCTATAGCATGCTTCTATGGACACTTGACTAGTACATAGTTTTGAATAATACATGTTCCCTTGATGAATATTCTCATGTGGCATACGAAAGAGCATCATGTTGTTACAATGAGATTCCAACGAAAATATTTTTGTATTTTTGAATTTATCAAAGTAAAAAAAAATGATAAAATCTTTTTGGATTTTTTATTTTTGAAAAAGCAAAAACAAAAATAAGAAAATCATTTTGGATTTTTTAGTTTTGAAAAAGCATAAATATAAATAAGAAAATCTTTTTGGATTTTCTTTGTTTGAGAAAGCAAAAACAAAAATCAGAAAATCATTTTGGATTTTTGATTTTTGAAAAAGCAAAAACAAAAATAAAGGAACATTAAAACATTACCTAGATACTTTTGACCCATAAGTTAATCGTCTTCAAGAATAGGTTGAGCATAGAAAGTCTTCCATCAGATGCAAAAGGAAATCATGTACTGAATGATTTAGAAGGAAGTCAAATGTGAAGGCAGTCGAACGCTTAACATAAGCAGTAACCTCTAAACATAACACAAACAGTTGAAATTGAATAAAACAATCGAATGTTATACCCACTAATCGAAAGTATTAAAAGCAATTGAAAGTAAGGTAAAACATATATTCAAGTCAAATTCAAGAAGAATGTGGAACGGAGCATACTTCCATCATTCCCAGTCAATTTAAAATCCTTAAGAATCATTTTTCATGTAATGTTTTGGTGAAAATGTCAGCAAGTTGATATGTTGTTTTGACAAAATGGACTTCAATGTTTCCATCTTCAATGTGGTCTTTGATAAAATGATAACAAAGAGCAATATGTTTCGTTTTCGAATGTTGTACCGGATTGTGAATGATCCGAATTGCACTTTGAGAATCGCAATATAAAGGTAATTTCTTCATGTTTATTGCATACTCACGCAATTGGCTTTGAATCCAAATCACTTGTGACGTGCATGCAACATTAATGATATATTCTGCCTCAGCTGTCGAAATAGAAACACAAGTTTTCTTTTTCGATTGCCTACTCACAAATTTCCTGTCAAAAAAATGACACCCTCCATTTTTGCTCTTTCGATCCAATTGACATCCACCCAGGTCCACATGATAGAATGTTTGGATTAAAAATATTGTCTTTGAAGGATACCACAATCCTAACGAAACTATACCTTTCATGTATTGAAAGATATTCTTAACTGAAGTAACAGTGATCGTTTCAACCGATAGACTACCTTGTCTAAAGTATAACAGTGATCAGGATACTTCTCGTTAATGAAACCTAGTGGTTGTTTTACATACACCGTTTTGTCTAGAACACCATTGAGGAATGCACTTTTCACATCCATCTATTAGATGTCAAAATCATTATGAGCTACATAAGCTAGAAAATTTTGTACCGCCTCGATTCTTGCAACATGGGAAAAGGTTTCCTCATAATTAATACCTTCTTGTTGAGACTTCCCTTTTACGACTAGCCTTTCTTTGTTTCTAACAATATTGCCTTCTTTGTTAGTTTTGTTCTTAAAAAATCCATTTCAGACCAATTTTCGAAACATCTTCAGGTTTTGGAACCAATCTCCAAACCTTGTTTCGTTCAAATTCAGTGAGTTCAGATTGCATTACAACAACCCAATCAGAACGTTCTAATGCATTTTTTACTATTTTTGGTTCTAATTTTGAAAAAATACATTAAACATTCATAATTCTTGATGAACATTTAACACCTCATTTTCGGCTCGAATATGAGCTCATGTCAAGGCACCATAGTTTGGATCACCTAGAATTTGTTCTTTCGGATGATCTCTTGTCCATTTATCCATCAGTGGATATGCAAGATCAAAGTCTAAAGGTGCATCTTCAATGATGTCATCGGCATCCGAAACTTCTCCTACAATTGAGATATTGTCAATTACATCTTGAAAATCATTATTTGGAATATTATCGTCATCATGATTTGATCCACAAGGCTCCCCTCGACATCAGCATAGTTAGGATAGCGCGACCTCTTAACATGAGACTCTATTCTTTCGTTATGAGGTGTCACACCCCAAAACCAAAACGGCAGAAACGTTCTGGGGTGGATGACGTCGTGTCAAGTATCACAACATATGTAGTATAGTAATCAAAGTACAACAACCATTGCAATAATAGTAATAGTTTTACATAAGTTACATTTAATAGAGACATCAAAGTATTATAGAAACTAGTATAGATGCAGCTTGGTTCTAGGTTGGCTTCACAAAAACTCCCCGGTGTACCTGTCTATTGCTGACCTGAGAATACAAGTTATTTTGAAAGCGAGTATCAACATTTTTATAAATGCTGGTTATTTCATAAGTATTTGGTGTCATTTGTGTAAGTAAGCATTTTATCCAAAATAACTTTATAAAAAGTAGTAGTTTAGAGTCTACAGTGTATTAGAGTCCTTTCCAGAAAATCCTATATTTTCTAAATAAAAGCAGTCTTCTACCAAGACTCGACAGAGTTATGTTTTAAAGAGTAATTTTCCCTAAAATACTATCATTACCAAAATACGGTATTTGATTTTTAAAGGAAGTAGGAGAATATCACTAGTAAAAAAACATTAGGGAAAATAACATATGCCTCAGCAGGAAATACTGCTGACTAAGGCAAAAGAAATCATAGACTCCAGGAGAGTATCGAATGAATGATACGCCTGGCTCAGTCTAACATAACGAAACACAGACCCCAGACGGTATCAAATGTACGATACGGCTAGCAAGGTCTAAAACAAAGAAACACATACCCGAGACAGTATCAAATTAAAGATACAGCTAGCAAGGTCTAAAACGAAGAAACACGGACCCTAGACAGTATCAAATGAAAGATACAGCTAGCAAGGTCTAAAACAAAGAAACACAGACCCCAGACAGTATGAAATGAACGACACAGCTAGCAAGTTCTAAAACAAAGAGTGATCCTAAGAGTGTTGTTTTAGAAATACAATGTTAATTCTCGTTACCTTAAGGCCATGAATTATAAGGTAAACATGGAGATACTCGTAACCATACTGATTGACACTAGAGTACTTGACGCCCTGCAAGTGTCGGAATAAATGTGACATTTGTCACCCCTTGGCTTGGTAGGCCGTGGACTGTAGCTAGCAGTCAGGGTGTGGGAGTGTCAGTCCCGTATAGATCTATACACTCGACGACGAGGAGATCCGTGTCTTGAAGATGCATCTCGTAATCTGAACTCTATTAGAGGCGCTGGAGAAATGATATAGACTTGCATATGAACTGACTCCTGTGGAATTCTCATACTAGAAAGAGTGAATATGTCACACCCCAAAACCACGAACGGCGGAAACGTTCTGGTGCGGAGGACGTCATATTCAGTATCATAACAGTTCATAGAAAGGAAAGTATACACCACCATATATATTAAAGTTTCCAAAATGTTTACATAATCGTATTCGTTACTTGTTCAAAAGATAAATACAAAAACATCCTTCAAAAGAAGTAATTAACGTCAGCACGTTAATCCCCAAAAGTTGATTTCCAAATCTGCTTAGCGGTTCCCTGAGAATACAAGTTATTTCAAAGAAAAAGTGTCAACAATTAAGTTGGTGAGTTCATAAGTAGTGTTTTGAGAAAATGTACGCCATTCGAAAGTTCGTGTATGTTTTCCAGAAAACGCACTGTTTCAAATGTAAGGAGTTATGATTTGTTGTGTTTTCCAAGAAAAACCCTTATTTTCTTATAAAAGTATGAAATGCATATGAATGTTCGTGTTATAAGTTGCAACTAATTGTACCGAGAAAATCCCTTATTTTCCTATTAGTTGTTTGGTTTGTATACAAGAAAAACCCTTATTTTCCTGACATAACTGGCAGTCTCTAAGACCGAAAATCGCAAGCAATCGACGTGCTCGAAAGGTGTGGCATAGTTTTATATAATAAAGCTATACGAAGATCGCATTTGTTAGATGAAGAATAGTTTTAATAGCTACTCTTTCATAAAAGCATAATACCATAATAATTGTATATCCGATGAGTTTTATAACCATACTAAACATAATATGCCTGTAGCAACGTTCTTCAGGCGTCGTAGCGTTATGACAACTGTCACCCCAAAAGACGGACTGTAGCTAACAGTCAGGGCGCGGGATCATGACTTCCCGTATAGATCTATACACATTTGACACGTTCTCCGAACGGGAGACTCTGGTTATAGACAGGACTTGTAGCGATACCTTTTATCAAAAAGGCAGTGTTTGAAGATGTACACGTCTCATGGATTCTCAACTAAGTCTGTATTAAAGTAGTAGTTTTGTATGCAAAGTTTATCCTTTTTCACAATGTTTGACAAAGCATAAATCATAAGTTTTTAGAATGTATAAAACGGTTTAGCAACGAAGAATACTTTGGAATTTCTAAATACTTTGTATAAATCTAGTGCATGCGAAGTATGACAAGAGTTTTCACATAGTAGTAATAAATCACAAGTGATTCATTTAATAAAAACGAGTAAAGTTAAATTTTTGATGTAGAAGACAAGTTTGTAAACAAAACATATATATGTATATGGTTATATATATGTATAAGTTTTAAAGGATGATTTGGCATGTTTCGTAATTGTTGTTCATATTCTTACGTTTTTATTAGAAACTTTGCATGAAATAATCCTTAAGTTTGATACTAAAGACCTTTTTGTACTTATTACTTTTGTAAAAATGGTCATTAAACATATTTAAATGATTGTGTTTTAACTTCCTTAATGTATAAACATTACTCAAAAATGTTAGAAGGTGTTAATAAATCTATAAACCACTTTTGACAGTTTTACCCTTTACTGTCCCTGTTTTTAGAAAACTCATAGAAAAATCATCGTAAGTCAAAAACTGAATCCGTCACCTCTGAGAGTTTATAAAATAAGTCTACTTTGCTCCTAATTTTTATTATGGTTTTTAGTGGTCTCAAACTAGTGTGAAAATGAACATCTTCACAGACTGGTCCGAAATCACTTCTGAAATGACAGGCAGTTTTATAAAAATCGCCATAAATTGTAGAAAAATCGTATGAACGTGTGCGAGTAGTCATTAGAAAGGTATAAACTTGAACTATTTGCATATTGTACAGTTTTGAAAGATATTAAGTTTAAGATGGTCAAAACAGTCCGTGAACAGGACTCAACTTTTCTGTAGAAAGCTGTCATTTAAATTTGAGTTATGTTTAGTGTTCTAACTTGTATTCCCCCCCTTAAAACTTGAATAAAACATGAAAATGTAGGGGTATGAACTCACCTTATGTGAATACTTGAAGAATGGAAAGTTGAAGATGAACTTTTGGTTGTTGGTTTGATGCTCCAAAACAGCCACTCTTTTGGCTATGTTGCTGTCACGAAAATTTCACAGCAAAAGTGCAAGAAAAAGGGTAGTTTACTCACTGTTTTGAATCAATAATTTTGAGTATCAAAACAAGTAACTTCCAGGGGTATTTGGTGGTAAAAATATCAAGCAAAAGGAAGGTGTAGATGGGTGAAATGGTGGCTGAAACACAAAAGGGACAGCAACCCTTTAGTTCATGGTTTTGATGGCTTTGGAAGGAAGTTCTTGTGCTTGAAAATGAGATGAAGGTTGAGAGTAATTACTTGGAGTATTGGCTGGTCAAATGAGGGTAAAATGAAGAGGAAATTTCGTGGTTATGAAGGAGGAAATGGTGGAAGAGGATAAGGGGACAAAACCTAGACTAGCTTGTGATGGGATGTGAGTTTAAGTGATGTGATCTTGTCTAGCCACTTGCTTGGGTGGTTGCTTAGAGATAGAGTTAGTTAACTAACTAACTACTAGATATTTAGTTAGTTAGGAGTTCTAGGTAAGGAGAGGGAAGGTCTTAATCTTGAAAATTAGAAGAGGGATTAAGAAGCATTCTTAGTAAAATGTCTTAAGTGATTAAGCACTTATTAGTTAAGTTGGCACTTATCTCCACCAATTCTCTTATCTTAATTGATTTAGAAATCATATTCCTTACATGAAATCACTTTAGGTAATGACCCATAACTAGTTATTCACTAGATAATAATACATATGTATAAATACATACATGTATACTTAGTATAAAATAACAATGTAGTTTTTGTGTATTTGAACTGTAATGTTTATGTTTTATTCTTTTTATTCAAAAACACTTGGATACATTTTAATTATACCTTATAATAATTCATTTTATATTTTAATTTATTTAAATATAAAATTTATTGACCAATGTATAATTTCGTGACATTTAACCGGTTAACCATATCGTTAAACACGTTTTGTCACTTTGGTTCGTATATTTGTCGAATTTAGATCCTACACAACTATTAAGCACACGTTTTACATAGAACCTAACTTAATTATCAACTAGATACATGTTGTTACAAAAATTAAGTTTGTTGCGTTCAAATGATGTTATATGCTAATTTCACAAACCGGTGATGGTTCGTAGCCATACATCATAACGAAATTTATCAATAGCTACTTGTTTTATATTTCACAGTAACTTATTTAAATAAAAGAGGTTAAATTCCTTCAACCATTCTTAATAAAATACTCATATTGCTTAATAATCAAAAGATAGCATCGTACGATCGTTCCTATTTTTTTTTTTTTTTACCAATTGTTACATTCTCCCCCCGTTAAAAGAATTTCGCCACGAAATTCAACTTGTAGACGGGATATCACTAAGCAATTGGGGGTGTTTTATTTATTTATTTATTTTATTTTTTTTTTTTTGATTCGCGCGTTCCCTAGTGAATTCAGGTCCTCGCTTGGCGTTCCAACGGGCCTTCACTATGGGTATGCGGCTTTGTTTCGTCCTTTTGACCTCTTGATCCATGATTTCCACCGGTTCTTCGATGAAGTTTAGACTCCCGTTGATTTCAATTTCATCCAGTGGAATAACAAGAGTCTCATCAGACAAGATCTTCTTCCGATCCTGGGATGCCTTCAATCATTCACGGGTTTGAACAATCTTCTCTGTAGTTTCTCGTATGTTCTGGGGGCTGGTGAAAGTGTTGTTAGGAACTTGCCTATTAGCTATTTTTGTGTCACCTACCTCATCCCATCAAAGAGGTGATCTACACTTGCTTCTGCAGAGAGCTTCGAATGACGTGACCTTGATGTTAATGTAATAGTTGATGTTGTATAAGGATTCGATGAATGGTTCTTCCTCTTTGTCTTTCAGTTTGAGGGTGATAAAAAGGACTTCTTTAACGACTATTAAAAACACGAGGCGAATCGCCTGTCCCTTATCCAAAATGATAGACACTGGTATACTATGCAGTCTTGCAATTTTCTTTGTATATGCTCCTATTAGCTTTTCTATTTTTCTTTGTATCCTTGGTCGGTAAAAAGTGTGTGGGTTTGGTTGATTTGTCCGCGATCGCTCAAGTGGTAGCATGTCCATCCACTGTCCTGGGTAACTTGTCATGGAGTTCATGGTATGACTCATAACTGATTCACCTATCATCTCTTTGTGTTTATAAGTCGTATATAATTAAGATTGAAAAGACAATCGAATCGGTGATTCTATTCTAAGCCCACATCCAAACAAGGAAAAGGATTTAAAGCGGAATTACCAACCCTAAGTCCGTAGAATCTTAATTATATAGGGCTCCAATATATACACTTAGTAATCATAGATTCACTAGTATGGGTCCATAGTCTCTACTTGAGTGGGGTGATTAACTTGGGTGAGATGGCATTTACCCCAACCCTTTTCCGCAATTACTACACTTAGGTTGATTTTTGAACTCGGGTTACCGTATGGATGGTATTCCCAGGAGATCTTCTCGGAATATATCGAGAAGGTTACGGGATTTTTCAACATCCATGATGTCTTTCTCTTCTTGTTTCTTATCCACAGCACAGGCTAGGACGGCGTGGTGCCTCCTGTGTAGGTACTTCTGAGTCTTGTTGCAAAAGGTGAGTCGGGGGATTGTGTCCGGTTTGTCGTTATAGACAACGAGGGTTCTATTACTGGATGGGTTTAGGCGAATGGACTTTTCGTAATATATGATATCAGTATGGTGAGGAAACTAACTAATACGTTGTTAAAATGAAAATGTCGTAAATTTTTATTGTGACCGGTTTTAGGATGATTTGAATGAATTGGTTGATTTAGTGTTAGAGTGCACCCTATGTACACGTCTCTAGTGCTTTTGATTATTCCAATTCTACTGTAAATATTTCGTTTAAGTTTTTGAGGTTTTTGGTTGAGAAATTGATTAAATCTACGACTCACAATACTCCTCTCCGCGTTGCTATTATATAGTATCCATGCATATGTGCTATCGGGAATGAACGTACCGGAATCTCAGCGGGGTCTATTACTGCTTTCCCACGCTCTGTTGCTAAAACACTTCCGATGCTCTTGACATCTTTGTTTTTAGTCTCCGGGAACTCCTTTATGAAATGCCCTACTTCTCCACATCTGTAGCAAGTCCGACTCATCCCAGCTTTTGTGTTCTGGTTGGTCTGTTGAGCCGGCACCCTACAGAACTTTGTGGTATGCCCCTTTTTCATTATAGTTCTTGCAATGCATTTCCCTGCACTTTCCTTTGTGATGAAAGCTACACTTGGTGCATTTTGGCAGGTTTCCAACATATGGTCTTGTTGGCACTGAGGTAGTAGGGATGGTGGTGGTATGGAATGGCACTGTTTGTTGTACAAGTTGAGGTATCGTGGATTGGTGAATAATAAAATCCAACCACTGAAAGAGACTTGGAAATGTCTCCGTATCTAACTTGCTATGGTCCAATGACTTAACTAAAGCAGGTTTCAGATAGACTCCAATGAGAGTATGATAAGAGTACTTGAATGATGGAAATGACACAAAAGTTAGCCGGCGGTCAATATCTTGGATATTTACGGCGTAAAGGTTCAGGAAAATGGCCTTGTAAAGGTCTTACATCATATACACAGGAGATAGTTCCTGACAGTATAAAGACCTAACTAAAGTACTTACGGTACAAGATAATTTCATAGAAAATGCCACATCAGGCATAGACAGAAGAATACGATTCCTCTTTTTGTAAGGGAAATAAAGTAAAGCGTCTACTACTGGTGACGGTAATTCCTTTGGTGAATTCTTAGTTCAACCAATTGACGTTCCATGTCAAGTAGGTGTCTCTATTACACCCTCTGGCGTACTTGGAGCTCTATGACTTTGGCTCGGGTTTTCAGCTAGTGTTTGCAGCAGGTTCTCATGGTTTCTTTATGATCTCTTGTGAGCATCTTCTAGATGAGTGGTGTGGAGGGTATTCATTCTTGCAACGGTGACAACTTCGGCAATCTGATGTTGGGCTGTCCTGCCTTGAATCTCATTTTGGGCCACTCTGCGGACCATGATTGGCAAGATTCTACCTGCTGAGCCCCCATTGCTCAGGTCGTAAAAGTTTCGGTCGCCAATAAATGGCATGGGCTGATCTTGTTCTTGGCTTCATGTTTCCAAGCATTCCACCGAATCAGGTGTCGGGCCATGAAGAGCTGGACGAGGGTTAGGAATTGGAATGGGAGTTGCTCGAGGTAGGTTCTCAACCTCTAGTTCGGGATTAGCATCGGCTGAAAGGTTTTCATCATGATGATCATCCAAAGGGATAGGATGATCATTCTCTGGTTCTTCTCCAAACTAACCAGCTATGACTTCATTCGGAAGATACTGGTTGTCAAGGGGATGGAGCCCAACTATGATTTCTATGCGAGAATTTAGGGTAAGTGGATAATTATTAGACGAACTATCTAGATAATTATTTAGAAAACCCTCATTAGTTACATCACTATTTGTGAAGTGCATACCAGCTATGTGTAATCTAAACAGGATAGACCTTCGAATAAGTGACCTTATTTCCAAATTCACACAGAATAGGGGTAAGGCAAAATTATCGCTGATTCTAAGTCTATAACATCCTAATTACATGTAGCCTTAGTGTATCCACTTAGCAACTATCAACTTAGTAATGAGGATCCCGTTTTAATTCTCAAGTATAAAGTACTTATAGTAACACCAAATACTCCTATAGTATTTTAATTTTAATGTTATGTTCTATTGTTCTCATTGTGGTAGGGTTGGTAAGATTTTAGCATTGTTGCGACTACACATTTAAACTTAGGCACATGCTAGTCAACCCTCGGATAATATAGGCGATCAGGCTATATCTTCCCAGTTTTGACCATATGTCTCTAAGCCCACTTGTGTTGCCCAACAATCGTAATTCTTTTGTACTGTCCTAGTGACACTGATTTTAGTATGAATGCAGCACGTATACTTACTTAAATATTTTATTATTTAAAGTATAAACTCTAAATCAGAGTATTTTTAATCCCATTGTATTTATAGTTAGTATATCTTTTATGGGTTGATATACTCAATTCACTATAAACAATGCTCTGATACCAATCTGTCACACCCCAAAACCACGAACGGCGGAAACGTTCTGGGGCGGAGGACGTCATATTCAGTATCATAACAGTTCATAGAAAGGAAAGTACACACCACCATATATATTAAAGTTTCCAAAATGTTTACATAATCGTATTCGTTACTTGTTCAAAAGATAAATACAAAAACATCCTTCAAAAGAAGTAATTAACGTCAGCACGTTAATCCCCAAAAGTTGATTTCCAAATCTGCTTAGCGGTTCCCTGAGAATACAAGTTATTTCAAAGAAAAAGTGTCAACAGGTAAGTTGGTGAGTTCATAAGTAGTGTTTTGAGAAAATGTACGCCATTCGAAAGTTCGTGTATGTTTTCCAGAAAACGCACTGTTTCAAATGTAAGGAGTTATGATTTGTTGTGTTTTCCAAGAAAAACCCTTATTTTCTTATAAAAGTATGAAATGCATATGAATGTTCGTGTTATAAGTTGCAACTAATTGTACCGAGAAAATCCCTTATTTTCCTATTAGTTGTTTGGTTTGTATACAGGAAAAACCCTTATTTTCCTGACATAACTGGCAGTCTCTAAGACCGAAAATCGCAAGCAATCGACGTGCTCGAAAGGTGTGGCATAGTTTTATATAATAAAGCTATACGAAGATCGCATTTGTTAGATGAAGAATAGTTTTAATAGCTACTCTTTCATAAAAGCATAATACCATAATAATTGTATATCCGATGAGTTTTATAACCATACTAAACATAATATGCCTGTAGCGACGTTCTTCAGGCGTCGTAGCGTTATGACAACTGTCACCCCAAAAGACGGACTGTAGCTAACAGTCAGGGCGCGGGATCATGACTTCCCGTATAGATCTATACACATTTGACACGTTCTCCGAACGGGAGACTCTGGTTATAGACAGGACTTGTAGCGATACCTTTTATCAAAAAGGCAGTGTTTGAAGATGTACACGTCTCATGGATTCTCAACTAAGTCTGTATTAAAGTAGTAGTTTTGTATGCAAAGTTTATCCTTTTTCACAATGTTTGACAAAGCATAAATCATAAGTTTTTAGAATGTATAAAACGGTTTAGCAACGAAGAATACTTTGGAATTTCTAAATATTTTGTATAAATCTAGTGCATGCGAAGTATGACAAGAGTTTTCACATAGTAGTAATAAATCACAAGTGATTCATTTAATAAAAACGAGTAAAGTTAAATTTTTGATGTAGAAGACAAGTTTGTAAACAAAACATATATATGTATATGGTTATATATATGTATAAGTTTTAAAGGATGATTTGGCATGTTTCGTAATTGTTGTTCATATTCTTACGTTTTTATTAGAAACTTTGCATGAAATAATCCTTAAGTTTGATACTAAAGACCTTTTTGTACTTATTACTTTTGTAAAAATGGTCATTAAACATATTTAAATGATTGTGTTTTAACTTCCTTAATGTATAAACATTACTCAAAAATGTTAGAAGGTGTTAATAAATCTATAAACCACTTTTGACAGTTTTACCCTTTACTGTCCCTGTTTTTAGAAAACTCATAGAAAAATCATCGTAAGTCAAAAACTGAATCCGTCACCTCTGAGAGTTTATAAAATAAGTCTACTTTGCTCCTAATTTTTATTATGGTTTTTAGTGGTCTCAAACTAGTGTGAAAATGAACATCTTCACAGACTGGTCCGAAATCACTTCTGAAATGACAGGCAGTTTTATAAAAATCGCCATAAATTGTAGAAAAATCGTATGAACGTGTGCGAGTAGTCATTAGAAAGGTATAAACTTGAACTATTTGCATATTGTACAGTTTTGAAAGATATTAAGTTTAAGATGGTCAAAACAGTCCGTGAACAGGACTCAACTTTTCTGTAGAAAGCTGTCATTTAAATTTGAGTTATGTTTAGTGTTCTAACTTGTATTCCCCCCCTTAAAACTTGAATAAAACATGAAAATGTAGGGGTATGAACTCACCTTATGTGAATACTTGAAGAATGGAAAGTTGAAGATGAACTTTTGGTTGTTGGTTTGATGCTCCAAAACAGCCACTCTTTTGGCTATGTTGCTGTCACGAAAATTTCACAGCAAAAGTGCAAGAAAAAGGGTAGTTTACTCACTGTTTTGAATCAATAATTTTGAGTATCAAAACAAGTAACTTCCAGGGGTATTTGGTGGTAAAAATATCAAGCAAAAGGAAGGTGTAGATGGGTGAAATGGTGGCTGAAACACAAAAGGGACAGCAACCCTTTAGTTCATGGTTTTGATGGCTTTGGAAGGAAGTTCTTGTGCTTGAAAATGAGATGAAGGTTGAGAGTAATTACTTGGAGTATTGGCTGGTCAAATGAGGGTAAAATGAAGAGGAAATTTCGTGGTTATGAAGGAGGAAATGGTGGAAGAGGATAAGGGGACAAAACCTAGACTAGCTTGTGATGGGATGTGAGTTTAAGTGATGTGATCTTGTCTAGCCACTTGCTTGGGTGGTTGCTTAGAGATAGAGTTAGTTAACTAACTAACTACTAGATATTTAGTTAGTTAGGAGTTCTAGGTAAGGAGAGGGAAGGTCTTAATATTGAAAATTAGAAGAGGGATTAAGAAGCATTCTTAGTAAAATGTCTTAAGTGATTAAGCACTTATTAGTTAAGTTGGCACTTATCTCCACCAATTCTCTTATCTTAATTGATTTAGAAATCATATTCCTTACATGAAATCACTTTAGGTAATGACCCATAACTAGTTATTCACTAGATAATAATACATATGTATAAATACATACATGTATACTTAGTATAAAATAACAATGTAGTTTTTGTGTATTTGAACTTTAATGTTTATGTTTTATTCTTTTTATTCAAAAACACTTGGATACATTTTAATTATACCTTATAATAATTCATTTTATATTTTAATTTATTTAAATATAAAATTTATTGACCAATGTATAATTTCGTGACATTTAACCGGTTAACCATATCGTTAAACACGTTTTGTCACTTTGGTTCGTATATTTGTCGAATTTAGATCCTACACAACTATTAAGCACACGTTTTACATAGAACCTAACTTAATTATCAACTAGATACATGTTGTTACAAAAATTAAGTTTGTTGCGTTCAAATGATGTTATATGCTAATTTCACAAACCGGTGATGGTTCGTAGCCATACATCATAACGAAATTTATCAATAGCTACTTGTTTTATATTTCACAGTAACTTATTTAAATAAAAGAGGTTAAATTCCTTCAACCATTCTTAATAAAATACTCATATTGCTTAATAATCAAAAGATAGCATCGTACGATCGTTCCTATTTTTTTTTTTTTTACCAATTGTTACAGAATACAGCTTCCTAAATATTCCTATAATACTTACTAGTGTCCCTGATCTACGAGTGACGAGTGGGATGATGCCCTTGCTACCCAAGGAACATGATCTGGCCAATGTAAACCTTTATTTCTATACATGTATACATGATATATAATTAATGATTAAACGACCTTCGGACGGATATCCGATCCCACCAGACCACATCCAAACGAGGAAAAGGAAATAGGGCGAACTAGCCTTCCTAAGTCCTTTAAACATTATTTATATTACTATACAAGTACAGGCATACATTTAACAAAGTAGAAACATTTAACGAAGTAGAAGCAGTTAACGAAGTAGAAGCGTTTAACGAGGTAGAAGCGTTTAACGAAGTAAAAGCATAAAAGCATGGAAGAAAACTTTTTTCATAAATTTTGGAAAACCTTTACACTTAATAAAATCGTGACTTGATATCCTTTTGTAAAATAAGTTTGAAGACCTTTGGAAATCCTTTGAAAACCTTTCATAAACAGTTTTGAATGAAATTTTGATAAAATATTATAAGTAAAGAAAACCTTTGTTTAAAATACTGTTGTAACTGGTTTTGGAGTAAAACATACAGCACGAGTGATAATTTGAGAAAAGATTTAAACAAGTAAAGACATTTTGGAAAACCATTTATAGTACCATACTTAGTAAAACAGCTGACAGTGTAATAAATCTTTGTGCATGCGGGTTGTCAATCACATATGATTGATATGATAACTATCATGTTTTAACTTGTATTCCCCCCCCCCCCCCATAAAAGCATGTAAAAACATTTAAAAGGTTAATTCAGGGGTATGAACTCACCTGTTGTAAGTGGATCCGGCGGAGGTGCCGATTGGGTGCTCGGTGTCAAGTAAGGACTTGAACACACTTAGTGACCTATTAACATATGATGACATATGTTTACATACAATTAGTAATGATAATACAAATTCAACACGTATATGCATCCTAAAGAGCGGAAAACACTTTGGTCAAGTGCTAGGAGTGTCTCGGGTAACATCTAGGGGAGTGTATGGCCCAGTTAGGGAGTTTACTCTTCAAGAGTAAACTCTTTATAGAGTTTACGGCCCTAAGGCCATATCCCTATGAGTTTATGGCCATAAACTCATGGGTGGTGTGTTCCTTGATGAATTAAGGTCTTATCTCACTTGTGGAATTAGGCTAGGATCAATTCTAGGGCATAGGAAGTGTTTTAGGCTCCAAATGGGCCATTTTAGGGAGTTTACGGTTCATGACCACTCCTTGAGGAGTTTACGGCCATAAACACATGAGTTTATGGTCGTAAAACCATGTTATCCCATTTTTTTGTTGCTTGGTGGTTCTAACTCATGCGTGCAAGGTTCTAGTCACTTATATGAGCATAGGAAGGTGTTAAAGGCACTTAAACACCTTGGAAAGGTGTTTACAGTCTAAGAAGATGTTCTTAGGGAGTTTACTACCTTAAACACATGAGTTTACGGTAGTAAACTCATTTTAGTCCATGAATCATGTTTTTGGTGCATCAAACGAAGGATTACAAGGCTCTAGGCACTCATGGAAGCCTTTGGAGATGTTTGAGGGGTAGTTTAACACTTAAATAAGTGTTTATGGTCCATGAAGATGGTTTTATGGTCTAAGAATGTTCTTAGACCGTAAACTCATGTTTACTCCCCATTTTTTCGGATTTTTTTTCTAAGTCCTTTCATGCAAGCCCCTAAGTCATTGCTAAGCACTAAAAGTGGTTTGGAAGGGTTTTTGAGCATTAAAACCCCATCTATGAGTGTTTACGGTCTAAGAAGGTGTTCTTGGACCATAAACTCATGTTCTTGAGGGTTTTGGGTAATTTAAAAACGAATTTGTAAGTTAAATGAGCTAAACAACAAGTTAGGGTAGATCACTTACTAGTTTGGGGCTTGAAAGAGGCGATTTTGGAGCAAACCCGATTTGTAGAGAGAGAAAGTAGAGAGAGAGAGTCTAAGGTGGGAAAAAGGTGGGAATGAAACCCACTCAACCCTTATATAGGGTGGAGTTTATGGCCTGGTTAGGGTTCATCTGACACCAATCGCGAACGGGGTTTTTCACGACTATCGTTAATCATGGCAAATTTCAAAATTATACCGCCTTAATTTTGGTTCGCTTGACGAATATTATTTAAAATATTCTAACGGGTTTAAATCCGGTCAAAAATATTTTCGGGATAAATTTGGCTAATTTTTGATGTAGTTAATTTCGACGTTAAAACTAACGGAAATTTTTGGGTTGTGACATCATCCCCCCGTTAGGGGAATTTCGTCCCGAAATTCAGGTTTAGGCAAGGAAGTAATCATGAAAAATCGGGTAGAGGTATGAGGGCACTTCCTATTCAGTTGGTCCTCGCATTCCCAAGTGAACTCTGGCCTTTGCTTTTCATTCTAACAACCTTCACTTACGGGATGCGGGTTTTGATTCGTGCAGTTAGCGATTCCTACTGGCTCGTCTACAAAGTTAGGGTTCCCAAAGATTGTTGTTAAGACGAGTGGGTTTATACAAATCACGTCGGACAAATACTTTGTCCATGCTGGGGTCGTGAATAGACTATGGTGGAATTTATGGAATTCCAAAAGTAGTTGTGGCCTGACAAGGGTTGGACTAAATCTTATAGAGAATCTCGGATGGTCCTAAGCTCTCGGGAAGATAGAGCTTTTCGGTCCTCAGAACATAATGCACTTGTATGGTGAGATCATCAGTGGTGTGATCGCCATTTTGAAGTTCCAAACGTTCTCTCATACTGGGAGTGTAGTCCTTCTGGTTGGTTCTTAGAAAGCTTGGGTTGTCCTTGGATTCGTGTATCCTGTCATTTGGTTTTTAGAGGATTTCTAGATCATCGGATGGATTGCATGTCTACGGGTATCTGTTTGTTGTAGGGTGGCTATCTCAATCTTGTGCAAAATGAACCTGCACTATTGATTCTTGAGATGTTTCTAACGGAAACTCTCAGGGTCGGGCAGATAGGTTTTCACCAGACGAGTGCTTAGAAGTTTTTAAACTTCCCATCATCATCTAGTTGGAGCTTTCACAATATGATCCTTAGCGGGAAAGGATCATGCTCTTACTTGCCTTGCTGTTTCATGAACAGCAGGCTCTGCTCAGGGCTAACTCAATCCTTAGAGATTTTCTGAAGTGTTGGACTATCTCGGTAGGTGGTTCTATTATCTCTGCGCGAGATAGTATCCTTGGAACACCTATTAGCCAGTGAATCTCTAAGACATGCCCTATTCTCTAAGGTGAAGGTTTATTCCAGGTGCAGAAAGCACGTGCTCTTGCATAACTCATCGACTAACACCTAGACTGGTGTCAAGTCTATAATCTCTTCGGGATCTGGGTTATAAGGCTTAACACAATCTACTTTTTCACTTTATTCAAGTATTCTTGGCTGCAGAGGTTATCCTGTGGTTCTCGGTATTCTAGTGTTCACTTCGGAGAATGTGTTCCATCGTCTACAGGGCGACGGTGATTTCCTCCACGTAAGAAGGCGTAGTGTCCTAGGCACTACTCATTGGTAACGGGGTTGACGAAGTGCCTGAGTAGTGCAAACATCTTCAGCAACTACTCTTCCCGAGGTTCTGAGTTTTCTCGATCTAGGTCAAATCTAGTAGTATAGGGTTCCATCACTCGGAACTTTAATCTCCTCATCCACTCTTCTCAGAGTTTAACTTATCGTAGCTTCTAGAGATCCGGGATATCCGCTGAGATGCTTATTTCGGGGAATTAAGCGTGAATGGATGGTCGTAGTCAATGTCCTTGACTCTTACGACTCAGTTTTCTTTACCAACTGAGGGTGTTAGCTACTATGTTGGCTTAACCGGGATGACAACAAATTTCGGATTTATGGTCATTATAGTAGCTCAACCCGCCGTGGTTCTCTTGACTCTAGCTCCTATTCTATGGAATAGGATGAAGGGTTTTACTATGAGGTTCTTGGTAGAGCTCATACTTGGCATAACCACTAATACTTGGTGTATGCAAGTCTTATATAATTGAGGTCGGCAGGATGTTCAGTTGTGCGACTCCACCCCAGACCCACAACCCAACGAGGAACAGGGAGTAGGGAGGAAGCACACATCTTAAACCTTTTTTATCTCAATTATATACCACCCTTATGCATATACTCAGTTATAGTGGTCAGTCCCATGAGTTCTATCCTCTTGATTCACGAACCTGATTGCGAGGTGCGAAGGGTCTTTTTGGGGGATCTACGGAGTATGCTTCGGGTGGTTATCGTCTTCTGGAATACCTGCAGTGTCTTTCGCTTCGGTTTCTATCTGACTAAGAAGGGTTGGTTAACAGTGCGCGGTACCCTTCTCCTGGGTACTTTGGAAGGTTTGAAATAAGAGTGACGACTGACGGATCGCATTAGTCTTTATTATTTTTATTATGTTTAGGTTCGAAAGAACCTTTATTTGCCGAAATGGCTACGGTGAAAGTTCTTTTTACATAGCACTAGGGAGTTACACATGGTTGCACTAAGTCGAACCATGATTGATAGAGGCGTCGAAGTTGGCATACATCGACATGACATAGAATGAGGGTCGATAGGGTCATGTGCTGAACGGGCACACAAGTTCTTGGCGTCTCGAGTTTCGTCCCGTGTATCACTGTCGTGAATACTTGGACCGATAGAGTTGACGCAGAACTATAGAGGGTCCTGAGTGTTTCTGAGTAGAGTACCTTTCATGAATGGATTCTCATGAGGCCTTTCTATAATCGCCTAACATATACTAGTCATGTATAATTAAGGGGGGGAGGACTGTTGACTGAGCGACTCCGCCCTAAATCCACAACCAAACGAGGAACAGGAAATGAGGTGGCATTCACTCACTCTAGGTCTATCCATCTCAATTATACATGGTCGTAACGTATATATCTAGCCATTATAGTTTTACCTGATGAAATTTTAAATTTTATAACCATGCTGCGACTTTCGCCTTAACGGGGAAGTATTTACATTTAGAATTAGTCTTTTAATGTTTTTGGTTAGTTATCTGAGATTAAGAGACGTACCAAAAATCTACTAGGTTCCTTGATGCTTCTCCCCAAGAATTAGAGTTAGATTCCTCTTGTGTCCTTGTCTTTTCTTTCTGTTGGGAAATCTCGCTTTAGGTGCCCAATCTCACCACATAGGTGGCATACTTGATTGATCGTCACATTGGTGGTTGATGTAATAAACTCAATCGGGGTTCTGCAGATGTGAGCATTATGCCCTTTCATGTTGCACCTAGTACAACAGAGTTCTCAGAATATACCATGATGATGGTAGCTACACTTGCTGCAGTGGGGAAGGTTTCCTAGGTATGGTCTTGTAGGTGTTAGGATGGAAAGGTTGGTAGGGGTATTGACTGTCTCAGCTCGTTGCCCTATGAAAGGTCCTTGAGCCGAGGTACTTCCTTCCTCGTTCTTAAACTTTCCCTTCATTGGAGTTGGTTGAGGTTCTTGGGTGGCTGGGTACACAGAGGTTGGTTGCTGCTGTCCATTACTTGGATCGGAATTCCCGATAGGGCTCTTTGCTAACATTTTTGTTGTTAGCATTCAGTTGAGCCATGACAGCTGCTACGGCTGCCGAGACTGCAGCTTGGAACGTAGCTTCAGCGAGTAGGAGAGTCGGTTTCTTGCCAGCGGATTGGTTACGCTTCTTTGGAGGTATAGTTTTCTTACACAAAAGGAGCACAAGCTGGTGAGAGACGATGGTTAACCCTGGACGTATCTATCCTTAGTATATTAGGCATAAATTTTTCCCATGCCTCGGATATTGGTTGTCTGAGTGTCGACCTACATCCCTATGATGTAGTCCGGGTATTCAAGGTAGGAGTATGAGTATCGGAAAAAGCCATAAGATAGAAGTCGTTCCTACTAAGTTACCTTTATACTGGGAAAGGTTTCACTCTCCGGCTTGGAAAGATTTGAGAACAGTTCGGAACGAAGACCACAGGAAGAAAGGCTCATGAAGACTTATGGCTAAACACTCTCAATAGAGGTGTGGGGATCCGCCCTAATCGTATTACTTGCAACGGGAAAAGGCGATTTACCTAACACATAGCGTGAGTAGTGTAATCACTAACTCATTAAATTGTATTATTTTATGGGTGTATTAGTGTGACGAACACGAGGAAAAGACACTTCTCGGGTTCCATGCACTGGCTCCCTCTGTCTACCTCGTATCTTTGACTAGGACCGATGTTGGTTTCCTTCGGGTAGTTACCTAGGGCTCTCTTCTCCTATAGACATATTGAATTTTCTACTCTGTCTTACTTCCGATTCCGACTCTGGGTGTCATCGCTCCATGATGGATGACAGGAATCTCGGAAGTTTAGGTGAATTTCTCACCGATGTCCCTAAAAATATATAGGCACTTGGTGATTTCAATAGTCTCGACCTAGTTCATTTATTTCCGAAATGAAAATATTCTCAATGAACCTCTTCTGGGTCTGAATCAACTCTTTTGCCGAGTACTGAAGTGGATAGGGTTTTCTACAGGGTTCGACCAAGAATGGAAATGTCTAAAGAATCCTAAGAGATTATTAACATTTCACTAGGTGATCCATATCGAGTCCTGCTACGATTACATAGGGTACACAAATCATATATAGCTTAGATCCGATAGGCCTTCGAATATGTGATACTACTCTATATCCACATCCCAACGAGGAAAAGGAAGTAGTGCGAAACCACACATTCTTAGTCTATGGGATCCTTATTATATATAACCTTGGGAGTATACCCTCTGTAATTGTAGGTATATCAATAAGGATCTTTTTAGTTCTTCACACAAGGTTATCTATGGATCCTAAAATACCCCTTTGGTATTTTAATTTCTTGTTTGATTCGTAACTTCTGAATATAATTTTGGGATTAATGTGAGTCTTTTAGTATTCCAAAATACTCCCATAGTATTTTTAAACTTCATGTTTGGCTCTATCATTCCTAGTTGGTAAGTTTCAGACCTGTTGCAACACCACTATCACTCACAAGCACACGTTCATTACATCTCGAATAAATGTAGTTGATCAGGTTACATTTATTCCAACTTACGATTACATAACTGCCTAGGTTTGACGGTAATTCTCAACATCAGAAGACTTTTATTCTTGTTCTTCTTGTGATACTTGTGTTCGAGTGTTTAGGTTCTGGATGTTCTTATACTTTGGTAAAATATGGTTATATTTTAAAGTATAATTTTTGGTCAGAGTGTTTTATGCCTATGTATTTATAGGTTGTATATCTTTTATGAATTGATATACTTAGCTCACTATAAACAATGCTCTGATACCAATCTGTCACACCCCAAAACCGGAACGGCGGAAACGTTCTGGGGTAGATGACGGCGTGTCAAGTATCACAACATATGCAGTATAGTAATCAAAGTACAACAACCATTGCATTAATAGTAATAGTTTTACATAAGTTACATTTAATAGAGACATCAAAGTATTACAGAAACTAGTATAGATGCAACTTGGTTCTAGGCTGGCTTCACAAAAACTCTCGGGTGTACCTGTCTATTGCTGACCTGAGAATACAAGTTATTTTGAAAGCGAGTATCAGCATTTTTATAAATGCTGGTTAGTTCATAAGTATTTGGTGTCATTTGTGTAAGTAAGCATTTTATCCAAAATAACTTTATAAAAAGTAGTAGTTTAGAGTCTACAGTGTATTAGAGTCCTTTCCAGAAAATCCTATACTTTCTAAATAAAAGCAGTCTTCTACCAAGACTCGACAGAGTTATGTTTTAAAGAGTAATTTTCCCTAAAATACTATCATTACCAAAATACGGTATTTGATTTTTAAAGGAAGTAGGAGAATATCACTAGTAAAAAAACATTAGGGAAAATAACATATGCCTCAGCAGGAAATACTGTTGACTAAGGCAAAAGAAATCATAGACTCCAAGAGAGTATCGAATGAATGATACGCCTGGCTCAGTCTAACATAACGAAACACAGACCCCAGACGGTATCAAATGTACGATACGGCTAGCAAGGTCTAAAACAAATAAACACATACCCGAGACAGTATCAAATGAAAGATACAGCTAGCAAGGTCTAAAACGAAGAAACACGGACCCTAGACAGTATCAAATGAAAGATACAGCTAGCAAGGTCTAAAACAAAGAAACACAGACCCCAGACAGTATGAAATGAACGACACAGCTAGCAAGTTCTAAAACAAAGAGTGATCCTAAGAGTGTTGTTTGAGAAATACAATGTTAATTCTCGTTACCTTAAGGCCATGAATTATAAGGTAAACATGGAGATACTCGTAACCATACTGATTGACACTAGAGTACTTGACGCCCTGCAAGTGTCGGAATAAATGTGACATTTGTCACCCCTTGGCTTGGTAGGCCGTGGACTGTAGCTAGCAGTCAGGGTGTGGGAGTGTCAGTCCCGTATAGATCTATACACTCGACGACGAGGAGATCCGTGTCTTGAAGATGCATCTCGTAATCTGAACTCTATTAGAGGCGCTGGAGAAATGATATAGACTCGCATATGAACTGACTCCTGTGGAATTCTCATACTAGAAAGAGTGAATACAGCTTCCTAAATATTCCTATAATACTTACTAGTGTCCCTGATCTACGAGTGACGAGTGGGATGATGCCCTTGCTACCCAAGGAACATGATCTGGCCAATGTAAACCTTTATTTCTATACATGTATACATGATATATAATTAATGATTAAACGACCTTCGGACGGATATCCGATCCCACCAGACCACATCCAAACGAGGAAAAGGAAATAGGGCGAACTAGCCTTCCTAAGTCCTTTAAACATTATTTATATTACTATACAAGTACAGGCATACATTTAACAAAGTAGAAGCGTTTAACGAAGTAGAAGCGTTTAACAAAGTAGAAGCGTTTAACGAGGTAGAAGCGTTTAACGAAGTAAAAGCATAGAAGCATGGAAGAAAACTTTTGTCGAAAATTTTGGAAAACCTTTACACTTAAGAAAATCGTGACTTGATATCCTTTTGTAAAATAAGTTTGAAGACCTTTGGAAATCCTTTGAAAACCTTTCATAAACAGTTTTGAATGAAATTTTGATAAAACAATATAAGTAAAGAAAACCTTTGTTTAAAATACTGTTGTAACTGGTTTTGGAGTAAAACATACAGCACGAGAGATAATTTGAGAAAAGATTTAAACAAGTAAAGACGTTTTGGAAAACCATTTATAGTACCATACTTGGTAAAACAGCTGACAGTGTAATAAATCCTTGTGCATGCGGGTTGTCAATCACGTATGATTGATATGATAACTAGCATGTTTTAACTTGTATTCCCCCCCCCCATAAAAGCATGTAAAAACATTTAAAAGGTTAATTCAGGGGTATGAACTCACCTGTTGTAAGTGGATCCGGCGGAGGTGTCGATTGGGTGCTTGGTGTCAAGTAAAGACTTCAACACACTTAGTGACCTATTAACATATGATGACATATGTTTACATAAAATTAGTAATTATAATAATAATTAAACACATATACGGATCCTAAAGAGCGGAAAACACTTTGGTCAAGTGCTAGGAGTGTCCCGGGTAACATCTAGGGGAGTGTATGGCCCAATTAGGGAGTTTACTCTTCAAGAGTAAACTCTTTATAGAGTTTATGGCCCTAAGACCATATCCCCATGATTTTACGGCCGTAAACTCTTAGGTGGTGTGTTCTTTGATGCATTAAGGTCTAATCTCACTTGTGGAATTAGGCTAGGATCAATTATAGGTCATAGGAAGTGTTTTAGGCTCCAAATGGGCCATTTTAGGGAGTTTACGGTTCATGACCACTCCTTGAGGAGTTTATGGTCGTAAACTCATGTTATCCCATTCCTTTCTGTTGTTTGGTGGTTCTAACTCATGCATGCAAGGTTCTAGTCACTTATATGAGCATAGGAAGGTGTTAAAGGTACTTAAACGCCTTGGAAAGGTTTTTACGGTCTAAGAAGATGTTCTTTGGGGAGTTTACTGCCTTAAACACATGATTCTATGGCATTAAACTCATTTTAGTCCATGAATCATGTTTTTGGTGCATCAAACGAAGGATTACAAGGCTTTAGGCACTCATGGAAGCCTTTGGAGGTGTTTGAGGGGTAGTTTGACACTTAAATAAGTGTTTATGGTCCATGAAGATGGGTTTATGGGCTAAGAATGTTCTTAGACTGTAAACTCATGTTTACTCCCCATTTGTTCTGATTTTGGTGTTCTAAGTCCTTGCATGCAAGCCCCTAAGTCATTACTAAGCACTAGAAGTGGTTTGGAAGGGTTTTTTAGCATTAAAACCCCATCTATGAGTGTTTACGGTCTAAGAAGGTATTCTTGGACCATAAACTCACGTTCTTGAGCGTTTTGGGTAATTTAAACACGAATTTGTATGTTAAATAAGCTAAACAACAAGTTAGGGTAGATCACTTACTAGTTTGGGGCTTGAAAGAGGCGATTTTGGAGCAAACCCGATTTGTAGAGAGAGAAAGTAGAGAGAGAGAGTCTAAGGTGGGAAAAAGGTGGGAATGAAACCCACTCAACCCTTATATAGGGTGGAGTTTATGGCCTGGTTGGGGTTTGATGGGTTTTAATCCAAAGAACATCCTATGTGCTCATACAAACCCTAATGCTTGGATCTAGGTTTCTCTATTATACATGCAAGTTATCCAAGACTATAAACCCTAATTCTAGCATACAAGTAATCATATTATCATGAGAATAGGTTTAAGATGTTACCTTGATTGTTATGTAGCAATAACAATCCCAAATCTCCTTGTATTGACTTTAGAAAGGTTAGAGTCACAATTGGCACTCCTCTAATGGTTCACAAACACCATAAGAAAGAGGATGAAGAGGAGAGAGGATGGAGGCTGCCCAAAAAACATCCACAAACCCTAGAGAAGTCTTAGCCACATTTTTGGGTCATAAGGGATCCATATATATAGGAGGCAATTAGGGTTATATAACAAGGAAACCCTAATTTGGATGCTTAAGCCCTAAGCAACCCATGGAGCCCTTTCCTTAAGGCCTTGGACGATTTCATATGGGCTTCCCCCATAGAATTCGTCCACCTTATAATATAAGGCAATCCATGGCCCAAATTGCAATTATCTTATAATTACAATTCCAGTCCCTTAAGTTTAATTAATCTCTTTTAGTCACAAAACTAATTACCAATTAATTATTGACTAATATTAATTAAACAATATGATTTCTCCTTTAATATATAATTCTCATAATATATTAATAAATCATATTTAATCCTTTCTCTCCATAATTCATCCTATCAAGTTGCTTTGGTGAAGGCAACCCAAAAGGACCATGCACCATCGGGTCAAGTACATACCAAAATAGTTATGGACTTAGACACTAATCCAACAGTCTCCCACTTGGATAAGTCTAACAACTATTCTGTGTATGACTTCAGATCCTGATCTGCAACCGTGGCTTTCCAAAGCCGCTGTCAAATCTGATCCTATCAGATACGCGTGTCCTTTAGATAAGGGATCATATATTCCTCCATTCTAGATATCGTATGAGACATAATTTCAAATCATTCTCTTTGTACTATATCTCGATTCCGATTTATGACGACTGACTAATTAAACAAATCAAATTAGCCCTAGCCCGGCCGAGCATTTAGGTTTGTCATCACAAAATCATCGAGGGGCCCAAAGATATCACTTTTATCCTACTTTGGATAAAAGGAACGGATAAACTTTGATTCAATTCTCGCTTGCACTCACTCACCGAATCACACACAACAATATGTTTTATAACACCAAGTTACTAGTGCGTTTACATATTATCAATGTGCAACCGATTTGCAAGATACAACTCACACATCTTGGTTTCAAGAATATAAGATGTTATCGTCTCGCTAATCACTCATGATAACAATCCATGGAGTGATCCAAGTGAGTGTGAGTCTAATCCAATGCTCAAATCATATTCATAAGCACTCATGAACGTTGCAGCAAACATTTGCTTATGTCTAATACTCTTTAGACAATCCACACACCAATTCACGACAATCTTCATTCATACCTACTTCCAACATATGAACGACTATGGCCCGTTCGAATAAACCAATTAAATTATTCAGGAAGTCAAAACATGCAAAGTGAAACACAAGCATAATACTAATCCCATATGGCCTCAAACCCTTGAGCATAAATAAAACACCTTTTATTTATCACCATATCGATTACTCATTATTTTTCGTTTCGGGTAATCAACTTCTTACTTGAATTACAACACTTGTCCCATGCTCCTAGCATACACACAATGTTTACCTATGGTTCTTACTTTGTGAAATAGATCAAATTGAACACATTTCCAACCATTCTCATTTCACAATTCCAAATCCTTTTTCATAAGTGAAATAATTTCAAATTCTTGCTACTTATAGAATATGCTAGATTCTAACATTCTATGCAACTATCCTTTCGTAATGTTACTGCACCAAAGTCACAAAGACTATTGCCAATGATATTACAAAGTCTTCTATCGGAGATTGTTACAAGACAATTCCTTAGATATGATGTCTCTCACTCAAAGTACATTCCTTTGAACATCCTTTTGCATAAAGGTTTCTAATCTAGACATAGATTTTCAATATTCAATTCCCAGTATGGATACATTTCCATATTTTCCATATGACAACTTATTCTTAATAGAATTTTATCTATTCATAATAATGTCGATATGGTCCATCCAATATGGAAACATTTCCATATTTTCCATATGATAACTCATCCTTAATAGAATCTTTTCTATTCATAATAATGTCGATATGGTCCATTCAATACCATGCTTCCAACTACTCACAAGCAACCAATCCTCGTCGAACTTTGGATTGTCCTTTGATAGTTGTTTAATTATTTTAGTCAAAACCGATTCTAGTCCCTTTTCCCTCTAAATGCGCTAGAAATTTGGAAAATTTTAGAATGGTCAAACATTAAAGCATTTGCAATCGATCCTATACCCGAAGCGTATGGGACACGATGCACAATGTTTTATTTGTTATGTTCTCAAAATTCGAATTGTGAAGAGGAATGTCGTAATCATAATCAAAATTTTAAGAACACACTATGTACCTTTGACTAAATTTATTAACATTTCTCAACCTAAGCCTTTAGATTTGAAATGAAGCATAATATTCTCTCCCTTAATTATAACAAAACAACTTTACAACCCTTACGACTTTGCAAGGTATAACTCTTGTTTTCTATAATTAATATTGTCAACTTGCAATACTTTCCTTAATAATCAAACAATCATAACATTTATGCTCCCACTATCATGATGATTATTATAAAACATAACACTTATGCTCCCACTAGCTTCGACATGTATTCATAAACATCTTAACTTTCAGAAAAACAATACCTATTGAATTTCATAAGTCCATGTTTCTAATACTTAATGCTTTGATAATCTTTTATCAAGGCCTCTTAAACTTATACACCTTTGCCTTAGATAGCTCATATATGTGTCTAAACAATTAAGACTAATTGCCAAACCTCACAATTCAAATCATGGAAAGGGATACCGTAACCATAATCGAATTCGAGAATGCAATTTTACAATCACTATCTTCTTAAAATCTCTCTTAGTGAAAGCATTTCTTCACAATCATTTTCATGAAGGAGGAAATCTTATGACACTTAGATTTAAACGGTGTATGTGTTCCTATCCATGTGAATTTGTTAAAACCAAAGTTTATGACAAATTCAAACTCATATGGATCGAACTTTCTTAATCTCGATTTCTTGCATTATGGTAGCATAGCTGCCCACCATGTCTTCCAAGTAGTTAAGCAACTCTCCTTTTCTTATCAATGTACTTTCCATTGATCAAAGTCCTTGCCTTTTATGCATTCAAATGAGAACTCATAGGACTCACATGCATAATTAACTCGATTGGATTGGCACAGAAACAAAATAATGTCAACTCGTGTGCTAGTGATGATTGATAAGGTTTATTTGATTTGTTCTTGAAACCTTTCAAGACCATTAAGACTCCCACTGACTCCTTGACATATAAGATTCTCTTGTCAACAAACATTTCTTGACAAACAAATATTCAAGAGTTAGAGTAGCTTTTATCAAAACATTTCATAAATTGGTCCTAGTTGGTCTTTGTCTTATCCAAGACATCACAACTTTCCACATTTGATGAATGTTATAAACCTTATTAATACTTATCCACTCAATGTCACAATCTTAACTCTAAGACTTGTTTTGGAACGAAGTATGATTGACCTCTTGATTTAACCATTTCTTCAATTCTTGATTCCTCTTCTTAAACATACAATTGTACTAAGACTCACTTAGAGGATCAATTGAGATATGGTTCTTAATCATTAAGACCTATCATAAAGCATAAAATGTACTCTCCCTTCTTCTTAGAATGGAGAAACTTTTATCTTTCTGCCTACTTGATTCTTCTTATTCGTTCTGCTATTGATTTAGATTTTTTTCAATCAATTCATAATTACACTTAATCTTGTAAGTATAATCACATTTACTAAACTTTTAGTAAAACATGACGAATATCTTTGTTACTCTTATGATGGACTTGATCAACACGCAACTTTGTGTATTCGATCTCTAAGTCCTTCACTTGACACTTTGTTAATGATTTAGTCTAATTTCCAAATATGAAATTTCTCATTCATCATACAGCTAAGTTGCATGATTCCAAATTTCTGTCCAATTGAACTTTGGGCGATGAGAAACTCTCCCTATTGGGTAAACTCTCGACTTTCCATAAATAACATAATAAGAACCAAATCCATTATTGCTAATAATAGAAACATTCAAACATCAATTTTTCATATACGCCATTGCAAGGATAAATAAATAATATAAAATCAAAATTTATTTTATTGCGGAAAAATTTTGTCCTTACAATGCAATTCATTGAAAAACTATGCTAATACATCTTTCTTAGCAATCTAATTCTAACTCTAAGTAGTAGCTCAAGAATCTAATCTTCGAGAAATGCGATCGAAATCCATTCCTTCACGGTTAGATTTTGCTCACTTCTTCCCTTAAACTTCCTTTCTTTTCTTCGATCCTACAAAACATCAATTGTAATCTTATCACATTATGTATTAAGAATCTAGAATAGAAGCTTAAAAGAATTATTTAATGGATTTACCTATATTAGAGCCATACGTTTCGACTCTCCCATCTCTTAGATCTCTTAGGTAAATGGGGCAGCTTCGTTTCCAATGCCCTTTCTCTTGGCAATAAAAGCAAATTGACTCTTTTGGAGCATGACATGGAACTACTTCAGACATTGCCTTTCTCTTATGATCAAACTTTTAGATCATAGCATGTCTTTCGTTGCCATTGTCTATATCCATAGAGGTCTTGAAGGCAGATTCACCAATCAACTTTGCTTTTCCATTGCGCCAAAACATTTCTAATTCAGCAGTAATAAGCATATAGGTGAGATTTATAAGGGTCACGTTGCGGTTCATCATATAGTACTCTCTTACGAACTCACTATATGAGTTAGGAAGTGACTGAAGAACCAAATCAACAGCTATTTCCTCACAGACAACGGATCCCAACATTCTTAACCTATCAATGTGTGACTTCATCCCTAGGACGTGTGCACACACCGGCTTTCCTTCTTTATGTTTACTTGCCAAAAGGGCTTGAGTGATCTTGAACTTTTCAAGCCTTTAAACTTGTGGGCTAGGGAGAATAATTGGAGGAGGTGGAGGAAGTGAAGCATGATCTCTCGTTCCTCGATCGAATCGTGGAATACCATCTTCATGTGGAAAGCTTGTTCCACGGGATTTGGGAAGACCATAGTTGTCAAACTTGGACATCTACAAAACGGGAGAAAAATGAATTCAAGTTAGTTGATTGATTGAGTCCTTAGTAAATCACCCAAATGAGATACTAAGGCTAGGACCCAACACAATATTCTACAACTTGGGAAAGGGATGTCGTAACCCAGATTGCAGAACATTTGAAGGTAAGTGAATGACGATTCACTAATTTCCACCATGAAAAACGAAAAAGAAATTTAAGTTTTAAATCTATGAAAACTCCTAGATCCTATGACATACATTGAACATTTCAATGGTATGTTTAAATCTCGATATGCCCCTCTTGTTTGTGACTGGGATGTCGAGGATCACAAAGCGGGTGTGAATAACCATGCAAACTTACATGGTGCCCTCACATGTTACAGTCACCTATTCGATGTGCCGGTAAACCACACACGCTCCACCGAACTATGACAAACATTGAGTCACCCTTTGCTACCTTTGCTTAGAACCATTTAGTGTGCCGGTAAACCACACACGCTCCACTAACGTCTTTGAAAGGGCACAAAGTGTAATTTCATGGAATTGCATCAATTCACTTTTGCATAAGTAACTAAGATTAGGAATTTGTAAAACATTTAGTTACTTTAGTAATTCATTATACTTATAATGGAAGGTTTTGTCCCATCCTACTCGTTCGGCTAACGACCCTCCACTAGTCAAGAGTGCGGTGGGTAAGATTGGATACCCATTCAATCGTCATTTTATAGGCAATTTCCTTAAATACCCCTTATAGACTAGCTTCGTGAATGAGGCCTACTAACGGTAAGACTGACTTTTACTCATACATATATATAATGTTAGACTTTTAATGTTATATATAGTATAGGGTGTATTTTACACTTTTAAAATATTAGGTGGTCAAATTTAACAATTATACTTTTAATTCAATTAAATTGTAAACCAAAACTTTATGGATTTATTAAGCCTCTTTTAATTATACACCTTAATTAATTAATAAAACCATAAGGGTGTGATTTGAACTTTTTCAAACAATACTAGGGTTTTAGAATTTAACATTCCTATTTAAACTTTTAATCAACTTTTAAATTCCAAAACTTGAGGGCAAGTTTTGAAACATTTCAAAACATTACGGTTTAGAATTTAAATATACATCAAAATTAAACAATTAATCAAAATTTAAATTCTAAAACTTAAGGGCAAGTTTTGAAACCTTTTTCAAAACATTAGGGTTTTAACTATTTAAATTTCAAAACAACAAAACTTTTGGGTTCAAATTTAAACTATAAAACCTAAAGGGGATAATATGAAACTTTTCATAACAACAAGGATCAAATAACAAATATTCTAAATTAACATTTAATCACATAATTATCCATATTTGATTTATTTAATGATTTCTTGCAAAACAATTTACCAATTTAATCAAAATAATTAATCAATTATCACATAAGGAAACAATTATCTTATTAATTGATAAATATCTTCAATTAGATCAAGATAATAGTCAAATACATCATAAAATCGGATTTATATTGATCTAATGTGATAAGGCAACTTTCCATAAGCAAAAACAGCAAGAAATCACGAAGATAGCCCCATCTGACGAGTTGACTCGTTGAGTCAAGCATGGACTCGGCGAGTTCAGCTATGGAATCGGCGATTCCAGCCTCCAGAAACCAAAAAATCGAATTTTTTAAACATGTATAGCATCAATACAATAGAAACCAGTCTAGGCTCTGATACCACTGATGGGTTTTAGTCCTAAGAACATCCTATGTGCTCATACAAACCCTAATGCTTGGATCTAGGTTTCTCTATTGTACATGCAAGTTATCTAAGACTATAAACCCTAATTCTAGCATACAAGTAACCATATTATCATGAGAATAGGTTTAAGATGTTACCTTGATTGTTATGTAGCAATAACAATCCCAAATCTCCTTGTATTGACTTTAGAAAGCTTAGAGTCACAATTGTCACTCCTCTAATGGTTCACAAACACCATAAGCAAGAGGATGAAGAGGAGAGAGGATGGAGGCTGCCCAAAAAACTTCCACAAACCCTAGAGAAGTCTTAGCCACATTTTTGGGTCATAAGGGATCCATATATATAGGAGGCAATTAGGGTTATCTAACAAGGAAACCCTAATTTGGATGCTTAAGCCCTAAGCAACCCATGGAGCCCTTTCCTTAAGGCCTTGGACGATTTCATATGGGCTTCCCCCATAGAATTCGTCCACCTTATAATATAAGGCAATCCATGGCCCAAATTGCAATTATCTTATAATTACAATTCCAGTCCCTTAAGTTTAATTAATCTCTTTTAGTCACAAAACTAATTACCAATTAATTATTGACTAATATTAATTAAACAATATGATTTCTCCTTTAATATATAATTCTCATAATATATTAATAAATCATATTTAATCCTTTCTCTCCATAATTCATCCTATCAAGTTGCTTTGGTGAAGGCAACCTAAAAGGACCATGCACCATCGGGTCAAGTACATACCAAAATAGTTATGGATTTAGACATTAATCCAACAGGGCTCACCTAACACCAACCGCGAACGGGGTTTTTCACGACTAGCGTTAATCACGGCAAATTTTAAAATTATACCGCCTTAATTTTGGTTCGCTTGACGAATATTATTTAAAATATTCTAACGGGTTTAAATCCGGTCGAAAATATTTTCGGGATAAATTTGGCTAATTTTTGACGTAATTAATTTCGACGTTAAAAGTAATGGAAATTTTTTGGTTGTCACATGAGGCAAAAAAATCAAGTGCTCACTCTCTACTTGATCATCAGTCGAAACTCGCATTCTTTACACGTTAGCTCTTGATGTTGATGAAGAATGTGCATCATTTTCTTCAACTGAAATTGTCAAATCATCATAACGTTTCAATTCTTCTGGGATTCAATTATCGTCAACATTTATTTCATCATTGATAGCCCTGTCATGAACGCCAAAAATCAAATCAAGATCAATATCAAAACTATTCATTTGCTTAGATTCAACATTTGATTCAACAATAATTAGTTTTTGAATGAATGACTATTCAACTCTCTTGAGATAATGATCATTAAATGTGATGTTGAAAGTTTCTTCTGGCTTCCTTCTCCACCTGTTCAACACCCTATAGGCTACAGAATTTTGAGAATATCCCAGGAAAATTCCCTCGTCAGCTTTCAACTGAAATTTTGAAAGATTATGCTTGAGATTCATGATGAAACATCTGCATACAAAAACATGAAAAAATATAACATTGGGTTTCCTTTTGTTTATAATTCCATATGGTGTGATGTCAAAACGATGATGAATGAAAGAATAATTTTGTGTAAAGCAAGCAGTCAAAACCGCCTCTGCCCAAAAGTATTGTGGCAGATTCACATATGTAGGCATTGTTCTCACCGCTTCACACAAGGAATGACTTCTTTTTTTGACAGCACCATTTTGTTGCGTTGTGTATACAGATGGAAAATTATCAGAAATGCCTAGTTCAGTCAAAAATGAATCTAAAATTCAATTTTTAAACTCTTTTCCATTATCACTCTTTATCTTTTGAACTTTCTTTTTAAGCTCAATTCAATGTTTTTTATAACACTAATCATCACTTGAGCACTTTCAGACTTCTATCGAAGAAAGAAAACCCAAGTAAACCTTGAAAATCATCAAAAATAACTAGAATGTACTTCTTCTTATTGAGAGACTCAACTGTTGAAAGTCCACACAAGTCAATGTGAAGAAGTTCCAAAGGTTCAATGCTTTTGGAATCAATTATGATTGGATGACCTTGACGATGTTTTTTTTCCATGTTCACAAGCAGTACACAACGAATCATTGTCAAATTTCAAGATAGGTAAACCACAAACAAGGTCATTAAGAACAAGTTTATTTAAATTTCTTAAGTTGGGATGAGAAAGACGTCTATGCCATAACCAGTTGAAATCTAAATATGCTTTCGATAGAAAACTTATTGAGGGAATTTCCACAATTGGTTTCAAATCAAGAGTGAACTAATGGGTTATATACAAACAATCATATGTGTGCATGCAACCCTAGATTTGGATCTATGTTTTCTCTATTAGATACACAAATTTATGAACACATGAAGAACCCTAGCATACACCTAGGTATTTCGAAATCTATGTAGTATAAGTGATTACATACCACTTTTTGTTATATTGCAATAACAACACAAATCTTCAATCTCTTAGTCTTGAAAGCAAGTACCACAAGTGTAGTACCTTTAATGGCTCACAAACACCACAAGCAATTGGAGAGGCAAGAGAGAGAGAGAGAGATAGAGAGGGAGAGGCAGGAAATTGGATCTAAGTCTTCTAGGGATCAAGTGGCCGATTTCCTAAGGCCTAAGGGGTCTTTATATAGGGTATAGATTAGGGTTTCAGTCCTTATCCTTATCTGGTTGCTTGCCCACCAAGCAACCCATAAGATAAGCCTTGAATCCTTATCATGGATGAATTCTAAGGCCCTATCACCTTGAATTCATCCACCCTATCCATAGGGCATCCATTGCCTTAATTTGCAACTATCACATAATTACAATTCAGCCCCTCTAGTTTAATTAATTACTTTTGATCACGGAATTAATTCTTAATTAATTATGGACCAATATTAATTAAACAAATATGATTTCTCCTTTAATATATTATTCTTATAATATATTAATAAATCATAATAACCTCCTTCTCTATTATTTCTCCAGTCAAGTTGCTTTGGTGAAGGCAACCCAAAAGGACCATGCACAACCAGGTCAAGTACTTACCAAATAGGGTTACGGGCTTAGACACTAATCTAACAGTCTCCCACTTGGATAAGTCTAGTAACCACAAATGCAAGTATAACTTGATTAGCAATCATAGCTCTCAAAGACGCTGTCGAACTCTGATGTTATCAGTAACCTGTCGTTTAGATAAGGGATCGTATAGTCCTCTGTTTTAGATATCGTGCGGAGAATCTCATGGAATATAGTCATACTTATTGTCCGACAGTTTGTTTCTTGATCTCGGATTCATCTAAAATAGAACTTAATTGAACACATCTGCTCAGTCCTGACCGGGCCCGGCACATAAGTCAAATCAAATCATCGAGGGGCCCTGATATCGCTTTTAACCTCTTAGGATAAAAGAAACATATAAACTTCAACTAATAAGCATTTACTACTCACTAATCAAATTATACACAACAATTCATTTTATGACATCAATTTACTGATGCGGTTTCGCATTATCAATGTACAATCAATTAGCAAACAATAAACCATATATCTTGGTTTTAAGACCATATGATATTATCGTCTTGCGGTCACTCGTGGCAAATTCCATGAAGTGATTCCAGCAAGCGCGCACTTATTCTAATGCTCAAAACTCATTTATAAGCACTCATGAACGTTGTAACAAACCTTTGTTATGTCTAATACCTTTCAGACAATTTACACACCAATTCATGACAGTCTTCATTCATACCAACTTCCAATATATGAACGACTGTGGACCGTTTGAATAATTTGATTATTCTTAATTAACTCAATTATTCAGGAAGTCAAAACATGCAAAGCAAAATAATAGTTAAACAATCAACATAAGCCAGTGATTGTACCAATAAATAATACTCCTTTATTTAATCATCAAATATCAATTACATTTATCTATTACACGTTTCTAAACTATCTAATCCAAACTAACATCGTCCTTCAGCCCAATGCTCCTAGCGTGCTGCAAGTGCTTAACCCCACTCAGTCCCTTCGTAAGTGGATCTGATGGGTTATCCTCTGACGATATCCTCTTAACTACGAGGAGTCCTTCTTCTATCCGATGTCTAATAAAGTGATATTTTCTGTCGATATGTCGAGATCTACCATGATCCCTCGGTTCCTTGGTGAAGGCAACCGCTCCTTCATTATCATAGAAAATTTCCAAAGGCTCCTTTACGGTAGGTACAACTCCAAGGTCTCCAATGAAGTTCTTTAACCATATCGCCTCCTTTGACACTTCACTCGTTGCAATGTACTCTGATTCGCACGTTAAATCAGCTACGGTTTCTTGCTTGGAACTTTTCCAAGTCACTGCTCCTCCATTAATGGTAAAGACCTAGCTCGACTGTGAACGGTAGTTGTCCCTGTCAGTCTGGAAACTGGCGTGACTATACCCTCTCACCTTTAAGTCATCACTCCCTCCGAGGACTAGAAACCATTCCTTGGTCCTCCGAAGGTACTTAAGGATATTCTTGACTGCGGTCCAATGTGCTCTGCCAAGGATCCCTTGATATCTACTGACCATGCTCAAAGCGAAGGCCACATCAGGGCGAGTACAATTCATAGCATACATGATTGAGCCAACTGCGGAAGCGTAAGGTACTCGGCTCATTTCTGATATCTCAGCTTCGGTACTCAGACTTTGAGTCTTACTTAACTTGGCATTACTCTGTATTGGTAATTCTCCCTTCTTTGAGTTTTCCATACTAAAACGTTTTAGCACCTTGTCCAAGTAAGTATTCTAACTAAGTCCTATTAGTCTCTTACTTCGGCCTCTCATTATTCTTATTCCTAAAATATAGGAAGCCTCTCCGAGGTCCTTCATAGCGAAGCACTTCCCGAGCCAGGACTTAACTTCTTGCAGAGTCGGGATGTCGTTTCCTATGAGTAGTATGTCATCGACATACAATACGAGGAAACTAACTATACTCCCACCAGCCTCTACATACACACATGATTCATCTTCGCTTCGTACAAATCCAAACTCTTTGACTTTCTCATCGAAGCAAAGATTCCATCTGCGAGATGCTTGCTTAAGTCCATAAATGGACTTCTCAAGTCTGCACACTCTATTAGGATGCTTCGTATCGACAAAGCCCTATGGCTGAGCCATGTAAACATCCTCAGCTAACTTCTCATTAAGGAAAGCGGTTTTGACATCCATTTTCCATATTTCAAAATCATGAAATGCAGCAATGGCTAGCATTACCCTAATAGACTTTATTTTAGCAACTGGTGAGAAGGTCTCATCATAGTCAACTCCAGGAGTTTGAGTAAAGCCCTTCGCAACCAATTGCGCCTTATACGTGTGCACATTCCCATCGATGTCGGTCTTCTTCTTGAAGATCCACTTGCACCCAACCGTCTTACGTCTGGGCACATGGTCAACCAAATTCTAAACTTGGTTGTCATACATGGACTGAATCTCGCTGTCCATCGCCTCTTTCCATCTTGCAGACTTCGGGCCTGCCATGGCTTCCTTATAGCTGTTAGGTTCATCTAGATTTACTAGTGTACTATCACTAATATACGTGTCCCCTTTGGTAGTAATATGAAAACCATACAACTGGGTTGAGCTCTAACTCTTTCGGAACGTCTAAGAGGTAAGGACTCTTCAATTGATTCAACCGGAGTTTCCTCCCCGGGTTGAGCGCCAGCGTTAGAGCTTCCTTCATCACTCGACTCTTGAATCTCTTCAAGATCGATTTTCCTCTCACTGTCTCCTTGGCTTATGAGTTCTCGCTCTCGGAAAACCCCTATCCTCGCAACGAAGACAACATTGCCACTCGGTCTATAGAAGAGATATCCAAAGGATTTCTACGGGTAGCCGATGAAAATACATCGCTCACTACGAGGTTCGAGCTTGTCGTGAGTCTCTCATCTTACGAAAGCCTCGCAACCCCAAACCTTGATATGTGCCAACGAGGGAGCTTTCCATGTCCACATCTCGTGAGTTGTTTTGACAACCTTCTTTGTAGGGACTAAGTTAAGGATATGGGCGGAAGTCTCTAAGGCATACCCCCAGAATAAGATAGGCAGTGAAGCACGACTCATCATGGAACAAACCATGTCCAACAGGGTTCGATTACGCCTCTCAGCCACACCATACAACTATGGTGTCCTAGGCGGCATCAATTGCGAAACTATTATGCATTCCTTGAGATAGTTGTGGAATTCAAGACTTAGATACTCTCCTCCTCGATCGGATCGAAGCATCTTGATTTTCCTATCCAATTGATTCTCCACTTCTTGTTTAAACTCTTTGAACTTTTCAAAGGTTTCTGACTTGTGCTTGATTAAGTAAATATACCCATATCTACTATAATCATCGGTGAAAGTCACATAGAAGCGGTTCGCGTCCCTTGTGGTGGATCTAAAGGGCCCACACACATCGGTGTGTATGAGATCCAATAAACCCTCACCCCTCTCACAAGTGCCAGTGAAGGGTGACTTGGTCATCTTTCCAAGTAAACAAGACTCGCACACATCATTGTCCCTAAGGTCGAATGACTCCAACACTCCATCCTTTTGGAGTTGGGCTATGCGCTTCTTGTTGACATGTCCAAGACGACAATGCCACAAGCATGCTTTATCCATACTATTGGAAGAATCCACAAACAATCAATCATTTCCTAGGTTATCTACAATCATAACAGTTTCATAAATTCCATTACACGGCAATGCTTCAAAATATAAAACACCATTTAGATAAGCATAAATCGAACCATTCTCATTATTAAACGAATATCTAAATCCTTGTCTAAACAAACCATGAAATGAAATGATATTTCTTTCCATATCTGGTGAATAGCAACAATTATTTAAATCTAAACCTAATCCATTACTAAGCGCTAGAGAATACACTCCAATCTTGGTGACAGGCGACGATCTTCTATTCCCCATGATTAGATTTATTCTTCCACGCTCCACATCCCTATCTCTTCTTAGTCCCTACAAATTACAACATATGTGAAAACCACATCCTGTATCAAGAACCCAAGAAATAGCATGTGATGAATCATTAGATTTAATCGTGTAAATATCTGTGAAGAACGACTTGATCTTTGCATCCTTGATGGCTTGCAGATATTCCGGGAAGCTTCTCTTCCAATGCCCTATTTTGTGGCAGTGGTGGCACTCTGCCTCCTTTGGGTTTGAGTTGGGCTTAGCAGAACCAACTTTGGTTCCACTAGAAGAGGTACCATCTTGGGGCTTTCCCTTGTAGTGACTCTTTGAAGGAGCCTTCCTCTTCTTGCCCTTCCCTTGCCCAATGGCCAAAACAGGAGCAGCGTGTGGAGTGGGAGTTAATGCAACAGACTTGTCCTTGAGGTTGCTCTCAGCAGTCCTTTGGAGCCCTTGGAGTTTGCTTAAGGTGACCTCTTCCGTGTTCATGTGGTAGGTCATCCTAAATTAGTTGTAGCACGAGGGCAAGGAGTCAAGAATGATGTCGATTGCCAAATCTTCCCCAAGGTTAACATTTAACTTGCAAAGACGATCAACATACCTCTGCATCTTTTGCAAATGAGAGGCTAGGGATTCTCCACTTCCTATCTTAGCAGTGATCATGTTGGTGATGATCTCATAGCGCTCTTTCCTTGCGCTTTGATGGTACCTCTCCAGCAAATCTTGGTGCATTTCGTACGGATACATGTCCTCATAGGACTTTTGGAGTTCAAGGTTCATTGTGGCTAGCATAATGCAATGAACTTTCATTGCATCACGCTCATGGGTCTCAAAGACGGCCATTTCTTCGGGAGTAGCGATTTCCGGATTGATCTTTTCAAGCTTCTCGTCGAGGACATATTCTATGTCCTCATAGCGAGCAATCATGCGAATGTATCTTATCCATTCGTTAAAATTCGATCCGTCAAATGTCACCTTTTGACATAGGCTCATTAGCGAGAATGAACCAGCAGCATAGTTGTTTGAATTTACGTTAGACATCTGCAAATAGAAAGGAACAAACTTTGATTAGAACTGAATCCCTAATCAAACACCCAAAATGAGAAATTAGGGCTAGGATCCAACAACGTTATTTACATATTAGAAGAGGGATGTCATAATCCAACATGCAAATAATTTGGAGGTAAGTGAATGAAGATTCACTAATTCTTCACCATGAAAAACATAAAGTTTTAGGTTTTAAATGTATTGAGAATTCCTAGATTCCTTTTGAGATTCATTGAACTTTTCAATGGCATGTATAAATTTCGATATTCCCCTCTCGTTTGTAACTGAGATGCCGAGGATCACAAAGCGGGTGTGAATAACCATGCAAATGTACGTGGTGCCCTCATTGTTACAGTCACCTATTCGATGTGCCGGTTAACCACACACGCTCCATCAAACTATGACAAACAATGAGTCACCCTTTTCCACCCTTCCTTAGTACCAATTAGTGTGTCGATTAACCACACACGCTCCACTAACTTCTTAGAAAGGGTGCAAAGTGTAATTTCATGGGATTGCATCAATTCACTTTTACCTAAAGTAACTAGGATTGGGAATTTTGTAAAAATGTTTAGTTACTTTATATAGATTCATTATACTTATTAATGAAGAGAGGATTGCCCTATCCTACCTGTTCGGCTAATGACCCTCCACCAATTAAGGAAGCGGTGGGTAAGAGTGGATACCCATTAAATGGCCATTTTATAGGCCATAACCTTATACCCCCTTATAGATTGGCTTCGTGAATGAGGCCTACTAACGGTAAGACTAGCATTATATATATATATATATATATATATATATATATATATATATATATATATATATATATATATATATATTAATCTTGTAATAATATAATAGTATAGGGTGTATTTTAAACATTTTAAAATACTAGGGTTTTAACTTCAATTTAAAATTTTCGAAATTTATAACCTTTAAATTAAAATTTTACATATTAAAATTCTTGATTTAATAATTATCTAAATTAAACAATTAATTTGAATTACTAAATCATAAAGTATTATCTTAAATTAAACAATTAATTTTATCCTAATCCCTTAAATCCCTCTATATTTCGAAAATCATGGGATGGGATGATTCAAAATCTTTAATTATCATATTTAACAATTAAAAGATAATTACAAGATATGGATTATCCAAATCCCAAAAATTTAGGATCTAATCTTGGGGAGGAGGCATATTTCGAAAATCTAGGGTTTGTAAACCCTAGATTTCGAAATCTTAGGCAAAAACGAAAGGATTTGAAAACCCTTATCAAAAAATTCGAAAACTAGGGTTCAAGAACCCTAATTTCGAAATCCTTGTCTCCTAGGGTTTATTGGACATAAACCCTAAAGTGTCAAATTCATACAATTGTATAATTCTAATTGAAAACAATTTGACCATAAGCTCTGATACCACTGATGGGTTATATACAAACAATCTATGTGTGCATGCAACCCTAGATTTGGATCTATGTTTTTTCTATTCGATACATAACTTTATGAACACAAGAAGAACCCTAGCATACACCTAGGTATTTTGAAATCTATGTATCAAAAGTGATTACATACCTCTTGTTGTTATATTGCAATAACAACACAAATCTTCAATCTCTTAGTCTTGAAAGCAAGTACCACAAGTGTAGTACCTCTAATGACTCACAAACACCACAAGCAATTGGAGAGGCAAGAGAGAGAAGGGGAGAGGTAGGAAATCGGCTCTAAGTCTTCTAAGGATCAAGTGGCCGATTTTCTAAGGCCAAAGGGGTCTTTATATAGGGTATAGATTAGGGTTTCAGTCCTTATCCTTATCTGGTTGCTTGCCCACCAAGCAACCCATAAAATAAGCCTTGAATCCTTATCATGGACGAATTCTAAGGCCCTATCACCTTGAGTTCGTCCACCCTATCCATAGGGCATCCATTGCCCGAATTTGCAACTATCACATAATTACAATTCAGCCCCTCTAGTTTAATTATTTACTTTTGATCACAGAATTAATTCTTAATTAATTATTGACCAATATTAATTAAACAAATATGATTTCTCCTTTAATATATTATTATTATAATATATTAATAAATCATAATAACCTCTTTCTCTATTATTTCTCCAGTCAAGTTGCTTTGGTTAAGGCAACCCAAAAGGACATGCACAACCGGGTCAAGTACTTACCAAATATGGTTACGGGCTTAGACACTAATCCATGATGAACATCTCTCCCTTTCATTTCGACTTCATCAAAATTTCATTCATTTCCTTGTTTGAGATTATACTTCCTTCTTCATAAAAAAAAAACCTGATTTCCTGTTCCAACAAATAGTTGCAAAACACTAGTCAATTTGTGCTTTAAACCTTCAGCATAAGCGACTCAATTCACCGTGAATTTTCCATTAGTCGCTTTTCCATAACCATTAACTTTACATTTCTGATTGTTTCCAAACTTGACAACTCTAGCATTATCCAACTTTCGAAAATCTCTCAAATTTTCCTTCCTCCCAGTCATGTGACATGAGCATCCACTATTGATATACCAATTTTCATCATATTGCTCATCACATAGTATCGGCAATTAGTTAGAATAATTTAGGTCCCCAATACCTTTTGGGTCCTTGGAAATTAGTTTGAAACACACTGTGTAATGAAGAAAATAAAACTCAATTACGAAGTTTCAATTTGAAATTGTTAGTTAAGTCAACTTCATTTGCTTTAGGCATCAAAATATAATCAACCAATGGGGAAGGTTTAACATTGATTTTCTTTTTTTCATCCATTTTCTGAGAAACATCAATTTTCTTCTTTGGAATTTCTTTCCACTTTTGCACCATTGGTGTAGATTCTTAAGATGAAGTACTTTCATTCATTGAATCATTCAAGTACTTCTCGTAAGCATTTCGAATTTCCACATGAGAATACTTTCATGATTGATATTGTTTTCCTTTTCCTTCAAGCCAATTATTGATGTTCCTTGCACCACTTCTGCCTTTTGTGAATGAAGCTTTCATCTTATGTTTCGAATCAGGATTTGGAAAATTTTGTTTTTTAGGTTTAAAAGGCTCACTCTTCTTTCCTACAAATTCCATTTTCTCAAATTGTGTTTTGGGAAATGACCTTTGTGAATGATTTGGAATACAATTTTGATATCGGTTTGGAGAACCAACACCATTTTGTTGAAATTTTTTTGTTTTTGTCCAAAACTTCTTTGTTCATTGGTTTTGAAAATTTCTTTGTAAACCATTTTGTCGAAAGTTATTTTGGACAAGATTTTGATTCCTTTGAAAATCATTTTGTTTTTGAAAATTTCTATGAACATTCTCTACATTTTGTGAAAACTTCTTTGTTGTTTCAGGAGATTTTTGTTTAAAAATCTTATGTTTGTGAAAAGCTTTATCATTTTTCTAATAGGCCTTATTTTGTGCTTTTGATTTCGAAATTCCTTTATCAGAAGCCAAATTCTCTACTCCTCTTTTGAAAGTTTGTATTTTCACCTTTTGATTTTTGGATTATCAGGTAAAGACTCAACAAATTTTTCTTTGTTTTTATTATCAGCAATAGATTTTTCCGTTTTCACAGCCCAAACACATTTTGTTTTATTTTATTTTTTTTAAGTTTTTTTTTGAGTTTTTGTTCAAAACCATTTTCGAATGTATTTTGTTTCGAATAAAACCCTTCTTTCAGCACATTCTCATTCTCTTCATTTACCAACTTCTTTAATTCAGGAGCTACACTATCACCATTTCCTTTGGTAATAAAGACTTGATTTGGAAACACAACATCTTCTGAATCCTTGAACCTAGGATAAACCACTACATTTGATTCAAGATAATGTTTTCCTTTGTCTTTCAACATGTTCATGTACTCTTTCAAATACTTGATCTACCACAACTCTTAGAATTGGTTTCTCATTCAAAAATTCATCGTCATTCCTCACATCATCCTCAACCATAACAGAATCATTAGAATCATAGGTTTTTGATGTCTAAGATTGATCATTGTTTAATTTCGACACTAAATCATTACATTCTTTGCCTTAAGCCATTCAATTGACATTAATGACAGACAATCGTGAGCAATCGACACATTCCTCTTCCTTAATTTCACTGATATTGTTATAATTGTCTTCGATGTCAACAACATTTTATTGAGAACCAAGTGTCAACTTCTCAGTCATGTTCAAATCTTCACTTGTTCATTTTTTGTTAAAGTATCGTTCACAATTTTTACAGGATCATCAGCATTTAGACATTCATTAATATCTACAATACCATATTTGAATCGTTTGGAATTTTATCATAATCCGCTATCTTGGTTTCACATGTATATGTGGTTTCGTCTATTTGTTCTCTTTTAAAAGCAAGAAAAGGAAGTAGCTTTCGAGGTTGTTCATCACAAATCTCAACAGAATGATAAAGTTCGGTTAATTTTGCGTACAACCTTTTAGCAGTATTACAATAAATGCTTTTTTGTTTTACAAGCATAATATTGTTCATTCGAGTAGAGTCTCTATCTATCAAAATATTAGCAATCCTTAAGTCTAGAGATTCTAGTAAACCCTTATTTTCTTCTAGTTTATTCTTTAGCTTCATAATAGAGGGTTTTGGACTTTTCTGATTCACTACTCATGGAGATTAGCATGTCATTGAGATAAGAACATATTATCAAAGTTAGATAAAATATCATTAAAAGAAGATGAAGGAATTTTAAATGATGTTAGAAGATCACATACCTTTGTAGTCTTGGGTGATTTGATCTCGTCCTTCAACACAAAGCGTCTCCCAACAATTATTTCTTCATCATCTTCCTCACTCTCATCGTCAACCTCTTTCATTTTCGTATACAATGCACCATGTGTGGGATGGCGCATTTCCTCATCATCTAATCCTAAAGACTAGATTTGATATGTGCCCTCTTCTTCATCATCTCCTCTAGCAATCATTGAAAGATTCTTTGTTCAAGAGCGAATCTCCTCAATCTTCTCAACATAATAAGCCTCATCCTTAACTCTCTCTCCTTCTTCTCTTATTTCTTTCTTAGCATACAATCATTCGCTAAGTGATCGTAACCATTGCAATAGTTATAATTATATTCAGAATCACCCTTCAACTTAAATTCCTTCTTCTTCTCATTCAAACTCTCCAACTCTTTCTTTTCTACCTTTACTGATTCCTTCATAGATTTCCCAGTCGAAGGTACACCCTTGCCCTCAGAATTATTTTTGAACTTTCCATTAAATGGCTTCTTAAAGAATTTCTTGACCTTATTGTTTAAGTAATATGCAAATGCTTCATCATCAGAGTTGAACAATAATCCTTCATCGCTATCCTTAGCTTCTTCTTCAAATTCAAATTCCTTTACCTCAGCTTTCGACACCAATGCCAAAGGTCCTCCAATACTCAATTTACTTTCTTTAGCAATATCATTAATCTCACTTTCATGTGATTTCAATACATTTTATAGATTTGCAAGAGAGTATCCATAAAAGCTTTCAAAAGTTGCAGACATACCAACAGCGACTAACATATCTTGACTAAATGGTCCTCTTCTAATGGACCTCATTCGATCTTCATCAATACCATTCAAATAGTCCTCCATCCTATTAGCCCATTGTTCATAGTACACTAGCATCTACATAGGAATTTTTGTTACTGGTCCAAGCAGATGAGAGAAATTAGTCATCGTATTCATGTTTAAGTTCGTCATTGTTGTATAGGTCCTAGAAGAAAGAAATTTCTGAAACAAAGGGAAATCAAAGATAAATCAATCAGATATCAATAGATCTAACACAAAAGATGCAAAATCGATACAAATCAATCGATTGAAACAAGTTTTTCAGTTTCATTCAGCGGAAAATTATGAATCGGAACAATCAATTCAAAAAGATGAAAAAATACGAGAAAACTTCAATCGATGATATGAATCCTGCTTTGATACCAATTGATGCGTGTTAGAAATTGATTTAGAACAAACTAGATTCAATAGAAGTTGTAAAGGACACGAGATCTAAATAAGATATGTTTGGCTTAATTACGTCTAAAGAGTACAAGAGAATTTTAGAGTACAAATGCAATTGACGCTGAGTTCATTACCCCTTACTCTATGTACTTACCCTATTTATAGGGTACAACAGACTAACAAAAAATTACAAGGACTAGACATTAAGTATCAAAATTGAACTGCCATGTAAAATAGATAATGAGTCGAAACCATTCTACTTTTGAAACCTTATAGACACAGACTACTTTCGACTTCTCACTATACACATTCGACCCAACAAGATTCAAGGTTAGCAAGTAACCAAATCAATGGGGAGTTTGAAACAAGGATAAATGGATGGAGAAATACATAAAAGTCGTCAAAGCCATCAAAATGTTGTTAGATAGTTTAAGAGTTTCTCGATTAAAAAAATATCAATAATCCATTCGGGCATCAAATAATCTAAACTAGGGCATTACCTAATCAGGCCATTCTATCCGACATCTATAATCCATACTAACATGCAATTCTAAAAGCTCAATCAATAGGCATATAAAGGAATCTCTCCTAGAATTCTATCTTGAAATTGTGAGCAAATCCTTAACCTTAATCTAGCATCTCATAACGGGCTCCTCCCTACGTATATAACGGGCCCTGCCAAACATACCTAACATGAAAGAGTCATAAAGAAAACTAGCATCCTACATAAAATGATCTAGGGGCCCTGCCCAACAAGCAAAACATGATTAGTCCAACATAAAGATAAAGAGTCCAACCCACCAAACGGATAAAGGGACCAGCCCATCAAACACATGCAAGAGTAACAAAGATAGCTAGCATCAATCTTAACAAAATCCAGTGGGCCGGTATTGGTGCCTTCGACCCACAAGTATAGTGAAGAGACTCACCTATCGGTCGATACTCAATCGCTACTACTCTCACTATGAGAAATACCAATGTTATACACCACCTATATAGTTATACAAGGTAAGCTCTTATCTTTTCTTCCAAAACTAGGAGTTTAACCAAAAGTCAACTCATGCCAAAAAGTCAATGGTCTGCGTTGACTTTAGTCAACCGCCACGTCGTGGCCATCTATGGCCACACCGTAGCCCTTATGAAATCGAACAGTCGGGCATTTCCCAGTCGACACGTCGTGGCAACCTAAGGCCACGCCATGGACGCTGGGTTTCCAACAACTTAATGGATTAAGCTATTTTCTTGGATTCCAAGATCTTGAACGCTTAGATCTTTTCCATTTTATGGTCTAAATAGATAAAGTTTCCAACATTATACATTAAGACACCCAAATAGATCAAAATCTCAAACCCTAGGTCCAAATAAGGCTAAATAAAACAATATCTTAACCATTAAGCCCTTAATCTGAAAGTGTCCTTAACTTAACCACTCAGAAGAGTTTCTAATGGCAGATATAGCATAAAGATGGGAGCTTTATAGACATGCATGTCCAATACATGTCTAGAATCCTTTTTAGGTCAAAATAGGGCTAAAAATGACCAAAACCTCATTCAAGGTCAAGAACCCCTAACCAATGTTTAGATCTACAATGTATGTTTATCATGGAACTCAAGAGAGTCAGTAAGTTGCCAACTTTATGTGTTCCTTCCATTCAAACTTGCTTAAACATGAATAACATTGGAAAACATCTTAGATATAACCACTTCAATCCATAAAGTTTGAGCCTTTGACACTTACAAAGGTCCAGAAGCAATGTGAGATGTTAAAGATGTTGTTTCCTTGCAAGATCCACCAATAGAGCACCTTCTTCTCTTTCTTCTCCAAGCCAACAAATGCTTCAAAAGGCCACAAATTTCCAGGGGAATTAGGGCTAGGGTTTTTCTGATGTAAAATGGTGTTGGAAGCTAGTAATGAACCCTAGAAATGAATTAGAGGGGTTTAAATATGAATGGGACCCTAAACGAATCATGGGCTTGGGCTAAAACAGTTGCCACACCATGGCAACCCTTGGCCACGCTATGGTGGTCCAATAAAATATGTGTGCTTTTATTTAATCCCATATTGTGGTCACCCTTGCACCATTCCATGGCACATAGTTTTTCCTCAAAACTCCATCTTTAGCCCCTAAAAATATAAAGCTAAACCAGTCTAGAACACGAGTGTTACAATGTGGTATTTGGTAACTCAGTAAGCTTTTTGCTTATGGTCTATGTTTATGTTTTATGTATTTCTGGTACCAAAAGGAAGAGCTAGACATGATTGCATCACATCCACCTATGTTCCACATTTTTTTGACTTGTTTTGTACTTTGATAGATATTTGATACTTTTCTATACTTTGATGGGCTTTTGGAATGAATGAATGATTGTTTTGGTTGACTTAAAACAAAAATTTTACTTAGAAATGTTAGGGCGTTACAAGTTGGTATCAGAGTCTTGGTTTGTCGGATTCGGACACACCCTCGAGTGTGTTTGGACTCCACAAAACTTGTTAAAGGTTATAGATTTTTCTTGACTATTGCGGATTATTTCACAAGGGCTACATGGGTCTATCTTTTAAAGTCCAAAAAAGTAGTTTTTCTTGTTTTACTTCTTTTGTTAGTATTTTGTTGAACCAATTTGATACCAATGTTAAAACTGTTAGGACTAATAATGAAACTGAATTTTTAAATAATCGTATGAAACTATTTTTTGAAACAAATGAGATTTCTTATCAAAATTCTTGCGTTTACACTCCACAAAAGAACGGTGTTGTGGAGACAAAACACAGACATATTCTTAATGTTGCTAGGTCTTTATTGTTTCAATTCAGTATCCATGTTAAGTTTAGGGGAGAAGTTGTTCTTACTTTTGTATTCTTAATAAATAGAATGCCCACTTCTGTTTTGAAAGGATTGTCTCCATATGAGCTTGTTTCTAAAAAGGTTTATGTACTTGATCATTTAAGAGTTTTTGGAAGTTTATGTTTTGCGACTTGGCTTAATACTTCTAATAAGTTTTCTACAAGAACTAAAAAATATGTTTTACTTGGTTATTCTTCTGAAAAGAAAGGTTATACATTACTAAGTATTGATTTGAATCATGTTTTTGTTTCCAGGGATGTGAAGTTTTATGAATCCGTTTTTCCTTTCAAACTAAAATCAAGTATTGTTAATAATATTGATAATTCTTTTAAAAATGTAGACCCGTTTTCCTATGATGATTTTAATTCTAATTAATACATTAATGATAGTATTAATCCTGGTGACTTGAGTGTTAACCACCAGAAGAATAGTGAAAGTGCAGATTGGACCCTAGATGAGACCTTTATTGATACTACACATGTCAGTAACCGGACTGATGAAGCACATGAACCTTTGTCGAGTAGGATTATACCTTGTTCATTAGGAAGTTTTATGTCCAAGGAAAGTAGTCAATACATTTTTTTTACCTTTCCTTGCCCAATATTTGGGGTTCTCTAGGTCTAGGAGAGAGTTAAATATGCCAATAAATTTAATTGTTATATAGTTGATCGGTGGGGGGGATAAATATTGTATAGAAGGAACTAAAAACAATTCTTGTCTTAATAATGAAAATAAATGCTTTGTTTCCAACTTAAAAAAAATTGTTGAACCTAAAACCTATGAAGAAGCTTCTTTAGATTCTAACTGGATAAAGGACATGCATGATGAAATGGATGCACTTTATCGTAACCATACATGGGATATAACAACTTTACCAAAAAAATCGTAATCCAGTTGGATGTAAATGAGTGTATAAAATAAAATATAAACCTAGTGGAGAAGTTGAAATATATAAAGCTAGATTAGTAGCAAAGGGTTATAATCAGCGGGAGGTTGACTATCATGAAACTTTCTCTCCTATAGCAAAGATTGTAATTGTTCGTATTGTAATTTCATTAACTGTTAATAACTCTTGGCCTATTTTTCAGTTGGATATCAATAATGCTTTTCTTTATGGTGATCTTTTTGAGGATGTGTGTTTGACACTTCCTCAGGGATATCACACTCAAGGTGAAACAAGAGTTTGTAAACTTGGTAAATCTTTATATGGTTTAAAACAATCACATAGGAAGCGGGATGAAAATGTATGTGATTCTTTGTTTAGTTTTGGATTTCAATAGACTATTAATGATTATTCTCTATTAATTTGAAATAGCAATAACTTTGTTATTGTTCTTCTTATTTATGTTGATGATATAATATTAAGTGGTAGTGATAGTAATGAAGTTGAAAAGGTTAAAAGCTTTCTTAAAACTTAGTTTCTAATTAAAGATCTTAGGAAATTGAGTTACTTTCTTGGAATTTAAGTTATAGATATTAATAATGGTTTGTGTCTTAACCAAAGAAAGTATTGTCTAGAATTACTACATAAATTTGGGATGTTGGGTTGTAAACCTATTAAAACACCTTTGAAAGCAAACTTTGTTGCAAATCGAGATAGTGATAAGAAAGATGAAATGCTTGATAATATCACTGAATTTCAAAAGTTAGTTGGGATATTATTTTACCTAACTATAACAAGGCCTGGTATATCTTATAGCGTTTAGATTCTTGATCAGATTATGCATAAGTCTCATTTGAAAATTTCTTTTCGTTTGCTTAGATATTTTAAATGTAATCTAAGAAAGGGTATTTCTATTTTTAAATCTGAAAATTTTAAGATGAATGGTTTTGTGGATGCTGATTGGGCTAAGTGTCTGTCTTCTAGAAGAACTGTAACTGGATACTTGGTTTATGTTGGAGATTTTCTTGTCTCTTGGAAAATCAAGAAATAGTTTATTGTCTCTCGTTCTTCTACTGAGTCAGAATATAGAGCTTTGGGGTCTGTTGCATGTGATGTTGTTTGGGTTTTGAAAGTGTTTGTTGATTTAGGAATTAAGGACTTAACCCATGTTAACATATATTGTGATAATGAATCAACAATTAAACTTGTTCAAAATCCTATATTGCATGAAAAAATCAAACACTTAGAGGTTGATTTGCACTTTATTAGAGAAAATGTTTTGAATGGTGTTTTTAAAATTGTTAAAATTAGTTCTTCAAATCAGAATGCAGATATTTTGACAAAATAATTAATTTTTCACAACATGATTATCTTTCAAAAAGAATAGGTCTTATTGATCCTTTTAGTGAGGGTTAATGTTGGTAAAAATGTTAAGTTTAACCAGGGGTGTTGAAAATATAAAGTTTGTGGTTCTAAACTTAACGTTTTCTTGTTTAGTTCTTGTTTGTATTTTTCTATATTGTTCAGGGTCTCTATTGGAATATTTGTAGGTTGTTAGTTAATTGAAGTTTCCATTTAGGGGCTTGAGTTGTATTTGTGTTGATTCTCATGGATTGCGGAGATAACTTTGTTCAGTGGACACGCGGATCTTCGAGTATCTAGGTCCAGTTATTGACTCGAGTATATATGTTTAGTGTCTGTTTTCATCTCATAATTCATAGAGCGTACATACACTCCTCCAAGAACTCTCTCGTTTCTTCTTTTTAACTGAACATGTATATATTAGGGTTTCACTCTTTTCTCTATGTTCTTTGAAATAGCAGTAGTTTTACGTTGAGTGTTCATATTGAGAGTAGAGTAGGTGGCTTGTAGTGAGGTTTCTGGTTTAAATACTTGAAAATATTATAATTTTTTGTCCTAAAATGATATAAGAATCGTTAATGTTGTGAATGTTTGAACATGATGTACGAGAGGGAGAGTTATATGTATACAAAGATTTTTTTCCCTTTTGTTGACTTAGTTTGACTATTTTATTAATTTTGATCATCTTACTCATTGACTATTTTGACCGATTTTAAACCACATAGCCCAATTAACGAACGATTTTGACCAAGCTTAACATTGACTACTTTGTTAATTTTGACCAACACATGTTCAGTAGTGTTGTTTTTCTTGGATACATATTTTCATATGCTTTCATGGCATTTGATTTTTTACTTTTCTCTAAAACTACTCATGGAATTTTTCATCTCATGTTCATTCGAGTAAAATATAACGATCAGAAAATAAAACACCGAGTTTAAAACTACTCATGGAATTTGCATTAACAATATCATTCCACACAAAAATAACTGCAATCTATCTGGCTCATATAGGCTTATGGTAGTATCAAGTGGGATGAGAAAAGTGGAATTAAAATGGTACAAGTGAACAATTTAAGCGTTACAATAATTATAATAAGATGAAAATCAGAATTGCAATAATCCACACTTTGAAGACCATGCATCACCACATCTCATAGCTCATCCTACATCATTAACAAACATTTTCCAAAGCAGTGAGATGATATATTTTATTTGTGATTCGAGATATTTGTTTCTTTTATACTTAATTGAATTAATGGGTTAAACACTTAATCTCTACAGTTATATATAGTTGTTTCTTTTTTACTTGATATAAATAAAATGACTTAATCGATTAAACCATTAAAGAAATTGATGAACAAAATGATTTTTTTGGAATGTAAATTGATGAACGTGTGTAAATGACAATTTTACCCATGGAAACAAACTGTTTATCTTTTTGGACTGTTGGACCGTGTGTAAATGTCAATTTTACCTTTCAGTTTGGAAATTATGTTGAATAACTGATGACTATTCACTTTGGAAATTAGATGAATGGTCCCTATGGTTTTGGGTAATTTGCACATTTGGTCCCTAACTTATTTTTTTTAACTTGGAAGATCCCTACTGTCTGTTTTTGTTAGGCACTTGGTCCTATCTTACCTAAAAAGACTATTTTGCCCTTGATTTTTTTATTTATTTAAATAACACACCCCCCACCGTACTTCCCCCTCACATTACCTTACCTTACCTATCTCACCTTATTTAAATAAATTAAAAAATTAAGGGCAAAATAGTCTTTTTAGGTAAGACAGGAACCAAGCGCGCAACAAAAACAAACTGTAGGGGCCTTTCGAGTTAAAAAAATAAATTAGAGACCAAACGTACAAATTACCACAAACCATAGGGACCATTCGTGTAATTTACTCAATTATAAATCACTATTTATTTTATATAAACAATGATAAAAATGAGATAAAATATAATCACTATAGGATTAGTAACCTGTAACAAACTTTATATAATATTTAAATTGACCAAAGCACGAGAAGGATAGGATTGTAAACGGATGATTAATATTTTATTTGGGTTTGAATAGGTAGGGGTAAAATTGGAATTTGAAAATGAAAAACAAATTAACACATGGAAAGAAAAAAAAAGATTAAAACTTACATGATAATCATCATAATCACGACGCTGTGGGCAAAAAAAAAAGGCAAAACCAGGATCAGATTAGAAGAAAATGAAAATTAGAAATCAAAACAACATTTGTATTTGTAATTTTGTATAGTATAACGAAAGATGAGAAGGGCATTTAAGTCTTTTTCACCTTTCCATATCTGTCCCTGTATCTGTCCCTATAACGCTCCTTATCTCGGTGTCTTCTACCATAATCTCGATCTCTCTTCCTTTTTTCACCTTCCTCTCTTGCTCTTTTTGCTTCCTGAATTTTTCATAGTTTAAATTAAATAAATAAATAAATAAAACATATAAATCTATCAATAAATAATAAAATGAAAATATTAGTTAATGAGTGATGAGTCTGAGTCTAGTAAATCACCTCTTCTTCCCTTGCTTTTTTCGCTTTCTCAGCTTCCTCTAATGCTTCTTTTTCGATCTGATTTTTTTTAAAAAAAATTGAATAATTGATTTTAATTAAATGTATTATTAATGTTTGGTATTTTGTAATAAAAAAAAAAAATAAGGTGAGAAAAACCTCTCTATGGGTGAAAATTTCTTTGACAACTTCTTTTGCATACTCCGGATCATCACATATTAAAATATTGTCAAATACAGATCCAGCTTTTACCTGAAATAAATTTTAATTATTATATATTTAAACAGAATGTATAGTTTTAACTTTTAACTCTATTATATATATATATATATATATATATATATATATATATATATATATATATATATATATATATATATATAGTTTATTAAAATTAATGTACTTTTTCATTTAGAAAATAAAATTAATGTAGTCAAGACCCAAATAAGATTTTACAATAAAAAAAAAATTGCTTGTTATTTTTGGTTGGAGTGAATTTTTAATTTACAAAAATAAATATAACAAACAGTAATTATAACACAAATAAGATTATAATTATAAATATATATGTTGTAGACATTTTCAGAAAATCAAACTGTAATCGAATTAAAATCATGAATATTTTAAAGAGATTTGTGTCATTAAATATTATATATAAAAAAAAAAAAAAAAAGATTATATTGAAATTGTTGATTCCATTCCATATTTCCATTCCATTAAACAAAAACAAACAGTTTTCTTCATTCCAATGGAATGAACAATTCCATTCCATTCTCAAATCTCAACATACCTGCCAAACTTCAATTCCCACATATTTAATTGGCTTCAGCACATATAAATCAGGATCATCTTCGAATTCTAAGCAAATAACAAAAAGAAAAAGTAAATCAATTTCCTAAAAATTAATATAAAATAATAAACATTAAAACAGTAACATGAAGTTCTATACTTGTATATAGCATTTTAGTACCTGGATTATCGATATAAGGGATCTTCCATTTCCCTTTGTAGTTTGGATTTTTAATTTTCTGAATCAAAAGAGAAGTTTTTTTTTTTTTTAAATTGTAAAATATGGGTATATGATTTTATACAAAATCTTAAGGGTAAATAAAACTTTATCTATTTAATACCTTTGGTTTCCATGGCCCTTTGTATGCTGGATTTGGTATCTTTGGTGCTCTCCATATTCCATCTTCATCTTCATCCCAAGTATCAGGCTAAACAAGATTTTATAAAAAAAATAAATAAATTAAATAAATAAAAAAGGATAATGTCACTAAATAGCTAACCAAGTTTTAGATTTGTTGTATCTTAATGAAATTTAGTAACTTTTTCACTTTTAGTAAATAAGTTTCTGTTTTCTTCCAAAGTTGTGAAATTTTATTGTAATGATTATAATATCGTATAGAGTGAATTATTTTTTTTTGGATGTGAAAAGTTATTTAATTCACTTAATTGTGTTTAAAATCCATTTTCTTTGGATTTCAAATGTGCTTTTCAAAACAAAGTTTTATTTGTATAAAAAAAACAATATATTTGTTATATATTAAAAAGGTAAGAACATTTTTTTATATTGTCTAACTAAAATATGAAGTCTTAGAAGAAAAGAAACAAATAGTAATACAAATTTAACTTTACTAATCAACTAACCTTTTTAGCTTTAGGATCAGGAATTTCTCTTGGGATTGAATCATAGCCCTGAGATACAAAATAAAATAAGAACAACTTTTTAACATAAAAAAAAAAAAAAAGATATAAAAGCATAGGTCTAATTTCTAAATGCAACTATAGTAGTGAAAATTGCTTTGTATTTGAATGACATTTGCTATAACTGAGTAAATTTTTCAAAGGGCAATATTATAAAAGAAAGAAATGAAAGTGGGATTTTATAATAAAGAAAACAAATTAAAACAAGTTGCTATTTCTTCCATTTAAACCCTAACATCATTAAATCTAATACATACCTCTGGCTTTACTTGATCAGGATCCTCAATATATTCCCTTTCTTCCCAATCCACAGGCTGAAAAGTTTAAAAAAAAAAAAAAAAAAAGACAATTGAAAATGTAGCTCAAAGGATAAAAATAGAAAATATAATGTTTAAAGCTCAATAGAAAATTCCAAAAATGACCTTTTTGGCCTTGAGATCTTTGATTTTACGAGGTGGAAGGATATCCCAATCTGTATACATGCTTCCAGAATCTCTCTCCCTACCATCTATTAAAATACTATAACTTGCATCAGGCCTAAGGACAAAAGTGTAAAAATGTGTTAACTTGTCTGTTTCGCATTGCAAATCCTTCTTGATTGGATAATTTTGCCCTTGGTAGGAAACAATAACATGAAGCTTCTTTGTCTGTGTGCCACATAAATCTGGTCCAAACATTACACTTCAAAAAAATTAAAAAAAAAAACAAAAAGTTAATACATTGTAACATAACAGTATAACACCACTACTAATAATAATAATAATATGGAGACTTTATAATGTTAAGCAGTTGAAAGAACTTACAAAAAAAAAAAGCAAAAACATTAATAAAGTAAGTATTATTGTTGTTTTTTCTTGGGAAATCTCCAAAAAAGTCCCTACATTTTGACCTCGTATTCAATTAAGTCCCTATATTTTTTTTCTGATTAAGTCCCAAATACCAGTTAAATTAAATATGAGGTCAAAATGTAGGGACTTAATTGAATATGAGGTCAAAATGTAGGGACTTTATAGAAGATTTCTAAGCGTGAAACTGGCTAATTTGAAAAATTGTCAACAATTGAATAATTTAAGTGGTATTCGGGACATAATCAGAAAAAATAAATAATAAAGGGACTTAATTGAATATGAGGTCAAAATGTAGGGACTTTATAGGAGATTTCTCTTTTTTCTTTTATAAAAAGATGTGAGAAAACAAACCTGTAAGGAGTGTCACCACCGAATTTCTTTTGGTTAACATATCCAGACATAAGCTTGATATAACCACCACCACATTCAATGTCTTGTTCAAATTTTATAGAGTATTGTAACACCAGTGTTCTATTTTTGTTGTTGAATTCTGGGATTTTTGCAGAGATGGCAGTATGTCTTGCATCAACTGATGTCTGAATGCCTGAAATGATTCAGAATGATCAAAATGTTTGTTCATATGATTCTGTAAAAAATTGTCTAGAAAGTAATTTTGCAATTTAAGCTGATTCACCAAAAGACCTTGTTGTGAAATAGGTGGTTATTTTGTGATGAATGTGTGAAAGGTAAAGGTGGTTATTTGGTGACAAAAGACCTCCCATTTTGGTCATTTCTGTGATTAAAGTAACTACAACATTTTTTTGTGAAATAGACAAATGTGAAAAAGGTGATTATTTGGTGAGGATAGAAACTAATGGAACAAAAAGGGAAAAAAAATCCAGTCTAAAGCATTGCAAGATTTTATAGACAAACTAACCATGAGACTATTCCTAAAAATGGGCCTTTCCTAAAAAAGACTTTTCAAAAAAAAATTATATAGATATCCATTTACAACACATGGAAATGTTAAATGTTTTACCTTTATCATCTGGATCACCAGACCATGATCCAGCTGTGTGTTTAAATGATCCAGCTTTTCCTTCATTTTTTTTCCAATCAGACTTCACCCATCGGCTCTGCCACCCATCTATTTCCCACAAATTGAAAAAAAAAATGAACAAATTTAGTTAAGTCATCAGACACAAAGCTCGAAGCAAGAACAACACATTACTTGATCAAGTAAAGATGCACTACGTTTATGGTAGGCATGGCCTCTTAAAAACCCCTAAATTATCGCAAATTTCTGAATTATCAACTCTTTCTCCATTTACATTTTGCACTAGAAGCTTATGCAGTGTACAGATATGAGATATCGCAAAGCAATCCGCAAGTATTGCAAAAACTAACAGCAATTTGACTTACGAAACAGGTTGAATCCCAAATTCACATTGTTTTAGTTGAGATATGATTCTCCTTCGTAAAATCTCTACTTGTAGCAGGAAATCCTAAACGGAATTACACGACATGTACGTACAACGAGAAATACTTCTTCAAACACATTTCTCACTGATAATCTACAACTTCACTTCGGTATTACACTAAAAGCCTCTTGAGACAAACTTAAAATCGGTAGATTATGTAACATCAGCAGGTTGATTTGACAAAACATTAGGTTTTTTTGTTATCTGATTGCTTAAAACTTTGACTGGAATCACTAGATGCTGCAAAAAGTAAGATACGAGTTCACAATTGCTAAAAATTACCATCGAATCGCTCCTCGAAGATGATCTCTGAGAAGGAAAGAGTACAGATAGAGAGAAACACCAGCACAAGTGCTCCAAATTGGAATTTCTGCTGAAGTGCAGACCTTTCAGCTCCATTCTTGCTCATCTTTTACCGGCCGACGATGTCGTAATTTTTTCGGACTTGTATCAAAGTGTTTAGTTATTTATATAAATTTAGTATGCAAATACCAAAAATTGAGACTTTAATTACAAATATGCCATTCAAGCTCTTTTCCAACGAGGAGACTTCTTAACTAAAAAATATAATTTGTTTTTATAGATTTATCATGGCTTTTTAATAATAAATTTATTAATTTTTCAAAATAAATTAATAGAAAACTATTTTATAAAGAAATTAGAAAATTATTATATATGAATTATTAAAATAATTTTAGTTATCATGTACTTTCTCTTAGTTTTCTATTTTGTAGGACATTGAATTTATTATTTCTAAAAAGAAATGAATATATATTTCAATAAAAGTACACTATAGTTTTCATGTATTTTACCCATTATATTTTAGTCAATGAATGATTGACAATTTTGTTTATGACATAGTTAAAATAGTTTAAATAGAAAATTTTATCAATTTAGTAGTTTAGTGTTATTTTATTAAATCTAATGAATTTGGATATATATATATATATATATATATATATATATATATATATATATATATATATATATATATATATATATATAACCACTTTAACCTTATAATATAACATGTCAAAATAGAAAATTTTATAAAATTTATAGGCTTTATTGATGAAATTGAAATATAATCGTAAAATTATAGAAACGACCAAAATATAATTTATTTCACATTATTTGCCGATTAAAGTTTTTATATCTTAATTGGTTGTATATTAAACCATAATATACAAATATATGGCCAAAATATAAGTTTAATAAAAGGTTGTTTATTAATTCTATATATTTTTATATCTTAAGTGATATAATAGCAGAGTCAAAATCATTACAAGAAAATATGAATTTATAAGATAAATATAACTTTCTAAAACTAAACTTATTTAATTTATCTTTTTGTGTTATTAGTTTAGGCATTTTTGTGAATTGTCAATTATATTGACTTGGGTTGACTTTTGGTCTCCGTCCATCGATTCTTTACTACACGTAGCACCAGCCAATCATATTATCTTATATTGCATCTTGCGGGCCCTCCCACTTCTACTTTCTTTTTTCATGGCATTCTTTTAATAAACTTAATTTTAGAAAACATAGTATATCCAAAATAAATATTTTTAAATTTTAAAAACTATAATATAAGTTTATAACAGAAAATAATCGTGTTATCCAAATTACCAACTGAACTATCTTTAATTAAGTCTTTATTTGATTTTAAATGAAAGAATAAAGATTTTTTTTATAATTTAGGAATTAAATATAATTTTATTTTTTTATAGATGTATTTTATATTGTACTAATTAAGTATTTTAAATTTATCTTAAACTAGATAAAAAGTAAAAATGTTTAGCATGAATCTCATAAGGAGTCTTGGTCTAAATTGAGATGGTCATTTCTTATCCTTAGACTAAAAAACCTTTAGTATTTAAGACATAAATGGTAATTATGAGTAGATTGGGTTTTGTTTCAACAAAATTAAACAAGATTTAAAAATAAGCCCCTCAACATTTAAATCCATACAAATAAAATAAACTTTACATGTCGTGAAAATATACTTGGATTGAGCTAGAAACAAAACCAATAAATAAATAAAACATATTAGCTTTTTAATTCGACCAATGAGTTAACAAACAACAAACAACAATAAAAATAAAAAAATAAATAAATAATGAAAAGTTTCAATACTTTTTTATGTGGATATACAAACATATGCGTAAAACTCTCTTTGATTTATTAACATATGTAAAGGATTTTTGGGCGTAAGAATTACAATCTAAGCGTTTTTGTAATTTTGCGAAAATATAGGGGCACATTTCAAAGAGAAAACTGGGAAGAATTTAATTGGACGATTAGCCTGTTGGGTTGACCGTCGTTTTCATTCTGGTTCAAAGTCTTTGAGCGTGTAGAATATGGCACTTTCACGTTTTATATATTTTCGTTATTCCTTAATTAACATTATAATTTCTTTTGTGATAGGCCGAAAAGAAAAGAGAGTTGGCCTTATTAATTTATTTCGTTTTCCATTTGTTTTAGCGGTGGATTCATGAATTTGAACGTGTTTATACACTTAATGGCATATATTTGAACTTCTGAACCGATGAGTCCAATGATATATTTAGACATTTGACAAGATCTCTAAGTTTAGTAATAAGTAGTTGTTAGGAACCGTAGAAGCCAAACTTGTAGCCGTCATACTCGGGAGCAAGAAGTATAATCCTAGTGTGGCACCAGACCAATGTTTATGTACGGGACAATTGATCTTGTCTCGCTACTTTCCTCTTACAAACATGAAAACATGCATATGATGGGACGCACAAACAATACAGCTTGACCATTGTAACTTGGGTGATTCGGGGCACTAATCATGAAAATTTGGTTGTAATAAGATAAAGACTTCATTAGGAATACGTACCGAATTACCAATTAATGTGGACCATACCCAAATGATGCTACCCGAAAACATGTAAAACATAATGAACAAAACGATCGAATCTAAGTCGTATGGCGGGAGAATGTCGTTGACTGAGGCAAACATCCAACAGTGGCGACTATTTTATCATGTACTGAGTGTGGGGCGCCCAGTAGAGGGAGCGACACGCCTGTTGACCAGCAGGTTGACTTTTTGGACTTATGGTGAAGTTTGACCTTGGGTTGAAATGTGGAGTTGGTGTCATTGACTAAAGTTTGACTTGTATTTTATACCTAGGTGATTTGTGAGACCGACCTTGCGATTATGCTTGAGTGGCTGAGATTTTTGGATTCTATTGAGGTGAGTTTCTCACTATATTTTAGACTACAATATGGATCATCTGGATGTTAGGATGTTAGTATGTTTTAGTGACATGTTAGGCAAGTAGACTTGTTTAGACAGTGTCTATTATTATTGGTTTGTTTGTTTGTCTTTTTTGTATGTATATATGTCGACATATCATAGTCGAGTTGAGGGCGGTCCAACTTTATGCTGAAGGCCAAGATACTCACAGAGAGCCAACTTTATGCTGAAGTTCGGGGCAGAATCTCTTTATGTTGAAGGCCAACGGGGCGGACCAACTTTATGTTTAAGGTCAGGGTGGACTAGCTTTATGCTAAAGGCCAAAGGGGCGGACCAGCTTCGTGTTGAAGGTTATTATTTGTATGCTTATATGTATATTGTTCTTTGTTGTATTTTTGGGAACTCACTATGATTTGTGTTTATAGTTATGGATTAAATGTTTTTGTAGACACAATTTATGTTATGATATGACGAACCTTAGTTAGTTGTCTTATTTACGATTGTCTATAAATAACGAAGATCCATAAGACTTCGTTTTGTATTTATTTACTAGGTACATTTAGAGGTTCTTTATTCAATGTCAAGTCCTATTATTTTTTGTATCTATGAGTATCCTATAAATAGGTTAGGTACCTAAGTGGGTTGTAACTTTTCACTTTTATGCTCTAGGCATTCTCTCTCATTACGACTTCACTTATACCAATTCCAAATAATAGAGCTGAATCAATATCATATTTAGATCTTGGTGTTCAAACCTACTTTGATTTATATTTAGGATTGTTAAAACATCTTTCAATTGGTATAAGAGCAGGAATATACACATCGTTTGAATAATCTTTTTCACGTTCTCTTCTTAATTGAATCATTTGCTTCGACTCAATTATTCTGCAAGTTGAAACGTAATTCTTCGTTTGATCGTTGTAATTAAACGATTATGCATTTGTTTTGTCAATCATTTCGTATCTGATTTCTTTCTTTTCAAGATTATCCTATTTTTACTCAATCAAATGGTGAATTTGAATGTCAACACCCTGATGAATTATGCAAACCTGCTTAGATATGCGATAAAAGTTCCAATGTTGCATCCAGAGTATTACAATTAATGGGTAGGTCTTATGGAAGACTATCTTAACAGGATAGATGAAGATCTTTGGCGATATATTGAAATAGGACCTTATCGTGTTGATCTTATTCAAACAGTTGGTAATGCTAGTGTTGTTAAAGACATGATTGTTCAAGAAAATAAGAAGAAGGTGAATGACAAAAGATATCTTTGTGAACTGCACGCAACTTTGCCACCAGTTGTTTGCAACTATGTCCGGGACTGTAAAACTGCAAAAGAAATTTGGGACACTTTGAAGGAGAAATATCAAGGTAATGAATGAACCAAGAAGAGCTCGATGACACAATGCTTGTCGTAGTTGGCCAATTTTAAGCAGAAGGAATCTGGACCGCATCCACCAAACTACGAGTTTACCATCTAGAAACTGACATCCTCCAGTTCTACTTTTACGATCCAGACCGCATCCACCAAGATCAGAATTAGAGAATTCTTGAACAAAGAATCTGGAGTTGGAAGGATACCAGATTCCGAGAAAGGATGTTCGTTTTAGATATCAGAAGATGTTCTTTACAACAATCATATGTGGTTCTCGTGGATTAACCTGAAACTTGGCACAATAGCAAACATAAAACATGATATCTGGACGACTAGTTGTTAGTTACATTAAAGACCCGATCATTTGTCGATAAAGCGTCATATCTGCTGCTGGTTTGTCCAAAGATGGTGTAAGCTTGGTTCTGAACGCAATATGAACCTTGACCTTTGAATCTCCCACCATTTCAAATTTCGCAAGCAAGGACTTCGTTTAGGCTTCCCGATTGATGAAAATACCCTCCGAACTCTGTCTAATATTTAATCCAAGGAAAAAGTTAATAGGACCCATTGAGCTCATCTTAAATTTAGTTTCCATCAATTTTCGGAATTCAACTGTTAAACTAGAATTAGTGGATCCAAAAATGATATCATCAACATAAATTTGGACAATCATTAGATGGTCACCATCTTTTTTGCGAAAGAAGATTGGGTCAACCGAGCCTTGCTTAAACTTAGATTGCTTTAAGAAATGAGTAAAGGTTTCATACCATGCACGTGGTGCTTGTTTTAAACCATACATAGCCTTATTCAAAATGTAGCAATGGTTTGGATATTTCTCATTCACGAAACCTAGTGGCTGTTCTAAGTAGACTGTTTCTTTTAATTCACCATTCAGAAACGCACACTTGACGTCCATTTGATAGACTTTGAAATTTTTGTGCGCTGCATAGGCAACGAAAATGCAAACATATTCCAGCCTTGCAACTGGTCCAAATGTTTCTTCATAGTCTATACCTTCCTCTTGGCAATATCCTTTCACAACCAACCGAGCTTTGTTCCGAATAACATTGCCTTCCTTGTCAAGCTTATTCCGAAATACCCAGTTTAATCCGACCACAAATGCATCATTTGGAGTTGGAATCAATCTTCATACCTTGTTGTGCTCAAACTCATTAAGCTCTTCATGCATTGCTTGCACCCAATCAGAATGGTCAAGAGCAATCTTTACAATTTTTGGCTCAATTTTGGAGATGAACGATTTAAACATGAAAAATTCCATTTTTGAAAATAATGAAGTTTAATTCGCTTTTTGTTGAGCTCTAGTGAGAACTCCAGAAGTTGCTGCTCTGATAACTTGAGATTTAGGATGATCCTTAGTCCATTTCACCAATGGAGGGTAGTTCGGATCATAGGTAGGATCCAATTGTGCATTCACGTCTTCCAATTCTGATTGAACATCAGAGTCATTATTTTCAGTCTCATTCTCCTCATGGAAAATTTCATGTAACTCAACATTCGGAATCAGATTCTCGTCCTGGATCGGAATGTTATTGGTGACTTCGGGATTTGAATTCTCCCCCTGAATAGGTGAATCAGATGTGGAGGTTGAAGAACAACCCTCCTTCTAAACATGTGCATTAGTAGCTTGTGGTGAAGGTGGAATTTTAGATTCCTTCGGAATTGGTGGCTCATCTCCAAAATCTTTGGCAGCATCGTCGATGATTTTCTTCAATTCATCTTCCTTATTATCTGGGGCATTTTATTATGAAGAAATGGCCTTTTCGGGCTCATCAAACAAATTTATGAATTCCTCATAAAGATTTGAAAGAGGAATCATCATCGGATTTGTTGAAGGAAAAATTTCCTCAGGTTGACAAACAGTCTTCTGATACTTCTTGAGATACTTATCACCAAACATGACATAATAGGTTTCTTCTATTCCTTTGGATTTCTTGTTCAGAACCCTATATGCCTTAGAAGTAAGAGAGTACCCCATAAAGATTCCTTCGCCAACCTTTACATCGAATTTGTTCCGTTGTTATTTTGAATTAAAGATGAAACACCTGGAACCAAAGACATGAAAGAACTTAACGTTAGGTTTCCCTTTGTTTAGAATCTCATAAGGAGTGATAAGAAATCTCTTATTGATTAAGGAACGATTCTGAGTGAAACAGACACTTCCGATCGCATCATCCTATAAATATAGTGGAAGGCTCGCAAATGATAGCATTGTCCTTGCAGCTTCATAGAGAGATCGGTTTCGTCTTTCAATGACACCATTCTACTGAGGAGTATAAGGAGCAGAGAAGCTGTGAGAGAATCCTCTTTCAGTTAAGAATTCTTCAAACACTTGGTTTATGAATTCTAAACCGTTATCACTGCGTACGTTCCGAACGGGCTTTCACGATTTGAGCTAGATCTGCTTGATGAAGTCCTTAAGTCTCGAAGTTGCATCTGATTTTTGTCTAAGAAAATAAACCCAAGTAAATCTAGAAAAATCATCAACTATCACTAGAATATACTTATTACTACCAATTCTTTTGATGGCAGATGGTGTCACACCCCAAAACCAAGAACGACGGAAACGTTCTGGGGTGGAGGACGTCATGTACAGTATCACAACAATGAAAAGTAGTAAACAAGCAACAACATCATCCATTGCACTAATAATATCAGTTTAATACAAGTGTTCTAACAAATTATATTAATAATGCAATGGATGATGTTGTTGCTTGTTTACTACTTTTCATTGTTGTGATACTGTACATGACGTCCTCCGCCCCAGAACGTTTCCACCGTTCTTGGTTTTGGGGTGTGACAGATTGGTATCAGAGCACTGTTTATAGTGAATTAAGTATATCAACCCATAAAAGATATACTAACTATAAATACATGGGATTAAAACACTTTGTCTAAGAGTCATACTTTAAATAATAAAATATTTAATAAAGTATACGTGTTGCATTCATACTAAAATCAGTGCCACTAGGACAGTACAAAAGAATTACGATTGTTGGGCAACACAGGTGGGCTTAGAGACATATGGTCAAAACTGGGAAGATATAGCCTGATCAACTATATTATCCGAGGGTTGACTAGCATGTGCCTAAGTGTAGTGGTGTGGTTACAACAAGTCTAAAATCTTACCAACCCTACCACAATGAGAACAGTAGAACATAACATTAAACTTAAAATACTATAGGAGTATTTGGTGTTACTATAAGTACGTTATACTTGAGAACTAAAACGGGATCTTTATTACGAAGTTGATAGTTGCTAAGTGGATACACAAAGGCTATATGTAATTAGGATGTTATAGACTTAGAATCTGTGAAAATTTTACTTTACCCCTATTATGTGTGAATTTGGAGTTAAGGTCACTTATTCGAAGGCCTATCCTATTTCGATTACATATAACTGGTATGCACTTCACAAATAGCGATGTAACTAATGAAGATTTTCTAAATAATTATCTAGATAGTTCGTCTAATAATTATTTTCTTACCCCAATTCTCGCGTAGATAACATGGCTGGACTCCATCCCTACGGCAACCAGTACCTTACGAATGAGGTCATTGTTGGATGGTTTGAAGAAGAACCAGAGAATAATCATCCTATCCCTGTGAATGATCACCATGATGAAGACCTTTCGAACGATGCTAACTCCGAACCAGAGGTTGAGAACCTACCCCCAAGCAGCTCCCTTTCTAATTCCTAACCCTCGTCCAACTTTTCATGGCCCGACGCTTGAGTGGGTGGAATGCTTGGAAACATGGAGCCAAGGACAAGATCAGCCCATGCCATTTGATGGTGACCGAAGCTTTTATGACCTGAACAATGGGGGCTCAGCAGACAGAATCTTGCCAATCTTGGTCCGCAGAGTGGCCCGAAATAAGATTCGAGGTAAGACAGCCCTACATCAGATTACCGAAGTTGTCGCAGATGCGAGAATGCATACCCTCCTCACCATTCGTCTAGAAGATGCTTGCGAGAGATCTGAGAGAAACCATGAAACCCTGCTGCAAGCACTGGCTGAATCACGAGCTGAAGTCATAGAGCTCCGAGTACGCCAGAGGGTGTACGAAAGACACCTACTTGACGTGGAACGTCAACTGGCTGAACTGAGAGTTCACCAGAGGGATGACCGTCGCCAGTAGTAGACGTTTTACTTTATTTTCCTTATTAAAAGGAATCGTTTTCTGTCTATGCCCGATGTGGCATTTTCTATGAAATTATCTTGTACTGTAAGTACTTTAGGTTAGGTCTTGATGCTGTCAAAGAACTATCTTCTCTGGATATGATGTAAGACCTTTACAAGGTCATTTTCCCGAATCTTTACGTCGTGAATATCAAAGATACTGACAGCCGGCTAACTTCTGTGTCATTCTTCATTCAAGTACTCTTATCATACTTTCATTGGAGTCTATCTGAAACCTGCTTTAGTCAAGTCATTGGACTATAGTAATTTAGCTCTGGAGACATTTCCAAGTCTCTTTCAGTGGTTAGATCATGTTATTCACCAACCAACGATACCTCGGCTTGAACGACAAACGTCTTGAGACCATTCTACAAACTCACTTCCCTTCCGTACTAGGACTGCATCATAGGGATGTAGGTTAAACCTTCGCGATCATACCTCCAATTCGTACTAGGACTGCATCATAGGGATGTAGGTCAAACTTTCGAGAACATACTCTTACTTTCTTCTTGAACAATCGAAGTACATCTAGGGTCAACCAGAATCACTCAAAAAATCCTTATCTTTTGTGTTACAGAATCATGTCGTCATCCGGAAGCAATCAGTCGAACAACGAAACCTCCGCCTTTCCTATGGACATTGCTACCTTTCAAACCACAGTTACAACTGCCGTGATGACTGCCGTGATAGCTGTCCTTGCGCATCGTAGCGCTATCAGCACAATCAATGCTGATGTTGGGATTGAAGTTTCCAATCGTGGTATCCATCCAGGAAGTCGCCAAACGGTAACAGTCACAGGCTCGCAAAGCCGAAAGACAGAGAACAAGAAACGAAAGCGTCAAGCCCATAAAGAATGCAAGAAATCCCAAAAACTTGCCATGCAACAGCAGCAAGTAGAAACCCTTGCCATCCCCATACCGAGCAGACCATATAAAGGAACACTCCCGAAGTGCGACCGGTGCAACTACCACCACGAGGGAATTTGCCGAGCCTGGCAATGCGATAATTGCAACAAGATGGGGAACATTGCTCGTTTCTGTAGAACTACCTCCACCACTGGAGCAAGCCTAGTTTGCTATAGTTGTGGTGAGGCAGGGCGCTGTTACAGAAATTGTCCAAAAGAGAAGATCAACGAAAGCAGCCGTGTCCCCATGACTCCCACTCGACACTTCACTTCCACCACCAATGTTGGTGCTGTCCCGATATGTCACCAATGCGGTGAAATTGGACACCTCAAGAAGGATTGCCCGATTGCGAAGAACTCGGGTGTAGATGGGAAAATTCTCAGGATCACAGCTGCGGGAGAACCTGCTCCGGAACCCTCGTCAATGTAATTTAGGCGTTTCGTTGTAATAGACTTATAAACCATCCCAATCTAGTGCAACTACAGTCTTACCTTTTTAGAGATCTTGTCTGTATAGGGATGCTCGTGCTGTGTATACTTGTCTTTAGTAGTATACCTTATTCGTAGCAATAGTCTTGTAGTAGTCTAAAATACTGTAACTCTGTTCATGGTTGCACGGTTGTGTTTTGTCTGTAAACGCCTTATGTTCAAATCTAATGTCTTTAAGTTTATGTATGATCCTGACATTATCATACGACTCGATTCAATTTGATCCACACCATACCAGCTTCTTAAGTACATCTCTTTACCAGTAAACGTCGTTTTAGCGAAGCCGTCATATCAGAACACCGAATTACTCATGCTTGGAGTACCTCTTAGTTCTTCTCTTTTCTGAAGAAATCCCCGAAGTAACACTCGTGCAGTACGTCAAGTTTAATCCAGGGATTCATGCGGTTGACCTATCACTGAGGAATGTATACATAAGAGTGATATATAATCAAGGTTCTACAGGTTTAGAATTGATGATTCCACTTTAACTTCTTTTTCCTCGATGGGATGTGAGCTTAAAGAAGAATCACTTTTCGACTACCTTTTCAATCTTAATAATATACAACTCGTATACACGAGATTATGATTGTGAAACCATGTATGAATTCTAATATGAACTTCAGGACGGAGAACTGCCCAAGCCTACGAGTAATCGCATCGTCATGTGAACAAACTTAGAACCCAGTACGAATCCTGTAACCAATCGCCCTACAGTCTAAACACCTATGGAGATGCAAGAACAGCCCGGACAACTTAACGAACTACACAAAAATAGAATTAGAAGACTAGGCTTCTCACCCTGGAGAACTCCGGTCTTATTCTTCCAGAGATCGACGGATTGCATCGTATGTACCTCGGATATCGAGGACTCCGTCAAGATTTTTCATTAGAAATCGTTATCTCTGCCTCGCATAGATGAAATGGTTGAGCAAACGCAAGGAAAGAATTACCTTCATAAATGGATTTGAGATTCGAATATCAGCAGTTCGAGTGTTAGGGAAGGATGTCCGGAAGACTATCTTCCGAACTCGATGCGGACACTTCAAGTCCGTAGTGATACCCTTCGGATAGGACCAATACGCCCATAGTATTCACGAGCTAAATGAGTAGGGTACGTCTTTCTTACTCGGGTCAGTTCGTCATTTCTCCATGTAATGACTTAATTATCTACCCTTGTGGTAAGAAGGAACCCCTGGAAACATTACCTTCAGAGGAACTTTCGTGAAGTTCTCTAAGCACAAGTTTTGAAATTGAAGAGTCAGGTTCCTATGACACACTGTTAGTGATGTGGGAATTTTTGAGTACTCTTTCAATTTATCAAAACCGTTGAGAATTTGTCAACACCAGAGACGCTGACAGACATTCGCCAAATTCTAGGTCTTACAAACCTACTGTCATAGTTCATCCAGAACTCCTCACAAATAATAGAAACTCTTTCAACTTTAACCCAGCAAGGGGTGCCCCTTGACTGGGAAGTTTAGCAAGAGAAAGAACCTTGGAAGTTCCAAGTGAGAGACCAAGTTCTTTAGGAAAAACTCACTCTGGGAATGGCTTAATACGATTTGTATCGCGTGGAAAGCTAAATCCAAGATGATAGGACCTCCAAGATTCTTACTAGAATCGGTCCTGTATCTCACAGACTAGATCTACTCCGCGAACTCAGTAACGTACATTCTACTCTTCGCATCTCGATCATGAAACCATACCTTTCCGTTAGGACTCTTGTAAGTCCACTCGTCAAGATCCTCGCCTTCGTATTAGAACCGTAGTGACCCTCGACCGAGAGGTCAAGCGGACGAAGCAACGTCGTCGCCAGTTAGTGAAGGTTCGTTGGAATACCAACCAAGAACCCGATTTCACTTAGGAGCGCTAGAACCAATCGATTAGGAAGTTTCCACCTCACGACTCGATCATTCGTACCTACTTCCTTGCCTAAATTCTAATTTTGGGACGAAATTCCCTTTAACAGGGGGATGATGTGACAACTCGAAATTTCCATTCTGAACAAACCATATCAAGCCAATAGAAGTTAGAACAGTTACAGTGAAATTCCAGACTTTGGGTATAAGTTTGAGTATTTTAGGATTAGCACTTAAGGAGATATCAGGAGAGTGGATGCACTAGGGTTTTGTGCAACACTGTTATTCCAATACTCTATGATATTAGAGTTCATTCCGGGAATAAAATATTTTCTGCCCAAAAATCCCAGGACTATATATAGAAATCTGAACCATATTCATTCATTAGTTACATTTCCAACTAGAGAAAAGTCGAATTCTCTCTCACGGATCTTCGGGTTTTTATCCCAAATCGTGAGTACTTCTATCTAGTTATATTATATAGCTTAGATTGTGTTTTATAACATCAAAATCGGATCAAAACCCCAAGATTTGGGAGTTTACCGCCCAAGAACACTTGGAGAGTAAACTCCTTTATAAGGGCAAAAGTGTGCCCAATGTCCCTCAAAGCCTTGGAAATGAACCTAGAAGCTACCATTACATGTTTAGACCACAAAACAGTTAAGAATCAAGGCTAGAAGTGAGTTCACAGCCAAGGAAGTTCTTAGGCCGTGAACTCCATTTTTATGTGCCAAAACACCTTAAAGCCTTCCTTAAGCCAAGAGACTAATTTAGAAATGTACCCTAATGTGTTTAGGACAAGCAAACACCTTTACAACACCAAGAAAAAGGTGTTCATGGCCCAAGAAGTTCCAGGGCCGTGAACTCCAAATAATAGTGCCAAAAGGTGCTATAAACTCTCCTAAAGCCTTGGACAATTTCCTTGATTCATTCTTAGATAAATTAGGGACTTGAAAACACCACAAACACCCTCCCAAGGTAGATTACGGCCGTAATCTCCAAGGGATTGGTCCCAAGGCCGTGAACTCCAAAAAGGAGTTAAAAGGAAGCCCAAACACTTGTTTAAGCCTTGAAGCACTTCACCACTTAAGTTGTAATAATGTTAAGCTTCATTTAGTGACCCTATAGAGAGTTTACGGCCAAGAGTTTACTCCCCTGGGCCGTAAACTCCAACACATATGGTCTTTTGACCATAAACTCCCATAAGAGGTCTTGCACTCCTTTGTTGCAACCCATTAGCCTCCTAGCACTTGACCAAAGTGTTTTCCTCGCATTAGGATGTTTATACATGTTTAATTAGTGTTATAATCACTAATTGTTTATAGACATATGTCTTCATATGTAATTAGGACCATTGTGTGTGTCTAAAGTTTCCACTTGACACCTAGCAGTCCTACCTCTTCAGTTCATCCGTATCACCCACAACAGGTGAGTTCATACCCCTTAATCAATGTTTTAACTGTTTTTAAATGTTTTATGGCGGGGGATACAAGTAGAATCATGCTAGTTATTATATCAATCACTTATGATTAATAAACAGCATTCAAATGATTGGCTACTCATTAGCCGTTTTACCAAACAATTTCCTTCAAATGTTTATCGTAAACACTTATTATGTCTAAAACTCCTTATTAAAGTGTACATTTTACTCTGTATGTTTCCATTCAAACTCATTTACAATTGTGTTTCAAACAAATGTTTCCTTATACTTAAATTGTTTTATCAAACCCATGCTTCCAAACCATTTTATAGATTGACATCAAGTCGATCTTTTCTTAGATAATAATTATGTTCAAAGGTTTTACAAAACTTATTTTATGCTTTTATATTATAAATTGCATGCCTATATATGTATAGTTATATAAGAAATGTTGAAAGGACTTAGGAAGGCTATCCACCCTGTTTCCTTTTCCTCGATTTGGATGTGGTCTGGTGGGATATCGGGTACCTGTCCGAAGGTCGTTTAAATATTAGTTATATATCATGTGTACATATATAGTCATAAAGGTCCTTCCAGTTCATCCAATGACCTTGGGTAGCAAGGGTATACATCCATGTCCATACGTACCAGTTAGATTACTAGTAAACTACCATATGGGTAGTTTAGGAAGATACTAGAACTATTACTAGAACGAGATATCATACAATGAGTCAGTTCATTCATGAGTCAATACTTTCTAGAACATTACAGTACATTACCATACTTTCTAGATAGAGAGAGCATACATTACAGCTAGAACATTACAGTACACTACTATACTTGCTAGATAGAGAGAGAACACACATTACAGCTAGCACACGTAGAACATTTCAGTACATTACATATACATAAATACGTTGACATAATTGTGATCCACTGTATCGGAGCATGCCTTCAATGTCATGGCCCGAGTTGTAGCTAGAGTCTCTTGGAGGGAGAGCATGAGTTTGTGCATAGATCTATACTGGATTGACTATCCTACACCTTGCTGCTAGCTACAGCCGGACCTGCAGGTCTACGGGTGCCAAACGTCATTTCTTTTTACTACCTACCTTTGTCGTTGTTACCCAGTCGATAGTATGGTACAATTAATCACATGATGCCTTAATATAAATCCGGTTTAAGGTAGTTAGTACAACAATAGTTCCTATAATACAACACTATAGTACTACATTAATTTCCCCTTTACATATATTTAGTGATCATTTCACTTAAACATTAAAAGTACAAACTATATTTTGTTAATGATGGTTACACTTGGGAAAATTACACACTTTTACAAGAAACGAACATTTAGAACAGTTAAGTCTTGGTAGAAAACTACATTGAGAACAGTTAGGTCTTGGTAGAAGACACCCTTATATAATAATAGGAATCATAGGGATTTCTAGGGTTTTTTCAAACGTTTACAGTTGTTTTACAATCATTTTTATACTTACAGTTCATATACATTTTCCATACTTACAGTTCATATACAAACAATTTCTTACATATACATTAAGACACTAAAATACTTATGATCTCACCAGCTTTAAAGCTAATACTCTCTTTCAAAATAACTTGTATCCTCAGGTCAACCATAGACAGGTATCGATGCAAGGTTTAGAGAAGATGGAGCTCGTTCAAGACTCATCTTTCATTTTGATTATACTTTAGTGTTATCATAATTTGTCAGAACACTTGTATTAAAATTATATTATTAATGCAATGGATGATGTTGTTGCTTGTTTACTACTTTTCATTGTTGTGATACTGTACATGACGTCCTCCGCCCCAGAACGTTTCTGTTGTTCTTGGTTTTGGGGTGTGACAGATGGGTCATAAAGATCAATGTGTAAAAGTTCTAGTGGCTCGATTACTTTAGTGTTTACAATAGTCGAATGACTTTTGTGACTTTTCTTTCCTAGTTCACATATAGCGCATAGATGTCCCTTCTCAAACTTCAGAAGAGGGAGTCCTCGTACTAGATCACCAAGTACAAGTTTGTTGATGTCCTTGAAATTGAGATGCGAGAGCCTTCGATGCCATAGCCAACTATCATCCGAAGATGCTTTCATAAGTAGGCATAATGAAGGCTTTCCGGTGATCGGCTTTATATTCAAAAGAAACGTCTCTCCCTTTGTTTTCTTCTCTATGATTTCTGATCCCTCATCATCGAATGATACTTTCAGCCCTGTACCTACAACTAGTTGAGAAACGCTTATCAGGTTATGTTGCAAGCCTTCCACATATGCTACCTTCCGAATGGAGAATTCGCCATTCGTGATTATGCCATATAATTTGATCTCTCCCGTGGCATTATTTCTAAACTTCACTTTGCCTCCGTCCTTCAGTGATCAGAATTCCCTCAAATCTTCTCTCCTTCCAGTCATGTGAAGCAAACAACCACTGTCAATATACCATTCGGAATCGTATTGTTCGTCACTGGTCACCTACAAAATTCATTGAGATTTAGGAACCCAAACTTTCTTGGGTCCTAGTGAGGTTTTCTTATATACTAGAAAAGTTATGTTCATATCAACCAAGTAGGTTCTTTTGAGCAAAACACAATTTTCTCCTCTGAATATTTGAAGAACCTTCATTTTATTATCACAAAGATTAACCTCAATAGGAATTGATTTTCTTTGAATAAAATCCTTGTGTTTTTTAGCCATCTTCTTTTCAAAAGCCTATTTCTCCTTTTTCAAGTTTAGATCGAATTCCTCGATTGAAATCTCTGGTTCCGAAACTACTTTTTTTTGCTCTAAACGTCTTTCGATGTGTTGATAGATTTTAAAACATTTGTTTTTGGAGAAAATTTTGGTTTTGTCTTTTGCAAAGATTTTGTTTGTTTTGAAAATGATGATTTCAGAAAAACTTTCGGTTTTGAACCCCGTGGAGTTGAAGACTGTGGCTTTGAAAATGATTTGGGTTTTGGATTTGAAGAGGATTTCACATTTTGATTTGCAGATCTTTCTGGGTTAACATAACTGGAATTTTTAGATTTCCAGAATCGCTTTCTTTCTTTTAATATTTTCTGACATTTAGTTGCCTTTTCTTAGAAATATGTTCCTCAGCTGACTTATGAATGTTAGCTCTAGGTTTTTGTTTTCTAACGGGTATGGCTGTTTGCTCAGAGGAGGTTTCACTGGGGATATCCTTAGTGTCACTAAGTCCTGCCTGGTCATAACGAAAGTCAACACGATTCAAAGGTTCTGAAACATATTTTCCTTTCGTTTTCAAAGAGGTCATTTCAGAAAGACCTTTTGTTTCGTCCGAATTCTCTATTGGTCCAGACTTGAAAAATTCATCACATCCATCGGCATTATCATCATTCACAATAGACGTTTGTTCTAATGTGTCGATTTTTTTTCAGTCTGGTGTTTATGAAAACTTCATTAGGGGTGCTTTGTACTTTCGGAAATACAGTAGCTTTTCCTTTAAAACATCCAAACCCTTATTTTCGACAACACAAACATATTCAACCGAGTTTTCAGAAATCAATTTTTTCTTTGGTTGAAAATCATTTGGTACAAATATTGAACAATCAATCTCATCCTCTATAAAAATCTCACGCATGTCACTTTCGTCAAATTCAGAAACATTTTTAGCATCGAAAGTAGGCACATAATACAAGCAACCAAATCATACATCTTACTACTGCCTACTAATCCTGTCACAACATATAGTCCCACTACCAACTAAGCCCCATAAAATGTGAAACCATAGGTGAGTATCCACCCGAAAAGATGGTCCTACTCTATAGTTACAACCTAACAAGGAATAGGCAAGAGAGGCTAGACCAAGAGTTCTCAGGCAATCCTAAATGACCACCAACAGTCCCTCAGGGCACTCCATAGATGATAAGTAGCAAGCACAAACAACATAAAATTCTACAGGTTATTACCATAAAGCAACATACTAAATACCAGCAGACAGATCTAACTGGTCACTACAACATAGCAACATAATCGATACTAGAACACATATCTAACATATCACTACAACATAGTAGCATACTTAATACCAGAACACAAATGTAACTGATCACTATAGCATAACAGCATACTAAATATAAACAATCAAAGAATGCATGGCCTTATATATTCAAAGGTGAGATAGTGACCTGAACATGTGAACCTACTCTAGAACGACAACCAAACAAGGAAAAGGTAAGCGAGCTTAGATTAGGAGTCCTTAGTCTATCCTACATGACTATGTAAAGTCCCTAGGGGATCCCTCTACTAACAGATAACAAAAACTAGTGGGTCAACATTAGTGCCTTCGATCCACGGGTATAGTGAGGCGAAAATCACCTCGATATGTGTGCAAATAACCACTGTGGTAACGAAGAACTCTACCGGCTTCAACGCACTTCCAATCACCTATACGAAGATACTTGAGTCAATACCCGATCACAAGTCATAGTCACATGCAACAATGACCACCTCACATAAAATGAAAATTAGGGTTTCACATAAAATGACGGTTAGGGTTAAGTATGAGCACTTAGCCCATTAAGGACTTAATCACTTAAGGGTATGACTCAAACCCTTTTGACTTAGTCATTCTCGGGCAAATAAGAATCAAATCAACAGCCCGAATATGCGCTCGGTCATTGTCCAAATAGAGCTCTCCGATTCTAGGATTTTTCACATAAAATGATAACTAGGGTTAATGTTCCACACTTAACCCCTTAAGGACTTAATCCATTAAGTCCAATATTGCATTAAGTTAATTGTAAGGACATTATTAAGTATTATTTACAATTTAATTAATAGCTTAAACGCGGGTCCCGACAAGCACCAAATTCAAGTTTCCAAGATTAGGGTTTCCAACCCAAACACATGCCAACGAGGTTGAACGTTAGGTTTTTAGGTTAATTAGAGTTTAATAAGTTGGGCACCGCTCACTACCACCCCGAGCGATGGTGGTTAATGGTGGTTCACGGCGGCAGCCACCACCTTACGGTGGTGGTGGTTATGATTTTGGACCAAAACATATCAAAAGTATCCCAAATATTAGTCCAATCACATACATATGCACACAACCATCCAAGGTGGCGGCAGAACGGTGGCATGAGGTGGCAGCCACCACCTCATGGTGGTGGTGGATTTTTCTTTGGTTCTCCAGCCAAGATTCGTTCCTACAACCCGAAAACATTAAAACACACTCATTCACACAAAGTACACACACAACTACCACACACGGTGGTTGGTCGCGGCAGAAAAGGACAACATGGGCGACAACCACCATGGTTGGCTGCCATCGTGGTTCTTCAAGTTTTCCGGCCAACAAAACACACCTAAACATGCGACATTGACTGAAACAAGCACCCACACATCGGAAAACAAACACCAAACAAAACAGCAACCTCACTATTAAAGGAGGATGGCGGTTCGAAGGAACGACGGGAAAGCAGTGGCGGCAAAACTGTCGGCGCTAGAGGTGGCGATACAATAGAAGAAAGAAATGCAGAAAAAGAAGTGATCTGGAACAACAACAATGGCAGCCACGACGTCAACGATGGCTTCGTCTTCGATGGAAGTGGTGTAGCGGCGGTCTCCAATGGCTCACAACGGCAACGTAATTGACGACGATGGCTGGAGATGAGAGGGGGTATAAGGGTGGCGGCTGGAGGTAATGTCCTAGGCTTAGGGTTTTGGAGGTGATGATGCTTAAAAACAGGAGGGAAGAGACCACCGGGTTCAACTCCCGTGCTTTTACCAAACCTGAGTACACATTAGACACTAACATTTTCATATTAGGGCCATTAATTACCGAACAACCCTTGGTCATGATATTCTTTACATTTCAAGTCCAATTGATACAATTTAGACTCCAAATTCCTGAAAATATAACATTTAACTCCACTGGCTAACACCGATCAATTATTACTGCTTTTGGGCTAAAATAAAATTAAATATAAAATACATCTTAGGGCTTTTAGGATTACTTATTTATTTATTTGTTTATTCATTTTATATATTTATTAATTTGTTTTAAACGGAATATTAAAATTGTCCCCCACTTAAATTAGATTTCATCCTCGAAATCAACTCTCACTTCTACTTTATGAGGCACTCCCCACAACAACCAAGATAAACGAAAATCTGCAGATTCAATCGCTCTCCGAGCTTCTCGGCCTAACGTCATCACTCTAATCCCGCAACAAAAGGACAACACTACAATGAAACTAAATGATTACATACTAAACCAAACCACACTCATGCTCGGCTCCGACAGCCCATCTAAGCTATCCACAACCAACACTCGGGCTCACCCCCGATCAGAAAACAATAGAAAAATAAACCCTCAATCGGTGTTCCTAATACTCTAGGGTCTAAGAACATGCATGCCCTACAGATGCTATCAAAACCAAGACTACTACTAATTGAAGGGAAAATCCAACAGTTGATGATGATTTGATGCAAAACCTAAAGACTTAGTAGTTGCGCCAAAACTGGAACTTAGAGAAATCCGAAAGAGAACCGAATCTTAGCTAAGAGTCTTCCTGCTGCGAGGTTCTTCTCTCCCTCACTTGAAATATGCTAGAAACTGAGAGCTTCATATCCCTTTGATATCCAGACTAACTTGAGCTCCATCACTTGATCCCAACTACCGTTATCCACATACACATAAGAATCTAAACCCACACAACATCATACATTCCATCTTGCATACAATCAAGGACAAAGAAAAGTAATCCATTCATAATAAGAATTTAGTTAGAATAGAGCTAATAAGATAGTTCCAATTAACTAATCATCCAAAATTACAACTGAACGTTGAAACACACTAAAAAATTACAGATAAATACCAATACTACCACAATTGATAAATAAAGAACTACCAACTCAATTCTCGGTCCTCGGGACCCCGACGGTCCCCTGAAGACCATCGGGTAACTGTTAAGCTAAGGGTGTAGGATTGAGCACCCCTTTGAGAAAAGGACAGTGAGCTCTAAGGTGGCCTTCTTGAGCGCAATGAAAAAAAACTTGCACACTCCGCCCACAGTCTCTTCCAAAATGACCCACGACACCACACTGGCGACATGCGATAGATCTGCGCCTCCCTCCAACTGATCCTGAACTCTGGTTGGTGAACTTGAACCACTTCGTTGTAGGTTGGGACTATTCCGGAGCCTGACACTGCTCCCTCACCTGGCTCTCTATCTCAATCTCTCGCTTCCTCGCGGCATCCTGAAGCTCAGCGAGAGAGCCATAGTGTTGGACGGACACGAACTATCGAATATCCGTCTTGATCATGCTCAGATACCGAGTCATCTAAGCCTGCTTTGAAGCAGCGAACTCATGACAGAACAAGGCCCTCTCAGTGAACATCTTAGTGATCTATGTTACCGACTCGGTCGTCTGTCTCAGATCCAGGTACTCCTGGGCCTGTCTCTCCCTCTCTACCATGGGAACATACCTTGCATGGAACATCTCCGAGAACTGTTCCCAAGTCATCGCGACACTCTGCTCAGGAGTATAAGAACTAGTTACCAATCTCCACTAATCCCTTGCCCCCAACCTAAGAAGGTTCAGGGCTCACTTGACCTTCTGGTCATCCAAACAAGAACACATGAAGAAATAACCCTCCACGTAAGACAACCATCTCATCGCCATGTTCGGGTCCGAGACCCCATCAAACTTTGGGGGCTTCGTACAATTGAAGTCCCGATATTGGAAATCTCTCTCTTATCATGCTCTAACGGCAACAACGGCTGTGGTGGCTGCAACAACAACAACCTTAGAAAGCGTAGCATACCGGTCATTGAAGTACTCCATCATAGTGGCCTTGACTGATTCAACCAACTCTGGTATTTGATCCCGGACAATGGCCACAACATCCTCATGGAGAATCCTCCTAATCTTGGCATCCAACTCATCTGATCCAATCTACCTGTTAGCTCCGGATCCCGATCTGGATCCGTTCTCAACTCGTCTAGTAGTCACCATACTGAAAATACACCAGAAAGATATCAGATAATACACATATCATAATGGGGAACGAAATCCTAATGAATCCCTAGGGGCTGTAAACTATTCCGTGTATGGGTCCTGTGCTTTTAGTACTACAAGCCCATACTACCTTCCACACCTACCCGTAGTTGCCCAAGAGAGTCATCACAACGCCCTAACTATACTTACTAGAACACTCATATGCTTAATCCTCACACCCTAGAGGAATGTTATATATATATATATATATATATATATATATATATATATATATATATATGATGGGTTTTTAGCACTATAACATCCCTATGGTGCACATACAACACTAATGCTTTGGATCTAAGTTTTCTCTATTTATACATGCAATTTTCTTTTTCCATAGCATAAAGCCTAACTAGCATACAACTTTGATAATCAAAACATAAAACAAGTAAGATGATTACCTCTTTGTAGTAGCTTGAAAAACTTGGCCTTACAAGTGCTTCACACCTCAAATAAGTCACAAACACTAAGAATAATGGAGGACAATGAGAGAGAGCTTGGAGGAACCAAAATCGGCTAGCTTCTTCTTAGAATACTCTTGTATCCGATTTTAGGGCCTAGAGGGTTACATATATAGTGTAGAATTCCAAGGGTCACTTGTAAACCCTAATCCATTCACTTAGGCTTCTGATCCAATAATTCATTTGGAATAACACTTCATGGACTCTCACATAATCTTAGTACATCACTAATCAATCATGGATCATTAGCCCAAACTATATGTATCACTAATTTACATAATCAACTCCTATTAATTTAATCAGTCTCTTTTGATCACTAAATTAATTCCAAATTAACTCTTGATCAATAACAATTAAATAACATGATTTCTCGATTAATATATTATATTTATAATATATTGATACATCACAAATAACCTTTTTTCTCAAATATCGATCCTATCAAATTGCATCGGTGAAGGCAACCCAAATGGACCATGCTACTATCAGGTCAAGTACATACCAATTATAGTTATGGGCTTAGACACCTAATCCAACAGTCTCCCACTTGGACAAGTCTAATAACTACAACTGCTAATGCAACTTGAAAATCTAATTAGTAATCGCAGCTCTCAAAAGCCGTTGTCAACTCTGATCAATAACGCGTCCTTTTGATAAAGGATCATATAATCCTCTGTTCTTCAAGATATCGTGTGGAAAAATACATGGAACATAGTCATACTTATTGTCCAATAGTTTGTTTCCCGATTTCTGATTTGCTTGACATAGAACTTAATTGAACACATCAATCGAGACCTGACCGGGTCGGCCACATAGGTCAAAAACAAAATCATCGAGGAGCCCAAGACATCTCTTTAATCCTCTTAGGATAAAAGGAACATATAAACGTCTTTGTTGTAGCTTGAAAAACTTGGCCTTACAAGTGTTTAGCACCTCAAATGTGATGCCTCAAATAAGTCACAAACACCAAGAACAATGGAGGACAATAAGAGAGAGCTTGGAGGCACCAAAATCGGCTGGCTTCTTCTTAGAATACTCTTGTACCTGATTTTAGGGCTTAGGGGGTTACATATATAGTGTAGATTCCAAGGGTCACTTGTAAACCCTAATCAATTCACTTAGGCTTTTGATCCGATAATTCACTTGGACTAACACTTCATGGACTCTCACATAAGCTTAGTCCATCACAAATCAATCATGGATTATTAGCCCAAACTATATGTATCACTGATTTACATAATCAACCCCTGTTAATTTAATCAGTCTCTTTTGATCACTAAATTAATTCCAAATTAATTCTTGATCAATATCGATTAAATGACATGATTTCTCAATTAATATATTATGTTTATAATATATTAATACATCACAAATAACCTTTTTCTCAAATATCGATCCTATCAAATTGCTCCGGTGAAGGCAACCCAAATGAACCATGCTATTATCGGGTCAAGTAGATACCAATTATAGTTATGGGCTTAGACACCTAGTCCAATAGTCTCCCACTTGGATAAGTCTAATAACTACAACTACTAATGCAACTTGAAAATCTAATTAGTAATCGTATCTCTCAAAAGTTGTTGTCAACTCTGATCAACAGCGCGCCCTTTTGATAAGGGATTATATAATCCTCTGTTCTTCAAGATATCGTGTGGACAAATACATCGAACATAGTCATACTTATTGTCTAACAGTTTGTTTCCCGATTTCTGATTTGTTTGACATAGAAATTAATCGAACACATCAATTGAGTCATGACCGGATCGGACACATAAGTCAAAACAAAATCATCAAGGGAACCAAGACATCTCTTTCAATCCTCTTAGGATAAAAGGAATAGATCAACCTCTTTGTGTAGCTTGAAAAACTTGGCCTTACAAGTGTTTAGCACCTTAAATGTGATGCCTCAATTAAGTCACAAACCCCAAGAACAATGGAGGATAATGAGAGAGAGCTTGGAGGCACCTAAATCGGCTAGCTTCTTCTTAGAATACTCTTTTATCCGATTTAAGGGCTTAGGGGGTTACATATATAGTGTAGAATTCCAAGGGTCACTTGTAAACCCTAATCCATTCACTTAGGCTTTTGATCCAATAATTCATTTGGACTAACACTTCTTGGACCCTCACATAAGCTTAGTCCATCACAAATCAATCATGGATCATTAGCCCAAACTATATGTATCATTGATTTACATAATCAACCCTGTTAATTTAATCAGTCTCTTTTGATCACTAAATTAATTCCAAATTAATTATTGATCACTACCAATTAAATAATATGATTTATCAATTAATATATTATACTTATAATATATTAATAATTCACAAATAACCTCTTTCTCAAATATCGATCCTATCAAATTGCTTTGGTGAAGGCAAACCAAATGGACCATGCTACTATCAGGTCAAGTACATACCAATTATAGTTATGGGCTTAGACACCTTATCCAACATTCTCCCACTTGGATAAGTCTAATAACTATAACTGCCAATGCAACTTGAAAATCCAATTAGAAATTGTAGCTCTCAAAAGTCGCTGTCAACTCTGATCAATAACGCGTCCTTTAGATAAGGGATCATATAATCCTCTGTTTTTCAAGATATCGTGTGGACAAATACATGGAACATAGTCATACTTATTGTCCAACAGTTTGCTTCCCGATTTCTGATTTATTTGACTTAAAACTTAATTGAACACATCAATCGAGTCCTGACCGGGTTGGGCACATAAGTCAAAACACAATCATCGAGGGTCCCAAGATATCTCTTTTAACCCTCTTAGGATAAAAGGAACAAATAAACTTCGACTTATATGCTTGTATTAGTTACTTGTTATATTATACACAACAACATGTTTTATAACATCAAGTTACTGATGCGTTTCCGTACTATCAATGCACAACCAACTCATAATCAACAACTTATATATGTTGGTGTGAAGACTATATGATATTAGCGTCACACAATCACTCGTGATAAATTCCATGAAGGCATTCATGTAAGCGTGGGTTTAATCCAATACTCAAATCTTATTTCAGGAGCACTCATGAATGTTGCAGCAAACTTTTGCTATGTCAAAACACTTTAGACAATCTACAAACCTATTCATGATAGTCTAACTTCATAACCTACTTCCAAAGTATGATCGACTGTGGAAAATTTGAATAATCTTATTATTCTGGAAGTCAAAACATGCAAAATAAAACAATGGTAAACAATTGACACAAGATAGTAACTTTACTCATAAATAAAACTCCTTTTATTTAATCATCAAATGTCAATTACATTTTATCTATTACAAATTTCTAAATATCTATCTAATCACTAAAACTAATATCGTCCTTCAGCCTAATATTCCTAGCATGCTGCAAGTGCTTAACCCTACTCAATCCCTTTGTAAGGGGATCTGATGGGTTCTCTTCTGACAATACCCTCTTTACTATGAGGAGACCTTCTTCTACACGATGTCTTATGAAGTGATATTTTCTGTCGATGTGCCTAGATCTGCCATGATACTTCGGTTCCCTGGTTAAGGAAACCGCACCCTCGTTGTCACAGAAAATCTCCATAGGATCCTTTATAGCTGGTACAACTCAAAGGTCTTCGATGAAGTTCTTTAGCCATATTGCCTCCTTCGACGATTCGCTTGCTACTATGTACTCTGATTCGTACGTCGAATCAACTACAGTCTCCTCTTGGAACTTTTCCATGTTACTGCTCCTCCATCTAGAGTAAATACCCAGCCCGACTGAGAGCGGAAATTATCTCTGTTGTTCTGAAAGTTGGCGTCAGTATACCCTGTCACTCTAAAGTCATTACTCCCACCGAGGGTAAGGACCCAGTCCTCTGTCCTTCGGAGGTACTTGAGAATGTTCTTTACCGCAGCCCAGAGAGCTCTACCAGGATTCCCTTGATATCTGCTGACCATGCTCAAAACAAAGGCCACATCAGGGCGAGTACATGTCATAGCATACATGATCGAGCCAACTGTCGAAGCATATGGTACTCGGCTCATTTTTGTTATCTCGGCATCGATACTCAGACTCTAAGTCTTACTCAGTTTGGTATTGCTATGGATAGGCAATTCTCCTTTCTTCAAATTCTCCATGGTGAAACGTTTCAACACCTTGTCTAAGTAGGTACTTTGACTAAGTACTATTATTCTTTTACTCCTATTTCTCAATATCCTTATCCCTAGAATGTAAGTAGCTTCTCCAAGGTCCTTCATATCAAAACATTTTCCAAGCCAGGACTTAACCTCCTGCAAGGTTGGAACGTCGTTTCCTATGAGAAGTATGTTTTCTACATACAATACCAGGAAGCTAAATATACTCCCACTAGCTTTGACATATACACAGGACTCATCCTCGCTTTTCGAAAATCCGAACTCTTTGACTTTCTCATCGAAACAAAGATTTCATCTGCAAGATGCTTGTTTCAATCCATAAATGGATTTCTTAAGCTTACACACTCTATTAGGGTACTTTGCATCGAAAAAACCCTCTGGCTGACTCATGAAAACATCTTCAGCCAACTTCCCATTTAGGAAAGCGGTTTTGACATCCATTTTCCACATTTCATAATCATGAAATATAGCTATGGCTAGCATAACCCTTATAGACTTGATTTTGGCCAATGGTGAGAAGGTCTCGTCATAGTCAACTCCAGGAGTTTGAGTAAAGCCCTTCGCAACCAATCGTGCCTTATATGTGTGCACTTTCCCATCCATGTCGGTCTTCTTCTTAAAGATCCATTTGCACCCAACCGTCTTATGACCAAGTATATTGTCAACCAAGTTCCAAACTTGATTGTCATTTTTGGACTGCATCTTGCTGTCCATAGCCTCTTTCCATTTTCCAGACTTGGGGCCCACCATGGCTTCCTTGTAGTTATTAGGCTCATCCAAATTTACCAGTAAACTATCACTGATAAACATATCACCTTCAGCTGTTATATGAAAACCATATAACGTAGGTGGAACACTAACTCTAGCAGAACGTCTCAGAGGTACGAACTCGTCAACTGGTTCAACAGGAGTTTCCTCCTTAGGTTGAGTGCTAGTGTTTGAGGTTCCTTCATCACTTAACTCTACAAGCTCTTCAAGGTCAATTTGCCTCCCACTGTCCTCTTGACATATGAGTTCTCTTTTGCAGAAAACCCCTCTCCTTGGAACGAAGACAACATTGTCACTCGGTATATAGAAGATATATCCAAAGGATTTCTGTGGGTAGCCGATGAAAATACAGTGCTCACTATGAGGTTCGAGCTTGTCGTGAGTTTCTCGTCTTACGAAAGCTTTGCAACCCCAAACATTGATATGTGCCAACGAGGGAACCTTCCCTGTCCACATTTCGTGAGGTGTTTTGGCGACCTTCTTAGTTGGGACTAGATTAAGGATATGGGCGGTAGTCTCTAAGGCATACCCCCAGAATGAGATAGGTAACGAAGCTCGACTCATCATGGAACGAAACATATCAAACAAGGTTCGATTTTGCCACTCAGCCACACCATTAAGTTTCGGTGTCCTAGGTGGTGTCAATTGTGAAACAATTCCACATTCCTTAAGATAGTCGTGGAACTCGATACTAAGACACTCACCACCTCGATCATATCGGAGCATCTTTATCTTCCTGTCCAATTAATTCTCCACTTCTTGTTTAAATTGTTTGAACTTTTCAAAGGTTTCTGACTTATGCTTGATTAAGTAGATATACCATATCTGCTATAATCATCGGTAAAAGTCACAGAGAAGCAGTTAGCATCCCTTGTGGCGGATCTAAAGGGACCACATACATCTGTGTGTATGAGATCCAACAAATCCTCACCTCTTTCACAAGTACCAGTGAAAGGTGACTTGCTCATCTTTCCAAGTAAACAAGATTCACATGTGTCATCTGAATTTAAGTGAAAAGACTCCAACACTCCATCCTTTTGGAGTTGGGCTATGTGCTTCTTGTTGACATGTCCAAGATGACAATGCCACAAGCATGCCTTGTCTAAACCATTGGACGAATCAATATGCAATATGTTATTTTGTAGGTTGTCTACAACCATCATAGTTTCATATACACCATTACAAGGCAATGCTTCAAAATAAAACTTACCATTATAAAAAGCATTAATAGAACCAATTTCATTATTAAATGGAAATCTAAAACCTTGTTTATACAAACCATGAAAAGAAATATTGTTTATCACCATATCAGACGAGTAGTAACAACCATTCAAATCTAAATTTACCCTATTACTAAGCAATAAGGAATAAACTCCAACCTTGGTGACGTGTGACGCTTTCCTATTCCCCATGATCAAGTTCATCTTCCCGTGCTCCACATACCGACTTCTTTTTAGACACTACAAATTAAAACAAATGTGAAAACCACATCCTGTATCAAGGACCCAAGAACTAGCATGAGATGAGTTATTAGAATGAATAGTGTAAATACCTGCGAAGGTGGGCTTTATCTTCCCATCTTTAATGTCTTGCAAGTATTTGGGCAGCTTCGTTGCCAGTGCCCTTTTTCATGACAATGAAAGCACTCTGCTTCCTTTAGATAGGAAGAGGGAGCAGTAGAACCACCTTTGGACCCACTAAAAGAGGATCCATCACGAGACTTTCCCTTGTGATTCTTTGTAGGAGCTTTCCTTTTCTTCCCTTTACCATGTTCAATTTCCAGGACCGGGGAAGCAGCAGTAGGAGTGGGTACAACAGACTTGCCTTTTAGACTACTTTCAACAGTTCTCAGAAGGCCTTGAAGCTTGCTCAGAGTGACTTCCTCGTTGTTCATATGACAAGTCATTCTGAACTGATCATAGCAAGAAGGTAAAAAGTGTAGGATAATGTCAATAGCCAACTCTTCAACAAAATTGACAATCAACTTCAGCAAGCGGTCCACATATCTTTACATCTTCTGTAAGTGGGCCGTGATGGACTCTCCATCCTTCATTTTGGTTGTTATCATGGAGGAAATGATTTCATATATTCCTTGTCGAGCACTTTGATGGTACCTTTCCATCAAGTCTTGGTGCATCTCGAAAGGATAGTAGTCATCATAGGACTTTTGGAGTTCAGCTGTCATAGTGGCAAACATAACACACGACACCTTTATCGTGTCCTTCTCATGAGCCCTATATTCAGTAATTTCTTCAGGAGTAGCAGTCACTTCATCAACCTCCTTTAGCTCTTTATCGTGGACATATTCCTTATCCTCGTAACGAGTGACCATCCGAATGTTTCAAATCCATTTATTGAAATTCAACCCATCGAAAATCACCCTCCCACATAAGTTCATGAGGGAGAAAGAGCCGGAAGGGTTGGAGCCAACAACGTTTCGGGTAGACATCTGAAAAGAAAGACAAAGTTTAGATTAGATAAGAATCCTTAATATAACACCCAAATGAAATATTAAGGCTAGGACCCAACACAATATTTCACAATTCAGAAGAGGGATGTCGTAATCCAATTGCAAAATATTTGAAGGTAGGTATATGACGATTTACCAATTTCCACCATGAAAAATGAAATTGAGGATTAGTTTAAATGAATTAAAATTCCTAGATTCTTTTGAGATTCATTGAACTTTTCAATGGCATGTTTAAATCTCGATTATGCCCTTTAAGTTTGTGACTAGGATGCCGAGGATCACAAACAAAGTGTGAATAACCATGCAAATTTGTTTGGTACTCTCGATGTCATTTATCACCTAATCAATGTGCCGGTTAACCACACACGCTCCATTGATCTATGATAAACATCGAGCTACCCTTTTCCACCCTTGCTAGTCCAAGTTAGTGTGCCGGTTAACCACACACGCTCCACTAACGACTTAGCAAGGTGGAAAGTACAATTTCATGGAATAGCACCAATTTCACATTTTTCCTAAAGTAAATAAGATTGGGAATTTATCAAAATATTTAGTTACTTTTATAATTATCATTATACTTTTTAACGAGAATTAATGTCCTATCCTACCCGTTCGGCTAACGAGCCTCCACCAGTCAAGGAAGCGATGGGTGACAGTGGACACCCATTCAATCGCCATTTTATAGGCAATTTCCTTATACCCCCTTATAGACCAGCTTCGTGAATGAGGCCTACTAATGGTAAGACTGACTTGTCTTATACATATATATATATATATATATATATATATATATATATATATATATATATATATATATATATATAAGTAATAATATTCTAATATTATAATAGTATAAGGGTTGAATTTTAAACTTTTAAAATTTTAGGGTTTAGAATTTATTGTTTCATAAATGAGCCTTTTCAAATTCCAAAACTTGAGGGTAAGTTTTCAAACTCTTCAAAACCTCTTGAATTTTAGAATTTAGTATTTCATAAATGAGAATTTTCAAATTCCATAACTTGATGGCAAGTTTTGAAACTCTTCAAAACTCTCTTGGATCAATTTGATAGCAATTAAACTAATCATACAATTAACTATATCACAAAATTGACCTAATCTAATTTCACATAGCAAGATGATTCAAATCAAATTCTACAAATAATTAACATTTCACAAATTCAAATAATTATCTGAAAATTTGACAATCATCATTCATTTGGATGAGAATAATCATTACCATATTATAAAAAAACAAAATTTATCAATCAAAACAGTTTATGGTAATGATTCCAATTCAAAGTTGGCCAAAAACTCGAAAATCTACAAACATGAGATACTACTCGTCGAGTTCATGGCATGGACTCGAAGAGTTCATCACATATGATCCAACTCGTCGAGTTCCCTTATGGGACTCGACGAGTCCAGTAGTTAGTGGCCAAAAATGACTTTTTTCCAGCTTTGAAAATCAAACCATTGCATCAATATAACAGAAAACACCCTAGGCTCTTATACCACCGATGGGTTTTTAGCACTATAAAATCCCTATGGTGCACATACAACCCTAACGCTTTGGATCTAAGTTTTCTCTAGTTATACATGCAATTTTCTTTTTCCAAAGCATGAAGCCTAACTAGCATACAACTTTGATAATTAAAACATAAAACAAGTAAGATGATTACCTCTTTGTGGTAGCTTGAAGAACTTGGCCTTACAAGAGCTTAGCACCTCACATGTGATGCCTCAAATAAGTCACAAACACCAAGAACAATGGAGGACAATGAGAGAGAGCTTGGAGGCACCAAAATCGGCTAGTTTCTTCTTAGAATACTCTTGTATCCGATTTTAGGGCTTAGGGGGTTACATATATAGTGTAGAATTCCAAGGGTCATTTGTAAACCCTAATCCATTCACTTAGGCTTTTGATCCGATAATTCATTTGGACTAACACTTCATGGACTCTCACATAAGCTTAGTCCATCACTAATCAATCATGGATTATTAGCCCAAACTATATGTATCACTAATTTACATAATTAGTCCCTATTAATTTAATCAGTCTCCTTTGATCACTAAATTAATTCTTGATCAATACCAATTAAATAATATGATTTCTCAATTAATATATTATACTTATAATATATTAATGAATCACAAATAACCTCTTTCTCAAATATCGATCCTATCAAATTGCTCTGGTGAAGGCAACCCAATTGGACCATGCTACTATCGGGTCAAGTACATACCAGTTATAGTTATGAGCTTAGACACTTAATCCTACAATATATATATATATATATATATATATATATATATATATATACATCAAAACTGGCCAGCTGAACCCACACGAATCATGAAACTTCCTCTAACCCTGCAGCACTCGTGTATGCTAGCCAACATAACACTAGACCCTATAGACATTCAAATATCTGATCCTACCGTAAGCCATTCATCAAACAAGAACAAGAAATAAGGCTACACCAAACATTCTCAGGCTATAGAATCTTAGTTATGTACAACTATGTTGCACACACTAAGTAACTACAGTAATGATGTCAATTTCATATAAGAAGAACCCTAGGCTATCAGGCATCATATAATCAGGAAATTCTACCATGCAATTCCTAAAAATTCCTAGCCTATCACTAGCATGCATTTCTAACAAACATGTATCAGCAAGATTAAAACTCAACAAATATAACAAGTATGAGTATTTTAGGAACCACTCTCCTGTTCAGGCTCTGGCTGACTGTACACACCACATCCTCTTGAAAGTCAAGGTTAAGTCAAGGTCCGCATTCCCGATCCCAAGCCAACAATCAAACAAGAACAAGACAAGGGACGAAGCCCATGTCCTTAACTAAACTATTTTTATTATAATTCTTTTAAAAAACATTTTGCAAAAACTCTCGGATGCTAGTTTGAGATAGGATTCACACAAGTGTTACCCTAATTCACTCAAACCAGGGCTTTGATACCAACTTGTAATGTCCCATTTTCACAACCATAATTTTTCATTTTTATTAAGATAAAAACTTCCCAATTTATTAATCCATTAATTAAGAAAACCATTTATTTTGAATTACATTTATTAAAAACAAATTATTATAGAAACGTGGAATCTTCAATGTTGCTAATGAGTGTGTACAATCTCGCATTCGCTTCCCATCAATAACCAACGATACCTAAAGCCATAAACAACTGGGTAAGCATAAAGCTTAGTGAGTTTCCCCCAAAATACCACCATATAAAAATATCACATTGTGACAACCAAATTTTTCTTTTTTGCAAAAATTTTAAACTTTTAAAACCCATCTTACATTAAATTAAAACAACTGAAATAGTCATAACATAATCCATCTACTTAACAATCTTATAGAATAAGTGCGGAAGTAATAATAATAATAAGGTCCCAACAAAAATAACTAGTAGTGATGTCTCGGTGCTCCATGTCAAGCCCTAGCCTCTTTAATCTTAACACCTGAAAAGTTATAAGGGAAACCGTAAGCACAAAGCTTAGTGAATTCAAACACATACATTGTACTAACATTCATATTTACTAACCCTAATCCATTTTCCAATTATAGTTTTATAATAAGGGCAAAGAACGAATCAACGCCAATAATACAAGAAGGACTTGTAGGTTTGAGCCGCACCGGGAAGATTCCGTATCACTTGGCCCTAATCACCGCACCTCATCATGAGTATTACGTTGGTGATCTTACCTACCCACCACACCAGTAAATCCGTATCCTTTGGTGGTGTCCCCATATCCATGATAAGTTACATACAGTGCACATGTACGAATTAAAACAATACTTATATAGCATGCTTTTATAATAAATTCAAATAATCACACATGAGCTAACTAGCAAACACAATCATCAATACAACGGTGTGAGAGAACTCACCTTGAGTGATTAGTAAGGATAGCTAAGAATCAAATAATGCTACCAAGCTTGAGCAAACTTCAAAACCTCACCTAAGAAGGACTAAAGGTTAGAAAGGAGAAGTAATGAAGCTATGAGTTGAGAAAAGAGTAATCACAGCAAGGTCTCTAAAACAGACGTGCTGTTTAAAATGGATTTACTCCAAAATCTAAAATAGAAACATAGCTTTAACTAAATTTTATAGGAAACTATGATTGCTCAGGATTCCACAACTATAAATAACTCATTCTAACTCCAAAAGATGAATTAAATATGAATTTTACAAAATGGTGTATCACTTCTGTCTCCAACAATACAGTCAAGTGATGTTGGCCAATTCTACCTAACTTGTGAGTAGAATTCGTCCAAACCAAAATTAATAGAAGTAAAGGACATACAAATGAAATTCTCAGAGTTGGAATTGAATGAAAAGCATCTCCCAAACTCCAGATATAAAATTCACATTGTGGACAATCACAGCACTAGCAAAAGCTGGTGACTACCATTTATTAAATAATGGCAGGAGAGAAAAGAAAAAAAGAAATTTACCTGCCACTGTCACGGTAATCACCGGCTCATCCGCAGTCATCTGGTGAGCACGACCTCGTGTCACCATAGTGGGTCCCTTAGAAGACGATGCAATTGCAGGATTTGTACCCCCGCTTCCTTTACCAGCCTTCAACTTCGGACATTCGGGCTTCTTGTGTCCCGTCTCGTTGCAGTGATAGCAGACGGGAGCAGCAGAAGTAATCTGAGGAACTGCACTCGCAGGGGGAGCCCTACAATTCTTCCAATGATGCCCTGGCTTTTTGCAGTTGTAGCATATCAACGGATTTTTCTCGCCCTGACTTGAAGACGGCCTGTACTCATACCTTGACTTACCACCCTGCTTTTGCTTTTTCTGGGCATCTCCGGATGTCTTGGAGGAGGTGTCATTGGCCTTCCTCTTGGTCTGGGTCTGCAACTCGATTTCCCTCCTCCTCACTGCATCCATGATCGCGGATAAAGTCGGGAACTCCTGCATGCTAACGAATTCCCGAATCTCAGTACGTAGAATGGTAGTGTATTGGCTGACCAACCAGGCCTCATTCCCAGCAAATGAGGGACAAAAAGATAGCATCTCCAAGAACTTGGCGTTCAAGTCGCTAACAGACTCGGTAGTTTGCTGTAAGGCCATGAACTCTTGCTGCATCCGCTGCTGCTCCACCTTGGGCACATATTGTGCCTCGAACCTCTCCACAAATTGGGCCCAAGACATGGCCCTCACTTCTTCCTCGTTTAATAGAGCGGTGATGGTGTTCCACCATGTCTTTCCCCTTTTTCGCAGCTGATTCATGGCGATCACAACTTTGTACTGGTCCGGACACCCAACAGTCATGAAGGCGCCCTCAACATCTGACACCCAATGCTTAGCAGCAACTGGGTCGGATTCACCATTCCAAAGAGGAGGGCTACACTTGTTGAACTTCTCGAAGTAGTATGCTGAATCCCGAACGGGCGGAGCCGATAACGCTCCCCCGGGAATAGCTGCGAGGCGCTCATCCAGAAGAGCTTTGACCTGGTTGATTATGTCATTGGTCACGCCCGGGATTAATTCATTGAAAGCGTTATTGAATTCCTCAGCGACAATATTCCTAACTTGCTCCATTTGGAGCTGATTAAGGCGAGCAGGTGGAGCCATCTGTATCCGTAGAAGGAGGAAAATATTTAGAAATAATTCAGCCTAGATATTTCTAGGAAGACGAAACACTCAGCTTGCCGAAAATTTCTCAACCTTGCCCCGACCCGAAACCGGCACCGATGTTTCAAATAGTAGGGACCCTTCTACTATCTTCCACACAAGTTCCAATTTCGCAATCGCGTCTAGTTTCAAAATTTCCAGCTCGCTCTAGCCGTTAATTTTACATCTCTCTCACATGTTAACATTAAATAAGTCTGTAATCTAGCATTTTAAGACTAGTAGAATCCAATTCATAGTCAGCAATTTAACATAAACATTTAACATAAGAAATAAGGCTTACTTGGCTGGCCGACTGGCACACCGCGACATCTTTCACTACTAGTCTTCAGAAAATTTGAAAAATCTTTTAAAAAGAGAATAAACTATTATAGAGCCTCAAATTTGAGTCTAGAACATCCACAAGAATGCCTAGTTCCCTCAAACTGTGGCTCTGATACCAACTTGTGACACCCAATTTTTTTTTTTTTGCAAAAATTTTAAACTTTTAAAACTCATCTTAAATTAAATTAAAACAACTGAAATAGTCATAACATAATCCATCAACTTAATAACCATATAAAATAAGTGCGGAAGTAATAATAATAATAAGGTCCCAACAAAATAACTAGTAGCGATGTCCCGATGCTCCATGTCAAGCCTTAGCCTCTTTAATCTTAACACCTGAAAAGTTATAAGGGAAAAACGTAAGCACGAAGCTTAGTGAATTCAAACACAGACATTGTACTAACATTCATATTTACTAGCCCTAATCCATTTTCCAAGTATAATGATAAAGATAAAGAACGAATCAATGTCTATATTACGAGAAGGACTTGTAGGTTTGAACCGCACCGGGAAGATCCCGTATCATTTGGCCCTAATCACCGCACCTCACGAAGAGTATTACGTTGGTGATCTTACCTACCCACCGCACCGGTAAATCCGTATCCTTTGGTGGTGTCCCCATATCCATAATTAGTTACATACAGTGCACATGTACGAATTAAAACAATACTTATATAGTATAAATTCAAATAATCACACACGAGCTAACTAGCAAACACAATCATCAATACAAAGGTGTGAGAGAACTCACCTTGAGTGAGTATTAAGGATGGCTAACAATCAAATAATGCTACCAAGCTTGAGCAAACTTCAAAACCTCGCCTAAGAAGGACTAAAGATTAGAAACGAGAAGTAATGAAGCTATGAGTTGAGAAAAGAGTAATCACAGCAAGGTCTCTAAAACAGACCTGCTGTTCAAAACTGATTTACTCCAAAATCTAAAACAGAAACATAGTTTTAACTAAATTTTATAGGAAACTATGATTGCTCAGGATTCCATAACTATAAAGAACTCATTCTAACTCCAAAAGATGAATTAAATATGAATTTTACAAAATGGTGTATCACTTCTGTCTCCAACAATACAGTCAAGTGATGTTGGCCAATTCTACCCAACTTGTGAGTAGAATTCGTCCAAAAGAAAATTAAGAGAAGTAAAGGACATACAAGTGAAAGTCTCAGAGTTGGAATTGAATGAAAAGCATCTCTCAAACTCCAGATATAAAATTCACATTGTGGACAATCACAGCACTAGCAAAAGCTGGTGACTGCCCACTGACCTGGAGTGTGGATCCATTCTAACCAATTTATAATTGGAAATAACACCCCATATTCTCCAGATCTTAAATTCATAATATAAGGAACATATAGAAACTTGGAATCACTCTGGATCCTTTTCCAAGCCTTAGAAATGATGAAAACAAAATGACATATCAGAACAGACCCGGATCAGACCTAACAGCAAAGATGCCATTCTTTCCCATATATAAAGTCCTTATCAGTGAGGTTAGCCTTCTTAAGAAAGTTATCCAACGAAATTTGTGAACTTTTGGAACTGGTTTGGGGTCGGTTTGAGTTCTAGATCTCAAGATATGAGTTTTACAAAATGACTACAGATCTGATGGAAAACAGAATCGTAGCCACCCGTGATTCCTTTTTGGCTTATCCATCCTTCTCCCTTTGAAACACATTTTAAGATGTGTTCATCATCCCAATTTAGTCCCCAGGATCATGGTGGTACTAAAAAGGCTTAGGTATCATTAGGATTTCATTTTGCCACAAGATTGTAATAACAATCAACATGAAAATGAACATAAAGCACATAAAATCACCATTCTCCCTTTTAGGGTTTCCATGATCTTTTGCCACATGTAATCCCCTAGATCCATCATCCACCATATATGGGGTGAATATAGGACCTTGAGATGATGTATAACATACAATTATAAATCAAATAAGAAGGAGAAGAGGTGAAGATGAAATCATAAAACTAGAACAAGGTTATGAATCAAGTTGTAAGAAATGATAAGGAGGTTCATACCAATATGAATCAAGGCTGGAAATGAACAAGAATTAAGCTCCAAACAACATCCCCTTGGATGATCTTGATCCCAAAGAGATAGAGGACGATTTTAGAGAAAGAGGGGGAGGGTTTAGAGTGTTTTTCTTGTGTGTGTTCCAAATGACTCAATTAACACATTAAGTACTATTTACTAGATGGACTTTGCAAATAGGCCCATAGTTCATGGACTTCAATAAAAGGAGTTTACAAGATGATCAAAAGAGTCCAATAACATAAGAAATCAGACATTGGTTAAATAAATTAACCCAAGGTTACAAGGATAATTAAATTAAAATAACCAAACGTACCGTGAAAAACCGGGGCGTTACACACATATACAGTCAAACATGTCGGGTCCAGTCAACCGTTAGGTTGGAATACCCCAGGTTGGAATGCCAATTTACAACAGGTCCAATCAGCCATCGGGCAAGAATACCAAGGGTTTGTTGGCCTACCACCTCAACCTTACCGCTCTTCCCGAGCATCCGTACCTACTTTTTACATCCAGACCGCACCGGGTGTCTTGCCCTACCGCACAAAACAGGACGACCTCAACCCAAACGAAACACAATATGTCGACATATAAACAATCAGGATCAAGTAGGCATATAATACAGGCAAACAACAATCATACGTCTCACTACTACATACTAATCCTCTCACAACATACAGTCCCACTACCATCTAACCCCTATAGAATGCATAACCATACGTAACCAGAAGTGAGATAGCCACCCGAACAGATGTTCCTACTCTAGAGCCACAACCAAACAAGGAACAGGCAAGAGAGCCTAGACCAAGAGTTCTCAAGCTATCCTACATGACCACTGACAGTAACTAAGGGCACTCCATAGTTGATAACCAACAAGCACATATAACATATAGTTCTATTGGTTATTACCATAAAGCAAAATACTAAATACCAAGAGACGGATCTAACTGATCACTATAGCATAACAACATACTCGATACCAGAACATAGATCTAACAAATCACTACAGCATAGCAACATACTCAATACTAGAATGCAGATCTAACTGATCAATACAACATAACAACATACTAAGTATCAACAATCCAAAGAATGCATGGCCGTATATATTCAGAGTTGAGATAGTCACCCGGACATGTAATCCTACTCTAGAACCACAACCAAACAAGGAATAGGTAAGAGAGCTTAGATCAAGAGTCCTCAGTCTATCCTACATGACTATATATAGTCCCTAAGGCATCCCTCTACTAACATATAACCAAAACTAGTGCGTCGACATTGGTGCCTTCGACCCACAGGTACAGTGAGGTGAAACTCACCTCGATATGCATGAAGATAACCACTATAGCAACGAAGAAATCTACCAGCTTCAAGTCACTTCCAATCACCTATAGGAAGATACTTAAGTCAATACCCGATCACATGTCATAGTCACTTGCAACAATGACCACCTCACATAAAATGACGATTAGGGTTAAGTAAGAACACTTAAACAATTAAGGACTTAATCACTTAACGGTATGATTGATTACAGTTTTACTTAGTCAGTCTCGGGTAATAAGAATCAAATCAACAGCCCGAATATGCACCCGATCATTGTCTAAATAGAGCTCTCCGATTCTAGGTTTTTTCACATAAAATGATAACTAGGGTTAGTGTTCCACACTTAACCCCTTAAGGACTTAATACATTAAGTCTAATATTGCATTAAGTTAATTGTAGGGACATTATTAAGTATTATTTACATTTTAATTAATAACTTAAACGCGGGTCCGGACAAGTACCAAACTAAAGTTTCCAAGATTAGGGTTTTCTAAAACCTAATTAGGGTTTCCAACTCAAACACATGCTAACGAGGTTCAAGGTTAGGCTTTTAGGTTAATTAGAGTTTAATAAGCTGGGCACCACCCACTACCACCCCGGGTGGTGGTGCTCAACGGTAGTTCACGATGACAACCACCACCTCACGGTGGTGGTGGTTATGATTTTGGACCAAAACATATCAAAACTATCCCAAATATCAGTCCAATCACACACATATGCACACAGTCACCCAAGGTGGTGGCTGGTGTTTATAGAGCGATGACACGAGGTGGCAACCACCACCTCACGGTGGTGGTTGGTTTTTCTTTGCTTCGTTGGCCAACATTCATTCCTACAACCTTACAACATTAAAATACAAACATTCACACAAAGTACACACACAACTACCACACACGGTGTCTGGTGGAGGCAGAAAAGGGCAACACGAGCGACAACCACCATGGTCGGTTGCCATAGTGGTTCTTCAAGTTTTTCGGCCAACAAAACACACCCACACACGCAACATTGACTGAAACAAGCACCCACGCGTCGAAAAACACACACTAAACGAAACAACAACCTCACAGTTAAAGGAGGACGATGGTTCGAAGGAACGACGAGATGGCAGTGGCGGCGCAACTATCGGCGCTAGGGGTGACGATACAACAGAAGAATGAAATAGAGAAGAAGAAGTGAAATGGAACAGCAACGACGATAGTCATGACGTCAAAGATGGCTTCGTCTTTGACAAAAGTGGTGCAGCGACGGTCTCTGATGGCTCATGACGGCGACGTAGTTGACGGCGGTGGCTGGAGATGAGAAGGGTATAAGGGTGGCAGCTGGAGGTAATTTCCTAGGGTTAGGGTTTTGGAGGTGATGATGCATAAAAAAACAGGAAGGAAGAGACCACTGGGTTCAAGTCCCGTGTTTTTACCAAACTTGAGTACACATTTGACACTTCCAGCCTCTCCAACCACTAACATTTTCAGATTAGGCCTATGAATTACCAAATAGCCATTGGTCACGAAATTCTTTACATTTCAAGTCCAATTAATACAATTTAGACTCCAAATTCCTAAAATTATAACATTTAACTCCCCTGGCTAACACCGATAAATTATTACTGTTTTAGGGTTAAAATAAAATAAAATATAAAATACATCTCGGGGTTTTTAGGATTATTTATTTATTTAATTTTTAATTTTATCTATTTATTAATTTATTTTAAATGCGATGTTACAGGAACTACTGAAGGAACCAATTTACTCTACATGTATTCACCAATTTACATGAAAACGTGTCGCGTCACAACGATGGTCATGTCACTTCCATGTGTTGCATCTATAATCTACCACGTATCTCGTGTCTTTGGCATGTGTCTTATTCCTTCGCTACGTATCACATCCCTGTTACACGTGTCCACCGCCTAGACACATTAATGTGCCGCTTTCAATAAATACATTCACCATGTTCTTACATTGACTTTTGGCCAAACACGTCATGCCTTTAACTCTGATGCATCGTGACTTCTACCTTTTAGTAGATTTATTGCTAATTTCATTCCTACAAACTTCATGTTCATTTAATCAACATTACACCTCCTCATTATCATACCTACTACAAAAAATAGGTGGTACACGATTTCTATTCTCTCATGATGATTGAAGCTTCAAAGTTCAATTGGTAAAGATCTAGTCAACTTCTCTCCATCTGCTAACTTCATAAGACAAAGTCCTCTTACCTCTTCATTTCATAATCTAGGGTTTGTGAAATATTTTCTAGTCCGAAATTAATTGATCAAATCTAGTGTTTGTTGAGATTATTGCATCATTTCTTACTTCTAGATTAGTACTCAAATAACAACTTCATTCATAGCTGTGATATTTGGGGGTTGATAAAGTTTTGGGGAATTTCTAACCCTGTATTAACATTAATACAATATTAAGTACTTATGTTTTGATTTGATCCAAATTTTCACGTGGTTGCCATCGAATCAATGGATTGTTAAATTCCATCTCTTGTAATAGAATTGGTCGATATGAACCCTAACCTTAATGTAAGAGTTGTACTAGTGATTTAATTGCTTGCATATTAACTTTTAGATGCATGTATGGATTTAAAGCCATTGATTATAACTTAAGGTAATAGTTTGTGTTGGAAATGGTGTCCATGATCATTAAATATTTTAGTAATATTTCTAATAATTGTATGGTCCTTTTGGGCTGGTCTCATGACATAAATAGAATTAATGAAATGGATAATATAAGTTGCTAATTTATTAAGAAATTAATAAATTAATTAAAAATTATTTTTGGTAATTAAATAAACTATTTTAGTTTATTAAAGGTCTTTAATATGAATTTATCCAATAAATTAAATAGAATATTCTAGAAGCACCTGAAGAGCATGGCATGGATGGTTTTGATTGCATCCTAAATAAGGATAAGTTAGCTTTCCGTTAAGATAAGGATTAAACCTAAGAGTTTGTATCCATTAAGTATTTATCTATAGCCTGTAAATAGATTGGTAGGGTCAAACATTAGATGTAGATTCCTTTATAATTTTAATCTAGGGTTCTTCTTATTTGCTTTTGGAGTTTGTGGGTCTGACTTCATTAGAGGGATTCTACTTTGGATCCTTCATCCTTTGCATCAACTAGCAGTCACAAGATCTCAAGCAAGAAATCAAGAGGTTAATATGTTCTTCTTTCAAGTAAGAAATTTAGGGTGCATGTACACTTAGGCAACTCTTTAGATTATTCTGCTACCTTCTTGATGTGTATTGATGATACTAAAACCCAAGAATTTTTATGTTGATCCTAGCTATGATTATATGATCAATTGAAGTATTAATTAGGATTGGTGATTCGAATGATGAATTACCATTCAAATGTAATAATATGAATTAAAGAAAGTTTGAACTCAAGTAAGGATTTTTTTTTACAAATGAGTTATATGAAGTTAATTTATAAATATTTTGGATTGATAAAAGAGTATTTCCAAGGACTTAAATGAAATTTTAACTTCAATGAGGAATTGAATACAACACAACACCCTAGTTGTGTTGTGATCAAAATAAATGAAATGGAATCATAACTTGGGAAATGTAATTGAGTATTCCAGGGGTTATTAGGATGATTAGAATTTTATAAAGTGATGACTAAATTATTAGAATATTTATTGGTGAAGTTGGAAGATATTAAGAGTTTTTGGGCCAATATTGATGTTTAATGTTTATTTGAGCTTCCATATAGATCTTGTGAACGTGTAATGTCTTAACTATTAATTCATGAGTAATAAAGGACTTAATTATGATAAAATAATGTTATTAATTATTATATAAGTTATTTAGACTCATTGGTGAATTTTGGTAGATTTTGGGAGTAAGAGGAGCAAAGTACATTGCCTTAAGAGTAAAAACTCAAATTATATAGGTGTAACGTGTGTTACATGAGTGTGTAATTTCCAAGGAAATAGTTACACGTCCATGTAGTGGTATGTTATGTTTAAAAATGATTTTAAATCTTAATCCCTTAGGCTTTGACCTCTGATTATTCCCAAAACTTCCATATATGGTTATAACAAGCAAAATGAGAAAAAGAAAGTAAGTAAGCCTTCAACTTAAATGGTAACCACTTGGGTTGTGGTGACTTGCGAAGACATGTGGAAGATATGGTGGATGACCTATTGACCCATGTTCAAATCTTGGCACTACTTAGCCCCTGTGGCCATGGAGGTTCGTCTGCAGTGACTCCAGGGCATGATGCATAGCCTTATGTTCGCATCGAGGAATTAGTAGATAAACGAAAGTTGGCCCAGAAACCCTCGTTAGGGAAGTTCCCTTTCTAAAAGAAAGTAAGTGAGTCTCTTAGGGGTATTGTGGTATGTTTAAACCCATTATTCTATTGAGTTTTCGACTTCACAAATGAGTGCATCTCCGTCATTATTTGCTGTCATTTTCATCTCTTTTTTTTTTCTTTTTTTTTTTCTACAAGAGGCTTTAGGCATTGATTTATGAAATGACCACTCTCTTTGTAGTTCCAACGGGTAACATCCCTCATGTTGATATGACCACCTTTCTTTCTCAACTTTGATCTTCCTCTATCCTTGCCCCCTTTGTGGGACCATATTTCTATGTATTTAGTACTTAGGATAGTAATGGAAGCTTCTCTGATAGTTAATCTACACAAATCCTCACCAAGGATTAAATCGTGAGTTACTTCGAATGTCAGATTAGCACTACCATATGAATTGTTGACTATTTTCACTATACCAAATCAACTAATAGGAAATGATGATAATAGTAGCAATGCCCAAACTACATTATAAAATCCAATATCTACTGAAATCAACCTTAAGATGATTAAACTTAACTCATGAACATGATCGGTCATTGAGCTACACTCTTTCATATTTAGATTAACCAAATACCTTATCAAGAAAACCTTATTCGTTTTTGAAGGTTTTTCATATATATTTGATAGTGTATTTATCATATTATAGGTAATCTTCTCATTGAAAATGTTGTAAAGCTACATTATTTGCCAAGGACAACATTATCACTCCATGTGTCGGACGATCTAATAAGTTACACTCCTCCTGCTTCATTTCTTTAGGTTTTTTTCCAGCCGTTGGATCATGTAATCTGTTTTAGTAGAGATAGTCTTCAATTTTCATTCTTCAAGATATGAAAATGTGACCTTCGAATTTTTCAATCTTAACTTTCCCATCTTCATCATAAAGCATGTTAAGTAACTTCAGACAACGATAAATGATAAACGATTTCAATAAAACACGTGAAATAAACTTCTAAAAATAGTAATAAAAAATTATAAAACTTAACACAATATGTAACGTGGTTCATTAATATGACCTACATCTTTAGGAAAACAAGAGAGAGGATTTTATTAATCTCTCAAGAAAAATTACAATCACTCACAAAAAAATGTTGCACCACACTTGAGCTCTCAAACCAAAGAAATCTCTTTTGCTGACAAACTACTCCAAAGGATATTCTTCCAACCTCACAATGATTGCTATTTTAAAATTTGTGCACACACAAGGTATCTTGCACATCAAACGTTGATGGATATGTGTGCCTATTTATATGAAAGCATAGAGATACCCTAATTTTGATCGGCCAGAATCATCCAAAATTATGCCTAAAATGGAATAATTTAGTGACATCATGCAACTACTTCTAAAATCTTCAACTTTAAGAGACGTGCATAGCCACCTGCCATGCACCTTTGAGAATATTCTCCATGCATGGAGCACATTATGGACCCTATCAACGCATCCTTGAAGGCCAAAAGTGAATTCAACAACAAACAACACCTTTACAAGGCCATGGGTGCATTCAAAAAACTTGGAGCGCATTCTACAAGAATTGGAGAGCATTTAGAAGTTAAGTAGCACATTCGATAAGAGCTTGGAGCACATTTGTTAATCAAGGGCGCATTTTCTGACTAGATCACATTTGGATAATGACGTCATGCAACTAATTCTAAAATCTTCAACTTTAAGAGATGTGCATGGCCACCTGTCATGCACCTTTGAGAACATTCTCCATGCATGGAGCATATTATGGACCATATCAGCGCATCTTGAAGGTCTGAAGCGAATTCAGAAACAAACAACACCGTTACAAGGCCATGGGCATATTCAACAAAGTTGGAGCGCATTGTATAGGAATTGAAGAGCATTTAGAAGGTAAGTAGCACATTCAAGAAGATCTTGGAGCACGTTTGTTAATCAAGGGTGCATTTGCTGATGGGAGCACATTAATGACGTCATGCAACTACTTCTAAAATCTTCAACTTTAAGAGACGTGCATGGCCACCTGCCGTGCACCTTTGAGAACATTCTCCATGCATGGTGCACATTATGGACCATATCAGCACATCCTTGAAGGTTATAAGCGAAGTCAACAAAAAACAACACATTTACAAGGCCATGGACGCATTAAACAAACCTAAAGTGCATTCTACAAGAATTGGAGAGCATTTAGAAGCTAAGTAGCACATTCGATAAGAGCTTGGAGCATATTTGTTAATCAGGGGCGCATTCGCTGACTGGAGCACATTCTCAAAGTATCTAGTCACCAAACGACTTAAAATTATTTTGCTAAGGGGGTTTTCTCCCATCTAAGGAGCATTCTCTTGAGCAAAATGAGTATTTTTTTTCGACCATTCTCTAAGGACATTCTCATCCCAACCATTATGATCCAGTTTTCACACACAACATTATATTTTTCTTGAGATCAATCCCCTCAAATTGTTTACAACTTGTCTAATATTGTACATCCAATGACATAGGCAATATCGATCATATATGTACTATAATAAAACTATATTGTATTATATTTAATTTATATTTGATATTTAATTAAATTTTCTATATTTCCAAAAACACCCAATAAACATTATAATATTAACAGACTCATTTGTTTTAGTGTTCCAAAAATATAACGCATTTAGAAAATTAATAATAAATATACAAAAATAATGATAAAAATTGAATTCTATTGAATTCTATAAAAATATAATGCATTTGGCTATATATTTATATTCAAAGTATTTGTTTTGTTAATTCTACTTGTATTTATTTATATTTGAAAGCAATTAGTGTGCATTATTACTTTAATAGAAAACATGTATCATTTATCATCATGAACATGCATTGCCGTCTAACTTTTATCTTCTTGAACATGCATTGCCCTATATGGTCTTACAAACGTCTACAAGAAGTACCATATTTAAATCAAAAGTTTTCTTGTTAAATTATCAAAAAATATTATTTAAATAATTAGTTTTTAAACTTTGGTATTATTATTATTCATCCGTTAAAGATCTAGCCTAAATGAGTAGTTACGGTGACACCAAACCGCACACTGTGGTAGGTGACATGTCACCATAGTGGTGTGGTGAACACGAAACCACCCAATTGTGCGTTAGCGTGGTAAGTCCACTATCCTGCACATTGTGTTGCTGTGTTGCTTCCTTTATAACCGTTATTCAACGAAAATTTTCAAATTTTCTCTATTAATAAATATTCACACTTTACATTTCAAACCACAAAATATATATCAAACACTTATATTCTTTATATTTATATTCAGAAATTTCTTAATCATCATCCACTTCGCCGGATACAGTGGTGTTACACGAATCGACGTTTATCGGGAACATTATAACAAAAACACTTCTTGTCGACAAGAAAATGAAATGTTATATCTCGTTCAAAAATTAGAAAACCTCCTTTATAGAGAAATCGTGAGGTCAGACACAACTACCTTGTGAATGATTACTTTGACAATGATGCCTATATTGAGAAATTCAGACGTCGCTTCGAGATGAAAAAAATATTTATTTCTATGAATGCTTTAAGATGTGAGAAATCGATTTTCATATTTTTAACAAAAGATTGATGTAAGAGGCGAGAAAGGTTTCTATACAATTCAAAAATGTACAACTATAATTTGTCAACTAGTATTCGACACAGAATCAGACTCATGGGATGAGTATTTTAGGATGGCAAAGCAAACTAAATAGGAATGTTTATACATGTTTACTAATGATGTGATTATCCCCTGTCAGTAAACGCTTGGTAGTATTGATCGTTTGCATTGGGGGTGGTCAATGTGTCCTAATGCATGTAGTGGTAAAATTATCCAGGATGATCAGAAAAAAGCAACAATAATTTTAGAAGAAGTGGCATCCTATGATCTTTGGATTTGTCACACATATTTTGGTGCAACGGGTTCCAACAACGACATAAATATTTTAGACGAATCACCGATATTCAACAATATTTACCTTGGAAAATCATATGATGTTCCGTTTAAATAAAATAAGACATCATATAAACACGAGTAGTACGTTACTGAAAGGATATATCTTGAGGTAGCTACATTTGTGAAATCATTTTCATGTCCAAACGATTAAAAACGAATAAAGATTAAGTCAGCCCAAAAATCAACTAGAAAAGATATCAAGCTAGCCTTTGGTGTTCTAAAGAGACGTTCTAAAGAGACATTGACAGAGACTCAGTTTCGAGCGAAAAGAATAATTAGCATGATGTATGCATGGATCATATTGCATAATATGATTATAGAAAACGAGGGAAAAACGAGTGGTCACTACAATGAAAATAAGAATTAACCAACATTTGAATGAGTGGATATTGGTACATCGAAGTACATGGCGAACAAAACGGAATTATACGACCGAGATAGACACCACAACCTTCGTGCTGATTTGTTGGAACATGTCTTCAATGCTCAAGTGAATGCCATTGTCGCTGATTTTGAGTACGAGTTTATCGACGATACAAATGACGAATCAAACATGTTTATAGATGATTCGGGCGAGAATTATGATGAAATCATAAGCAACAATGATTAGGCGCCATGAAATTCTACTATGTTTCAATTATGTTTTTTTTTCTTATTTATATTTTTTCTAGTATGAATTCTTTTAATTAATGAAGTATCTTGTTATTAATATATATATATTAAGATTGTGAAAAAAAAGAACATTAAACTGCCCATATAGTTGGCAGAATTGGTCCCTTAAGTTTGAACATCTGGCAGATGTGTTTGATTTGCAGGGGTTATTTTGTAAATTTTTCCCATTCTTGTCAACGTGGCTGAAGGTTGTTAGTTTCTTTTTTTTTTATGGAACGGACGTGTCAATCTAAGGATATTTCTCTTTCTTTCTCATCTTCTTTCTCCACCGTGTGGCTTTTATCTCTGTTCCAAATTCCATCAACACTTCGATCATCTTGGTCTTGTCGATGGTTCGCGCTGTGCTCAGCTCTCATTTGGAACATCAAGCTTTTTCCTCCGGCCCTGCGTATCTGCTTCACTTCATCTTAATCATTCCTCTTCTAGGTTTATTGGTAGGTATACTGATGATCCTCCAATTTCATTTCAATAACCCTTTAATCTTTTTCTATTTGGATTTCAATTTCATCAGCTTCTTCGAAGTATTGGTTAATTAATCTGTGTTTTCTGAGATGTCGTTCATTGAATAGTGTATAAAGCTATTGTTGAAGGTGATTATGATTTTAGTTGTATATGTAATCGATTTGAAAATACGTGAAGCAATGATAATTTCTCAATTCGTCTTCTGTATTTGAATTACTTATTCTAATAGTTGTAGTTGAATGATTCGTTGTTTTTTTGTTAATTTTTCTTCTTGTAGTGTAAGACCTAGAAATTATCCCGTTTCGTTTGTCGTCAACGAAGCCACTTTAAGGTAATTTCTTTATTCTCTTTCATTTTATTTGTGTTGTTTCACGCTTCTTCGTCGACTCTGATATGATAATAGTAGAGATTTTTACGGGTGCTGCCTCGAAGCCCTAAATCCGTATTCTCTCCCTTATCTCCACAAAATCAACTTGGTATAGCTGTATGTAACTTTATTTAGGGATTTTATTCCATAAATAATGTGGAATTAGTCTACAGTTGAAGCAAGGATGACATCTAGGTTTGCTGAATCAAAGGGAATTGCCATGGAATTTAGGGTATTATAGATTTTCTCTGGAGACCATCGTCGGTTCCTGTATTTTATCCCTTTTACTGTCATGTGTAGATATATATGATGCATAATCAGAAACCAAGTGTTTTTCTGCATCTTTACCAGCTTGCTATGATCTTAATTTTTATCTGGACATGTTATTACTGAAATGATGCTTCTATCATTTATTTTTCTACTGATGTTACCTCCCATTACGTATAACTAGCATCATAATGCAAAGATGAGGATGATGAAAGGATATTTCCCACTTTATTGCCCCTACTACGGGAGTCCATTCCAAGTGCAACAGAAGATATTGAATCTGAAATCGACAATCAAATGACAAAAAAAGGTCCTACCTTTTGTTTTTGCTTTTATATTGATCGTTATACAACTCAATTTTCTTTTTTCTTTTTTTTTTTAATAATTTTGTCTTTTTGAAATCAATGATAAGTAAACAGCATCCAAGGATGAGTGCATATATGATTTGTATGCTGTGAAAGATGATGAAGATACATCAGCCCCATTTCCAGTATAAGGATTCATCATTTTTCTCTATGGTTCCATGAATTACCTTTTTACCCTTGCCTCATATGGAACATGTTGTTGGATTTTCGTGTAGCTTCCAAGTCAAATTTTAATGGGATTTAGCATATGGTTTGATGGTTTTTTGATATTAGATTTTTTGGTAGAATTGTATCTATCATGTGGAAGTAGCCGATGAGAAACAAGCATCAGATCTATTTCTCAACCATATCAATTCATATATATCTTGAGAAAATGATCATTAAAATCATAAGAATTTTTGTGGTTTAATCATATAATCTCATCAAGTATACTCAACTCTATTCTTAATAAAAGTAAAATAGAAGCTGGGAAGATGGAGGTAGAAGAAAAAGAGTTTGAGTTGACAAAAGTAGTTTTTATAATTCCATTACTAAATGTTTCTTTTATTTTTGGTTTTTCCTCTAATTTATGCTTACAAACAGTAACAACTTTTGAGCCAAGCGAAACAATTTTTATTTTAGTTGGCTGTTTTATCTTGGTCTCCGTTGCTATGTGTTTTTCTCTTGCTCCATTTCTTTTCTGTCCAATGGATTTTTTCCAGTTTCTCATTGTTCTTTACCGACATTGAGGGTTTGTAATTTGTATTTTTGGATCAGGTAATTTTCAATTTCAAATTTATGATTGATTTCAAGTATTCAATCAAGAATTTGGTTATGGGTTCCTGAGAGTCTTTGTATTCAAGGTGTTTTTATAACATCTTCATCTTCATATACAAATCAGATATACGTTTTCATTTAAATTGAGATGAAATTTGTATGCAGTCATAACAGTTCCATTTGAGTTCGTTCAACCTGGAGTTGTTTTCCGTGAAAGCAAACTACTTGGTAGAAATTTACAATTTTGAATTTAATGTATGCTATATAGGTCTTTCAACATGTTGGTATGCGATCTTTACCCTGCTTAGCAATTATAGCCTTGCAAATTGGTGAACCTCTATGAGAAAAAAATGGAAAATATACAGCTGAAAATGAAATTAAGCAAGTGTTGGATCACACGACAGAATGAATTTTGTTTTCAACATTTTCTCCTTCTGGTAAGTCTGTACCATTATAGGTTTTTTTTTTTTTTTTTTTTTTTTTTTTTTTTTTTTTTTTTTTTAATTTGAATCATCATAATGATGAAAGAGACTATGGGGGAGACGGATGATATCATGGAAGCTGTGAAGATGGAAGCAGTTGATTTGCTAAGAGTTAATTTTTGATGTTAATGGTGAATTTTACAGAATAGCTTTGTTATTTTTTAACTTAAAAGGAAGGTGAATTATTTCTACAGTTTGATAACGAATCTAAATTTGGATTATAGGAAATGATTCCAATTGAGGAAGTTTATGAAAATTTGAGATGTTCTAAAGACGGGTAATCATCAGAGGATGCTGAAAAGAGATTAGAAATTTTTGGGTACAACTAACTTGAAGAGAAGAAGGTTGATTATTTCTTTTTTTTTTTTTTTGTTTTTTTTCAGGGTTTTAAGCTTTATAAAATGTAAATGTCAGTTAAGATGATTTTGGATTGATTGAAAATTATAATTTTCAGCAGAGCAAGTTCTTGGAAGTTTTTAGTGTTCATGTGGAATCCTCTGTCATGGGTTATGAAAGTTGCAGCAATTATCGTTCTCCACTGCTTCATCTTCAGGTAAGCTTTCGCAATTGGCAGCATACATGTTTTTATTATATATATATTTTGAGGATTAATGGAACTGATACATGTTAATCCCTATAGCCACCACCACAACGGTTGCTGCAACAACAACTTTTAAGGCCTGTGTGACTATTACTCAATATGTTACATTAAAAATTAGGTCTTTTCAAATTAGACCCCTAATAAGAAAATAAATAGAAAGTGAAACATTGTTATAGAAAGAAATGGAGGTAATATGCTCTATCTAATAAACATGTACATAATTTGAAATGCTTATGTGATATTATTTCTTCTACTGTTTTTCCAATTAATACTGCAAACTGGTACACGAAGCTGTATATATCGTTTTTGGTATTTCTTTCTCCCACCTTTTTCCCCCATTTTAAAAATTTTTAAAAACAAAAAGTTTATTCGATATGTAAATTTCCGTTCAATACTTAATTTTTTTTTCATGGCCTCATGAATTACCTCTTTGCCCTCACTTTATATAGAAAACATTGTTGTATTTCGGAAGATTTGGTTAAATCATTTATTGAAATGATAGTATGAAATATCATTGTTCCCTATTTATATTTCCTAATTTTCATTTCTAAGGTATAAGGAATGTCATATTTAGCTATCTAATTATCATTTTTGTGTATTTGATCAATAAGCTTATAATAATTTATGAGTTTTGTTTTTGTAAAGATTTAGTAAATCAATATAAGTAAACTTATCTTATTGGAAAAAAAACTTAGACAACTCTATATTCTTTCTTTAAATTGATGTTGTGTTTTTTATGTTTATTTACAGAAATCAAGGGTATGCACAATTAATGAAATTAAGAAATAGCAATGTACATTCATTATTTTATAGCATACTAGAACATATTTGGTTATTATACGTTTGTAAATAGACGGGTTATAGAATGACACAGATCAAACCCCCCAATCCATGCGAAATCTTCTAACCCCCGCATAGCGGGGGTTCCTTTTCTAATTGTTATTATTATTATTATTATTATTATTATTATTATTATATAGTTAGAAAAACAAAACAAAAGTGTAATAGGTAAGGTATAATTACTTATTTGTTTTATATAGAGAGAGGAGAATGAAAGAAAAATGGTAACATGCAGATAAAAAATATTATAAAATGTGGTACCTCATTTATCGATGTTAAACTTAGGGCGTTAATTTGCGTACTCCCTGATTTGACAAAAATTAAACCCCTCCTGATTTGAGTTAAATAAACACATTTTGATTTGATTTTTTATTTTGATTTGATTTTATTTCTTTTGTTCCTTTTGTCTTTTTTTGTATTATTATTATTATTATTATTAGTTTTTAATTATTTGTGTTTTAGTATATATATATATATATATATATATATATATATATATATATATATATATATATATATATATATATATATATATATACACTAGCTGTTTACCCGCGTCAGGCGACGGATGTCAATAGTTTTTTCAGAAATTTGTTTATAGAGGGAGATTAGTTCTTTTGCACAAATAGTATGGTGTTTATATTATTGACGGTGTAAATGTCTTCAAAACATATATGACCACTAATAGGCGATAACAATAGGTAAATGCAATATGGCTCCTTTCACTCATTCTTCCATAGGTCATTGTCCATAGTATTCAATATGGTAGATCTTGAACTTTTTTCAATCAATACATCAATAAATATCATATACTTATCAAAATATATCAATAATATATATTTGATTGTTGTTCTTTATTTTTTTTTATTGAAAAATAGCCCTAATTTGCCCTTTGTGGTCTTTTATTTGAAACTAACAAATATCAAAATATCTCAATTGCTTTCAAATTTTTGTGTATCAGTTTGAATATTAATTTATCTATCAACGGTCAACGGTCAACGGTCAACTTTGACCGGACTCGGCGAGTGCACTAGAGCCACTCGACGAGTCTATACGTGTTCACTGACTCCCTAGGATCCTCTCTTGACACGTCGAGTACTTCCCTGACTCGACGAGTTCCACCTGGCATGAATCGCAGGGCCACCACGACTCAACTCGCCGAGTCTCAAGAACAACTCGGCGAGTTCCAGCTTGACTCAATCCACCCGTCAACTCTCTCTGACTCTCCCCGACTCACTGAGTCAACCCCTTAACTCGGCAAGACCACTCATTGAGTGGTTATGTACAATCTTCATGCTACTCGCCGAGTCTGTTCTTCGGACTCGGCGAGTCTATGCCATGCATAAACTCAAACTCACTCCTGAGGTCAGATCCGTTCCAATAACTCATAGATCCAGTCCTTCCAAGCACATACATCATGTAAAGTTACAGTCTTGGTGCTCATGCAAAGGTCCAAAGGCCTTATTTGATGATATGGTCTCTAGAATGCTATTCTAAGCTCATGGCCTCCATTAACACTCATAAATCTTGAGGGAAAAGAGTCTCTGGACCTCTTTGGGTCCAGATCTAAAGCACCAACAAAAGAAGAGGCCAATTACTCCATGGATCATTCCACAAAGAAACCCTAACTCTAAGATTTACACCAAGGACTGAGAAAGGAACGAATGGTTACCTCAAATGAAGTCTCTGAGCTTAGGAATCACTGGATTGGCAGCTTCTTTGGTCTCCTCTTGCCTTGATCCTCTTCTATATGCAAAACACCCACAAATAGTCAAGGATCTTCCTCTTCTCTCTCACAAAACGCTCAAAGACTCTTTAGGGTTCTCTCTGGGGTTGGTGGCCGCAAATAACGGCCATAAGCCCCTTTAAATAGGTCTCATACCCTGGAACTTAGGGTTTCATTAAACAGCGTGGACTCGCTGAGTCCACCTTTTGGACTCCCCGAGTCCGGACGCGAACCCGTGCCCAAACCGCGATCATACTCGGCGAGTTTGAGCTCCAACTCGCCGAGTCTCCTCACAAATCACCAAAAATTATAAGAATAAATAATACCTGGGAATCCGGGCTGTTACAATTCTCACCCACTAGAACTAGACTTCGCCCTCGAAGTCTCGCTCTGCAAATAACTCCGGATGCTGCTCATGCATCTCACGCTCCGGCTCCCAAGTCACCTCGGACCCCTTCCGATGCTGCCACTGAACCAAAACCAAGGGTACCTCCTTGTTCCTTAGAACCTTGATATTGCAATCTCTGATTGCCACTGGTCTCTCAGCATAATTCAGGCTCGCATCCACCTGAATATCCTCTAATGGAACCACTGCCGACTCATCGGCTATACACTTCCGCAGTTGCGACACATGGAAAGTGTCGTGGATCTGCCCCAACACTGCTGGCAAATCCAAACGATAGGCTACCCGGCCTACCCTCGTGATCACTCGGAATGGACCAATATATCGGGGCCCCAACTTTCCCCTCTTCCTGAACCGAATCACTCCTTTCTAGGGAGAGACCTTCAGGAGTACAAGGTTGCCGACCTGAAACTCAAGCTCGGACCGACGTCTGTCTGCATAACTCTTCTGACGACTCTGAGCGGTCAACAACCTCTGTCTGACCTGCTGGATCTGCTCCGTCGTCTGAAGCACGATCTCTGTACTGCCCATCACACGTTGACCAACCTCTCCCCAATAAATGGGGGTTCGACACCTCCTCCCATACAACAGCTCAAAGGGCGGCATACAAATGCTCGAATGATGGCTGTTGTTGTAGGAAAACTCTGCCAAGGGTAAGTACGTATCCCAACTTCCCCTGAAATCCAACACACATGCCCTGAGCATGTCCTCGAGCGTCTGAATCGTCCGCTCACTCTGCCCGTTCGTCTAGGGGTGATATGCGGTACTAAAATGCAGCCTAGTACCCAATTCCTCATGAAACTTCTTCCAGAATCTGGAAGTGAAACGTACATCCCAGTCTAAGATAATCGAGATCGGCACCCCATGCCGAGATACCACTTCCGTCACGTACATCTCTGCTAACTTCTCTGCGGAAGAACTCTCGCTGATAGCAAGAAAGTGAGCGCTCTTCGTCAACCTGTCCACAATCACCCAAATTGCATCAACTCCCCTGGCAGTCCTTGGCAATTTGGTGATAAAATCCATGGTGATCTGTTCCCACTTCCATTCGGGAACCTCCAACGGCTGCAAATTACCATGCGGTCTCTGGTACTCGGCCTTAACCCTACGGCAGGTCAAGCACCTCTCAACAAACCACGCAACATCCCTCTTCATACAGGGACACCAATACTCCTTCCTCAGGTCCAAATACATCTTAGTGGCCCCAGGATGGATCGAAAATTTCGACCGATGAGCCTCTTCCATCAAAATGGTACGCGTTCCTCCCACAAACGGCACCCAGATACGCCCCTGGAATGTCATAAGCCCCCGACCATCGGTAACGAACTCTGAAATCAATCCAAATGAAGAACTTGAAGAAACGTAATACGAAACAAAGCACGTCTGGTGGTGAAAGGATACTGTCAGGAGGAAGGAATCGACTATGAGGAAACTTTTGCTCCTGTAGCTAGGCTGGATTCTGTTAGAATATTTCTTGCCTATGCTGCACACAAAAACTTTGAGGGCTACCAAATGGATGTCAAGTGCGCATTTCTAAATGAAGAACTTGAAGAAACAGTGTACGTGGAGCAACCTCCTGGATTCGTAAATGAAAGGTACCCCAATCATTGTTACATTTTGGACAAAGCCGTATATGGACTGAAACAAGCTCCGAGAGCCTGGTATGAATAGCTAACCAAGTTTTTAAAGATGTCCAAATTCAAACAAGGTTCGGTTGACCCAACCTTCTTTCGTAAGAAGGAAGGTAACCACCTTATGATTGTTCAAATTTAAGTCGATGATATCATCTTCGGCTCGACGAATCCTGGCTTAACAGCTGAATTCAGAAAGCTGATGGAGACTAAATTTGAAATGAGCTCAATGGGTCCAATTAACTTTTTCCTTGGTTTAAACATTAGACAGGGACCCGAAGGCATCTTTATTAATCAGGAAGCTTACACGAAGACTCTCCTTGCAAAATTTGGCATGATGGGAGATTCAATGGTTATCACATTTATTCTAATCATGAGCTACCTAACTCTCTTCTCACATGAGATAAGAGTTTTCTGCTTGGTCCTATTTTTCACAGCAGAGGTACTTTGATTTCTTACACCATCTACGTTACATTTCTCCATCACACTCGTTTCACAAACGTAACCCTTGAGACTCTCAGAAATTACCACCGAGGTTTATGGTTACACAATTACTGTGTTCATGATCTTAGTTTCGTGCCACTACGAGCTAAGTGAAACCCACAATTCAATACCCAATACAAATTGAAGGTGAACAATTAATTTGCTCTAGTTTTCACTATTGAATTGACGGACGTATCTTCATGAAATCTCAAAATTTTCTTTTGTGTGATTCCTATGAAATTGTTACAACCAATAACATTTCTTCCCTTGGGATCCAGTTTTAATTTTTTTTGAGATTTTATATTCCTAGCCAATTTAAATTATTCCGAACCTACTTGTTCAACAGACTACACCGGTCTCACAAGTACTTCGTTCACTTTCTATCTTATATCAAGATTAGGAATGTTGAATCGAAGCAAAAGCCACCCTACTAAGCCTAATTAAAAGAAGCCTTTCAATACTTCTTAATAAGTGTTTGATCGTTATTCAAAGGGAAACCACATAAACACTTTAAGGTCTCTCTTAACTTTGAAGAAAGAGATTCGTGCCCGGGATCATTAATTTCGTGCCTTTATTGACATCACATTTTTCCCTAAAAGTATTGCTTTATTTTTTTTCTTTTACACCCTTAGCACGAAAATCTTTGCTTTTCCAAAATCCAGGTTCTATTAATTACAGGCATTTTCATTGGATTAATGGTTGATTAAAGGCTGTGGTTGATTTTAATCCACGTGGGAGTATTCTTCAAAAGATGTCGTTACAATTTAAAGGGATAAGGTGACGACTTGCTGACTCAGGCGGGAGTCTAATCGATTTGATTTCAAACGGCGCAAAAAGGGAAAGCATGCGAATCGGAACCGTCTCATCTCCAAATGGCGCAGAGGGGCGCATGTGAATTTGAACCGGTTCATATCCAAACGGCACATGATGGGAGGCGTGTTCTTAGGGGTCTGTCATTCTATCTCACGCGTGATCATCGGCAACCCCAACTGTCACGCATCAGTCAACTCCGAAAAACCCTTTGATTTTCAATCGAAGATTTGGGAAGATCTTTCTCTCTCCTAAAACCCCAGTATAAAAGGCAACATAATCCTTTATTTACCTCTTTACCATAATTAAAATTCCCAGAGAGCAAAAATTCCTTCATACTTCCCTGTTCATCATCTTCTCCACTGTCTTCAAGCAATGACAGATTCATCTTCTGTTCACACAACATCCCACATACTGCCCATTCGCCCACAACAAAGCCTCATCATTGATTTAACCCCTCATGCTTACGATGCCTTCATGTTCCCCATTATCGAGTGCTTGAAGTTTTCTCCGATCGCTCCTGCACTTACAAGAGCTGAATCTGTTCCGATGGAGTTCTTGTCGCAAATCTTTGCGACTGCTCATTATGACAAGGTCGTTGACAGAATCTTCTTTGATGTTTTTCAGCACAAGGCATCAATTTCAAAGCAAAGGTTTTGCTCGCTGTTAGGGTTTGAACCTGATTCTACGAGGGTTAACCCTGAAACGATTCCAATGGGGCACTTGTTCAACATGTTTTATAACATGGGTTATACGGAGGTGCTTACTACAGTCACGAAGTTCAAGAAGTCGTGCCTACCTCCACAGTGGAACGGGATGTTCACTATTCTATTCAAAGGGTTATCTGAAAGAAGTGCTGGATCTGATGGTGCCAGTCGGTTATTTCTGTTAATAATGTGTGGTATCTACAATGGCATAAACGTAGATTATGAGTCTGTTCTATGGCAACAACTTATCCAGAGTCTCTCCTCTACCTCCAGACATTCAGAGATTTCATACGCTAGGTTCTGGACTCTGATCACGAAATGGGTGATGGACAAGTACCACGTCCCCATTGTCGCTGGTGCTCTAATGTCTTCGATTGGTACATTCCATACCACGAAGATCATTGTCTCGGACGTTTCCAAGTTTCCGTTCAACGGTTCCATTCCGGAAACTATGTATGGCGATGTTCCTGCTGATAGTCGAATTATCAGGACATACAAAGAATTCAAGCGTTCTGGTCCGAGGGATCTCACTCCGGAGATGTTGAAGTCCATTCATGACGCCGACAAGCCTGCTCCAAGAGGCAAGAAGGCTGATAAGGGGAAACAGGTGGCAAAAGGAGCTAAAGGCCCATCTCCAAAGAAGAGGAAACCAACCAAGGCTGCTCAGTCTCCGCAGCAAAAGCGACGAAAAACTCAGCCGAAGCGAAAGTTGATCATCGCTTCCTCCTCAAGCGAGTCTGAGGGTGAGAGTTCGGATTCTGACGACTCTCCACGAGGCAACACTCCACCCAGATCTCCTACCCCAGAAGTTCATGCCTCTACATCTCCAATTCTCTCTCCACCTAAAACCATTCCTTTTTCTATTCCCCCCATAACTTCCACTACTTCAATACCACCCACTTCAATCCCAATACCACAACCAATATTCACCGACACAACCACAACATCCACTGCAGATGTTAGAGCCAACGTATCTGATACGGGGGTTCATACTGATGCACCCGAAACCACTCCAGCACCCGAAACAACCCAACCCGAACCTACCCATACTACTGCACCACCAGCTTCATCACCACCACCTTCTCCTGATCATGCTTCAGAGGGAGAAGAACCACTCCTTGGCGGAGAGGATATGATGTTTGACTCGGTCTACTATAGTCCGTTTCAAGTGCAGAGTGATGACGACGACGACGCTCTAGTAACCAAGCGACATCTCAAGGAGCTCCATGACAAGATTGACTTGCTCATCGCCTCCTCTTCCACCTCTCAGTCATCCCTTTCTGAAGATGCAGTTCAGAAGATTGTTGATGCTTTCTCCAAGGTTCAGCAAGATTCCATTGCTTCTGCAACCTCCGCCATCGACGCCTTAACAAAAGCCTGTCAGGCTGCGACCGAAAAAGTCGATAAACTATTTTCTGATGCCTCTGCCCTGTTAAAGTCTTTACAGGAGAGTGCAAATGTTGCTAAGACTACGTTGGAACCAATTGTTCAACTGTTGACAACGTCTGTCTCCACTGAGTTGAAGTCCTTCGCTTCATTTCATCAAACGCTTTCAGACGACAACTCAGCATTTCGCGCAACCATTGACGAGCGTCTCTCGAAGCTACAAGAAGATTTGGCTTCCGAGAACTCTCTCGTGGATGTTCTATCCAGGAAGACCACCGCTCTGAAGGTCAAGAGTGTTCAACTCTCCAACTCTCAACAGGAGGTTGACTCTCTTCGGTCCGAAAGGGAGGTGATAAAGTCGTGTGTTTCGGATGTCCACTCTGCCATCTCCAACATCCTCGAAGCACATGATCTCATTCTAAACTACTCCGTGAGGCGTACCCTTGCAGAGAAGCTCGCTCCCGCCCTTTCCCTGCTAAGCAAAATCGAAGGGCTACTTGATTTCGTGTCCATTTCGAAACAAGGGGGAGAGAAGGAGTCAATGTCTCAACCACCTCCTTCCTCAAAGGCAACTCACACCACCGAACCTCCTCCAGTAGGCCAAGCCTCCGGTTCTGGTGTGAAAGATAAAGGCAAGAAGATTGCTGAGGAGGACGAAGATGAAGACCAAGAGACTATCGCTAATTTGTTAAAGCGAAAAAGTCGAAATGATGATGCTGATATCAGTGCTCGTGTGGCTAGAGAAGCTGAAGAAGCAGAAAGAAAACAGAAGGAAGCCCACAACCTTCTTGAGAGTAGGAAAACTCTTTTTCCTGCCTGGACTCTCGAGAGGATGATAAAAGAAGCCATTGACACTCCGAGTATCTTGTGGCTGGAACCTATAATCTCACTTGATTGTTCCAACACTGTCGACTCTTAATTCGACATGCCTCTGACCCGAAAGGCGTTCATCTTTCACGCCTTTGCCAACGTTTCAGAGTTCCCTCATCCTCATCCACAGGTTGATCGGGACTTGATCAATTTTTAGCTGAAGGCTGCTCAACCTCAATATCAGACTTGGAGCGCTCAGAAAATTGTAAACGTTCGGGTCTTGAAGGCGTACAGTGAAGGGAACTTCATCAACATTTGGTTCAAGATACTTCGGGGATCTGCCAAAACCGAACATGCCATTTCTCTTGCAGATCTTCCGAACCTTAATCCCCATGATTGGATAATCTTGCACAATATCCTTCTAACCAATGAAGCTGAATACGGTCCAATTATTGACCATTTCAAGAGGATGCTCATGTGCTACATCATGGAAGTTGTGCTGATGTATCAGGAGATAGCGAGCGTATTTAAGAAGAAACCAACAATATCTCCTGTTGGCTCAGCCAGTGATCTCAACCAAATGCAGATGGGGAAAATTGACTTGAGAAGGAATTCGGTCATGTTCACCAGGAACGAATGACAGAAATGTCTTTTTGCCTTGGCTGACAAACATCTATACACTACTACTTGCTTAGAGCATGTTTTGGGGATCATCCACAGATGCAAGCAAAACACAGCGGATGATGTCAAGTACTTCGATGACATGATACATTGGTACGTTTGGTTCAGACAGACGATTCTTGCGCTAATCTCTCGTCTGTTTGATACCACGAAGAAAGTTCCCGCTGCTAGCCCAAGCAAGAAGAAGAAGTAGTCTCGCTCCAATTTGACGCAAAGTGGGAGATTGTTGGGTCGTGTTTTGTATGTTGCGTCTATTGGGCTCGTTAGTTAGTCCGTTTTTGTATCTCCGGTATGGGCCTGTCCATCCGTGAGTATAGTAGGGTTTATTATAAATATAGGTGCTTGCATGCATCTTAGAGATACGATAGTAACGATAGAACAGATTGATCAGAGCATTATTCAGAAGTTTATTATCGTTCTTGTAACCCTAAATCCTCTACATCGGAAGTTCTTAGTCGAGCTCTGCTGAGGATTATTTGATCTAATCATTCGACATATTTTGATCCATTCTTGTCGTATTAATTGCTTTGTGTTCATCGTAATACCTGTTACAAAGATCTAATCGATCTTCAAGTTTGTTTTATAACTTATCAAGAAGTGATGAAAGGCATCTTTTAATGAGGCTTAGAGGGGTGGCTTTCGCTTCAGTTCAGAATTTCAGATCTTGACATAAGATAGAAACCGAATGAAGTACTTGTGAGACCAATGAGGGCTGTTGAACAAGTAGGTTTGGACGGTACTTTAGTGACTTGTTGGAAATGCTTGGTGTGCAATCTCAAGAAAATTTAAAACTGGATTCTAAGGGAAGAAATGTTATGGTATGTAACAATTTCATAAGAATCACACAAAAAGAAAAATAAAGATTTCATGGTACAACCACTTGGGTGGATTCGTTAATTCATGAGTGAAAGTTAGAGCAAATTTAATTGTTCACCATTAATGCATAGTGGGTATTGAATTGTGGGTTTCCCTTAGCACGTTGTGACACGAAGTTAAGATCACAAACACAGAGATTGTGTAACCATAAACCTCAGTGGTAATTTCTGAGAGTCTCAAGGGTTATATGTGTGAAGCGAATATGATAGAGAAAAATGTTTGAGGTGGTGTAAGGAAACCAAAGTACCTCTGCTATTAAAATAGTGACCAAGCAGAAAACTCTTAACTCATATGAGAAAATAGTAAGGTAGCTCATGATTAGAATAAATATGGCAGCCTAATTGGGAAGACAAGGTTCGTATATACCCAATCAATAAGGCTCTATTCAAAATCAGTTGAGGCTTTGGACAACATGCAGTAGCATGCTTCTAAGGACACTTAGCAAGTATAAAGTGTGTGAATGATACCTGCCCCATCGATATACCAGAAACTGTTAACATAAACAGAAGTAGAGACAAAAGAAAGAAAATATTTTTGAAATTTTCGATATTTTTGAAAAGAGAAAAACAAAACAAACCAATTTTTTTTTGAACCGAACCAGAAATGGACCGAACGCTCGGTTCATTTCGGTTCCTTAAAAAATATATTTTTGGAATTTTGAATTTTAGAAAACAATTGTACAAAAGTATACAACCAAAGACATCACCTTTTGAGATAAGCGAAAACAAGTGTAGTGGGACCGAACCCGAAATAGACCGAGAGTTTGGTTCATTTTGGTTCTCGTGTGAACCGAGCCCGAAATAGACCGAACGTTCGGTTCATTTCGCTTCCAACTTTTAGTTTTGAGAAGGTGTTTTTGGTACTGACTCCAATTCCATCATACCTAAGCCTTGTAGGATTTTATTAAAACTTGCTTCAGGAAGGGCTTTGGTGAAGATGTTGGCCAACTGATAATTGGTTTGAACAAAGTGAATTTCTACGTTTCCATCTTCCACATGATCCTTAATAAAGTGATACCTCAGTGCTATATGCTTGGTCTTGGAATGTTGCACTGGGTTATGACAAATCCTAATTGCACTTTCTGAGTCGCAATATGGTGGGATCATTTTCATATTGAGTCCATAATCCCGAAGTTGGCTTTGGATCCAAATCACTTGAGATGTGCAAGAGGCAGCTGCAATGTACTCTGCTTCGGCTGTAGACAGAGAAACACATGTTTGTTTCTTAGATTTCCAGCTCACTAACTTCCCGTCGAGGAATTGACATCCTCCTGTAGTGATTTTTCGTTCTAGACCACATCCTCCTAGGTCTGCATCTGAGTAGGCTTGAACGAAGAAACCTGAGTTTGAGGGATACCAGAGACCGAGAGAGGTGGGTCGCTTCAAATACCAGAATATATTCTTACTGCCAACATGTGTGGTTCACGAGGAGTTGCTTGAAACCTGGCACAATAGCACACTGAAAACATTATATCGGGCCTGCTAGCTGTGAGGTACATCAGGGAACCAATCATTTGGTGATAAAGTGTTATGTCGACAGCCGGTTTTTCCAAAGATGGTGTGAGCTTGGTGCCGAACGCCATAGGGACTTTGACATTGGAGTCTCCCGTCATGCCAAATTTAGCAAGGAGAGTCTTTGTATATGCTTCCTGGTTGATAAAGATGCCATCGGGTCCCTGTCTAATATTTAAACCAAGGAAAAAGTTAATCGGACCCATTGAGCTCATTTCAAATTTAGTCTCCATCAACTTTATGAATTCATCTGTTAGGCTAGGATTTGTTGAGCCAAAGATGATATCATCGACATAGATTTGAACGATCTTAAGGTGGTTACCTTCCTTTTTACGAAAGAAGGTTGGGTCAACCGAACCTTGTTTGAATTTAGACATCTTTAAAAACTTAGTTAATGTTTCATACCATGCCCTAGGTGCTTGTTTCAGACCATAAACAACCTTATCTAAGATGTAGCAGTGATCTGGATGCTTTTCATTTACAAAACAAGGAGGTTGCTCCACGCACACAGTTTCTTCAAGTTCGCCATTCAGAAACGCACACTTCACATCCATCTGGTAAACCTCAAAAAAAATTTGTGCAGCATAGGCAAGAAATATTTGAACGGATTCCAGCCTTGCTACCGGAGCGAATGTCTCTTCATAATCGATTCCTTCTTCCTGGCAATATCCTTTCACCACTAGCCAAGCCTTAATCCGGATTACATTTCCCTCCTTGTCCATTTTGTTTCTGAACACCCATTTGAGACCGACAACTGAGGCATCTTTTGGTGTTGGAATGAGTCTCCAGACCGTATTTCTTTCAAACTCATTAAGTTCGTCTTGCATTTCCTGAACCCAATCAGAATGATCGAGAGCAATATTGACGGTCTTCGGCTCTATTTTGGAGATGAAAGAATTATACATGCAGAATTCTACTTTGGAGAATAAAGCAATTTGCTTCGCCTTCAGTTGTGATCGAGTTAGAACCTTTTATAATGCATCACCCACTATTTGAGATACAAGATGATCTCTGGTCCATTTGGTGAGAGCAGGATAATTTGGATCATAGGATGGATCCAATTCAGCATTTACCATTTCATCCAACTCTGATTGAATATCATCATCATAGAGCATATTCGAGTTCTCCCCCTCGACAGATGATGAACCATTTGGATGTGAACCAAAAAATCTTTCTTCGACTGGGCTTTCGGGTTGATCTGGACTTTCGGTTGCTACAGGACTTTCGGGTGCAACTTGGCTTTCGGGTGCTTCAGAACTTTCGAGTACAACTTGGCTTTCGGGTGCTACAGGACTTTCGGGTCCATCAAAGATTGGATTCTCCCCCTGGATATGTGAGTCCTGTTGATTTGAAGAAAATTGATTCTCCCTCTCGACCGAAGTACCGCTCTGGGGAGGTTCGTTTCGAACTGGTTCTTCTTCTCCCATTTGGTTGGTTGTATCTTCAACAATCTTTTTAAGGTGATCAATCTTGTTGTCTGCTTTCGTGGCTTCAGAATGAGTGGCTTTCTCAGGTTCATCAAATAAATCCATGAACTGGTCAAAGAAATTGGCGATTGAGGCTGTGAATTGACCTGTTTGAGAGAAAATATCTCCAATTGCTTCTTCGGTAGACTTCAACTTCTTGATGTATTATTATCGAAAGTAACATAATAGGTTTCTTCAATTCTTTTAGAACGCTTATTCAAAACCCTATATGCCTTTGAAGTAAGAGAATATCCCATAAAGATACCTTCATCAGCTTTGACATCAAACTTGTTGCGATGTTCTTTGGAATTGAAGATGAAGCACCTTGAACTGAACACGTGAAAGAACCTGACATTCGGCTTCCTATTGTTAATAATCTCATAAGGGGTGAGAGAGAAGCTCTTGTTGAGATAAGATCTATTTTGAGTGAAACAAGCTGCAACAATGGCATCCGGCCAGAAATATAGAGGAAGTGAGGCAAAACTCAGCATGGTTCTAGCCGCCTCACATAGGGATCGGTTTCGCCTTTCGACAATTCCGTTTTGTTGAGGTGTATAGGGGGCTGAGAAATTGTGACGGGTGCCTTTTTCTGCTAAGAAATCTTTGAATTCTTTGTTCTTGAATTCCAGTCCATTGTCGCTCCTAATGTTTCAAACGACTTTTCTCAGTTGCACTTCGACTTGCTTGATAAAGATCTTCAGCTTGGGAGTCGCCTCAGATTTGTGATTTAGAAAGAATACCCAAGTAAATCGTGAGAAGTCATCAACAATAACAAGGATGTACTTGTTACCGCCAATGCTCTCGATTGATGATGGACCACATAAGTCGATGTGAAGCAACTCAAGTGGTTCAACAAATTTGGTGTTTATGATTGTTGGGTGACTTTGGCGACTTTGTTTCCCCATTTCACATGTAGCACATTAGTGTTCTCGATCGAACTTAAGCAGTGGAAGTCCCCGAACATGACCACCGGTGACTAGCTTGTTGATGTCTTTGAAGTTGAGATGTGAGAGCCTTCGGTGCCACAACCAACTTTCGTCTGAATGGGCTTTGGACAAAAGACATATGGTTGGATTCCCTTTGATTGGTCTGAGATTCAGAGAGAACATTTCACCTTTTCGTTCAGACTTGAGAATAACTTTGTTGGATTTCTTCTCTATTATCTCTAAACCTTCATCATCGAACGAGACTTTGAGACTTGTACCTCCCACCAATTGAAATGCACTGATGAGGTTATGCTGCAATCCCTCTACATTAAGGTGCGAAGGGAATGTAAAAACAACAATAGTTCCACATTAAGGTCCTTATATGGAATGTCAGAAAGATCGGTAAAGTCGAGAAGCATAGAGAGGCCTTTTAGAGCACAAGAGGCAGATTTTATTGGCTTGGTGCTTTTCAAAGAAAAAAGGAAAAAGCAGCCCGCTGAATTAGGACCTTGGATTATTCTGATTGGATCTCTAACCGTGTCCGTACCGAAAAAGGATGGGAAGGACTTTTTCCGGTGTAGATTTTATCAACTCGGTAAGGCGAAGAACAACCAAAAATTCCCGATAAAATGAAATATTTCGATTGATTAATTAAATCGCTGATTGTAAAGTCTCCATTGGTTATCATCCCATAACCCTTTATCGTTCCATAAGAGTTGTTACCAGACTTGACATTGCCACCGTTTTGAAGTGATCGAAACTCCCTTAGCTCTTCCTTCCTTCCTGTCATGTGACCTCAGCTGCCACTGTCTATGTACCATTCTTCGTCAAACTGCTCGTCACTTATAACCTGCAAAAATTAAGCAGATTTAGGAACCCAAAGTTTCTTGGGTCCTCGTGAGCCTTTTACAGAAACAGGAATAGTAAGAGAAACATCAACAAGATATGTTCGTTTTATTAAGGTTGTTTCATCTTTCCTCTTAATAGTAAACACTTTGATTTTATTGGAGTTTGATGCAGTTATTTCGGATTCAGGTTTGGGAGTTTGGACTTTAGCTTGCTTTCGGTCTTCATCTGCTGAGGAAATCTTCCTTTTTCCTTTTAAATCCTTCGTCGATTGTGAGCTTGGTGTAGGACGAGAATTAGGCTTAGAAGAAGAATGAGAACGAGAAGAATTAGAGGAATAGAAGTTAGAATGAGAATCTTTCCTGACTTGAGGTTCGAAATGACCCTTTCGGTTGGGACCATTTGATGGACCGAACCTGGACCTTCGGTTGCTGTTTGTTGATGGACCGAAACTGGATTTTCGGTTGTTATGAGTTGCTGGACTGAAACTGGGTCTTCTGCTGTAAAAGCTTGATGGGCTGAACTCTGGTCTTTGTCTGTTGTTGTTTGGTGGACCGAAACCAGCCTTTCGGTTGTTGTTACTTTCGGGACCGAACCTATCCTTCCGATTTTGTTCTTCCTGTGGCCCGAAAGTCTTCTTCTAGTTCTTTTGATCCAATGGACTGAAGCTCCTTTTACTCTTATTTTCTTCTCCTTTTGGCTTGGAGTTTCTATCAAAGTGAGTATAGTGAGGATTTTGGGAGCGCCAAAATTACTTTTGCTCTGAGAGATTTTTCTTGTATCTCAGATTTCTCTGTTGCTTTTGATTTTTCACTTGTTTCGGTTGTCTGTGAATATTTGCCTTCTGTTTCGGCTTCTGAGCAACAGGTTCACTTTTCATGGAAGAGGTTTCGCTTGTTGAGGAGACATATTCCTCTGGAACCTCTTTTGTGCCACTGGAACTGGGCACGTCAAAGTTGGTAGGTTTATTTAGTGGTTCTGCCACATATGTACCTTTGGCCTTCCAAGATGTGCGCTCCGACAAACCAACCGTTTCATCTGCGTTGTCTATCGGTGCAGACATGAAAAACTCATCACTACCATCTGCATTATCTTCGTTCACCAATGCAGTGAGTTCGGCTCTCTAATGTTCGGTTACTCCTGTGACCTTATAAACCTGATTGGGAGTGGTTCTAACTTTTTGGTATACAACGGCCTTTTCATTAAGGATTGGGGACTTATTTTTGGACAGACGAGCGAATTCCACAGAATTTTCAGAAATCAAGTTTTTGTGGTTTTCAGGTTCGCTCCTAATTAACTCTGAACAGTCAACCTCATCCTTTACAGAGATTTCACTCATGTCATCGTCCTCATTAAGTTCAGATGCATTTTCAACATGAATTTTATTTTCTGAACATAATTTGGTACTCAATGAGTCAAATTTTTGTATAGTTTCGGGTCTGAGTTTCAACTTATCATTTTCATCCAAAAGATTTTTAAGCATGTCCTTATGGTCTTTGGACTTTATAAAAGATTCAATTTTTTCAAGACCATACATATAAGTGGGATTTACATCATCTGAAGATACAACACTTTCACAGTTGTATGCTTCGGCATCGATTGCATCCTCCTTTAACTCAAGGAAGGGAAAAATCATGCGATGTATCTTCTGGCCTATTTCACAGTCTAAATGCAGCTGAGTATTGTTAGTATAAAGTCTTTTTGCAATTAAACAAAAATCATTCCTCTGTTTTAACAATTTAAGATTGTCTCTCTGCAAATAGATATTTCATCCCTAGATTTAACCAGCTCCAACTCCTTCTGCTTGTAACACCATAAATTTCAAAACAATTTTTCGCATTTTATAAAACACAAATCATTTAGCATTCATAAAACATTAATGTTTGAAACTCAATCCATGCTATATAAAATTCCCATGATCTGATAACATAAAAATCCCGTGTGTGTGTACTGATCAAGCCAGTACCTTCCCCCGGTCATCACTAGTACTTGAAACAAATGACACCAACACTGTAAGCACAAAGCTTAGTGAGTTCCCCAAAATACCACGCATAACACATATTAGCCACTCACGGCTATAACTCTGTGGGTCCGTGGACCCTACTCTGTGAACCCTCTGGTTCTAACTCTGTGAACCTTCCGGTTCCAACTCTATAACATGCACAACATAAATCACATAGAAAATGAAGTACAACACATAACATACATATAGCATACAAATACTCTGTCACATAACTCTGATTACCTACTCAAGGTAAAGTATAGTGAGAAGACTCACCTCGCGTATCTCGATAACTCGCAAATTCCGGAAATCACTCGCGCTCGATCCCCCGAGCTAAGGTTGACTTCCCCTATCAAGTCAACACTGGTCAACTCTGGTCAACGGTCAACGGTCAACTTTGACCGGACTCGGCGAGTGCACTAGAGCGACTTGGCGAGTCTATACGTGTTCACTGACTCCCTAGGATCCTCTCTTGACACGTCGAGTACTTCCCTGACTCGACGAGTTCCACCTGGCATAAATCGCGGGGCCACCACGAATCAACTCGCCGAGTCTCAAGAACAACTCGGCGAGTTCCAGCTTGACTCAGTCCACCCGTCAACCCTCTCTGACTCTCCCTGACTCACTGAGTCAACCCCTTAACTCGGCAAGACCACTCGCTGAGTGGTTATGGACAATCTTCATGCTACTCGCCGAGTCTGTTCTTCGGACTTGGCGAGTCTATGACATGCATGAACTCAAACTCACTCCGGAGGTCAGATCCGTTCCAATAACTCATAGATCCAGTCCTTCCAAGCACATACATCACGTAAAGTTACAATCTTGGTGCTCATGCAAAGGTCCAAAGGCCTTATTTGATGATATGGTCTCTAGAATGCTATTCTAAGCTCATGGCCGCCATTAACACTCATAAAGCTTGAGGGAAAAGAGTCTCTGGACCTCTTTGGGTCCAGATCTAAAGCACCAACACAAGAAGAGGCCAATTACTCCATGGATCATTCCACAAAGAAACCCTAACTCTAAGATTTACACCAAGGACTGAAAAAGGAACGAACGGTTACCTCAAATGAAGTCTCTGAGATCAGGAATCACTGGATTAGCACCTTCTTTGGTCTCCTCTTGCCTTGATGCTCTTCTATAAGCAAAAACACCCATAAATAGTCAAGGATCTTCCTCTTCTCTCCAACAAAACGCTCAAAGACTCTTTAGGGTTCTCTCTGGGGTTGGTGGCCGCAAATGACGACCATAAGCCCCTTTAAATAGGTCTCATACCTTGGAAATTAGGGCTTCATTAAACAACATGGACTCGCCGAGTCCACCTTTTGGACTCGCCGAGTCCGGACGCGAACCCTTGCCCAAACCGCGATCATACTCGGCGAGTTTGAGCTCCAACTCGCCGAGTCTCCTCACAAATCACCAAAAATTATAAGAATAAATAATACCTGGGAATCCGGGCTGTTACAATTCTCCCCCACTAGAACTAGACTTCGCCCTCGAAGTCTCGCTCTGCAAATAACTCTGGATGCTGCTCACGCATCTCATGCTCCGGCTCCCAAGTCATCTTGGACCCCTTCCGATGCTGCCACTGAACCAAAACCAAGGGTACCTCCTTGTTCCTCAGAACCTTTATTTTCCGATCTCTGATTGCCACTGGTCTCTCAGCATAATTCAGGCTTACATCCACTTGAATATCCTCTAATGGATCCACTGCCGACTCATCGGCTATACACTTCCGCAGTTGCGACACATGGAAAGTGTCGTGAATCTACCCCAACTCTGCTGGCAAATCCAAACGATAGGCTACCCGGCCTACCTTCGCGATCACTCGGAATGGACCAATATATCGGGGTCCCAACTTGCCCCTCTTCCTGAATCGAATCACTCCTTTCCAAGGAGAGACCTTCAAGAGTACAAGGTTGCCGACCAGAAACTCAAGCTCGGACCGGCGTCTGTCTGCATAACTCTTCTGACGACTCTGAGCGATCAACAACCTCTGTCTGACCTGCTGGATCTGCTCTGTCATCTGAAGCACGATCTCTGTACTGCCCATCACACGCTGTCCAACCTCTCCCCAACAAATGGGGGTCCGACACCTCCTCCCATACAACAGCTCAAAGCGCGGCATACTAATGCTCGAATGATGGCTGTTGTTGTAGGAAAACTCCGCCAAGGGAAAGTACGTATCCCAACTCCCCCCAAAATCCAGCACACATGCCCGGAGCATGTCCTCGAACATCTGAATCGTCCGCTCACTCTGCCCGTCCGTCTGGGGGTGATATGCGGTACTAAAATGCAGTCTAGTACCCAACTCCTCATGAAACGTCTTCCAGAATCTGGAAGTGAAACGTACATCCCGGTCTGAGACAATCGATATCGGTACCCCATGCCGAGATGCCACTTCCCTCACATGCATCTCTGCTAACTTCTCTGCGGAAGAACTCTCGTTGATAGCAAGAAAGTGAGCGCTCTTCGTCAACCTGTCCACAATCACCCAAATTGCATCAACTCCCCTGGCAGTCCTTTGCAATTTGGTGATAAAATCCATGGTGATCTGTTCCCACTTCCATTCGGGAACCTCCAACGGCAGCAACTTACCATGCGGTCTCTGGTGCTCGGCTTTAACCCTACTGCAAGTTAAGCACCTCTCAACAAATCATGCAACATCCCTCTTCATATAGGGCCACCAATACTCCCTCCTCAGGTCCAAATACATCCTAGTGGCCCTAGGATGGATCAAAAATTTCGACCGATGAGCTTCTTCCATCAAAATGGTATGTGTTCCTCCCACAAACGGCACCCAGATACACCCCTGGAAAGTCAGAAGCCCCCTACCATCGGTAACGAACTCTGAAATCAATCCAACCACTCGCTCTTTCTTCTGCATCTCAGGTTACACAGACTCGGCCTGTGCCCCACGAATGGCATCCAACACTGGAGCTATCACGGTCAATCTCACACATTCATCCCGCAGCGGGGTGCTCTCCGCCCTGCGGCTCAGTGCATCGGCTACAACATTAGCCTTGCCTGGGTGGTACAGGATCGCACAATCATAATCCTTGACCACATCCAACCACTTTCTCTGTCACATATTTAGGTTGGGCTGATCCATCAAATACTTCAAACTCTTATGGTCCGTGTATATCATACACCGAACCCCATACATGTAGTGATGCCAAATCTTGAGGGCGAACAACACTGCCCCTAATTCTAGATCATGGGTGGGATATCTCGTATCATGAGGCTTCAGCTGCCTCGATGCATATGCTATCACATGCCCTCTCTGCATCAGCACCGCCCCCAACCCAAAAATCGATGCATCACAGTATACCACAAAGTCCTCCATCCCTTCCAGGAGGGCTATCACCGGGGCTTCGCATAACCTTTGGCGAAGCGTCTCAAAGGAGGCCTGCTGCTCGGGGCCCCATGAAAAAGCGATACTCTTCCGGGTCAACCTGGTGAGTGGCACTGCGATTTTAGAGAAATACTTGATAAATCTCTGATAATAACCCACCAACCCTAAGAAACTCCAGATCTCGGAAGGTGACCTCGGCACCTCCCAACTCATCACCGCCTCAACTTTGGCCGGGTCGACCAATATCCCTTTCTGGTTAACGAGATGACCCAGGAGCTGGACCTCTCGCAACTAGATATCACACTTGAAGAATTTGGCATAAAGCCTCTCCGATCTCAGAACTCCGAGGATCTCCCTCAAATGCTCCTCATGCTGCTCTCTAGATCTCGAATATACCAAAATGTCATCGATGAATACAATCACCGACCGATCCAGCATCGGCCTGCACACTCGGTTCATGAGATCCATGAACACTACAGGGGCATTGGTGAGCCCGAAAGGCATCACCACAAACTCTTAATGCCCATAACGCGTCCTGAACGTTGTCTTCTGGACGTCCTCATCTCAAACCCTCACCTGATGATATCCAGACCTCAAATCAATCTTGGAGAACCAAGATGCTCCCTGTAACTGATCGAACAAATCGTCGATCCTCGGCAACGGGTAACGGTTTTTGACTGTCAGCTTGTTCAACTCCCGGTAATCAATGCACATCCGGTGTGAACCATCCTTCTTTTTGACAAACAGGATAGGCGCTCCCAACGGCGAGCTGCTCGGCCGAATAAACCCCTTCCCCAGCAGCTCCTGAAGCTGCGAGGATAACTCTTTCATCTCTGGAGGTGCAAGGCGATAAGGCACCTTAGCGATAGGCGCGACCCCCAGAACCAAATCGATACTGAACTACACTTGCCTCACAGGAGGCACACCCGACAACTCCTCAGGAAATACATCCGGGAACTCACGCACTATCGGAACCTCCTCAACTGTCCTCGGTCTCTCGGAATCCACCCGCGTATCCATCACATACACCACAAAACCCTTACAGCCCTGCTGTAGACACTGCCTCGCCCTAGCGGCCGAACAAAACGTTGATCCAGAACGTGTACCCTCGCCGTACACCGTAAGAACTCCCCCACTAGGGTCTTGTCTGGTCACCAGCTATCGCTCGCAGTCGATAACCACACCGAATCTGCTCAACCAGTCCATGCCCACAATGACACAAACATCACCCATCGCAATGGGAACCAAATCAATCAGGAACTCAACACCGAAAATCTCGAATACACACCCTCGGAGAACCTCCGTGGCATATAACACCCTCTCGTCAGCTATGGAAACTCTCAGAGGCCGACTCAATGCCTCACGACCAACACTGATATGCTAACTAAAAGCCAAAGATACAAAAGACCGACTCGCACTCGAGTCAAATAACACCAAGGCAGGTACAAAATTCACAAGAAAAGTACCTACGCATAACATAATATAAGCATAATATCTCAACATTAAGATAAATAAACGAAAGAATACATACCAGCCACGATATCGGGCGCTGCGCAGACCTCTTCCGCGGTCAACTGAAAAGCTCTCCCTCGTGCCCTCGGCGCCTCGGCCTTCACTGGCCGACTCTCGGTAGCTCTGATGGCGGCAGGGGCAGATCCCTGAGGTGCTCCCTGAGATGATCCTCGCAATTGCGGACACTCTGCCTTCCGGTGTCCGGTCTGGTTGCAGTGGAAACACACCGCAAATCCCTTGGGGCAGTCCTTGGCCATATGCCCCTCCTTGCCACACTTGTAGAAAGATCCCGCTCTACAGACTCCATCATGAACCTTGCCGCACTTCCCACAAGTGCGGCTCTTCTGGCTCCCTGATTTGGGATCAGCGAGCTTGGCCGGCTTGGCTGTTGGCTGAGACTGCGTCGGTCGCCGATCCTTCCCCTGAGACTCCGCCTCCTCCCTGGCCTGAGTCTCTAGCTCAATCTCCCTCTTCCGGGCATTTGCCTGAAGCTCGGAAAATGTCCGGTACGAGGAGTTCGCCACGAACTCCCGAATGTCTCGCCTCAAGATACTCAAATATTGGCTCATACGTGCCTGCTCAGTGGACACGTGCTTAGGGCAGAACATCTCCCTCTCATGGAACATCCTGGTAATCACCGTAACAGACTCAGTACCCTACTTGAGGGTCAGAAACTCCTGGGCCAAACACTCCCTCTCCACCTGGGGAACGTACTCATCTCGGAACATGGCAGTGAACCTCTCCCAGGTCACTACCGTAAGCTCAGCAGGCGTAAAGTGCGCCGTCACAAACTTCCACCAGTCCTTCGCTCCCAAGCGAAGCTGGTTCAGCGCGAACCGTATCTCAAATGCTCAGGAGATGAGCAAGTGAAGAAACACCCATCTATGTCAGAAATCCATCTCATAGCTGCCACCAGGTCCTGGTCCCCATCAAAACCTAGCGGTTTTGTGTTGCTAAACTCTCGGAACAACAACACATCACCACCCTACGGCCTCGCGGCAGCAATAGCTACGGTGGCCGCTGCAACAGCAGCCTCAGAAAGAGCAGCATAACGCTCATCGAAAGTCTCAATCAACGTGGTCTTAATAGACCCGAACATCTCTGGTATCTCTGCCCTGATGGCCGCAGCCACCTCCTCATGGATGATCCGGCGGATCTCCTCATCACCGGCCCCACTCCTCTCAGGCATAAGACGTGTCCTCACCATGATCTACCTCTGAAATACAACATACGATAAATTAGAATCCATTCAAGCATACTCACACTCGACAACTCATTCCTCCTTGATCCTTGGTTTTCCAAAGATTCCTACTTGGGCTGTACACCGCTCCGGTGCTTTCAGTAGTACGAGCCCAATACTACTGTCTGCACCGTAACAGAATACACCCCAAGTCCTCCTTTTCAGATCCCAAATTCCAAGTACTCTATCTGTAACGCCCCGGGTTTTCTCGGTACGTTTGGTTATTTTAATTTAATTATCCTTGTAACCTTGGGTTAATTTATTTAACCAATGTCTGATTTCTTATGTTATTGGACTCTTTTGATCATCTTGTAAACTCCTTTTTGAAGTCCATGGGCTATGGGCCTATTTGCAATGTCCATCTAGTTAATAGTACTTAATGTGTAAATTGAATCATTTGGAACACACACAAGGAAAACACTCTAAACCCTCCCTCTCTCTCAAAAATCGTCCCTTTCTCTCTCTTTGGGATCAAGAGCAGCCAAGGGGCTGTTTGGAGCTTAATTCTTGTTCATTTCCAGCCTTGATTCGTATTGGTATGAACCTCCTTATCCTTTCTTACAACTTGATTCATAACCTTGTTCTAGTTTTATGATTTCATCTTCACCTCTTCTCCTTCTTATTTTATTTGTAATTGTATGTTATACATCATCTCAAGATCCTATCTTCACCCCATATATGGTGGATGATGGATCTAGGGGATTACATGTGGCAAAAGATCATGGAAACCCTAAAAGGGAGAATGATGATTTTATGTGCTTATGTTTATTTTCATGTTGATTATTATTACATCCTTGAGGCTAAATGAAATCCTAATGATCCCTAACCCTTTTTAGTACCACCATTATCATGGGGACTGAATTGGGATGATGAACACATCTTAAAATGTGTTTCAAAAGGAGAAGGATGGATAAGCCAAAAAGGAATCACTGGTGGCTACGATTCTGTTTTCCATCAGATCTGTAGTCATTTTGTAAAAATCATATCTGGAGCTCTAGAACTCAAACGGACCCCAAACCAGTTCCAAAAGTTCACAAATTGAGTTGGATAACTTTCTTAAGAAGGCCAACCTCACTGATAAGGGCTTTATCTATGTGAAAGAATGGCATCTTTGCTGTTAGGTCTGATCCGGGTCTGTTCTGATATGTCATTTTGTTTTCATCATTTCTAAGGCTTGGAAAAGGATCCAGAGTGATTCCAAGTTTCTATATGTTCCTTATATTATGAATTTAAGATCTGGAGAATATGGGGTGTTATTTCCAATTATAAATTGGTTAGAATGGATCCACACTCCAGGTCAGTGGGCAGTCACCAGCTTTTGCTAGTGCTGTGATTGTCCACAATGTGAATTTTATATCTGGAGTTTGAGAGATGCTTTTCATTCAATTCCAACTCTGAGACTTTCACTTGTATGTCCTTTACTTCTCTTAATTTTCTTTTGGACGAATTCTACTCACAAGTTGGGTAGAATTGGCCAACATCACTTGACTGTATTGTTGGAGACAGAAGTGATACACCATTTTGTAAAATTCATATTTAATTCATCTTTTGGAGTTAGAATGAGTTCTTTATAGTTATGGAATCCTGAGCAATCATAGTTTCCTATAAAATTTAGTTAAAACTATGTTTCTGTTTTAGATTTTGGAGTAAATCAGTTTTGAACAGCAGGTCTGTTTTAGAGACCTTGCTGTGATTACTCTTTTCTCAACTCATAGCTTCATTACTTCTCGTTTCTAACCTTTAGTCCTTCTTAGGCGAGGTTTTGAAGTTTGCTCAAGCTTGGTAGCATTATTTGATTGTTAGCCATCCTTAATACTCACTCAAGGTGAGTTCTCTCACACCTTTGTATTGATGATTGTGTTTGCTAGTTAGCTCGTGTGTGATTATTTGAATTTATACTATATAAGTATTGTTTTAATTCGTACATGTGCACTGTATGTAACTAATTATGGATATGGGGACACCACCAAAGGATACGGATTTACCGGTGCGGTGGGTAGGTAAGATCACCAACGTAATACTCTTCGTGAGGTGCGGTGATTAGGGCCAAATGATACGGGATCTTCCCGGTGCGGTTCAAACCTACAAGTCCTTCTCGTAATATAGACATTGATTCGTTCTTTGTCTTTATCATTATACTTGGAAAATGGATTAGGGCTAGTAAATATGAATGTTAGTACAATGTCTGTGTTTGAATTCACTAAGCTTCGTGCTTACGTTTTTCCCTTATAACTTTTCAGGTGTTAAGATTAAAGAGGCTAAGGCTTGACATGGAGCATCGGGACATCGCTACTAGTTATTTTGTTGGGACCTTATTATTATTATTACTTCCGCACTTATTTTATATGGTTATTAAGTTGATGGATTATGTTATGACTATTTCAGTTGTTTTAATTTAATTTAAGATGGGTTTTAAAAGTTTAAAATTTTTGCAAAAAAAAAAAAATTGGGTGTCACACTCTTATGCATAGTCCACTCGCTAACAGATCTCTCATAAGCCCGTCGCTGCTACCTACTCACTCTCAAGCATCTCATAACAGCTCACCTCTCCCTAGACTAAGGCATCACAAATCAGGCCACTCTAGTCCTAATAAGAGTACCTAGCCTACTCTAGCATGAGAATACATCATATCAATATCAATATCACATAACATGAGGGTATTTTGGGAAATCACCGTTCGGGCGTTGACTGATCGTACACACAACTCTGCTCTGCGTTCTTCCAAAAATCTTTTACTCTTTTTGAAAATACTTCTCAAATCCTCAGTTTGAGTTCAAATACGCCCGAAGGTGTACTCGAATCCCTCAAACCAAGGCTCTGATACCAACTGGTAACACTGTAAATTTCAAAACAATTTTTCGCATTTTATAAAAACACAAATCATTTAACATTCATAAAAACATTAATGTTTGGAACTCAATCCATGCTATATAAAATTCCCAAGACCTGATAACATAAAAATCCCGTGTGTGTGTACTGATCAAGCCGGCGTCTTCCCACGGTCATCACTAGTACCTGAAACAAATAACACCAACACTGTAAGCACAAAGCTTAGTGAGTTCCCCAAAATACCACACATAACACATATTAGCCACTCGAGGCTATAACTCTGTGGGTCCGTGGACCCTACTCTGTGAACCCTCTGGTTCTAACTCTGTGAACCTTCCGGTTCCAACTCTATAAACATGCACAACATAAATCACATAGAATAATGCAGTACAGCACATAACATACATATAGCAAACAAATACTTTGTCACATAACTCTGATTACCTACTCAATGTAAAGTATAGTGAGAAGACTCACCTCGCGTATCTCGATGACTCGCAAATTCCGAAAATCACTCGCGCTCGATCCCCCGAGCTATAATCCTCCTATAACACAATATATCTCTAATTAACACTTTCACAACTAAGGTTGACTACCCCTATCAAGTCAACACTGGTCAACTCTGGTCAACGGTCAACGGTCAACTTTGACCGGACTCGGCGAGTGCACTAGAGCGACTCGACGAGTCTATACGTGTTCACTGACTCCCTAGGATCCTCTCTTGACACGTCGAGTACTTCCCTGAATCGACGAGTTCCACCTGGCATGAATCGCGGGGCCACCACGACTCAACTCGCCGAGTCTCAAGAACAACTCGGCGAGTTCCAGCTTGACTCAATCCACCCGTCAAATCTCTCTAACTCTCCCTGACTCACTGAGTCAACCCCTTAACTCAGCAAGACCACTCGCTGAGTGGTTATGGACAATCTTCATGCTACTCGCCGAGTCTGTTCTTCGGACTCGGCGAGTCTATGCCATGCATAAACTCAAACTCACTCCTGAGGTCAGATCCGTTCCAATAACTCATAGATCCAGTCCTTCCAAGCACATACATCATGTAAAGTTACAGTCTTGGTGCTCATGCAAAGGTCCAAAGGCCTTATTTGATGATATGGTCTCTAGAATGCTATTCTAAGCTCATGGCCTCCATTAACACTCATAAATCTTGAGGGAAAAGAGTCTCTGGACCTCTTTGGGTCCAGATCTAAAGCACCAACAAAAGAAGAGGCCAATTACTCCATGGATCATTCCACAAAGAAACCCTAACTCTAAGATTTACACCAAGGACTGAGAAAGGAACGAATGGTTACCTCAAATGAAGTCTCTGAGCTTAGGAATCACTGGATTGGCAGCTTCTTTGGTCTCCTCTTGCCTTGATCCTCTTCTATATGCAAAACACCCACAAATAGTCAAGGATCTTCCTCTTCTCTCTCACAAAACGCTCAAAGACTCTTTAAGGTTCTCTCTGGGGTTGGTGGCCGCAAATAACGACCATAAGCCCCTTTAAATAGGTCTCATACCCTGGAACTTAGGGTTTCATTAAACAGCGTGGACTCGCTGAGTCCACCTTTTGGACTCCCCGAGTCCGGACGCGAACCCGTGCCCAAACCGCGATCATACTCGGCGAGTTTGAGCTCCAACTCGCCGAGTCTCCTCACAAATCACCAAAAATTATAAGAATAAATAATACCTGGGAATCCGGGCTGTTATATATATATATATATGTATATATATATATATATATATATATATATATATATATATATATATATATATATATACTTGTATCTTTATTTTTACGAATGATAGTTTCTATAATTATTCACTAAAAGAATTATGAGTATCATTGTGTAGCGTTCCGACTACCATTGTGTTATCTTTTTTCATTCGGACTATCATTGTGTTATTTTTTTTTCGGTCAGATTATCTATATGTTATTTTTTTGTCCGAACTATCCATATATTATTTTCTTGTCCCGTCTATCACTAAGTTATTTTTTCTTTCCGACCATGCTTGTGTTATTTTTTTAGTTCGGGCTAATCATGTATTATTTTTTTTCATTTGAACAAACCATGTCTTATTTTTTTTGTTTTTGTTTAAAAAAATTATGAACAATTATATTTGTGTTTGTGTGTGAGTTTTATTGAACGGCTATGAAAATCGTTATAAAATGATAACACCAAACACTTCGAACTAAAAAGTAATACAATGATAGTCCGAACGGAAAAATAACAGAAGGACAATCTGAATAAAAAGTACGAGAATAAACCAAACGAAAAAATAAGTCAAGGATAGTCGAAAAAAATAATACGGAGATAATCGGAATGAAATTTTATTCAAAATCGTCTTCTCAAAAACGCTAAAAACAACAACGAAAACATTAAAAATAGAATAAACTTAAAACTCTTTTTAATCCACCAAAGATCATTTTTCAATCATATAAAGACTAAATGAACCATAGAAGGAAAAATTTTACAACCTTTAAAAGCATTGATTCTCAAGAGAGATTGGAAGTTGACGAAGAAGAAAAACGACTCAAAGAAGAGCTTCTCTAGAAGTATCCACCAAGTAATAATAAACTATTAAAACAAGCTAGTCTTCACTTATATATAAGTTGTTCTTAATCTTTAAGAGTTCATTCCAAATGAACCATAAAGAGAAGCAACTTATAAGAGTCTAATCTTTACAAAAAAACTTCCAAGACTTGGAGAAGGGAGAGACTCTTAAAGGCCTCGGATTTTAGGAAGAAAAAAGAGAGAAAGAAGTTATCAAAAACTAGCTCCATTTTGATCTTTACTCTCCAGTATATACCAAGAGACAAAAGACAAGTACTAAAGCCCCATACTTTTATCTAGTCAAAGCATGGACCAAAAGGGAAAACATGGGAGTTAATATGATAGCCTATACTTGAATTCAAACCACTTAAAGGAGTTCATGGCTTCGAGTCTCCCTAGAGTCAAAGTTGAGTGTCTTTTACATTACCACCTAACAAGTAGTTACACTGAAACTAAATGGTTACTCAAAATGTCCAATTAATTTGTACACAACATATATATGCATACCTTATGAATATAACTAGTTTTGTTCTCTTTTGTTATTAATTCTTAGAAACAATAATTCCTAATATGTTGGTAAAATACTATTTTTATAAGATAATATTTTCCAATTAAATACCAGTGTTGGTTATATTTATTGATAATCAAATTACTTAATAAATAATAAATTAATAGTAAACTGCTATTAGGTGTGACCCTACAATATCATATTTCATTAACAAATATCGTTTTCTAATGACTCCTGGGAATAAAGATCTTTCAATCTCCCACTTGCATAAGACTCATCATAGATTGATATAGACAGTGGTGAACGTCTAACAATATTTCACTTCCCCCAATAACATACGAAGAAGAATGCCATTCATCAACATACAATTCCAAAAAGCTCTCAGTTGAAATTGATATATAAGTTTAGTTTATCAGTTACATCTTTGTTACGGACATCCTATTGCACACGAGTATTGGATCACAATTAATCTCATTTAGTGTTTAATTATGGTTAACGCATGCCAGATGACTAACCCTCAACACATCTGAGGGAAAAAAATCTAATCATAACTGCATAAGCCTCTTGGATATTTCACACCACACTTGAAAATAGCATTTATAACTGCTTGGTTAAGGATCAACATTTAACCATGTCAAAATATAGTGTTCTTTACATTTAAGTCCCTATATGAATCTTATATACGAAGATAGTACCCTTTATCAAGTATCCCTTAAGAAAGTGATGCATGATGTGATCTTGTGGTAAGACTATTCAATAGAAGTTCTTTGACAAGTACCTATGAATCTTGGTTACAGCCACTTGCATACTTTCATCTTATAAGAGTCAACTAATCCAATTTACATTAGTCTTACGTCATAATTGCTCTGAGAACTATAACCGACCGAACTTTTAGAATAATTAGATTATTCATGTACTAAACATGTTATCATAGAACACACAACAAGTATTAAAGTAATGATCATATCCTAATGTATCAAAACTATATGATAGTTGTTGTTATAATGTTCCAATATTAAATTACTAAACACAAATAATTCCTATTTCTAGAATAACAAAGTCTTACTGCTCAAGTGTGACTATTCATGGGTAGCTTAAAAGAATGGATTTATTAATAGGTCTGACTAACCTTTTAGAATATTCTACAAATATATATTTAGTATATTTTAGGTCTAGAAACTTTAGTCTAACATAGCCTTCAAATTCTCAAAACATTAAGTAAAATATAGATGGAGCATTTCCATACCAACTCTTCTAAAATGTTTTCTCTACTTCTTCGTTGGTGTGTGTATTCAGGATAAAAATAATAGTGATTAAGGCATAATCCCAAAAGAATAAAGGAATATAATTTCTAACAATTAGAAACTAAACCATATCTAGTATGGTTTAGATTATCCTTTATGATTTCTATGGCTTTAGATGGTACTACTGAATTGTGTCGTAACTTTGTATTTGAAAATATCAACAAAGGTTTCACAGTTATCTTTTAACAGTTAAAATATAATTACAACGACTATAGTTGTTAATAAAGTTGATTGGGTATCTTGTACTAAATCTAGACATTCATTAGAATGGAACTCATAAGTCATAGTGTATTTCATTTAATAAAATTCATTAGCTCCTTCATAATTATTTTATCTATATTTTAGTGAAAATATCAATAGGAATCTTTTATATATAAATAAGATTCACATATGTCAAATAAACTATATTACTTGCTTTCAAAAATTTATTTTTTGAAGTTAGATTATGTGTATTTCAATTATATAATAAAGATAACAGTGTCATATATAAGTTTGATTCAAATCAAATTTAAGCGAAAATTGTTTGCACCTAGAACTTATTTATTTAGAAAACATTGATATTCACATTATAACTCCATTAAGAGATCTAGTTCTCAAAAAACCAAATTTAATCATTAGAGAATACGAAGGTGATCGTTATGAAAAACGAGTTAAATGAATAATCAATTATCTAATCAGTTAACTCAGGCATATATATATATATATATATATATATATATATATATATATATATATATATATATATATATATATATGAAGATAGGCTAAATTAAAAATATATTGCTCCAAAATAAACACTATTTTATAATACAAGTACTTTATTGTCTATGGATATATAATAAACTAAACTCCAAAAGTCAAGTTGCAACTTGCTTGTGCTCAGATGCTTACTCTTCTTGAATATATGTAAACATTTACACATATTAGATTAACATTAATTATCAAGTACCTGACTTAAACGAAAGATATAGGTTCTATGTAGTAGATAACTGAATGATTGGTCTGGCCAAACTTGCTTAGATATGAGGGCCAGTTCTTCTTCCAGTGTCATGTTTCTCTATAATAGAAACAAAATTTATCTCTATAAGCATTTGTGGATTTCATAGGCAAAGAGGTACCCTTTCCTTAAACTTGGGTCCTCCTAGAGAACACAAGGTGACTGTTGTCAGCCTTGCATTATTCATTTGTTTGAACTGGATCTAACCAAATAACATTTTATCTTAGGAATATCTCTTTCACCTGATCAAACATACGAAATGCTTCTAAATTCACCAAGACTTCTTGGAAGCATCATATTAATGATTCCATTGTGACATCCACATTTTCACGGTCAGAAAAGACCTTTTTATTTAGGCTTATTATAAAACAAATTTTATTTATGATTAAAAAATTTTCTCGTACAAGTATTTCTGAAAAAATGTTTTTTTATTCATTTATTAAAAACTTGGTATGCAATAAATGATACTAGAACATAAGCATAAACATACTCATTGCTAGCCTTACAACATCTAATGGCCTATATTTCCTTGAATCTCTCATCAGATCGAAACATCATATACCTTCGTACCACTACCTATGATACAAAGAAATTAAGTACGTCAGGTCAGAAAACCTGGTGAGTACATAGGGTTTTCAACCCACAATATTATAATTATTTACTTTTTATTATATAATTTGCATCTAACTATATACCTCATTACCCATTCTCGTTATTCTCACTTCCTGATCCTAAACCGATGATATCAATGGATCTATCCTAGAGGATCTCTGAGTAAATAATATTGCTTCAGGGATTCTTTAACAATATGTGCTAATAAGACAACCCTGGGGTGATCAGAGTACCCGCATGAATAACTCATTTACACCAATATTTTGTAATCATATTTGTATGACATTCTTTAACATTTATAGGTCAGGGGACCTGTCCGTCTATAGTTCAGTAACACCTACAGATCATAGACCTGTCTGCATAATATTTATCAATACTTGTCCACATATTATTTATCAATGCTTACAAGTCGTAGACCTGTTCCCATATAATTCATTAACATCTACATGTTGTATATCTTCCCATGTATAATTGATTAACACCTACAAGTTGTAAACCTGCTAATGTATGGATTATAAACATCTACATGTTGCAAGTATGTCCATGTTTGACCTGAATTCTCTAGAATAGTCTCTGGTCATCATCAATACCCTACTAGTTGGCTAAATTGCTAGTCTAATAGTACTATAAAATTCATAGCCACTCATTATTATTTTTATCTGTCTTCACCTTTCACTACCCCACATATTATGAGTTTAAAAATACATATAAGGTTAAATTAAAACAACTCATATAGTTTCATCTAACACATAAAGTCTTAATCATAAATAATAGGCATATATAGCAGTTAATTATATAAATACCTCATATCTATGTGTAAAATGAAAGTAACTATGCACTCACTTGTTAAAATTGGACGACTAATGATTTTGGAAAAAGCTTTGGCTAACACCTTAAATTTTCCTTTTAACATGACCTAAGTTGTAACATCCCGAAATAAGGTACGTTTATTATTCTATAAATACTTTGAAAAAATGTTGAAGTTGGTCCCTAAATGAGAAAAGTTGACAAAAGAGTTGTACACGGGGCGTATGCATGAGTATGCACATCATACTCATGCATCATGCATTAATGCGGAGGGCCATCTAGTACGTTGGGTGTACCCATAGTACGTTGGGAGTACTAGCTCATGTGAAAACCCCTAATATTTGAAGTAATCCCTATATAAAGAACATTATGGATTCATTTCTAACCACTCTTATCAGCCTCCAACTCTCCCATAAACCCTAATCTTGTGTGTGTGTGTGTTATTGCAAGTTTTGAGTGTTCTTGGCTCTTGTAGTTGAAGAAGGGGGTTAGAGAAGAAGAAGAAGGTTCTAGCAAGCTTGAAGATCCAGAAACTTGCCTCCTTTGTGCATTATTTTTAGGTATCAAGCTTATACCTTCGCTAGTGTTTTTCTAGATCTATTTAGTTTAACATTTATGAGCTAAGTCCCCATGTTTGTAACTTTTTGAGTTTGGGGATCTCTAGAGGGTTTAAGTTGTTCTTTCATGCATGTTAAGTCATCTAGATGGATAAAAATGCTTGCTTGATCTTCCTTTTTGACTAATGCATGAGTATAGTAGACATAATGGGTAAAATCATGTTTAAGCCTCTCCTAGCTGTGTAATGGCTTAAAGCCCACGTCTTTATGGAATAAGAAGCTTTAAATTAGTCAGATCTATAGTTGTTTTGATTGTATTAACAGATTAAGACATTTATTGGTGGATTTGGAGATCTGGGGAGTATGTCGTGCGTAATCCTGACTACGCGCACCGTAGTCTGAGTTTCCCCTGACATGAGTTAACCCGGTTGTAGGTGTAGCATAAGGTGTGGTATGCCCAATGTACTCGTCATGTGTTGACTTTTGTTGAATTTGACCTTTGGTCAAAGTTTCGGGTTTTTGGACCTAGGGAAGGGCAAAATGGTCCTTTTGCCCTTAGTAGGTTTTGGTCATGGGGTTTTGGACTCGTGAATGGTTTTGGGCCTTAATTTTGAATTAAGGTTAATTATTTTTTTGACTAGGCGGAGTCTTGATGCAACAGTTCGGGTGCTAGGTTTTTCATGTCATTAGTATCAGGTGAGTCTCCTCACTTATTCTCACCCATCGGGCGTTGTATTAGCTCATTGGGACAGTTGATAGTCCCCAGGATTGCTGATAACTCATAGTTGTCTATTTTATGTTGTACAATATGTGGTATTTTAGGGACTCACTAAGCTTTGTACTTACAGTTGTTGATTATCTGTAGTAAGTACTTCTGAGGACCGCGGGAAAGAAAAGGTTTGATTGTACACACTCAGTGGGATGTTTGCTGCTAGGATGGATGTGAACACTGATATTGTGAAAAAGAATGTTTTGAATAAATATGTACTTGAAAACTTGTTTTGTGAAATCCTGATTTGGTAACTTAAAAAAATGGTTTGAAATTTGATTTGTTACAATTTAGTATCAGAGCCCTGGTTTGAGGGATTTGGATGAACTTCTAGGTGATTCCAAACTCAAACTAAGGATCTGAACATTTTAAGAATGTAACAAGAAATGGAGACTTTTACATGACAAAAACCCAGAGAAGTAGTGTGTATAATCGATAGTGCCCGAGCGGTAGGTTCCTAAAATACCTCAATTTATATTTTGAGTAGTGCAGAGTAGATATTATTATATTATGAGATGATAGAATTACATGCTAGCTAGTGATAGGCTAAGGAATCTTCTAGAGTTAGTGTCAAATGTTACCTGATTTGTTATTCCTTAGCCTAGGAGTTCATTCTTGTGAGATTGAACCTGTCTTTACTATTTACTTGTGTAATGACCCAAAAATCAAGGGTAAAAATTTCATTTTTATTATAGTAAAATAGAATTGTTACATAATCCAACCATTCAAAAACATTGCTTAATTAAAACATTTATCAGAGTTACTTCCCAAAATCACATAATGCGGAAAACATGGGTGTGTACGTTGCGATCAAGTCGGGCCCTTCCTTTCAAAACTGATGATACCTAAAATCATAAACAAAACTATAAGCACGAAGCTTAGTGAGTTCCCCAGAGCATACCCCGTAAAATCCACATAACCATATAATCTATATCAACTATAACAACTGCATAAACCATATCAACCACATAAGCCATACATATAAACATATAACGATGCCGTGGACTCCTCCCAGGGTCTTACTCTAGGATGCCATGGGCTCCCCCACATGGTCTTACACCTAAATGCCATGGGATTCTCCCATGGTATTTAGCTGGAAAGCCATGGGCTCCCCCATATGGTCTTACATCCAAATGTCATGGGCTCCCCTATGGTCTTTACCTGAAAAGCCATGGGCTCCCCCATATGGTTTTACATCCAAGTGTCATGGGCTCCCTCCATGGTCTTTACCTAGAAATCCATGGGCTCCCCCACATGGTCTTACATCCAAGTGCCATGGGCTCCCCTCATGGTCTTCCATGCAGTATCATAAAGACAACTAGCATAACACATACCACATAGTCAAATAGCATACCACATAATCACTAGCATACCACATATGCATGCATACCAGACATATCAGTAGTGAATTTACAATAAACATTAAAACTAATTTTATGGGCCGACCTTGGTGCCATAGAACCATTGTCATGGCGAGGAGACTCACCTAGAATGCAGAAGCTTCCCGAATGAAATCCTTAGCTGCTGCCCTGTCCACTTCCCGAGCTGTGAATACCAATCATTCTACCCAATTAGCAATTGGATTCCATGCAATAATCCTTAATCCATAATCGGGGTAAAATAACCATTCTACCCTTAGCCTAGTATTATCCAAAACTAAGGCCCAAGCCCAAAACAAAATCCCAACACTATGATGTCCATAAATTCATCAATGGCCTAATTTTCCAAATTGGGCCCCAACTCCTTACGAGCCTTACTCTAATCTCATAATCTCCTTCATTAGAATTGGTTTACTTCAAGCACTCCTTTGAACCAATTTACCCAGAGTCAAAGGTCAAAGTCAAAGTCAACAGTCAAGGTCAATAGTCCATGTTGACCCCAACTCGTTGAGTGCGTCTAACAACTCGCCGAGTTACCTGACTAGTTCATCAACTCTCCGAGTTACCTGAGTAACTCGTCGAGTTCCTTAATTTCCAGAAGACCAAAAACTCATGTAGACCGAAAACCCTAATCCTTCACCCAAACCACTCAGAATCTCAAAAACAGGTAAACCCGACCCGACTTGTTGAGTCGGCTAAGCCACTCGTCGAGTCCCTTCAATCCTTTTTGTATTTAGTCCTTTTCCAGTGGAATCCAAGGCTCCAAATCACAGATCGAACCCCTTATGGTGTAGTTACCACGTAAAGTTGCAAACTTTACATGCATGCAAGGCCTCACAAGGCTAAAACACTTAATCAAGGCTTTTCTAGGGACTTAGAGCATGAAGGAGGGCCAAGACTTGATAAAGTTGGCAACTGTAAGTCCCCAAAGGCCCTGAGATGTCTAGATCTAAATCCATATCTTCAATTCATGCAAAAAACCAAGAATGGTACCAAAATAGGCTAATAATGGCCATAAACTCTCATAAAAGAAGGTCTAAGTAATAGATGGTCAAGGGATCGACTTTACACCTTAAAATAGTTGCCACAACAGAGTAAACCCCGAATCTTCATCCTCTCCCTTCAGCTATACACCAACCACTTCAATCTTTTCCACATAAACACCAAAAAGGCACTCCTTAAGCCCTCACACACTCAAAATGGGAGATGAGACACGATTTAGGGTTTCTCTGGACAAAGGGAACGATAAGGGAGGCTACAAGTGAGGCTTAAGGTCTTTAAATAGGGTACAAACCCTGAAAATTAGGGTTTTCCTTTCCAATGTCTACTCGTTGGGTCGAGGCCTTCCAACTCCTCGAGTAGGATCTAAATCCTGCGTCCTCATAAATGATCTCTACTTGACGAGTTGGAGCTCTCCAACTCGTCGAGCCCTAGCCCAAAAGTCCAAAAATGCTGAAAAATGAATAACACGTAAAACAAGCGTTAGAAATCTCCCCCACTTGAACTAGACTTCGTCCTTGAAGCCTGATGATGCACAGGGTCTGGTTAATACTTCCTCATCTCCTCCTCCGTCCACTGCTCACGAGCCACGCCCATAACTTCCATTAACTACTATGACCCGACTGATGATTCCCATTTCCCTTTACTAATCTTGGTACCTTACTTCCTCATGGCCTGCATTTTCTATTCGATAACTAGTACTAACTTCCTCCTATGATCTGGGTGCGCATTTTCCTGAATATCGAACACAACGGAGTCGTTGTCCAAAGACTTTCGTGGCTGATACATAATGCACTATAAATCAGTCTGCGTTTCTGCAACAGTCCTACACAATGTATCGCCTTGCCCAACCGGGCCAAATTCTGACCTAATCACAATACCTGGCCTTCAGCTCTTCTTTCCGAACCGGGTGTCACCCCTCAAGTCGAAGCCCTTAGGGCATTTCAACCATGATGGAACTTGATTATCCAACTCTTACCAATAGTCGGCAACTCGTTCTGAACCCAATGAATACCGACACCTGATGTCCAGAAAGATACAACCACCACCTCGATCATTCACTGGCCTTTCCAAAGGCAATAGGACCCAACCGCCATACTCTCTCCGACCCTGATTATCTTGGTGTTACCAACTGAATGAATTAACCTACCATAATCGGGTGCCGAACACCTACATTCGGAACATCGGTTTTATGTCCGGTTGTTGAGCCGACTAAAAACTTCACATCCACCCTACATGACTTCTGAAAGAAACCTCGTCTTACAATATCTGCCCTAGCCATACCGCCACTAATGGCCCCAGCAATCCTTCTGATGCATCTGATAATAATATCCTGGCTATCTGTCGCCCCAGAATCCAAAACGAAAGTGACTGCTACCAGAATTACTATTGTCTTACATTGCCCTTGGTTACTATCGACCCCTCTTTTCCTCACTTCAAGTACGTTGTGGCTCTTTCTCAACTAAGACTCAACCAGGGCACATCACAATAACTCGAGCTGCCATCAACTAATCCCATCCATTACACTTGGACCTCGCAACTGTCTCCCTTGGCATATAGATACCCCTAATTCCCATTTCACTGAAACGAAGTCCTGCACTGAATATGTGCATATTCCAATTCAGGATCTTCCTCAAAATGAAGCAATACCCCGCTCCTGCCCCGAGAACCACTAATCTACATTTTCATAATGCATCATAACTTCTGATATCCCCTACTTGACCGATAAATATATACCCTTAGCCGATCCCCGAGACTACTAGTCTTACACCCGGTCCAATCACCAGGTTCCCAAGAGGTCAAGTATTAGAACTACCTAGCCGTAGCCTTACTGTGTCACATACTACTTATCCACATGATCCTGCAACTCAAGATCCAACCCTTGACTCAACAGTCTCTACCAGTTCCATCCTAGATTCCCATAACCATCCGGGCTTGCCTACGGATAACTAGTCGAACCAATACCTCCGGTCCTGAGTCTAATTAAGCTGTGGATTTCCCACAACCTCACAAACTGGCCTACTCTAGCCTAAATCATCTGCAAGAATTCATGAATGCTACGACTATCCTGCAGTTTTACAACACTTCCCACTCTATCCGGCTGCTAGTGAATGCTATGGCTCCCCCACAGTCTTACAACACTTCCCACACTATCCGATTGCTAGTGAATGCTACGGCTCCCTCGCAGTCTTACAACACTTTCACCTTAACTGAACATTAGCGAATGCTATGGATCCCCGTAGTCTTACAACACTTTCACCCTAACTGACCATTAGTGAATGCTATGGCTCCCTCGTAGTTTTACAACACTTTCAACCTAACTACATGACCGCCGCCCTTGGCCCTATCGTTTATCTACCAATCGAATGCTTCTCAACGTTGAGCACCCACACGGTCTATCCTCCTAAACTGAACTCACATACTGACTAGAACCCGAACTGGTCCCTTTTCCCCAAAGTCTGCTATCGGACATCAAGAAGATGCGATCCAAATATTGGGGAGTTTCCCGAACTCCTGTCCCGCAACGTCCTATATTTAGTCAACCCCTAAGGCCGCCTTCCCTCCCCCGATGGGGATGTGAAACACATCCTAACTTCACACTCGCTTTTGTACTGAATATCTAAACAGTTCTCCCCCACTTAGATTCAACTAAGTCTGCTTGGCACAAGAAAATTGAAGGATTCCTAATCCTTCTTTCATTCCAATGATCAATCTGTTGAAGACCGGTGCCTACCAAAACCAGTCACAATTCCTGAAAACCAACTAATACTTCTTGAATCCCAAAAACGCCAATGACTACAGATGCTCAAACTAATATTACACTTAGATGTCGCAGTCCAAAGGTTGGATGCTCCAATAAAAACTTCAACAACAACTCTCTCTTCCTTCGGCAACCTCAAAAACCCTTCCAAGCATAGTTACTAAGGTTACTGAGTCCTAGCCATAACTCCCTCGTACAAGCCCTTGAACCAGCCCTGAAAAAAGCCAAAATGACATTCTAATACTGGAAAATATGTGTGTGTAAGGAGACGACCTTGTGCTACTCCACCAAAGGTCCATGATACGCAGATGACATATAACTCTTCCTGAATATATATGTATACACACACACACACACACACACATATATATATATATATATATATATATATATATATATATATATATATATATATATATATATATATATATATAAGTCGACCACAAACAAAGGTAATAACTCCACGATATGCTCACTCACTTTGATGCAAGTTAACAACAACCATATAAAGGTAAGGCCGGAAAGAAAGCAAAAGCGTACCTACCCCGTAACCTTTCCTGATGAAGTTTAGATCTCTCCTGTCTGATTCTGCGAATTATGGCCCTTCTTTGCTGGGGCTTCTGCCCTACCCTCTTGTCTATCGGCGATCCTCAAAATTGCCGGAGCAGGTGCACCCACCGCTCTTCCTCGATCACCAGACAATCGACCTCCTTGTAGCCCACCTGATCATAACGAAAATATAACGGGCTTTCCTCTTGTGGGAAATCCGTACGGTTACGACCAACCATGCCGCACTTGCAGCAGCCTAGACCCCTGGAACGACAATCTCCATCTCACAATTTCCCACAAGTGTTGCACTGAATCCGACCCTGCTGGCCTCTCAACAGCTGATCCGAACTCTTGGGTCTCTTCCCGAGATCCGCCACTAAATTTACATGATCTGAACCTCTTATCGAGGTACTCAAAATTGATCTTCTTCCCTCAGCTCTGGGACCTGCATCATTCATGTTCTCGCACCTTGACCCACTCACCAGCTCAATCGTAAATGGCTGAACTGCAATAGTTGGAGCAACCTCTACTCTAAACTGGGGTATTAGCTACCCCCAAGACATGGTTTCCAATCCTAAAAGTGCAATAAATCGCTCAATCAATCCTTGCCTCCTGATACAAGAGATCCAAGGCGAACTAAAAAATCTTGGAAATCCTTCTACTAACGGGCTCACCACCGGAGCCGGGACCAAACCCTGATCCTTCCCATGTGTACTCATCCTTATTCTACAAAGCATCTATCCCCACGATCCAAGCATAATCAAGAATTCCCTTCCCTTAGGCTTCTCAGATCCTCCATGACTCTCACTGATTCGAGTATGGATCCTGTGCTTTCAGTAGTACGGGCCCAATACTACCTTCCACACCTATCCATACTTTCCTCAGCAATCCTCCTGAATCCTCTAAGTCACTTACTCCACTAATATACTTAATGTCCGCTAAACAGCAACACGATATCTACCGAAGCACCTCCTAGGCTTCCCCTAGGTTCCCAACCTCACTGAACCACCCCAGTAACTCACTGGAGCATATCCTAGGCTCTCCTAGGTTCCCAACCCACCCAGTCCTCAGCTGCTAAAAGACTCCTATTAATGTCAACTACCTACCTCATGAATATAGCCAAATGTAGCAGAGATCAGATAATCCTTCAAGTAAATGACTCATCCCTAGTACGGTTGGGCCCATACAAGAGCTGCGCAATATGGTCAAGTCCATCACTCTGGGATTATCCATCATGTGCTACATGTGACTTAGCATATTCACTTAGTAGCTAACTCACATTGCTAAGAGTCATACAAAGCACAAAGCAAGCAACATTCAGACAATGAAAAACTAACCAACATACTCCAATCAAGCAATTCTATCCACACATACAATTCGCAATCAGGTGACTCCTGTCACTAATCTCATCCTAGGTTACCCTACGGTAATATCCAACCCACAAACTATCATATAACATTCGGCCCACATACCACAAATCATGCTGTCCACATCCACCCTCACTGTCGACTGCCTTATGCATGCAAACTGTACAAAGAACAGGAAACGAGCCAAGTCAGCTATTCTAACACTATAAGTTCCTAACCGTATACAATTTTCAAAACACACACTTAGCAATTATCAATGCCAATAATCATTCTCATTCTAGCATGGTATCCAGTATCCCTAAGGCTACAAACATCACATACTAGGCCAATCTATCGCTAACTGCTCAGCACTAACATGCAAGTCTACCAGCTCATACAACATATAAGGCGTCTCTCCTAGCTCTAACTACTATGCGATTCTCATATTCATAAATCATGTCATAACAGATAACACACACAGGTATTATGGGGAAACTTACTTGAGCTCGTTGATTGCATGCACCACACCCTCTCTTGTCTTAGAAAACTTTTTCCTTGAAAGCATTTTTCCTTTTGAAAACTCTACAGCTCCTTAGTTTGAGTTCAGTCACACTCGAAGGTATACCAAATCCCTCAAACCAAGGCTAAGGCTCTGATACCAACTTGTAACGACCCAAAAATACAGGGTAAAAATTTCATTTTATTATATTAAAATACAGTTGTTACATAATCCAACCATTCAAAAACATTGCTTAATTAAAACATTTATCAGAGTTACTTCCCAAAATCACATAATGCGGAAAACATAGGTGTATGCACTACGATCAAGTCGGGCCCTTCCTTTCAAAACCGATGATACCTAAAACCATAAACAAAATTGTAAGCACAAAGCTTAGTGAGTTCCCCAGAGCATACCGCACAAAATCCATATAACCATATAATCCATATCAGCTATAACAGCTACATAAACCATATCAATCACATAAGCCATACATATAAATATATAACTGTTGGGTCGTGTTTTGTATTAAGTGTTGCGTCTATTGGGCTCGGTTGTTAGTCTGTTTTTGTATCTCCGGTATGGGCCTGTCCATCCGTGAGTATAGTAGGGTTTATTATAAATATAGGTGCTTGCATGCATCTTAGGTTAACGATAGTAACGATAGATCAGAGCATTATTCAGAAGTTTATTATTATCGTTCTTGTAACCCTAAATCCTCTACAGCGGAAGTTCTTAGTCGAGCTCTGCTGAGGATTATTCGATCTAATCATTCGACACATTGTGATTCAATCTTGTCTTGTTTACTGTTTTCAGTTCTTCGCACTACCTGTTACAAAGATCTAATCGATCATCAAGTTTATTTAATATCTTATCAATTGGTATCAGAGCAGGAGGCTATGTAATTCATACACTTCTTTTCTGTGAAAAAGGTTGTGATTAGGGTTATTCCGCATTTACTGGTATTTATTGAGCCGTCATCCCATAATTGACGTAACTCAACATTTTATTTGTGTTGCCCTAATTTAATATATTATAAGTCTGATCTTTTAAACAGGTTTTTCGATCAAGCATGGACGATTCACAATCTAATCCCATTAACATCTCAAACAACATTGGATCAACGACAAAGATTCCCATCCTTTACACCCAGGATTACGAAGTCTGGGCACATCACTTTGAAGATTATGTCATCGGATCTAAGGACAATGGATATCTCATCTGGGAAGCAATCGTATCTGGACCATTCGCTCATTTAGCAACTTCAAGAATTATTAAAACTCAGAAGGAGTATAATGATCTTTTGAAAGATGTTAAAGATATTGCTCAAGACGAAAAAGATAAATTTCAGTGCAATATTAAAGCATTGAGACTAATCAGATTCGCTCTTCAATCTTACACTTTCAGGCTGGTGAGTTCATGCAGCACTGCCAAAGAAATATCGGATAGGCTGCGAGAGTTATATTCTACGGATGAAGATCTCGAGCATTCCATTCAAACCTTGCTTTTGTCCGAATTTGGTGAATTCAAGCAGAGTCCTGAAGAAACTGTAACTCAAACGTTCGATCGCTTCAATCATCTTCTTAGTAAGATGATTAAACATGATATTGAAAGGAAGTTGATTGAACAAAATGTTACATTTTTAAACGGTCTCAGATCTGAGTGGAGAGCGGTTGTGTCCACTGTTAAAGCGCATGAGCAATTCAAATCTTACTCTTTGGCGAAACTGGTAGGGATTTTTAAATCCCAAGAAAAGATTGTGTTACAGGAGAAAAATGTGGTTTCAAGCTTGGGATCATTGGCCCTTCTGTCCAAAAGCAAAGCTGTGATGGAAGATGAAGACCTCAACCTAGAGGATTATGACCTTACCTCTGAAGACTATGCAATGATGGTCTCAAACCCAAAGAGGTTCATCAAGAAAAGGTTCCCTACAAATAAGAACCAAAATTGGCAGGGAAGTTACAGTTCTGAAAAAGTTAGGGAAGAACCAAAGGCAGAAGAACCAAAGAAGGAACCGAAAGCTAAAGGATATTCGGGTGTGAGCTGCTATTATTGTGGAGGAAAGAACCACTATGCCAAAGATTGTGTTCTCAAGAAAATGGCAGAAAAGGATGAGGAGAAAGACGAAGAAACTGTGCTGTTGAAAAAGTTGGAAGAGATCAAAAGAAAGAAATCCACTGCTAACCCCTCTATGAATGCTTTAATTGTGCAGGGTTCGGTAGCGGATGATTAGTTCGGTGGCGTGGAGGTCTAGTCAACCGATTCTGAGGACGATGAAGTCAGGAAGCCATCTCATGGAAAGGCCTATGTTGCAAAAGGTGAAGGGAGCGGTGGAAAGTGTTTAATGGTATCAGACGTGTCTCAGATGAGGGGATACAACACAGATGGTGGGAATGAAGACACAAAGGAGCGAGAGGACTTGTGCTTCACAGCAAAACCTCTCAGCGTGCAGTTTAACGAGCTTGATGAATTAATCAAGAAGGTACAATCAGTTTTTGTTTCATTCAAAGTCCCATAAAGTTCATATGAAAAGGAATTAAAAAATGTTAATTCAAGAATCTCTCATCTAGACAGCAGTTTAACTCAAACACAGGTCACCAATTCTAACCTAACTGACCAAATAAGCAGGGTATCTTCAAAGAGTGAGGAAAGGAGGATGTGGATCGAGCTAAAGGAGTCGGAGTTAATCAAATCCAAGGATGAAAACATTTATTTACAAAGAGACAATTTAAAACTTTTAAAACAGAGAAATGCCTTTTGTCTAATTGCTAAGCGTCTTTACACTAATATCACTCAACTTCATTTGAACTGTGAAATAGGGCAGAAAATTCATCGCATGATTTTGCCCTTCCTTGAGTTTAAGAAGGATGAAATTGACGCTGAAGCATATAACTGTGAAAGTGTTGTTTCGTCTGAGGATGTTAATCCGACATATATGTATGGTCTAGACAAAATCGAATCTTTCATAAAGTCCAAGGACCATAAAGACATGCTGAAAAATCTTTTGGATAAAAATGATAAACTTAAACTAAGAACCGAAACCATACAAAAGTTTGACTCATTAAATGCCAACCTGTGCTCAGAAAATAAAATTGATGTTGAAAATGCATCTGAGCTCAATGAGGACGATGATATGAGTGAAATTTCTGTTGAAGACACAGTTGACTGTTCAAAGTTTGTCAAGAGCGAACCAAAAAACCACAAAAATCTTATTTTAGAAAATTCTGTGGAGTTTGCTCGTTTGTCCCAACAAAAGTCCCCGATCCTTGAAGAAAAGGTTGTTGTATACCAAAAAGTGAGAACAACTCCAAATTAGGTGTATAAAGTCACAGGCGTAACAGAACATCAGACAGCTGAACTCACAGCTATTGTAAACGAAGATAATGCTGATGGTTGTGATGAGTTTTTCTGGTCTGCTCCTATCGACAATGCTGACGAAACAGTTGGTCTGTCAGAAAGGACTTCATGGAAAACCAAAGGCAGATATGTGCCAGAACCTTTAAACAAACCTGATAGCTTCGACGTGCCGAGTATTAGTGGTACAAAAGATGTTCCTGAAGAAAAATGAGTTTCTGCAAAAGAAGTCACTCCTTCAAGCGACACATCATCAGTTCAAAGTGAATCAACTGACAGAAAGCAAAAACAAAAAGCGAATATCCATCGTCAGCCGAAGCAGGTGAGAAATCAGAAACAGCAAAGGAATCAGAGATACAAGAAGAAGCTCTCTGAAAGAAAACAGTTCTGGCAATCTCAAAATGCCCATTTCTCTTATCATGACAGAAATTTAAAGTCAGAGAAAAACACTGTTAGGTCACAAGAAAGTCATAATAACCGAAGAGAGAGGTTCGGTTATGAAGGTCAAAACAACCGAAAGGATATGTTCGGTTCTGAAAAATTTGACAACCGAAAGCAAAGGTTCGGTTCAGAAAACACTATCTACCGAAAGCAGAGGTTCGGTTCCGAGAGCAAAAGAGACCAAAGATCTAGGTTCGGTCCCACTAATGATAAAAAACAAAAGGGTCACTTAGAATCTCAAGCCAAGAAATCATCTCAGTCTAACTTCTCTCGTTCTTCTTCTTCTAATTCCTCTCAACCTCTTTCTAAATTCAACTTTGTTCGCACTCAAAAACCTAAATCATCAACATATATGAAAGGAAAATCAAAGTTTTCATCAGTTGAAACAAATCAAAATAATCCCAGAGTCCAAATACCTAAACCAGAATCCAAACCGAAAGAAACAAATCCCAATAAAATTAAGGTTTTCACCATTAAAAAGAAAGATGAAACAACGTTAATAAAAAGAACATATCTTGTTGACATCTCTCTTACTATTCCTGTTCCTGTGAAAGGCTCACGTGGACCCAAGAAACTTTGGGTTCCTAAATCTGCTTAATTTTTGCAGGTTATTAGTGACGAGCAGTTTGACGAAGAATGGTACATTGACAGTGGCTGCTCACGTCACATGACAGGAAGGAAGGAAGAGCTGACAGAGTTTAGGTCTCTTTCAAACGGTGGAAATGTCAAGTTCGGGAACAACTCCTTCGGCACCATAAAAGGCTATGGAATGATTACAAATGGTGATTTTATGATTAGGAAGGTTGCATACGTTGAAGGACTACAGCACAACCTCATCAGTGTATCTCAGCTTGTTGGAGGTACCGGTCTCAAGGTTTCATTCGATGATGAGGGTTCGGAAATAATTGAGAAGAAAACGAAAAGAGTCATTCTCAAATCAGAGCGCAAAGGCGAAATGTTTCCCCTGAACCTCAAACCCATCAAAGGGAATCCAGCTATCTGCCTGTTATCCAAAGCACAATCTAACAAAAGCTGGCTGTGGCACCGAAGGCTCTCTCACCTCAACTTCAAGGATATCAACAAACTTGTCACAGGTGGTCATGTTCGAGGTCTTCCATTGCTCAAATTCGATCGAGAACATTTATGTGCTGGGTGTGAAATGGGAAAGCAGAGTTGTCAAAGTCACCCATCGATTGTAAACACTAAAGTTGTTGAACCATTAGAGTTAATTCACATTGACTTGTGTGGTCCATCATCTATCGAAAGCATCGGCGGTAGCAAGTATATTCTTGTCATCGTTGATGATTTCTCGCGTTTTACATGGGTGTTCTTTCTGAAGCACAAATCTGAAGCAACTCTCAAGCTGAAGACGTTTATCAAGCAGATTGAAGTACAGCTAAAGAAAGTCGTTCGCAACATCAGGAGCGATAATTGTCTATAGTTCAAAAATAAAGAATTCGAAGAATTCTTAGCCGACAAAGGAACCAGTCATAACTTCTCAGCTCCCTACACTCCTCAACAAAACGGGATTGTCGAAAGACGAAACCGATCTTTGTGTGAGGCGGCCCGAAGCATGCTAAGTTTTGCTTCTTTACCTTTATATTTTTGGGCTGATGCTATTGCTGCTGCTTGTTTTACGCAGAACAGGTCATATCTCAATAAGCGATTCACTTTCACTCCTTATGAGATCATCAACAACAGGAAGCCAAATGTCAAATTTTTCCATGTATTTGGCTCACGGTGCTTCATCTTCAATTCTAAAGAACATCGTAACAAGTTCGATGTCAAAGCCGATGAAGGGATATTTCTGGGCTATTCTCTCACTTCTAAAGCCTACAGGGTATTAAAGAAGCGCTCGAGGAAAATAGAAGAAACATATTATGTGACTTTTGATGATAGCTATGTCAAAAAGCTTAAGGCCAAAGAAGACACAGTTGGAGAAATCTTTTCTCACACAGGCCAAGTCACAGCCTCGATTGCAAACCTATTTAAGAAGTTCGTCGAGTTATTTGATGAACCAGAGAAGGCAACTCTCTCAGAAGCGAGTGCAGCAGACAACAAAGTAGATCATCTGAAGCAACTCATCGAAGATACTGCAAAGAGAATGAATGAAGGAGGATCAAGTTCTGACGACCCTCCACAGCACGATACTTCAGTTGAGGGGGAGGGCACATCTTCGTCATCACAGGCAAGCTCACATGTTGAGGGGGAGAACTATTCTCCAGCTGCTCCCGAAAGCTCATCTGCACCCGAAAGTCCAGTGGTACCCGAAAGCTCAACACCGCACGAAACTCCTATAGCTCCAGAAACTCAAGACACACCTGAAAGCTTATCTGTCGAGGGGGAGAATGCAAATATGTGTTACGACTATGATAGTCAATCTGAACTAGAAGAGATGGTAAACGCTGAATTGGATCCATCTTATGATCCAAATTACCCTCCTCTTGTCAAATGGACCAGAGATCATCTTGTTTCTCAGGTTGTCGGTAATGTCTCTGAAAAGGTCCTGACCCGATCACAACTAAAGGCAAAACAAACTTCTTTATTTTCAAAAGTAGAATTCTGTATGTTTAACTCCTTCGTCTCAAAAGTTGAACCAAAGACAGTTAACACTGCTCTTGATCACTCCGATTGGGTTCAAGCTATGCAAGATGAACTGAATGAATTCGAAAGGAATAAAGTTTGGCGTCTCATTTCAACTCCTCCAGATGCCTCAGTTGTTGGTCTCAAATGGGTCTTCAGAAATAAAATGGACAAGGAAGGCAACGTGATACGAAACAAAGCCCGTCTGGTAGTGAAAGGATACCATTAGGAGGAAGGAATCGACTATGAAGAAACTTTCGCTCCTGTTGCTAGGCTGGAATCCATTAAAATGTTTCTTGCCTATGCTGCACACAAAAACTTTGAGGTCTACCAAATGGATGTCAAGTGCGCATTTCTAAATGAAGAACTTGAAGAAACCGTGTACGTGAAGCAACCTCCTGGATTTGTCAATGAAAGGTACCCCAATCACTGTTACATTTTGGACAAAGCCGTATATGGACTGAAACAAGCTCCGAGGGCCTGGTATGAAACGGTAACAAAATTTTTAAAGATGTCAAAATTCAAACAAGGTTCGGTTGACCCAACCTTCTTTCGTAAGAAGGAAGGTAACCACCTTATGATCGTTCAAATTTATGTCGATGATATCATCTTCGGCTCGACGAATCCTGGCTTAACAGCTGAATTCAGAAAGCTGATGGAGACTAAATTTGAAATGAGCTCAATGGGTCCAATTAACTTTTTCCTTGGTTTAAACATTAGACAGGGACCCGAAGGCATCTTTATTAATCAGGAAGCTTACACGAAGACTCTCCTTGCAAAATTTGGCATGATGGGAGATTCAATGGTTAAAGTTCCAATGGTGTTCGGCACCAAGCTTACTCCATCATTGGATAAGCCAGCAGTTGATATTACGCTATATCACCAGATGATCGGTTCACTGATGTATCTTACTGCTAGCAGGCCTGATATCATGTTCTCTGTTTGTTACTATGCTAGATTTCAGGCGAATCCACGTGAACCTCATATGCTTGCAGTGAAGAACATACTTCGTTATCTCAAGCGAACTACCTCTTTAGGCCTATGGTATCCATCCAACTCAGGCTTCTTCGTTCAAGCCTACTCAGATGCAGACCTTGGAGGTTGTGGACTAGACATGAAAAGCACCACGGGAGGCTACCAATTCCTAGATGGGAAGTTGGTTAGTTGGCAATCAAAGAAACAGACATGTGTATCTCTGTCTACCGCTGAAGCAGAATATATCGCGGCTGCCTCCTATACCTCTCAAGTGATTTGGATCCAAAGTCAACTCCGGGATTATGGACTCAATATGAAAAAGATCCCACTATAATGCGACTTAGAAAGTGCAATTAGGATCTGTCATAACCCAGTGCAACACTCGAAGACTAAGCACATAGCACTGAGGTATCACTTCATTAAAGATCATGTGGAAGATGGGAATGTCGAAATTCATTTTGTTCGAACCACTGATCAACTGGCTGACATCTTCACCAAAGCTCTTCCTGAAGCATCGTTCAACAAAAATCTACAAGGGCTAGGTATGATGAAATCGGAGTCAGTACCAAACATTACCTCTCAAACTCAAAAGTAAGAAGCGAAATAGACCGAACGTTCGGGTTCGGGTCTTATACTAAAGTACCAAAATGAACCGAACGCTCGGGTTCGGTTGAATAATCTGCTTTTCGCTCATCAATCAAAGGTAGTTTTCTTGGTTGTAGATCTTATGTATAATTGCTCCAATTGCATTTATTTTATTATCAAAGTTATTCTCTTTTTAAAACCTATTTTCTTTGACAACCGAAATATACCGAACGTTCGGGTTCGGTTCCAAAATTTTTCTTACCCGAAATAGACCGAACGCTCGGGTTCGGTTCCACAGTTTTTTTTCAACCGAAATAGACCGAACGCTCGGGTTCGGTTCCAATTTTTTTTTCATCTTTTGTCTTATTTTTTATTTCATCTTTTATTTAAAACTCCAAAAATATTTTTTATAAATTCAAAAACTCCAAAAATATTTTGTTCTTTATTTTCTTTTTGGCTTTAATTTTATGTGTGTGTTCGTTTATGAGGAAATTATTGAATTAGCTAAGTGTCCCTAGAAGCATGCTGCTGTATGTGTCCAAAGCCTCACCTGATTCTGAATAATAGGCCTTACTGACTTGGTATAAACAAACCTTGTCTTCCCAATTAGGCTTCCTTATTTATTCTAATCATGAGCTACCTAACTCTCTTCTCACATGAGATAAGAGTTTTCTGCTTGGTCCAGTTTTTCACAGCAGAGGTACTTTGTTTTCTTACACCATCTAAATTGCATTTCTCCATCACTTTCGTTTCACAACAGTAACCCTTGAGACTCTCAGAAATTACCACTGAGGTTTATGGTCACACAATTTCTGTGTTTATGATCTTAGTTTCCTGTCACTACGATCTAAGTGAAACCCAAAATTCAATACCCAATACGAATTGACGGTGAACAATTAATTTGCTCTAGTTTTCACTAATGAATTGATGTACGTACCTCATTGAAATCTCAAAATTTTCTTTTGTGTGATTCCTATGAAATTGTTAACACCTATAACATTTCTTCCCTTGGGATCCAGTTTTAAATTTTTGTTGAGATTTTTTTTTAAAAAATGTCCTAGCCAAATTAAATTATCTCCAACCTACTTGTTCAAAAGACTACACCGGTCTCACAAGTACTTCGTTTGATTTCTGTCTTATATCAAGATTATGAATTTTGAATCAAAGCGATAGCCACCTTAATAAGCCTAGTTAAAAGAAGCCTTTCAACACTTCTTAATAAGTGTTTGATCGTTATTCAACGGGAAACCACACTAACACTTTAAGGTCTCTCTTGACTTTGAAGGAAGAGATTCGTGTCCGGGATCATTTGTTTCGTGTCTTAATTGACATCACATATTTTCCCAAAAACTTTTGCTTTATTTCTTTTCTTTTACACCCTAAGCACGAAAATCTTTGATTTTCCAAAATTCAGGTTCTCTTAATTACAAGGCATTTTACTTGGATTGGCAGTCGATTAAAGGCTGTGGTTGATTTTAATCCACGTGGCAGTATTTTTCAAAAGATGCCGTTACAATTTAAAGGGATAAGATGAAGACATGCTGACTCAGGCGGGAGTCTAATCGATTTGATTTCAAACGGCGCAAAAGGGAAAGCGTGCGAATTGGAACCGTCTCATCTCCAAATGGCGCTGAAGGGGCGCGTGTGAATCTGAAACGGTTCATATCCAAATGGCGCTTGATGGGAGGTGTGTTATTTGGGATCTGACACTCTCTCTCATGCGTGATCATCGGCTACCCCAACTGTCACGCATCAGTCAACTCCGGAAAACTCTTCGATTTTCAATTGAAGATTTGGGAAGATCTTTCTCTCTCTTAAATCCCCAGTATAAAAGGCCACATAATCCTTCATTTACCTCTTTACCACAATTAAAATTCCCAGAGAGCAAAAATTCCTTAATACTTTCCTGTTCATCATCTTCTCAACTCTCTTCAAGCAATGGCAGATTCATCTTCTGTTCACGCAACATCCCACATACTGCCCATTCGCCCACAACAAAGCCTAATCATCGATTTATCCCCTCATGTTTACGATGCCTTCATGTTCCCCTTTATTGAGTGTTTGAAGTTTTCGCCGATTGCTCCTGCAATTACAAGAGCTGAATCCGTTCCGATGGAGTTCTTGTCGCAGATCTTTGCGACTACTCACTACGACAAGGTCGTTGACAAAATCTTCTTTGATATTTTTCAGCACAAGGCCTCGATTTCAAAGCAAAGATTTTGCTCGTTGTTAGGGTTTGAACCTGATTCCTCGAGGGTTAATCCTGAAACGATTCCAATGGGGCATTTGTTCAACATGTTTTACAACATGGGTTATACGGAGGTGCTTACTTCAGTCGCGAAGTTTAAAAAGTCGTGCCTACCGCCACAGTGGAACGGGATGTTCACTGTTCTATTCAAAGGGCTTTTTGAAAGAAGCGCTGGATCTGATGGTGCCAGTCGGTTATTTTTGTCAATAATGTATGGTGTCTACAATGGCATCAACATGGATTATGGGTCTGTTCTGTGGCAACAACTCATCTAGAGTCTCTCCTCTACATCTAGACATTCTGAAATTTCATACGCTAGGTTCTGGACCTTGATCACAAAATGGGTGATGGACAAGTACCATGTCCCCATTGTCGCTGGTGCTCCAATGTCTTCGATTGGTACATTCCATACCACGAAGATCATTGTCTCGGACGCTTCAAAGTTTCCATTCAACGGTTCAATTCCGGAAACTATGTATGGAGATGTTCCTGCTGATAGCCGGATTATCCAGATGTACAAAGGATTCAAGCGTTCTGGTCCGAGGGATCTTACTCCGGAGATGTTGAAGTCTATTCATGACGCCGACAAGCATGCTCCAAGAGGCAAGAAGGCTGACAAGGGGAAATAGGTGGCGAAAGGGGCTAAAGGCCCTTCTCCAAAGAAGAGGAAACCAACCAAGTCTGCTCTGCCTCCACAGCAGAAGAGGAGAAAAACTCAGCCGAAGCGAAAGCTGATCATCGCTTCCTCCTCAAGCGAGTCTGAGGGTGAGAGTTCGGATTTTGATGTCTCTCCACGAGGCAACACTCCACCCAGATCTCCTACCCCAAAAGTTCATGCCTCTACTTCTCCCATTAACTCTCCACCTAAAACCATTCCTATTTCTATTCCCCCATAACTTCCACTACTTCAATACCACCCCCTTCCATCCCCATACCAACACCAATATTCACCGAAGCAACCACAACATCCACTGCAGATGTTAGAGCCAACGTATCTGATACGGGGGTTCATACTGATGCACCCGAAACCACCCCAGCACCCGAAACTACAAAAGCATCCGAACCTACACCTATACCCGAAACAACCCAACCTGAACCTACCCATACTTCAGCTCCACCAGCTTCACCGCCACCACCTTCTCCTGGTCATGTTTCAGAGGGTGAAGAATCATTCCTTGGCGGGGAACATATGACGTTTGACTCGGTTTACTATAGTCCGTTTCAAATACAGAGTGATGACGATGACGACGCTCCTATCACAAAACGACATCTCAAGGAGCTCCATGACAAAGTTGATTTACTCATCGCCTCATCTTCCACTTCTCAGTCATCCCTTTTTGAAGATGCAGTTCAGAAGATTGTTGACGTTTTCTCTAAGGCTCAGCAAGATTCCATTGCTTCTGCAACCTCCGCCATCGACGCCTCAACAAAAGCCTGTCAGGCTGCGACCGAAAAAGTTGATAAACTATTTTCTGATGCCTCTTCCCTGTTAAAGTCTTTACAAGAGAGTGCAAATGCTGCAAAGACTACGTTGGAACCAATTGTTCAACAGTTGACAACGTCTGTCTCAACTGAGTTGAAGTCCTTCGCTTCCTTTCGTCAAACGCTTTCTGACGACAACTCAGCATTTCGTGCAACCATTGACGAGCGTCTATCAAAGCTACAAGAAGATTTAGCTGCTGAGAATTCTTTGATGGATGTTCTAGCCAAGAAGACCACTGCTCTGAAGGTCAAGAGTGTTCAACTCTCCCATTCTCAACAGGAGATTGACTCTCTTCGGTCCGAAAGGGAGGTGATAAAGACGTGTGTTTCGGATGTCCACTCAGCCATCTCAAACATCTTCGAAGCACATGATCCTATCCTTAACTATTCTGTGAGGCGTACCCTTGCAGAGAAGCTCGCTCCTGCCCTTGCCCTGCTAAGCAAAATCGAAGGGCTACTTGATTTCGTGTCCATTCCGAAACAAGGGGGAGAGAAGGAATCTGTATCCCAACCACCTCATTCCTCAAAGGCAACTCACACTACCGAACCTCCTCCAGTAGGCCAAGCCTCTGGTTCAGGTGTGAAAGACAAAGGCAAAAATATTGCTGAGGAAGAAGAGGAAGAAGACAAAGAAACAATTGCCGACTTGTTGAAGCGCAGAAGTCGACGCAATGAGGCTGATGTCAGTGCTCGTGTGGCAAAAGAGGCTGAAGAAGCTGAATGAAAACAGAAGGAAGCCCACGACCTTCTTGAGAGTAGGAAAACTCTTTTTCCTGCCTGGACCCTTGAGAGGATGATAAAAGAAGCCATCGACACACCGAGTATCTTGTGGCTGGAACCTGTAATCTCTTTTGATTGTTCCAATACAGTTGACTCTCAGTTTGACATGCCACTGACCCGAAAGGCGTTCATCTTTCATGCCTTCTCCAACGTTGCAGAGTTCCCTCATCCTCATCCACAGGTTGATCGGGACTTAATCGATTTCTATCTAAAGGCTGCTCAACCTCAGTTTCAGACTTGGAGCGCTCAGAAGATTATCAACGTTCGGGTCTTGAAGCCGTATACTGAAAGGAACTTCATTAACATTCGGTTCAAGGTACTTCGGGGATCTGCCAAAACCGAACATGCCATTTCTCTTGCAGATCTTCCGAACCTCAATCCCCATGATTGGATAATATTGCACAACATCCTTCTCACCAACAAAGCTGAATATGGTCCGATCATCGACCATCTCAAGAGGATGCTGGTGTGCTACATCATGGAAGTTGCGCTGATGGATCAGGAGATAGCAAGCGTATTTAAGAAGAAACCAAAAATATCTCCTGTTGGCTCTGCCAGTGATCTGAACCAAATGCAGATGGGTAGAATTGACTCAAGAAGGAATTCAGTCATGTTCACCAGAAACGAAGGACATAAATGTCTTTTTGCCTTGGCTGACAAACATCTGTACACTACTTCCTGCTTAGAGCATGTTTTGGGGATCATCCACAGATGCAAGCAAAACTCAGCGGATGATGTCAAGTAATTCGATGACATGATACAATGGTACATTCGGTTCAGACAGACTATTCTCGCTCTTATCACACGTCTGTTTGATACTGTAAAGAAGACTCCCGCTGCTGGCCCGAAGAAGAAGTAGTCTCGCTCCAATTTGACGCAAAGGGGGAGATTGTTGGGTCGTATTTTGTATTAAGTGTTGCGTCTATTGGGCTCGGTTGTTAGTCTGTTTTTGTATCTCCGGTATGGGCCTGTCCATCCGTGAGTATAGTAGGGTTTATTATAAATATAGGTGCTTGCATGCATCTTAGGTTAACGATAGTAACGATAGATCAGAACATTATTCAGAAGTTTATTATTATCGTTCTTGTAACCCTAAATCCTCTACAGCGGAAGTTCTTAGTCGAGCTTTGCTGTGGATTATTCGATCTAATCATTGGACACATTGTGATTCAATCTTGTCTTGTTTACTGTTTTCTGTTCTTCGCACTACCTATTACAAAGATCTAATCGATCAACAAGTTTATTTAATAACTTATCAATAACGATGTCGTGGGCTCCTCCCAGGGTCTTACTCCATGATGCCATGGGCTCCCCCACGTGGTCTTACATCCAAGTGTCATGGGCTCCCCTATGGTCTTTACCTAAAAAGCCATGGGCTCCCCCATATGGTTTTACATCCAAGTGTCATGGGCTCCCTCCATGGTCTTTACCTGAAAATCCATGTGCTCCCCCACATGGTCTTACATCCAATTGCCATGAGCTCCCCTCATGGTCTTCCATGCAAGTATCATAAAGACAACTAGCATAACCCATACCAGATAGTCAAATGAATACCACATAATCACTAACATACCACAGATCCAACTCCTTATGGTGTGGTTACCATGTAAAGTTGCAAACTTTACATGTATGCAAGGCCTCACAAGGCTAAAACACTTAATCAAGGCTAATCTAGGGACTTAGAGCATGAAGGAGGGTCAATATTTGATAAAGTTGGCAACTATAAGTCCGCAAAGGCCCTGAGATGTCCAGATCTAAAGCCATATCTTCAATTCATGCTCAAAACCGAGAATAGTACCAAACTAGGCTAATAATGGCCATAAACTCTCATAAAAGAAGATCTAAGCAATAGATGGTCTCGGTTTTTGCTAACCACTTCAAGCTTTTCCACATAAACACCAAAAAGGCACTCCTTAAGCCCTCACACACTCAAAATGGGAGATGAGACACCATTTAGGGTTTCTCTAGAGAAAGGGGGTGCTAAGGGAGGCTATAAGTGAGGCTTAAGGCCTTTAAATAGGGTACAAACCCTGAAAATTAGGGTTTTCCTTTCTAGTGTCTACTCATCGAGTTGGGGCCTTCCAACTCGTCTAGTAGGATCTAAATTCCACGTCCTCATAAATGATCTCTACTCGATGAGTTGGAGCTCCCCAACTCGTCGAGTCCTAGCCTAAAAGTCCAAAAATAATGAAAACTGAATAACACATAAACAAGTGTTACAACTTATGTATGCTACATAGATGTAGATAGTTAGTATTTTATAGCCTTAGAATGCCTGATTTAGCCTTTCTTCATGTTCCTTGTTTGGTTGTGGATTTGAGGAAGAATAATTTATTCGAATGTCTATTGAGACTCATACTATATACAATTAGCATACAAGAAGCAAATGGCAAGGACAACGGAGGTCTCAGGAGGCGGAGCAGTGCTGTGAAGTAGTCTAGAGTTAGTTTCTAGATGCTTAGTAGTGATTCCAAGGAACCTACAAGGCTAGTTCTTAGCTAATGTGAGAAGTGAAGTCCTCTCAATTTAGGGTCTTGCGGGTATGAGTCGAGACAAATACTGATTGGTGTGGAAGGTAGTAGTTGGCTCATAGAACTGGAAGCACTGGATCCGTATACGGCTCGAGGATGGAAAACAAGGGACTCAAGAGCTTGTAGGGGTGTGATTGTTGGTAATTTCACTTTAGCTTGTTTGTTGATAATTTTCTTGTGTGTTTTAGTATGGTGGTTAACTGAGGTTCAGACTCCAACAACTCTGAGAGGCCGGGTGCCAGTGATGATGAGATCCATAGGATTGTTATCGCGGCAGTGGTCGCAACATTCAGAGAGGCTATTTCGGAGATGTTTGGGTCTGTCAAGACCACGTTGATTGAGACTTTCGATGAGGGCTATGCCTCTGTCACTGAGGCTGCTGTTGCTGCAGCCACCACAACCGTTGCTGCTGCGAGACCGCAGGGGGTGAGTCGTTGTGGTACTGAGAGTTAAGCAACACGAAACCACCTGAGTTTGATGGGGACTAGGATCTGATTTCAAATATGAGATTGATATTTGATGTTGAGGGAGGCTTTACATGTGACATCCCCAAAATCTCGGCCAGAAAAGACCGTTTTCATTTATGCTTTATAAACATTTTCAGAGTAAATCCTTTAGATTTTAAAAACGGATGCGGAATTTGTTCCTAAAAACAAAACATGATAAAATAGAATTTTATCAAAACATTTCATAAAGAAATATGATTTCAATTCATAATCCAAAAGTCGGGATGTCATGTTCCGATACAGATCATAAAGCATAAACGAAAATCTTACAAGTCATTCAACAAATATATACATATACAGACTTCTAAAACAAAACAACTTGATGATTCATCCATCCTATGCCCGTGCGCCACTTCCTGTAATACAATTAAACTGAGTGGGTCAGACTTGGGAGCCTGGTGAGCATATAGGGTTTTCAACCCGCAATAAATAATTATATTTAATTCAACATTCAACAATAACCCGATTGCCCATTCCCGTTATCCTCACTTTACGTCCCTAAAACAACATCTATTATAAGGGACCTAATCTAGGATTTTCATCGGGATGGACATTACTTCAAAGGGGCTTCCTTAGCAATAATTATCCTAAAGGCAACCATGAGGGGGATAGAGTAAACCGGTGAACACGTCGTTCACAACACCTACAGGTTATGAGCCTGCTAGTGTTCCACAGGACTGTCTTGAATAGTCTGTGGTCGTCATCCATACTCTGCTTAATGACTGGAATAACACCAATAACACCGAGGCCTCTCATCTGTTTATTACACACCAATTATCTAGCCATGTTCTACCCAACATATTAGTAGATAAAAATATACATTTTTATACAAAGTTTAAAACCTGTATAGCATGCTTGATCAATACATTTTTCCACATAACAGATGAGGCATACACACATAACACGTATTTCATAGAGAATAAATCAGATTTATGAGATAAAAGAAAGTGAATATACATTCACACATATAATCAACAAAGTATACACGTAACACGTATTTCGTATAAAATAATTCATAATATCGCATTGGAATGAAAATGACTACACACTCACTTGATCAGAAGATGATCGGGCAACACTACGGCTTGCAGAAGTAGTGTCTCTCTGTAGATCTGGAAGATCTTCACAAAAACCGGGCTCCTCGCGGGGCAGAGCTTTGGCTCCGGAATAACGCTCTTCGGGATCCTCGGGGCTTCGGATCTTGCTTTGGGGCTCGAAAATATTACCGGGGCTTCGGGGTATAAACAGCACGCTAAACGAGGCAAAATCTAGAGAGAAAAGGAAGAAGTTGTAAAAGGAAAGAAGCTGCCTTCGCAAGCCTTTTTATAGGGGCTGAACCTCGAACGTACGTTGGGCGTACGAGGCTACGCGGGGCGTACGCCTCGGATCATCAGCGCTTACGTCATCGGAGGTACTCGAGTGCTGGTTTCGTCACGTTTCGCTGTACGCTGGGCGTACTTCGGATGAGTCCGGAGACTTCCCTTCGGATAATATCGAAAGTTTGAATTAAATTTAAATATAAATAAACTAATAAACTTCAAAAATTCGTATCTCCCTCATACAAACTCCGTTTTCGAAGTTCTTTATATCCACGAGTAGGTGAGACCACGCTCTACAACTTTCGTTTAGACTCCGCCGGCTAATTTTGAATTTATTATTATTATTTATTTTTAGTAGTCCGGGACAGGAAAACTTCGTTATAAATTCATAACTTCTTCGTCCAATGTCCGTTCTCGCCTAACTTTTTATCGTTTCGCTACCAACAACGAGATCTTCGATTCTCGTTTAGATTGTTTTGTCTAAAAACCGCTCGATCTCAAATCGAGTATTTGGGTTGCACACTGCCAAGTCAAAACTTCAGAAAATCATAACTTCCTCATACGAAGTCAGATTTGGGCGTTCTATATATATTCGGAAACCTCGTTTCGGCCACTACATCTTTATGCAAAGATATCGAGTTTATTTTACACTTAAATTTTGACGCTCATTTTATTTTTAATTCATTAAATTATAATAATCAAGAAAATAAACACATAATTCACATAATTCACAAATAACACATTCTTATTATTTCAGATTAGGTTACAAAGGTTAACCTAGAGTATTACATTGCTAAAAATGGCAAGCCCAGAAACACGGGCGTTACAATTCTCTCCACCTTAGAATGATTCCGTCCCCGGAATCACACATCAACAAACAAATGCGGATAGCGACCCATCATGTCACTCTCCGTCTCCCAGGTGAGATTTGGCCCATTCGTGTGTTTCCATAAGACAAGCACTAACTCAACCATCTTTCGTCGCAATTTCTTAGTCTTTCGATCAACGATTGCCTTTGGTTCTTCAATCAACCTTTTGTTTTTATCGATTCTCAACTCCGAAAGTGGAATTATGTCGGGAACTTCTCCCGTGAACTTCCTCAAATAACACACATGAAAAGTGTTATGAATTCCATTCAGTTCTTCTGGTAGTTCGAGCTTGTAAGCTTGGTTCCCAATTCTCTGAAGAACTTTAAACGGTCCAATAAACCTTGAACTCAATTTTCCCCTTTTACCAAATCTTATAAGTCCCTTCCACGGCGAGACTTTAAGCAAAACCGAATCTCCAACTTCGAAAGTCATCGGTCTTTGCTTTTTGTCAGCATAGCTCTTTTGACGGTCCTGAGCGGCTAACATTCTTTCCCTAATTATTTTCAACTTTTCAGCAGTTTGATGGATTATCTCTGGTCCCATAAACTGCTTTTCCCCAGCCTCAAGCCAACAAGACGGCGTACGACACTTATGTCCGTACAAAGCTTGATAAGGTGCCATCTTTATGCTCGAGTGGAAACTATTATTATAGGAAAATTCTACCAATGGTAAATGTTCATCCCAATTACCTAGAAATTCCAGGGTACATGCTCTTAACATATCTTCAAGTGTTTGTATCGTCCGTTCACTCTGACCATCAGTCTGCGGATGGTAAGCCGTACTTAAACACAACTTGGTACCCAATTCCTCTTGTAGACTTTTCCAAAAACGTGAGGTGAAACGGCTATCACGATCCGATACAATCGTTAACGAAACACCGTGAAGCCTCACTATTTCCTTCACGTAAGAATTCGCAAGCTTTTCCATAGACCATTTCTCATTGGCTGCTATGAAATGCGCACTCTTAGTGAATCGATCAACGACCACCCAAATCATGTCGTGACCACTTTTTGTTCTGGGCAGTTTAGTGACAAAATCCATAGCAATGTCTTCCCACTTACCCATAGGTATAGGTAACGGTTCTAAACTCCCGTATGGTCTCTGATGTTGTGCCTTGACTCGCGCACAAGTCACATACTCCGCCACATACTTCGCAATGTCGAGCTTCATCGTCGGCCACCAGTAATAGGGTTTCAGATCCATATACATTTTAGTGCTACCGGGATGAATCGAGTACATGGTTTTGTGAGCTTCTTCCATCAAAAGACATCTGACTCCTCCTGTCTTAGGTATCCAAATCCGATCTTGGAACACCTTTAGTCCGTGACTGTTTACACCGAACACCAACGTTTTGCCCAAACGTTCCTCCTTCCAGTCATTCTTCTCAGAAGCTTTGCTTTGAGGTTTCTTTATACTTTCCAAAATAGTCGAGACAACTTCAATTCTCAACACTCTTAGCCTTCTCTTTTCAAGATTAACTTTCCGACTGAGAGCATCAGCAACAATATTTGCTTTGCCAGGGTGGTAAAGTATTTCACACTCGTAGTCCTTAAGTAATTCCAACCAGCGTCGTTGTCTCATATTCAATTCTTTCTAACCAAAAAGATATTGGAGACTCTTATGATCAGTAAAAAGTTTGCACTTCGTGCCATAGAAGTAATGCCTCCATATTTTCAGAGCGAAAGCTACCGCTGCCAACTCCAAATCATGAGTCGGGTAGTTCTTTTTATGCTCTTTTAGCTGTCGAGATGCATACGCAATCATCTTATCTCTTTGGGTCAAGACACAACTCAATCCAACACCATACGCATCGTTATAAACAACGAAGTCTTCAACCCCATCGGGTAGAGAAAGAATTGGTGCCTCGCATAGCTTCTTCTTTAGCTTCTCGAATGCTTCTTTATGCTTATCACTCCAAGCATAAGTAGCTCCTTTGTAAATCAAAGCTGTCAATGGACTAGCGATCGAAGAAAAGCCTTGGATAAACCTTCAGTAATACCCGGCTAAACCTAAAATATTCGGATCTCCGTGGGACTTTTCGGTTGTTCCCACTTCATCACAGCTTCAATCTTTTCCGGATCAACCATTATACCTTCTTGGTTGACCACGTGACCCAAGAATTGGACTTCTCGAATCCAAAAATCACATTTGGAGAACTTAGCATACAGCTTCTTCTTCTTCAAGACTTCTAACATTTCTCGCAAGTGTCGGCCATGCTCCTCTTGGCTCTTTGAGTAAATCAGAATGTCATCTATGAACACTATCACAGATTTATGAAGGAACGGATTACAAACCCTATTCATTAAATCCATGAATGCTGCTGGAGGATTGGTTAGTCCAAACAACATAACCAAAAAGTCATAGTGTCCATATCGTGTTCTGAATCCAGTCTTCTCTATATCCTGCTCTCTTACTTTTAGCTGATGATATCCTGACCTTAGGTCGATCTTTGAAAAATAACTTGAACCTTGTAGTTGATCGAACAGGTCATCAATCCTCGGCAACGAATATCTATTCTTTATTGTTGCCTTGTTCAGCTCCCTGTAATCGATGCACATTCTCATACTTCCATCTTTCTTCTTCACAAATAACACCAGAGCTCCCCAGGGCGATGAACTAGGTCTAATGAAACCTTTGTCCAATAACTCCTGAAGTTGCATCATCAGCTCCTTCATCTCCGTTGGTGCTAATTGATAAGGTGCTTTTGCAATTGGCGTTGTTCCGGGCAACAAGTCGATACGAAATTCTACTTGCCGATCGGGCGGTAATCCAAGAAGATCTTTGGGAAATACTTCCGCATAATCACACACAACAGGAATATTTTGCATCACCTTTTTTTCCTTCTTAGCATTGATCACGAATGCTAAGTATGATGTACACCCCTTGGTCAAACATTTTCTGGCTTTCATTAGGGAAATGATTCCAGAATTTACTCTGCGTTTATCTCCGTACACCATAAACGAATCCTTTCCAGGCGGGTTCACTTTCACTATTTTCTTCTTGCATAAAATTTCGGCATCATTGGTGCTAAGCCAATCCATTCCCAAAACGATGTCGAAACCATTAAGTTCGATAGGCAATAATTCCTCGTGGAACTTATTCCCATTCAGATCAATTAAGATGTTTTTCATACGATGGCTAACAGGTACAAACTTGCCACTAGCAACTTCGACTAATAAAGCATCATCTAGTCTAACAACAGGCAAAGCTAGTTTTCTACCAAATTCATGCGGTATAAAGGAGTAGTTGGCTCCAGAATGAAATAAAATTTGGGCAGGCAATTTGTTTATAAGAAAGGTACCTGAAGCGACATCAGCTTCATCTTTAGCAGCTTCCAGTGTCATCTGGAATGATCTCGCCTTCGGCTTTGGCGGAATGTTGGGTCTTGCTGCTTCCTTCTTTTTCGGACAATCCCTTGATATGTGCCCCTCCTCACCACAACCATAACAAACATTCTTGGTGAGGGTGCAGTCGTTGGCATAATGCCCTGGCTTTCCACATTTGAAGCATGTGGTTTCCCCGCCACACTTCCCATGATTCTTCTTCTTGCACTTGTCGCACCATTTCGCCTCTACCTTTCCTCCACTTCCTCTCGAACCAGATTTTGAGAACTTACTTTTCTTGCTGGACCCTGAAGATCCATCGATTTTCCTCTTTTCACCCACCCTGACCTTTCCAGACCTTTTTCCCTGATCTGGGTCTCAACATTTCTAGCAGCCTAGATGGCGACTTTCAATGTGGTTGCTTGCTTAACCATTGAACCATAGTCCGCCGGTAGTCCAAGGGCAAACTTGTTGACCTTAGAGAGTTCTGTAGGTACCAAATATGGGATAAACTTCATCTTTTCTGTGAAACTTGCAGCGTATTCAGTAACACTCAATTTCCCTTTCTTCAAATTCTTAAACTCATTACTGATTTCCAGAAGGTCCTGCTCAGAGTAGTATTGCAGTTTTAGTTGTTCCACAAAGTCTTCCCAAGACATTTTTGTTGCTTCTCCCTTGGGCATAAAGTCAGCTAACAGCTTCCACCAACTCAACACCCCAGATTTTAGCAGAGGGATCGCAAGAACAGTCTTCTGCCTGTTGCTACATTCGCAACTTTCAAACATTGTCTCCATTTCGGAGACCCAGTCCATAACTTGCACCGGCGTCGGGCTTCCGGATAGAGATGATCGTTTGGATGCCATGAAATCCTTATACTTGCACCTACGTCCATCATTTCCTCCATACTGGTTATTGCGTCTAACCACTGGTGGGTTGGCTTGACCAATGATCCCACTAAAGTTTTCTCCTTCAGATTACCCTCCATTCTCCTCGGGCTCTTCCACTTGAATTGACGGTTCTTCACGATTCTGCCTAAGCAGACGTCTTGTTTCTTCCATCTGACGATCCAACATCGTTTGAATCATCATTTGTACACCAGCCATTGTTATCGGCTCAGGTGCAACAGCTACAACAAGTACTTGTTGAATTACAGGCGGTCGATTCCTGTTTTCATCAACATTTCCAACTCCGCTTCTTGTTCTCACCATTGTTGATCTATACACCGAATAAGGTGAAATTAGATCCTTATCCACGATAGATATTCAAATCATCCTTATTACTCCGAAACGATTACATGTTAGTTCTAACAACATAACCATACGCTTAGAATCCTACACACATAAGGTTTCCAGATCCGGTCGGCAACAGACCATAGATCCGAACAATTTATATCATATATGGCAACATATAACATTTAGCACATAAAAGCATTTTAGGCAATTTCCTAAAATAAACTAGTGCTCGTGTCTAAAATACCACAGACACACATCTCACAATCTCCACTTAGCATTCTAAGTTTAAGTCTAGAAATCCTTCCAATTCCTAGTTCGCTTAAACTAATGCTCTGATACCAACTGTGACATCCCCAAAATCTCGGCCAGAAAAGACCATTTTCATTTATGCTTTTTAAACATTTTCAGAGTAAATCCTTTTGATTTTAAAAAGGGATGCGGAATTTGTTCCCAAAAACAAAACATGATAAAATAGAATTTTATCAAAACATTTCATAAAGAAATATGATTTCATTTCATAATCCAAAATTCGGGATGTCATGTTCCGATACAGATCATAAAGCATAAACGACAATCTTACATGTCATTCAACAAATATATACATATACAGACTTGTAAAACAAAACAACTTGATGATTCATCCATCCTATGCCCTTGCGCCACTTCCTGTAATACAATTAAACTAAGTGGGTTAGGCTTGGGAGCCTGGTGAGCATATAGGGTTTTCAACCCGCAATAAATAATTATATTTAATTCAACATTCAACAATAACCCGATTACCCATTCCCTTTATCCTCACTTTACGTCCCTAAAACAACATCTATTATAAGAGACCTAATCTAGGATTTTCATCGGGACGGACATTACTGCAAAGGGGCTTCCTTAGCAATAATTATCCTAAAGGCAACCATGAGGGGGATAAAGTACACCGGTGAACACGTCGTTCACAACACCTACATCTTATGAGCCTGCTAGTATTCCACAGGATTGTATAGAATAGTCTGTGGTCGTCATCCATACTCTGCTTAATGACTGGAATAACACCAATAACACCGAGGCCTCTCATCTGTTTATTACACACCAATTATCTACCCAACATATTAGTCGATAAAAATATACATTTTTATACAAAGTTTAAAACCTGTATAGCATGCTTGATCAATACATTTTTCCACATAACAGATGAGACATACACACATAACACGTATTTCATAGAGAATAAATCAGATCTATGAGATAAAAGAAAGTGAATATACATTCACACATATAATCAAAAAAAGTATACACGTAACACGTATTTCGTATAAAATACTTCATAATATCGCATTGGAATGAAAATGACTACACACTCACTTGATCAGAAGATGATCGGGCAGCACTACGGCTTGCAGAAGTAGTGTCTCTCTGTAGATCTGGAAGATCTTCACAAAAACCGGGCTCCTCGCGGGCAGAGCTTCGGCTCGGGAATAACGCTCTTCGGGATCCTCGGGGCTTCGGATCTTGCTTCGGGGCTCGAGAATATTATCGGGGCTTCGGGGTATAAACAACATGCTAAACGAGGCAAAATCTAGAGAGAAAAGGAAGAAGTTGTAAAAGGAAAGAAGCTGCCTTCGCAAGCCTTTATGGTGGCTGAACCTCGCACGTACGCTGAGCGTACGAGGCTACGCGGGGCGTACTCCTCGGATCGTCAACGCTTACATCATCGGAGGTACTCGAGTGCTGGCTTTGTCATGCGTCGCTGTACGCTGGGCGTACTTCGGATGAGTCCGGAGACTCCCCTTCGGATAATATCGAAAGTTTGAATTAAATTTAACTATAAATAAATTAATTAACTTCAAAAATTCATATCTCCCTCATACCAACTCCGTTTTCGACGTTCTTTATATCCACCCGTAGGCGAGACCACGGTCTATAACTTTCGTTTAGACTCTGTCGGCTAGTTTTGGCTTTATTTTTATTATTTATTTTTAGTAGGCCGGGACAGGAAAACTTCGTTATAAATTCATAACTTCTTCGTCTGATGTCCGTTCTCGCCTAACTTTTTATCGTTTCGCTACCAACAACGAGATCTTCGATTCTCGTTTAGATTGTTTCGTCTAAAAGCCACTCGATCTCAAATCGAGTATTCGGGCTGCACACTGCCAAGTCGAAACTTCAGAAAATCATAACTTCCTCATACGAAGTCAGATTTGGGCGTTCTATATATATTCGGAAACCTCGTTTCGGCCACTACATCTTTATGCAAAGATATTGAGTTTATTTTACACTTAAATTTTGACGCTCATTTTATTCTTAATTTATTAAATTATAATAATTAAGAAAAAAAACACATAATTCACATAATTCACAAATAACACATACTTATTATTTCAGATTAGGTTACAAAGGTTAACCTAGACTATTACATTGCTAAAAATGGCAAGCCCAGAAACACGGGCGTTACATTACACTTGCTCCTGTCTGGAGAATTTGATGGTTCTGTTCGCTTTGAACCTACTTCGCTTGGGAGCGAAGGGCTGGAGGAATGTGGAAGCTGACTACACTATTGCCGAGCATATTACAATGACTTGGGAGAGGTTTACTGAGATGTTTAGGGATGAGGTTGTACCTGCGGTTGAGCGGGAAAGGTTGGCCCAGGAGTTCCTATCCCTCAAGCAAAGGAGAGAGAAGGCGACGGAGATCACCAACATGTTTCATGAGAGGGATTTGTTTTGCCCTGAGCAGGTCTCCACGAAGCAGGCCAGTGTGAGTCGGTATTTGAGCATTTTAAGGAGGGATATGTTGGGTCATATTTAATTGGTTTGTGCTAGGATTGTATTTATTACTGTGTTTGGGATTATATATATTGGTGTTAATAAGTTTATTGGGTTTTCGGTTTTTGGGACCGAAATCACTATGGTGATTTTGGTCAAGTGGGCTTGGGCCGTGACATGGTCTTGTACTTGGTATATATACATTAATTTTCTGCCGTTCAAGTCCTAGTTGTTCATTGATTGTAATATTCGCATGTGAAGATTGTTCTCATCTGTACCAGACGATTTAATCAATATAATCGTGTGCAATTGATATTTCCGTGTGTTCTTGAATCTCTATTTCGTTTACATTCAACATTCACAAAATAGATTAATTGATATCGTGTAAGATCCATAGTTTTGGGACATACAATTTGTATTAAGGCTTTAACGGGTATCAATCACATTCAACGACTTTGGAATTGTTTTTTTGCTTTTTTGGGAGTATTAGTTTAATCGAAAAATTGATTAGACTGATAAAATTTTGGCTGTTCATCGATTAGCTGTTATTGAAATTCTTGGCATTCATCGTGTTCTTCATGATCTTCATCTAAAATATCGGGATTAGGTTTGGATTGTTATCATTTAAATCATGAAATTTAAGGAATTTGGTATCTTCTAAATAAAAAATCAAGGTTTTCGGTTCGAACATCATAAAGGGTTTCGGTGGTTATCTGGTCAAAGTTTTAGTTTTCGGTCAACGCTTAGACCGAAACTGTTCAAGAAATTAGCCCTTTTCGGTTTTAGTTCTCGGTCGAAATCATCTGTTCTCGGTGAACGATTACTGGGGTTTTTGGTCAACTCATATGTTGACTTTCCTAGTTTTCTTTCAAACTTTGAGTTTTGGTTGTTCTTGGTTTTTGCTAATTTAAAATGGAGTCTCAGTACATCAATTCAATGCACCAGGAATTGGACTCTATTATGGGGACTGCCACTCATATTCCTTGACTTTTGTCTACTAATGGATTTCCAGAATGCAAATTTAGAATTGAGAAGAACATTAAAATGAAGGATGCCAAGATATGGAGGAGCATTCTCAGAGGTCTAGTCAAGATTACAATAACTTTGGATGATGAAGCGAAAACTTTTATCGATTAGAAGATAGAGAACTACACAGATGAAGAATTTGAAAAGCTTGAAGAACATGACAACACTCTTGCCACTCTTACCATGGCCTTATCTCCTGAAATTGCCCAAGGCTTTAGGGAATACACATCTGCAAAGGATTTGTGGGAATCCTTAAATGAGGTTTATGAGGGAAATGAGGACACGAGGCAGATCAGACTGGACCTGCTTTGACAGAGATTTAACTTGTTTAATCATGTTCTAGGGTAGTCTCTTGAAGTTCAACTGCAAAGGTTTATTGCCCTCACTAATGAGATGAGTAAAGTTGGAATCAATCTACCATGCTCAGAGATTAACAAGAAGCTACTGAATTCTCTTCCACATAGTTGGGACATGAATGTGGTTGTGATCAAGAAGACTAGAGATCAGAGAAGGCTTACCTTTGTTGAAGTGATGGCCATAATCAAGGTGTGTGACATGGATGATAAGCAATGTGAATCAACCATGTGAATTCCTACTCTACTCCCAATCTAGGAATCTCATCAAATAATGCCTTCTCAACTCAACAAACATATTCTTCTCATCCTGTTGTGCCTCATCAACATCTGGCACCCTCAAGTTCTTCTGGCTCAAGTTCTAAAACCACAGCTACAGTTCAGACTTCATCAATTCCAAAGAGAAGCTGAAGAGAACATGGCTTTAATGGATGAGTTTATGAATTGTTACAACACACTCCTGGCAGGAGATTTGGCCCCTCCAATCATGGTTGGAGAACTAGAACAAATTCATACTATGGACGGGGAAGAGATGGACATCACATGGCAAATTGATATGGTTGTGTTCAGCGCAAAGAAGTTTACTCAGCTCACAGGGAAGAACAATTAGGGAATAAACGTGGAGAAGAAGGTGGGGTTCAAGAAAAGCAAGCTCCAATGCTTCAACTGCCACGAGCCAGGTCATTTTGCTCGTGAATGCACCAAGCCAGATACCAGGAACAATCCCGATAGGACAATGGTGCCTGCAGGGAACAATAGAGGAGCTGTAGCCAACAATGAAACAACTAACTTGGCAATGGTGGCACAAAGCTTCAACTGGGAGGATCAAATGCAGGCGCTGAATCTGACAGGACATGAAGCAGCAAACATGGCACTGATAAGTGAGAATTCAAAGGTGGAAGAAGCTGAAGAATAGATGATGGAACTGCAATTCACCTTCATGTTCTCTACCACACCTTCCACACAAGAGGTTAGTGAAATTTCATGTTCTCAAGCCTACAGTGATAAAATTAAACATTATCGCGATCAACATGACTTATTAATTAGGGAAATTGAGGACCTTAAATATGAAGGATACACTCTTAGAAAGGCCCAAATACCTTTAAAAGGAAATTTAGAGGCCGAAACCAAAGACCTAAAAAGAATTAAGGAAGAATATAGTATTAAATGTGAACACTATGATTATGCTCAAGAAAAGATTGTCAGTCTAACTGGCGATCTTGACACGTTGAAAAATAAGTTTGAAAATATAGATTTTAATTTTAAAAAATTTGATGTGTCAAGTAAGAAAGTTGAGACAATGATTGAAAAATAACTTAGATGGCAAGGTGAAAAGAATGTAGGTCTTGGTTACGATAATGTTCCTCCTCCATTCAATGATAACTACACTTTTACTCCTTTGACTGAGGACGAAATGGCAAGGGAAGCACATAAACAGTATGGAAAACCTACTATTGTTGAGACAGTAAACAATGATAGGATGGAGAAAGTGTTTATGTTTTAAAAAATTGCACTACTTTTAAAAATAATGTTTTGAAAAATGATACTTCTATTTTCTTTGATTCTGTTGATTGTTCAAACAATGTCTCTTTGAAAACTGATGCTTCTTTTGTTTATAATGTGTGTGATGATGTGGTTGTTAATTCCAATATTAATGGACCTCCTGTTAGTAAATATAGTCCACCAAAACAAGTCAAACAAACTGCTAACTATAAGTGTGCTTGTGGACACAATCTGGACATGCAACCAGGGACAAGCGGTAACAACCCTTATGTAAAGAAACAGAGTTGTTTCCACTATGGAACACCAGGACACATTGCCAAAACTGCCCAAATCGTGTATATGTTCCCTACTATGCACAAGGTAGGCAAAACGTATCAAGAGGAAGATCTCTCAAAAGAAATTCCTCGAGGTCACGTTTGAGTGATGGTGATTGGAATGCAAATAAGGACAGAAATCAGGTTGTCAAAGAAAATAAAGATAAAAAGATTTTAAAACAAAATTCAAGAGATAATTTGGCGAAACCGAAATTGGTCAAAGTAAGATTGGTGTCACCAAAGTCATCTCATGGGTCATCATCTAACCAAAGATGGATACCCAAAAGGTCAAACACAAAGGACAAAAAGTCTTCAAAATCAAATGTCAAATCCCCCATCTATATCATTAACAAAATTCTTAAACCAGATTATAGATGGGTGCCCAAAAGTTCTGCGGCCCAATCACCTCACTATCCTTAAAATCGTCAAGTACATTATTTGATTCAAAGGATATGGTATGGCAAGAAGTTAAATGTTTAGATGGAAATTGTCAACCCAGTGTCTCTATGTACTGGGTTCCCAAATCTAGCTAATCTCGCACATTGTGCAGGAACAGCTATGGAGGAATATCATCAGACCTTGGTATGTTGATAGTGGCTGTTCTAGGCACATGAAAGGAGACATCTCTCAACTACATGACATTCAAAACTTTAATGGAGGGTATGTTTCCTTTGCAGGAGGAGAAGGAAGAAAAATTACTGAGAAGGGTACGGTTACTAACGGAGTTTTGAGCTTTGAGAATGTTAATTATGCTCCAAAGTTGAAACACACTTTGCTGAGCGTCTCTTAGATCTGTGACAAAGGCTTTTCAACCCATTTCACAAACAAGGAGTGTTTAATTTTGAAGCTTGGTATCATCATACCATAGGATTGGATTTTGGTGAGATCTGAGCATGAAGGTGTCACACCCCTAAACTGGAACGGCAGAAACGTTCGATGGCGAAGGATGTCATATGTAGTATCAGAACACATGCATCATAATAATCAAAGTAACAAACAACCATTGCATTAATATTAAAGTGTTTACAAAGTATCTGATTCACAACAGATTGAATCCAAAAGTAATTAACAAAACAAGACATGAAGCTACTATACTTCATCTTCTGAGTCCCAACGCGCGTACCTGTCTACTAGTTTCCTGAGAGTACAAGTTATTTTGAAAGATTAGATCAGCATTTAAGCTAGTGAGATCATAAGTATGTATGTGATGAGTAGTAAGTTCTTTTGAAAAGTTCTTCTGTTCCTCTAGAAAATTCTATATTTTCTGATGTGGTGAATGATAAGTAAAAATGACTCTATAATTCCTTCTATGAGTACTAAATGGATACAAGTCATATACAATCCAAAGTAAACAGACCATCGATTGTGCAAATTTGCCCTAAGCCCACAACGAAAAAAGGAACAGGAAGTAAGGAAAAAAGCACACATCCCATTGTTTGTTAGATCTTCATTGTATATAACCCTGGTGTATTCATTTGGTACTTACAGAGTTAACTGTAATAGTTCCTTATATTTGATGAAAACATTCTTTCAGAAAATAAGATATTTATTTTTAGTATAAATGGTAACCACAATAGTTCCTTCTATAATCACTTAGTTTATACTAGCTATATATAATCTAATATCGAACGGACAATTAAATGTGTAAATCTGCCCTAAGCCCACAACCAAACAAGGAACAGGAAGTAAGGCGGAAAACACACATCCAACTGCCTATCAGATATAAATTATATATAACCCTGATGTATAAACTAAGGTATTATAGAATTAAGCACTAAAGGTCCTTTAAGTTATACTGGTTTAATAAAGTGAATTAAACCTTTTACTGATAAGTTTCTAGTTCAGCCTACTACATGTTCTATCTGAAAAGTATGTTTTTTACTAGAAAACAGCATACTAAATTTGTATGCTATGACCTGACCCATTCCTGATACTCCTTATGATTACTTGGTGTATACAGGATATATATATATATATATATATATATATATATATATATATATATATATATATATATATATATATATATATATATATATATATAACTAAGATCAAATAGATAGTAGACTGGGTGAATCTCCTCTAAGCCCACAACCAAACAAGGAACAAGAAATGAAGCGGAAAGCACACATCCTACTATCTGTCGGACCCGATTAATATATATCCATGTATCGACCAAGGAAACATAAAGTTAACATTATAGCCCCCTTCTAACTGAATGTACTAACACTCGACTGTTATGTTTGTCTTTTGTGATGATGTATGTTTTCCCAAGTTTAAGACTATCTTTACTAGAAAATAGTTTGCATTCCCTTTTATGTGAGAAGATCACTATATGAATGTAATGGGAAAAATGAAAGTGTACAGTAATGTTGTATAAAGTAACTACTGAAGCACTAACTACCGTACAACCAGTTTGTTAATTAAGGTTAAAATGTTATGTGGTTATAACCATACTGATTGACAAGTGTTTAACACGACGACCCGTTGGCATCGAAACTGATGTGACATTTGTCACCCCTTGTCCTGCCGGCCAAACTGTAGCGAACAGTTGGGATGCGGGATTATCTGTCTCGTATAGATCTATACACACAATGCCCGCTCTCCCTCCACGAGACTCTGGTTACAAAATGTGACATAACAAGTATATTGCTTTGTCGTGAAGTAGTATCTCACATTATTGCTATCTGTTCTTGTTATCGTATGTTCCTTACTGTTTTTGTTATAGTATGTTCCTCCCATTTCTAGTTGTAGTATGTTCTGGACCCTAAAACTATACCTATTATAGTTTACTAGTATGTTTGTTTTGTACTGTCCCTGATTTGTAGAAAAGACTCGATTATCTACTGTATATACTTGTATTTTAAAAATAGAGTTTTATAAACAACAAAGTAACATAACTTAAAAGAGTTTTTGAATTGATTTGATCATTTCTAAAAGCCTAAGAGATCATTTAATGTGATGGATATCACATATAAGTATTTACACAATATCATTGTGTTCAACTTGAGCCCCGCCCCCCTTTAAAAGCATTTACAACATTTAAAAGATTGATTATAGGGGTATGAACTTGATGGGTTTTGGGTAAAACAAATAAACTAGAAAACAATTCCTAAGTTCACATGCAACCTACTTTAGATCTATGTTTTAACTATTGAACATATAACTTTGAATTGCAAAACAAGAACCCTAGAGGAGAGAGGCTATTTAAAAAAAAAGCAAACTACGGTTTAGGAGTTACATACCTTTCAATTGTTATAGCAAACAATTAACAATCCTCTTGATCTTGATCTTGATCTTCTTGGAAGCTTAGCACCACAAATGTAACGCCTCTAATGGAATCACACCCAAGAACTAGCAAGAAGGAAAATTGAAGGAGAGAGAGGGAGGGAGTATGCAATTCTCGGCCTAGGGTTTCTTCAAAGAAGGAGTGCCCAAAATGTGAGCCAGGAGGCTCCTTATATAGCTGAGGGATCTAGGGTTTAGGGAAAAACCCTAATGCTCCTTGCTTAGGGCCTAAGCAAACCCAAGGGCCTTATCCAAGCCCCCATGGACGAAATCATTAGGGTTTCCCCTATAGATTTCGTCCACCCTCTTCCAAGGGGGTTTTGGAGCCTTCCACTCAACTATTAGATAATTGCAAACTAGTCCCTGCACTTTATAATTAATACTTTTAACCCCAAAATTTATTCTGATTAATTTCTGTCTAACTATTAATTAAACATAATGATTCCTAATTAATATATTAATCTTTTAACATATTAATAAATCATTTATATTAATTTATTAATCTTATAAATTATTATCTCTCCTTTCATAATTTCCTTGTCCGGTTGCTAGGTTTGAGGACAACCCAAAAGGACTGTGCTGCTATCAATTCAAGTACATACGAATTATAGTTATGGGCTTAGACACCTAATCCAATAGTCTCCCACTTGGATAAGTCTATAACTATAATTGCTAGTATGACTTCTAAATTTGACCAGCAAATTGTAGCTTCCAAAAGCTGCTGCCGAACTCTGACCCAGTCAGTTACGTGTCCTAAGATAAGTGATCATATGACCCTTCGTTCTACTAGATATCCCTAGACATAAGACATGGAATACAATCAATCTCTTTGTCCAGAATCTATGTTTCCTGATTTCTAATTTGTGATGATATAGGACTTCTAATCGAACACATCAATTTAGTCCTGGCTGGACCCAGAACATAAGTCAACACCAAATCATCGAGGGGCCCACAGATATCGCTTTTCCCATTAGGGCAAAAGGAACGAATAAAAATTGACTCATATGCTTGTATCTTTTACTCATCAAACCATACATGACAATATGTTTTATAACACCAAGTTACTGATGCGTTTTCGTATCACCAATGTATAGCCGACTTGCAAATTACAACTCATATATCATTGTTTCAAGATCATAAATATTATCGTCTCAGCATTACTTGTGATGAATTCCATGAAGTAATACTCTGAGCATGGGTTTATCCGATACTCAAATTTCACTCTCTAAGTACTCATGAACATTGCAGCAATTCAATTGCTATGTCTATCCTTAGACAATCTGCAATCCAATTCATGACAGTCTTAATTCACTACTTATTTCCAAAAGTACGAGCGACTGTGGAGTTTGAACAATCATATTATTCGGGAAGTAAAACATGCAAAATATGAAACACAATAATAATTGAATCCAATATGGCCCCAAACTTTTGAGTAAAAATTAAAACTCCTTTTATTTAATCACCATATTAATTACACATTATTCATTGTGTAATGTTTCGAGTAATCAACCTATCACTTGAATTATAACAATTATCTCATGCTCCAAGTATGGACACTTTGTTTCCTATGGTCCTTACTTTGTGAAATAGATCAATTGAAAAACTTTTCCAATGATGTTCATTTCACAATTCCCAATCCCTATTATTAGTGTTAGAACACATGGTTCTTGCTACTACTAGAATATGCTAGATTCTAACATTTTATGCAATGATCATTTCGCAAAGTCATAGCACAAAAGTCAGCAAGACTTGGCCAATGAAATTACAAAGTACTCTATCAGAATTGTTACAAGATAATTCCATAGACGTGAAGTCTCACATTCAAAGTACATTCCTTTGAACATCCTTCTTGCATAAAAGTTTCTAATCTAGACACAGACTCTCAACATCCAACTCCCAATATGGAGACATTTCCATATTTGCAATATGATAACTTATTCTTAATAGAATCTTATCTATTCATAATAATGTCGATATAGTCCATCCAATACCATACTTTCAACTACTCACAAGCGACCAATCCTCAGCGAACTTTGGATTGTCCTTTGATAGTTTAATTATTTTAGTCAAAACCGATTCTAGTCCTTTTTCCCTCTTAATGCGCTAGACATTTGGAAAAATTCAGAATGGTCAAATATTATAGCATTTACAATCGATCCTATACCCAAAGCGTATGGGACATGATGCATAATGTCTTACATAAAGATATGATACTTTATCAATTTTCTGCCATAATATTATATGTGTCACGTTCTCACAATTCGAACTATGAAGAGGGATGCCGTAATCATAATCGAAATTTGAGAACACACTATGTATCCTTTGACTAAATTTATTAAAATTTCTCAATCTAAGCTTTAGATTTTGAAACGAAGTATAATATTCTCTCCCTTAATTATAGAAAAAATAACTTATTAACTCATGCAACTTTGCAAATTGAAACTTTTGTTTTTCTATAATTAATATTGCCAACTTGCAATACTTAAAATAATAATAATCATGCTCCCACTAACATGATGATTATATCTATCCTAGCATAACATTTATGCTCCCACTAGCTCTGACACGTTTTCAAAAATTAGTTGGACTTCTAGAAACCAATTACTTATTGACTTTCTTTTCTAAAGTTCAAATTTTTGAAACTGAGACGCTTTGATAAGCCTTTATTGAAGCTTCTCGAACTCATACACTTTTCCTTAGATAACCCATATGTGTGTTTAAACATTTCTAGAATAAGACTAAAATGTTCAAACCCATTTTCCATTTTCCACAATTCAAACTATGAAGAGGGATGCCGTAATCTTAATCGAATTTGAGAAATACAAATTACATAATGCTATCTTCAAAATCTTTCGTAGCGAAAGCATTTCCTCACAATCATTTTCATGAAGGAGAGAAACCTCATAACACTCAGATTTTGTGGTGTATGTGTTCCTATCCATGTGAATTTGTCATGAACATAATCATAAGACAACAATTGTGACAAATCCAAACTCTTATGGATCGAACATGTCCATTCTTAATTTCTTGCCATCAAGGGTCCCACCTTTGCTTCCAAGTTATTTAGCAACTCACCCCTACCTTTCAATGTACATTCCGTTGATCAAGGTGCCTTGCCACTATGCAACCCATTGAGATCTCATAGAACTTACATGCATAGTTGACTAACCTGGAATGGCACAGAAACAACAATATGTGAACACGATAGGTTAGAAACCTCAAGTCGTGTGTGACAACCCGAAACTTCTAACCCATGTAATTGATCTAGCACTAAAACTTGAGTTCATTGTCTTTTATTAAATCTTGTGGTTTCATATGGGTGCTCTAGACTTATTATAATCTAGATATGAGTCTTAGGAAGGGTTGGAGAGTGTTTAGTATCACAATATCGGGCCAAGATCACTAAATAAGGTGTGTGCAGCCACACACCTGTGTGTACGGCTACACACCCAACCGCAAACACCCTCAACCTCACACCCAATTCAATTTATGGATGGGTACCCCCTTCATTCATTCATTTAGATGTTTCTCTTCCCTCTCTCTACTTTCTCTCTCTAAATCATCAACCAAGAACACTTGGAAGGCTTCATAATCGTGATCTACTCCATCTTCAAGCTAAGTATAGTGGTAAACACTTGAATCCCAAGCTTAAAACTCATTATGTTCATCATATTCATCATCCCATGAAGGTGTATGGCCGCACACCCTCATATGGGGGCAGCACACATTCAAAACTCCCAAGTATGAAGAGCATACACTTCGAAAATCAACATATGGACTCAAATGAGGAGTGTACGGCCGCACACTCCTATGTACGGCCGCACACACCCTCTGTACGGCTGCACACTCTTGTGTGCTACCTCACACACACTCCTGGCCGCACTCCCCAGCCGCACACTCATTTTCAAGACCATACACTGACTCTATTACCCATATTTGGCCCTAAACTTGCATAAATCATTAAGTTTGGATCATAGGACACTTATTCTTAATAATTCCAAGCCCTAAGGATATTTTCCCAACATGTTTAGTCATGAAACACCTTAGTTCTAACTCATTTATGTGTCTTCTCATGAAAAATAGGGGCCATAGGAGTTCATGGCATCCGTTGACACTCAAACTCTACATTAAGCAGTGAGTTCATACCCCTACCCTTTTTCACTCTTTTTCACTATTTTCAGGGGGGAACACAAGCAAAGTACAAGGGATTACTTGTACTCAAAAACTTGTTTTCATGTGTGTATGTCACACTATATATGCTTTTAACACTGATTGTTACAGCTGATAACCGTTTGAACATGCAGATCACGTAAACATATATTTGTGAAATGGATTTTAAACTGTTATGTTTTATATATTTCACAAATGGTTTTCCACATTTTATCAGTTAAAAGCATGACATTAGAACCTTTGAGCATAGAACTTGTACACTGTTTTGTCCTCGGTAACACTCCACAGAGATACGCGAGTGGAGGATTATCATATTATTACTAGTAAATTTGTTGGTCCTATATGATTGGAGACACGTCCTCGGTGAACACTCCACAGAGATATGCGAGTTGAGGACTGCACCCGTAACTAGAATCTCTTGGATAGGGAGTGTGACTTGAGTGTATAGATCTATACGGGGCTGACTACCCCACACCTGGCTGCTAGCTACAGCCGAACCGAAATGGTTCAAGGGTGACAAAAGTCATAAGGTGATGTGGACTACTTATTGCCATGTCTAGTCTATCGTATGGTTATGGAACTCGCAATTACGATAACAGAGATTTACTTAATAGTAATAATGAAAAATGTAATACATTTCACAAGATAACCAGGTTTCAGTATACATCTTTCACATTGGTAACCAATAGTCAGGAAAGTATGGGACTTTCCTGGGGAACATTGTACATAACTAGAAAAGGGTAACAAACCGGGTAACTTTACATCTCAGAAGGGTAAACATGCTTTTCAAAATACATCTTTTACATTTGATAACCAACAATCAGGAAGGTATGGGACTTTCCTAGGAAACATTGTACATAACTAGAAAAGTGTAACAAACCGGATAACTTTACATTTTCATATGGGTAAATATGTTTTTCAGTATACATCTTTCACAATTGGTAACCAACAATTTAGGAAAGTATGGGACTTTCCTGAGAATACATTTGTACATAACCAAAATAGTATAACAAACCAGATAACCTAACTGTACATTTCACAAGAGTAAACGTGTTTTCAGTGTACAACCTTACTTTACATCTTGAGAACCATTAACCAGCCTTTTAAGAAAATATGGAATTTTCTTGGTGTGTGTAACATTTTCAGAATCAGAAAGGAAACTTGAACATTTTCACAAAACAAAAACCACTTATGAACTCACCAGCGTTATGCTGATTTTTAAACCGCTTGTGTTCTCAGGTCAGCGTTAGACAGGTACCCGATGATTCCTTTTTGCGAAGACGGAGTGCGTTGAAGACTCGTCCTAATTTTGTTCATATATACTATGTATCACACCTGTACAACTTCACTTTCAAACAAATGTAAACTTTATTATATGTAATGTAATGGTTGTTTACTTTACTTACTATGTACATTGGATTTGATACTCAACGTGGAGTCAACCGCGGAAATGTTTCCGCCTTCAGTTTTCGGGGAGTGACATCGTGTGCTAGCGATTAACTATCGGTTTATTCTTGATTTGTTCTTGAAACTTTTCAAGACAATTGAGACTCCCACTTACATCTTGACATATATGATTCTCTCGTCAGGAACCTTTCCTAGACAAAACAAATATTCAAGAGTTAGTGTAGTTCTTATCAAGACAAAACACTTCACATAATTGGTCCTAGTTGGTCTTTGTCTTGTCCAAGACAACACAACTTACCAATTTCAAATGTGCAAGAATAAGAAAGCCTTTTCCAAACTCCACATTTGATGAGTGTTATAAACCTACTTAAGACTTGTCACTCAATTAACAATCTTGGAATATAAGTATGATTGACTTCTTGATTTTAACCATTTCTACAATTCTCGATTCCTCTACTTGGTCATACATATGCACTAAGACTCACTTGGAGGATCAATTGAGATGTGGTTTTTAATCATTAAGACTTATCATAAAATACAATAAAAGGTACTCTCCCTTCTTCTTAGAATAGAGAAAATTTTATCTTTCTGCCTTCTTGATTCTTTTGATTCGTTCTGCTATTGATTGAAACTCTTTCAATCAACTCAGAATTATATTTAATCTTATAAGCATAACCATATTAACTAAAATTTAGTAAATCATGATGAATATCTTTATCACTCTTGTGGTGGACTTGATCAATGTACAACCTAGTGTACTCGATCTCCTAGTCCTCTTGACACTTTGTCAACGAATTAGCCTAATTTCCAAATATGAAGTTTCTCATTCGTCACGCAACCAAGTTGCATGACTCCAAGTTTCTATCCAACTGAAACTTGGGCGATGAGAATCTTCCTTTATTTGGCAAAGTCTCGACATTTCCACAAATGACATAATTAAGAATCAAATCCATTATTGATAAAAATACACAAACATCAATTTTTCATAACGATTTCATTGCAAGGATATATAAAATTATTCAAACCAAAAATTTTATTTTATTCATAAAAACAGCAGATCACGTAAACATATATTTGTGAAATGGATTTTAAACTGTTATGTTTTATATATTTCACAAATGGTTTTCCACATTTTATCAGTTAAAAGCATGACATTAGAACCTTTGAGCATAGAACTTGTACACTGTTTTGTCCTCGGTAACACTCCACAGAGATACGCGAGTGGAGGATTATCATATTATTAGTAGTAAATTTGTTGGTCCTATATGATTGGAGACACGTCCTCGGTGAACACTCCACAGAGATATGCGAGTTGAGGACTGCACCCGTAACCAGAATCTCTTGGATAGGGAGCGTGACTTGAGTGTATAGATCTATACGGGGCTGACTACCCCACACCTGGCTGCTAGCTACAGCCGAACCGAAATGGTTCAAGGGTGACAAAAGTCATAAGGTGATGTGGACTACTTATTGCCATGTCTAGTCTATCGTATGGTTATGGAACTCGCAATTACGATAACAGAGATTTACTTAATAGTAATAATGAAAAATGTAATACATTTCACAAGATAACCAGGTTTCAGTATACATCTTTCACATTGGTAACCAATAGTCAGGAAAGTATGGGACTTTCCTGGGGAACATTGTACATAACTAGAAAAGGGTAACAAACCGGGTAACTTTACATCTCAGAAGGGTAAACATGCTTTTCAAAATACATCTTTTACATTTGATAACCAACAATCAGGAAGGTATGGGACTTTCCTAGGAAACATTGTACATAACTAGAAAAGTGTAACAAACCGGATAACTTTACATTTTCATATGGGTAAATATGTTTTTCAGTATACATCTTTCACAATTAGTAACCAACAATTTAGGAAAGTATGGGACTTTCCTGAGAATACATTTGTACATAACCAGAATAGTATAACAAACCAGATAACCTAACTGTACATTTCACAAGAGTAAACGTGTTTTCAGTGTACAACTTTACTTTACATCTTGAGAACCATTAACCAGCCTTTTAAGAAAATATGGAATTTTCTTGGTGTGTGTAACATTTTCAGAATCAGAAAGGAAACTTGAACATTTTCACAAAACAAAAACCACTTATGAACTCACCAGCGTTATGCTGATTTTTAAACCGTTTGTGTTCTCAGGTCAGCGTTAGACAGGTACCCGATGATTCCTTTTTGCAAAGACGGAGTGCGTTGAAGACTCGTCTTAATTTTGTTCATATATACTATGTATCACACCTGTACAACTTCACTTTCAAACAAATGTAAGCTTTATTATATGTAATGTAATGGTTGTTTACTTTACTTACTATGTACATTGGATTTGATACTCAACGTGGAGTCAACCGCGGAAATGTTTCCGCCTTCAGTTTTCGGGGAGTGACATCGTGTGCTAGCGATTAACTATCGGTTTATTCTTGATTTGTTCTTGAAACATTTCAAGACAATTGAGACTCCCACTTACATCTTGACATATATGATTCTCTCGTCAGGAACCTTTCCTAGACAAAACAAATATTCAAGAGTTAGTGTAGTTCTTATCAAGACAAAACACTTCACATAATTGGTCCTAGTTGGTCTTTGTCTTGTCCAAGACAACACAACTTACCAATTTCAAATGTGCAAGAATAAGAAAGCCTTTTCCAAACTCCACATTTGATGAGTGTTATAAACCTACTTAAGACTTGTCACTCAATTAACAATCTTGGAATATAAGTATGATTGACTTCTTGATTTTAACCATTTCTACAATTCTCGATTCCTCTACTTGGTCATACATATGCACTAAGACTCACTTGGAGGATCAATTGAGATGTGGTTTTTAATCATTAAGACTTATCATAAAATACAATAAAAGGTACTCTCCCTTCTTCTTAGAATAGAGAAAATTTTATCTTTCTGCCTTCTTGATTCTTTTGATTCGTTCTGCTATTGATTGAAACTCTTTCAATCAACTCAGAATTATATTTAATCTTATAAGCATAACCATATTAACTAAAATTTAGTAAATCATGATGAATATCTTTATCACTCTTGTGGTGGACTTGATCAATGTACAACCTAGTGTACTCGATCTCCTAGTCCTCTTGACACTTTGTCAACGAATTAGCCTAATTTCCAAATATGAAGTTTCTCATTCGTCACGCAACCAAGTTGCATGACTCCAAGTTTCTATCCAACTGAAACTTGGGCGATGAGAATCTTCCTTTATTTGGCAAAGTCTCGACATTTCCACAAATGACATAATTAAGAATCAAATCCATTATTGATAAAAATACACAAACATCAATTTTTCATAACGATTTCATTGCAAGGATATATAAAATTATTCAAACCAAAAATTTTATTTTATTCATAAAAACAGCAGATCACGTAAACATATATTTGTGAAATGGATTTTAAACTGTTATGTTTTATATATTTCACAAATGGTTTTCCACATTTTATCAGTTAAAAGCATGACATTAGAACCTTTGAGCATAGAACTTGTACACTGTTTTGTCCTCGGTAACACTCCACAGAGATACGCGAGTGGAGGATTATCATATTATTAGTAGTAAATTTGTTGGTCCTATATGATTGGAGACACGTCCTCGGTGAACACTCCACAGAGATATGCGAGTTGAGGACTGCACCCGTAACCAGAATCTCTTGGATAGGGAGCGTGACTTGAGTGTATAGATCTATACGGGGCTGACTACCCCACACCTGGCTGCTAGCTACAGCCGAACCGAAATGGTTCAAGGGTGACAAAAGTCATAAGGTGATGTGGACTACTTATTGCCATGTCTAGTCTATCGTATGGTTATGGAACTCGCAATTACGATAACAGAGATTTACTTAATAGTAATAATGAAAAATGTAATACATTTCACAAGATAACCAGGTTTCAGTATACATCTTTCACATTGGTAACCAATAGTCAGGAAAGTATGGGACTTTCCTGGGGAACATTGTACATAACTAGAAAAGGGTAACAAACCGGGTAACTTTACATCTCAGAAGGGTAAACATGCTTTTCAAAATACATCTTTTACATTTGATAACCAACAATCAGGAAGGTATGGGACTTTCCTAGGAAACATTGTACATAACTAGAAAAGTGTAACAAACCGGATAACTTTACATTTTCATATGGGTAAATATGTTTTTCAGTATACATCTTTCACAATTGGTAACCAACAATTTAGGAAAGTATGGGACTTTCCTGAGAATACATTTGTACATAACCAGAATAGTATAACAAACCAGATAACCTAACTGTACATTTCACAAGAGTAAACGTGTTTTCAGTGTACAACTTTACTTTACATCTTGAGAACCATTAACCAGCCTTTTAAGAAAATATGGAATTTTCTTGGTGTGTGTAACATTTTCAGAATCAGAAAGGAAACTTGAACATTTTCACAAAACAAAAACCACTTATGAACTCACCAGCGTTATGCTGATTTTTAAACCGTTTGTGTTCTCAGGTCAGCGTTAGACAGGTACCCGATGATTCCTTTTTGCAAAGACGGAGTGCGTTGAAGACTCGTCTTAATTTTGTTCATATATACTATGTATCACACCTGTACAACTTCACTTTCAAACAAATGTAAGCTTTATTATATGTAATGTAATGGTTGTTTACTTTACTTACTATGTACATTGGATTTGATACTCAACGTGGAGTCAACCGCGAAAATGTTTCCGCCTTCAGTTTTCGGGGAGTGACATCGTGTGCTAGCGATTAACTATCGGTTTATTCTTGATTTGTTCTTGAAACTTTTCAAGACAATTGAGACTCCCACTTACATCTTGACATATATGATTCTCTCGTCAGGAACCTTTCCTAGACAAAACAAATATTCAAGAGTTAGTGTAGTTCTTATCAAGACAAAACACTTCACATAATTGGTCCTAGTTGGTCTTTGTCTTGTCCAAGACAACACAACTTACCAATTTCAAATGTGCAAGAATAAGAAAGCCTTTTCCAAACTCCACATTTGATGAGTGTTATAAACCTACTTAAGACTTGTCACTCAATTAACAATCTTGGAATATAAGTATGATTGACTTCTTGATTTTAACCATTTCTACAATTCTCGATTCCTCTACTTGGTCATACATATGCACTAAGACTCACTTGGAGGATCAATTGAGATGTGGTTTTTAATCATTAAGACTTATCATAAAATACAATAAAAGGTACTCTCCCTTCTTCTTAGAATAGAGAAAATTTTATCTTTCTGCCTTCTTGATTCTTTTGATTCGTTCTGCTATTGATTGAAACTCTTTCAATCAACTCAGAATTATATTTAATCTTATAAGCATAACCATATTAACTAAAATTTAGTAAATCATGATGAATATCTTTATCACTCTTGTGGTGGACTTGATCAATGTACAACCTAGTGTACTCGATCTCCTAGTCCTCTTGACACTTTGTCAACGAATTAGCCTAATTTCCAAATATGAAGTTTCTCATTCGTCACGCAACCAAGTTGCATGACTCCAAGTTTCTATCCAACTGAAACTTGGGCGATGAGAATCTTCCTTTATTTGGCAAAGTCTCGACATTTCCACAAATGACATAATTAAGAATCAAATCCATTATTGATAAAAATACACAAACATCAATTTTTCATAACGATTTCATTGCAAGGATATATAAAATTATTCAAACCAAAAATTTTATTTTATTCATAAAAACAGCAGATCACGTAAACATATATTTGTGAAATGGATTTTAAACTGTTATGTTTTATATATTTCACAAATGGTTTTCCACATTTTATCAGTTAAAAGCATGACATTAGAACCTTTGAGCATAGAACTTGTACACTGTTTTGTCCTCGGTAACACTCCACAGAGATACGCGAGTGGAGGATTATCATATTATTACTAGTAAATTTGTTGGTCCTATATGATTGGAGACACGTCCTCGGTGAACACGCCACAGAGATATGCGAGTTGAGGACTGCACCCGTAACCAGAATCTCTTGGATAGGGAGCGTGACTTGAGTGTATAGATCTATACGGGGCTGACTACCCCACACCTGGCTGCTAGCTACAGCCGAACCGAAATGGTTCAAGGGTGACAAAAGTCATAAGGTGATGTGGACTACTTATTGCCATGTCTAGTCTATCGTATGGTTATGGAACTCGCAATTACGATAACAGAGATTTACTTAATAGTAATAATGAAAAATGTAATACATTTCACAAGATAACCAGGTTTCAGTATACATCTTTCACATTGGTAACCAATAGTCAGGAAAGTATGGGACTTTCCTGGGGAACATTGTACATAACTAGAAAAGGGTAACAAACCGGGTAACTTTACATCTCAGAAGGGTAAACATGCTTTTCAAAATACATCTTTTACATTTGATAACCAACAATCAGGAAGGTATGGGACTTTCCTAGGAAACATTGTACATAACTAGAAAAGTGTAACAAACCGGATAACTTTACATTTTCATATGGGTAAATATGTTTTTCAGTATACATCTTTCACAATTGGTAACCAACAATTTAGGAAAGTATGGGACTTTCCTGAGAATACATTTGTACATAACCAGAATAGTATAACTAACCAGATAACCTAACTGTACATTTCACAAGAGTAAACGTGTTTTCAGTGTACAACTTTACTTTACATCTTGAGAACCATTAACCAGCCTTTTAAGAAAACATGGGATTTTCTTGGTGTGTGTAACATTTTCAGAATCATAATGGAAACTTGAACATTTTCACAAAACAAAAACCACTTATGAACTCACCAGCAGTATGCTGATTTTAAACCGCTTGTGTTCTCAGGTCAGCGTTAGACAGGTACCCGATGATTCCTTTTTGCAAAGACGGAGTGCGTTGAAGACTCGTCTTAATTTTGTTCATATATACTATGTATCACACCTGTACAACTTCACTTTCAAACAAATGTAAACTTTATTATATGTAATGTAATGGTTGTTTACTTTACTTACTATCTACATTGGATTTGATACTCAACGTGGAGTCAACCCCGAAAATGTTTACGCCTTCGGTTTTCGGGGAGTGACATCGTGTGCTAGTGATTAACTATCGGTTTATTCTTGATTTGTTCTTGAAACTTTTCAAGACAATTGAGACTCCCACTTACATCTTGACATATATGATTCTCTCGTCAGGAACCTTTCCTAGACAAAACAAATATTCAAGAGTTAGTGTAGTTCTTATCAAGACAAAACACTTCACATAATTGGTCCTAGTTGGTCTTTGTCTTGTCCAAGACAACACAACTTACCAATTTCAAATGTGCAAGAATAAGAAAGCCTTTTCCAAACTCCACATTTGATGAGTGTTATAAACCTACTTAAGACTTGTCACTCAATTAACAATCTTGGAATATAAGTATGATTGACTTCTTGATTTTAACCATTTCTACAATTCTCGATTCCTCTACTTGGTCATACATATGCACTAAGACTCACTTGGAGGATCAATTGAGATGTGGTTTTTAATCATTAAGACTTATCATAAAATACAATAAAAGGTACTCTCCCTTCTTCTTAGAATAGAGAAAATTTTATCTTTCTGCCTTCTTGATTCTTTTGATTCGTTCTGCTATTGATTGAAACTCTTTCAATCAACTCAGAATTATATTTAATCTTATAAGCATAACCATATTAACTAAAATTTAGTAAATCATGATGAATATCTTTATCACTCTTGTGGTGGACTTGATCAATGTACAACCTAGTGTACTCGATCTCCTAGTCCTCTTGACACTTTGTCAACGAATTAGTCTAATTTCCAAATATGAAGTTTCTCATTCGTCACGCAACCAAGTTGCATGACTCCAAGTTTCTATCCAACTGAAACTTGGGCGATGAGAATCTTCCTTTATTTGGCAAAGTCTCGACATTTCCACAAATGACATAATTAAGAATCAAATCCATTATTGATAAAAATACACAAACATCAATTTTTCATAACGATTTCATTGCAAGGATATATAAAATTATTCAAACCAAAAATTTTATTTTATTCATAAAAACAGCAGATCACGTAAACATATATTTGTGAAATGGATTTTAAACTGTTATGTTTTATATATTTCACAAATGGTTTTCCACATTTTATCAGTTAAAAGCATGACATTAGAACCTTTGAGCATAGAACTTGTACACTGTTTTGTCCTCGGTAACACTCCACAGAGATACGCGAGTGGAGGATTATCATATTATTACTAGTAAATTTGTTGGTCCTATATGATTGGAGACACGTCCTCGGTGAACACTCCACAGAGATATGCGAGTTGAGGACTGCACCCGTAACCAGAATCTCTTGGATAGGGAGCGTGACTTGAGTGTATAGATCTATACGGGGCTGACTACCCCACACCTGGCTGCTAGCTACAGCCGAACCGAAATGGTTCAAGGGTGACAAAAGTCATAAGGTGATGTGGACTACTTATTGCCATGTCTAGTCTATCGTATGGTTATGGAACTCGCAATTACGATAACAGAGATTTACTTAATAGTAATAATGAAAAATGTAATACATTTCACAAGATAACCAGGTTTCAGTATACATCTTTCACATTGGTAACCAATAGTCAGGAAAGTATGGGACTTTCCTGGGGAACATTGTACATAACTAGAAAAGGGTAACAAACCGGGTAACTTTACATCTCAGAAGGGTAAACATGCTTTTCAAAATACATCTTTTACATTTGATAACCAACAATCAGGAAGGTATGGGACTTTCCTAGGAAACATTGTACATAACTAGAAAAGTGTAACAAACCGGATAACTTTACATTTTCATATGGGTAAATATGTTTTTCAGTATACATCTTTCACAATTGGTAACCAACAATTTAGGAAAGTATGGGACTTTCCTGAGAATACATTTGTACATAACCAGAATAGTATAACTAACCAGATAACCTAACTGTACATTTCACAAGAGTAAACGTGTTTTCAGTGTACAACTTTACTTTACATCTTGAGAACCATTAACCAGCCTTTTAAGAAAACATGGGATTTTCTTGGTGTGTGTAACATTTTCAGAATCATAATGGAAACTTGAACATTTTCACAAAACAAAAACCACTTATGAACTCACCAGCAGTATGCTGATTTTAAACCGCTTGTGTTCTCAGGTCAGCGTTAGACAGGTAACCGATGATTCCTTTTTGCAAAGACGGAGTGCGTTGAAGACTCGTCTTAATTTTGTTCATATATACTATGTATCACACCTGTACAACTTCACTTTCAAACAAATGTAAACTTTATTATATGTAATGTAATGGTTGTTTACTTTACTTACTATCTACATTGGATTTGATACTCAACGTGGAGTCAACCCCGAAAATGTTTACGCCTTCGGTTTTCGGGGTGTGACAAATTGGTATCAGAGCCCTTGTTTATATTGAATAAAGTATACCAAACCTTACATGGTATAAAACTATAAACACTAAAGGGCCTAAGTGCTCTGAATTAAAAGTATCTCAAACTATAAGTATTTTCAAAAGTATACAAGTATACCGAACCGTCGAGATCCGTAACTACAAGTAGAACAAAACGTAAGTAAATGGGTGTTGTGTACTGCGGTTAAACCTGGGCAGTTATGTAGTCGTGTCTAGGATCAATATAGCCTGGCCAACTATATTCATTTGAGACACGGCCAACATGTGCTTGGGAGTGACTGTGGTATGCGACATGCCTAAAACTTACTCTAATACCACAAAGATTGAGCCAGTGTCGTAGCGAATCATGAAATACTATGGGAGTATTTCTCGAGCCAATCCTTTGTAGAAATCCTCGTTCATGTATAGATCCTTGATCATTCCGTTAGCGATAGTTTACCTGCTTTAATAACTCTTCCCTACTTTATCACTTATTTGGAATATATATCTGTCATATATCTCGATTCGATTCAGAGGACTTATCATCCTCTCTTTCTTGATCTTATTAGATCAAGATGCCTCCAAGAAAGAGACCCAGCTCAAAGACCAACAACCCTCCGCCACCTCCTCCTCTTGAATTTGACCTCGTGGTATTCCAGGCAGCTGTTACCGCCGCGGTGGCAGCTGCTATGTCTCAATTGAACACCGGTGGTTCCGGTGGTTTGGGAGGCGGTACTCAAACTCAGGATCAAGAAAGCAATCAGGGACACCGAAAGGAGGGTTCCTATAAGGATTTCATGAATGCAAAACCAACATCCTTCGATGGCACTGGAGGTGTCATTTCCTTATCCCGATGGTTCGAGAAAATCGAATCCATCTTTGAAATCTGTGCCTGTGTGGAATCTGATAAGGTCAAGTTCACAACTTGTACCTTCATTGATAAAGCCTTGACTTGGTGCAATGGCCGAGTCAAATCTCTGACCCTACCTGTAGCCAACGCCATGGGCTGGGAAGCCATGAAAGAACTCCTGATAGCCGAATACTGCCCCCGTGGTGAAATGCAGAAACTAGAGCACGAGCTCTGGAACTTGAAGATGAAAGGTTCCGAAATTGCTGCATACACTTCCCGATTCGATGATCTCGCACTTCTCTACCCGGGACTAGTCACTCCTGAAAGTAAAAATATCGAGAGGTTCATTTGGGGGTTAACTCAACCAACAAAGGGTCATGTCTTAGCTGCTCGTCCGGATACCTATGATAGTGCCAAAACTTTAGCCCAAACCCTAATTGATCATAATGATGATGTTGAGGAAACCACCACCGCTTCTGAGCCGACTAAAAGCAGTGGTGAGAACAGAAAGTTCTGGAAGAAGAAGAAGGGTCAATCTTCCCAAGGATCCTCCAAGAGATAGCAAACTGTAGCAATCCATGCTGCTACTACCCCCGTTGCTGTTGCTTCTATTGTGGGATCCACAGCTCCAACTCCTACCAGCAGGTATGCTGGTAATCTCCCTCTGTGTGACAAGTGCAAATACCATCACAACCCGGACCCCTACCTAGAATTATCATGTACCAATTATGGTAAGAAGGGGCACACGGTTCGATTCTGCAAAGCTCCGGCCCAATCGGCCAATCAGTCTTCGGGAGCAGGTGTTGGTCAAGCCTGCTACAACTGTAGTGAAGTTGGGCACTTTAAAAGGAACTGCCCCAAGAAGTCTACAGCCGATAACACCGGGAGAGTCCTAGCCATAGGACGGGAGGAAGCGGTCGCCGATCCCACTATTGTCTCGGGTACGTTCCTTCTTGACAACTCATATGCTAGTATTCTTTTCGATTCGGGTGCTGAAAGGAGTTTTGTTAGTCATGCGTTCAAACATAACCTAAAATATAATCTCCAACCTTTAACTTAAACGTTTACCGTTGAGATGGCTAACGGTGAGAAAGAAAGCGCTAACGAGATATTCGTAGGTTGTACCCTTACCCTGAATGACCATTCATTTCCTATCGATCTCATGCTAGTTTCCATAAAGAGCTTTGATGTCATCATTAGCATGGATTGGTTGAGTCCCAATCATGCCGATATCCTCTGTTTCGAAAAAGCCATCCGTCTTAACCTTCCTTCGGATCAAACTCTTGTAATCTATGGCGATAAACTCAGTTCCAATCTTCGTATCATTTCCTGCATCAAAGCTCAAAAGCTCCTGCGAAAGGAGTGCATTGCATTCTTAGCCCATGTAATCAATGAGAAACAGGAAGTTAAAGACCTCGCGAGCATCCCCGAAGTCTTTCCTGATGTATTTCCCGAAGAGCTTCCAGGAATTCCTCCCGAGCGTCAGCTCGAGTTCCGAAATGACCTAATTCCTGGAGCTACCTCTGTGGCAAAATCTCCGTATCGCTTAGCTCCAGCAGAAATGCAGGAGTTATCTAGCCAACTCAATGAGTTGCTCAGTAAAGGATTCATTAGACTAAGTTCCTCACCCTGGGGAGCTCCGGTATTATTTGTAAAGAAGAAAGATGGATCCTTCCGAATGTGCATTGACTACCGTGAGCTGAACAAGTTGACCGTCAAAAACTGATATCCTCTTCCGCAAATAGATGACCTCTTCAATCAACTCCAGGGAGCCAGTTACTTCTCCAAGATAAACCTTCGGTCAGGGTACCATCAGCTACGAGTTCATGAGAGTGATGTTTCCAAAACAGCTTTCAGAACTCGGCATGGACACTACGAATTCGTAGTGATGCCCTTCGGTCTAACCAACGCACCGGTAGTGTTCATGGACCTGATGAACCGGGTGTGTCGTCCTTATCTGGATAAGTTCGTCATTGTATTCATTGATGACATACTTGTCTACTCCAGAAGCGAAGAAGATCACAAACAACACTTGAGGCTAGTGTTGGAAACCCTTAGATCCGAGAAGTTGTACGCGAAATTTTCCAAGTGTGAGTTCTGGATTCGGAAGGTAACTTTCCTCGATCACGTGGTAAGTGAGGAGGGTATTCATGTAGATCCTTCCAAGATTAAAGCGATAGAGAATTGGTCGGCACCGAAGACACCCACAGAAATCCAACAATTCTTGGGTCTCGCCGACTATTATCGGAGATTTATCCAGAACTTTTCCAGAATCTCCATACCCTTAACCACTCTAACACAGAAAGGTGTACCCTTTTTGTTGGAGTGAAAGCAAGAAACTGCATTCCAGACGCTGAAGAAAGCCTTGTGCAGCGCGCCTGTTCTGTCCCTACCCGAAGGTACAGAGGACTTCATTGTCTACTGCAATGCGTCTAATCAAGGCTTAGGCTGTGTGCTTATGCAAAGAGGAAAGGTAATTGCTTATGCTTCTAGATAGCTGAAAGCACACGAGGTCAACTATACCACTCATGACTTGGAATTAGGAGCCGTAGTCTTTGCTCTGAAGATTTGGAGACATTATCTCTACGGAACCAAGTGTACGATCTTCACTGACCAGAAGAGCCTGCAGCACATCTTTGATCAGAAAGACTTGAACATGAGGCAACGGCGATGCGTAGAACTACTCAGTGATTATGAGTGTGAAATCTGTTACCATCCCGGCAAGGCCAATGTGGTAGCAGATGCCCTTAGCCGAAAGGAGAGTTCAAACTGAAAGGTAAAGACCCTGACGATGACCATCCATTCCAAATTATCTATGCTAATCCGAGAAGCCCAGTTAGAAGCCCTCAAACCCGAGAACGTGTCAAACAAAGCCTTGAGAGGAATGGAAAAGAAACTTGAGATCAGAGGTGACGGAGTCTACTGCTTCATGGATCGAATCTGGATTCCAAAGTCCGGAGGATTCAGGGAGATTGTCATGGAGGAAGTGCACAAGACCAGATACTCTGTTCACCCAGGTTAGGACAAGATATACCTAGATCTCAAGAAACAATACTGGTGGCCAAACATGAAAGCTGAGATAGCTACATTCGTGGGTAAGTGCCTGACTTGCGCCAAGGTGAAAGTCGAATACCAGAAACCCTCGGGTTTGCTCTAGCAGCCCGAGATACACGAATGGAAATGGGAGATGATTACTATGGATTTCATCACCAGGTTACCCAAATGTCCGAGTGGGTACGACACCATTTGGGTAATTGTCGATCGTTTGACAAAGTCCACCCATTTCATCCCAATCAAAGAATCATTTAAGATGGAAAGACTCGCGAGAATTTACATCCAAGAGGTAGTCCAACTACACGGTGTAACTGCGTCCATTATCTCTGATCGAGATAGCAGGTTTACCTCTAGATTTTGGCAGTCACTCCAAAAGGCTCTTGGAACCAAACTAAACATGAGTACAACTTATCACCCTCAGACCGATGGACAAAGTGAGAGAACAATTCAAACCCTGGAGGACATGCTTAGGGCATGTGTCATTGATTTTGGAAAGTTGTGGGACACACATCTACCTTTGATTGAGTTCTCGTACAACAATAGTTATCACACCAGCATCAATGCTGCTCCGTTTGAAGCCCTCTATGGTCGCAAGTGCAGATCCCCTCTGTGCTGGGCTGAGATAGGGACACGCAGCTAGCCAAGAGTGAATTCCCCAACAGTGCTCTCAGTGGTCCTGAAATCATTCGCGAAACCACTGAAAAGGTCATCCAAATCCAGGAACTATTGAAAGCTTCATGGGATCGCCAAAAGAGTTACACTGATAACCGTCGGAAACCTCTGGAATTCCAGGTTGGAGACCGTGTCCTGTTGAAGGTCTTGCCCTGGAAAGGCACGGTACACTTTGGAAAGCATGGGAAACTTAACCCTAGGTACATTGGACCCTTCGAGATCCTCGCCAGGATCGGTCCGGTAGCCTATAAACTTCGTTTACCCCATGAGCTTAGTAACATTCATCCCGTCTTTCACGTCTCTAATCTTAAGAAGTGTTTATCAGACGAAACCCTTGCGATCCCTCTTGACGAGATCGAGATCAATGAAACCCTCAACTTCGTGGAGGAACCGATCGAAATCATGGATCGAGAAGTCAAACGTACAAAACAAAGTCGCATCCCGATACTGAAGGTTCGCTGGAATGCCAAGCGAGGACCGGAATTCACTTGGGAGCATGAAGACTCAATGAGACAGAAGTATCTGCACCTCTTTCCAAGTCCATGATTTGTATCTTAATTCTGAATTTCGGGACGAAATTCAATCTAACAGGGGGATAATGTGACAACCCGAAACTTCTAACCCATGTAATTGATCTAGCACTAAAGCTTGTGTTCATTGTCTTTTATTAAATCTTGTGGTTTCATATGGGTGCTCTAGACTTAGTATAATCTAGATATGAGTCTTAGGAAGGGTTGGAGAGTGTTTAGTATCACAATATCGGGCCAAGCTCACTAAATAAGGTGTGTGCGGCCACACACCTGTGTGTACGGCCACAAACCCAACCGCAAACACCCTCAACCTCACACCCAATTCAATTTATGGATGGATACCCCGTTCATTCATTCATTTAGATGTTTCTCTTCCCTCTCTCTACTTTCTCTCTCTAAATCATCAACCAAGAACACTTGGAAGGCTTCATAATCATGATCTACTCCATCTTCAAGCTAAGTATAATGGTAAACACTTGAATCCCAAGCTTAAAACTCATTATGTTCATCATATTCATCATCCCATGAAGGTGTACGGCCGCACACCTTCATATGGGGGCAGCACACATTCAAAACTCCCATGTATGAAGAGCATACACTTCGAAAATCAACATATGGACTCAAATGAGGAGTGTATGGCCGCACACTCCTATGTACGGCCGCACACACCCTCTGTATGGCTGCACACTCTTGTGTGCTGCCTCACACACACTCTTGGCCGCACTCCGCAGCCGCACACCCATTTTCAAGACCATACACCCACTCTAATACCCATATTTGTCCCTAAACTTGCATAAATCATTTAGTTTGGATCATAGGACACTTATTCTTAGTAATTCCAAGCCCTAAGGATATTTTCCCAACATGTTTAGCCATGAAACACCTTAGTTCTAACTCATTTATGTGTCGTCTCATGAAAAATAGGGTCCATAGGAGTTCATGGCATCCGTTTACACTCGAACTCTACATTAAGCGGTGAGTTCATACCCCTACCCTTTTTCACTGTTTTTCACTATTTTCAGGGGGGAACACAAGCAAAGTACAAGGGATTACTTGTACTCAAAAACTTGTTTTCATGTGTGTATTTCACACTATATATGCTTTTAACACTGATTGTTACAACTGATAACCGTTTGAACATGCAGATCACGTAAACATATATTTGTGAAATGGATTTTAAACTATTATGTTTTATATATTTCACAAATGAATTTCCACATTTTATCAGTTAAAAGCATGACATTATAACCTTTGAGCATAGAACTTGTACACTGTTTTGTCCTCGGTAACACTCCACAGAGATACGCGAGTGGAGGATTATCATATTATTACTAGTAAATTTGTTGGTCCTATATGATTGGAGACACGTCCTCGGTGAACACTCCACAGAGATACGCGAGTTGAGGACTGCACCCGTAACCAGAATCTCTTGGATAGGGAGCGTGACTTGAGTGTATAGATATGTACGGGGCTGACTACCCCACACCTGGCTGCTAGCTACAGCCGAACCGAAATGGTTCAAGGGTGACGAAAGTCATAAGGTGATGTGGACTACTTATTGCCATATCTAGTCTATCATATGGTTATGGAACTCGCAATTAGGATAACAGAGATTTACTTAATAGTAATAATGAAAAACGTAATACATTTCACAAGATAACCAGGTTTCAGTATACATCTTTCACATTGGTAACCAATAGTCAGGAAAGTATGGGACTTTCCTGGGGAACATTGTACATAACTAGAAAAGGGTAACAAACCGGGTAACTTTACATCTCAGAAGGGTAAACATGTTTTTAAAAATACATCTTTTACATTTGATAACCAACAATCAGGAAGGTATGGGACTTTCCGGGGAAACATTGTACATAACTAGAAAAGTGTAACAAACCGGATAACTTTACATTTTCATATGGGTAAATATGTTTTTCAGTGTACATCTTTCACAATTGGTAACCAACAATTTAGGAAAGTATGGGACTTTCCTGAGAATACATTTGTACATAACCAGAATAGTATAACAAACCAGATAACCTAACTGTACATTTCACAAGAGTAAACGTGTTTTCAGTGTACAACTTTACTTTACATCTTGAGAACCATTAACCAGCCTTTTCAGAAAATATGGAATTTTCTTGGTGTGTGTAACATTTTCAGAATCAGAAAGGAAACTTGAACATTTTCACAAAACAAAAACCACTTATGAACTCACCAGCGTTATGCTGATTTTTAAACCGCTTGTGTTCTCAGGTCAGCGTTAGACAGGTACCCGATGATTCCTTTTTGCGAAGACGGAGTGCGTTGAAGACTCGTCCTAATTTTGTTCATATATACTATGTATCACACCTGTACAACTTCACTTTCAAACAAATGTAAACTTTATTATATGTAATGTAATGGTTGTTTAATTTACTTACTATGTACATTGGATTTGATACTCAACGTGGAGTCAACCGCGGAAATGTTTCCGCCTTCAGTTTTCGGGGAGTGACATCGTGTGCTAGCGATTAACTATCGGTTTATTCTTGATTTGTTCTTGAAACTTTTCAAGACAATTGAGACTCCCACTTACATCTTGACATATATGATTCTCTCGTCAGGAACCTTTCCTAGACAAAACAAATATTCAAGAGTTAGTGTAGTTCTTATCAAGACAAAACACTTCACATAATTGGTCCTAGTTGGTCTTTGTCTTGTCCAAGACAACACAACTTACCAATTTCAAATGTGCAAGAATAAGAAAGCCTTTTCCAAACTCCACATTTGATGAGTGTTATAAACCTACTTAAGACTTGTCACTCAATTAACAATCTTGGAATATAAGTATGATTGACTTCTTGATTTTAACCATTTCTACAATTCTCGATTCCTCTACTTGGTCATACATATGCACTAAGACTCACTTGGAGGATCAATTGAGATGTGGTTTTTAATCATTAAGACTTATCATAAAATACAATAAAAGGTACTCTCCCTTCTTCTTAGAATAGAGAAAATTTTATCTTTCTGCCTTCTTGATTCTTTTGATTCGTTCTGCTATTGATTGAAACTCTTTCAATCAACTCAGAATTATATTTAATCTTATAAGCATAACCATATTAACTAAAATTTAGTAAATCATGATGAATATCTTTATCACTCTTGTGGTGGACTTGATCAATGTACAACCTAGTGTACTCGATCTCCTAGTCCTCTTGACACTTTGTCAACGAATTAGTCTAATTTCCAAATATGAAGTTTCTCATTCGTCACGCAACCATGTTGCATGACTCCAAGTTTCTATCCAACTGAAACTTGGGTGATGAGAATCTTCCTTTATTTGGAAAAGTCTCGACATTTCCACAAATGACATAATTAAGAATCAAATCCATTATTGATAAAAATACACAAACATCAATTTTTCATAACGATTTCATTGCAAGGATATATAAAATTATTCAAACCAAAAATTTTATTTTATTCATAAAAACAGCAGAAAACATGTCCTTACAATGCAAAATCAATTGAAAAACTATGTTATTAGCAATCTATTCTAACTCCAAGTAGTAGCTCAAGAACCCAATCTTCAAGCAATGCGATCGAAATCCATTTCTTCAAGATTAGATTCAGCTTACTTCTTCCCTTAAGCTTCCTCTATTTTCTTCGATCCTACAAAACATCAAAATATAATCTTATCACATCATGAATTAAGAATCTTGAATAGGAACTTAAAAGAGTTAGATAATGGATTTCATACCTGAAGAGTAGTCATAACACTAGACTCTCCCATCTCTTAGATCTCTCAGGTAGATAGGGCAGCTTCGTCTCTAATGCCCCTTCTCTTGGCAATAAAAACAAATGGACTCTTTTGGAATGACACAAGGAACTATCTCAGAGTTTAACTTTTCTGGATCTCCAATGTCATCATTTTCAATGTCCATTGAAGTTTGGGAGTTTGTTTCACCAGACAAATTTGCTTGACCAGCACGCCAAATCATTGCTGATTCAGCAGCTATAAGCAAATAGGTGAGATCAATGAGGGTTACGTCATGATCTATCGTATAGTACTCTCTAACGAACTCACTATATGATTTAGGAAGTGACTGAAGAACCCAGTCAACAGCCAACTTACTTGAAATCTCGACATCAAACATGCTTAACCTATCAATGTGTGACTTCATCTCTAAGACGTGTGCACACACAGGTTTCCCATCTTCGTGTTTACTTACCAAAAGGGCTTGAGTGATATTGAAATTTTCAATCCTTCGGTCTTGTGGGTTTAGGAGAACAACGGGGGGGGGGGGGGGGGTGGAGGAAGTGAAATCAAGCTAGTCCATATGACAGGGATTGATCTTTCACCTTCATTGTGGAACAAACTTTCACTTTGAGCAGGAATATCTTTTCCTTTGGATTCGGGAATACCATGGTTAGATTCAAACATCTACACAATGAGAGAAATCAAGTTAGTTGATTGAATCCTTAACAAAAACACCCAAAAGAGATATTAAGGCTAGGATCCAACACAACATTCCACAAATTGGAAGAGGGATGCCTTAATCCAATTTGCAGAATATTTGAAGGTAGGTAAATGACGATTTACCAATTTCTACCATGAAAAACGAAAAGGAAGGTTAAGTTTTAAATGTATTGGAAACTCCTATATTTTTTTAGATACATTGAAACTATTCAATGGCATGTTTTAATCTCAGATTATGCTCTTCTATTTGTGACTAGGATGCCGAGGATCACAAACAAGATGTGAATAACCATGCAAATGTGCTTGGTAACCTCATTGTCTTTATCATTAACTATTGATGTGCCGGTAAACCACACACGCTCCATCAAAATGACAATCATGAGATACCCATTACTACTCTTTATTAGTGCCTTTTAGTGTGCCGGTTAACCACACACGCTCCAATAACGACCAATAAAGCATAATGTGCAATTTCATGGATTAACATACTTTTTCACATTTTTTTCGAAAGTAACTAGAGTTGGGATTTTGTAAAATAATGTTTTAGTACTTTCTTTAATAACATTATACTTTTAATGAGATGTAGTTGTCCTATCAAATACGTTCTGCTAACGACCATCCACTAATCAAAGAAGCGATGGGTGAGAGTGTACACCTATTGAACTACCATTTTATAGGCAGTTTCCTTATACCCCTCTTATAGATTAGCTTCCTAATTAATATATTAATCTTTTAACATATTAATAAATCATTTATATTAATTTATTAATCTTATAAATTAATATCTCTCCTTTCATAATTTCCTTGTCCGGTTGCTAGGTTTGAGGGCAACCCAAAAGGACTGTGCTGCTATCAATTCAACTACATACGAATTATAGTTATGGGCTTAGACACCTAATCCAACAGAACTCACCTTATGTAGGTGATTCAAATGAAGATTCGAGTAAGGATGAGAAGTTCCACGAATGATGTCCCGAGGCACAAACGAGTCCTAAATGACATATATTGATGCATATTTGTATACAATTAGTGTTTATAACAACTAACATGCAAGGGAAACAATCATAGGAACTAGGAAACACTTGATATGAAGTGTTACAATCACAAGTGATTGATTGAAGGGGGTTCACAGCTACACAAGGAAGTGTTTACGGCCAAGAAGTGTTCACGGCCAAGGATGTTTGAAGTGTTTACGGCCCAAGCTTGGCCTTAAGAAGGGTTTACGGCCAAGGAAGGAGAGTTTACGGTCCTATCATGATCTTATGAAGGGTTCACGGCCACATGATGGGTTCACAGTCGTGAACTCTTTAAGAATCATGCAAATGAGGTGTTTGTTTCATGGGGATTCTAATGTTTCTAATGGACAACAAGAGGGTGAATGAGATACTTACTTATTGGAAGCCTTTAGGGAGTTTATGGCCCAAGAACAAGTATGTGTTCTTGGTGTTCTTAGTGGAAAGGATGGTGATTTGAAGATCTTGGAGGAAAAGAGATGAATTAATATGGAGTCAAAGGGATTTCAAGTGTACACAAGTAAAGGGATGAGACACTTACAATTTTGGAGTGAAATGAGAGTTTTTCTTGGATGATACTTGAGAGAGAATGGGTAGCTCACGACCAATAAGAGAACAAGTGAAGGAAAACTGGCAAAAACCCATATATATGCTAAGGGTTTACGGCCACACTTGGGTTTATGGCCCTAAACACTCTTTGATGGGTTATCTGGTTCGATTTCATTCCTCTAATACTAAGATAATACTTCTCAACCTCCAATCCATAAGTGTACTGGGCTAAGAACTCATTAAAATGACCCTTAACAAGGCTAAAAGGCAATAAAAATAAGTCTGACTTTTGGTTGCTTGGATTGACTTTACAAGCTAGAAATTTACGGGTTGTCACGGAAGGGAATGCATACATCATCGAAACGAATCACAATGTTCCCGAGCAAGTAACATGTCTATTTTCAAAGGTCTCAAAACACAATGCTATGTCATGGCATCATCATCTCGGTCATGCAAACAATAAGAACCTCAATTGTCTTGCTAAGAATCACTTTTGAGAAATGTGTGGCCTGTGCTCAAGGCAAACATCATCACAAGCCATACAAACCCAAACTGGTCAACACAATCAACACTACTCTCCAGCTGCTACATATGGATCTATTTGGTCCTGTGAATGTTCTGAGCATCAATAGAAACTCTTATTTCTTGGTTATAATCGATGATTACTCATGTTTTACTTGGGTATTCTTCTTGTCTAATAAGAGTGAAACTATTAAAATTATCAAAAGGTTTATTATGCTCATTGAAAAGCAGACCAACGAGAAGGTGAAGGGGATTCGAAGTGATAATGGCACAAAATTCAAGAATGTTGTCTCGGATCATTTTTGTGCCAAAAAGGGTATACTGCCTCATTATAGTGCTGCTCGGACACCTCAACAAAATGATGTAGCAAAGCGGCGAAATTGCATTTTGATTGATGCAACAAGGACCATGCTTTGTGACTCTAAATTACCAGTCTTCTTCTAGGCTGAAGCCATTAACACGATGTGTTATGTTCAGAATGGTGTTCTGATCAACAAATAATAGATGAAGACCCTATATGAAATTCTATATGGTCACAAGCCAACGGTTTCTCACTTCAGGATCTTTGGATGCCCCTGCATGCTACTTCACCTGGAATCCACTCTTAAGTTCAATTCAAAGTCTGATGACTGCTATTTCATGCGATGTGCTGGACGCACTAGTTATCTAGTTTACAACAAATCCACCAAACAAATCGTGGAGTAATTCGATGTGCGCTGGCTGGTAGAAAACACGACGGACGCTCGAGTTGGACCAGATGGGTTATTTAATTACACTTCTTTGTTTAAATCATTTAATGTATTTTCAGAGGATATTTCAGGTACATGCTCAGGTTCGAGTGCAGTTGGTGAAGATGATGAGGAAGATGTTGTCATTGGATCATCCAAACCATCTGTAGTGATTCTTGAATCTCCTATGGTGGATGCAGCTACTCCAAATACACCTTCTTCTTCACCAGTCCAAAAGTTTATTTCTGACACTGAAGCCACTCCCCTTACTCCCGAAGAGGTTGAGGTTCTCTCCAGGGAAAATGTAACTGCCACACTGTCACACCCCAAAACCGGAATGGCGGAAACGTTCTGGGGTGGATGACGTCATGTCAAGTATCACAACATATGCAATATAGTAATCAAAGTACAACAACCATTGCATTAATAGTAATAGTTTTACATAGGTTACATTCCATAGCAACATCAAAATAATACAAGGAATAATATAGATACAACTCGGTTCTAGGCTGACTTCGCAAAAGCTCCCGGGGTGTACCTGTCTATCGCTGACCTGAGAATACAAGTTATTTTGAAAGCGAGTATCAGCATTTTTATAAATGTTGGTGAGTTCATAAGTGTTTAGTGTCATTTGTGTAAATACACATTTTTACTCAAAATAACTTTATGTAAGATAGTGGTTTAGAATCTCCAGTGTATTAACGTCCTTCCCAGAAAATCCTATATTTTCTAAATAACAGCAGTCTTCTACCAAGACCCGACGGATTTACGTTTTAAGGAGTAATTTTCCCCAAAAATACTATTATTATCAAAACACAGCATTGACTTTAAAAGAATAATGAGAAAATCACAAGTAAAAATACCAGGGGAAAAATAACATACGCCTCAGCAGTAATACTGCTGACTAAGGCAAAAGAAATCATAGACTCCAGGAGAATATCGCATGGATGATACGCCTGGCTCAGTCTAACAAAAGGAAGCACAGACTCCAAACACTATCGAATCAACGACACAGCTAGCAAAGTCTAAAACAAAGGGTGAATGTGAACCCGTATGTAACCATGCTGATCGACGATAGGGTATCTGTAACGACCAAAAATTTCAACCAATTTAAAGTTTTCGAAAACAACCCGATTCCATTAAATTTATTACAAAAAGGTTTTCAATACAATTTATTTGAAGTATTCCCAGAATCTCATCACAATATAAACACGAGGAGCGGTACGATCACGCATTCGCCTTGCCACGGTCTCCTGAAGAACCTGAATAACATTAAACCATAACTGTAAGCCCGAAAGCTTAGTGAGATATCCCCAAAATACCAACCACATATACCATACACGCATAACATGCCATAACATATCCGATCACAGAACAGCCATGCACTTCGGGTCTACTGTGGGATTGGTCCGCCGCACCGGCCAACAGTCCACCTGGTCCACCCTCCGAGTCTAGCCATATACCTCGAGTCTACAGTGTGATTGGTCCGCCCGCACTGGGCCTTCAATCCACCTGGTCCACTCTCCGAATCTATCCACATACATCGAGTCTGCAGTGTGATTGGTCCGCCCGCACCGGGCCTTCAATCCACCTGGTCCACTCTCTGAGTCTACAGTATGACTGGTCCGCCCGCACCGGGCCTTCAGTCGGTCTGGTCCACTCTCCGAGCCTCGGCACGTCTGGTCCGCCCTCTTGGGGCCTACAGCCTATCCGGACCGCTCGCTGGGCCTTCGGGACAACCGGTCCGCCCTGGGTATCTTGGCCTACAGCACAAAGCATGACCCGCCTCAACCCAACTCCAGTCCAAACAACCATGTGCACCTAAACATACAATCATATAGCAATTCACAGTTAACAAGCCGATCAAACAGATCACATAACATATCATCATCCTAACCAGGATACCGACCTAACCGGTCACTAGCATAGCATCACCCTACATCTCGGGATACCTATCTCAACCAGGTCTCTAACATATACCATCCTAGCTATGAGGATGCAACATATCAAAGCAATAACATAACAACAAATACCCAGATCTCAATCCGATAAGGGCCGGCCTTGGTGCCTTAGACCCTGTTGATATAGCGAGGATAATTCACCTCGAAACTGTCGACTGAACAGATAACCCAAGCTGCTCCGATCACTGATACGATCTCCACCACTGGACAACCACCAAAGCACTGAACTCAAAACAATATCCAACAATTACCAAAATGCTCCTGGAAACCACTGGTCAACCCTTGGTCAAAGTCAACCCCTAACTGACTCTACTCCCCAAGTCAACCCGATGACTCGCCGAGTCCCCATGCTCAGAAATTCCCCAAACCGCGACTCAACTCGCCGAGCCACCCCGAGACTCGCTGAGTTCAACGACTATGAGTTCACTCACACACAACTCACCGAGTCATCCCCTTGACTCAACGATTCACGTCTCAACCAGAAAAGATTGGGACTCTTCGACAAGACTCGCCGAGTCCAAGAACAGACTCGTCGAGTCTAACGCTATCTTCAACCTACTCGCCGAGTTGTTCTTCCAACTCGTCGAGTTCCAAGCCATCTTCATCCAACTCGCCGAGTTGTTCTTCCAACTCGTCGAGTCCCAGCCTATCTTCAAGCAACTCGCCGAGTCCACCCATGTGACTCGCCGAGTACCACTGGGTCTAAATCCATACAGAGGCTTTCCAAGCCATGCAGATGATCCAAACCATAGATCTACCCTTCCTAAGGCCATCCATCACGTAAAGTGGCAAACTTTACGTGAATCCACGGAGATCTAGGCACTTTGCACTATAGGGCTAGGGTTTGGGACAAAATAGCTCGTTCAAACACTCATCAACAGGGACTTTATGACATATAGGACCATCACAAGCTCAGATCTGAAGTAGCATCCTCAGATCCAAGCTTCTATCTCACTTTAGATGCCATACCAACCACCACACATGAACCCATGAATAAAATAGCTTAAGGAAATGGTTCCTTACCCTTGGAATGAGCCCAACCAACTGTAGATTGTTGTTTCCCCCAAGCTTCCTGATACAAGCCTCCAATCTTCAAGCTTAAAGCACCAAATACCCTTCTCCAAGCTCTAATTCACTCAACAATGGTGTTTTCTCATGAAATCAGGGCTTCTGGAACTCAAGGGATGATAAGGAGGCTGGGGAGGAGACATAATGTTCTTTATATAGGGCTCAACCTCCGGATTTAGGGTTTTCTCCACTCAGCACCAACTCGCCGAGTCCACCCATGTTACTCGACGAGTTGGTCATTTAACACGCGACTAGAGTCGCGACCCTACTCGCCGAGTCCACTCGTGGACTCGTCGAGTCGCTCCCTCCCATTTTACTCTTTTATCCCTTTAACTTTACCCTTGCTATTCCGGGATGTTACAATTCTCCCCACTTACATTAGGCTTCGTCCTCGAAGCCTGCAACAACTCAACTCTTATAAATACTCCTGCCACGCATCACCTGGCATTAACCCAGCCAGGTTCCTCAAAACACAACCATCGAAACCGGAACTCACTTCCTCCTTTCTTGCGGTGTCCTGACCACCGTCTCAAGCCGACCACCGGCTTTACCCTCGGATAACTCCACTTAACAACTGAGTACTACTCATGATGCAACACTACTCTAAATCACAACCATCACTCGACCCATATGTGCTAGAAATAACAATGCACCATCGGATTCCCGATTCGAGTCCAACTCTAGTCATTCTGCTGACAGAAAGACACATTCTTCAGAGCAACTCCCATGAGTTCTCCTCTTGCAATCACATACACATGCTGAACTAGCTCTAGCACCCTCAGGTTGGGAAAACCCGATACACTGGACATCTCCAAACATCCCCCAGGATGAACCACTACTACATACGCACTTCCCTGATCAGAATCACACTGGGAGCCCGAGACTCCCTCCCTGCATCCCTTCCGAGCCTCTTGGCTCTATACCCACGGAATTCCTTCCGCGACCTCAGCAGACATTCCAAACCGGATGTGATTCCATCATACTACCGCAAACACGCTGCTCAATGACCATACTCGGATCACTCTAATCATAACTCTGCTCTGCCGCTTTCACTTCCGTGAACTTGCAATCCCCCTCGGAGTTATACTCCTCTCTCATTCATTTACCAAGGAATCCACTTGGCCGCCTTGTCACTCCGACAAGTGCCACAGTGCTCGCCCAACGCTGCACCACTCCTTCATAGCGTAACCGCTATCCATCCAACACACATGCTCTGACTCTGATCGTAGGGGCCGTCAAGCCCATGCACTATCTCAACTAATCAAGATCACTACCCGGGGCCAGAACTTCAAATGCAATCACACCACAACATACACAAACCATATCCTTGAACCGATCCAACAATACCTGCAGAGTCTTCAGCATGACTGGAGCGCCTTACCGGGCCTTCAGCCAATCTGGACCACTCTCAGAACCTTCAGCCAATCTGGACCGCTCTCAGTGCCTTTAGTTTAGCTGGACCGTTCTTAGAGCCTTCGGCCTGACTGGTACGCCTACGACCTTCAGTCTCTCCGGACCGCTCAACTAGCATTCATCATTCCGAGCTATCACTCCGGGAAATCCTCCCATGCATACTGTTCTAGCCCTCTAGGGGTTCCGAACTCTATCTCCATCACACAACTCAATCCTGGCCTGATCCCAGACCCTCTGCAAATAAGTACCTTTGGTCTGTATTCCGCCCCAGATGCCTGCCACTTACTCATGCCAGCCTACAATCTTGGCTGACAGAACACTGCTGAATCCCAGACAGCTCAACAATCTCACATACTCATCGATCATCCGGAGAATTTTTCAACTCTCCCCCACTTAGGGAACTGACTATCAACCACCGGTCGCTATCACCGACCTCCCAAAACAACCCTGCACAACACCACACTTACACGCGGACTGATTTCCCACTAGCACTAGCAACCTTCACAAAATCACATATCCATACTAATCCTCCTGCTCGAAAGAAACTCAATCTACAGCTAACCACTCCTCAGAAGGCTGATGCTGCCCGACATTCAGACCAACGCCAGATTCCCACTAACAACCCCATGAATGATAACCAAAAAATTCCCAACACTAACCCATAATCATGCCATAACTCTCAAAAACAACAAATACCACACCAAGAACCACACAAAGATACTAGCACATAAACAATACTCCACAATAATCATAAGATAACAAGACATCAAGGAAGAAACATACCTGCAGCTGCATCTGGCACTGCTCCGACCTCCTCTACTACAAGCTGAAAAGCACGACCCTCAGCCCTTGGGGGCTCCGCTCCACCCTGACCTCCACCCGTGATCCACAAAGTGGCCGGTGCTGGAGCCTACACCGGTCCTGCAGCGAGCTGTGGACAATTGACCCTCAAATGTCCAACCTGATGCCGACAATCCCTCGCATAGTGCCCCTCCTTTCCGCACTTGCGGCATGCACCACCGGACCTACAAACTCCGGTGTGACTCCTTCCACACTTCCCACAAGTGTGGCTACTCAGATCCCCCACTCTAGAATCAACGGTCTTGGACCGTTTTGGCGCCGGCTGCAACTGCACTGGAGCCTGCCTCAACTCACACATCTGCAACTCAATCTCTAATTCGCGCCGCCTGGCGGCCTCCTATAACTCCAACAAGGTCTCGCACCTCTGCGTAGACACAAACTGTCTAATATCCCTCTTGAGCATGCTCAGATATCGAGACATCTGAGCCTGCTCCGAAGTGAACTCAGGGCAGAACATCTCCCTCTCAGTGAACATCCTGGTGATCTCAGTCATCGACTCCGAATCCTGCTTCCGCTCAAGGAACTCCTGAGCCAATCTCTCCCTCTCAAGTCACGGAACATAGCGAGTGCTGAACATCTCCCTGAATTGATCCCATGAAACCGCAGCCCTCTGCGCATCCGAATATGACCCCATGGTCAATCTCCACCAATCCTTCGCCCCGAGCCTCAACAGGTTCAGAGCACACCTCACCCTCTGCTCAGCAGGGCATGAACACATGAAGAAACACCCCTCGACGTCCGATAACCACCTCATAGCAACAATCGGGTCCTGAACTCCATCGAAGGTGGGAGGCTTCGTATTATCGAAGTCCCGATACTGAAAGCCCCGACCAGCTCCTCCCCCTGCCACTGCTACAGCTGCTGTCGCCGCCGCGGCAGCCGTCTCTGCGAGAGCTGCATAACGCTCATCAAAATACTCAACCATGGCGGTCTTGATCGACCCAAACAGCTCCGGCAACTCAGCCCGGAACAACTCAGCATGCCTCGGAATCTCCATACTGAAAAACACCACACAAAACCTAAGACACTTCCCACTATCCCGGGAACCAACTCTCTCAACCCAACCCTAGAGGTCATGGTTTCCCTGATACGCGTATGGGTCCTGTGCTTTCAGTAGTACGGGCCCATACTACCTTCCACACCTACCCATATTTGTATGAAGTACTACCACAACACCCTAGTGAAAACATGCATAACAACACTCAACCCTCACAACTAGAGGAACACTGGAAATCTCTCACAAGGAAACCCTAGGCTACAGGCATCACAAATCAGGCAACATTATCATGAAATCCTGAAGATCTCTAGCCTAGCACTAGCATGTTGTTCTAACAAAGCTCAAAAACAAATATCATGTATGGTATTTTGGGGTTACTTACTAGCTCCGGCTGATCGTACCTCTGCGTCCTCCTTTACTCATTTTGAAAACCATTTTAAATACTATTTTGAAAACTCTCCTCGATTTGAGACTCGAGTCACACGAGTGTTCCTCCAATTCACTCAAACCAAGGCTCTGATACCAACTTGTAACGACCAAAAATTTCAACCAATTTAAAATTTTCGAAAACAACCCGATTCCATTAAATTTATTACAAAAAGGTTTTCAATACAATTTATTTTAAGTATTCCCAGAATCTCATCACAATATAAACACAAGGAGTGGTACGATCATGCCTTCACCTTGCCACGGTCTCCTGAAGAACCTGAAAAACATTAAACCACAAATGTAAGCCCGAAAGCTTAGTGAGATATCCCCTAAATACCAACCACATATACCATACACGCATAACATGCCATAACATATCCGATCACAGAACAGCCATGCACTTCGGGTCTACTGTGGGACTGGTCCGCCGCACCGGCCAACAGTCCACCTGGTCCACCCTCCGAGTCTAGCCATATACCTCGAGTCTACAATATGATTGGTCCGCCCGCACCGGGCCTTCAATCCACCTGGTCCACTCTCCGAATCTATCCACATACATCGAGTCTGCAGTGTGATTGGTCCGCCCGCACCGGGCTGTCACACCCCTAAACCTGAACGGCGGAAACGTTCGGGGGCGGATGACTTCATGTGGTAACGTAACAAATGAATACATAGTAAAGAAAGCAATACAACCATCATATATATAATTGAAAGTTTACATTTGTCAAAAGTTACATGTTCAAAACCAATTACAATATGATGTCAAAATATGAGATTAAACTGGCGCCGCAGCATCTCTTCTTCAAAAGCATATTAGTACCTGAAATTACTGAATCCCTGGGACATACAAGTAATTTTGAAAGAGTAGATCAGCATTTAAGCTGGTGAATTTCATAAGTATTTAAGTGATAATGTTTGAATGAAATGAAATGTTTTATCTTTGTTTGTTTGTGTTTAGAAAATCCTATATTTTCTACTAGTATAAAAGTAGCCTTCACTCAAGACCAATGTTTGTTTCCAAAATGTATGTAAATGTAAAATAACCAAAGAGTTTGAAAACCTTGTAAATCAATGCATTTTTAATACCCCTTGTGAGTTTTATAACCATACTATTGACTCTGAATGCCTAGACACAACGTTCTTCAGGCGTTGGAATGTTATGACGTTTGTCACCCCAAACGGTGGACTGCAGCTAACAGTCAGGGCGCGGGTTGTCAAGCCCGTATAGATCTATACACAAACACCATGCTCCCCCTCCAAGGGATTCTGGTATATAATACAGGACTTGAAATGTGTACTCAAACGTACATGAAGTTAGTGTCTCACAAAACCGTGGTATAAAAACAGATCTACTTGTTAAAATGTTACGTTTGTTCTTGTATACGAAAGTAAACTTCTTGAAATATATGTTTCTAGTATATAAGAGTTAGAAATCTGTTCGTAAAACTATACCTATTATAGTTTTCAAAAAGTGTGCCTTGTTTGTTTAGAAATACCTAGAAAAAGAATCACTTGTTTATGAAAGCATAGATTTTTGGTGTAGAGTCTAAGATAGACAAGAATAATCTAAGAACAGTTTAGTTTATACATGCATTACAACAACTTTATATTTTTAAAAGATAGAATGCTATTGTAACATATGTTATATATATATAAAAGTTCCTTAAAGGTTATAAATCGCATGTGATTTGAATATATAACAGTATATAAAAGAGTTTCTTTATGTAACACACGATAATACTCGTGTGTTTTACTTGTAATCCCCCCTTGAAAGCATATAAAAGTATTTAGAATAATTAAAACGGTTGATTAAGGGGTATGAAACTCACTTGAAAGTTTGAAGATAGCAAGATGGAAAACCGGGCAGAGTTTCGTCTCGGGAAACGGATTTACCTTGGGATTCTCGGGAATCTCGGGAGTAAAATCGACCTACGGGACTTGAGCCAAAAAGACCAGAGCTTCGGGTTTGAACGGACACGGAAAACGAGGCAAAGTTGAGAGAGAGAGAAGAGAAATGAGCCCTTTCTTTGGAAACCCTCGCATCCTATTTATAGTAAGGCTGGTCTGCCTCGGTACGCGGGGCGTACACTCGTACGCAGCGCGTACGCGTACGTCATGCATGACCGAAGCCTCGACTGCCTCGGCTCGGATGGGACGGGTTACTGGGTACGCGGGTCGGATGGGACGGCGGGTCGGACGGGTCGGGGCTTCGGATGGGTCGGACGGGTCGGTTCCTTCGGATAGCGCGACATGGACAATCAGAGGCCAATCCTCTCGGTTACGCGGGGCGTACAGGAGTACGCAGCGCGTACCTCAGATGAGGACGCTGACTCCCCTTTGGATAATATCCGAATTTTGATTAAAATAAATAATTAATTTATTTAATAAACTTCAAAAATTCATATCTTCTTCATACGAACTCCGTTTTCGATGGTCTTTATATCCTTGCGTAGGTGAAACTACGCTCTACAACTTTCGTTTAGACTCCGTCGGCAAATTCCAAAATTATTTTTTTTTATTATTTATTATTAAAAAAAACCCATCGTGTTTAAGGAATTTCTTTGAAAATTCATAACTCTTTATCTGATGTCGGTTTTTGTCAGACTTTTTACCGCTGGAATACCATTGTCGAGACCTTCGATTCTCGTTTAGGTCATTCCGACCAAAAGTCGCTCGATTTCCGATTCGAGTTTTTAGCTGTCTGTTGCTAAGCTGAACTTGGAAAAATCATAACTTCGCTATATGAAGTCGGATTTGGGCCTTCTTTTCACGTACGATCATGGTTCAAAGACATTTAATCATAGAAGGAAATTAAATAGAACTTATTTGTACATTTTATTATGAAAGTAAATTTTATTACTCAGAAGTGGTTACAATACTTGACCCATTTTGGTCGTTACAAAGAGTTGAAATATCGGGTTGCCACATCATCCCCCGTTAGAGAGAATTTCGTCCCGAAATTTAAAGTAGTAAAGATACTAGCGAACATGAAAGTGATGTGGGTACTTTTGTTTCATCTGATCCTCGTGTTCCCATGTGAATTCGGGTCCCCGCTTAGCGTTCCAGCGAACCTTCACGATGGGTATGCGACTTTGTTTTGTTTGTTTGACCTCTCGGTCCATGATTTCTACTGGTTCTTCCACAAAGTTGAGGCTCTCGTTGATCTCGATCTCGTCGAGTGGAATAACAAGAGTCTCGTTGGACAGACACTTTTTCAAGTTTCAGACGTGGAAGGTTGGAGGAATGTTACTAAGTTCGCGCGGTAGGTTAAGCTTGTAAGCCACAGGGCCGATTCTGGCAAGAATCTCGAAAGGCCCTATGTATCTTGGATTCAGTTTCCCACGCTTTCCAAATCGTATTAAACCCTTCCACGGTGAGACCTTTAATAAGACGTGGTCTCCTACCTGGAATTCCAAAGGTTTCCTCCTTTGGTCAGCGTAGCTTTTCTGTCGGTCTCTTGAGGCTTTCAATCGTTCACGAATCTGAACGATCTTCTCTGTTGTTTCACGTATGATCTCCGGACCAGTGAGAGTGCTTTCAGGAACTCTTCCTCTAGCTAACTGGGTATCGCCAACTTCAGTCCAGCACAGAGGGGATCTGCACTTTCGACCATAGAGGGCTTCAAACGGAGCAGCCTTTATGCTTGTATGATAACTATTGTTGTATGAAAATTCGACAAGGGGTAAATGAATATCCCATGCCTTTCCAAAGTCAATCACGCAGGCTCTCAGCATGTCTTCTAAAGTTTGTATTGTTCTCTCACTTTGTCCGTCTGTCTGTGGGTGGTAGGCTGTACTCATGTCTAGCCTAGTTCCCAGGGAACTTTGTAGTGACTGCCAGAATCTTGAAGTGAATCTACTATCTCGATCGGAGATAATGGATATCGGAACACCATGCAGTCGCACTACTTCCCTTAAGTAAGTTCTTGTAAGCTTCTCCAGTTTGTCAGTCTCCTTGATGGGTAGGAAATGCGCGGATTTGGTCAATCTATCGACAATGACCCATATGGTATCGAGTCCACTTTTCGTCTTGGGTAACTTGGTTATGAAGTCCATAGTAATCCGCTCCCATTTTCATTCTGGTATCTCTGGTTGTTGTAGTAGTCCTGACGGTTTCTGATACTCGACCTTAACCTTAGCGCAAGTAAGACATTTACTCACGAAGGTAGCAATTTCTGCTTTCATGTTAGGCCACCAGTACAGTTTCTTAAGATCCAGATACATTTTATCTGAACCCGGGTGAACGGAATATCTTGAATTATGAGCCTCGGTCATGACTACGTTTCTGAAACCACCATGTTTTGGGGTCCAGATTCAGTCCATGAGATAGTAGGCTCCGCCACCCTTGACCTCTAAATTCTTCTCCATTCCTCGCAGGGATTCACCCGCCACATTTTCAGGTTGCAAAGCTTCCATTTGTGCTTCCTTAATTTGTGTGGATAAGTGGGAATGGATAGTCATGGTCAGAGATTTGACCCTCCGACCAGTGTATTCCTTTCGACTGAGGGCGTCGCCTACTACGTTGGCCTTGCCAGGATGATAACGAATTTCGCATTCGTAGTCATTCAGTAACTCAACCCATCGTCGTTGTCGCATGTTGAGTTCCTTTTGATCGAAAATGTGTTGAAGGCTCTTGTGATCGGTGAATATAGTACTCTTTGTTCCGTATAAGTAGTGCCTCCAGATCTTCAGAGCAAATACCACTGCTCCTAATTCGAGGTCGTGTGTCGTATAGTTCACTTCGTGTGTCTTAAGCTGTCGGGAGGCATAAGCGATAACCTTCCCTCTCTGCATAAGAACACAACCAAGCCCTTGATTTGAAGCATCGCAATACACTACGAAGTCTTCTATCCCTTCGGGGAGGGATAGTATCGGTGCGGTGCACAAGGCCTGCTTTAGTGTCTGGAATGCCTTCTCTTGTTTCGCTTCCCAGTCAAAGGCCACACCTTTCTGGGTTAATGAAGTAAGAGGTTTCGCAATGCTCGAAAAGTTCTTTATGAATCTGCGATAGTAGCCAGCTAGACCTAGAAATTGACGAATTTCTGTAGGTGTCTTTGGTGCCGACCAGTTCTCAATAGCCTTAATTTTGGAGGGGTCCACGTGTATACCTTTCTCGCTAACAACGTGACCTAAAAATTCGACTCTTCGAATCCAAAATTCGCATTTAGAGAACTTCGCATAGAGTTTCTCCGTTCGCAGTGTTTCTAGGACCTTTCGCAGGTGTTGACTATGCTCTTCCTCACTTCGAGAGTAGATAAGTATATCATCGATAAAGACGATGACGAACTGATCCAAGTAAGGGCGGCATACCCTATTCATTAGGTCCATAAATACTGTTGGTGCATTGCTTAATCCGAACGGCATCACCACGAATTCATAGTGTCCATAACGAGTTCGGAAGGCTGTCTTTGGAATGTCCCCCTCTAGAACTCGTAATTGGTGATATCCGGATCGCAGGTCTATTTTGGAGAAGTAGTTCGCCCCTTGAAGTTGATCGAATAGGTCGTCGATACGGGGTAGAGGATAGCGGTTCTTGACAGTAAGTTTGTTCAGCTCTCTGTAGTCGATGCACATACGGAACGATCCGTCTTTCTTCTTTACAAACAAGACCGGTGCTCCCCAAGGTGAGAAACTTGGTCTTATGAACCCTTTGTGAAGGAGTTCATTAAGTTGACTGGAAAGTTCCTGCATCTCTGCTGGTGCAAGACGATAAGGCGACTTCGCTACTGGAGTAGCTCCTGGAATTAAGTCGATTCTGAACTCGACTTGGCGTTGCGGTGGTAATCCTGGTAGTTCTTCTGGAAAGATATCGGGAAAGTCGCGTACTACCGAGATGCTCTTGATGTCCTTCAGTTCTTGACTTGCATCAACGATGTGCGCTAGGAATGCTCGACAATCCTTCCGCAAGCACTTTCGAGCATGGATGCACGAAATGATGTGAAGGTTTGTACTAGATTTGTCGCCGTAGATAACTAATGTTTCGTTGTTAGGGAGGTTAAGACGGATTGCTTTCTCAAAGCACATGATGTCGGCGCGAAGAAGACTCAACCAATCCATGCCGACTATGACGTCGAAACTTTTAATTTGAACCGGCATGAGATTGATTGGGAAAGAATGGCCGTCTAATGTTAACGTACAGCCCATGTATATGCAATTTGTGTTTTCGGTTTTTCCATTGGCCATCTCTACAGTGAATGATTTTTCTAACTTGCTAGGTTTAGGTTTAAGTAAATGAATAAAGTTTTGACTCACGAAGCTTCTCTCCGCTCCACTATCGAATAATATGCATGCGTATGAATTATCGAGAAGGAACGTACCAGCAACTATAGTTGGGTCAGCTACAGCTTCGTCGTGGCCTATTGCCAAAACTCGTCCCACACCTCCGATGTCTGCTGCCTTAGGACAGTTTCTCTTGTAGTGGCCCACCTCACCACAACCGTAGCAAGCCTGCCCTACACCCGCACCGGGAACTTGAGTGATCGGCTTTGCGGGTTCCTTGCAGAAACGGGTTGTGTGTCCTTTCTTGCTGCAGTTGGCGCACTGCATATCTCGACAAGGTCCATGGTGGTGGTAATTGCATTTGGTGCATTTTGGGAGGTTACCTATATAAGGCTTTGTTGGGTAGGTATTTGTAGGGGCTGTAGTAGGTACGATGGCAGCATTTACTGAAACCAGCTGTTTCTTTGCGGATTCTTGGGAAGACCCACCCTTCCCTTTAATCCACGCTCTCTTCCTGCCATTGTTGTTGTTGTTGCTGTTGTTGTTGTTGTTGTTGTTGTTGTTGTTGTTGTTGTTGTTGTTTCCTTTCTGTGGTGCTGGTGTAGAAGTGGTTGAGTTCTGATGACCTCCGTACTCGATCAGAGATTGTGCCAGTTCCTTAGCACTTTCAAAGGTGTCAGGTTTAGACGCTAACACGCTTGATCGCATTTGGGGCGTCAGTTCCCAGATGTACCTTTCTATCTTCTTGCTCTCGGGAGCAATCATATTTGGACAAAGGATTGCCAGTTCGCAGAATCTGTTGGTATAAGTAGCGATGTCGGTACCCACCATTCCGAGAGTCCATAGCTCGTGTTCAAGCTTTTGAATCTCTCCCCGTGGGCAGTATTCTCTCATCATCATGGCCTTCAAGCTCTCCCAGCTTATGGAGTTTGCCACGATTAGGGTAAGTACTTTAACGTGGCCATTCCACCAAGTTAAAGCTTTATCGAGAAGGGTGAAAGTTGCAAATTTGACCTTGCTGTGCTCGGGGCAGGAGCAGATTTCAAAGACTGCCTCCGTCCTTTCAATCCACTGCCTTAGGGCCATCACACCACCAGTACCATAAAACATTCGGGGCTTGGCATTAGTGAAGTCCTTATAGGTGCATTCTCGAGATGGTCCATGACTCTCGCCATGGTTGGATGGGTGTGTGCCAGATCCCGAGCCATTAGCACTTGAGTTATTGATCTGTGACATGGCAGCTGCCACCGCTGCGGTGACTGCTGCTTGAAACATTACAGCATCAAATTGGGGTGGTGGAGGTGGTGGTGGTATAGGTGCTTCCTCACCGTTGTTTCGCCTTGGATTCCTACGCGGAGGCATCCTTCAACTATAGATTGAAAAGACAAGGATAAGAATTTCATAGAATGGAAAATGTATGTGTCTCATGAACTAAATCGCTATAGTTCAACAACAGATGATAGTACGAGTCTTAAAATAGAAGAATGAAAGTTATTTGTAAGACTTAAGGTATGAAACAAGTATTTGGGTTCACAAAGACCATTCAAGGTTCGAACGAAATACTTAACATAGTAGTAATAGTGCCACTTATATTAATATAAAAGTTGCTACAACGATCATGAAAATTTGACCCCTAAAAGGGTCTCCGATTACAAAGTTCGAGAAATTTAAAGACTTTTAGCCGAGGTCCTAAGCTATCACAAAATTTGAGTCCTTGACAAGCACTACTTGCGTCGAAGGTTGCGCTTGGAGCTTGACTCCGTATCTGATTGCTTTGACTCCATTAGACGCCTATCGAAAGCGACTTGTTGTTCCCTTAGTTCGGCGAGGGCTGCAATCATTTGCGCTTGAAACGCTTCGGTTTGGAATTGAGCGTTGTCTTGCATCTTGTCCAGCCTACGGATGTCTGAAGTGTGAACCTGCACTTCCACATTGATATCCCGGAGTCGGCTAGCTTGAACTCCAGACTGATAGGACTGATTGGCTAACTTACCCACCATTACCGGGAGTGCTCGATCAGCCGAACCTCCGCCGCGGACATCATAGAAGTCCCGGCACATGCCGTAGGGAGGGCGTAGGTTTTGCTGTTGGCTCCAATGGTGGAGGTGACTTCCTCAGACGGGAATCGGTCCTTGAAAGTTCCTTACGAAGACGGGAGGTTGAATGGGTGGTGGATCGATAACTTCTGGCTCTGAGTCGGTACCGGAGTCATCACCCACTTCTATGGGTTCCTCGTCCTCTTCGGGATCATCTTCGATCCATCCTCCGTTGCCTTGGTTGGGAAAGTAGGGGTCGCCAGGGAGGTGAAATCCAGCCATTTGACTGTACGAGAAATAGGGTTATAAGGATTGAATAAAGTCGGAACATGTAAAACATGTAAGTTAAACTAGTTTAGATGGCAAATACTCCTATAGTATTTAAATTCTTGTGTTTGATTCTTGTAATGGTTTGGTAAGTTTTGACTTGTTGCTTACTACGATCATTCCTCGATATACGTTGGTCCAATCTTGGGCAAATATAGTTGATCACACTATATTTATCCAAAATCTGATTACATATATCGAGTCTCAATCGTAGTGTCAACTTGTCTAAATACTTGTATAGTTGTATAACATGAAAATAGTTTGTGGTATGCATGTAATTGTACTTAAATGAACTATCAATTTAAGTTGAACGAAATGCTGCTTAAGTGTAAAAAGAAAATTTGTTTTGTCAGAGAGTATTAGTCCCTTAAGCATTTATAGTTTGTATATCTTATGTGGTTCGATATACTTAGTTCACTATAAACATTGCTCTGATACCAATTTGTCACACCCCCAAACCTGAACGGCGGAAACGTTCGGGGGCGGATGACTTCATGTGGTAACGTAACAAATGAATACATAGTAAAGAAAGCAATACAACCATCATATATATAATTGAAAGTTTACATTTGTCAAAAGTTACATGTTCAAAACCAATTACAATATGATGTCAAAATATGAGATTAAACTGGCGCCGCAACATCTCTTCTTCAAAAGCATATTAGTACTTGAAATTACTGAATTCCTGGGACATACAAGTAATTTTGAAAGAGTAGATCAGCATTTAAGCTGGTGAATTTCATAAGTATTTAAGTGACAATGTTTGAATGAAATGAAATGTTTTATCTTTGTTTGTTTGTGTTTAGAAAATCCTATATTTTCTACTAGTATAAAAGTAGCCTTCACTCAAGACCAATGTTTGTTTCCAAAATGTATGTAAATGTAAAATAACCAAAGAGTTTGAAAACCTTGTAAATCAATGCATTTTTAATACCCCTTGTGAGTTTTATAACCATACTATTGACTCTGAATGCCTAGACACAACGTTCTTCAGGCGTTGGAATGTTATGACGTTTGTCACCCCAAACGGTGGACTGCAGCTAACAGTCAGGGCGCGGGTTGTCAAGCCCGTATAGATGTATACACAAACACCATGCTCCCCCTCCAAGGGATTCTGGTATATAATACAGGACTTGAAATGTGTACTCGAACGTACATGAAGTTAGTGTCTCACAAAACCGTGGTATAAAAACAGATCTACTTGTTAAAATGTTACGTTTGTTCTTGTATACGAAAGTAAACTTCTTGAAATATATGTTTCTAGTATATAAGAGTTAGAAATCTGTTCGTAAAACTATATCTATTATAGTTTTCAAAAAGTGTGCCTTGTTTGTTTAGAAATACCTAGAAAAAGAATCACTTGTTTATGAAAGCATAGATTTTTGGTGTAGAGTCTAAGATAGACAAGAATAATCTAAGAACAGTTTAGTTTATACATGCATTACAACAACTTTATATTTTTAAAAGATAGAATGCTATTGTAACATATGTTATATATATATATATATATATATATATATATATATATATATATATATATATATATATATATATATATATATATATATATATATAAGTTCCTTAAAGGTTATAAATCGCATGTGATTTGAATATATAACAGTATATAAAAGAGTTTCTTTATGTAACACACGATAATACTCGTGTGTTTTACTTGTAATCCCCCCCTTGAAAGCATATAAAAGTATTTAGAATAATTAAAACGGTTGATTAAGGGGTATGAAACTCACTTGAAAGTTTCAAGATAGCGAGATGGAAAACCGGGCAGAGTTTCGTCTCGGGAAACGGATTTTCCTTGGGATTCTCGGGAATCTCGGGAGTAAAATCGACCTACGGGACTTGAGCCAAAAAGACCAGAGCTTCGGGTTTGAACGGACACGGAAAACGAGGCAAAGTTGAGAGAGAGAGAAGAGAAATGAGCCCTTTCTTTGGAAACCCTCGCATCCTATTTATAGTAAGGCTGGTCTGCCTCGGTACGCGGGGCGTACGCTCGTACGCAGCGCGTACGCGTACGACATGCATGACCGAAGCCTCGACTGCCTCGGCTCGGATGGGACGGGTTGCTAGGTACGCAGGTCGGATGGGACGGCGGGTCGGACGGGTCGGGGCTTCGGATGGGTCGGACGGGTCGGTTCCTTCGGATAGCGCGACGTGGACGATCAGAGGCCAATCCTCTCGGTTACGCGGGGCGTACAGGAGTACGCAGCGCGTACCTCGGATGAGGACGCTGACTCCCCTTCGGATAATATCCGAATTTTGATTAAAACAAATAATTAATTTATTTAATAAACTTCAAAAATTCATATCTTCTTCATACGAACTCTGTTTTCGATGGTCTTTATATCCTTGCGTAGGTGAAACTACGCTCTACAACTTTCGTTTAGACTCCGTCGGCAAATTCCAAAATTATTTTTTTTATTATTTATTATTAAAAAAAACTCATCGTGTTTAAGGAATTTCTTTGAAAATTCATAACTTCTTTATCTGATGTCGGTTTTTGTCAGACTTTTTACCGCTGGAATACCATTGTCGAGACCTTCGATTCTCGTTTAGGTCATTCCAGCCAAAAGTCGCTCGATTTCCGATTCGAGTTTTTAGCTGTCTGTTGCTAAGCTGAACTTGGAAAAATCATAACTTCGCTATATGAAGTCGGATTTGGGCGTTCTTTTCACGTACGATCATGGTTCAAAGACATTTAATCATAGAAGGAAATTAAATAGAACTTATTTGTACATTTTATTATGAAAGTAAATTTTATTACTCAGAAGTGGTTACAATACTTGACCCATTTTGGTCGTTACAAAGAGTTGAAATATCGGGTTGCCACATCATCCCCCCGTTAGAGAGAATTTCGTCCCGAAATTTAAAGTAGTAAAGATACTAGCGAACATGAAAGTGATGAGGGTACTTTTGTTTCATCTGATCCTCGCGTTCCCATGTGAATTCGGGTCCCCGCTTAGCGTTCCAGCGAACCTTCACGATGGGTATGCGACTTTGTTTTGTTTGTTTGACCTCTCGGTCCATGATTTCTACTGGTTCTTCCACAAAGTTGAGGCTCTCGTTGATCTCGATCTCGTCGAGTGGAATAACAAGAGTCTCGTTGGACAGACACTTTTTCAAGTTTCAGACGTGGAAGGTTGGAGGAATGTTACTAAGTTCGCGCGGTAGGTTAAGCTTGTAAGCCACAGGGCCGATTCTGGCAAGAATCTCGAAAGGCCCTATGTATCTTGGATTCAGTTTCCCACGCTTTCCAAATCGTATTAAACCCTTCCACGGTGAGACCTTTAATAAGATGTGGTCTCCTACCTGGAATCCAAAGGTTTCCTCCTTTGGTCAGCGTAGCTTTTCTGTCGGTCTCTTGAGGCTTTCAATCGTTCACGAATCTGAACGATCTTCTCTGTTGTTTCACGTATGATCTCCGGACCGGTGAGAGTGCTTTCAGGAACTCTTCCTCTAGCTAACTGGGTATCGCCAACTTCAGTCCAGCACAGAGGGGATCTGCACTTTCGACCATAGAGGGCTTCAAACGGAGCAGCCTTTATGCTTGTATGATAACTATTGTTGTATGAAAATTCGACAAGGGGTAAATGAATATCCCATGCCTTTCCAAAGTCAATCACGCAGGCTCTCAGCATGTCTTCTAAAGTTTGTATTGTTCTCTCACTTTGTCCGTCTGTCTGTGGGTGGTAGGCTGTACTCATGTCTAGCCTAGTTCCCAGGGAACTTTGTAGTGACTGCCAGAATCTTGAAGTGAATCTACTATCTCGATCGGAGATAATGGATATCGGAACACCATGCAGTCGCACTACTTCCCTTAAGTAAGTTCTTGTAAGCTTCTCCAGTTTGTCAGTCTCCTTGATGGGTAGGAAATGCGCGGATTTGGTCAATCTGTCGACAATGACCCATATGGTATCGAGTCCACTTGTCGTCTTGGGTAACTTGGTTATGAAGTCCATAGTAATCCGCTCCCATTTCCATTCCGGTATCTCTGGTGGTTGTAGTAGTCCTGACGGTTTCTGATACTCGACCTTAACCTTAGCGCAAGTAAGACATTTACTCACGAAGGTAGCAATTTCTGCTTTCATGTTAGGCCACCAATACAGTTTCTTAAGATCCAGATACATTTTATCTGAACCCGGGTGAACGGAATATCTTGAATTGTGAGCCGCGGTCATGACTACGTTTCTGAAACCACCATGTTTTGGGGTCCAGATTCGGTCCATGAGATAGTAGGCTCCGCCACCCTTGACCTCTAAATTCTTCTCCATTCCTCGCAGGGATTCACCCGCCACATTTTCAGGTTGCAAAGCTTCCATTTGTGCTTCCTTAATTTGTGTGGATAAGTGGGAATGGATAGTCATGGTCAGAGATTTGACCCTCCGACCAGTGTATTCCTTTCGACTGAGGGCGTCGGCTGCTACGTTGGCCTTGCCAGGATGATAATGAATTTCGCATTCGTAGTCATTCAGTAACTCAACCCATCGTCGTTGTCGCATGTTGAGTTCCTTTTGATCGAAAATGTGTTGAAGGCTCTTGTGATCGGTGAATATAGTACTCTTTGCTCCGTATAAGTAGTGCCTCCAGATCTTCAGAGCAAATACCACTGCTCCTAATTCGAGGTCGTGTGTCGTATAGTTCACTTCGTGTGTCTTAAGCTGTCGAGAGGCATAAGCGATAACCTTCCCTCTCTGCATAAGAACACAACCAAGCCCTTGATTTGAAGCATCGCAATACACTACGAAGTCTTCTATCCCTTCGGGGAGGGATAGTATCGGTGCGGTGCACAAGGCCTGCTTTAGTGTCTGGAATGCCTTCTCTTGTTTCGCTTCCCAGTCAAAGGCCACACCTTTCTGGGTTAATGAAGTAAGAGGTTTCGCAATGCTCGAAAAGTTCTTTATGAATCTGCGATAGTAGCCAGCTAGACCTAGAAATTGACGAATTTCTGTAGGTGTCTTTGGTGCCGACCAGTTCTCAATAGCCTTAATTTTGGAGGGGTCCACGTGTATACCTTTCTCGCTAACAACGTGACCTAAAAATTCGACTCTTCGAATCCAAAATTCGCATTTAGAGAACTTCGCATAGAGTTTCTCCGTTCGCAGTGTTTCTAGGACCTTTCGCAGGTGTTGACTATGCTCTTCCTCACTTCGAGAGTAGATAAGTATATCATCGATAAAGACGATGACGAACTGATCCAAGTAAGGGCGGCATACCCTATTCATTAGGTCCATAAATACTGTTGGTGCATTGCTTAATCCGAACGGCATCACCACGAATTCATAGTGTCCATAACGAGTTCGGAAGGCTGTCTTTGGAATGTCCCCCTCTAGAACTCGTAATTGGTGATATCCGGATCGCAGGTCTATTTTGGAGAAGTAGTTCGCCCCTTGAAGTTGATCGAATAGGTCGTCGATACGGGGTAGAGGATAGCGGTTCTTGACAGTAAGTTTGTTCAGCTCTCTGTAGTCGATGCACATACGGAACGATCCGTCTTTCTTCTTTACAAACAAGACCGGTGCTCCCCAAGGTGAGAAACTTGGTCTTATGAACCCTTTGTGAAGGAGTTCATTAAGTTGACTGGAAAGTTCCTGCATCTCTGCTGGTGCAAGACGATAAGGCGACTTCGCTACTGGAGTAGCTCCTGGAATTAAGTCGATTCTGAACTCGACTTGGCGTTGCGGTGGTAATCCTGGTAGTTCTTCTGGAAAGATATCGGGAAAGTCGCGTACTACCGAGATGCTCTTGATGTCCTTCAGTTCTTGACTTGAATCAACGATGTGCGCTAGGAATGCTCGACAATCCTTCCGCAAGCACTTTCGAGCATGGATGCACGAAATGATGCGAAGGTTTGTACTAGATTTGTCGCCGTAGATAACTAATGTTTCGTTGTTAGGGAGGTTAAGACGGACTGCTTTCTCAAAGCACATGATGTCGGCGCGAAGAAGACTCAACCAATCCATGCCGACTATGACGTCGAAACTTTTAATTTGAACCGGCATGAGATTGATTGGGAAAGAATGGCCGTCTAATGTTAACGTACATCCCATGTATATGCAATTTGTGTTTTCGGTTTTTCCATTGGCCATCTCTACAGTGAATGATTTTTCTAACTTGCTAGGTTTAGGTTTAAGTAAATGAATAAAGTTTTGACTCACGAAGCTTCTCTCCGCTCCACTATCGAATAATATGCATGCGTATGAATTATCGAGAAGGAACGTACCAGCAACTATAGTTGGGTCAGCTACAGCTTCGTCGTGGCCTATTGCCAAAACTCGTCCCACACCTCCGGTGTCTGCTGCCTTAGGACAGTTTCTCTTGTAGTGGCCCACCTCACCACAACCGTAGCAAGCCTGCCCTACACCCGCACCGGGAACTTGAGTGATCGGCTTTGCGGGTTCCTTGCAGAAACGGGTTGTGTGTCCTTTCTTGCTGCAGTTGGCGCACTGCATATCTCGACAAGGTCCATGGTGGTGGTAATTGCATTTGGTGCATTTTGGGAGGTTACCTATATAAGGCTTTGTTGGGTAGGTATTTGTAGGGGCTGTAGTAGGTACGATGGCAGCATTTACTGAAACCAGCTGTTTCTTTGCGGATTCTTGGGAAGACCCACCCTTCCCTTTAATCCACGCTCTCTTCCTGCCATTGTTGTTGTTGTTGCTGTTGTTGTTGTTGTTGTTGTTGTTGTTGTTGTTGTTGTTGTTGTTGTTGTTTCCTTTCTGTGGTGCTGGTGTAGAAGTGGTTGAGTTCTGATGACCTCCGTAGTCGATCAGAGATTGTGCCAGTTCCTTAGCACTTTCAAAGGTGTCAGGTTTAGACGCTAACACGCTTGATCGCATTTGGGGCGTCAGTCCCCAGATGTACCTTTCTATCTTCTTGCTCCCGGGAGCAATCATATCTGGACAAAGGATTGCCAGTTCGCAGAATCTGTTGGTATAAGTAGCGATGTCGGTACCCACCATTCCGAGAGTCCATAGCTCGTGTTCAAGCTTTTGAATCTCTCCCCGTGGGCAGTATTCTCTCATCATCATGGCCTTCAAGCTCTCCCAGCTTATGGAGTTTGCCACGATTAGGGTAAGTACTTTAACGTGGCCATTCCACCAAGTTAAAGCTTTATCGAGAAGAGTGAAAGTTGCAAATTTGACCTTGCTGTGCTCGGGGCAGGAGCAGATTTCAAAGACTGCCTCCGTCCTTTCAATCCACTGCCTTAGGGCCATCACACCACCAGTACCATAAAACATTCGGGGCTTGGCATTAGTGAAGTCCTTATAGGTGCATTCTCGAGGTGGTCCATGACTCTCGCCATGGTTGGATGGGTGTGTGCCAGATCCCGAGCCATTAGCACTTGAGTTATTGATCTGTGACATGGCAGCTGCCACCGCTGCGGTGACTGCTGCTTGAAACATTACAGTATCAAATTGGGGTGGTGGAGGTGGTGGTGGTATAGGTGCTTCCTCACCGTTGTTTCGCCTTGGATTCCTACGCGGAGGCATCCTTCAACTATAGATTGAAAAGACAAGGATAAGAATTTCATAGAATGGAAAATGTATGTGTCTCATGAACTAAATCGCTATAGTTCAACAACAGATGATAGTACGAGTCTTAAAATAGAAGAATGAAAGTTATTTGTAAGACTTAAGGTATGAAACAAGTATTTGGGTTCACAAAGACCATTCAAGGTTCGAACGAAATACTTAACATAGTAGTAATAGTGTCACTTATATTAATATAAAAGTTGCTACAACGATCATGAAAATTTGACCCCTAAAAGGGTCTCCGATTACAAAGTTCGTGAAATTTAAAGACTTTTAGCCGAGGTCCTAAGCTATCACAAAATTTGAGTCCTTGACAAGCACTACTTGCGTCGAAGGTTGCGCTTGGAGCTTTACTCCGTATCTGATTGCTTTGACTCCATTAGACGCCTATCGAAAGCGGCTTGTTGTTCCCTTAGTTCGGCGAGGGCTGCAATCATTTGCGCTTGAAACGCTTCGGTTTGGAATTGAGCGTTGTCTTGCATCTTGTCCAGCCTACGGATGTCTGAAGTGTGAACCTGCACTTCCACATTGATATCCCGGAGTCGGCTAGCTTGAACTCCAGACTGATAGGACTGATTGGCTAACTTACCCACCATTACCGGGAGTGCTCGATCAGCCGAACCTCCGCCGCGGACATCATAGAAGTCCCGGCACATGCCGTAGGGAGGGCGTAGGTTTTGCTGTTGGCTCCAATGGTGGAGGTGACTTCCTCAGACGGGAATCGGTCCTTGAAAGTTCCTTACGAAGACGGGAGGTTGAATGGGTGGTGGATCGATAACTTCTGGCTCTGAGTCGGTACCGGAGTCATCACCCACTTCTATGGGTTCCTCGTCCTCTTCGGGATCATCTTCGATCCATCCTCCGTTGCCTTGGTTGGGAAAGTAGGGGTCGCCAGGGAGGTGAAATCCAGCCATTTGACTGTACGAGAAATAGGGTTATAAGGATTGAATAAAGTCGGAACATGTAAAACATGTAAGTTAAACTAGTTTAGATGGCAAATACTCCTATAGTATTTAAATTCTTGTGTTTGATTCTTGTAATGGTTTGGTAAGTTTTGACTTGTTGCTTACTACGATCATTCCTCGATATACGTTGGTCCAATCTTGGGCAAATATAGTTGATCACGCTATATTTATCCAAAATCTGATTACATATATCGAGTCTCAATCGTAGTGTCAACTTGTCTAAATACTTGTATAGTTGTATAACATGAAAATAGTTTGTGGTATGCATGTAATTGTACTTAAATGAACTATCAATTTAAGTTGAACGAAATGCTGCTTAAGTGTAAAAAGAAAATTTGTTTTGTCAGAGAGTATTAGTCCCTTAAGCATTTATAGTTTGTATATCTTATGTGGTTCGATATACTTAGTTCACTATAAACATTGCTCTGATACCAATCTGTCACACCCCCAAACCTGAACGGCGGAAACGTTCGGGGGCGGATGACTTCATGTGGTAACGTAACAAATGAATACATAGTAAAGAAAGCAATACAACCATCATATATATAATTGAAAGTTTACATTTGTCAAAAGTTACATGTTCAAAACCAATTACAATATGATGTCAAAATATGAGATTAAATTGGCGCCGCAGCATCTCTTCTTCAAAAGCATATTAGTACTTGAAATTACTGAATCCCTGGGACATACAAGTAATTTTGAAAGAGTAGATCAGCATTTAAGCTGGTGAATTTCATAAGTATTTAAGTGACAATGTTTGAATGAAATGAAATGTTTTATCTTTGTTTGTTTGTGTTTAGAAAATCCTATATTTTCTACTAGTATAAAAGTAGCCTTCACTCAAGAGCAATGTTTGTTTCCAAAATGTATGTAAATGTAAAATAACCAAAGAGTTTGAAAACCTTGTAAATCAATGCATTTTTAATACCCCTTGTGAGTTTTATAACCATACTATTGACTCTGAATGCCTATACACAACGTTCTTCAGGCGTTGGAATGTTATAACGTTTGTCACCCCAAACGGTGGATTGCAGCTAACAGTCAGGGCGCGGGTTGTCAAGCCCGTATAGATCTATACACAAACACCATGCTCCCCCTCCAAGGGATTCTGGTATATAATACAGGACTTGAAATGTGTACTCGAACGTACATGAAGTTAGTGTCTCACAAAACCGTGGTATAAAAACAGATCTACTTGTTAAAATGTTACGTTTGTTCTTGTATACGAAAGTAAACTTCTTGAAATATATGTTTCTAGTATATAAGAGTTAGAAATCTGTTCGTAAAACTATACATAATATAGTTTTCAAAAAGTGTGCCTTGTTTGTTTAGAAATACCTAGAAAAAGAATCACTTGTTTATGAAAGCATAGATTTTTGGTGTAGAGTCTAAGATAGACAAGAATAATCTAAGAACAGTTTAGTTTATACATGCATTACAACAACTTTATATTTTTAAAAGATAGAATGCTATTGTAACATATGTTATATATATAAAAGTTCCTTAAAGGTTATAAATCGCATGTGATTTGAATATATAACAGTATATAAAAGAGTTTCTTTATGTAACACACGATAATACTCGTGTGTTTTACTTGTAATCCCCCCCTTGAAAGCATATAAAAGTATTTAGAATAATTAAAACGGTTGATTAAGGGGTATGAAACTCACTTGAAAGTTTGAAGATAGCGAGATGGAAAACCGGGCAGAGTTTCGTCTTGGGAAACGGATTTTCCTCGGGATTCTCGGGAATCTCGGGAGTAAAATCGACCGTCGGGACTTGAGCCAAAAAGACCAGAGCTTCGGGTTTGAACGGACACGAAAAACGAGGCAAAGTTGAGAGAGAGAGAAGAGAAATGAGCCCTTTCTTTGGAAACCCTCGCATCCTATTTATAGTAAGGCTGGTCTGCCTCGGTACGCGGGGCGTACGCTCGTACGCAGTGCATACGCGTACGTCATGCATGACCGAAGCCTCGACTGCCTCGGCTCGGATGCGACGGGTTGCTGGGTACGCGGGTCGGATGGGACGGCGGGTCGGACGGGTCGGGGCTTCGGATGGGTCGGATGGGTCGGTTCCTTCGGATAGCGCGACGTGGACGATTAGAGGCCAATCCTCTCGGTTACACGGGGCGTACAAGAGTACGCAGCGCGTACCTCGGATGAGGACGCTGACTCCCCTTCGGATAATATCCGAATTTTGATTAAAATAAATAATTAATTTATTTAATAAACTTCAAAAATTCATATCTTCTTCATACGAACTCCGTTTTCGATGGTCTTTATATCCTTGCGTAGGTGAAACTACGCTCTACAACTTTCGTTTAGACTCCGTCGGCAAATTCCAAAAATATTTTTTTTTATTATTTATTATTAAAAAAAAAACCATCGTGTTTAAGGAATTTCTTTGAAAATTCATAACTTCTTTATCTGATGTCGGTTTTTGCCAGACTTTTTACCGCTGGAATACCATTGTCGAGACCTTCGATTCTCGTTTAGGTCATTCCGGCCAAAAGTCGCTCGATTTCCGATTCGAGTTTTTAGTTGTCTGTTGGTAAGCTGAACTTGGAAAAATCACAACTTCGCTATATGAAGTCGGATTTGGGCGTTCTTTTCACGTACGATCATGGTTCAAAGACATTTAATCATAGAAGGAAATTAAATAAAACTTATTTGTACATTTTATTATGAAAGTAAATTTTATTACTCAGAAGTGGTTACGATACTTGACCCATTTTGCTCGTTACAAAGAGTTGAAATATCGGGTTGCCACACGGGCCTTCAATCCACCTGGTCCACTCTCTGAGTCTACAGTATGACTGGTCCGCCCGCACCGGGCCTTCAGTCGGCCTGGTCCACTCTCCCAGCCTCGGCACATCTGGTCCGCCCTCTTGGGGCCTACAACCTATCCAGACCGCTCGCTGGGCCTTCGGGACAACCGGTCAGCCCTGGGTATCTTGGCCTACATCACAAAGCAGGACCCGCCTCAACCCAACTCCAGTCCAAACAACCATGTGCACATAAACATACAATCATATAGCAATTCACAGTCAACAAGCCAATCAAACAGATCACATAACATATCATCATCCTAACCAGGATACCGACCTAACCGGTCACTAGCATAACATCACCCTACATCTCGGGATACCTATCTCAACCAGGTCTCTAACATATACCATCCTAGCTACCAGGATGCAACATATCAAAGCAATAACATAACAACAAATACCCGGATCTCAATCCGATAAGGGCCGGCCTTGGTGCCTTAGACCCTGTTGATATAGCGAGGATAATTCACCTCGAAACTGCCGACTGAACATATAACCCAAGCTGCTCCGATCACTGATACGATCTCCACCACTGGTTAACCACCAAAGCACTGAACTCAAAACAATATCCAACAATTACCAAAATGCTCCTGGAAACCACTGGTCAACCTTTTGTCAAAGTCAACCCCTGACTGACTCTACTCGCCGAGTCAACCCGATGACTCGCCGGGTCCCCATGCTCAGAAATTCCCCAAACCGCGACTCAACTCGCCGAGCCACCCCGAGACTCGCCGAGTTCAATGACTATGACTCCACTCGCACACAACTCACCGAGTCATCCCCTTGACTCACCGATTCACGGCTCAACCAGATAAGATTGGGACTCTTCGACTAGACTCGCCGAGTCCAAGAACACACTCGTCGAGTCTAAGGCTATCTTCAACCTACTCGCCGAGTTGTTCTTCCAACTCGTCGAGTTCCAGGCCATCTTCATCCAACTCGCCAAGTTGTTCTCCCAACTCGTCAAGTCCCACCCTATCTTCAAGCAACTTGCCGAGTCCACCCATGTGACTCGCCGAGTACCACCGAGTCTGAATCCATACAGAGGCTTTCCAAGCCATGCAGATGATCCAAACCATAGATATACCCTTCCTAAGGCCATCCATCATGTAAAGTGGCAAACTTTACGTGAATCCAAGGAGATCTAGGCACTTTGCACTCTAGGGCTAGGGTTTGGGACAAAATAACTCCTTCAAACACTCATCAACAGGGACTTTATGACATATAGGACCATCACAAGCTCAGATCTGAAGTAGCATCCTCAGATCCAAGCTTCTATCTCACTTTAGATGCCATACCAACCACCACACATGAACCCATGAATAAAATAGCTTAAGGAAATGGTTCCTTACCCTTGGAATGAGCCCAACCAACTGTAGATTGCTGTTTCCCCTAAGCTTCCTGATACAAGCCTCCAATCTTCAAGCTTAAAGCACCAAATACCCTTCTCCAAGCTCTAATTCACTCAACAATGGTGTTTTCTCACGAAATTAGGGCTTCTGGAACTCAAGGGGTGATAAGGAGGCTAGGGAGGAGAAATAATGTTCTTTATATAGGGCTCAACCTCTGGATTTAGGGTTTTCTCCACTCAGCACCAGCTCGCCGAGTCCACCCATGCTACTCGCCGAGTTGGTCATTTAACACGCAACTAGAGTCGCGACCCTACTCGCCGAGTCCACTCGGTGGACTCGCCGAGTCGCTCCCTCCCATTTTACTCTTTTAGCTGTTCAACTTTACCCTTGCTATTCCGGGATGTTACAGTATCCGATGACCCTCCATGTCACACGTAGAGGTAGTGGCATTATGTCACCCAAGGGCCTTACCGGCGCGGACTGTAGCTATTAGTCTGGGTGTGGGAGTGTCAGTCCCGTATAGATCTATACACATGATGTTTGCTCTCCTTCCCGGAGACTCTGGTTACACAGCGTTGGCACAGTGAACTGTCGTAGAGGGAAATAATGTGTCACCTTCTAAAGCAAAAAAGGGAGAGATAGAGAGAGATAGAGATAGAGATAGAGATAGAGATAGAGATAGAGTCTCCTAACTATTCCTATAATAGTTACTAGTGTTTCTTGTCTATGAATGATGACTGGAAGTATGCCCTTGCTACCTAAGGGAAATGAAGTGGTCGATGGAAACCTTTATGTCTATACATGTATACATGATATATAACTAATGTTTAAACGACCTTCGGACGGATAACCGATACCCACCAGACCACATCCCAACGAGGAAAAGGAAATAGGGCGAACTAGCCTTCCTAAGTCTTTTAAACATTATTTATATGACTATACAAATACAGGCATGCATTTAACGAAATAAAAGCATAGAAGAAAAACTCTGATGAAACTTTGGAAAAACTTTATACATAAGAAATTTACGACTTGATGTTAGTTTGTAAAACAAGTTTTGAAAATCTTTGGAATCCTTTGAAAAACCTTTCATAAAAACTTTGAAAATGATATTTATAAAACAAATAAAGTGAAGAAAACCTTTTGGAAAACCTTTAATAGAGTTGAAAGCGAGATTGGAACATCTTAAGCTGGATAAAACAGTTATCATGCAAAAATCTATTTTGCTATACAGTTATTAATCACATGTGATTTATCTAATAACCGTATATATCAACTTGTATTCCCTCCCTATAAAAGCAGTTAAAATCATTTAAATGGTTAATTCAGGGGTATGAACTCACCTGACGTGGGTGACTCGGATGAACGGACGGTGTAAGATGCTACGTGTCAAGTAAGGACTTGATCACACACGCGAATCCTATTTAACAAGTAATGATACATTTAAGTATCAAATTAGTCATTTAGTAACTAATTAAGCAAGTAAAGACATCCTAAAGCATGGAAACACTTTACCACAAGTGCTAGGAGTACCGAGGGTTGCATATAAAGAGAGTATGGCCTCACATTGGAGTTTACTCCTCAAATGGTGGCCCTTAGGGGTGTTTACGGTTTCTGGACCATAAACCCCATGAGTTTACGGCTATAAACTGGACATCTCCAAACATCCCCCAGGATGAACCACTACTACATACGCATTTCCCTGATCAGAATCACACTGAGAGCCCGAGACTCCCTCCCTGCATCCCTTCCGAGCCTCTTGGCTCTATACCCGCGGAATTCCTTCCGCGACCTCAGCAGACATTCCAAACCGGATGTGATTCCATCCTACTGCCGCAAACACGCTGCTCAATGACCATACTCGGATCACTCTAATCATAACTCTGCTCTGCCGCTTTCACTTCTGTGAACTTGCACTCCCCCTCAGAGTTACACTCCTCTCTCATTCATTTACCAAGGAATCCACTTGGCCGCCTTGTCACTCCGACAAGTGCCACAGTGCTCGCCCAACGCTGCACCACTCCTTCATAGCGTAACCGCTATCCATCCAACACACATGCTCTGACTCTGATCGTAGGGGCCGTCAAGCCCATGCACTATCTCAACTAATCAAGATCAATACCCGGGGCCATACCTTCAAATGCTATCACACCACAACATACACAAACCATATCCTCGAACCGATCCAACAATACCTGCAGAGTCTTCAGCATGACTGGACCGCCTCACTGGGCCTTCAGCCAATCTGGACCACTCTCAGAACCTTCAGCCAATCTGGACCGCTGTCAGTGCCTTCAGTTTAGCTGGACCGTTCTTAGAGCCTTCGGCCTGACTGGTACACTACGACCTTCAGTCTCTCCGGACCGCTCAACTAGCATTCATCATTCCGAGCTATCACTCCGGGAAATCTTCCCATGCATACCGTTCTAGCCCTCTAGGGGTTCCGAACTCTATCTCCATCACACAACTCAATCCCGGCCTGATCCCAGACCCTCTGCAAATAAGTACCTTTGGTCTGTATTCCGCCTCGGATGCCTGCCACTTACTCATGCCAGCCTACAATCTTGGCTGACAGAACACTGCTGAATCCCAGACAGCTCAACAATCTCACATACTCATCGATCATCCGGAGAATTTTTCAACTCTCCCCCACTTAGGGCACTAACTATCAACCACCGATCGCTATCACCAACCTCCCAAAACAACCCTGCACAACACCACACTTACACGCGGACTAATTTCCCACTAGCACTAGCAACCTTCACAAAATCACATATCCATACTGATCCTCCCGCTCGAAACAAACTCAATCTACAGCTAACCACTCCTCAGAAGGCTGATGCTGCCCGACATTTAGACCAACGCCAGATTCCCACTAACAACCCCATGAATGATAACCAACAAAATTCCCAACACTAACCCATAATCATGCCATAACTCTCAAAAACAACAAATACCACACCAAGAACCACACAAAGATAATAGCACATAAACAATACTCCACAATAATCATAAGATAACAAGACATCAAGGAAGAAACATACCTGCGGCTGCATTCGGCACTGCTCCGACCTCCTCTGCTACAAGCTGAAAAGCACGACCCTCAGCCCTTGGGGGCTCCGCTCCACCCTGACCTCCACCCGTGATCCACAAAGTGGCCGGTGCTGGAGCCTACACCAGTCCTGCAGCGAGCTGTGGACAGTTGACCCTCAAATGTCCAACCTGATGACAATGGTAACAAATCCTCAAATCCCGAACCGGCGCCAACTGCCGACAATCCCTCGCATAGTGCCCCTCCTTTCCGCACTTGCGGCATGCACCATCGGACCTACAAACTCCGGTGTGACTCCTTCCACACTTCCCACAAGTGTGGCTACTCAGATCCCCCACTCTAGAATCAACGGTCTTGGACCGTTTTGGCGCCGGCTGCAACTGCACTGGAGCCTGCCTCAACTCACGCATCTGCAACTCAATCTCTAATTCGCGCCGCCTGGCGGCCTCCTATAACTCCAACAAGGTCTCGCACCTTTGCATAGACACAAACTGTCTAATATCCCTCTTGAGCATGCTCAGATATCGAGACATCTGAGCCTGCTCCGAAGTGAACTCAGGGCAGAACATCGCCCTCTCAGTGAACATCCTGGTGATCTCAGTCATCGACTCCGAATCCTGCTTCCGCTCAAGGAACTCCTGAGCCAATCTCTCCCTCTCAACTCACGGAACATAGCGAGTGCTGAACATCTCCCTGAATTGATCCCATGAAATCGCAGCCCTCTGCGCATCCGAATATGACCCCGTGGTCAATCTCCACCAATCCTTCGCCTCGAGCCTCAACAGGTTCAGAGCACACCTCACCCTCTGCTCAGCAGGGCATGAACACATGAAGAAACACCCCTCCACGTCCGATAACCACCTCATAGCAACAATCGGGTCCTGAACTCCATCGAAGGTGGGAGGCTTCGTATTATCGAAGTCCCGATACTGAAAGCCCCGACCAGCTCCTCCCCCTGCCGCTGCTACAGCTGTTGTAGCCGCCGCGGCAGCCGTCTCTGCGAGAGCTGCATAACGCTCATCAAAATACTCAACCATGGCGGTCTTGATCGACCCAAACAGCTCCGGCAACTCAGCCCGGAACAACTCAGCAATCTCATCACGCAGGATCTCACGAATCCTCGCATCCAACTCGCACGTGCTCATCTGACCAATAACCTCGGGCGGTACTGACCCGCCCGGAACTCCCTCTCCTGCTCCCGATCCTGATCCGGATCCACTCCCAGCATGCCTCGGAATCTCCATACTGAAAAACACCACACAAAACCTAAGACACTTCCCACTATCCCGGGAACCAACTCTCTCAACCCAACCCTAGAGGTCATGGTTTCCCTGATACGCGTATGGGTCCTGTGCTTTCAGTAGTACGGGCCCATACTACCTTCCACACCTACCCATATTTGTATGAAGTACTACCACAACACCCTAGTGAAAACATGCATAACAACGCTCAACCCTCACAACTAGAGGAACACTGGAAATCTCTCACAAGGAAACCCTAGGCTACAGGCATCACAAATCAGGCAACATTATCATGAAATCCTGAAGATCTCTAGCCTAGCACTAGCATGTTGTTCTAACAAAGCTCAAAAACAAATATCATGTATGGTATTTTGGGGTTACTTACTAGCTCCGGCTGATCGTACCTCCGCGTCCTCCTTTACTCATTTTGAAAACCATTTTAAATACTCTTTTGAAAACTCTCCTCGATTTGAGACTCGAGTCACACGAGTGTTCCTCCAATTCACTCAAACCAAGGCTCTGATACCAACTTTTAACGACCAAAAATTTCAACCAATTTAAAATTTTCGAAAACAACCCGATTCCATTAAATTTATTACAAAAAGGTTTTCAATACAATTTATTTTAAGTATTCTCAGAATCTCATCACAATATAAACACAAGGAGTGGTACGATCACGCCTTCACCTTGCCACGGTCTCCTGAAGAACCTGAAAAACATTAAACCACAAATGTAAGCCCGAAAGCTTAGTGAGATATCCCCTAAATACCAACCACATATACCATACACGCATAACATGCCATAACATATCCGATCACAAAACAGCCATGCACTTCGGGTCTACTGTGGGACTGGTCCGCCGCACTGGCCAACAGTCCACCTGGTCTACCCTCCGAGTCTAGCCATATACCTCGAGTCTACAATGTGATTGGTCCGCCCGCACCGGGCCTTCAATCCACCTGGTCCACTCTCCGAATCTATCCACATACATCGAGTCTGCAGTGTGATTGGTCCGCCCGCACCGGGCCTTCAATCCACCTGGTCCACTCTCTGAGTCTACAGTATGACTGGTCCGCCCGCACCGGGCCTTCAGTCGGCCTGGTCCATTCTCCCACCCTCGGCACGTCTGGTCCGCCCTCTTGGGGCCTAAAGCCTATCCGGACCGCTCGTTGGGCCTTCGGGACAACCGGTCCGCCCTGGGTATCTTGGCCTACATCACAAAGCAGGACCCGCATCAACCCAACTCCAGTCCAAACAACCATGTGCACATAAACATACAATCATATAGCAATTCACAGTCAACAAGCCAATCAAACAAATCACATAACATATCATCATCCTAACCAGGATACCGACCTAACCGGTCACTAGCATAGCATCACCCTACATCTCGGGATACCTATCTCAACCAGGTCTCTAACATATACCATCCTAGCTACCAGGATGCAACATATCAAAGCAATAACATAACAACAAATACCCGGATCTCAATCCGATAAGGGCCGGCCTTGGTGCCTTAGACCCTGTTGATATAGCGAGGATAATTCACCTCGAAACTACCGACTGAACATATAACCCAAGCTGCTCCGATCACTGATACGATCTCCACCACTGGATAACCACCAAAGCACTGAACTCAAAACAATATCCAACAATTACCAAAATGCTCCTGGAAACCACTGGTCAACCCTTTGTCAAAGTCAACCCCTGACTGACTCTACTCGCCGAGTCAACCCGATGACTCGCTGAGTCCCCATGCTCAGAAATTCCCCAAACCGCGACTCAACTCGCCGAGCCACCCCGAGACTCGCCGAGTTCAATGACTATGAGTCCACTCACACACAACTCACCGAGTCATCCCCTTGACTCACCGATTCACGACTCAACCAGAAAAGATTGGGACTCTTCGACAAGACTCGCCGAGTCCAAGAACAGACTCGTCGAGTCTAAGGCTATCTTCAACCTACTCGCCGAGTTGTTCTTCCAACTCGTCGAGTTCCAGGCCATCTTCATCCAACTCGCCGAGTTGTTCTTCCAACTCGTCAAGTCCCAGCCTATCTTCAAGCAACTTGCCGAGTCCACCCATGTGACTCGCCGAGTACCACCGGGTCTGAATCCATACAGAGGCTTTCCAAGCCATGCAGATGATCCAAACCATATATCTACCCTTCCTAAGGCCATCCATCACGTAAAGTGGCAAACTTTACGTGAATCCAAGGAGATCTAGGCACTTTGCACTCTAGGGCTAGGGTTTGGGACAAAATAACTCCTTCAAACACTCATCAACAGGGACTTTATGACATATAGGACCATCACAAGCTCAGATCTGAAGTAGCATTCTCAGATCCAAGCTTCTATCTCACTTTAGATGCCATACCAACCACCACACATGAACCCATGAATAAAATAGCTTAAGGAAATGGTTCCTTACCCTTGGAATGAGCCCAACCAACTGTAGATTGCTGTTTCCCCTAAGCTTCCTGATACAAGCCTCCAATCTTCAAGCTTAAAGCACCAAATACCCTTCTCCAAGCTCTAATTCACTCAACAATGGTGTTTTCTCACGAAATTAGGGCTTCTGGAACTCAAGGGGTGATAAGGAGGCTGGGGAGGAGAAATAATGTTTTTTATATAGGGCTCAACCTCCGGATTTAGGGTTTTCTCCACTCAGCACCAGCTCGCCGAGTCCACCCATGCTACTCGCCGAGTTGGTCATTTAACACGCGACTAGAGTCGCGACCCTACTCGCCGAGTCCACTCGTGGACTCGCCGAGTCGCTCCCTCCCATTTTACTCTTTTAGCCGTTCAACTTTACCCTTGCTATTCCGGGATGTTACAGTATCCGATGACCCTCCATGTCACACGTAGAGGTAGTGGCATTATGTCACCCAAGGGCCTTACCGGCGCGGACTGTAGCTATTAGTCTGGGTGTGGGAGTGTCAGTCCCGTATAGATCTATACACATGATGTTCGCTCTCCTTCCCGGAGACTCTGGTTACACGGCGTTGGCACAGTGAACTGTCGTAGAGGGAAATAATGTGTCACCTTCTAAAGCAAAAAAGGGAGAGATAGAGAGAGATAGAGATAGAGATAGAGATAGAGATAGAGATAGAGATAGAGATAGAGATAGAGTCTCCGAACTATTCCTATAATAGTTACTAGTGTTTCTTGTCTATGAATGATGATTGGAAGTATGCCCTTGCTACCCAAGGGAAATGAAGTGGTCGATGGAAACCTTTATGTGTATACATGTATACATGATATATAACTAATGTTTAAATGACCTTCGGGCGGATAACCGATACCCACCAGACCACATCCCAACGAGGAAAAGGAAATAGGGCGAACTAGCCTTCCTAAGTCTTTTAAACATTATTTATATGACTATACAAATACAGGCATGCATTTAACGAAATAAAAGCATAGAAGAAAAACTCTGATGAAACTTTGGAAAAAACACCTTTTTGGAGGTGTTTACGGTTTTGGGATGGCCTCCCCAAACCGTAAACTCATATGAACATGGGGAAATGATGATTTCCGGGTGTAAGCAAGTTCATACTAAGCACACAAGAAGCTAGGGCAAGTGTACTTATGTTCTAGGAGCTTGAATGATCGTTTTTGGCCAAGAACACTAGTGTGTGTTCTTGGAGTTCTTGAAGAACACTTGAAGATCTAGCCAAAAATTGAAAATACATGGATGAAATGAAGTAAAAACACTAGATTAAGTGTTATATGAACGAATCTAGGCAAGAAACACTTACGTTTTAGCGGATTTGACGGAAGGATTTTGTGATACTTGAGAGAGAATTCTTGGGGTGGAAGTTGGAAAAATGAGAGAAAATGACAAAGTGTCATATTTATACTCTTGGGGGTTTGCGGTCAAAAACTACGAGTTTTCGTCCGTAAATTCCAAATTTTTGGAGTTCCGCGACTTATGCTAAACACGGCAACTCTAAATTTTACTTCCTTATTTTTGGTTCGCTTGACAAATACTATTTAAAATATTCTAACGGGCTTAAATCTAGCCAAAAATATTTTTGGGATAAATTTGGCTAATTTTTTTGACGTGCTTAATTACGGCGTTAAAACAAACGGAAATTTTGGGTTGTCACACACACAAACATTCATGGAATTTGTCTTTCGAGAGCCATTCGCTAATGAATTTGTGGCAAGTACTTCTCATGATCATAGAACGTCTAAAGGAGGGGATTCGGAAGCAGGCAGATTTGACAACATCATAAATCTTCCAGTCATAGTCAATGATATCAACCATCCAATCCTAACCAGATTTCAACGCGATCATCCTATCCAGAACATTATTGGTCTAGTAGAAAGTGGAGTTCAGACCAGAAGTCAAAGCGAAGATGTCAACGATTGTCTCTACCCGTGCTTCATATCCTAAATTGAACCAAAGAATATGGACATGGCTTTAAATTTACCGAGTTGGGTAGATGCAATGCATGAAGAACTGAATCAGTTTAAGAAGTTGAGAGTATGGTAGTTGGTAGAGCTACCAAAAGGCATGAAGTCTTTGGATACGCGTTGGGTTTCAGAAATAACCAAGATGATATCGGCGTTATTATGCACATCAACGCTCGTTTGGTCGTTCGTGGATTCAGGAAGATAGAGGGTCTTGACTACACCGAAGTGTATGCTCATGTGGCGCCTTTGGAAGCCATTCGTATATTCCTAGTGTATGCTTCCTACATGGGGTTTGCAGTTTATCAAATGGATGTCAAGACAGCCATCCTGTACCGAGTCGTGAAGGAGGAGATTTATGTTGATCAACCACCAGGATTTGCCAATCCAAAGTTTCCAAATCATGTCTACAAACTGGAAAAGGATCTATATGGTTTGCATCAGGCTCCTAGAGCTTGGTACGCTATCCTAACTGAACATCTGCTTGAGCACAGATACATAAAGGGAACGATCGATCAGACATTATTCATCAAGAAAGTGGATGCATATTTGATTGTTGTACAAATCTACGTAGACGACATCATTTTTGGGTCAACCAACATAGATCTATGCAAAGAGTTCTCGGATGTAATGAAGAAAAGATTTGAGATGAGCTCACTGGGTGAAGTGACAATGTTTCTAGGGTTACAAGTTCGGTAGGATTCGGCCGAAATTTTATTACATCAAGGAAAATATGTGGAAGACATTCTAGAAAAGTTCGGTTTTAAAGATTCAAAAATTTCCTCCACTCCAATGGCAGAAAGACCACTGTTGACACCAGATCTAGATGAGGAATCCGTAGATCAAACTGAATATCGATCGATGATCAGATCTCTAACGTATTTGATTGCCAGCAGACCTGACATCATGTTTTCTGTCTGTCAATGCGCTCGTCATCTGGCTAATCCTAAACTTCCCCATTTAATTCTTGTTAAAAGTATTTTTAGGTACCTTAAAGGTAGCGCTAAATTGGGTCTTTGGTATCCTAAAAATCCCGATTTCGATTTATATGCTTTTGCTGGCAGCAACTATGGAGGTTGTGATCTTGACAGGAAATCTACATCGGGTGGATGTCAGTTCTTAGGGGACCGATTGGTGTCATGGAAATGCAAGAAACAACAAATGATATCGACCTCAATGGCTAAGGCTGAATATGTTGCCGCCTCAGCCTGCTGCTCTCAGGTTATCTGGATTCAACACCAATTGTTGGATTACGATTTGAACTCTCTTGACACCTCCATTTTTTGCAATAATGATGCGGCCATTCAAATTGACAAAAATCCTGTTCAACATTCAAAAATCAATCAAATCGACATTAAAGTTCATTTTTTGTAATAATGATGCGGATTTGTTTACCAAAACTTTCAGTAAAGCTCGTTTTGATGTGCTTGTGGGTTTTCTAAAATGATTCGTTTTGAAGATTTTTTTTTTTGTGTTTAAATTGGTGCATTTATTTTATTTCATTTCTTCCCTATGCACAAATTTAGAGGGAGAAATAAAAAATACCAAAAAATTATATAATAAGAATTTCATAAAAATTATAAAATCAAAAATTCCAAAAAATATGTCTTCTTTCGTAAGTGTTCTTGGGAAGTGATATGAAGTTTAGTGTTAAACAACAATTTGAAATACATATAATGCACTAAAGCTAAATTGTTTACACTCTGTGATCAATGTGTTACATTTGGATTGACCGTACAACGTTTAGATAGATTGAGCAGTGAGATAAACAAGGGAGCCTACGAGATACATTAAAACTACTTATCGTTTAGAATTGTGGCTCAAGACTTCTTTGACGTACGAACTTATGTCCTTAAATCTAGTGCTGATAGGGTGACTGGGGGATTTTGATAAAGTAGGTCTGTTTGAATTTTTTTCTTTATTATCCTCTATGTCATTCATATGTTTCCCCCTTTGCGTGATTGGAAGATCCGACCTGGGACGCAACATATGCATCTCTATTTCTATGCATCATCTCTCTATCTATCTATGTCAGTCATATGATGTCCCCTTTGCGTGAACGGAAGATCTTACCTAGGACACATCATATGCACCTTTCTATCTCTTTATCTCTCTATCCCTCTATCTAAGTTAGTCATATGTTGTCCCATCTGCGTGATTGGAAGAGATCCGACCTGGGACACAACATATGCATCTCTATATCTATCTTCTCTCTTAATAAATTGAATACTCACCTAAAGTAAGGACCTCTTTGGAATTCCTTGATTGCTAGGGTATGTCGTGAAGTGGGGAACACATTCTAGTGCATTTAAAATTGAATTGGTTCATGACTAAAGGTTGACTGTTGATCTTGCTACTGAATTTAAGTGGACAACAATATCCTTGGTCGTCATCAGCTAAATGCTCTATTTAGAAATATAGTTGTAGTGTCTTGTCATTTATAATCTGCCCAACTTGCATATATCCTTTGAGTTTAATCGGACCACAATATTGGTGATTGACCAAAGCTATTCATGCAGGTGTGTGCTGAGAAATGATATTAGATTTCTTGACAACTTTTGATCCCAAAATGTCTTGAATTTAATTATTTAAGTGTGTTTCTTTTATTTTATTTTTATTTTTATTTTTATTTTTTAAATTGTTTAGATTATTTTTAATTTTATTTTACTTTTATTTTTAATTTGCGTTCATTTAAAATTTTAAACTTTAAATTTTAGTTTTATTTTATTTTTAATCTATGAAATGATTCATGAAATTAATTTGAAATTTTTGTTGAATGATTTTATTGTGGGGCCCATCGATTTTGCTGGCCCAAAGGGTCGAAAACCCATAATTGGTTTAATTAGGGTTTAAAAAGGATTTTGTGTTTCATTATTCCTCACCACCACCGAAATCTCTTTACTTTTCTCTCAAAACTTCAATCAAAAACCCTTTTTCTCTATTCATCTATTAATTCTCAAATCATCATTTTCTTTGATTCTTCGAAATCAGGACTTGGTAAGTGGATTTCGAGTTGCACACTTTCCGTTTTATGCCATTTCTTGAAGTTTTTGCAGGTGTGTAAAGGAGTTTCTGGTGAGTTGACGGTGGTTTCCGGCATTTCTGTTGAAGAATTTTGGAGTTTGAATCGTCGGGTTTTCGATTTGACCCGGATCCGCTGAAAACGCTTTGTTTTGACCGAAAACGCTTTGTTTTGACCAAAATGAAAAAAGCTTGACCAAAATCATCATTTTGACCGAAATCAACTTTATTAGACCGAAATCGACAATGTTGACCAAATTTTAAACTTTTTGAGAAAAATAAAATTTTAATTTTAGCTTTTAATTATAATTTTTATTGTTCTCACTTGATTGATTTGGTGTGGTTAAATGGCGGATCAGTTGAATTATGTAGATTCTCACAATATCGCAAGATATCTCTTGGATCCACCTGCTGCACAGAAGGAATTCAAATCCATGATCGTGGGTTTAAACAAATGCAGGATTTCCCACGCCTTGCATTCTAATCCAGTCATCTATAAGGACCTGATTACTGAGTTTTGGAAGAATGCCTCAATCAACATGCAGGGAGCAGATGGAGCTAGTGCTGTTGAATCAATGGTGAAGGGAACTCCAGTAATTATTTCCAAGCAAGTTATTTGAGAAGTACTTGAGTTTGGTGATGCTCCTGCATTTCCAATTGAGTACTCTACCGATCAAGGGAATGGAACCCTTGAGAAGATGTGCTATGAAGGAACCTATCCTCCCACCATCAAGAGACTGCTCCCACCTTACTAGAGGTTTCTGGCACACTACATTGACATTATCACCCTAGCAATGGACTGGAATTACAACTTTTCAAGGTTTATCTTTGAAGAAATGAAAAGCAACCTTCAGGGGAAGAAGAAGGACTTGTTTTTGATGTATCCCAGGTTCCTTCAAATGATATTCAATGAAAAATATCCCCAACTTGAGAGGTCATCTGACACTTTGGATATGAAAGCCTTGGGTCCCTACACCTTTGGGCTCATGAAGCAATCAAGAATAGCGGCCAAGGTCGCCTATCAAAGATTGAAGGAGTTGGTCAAATTTGAAAAATTCACTAAGACAGAAGGTGTTCAAGCTACTAGTACTCCAACTGCAATGGTGGCAGAGGAGCATGTGGCACCATCAAGGTCACATCTCAGTTTTTCATTTGAAGTTTCTGATGATGATGATGATGATGATGATGTTAATGATGATGATGATGATGATGATGATGATTCTAATGATAATGATGATGTGAATTTTCATCTGTTTGTACCACCGAAGGAGCTAGTCAATGAAGTTGTGATTACTCCAGCTGAGACAGAGACTGAAATCAATATATTCAAGCAACCGAACAATCCAACACCCTAATAGGTGGAAGCCCTTATTGAAAAATTATAGTCAACTATAAGGAATCCTCCCCATGTAGTTCATGTTACTATTGAGTCTCCATCTGGGAGTGATAAAGATGATTCAGATGCCTCCTTGTTTCCAAGAAAGCAAAGACATGGAGATCCTAGGCCGAGAGTGCTTATTATTGAACCAGTACAACCGCCAACTTTGAATGCTGAACCAACCCAAGCTATACAAGATGATCAAAGCCAAATTGCTGAACCAACCCAAGTTATTCAAGATGATCAAGGTCTAACTGTTGAACCAGCCTAGGTTCATCAAGATGATCAAGGTCCAACTGTTGAACCAGCCCAGGTTTATCAACACGTTCAAAGCCCGATTTTTTATGATGAATTCGACTTCTTAGCAAATGAGGAAACTTTTACCTCAAGAAGCTCTTCTGCCCCACCACCTCCAAAGCACAATGTTGCATCTGTCAAGTTAGCCAAGCTACTTGCTTTTCAAGATTCTATTCCTCAATCAAAAGGAAAGGGAATATCTATTGGCTTAGGTCGTGGAGGTGATAAAGACACTCAACAAACTATTTCTTAGCTCAAACAAGATATTTTACTTTTGAAGTGTTAAGATAGTAATCCTTGAAAGATCGATTAGATTCAAAACAGATTAAGAACAAGAACAAGACAATGATTCAAAATGTGCTTAATTATTATAAACCAGAGCCTCATAAGAACTCGATTAAGAATTGCTACTGTAGAGGCGTGATTAGGGTTACAAGAATAATTGTCAAAGTTTTGAAATAAGCCCAAGCCCGTTTACATAAATGAAATAATAAATAAGACTCAATGACATAACTCTAATTCAAAATGTGCTTAATTATTAAAAACCAGAGCCTCATAAGAACTCGATTAAGAATTGCTACTGTAGAGGCGTGATTAGGGTTACAAGAATAATTGTCAAAGTTTTGAAATAAGCCCAAGCCCATTTACATAAATGAACTAATAAATAAGACTCAGTGACATAACTCTAATTCCTAACAATCTCCTATTTTGCGTCCATTGAGGCGAGAAGCTCTTCACTGCTTTGTCTTCTTTGTAGTCTTGAAGAGCATGGGAATAACTGCAAGAAGATGCATGTGAAAGGAAATGTACCACCTTATCATATCAAAGTAAACCTTCTTCGCAGCTTCGTCATTCAATTTACATTAGCCTGTGATATCCAAAATGAACTCCAAGCAAACTGTAGAGAACAAATGCTTATCAGGCAATGCGAAGAGGCACTTCTGCAAACTAGCTCCTGAACCACGATGAAACATTACAGTCCAGTTATCTTTTTTCAATCTTCCCCATCATCATCATGTTGATGACTTTCGTCTTGCCAGTAAGGGGAGCAGTGGGTTTCCTCTTCAAAACTGAAGCAATTTTAATGTCAAACTTCGCCACTTCATAAATGTACGAAATCAACATTCGTTTTATATGCCCCAAAACAGGCTCGTACTTCTTTTCATCTTTCAAAATGAAGTGCAATAAAACGATCCAATCATAGGGATTAAGACATGGCAAATCAGCCAAGGAAAACTCGTGAACGGTGCTTTCGGATCCTCTTGTTGTTTTGAACTTGATTTTCACGAAGCTCCCTATTTCAATTGGCCCTATGACCTTCACAGTGGTAATATTTTGTGCACTCGAAGTAAGGTACTGAGGCTTGGCATGCGAAACATAAAACTCCATTAAAGAATTATCAACTTTTTCGTTTGTTGCAGGAGCATTCGCAATTACATCAAAACTGCAAAAGACGAATGCTCATGGATTGATATGAATGTCGAATTGAGAATCCTGCGAATTCTTTAGATCAAATGAAGTTCTAGGCTCCAACCAATTCATGGTTGGATTATCAACCGCATCATTAAGGATTTGCTCCAAGGTCCATGGTGGAAACAATGTCTTTTGACTTTCCAAAGAAACCTGAGCTTCGTGTTCTGCTCGTTCCTTCGCTTCAGCTTCTCGGATGATTCGTTTATGTTCCTCAATTTCAACCTCTCGATCCTTTCATCTTTTGAGCTTGTTCTCATCTAGCTCTTCATCGTCACTATCCACCAGTTTTTCTTTGCCTTTGGAACCCGAAGCTGCATTAACCTTCGGTTCATTTGAGACTTTCGGTTTTTGCTCATCAATCTTCGGAGGTTGTTGAGGTTCTTTTGATGACTCTCTCCTTGTTTTGGAAGGATAGGGGACTCCGAAACACCCTATATCTGATTAAGCATGGCAAGAGCAGGGAAAAACTTTTCAACCAAATGCCTGCGAATAGAGATTGGAAGTATAGGATCGTGAGCATCAAGAATATTGGAGAGCAAGGCATTATCTCCCACAACACTTTTAACAACAGCTCATTCAGACTTAATCTCCTTGATCTTTTTGTTTGCTTGGATGAATTTGGTAGCTTAAACTTGGACTTTCGTTGTTTTGGCAGCAACTTCGTCCATAATGCCACTTTCAACTGTCAGATATTCATGTAGCTAATCAATTTTTGAGGAAATAGACATCTGAAGCTCTGTGTTATCCTTTTTCATATCGGTGTGAACCTGCACTAGCGCTTCTTTTTCATTTTGAAGTGATGTGCGAACACCCACTATCGCCTCATTTGCTTTAGAGGTGATTGTCTTAGCCACTGTTTGTAAAGTCGTCATGAAATTCTGAGCATCACAGACAAGTTTTTCAACCTTGTCAAGAACCCCTTTGCACATAGTAGTCGAATTAGAAACCGCTTGATTTGCTTTATCCAGATTGGCCTGATGTTCTTTTGTCATTGACTGGAAAAAGGCTTCAACTGAGGCCTTAGAATATGCATCACTTGATGAAGCTTGAGAAGCATTGATCCACAAATCTAGCTTCTCAGTGATAACTTTGAACTGTCTTTGAGTAACAGAGGCATCGCCATCACTATCCTCCTGAAGTCTAAATGGACTAAACTGAAAAGATTAAAATTAAACCCATCTTCTTCTAAAAAGGTATCTAAATCATCTTGTCTCAGAGGAGAAATTGGAGGTGTAGACTGACCAACAGTTAAACCTGAAGCTCCTACCCCCGCATCAGATGTATTGATAGTAACAGGAGGTTCATTGGTCATGTTCGTAGTTGAGGTGGTGGCAGTAGAATCGGTGAACATAGGAATCGAAGAAGCGAGAGTGGTTTAAACTTGCGAACTAACAGGGGGTGGACATGGTACGATGGTAATCAAGGTAGAAATGGTAGCAGTAAGAAAGGGAATAGATGCATCCTCAATGAAATCATCAGTAATAGGAACTGAGACAGGAATCTGAAAGTTTACCTCTAGGTTTGGAGAAACAGGCTGCGAAACCTCAAGATTTGAAGTTACAGCAATGTCTTCAGTTTGAACAGGATTATCCACTTCAACGCGAACGTCTGACTGAGAGTTAGACTGCGAATGTTCACTTTCCCTGGGAGTGAGAGATATGGTCCTACGAGCGGCTTTCTTGACCTTTCGCTACTTGGTTGAAGGAGGAGCTTGTGCAGAAGAACTAGCTTTTTCCTTTAATTTCTTGGGGGTTGCAGCTACTATTGAAGGACCCTCTTTCTCTATTTTCTTTATTCCTCCTTTCTTAGGCTTATCAACCTCTAATAATACCGCTCATATCTCATCAGTCAAAGGAAGAAAGCCTGAAACTACAAGATATCTATAAGCCTCGAGAATTTTGCTAGCAATAGGAATAGATTAAAACATTGTTTCAGGAACAGAACCCATGAAAAAAATTTGGAGTTGTTAGCACTGATAAAATTCGTAGTATGAAAGATAGAGATAGTAGACATGAACGAATTTCACATCACCGAAAGTTTAAGCTTCTTAATGGCCCTTTGAACAACAATCGTCCAGAATCAAGCATAAGAAATTTCATTGTGTTGGTTTGAAGAATGTGTACTTTGGACAAATTGAGCCCAAAGAACTGCCTAAAAGTCGATGTTCTCACCTGTGTAGATCCCATATGTGATGGTCATGAACAGTTTGCTGACGCAGTCGGAGCCAGTCACACGCTTAGAGAAGCTCTTGAATAGTATAGTAAAAATTCCATTCCATTGAGGCGGCAAATTAGGTTTTCTGAACTTGAAGATGGTGGTTAGGGTTTCTTTGTAACCCCTTTGGTAGAACATCTCCATAATGGCGGCGATAGAGATAGAATTCGGGTCTACCATATCAGTGGTTATTTCATGCCCTAGTAGAGAACAAAATCGTGACTTAATGATTGAGGTTTTCCTATCGATAACTTTGAACGTGATTCTCTGTTCTTCCTTGATGTAGCAAGCAGAAGAGTATGTCTTGGAAAGAAGAGACATTAGAACAATCTCACATGTTTTCAGAGCTTTGCCAGTGGTGGGTATTTCAGGCACTCAACGATCGGTAACATGAAGCTGTCATACTTGAGAGGATCTAGATCAAGAATCGGGTTTTTGTTCTACTTGATGGCTAGAAGAGATGACTGCCTTGAGTGTTCTTGAACAGAAGGAGTTTCAGAAGAACCCTCCATTGATGAGTGCTTGAAGATGAAGATGATGAACAGTTGCAAGCTTTTCGATCGCCAAAAGTCATTGAGAGTATTTGTGAGTGGTAAGTAGAGATGTAGCATCAAAAACTCTTTATACCGCTTGTTTAGTGAGACAAATCCGGAGAAAGATTATATCGGCTACTGAAAAATCACCTGCAAAAGCATGATTGACAATTGTTACGTCAGAGGCGTGTGTTAGGCAGTGGTAAAGAAACGTCGGTTCAAAGTTTCACGTGCCCATTTGAATTCTTATCCATTAGAGTGTCGCCTCAGTTTCTCCCTTTAGCATTTAAGTGTATACCACCGTTCACATTGAGATACGAACTTTCGACTTTAAGTAAACTTGAGTGAAACTATGTAATTGAAAATGAGTGTAAGTACCACGAACCAGACTATTGGAAAATCACAAGGATCATCATGCTAGAGTGTGCCAAAGAGAAAGAAATAAATCAAAGTATGTGTGTGGGATTTTAGTGATGTCTATTTAAAGACATGAAACAGTGGATCTTGGGCAAAGATCTATTCCTTCGAAGTTAAGAGAGACTAAGAAGTGTCTGTGTGGTTCCCCGTTAAAGTACGATCACCTATTTATTAAGAAACAGTGAAAGGCATCTTTTCTTTAGGCTTTACAGGGTGGCTCTATCTTCAACCAAACTCCAAAACTTGATATAAGTACGGACATTAGGATGAAGTACTCATGTGACCAATGTAGACACGAAACAGTGGATCCTAGGCAAAGATCTCTTCCTTCGAAGTCAAGAGTAAGAAGTGTCTGTGTGGTTCCCCGTTAAAGTATGATCACGTGTTTATTAAGAAATAATGAAAGGCATCTGTTTATTAAGAAATAGTGACACACATATGAAGTACTCACAAGGATCGTCGTGCTAAAGTGTGCCAAAGAGAAAGAAATAAATCAAAGCATATGTGTAGGATTTTAATGATGTCTATTTTAAGACACGAAACAGTGGATCCCAGGATTAGATCTCTTCCTTCGAAGTCAAGAGAGACTAAGAAGTGTCTGTATGGATCCTCGTTAAAGTACGATCACCTGTTTATTAAGAAACGGCGAAAGACATCTTTTCTTTAGGCTTTACAGGGTGGCTCTATCTTCAAAGAAACTCCAAAACTTGATATAAGTATGAACGTTCAGATGAAGTTCTCATGTGACCAATGTTATCAGTTGAACGAGTAGCATTGGAATTTATTTTAGTGACTTGGATAAATGTAGAAATCTCAAGAAAATCAAAAAAAACTGGATCTATTGGGAAAAATGTCTTAGGTCTAAAGCATTTCATTAAGATCTCGCAAAATAGAAAGATATTTCTTGGTACAAACCACGAAAGTGGAGTTTCGTTAATACCTTGGTGAAATATCTAGAACATATAATTGTTCACCGTCAATTCATAAAAGTGTGTTGAATTTTGGGTTTCACTCAGTTTGTGGTTGAACGAAACTAAGATCATTAACACTGATGTCGTGTAACCATAAACTTCAGCGGTGATTTCTGAGAGTCTCAAGGGTTACGATTATGAAAGACAAAGTGATGGAGAAATGTATAAGGTGGTTCCAAAGAAAGGAATGTACCTCTGCTATGCGAAAGTGACCAAACAGACAACTCTTTACTTAATATGAGAAGAGTCAGGTAGCTCATGACTTATGTGAATTCGTAGCCTAATTGGGAAGAAGCGATTGGTATTATCGATTCATTAAGGCTTCAACATAAAGTCGCCGAGGCTTTAGACAACATGCAATAGCATGCTTCTAGTGACACTTAGCTAGTACATAAACAAAGAAATTTATACCTGCCCCATCATTCGTGTTTATAGGTAAAAATTTTGCCTTCAAATTTGCAAAAATATTTAATGAAAGAAACTAGAACAAAAAAAATATTTTTGAATTTTGAGTTTTTCTGAACAAGAAATAAGAAAATAAAAAGAAGTAAAATGTTTTTGTATTTTGATTTTCTTAAAAAAAATTAAAATAAAGGAATAAAATAAATAAATAAAATCGAGTGAAAACAAAAAATAAACGCAAATAAAAATATACATAATATCAAAAAGGATATGAAACGCTCCAAACCACGAACAAACAGTTGAGCATGAGCTATGTCGAGCTTTCGCATGAAGTCATAGGATAAACAAGGGTTGCGAATTACTACGAGCATTCACACCAATTCGCATGACAAAAGATGACTGCGAACTACTGCGAGCGTTCGCACCAATTCGCATGACATGCTCTAGACTGGGAGTGCGAAAGTACAAAAAAAATGAAAGTGTCATTTTTAAAGCGAAAGTGGTTTTGGAACAGATTCAACTTCGATCATTCACAAGCCTTGAAGAATCTGACTGAAGGTAGGTTCAAGTAAGGCTTTCGTGAATATGTCAGCTAACTGATCATCAGATCTTACGAAGTGTATTTCAACATTACCATCTTCCACATGATCCTTGATAAAATGATACCTCAATGCTATGTGTTTCGTTTTTTAGTGTTGCACTAGATTGTGACAAATGTGAATGGCACTTTCAGAGTCACAGTGTAATGGGATTCGTTTCATGTTTAGGCCATAGTCACGAAGTTGGATTTGAATCCAAATGACATGTGAAGTGCATGAGGTTGCAGCTATGTACTCTGCTTCAATAGTTGAGAGGGATATGCAATTTTGCTTTTTTGACTACCAACTTACGAGCTTACCGTCCAAGAATTGGCATACTCCCGTTGTAATCTTTCTATCCAGGCGACACCCTCCAAAATCAGCATTCGAAAATGCTTGTACGAAGAAACCTGAGTTTGATGGATACCATATGCAAAGTGAGGAGGTTCGTTTTAGGTACCTGAAAATGTTCTTGAGCGCCATCATGTGGGGTTCGCGAGGATTCGCTTGGAAGCTAGCACAATAACAACGGAAAACATAATGTCCGGTCGACTAGCTATTAAATACATCAATGAATCTATCATCTGACGATAAAGGGTCATATCATCATCTGGTTTTTCCAGATATAGTGTTAGTTTCGTTTCGAATGCCATTGGAACCTTCGTTTTTGAATCTCCCACCATTCCAAACTTAGCTAGCAGGGTCTTCATGTATGCCTCCTGATTTATAAATATACCTTCCTGACTCTGTCTTATGTTTAATTTAAGGAAAAATTTAATTGGACCCATTGAGCTCATATCAAATTTCGTTTCCATTAGTTTTGACATTCAGCTGTTAAGCTGGGGTTAGTGGATCCGAAGATAATGTCATCAACGTAAATTTGGATAATCATTAAGTGGTCACCCTCTTTCTTGCAAAAGAAGTTTGGGTCAACCGAACCTTGTTTAAATTTGGATATTTTTAAGAAACGCGTCAGAGTTTCTTACCAGGACCTTGGAGCTTGTTTCAGACCATAGATTGCTTTGTCTAGAATGTAACAGTGACTCGGATACTTCTCGTTTATGAAGCCAGGTGGTTGTTCCACATACACTGTCTCTTCAAGTTCCCCGTTCAAAAATGCACATTTGACGTCCATTTGGTAAACTTTAAAATTCTTGTGTGCCGCATAATCCAGAAAAATGCGACAGGATTCTAGCCTAGCAACAGGTGCGAAGGTCTCCTCGTAGTCAAGACTTTCTTCTTGACAATACCCATTTACAACCAGTCGTGCTTTATTTCGTATAACGTTTCCCTCTTTATCAAGCTTGTTGCGAAACACCCACTTTAATCCTACAACAGATGCATCCTTTGGAGTAGGAATCAATCTCTAGACTTTGTTTCATTTGAATTCATTGAGCTCCTCCTGCACCGCTTGTACCCAATCCGAATGATCCAAAGCAATCTGAACATTTTTGGGTTCGACTTTGGAGATGAACGAATTAAACATGCAATATTCTACTTTGGAGAATAAAGCAGTTCGTTTTGCCTTTTGTTGTGCTCTTGTGAGAACTCCAGAAGACGATTTTCCTATAACATGCGTTTTTGGATGATCTCTAGTCCATTTAGTCAGAGGAGGATAATTAGGATCACAAGATGGATCCAATTCAGCATTTATGTCCTCAAATTCTGACTGCATATCCGAATCATCATTTTGTACATCCAAATCATCATTCGTATTATCTTTCTCCCCCTCGAATGATGTGAATGTCTCTTCATCAGGTGTTGGATTCTCCCCCTGGAGTGGACTGTCGTGAGTCTCTTGTGGAGTAGAGTGCTCCCCCTGAAAAGTTGCATTGGAAGGTGATTCAACACTCTCCCCCTCGAATGTAGCGTTCGTGTTATGTGGGCCATTCGAACTTGGTTACTCTTTGTGCATATCATTCGCAATGTCGTCAATTATCTTTTTTAATTCATCGACCTTGTTGTCGGCCGCTTTGGATTCGGAAGAGATAGCCTTGTTTGGATCATCGAATAGTAGCATGAATTCTTTGTAGAGATTGGATAGTGGAATCGTAGCTGGGCTTGGTTTAGGAAAGATTTCTTTTGATTGACTGTCATTTGCTTTAGTCCTCTTTAAGTAGCTATCGTCGAACGTGACATAATAGGTTTCTTCTATTTGTTTTGATCGTTTGTTGAGAACCCTATATGCCTTAGAGGTCAGCGAATATCCCAAGAAGATACCTTCATCAGCTTTCACATCAAATTTGTTCCTTTGTTCTTTAGAATTAAAGATGACGCACGTAGAACCAAAAACATGGAAAAACTTTACGTTAGGTTTTCATTTGTTTAGGGTTTCATAGGGAGTGACAAAAAATCGTTTATTGAGAATTGAACGGTTTTGGGTGAAATAAGTTGTCCCAATCGCATCAGCGCAGAAATATAGTGGCAGATTCGCAAATGAGAGCATGGTTCTTGCAGCCTCACACAATGATCGGTTTCTCCTTTCAACGACTCCATTCTGTTGTGGAGTGTATGGAGCCAAAAATTTGTGTGACACTCCTTTTGCAGTCAAAAATTCTTCAAACTCCTAGTTTTTGAATTCCAACCCATTGTCACTGCGAATATTGCAAACCAGCTTTCGTAGTTATAATTTAATCTGCTTTATGAAGTTTTTGAGATTGGGAGTGGCTTCATATTCCTGCTTAAGAAAATAAACTCAAGTGAAACGAGAAAAATCATCTACAATAACGATTATACACTTATTACCACCAATACTTTCGATCGCAGACGGACCACAAAGATCGATGTGCAAAAGTTCGAGTGGCTCAATGACTTTTGTATTCACTATCGTTGGATGACTTTTCCTGCTTTGCTTTCCCATTTCGCATGCGGCACAAAGATGATCCTTTTCACACTTTAGGAGAGGAATCCCTTGCACATGATCACCAAGAACGAGCATGTTGATATCTATGAAGTTATGGTGCGAAAGTCTTCTGTGCTATAGCCAGCTATCATCTGGATGAGCTTTCATTAGAAGGCAAATGGTTGGCTTCCATCGTATCGTATTTAAGTTCAAAAGATACATCTTGCCTTTGTGTTTAGACTTTAGAAGGACGAATTTGGTTTTCTTTTCTATGATCTCAGAACCTTCGTCATCAAATGAGACCTCTAATCCTGTGCCAACGACCAACTGCGAATCACTTATAAGATTGTCTTGCAGACCCTCGACATACGCAACTTTACGAATTGAGAATTCGCCATTTGTTATCATCCCGTAGCCTTTGATCTCTCCAAGTGAGTTATTTCCAAACTTCACTCTTCCACCATTTTTCAGTTCTCTATAGTCTCGCAGTTCTTCCTTTCTTCTTGTCATGTGACGCGAACAACCACTGTCGATATACCATTTAGTGTTAAACTGTTCGTCACGAATTACCTGCAAAAATTAAGCAAATTTAGGAACCCAAAGTTGGTTAGGTCCTTGTGAGCCTTTTTACAGAAATAGGGAAAATAATTGCAAGGTCAACCATATAGGTTCGTTTTATTAGAGTGGTGTTATCTTTCTTTGTAATTTTAAAAGCTTTGATCCTCTTATCTTCCACGTTAGTATCTTTTGTGTTAGTGTCGGACTTTTTGATTGGAGCTTGGTGATCTGAAACCAACTTTCCTTTTCCCTTAACATCTTTCAATGTCTTGTTAGGATGCGAAGCATAATTGTCTTCTGAGTTAGGAGGTTTAGGATTCTCTATAGTGCTTTTTGGCTTTGAAAGAATAGGTTTTTGAAGAACGTTTTGTTTAGATTCATGTGGACTGCAAAACTGACTTCGCCATGAGCTCTTAGGGTTCACATTTGATGCTACTTTCGCCTTTAGATTGAGAGGTTTTTCAATGCGAATGAAGTTGGGATTTTTGGATTGCTAGAACTATTTTATTTCCTTGAGATTTTTGTTGTATCTCGCGTTCCTTTGACATTTATGTGCTGCAAACTGTTCTGAGGATTTGTGAATGTTAGCTTCCCCTCTTGGCTTTCTTGCTAGAGTTTTGTTTTGCATTAAAGATGTGTCGCTAGGAACATTATTAGCTCCACTGGGACTTCCTTTCTCATCATTGGAATTGACATTGTTTAAAGGATCTGCTACGTATCTTCCTTTTACTCTCCGTGAGGTCATTTCTTAGAGACCAACTGTTTCATCAGCATTATCGATAGGAGTTGACCAAAAGTACTTATCATATTCATATGTGTTGTCTTCTTCGACTAAGGACGTTAATTCGGCTGTTTGATTCTTTTTTACCCCCATTGACTTTGAAAACCTGGTTAGGGACAGTTTGGACTTTTGGAAAGACAATCACAATTTCTTTTAAGATCTTTGGATTATTTTCAGAAAGTCATGTGAATTCAACAAAATTTTCAGAAATTAGGACTTTCGCAACATCAGGTTCGTTTTTAACAAACTATGAGAAATCAACCTCATCCTCTACAAATATTTCACTCATATCACGGTCATCGTCAAATTCAGATGTGTTATCGACATTAAGTTTCTTATCTGAACTCAACTTTGTACTCAATAAGTCAAACTTCTGCACAGTGTCAGATTTAATTCGCTTTTTGTCATTTTCGTCCAAAAGTTGTTTTAGCATGTTCTTGTGGTCCTTTAACTTAATAAATGATTCGATTTTGTCCAGATCAATCATGTAAGCTTCCGAAGTTTTCATTAGATGAGATGATGGATTCGCACTTATAACAGTCAACGTCGATCTCATCCTCATTTAATTCAAGGAAGGGCAATATCATCTTATAGAGTTTTTGACCAATCTCACAATCAAGATGCAATTGAATAATATTAAAATAAATCCTTTTCGCCATCAAACAAAAAATATTACATTGTTTCAAAAGCATTAAATTGTCTCATTGCAAATAAATTAACTCATCCCTAGACTTGGCTAAATCAGACTCAATCCTCTCTATCCATATGCGTCTCTCCTCACTTTTTGACAAAACCCTGCTGATTTGATCGGTTAGGTTAGAATTTATCAAGCGAGTTTGTTTCAAATTGTTACTGATACTAGAAAATGTGAATTTTAATTCATTTAGTTCAATTTCGTATCTTGACACACGTATATTGAGTGATTCAAGAATAGAGAGTACATTGTTGATCATTTGATCACATTCGCTGATTTGCTCAAAAACTGGTTTTGCAGTGAAGCAGCTATCACTCCCATGTCCACTATCAGTGGCGTATCCTCGCATCTGTGACACATCACTTGTCACCGTGAAACATCTTCCTCCAGAATGCGAATCTTCTTCTTTCGCAACGAAATATCTCTCATGAGTTGGCCTGCAAACCTCCTCATCTTCAGAATCCGTGGACTAGAATTCCACCCTGCCAAATTCATCATCAACATCTTTTTCCTACACAATCAAAGCAGGCATAGAATTATCAGAGTTCTTTTCCTTCTTTATCTCCTCAAGCTTTTAGAGATGGTAGGTATCATCGTCTTCTCATTCCTTCTTTTCATTCAACCTTCGCAGCATTCACTCTTTGGCCAAGTGATTTTTGCCATGAAAATAGTTTCAGTCATAGACAGATTCACCAGTTAGCTTCTTTTCCTTCTTTTCCTCTTCCTTTTGTGAGGTATACGCACTTTCCTCTTTTACCTTCTCAGAGCTGTAGCTTCCCTGCGAATTTCAGTTTTTGTTGGAAGGAAACTTCTTCTTTGCGAATCGCTTCAGATTTGACACCATCAATGCAAACTCTTCATTTGTAAGCTCACAATCCAGAAAGATCAGATTCTGAACCATCCTATGCTACTTTCTTGCCCTTCGCAATGAGAGCCAAAGATCCCATCCCAGATACAACTTTCGCTTCTTTTGTCACATCATTCTCATGTGACTTCAGGATTCCAACAAGCTTTTTCAAGGTATAATTCTTAAACTGCTCATGTGCCTTGACTGTAGACACCTCCACCATCCACTCAGATCTAAGCCCATTCATGAACGTCACTTTTTGTTGTATAACTTCATGTCCAATACCAAATTTCATCATCCTACTTAGAAGATGATTGTAACGATTGAAAGTTTGACTCAAACTCTCTTCAGGCTTCTGTGTAAAGGCACCAAACTCTGAAAGCAAGAGTGTTCGTGTGGAGTGCTCAAGATTTGCATCTGTAGAGTAGAGTTCCTTAAGCCTATCCCATATGGCTTTGGTTGTGTCACATGAACTAACCAGACGAAAAGTATCAGTCGGCAAAGAAAATCGAATGATTCTCATTGCCTTAGCATTGCTAATCAGTTTTTCTTTCTCATATTGAGGGACATCTTTAACATCAAGAAGAACTTGGTTGTAGTCAAATTGAGTTTTAATGACTCTTCTGGTTCCAGTGTGAACAAATGCTCCAAGAGTGATGATCTCCAATATCAGCTATCAATTGTCTTCTAGACAAAGAGTGTTGTCTCCGAAGTGAAGCACCCATACTTCATATTCATTGGGGAAAAAAATTGGGATCCTAGTGGTCGATCCAATGCTGCTAGAAAGGTTTATGTAGTTGATGTGAGAATCGTCGTGCTGCATGATGATATACCTTTTGAAACCTGTTAAGAATCAAACGTGTAAACTGATGTAGTTTTAGGGTAATATTAAGATCACATATTAGCGTTAATGAAACTGTGATGATGGCTAAACCATATCCAATATTAACGGAAACCCTAATGAATTTATAAACAGAACAGATGCATATAGATTACACAGTCTCCTGCTCTGATACCAATTGTTAGGATATTAATCCTTGAAAGATCGATTAGATTCAAAACAGATTAAGAATAAGAACAAGATAATGATTCAAAATGTGCTTAATGATTATAAGCCATAGCTTCAGAAGAACTCAATTAAGAATTGCTACTATAAAGGTGTGATTAGGGTTACAAGAATAATTGTCAAAGTTTTGAAACACAGTGCATGCATGCACCTTAAACACTCTAACCCTAATAAATGATGCGTGGACAAGCCCAAGCTTGTTTACATAAATGAACTAATAAATAAGACTCAATGATGAAAATCTAATTACTAACATGAAGCAGTAATCTATTGAGAAGGACTTGCAACTTGGAAGTTTGGATGTGAGAGTTTCAGAGCTTGAGAAAGAAAATTCTAAAAAGAATAAGTATGTATCAGACCTTCCTGTCAATCTTGGCGGTTTGACAACTCTTTACTATGATCTCAAAGACAAATTGATTGGAAATTTTGTAATGAGTTCAAGACTTCAAGCTCTGATGATGGAGAAGCTCCCAAGTCATATAAAAGAGTCACAGTTTCTCTTGCTCCAGATGCCAACATTGATCAATTTTTGTCATCTAACCCTATCACTACTGAAGAAAGAAGGGAGAATAAGAAGAAAAGGGTTGATAAGTTGAAGAAAGATAAAATGCTTCTGATGAAAAATTCTGATCAGAATGCACCTGGTGATCACCTGCAAATGTTTATCAAAGAAGTTGGAAAAAGAAAATTTGTTGATCGACATGATGATCGTTCTGGAATTCGCATGTGGGGATTTGAAGTTGATAAGAAAATGTGGGTTGTGAAACGAAAGAGCAAAAACATTAAGTACTATGCGAAGATGACTGATTTTGTGTCTGGGACAATAGTTGATCTTGCAGAGCTGGTCCACGCACCGTTCCACAATCCGACAAATGATCCCAATGTGTGGGCATTTAAAAACTTCCTTGAAGACAAGGCTAAGATGAACTTCGAAGGCATGAAAACGACATCATCGTTCATTAAAGAGACCAAGGATATCATAGAATCCTACACTAACAAGACTTTGGTAAATGTCATGTGGCCGCCTACGACTAAAGCAAAAAAGATTCCTATCACTCAGCGTTTACTTGATGGCTTATTGAATGATTTATTATTTTGGGTATATGATGAGGCGACAACAACTATGGTTATCAAGATGAAAAAGGATCAGATTCAACTTGTTGATCCTAGGGATTTACTAAAATTTGTGGAGCATGACATTCATATGTTGTCTAAACATTTGCTTATGGTGGAGAATGAAATGTTTGAAGCTGCTGCAAAGGATTTCACCAGCATGATTGCAACAATCATTAATAAGAAGTGGTGGGCAGGAGCATTGGATGATTCTGACATGCATATTATGGAGAAGCCTTGAAGTCGGCCAATAATAAACCAAGGGGGAGATTGTTGGCTCATATTTAATTGGTTTGTGCTGTGCTTGTATTTATTATTGTGTTTGGGCTTAGATATATTGTTGTTAATAAGTTTATTGGGTTTTCGGTTTTGGAGACCGAAATCACTATGGTGATTTCGGTCAAGTGGGATTGGGCCATGACATGGTCTTGTACATGGTATATATACATTATTTTTCATCCGTTCAAGTCCTAGTTGTTCATTGATTGTAATATTCGACTGTGAAGAGTGTTCTCAATTGTACTAGATGATTTAATCAATATAATCGTGTGCAATTGATATTTCCATGTGTTCTTGAATCTCTATTTGGTTTACATTCGGCATTTACTAAATAGATTAATTGGTTTTGTATACGATCCATAGTTATCGGACTTATAGGATATTCGTGAGTTTGTCGCGAATACCACTTATCGGACATTGGCCGAGCTGCAGACCAATGTTAGGAGGAGGGAGATCGAGTTGGAGACTTAGGATAGAGGGGAGAGGGAGACTCAAAGGAGAGACATAATGCTATTACAGTCACAGTTGGCGACTAAGGAGGCTAATCCCGCTAATCAGAGATCTGGAGGCCAGAAGGGCCGCACTTGCAGAAAGTGCGGTAAGGGACATGAGGGACCTTGTCAGTACGGGTCAACATGCTTCCTGTGTGGCAAGGAGAGACATATGGCTAGGTATTGCCCCAAGGGATTTCAGTTTTGCTTCAACTGTAACCAGACAGGCCACGTGAAGGCAGATTGTCCTCAGCTTGCATCTAGGGCGGTTTAGACTCTGGCCCCAGCGACCCTGCGTATCACTGATGGTTGGCAGGGGAGGGATGAGGCACTGAGGGCTTGAGGGAGAGCATTTCAGTTGACAACATAGGAGGCCCGCGCAGCTCCAGACATTGTGGTTGGTATGTATTCTTTATATTTTTGTTGATTTATTTATGTTGCTTATATTAACAATTGTGTAGGTACTTTTCTTGTGAATTCGGTGCCTGCGCTTGTGCTATTTGACTCGGGTGCGGGTCGATCATTTGTGTCATCATCATTTTGTCGCGGTTTTAATATTTTGCGAAAGATCTTGAGAAGTCCATTGAGAGTCTCGATACCTGATGAGCGTCCTATCTCAGCTACTAATGTCTATCGGGGTTGTGTGTTAGAGATTTTCGATATTGGATATCTGATAGACCTCATCCCCATCGCAATGGGGGATGTTTGTGAGATTATGGAATGGATTGGTTGAGCCAGTTTTGGGCTTTTCTTGATTGTGAGCGTCAGCTATTAACAATTCAGGATCCTAGTCAGGGAGTGCTGACTATCTATGGCAAGGGTACTAGATCGGGATCAGCGTTCTGTTCTGCCGCCAGGGCAAGACAAAGTTTACAGCATGGGTGTATGGGTTTTTTGGAGGAGTTACAGGGTTTGACTCGTGAGAGGCAGGTGGAGTTTCGGATCAATTTGATTTCGGTTAAGGTACTGATCGCCAAGGCACTGTACCGTCTTTCCCCTCCTGAGATGCAGGAGTTATCCTCTCAGCTGCAAGAGCTTTTGGGAAAAGGGTTCATTAGATAGAACAGTTCTCCTTAGGGAGCCCTGATCCTTTTCGTCAGGAAGAAGGATGGTTCGCAACGAATGTGCATTGATTATAAGGAACTGAACAAGCTGACGGTGAAAAACCGTTACCCTTTGTCGAGGATTGATGATCTTTTTGGCCAGCTTCAGGGGGCCTCTTGGTTTTCCGAGATCGACTTGAGGTCCAACTATCACTAGATGAGGGTACGAGAGGAGGATATTCAGAAGATGACATTTCAAACTCGTTATAGGCATTACAAGATTGCGGTGATGCCTTTTGGACTCACCAACACATCGGCAACGTTCATGGACCTCATGAACCAAGTGTGTAGGCCCATGTTGGATCGATCAATGATCATTTTTATCGATGACAGTCGAGTATATTCGAAGACTAGGGAATGACATGAGGAGCATCTTTGAGAGATTCTTGGGGTTTTGAGGATGGAGACGCTTTATGAAAAATTCTCCAAGTGTGACATCTAGTTGTGAAAGGCTGAGTTTTTGGGACACCTCGTCAATCAAAATGGTATCTTGGTCGACCCAGCCAAGATAGAGGCGATGACGCAGTGGGAGGTGCCAAGATCTCCATCTGAGATTCGAAGCTTCCTCGGATTGGCAGGTTAGTATCAGAGATTCATCAGAGACTTCTCCAAGATTGTTGTTCCTCTCACCAAGTTGACAAAGAAGGATGTTCCTTTTAGTTGGAGGCCTGAGCAGCAGGCATCATTCGAGACTCTTCGCCAGAGATTGTGCGAAGTAAAGTACCAGTACTTTCCCTCATTGAGGGAGTTGAGGATTTTGTAGTCTATTGTGATGCATCCATTGCAAGATTGGAGACGGTGTTGATGCAGAGAGGGCATGTGATAACCTACTCTTTAAGGCAGCTGAAGCCTAATGTGGTGAGATATCCCACTCATGATTTCGAGTTGGGTTCGATGGTTTTCACCCTCAAGATTTGGTGTCACTATCTCTATGGTGTCCGATGCACCATCTACATAGACCATAAGAGTTTGAGATAACTTATAGATCATCCTAACTTGAATATGAGGCAAAGTATGTGGATGGATGTAGTGAAAGACTACGACTGCGAGATCTTATATCATCCGAGAAAGGCCAATGTGGTGGCCGATGCCTTGAGCCGGAGGGCGGCAGGTGCCCAGACTAGGGGTTTGTGCATGATGATGACCATGATGACTCCAATCTTAGAGATCATCAAGGAAACATAGTCAGAGGCCATAAAAGAGGAATACCAGAAGAATGAGTGGGTGATCGGTTAGATTTAGGATTTTGATATGGATAGTAGAGGGCTTTTGACACATCATGGGCAAGAATGGGTACAATATGTGGGTGGGGCTCGATGGAATTTGATGGAGGAGGCCCACAAATTGAGGTTTTCTATCCATTCGAGGGCTACAAAGATGTATCATGATTTTAAGCACAATTATTGGTGGTCATGTATGAAAAGAGATGTGGGATGGTTTTTGGAGTAATGTTTGACTTCTCAGAAGGTCAAGGCGGAGCACCAACACCCTCATGGCACGTTACAGCCTCTGGAGGTTCCCATATGGAAGTGGGAGCAAATTACTATGGATTTTATTACGAAGCTACCAAGGACTGCAAGGGGTGTTGACACTATTTGGGTGATAGTGGATCATTTCACAAAGAGTGCTTACTTCTTAGCCATTAGTGAGAACTATTTTGCAGAGAAGTTAACCGAGATTTATGTTCGTGAGGTGGTGGCTCGGCATGGGGTGCCGACATCTATGGTGTACGACCAGGATGTGCGCTTTACTTCTAGACTCTGTAATAGATTTCATGAAGAGTTGGGTACTGGGCGACACTTTAGTACCGCATACCTTCCGCAGAAGAAAGAGCAATGCAAGCGGGCGATTCAGACGCCTGAGGATATATTGCGCGCTTGCATCATTGATTTTGGTAGGATTTGGGACTCCTATCTTCCATTGGCTGAGTACTCGTATAACAACATCCATCATGCCAGTATCGGTATGCCCCCGTTCAAGATCCTTTATGGTCGGAGATGTCGGAATCCTATTTGTTGGGGCGAGGTGAGACAGAGGGTCATGGGGAGCATGGAGGTCCTGCTCATGATGACTGAGCTTATACAACATGTTCGATAGAGGTTATGACAACATAGAGCCATCAGAAGAGTTATGCAGATCGAAGACACTCTGAGTTATAATTTCAGGGGGGAACCTAGTGCCTCCTGAAGGTATCACCCTGTAAGGGTGTTATCCGCTTTAGGAAGTAGGGAAAGTTGGGTCCTAAGTTCATTGTTCCTTTTCGAGTATTAGACCGTGTGGTCAAGGTGGCCTATTGGTTGGAGATACCGAAGGAGCTAAGCCAGATCCATGATACCTTCCATTTATCCCAGCCGAGGAAGTGTATAGCCGATGAGGCCACTGTGGATCCCTTGGATGACATTTAGTTCGATGATCGCCTGAATTATATGGAAAAGCTTGTAGCTATTTTAGATGGAAAGGTGAATAAATTGAGGAAAATGTTTGTAAAGATCATCAAAGTTCAGTGGAAGTACCGCAGAGGTTCAGGGTGGACATGGGAACCAGAGTCCGAGATGCGTGAGCAGTACCCTGAGTTGTTTCCTGAGGAAGAATTTGAGGGGGAAGTATGATTTTAGTGGGGGATAATTGTAACATCCCGAAATAAGGTATGTTTATTATTCTTTAAATCTTTTTCCAAAGTTTCGAAATTGGTCCCTAAATGAGAAAAGTTGACAAAAGAGTTGTGTGCAGGGCGTGAACTTCTTGTTTCAGAAGGCGAATCTATCAAATTTGAGCAACCGTTGACAAGTAATCCTAATGTGGGCGGATTTGGTCATGGAGATGCAGAAATAGTACTTCAAGATCCATTACGTGTACAAGGCCTTTTGTTCTTCTTAGCATCTGTTATTTTGGCACAAATATTTTTGGTTCTTAAAAAGAAACAGTTTGAGAAGGTTCAATTGTCCGAAATGAATTTCTAGACTTGCGGATTTATCGACCTCAAGTTTGTAAAAAGAACCAAATTTTTTTAGTATGTTGAGCGTAGTAGCTCAGGTGCCAAACCCCTAATATTTGAAGTAATCCACATATAAAGAATATTATGGATTCATTTCTAACCACCCTTATCAGCCTCAAACTCTCCCATAAATCCTAATATCATGTGTGTGGCTTGTGTTTTTGTTATTGCAATTTTTGACTGTTCTTGGCTCATGTAGTTGAAGAAGGAGTTTAGAGAAGAAGAAGAAGAAGAAGGTGCTAGAAAGATTGAAGATCCAAAAAATTTCACCCTTTGTGCATCATTTTCAGGTATCAAGCTTATACCTTGGCTAGTGTTTTTCTAGATCTCTTTAGCGTAAGATTTATGAGCTAAGTTCCCAAGATTGGACCTTTTTCAGTTTGGGGATCTCCAGAGGGTTTAAGTTGTTCTTTCATGCAAGTTAAATCATCTAGATGGATAAAAATGCTTGCTTGATCTTCCCTTTTGACTCATGCATGAGTATAGTATACTAGAATGGGTAAAATGATGTTTGAGCCTCTCCTAGCCATGCAATGGCTTAAAGCCCATGACTTTATGGAATATGAAGCTTTAAATTAGTTGGATCTATAGTTGGGTTGATTGTCTTAACGTATTAAGATATTTATTGCTGGATTTGGAGATCTGGGGAGTACACCGTGCATACTCCTTACTACGCGCAACGTAGTCTGAATTTCCCCCGATGCAAGTTAAGCCGGTTGTACGCCCAACGTAAGGTTTAGTATGCCCTATCTACTTGTCGTGTGTTGACTTTGCTGACTTTGACCTTTGGTCAAAGTTTAGGCTTTTTTGACCTAGGGAAGGGCAAAATGGTCCTTTTTCCCTTAGTAGGTTTTGGTCATGGGGTTTTGGACTCGTGAGTGGTTTTTGGGGATTAATTTTTAATTAAGGTTTATTATTTTGTTCACTAGGCGAAGTCTAGATCTGGCAGTTCAGGTGCTAGGTTTTTCGTGTCATCAGCATCAGGTGATTCTCCTCACTTATTCTAACATATATGGTAGAATAGTTGTATCTATGTTGATCAACTGGGTCTTACTGGTTTTATTATGTACTGCTTATTATATGTGACTGAGTCTGCTGATAGTCTCCATGGTGGTTGATAACCCATCGAGGGTGCTGTTAGCTCATTGGGACTGCTGATAACCCATAGTTGTTTATTTTATGTTGTGTTGTATGTGGTATTTTAGGGACTCACTAAGCTTTGCTCTTACATCTAGTGATTATATGTGGTAGGTACTTCTGAAGACCGTGGGAAAGCGAATGTTTAATTGTACACACTCACTGAGATGTTTGCTGTTGGGACAGATGTGAACTCTGATATTGTGGAAAAGAATGTTTTGAATAATTATGTACTTGAAAACTTGTTTTGTGAAACTCTATCAGCTAGTTCTCATTTTATTTTTAAAGTTATATTTTTAACATGGTTAGACTATAAAAGTCTGTATGGAAATCATAACTCCTTTGTACGAAATCGTTTCTTGATTGTATTTATAATGACAAAATCATATCGACGAGATCTTCAACTCTCATTTAGATTGTTTTTACTAACAATCAACAGATTTGAATTTCAGTTTTTGTGTTAAAACAACTATGCTAAAAACTTTGAAAAATCATAACTTCCTCATATGAAGTCAGATTTGGACATTCTATAAATGAATGCTCTTGATTTTATGATTACTATGACTTTCATTAATATTACTTAGAGTAATAAACAATCTATCTAAAATTGACTTTTTACGATACGCATAGCCGTGTTGGTTTAATTGCGAAACTTCGAAGAAGCATATCTTCTTCATACAAAGTCGAATTTCATATTTCTTTACATGTACGTAATCCTTGTCACATATAATATAAGTTTGGTTAAGATTATTTATCATAAATAATATTCTATAGAAATGTATTTTAATCGCTCATAATATCTTAATTGTCTAGCCCGAAATTGTAGGCGTTACAATTACCTCCCTTAGGATGATTACATCCCATAATCATTAGCAAAATAGGGTTGGGTAATGACCTGCATGTCATTTTTACCATCCTAGGGTATAACCGTAACTCTTATACCTTCCTCATCAAGCTCATATAATTTTTGGCGGATGGCGGTGCTTAATCTCACACTCTCTCTTCATTCTTTGTCAGACCTTTAGTCCTAATCTTCGAGTGAAAAAGTCGATCTTCATCGGAAACTCCTGCTTTAGAACATACTTAACCCAAGATAAGGTCTTTACTTTGACTATCGTACAAATGGAATGGTCATATCATAATGACTTTTCCTTTGCATAATGCAATGTCTAGACTCAAGGATTATTTTAGTCAGACTTTAGCATGCAAGGTACCTTCTTTCTTGTTCTAACGTCTAATAGTCACATCATATCATGTAGCATTTCTAGAAATAGGCTAATTAGTTTTAACGGCGGCTACGACACTTCCGTCGATTCCTTCGATTATCTTTTCCTTTAGTCTTTTAACTACAGTCATACACTACATTGATCACAGCTTTCTAAATCGAGTTATTCACTTCGCAGATATTAATCAGACTAGATGACCTCGGAGGTCCGAACGAATAATCAACTTCATAGTCATCACCGAAACAAAGGTAAAGACAGAAATGAACAAAAAAAATTCAACTACAAGTGCCTTACTAACCTTGTGACTCTTTCTGATCCAAGTGTGAGTCTTATGCTTCTGGTAGTATAGGCCTCCGCTACCTTTTACACATACTCATACACGTCCCAATAATTACCTTGTAGTTCTCCAAGTCACCATACAAGAAAATCAAACAAAAAATTACATCGGATAGTGTAACATAATTAGGGATTATATTACTTAAAAGCAAACGATTACATTTTTATCCAAGTTCCCCATACTCCATGCCTCTTACATTAGGATACACAACATGATCCTATCTATATGGCTACTTTATATCTTGAACTTTGGATAACTAGCTCATCATTCTTGATCTCCTGTAGCAACACCTACTTCATCAAGGATTATCTATAATTCTCTTTTCTTTGGCTTTGGCGACGCATTCGACCTTGCTGCTTTGTTTTTCTTTGGGCAGTCAATCTTAAAATGTCCTGCTCCTTTATATTTGTAACACATGCTTTGGGTGCAGTTATTAGCATAGTGACCAATATTTCCATAGTTGAAGCAATTCACCTCATTGGAGCATCTCCCGAAGTGTTTATTTCTACACTTCTCACACCATTTTGCCTCAATGGTATCCCCAAACCTCTTTTCATTGGGTCCAGACTTTAAAAACCTACTCTTTTTGTCGGACCTTGAAGATCCCTCAAACTTCCCTTTCTCTCGAGTTTTAGCTTTCTTTAGACCCTTTTCCTTTACCTAGGTCTCTACATTGCTAGCTACCCAGATGGTTGAATTCAGAGTGATCTCTAATTTCACTGTTAGACAAAAATCCATCGGTGATCCCATATCGAACTTATTTATTTTGGAAGGTTCGATAGGTACCAAGTGAGGAACTAGCTTCATATGTTCAGTGAAAACTACAGTATACTTGTTGACATTCATCTTTCCTTTCTTCAAATTTTGGAATTCATTATTGATCAATAGAAGATCTTTTTCAGAATAGTATTGCCTTTTTAACTCCTCAAAGAAGTTCTCTCATGGCATCTTACTTGCTTTTCTCTTCGGAATGGAATCAACTAATAACATTCACCAACTTAATACTCCATTCTTTAGATATTTAACCGTTATGATGGTCTTCTGTCTATTGCTGCAGTCATGGTTATCGAAAATCATATCTTATAGAAAGAATTGGTGGTTTGGAAGCCATTAAGTCCTTATACTTGCTTCCATTCCTCCCAACCTCTTCGTTAGGGTTGTTCCTTTTAACCCTTCATGGTTCAGCTTGGTCCATAATTCTACTATAGCTTCCTTCTTAGGATTGGCCCTCATTCAACTTAGGTTTGATGGGTTTTAGCCATAAGAACATCCTATGTGCCCATACAAACCCTAATGCTTGGATCTAGGTTTCTCTATTGTACATGCTATTCATCCAAGACTATAAAACCCTAGATCTAATCAATATAACATATGAATTAGGGTTTAAATCATACCTTGATTGGTATGTAGTAATAACAATCTCAAATCCTCCTTGTAATGACTTTAGAAAGCTTAAAGTCACAAATGTCACTCCTCTAATGGTTCACAAACACCAAGAGCAAGAGGATGAAGAAGAGAAGAGAAGGAGGCTGCCCAAAACGTGTTGAAACCCTAGAGAACAAGTTCTACACGTTTTTGGGGCTTAAGGGTTCCTTAAATAGTGAGGCTATTAGGGTTATTTAACAACGAAGCCCTAATTTGGATGCTTAGGCCCTAAGCAACCCATGAACCCCTTTCTTAAAGGCCTTTGGACGATTTCTAATGGGTTTCCCCATAGAATTCGTCCACCCTTTTAATATGGAGTCCATTAGCTCAATATTCAACTATCACACAATTGACAGTTCTAGTCCCTCAAGTTTAATTAATGTCTTTTAGCCACAAACTTAATTCTTATTAATTCTTGACTAATATTAATTAAACAATATGATTTCTCCTTTAATATATTATTCTCATAATATATTAATAAATCATATTTAATCCTTTCTCTCCATAATTCATCCTATCAAGTTGCTTCGGTGAAGGCAACCCAAAAGGACCATGCACCATCGGGTCAAGTACATACCAAAATAGTTATGGACTTAGACACTAATCCAACAAGGTTGCACAAGATGTACAATAGGTTCATCCCTATTATTTTGTCGCATTTGTCTCATCTCTTCCCTTTCCTCGGATAACATGGCCTATATCATTGCTTGGATTCCTGCCATCGTGAAAGTCCAACTATTGACACGTCTTCAGGTACACGCTCATTCACACGAGGCTAAGGTGTCAGATTCCATTACCATTTTCTAATCCGCTTTGTGTTTTCACGATGATGTTCTATACACCATAAATATCGTTTAGGGTACCGGAAGTCACGGGTATATTATGATAAAGAAGGTTTTAGTTATGTTTAGTCGCATAATCCCCTTATCACACTGAAAATTTATATGCCAGCTCTAATACAGTAATTAAATGTTTAGAATCCTGAACACATAAAGTTTCCTAACCTAGATCAACAATAAACCTTAAATCTAGTGATGTAATAGCAATTTAGACAAAACTAAAGCATGATATGAATCAAGTAGCACATAACAACAAATTAAACATCTTATTCTAATGTATATTACTGCTAGTGTCAATTGAATATACTACCTAAAATAAAATGGACACACACCTCACGATCATTACTTAGCATTGTAAGTTTAAGTCTAGAAATCCTCAAATATTCCTAGTTTTCTTAAACTAAAAGCTTTGATACCAACTGTGACATCCCCATTTTCATGGTTAAAAAAGACCTTTTCATTTATGCTTATTTTAAAACGGAGTTTACTTGCGATTGCCGAATTTGTTCCATAAAAGTATTTATGAAGAAATGTTTTTTATTGATTAATAATACCTTGGGATGCCATAACTGATACAAGAAACATAAGCACAAACATAGTCACTATGGCCTTACAACATCTAATGGCCTATATTTTCTTAAATCTCTCATGGGATCCAAACATCATATACCTTCATACTGCTAGTTGTTATTCAAAGAAACTAAGTGGGTCTGGTTACGAAACCTGGTGAGTAGATAGGGTTTTCATCCCACAATATTATATTTAATTCTTTTTAATTATATAATTCCAATCAAACAATTAGCCCGATTACCCATTCCTGTTATCCTCACTTTTTGATACTAAACCAATGATGTCAAGGGATCTATCCTAGAGGGTCTCTAAGTAAATAATATTTCTTCAGATATTATTTTTCAATATGTGCTAATAAGAAAACCATGGGTGAACAGAGTACCCACATGAATAATTTAGTCACACCTACAATTTGTAAACCTCTCCATATAAGGTTCCTTAACGTCTACAAGTCAGGGACCTGTCCAAGTATAGTTCAATAACACATATAGGTCATAGAGCTATCCACGTACTATTTATCAATGCCCACATGTGGTAGAGTTGTCCGTATACAATTCATTAACATCTATAGGTTGTGTACCTGCCCATGTATGATCAATTAACACCTATTAGGTGTAAACCTACCCGTGTATGGCTTATAAACATCTACTGGTTGGAAGCCTCCCCATGTTTGACCCAACTTGTCAAGAATAGTATGCAGTCATCATCAATATCCTACTAGGTGACTACATTGCTAGTCCGGTAGTACTATAAAAGTCATAGCCTCTCATCATTATTTTTATCTCTCTTCACCCTTCACCACACCATATATTATATGTATAAAAATACATATATTGTTAAATAAAATCAGCTCATACATTTTCATAAAACATAGAAAGTCTTAATCACGTATAATAGACACATATAACACTTAATTATCTAAATACTTTGTATCTATGTGTTAGATGAAAGTAACAATGCACTCATTTGTTAAAAGTGGATGACTAGTGATTTTGGTAGAGCTTCGCCTAACACCTTGGCTTTTCCTTTGGACGTGATCTAGGTACAAATATCACAAAGTCTTAGTCTTATATTCATTATGACTAATGATAGTCTAGATTCCTCACTATTCATAATGTCTACATTAAGATCTATCAAGTAAGGAACAATCAGGTAGGATCATATTCGAGGTAGGGTCTGTTTGGTATGCATTGTATACTGTTTGGAAATCTCACTTTAAACACCTCATTAAATCTAGCCTAAACATCATTCTTGTAAGTAGATCAATCAGTATCATGACTTGGAATAAATGATAAATCTTATTTATATGTTCATAATAATGACTATGAACATAAATATAAGTTACACTTGTAATAAAATAAGGCCCCATTAGATAGTTGTTGATTTAGAAAGTGTTGGCTGGGAAAGATCTGTCTGGGTAATAAATTCTGATTGAGTATGAAACCATGTTGTTTGATTGTACATCTGACTAAATGTGCTGACTGATGCAAAATGAAGATTTTACACTGGTGTTGTATACACTAATTGATGAATAATTATAAAATCATACAAGTTATGTTACTAGTAATTCTTAATTGCAACATATAACCCTATAGAAGATTTACTGATTGAATAACATCCAATTAAACTCTCCTATTCCAAATTAATAAACTTTTTAGGTAGTGATAATGTAGTATCAAAGAATTGAATGAGTGACAGTTATGACATAAAAGAAACATTAAATGGAAATTACAATTTATGATAAATATAAGCAAAGTCTTGCCAAAATTAAGAACCCAAATAAGTTTCTCAGAAAGAAAAAAGAACAGACTGAAAAGGGTGTTTCATAGAACTCAATTACTCAAAATCAGCAGCGTAATTGAGCATATAAGTATAAAACCAACAAAGTAAAATTTTCATCCTTCAAGAATTATAAAAGATTACATGAAACAAGAAACCATTTTCAAACCAATTCACTAGTTCAAGGATACAATTATCTAAGAGCAGCAAAAAGAACATACCCAATTAGTAGAGATTACTATTTAGCCTAATTTCGTTATTGACTGATACGAAATTGAATCAGTCGACAATAACACCACCAAAAGATAAGGAATTACAACAAGCATAAACCCGAGATCAATTACAACAACGAAGGAAGATAATCGGATTAGACAAAAACAGAGTACATGAGTGTAAATGAAAAAAAAAGACAATTAATTGTGAAAATACCTAAAGAAAGGTCAATGAAGTTGATGGTGGACGATGTTGAGGTGAGGACATGAAATTGTGACCATCAGAGGTGATGCCTGGTGCTAGTGTGCCGACGATTTCTAATACAATTTCTTTTCTTCGTTCTCTTCCCGAATCCCTATCACGCTCTGATTTTCAATTCAAAAAAGGTGGACGACATTTTTGGTTAGGGATAGAGAATTCACTAGAATTCAGAAATTGTCGATGCTTGCTAGTTGATGTGTAGCTATGGAGGCATGGAAAGAAGGAGAAGAACGAGGATAGAGGCACTGAAAGAGAACGGTAGGGCAAGGGTAAAGATGGAAATCGTATCTCCCTTTCTCGGACGGCTATTTTACCCCCTTTTATCCAAATAAGACGTTGCTTGCTATGTCAGATGCCCAAAGTTGGTTTACCAAACACCTTTTGTTGACCGAGCCACCCAAACACGTCTAAACTGACTCGGCCAGACGCATATCAAACGGTGCCTAAGTGTAGCCTAAGTTATCGAAATTTTATAGAAAATTGGAAATTTTGCACAGGCATAACTACGACCCGAATAACTCTAATTTCCGAGCTCCTAGCTACTCCAAAGCCTAGCTAAAATACTCAGAAGTCTGAAAAAGTCATATTTTTGGTTGAGAAATCGTTTGAGAGATATTGGGATTGATTTGTTTGGAGAATGGAAGAAAATCACCATATATATATATATATATATATATATATATATATATATATATATATATATATATATATATATATATATATATATATATGTGTGGCACCATGCACCAACCAGAGGCGCGCTGCACCCAACAACTGACATCGTTCCTGCCCCCCTTGTTGCTATGTGTCAGGTCCAGATTCGTTCGTGTCGCTGCTTATAGAAGGGCTGCATGTCACGCCTAATGCCTATGCGCATGAATTTTTCCAAATTTTCAAATATTCATATCTTCTTTCTTCAAGCTCCATTTTCGATCTTCTTTATATACACATGTAGCCATCGACGATATCTACAACTTTTGTTTGGACTCCGTCAGCTAATTCTCAATTTATTTTTAAAGTTATATTTTTAACAGGATTAAACTGTTAAAGTCCATATAAAAATCATAACTTCTTCATACGACACTCGTTCTCAATTCTCTTTATATCGAGGGAGTCACATCGACAAGATCTTTGATCCTCATTTAGATTTTTTTTTGTTCCTATCAATATACCATTTTGAATTTTAGTTTCTATGCTAAGACAACTACGCTAAAATTTTCTAAAAATCATAACTTCCTCATATGAAGTCAAATATGGATGTTCTCAATATGCACACTCTTGGTTTTACGATTACTATGACTTTCATTTATATTACTTAGGCTAGTAAGCAATCTATCTAAAATTCACTTATTACGATATGCATAGCCACATGGGTTTAATTGCAAAACTTCGAAGAAGCATAACTTCTTCATATGAAGTTAGATTTTAGAGTTATTTATAATCACGGAATCCATGTCACATATATAATAACTTTGGCTTAGATTATTTATCCTAAATAATATTCTATAAAAATGTAGTTTTATTGCTCATAATACCTTAATTGTCTAGCCCGAAGTTGTGGGTGTCACAATTACCTCCCCTTTAAGATGATTACATCTCAGAATCATCAACAAAATAGGGTTGGATGATGACCCACACGTCATTCTTTCCATCATAGGCTATGACCAGAACTCTTATGTGTTCCTCATTAAGCTCTTAGAATTTTTGGCTGCTAGTGGTGTTCAACCTCGCACTCTCTCTTCATTCTTTGTCGGACCTTTAGTCCTAACATTCGAGTAACAAAACTGATCTTCATTGGAAACTCCTGCTCTGTCTAGAATAGACTTAAACCAACATAAGGTCTTTACTTCGACTACCGTACAGATCGAATGGTCATATCCTAATGACCTTCCCAAGCATAACACGATGGATGTAATCAAGTCTCTTTTTGAGTCATACTTTATCAAAAAAATACATTCCTTCATGTTCTAACATAATATAATCAGATCATAGCATGTAGCATTTCCAGCTACAGGCTGCTTAGTTTTAATGATGGTTGCGATACTTCTGTCGATCGTTTCGATTATATTTTCCTTCAATCTTTTAACTAAATTTGGACACTACATCAATCCTGGTATCTTAACCAAGTAACTCACTTCATAAATATTAATCGGACTCGATGACCTCTGAGGTCCGAATGAACAAGCATCATCGTAGTTATCACCAAAACAAAGGTAATGTCAGAAACGAACAAAATGAATTCAACTACTAGTTACATAGTAACCTTGTGACCCTTACTAATCCAAGTAGGATTCTTATACTTGTGACTCTTACCTTATGACTCTTAATGTCTCGCAGTTCACCAAGTAACTATACAAGAAAATCACATAACAAATTAGCACATCGGATAGCGTAATATAATTATGGATTATATTACTTAAAAATAAATAATTACAATGTTATTCAAGTTCCCTATACTCCATGCCTCTTATACTAGGCCACACAACATGATCCTATCTATATGGATACTTTATATCTTTAAGTTTGGATAACTAGATCCTCATTCTTGATATCCTACGACAACACCTACTTCATCAAGGATCATCTGGAATGCTCTTGCCTTTGGTTTTTGCGATGCATTCAGCCTTGCTACTTTGCTTTTCTTTGGGTAGTCATTCTTGGGATGCCCTGCTTCTCCATGTTTATAACACACGCTTTAGGTTTAACTGTTGGCGTAATGACCAATCTTTCCATAGTTGAAGCAAGCCAACCTCATTGGAACATCTCCCAAAGTGTTTATGTCTACACTTCTCACACCACTTTGCCTCATTGGTATCCCCTGACCTCTTTACGTTAGGTCCGAACATTGAAAGCCTGCTCTTTTTATCGGACCTTGAAGATACCTCAAACTTCCCTTTCTCTCAAATTTTAGCTTTCTCTAGATTCGTTTCCTTTATATGGGTCTCTACATTCCTAGCTGCCCTGATGGCTGCTTTCAGAGTGGTCGCTCATTTCAACGTTGGACTACAATCCGCTGGTGGTCTCATATCAAACTTATCTACTTTGGAAGGTTTGGTCGGAACCAAGTTAGGAACTAGTTTCATCTTTTCAGTGAAAGTTGTAGGATACTCGCTCACACTCATCTTTCTTTTCTTTAGATTCTGGAATTCATTATTGATCTCCATAAGATCTTATTCAGAGCAATATTGCATTTATTACTCCTCAAGAAAGTTCTCCCATGATATCTTCCTTGCTTTCCCCTTCGGCATGGAATCAACCAACAACTTCCACCAGCTCAATACACCATTATTTAGCTCTCTAACCACTAAGATGGTCTTATGTATCTTGTTGTAGTCACGACTATCGAAAACAATCTCTATTTTAGAGATGCAATCCATAACTTCCACTGGTTTTGGGCTTCCAGAAAGAGTTGGCGGTTTGAAAACCATGAAGTCCTCGTAATTGCATCCATTCCTCTCAACCTCTTGGCCAAGGTTGTCCTTTTTAACCCTTTGTTGTTCAGCTTCATCCATAGTTCTACTTAGCTTCCTTTTTCGGAATAACCTTAAATCAACCCAGGTTGCATAACAAGTGCAGTAGGTGTATCCCTATTATTCAGTAGAATTTCTCTCCTACCATCGTGACAGGTTGTGTTATTGGCACGTCTTCAGGTGCATGCTCATTCACACGATGTTAAGGTGGTCAGTTTCCATTACCGTTTCCTAATCCGCTTCATGTTCTTACCATGATGTTCTGTACACCAGAACACTTGTTCATGTGACATCCCCATTTTTATGGTCATTTTAAAATGTTTTATTTATGCTTATTTAATATATATTTTATTCATTAATGCAAAATTTGGTCCCGTAAAAGTTTTTTCAAAGAAATGTTCCCATTGTTTTATTAAGGATGGGGATGTCAAAACGATGCAAGAAACATAAGTATAAATGGAGACTTACAATGGCTCAGTATACAAAAGATATGCATCTCCTTGAATCTCTTGGCAAATACATACATCATTATCCAAGTATCTTTAAATAATTACATGCGATTCAAATAAATTGAGTGGTTCATGTTGGGAAACCTAGTGATACAGAAGGTTTTTAAACCCACAATAATATAATTAATATGTTTAAGTATCAAACAATTCATCCAATTACCCATCCCCATTTTCTTATTTATTTTTCCATAAGGATCTATCCTAAGGGTCATCATAGTCATCGATGTTGATAGTAGTGTTACAGGGATTTCTCCGTAATACATGTTAATAGGTTTCTTTCTACTTTCATTCCTAAGAATTCATCCTAAGGATTATTTTAATCATTATTACTGACAGTACTATTACAGGGATTTCTCTACAATACATGTCAGTAGGGTAGAGTACATCAAATGGACATGAAGACCATCACCTACAGGTTATAAACGGCCTATGTTCCACGAGATTATCATCAAATAGTCTGGTGGTTGTCATCTATACTCTGTTAGATGACTACATCTTTGGTACACTAGTACCATTCCTAAACTCGTTGGCATGCGAGTGCCACTTCTAGATCATTTGTATGTTAATACCATTTCCAAAGTCATGGCATCCTATCATTGCCTAAATTTTTCATTATACCAAATGCATCTTCTCTTTCATCATACTATGACATCTTCATTACCCTTTGTTACCGAATGTATTATATTTATAAAATACATATACGGTATAAATCATATAAACTTATATTTATAACATTTCATTTAACGCATAACTTTTTTGCACATTAGCACGTATAGCATTCACTTATATAAACACTTCATATTTACGTGTAAGAGGAAGGTAATTATGCACTCACCTGACTTCGATGAATGAGTGGTGATCTCGGCAGAGCTTCGCCTTGGTGCTTTATCTTTTCATATGACCATACCTAGGTTCACACTCCTAAGTCTTAGTCTTATATTCATGGCGACTAACGATAGTCTAGATTCCTCACTAATCCCAATGTCTACATGAAGATCTATTAAGTAAGGAACAACCAAGCAGCATCATATCGGAGGTAGGGTTTGCTTTGTATACAAAGTATCTTGTTTGGAAATCTCACTTTAAACACTCACTAAATCCAAGCTAGACATAATCGCCGTAAGTAGATTAATCAATATAATGACTTGGAATTACCGATAAATCTTAATTATATGTTCAAAATAACGACTATGACTATAATTAAAAGTTGCACTTGAATCAAATAAATGCAGCTTAACTTATAGAGTATTCTGATGAAAACCGGGAATTATGATGACAGAACTATGATTTGGGAGCTTCAATTTGCCGGCTATCTGAAATTGTAGGGCTTCGCCAAAGTGGCCAAAAAACTCAGGAGTAAAGGGTTAAAGGTTGGAAAGAGATCTAGAGAAAATCGTGTGGAAGTTGAGTGAGAAAATGAACAGATTTCGCAGGCTTATATAGGCTAAATTTGGGGGGGGGGGGGGGGGGGGGGGGGCGTACAGTTCAAGTGAGCACCACGCATCTGGTTGGAAGGTGCTTACATTTTGTTTTCTACATGGTGCCACATGTCACATTTTGGGTAGTGAGTCAAGGCTCGTTGCGCCCTCTATCTGTGCACGTGATTGCGCACGAAGATTTCTGTTTTCTTATAAAATTCATATCTTTTTTGTACAAGCTCCGTTTTCGACGAGTTTTATATCCACGTGTAGCTATCTAGGAGGTCTACAACTTTAATTTAGGCTTCTTCGGCTAATTTTTATTTTATTTTTAAATTTATATCTTTAACAGTCTTAGACTGTTGAAGTCTATTAAAAATTCATAACTCTCTCATCCGACATCCGTTCTTAACTGTCTTTATATCGAGGGATAGGTGTTGACGATATCTTCAACTCTCCTTTAGATTGGTTTTCCAAACAATTGATCGATTTCAATTTAGGTTTATGAGCCCTATACTATTATGTTGAAATATTAGAAAACACATAAATTCCTCTCATGAAGTCAGATTTAAGCGTTCTTTATATGTATGGAATCATTTCAACATATACCATAATTTGGTTAAGATTATTTGTCCTAAATAATATTATATCAAAATATTTTTAATGCTTATAATATTCAAATTAACTAGCCCGAATCTGTGGGTATTATAATTATATCCCCTTAGGATTATTACGTCCCAGAATCATCAACAAAATATGGTTTTAATAATGACCCTACACGTTATGTTTTCATCCTAGGTAATAACCATAACTCTAATGTCTATTCAAATTAGTACCTTACTTTTAGGACTTCTTGACTATTGGCGGTGCTATATCTTGCACTTGCTCTTTATCCTATATTGGACTTTTAATCGTAACCTTCAAGTTACAAACTCAATCCTTATTAGAGACTCCTACTCCTTCTTAAACAGATTTAACCCTAGATAAGGTCTATACTTCGACTACCATGACAGACCGAATGGTCATGTTCTAATGACTTTCCATCACATAATGCAATAGCTAGACTCAGGTTTGTTTGAGTCGGACTCCAACAAGGAAGTTACTTTCCTTCATGTTCTAATGTAATATAATCACATTCTAGCATGAAGCACCTCTTGCTATAGGTTGCTTAATTTTAACAACGACCGCGATACTTCTATTGATCGCTTCAAATGTCTTTTTCTTCAATCTAAAGGTCGGATGCTTCGTCGAACTTACTATGTAGATTACTCATACTCGATTCAATATAACCACTAAGGTTGGAATAGTATTCATCTTTTTAGACATTACCGAAAATAATAAACTAACATAAAGTATATTACTTTGGTGACCCTGAATGGTACACTGGATAACACTACGATTACTAGCAAAGTCAGTAAAAATGTAACTTATAACAGTCTTCATGTTGTGTTCGTTTGCGGGTCTTCTTCATGTCTCCGATTCCATATGATGACAAAACAGTCTTCGGGCAAGTCTTCTTCGGTTCACAAGGCTTTGAGGTCTTGGGGTCCATCTTAGTTGAAGATGGTCACTTTCTTGTTTCAAGAGAATCTCTTATGGCTTGTTTCTCTTGATATTATGTTATATATTTGCAGGTATAATTTTATTGTCAAAATGTGAAGTCGTGCGTGATTTTTATAAGGATTAGAAGGATTCAGTGACTAATTATTTTTATAACTTTTTATGTTATAACGTAAGACACGGTTAATTTGTAACTATAAATTGTAAACTATTGTTGTAGATATACTTCTTGTCTCCTTGTTAGAACAATGCACACCATATGTTTATGTTAAAACCTTTATACCAAGAATTGCTATAATTTTTTGGGTGTACTTTTACGTAAATACAACTACATTATTTTGTTCCTGCATGTTTGTCCTAGCGTTAAAGATGTAAAATTCCATAACCGATATTCAAATTCAACTGAATATACAACTTTATACACAATTTTTTTATAGAAAACTCAAATACAAAATGACAAAGCTAACAAACAAACAACGACCATGAATCATTTCTCTAATTACATCCAAATATCAACAAATATGTATCTTTAGGAACATATAGTACATCACAAAAATACAATCACTTTAATGTGCTTAATTACATAGAACCACATTTTAATTCATCTAGTTAATCAACACAACTGCAAGGAATAAGAGCAATCCCAAAATCACTCTAGAGCTACATGGATAATGTGAAGAAGATAAATCTCTGGCAAAGACTTCATACACATTCCCAGACTCTTCATCTTTCACTTTGATGCTTGAAGAGCCTAAAATGACACAAAATCGGATGTTTAAAATTTGGGATAATTCGGTAATTTACATTATCTCAGTAATTAGTTTTCTTGTATGTACTCTTGATCTGATATCGAATTTTGACTCTAGATAATCAAAATACCAATTTAATACTCATTTTACCCGAAAACTTAAAAATAGTAATGGACAATTAATTAGGTAATTTTAAATTTTTCTCAATTTCTAGTTTTTTTTTAGCTACTCTTTACTTGAATATCGAATTTTGATCCTAGACAATTAGAAAACCAACACTCAAACAATATTTTGCGGTATCTTCTGACTGCCATAATCATATGTTTAAAGCTGGGGACAACTTGGTAATTTTACATATATCTGAATTATCAGTTTTCTTATAGACATTCTTCACCTAATTATTGAATTTTAACCCTAGATAATAATAATAATAAAAAGTTTATCAGTTTAGCCAAACATTTAAAACGTTATTGCAACTCCTTCTAATGACAATAGTTAATTAGACACTTAAATTTAGGGACAATTAGGTAATTTTACATTTGGCAACAAAATAAATACATTAAGAGAAGTGTACTTACAATTATAATCGGTCCATCCAATGACCTGATTATCTATATCATACGTAACCAGTTTATCTGATAGAACAAGATCTGCATAAAGAAAAAAATTGGAAATTTTCAATTTAGTCCCATTAATAACCCTTACTTCAAGTTATTTAATGCTACGCAAATATTTATAGAGTCCCTATTTGACTTCTGATAGTCAAAAGTTTCTATTTTGACTTCAAAAGTAATAAGAAATATTTTGATTGTTGTAGAAAGTCCTAGTGAAATTTTTTAAATATAAAATGTATTAAAATGGCATGAATTTGAAGCTAAAATGAAATTTATATACACTCAATTTTAATTTGAACAAACTTGGGTTTGAATGTCAAAAGTAAAAAAAACCAATGTAATTTTGAAATTTTCAAGTTAATTTCCATGCGTAATTTAATATAACTAATTGCCAATAAGTTAAATGTATAAAATAACCTTAAATAAAATAATAGTCTTGTGGACCAAAATGAATAGTGTGAAGAATTTCCAATATGAAAATGAGTAGATAAGCAAATTTAGCTAGAAATTATGTCAAAAGAGAAAGTGCTAAATGCAAAAAACAGAAACATTATTCCATTTATTTATTTATTATAGCAGCAATTTTTCTATTAAAACATTGTACTTTTAATTTTTTTTATTATTAAGGCATTGTTCTTTGAATTATCTACCTAATTCTAGAATAGTATTTCTAAATTTTTTCTTATAATTAGGTAGATATTTTGAAAGTACAATCTTGTAATACGAAAAAAATAAAAATATAATATTATAATAAACAAATAATTAAAAATATGTCGTTTCTTGCATTTAACCCAAATAAAAAACATTTTAGTTCTATAGCTGTGCCTATAAATCTACCAAAAGGGTTTAGAAATTGATTACGATATTCTTTTGTTGAACAAAATATATTAATTTATGATTTTATACTGGAACTTTTAAAACTTCTATCAAGTACAAATATTAAAGAGGCGAAAATAATTTAATTTATTATTGTATACTGAAATTTTATTATAACTACCTCCCAACAAAGTTAGATCTCCTCCGTCCTTCCCTTGAACGTTACTGTTCATAAAACCGATGCACCATTCGTCCTGAAAAGTGAAGATAATACAAATTGTTAATAAGTTTTAAAATTCAAGGAATAAACAAGATTAGATTTTATTATAATAAAATAGAATTTATACTTCAACTGCAAAGAAGTATTGATGCGGCACAACTTTCAGTGGAAGTTTGTTTGCAAAGTGAAAAGTGATAACGGGAAATCCTTCATCAATGCTGCATTAGGGGACAACAAGACGAGATAATAAGTCATTTTAGTCAAATTTGAAGTTAGGAAATCTCTAATAAAGTCTCAATATTTTGGGTCGGTTTAAGATTTAATCCTAACATTTAATTTTTGAACAAAAAAGTCTTGATTTTTTAATTTTATACAATAATATATCATTTTCTATTGAAAAAAATAAACATTATTTCATTAATTTGGGTAAAATATAAAATAATCGGAACTTTTCTATTTAATAAAAATAAAAGTTGGGATTAAACTATAACTAAACATTATATGGAATATATTCTTCAAGATTTGTGATATTTCATCTAAATATAATGAGCTATATACGATTTTTTGAGCTAGTGCAGATTGACGGACTTAATATAGAAATTCAGGAAAACGATGTTAACACTAAAATATTAATAAACTTTCCATCAATTATTTTTTCTTTCAATTTCCACAAGTGTGATGTCATGTATCATGGTCCTTGTTTCTTATTTAAGAAATTAAATATCCTCCTAGCTTTTTTCTTATTTATCTTCTTATTCATTTGAAATGAAATGATGACAAATATATTTACATATAACTAATATTATCAAAATAGGACACTTGTAGGAATATAAGTAGGAAGAAAAGGTACTAGGATGTTTAATTTCTCTTCTTATTTCTTCCTATACGTGTTTTTCGCATAAACTATTGTGTGGATATATGATGCTTACAAATTTGAGAAAATCCCAACAAATTTAAGGAAATGAAAGAAAAAAAATAACAAGGGAAAATTTTGTAGAACAGTAAGACTTAATAGTCTATTAAATCGTTATTTCTATATTAAGTTAGAAAAATCTACTATGTGAACTATATATTAGTATTTCCTATTTACTTAATGCAAATAGAATAACGACCATAGCAAGAAAGTAAGACTTTCTATATCAAGTCCTAACTTTTTAAAGAATTTCCCACATTTTCCTAACTAAATTTAATTAAATGAAAAAAAAAGAAGCTAATGAAAAAATCCATACTTTCCGGAGTACTTGTAACATTTAAACAACTTCTCAACCGTGTGCGGCTTGTTGTCGGGTTGTGCTGCCATGATCTAGGTTAGAAGGATAACATCAATAATTATAAAGGAAAAGAAAAATATAAGATAACTGAAACGAACTTAAAAACGGAAGAAAATGGGGCATACCTTCTCCATTAATTGCTTGTAAACATCATCTGGAAAATAAGCCAAAGTTGTACCACTATCGACAACAGCTCCTTCATTCTTCATAAAGTCAAATATACTTGTTGGGAGTTTTATATTCTCACCGTTTACATCAATCGACTTCAATTCAATGTTATAATGGGTTCTACAAAGTATATATGTAACAACATCAAACTAGGAGAAAACAATACAAAATAGGTTGCAGTTGCAGAAGCAATTACAATAACAATAACAATAACAATAACAATGACAGTGATTGAGACAGATTTTTGTCACGCCAAAAAAGATACAACAATATAGGACATGGAGTCATTTTTTATCACCTATATATGTACAAAAGACGTGATGCCCTATCCTCACTCTCTTCATTAAAAATATAACCACGAAGAATACACTTTACCCCTAAAAGCATGTATTCCAAAACATATTTAGTCTCATTTGTTTAACGTAGCTTCAACGAATTGTAACATCTGTAATTTTGAAGGTCATTTCTGTAATTTCACTCCGATCACATCGATTCTAGTTCAATAAAACACAGATGAGGAAGAAAGATAACTTACTTGTCATCTAGAATTGGTGTCGTTTTTACTTTTGGCTCCACCACTTCTCCAATAGCAAAGATGCCACCACCTTTATTACCATCCAAGCAATGTGAAAAAGTTTTTTTTATCTTTTTAGATGAAGCAAGTTGGGAAAGCACCGAAGTTTTTGCCTGCCCAAATCCTATAATACCATCTAAAGCTTGTTCTGTTGAGCTTAGCTCCCCAGATTGTTTAGCTCCACACCTATCTTGGATCATAAAGTTATGAAAATTATATATCTTCTTTTCGATTAAATGTTGTTTCAATAAATGTTTAAAAAAGATTTGACAGAAATAAATGAGTGGCAAAACATAGAATTGAACTTAATTGGAAAAATCTTATTTTCGTGACTTTCTGGTATTAAGTAAAAGAACTCATATATATTTTATTTCACAGATTAAATCTTGTCCCCGTTATGTCGTTTTAACTCAAAAAAGAAATATCATTTTGTGGTAAGTAGATGCATTTGAATACTTTAGTATAAAATCATAAATCAAATAAATTTTTGGTCCAATAAAAATATTGTAGTCGATTTGTAAATTATGCATCTACTTAATAAGATTTTTTGGGTCCATTAACAATTCATTTAAGTCTTGTTTTTACAAATTTGGCAAAATATGGAGAAACATTTTTACTTTTACAATTTTACCGATTTACACAATATAATTATTTATAACAGTGAGTAAATCATTGTGTTTTTTAACCGTTTAAAAGAAAGCATTTTTCCTTGTTATCGTGTTTCAGAAAAAAAAAATTGTACTTCCATTATTTTATCGATTTAGCCACTAAACGATTATTTGTCTATCACTTCAACCACTAAACTATTACTATAATAATCATTAAAAAGGAGAATATTGACTAATTAAATCAATGAAATGGTAAAATTATATTGTGCTTTTATGCACTTTGACATTTTCTAAACCAGTTAACAGCAAAAAATAGTATTTTTAGTGTGTCAAAAAAAATATATAATGATTTAATCACTTAGTCGATAAAATGATGAAAATAATTTGTTGTGATTTTCTTTTCCCTTTAAAACTTTATGTTTTCTAATGCTTAAAGAAAACATAAAAACTCACCCAAATGTTACATTCCCATTCAAAATAGTCGTTTGACCATTTCCAGACACTTTGGCAAGATGTATATTATCACTAACAAAATATCCAGAAGTTGAGCTCCCATCACCATATTTACATGCATATTGACAAGGCATTCCAGCCTTACAATCACTATTCTCAGGGGCATCAAATGTTTTTGTGCAAAATTCATCATCACAAGAAATCTTTTTGGAAGTACAGGAGCCCTCTGGATCATAAAGTAATAGGGGTACCTATTGATAATAACATGGTGACAATTTTTAATTGAACAAGAATTTGTAATACAAATGTAAACTATTACTATGTTGTTTAGTTTTAGTTAATCGGGTAAGTTATATATGGATGTTTCTTTTTCATTTAAAGTAGAAAGAACGATTTAATAGAGAAAAACGGGGAAATGAGACTCTCCCTATTAAGTCCTAACCTTTTACTAATTTAATTTCGGGTTAAATGAAATTAATAGCAACATACTTTGATTTATTTGTATATATACCATCCTACTTTAAATTCTTTTGCATTACAAAATTGCACTTATATTTTTTTTATTAAGGTATTGTACATTGAAAAATTTATCTCGATATAGCATTATATTTCTTTTTATTAGGACATTATATTTAGAAAAATCTACCTAATTACGAAAGGAAAATGTGCTTTGTATTTGGATGCTCTTGCTATAATTTGGGTAGATTAGAAATGAAAGTCAGATGCTATAATAAACAAATCAATAAAAGTAAAATACGTTGCTATTTTTTGGATTTAGCACTTTACTTTTTCCTTCCATTTCCCCAAGTGTGCCTTCATTTTCTCAAATATTTTTTTTGAAAATCATTTATTTATCCGGCCAATACTTTCAAAATAAAATGTTGCCTTAAATTGTTACATACGCCAAGGTCACTTCTTGTTGGGCATGTTTCACATTCTATACAATTCACCCATAGAAGGTCACTCCCGGTATCGACTTGCACATGATAAGGATTTGGTGGTTCCCCGAGTGTAATCTTAGTGTAATACAGACTGCAATTGCAAAACATACAACATAATAAACAATATGAATTGAATTATATAAAATGATAAATGCAAGAAATAACAAAATGTTTTCATTGATTTGTTTATTATAGCATTATACTTTTATTTAAATACAAAACAATTTTCACTGTTATAATAAGCAAGCAATTCAAAGTGCAATGCCATATAACTGGATAGGATTTTCAAAATACGATGTATTAATAAGAAAATAAATAAAAGTAAGTGCTATATTAGAGAATATGAAAGTAGGATTGTCTAATACACTAATATATGGAAGTACATTGTTGTTTTGTTGAAAAATGAATTGACTAAAGAATGGTAAATTTGGTAGGATTAGTATATATGCCTCGATTAAACAACAGATATACTAATAACTAATAACCAAGATACTCAAGGATGCATATTAAACAAACATATATTTATATCTATTTTCCATATGTGAGAATCATGTTATAAGTTATATCATCACATTCAATACAATATGCATTACGACAATCGGCATTTCACAATTATGAATTGAACTTTGAGAGGAAAAAGAACAATTCAAATAATGAATTAGTTCATCATTAATCCGATATAATTATTAAATAACCAGAAAAATGCATTTATTATATGAGAGAGAGAGAGAGAGAGAGAGAGAGAGAGAGAGAGAGAGAGAACTAACGCGGCGGAGGTGGGGCTGCGGTCGCCACCAATAGGGAGGTCAGCAGCGGCAAGTAATCTCCCATGGCGTTGGGTGTCGTGAGATTTGAGTTGATTCAAAGAAAATTTTTTGTTAAATTTATGCTGAACCTGAAAAACCATATTGGCTGATGCCAAATTACATAATTGAAGAAGAACAACAAATCCAATCACCAAAACAACTCCTCTTCTATTGAGATCCATATCTCAATACCAAAATCAAAATCAAAATATATGTAATCTTCAAATGGGTTTTATTGAAATCGAAAAACTAAACCTATTCGTTTGTGTGTATTTTTTTATTTCAATGCTATATATTCTCTCCTATTATTCAAAGCATATAATCAGAACGAAGGAAAGAATGAAGAAAAAGAAACCCACCTCGGTTTTGACCGGCTTTGAAGAAGCAGAAGAGAGAAAGGGCGCGCGGCTTTAACGGCAAACAGACGATCCCAACGTTTTAGCTTTGCTGGCAGGTGGCAAGGTGGTGGAGATCGATAAACATTTTTGGTTCACATTTGACTTTGCTTTAGGTTTTTTAATTTGTCTCATATGATCCTTATACTTCTGTATTATCATAAATTCGGTCCTTTTAGTTGTTTCTCATTGGGGATTTTTGTAAAGAAACTTTTATATATTTTCTGTGGTCAGCTTTTTGGGTCGTTGAAAAATGAAAAGGAACGCATGGGTATCATAATAAGAAATTCATTTGTGCATCAAATAGTTCGAATCAATAGACTAGCATTTGCGCTAATATGTTTTTTAATATCTATATATAATATAAGATTCAATAACTATGATCCAAGATAGTTGTACATCTTTAGTGTATTAATTTAATTTTTTTTAATAATTAAGAATAAACAAAATTTTAGAAAACCGATTGAAAAACCAAATCATTGGTTCGTGAAATGTTTAAACAAGTTTCATAACCAATCATAATGGTTCTTTGGATTTTAAACTAATATTTAGTTAAACATGGAAAAGAAATGCAAGCAATTATTATTTGATATATCTAGAAGTTTCTCTTACTTTATTGAAAATAGCTAGTAGGTTTATCTTGTTTAGGTTGCTAGGTATGGTCAACATTGTTCAAAAGGTCACATTAGCATAAATTTTTGTCTTCTCTACGTCATTAATAAGGATAATTTTTCTCATGAAAAACGTTGTTAAGAAAGAAGAAAAGCAAAGGGAAGAAATGGAGGATGAGATAAAAAAAATGGCATTGAGGGGTGTTACGATGGATGGCAACAAGAAGCAACGAGAAACCAAGTGGGGCGGTGTTGGTGGCGTTATACCAGCGTTGAGGTGCCTCCACATAGGTAAAAACGCCCCTTAACGGGCTCATACCTTGCAGCCTTATGAAACGGCGTAGGATGAACTACTTTTGAGACTTGGATTTTTTCAAACGTCACATATCAAATGAGTTCAAAAGTCACATATCAAATGAGAGTTTGAAAGAAACGAATTAACAAAAATTATAAAAAGGACAAGACTTCCACAAAAACCATTTTAGCTCTTCACATAAAGACAAAGAAGTGGATTGAATATGTGGTTGAAAAGTATAAAACTTTAAATTATAATTAATGGGCATAGGTTCTATAAATATCACAAGTTTTATAAAGTTTGATGTTATTTCATTTTAACTCAACTTAAATCTTACTTGGTTTATAAAAAATGGACTTAACTCAATTATCGTGGTTCAATCTAGAGCTTCTTTTTCTAAAGCTCTTCTTGAATTGCAAAACATGGAGGTTATGGATTTATCTCAATGAGCTAAGGTCCAATGCTTGATAGAAGCTAATGAAATACTTGATATTTTCATGGTGTGATTAATAAAAAGAGACGTCAAAGAGAGATTAGATGTGTGTTCTCTAATGGTCCCTGGATTGAAGACCTTGGATCAAAAAAGATTTTTCTCATTTTTATGATAGGTTTTCTGCGCCTTCTTCCTCTTGGGTTCTGGTTAATCTCGATTTTCCTTCTTCCATCTCCTTGGAACAACTCTCGGTTTTAGAGGGTGAGGTTACGAGTGTCGAAATGAAGCAGACGATTTAGGATTGTGGCTTTTATGATAAGTATCCTAGGCTTGATGGTTTTACATTTGAGTTTTTTAGAAGATTTTGGAGTTTGGTGGAGTCTTCGGTGGCGGATGCGGCTGCAATGCAAGAGTTTTTTAATTCTTGTATTTTTCTGAGAGACTATAATCCATTGTTTATTGCCCTGATTCCGAAAATTTTTGATGCTAAATTTGTCAAGGACTTTCGAACTATTAGTTTAATAGGTTGTCAATATAAGATTGTAGCCAAGATTTTAGCTAACCGTCTAAGCTTGGTGATTTGGTTAGTGAACAACAATCAAATTTTGTATCCGATCATCATATTTTAGATGGTGATTTGATTCTGAATGAGATTTTATGTTGGTGTAAGTTTAAAAAGAAGAAGGTTGTGATTTTTAAAATTTATTTTGAAAGGTGTATGACTCGATAAGATAGGATTATCTAGATGATATTCTAGATAAGTTTAGTTTTGGTTGTAAGTGGAGGGGTTGGATTAGAGGTTGTTCATTTTCTTCTACATCTCCGGTTTTGGTTAATGGAAGTGCTTCTGATAAGTTTGGTTTTGGTTGTAAGTGGAAGGGTTTTAGTTGTAAGTGTAGGGGTTTTGGTTTTAATTCCTTTTCATGAAGTCAAGTTGGTGGCCTTATATGTTGGTTGTGCAACTTTAAAAACTATGTGTGTTTTGTTGGAATAGTGTCTAAGGCTGCAACTATATTAGGCAAGTACTTGACCCGGTTGTGCATGGTCCTTTTGGGTTGCCTTCACCATAGCAACTTGACAGGATGATTTATCAAGAGAGAGTAAATATTATTAATATATTATGGGAATAATATAAAGAATAATATATTGTTATTTGATTAATATAAGTCATAGAGTTAATTGGAATTAATTTGGTGACTTAAAGAGATTAATTAAATAAAGGGGTATAAACTATCAATTGTTTGATAGTTAAGATTTAGACTGTAAATCCATATAGATATACAAGGGACGGATTCTAGAAGCTATGATAGCTTCAAAAATCGTCCAAGGGGTTATCTATGAAATGGATTTGGATAGCCTTAAGAGAAGATTATCCAATTAGGGTTTAGATTGTAACCCTTAAGGAGTGTACAAGTATAAATAGATCCCATGGGCAAGGGAAATCGGCACCTCACCTAAAGTAAGAGAGCCCTGGCTGATTTCCTCCCCTCTCCTCTCTCCTAAGTCATCTTTCTTGCTATTGGTGTTTGTAAGCCATTAGAGGAGTGACAATTGTGACTCTAGAAGCTCCAAGACAACAAGATCAACAAGGAATTCAAAGGTATGGTTCTAGATCTGTTTCAATGTCGTTATTTAACCTAATTAGCCATTAGAAGTCTTGGATTTAAAGCATGTTTAATTAGAAAGCCTAGATCCAAGCATTAGGGTTTTGCATGCGCACATAGGAAAGTTCTTATGGCTAAAACCCATCAGTGGTATCAGAGCCTTGCTTGGTTTTCTTTAAATTGTTGCTTAATTAACTGAAACAAACCTGCAAAATTCGATTTTTTGGTTTCTGAGTCATGGACTCGGCGAGTTCCAAAGTGGACTTGCCGAGTAGGCCTGACTCGGCGAGTCCAGGCGTCAGGAATGGCCAGATTCGGGATTTTTTCATAGTTATCTTATGGAAACTTACCTTAATCATAGTAGATCAATCTAAATCCGATTTTTTGATATATATGGCTATTATCTTGATCTATTTAAAGGTATTTGTCAACTAATAAAATATTTGATTTCCTTATATGATAATTAATTAATTATTATAATTATTTTGGTAATTATCTTTCAAAGAAATCTTGAATAAAATCAAATATAGATAATTAGGATATTAATTGTTAATTGGAATTATTTGTTATTTGATCCTCTATGTTTTAAATGTTTAAAACTTTCCCTCAAGTTTTTAAATTTATATTTGTGATTAAAAGTTTTAATTTAGACAACTTAAATTTCAAACCCTAGATTTTAAAAGGTTTAAAATACAACCCTATACTAATATGATATTACTAGAATAATATATATATATATATATATATATATATATATATATATATATATATATATATATATATATATATATGTATAACTAAATGCTAGTCTTACCGTTAGTAGACCTCATTCACGAAGCCGATCTATAAGGTGGGTATAAGGTTGCGGCCTATAAAATGGCGCTTAATGGGTGTACACTCACACCCACCGCTTGCTTGATTGGTGGAGGGTCGTTAGCCGAACGGGTAGGATAGGGCAACCTCATCCTCTCATTAAAAGTATAATAAGTAATACAAAGTAACTACACATTTTTTTAAAAATTTCCCAATCTTAGTTACTTTAGGAAAAGTGAATTGATGCAATCCCATGAAATTACACTTTGCACCCTTGCTAAGAAGTTAGTGGAGCGTGTGTGGTTTACCGGCACACTAATTGGTTCTAAGCAAAGGTGGAAAAGGGTGATTCATTGTTTATCATAGTTCGATGGAGCGTGTGTGGTTTACCGGCACATCGAATAGGTGATCATTACAATGAAGGCACCATGTGAATTTGCATGGTAATTCACACCCGCTTTGTGATCCTCGGTATCCCAGTCACAAACAAGAGGGGCATATCGAGATTTAAACATGCCATTGAATAGTTTCAATGAATCTCATTCGAACCTAGGAATTCTTAATACACTTAGGACTAATAGTTAAGTTATGTGATGGAGAATTAGTGAATCGTCATTCACTTACCTTCAATTTATTTGCATGTTAGATTACGGCATCCCTTTTCTAGTATGTAAATGTTATTGTTGGATCCTAGCCCTAATTTTCTTATTGGGTGATAATTAGGGATTCTTATTCTAATCTATCTTTGTCCTTTTCTTTTGTAAAAGGTCACCTTCGATGGAACGAACTTTAGCGAATGGATAAGATACATTCGCACCATTGCTCGCTATGAGGATAAGGAGTATGTCCTTGATGAGAAGCTTGAGAAAATCAACCCCGAAATCGCTACTCCAGCCGAAATCACCACTTTTGAGACTCATGAGCGAGATGCAACGAAGGTACATTGCATCATGATTGCTACCATGAACTCCGAATTCCAAAAGTCCTACGAGGACATGTACCCGTACGAGATGCACCAAGACTTATTGGAGAGATACCACCAAAACGCGAGACAAGAGCGTTATGAGATTTTCACCAACATGATTTCCGCTAAGATGGGTCATGGAGAATCTCTTACCGTGCACTTGCAAAAGATGCAAAGGTATGTCGACCGCCTTCGCAAGTTAAATGTTGACTTTGGGGAAGACTTGGTGATCGACATGGTGCTTCACTCTTTGCCTCCAATGTACAACCAATTTAGGATGACCTACCACATGAAAAAGAAGAGGTCAACCTAAGCAAACTCCAAGGTCTCTTGAGGGTTGCTGAGAGCAACTTCAAAGAAAAGTCTGTTGCGCCAACTCCCAATCCGCCTGCTGCTCCTGTCTTGGCTATTGGTCAAGGAAAGGGAAAGAAGAGGAAGGCTTCATCGAAGAACTATCGCAAGGTCAAAGCCCGAGATGGTGCCTCTTCTAGTGGGACCAAAGTTGATCCCGCTAAGCCCTGTCCTAACCCGAAGGAGGCAGAGTGCCACCACTGCCACAAGATAGGACATTGGAAGAGAAGCTGCCCAGAGTACCTGCAAGCAATCAAAGAAGGAAAGATCAAGCCATCTTTCGCAAGTATATACACAATTAAATCTAACAATTCTAATCATGCTATTTCTTGGGTTCTTGATACCGGTTGTGGTTATCACATTTGTTCTAATGTGCAGGGACTAAGAAGAAGTAGGGATGTGGAGCAAGGAAGGATCAATCTAATCATGGGGAACAGAAGATCGTCGCCTGTGACCAAGATTGGAGTGTATTCTTTAGTGCTTAGGAATAATTTATGTTTAGATTTGAACAATTGTTGCTATTCACCAGAAATGGCTAGAAACATCATTTCATTTCATGGTTTATATAGACAAGGATTTAGATTTTCTTTTAATAATGAGAATGGTTCTATTTTGGCTTATCTAAATGGTGTCTTTTACTTTGAAGCTATACCGTGTAATGGAATATATGAAACTGTTATGATTGTTGATAACTTAGGAAATGATGTTTTGAATATAGATTCTTCCACTAGTATGGATAAAGCATCCTTGTGGCATTGTCATCTTGGACATGTCAACAAGAAACGCATAGCCCAACTCCAAAAGGATGGAGTGTTGGAGTCATTCGACCTTAGGGAAGATGACACATGCGAGTCTTGTTTACTTGGAAAGATGACTAAATCACCCTTCACGAGTACATGTGAAAGGGGTGAAGGTCTATTGGACCTAATACATACCGATGTATGTGGACCGTTTAGATCAACCACGAAGGATGGAAACTGCTTCTACGTGACCTTTACCGATGATTATAGTAGATATGGGTATATCTATTTAATCAAGCAAAAGTCAGAAACCTTTGAAAAGTTCAAAGAGTTCAAGAATGAAGTGGAGAATCAATTGGGCAGGAAAATCAAGATGCTTCGATCCGATCGAGGAGGAGAGTACCTAAGTCTTGAATTCCACGATTATCTCAAGAAGTGTGTAATAGTTTCGCAATTGACGCCTCCTAGGACACCACAGTTGAATGGTGTGGCAGAAAGGCATAATCGAACCTTATTGGATATGGTTCGCTCTATGATGAGTCGTGCTTCACTACCTATCTCTTTTTGGGGGTATGCCTTAGAGACTGCCGCCCATATCCTTAACCGAGTCCCTACTAAGAAGGTTGCCAAAACACCTCACGAGATGTGGACAGGGAAAGCTCCCTCGTTGGCACATATCAAGGTTTGGGGTTGCGAGGCTTTCGTAAGACGAGATACTCACGACAAGCTTGAACCTCGAAGTGAGCGATGTATTTTCATCGGCTACCCGCAGACATCCTTTGGATATCTCTTCTATAGACCGAAGGACAATGTTGTCTTCGTTGCGAGGAGAGGAGTTTTCCGAGAGCGAGAACTCATAAGCCAAGGAGACAGTGGGAGGAAAATCGAGCTTGAAGAGATTCAAGAGTCGATAGATGAAGGAACCTCTTCCACTGGCACTCAACCCGAGGAGGAAACTCCGGTTGAACCGATTGACGAATCCTTACCTCTTAGACGTTCCGATAGATTTAGAGTTCATCCCCAGTTTTATGGTTTTCATATTACTACCGAAGGGGACACGTATATTAGTGATGGTACACTAATAAATCTTGATGAACCTAATAGCTATAAGGAAGCCATGGCAAGCCCGGAGTCTGCAAAGTGGAAAGAGGCAATGGATAGCGAGATCCAATCCATGTATGATAACCAAGTTTGGAATTTGGTTGATTATGTGCCCGGACGTAAGACCGTTGGGTGTAAATGGATCTTCAAGAAGAAGACCGACGTGGATGGAAAAGTACACACATATAAAGCACGATTGGTTGCGAAGGGCTTTACTCAAACTCCCGGAGTTGACTATGATGAGACCTTCTCACCAGTTGCGAAGATAAAATCTATTAGAGTGATGCTAGCGATTGCCGCATTTCATGATTATGAGATTTGGCAAATGGATGTCAAGACCGCTTTTCTTAACGGAAAGTTGGCTGAGGATGTTTACATGGCCCAGCCAGAGGGGTTTGTAGATCCGAAGCATCCAAATAGAGTGTGTAAGCTTGAGAAGTCCATTTATGGACTTAAGCAAGCGTCTCGCAGATGGAATCTTTGCTTCGATGAGAATGTCAAAGAGTTTGGATTTGTACGAAGCGAAGACGAATCATGTGTATATGTCAAAGCCATTGGGAGTGTAGTAAGCTTCCTCATTCTATATGTCGATGACATACTACTCATAGGAAACGACATCCCGACTCTGCAGGAGGTTAAGTCCTGGCTCGGGAAGTGCTTCGCTATGAAGGACCTCGGAGAGGCTACTTACATTTTGGGAATAAGGATAGTAAGAGAAAGAAGTAAGAGACTAATTGGACTTAGTCAGAACACTTACTTGGAGAAGGTACTAAAACGTTTTAGTATGGAAAACTCGAAGAAGGGAGAATTACCGATACAGAGTAATGCCAAGTTGAGTAAGACTCAAAGTCCGAGTACCGAAGCTGAGATAGCATAAATGAGTCGAGTACCATACGCTTCCGCAGTTGGCTCAATCATGTACGCTATGACTTGTACTCGCCCTGATGTAGCCTCCGCTTTGAGCATGGTTAGCAGATATCAGGGGAATCCTGGCAGAGCACATTGGATTGCGGTGAAGAATATCCTTAAGTACCTTCGGAGAACGAAGGAATGGTTCTTAGTCCTCGGAGGGAGTGATGACTTAAAGGTGCGAGGGTATAGTGACGCCAGTTTTCAGACCTACAGGGAAAACTACCGTTCGTAGTCGGGCTGGGTCTTTACCCTAAATGGAGGAGCAGTGACATGGAAGAGTTCCAAACAGGAGACCGTAGCTGATTCAACGTGCGAATCAGAGTACATTGCAGCGAGCGAAGCGTCGAAGGAGGCAATATGGCTAAAGAACTTCATCGGTGATCTTGGAGTTGTACCCGCCATAAAGGAGCCTATGGAGATTTTCTGTGATAACGAAGGAGCGGTTGCCTTGACCAAGGAACCAAGGGATCATGGTAGATCAAGACATATCGACAGAAAATACCATTTCATTAGACATCGTGTAGATGAAGGACAACTTATAGTGAAGAGGATATCATCAGAAGATAACCCAGCAGATCCGCTTATGAAGGGACTGAGTAGGGTTAAGCACTTCCAGCATGCTAGGAGTATTGGGCTGAAGGATGATATTAGCATAGATTAGATAGTATTAGAAACGTGTAATAGATAAATGTAATTAACATTTGATGATTAAATAAAGGAGTTTTATTTATGAGTAATGTTACTGTCTTATGTTAATTGTTTAACTATTGTTTCATTTTGCATGTTTTGACTTCCAGAATAATTGAGTTTATTAAGAATAATCGAATTGTTCAAATTATCCACAATCGTTCATATGTTGGAAGTAGATATGAATGAAGATTGTCATGAATTGGTGTGTAGATTGTCTAAATGGTTTTAGACATAGCAAAGGGTTGCTGTAACGTTCATGAGTGCTTATGAGCTAGTTTTGAGCATTGGAACAAACCCACGCTTGCTGGAATCACCTTATGGAATATGATATAAAAGGTGATCGCAAGACGATAATATCATATAGTCTTAAAACCTAGATATATGGTTTGTTATTTGTTAATTGATTGTACATTGATAATGCGAAAACGCATCAGTAACTCGGTGTTATAAAACGCATTGTTGTGTATAGTTGATTATTGAATAAGTAAATGCATATAAGTCGAAGTTTATCTGTAACTTTTATCTAAGAAGGTAAAAGTGATATCTCGGCCGCTCGATGATTTGATTTGACTTATGTGTCGGGCCCGGTCAGAACTGAATTGATGTGTTCGATTAAGTTCTATGTCGAATAAATCAGAGATCGAGAAACCTAAATGCTTGACTAACCATTCCATAGGATTGTCAGCATGATATCTAACAGAGGACTGTACGATCCCTTATCTGAAGGACAAGATTGATTAGATCAGAGTTTGACAGCGTCTTTGAGAGCTACGATTGCAAACCAAATTGTACTTGTGCATATAGTTACTAGACTTATCCAAGTGGGAGACTGTTGGAATAGTGTCTAAGGCTGTAACTATATTAGGCAAGTACTTGACCCGGTTGTGCATGGTCCTTTTGGGTTGCCTTCACCATAGCAACTTGACAGGATGATTTATCAAGAGAGATTAAATATTATTAATATATTATGGGAATAATATAAAGAATAATATATTGTTATTTGATTAATATAAGTCATAGAATTAATTGGAATTAATTTGGTGACTTAAAGAGATTAATTAAATAAAGGGGTATAAACTGTCAATTGTTTGATAGTTAAGATTTAGACTGTAAATCCATATAGATATACAAGGGATGGATTCTAGAAGCTAGGATAGCTTCAAAAATCGTCCAAGGGGTTATCTATGGAATGGATTTGGATAGCCTTAAGAGAAGATTATCCAATTAGGGTTTAGATTGTAACCCTTAAGGAGTCTACAAGTATAAATAGATCCCATGGGCAAGGGAAATCGGCACCTCACCTAAAGTAAGAGAACCCTATTCGATTTCCTCCCCTCTCCTCTCTCCTAAGTCATCTTTCTTGCTATTGGTGTTTGTAAGCCATAAGAGGAGTGACAATTGTGACTCTAGAAGCTCCAAGACAACAAGATCAACAAGGAATTCAAAGGTATGGTTCTAGATCTGTTTCAATGTTGTTATTTAACCTAATTAGCCATTAGAAGTCTTGGATTCAAAGCATGTTTAATTAGAAAGCCTAGATCCAAGCATTAGGGTTTTGCATGCGCACATAGGAAAGTTCTTATGGCTAAAACCCATCATGTTTATCTTGGGTCTATGGTGGGTAGATCCATGTCCAAGCTTCAATCTCGGTGGGATAAGGTGTTAGTTGTAGAGGAGGTAGGTGGTTTGGGAGGTGGAAGTTTCTTTGCTTTAAACAGAGCCTTACTTTTTAAATAAGTGTGTTATTTTAGAACTAAACCGATTTCTTTATGGGCCCGTGTTATGAAGGTGATTCATGGGGATAGTGCTCTTTTGGACTGTGATATATTCTGCCTTATCATAGGTTACTTTGGATTGATATTATTCATGCTACTTATGATTACGAGCTAAAGGTATTAATCTATTTGATAGTTGTAAGAAGGTTATTGGTAAAGTTGATAATTCTCTCTTTTGGTATGATGTTTGGTTGGGGGAATTACCTCTCAAAGACCCGTTCCCTCATTTATTTCTCCTATAGAATGATAAAAATGTTTTAGTGGTTATTAAGTGTCGTAATCCTTCTTGGATTAATTCCTCTCGGCATCCTACCCTTGGTGGAGCCGAGAGTGAGCATGCCTCGCTTCTCTCTCAACTTCATAACTTATTCTCCCTTAATGATGTGCCAAATCGTTAGGTTTGGGATTTAGAGTCTTCAAGAGTTTGTTATGTCTCTTCTACTTGAAGTTTGGTAGATTTGGCTACCATGGGCTCAACTTCTACTACTACTAGATGGGTTAAATTGGTTCCTTTTAACGTGAATGTTTTTTTATGTAAATGTTCATCGATAGATTGCCTACGAGAGAAAATATGTCCCTAAAAGTTTTGGATATTCCTTCTATATTGTGCCCTATTTGTGATGTTGGAATGGAATCAACTAATCACTTTTTTATAAGTGTTTGGTTGAGAAGGTGGTGCATGCTAAAATTATGATCTGATGCGGGTCACAACCTCATTTTTTTGTGTGTTATGATGATTAGGTTGATTGGTTTAGTATGTTTAGACTTATGAAGCAAACCAAAGAAGTACTTGAAGGAGTGTTTTTTGTTACTTGGTGGTATCTTTGGAAGTCTAGAAATAAGGCTATTTTTGGTAAGGATCAACCAAAGAAAAGCCTTATTTTTTATGACATAGTTTCTCATTCTTTGTTTTGGTGCTCAAATAGAGCTAAGTTTAAGATAAATTGGGTCTTTTGGTTACAAAACCCTATCTTGGTTATGTTCTAGCATCTTGCTAGTTCTTGTTTGTTTTTTTATAAAATTTATGTCGTTTAAAAAAAACTCAATTATCGTGGTTAGTTAAGGAATACGTTATAAATAGTTACATTTATATGGTTGTGTCTAGGAAATGATTTTTTCACATAATTTTTTTATTGGTCCACTGATAAATTAATGTATGGATAATTTTACCCTTAGACCTATTTTAATTTTAGTTTAGGATATTGAGGTGGGAGAAACTCAAACGGTTACTACTACATGACACGTCAATTATATCCATTTATAGTATGGATCTCGGAAGAATCTTTCCTCTTTATTACTCCTAATTACTCACGTACTGTAGAGTACAGGTTGTTGTGAAGATATTTATTGTCGAAGTCTTTGTGTCTTAGTGTCTATATCGAATAGTTGTTTTGTACTCTATATCAAAGGTTACGAACCTTCAATATATCTATGTATTTTAGAGAGCACTTATGTAGTCACACTTTAATATCGAAGTCTTTGTGTATACTTTGTAGTCTATTGAGGGAACTATAAATAGTGATGTGGTCTAGGTTACTGTAAGCACTTTTCTAGAACTCATTTCGTATATTGTAACCTTTATTGCATCCAGACTAATTAGAGCTTAAACAAATTTATATACTTTTTGTGTTCTATTACTTTTACCTAAATTATTATTTGATTGAATTCATAACTCAACAAGTGGTATCAGAGAAGGAATCATCAACGTGTTTGAAGAATTCTTTTCGATTTCATCCCTTGATTCAATCGTTTCCAAATTCAACAATTTTGCATTTTGAAATTCGTTTTTCTTCGAGCATTTTTTGAGATTATATGATTCTGCAATCAAATTTTCAATCAATTTCTTTTGATTTTAGTTCAATTCGATCTTCTTACTTTTCTAAACAATTCAATGTCAAACATGAATGTGAACACGATGATAAATTATGCATACTTGCTTGGATCTTCAACAAAAACTCCAATGTTACTTCCATAGTATTATGATCAATAGGTAGATCACATGGAGGATTTTTTGATTTGAATCAATGAAGATTTATGGGGTCTAATTAATAATGGTTCATATCGTGCAAATGTTGTTAAGGCTATTAGAATTACTGCTCGAAATGAAAGTATGACTGCAACTCGACTCAAGCAAGAAGCCAATGATAAAAGATGCATCAGAAAATTAAGAGGTGCATTACCTCCAGTGATTTACAACTATCTTCGTGGTTGTAAGACTGCACAAGAAATCTAGAATACTTTGAAAGAAAAGTTTCAAGGAAATGAAATAATAAAGAAGAGTTTTATAACTCATTGTTTGTTTGAGTTTTCTGAATTTACGCAGAAAGAGACTAAGTCTATTGAAGCTTATTATGATCGATATAATGATTTGATCTGTAAGTGTTCGAGGTATAAGGTTATTCGAACTAATTTGGAGTTCAACATAACCTTCATAAAAGGATTAAGGAAGGAATAGAAGAATACTCTTTTGATGATCAAAATTCATGTGAATTTTTATTCGTACTCTTTGTCAATCTTGTATAATATTCTCAAAGCGCATGAGTCTACAGTTGTAATGTCTGGTTTCTGGTATTTATTTAAAATCACAATGTATTCATTTTTTGTATAGAAACTCAACGAGTTTCAGGCCCCAAACTCATCGAGTAGGGATGCATTGGGACGCGGGTTAAGAAGTCTACTCGACGAGTAGCCTGGCAGAATGAAACCCTAATTTTCAGGGTTTTGCACCCTATTTAAACACCTTAACCCCTATCAGTTGGCCTCATTTATAGCCTCCATTGTCCCAAACCCTAGCCACATAACCCTAATTCACTTTTGAGAGTTTTGAGCCATTTTTGTGCATTCTTTGTGATTTTGAAGAAGAAGATACTTGAAGAAGGAGCATGGACATGTTGGAGGAGAGTAGATCCAGAAGTTGTGATTCATTTCTAGTTTATCTGAGGTATAAAGCTCCTACCTTGCCTATAGTATGCTTAGATCTAGTTTTAGGATGTTTTCTCCATGTTTGGTCCAAGAATGTTAATTATTGGGATTTGGACGTCCCATGTGGGCAAACCCTTCTAATCTAGGGTCTTTAGGGGACTTCATGGCATAAAGGTGCCAACTTTATGGCCATGGAAGTCCCATGAAACTTGTAGACTATCTTTTTGGTCTTTTGAGCTAAGTAGACCATGCATGCAAGTAAAGATAGGAACTCTACGTGACCAAATTGTCCCTAGATTCTAGATCTATGACCCCTTGGCTTATCTTGACGTTTTGATGGCTTTTGGATTTGGATCTAAGCCATTTTGAGTTAGGGTTAGAGCTCATTTCTTCTAGGATGGGTCTTAATGGGTAAAGTAAGAAACTTTACCCTCCTAGAGGTGTATTCGGCCCAGATCTGGAATGTGGGACTTAAATTCGATGAATGTTGGCTTAATACATTAAGAAAGCTTAGAAAACTAAAGAACTTGACGAGTTCATAGAGGAACTCGACGACTTGGGTCAAGTGTCCCGATTCTATAAGAGGATGGACTCGATGAGTTTAAGGACGGACTCGACGAGCTGAGTTGGAAAATCCTGATTCTGTTGATATGAGGAACTCGACGTGTTCGTGAAAGAAATCGACGAGTTGGATCGCGATTACAGGGTTTTATGATTTATGGAACTTGGCGAGTTGAGTCAACCCAGAATGTTGACTTTGACCATGGTGTTGACTTTGACTTTGACTTTGACTTTGGCTTTGACTTTGACTTTGACTTTGACTTTGACTTTGACTTTGACTTTGACCAAATTTGACCCTTAAGGGGTCATGAGTATGAAAGGGTAATTAAGGAAATCTTTTATGTATAGGAGCTTGAGTTGGGTGGATTGTCGGAGCCGTGGACTTTCAGCTACTTTCCGATATTCGAGGTGAGTTACCTTCTAGTAGAAGTGGGTCGAAGGCACTAATGTCGGCCCACTAGTAGTTGATTATAGTAGAGATGATTGTCTTTGTGATAATTTTCTGGAATGCCACTATATGTTATGCTTGATGTGCTAGTCTACTATGATATTATGTGATAGTGGTAGCACGGGTGGGATAGACCCCGTTACCGGTCGAAAGGACCAAAGGGGCAGGCCAACACCCATATATGCTAGGAAGTATGTGACTTATGTGCTTATGTACTAGAATGATATGTGGTAGTAATAGGGGTGAAATAGTCCCCGTTACCGGTTGAAAGATACCGAAGGGGTAGGACAGCACCAAGATATGCTAGGCAGTTACAGGTTGAAAAATACCGAATGGGTAGGCCAACACCCTGATATGCTAGGTGGTTACCGGTTGAAAGAGATCCAAGGGGTAGGCCAACACCCGGATATGCTAGTAAGTATGTTATTGTATGGTATGTGATATAATGGGGGAACTCACTAAGCTTTGTGCTTATGGTTTTCAATTTTGGTTTCACGTACTTCCTCTTCGAAAAGAAAGGAGTCGGCATGATTGTAGCGCATCACACCAGGATTTCCGCTCATGAGATCTTTGGGAGTTATACTCTGATGTTGTTTTATTATGACATGTTTTGACTATTTATACATTGGTTTCGATATGAGTTGATACTATGGATGTTTCCAGACAAATGGTTTTATAATTGTAAATTAAAAATGAAATTTTTGGTCTTAAATTTTGGGATGTTACAAGTTGGTATCAGAGCCTTGGTTTAAGGGATTCGGACACACCTTCGGGGGTGTCTGGACTCAAATAGAGGGTTTGAGAAACTTTACAATAAAACAATTTTTCAAAAAAATTAAAATTAAGGGTTTTGAGAAAGAACAAGGAGTGTGATGCGTGCAATCGGTCAAGCTCAAGTAAGTTTTCCCCAAGATACCCCCATACATGTGTGCTATGATATATGATATGATTATGAGAACCGCATGGTACATTAGGGATAAGGATCTAGGAAGATGCCTTATGTGTCTGTTGTATGTGCTTATTGAACTGCATGATATTACTGACTAGTCAGTGATATGATAGTCTGATTAGGATGTGCTTAATTTTGGTTACTCAATGCTCAAATGTTGTTTGCTTTGTGCTTTTAGGATTCCTTGTTATCTTTAATTAGCTAGTAAACGAATACATTAAGTTACATATTATGAGGACTAAATAATTTCAGAAGGGAAGGACCTCTCATTCAAAGAATTATCTGGTCTTAGTAATAAGTAATGGTATTCATGAGCTAGTTAGGGAGAGATAGCAAGGAGTTCTTATGCAGATGATGGCGGAGAATGGGTCGGAGATTACCCTAGAGTAAGCCTATGATGAGATTAGCGTGGAGAGCATTAGTAGTGAAAGGGACTTGGTGAGGTCAAAGAAATCCTTGAGGAAAGTATGGATCAATGTGGAAGGTAGTATGGGCCCGTAATACTGAAAGCAGAGGATCTGTACTCGAGTCAAGGAGAGTTGAGATTAAACCAGGGAACTTGTAGTGAACATACGGTCTCTCAATAGTATGTATGACTCTGATGATTGTGTGGTTTGTTTGAGAATGGTGATCACACATCACGGAGCAGGAGGTTCAAGGTCTGGCTCAGGTTCGGGTACAGGTTCCGAGCTAGTTGATGACTGATTGCGCGAGTTCATTGCGTCCGAGATTATGAGAGGCATCCTTGAGGAAACCCCGGTGATTTTCGGGTCGATCAAGGAGGGTATCATTGAGCTGATGTAGGATTGCCTTAGGGATTTCAGGAGTGACATGGAACCTGTCAAGTCCTGGACTAGCACGCTCTCCTTCAAGGATATCATGGGATGCGGGGCACTAGACTTTAGCAGGGTGAAGGACCCCATTATGACGAGACGATGGATCGCAGACATTGAGTCTGTGCAGGTCACGTGCTTCTGCCCTGAGGGGTCGAAGGTCAGGTTTGATGTTGGTTGTTTGAGAGAGCAGGCTAAAGACTGGTGAGAGGCAGTCAATGATATGTTGGCAGCCCCAGCCATTGAGGCTATGACCTGGTCGTACTTTGTGACCGGATTCTGAGTAGAGTTTACACAGGTTGTGGAGATTCAGCAGCTAGCCAACGAGTTTTTGGATATTAGACAGACTACTGAGTCAGTGGGGAAGATCACAGCCAAGTTTAGGGAGAGGTCCTTACTGGTGCCTCAGTACGCGAGTGATGAGGAGATGAAGAAAACCTGGTACCATGATATGTAGAGAGATGACATTCGGAAATATGTTAGCTGTTCGGTATGCCCGACTTTGGATGATACGATAGCGAGGGTGAGGGAGAGGGAGATTGATATAGAGAACATCAGGAAGAGGAAGGCGAAGACTGGGCAGACGACTAGGGTTTCTGGGAAAAACCCAAGGGATTTGACTCGAGGTCGAAGGGTCAGTAGGGTCGGAGTCGCTGTGGGAAATACAGCAAGACACGTGAGGGGGTTTGCAGATTAGAGGGACCAAACTGCTATAATGTCACACCCCCAAACCTGAACGGCGGAAATGTTCGGGGGTGGAGGACGTCATATTCAGTATCATAACAATTGAATAGTAAAGAAAGTACACACCACCATAGTATAAATATATTTGAAAAGTTTACAAGATTGTATGTGTTACATGTTTGAATATCAAATATAATATGGTGATCCGAAATATATTACTAACGCCAGCGTGTTAGTCTTCAAAAGTAGTTGCTACCTGGCTTAGCGTTTTCTTGAGAATACATGTTATTTCAAAGAAAAAGTGTCAACATTAGAGTTGGTGAGTTCATAAGTAGTATTTTGAGAAAATGTATGCCATTCGAAAGTTCACGTTTGTTTTCCAAAAAAATCCGATATTTTCTTATGAGTGTAGGAAATGAGTATGAATGATTGTTGTATAAATTGTATGTATTTGAACCAGGAAAATCCTATATTTCCCTAAAAGTGAGGAGCAGTCTTAAATGTACAAGACCGTAGCTTGTAAGCAAATATGCCATGCTTAAAATAATGATGTATAATCTTATTATAAAACAAAAATATAAGAAGCTTGTATTTGTATGTGATAATAACTGTAATATCACTTTTCCCGTGAAAACATAATACCATAATAATTGTCTATCCAGTGAGTTTTCATAACCGTACTATGATGGATTTGCCTGTAGCGATGTTTTTCAGACGTCAAAGTGTTATGATATTTGTCACCCCGCGGACTGTAGCTAACAGTCAGGGCGCGGGATCATCAGTCCCGTATAGATCTATACACACTTATCACGTTCTCCGGACAGGGGACTCTGGTTATAAAACATGACTTTCTAGCGGTACCTTGATAGGTATAATGAAGATGAATGACTCACGGATTCTCAATTAAGTCACGTATTCATGAAAATGTGCTTTTGTCTGAAATGATTACCCTTTCTATAGTATGAGCAAAGGCATAATAATGAGTTGTATTTATTTGTAAAATACATAGTGTTATAGTTGAAATGGTTACCCTCGATTTGATGTAATATGCATGTTTAAAAATAAAACATATTTCTATTTATAAAACATAATGTATCTTAATAGAGTAAAGTTGCATTGTGAGATGTTTTGTATGTTAATAACTTCCTATGATAGTTATAACAATAGCATGAAAAGTACAGCAAGAGAATTGTGTTTCACACGATTTTAGTCGTGTGTTTACTTGTATTCCCTCTCCCCCCCCCCTTAAAATTATTTAAAAAGGAATTTAAAAACGTAGTGATAGGGATATGAACTCACTTGGTAGAAGTGACGATTTGATGAAAACAATACTTTTCTCAGGCAACACTTTGACCAAAAAGAAGTCGATTTCTCGGACATCTCGGGGCTTCGAACTTCCGTAAGAGCTTAGATATGAAACCGGGATATCGGGATAGTCTCGAGAGGGTAGAAGTATGAAATTTGGGAGAGATAGTTGAGAATTAGCAACCAAAACCTGGAGCCTTCGCATCCTTTTTATAGGGTTGGAAGAGGCCTCAAACGCGGGGCGTTCCCTCGTACGCAGCGCATTTCGGAGCCTAGTGCGCCACTGCTTACGAAACTCGTATTGGATGGTGATGGGACTCGGTTCTGATCTGCGAACGTGGGGTGTTTCTTAGGGAATGCAGGGCGTTCCCTTCGTACCAGCCTCGAGATGTATGCCCAGTTCTTTGAATTTCCGTAACTTTTCCGTACGAGCTCTGATTTTGACGTTCTTTATATCCACACGTAGGTGAGAAAATGTTCTACAACTCTCATTTAGACTCCGTTGGCTAATTTGGAATTTATTTTTAGTAATATATTTTTAACAGGCCGGGACTGGAAAAGTCCGTTAAAAATCCATAACTTCTTCATCTAATGCCTGTTTTTGTTAGTGTTTTTACCGTTGTATTACCATTGATGAGACCTTCGATTCTCGTTTAGGTCACGTTCTCTAAAAGTCGCTCGATCTCTATTTCGAGTTTTTAGTTGTCTACGATATGTCCGAAACTTCGAAAAATCATAACTTTCTCATATGAAGTCAGATTTGGGCGTTCTTTTCATGTATGCTTATGGTTTGGGATATCTACGACTTTCATTTAGATACCTAAGGTTAAAAAGCATTTTATTGGAATTTCGCGTTTTCAGCTTAACAATGTTTTACCGGTATTGTCGCGAATCTTCGATTAGTCATAACTTCTTCGTTATAACTCGGATTTTAGTGTTCTTTATATTTTTGGAAACCTTGTTACGATATCTACCATTTAGTATACTCAATTATGGTTACTGAAGAAATTTGTTTTTGACCTAATTTTTGCTGGTGTTACATATAAGTACGACAAGCTTGGGCACTTTAGCAGAGATTGTATCGCCCCTACCCCTACCGTCCAGATATCAGACCTGATTTGCTTCCATTGAAATCAAAAGGTCAGAAAAAAGGCCAATTGACCAAGATTCACACCAGGAGTGCCAGTGGCGGCGCCAACTCCAGCGACCCTGCAGATCACAAATGGTCGGTAGGGCAAGTCAAATGCTCTGGTGGTGAGGAGCCAAGCCTTCCAGCTGACCGCTGAGGAGGAGCGTGCCACACGGATGTGGTGGCAGGTATGTATTATTCTACCTAACTTTTATTACATGTCAGTTTTGATATTTATGTTTTATGTGATTTCTTTAGGATCATTCCATGTGAACGGCATCCCAGTACGGTTATTATTTGAATTGGGGACTACCCGATCATTTGTATCTCTTACACTTAGCAAAAGGTCTGCTGAGTTTTCAGGCATGTTGGGTTTTCCTTTAGAGGTCGAGATTGCAGACGACCCATCCGTCCGGGCATCAGAGGTTTACAGAGATTGTGTCCTGAGGATGTATGAAGAGCGTTACCTTTTGGATTTGGTTCCCATTCCTTTTCATGGAACAAGGTCATCACAGGCATGGATTGGTTGAGCCCTAATGGGGCGGTGATCGACTGTGAGCAGCTGTTGGTTCATGTCGGGACCCAAGTGGGGAAGAGTTGGTGATTCAGGGAGAGAAGTCGCAGCATGGGCCGACCTTGTGTTCAACAACGAGAGCTAGGTGTTACCATCAGCAGGGTTCTGTAGGTTATGTCGTCTATGTTATGGATATATGGGAAGGGGGTAACGCGACCGTGAGCGATGTACCAGTTGTGTGGGAGTATCTGGATGTGTTCCCAGAGGAGTTTCCTGGGATACCTTCGGAGAGACATGTGGAGTTCAGGATTGACCTAGTTCCTGGTGCGGCACCGATAGCCAAGGCACCATATCAGTTGGCTCTTTCCGGGATGCAGGAGTTGTCTGCACAGCTGCAGGAGCTGTTAGACTAGGGATTTATCAGGCCGAGCAGTACACCTTAGGGAGCCCCGATTATGCTTGTGAAGATGAAGGATGGGTCACAATGGATGTGTATAGACTACCGCAAGTTGAATAAGGTAATGGTGAAGAACCGTTACCCACTCCTGAGGATTGACTGCCTCTTTGAACAGCTTCAGGGGCATCTTGGTTTTCCAAGATCGATTTGCGTTCAGGCTATCACCAGATGAGATTCAGAGATGAGGATGTACAAAAGACTGCTTTCCGGACTCTCTATGGTCATTACGAGTTCGTGGTGATGTCCTTTGGGCTCACCAATGCTCCTGTCGTGTTCATGGACCTCATGAACCGCGTATGCAGACCGATGTTGGATCAGTCTACGATAGTCTTCATTGATGACATCTTTGTTTACTCCAAGACGCGGGAGAAGCACGAGGAGCACTTGCGAGAGGTGTTGGATACCCTGAGGAAGGAGAGCTTGTACGCCAAGTTCTTCAAGTGCGAGTTCTGGTTGCGCAAGATGCAGTTTCTGGGGCACCTCGTCAACCAAAACAGTATTTCGGTCGACCCGGCCAAGGTGGAGGTAGTGATGAGATGGGAGGTTCCGAAGTCTCCATCTGAGATTCGGAGCTTCCTCGGTTTTGCAGGCTCTTATCGAAGACTCATTCAGGATTTCTCCAAGATAGCGGTACCTTGACCCGACTGATGAAGAAGACTGTTGTCTTTTGTTGGGGGCCTGAGCAGCAGGCAACATTCGAGACTTTGAGGTAGAGGTTGTGTGAGGCGCCTATCTTAGCCCTGTCGGAGGGCGTTGAGGATTTTGTAGTGTATTATGATGCATCCATCTCGGGTTTGGGCGCAATGTTGATGCAGAAAGGGCACATCATCACCTATGCCTCAAGGCAGTTGAAGCCTCTCGAAGCGAATTATCTGACGCATAACCTGGAGTAGATCTGGGAGGCCCAGCAGGAGGCTGTGACATCCCCATTTTCTCGGCCAGAAAAGACCGATTTTTGTTTATGCTTGTTTAAAAATCATAGTACATTTTAAAGAAAAGTGTTGAGGAATTTGTTCCCAAAAAAAACATGAGAAATACGTTATCAAAGCATTTTTTGAAGAAATGTATTTTATTCATTTAAAACTTTGGGATGTCATCGTCAATATAGAAACATAAGCATAAACAGAACTTACATTCATTAACACTAGTGATTTACATCTCCTTAATCTCTCAGTGTAATGTAACTTCATATCGATATCTGTGATACAATAAACTTGAGTGGGTCAGCTTGGGAGCCCTGGTGAGTACATAGGGTTTTCAACCCACAATAATATAATTATGTTTAATCATTAAACAATCAACCCAATTACCCATCCCCATTATCTTCTTTATTTGTTAAGGATCTCCCCTAAGAATTATTTATCATTCACTCATTCAGTCCTAAGGATTGTCCTAAGGTGTAGGCACGAAGTCCATCATTGCCAATGACACAACTGTCAATATTATCTATTAAGCACATCTGCCAATATTATCATTTAGGCATAGCTGCCAGAATTATGACATTCTCCATTAGGCGCAGCTGCCGATATTCTCCTTTGGATGCGGCTGCCAGGGTTATGATGTCCTCTATTAGGCGCAGTTGTCGATACTATCCTTAGAGCGCAGCTGCTAGGATGTTTAGAGTAGATCAAAAAATCTACAGATTGTGGCGCAGCTGCCAATGCTCATCTATAGGGTACTAGGTCCATTGCTGCCAATGTTCACCTATAGGGCACTATGTTCATACTACCAATGTTCCTCTGTATCAACTTTCATCCCTCATCATTCATCTACCCATGTTTTACCCAACATATTTTGTAGATATAAAATACATATACAGTTTAAATCATTTAAAACATGTATTAAATTATTCATCCAACATAAATAACAAGTATACATATAATATGCACACATAGCACGTAAGTTATATAAAATACTTCGTATCTATGTGTAAGATGAAAATAACTATGCACACACTTGTTAAAGTGACGACTCGATATTCGAGCAGCGCTTTGCTTGTTAACAATATGATTTCCTTCGACGAAACCTAGTATTATTACCACTAATTTTAGTCTAATATTTATCGTGACTAATTATTAGTCTTATTATTATTATTATTATTATTATTATTATTATTATTATTATTATTATTATTATATCAGTGTTTAAACAATATTTTCCAACCACTATGTATAGACAGGGTCCAGACATAAAACACCGGAGGGCAGGACTATTTTGGTATATAGCGCTTCTGAAATCCAACAACCCTATACGGCCATTTAAACCAGATTCACTGTACCGCGAGTAGTTAAAAAGATATTATAACGACACTTATATAAGTCATAATAATAGCCCAAATATTTATTATAAGTTCATAATAACAATACTAATTTTAAATATAAGCTATATTTAAAATAGGGTAAGCATAACTTACTTACAAGGGGTTTTAGTTAGGAGCCGAGCTCTACAGGGGCAGAACTTCGTCGCTGAATCTTTCTAAGAAAGATTCATGCAGCGCTTCGGTGCTCACCTTACTATACTAAAACTACAGAAAGAAAAGTCGAATCACGAGGGACCGAAATGCTCGGTGGATAAGAAGAGAAAGACTCTTGAATCAAGAGAATGGTGCAAGAATTATGAGAGCCCAAAGCTCTTATTTATAGTAATTGAATTTTCAAAAACTATCATCATAGTTACTTAATGACCTTAACAACTAAACACCCTTTTATAATACTATTTTAAATAGATTTAACGATATTTGTACTAAAATAATGTCGAAAGTATTCAACACTAGTCTTATAATGACCGCATCGTCGATACATTTCTAATGATATATACATATGTATATATATATATATATATATATATATATATATGTGTGTGTGTGTGTGTGTGTACGTATATATGATTTATACTTTATTTTAATACATAAATATGCTATTATAATTTGTAACTTGATCATACGAACTCCGTTTTTGACGCTCTTTATATTCACGCTTAGGTGGAGACGTACTCTACAACTTTCAATTAGACTCTGTCGGCTAATTTTGACTTTATTTTTAAAGTTATATTTTAACGGGACGGGACAGGAAAAGTCCGTTAAAAATTCATAACTTCTTCATCTGACGTCCGTTTTCATCTGTCTTTTTACCGTTGTGCTATTATTAATGAGATCTTCAATTCTCATTTAGGTTGCGTTGGCCAAAAATCGATCAATCTAAATTTTGGGTTGTGCACTGCTATGCAAAATCTTAGAAAAATCATAACTTTCTCATACGAAGTTAGATTTTGACGTTCTTTTTATGCACACTCTTGGTTTAACACATATTACAACTTTCATTTAGATATCTAAGGCTAAAAATTATTTTATCAAAAATTCACTTTTTACGTTACGCGATGTCGTACCGGTTTCGCCGTAAAACTTCAACGAGTCATAACTTCTTCGTTATAACTCGGATTTCGACGTTATTTATATGTATGAAAGCCTTGTAACATGTACTATAACATGGTTAACATTAATTCTTCTAAATAATCTTCCATCAAAACTCATTTTTGATGCTCATTGTCTCTAAATTGACTAGCTCATATATGCGAGCGTTACAGAGGCTGTGAAGGAGGAACATCGGAAGAATGAGTGTATCGTGGGTCAGATTTCCTCCTTCGACTATGATAGTCGTGGGTTGTTGACACTTAATCACAGAGCATGGATTCCGTACGCAGGCGGTGTGTGCCAAATCCTGATGGTGGAGGCGCACAAATCTAGATTTTCCATGCATCCCGGGGAGATGAAGATGTATAGAGATCTTCGTCCTTATTACTGGTGGCCCTGCATGAATCGGAATGTAGCCTGATACGTTGACAGCTGCTTGACCTGCAGGAAGTTCAAGGTCGAGCACCAGTGACCTCACGGAAAGACGCAGTCGTTAGATATCCCTGTGTGGAAATTGGAGGATATTACTATGGATTTCATCATGAAGCTTCCCAGGACTACACAGGGAGTGGATTCGATTTGGGTCATCGTGGATCGGTTGACTAGGAGTGCCCATTTCATTCCTATTCAGGAGAGCATTTTAGTGAAGAAGCTGTCTGACATCTACATCAGGGATGTAGTAGCTCGACACAGGATGCCAGTTTTCCGTGATTTCTGACCGGGATGTGTGGTTCACTTCCAGATTTTAGAAGAAATTTCATGATGAGTTGGGTACTTGTTTGCACTTCAGCACAACTTTTCACCCATAGATGGACGGTAAGAGCGAGCGGACCATCCAGACCTTGGAGGATATGTTGCAGGCGTGCATTCTAGAATTCAGTGGTAGCTGGGATACCTACCTTCCCTTGGTAGAGCTTTCCTATAATAATAGCTACCACGTCAGTATTGACTGTCCTCCCTTCGAGATGCTTTATGGGAGGAAGTGCAGGACCCGGTATGTTGGGGTGAGGTTGGACAAAGGGTCATGGTAAGTATCGAAGTGGTACTCAAGACGACATAGAAGATCCAGCAGGTCCAGAGTAGACTCCAGATGACCCAGAGTCGGCAGAAGAGCTACACCGATAGACGCCGATCAGACCTAGAGTTTCAAGTAGGGGATATGGTGCTCCTGAAGGTGTCACCTTGGAAAGGTGTCATCCGTTTCAGGAAGCGCGGCAAGTTGGGCCCCAGATACATCGGTCCGTTCGGGGTACTGGCCCGGGTGGGTCGGTTTGAATATCGACTGGATCTGTCAGCCGAGCTTAGTCAAATCCACAGCACCTTTCATGTCTCCCAGTTATGGAAGTGCTTATTATATGACTCCGCAGTTGTGCCTTTAGAGGATATTCAGGTGGATGACAGTCTGAACTACATCAAGAGACCAATAGCCATTCTCAATAGGAAACGAAGGGTTTGAGGAACAAGAAGGTAGAGTTGGTAAAGGTGCAGTGGCAATACCGCAAGGGCTCGAAATGGAAATGGGAGCCGGAGGATAAGATGTAGGAGCACTACCTAAAGCTTTTTCCAAACGCAGCAGACTTTGAGGACGAAGTCTGAGATAAGTGGGGGAGATTTGTAACGCCTGGTTTCTGGTATGTATTTAAAATCATAATTTATTCATTTTTGTATACAAACTTGACGAGTTTAAGGCCCTAAACTCGTCAATTAGGGATGATTGGGACAGGGGTTAAGAAGTCTACACGACGAGTTGAAAAGCCTCAACTCGACGAGTAGGCTGGCAGAATGAAACCCTAATTTCCACAGTTTTGCACCCTACTTAAACACCTTAACCCCCATAAGTTGGCCTCATTTACAACTTCCATTGTCCCAAACCCTAGCCATGAAACCCTAATTCACTTTTGAGAGTTTCGAGCCATTTTTGTGCATTCTTTGTGATTTTGAAGAAGAAGATACTTGAAGAAGGAGCAAGGACGTGTAGGAGGAGAGTAGATCCAGAGGTTGAGCTTCGTTTCTGGTTCATCTGAGGTATAAAGCTTCTACCTTGCCTGTAGTGTGCTTAAATCTAGTTTTAGGATGTTTTCTCCATGTTTTGTTCCAAGAATGTTAGTTTTTGGGATTTTGACGTCCCATGTGGGCAAACCCTTCAGATCTAGGGTCTTTAGGGGACTTCATGGCATAAAGGTTCCAACTTTATGGCCATGTAAGTCCCATGCAACTTGTAGACCATCTTTTTGGTCTTTTAAGCCAAGTAGACCATGCATGCAAGTAAAGATGGGAACTTTACGTGACCAAATTGTCCCTAGAGTCCAGATCTATGACCCCTTGACTTATCTTGAAGTTTTGATGGCTTTTGGATTTTGATCTAAGCCATCTTGAGTAAGGGTTAGAGCTCATTTCTTCTAGGATGGACCTTAATAGGTAAAGTCGAAGATTTTACCCTCCTAGAGGTGTATGCGGCCTAGATCTGGAATATGGGACTTAGATTCGATGAGTGATGGCTTAATACATTAAGAAAGCTTAGCAGACTGAAGGAATCGACAAGTTCATTGAGTAACTCAATGATTTGGGTCGAAGTGTCCCGTTTCTGTAAAAGGAAGGACTCGACGCATTCAAGGCCGGACTCGACGAGCTGAGATGGAAAGTCGCGATTTTGTTGATAGGAGGAACTCGACGAGTTCGTGAAAGAACTCAACAATTTGGACCACAATTTCAGGGTTTTATGATTTTTGGAACTCGGAAAGTTGATGGGCTAACTCCGCGAGTTGAGTCAACCAGAATGTTGACTTTGACCAAAATGTTGACTATGACCAGAGTGTTGACTTTGACTTTAACTTTTACAAAAGTTGACCCATAAGGGGTTATGAGTATGAAAGGCTAATTAAATAAATCTTTTATGTATAGGAGCTTGCGTTGGGTGGTTTGTCGGAGTCGAGGATTTTCAGCTACTTTACGATATTCAAGGTGAGTTACCTTCCAGTAGAAGTAGGTCGAAGGCACCAATGTCGGACCACTAGTAGTTGATTATAGTAGAGATGATTGTCTTTGTGATAATTGTCTGGAATTCCACTATATGTTATGTTTGATGTTCTAGAATGTTATGATATTATTTGATAGTGGTAGGAGGGGTGGGACAGACTCCGTTACCGGTCGAAAGGACCGAAGGGGTAGGCCAACACCCAAATATGCTAGGAAGTATGTAACTTATGTGCTTATGTACTAGGATGATATGTGGTAGTAATAGAGGGTGAAATAGTCCCTGTTACCAGTTGAAAGAGACCGAAGGGGTACGCGAGCACCAAGATATGCTAGGCAGTTACAGATTGAAAGAGACCGAATGGGTAGGCCAACACCCTGATATGCTAGGCGGTTACCGGTTGAAAGAGACCAAAGGGGTAGGCCAGCACCTGGATATGCTACGCATAATGTTATTGTATGGTATGTGGTATCATGAGGGAACTCACAAAGCTTTGTGCTTATGGTTGTCAGTTTTGATTTTAGGTACTTTCTCTTGAAAAGGAAAGGAGTCGGCATGATTGTAGCGAATCACACCAGTATTTCGGCTCATGAGATCTTTGGGAGTTATACTCTGATGTTGTTTTATCATGACATGTTTTGACTATTGATACATTGGTTTCGATATGAGTTGATACTATGGATGTTTTCAGACAAATGGTTTTAGAATTGTTAAATTAAAAATGAAATTTTTGGTCTTAAATTTTGGGATGTTACAACAGTCAAGGGTATTGCTGATGAAAAGGATAAAACAAGTTTTGGAGGTCCTTTAGCCCTTGTTTCCAAGAAAAATGTCAAAGATATTGGTTCAGATGAAGAATATGGTGACAGAGAAGAAGGTTTAATTGTAAATTTGGATAATGAAGTTGTGGCTTATTACTCAAATAATAATGTCAAGAAAGGGAACTTTAAGAACAACTCATTAAAGAAAAATTCTTCGAAATCAAACTCTAGAGTTCAGAACATGAATGATGAAAATACTAGTAAAAAGAAGTCTAAGAAGGAACTTATGGGTGATTTTGGATATGATTACAGCTACTACACTGGGAAAAATCATATGGAAAGAGACTATACGTTGAAGAAGAATGAGGTAAAATAAGATAAATTCATGGACGAAGTATACTATGCAATGAATATTGAGGAATTAAGAGCGAAGTCAAAGACCTTGTCACTTGTAGCAAAATGGGTGGAGGAGAGTGATGGCACCCATCATATATGGTCTTCAGGGTCTGATGATGAGGAAATATGTCATCCAACACATGGTGTAATGTACGCAAAGTATGTTGGTGATGAAATTGATGAGAAAAAGGTGAGAGAAAAATATGAGAGTGATAGTGAAGGATGGCATGTCTGAGGTGATCATATCAAAGTTCAATGTTTGATGGTTGCATCTTCACATTCACCAATGACTGATAAGGTATGTGATATTTTGATCTCACTTAATATTTATCCGAGTACATATAATTCAGTCTTATTTGATATAGATGATGTTTGTACTTACTTAAATGATTTGTTTATTTCCTTGAGTAGTGATCTGGTGAAAACAAGAAAAAGTTGTATTATTTTAAGAATAGGGTTGAAGAGAAAAATTCTAAGATAGATAATTTGAGTTTGAAGTTGAATCATGTCACTATAGGTAGAAATTCTGTTAGGATGGAAAATATTTTGTTAATCAAATAAAGGAATATCTATTGTAACACTACAAAAAGACTGTATAGGAAATTCACTTTGTTATATCATTCATAAAAAAATATCAAATAACAGCATAGGATACTACAATTAGTCACATTTAAAAAGGAATTGGTTGACGAAATATCTTCTGATGTGAGAGTAGAGTTTCTATGTTTGATCAGGTGCCAAATGATTCATATGCTTATGGAGTTGTCAATATCGATGAATATTTGGATGCTGGTGATATATTGAATATTGTTAATGATATGTTGAGAAAAAATGAACAAGCGAAAATTTTGAATAAAACTGAATCTTCGACACAATTTTCTCAAGAAAAATTTTCTGATATCGATGATAATTCTAACAATATCAGTGAAATCAAATAAGAAGAGTGTGTTGATTGTTCATATTTATTGATTATGAAAATTAATTCATTATCTAGAAGTGACGAAAATATTGGTTCAACATTGAAGATTAATAATGATTCTTCTTCAACAACTTGTAACAATGTCACTCGTGATTCAGTTGATATCGAATATATAACTAACAATGAAAGTGATTTTGATGATGTTCAACCGAAGAAGAAATTCCTCTTGTTGTTGAAGCATAAGTTTTTGAGCATACAAATGAATGTACTAAGATCTTGAATGAAAAAGGAAAGCATTATCTTGAACAAAATGTTGTTTTAAATCTACAATTCAAAGATTTTCCAAATCAAGTTTTTGTGATATCAACAAATGGAGAGAATGTTAATTCAAATTTGAAGGATTTGTTGGAAAAGGATAATATGAAAGTAACTGATGACGTCCATAGAATCACTAAAGTACCCATTAATTTCATCTCTGATGCTCCAGGATCTCCAAGCTTTTAACTTTGTCCATCATTAGCTAATAACTATTATTTATTTCAAATTCATCAACTATAGATCTTTGGTGTCCTCCAAAAATGATTATTCACTTCAAATATACCCAGATGCTCAAGTTCACACTACTGTTTCATTTTTCCTTTTGCAATTACAAATAATTGTTTTGCATACCCCGATGCCACTGAATTGCACAAAGAGATCTCGCTTGCGCACCTCTTTATTAGATTTTAGTCTGTCCTCGAATCAAATCCTAGACATGATTATGAGCATGTTTCACATCTTCTCTCAGGAGGTTATAGTTAAAGGCAATAGTCGTAACTATGTTTTTGTCCGAAAGAACTATTTGTGTGCTAATTCGTTGATTCATAACTACTTTATGAATGTTGCGTATCTAGTAAAGGAAACCAACAGATTTGTTTGCAATATCGTGATGGATGTCTATGGAGGTTCATCTTCTTTTTCAAATTTCAAATTTCTCCTAGGGCGTGTATAGGAGCGATGGTTTCAATGTAGTCGAACTATGAAATTAACTGAGGAGTTATGTTATCAATGAAGAAGGTAACATTCAATTGTTAGCTAGTATAATTGGTGCAATATGGATAGCATCGAGACCGTTAACGGGATTGATAATCCTGATAACATCACCATTGCCTTTCTGGATTTCAACCCTACAAGAAAGCAGGAAAACATAGAGATGAAGACGTAGGCACACAATAACATAAGAATAGGATGGTGTGCATTTTTTGTGATAAAAAGAGAAAAATATATGGTTTGAAAGTTTCTCTCTTCGGTATCATAAGCTAAAAGTAAAATGAATTGAAGGGTATAATTGTTTATGAATTATTATCAGTGAATAAATATAAATGTGTTGTGGAAAAATCTCCTTCCTTATGTCTATGGTTGATAACATCCCAAGAATTTTATATTACAACCACTTAAAGTATGTTCAATAACAAGCTATTGAGAGGTTTGTTTTTAACTTTTAGTTTTTAAGAAGAAAAAAAAACTTTAATTAAACAAAAAGTTATGTTCAATAATACGAGCTTTTAGTTTTTATTTTGAACAAAAAACTCATAATCCAAAAGCTACTTCAAGTAGCTTTTGGGAGCTTTTAGATTTTTATTTTATTTTATGTAATTTTACATCTTTCAAAAGTTTGTAGTTACTTTTGTAGAAAATTGCTATACAAGTAAAAGATACACCTTCCAACTTTCAACTTCCAACATCCAACTAGTTTGGTGAAACACCCCTCTCTTTTGGTTTAATGATTTAAAATCATTTAAAATACTTTTAAAATAATTAAACTATTGTTTTGTGGAATTCAGTTCTAAAATCTCATTTTTCATCAAAAAGTTGAAGTTCCAAAAGAGTATAAGAGGAGGGTGATAATTATAATATCATAACCCAAGTAACCAATACATGAAAGTGGTCTTCGAAATTTCTCATGTTTATCTAACTATCAATCACTACTTGTACCTTAATATATGTGAAAATAATAGGTTTGGATTTCCTAGTGAGTAAAACCCAGACTTCCCCACATTAAGGGTCAAAAAGAATTTTCATAATCCTTTGCCCAATGTAAACTCCCCAAAACATTTAGAAAACCTATTTATCTTAATATTTGAAATCTGTTTGATCTTTAAAACGTCTTAAATTGTAAAAAATACACTCTTTCAAAATGAAACTCTTTAAAACACTTCTACTTTTTACACAACATACAATTTTAAAACATCTTAAATCCTTGAAAAACAAAATACTCTTTAAAATAACTTAACTCTTAAAACACTTTTAATATATCTTGTCCAAAACGTAACATTTTTCACATACTCGTTACTCTTTTCTTTTTTAAAAGACTTTAATATATATTAAATACTTAAGTGATATAAATACAAGAATCCAATGCAACTTGCTTCTATTCCCTTTTCCCGCTTGTCTTTTTGTCCCATATCACACTTTTGGTGCACGTGTGATAGAAATTGAGACTCTAAAATGGTTAGCACAAAGCACCCCACAGCATGATGCCTTATGTTTCACTTAGTCACTTACTCACCTTGGCCACTTAAAGGTATGAGTGTGTTATCAATCATTGGTATCGTACATAAGGTAGCTAGCCTCGTATACACGTATGTCATGTCTAGAACACCATACAACACTTAGGTCACTTACTCACTTTGTCATGTACTTTGTAGCACATGTATAAGTCTCTTCATGTCCTACATGCATGCACAAATTATATGTGAAACCCCTTTTCAAAACACTTGTCACTTTACTCATATCCAAAACTCTTTGGCTAAAACCCATTTTCATGACTGCACATTAAATACATACATAATAATACAATTAGCACACAAAGTATAAATGCATACAAGTGAATGTAAATATTAAAAACTTCTTGTTTATATACAGGACATGTATCTGGTACTACTCACCCGAATCACTTATGTTGTTGTTCCCTTTTGTTCCTGTGCTAGATAACTCTTTAATCCCTACCAATTGATGAAATTTAAGGGTTACAAGTTGTCTAAAACAACCTAATTCTCTCGATAAATCATATACAAGGCCTCTAATACACTTAGGAAGTCAACAAATAAGAATCAGGAAATAGGAATCAGAACTAGCATTTGAGACGCTAACTCCAATGGCAAGGTACCCAACTCTAACACCTGGGCATCATAGACGACATCATAGATTGCCACTCCAACACCATTATGTAGGAACTTCATTTTTAGCATCTTATTGTGCCCCTATTCGATTCTAATCATTCCTAATCTTTATCAAAGATTCACAATGGCTTTAATGATGGGTTTTGAGCATTCTAACACTTCCTAAATGTACATGCAACCCTAATAACCTTGGATCTATGTTTGTCTAAAATTCATGCAAAGTTCATTTCCAAGGTTCTTGATCCTATCTCGCATACATGGGGAACATTTAAAACATAAATGTATGATAGAATAACCTACCTTGTTGTTGCTTTTGATTCCTTGAAACCTTGTGAGCCTAGCACCCTAAGTGTGATGCGTCAAATGCTTCACACAACACCAAATGCTATGGAGTAAACTTGGAGAGAATCTTAACACTCAAAAATCGGCTCTAGCCCTCAAGTATGCATGTGTGTCGATTTTTGGGAGAACATGAGCTTTATGTAATGTAACATGACTCTTCATTTCCATGATCCATTGGTTAACTCCATGGAGCATCCTATGGGTGAAACCAACTCGATAATCCATGGAGCCTCTTATCCCACTATATAAGTTATGGATGATTTACATAATCAACCCATATATTTAATTAGTTATATTTTGATCACTTAATTAATTCTAAATTAATTCTTGATCAAACTAATTAAATAATATTATTAATATATTAGAACTTATAATGTATTAATAACCATAAGTGTTATTTCTCTCATTTAGTTTATCCAAATTCATGGTGCATGCAACCCAAATGGACCATACTGGGTCGGGTCAAGTACATACCAAAAATAGTTATGGACTTAGACACCTTATCCAACAGTCTCCCACTTGGATAAGTCTAATAACTATAACTGCAAGTATGACTTCAGGAACCGATCGACAATCGTAGCTCTTTCAAGATCTCTCGGAACTGAGAAGATGATGATACGCCATTTAAGATAAGTGATCATATAATCCTCTGTTCTAGATATCAGTCGGACAAATACATGGAACAATGTCTTTCTTATTGTCCAGCAGTTTGTTTCCCGATTTCCGATTTGTTTGACAAAGAACTTAATTAAACACATCAACTTAGTTATGACCGGACCCAGTACATAGGTCAAAACAAAATCATCGAGGGGCCTAGATATCAGCTTCTAATCCAAGAAGGAACAACTAAACTTCGACTCATATGTTTGCTCTACTACTTATTGAATTATACACAAAAGCACGTTTTATAACATCGAGTTACCAATGCGTTTTCGTACAATCAATGCGTAACCAACTCATAGGCAACAAATCATATATCTAGGTTTGAAGACTTATATGATATTACTGTCTCACGATCGCTCGAGATAAATTCCATGAAGCGATACCAGTAAGCGTGGGTTGATTCCAGTACTCAGAACTTATGAGTACTTATGAAGTGTTGTCCCAAAACTTGACACCTACAACCAACTTCATGACAGTCTTAATTCATATCTACTTCCAACATACGACCGACTATGGAAAATTTGAATAATATGTAAAACACAACATAATATTCTGGTAGTCAAAACATGCAAAAGAAATTATAGTAAACGATTGACAAAAGATAGCAACACTTTACTCATTAATAAACACAACTTTTATTTATCATCAAATGTCAATTACACTTTACAAATTTCCAAATTATCTAACTACTAAAACTTATATCATCCTTTAGCCCTATGCTCCGAGCATGCTGAAGATGCTTAACCCGACTCAGTCCCTTCGTGAGGGGATCTGCTAGGTTCTCATCCGATGATACCCTCTTTTCCACGAGGATTCCTTCTTTTATGCGATGTCTGAAAAAGTGATATTTTCTGTCGATGTGTCTGGATCTCCCGTGATCCCTTGGTTCCTTGGCTAAGGCAACTGCACTTTCACTATCACAGAAAATTTCCATAGGCTCTTTTATAGCTGGTACAACTCCAAGGTCACCAATGATGTTCTTTAGCCATATAGCCTCCTTTGCTGCCTCGCTCGCTGCTATATACTCTGATTCACAAGTAGAATCAGCTACTGTCTCCTACTTGGAACTCTTCCAAGTGATAGCTCCTTCGTTTAGGGTAAAGATCCAGCCTGACTGAGAGCGGAAATTATCCTTATCATTCTGGAAGCCAGCATCACTATACCCTACAACTCTCAAGTCGTCACTCCCACCGAGGGTAAGGACCCAGTCCTTAATCCTCCGTAGGTACTTGAGGATATTCTTTACTGCAGTCCAGTGTGCCATGCCAGGGTTCCCCTGATGCCTGCTAACCATACTCAAAGCAAAGGCTACATCAGGTCTAGTACAAGCATAGCATACATGATTGATCCTACAGCCGAAGCATAAGGTATTTGACTCATTTATGCTATCTCAGCCTCGATACTCGGGCTTTGAGTTTGACTCAATCTGGCGTTACACTAAATAGGTAACTCTCCTTTCTTGGAGTCCCACATGCTGAATCTCTTCAACACCTTATCCAAGTAGGTACTTTGACTAAGTCCAATTAGTCTTTTATGCCGGTTTCTCAAGATCCTTATCCATAGAATATAGGCAGCTTCTCCTAGGTCCTTCATAGAGAAACACTTCCCAAGCCAGGACTTAACTTCCTACAGATTTGGGATATCATTTCCTATGAGTAGTATGTCATCCACATATAGTACCAAAAAGCTAACTATACTCCCACTAGCCTTGACATATACACAAGATTCATCTTCACTCCTAGAAAAGCCAAACTCTTTGACTTTCTCATCAAAGCAAGGATTCCATCTGTGAGGTGCTTGCTTTAATCCATACATGGATTTCTCAAGCTTACACACTCTATTAGGGTACTCTGTACTGACAAAACCCTCTAGTTGACTCATGTATACATCTTCAGCCAACTTTCCATTAAGGAAAGCAATTTTGACATCCATTTTCCATATTTCATAATCATGAAATGAAGCGATGGCTAACAGATTCCTAATAGACTTAATCTTGGTCATTGGAGAAATGGTCTCATCATAATCAACTCCTGGAGTTTGAGAGAAACCCTTTGCAACCAGTCGTGCCTTATAAGTGTGTACATTATCATCCATGTCAGTCTTCTTCTTGAAGATCCATTTGCACCCTACAGTCTTACGACCTGGTACATTCTCAACCAAGTTCCAAACTTGATTGTCATACATGGACTGAATCTCGCTGTCTATTGCCTCTTTTCATTTGGCTGACTCAGGGCCTGTCATGGCTTCCGCGTAACTGTTAGGTTCATCCAGCCCTACTAGTGACTCATCAATAATAAGTGTATCACCTTCTGTAGTAATATGGAATCCATAGTAATGCTCAGGTGCATTCCTAACTCTCAGGGAATGCCTCAGAGGTACAGACTTGTCAATTTGCTGAACAAGAGTTTCCTCCACAAGTTGAGTGCTAGGGTTTGAAGTTCCTTCACCACTTGACTCTTGAATTTCTTCAAGGTCAACTTGCCTCCCACTGTTTCCTTGGCTTATGAACTCTTTCTCTTTCTCTCTCTCTCTCTCTCTCTCTCTCTCTCTCTCAAGAAGGCCCTCCTAGCTACAAAGACCACATTTTCACTAGGTCTGTAGAAGAGTTAACTAAAGGATTCTTTTGGGTAGGAGATGAAACTACACCTCTCACTTCGAGGTTCGAGCTTATCATGAGTCTCCCATCTCACGAAAGCCTTGCAACCCCAAATCTTGATGTGGTCTCGTTTGGGTACTTTACAAGTCGACATCTCATGAGGAGTTTTGGAAACTTTCTTTGTAGGGACCAGATTAAGGATATGGGCGGCAGTCTCTAAGGCATACCCCCAAAATGAGATTGGTAGCAGAGCTCGACTCATCATGGAACGAACCATGTCCAACAAGGTTCGATTACGCCTCTCAGCTACACCATTCAACTGCGGTGTCCTGGGAGGTGTCAATTGTGAGACAATCCCACATTCCCTAAGATAGTCGAGGAACTCTGAACTAAGATACTCACCACCTCGATTGGATCGAAGCATCTTAATGTTCATGCCCAATTGATTCTCGACTTCCTGTTTAAACTCTTTAAACCTTTCAAAAGTCTCTAACTTATGCTTGATTAAGTAGACATATCCATATCTACTGTAATCATGAGTAAAAGTCAAATAATAACGATTAGCATCCCTTGAGGCATGTTTGAAGGGTCCACATACATCCATGTGTACAAGACCCAACAAACCTTCACCCCTTTCACAAGAACCTGTGAAGGGTGACTTTGTCATTTTTCCAAGTAAGCATGATTCGCAACTATCATTTGACTTTAGGTCAAATGACTTGAAGACTCCATCCCTTTAGAGTTGGCCTATGCATTTCTTTCTTATATGTCTAAGACGACAATGCCATAATGATGCTTTATCCAAGTTATTATCATTAACAGAATCAATACACAATACATTATTTCCTAAGTTATCAACCACAGATACAGTTTCATACACACCATCACAAGGTAATGCTTTAAAATAAAGAACATTATTAAAGAAAGCATTAATCGAACCGACTTCATTATCAAATGAAAAGGTAAAACCTTGTTTGTACAATGCATGAAAGGAAAAAACATTTCTTGCCATTTCTGGCGAATAACAACATTTATTCAAATCTAAACTAAACCCACTACTTAGCAATAAAGTATAAACTCCAATCTTGGTGATAGGTGAAACTTACCTATTCCCCATGATCAAGTTTATTCTTCCTTGCTCCACATTCTCAATTCTTCTTAGTCCCTGCAAATCAGAACAGATATGAATACTGCAACCGGTATCAAGGAACCAAGAGTTTGAATAGGGTGAGTTATTAGATAAGATAGTGTAAATACCTGCATGGTTGGGTTTAACTTTCCCATCCTTCACATCTTGCTGGTACTTTGGGCAGTTCCACTTCCAATGTGCCTTTTCATGGCAATAGAAGCATTCAGCTTCTTTTGAGTCAGAAGAAGGAGTGACGAAACCTTTCTTGGTTCCATTTGAAGAGGAGCCTTCAAGGGTCTTACCCTTGGTACCCTTCAAGGGGGTCTTCCTCTTTTTACCCTTCCCTTTCCCTTTCCCGATTGCCAAAACAGGGGCGGAGTTGGTAGGAGTAGGAGTAACACCCGACTTACCCTTAATACCACCTTCTACGGTCTTTAGGAGTCCTTGAAGTTTGCTGAGTGTGACCTCTTCCTTATTAATGTGATTTGTCATGCGGAATTGATCATAGCACGAGGGTAAAGAGTGCAAAATGATATCTATTGCAAGCTCCTCGGGGAAGTTCACATTAAGCTTCAGCAAACGGTCCACAAATCTTTGCATTTTCTGCATGTGGCCCGTGATGGGTTCATCGTCCTTCATTCGGGTTGTTATCATGGAGGCGATGATTTCATACCTCTCTTGTCGTGCACTTTGATGGTATATTTCCATCAAATATTGGTGCATTTCAAAAGGGTAGAAGTCCTCATAGGACTTTTGGAGTTCTTCTGTCATGGTGGCCAACATGATGCAAGCCACTTTGGTAGCATCCCTTTCATGTGCCCGGAAGTCAGCGATCTCCTGGGGAGTTGCAGTGGTCTCATCAATCTCCTTAAGCTCCTTATCGAGGACATATTCATTGTCCTCGTAGCGGGTAATCATCTTGATGTTTCTGATCCATTCATTGAAGTTGGATCCCTCAAAAGTGACTTTCCCACACAAGTTCATAAGGGTAAAGGATCCATTAGGATTAGAGCCAGAAGCAGCATTGTTTGAAGACATCTGAGTGAGAGTAAAGAATAGATTAGTTTAGATATAGATATAGTCCTTAATAAAACACCCAAATTTAATATTAAGGCTAGGACCCAATCACAATATATTATACTTAGAAGAGGTATGTCGTAATCTAAGTAATAACATATTTGAAAGGTAGGTGAATGACAATTCACTAATTTCCACCAAAAATGAAATATTAAAATATTAAGTTTTTAATTTGGTTCTTAGAAATTCCTAGACTCTTTTGAGATTCAATGAACTTTTCAAAGGCATGTATCAATCTCGAGTGTGCCCTCCAAGTTTTGTGACTGGGATACCGATGATCACAAAACAAGGTGTGAAGTAACCATGCAAATCACTTGGTACCCTTAATGTTTATCCCTCAATCGATGTGCCGGTTAACCACACACGCTCCATCGATACTATTATAAACCTTAAGTCACCCTTTACCTACCTTGTTAAGTCCAAGTTAGTGTGCCGGTTAACCACACACACTCCACTAACGACTTAAACAAAGTGTAAAGTGTAATTTCATGGATTAGCACCTTATTCACATTTTCCTAAAGTAACTAAGATTGGGAATTTAATTAAAACATTTAGTTACTTTATAATATTCATTATACTTTTAATGAAAGTTTATAAGTCCCTGTCCTACCCATTCGGCTAACGACCCTCCAACGATCAAGGAAGTGGTGGGTGAGAGTGGACACCTGTTAAGTAGCCATTTTCTAGGCAACAACCTTATACTCCCCTTATAGACCGGCTTTGTGAATGAGGCGTATTAGCGGTAAGACGACTTGATCTTATATATATATATATATATATATATATATATATATATATATATATATATATATATATATATATATATATATATATATATATATATATATATATATATATATAGTATTAACTTATAATATTATAAAGTATAAGGCTTGAATTTTAACTTTTTTTAAAATTCTAAGGGTTGGAACTAAAGATTTAATCATTACTTTACTTGTTCCAAAACTTGAGGGCGAGTTTTGATAACTTTCAAAACTTTTCATTTCTCATAACTTATGATTGATTTGAGCATTAAAAATGAAGACTCTTCATTTTATAACTCTTGTGTTCTTTTAATGGATTTTATTAAAGTGTGACCTTTGGTTTTCCATAACTTGAGGACAAGTTATGGACTCCATTAAAACATATTATGATCATGAATTAAACTACCAAGTAGGTTACAAACAATTCCTATGATCATCTAATCTTCATAAGTTCAAGAACATGAATATGAACATTTCAGGAATCATAAATTACTCTTAAAACTTGTAATTATTTGATAATTGCCATTGTAAATGGATTAGCATAAACATTACACCATCTAAAATAAGTTTTCAAGTACCAAAATAGTTTAGGATAATGTTTCTAGTCCATTTCCAGCAACAAAAGTCGAAAATATGCTGTCAGAGCCTCCTACTCGTCGAGTGCATGAACCTACTCGACGAGTAGGATGAGTTTTCACTTGGACTCATCGAGTCCCCCCCATGGACTCGGCGAGTTCACTGATCAGACAGCATGTTGTTTTGATTTTTAACACAATTTTTGTACAAATAACAAACAAACAAGCCTAGGCTCTGATACCACTGATGGGTTTTGAGCATTCTAACACTTCCTAAGTGTGCATGCAACCCTAATAACCTTGGGTCTATGTTTGTCTAAAATTCATGCAAAGGTGATTTCCAAGGTTTTTGATCCTATCTAGCATACATGGGGAACATTTATAACTTAAATGTAAGATAGAATAACATACCTTGTTGTTGCTTTTGATTCCTTGAAACCTTGTGAGCCTAGCACCCCAAGTGTGACGCCTCAAATGCTTCACACAACACCAAATGCTATGGAGTAAACTTGGAGAGAATCTTAACACTCAAAAATCGGCTCTAGCCCTCAAGTATGCATGTGTGTCGATTTTTGGGAGAACATGAGCTTTATATAGTGTGTTGCATTAGGGTTACACTATGTACACCCTAATGTAACATGACTCTTCATTTCCATGATCCATGGGTTAACTCCATGGAGCATCCTATGGGTGAAACCCAACTTGATAATCCATGGAGCCTCTTAGCCCACTATAAGTTATGGATGATTTACATAATCAACCCATATATTTAATTAGTTATCTTTTGATCACTTAATTAATTCTAAATTAATTCTTGATCAAACTAATTAAATAATATTATTAATATATTAGAACTTATAATATATTAATAACCATAAGTGTTATTTCTCTCATTTAGTTTACCCAAATGCATGGTGCCATGCAACCCAAATTGACTATGTCAGGTCGGGTCAAGTACATACCAGAAATAGTCATGGACTTAGACACCTTATCCAACATTTAAAACGTCTTAATAACATTATATTATCTCTTTACAGTCCTATCTTACCTATGTGTTAATGATCAAGTCATTTAGACATCATAAAAGCTAAAGGAAATTGTATATATACATCCAACATCTTCATTACTCAATAAGTTCATCACCAAACTATTCGCTTAGTAAACATTATTAAACTTCTAAAAAAACTCTTAATAACTTCTTAAATCTCTTATTAAACCTTGGAATTCCCAATTTCATTGGTTTAATCTGTTGGAATTGATGATTCCTTGAGTTTATGAACTCTAAGTCCCATTTAACTTCTAAAAACCATTTTCAACAAATTAATCATCAATAATGCAACATACAAATGACCTAGCGTTTCACTTCCTAATGCATTTCATTCCTTTAACAAACAAACCATGAAGTTACTCCTTCTAAATCTCATAAATGGCCATTGGAACTCTAGATCAAGCTTGAACACATAAAATTGGTCCAATTAGAATATCTATTGGTGATTAATGATTTATAACATCAGATTTGTTTTAAAATCATTGGAACTAAGTTAAATTGTTTAACACAATCCATCAACCCCAAACCCTTATGATTCCACTATGGATGGAACTTGTCTGCTTTAATTTCCCACCAATCTCCAAAACAAATCAACTAGGGTTTTATTCCATGGAGATTAAACTTCAAACTTACAACTAATCATCATTACTTCACCACTTTTCGATTTATGACTCAAACCTAAATCCTATGTAGACATGTAGTTGTAAACAGAGCATTTATACCTTATAGCTTGATGTTTGATTCTATAGCTTCATAACATCTTCCATCTTCAATAGAATAACACTAAGGATTCATTTTCTCTCAAAATCACCATTGATGCCTCTCTTTTTATTCTCCCATTCGTTTTCTCTCAAACTAGGGGCAGAAATCCATTAGTTACTCTCAATCTTTGCATCATTGGCAAGATTGGTCCCTTTATGACTTTAGTTCCAACTTTTAACACTATGTCCACTAACTTCTGGACGAACTTTGATATTTCTCATAAAATCCTCAATTTTCCAATATTATAAGAATTAAGCAAAATATATTTCATGTAATGTCCCATTTTCATAACCAAAAAATTTCATTTTATTAAAGTAAATCCTCCTAATTATAAATCCATTATTAAGAAATATTCCAAAATACATTTATTCAAAATCAGAGTAATATAAGAAACACGGAATCGTCATGCTGCTGATGAGTTTGTATAGTCCCGCCTACGCCTTCCCACAATCACCAATAAAACCTGAAAACATAAACAACTGGGTATGCACAAAGCTTAGTGAGTCCCCCAAAATACCACATACTCTATACACACAGACTACAACATGCATACATGAGCCTTCAGCCTGACTGGATCGTCGTCTCAGGGTTACAGCCTATCGGGACCGCTCTACAGGCCTTCGGCCTAATTGGACCATCGCATCTGGCCTATAGCCTATCCGGACTACTTTCCGGGTCTTCGTTCTAATTGGACCGCCTCGCAGGCCTTCAGTCTATCCAGACGGCTCTAGGTGTCTTGGCCTTCAGCATAAAGCAGGACCGCCTCAACCCACTACCACCATATGTCAACATATAAAGAATTAAGGATCAAGTAAGCACATAATGTAGGAAAACATCAATCATACAGCTAACTACCGCCTACTAGTCCTCTCACAGCACACTTTCCTGCTACTAGCTAACTTTTGGATTAATGTCTACATCCATAACTATATTTGGTATGTACTTGACCCGACTCGGCATGGTCCATTTGGGTTGCACTTCACCGACACAATTTATATGGTTAGTCTTTTGAGAATAGTATATTTATGATTTATATTAATATATTATAAGTTCTAATATATTAATACGGAATCATATTATTTAATTAGTATTGATCAAGAATTAATTTAGAATTAATTAAATGATCAAAAGGAACTAATTAAATATGGACTCTTATATATAACCGACACATTTTACATGAATGTAACCCTAATCCTCCATACTATATAAAGAGGTCTTTGGCACAAGAAATGGCATTAGTGTGTGAGGACATAAGAGTGGGCCGATTTTAGTGTTCATACATATTCTCTCAAGTTCTTCCAAGGTGGTTTGGTGATTTGTGATTCCACTTGAGGCTTCCACACTATTGGGGCTAAGCTCTTAAAACTTGAAGACATCAAGCTACATCAAAAGGTATGTCATCTAACTAGAACTTTGTAGTATATGTGCTTCATAATATGCTAGTTAGGATGAAACCTTGGAATATTTAATATTTGCATGTATAATAGAGAAAACATAGATCCAAGGTTTATAGGGTCGCATGTACACCATAAGAGTGTTAGAATGCTCAAAACCCATCACTAACCTCCATGAAATGTGTAACCATAAGTAACCAGAGGTAAGATAGCCACCTTAACAGATGATCCTACTCTAGAGACACACCAAACAAGGAACAAAAAAGAAATCCTATATCAAGAGTTCTCAGAATATCCTACATGACTACATACAGACCCTAGGGCACTTCACTAGAGGATAACTTGTATACCACTACTACAACATCCTACCATATAAGGATATATATACATAGATCTAGCAAATCAGTATAGCACATCAGTAACCTATATACCACGATACATATCTAACAAATCATAACTGCATAATAACATCCTATATACCAGGATACATCACCTAGTTAGATGGCATTGGTGCCTTCGACCCACACGTATAGTGAGGAAAACTCACCTGAATCGAAGAACTCTAAAACATTATGATACGATCCCTTTTCTGTATTGCTTGCACCCGCAAATCCACTAACACCAGAACTAGATAGAATTTTAATTAATATCCCGAAAGCCTTAAGTTTACCCCAAGGTTAAACTTGGTCAAAATTCAACGGTCAACAAAAGTTAAAGTCCACGGTTGCTGAGTACGTCCAACATACTTAACGTGCACGCAGTGTGACAACCCAAACCTTCTTCAGTCAACGAAAGTCAAAACCCGTTAAATAAAAATTTTGAATTTAATTTATTTTGACAATTTTTTAAAGCTCGTATGGGTTGAAAACAACTTAGATTATATAAATTCAATTTATATAAGTATCGGGACTAAAGTCTTCCGAAAAATCAAGTTTTTCTTCGAAAATCAGCCAAGTCTCGTTCATCCCGGTGTTTACGGTCGTAAACCATTCACGGCCTGGGGACCCCACCTCCGACCGTGAACCCAGCCTAAATATATATATATATATATATATATATATATATATATATATATATATATATATATATATATATATATACCCTCATTTCTACATTTCTAGTCGAAAACACTACTTTCTCTCTCTAAAACCACCAATCGAAAACTCAAGATCTCTTTCATCTATCCTCTGAAAATCATCCAAATACCATGGAACTTGCTTTGGAGCATCAAGCATTCATCCTTTCATCAAATCAAGCACTCTTCATTCTTGAGTTTACGGTTGTGACCATGGAAAACTTCGAGGACAAAGTTTAGTTTAAGTGGGGGAGAGTTGTAACAACCAACGTTTTGAGGGCCAAGAAAGGAAGAAAACCCTAATTCTTAGGGGCGAATCAGCGAGCCCAAGGAGGAACTCGGCAAGTCCGAGCGGGATTCAGGTTGAGGTGTAAGTGACCAACTCGGCGAGTCGGCCAAGTGGACTCGGCGAGTCTGGTCTGTGCGAGGAAAACCCTAAATTCGAGACTTGGAGCCTATTTAAGTGCCTCATTCTCTCCCCTAGGGTTCCTTTGCTGCCTCTTTCACCCAGAACATTAAACCCTAGCCGCCATATCCTCTATTTGAGCCATTTGTTGCCTTGGAAGGTGCATTAAAGCTAGGAGAAGGAAGAAGGAACTTGGAGGAGCAAGAAGGGACTATAGATCTGGGATTGTGAATTCATTCTGAGCATTTGGAGGTAATAAACTAGTTCCTGGACCCTTTTTGCACCTAGATCTATGTGTGGTTGTTGGGGCTTTTAGCCATAATGTTATTATTTTGAGTTAGAAGCCAGATCTGAAGTTGTTACTTCAGATCTAAGCGTATTATGGTCTTGAGAAGCATAAAGTAGCAGCCCTTGAGTTGATTATGGAACCTCCTTGCCTTAAACCCTAGTTTGTGGTGTATTTTGCCTAGATCTACTTCTCTATACGTAAAGTTTGCAACTTTACGTGAGGAATAGGCTTGGGAAGGGTAGATCTACAGTTTGGAGTCCATGCATGACTCAAAATTCCTACGCATGTATGGAGATATGAATGGACTCGGCAAGTCCTTTGAGTGGACTCGGCGAGTAGCATGAAGATTTGGAGGAACTCGACGAGTGGGATGAACAGCTCGTCGAGTCAGATGAAGTTGGGCAGAAACTCGGCGAGTTGGAAGAACAACTCGGCGAGTCTGTTGAAGGATGTCTTGGACTCGGCGAGTCTGTTCTTGGACTCGGCGAGTCAGGTCGCGAAACCCCAAACCCTTCGAGTTTAGACTCGAATCAATGAGTCGATTAGAGACTCGGTGAGTTGGACAGGTCAGGACTCCGAAATCGGTAGACTCAGCGAGTCATGGACTGACTCGGCGAGTAGAGTCGCGAGTGGAAGGACTCTGAACTTATGAACTCGGCGAGTAGGGTTGACCTGGAAGGTTGGCTTTGACCAGGACTTTGACTTTGACCAGAGTTGACTTGGTAGTCTTTCGGGGGTCAGTTTGACTCAGTGTTGCATTGTTATTGGTAGCTCAGGGAGCGGGTGGAGCAGGAGCTCAGAGAGTTGCCGGGCAGCGGCTAGTGGGATTATCAGCAAATTCAGCCAGTGCAGGTGAGTTTCCCTTTGTATGAATGGGTCTACGGCCACAATGTCGGCCCATGTAGTTATGAGTAGAAGACCCGGGGGTTAGCCCTAGGCACAGTATGCTAGTATGATATTCAGGACAAGGTCCAATGATAGCGGGCGGGTGCCCAAGGAATGGTTTATGTGATAGTTTATATTTGTTGTCTGTGTGATACTTGTATGTGCCTGGTAGGGTGGTGAGTGTGGGCGAGGTCCCGTACCTCACCAATAGCAGAGTGTGGATGGCGTTCCACATCTCATTAGCAGCAGATCAGGGGCGAGGCCCAAGATAGGGAAAAAGTGAGGGAGGGTTGGGCCCGTATCTCACTATCAGTAGGAGCATGGACGGGGATCCCTGGCTCATCAGTAGAGTTCGGTTGTTAGGGTCGGAGGGTAGTCAGACACCCCAAATACGTCTGACCGTATGTGATGTTATGTTTATGTGCTATCATGATATGATGTTATGTGATAGTGGTAGTAGGGGGTGAAATAGTCCCCACTTACCGATCGACAGGACCGAAGGGGGTAGGCCAGCACCCAGATATGCTAGGCATTATATGGCTTATGTGTTTATGCTATGCTTTTATGTGGTAGTGTTAGGGGGTGAAATAGTCCCCGGTTACCGGTTGAAATATACCGAAGTGGAGGCCAGCACCCAGATATGCTAGGCAGTATCCGGTCGAGAGGACCGAAGGGGAGCCAGCACCCAGATATGCTAGGCAGTATCCGGTCGAGAGGACCGAAGGGGAGGCTAGCACCCGGATATGCTAGGCAGTATCCGGTCGAGTGGACCGAAGGCATAGGTCGGGCACCCAGATATGCCTGACAGTATATGTATGTTATATGATTGTATGGTATGATGGCGGAACTCACTAAGCTTCGTGCTTACGGTTTTCAGTTTTGGTTTCAGGTACTTCCGGTAGCGGATGATGGAGCTCGGGATGATCGCATGGAACACACCATAGATTTGCCAGCCTGGGAATGTTTACTCTGATAATGAACATGTGTTTTGAAAACTTATACTCAGATTATGTTTTGGAATGATGTCTTTGCTTAAAGTAATGTTTTATTAAAAGAAAATTTTGGTCTTAAATTTTGGGTCGTTACATTTATACCTCTAGAAGAAAGATCAAGGTGAACAAGGTCTGGATCTACAAGCTCCAATGCAACAAACACTTCTCCAATGAGCTCCTTCTTCTCCAAGATGCACAAAGAACACTCCAAATCACTCAAAACACCTTATTTATATCACAAGGCTGACACTAGGGGTGGTTAGGGTTTCAAGGGAGGACGGTGGAGAGGTGGTGGCTGAGAGTGGTAAGGGTTTAGGGGAGTTAAGGAACTTGAATAGGGCTCAAAACCCCAAAAATAGGGTTTGGGTTCAGATCACGTACATCCAGCATACCAGGTTGATCCTCCACAATCATCCTTGTCAATTACGCCAAGTGTACACCCTGTCTGCCCGACATACTCGGCTTAACCCAAAACCTTCCTAAACTCTAACGGTCATAACTTCTTCGTTCCAACTCCATTTTTAAGGATCTTTATATCCACAGAAATGTATTCATTCGATGACATGGGATGATTTTGTGTTGAGGTTTATAGATGATTTTGCACCGGTGATTGAGGTACAACAGATGGCGAGGGAGTTTCACAACCTTCACCAGACTACTAAGACAGTGGCTGAGATCACTGCTATGTTCTGTGAGAGGACTTTGTTGGTTCTGTTGGATTAGGTGTCTAAGCCCATAACTAGAATTGGTATATACTTGAATTGATATTAGCACAAGTCCTTTTGGGTTGCCTTCACTCATGCAACTTGACAGGATGACTATTGGAGAGAGAGTTGAATTTATTATTTGGAATAATAAATTGATGCTTAAAATGATTTATTAATATATTATAAGAATAATATGTTAAATAGAAATCATATTATTGATTAGTATTTAATCAGAAATTAATTTAGTATTAATTTTGGGATTAAAGGAACTGATTAATAATGCAGGGGCTATTTTGCAAATCGTTGATAGTTGTGAAACTAGGATAAGGGTCTATGGATTGCTTAGACCTTAAACTGGAAATTAGCGTTTCCTCCAACAAACCCTAGCTTTGGGACTAAGCAACCAACTGCTATATAAGCAACCCCACTCTTAGGATTTTCAGCCTACACACATACACAAGAACCCTAGCTGAAATTCTGGTGCATTCCCTCCTCTCTCATCTCATCCTCTTGCAAAGAGTGTTTGTAAGCCATTAGAGGTGTCACATTTGAGGCACTTGCTTTCAAGAGTCAAAGATCTTCAAGGTGTTCTTGTTATTACGAAATAACAAGCAAGGTAAAAATCTAAACCCTATTATTGGGTAAATTTTGATTTATATACTAGTTTCTAGGGTTTTGCTTTGGGTATTCAAGTTTGCATGTTCAACTAGTGAAAACGTAGATCCAAAGCATTAGGGTTGCATGATCACATAGGAATTTGTTTTTATGCTCATAACCCATCAGTTTCTGCACTATGTGGCTGATGAGGAGATGAAGAAGTCGACATACCATGAGATGTTGAGGAGCGATAATCGGCAGCTCGTGATCCGATCCAGTTGCAAGAAATTGGAGGATATGATTGCGAGATCCAGAGAGATGGAGATTGATCTAGAGATGGAGAGGAAGGGGAAGCCATATCAGGTTCACGTTTCAGGGGATTCCATCAAAAGTCCCAAGGTATTTGATTCGAGATCAAGAGGCCAGTAGGGTCGGAGCCGCTGTGGCAAGTGCGGCAAGACGCACGATGGAGCGTGTAGGGTAGGTGGTTTTGGATGCTTCAAGTGCGGTTGGACGGGTTATATTAGTAGGGATTGTACTGCTACTACCACCACCACCACCCCATTATCTGATCTGATTTGCTTCCATTGCAATCAGAGGGGCTAAAGCAACACCTATTGTACGAGTTTGGCAGCAGCAGGACCAGTGGTAGCACCGGTTCCAACGACTCTACGGATTACTGATGCCCGCCAGGGTAAGGCGGATGTGCCTATGGTGAGGAGCAGGGCTTTTAGCTGATGGCCGAGGAGGCTCGCGTAGCACCCGATGTGGTGATGGATATGTATCTTATCCTTATCTCTTTATTTATCTTGATTATGCTGCTTTTGATTGTGTGTTTATTGTTGGATTGTTTCTTGTGAACAGTATCTATGTCTTGATATTGTTTGATTCAAGGGCTACCCGATATTTTGTATCTCTTACGCTCAGCAAGAGGTTTGTTGGAGCTCCAGGGGAGCTAGATTGTCCATTAGAGGATGAGATTGCGGATGATCGCTCCGTTCAGGCATCGAGGGTTCATCGGGATTGTGTTGTAGAGATGTTTAGAGACCAGTTTTCGATTAATTTGGTTCCTATTCCTTTGCATGGGAACAAGGTTATTGTAGGGATGGACTAGTTGAGCCCAAATGGGGTGGTGATTGATTTCAAGCATCAGATGGTATGTATTCGGACCCCAAGTGAGGCGAGTTAGTAGTTCAGGGAGAGAGTACTCAGCGAGGGTCCGATTTTGTGTTCATCAGCTAAGGCCAGACGTTATCTTCATCAGGGTTGTTTCAGATATGTCACATAAGTTATGGATACACAAGATAAGGGTAATGTGATTGTGGATGATGTGTTGATCGTATGGGAGTACCCGGATATGTTTCTGGAGGAATTGTTTGGAGTACCTTCGGAGAGGCAGGTGGAGTTTAGGATTGGCCTGGTTCCTGGTGCGGCTCCGATAACCAAACCATCGTATCGTTTAGCTCCTCCAGAGATGTAGGAGTTGTCTATACAGCTGCGCTGTTATATAAGGGGTTCATTCGACCAAGCAGTTCGCCATAGGAAGCACCGATCTTATTTGTGAAGAATAAGGATGGGTCTCATCGGATGTATATTGACTACCGGGATCTGAATAAGTTAACGGTGAAGAACCATAATCCACTTCCGAGGATCGATGATATGTTCGACCAACTTCAGGGTACATCTTGGTTTTCCAAGATTAATCTTCGTTTGGGTTAACATCACATGAGGGTCAAAGAGGAGGATGTGTAGAAGATGGATTTCCAAACTCATTATGGTCATTATGAGTTCGTGGTGATTCCCTTTGGGCTCACCAATGCTTCGGCCGTATTCATGGACCTCATAAACCGCATATGCAGGCCGATGTTGGATCAGTCTGTGATTGTATTCATTGATGAAATCCTAGTATACTCCAAGACCCAAGAGCTGCATGAGGAGCATTTTAGGGAGGTAGTGGAGACTCTAAAGAGGGAGAGATTGTAAGTGAAGTTCTCCAAGTATGAGTTCTGGTTACTTTAGGTGCAGTTTCTGGGACACGTTATCAAACAGAACGGTGTTCTAGTCAATCCGACCAAGGTCAAGGCTGTGATGATGTGGGAGGTTCCGAGGTCACCATCTGAGATTCAGAGTTTCCTTAGACTGGCAGTTTACTATCGGAGATTCATTAAGGATTTATCCAAGATAGTTGTTCCTCTGATACGATTGACAAAGAAAACAATCACTTTTTTCAGGGGTCTGAGCAGGAGTCAGCTTTTGAGATCATGAGACAGAGATTGTGTGAGGCGCCGATTTTGACCATGCTAGAGGGTGTCGAGGATTTCATGGTTTATTGTGATGCATCGATCACGGTTCTGGTTCTAGTTCTGATGCAGAGGGGTGGCGTGACTACTTATGCTTCAAGGCAGCTGAAACCTCATGAGGTGAATTATCTGTACTATTTACAAGGATCACAAAATCATGAGGTATATGATGGATCAGCCGAATCTAAACATGAGGCAGCGTTGGTGGTTGGATGTGGTGAAGGATTATGATTGTGAGATCCTTTACCATCCGGGGAAGGCCAATGTGGTGGCCAATACTCTCAGCCGCAAGGCGGTCGTGGCTTCGATCATAGATATTTGTATAAGGATAACAGTGGTTACTCCACTCTTGGAGCGGGTTCGAGAGGCTCAGGTTGATGCTATGAAGGAAGAGCACTGAAAGAGTGACCACATAGTGGGTTAGGTGGCTTCCTTTGATTATGATAGATAGGGGATATTTACTCTCCATCGGAGGGTGTGGGTTCCTTATTGGGGTGGTATGCATCAGGTTCTCATGGAGGAGGCGCACAAATCAAGATTATCCATTCACTTCGGGGTGACGAAGATGTATAAAGATCTTCTTCCTGATTATTTGTAGCCCTATATGAAGAGGGGTATAGCTTGGTATGTGGAGAGGTGCTTGACTTGCAGGAAAATCAAGGCTGAGCATCAGCGGCTGATGTGTGTAAATTCAACTAGTTTTATCCCTACTTTTTATTAATAAATTGAGCACACAAAGGCAGTGAACCTGTCTTTAGGTGGTATAGATTGATAAGTAAGGTATCGAACTCAGGGAACGGAAATTAAACTAATAGCTAATTTTAACTAAAACAAATAGTAAAAGTAAATGGTTTTTTCTCCAGTTTTGCAAGACTAGAAACTTAACAAATTAAATTTAACTAATTAACTAAAGCAACAACTATTCACCAAATTTGATAAATATGTTTCTATTTAGGTTCAACCAATTCACTCCTATGGTTATTTAAGTTAAGATAGATTAATTGCTATTGGTTACCAATGATAATAGTTAGGTTCATATTCATTACTCCTAACCCTTAGACAATTAACTAATTTAAGCGTTGATCAAGTGTTTAAACTAATTAATTCCCTAGATTAATTATTTGGGTTAAATAAGATTTGTAATGGTCAATTAAGTTATTAATTCAATTAACCTCTTGTTGGTGGTTTCTCAACAAGCTCACACATTAATCTTCCTATTTTCTTATTAATCTTAGTTTCATAATCATTACTTCTAAGCATATGTTTTAGCATTCACATAGACATATGAGGTTAACAATTAAGTGATGTTCATGCAACCTAATTGCCTTCCAATTAACAGAAAATAGTAGTGATTAATACATAAGGTTCTTTAACAAACTTAATTTAACAAATCACCAATAGACAATTAAACAAAATTCAATATTTAAACCATGGGAGTTCTTTGGTATTCCCCAAACAGAAACAAAAACGAGTTTAGCTCATAATTGCAGTAGAAACAAACAAAGAAACAAAGTTTAAGAAAGCAAACATGTTTAACTCCTAAGTCTAAGTGGTAGAATTAACCTAATTGCTTGAATTCTTCCAACTCTTGAAGCTTAGGGTTCCTTAGCGCCTTCTGAACCTTTTAGTCGCAGCTAATCCTTCAAAAATCGCCAGGGTCCCTATCCCAAGTGATCAGGATTCGTCTTATAAAGATATCTCAAAACAGAGGGTACTCGGCGAGTAGCAGAATAAACTCGCCGAGTAGGTGTATAGTTATCCGTCTTGGATCAGGAATCGTATCTATCTTCTGGAACAATCGCGTGTACTCGCCGAGTAATGCCGAACTACTCGCCGAGTAGGTCATTCTTGGCACCCTTTAATCTTCTCTTGCTTTCCTTTTCTCCTTTTTACATCCAAGCATATCTTTTGGCTGAAAACACAATTCAAAGCACTTTAAGTACCTTTTGTCCAAATTATTCTCATAATTAACCAAAAATAACTAAGAATATATGTTAAATAATTAACTAATTATGCACATATCAAAATACCCCACACTTGACTTTTGCTTGCCCCCAAGCAAAATTATGTTTTAAACACATTAAAATCACATTAATAACTCCAATCCCTCCCAGCCATTATGCCAAGACCGCAACGCATGCATTTGTGTCTAATTCCTAAAAACCCCCCATACTCCAAATACTCACAATCCTCATAAACATTCGCCCACTCACCCCGAACTATGCTCATTTTATGCAACCCTCCGAATCCATCCTCAGAAAACCTCTTTAACCTCAAGGTATTTTTAATTGAGCAACCCAAGCATACATAATCTAGATAATTACAATTAATGATACCACATTGGAGCTCTTTGGAATTCTTCACTTCTTTGACATTTGATCTTTAATTTCTTTGAATTCACCACCTTGTTGTTTGATTTTTGGTATCTTCAATTTTTTTTGAATTTCTTCGAATTTCCGATCTTCATATTTGACATTTGACTTTGATGCTCCAAAAATTCTTCAAACTTTTCCTTGTAATTCTCTTTTTTTCTTCTTCTTCTTTCTCTTTTTCTTTTTTTTTTTACATGTATTCCTCATTTTTCTTTTCACTCAAATCCCTACATGCTTAAGCAGGGGCGCTCAATCTCAACCTTTATTGGCTAATGATAAAAAAATCTTCCTGGATACATTTCAGGTTTAGGCTGCAAAACATATTGCATCCCTCGGGCTGAGCAAGGTCGTGTTTTTGTCTCATGATTTCACTAGAATAAGGAAGCCACAAATGCACTAGAACGTATATAGGCTCAACTAAACATTTGGGTTCTCATGCAATTATTAACACAACTTTAATATGGAATCCTAATTTTTACCAAAATTTTCTAATTTAAGACCTAAGCATTTTAAATATTCAACAAGTTAAACATTAGCCTAAATTAAGATTCTAAGTGTTCTAAGATGTGACTAACCCCCTACCCCACACTTATATTTTTTTTTGCAATGCCCTCATTGCATATTATAACAACTAAAAATGCAAATAGAGAGAAAGTTGGAACAAACTCCCCTGGGGTAGCAGTCGCTAGGTTGACACTCTCGTCTTCAACTCCATCTTCTAGTGACTTTAACCATAGGAACAGCTCATCCATGGCATGGGTGTCATAAGTCTCGTGTGGTTGATAGCTCGAAAACTCTAAGGAAAATTGGTTGTCGCACAAGTCGCAGCAGTAGTGCACAAAGAATGTATGAATGGCACATGAACAATAACCAGAACAAAGAAAAATTCCTCCTGCAGCAGGCTACTCGGCGAGTATGCGAGTAAACTCGGCGAGTAGGATGTATCGGACAAGCAGATCGCACAGAAGCAGATGTACTCGCCGAGTAGTATTAGTGCACTCGGCGAGTAGAGCATATAATTCCAGAAATTGTCTAATTGCTGGCTTTTTTACTCCAGTGTTGTTATGCAAATATAAATGCACTCTCCAAGAACTCTCTAAACAGCAGCACTCTAATAAATTCTCGATTAGTACGGACTCGATCCTAGGAACAGAACTCTATAAGCACTCCTAAAGACCCTCATTCCTTGCTTGACCATTCCTAAATAGCATGCATCCTAGCTTCAACACCTGAAAAGAAAACTAAAAGTAATACTAAAATTCAAACCACTTAAACCAAGGTTACATGTCCACAATTGTCCTTAAAACAAACATCATAATCAAACAAAATAAAATAAAATCTTCATTCCTCATCGTCCATCCCAGCTCCTCCAGCTCCACTTCCACCTTCTCCACTCCTTCGTTGCATCCGTTCGTCCCAATTCATTATGTACGGATAACCGGGTCCCGGCCGCGGGACAATGTGCATTTGTTGGAAAAGATAGTCGAAAGATTGATTGGTGTAATTAACCCCTCGCCCTATATCATCCAAGTATCGTCGATACTCCACTTGATTCCACCCTTCGTTATCCTCCACCGGAATCACCGGTGGGTCTTCACGTACCCGCTCGTTCCTTGGCCTAACCCGCCTTCCCGGCTCCTCGGGGACCGCCGGTTCATCTTCATTTGGAATAGTAAAGGAATCACCAAATTTTTCCACTATCCGAGCCCTCCTATAGAGTGCAGTGTTGAATGGAGGAGGGTGGATAACCGTTAGCATTCGGGCTTGCGGTAATTCCAAAATCCCAAATGATCGCGCGAGCCTCGTGATGAACATACCCCCATTGATCTTCGAGTTGATTTTTTCCTTAACTGCTCCCTCCGCAAGAAATTTAGCAATGCAATATGGGAGATCGCAGAAAACATCGGGGGTGATGATACTCCACATATAAAAAAGATCAAGGGTGGGGACCTTATCCCCATCCTTTCGCATGTTGATTGTACTCGCGACGAACCGGTGAATAAGTCTATGGATTGGCGAACGAATATGACCTTCCTGAGCAGTTGAAGGTATATAGACTCGGTTAGCAATTGTACTCCACCATGTTGATGCCACCACCCCCTCGGGAAGTTCTTTGTAGGTATTTTCCAAGAAGGCTTCAAAGTATTCCGTCATCGTCATATCTTGATCGTAGATGCCCAACCGCCAAGAGAGCTCAACCATGCTGCATTGTCGCATCTCCCCTCCCAAAGAAAATGAGATCGTGTTTGGATTGTAATATTCACTCCCACCTCGGAATGAAATAGTAGCAAAGAATTCCCAGCACAACTCCGCATATACTGGCTCTTGTATTTTAAATAATTGCAGCCAACCATCACAAGTGATGTTGGCATACCCCAAGTTACAATCTTTTACCAAATAGCGAGTAAGTTCCTCTTCCAAGCCGACATTACCCATCCATCCCCAATCCACTGCAGTGGGCAAGTGAATTTCTTTCTGTCGCAGCGCTTCCAACTTGTTTAGGGCTCGAGTTTTGGAGGATTTAGAGGTAATTTGTTGAAAAGATAACCATGGCATATCACCATGGCCTCCTCCTCTTGATGATTGTCCTCTCCTTGCCATGCTCCCTGTAAAAACATAACAAAAACACAACAACAAACAACACCCCATTAATAAAACAGAAAAATTTTTCATCTCTGCAAGACCTACTCGCCGAGTACGCGAGCATACTCGCCGAGTAGTATGAACACTCGGACAGATTCGAAATCGAAGCTGTGTAATCTGCGAATTAGTCCAATTTATCCATAGGGGTTTGTCGTAATTGTGTTTCTAACCACATATGTTGAAGAAATTACACCAAATATCCCCTAATTCATGAGTAAATCAAAGCCCTAGAAATTGTGAAAAACTTCCCAAATCCGAAAATATACCAAATGTGGGGAAATAGGTGACAAAGACTGGACCTTTCATGAAATTAAAGAGTAAAAATGTTACCTTGGTGGTTGAATTAAGAGAAAAAGAAAGGAAATTGACTAGATCTTGAAGAACTCTTGAGAGATGGCTTGAGAGAAACTGCTCGGCGAGTATGGGGGTGAAGTGTTGAACAAAAGCAGTTTTTTTACAGAATTTATTTTACTGGGTTTAAACCGTATACTCGCCGAGTATAATGGATATACTCGCCGAGTACGGAAGCGGGTTGTGAAGTTTTAGCTGAATACGGGCATCTACTCGCCGAGTATAACCGATATACTCGCCGAGTATATGTCTCAGATTGAAAAATTTTAAGTTTTTGCCAATTTTACTATGTGATTTTCTTTATTTTAGCCTTTCCACCCCACACTTTTAGTAGAGCTTGTCCTCAAGCACTTAGAGAAGTAGAATGAATGAAGAGAAATGAAAAAAAAATAATACGAAAAATAAAGAAAAAGGGAAAGAAAATGCAAACGTGAAACTCGGGTTGCCTCCCGAGAAGCGCTTCTTTTGATGGAGTCATTAGCTGGACTCCGCCCCTTCTATGTTTTTGCAATTCCGCACAGCAGGAGCTCCTCCATTCCTTCATTGCGGGGGACTCCTTCTTCATATTTCTTCACTCGATGGCCATTGACTTTAAATGGCGTGCCATCTCTTGAGATCAATTCAATAGCCCCATGAGGAAACACTGTCTTAACCACAAATGGACCATCCCACCTTGATTTGAGTTTGCCCGAGAAAAGTTTTAGACGGGAATTGAAGAGTAGTACTTTTTGGCCTTCATGGATGTCTTTGCTTTTGATTCTTTGGTCATGCCATCTCTTGGTCTTTTCTTTATAGAGCCATGAACTAGAATAGGCCTCATTCCGGAGTTCTTCAAGGGCATTCATTTGCATTAAACGGTTGGTCTTCAATTCTTCCATGTCAAAGTTGCATCTTTTTAGCGCCCAATATGCCTTGTGCTCGATTTCAACCGGTAAATGGCATTGCTTTCCATAAACTAACCTATATGGTGTAGTACCAATAGGTGTTTTGAAAGCGGTACGAAACGCCCATAGCGCGTCATCCAATTTATCCGACCATTCCTTGCGATTGCTTCCCACCGACTTCTCCAAGATGCGCTTCAAAGCTCGATTGGTAACTTCCGTTTGCCCACTCGTTTGCGGGTGGTATGATGTGGAGAACTTATGGGTCACCCCATATTTCTTGAGCACCTTGTCCAATTGATCATTGGCAAAGTGTGTGCCACGGTCACTAATTAGGGCCTTTGGAACACCAAACCGGGAGAATAGTCTTTTCAAGAACCGTACCACTACCCGTCCGTCATTTGTAGGTAAAGCCTGCGCCTCCGCCCATTTTGACACATAATCCACCGCCACGAGAATGTACTTGTTTCCTTTGGATGTGGGGAATGGCCCCATGAAGTCTATGCCCCATACGTCGAACACCTCGCACACTTGAATGCTATGTTGTGGCATTTCATTACGGGAGGAAATGTTTCCCACCCTTTGACAAGCATCACATTCTTTGACATATTGGGCTGCATCTTTGAAGATTGTTGGCCCATAAAACCCAATGTCAAAGATCTTCTTCGCGGTATAATGTGCGCCATGATGTCCTCCCGTGGGTCCGCTATGGCATTGCTCTAGTATTTTTCGACTCTCCTTTCCGAACACACATCTTCTTATAATCCCGTCCGCGCAACTTCGGAAGAGGTATGGATCGTCCCAAAAGTAATATTTGATTTCTGAAAAGAATTTCTTCTTTTGCTGACTACTATACTCCTTCGGGACGTAATTTGTAGCTAAGTAGTTAGCTATATCCGCGAACCATGGTTCCTCTCCCACGGACACCATAATGTATTCATCCGGGAAGTCATCTCCATCTTTATCTTCTTGCAATGCCGGGTTCTCGAGCCTAGATAAATGATCGACAGCTACGTTCTCCATTCCCTTCTTATCTCGTATCTCTATATCGAATTCTTGAAGAAGCAGCACCCATCGTATTAGTCTTGGTTTGGCATCCTGTTTGGAAAACAAATACTTGATAGCCGAGTGGTCAGTAAAAACAGTGGTTTTAGATAAAACCAAATAAGGGCGAAATTTATCGAAAGCATAAACTACGGCTAACAGTTCTTTTTCAGTAGTGGTATAATTCTCTTGGGCAGGATTCAAGGTCTTGCTTGCATAATAAATGGGTTGAAAATGCTTGTCAACCCTTTGTCCAAGGACGGCTCCTAGTGCATAGTCACTCGCATCACACATGATCTCGAAGGGTAAGTTCCAATTTGGTGCTATAATGATTGGGGCATTAGTTAATTTTTCTTTTAAAAAGTCAAATGCCTCTAAACACTCTTTAGTGAAATTAAAGGGTGCATCTTTTAACAATAATTGTGTTAGAGGTTTCGTAATTTTAGAAAAATCTTTAATAAAACGCCGGTAAAAGCCTGCGTGTCCCAAAAAGCTTCTAATGCCCTTCACATTAGTTGGCGGGGGTAATTTAGCGATGGTGTCTATCTTTGCCCGATCCACCTCAATCCCCTTTTTAGAGACTTTATGTCCCAATACTATACCCTCCTTGACCATGAAATGACACTTTTCCCAATTTAGGACCAAGTCGGTTTTCTCACATCTAGCAAGCATCGAGTCAAGATTTGTAAGGCAGTCATTAAAAGAAGATCCAAATACAGAGAAATCATCCATAAAGACTTCCATGAATTTCTCCACCATATCATGGAATATGGCGGTCATGCACCTTTGAAATGTCGCAGGTGCATTGCATAAGCCAAATGGCATGCGTCTATAGGCAAAGGTCCCACTGGGGCATGTAAAGGTGGTCTTCTCTTGGTCCATTGGGTCTATGGGTATTTGGAAATACCCGGAAAACCCGTCTAAGAAGCAATAATAGCTATGGCCCGAAAGTCTCTCTAACATTTGGTCTATGAAAGGAAGGGGGAAATGGTCTTTGCAAGTGGCATCGTTTAGCTTGCGATAATCGATACACACTCGCCAACCGGTTACCGTTCGCGTTGGAATTAACTCATTCTTCTCGTTGGTAATGACCGTCATTCCTCCTTTCTTGGGCACCACCTGGACCGGACTCACCCATGGGCTATCGGAGATGGAGTAGATGATTCCTGCATCCAAAAGCTTTACCACCTCCTTCTTGACGACTTCTTGCATGTTCGGGTTTAATCTTCTTTGATGTTGCACCACCGGTCTGGCTCCTTCTTCTAAGTTTATTTTGTGAGAGCAGTAGGATGGACTTATTCCCTTTATGTCGGAGATGCTCCACGCAATGGCTTTCTTTCTTTTCTTCAGTACCCGTACAAGCTCTTCCTTTTCTGTTTTGGAGAGATCTGAGGCTATAATTACTGGCTTCTGATTTCCTTCTTCCAGAAAGGCGTATTCCAGATGGTTAGGCAGTGTTTTGAGCTCCAATTTAGTGTTTATAGTGGAGTACTCGCCGAGTGCAGGTATGGTACTCGGCGAGTTCATGGCGGCATTTGCGACTGCTGACTTTTCTTCAGGTGTACTCGGCGAGTAGTTCGGGTCTACTCGGCGAGTAGGGCTTTCAGCTTGGTTTTTGAGTTCTTCATACTCTGCTTCCTCCAACAGTCTTTCAATCTCTAGTAAATCTTTCTCTGGATCAAATACTTCTTCAAAAGCTGCAACCTTGCTGGAATCTTCAGGTATGTCTCCTTTCAATAACTCGTCAAGCATGTCGATTGAGAACGCCGTGTCGTCACTACTCCTTGAGTACTTCATGGCTTGGTCTACCCCGAATGTTACTGAGTCATCCCCAACTCGCAATGTGAGTTTTGAGTCTCTCATGTCTACGATGGCGCTAGCGGTGTTGAGGAAGGGTCTTCCAAGGATGATTGGTACTTGAGGATCCGCCTCCATGTCAAGAATGATGAAGTCAGCCGGGAAGACAAACTTGTCAACTTTCACTAATAGATCTTCACATATGCCTCTTGGGAAAGTAACCGTCTTATTTGCTAAATGAATTGCCATCCGAATTGGCTTTGGCTCTGGGAGGTCCAGCTTTTTGAAGAATGAGTATGGCATAAGGTTTATACTCGCTCCCGAATCAGCTAAAGCATGAATTGCTGCCAAGTTGCCAAATTGGCAAGGTAAAGTTAAGCTCCCCGGATCACCCTTCTTCTTTGGTAGTTTGTTTAGCATGGCTGCGGAGCAATTCTCATTCAATACTACTTTCTGCACCTCTTCCATCTTTCTTCTATTAGTGAGGAGTTCCTTAAGGAACTTTGCGTACTTGGGCATTTGCACGACGGCTTCGATGAAAGGAATGTTTATTTGAAGAGTTTTAATATGATCAAGGAATTTCTGATACTCCTCTTCCTGCTTCTCCTTCTTGGCTCGGGCTGGATACGGCATTGGGGGCTGGTAGGGTTTAACGGGTGGCTTATCATGTGATTTTTCAGATGTACTCGCCGAGTACATAGGTCCTACTCGGCGAGTAGATCTGTCAGATTGTGAATGTTGGTTCTCAGCTTGTGCTTCCGTTTCTTCCTTCTGTGAGTCCTTATTCTCTTCAGTACGAATGGGAGCCAGGGGAGTAATAACCTTCCCACTTCTTGTGGTAATAATGTTCACTTGCGCGCCTCGTGGGTTGTTCTCGGTTTTGCTAGGAAGTTCACCCGGTGACCTTTGGTTTAATTGTTGAGCGAGTTGCCCAAGCTGAGTTTCTATATTATGGATGGATGCTTGCTGATTCCTGAGCATTGTTCTTGTTTCTTGGATAGCAGCATCGTGGTCACTGTGTCTTTTCTCGGAAGCAGCCACAAATTTAGTTAGCATCTCTTCCAAGCTTGGCTTCTTCTCTTGCACCGGCTCCTCTTTTTGGTAGTATCCTCTCCCTTTTTGCCTATACTTCTCCTCCTTGGCCTTCTTGTACTCTTCATAAGGCAGCCACTCCTTCTTTTGTTTTCGCCAGTCTTCTTCATACCGGTCACCGCTCGAATAACATACTTGTGCCTTTTTGTTGCCGTGCTCATCTAAATCACAATCCCTAGTGAGGTGAGGTCCATTGCAGTTTTCACAACCCACCCGTATGGCATGGATAGTTTGATCCATTTTATCCATTCTTCTATCCATGGTTTTTAACATGGCCATGACCGCGGATAAATCTTCAGTAGCAGCATATGCGGTTCCCCTCGTGACATCATTCCTTGGGTTGTGGTATTCTCTAGAGTGTTTAGAGAATTCTTCAATTAATTCTTTGATTACCGGGGGTGGATTCTTCGTAAGTGGGCCTTGTGAGTCTAGCAGCTGCCGGGTTGTAACATTGACTCCATCATAAAAGATGGACACTTCTTGTTGGCTATTTAGATCATGGTGTGGGCAATTTCGTAGCAAACTTTTGTACCTCTCCCATGCTTCATATAAAGATTCTCCAGCTTGTTGTTCAAAGTTTGCAATGGCCTTCTTGAGTTTGGCTATTTTTGATGGTGGGCAAAAGTGATCTATAAATTCTTCCTTCATTTTGGCCCAAGTAGTGACTGACCCGGGAGGAAGTGATTTGAGCCAGTCTTTAGCAACACCCTTGAAGGTTACCGGAAGCATCCGAAGTAGTTGAGTTTCGCGGGTTACATTTGGAATGTTGAAATAGTCAGCAACATCATTTACTTCATCCAAATGTTTGTAGGCATCTTCGTGATCTTTCCCATAGAAAGGTATTTCTTTAAGCGCAGCTAGGATATGACCTTTTAGTTCGAAGGTAGCAGTTGCGGGAATTGCGGGTTGCACAAGTCCCGGGCCATGGTCGTCGCGCATCCTCTTCTTCCATTCCCCCATGGGAATTTCATCAATGTTAGCCATAGTGAATGCTAACTCCTCCTCCGATCCGGTTTCTTGTTCGTACGTTGCCTCCTCTTCTTCCTCGGTCTCGTATCCAATATCTTCTTGGATTGGCTTTTCAATTGTCAAGGAAGCGCTTGAAGCTCCGGATTTGCTGCTCTTCTTTTTTCCGAAAACAGTCTTCAAGTTGGACAATGGTGATTTCTTTGGTGTGCTTGAACTCTCCACGTCCTTCCCTTTGTTTCTTTTCAATTCGGATTCGGGGTCTTCAAACGGGGGTACCAGTGGCGTGTTTGCTCCTCTGGTCATGAAAGTCCTGAAATCAATCAAATATCTTCTTGGATTGACTTTGTGTCATGAAAGTTTTTGGACTCGGTTAGCAATTGTACTCCACCATGTTGATGCCACCACCCCCTCGGGAAGTTCTTTGTAGGTATTTTCCAAGAAGGCTTCAAAGTATTCCGTCATCGTCATATCTTGATCGTAGATGCCCAACCGCCAAGAGAGCTCAACCATGCTGCATTGTCGCATCTCCCCTCCCAAAGAAAATGAGATCGTGTTTGGATTGTAATATTCACTCCCACCTCGGAATGAAATAGTAGCAAAGAATTCCCAGCACAACTCCGCATATACTGGCTCTTGTATTTTAAATAATTGCAGCCAACCATCACAAGTGATGTTGGCATACCCCAAGTTACAATCTTTTACCAAATAGCGAGTAAGTTCCTCTTCCAAGCCGACATTACCCATCCATCCCCAATCCACTGCAGTGGGCAAGTGAATTTCTTTCTGTCGCAGCGCTTCCAACTTGTTTAGGGCTCGAGTTTTGGAGGATTTAGAGGTAATTTGTTGAAAAGATAACCATGGCATATCACCATGGCCTCCTCCTCTTGATGATTGTCCTCTCCTTGCCATGCTCCCTGTAAAAACATAACAAAAACACAACAACAAACAACACCCCATTAATAAAACAGAAAAATTTTTCATCTCTGCAAGACCTACTCGCCGAGTACGCGAGCATACTCGCCGAGTAGTATGAACACTCGGACAGATTCGAAATCGAAGCTGTGTAATCTGCGAATTAGTCCAATTTATCCATAGGGGTTTGTCGTAATTGTGTTTCTAACCACATATGTTGAAGAAATTACACCAAATATCCCCTAATTCATGAGTAAATCAAAGCCCTAGAAATTGTGAAAAACTTCCCAAATCCGAAAATATACCAAATGTGGGGAAATAGGTGACAAAGACTGGACCTTTCATGAAATTAAAGAGTAAAAATGTTACCTTGGTGGTTGAATTAAGAGAAAAAGAAAGGAAATTGACTAGATCTTGAAGAACTCTTGAGAGATGGCTTGAGAGAAACTGCTCGGCGAGTATGGGGGTGAAGTGTTGAACAAAAGCAGTTTTTTTACAGAATTTATTTTACTGGGTTTAAACCGTATACTCGCCGAGTATAATGGATATACTCGCCGAGTACGGAAGCGGGTTGTGAAGTTTTAGCTGAATACGGGCATCTACTCGCCGAGTATAACCGATATACTCGCCGAGTATATGTCTCAGATTGAAAAATTTTAAGTTTTTGCCAATTTTACTATGTGATTTTCTTTATTTTAGCCTTTCCACCCCACACTTTTAGTAGAGCTTGTCCTCAAGCACTTAGAGAAGTAGAATGAATGAAGAGAAATGAAAAAAAAATAATACGAAAAATAAAGAAAAAGGGAAAGAAAATGCAAACGTGAAACTCGGGTTGCCTCCCGAGAAGCGCTTCTTTTGATGGAGTCATTAGCTGGACTCCGCCCCTTCTATGTTTTTGCAATTCCGCACAGCAGGAGCTCCTCCATTCCTTCATTGCGGGGGACTCCTTCTTCATATTTCTTCACTCGATGGCCATTGACTTTAAATGGCGTGCCATCTCTTGAGATCAATTCAATAGCCCCATGAGGAAACACTGTCTTAACCACAAATGGACCATCCCACCTTGATTTGAGTTTGCCCGAGAAAAGTTTTAGACGGGAATTGAAGAGTAGTACTTTTTGGCCTTCATGGATGTCTTTGCTTTTGATTCTTTGGTCATGCCATCTCTTGGTCTTTTCTTTATAGAGCCATGAACTAGAATAGGCCTCATTCCGGAGTTCTTCAAGGGCATTCATTTGCATTAAACGGTTGGTCTTCAATTCTTCCATGTCAAAGTTGCATCTTTTTAGCGCCCAATATGCCTTGTGCTCGATTTCAACCGGTAAATGGCATTGCTTTCCATAAACTAACCTATATGGTGTAGTACCAATAGGTGTTTTGAAAGCGGTACGAAACGCCCATAGCGCGTCATCCAATTTATCCGACCATTCCTTGCGATTGCTTCCCACCGACTTCTCCAAGATGCGCTTCAAAGCTCGATTGGTAACTTCCGTTTGCCCACTCGTTTGCGGGTGGTATGATGTGGAGAACTTATGGGTCACCCCATATTTCTTGAGCACCTTGTCCAATTGATCATTGGCAAAGTGTGTGCCACGGTCACTAATTAGGGCCTTTGGAACACCAAACCGGGAGAATAGTCTTTTCAAGAACCGTACCACTACCCGTCCGTCATTTGTAGGTAAAGCCTGCGCCTCCGCCCATTTTGACACATAATCCACCGCCACGAGAATGTACTTGTTTCCTTTGGATGTGGGGAATGGCCCCATGAAGTCTATGCCCCATACGTCGAACACCTCGCACACTTGAATGCTATGTTGTGGCATTTCATTACGGGAGGAAATGTTTCCCACCCTTTGACAAGCATCACATTCTTTGACATATTGGGCTGCATCTTTGAAGATTGTTGGCCCATAAAACCCAATGTCAAAGATCTTCTTCGCGGTATAATGTGCGCCATGATGTCCTCCCGTGGGTCCGCTATGGCATTGCTCTAGTATTTTTCGACTCTCCTTTCCGAACACACATCTTCTTATAATCCCGTCCGCGCAACTTCGGAAGAGGTATGGATCGTCCCAAAAGTAATATTTGATTTCTGAAAAGAATTTCTTCTTTTGCTGACTACTATACTCCTTCGGGACGTAATTTGTAGCTAAGTAGTTAGCTATATCCGCGAACCATGGTTCCTCTCCCACGGACACCATAATGTATTCATCCGGGAAGTCATCTCCATCTTTATCTTCTTGCAATGCCGGGTTCTCGAGCCTAGATAAATGATCGACAGCTACGTTCTCCATTCCCTTCTTATCTCGTATCTCTATATCGAATTCTTGAAGAAGCAGCACCCATCGTATTAGTCTTGGTTTGGCATCCTGTTTGGAAAACAAATACTTGATAGCCGAGTGGTCAGTAAAAACAGTGGTTTTAGATAAAACCAAATAAGGGCGAAATTTATCGAAAGCATAAACTACGGCTAACAGTTCTTTTTCAGTAGTGGTATAATTCTCTTGGGCAGGATTCAAGGTCTTGCTTGCATAATAAATGGGTTGAAAATGCTTGTCAACCCTTTGTCCAAGGACGGCTCCTAGTGCATAGTCACTCGCATCACACATGATCTCGAAGGGTAAGTTCCAATTTGGTGCTATAATGATTGGGGCATTAGTTAATTTTTCTTTTAAAAAGTCAAATGCCTCTAAACACTCTTTAGTGAAATTAAAGGGTGCATCTTTTAACAATAATTGTGTTAGAGGTTTCGTAATTTTAGAAAAATCTTTAATAAAACGCCGGTAAAAGCCTGCGTGTCCCAAAAAGCTTCTAATGCCCTTCACATTAGTTGGCGGGGGTAATTTAGCGATGGTGTCTATCTTTGCCCGATCCACCTCAATCCCCTTTTTAGAGACTTTATGTCCCAATACTATACCCTCCTTGACCATGAAATGACACTTTTCCCAATTTAGGACCAAGTCGGTTTTCTCACATCTAGCAAGCATCGAGTCAAGATTTGTAAGGCAGTCATTAAAAGAAGATCCAAATACAGAGAAATCATCCATAAAGACTTCCATGAATTTCTCCACCATATCATGGAATATGGCGGTCATGCACCTTTGAAATGTCGCAGGTGCATTGCATAAGCCAAATGGCATGCGTCTATAGGCAAAGGTCCCACTGGGGCATGTAAAGGTGGTCTTCTCTTGGTCCATTGGGTCTATGGGTATTTGGAAATACCCGGAAAACCCGTCTAAGAAGCAATAATAGCTATGGCCCGAAAGTCTCTCTAACATTTGGTCTATGAAAGGAAGGGGGAAATGGTCTTTGCAAGTGGCATCGTTTAGCTTGCGATAATCGATACACACTCGCCAACCGGTTACCGTTCGCGTTGGAATTAACTCATTCTTCTCGTTGGTAATGACCGTCATTCCTCCTTTCTTGGGCACCACCTGGACCGGACTCACCCATGGGCTATCGGAGATGGAGTAGATGATTCCTGCATCCAAAAGCTTTACCACCTCCTTCTTGACGACTTCTTGCATGTTCGGGTTTAATCTTCTTTGATGTTGCACCACCGGTCTGGCTCCTTCTTCTAAGTTTATTTTGTGAGAGCAGTAGGATGGACTTATTCCCTTTATGTCGGAGATGCTCCACGCAATGGCTTTCTTTCTTTTCTTCAGTACCCGTACAAGCTCTTCCTTTTCTGTTTTGGAGAGATCTGAGGCTATAATTACTGGCTTCTGATTTCCTTCTTCCAGAAAGGCGTATTCCAGATGGTTAGGCAGTGTTTTGAGCTCCAATTTAGTGTTTATAGTGGAGTACTCGCCGAGTGCAGGTATGGTACTCGGCGAGTTCATGGCGGCATTTGCGACTGCTGACTTTTCTTCAGGTGTACTCGGCGAGTAGTTCGGGTCTACTCGGCGAGTAGGGCTTTCAGCTTGGTTTTTGAGTTCTTCATACTCTGCTTCCTCCAACAGTCTTTCAATCTCTAGTAAATCTTTCTCTGGATCAAATACTTCTTCAAAAGCTGCAACCTTGCTGGAATCTTCAGGTATGTCTCCTTTCAATAACTCGTCAAGCATGTCGATTGAGAACGCCGTGTCGTCACTACTCCTTGAGTACTTCATGGCTTGGTCTACCCCGAATGTTACTGAGTCATCCCCAACTCGCAATGTGAGTTTTGAGTCTCTCATGTCTACGATGGCGCTAGCGGTGTTGAGGAAGGGTCTTCCAAGGATGATTGGTACTTGAGGATCCGCCTCCATGTCAAGAATGATGAAGTCAGCCGGGAAGACAAACTTGTCAACTTTCACTAATAGATCTTCACATATGCCTCTTGGGAAAGTAACCGTCTTATTTGCTAAATGAATTGCCATCCGAATTGGCTTTGGCTCTGGGAGGTCCAGCTTTTTGAAGAATGAGTATGGCATAAGGTTTATACTCGCTCCCGAATCAGCTAAAGCATGAATTGCTGCCAAGTTGCCAAATTGGCAAGGTAAAGTTAAGCTCCCCGGATCACCCTTCTTCTTTGGTAGTTTGTTTAGCATGGCTGCGGAGCAATTCTCATTCAATACTACTTTCTGCACCTCTTCCATCTTTCTTCTATTAGTGAGGAGTTCCTTAAGGAACTTTGCGTACTTGGGCATTTGCACGACGGCTTCGATGAAAGGAATGTTTATTTGAAGAGTTTTAATATGATCAAGGAATTTCTGATACTCCTCTTCCTGCTTCTCCTTCTTGGCTCGGGCTGGATACGGCATTGGGGGCTGGTAGGGTTTAACGGGTGGCTTATCATGTGATTTTTCAGATGTACTCGCCGAGTACATAGGTCCTACTCGGCGAGTAGATCTGTCAGATTGTGAATGTTGGTTCTCAGCTTGTGCTTCCGTTTCTTCCTTCTGTGAGTCCTTATTCTCTTCAGTACGAATGGGAGCCAGGGGAGTAATAACCTTCCCACTTCTTGTGGTAATAATGTTCACTTGCGCGCCTCGTGGGTTGTTCTCGGTTTTGCTAGGAAGTTCACCCGGTGACCTTTGGTTTAATTGTTGAGCGAGTTGCCCAAGCTGAGTTTCTATATTATGGATGGATGCTTGCTGATTCCTGAGCATTGTTCTTGTTTCTTGGATAGCAGCATCGTGGTCACTGTGTCTTTTCTCGGAAGCAGCCACAAATTTAGTTAGCATCTCTTCCAAGCTTGGCTTCTTCTCTTGCACCGGCTCCTCTTTTTGGTAGTATCCTCTCCCTTTTTGCCTATACTTCTCCTCCTTGGCCTTCTTGTACTCTTCATAAGGCAGCCACTCCTTCTTTTGTTTTCGCCAGTCTTCTTCATACCGGTCACCGCTCGAATAACATACTTGTGCCTTTTTGTTGCCGTGCTCATCTAAATCACAATCCCTAGTGAGGTGAGGTCCATTGCAGTTTTCACAACCCACCCGTATGGCATGGATAGTTTGATCCATTTTATCCATTCTTCTATCCATGGTTTTTAACATGGCCATGACCGCGGATAAATCTTCAGTAGCAGCATATGCGGTTCCCCTCGTGACATCATTCCTTGGGTTGTGGTATTCTCTAGAGTGTTTAGAGAATTCTTCAATTAATTCTTTGATTACCGGGGGTGGATTCTTCGTAAGTGGGCCTTGTGAGTCTAGCAGCTGCCGGGTTGTAACATTGACTCCATCATAAAAGATGGACACTTCTTGTTGGCTATTTAGATCATGGTGTGGGCAATTTCGTAGCAAACTTTTGTACCTCTCCCATGCTTCATATAAAGATTCTCCAGCTTGTTGTTCAAAGTTTGCAATGGCCTTCTTGAGTTTGGCTATTTTTGATGGTGGGCAAAAGTGATCTATAAATTCTTCCTTCATTTTGGCCCAAGTAGTGACTGACCCGGGAGGAAGTGATTTGAGCCAGTCTTTAGCAACACCCTTGAAGGTTACCGGAAGCATCCGAAGTAGTTGAGTTTCGCGGGTTACATTTGGAATGTTGAAATAGTCAGCAACATCATTTACTTCATCCAAATGTTTGTAGGCATCTTCGTGATCTTTCCCATAGAAAGGTATTTCTTTAAGCGCAGCTAGGATATGACCTTTTAGTTCGAAGGTAGCAGTTGCGGGAATTGCGGGTTGCACAAGTCCCGGGCCATGGTCGTCGCGCATCCTCTTCTTCCATTCCCCCATGGGAATTTCATCAATGTTAGCCATAGTGAATGCTAACTCCTCCTCCGATCCGGTTTCTTGTTCGTACGTTGCCTCCTCTTCTTCCTCGGTCTCGTATCCAATATCTTCTTGGATTGGCTTTTCAATTGTCAAGGAAGCGCTTGAAGCTCCGGATTTGCTGCTCTTCTTTTTTCCGAAAACAGTCTTCAAGTTGGACAATGGTGATTTCTTTGGTGTGCTTGAACTCTCCACGTCCTTCCCTTTGTTTCTTTTCAATTCGGATTCGGGGTCTTCAAACGGGGGTACCAGTGGCGTGTTTGCTCCTCTGGTCATGAAAGTCCTGAAATCAATCAAATATCTTCTTGGATTGACTTTGTGTCATGAAAGTTTTTGGACTCGGTTAGCAATTGTACTCCACCATGTTGATGCCACCACCCCCTCGGGAAGTTCTTTGTAGGTATTTTCCAAGAAGGCTTCAAAGTATTCCGTCATCGTCATATCTTGATCGTAGATGCCCAACCGCCAAGAGAGCTCAACCATGCTGCATTGTCGCATCTCCCCTCCCAAAGAAAATGAGATCGTGTTTGGATTGTAATATTCACTCCCACCTCGGAATGAAATAGTAGCAAAGAATTCCCAGCACAACTCCGCATATACTGGCTCTTGTATTTTAAATAATTGCAGCCAACCATCACAAGTGATGTTGGCATACCCCAAGTTACAATCTTTTACCAAATAGCGAGTAAGTTCCTCTTCCAAGCCGACATTACCCATCCATCCCCAATCCACTGCAGTGGGCAAGTGAATTTCTTTCTGTCGCAGCGCTTCCAACTTGTTTAGGGCTCGAGTTTTGGAGGATTTAGAGGTAATTTGTTGAAAAGATAACCATGGCATATCACCATGGCCTCCTCCTCTTGATGATTGTCCTCTCCTTGCCATGCTCCCTGTAAAAACATAACAAAAACACAACAACAAACAACACCCCATTAATAAAACAGAAAAATTTTTCATCTCTGCAAGACCTACTCGCCGAGTACGCGAGCATACTCGCCGAGTAGTATGAACACTCGGACAGATTCGAAATCGAAGCTGTGTAATCTGCGAATTAGTCCAATTTATCCATAGGGGTTTGTCGTAATTGTGTTTCTAACCACATATGTTGAAGAAATTACACCAAATATCCCCTAATTCATGAGTAAATCAAAGCCCTAGAAATTGTGAAAAACTTCCCAAATCCGAAAATATACCAAATGTGGGGAAATAGGTGACAAAGACTGGACCTTTCATGAAATTAAAGAGTAAAAATGTTACCTTGGTGGTTGAATTAAGAGAAAAAGAAAGGAAATTGACTAGATCTTGAAGAACTCTTGAGAGATGGCTTGAGAGAAACTGCTCGGCGAGTATGGGGGTGAAGTGTTGAACAAAAGCAGTTTTTTTACAGAATTTATTTTACTGGGTTTAAACCGTATACTCGCCGAGTATAATGGATATACTCGCCGAGTACGGAAGCGGGTTGTGAAGTTTTAGCTGAATACGGGCATCTACTCGCCGAGTATAACCGATATACTCGCCGAGTATATGTCTCAGATTGAAAAATTTTAAGTTTTTGCCAATTTTACTATGTGATTTTCTTTATTTTAGCCTTTCCACACAAAGTCAAACACACGAAAGGCAGTGTACCTATCGATTAGCAGTTTAGTTCAGGTAAGTAGGGTATCGAACACAGGGAACGGTAAACAATTAAAATAAATGCTAATATTATTTAAATAAAACAATTAATAGAAAAGGGGTTTTCTCTAGTTTTGCAAGACTAGAAACTTAAACAAACTAATTCAACTAAATAACTAAAGCAACAACTACTTCACCAAATTTGGATAAAATGTTTCTATTTAGGTTCAACCAATTCACTCCTATGGTTATTTAAGTTAAGATAGATTAATTGCTATTGGTTACCAATGATAATAGTTAGGTTCATATTCATTACTCCTAACCCTTAGACAATTAACTAATTTAAGCGTTGATCAAGTGTTTAAACTAATTAATTCCCTAGATTAATTATTTGGGTTAAATAAGATTTGTAATGGTCAATTAAGTTATTAATTCAATTAACCTCTTGTTGGTGGTTTCTCAACAAGCTCACACATTAATCTTCCTATTTTCTTATTAATCTTAGTTTCATAATCATTACTTCTAAGCATATGTTTTAGCATTCACATAGACATATGAGGTTAACAATTAAGTGATGTTCATGCAACCTAATTGCCTTCCAATTAACAGAAAATAGTAGTGATTAATACATAAGGTTCTTTAACAAACTTAATTTAACAAATCACCAATAGACAATTAAACAAAATTCAATAATTAAACCATGGGAGTTCTTTGGTATTCCCCAAACAGAAACAAAAACGAGTTTAGCTCATAATTGCAGTAGAAACAAACAAAGAAACAAAGTTTAAGAAAGCAAACATGTTTAACTCCTAAGTCTAAGTGGTAGAATTAACCTAATTGCTTGAATTCTTCCAACTCTTGAAGCTTAGGGTTCCTTAGCGCCTTCTGAACCTTTTAGTCGCAGCTAATCCTTCAAAAATCGCCAGGGTCCCTATCCCAAGTGATCAGGATTCGTCTTATAAAGATATCTCAAAACAGAGGGTACTCGGCGAGTAGCAGAATAAACTCGCCGAGTAGGTGTATAGTTATCCGTCTTGGATCAGGAATCGTATCTATCTTCTGGAACAATCGCGTGTACTCGCCGAGTAATGCCGAACTACTCGCCGAGTAGGTCATTCTTGGCACCCTTTAATCTTCTCTTGCTTTCCTTTTCTCCTTTTTACATCCAAGCATATCTTTTGGCTGAAAACACAATTCAAAGCACTTTAAGTACCTTTTGTCCAAATTATTCTCATAATTAACCAAAAATAACTAAGAATATATGTTAAATAATTAACTAATTATGCACATATCAGCGGCCTCATTGCAAGATGCAACCAGTAGACATTATTGTTTAGAAATGGGAAGAGATCACCATGGATTTCATTATGAAGCTGCCTCGGACAGCGCACAGAGTTGATTCGATTTGGGTCATCGTGGATCGATTAACCAAGAGCGCACATTTTATTCCAATTTAGGAGAGTATATCTGCAGAGAAGTTGGCTGGCATATACATCAGGGAGGTTGTGGCACGACATGGGGTGCTAGTTTCTGTGGTTTCCAACAGGGATGTTTGGTTTACTTCTAGATTTTGGAAGAAGTTCCATGAGGAATTGGGTACTCGTCTGCATTTCAGCACGACTTTCCACCCGCAGACTGATGGACAGAGCAAGTGGACTATCCAGACCTTGGAGGACATGCTTTGAGTGTGTGTTTTGGATTTCGATGGGAGTTGGGATACGTATCTCCCTTTGGTGGAGTTTTCGTATAACAACAGTTATCACGCCAACATCGATCGACCTCCGTTTAAGATGCTTTATGGTAGGAAATGCAGCACCCTGATATGTTGAGGAAAGGTCGGTCAGTTAGTCATGGGGAGTACCGAAGTGGTACTCAAGACTACCGAGTTGATTCAACAGGATTAGGGTAGACTCCAGACAGCTCAAAGTCGGCAGAAGAGCTATGCTGACAAGCGCCGATCAGATCTAGAGTTCTAGGTTGGGGATATGGTTCTCCTGAAGGTGTCACCTTGGAAAGGTGTCATCCGCTTCAGGAAGAGAGGCAAGTTAGGCCCCAGGTATATCAATCCTTTTAGGGTTTTAGCTCGGGTAGGCTGGGTTGCCTATCACTTGGATCTTCCCGAGGAGCTTAGTTAGATCCATAACATGTATCACGTCTCTTAGTTGTAGAAATGTTTAGTGGATGATTCCGCGGTGGTTCCATTGGAGGATATTCAGGTGGATGATCGCCTGAATTATATCGAGAGATCGGTGACGATTCTTGACAGGAAGACAAAAACCTTGAGGAACAAGGTTGTTGAGTTGGTGAAAGTTCAGTGGTAGCATCGCAAGGGTTCAGAATGGACGTCAAAGCCAGAGGACGAGATGAGGGAGCACTGCCTATGACAACCCGAAATTTCTATCATGTACAATAGATCAATTCAATCAAAATTTGACTCGTTTTGCTATCTTTTAGCACTGTTTAGGGTCTATTTGAGTGTTCTAAACCTAGTACAATCAAGGTAGGAGCCTAGAAATGGGATAACACGATGCGTATCAAGCAAACTCGGGCCAAACACTCCAACATATGGAGTGTGCGGCTGCACACTTGAATGTATGGCCACACACAAGTGTGTGCGGCCGCACACCCATTCCAGCCACACACTCCCACCTATATATATATATATATATATATATATATATATATATATATATATATATATATATATATATATGACCCTTAGTCAATTTTGAACACTTTTTCCACTCCTTCAAAGCTGGAACTCGAATCCTCTCAAGTATCATCCAACTTTTCACTCCAATCTTCAATTAAGTAAGTGATTCATCCTTTGATTAGCTAATACATGACCTTAACTAGCCTTCCCCTTTGATTTGATCCATGAAAACACCTATTTGGTGTTAGATATTCAAAAACACCAAGAACACCTACTAAACTTTTAGGGCCTTATGTACACTTCTAAGCCTCTAAATCGGATATACACTTGCAATAGCTTGATTTAAGCTAGGGACCCGTGAAATATGCATGAAAAACTCCCTTTCTCATGATCTTCAAGTGTGTACGTCCGCACACACCATGTATAGCCATACACACCCCTTTTAGGTCCAAAAATGGCAATGAACTCCATATAAGGCTAACGCATGAAGTAAGAAACTTTCCTAGATGAGTCCTAAAGCCTTAAAATATGTTTTGGCACATTTCATAGGGAGTGTGCGGCTGCAAACACACACCCTGGACGCACACCCTGGCCGCACACACTCAAATATGGTGTATTTTGACCATACACTCCCTTGTATAGCCATATACCCCTTATATACAATCATATATGGTTGTAGCACTTCAATATAAGTTTTTACTAGTCCCTAAGGTGGCCCCAATTCAATAATTAGTTTTTGCAAGCACTAATTGTATATATGTCATTATATGGTTAATACGATTCGTTTGTGCTCAAGTCCGAAATTGACACTTAACTTCCTAAACCGATCTTACAGTCGCGTCACTCACTGCAGGTGAGTTCATACCCCTTAATCAACCTTTCAAATGTTTTTAAATGCTTTTATTGGGGGAATACAAGTTGAATCATTATAGTTATAATTTAAATCGCATGTGATTTATAACTATCAAACAAATGGATTTACTATACTTTTAACCGTTTTGTCAACAAAACTACTTCAAAATGATTATCAAACTCTTTTACATGTTAAACACTTTATAAAACTTGGTCTTAGTTGCCAAATCTTTACTTTAAATTCTTTAAACTTATATATTGTCAAAATCATGTTCAATACATACATAGTTATATAAGTAAGGTTTGAAGGACTTAGGAATGATAACTCGCTTTACTTCTTGTTCCTTGTTTGGTTGTGGACTTAGAGTACCCGGTTGTTTGTCCGAGTGTCATTTGATCCTTAGTTATATATTATGTATATATGTATAGATATAAATCGTTTACATCGGTTCCATCACCTTTGGGTAGCAAAGGTGTATAAACTTACTAAGTCATTCAAACAACATTTCTAGTAAACTATAATAGGTATAGTTTAGAGGTATACTACTTACTATTTTCTAGTACAATGAAACATACAAAGAGTCAGTTCATAATGAGTCAATATATACTATAACAAGAAACAATACCTACACTACACTATACAAAAGAACATACTAGGATGAGAATCAGAGAGAACATACTACACACTAGACAGAGGGAACATACACTATTACATACAATTCATACACACTATATACTATACAAAAGAACATACTATGATGAGAATCAGAGAGAACATACACTACACTAGTACATACAATACATACATACTATAACATAAATGTGAGGCACTACTTCAGGGCATGGCATATCTGTCATGGCTTGTTTTGTAACCAGAGTCTTCTGAAGGGAGAGCGTGAATTCGTGTATAGATCTATACTGGACTGACCGCCCTACACCTTGTTGCTAGCTACAGTGGGACCTGCAGGTCTTCGGGTGATGAATGTCATACCATTTCGACGTCTTTGAGCGTCGTGTTTTACTAGGTCGATCAAGTATGGTTACAATTATATCATATTATACCTTAATTAACAATTGGTTTAAGGTAGTTGCTACAGCAGTAGTTACTATAACATAATACTACATTACTTCATTATTTTCCCCATTACATTTACTTTGTGATCTTCACATAAACGGTAATGTAAAAACTATATTTTATTAATGATAGTCACATTTGGGAGGAATACTCACTTTTACAATAAACAAACATACAACACCTTTGATTCCTTGGTAGAAGGCTACTTTTAGTAGAAAATATAGGATTTTCTAGGAGATACAAACATTTACAAACTTATACATTCAAACACTTACAAACATTTTCATACAAACAATGACACTAAAATGCTTATGAACTCACCAGCTTAAAGCTGATAAACTCTTTCAAAATAACTTGTATTCTCATGTCATCAGTAGACAGGTACCGAGGCCAGCTTTTGAGAAGATGGAGCACATTCAAGACTCATCTTTTATGTTGATTCATATTTTTGGTGTCTTATAAACTACACAGAACACACTTGTATTAAAATACATTATTAATGCAATGAATGATGTTGTTTGCTTGTTTACTATTATTCTGTGTTGTGATACTGTACATGACGTCCTCCGCCCCAGAACGTTTCCGCGATTCCGGTTTTAGGGTGTGACACTGCCCGAAGTTGTTTGGGGCAGCGGACTTCAAGGACGAAATTTGATTCAAGTGGGGGAGAATTATAACATTCGAGTTCTAGTATATTTGTCTTTTTAACCCTTAATGCTTATTTTATTACATTTTGGTCCCTAGCCAGTACGCGGGGCGTACTCTATGAGTACGCTTAGCATACTAGCTCTCCTATTGATCGCGGGTTCACCACCGTACGTTGGGCGTACGTGGGAGTACGTAGGGCTTATGCAAGGATTGGGAAAAACCTAATTTTTAGGGTTTGTACCCTCTTTAAGAAAGTTACATTGCTTTGGTTGTATCTTTTGGTTAGACTCCACTCCCCTAAACCCTAAGAACGAGACCCTAGTGCCTTTTGTGAATTTTGGAGCTTAAAAGTGAGTTTTGGTGGTGTTTTTAGTGATTTGAAGGAAGAAGAACTCTTGGAGATTGCCTTGGGGTAGCTTGAGCTTGTAGATCCAGATTCATCATCATCTTTTCAATCTACTTGAGGTATAAGGTTCCCTACTTGATTATTCATTATGCTAGATCTAGTTTAGGGCCTTGTTTATGCATTTTTGGGTCCATTAAGCTTGTTTGGGAGTATAGGCTACTCCAGCAACTTGGGATGTTAGATCTTAGCTCCATTGAGGTCCCTTGTCCATAAAAATGTAATCTTTATGAGTGTTATTTGTCCATGAAAGTGTTAAGATTCTTATTAAGCTTCTTTTTGAGTGTTAGATCCCATTAAGTCGTGCATAGGTTTAAAGTTGCCAACTTTATGTGTTAACCTTCTAGAATCAGATCTGAGAGTTTGGCATGTTGGCTTAACCGAATAAGTGCTTAATGAGTGGGGTTGGCTATATGTGGAGTACTCGGTGCGTACTCAGCTCGTACGTTGAGCATACTTGCCCCGGAAGGAGTACACAAAGCGTAAGCCTGAGTACACCCAACGTACTCAACTATTTTACTTTTGGGTTGACTTCCTCGGGTTTGGGCCATATTTTGGGCTTTTAGGGTTTGGGCCTTGTTGGGCCATTGGACTTTTAACTTTGGGGCATAGACTATGGACTTTCTTGGGACTAGGTCCATAATGATTTTTGGGCCCAATTTGGAAGTTAGGCCTTATTAGGCCTTAGGATGTCATTTAGGAATTTGGGCCTTTTGAGAAAATGAGTTGGGCCTTGGTTTTGGGTAAGTAAGAAAAAGGGTAGATTGGTCTTTTACCCTGGATATTGGACAAGAAGCTTAAATTCTTGATTATGGGTCGAGATCCAATTATTAATTGGATATTATTAGAGGTGAATTTTCTCATTGGGTTTAGCGGGCCGAAGGCACCAATGTTGGTCCATGGTTTACTATGATTAGGATGCTAGTTGTCTACGTAACTCTTGAATGTATGATATTGATATGTATATCGGGCGGGGCCTGGTGACTATCATGTATGCTATTTATCTATGTTATTATTGCACGTGTTTATATGAGTATATGTTTATATGTATACCGGGCGGGGCCGGATGATTGATAGATCTGTTCTGAGCGGGGCTCGATACCGGGCGGGGCCCATTATATGTTTGATATGTATGCTATGTTGTATTTTGGGGAAGTCACTAAGCTTTGTGCTTACAGTTTTCAGTTTATCTTTCAGATACTTTTGGTTCCAATGGGAAGAGTTCGGGATGACTGCATTGTACACACCACATTGTTCTGCGTTTTCTTTAACTCTGATGTACTTGGATATTATTTGACACACTCTGATTTTCACGTTGGTTTTATGATATTGATTGGGTTGATGATTTATTTAATATAAAAATCGAATTTTTTTGTCTTAATTTTTGGGTCGTGACATTACTACTTTTCATTGGGTTTAGTTTTTAAGAATTGCTCTAATACTTCTTACATGATCATCCTCACAACCATGTTTTACCCATCATGGTTAAAAAGTTTTGTTTTGTTGTTCGTTCTTTATCGATTAACTTAAATTTTTTTATTTTTCATGTAGATTGAATAATTGTGCAACCATGCATGTTTTTTTGAATCTGTAGAGTTTATTTTTGTTTTATGGATCCTTTTCAACATGAATTTTAACTTAACTTGTGGCTGAACCGGGTGACTTTGCAGTTTATTATTTGATGGATTATTTTCTTCTAAATATGCGAAAGAGTTTGTTAATATTATTTTCTTCTAAATTAGCAAGAAATGTCAAAATTTAAAGGTTTAGCTTTACATGTGTTTTTGGGTTTAATCGTATTCATGTGTTCAAGCAATTGAATTACGATGAATTTCTTTTGCATGTCTTTCTCACAATGTTAGTGATTATTTGATCACATACAATCAGAAATAACTAGAAAGAACTGATTAATCAATTCTTCTAGTTTTAATACAAAACCATAAATAGGCAAGTTATCACAAAAATAAGTTCCTTCCAAATTCATTAGCTTACATATTAACATGTAAATTCCTCTGTCTCTTTCTAAAAAAACATGTAAATTCCTTTCTTACAACATAAATCACCCTCTGTATAGTTTTTCTTTTTGTAATTATATTGTATTGAAATATTAGATGTTTTTAAATGTGCAATTATTAGATGTTTATGAGAAATTAAAATGAAATATAAATTATAATTGTGATTATAAATTTTCAAGTGTTAGTATACATTACAATGTTAATTGAAATTTAGAGTTCTTAACAATAATAATATACATGACAATGCTAATTAAAATTTAGAGTTCTTCTTGCCGATAATAAATATGATATTGTGTTAAAAGTTTAAATATCAATATCACTTCAAAAAGTAAAAAATTATAAATATTCGTTATTCGGTTAATCATTCATATCATACAATATGAATAGTGACCAAACCGGAATACCATATGTTTTACCTGTTTGATTACCAAAAAAAAAAAAAAAAAAAAAAAAAAAAAAAAAAAAAAAAAAAACCTATTTGTTGGAAAGAACTACTCGCAACCCTTGTATCGCTCGAATTTATCATTAGGATATACATAACTAATCGTTAAAAAGAAACGATTCACTAAAAGAAAATTATTCGGATTTATCATTAGGAATTTCATATTAGATTGGAATTGGTGAATCTTTTACCTACCTTAATAAATTTACAATTGTGAATTGTATTTTGGATCCTGACATTGAATATAAATTTGGGTTAAAATATTAAAGATTTATATCAACTAACTAAAACTATATCTCTTAATATAGATCTTTGGAAACAGTGATGCTCGTGTTGCTCAAACCTCCACTCAAAACTCAAGTTTCACTCTCTTGTCGATTCTATCAAAAAAAAAGCTGACAGGTCCATACTACATGGACTGGATGCGCAACCTGAAGATGACTCTTCGCGTATGAATGTAATTTAAAAAAATCGTCTATGAGATGTGATTAACTCTCTTACTTGGCGTATGAATGTATTGTTTTGTATGTACAAGAACATATTTCAAAGCGTTGGCTTTAAACAAGTTATACTAGTCCTTTTTTAAATCGATTATTTGTATCAAATTTGTCAAGATTGAGATGCTACTTAAGATCATTTTAAATTTTGTAATATTGTGATCGTAAGATCGGATCAGGATAAGAAGATCCTATCAAAATGAACTCTTATCCAAATCTATCTACAAGATATTAAGTCATTGGCAAGGCTACACTATCATAAGGTGGGTCTTTTAATTAAAAAAATGTATTAATTAAAAGAAAAATAGATATCTTTGAAAAAATATTTTGATTCAGAAAGCATATATTTACGACGTATAGTTACTTAAACATCGACCAACTAAATGAAATATGTAAGAAATGATCCTTTATAAATAACAAGACGAGAAAAAATTTTGAAATATCTTTGTGTTTGGCAGCTATATCTTAGCTAATAAGTTTAAATTCATTTAGTGGTGTCGTCTTTTTATTATAAATTGATTTATGCGATTGTTTATAAAAATTTAATACATATATTTATTAAAACCGGTATTCTGAAAGGTCCTCGTTAAACCGGTATTTTTTGCAAATCGGCTGGTTCGCCCCTTATTTGCTAACAAACAGTTTTTTTGTGATTAAAAAATGATAACCTGAACGGTTCTCGGTTCAACCGATTGAACCGTCGATTTGGTCTAGTTTTAAAATTCATGCTTGTATTGGTCCATTTGAACTTGCCTAGTGAACTAGTGATTTTATATTCTAGACTCGCAACTGTATTAAGTGTGAAGTATATATTATAACTTCATGTTGATTAAGATGTTGATAGTGGAATCAACTTTAACTTCTTAAAAATAAATCATGATTTTTGTTGCTTCAAACCGTAAAAATTAAGAAGAAAACATCTTATCTAGAAAAAAATCAATTTGATCATATACAACTGAAGACATAAAGATCACAAAGGGATTATTATGAGTGCATTATGTCTAATTCGAAATGAATTAATGAAATAGTGACACTTTAAATGTTTTCTTGCAACTTGCGATGCTCGATTACATGTTGAACAGACGAATTTTTAAGACTCGACTATACAATAAAGTAAAGAGATGAGATCGGGATCATAATATGATTGGGATAGTGTTTCACTTGTAGGATCTTAAAATCTTAAGATCTTAAATGTTGTCAATTTTTGAGACTTGGGCTAAGATTGATGATTCACTTGAGATCAAGATCAACAACCATGCTTTGTATTATGTGGAAAAACATTAATATATATAACATACTAGATTAAATATTGTCCTATTAAATTAAAACAACTTACATAGATTAAAAGTGGAATAACAACCTCATTTCTTAAACATTATACACAAATGTACCATAATCATGTATATATCAACTTGATCTAACCTCCTCGATTGCACCAACTAATTTATCAATTTTAGCCCCTGTAACCTCTTTTACAACCTTATTATCTTTGAGAATCTTGAAAGTAGGAACCACTTTTATTCCTAACTCTTTTGCCAATGCCTGTTATTCATCAAACGATATTCACAATATTCAGTATATATGTGATGGGTCTTTGTTTTATAACTTTATATCCTTTAGTTTATCATTTTTTTTAAACTTTATTGATACATGTTCAAAATCTTTTAAAAAAAAAAAAATCATTCCCGAAGGGAATGGTATGTTATTCCTTTGATTTTTGTTAATTTTTAGTTCTTTTAAGTCAAGAGATGTTTTTTTTTACATGAAAAGTTACAATGTCGCTTATTTAGGCTTATGTAGTTTTTTAATGACGCGAATTATTTTGAAAAAATAAATCAGTACTTTAATTTAAGTAAAAATTTGTTTTTCTAAATAACTAAAGGATAGTATTTGTGTTTTAACTTGTTAACTATCATTATTATTATATAGTATTTCATAGGGTTAAAATTATACATTATATTTACATATAACATAAAATATTTACATGTTTACCATGTCAAAAAAGCTACTGTGTTTCAAAGCTTTTTCACATTGCTTGTAAATTTACAAGCACAATGTATGCTTTTTGGTATGATAAATGATGAGCATCAAAAAGCTTATTTTGGATCAGTTAAAAACTGACCCTGTTATCTTGATTGCAGTCAAGCTTTAGGAAGACGACATCAAGGTACTTCTCGGCTAGTTGTTTGTATTTTGGAGCAATCACCTTGCAAGGACCACACCTGTTTACGTTTCACGAAGAATTAAATCCACAAAATACCTTAATTTCGCAAGCAATCGAGTAAAAAAAATCACTATGTTCACGATTCAATTGTATACATACAAAAGAGTGATGTTGAATGAATGAATTCAAACAACAAATTTTGCATAATTTCGAGATATCAAAATTGAACCAGTGGTTGATAATAATGAGAACGAGACCTTAATTTTTGAAAGTTTACTTTACTGGATCTAGAGGATAAGATGATAAGAGTACTGAGTACATGTACTATAATTGAAGAACAGTAATTCAATTTTAGGAAAGAAAGAGTACGAATTTGAATTTGAGTTTAAGCTGATTTACTAACCATTGAGTGTACATATCGAGAACGACCATCTTATCACCGGCGGCATTGACCAGAGGCCAAAACGTGTCTTGACTAACCTCCGTCACCTGGCCGACGACCACCGTGGGACCGGCGGTTTCCAAACTCGATCTCACCGTCATCGACGAGCTCAATCCTTTCCTGTTTCCGTTTTTCTTATTTGCAATCATCAGAGACGGAAACTGGTGAATGTCTCCGGCGACAATGGATTGTTTTGCGAAACATGACGGCAATGAGCTAATCGATGACGATGTCGATGGAATTGGCCGGCAGATTTGATGAATTTGCAACGCCATTGTAGGCTTGGAGCAAGTGTGTGTAGTATCGGAGTGTGTGTGTGGGTGAGAAATGTGCAAGTATTTGAAAGCTTTGGAAGGAAAACTTGATCGTACGATTGAGATGTGAATTTACGAAAGTATCCTTGATATTGATTTGTTTGATGCGAATATCTTGAGGGCAATTCTGTGATGTTTTTCTTTGTGAGAAATTTCTTGTGGCTAAAATGCATCGTCAATAATGATATGCTAGATAGTAAATAGTATATTCTTAAATAACATGTTAAATTTTATCAAGGGGTATATGGGCATATGGGGACCGATTGCAAGGGAAAAGCCCAAAAATGGAAAAAGATAAAATCCTCAAAAGTGGCAACCCATTTGGTTGACAAGCCTCAATGCAACCAACCGAAAGAAAAATTAAAAACAAATTATTAATAATAATAATAATAATAATAATAATAATAATAATAATAATAATAATAATAATAATAATAATGTTATATATTTGATTGGCTTGTATATTAAGATTAGTTGATTTATATATATATATTTGGTTGTGTAGGTGGAAATAGTCTATTTTTAAGTAATCTATTTTCAAAAGAGTTAGTCTATGCTCTTTCAACACCATTTCTTCGATTTTGGAGCATTGTATGCATTAAACTAGTCTAGGAAAAACTTATATATATATATATATATATATATATATATATATATATATATATATATATATATATATATATATATATATATATATATAATTGAATGGAAATGAGAATGAAATTTAAAGAGTAAAATGGAATGGAATTGAAAAGAATATGTGTGAATGAAATGATATGAAGATGGTATTTATAATGGTATAAAGGGGGAAAAAAGAAAAAATGGGAAAAAAATGTAATCATTGGAGCGGGTTTCACAACCTGCATTAACCTTCTGTCTATTGTGCTCGATTCATCTCATCGGCGATAATTTATGCTACGTGCCAGAGCCCGATCCTTCCACCCTCCACCCTAAAATGTAAGTTTGAAAGTCGTTTTACAATAAATAAATAATTAGTTTTATAATAGATAAATCAATTGTTGATAAATAATAAATGGTTGTAAAGTTATAATAGAAAGTCTTTTTACAACCCACCATTCCTCTTCCTCTTTTAACATACTAACTCAGCTTCACCCATCCACCCTCACATTAATCTCTCTCTCTCTCTCTCTCTATATATATATATATATATATATATATATATATATATATATATATATATATATATATATATATATATATATATATATATCTTCATTATTGTTGGACAACCACTCCCAGCCGACAACCACCGCCCGCCGGAAAACCACCTCCCACCGGATAACCATTTCCTTGTCGAAACTCCACCTTTCTCTTTGGAATGTCGCCTCCTCGATCGCTAGAACAAAACCCCTATCTCTACCTCCTCACCATGAAGATCTGTCCTCTTGTCTCTAGATTTGTTTTTCGTAAACCTTGACTAGCCACTGCCGGAAGCAGCCTTTTCTCTGGATCTGTTTGTCGGAGATCATCCACCACTGTTTACCCTTCGATTTACAGATGTCGGAGCCGAATCTATCTTCATTTGACTCAAACGATTAGGGTTTTCATATCATAAAAATCATCACCGCCTCTGCCGCCTGCCTGCCATGGAGGTTTTAGATCTGAACAAGTTGTTAAGGTTTATAGATCTGATAATGACCCCTTTCTCTCTCTAACTATTTTTCTATCTATCACTTAGATTATAGATGAAGACGACAAATGGTTTTGATGCCTCAAGTGACGAACAAGTTTGAGCCCTTCAGTGGCAACAAATAGGCTGTAACACCCGGAATGTAGAAGATTAATTGTGGAAATAAATCCTCTTTCCTAAGGACCAACACGAAGAGTTGATGGTGGGAAAATCGACGTGTTAGAGGCTTTTGGGACGTGCGTTTTTATGAACCAACTCGGCGAGTTGGTGAAGGGAACACGGCGAGTTGGACGCTGATTGAGAAACCCTAATTTTTAGGGTGTTGCACCCTATTTTAAGTGTGACATCTGGTTCCTGGTATGCATTTTAAATAAATTTATTCAGTTTTTGTATAGGAACTCGATGAGTTGGAGGCCCCAAACTCGTCGAGTAGGAATGGAATTTGGACGCGTGATTTAAAGCCTGCTCGACGAGTTGAGAGCCTCAACTCAACGAGTAGGACTGCCAGAATGAAACCCTAATTTTCGAGGTTTAGCACACTATTTACAAACCTTAAACTCCAAAGGCTGGCCTCATTTGCATCCTCCATCATCCCAAACCCTAGCCACGAAACCCTAATTCATTTTTGAGTGTTTTGAGTCATTTTGTACATTCTTTGTGAATTTGAAGAAGAAGGTTCTTGAAGAAGGATCAAGGACATGAAGGATAAGAGTAGATCCAGAAGTTGAGCTCCATTTCTGGTTCATTGGAGGTATAAAGCTCCCATCTTGTCTATTTAATGTTTAGATCTAGTTTTGGAGTGATTTCTCCATGTTTTGGTCCAAGATTTGCTAGCTTTTGAGACTTGGATGTCCCAAGTGATTACTCTTTTAGATCTATGGTCTAAAAGGACTTTCATGGCATAAAGGTGCAAACTTTATGGCCATGGAAGTCCCATGAAAGCTTTAGGATGCCATTTTGGCCTTTTAAGCTCTAAAAGGCCATGCATGGAGGGAAAGTCAAGGACTTTACTTGTTCATATGATGTCTAGGGTCTAGATCTTAATTTTTATGCTTTAGTTTGGAGTATTATGGCTTGTGGATCAAGATCATTAGGGTTTGAGCTAAGCCTATTAAGTAGGGCTATTAACTGGTAAAGTTGGAAACTTTACCCTTAAAAGGACATTTTCAGTATGTAGTGGAAGTATGGAGCTTGGATCTGAAGGATAAGGACTTAAGCCATTAAGATAGCTCAACAGACTAAAGAACTCGTCGAGTCCATAGAGGAACTCAATGAGTTTGGTCAAAGTATCCCGATTCTGTAAAGGGAAAAACTAGACGAGTTGTTTAGGGAAGTCCCAATTCTATGGATAGGAGGAACTCAACGAGTTGGATCGCGATTCAGGGTTCCTAATTCATGGAACTCGATGAGTTGATGGATCAACTCGACGAGTTAAGTCAACCAGGATGTTGACTTTGACCTGGCTGTTGACTTTGACTTTGACTTTGACCTAAGTTAACCCTTAAGGGGGTTATGAGTATGAAAAGGGTAATTAAAGGTAATTTTTATGTGTAGGAGTCTGAGAGGGGTTGATCTCAGAGCAGGAGTTTTTGCAGCTATTCCCAATTATCAATGTGAGTTACCTTCCAATAGAAGTGGATCAAAGGCACCAATGTCGGTCCACTAGTAGTTGATTATAGTTAGGATGATTGTCTTTGTGATAATTGTCTGGTGTGTAACTATCTGTTATGCTTTATGTGCTAGTATGTTGTGATATTATGTGATAATGGTAGGAGGGATGGGTTAGACACCGTAGCCGGTTGAGATAAACCGGAGGGTAGGTCGAGCACCCAGATATGTCTAACAGTATGTTATGTTATGTTATGTTATTATGTGGTAGTGGTATGGGTGAAATAGTACCCGTAGTCAGTTGAAATAAACTGAAAGGTAGGTCAAGCACCCAGATATGCCTGGCAGGGTAGGTCGAGCACCCAGATATGCTTGACAGGGGTAGGTCGGGCACCCTGGTATGCCTAACAAGGGTAGGTTGAGCACCCAGATATACTCAGCAGGGTAGGCCGGGCACCCAGATATGCCTAGCAGTATGTATATTGTATGGTATGTGGTATGATGGGGGAACTCACTAAGCTTTGTACTTACGGTTTTCAATTTTGGTTTCAGGTACTTCCTCGTCGAAGGGAAAGGAGCCGACATGACTATTGCGCATCACACCAGGATTTCCGCACATGAGATCTATGGGATTTATACTGTGATATTATTTTGTCATGATATGTTTTGACTATGGATACATTGGTTTTGATATGAGATAGTATTATGATGTTTTCAGACAACTGGTTTAATAATTATTAAACTAAAAATGAAATTTTTTGTCGTATATTTTAGGATGTTCCATAAAGGCCTTAGGTTCTTTGGCTGGCCTCCTTACAAGCCTCCTCTATCCAGAAATCCTGAAATCGAGCCTTATCTTCCATTGTTGAGTGTGGGAGCATGGGGAGAGCCTTAAGAGTTCATTTTTGGTTCTTGTTGAAGGAGCTAAGGAATTTGGAGTTGCTTGTCTTGAAGAAGTATTGGATCCAGAATCTCTGTCTCATTTGCCAAGTTTTTGAGGTATCAAGTTCTCACATTGCTTATTAGTTGCTTAGATCTTTTCTTGGGTTAAAGTTTATGCTTTTTAGCCATGGTTGGGTGGATGTTTGGGATTAGGACATCCCAAATGATTATTCTTTCAGATCTAAGGTCTATATGAGCTCTTTTAGCATAAAGGTGCCAACTTTATGGATTTAAGGGCTTCATGCATTCATTAAGTCTTTCATTTAGCTCTTTTTGAGCTTTTGAGCTCCTTCTAATCATGCTTAAGCATAAAGTTGGAAACTTTACGTGGCCATCTAGCCTTATGGGGTCAGATCTGCACTTTGGGGTTTTCTCTTTGATGATAAAGTGCTTAATGATTAAGTCCTCGCTCTTTTAAGTCTAGGGTTTGGGTTTGGTCCTATTTAGGTGGTTCCTAGGGGTAAAGTTGGAAACTTAACCCTTCTTGGTCTCGTTTTGGTCGAAATCTAAGCTTTGGAGCTCTTGGATTCGATGAAGGTAGCTTAATGCATTAAGTTGTTGGTTCTTGGGAGAACTCGGCGAGTTTACTTGGTTTTTCCCGATATGTGCAGTTGATGGAGAAACTCAACGAGTTGGAGGACAACTCGGCGAGTTGGGTCAACTTGGACCGTTGACTTTGAATTTCAATTTATATATTTGATCAAGTTTGTCCCAAGGGGTACTTAAGGTAATCTGAATTGTAATTAAGGTGATTATGGGCTTAGGATAAGGCCTATATGGGGTTGGGCCCAATTTGGAAAATTAGGCCATTGGTTGATTAGTGGTCCTTTGGGCCTTTCATATTGTAGTTTGGGTCATGGGTTTGGACAAAGCTAGGTTAGAGGTAAAATGGTCTTTTTACACTAGGTATGAAGTTGTGGTTATGGATTCGAACTTAATTGATAATTGGGTGTTATTTTTGATATGATAGTTCGGAGGCGTCGTCAGGGCAGCAACTAGAGAATTCTTTCAGTGAGCTTCTGCATTCGAGGTGAGTTTCCTTACCGGGTTTAGCGGGTCGACGGCACCAATGTCGGCCCATGTTTATGTTGTGATGTTAATATGCTAGCTATCTTTGTGACTCTTACATATATCGTCGTTTATATGTTTTTCAGGCTAAGGCCCGATGTCGGGCGGGGGCTGATGAATATTTGTATGCTATGTATCTATTGTAACGCCCGTGTTTCGAGGCTGAGCATTGATGCTATAATGCAATAATCTAGTTCAACCATTGTAACCCATTTTAAAGTAATAAAGATGAATTATTTGAGTATTATGTGAATTATGTGAATTTATATACTTATTACTTATTTATAAAGTTATAATTAATAAAGGATAAAAATAAGCGTCAAAATTTAAGTTTTGAATAAACCCTATATCGATACATGAAGTGGTAGTGGTCATGACAAGGATTTTGGACATATAGAGAACGCTGAAATTTGAGTTATAACGAAGAAGTAATGGTCTGTCGAAGTTTCATGACAGAACCGGCACGACACTGCATGATGTAAATAGTGAATTTACGATAAAGGACTTTTTAGCCTTGGTGATCTACACTAAATCCGTAGTGTTTGTTAAACCAAGAGCGTGCATAGAAAGAACGCCCAAATCTGACTTCGTATTAGGAAGTTGTGATTTTCCTAAGTTTCGGATCAACAGTGCATATCCGGAGTTCGAATTGTATATCGAACGATTTTTAGCCGACGCAACCTAAACGAGAATCGGAGATCTCGTCAATAGGAGCACAATGGTAAAAAACCAGACGAAAACGGAGTCCATATGTAGAAGTTATGAGTTTTACACGATCGTTAAACAATGTAATCTTCTCATACTATTAAATTTAGAATCACTTGAGAATTAGCCGACGAAGTCTAGAAGAAAGTCGTAGAGTACGGTCCCGCCTACGCATGGATATAAAGAACGTCAAAAACGGAGCTCGTATGCAAAAGATATGAATTTTAGAAGTCGTAGGTGCAATTTGCGAAGCAGGATGCGAGGCTACGCCCAGCGTAGACTTCGGACGCCTTACGTACCAAGTACGCCCCGCGTACGAGGACCCTACGCCCCGTGTATTGACTTTTTCCGCAGTCCGAGATAAGCCACACACCACCACCGACAGTCGGACATGAGTGTACGGAGCGAGGAGTACGCCCCGCGTAGAAGCCTCGGTACGCCCAACGTACGTCCGAGGTCTCGCCTATAAAAGGGGACCGAGGGCAGCCTAGATTTTTGCTCACTTTCTCACTACTTTCTCTCTCTATTTTCGCTCACCACCTCCCTAACCCTCTCCTAAGTCTAGGTAAACCTCCTAGCACTAGAAGAAAGCCTCGGAGAGCCTGGAGTCTCCGAGAAAAAGAGTTTTTCGGTCTGAAACTCTGCCCGCACAGAGCCCGGTTTTCAAGCAAACTTCCCAGTTTCGTCAAAGAAGGTTATTTTTAGAAGCGAGGTGTTGTCCAAATCACTCCGTATCAGGTGAGTGTATAGTCACTTTCATCTTACACATAGATATGAAGTATTTTATATAAATTATGTGCTATATGTATATATATGTTATCTGTTTACCTGAGATGTTTGTTGGATGAAAGATCTATACTTCTTTCTTTCAGATCTAAAACTTTTTCCTTCAGATCTACACTTTCTCATCTCAGATCTAAAATTTTCCGTCATATCTAAACTGTGTACCTTGAGACCTATGTTGGATGAAAGATCTGAACTTCTTTCCTTCAGATATGAACTTTTTCTTCAGATCTAGACCGTATATGTATTTTATGTTGGATAAAAGATGTAAGCTTTGTTTTACAGATCTGGACCATTATATATTTTATATCTACAAGTATGTTGGGTAGAACATGGGTAGATAAAATAGTTGGTGTGTGGTGAAATAAAATGATGAGAGGCCTCAATGTTGACGTTGTTCCAGTCATCTAGCGGAGTATGGATGTCGACCACAGACTTTTCTAGGAAGTTCAGTGGAACGCTATCAGGCTCGCAACATGTAGGTGTTTGTGAACGAAGTGTTCATCGGTGTACTCCATCCCCCCATGGTTGCCTTACGGACATATGTGGCTAAGGAATCCCCTTAGTAGTAGTGTCCATCCCGATGAAATTCCTTAGGATAAGTCCCTTATGAGAGATGCTTTAGGGATGTAAGGTGAGGATAACAGGAACGTGTAATCGGGTTTAATGATTGTTGAAAATAACAAACTTATTTATTGTGGGTTGAAAGCCTTATATGCTCACCAGGCTTCCCAGCCTGACCCACTCAGTTTCTTGTATTACAGGTAGTGGCAAAAGCATAGTTGGATGACTTGACGAGAGATTATGGAATTGAGGCCAGATTATGTTTTGTGGCCTAAGATGTTTATTTCTTTTTGGTTTATGCATATGGTCTGTATCGATGATTGACATCCCGAGTTTTTGTAATGTAATGAAAATACATTTCTTTAAGAAATGATTTGATAAATTTATATCATATTTCGGTCTTTTATGGCCGTAAAAATGGGGATGTCACATCTACGTGATTATGGCATGTGTATGTGTTTATTCGATATATGTTATTGTATGTTGGGCATGGCCCGTTTTACCGAGCTCAGCTCGATGTCGGGCGGGGCCCGATGTCGGATGGGTCCGATGCTGGGCAGGGCCCACTATGTGTTTACTATATGTTTATTGCATGTATTGTATGTGGTATTTAAGTAACTCACTAAGCTTCGTGCTTACAGTTTGTGGTTTTTGGTTTTAGGTATCTCCAGTTCAAAAGGGAAGGGCTCGGCTTGATCGCAGCACATACACCCGTGTTTCCCATAATATGTGATTTTGGGATTTTAACTCTGGTAATTGTTTTACTTTGAAACTCTTCTAGATGTTGGATTAAAGGTTAATGAATGTTTTGGGCATAATAAAAACGTAATTTTACCCTTTATTTTTGGAAAGTTACATAGATGGATCGGAGTTGGTTTGGCTATTTCGTTCTCTCTTTTTTTCTCTGATGATGTCGGCGTTGGAGAATTCAAGGGTTCCAGCAAGAGGTGGTAGTCCAAAGATGGTAATGCTCCAATAAACGATGGTGGTCCGATAGCATTGAAGAGAAAGAGATGGTGTCTGTGTGTTACTAGAGGCATGTAGGTGGGATAGTGTTATTAAGGATGGGGTTGTATTATTTTTGTTTAATTTTAAATAAAAAAATAATTAAACTATAAAAGAAATTAATATGAGAAAATCTTTCATTTGAAAAAAATTCAAAAAAAGTCCAAACTCACAACTAAAGTTTTGGACCGGTGGTGCTAGTCTCAAATTATTTAGACCAAAATGGTAATTTTCGACATACCATAAGGACCATTTTGGCAATTTTGTCTTAATAGAATAATAATCTATCTATAAACGAGGTCATTCAAACTCATATGGTTAGAGATAATTTGTTTTCTCAAACCATATTGATTTGAAACCTAAATGATTTTTTATATTCCTTAATTAATAACATTTACAATATTTATAAATTTTCAATAACTTTTTGCGTTCTCTCATTATAAATGTAGCTATATTAGTACTCTTTTCTCCAAAATCCTTCATGTAGTTAAAGGCATTGTGATTGAAAAGTTTTCATGTAGTTCAATTGTTTACGATTCAAATGTGAAGAGTTAAATGAATAGGTTATGTCGTATCAATGGTAATTGTAATATGATTTTTTTATTGTGATTCAAAAAACTTTCATGTAGTTCAAGCGTTTGCGATTCAAATATTAGTAGTATTTTCACACAAAAATATTTCATGTAGTTGAAGAGTTTACAATTAATATATGAAGAATTGAAGAAATAGGTTATGCTTCCATGGTAATTGTAATATGTTTTTTTCTTTGATAATAATACTTGAAATTTGATAAAAGCTTGAACAAACCATTTCCAAATTTAAGTCACTCTTTTGTATGATTTAAAGGAAGTGTTTGGGACTTAATATAAGCAAGAACAATAGCCTAAACTCATAAACTTCTTCCTTTTTCTCTCATTTTTTACATACTAATGTTTAAGAATGATATTCTATGGTCTATTTCTATTTATCTATTATAAATGAGGTAATTTAAATGAATATGGTTCAAGATAGACCATTTATCTTGAAATATATTCATTTGAAACTCTTAAACTCTTCAAAGTATGTTATTTGAATATGATCTTAGTATGTGATTTTTGTGTATTACTTAATCTTGATGTGATTCCCCAAACATCAATGTTTTTTTATTGGAACATCTTTATGATTCTTCTTTGTCAAGAAAAACATTTTGATTGCAAGAAAATAAAGAATTTTCATCACGTTTCTATGGTTGAATGGTATCAAAGGAAGAAAGAAGAGTTATAAAATGGATGAGTTTTTCTGTTTGAGCAGAAAAGACATATATGAGTTTTTTTATTTTGAGTTAAATATATTTATGTAATATTTTTATGTATGAATTCAATCATCTAATTTTCTAATTTACTTTAGTGTAGTTTTTCTTTGGGTTATCCTTAAAAACATATTTACAAGACAATATTTAAAATGATAACATCATTTTTAACATTAGATATGTAATCATGATTGACTTATCATGATATATTCTTCATATAAAAGTGTTTTTTCCATCATACTATCACAAAAGTTATATATGACATTTAAGAAATATATATTATATATTATTTGTTTAATGTATATATCCACTATGTATATTACAAATTTAAATTAAATATCTTTATGTTTAAGAATGGAAGGGATTAAAATGACGTATCGAAACCAGTTATTCAGATGAGAAATATATATATATATATATATATATATATATATATATATATATATATATATATATATATATATATATATATATATATATATATATATAAGTTCAATAGAGAACCATAATTATTGGTTCTCCAAGGAACCAAATTTTTTTTTCAAGTTTTAGAGCTTATTGTTTATTGAAAAAAAAAACTAAAAAATTATAAATTAATAACTTCACATTGTGAATGCTAAAAAATAAATTATATATTTTTCGAGTTCATCGTGTGAATTCAGATTCACACTGTGAATTTGCACAGATTTACACTGTGAATTTGACGATTTTTTATATCGAATTTGATATCATTGAAAAAAGGATAAAAAGTTATAAATTTCTATATTGTTAGTTAATTATGGTTCTCTATTGAACATCACCATATATATATATATACATATATATATATATATATATATATATATATATATATATATATATATATATATATATATATATATATATATATATATATATATATATATATATAAGCACAACATGTATTTGAAACTTCCACTTCAACTCAAGAGTTTTCTAATTTTAATATATTTATTACTTACAACTCAAAAGTTTTTAACTTATAGTTATTAATTAGTAATTATTAATGACTTTTTATGTTCCAACAATGTATAACTTTGTAACTTATATTAGTAGTAGATAATTAAGTTTTGCTTACCAAAGAGATTTATGTGTTTGAAGAGATTTCTGATTAAGATATGAAGAGTTAAAAAATAGGTTTGTTGAATCTTTGGATAATAGTGCTTTTACATATCAAATTTGTGTTGATTTTTGTATTATTTTTTATATGATTTGTAAAGGTTAAATAAGTTTTTTAATACAAATATCTTAATAGATGTTTTAGTATTTTTATATTACTAAAAGTTGTAGTATTTATTTTTCATGCATTTTGTTATTCATTATATATATAGATTTTTTTAATAAAAATGTTATAATAGATGTTTTGGTATTTTATGTTATTAATAGTTATAGTGTTTGTTTTTTTCATACTTTTTTATTATTCGTTATATATAGATTATCATACGTTTGATATATAATTTATACAACTTGTAACACCAAGAATTTAAAATAATTTTTCGCATTTAATAAAGACAAACTTCATTTAATATTCATAAAAACATCATTGTTTGTAATTCATTTCATAACATATATAAAAACCCCAAGATCACATAATATAAAAATCCCGCGTGTGTGCACTGATCAGGCCGGCGCCTTCCCGCGATCCTCACTAGTACCTGAAACAATTAACATCAACACTGTAAGCATAAAGCTTAGTGAGTTCCCCAAAATACCATATAACACATATTAGCCACTCGAGGCTATAACTCTATGGGTCCGTGCACCCATACTCTGTGAACCCTCAGGTTCTAACTCTGTAAACAAGCATAGCATAAATCACATAGAAGCATGCAGTGCAACACATAACATACATAGCATACAAATACTCTATCATATAACTCTGGTTACCTACTCAAGGTAAAGTATAGTGAGAAGACTCACCTCGCGTGTCTCGATATCTCACAACCTGGGAATCCCTCGTGCCCGATTCTCCGAGCTCTAATCCTCCTATAACATCATAATGTCCCTAGTTAACACTTTATATCTCTAATGTTGACTATCCCTAAGAAGTCAACACAGGTCCACTCTGGTCAACGGTCAACGGTCAACGGTCAACTTTGACCGGACTCGGCGAGTGCTAGGGCGACTCGGCGAGTCTACACGTTCTCACCAATTCTCTAAGATTCCCTTTCTACACGTCGAGTATCCCCCTTGACTCGACGAGTTCCTCCTGGAAGAATCGTGGGGCCACCCCGACTCAACTCGCCGAGTCTGAAGAACAACTCGGCGAGTCCCAGTTAATCTTCAAGCTACTCGCCGAGTATGTTCATCGGACTCGGCGAGTCCATGCCATGCAACCGCTCAAACTGCTTTCTAAGGTCAGATCTGCTCCGACAATTCACAGGTCTGGCCTTCCTAAACTGGTTCATCACGTAAAGCCCTCATTTCGGTGCTCATAATACACCCCAAGACTCATAATTTACATTTTGACCTAAGGCATAAGGATTCCAATCCAAAACCTCCATTGATTCCCGAAATGCTCAGGCATGGGACATTATGGACTTCTAAGGGTCCCAATATAGGGTTCCAATCGCTTGGGGGACTAAGGAAACACTCAATCTAGCCACAAAAGGGTTCAATAAACCCTAAATCTATATACACATCAACATAGAAGAATGCAACTCGAAAATATTACCTGAATAACGTTGCTCTGTGTCCCCAAATCCTCAGAATGTGGCTTCTCTTGTTGTTCCCTTAACCAAGCCTCCTCCTCCTTGCAAAATAACACTTCCAAGATCAATAATGGTCTTCTACCTTGCTCCAGATGCTCACAATCGAATTAGGGTTTCTCTCAGAGGACTAGGATGAACAATGACGGCCATAAGGCCCCTTATATATGTCCCAAACCTGGACGGTTAGGGTTTCGCTAAACAGCGCAGACTCGCCGAGTCCATATCGGACTCGTCGAGTCCAGTCGCGAACCCACGACCAGATCCACGATCCTACTCGGCGAGTCTGAGCTCCAACTCGCCGAGTCCCCTCTTAAAATACCCAAAAATTATAAATATAACGATACCTGGAATTCCGGGCTGTTACACAACTTTAAACTGTTTATAAAATTATCAAATAATGATATACATCACAATGACTTAAAACTATAATATTTAATAAAACTAATAGGTTAATTATAAGTTTTTTTTCCCACTAACATTGGTTTTCAAAGTAGAAATATTAAATAATAATTTGTTAAAACTTATTATTTTAAGTATATACATGTATTCTCACAAATCACGTAGGGTTTCGCCTAGTAAATCATAAACCAGTTTCTATTAAGCGTTGACTTACAAATAATTATCTTCCAACCAATAAAGGTTGAGATTTTTATGAAGACAAAAAATTGATTTCAAAATAAAACATTACATTCGTTCTAAAAACAATATATATATATATATATATATATATATATATATATATATATATATATATATATAACAAAATAAATAACATGGTATCCCGTATATAAACTTATTTAACATAGTGATCATTATTTACCAAATATCTTATATAAAATAGATAAAACTGCAAAAATGGTTCCTCAGTATGCATTTTTTCCAAGTTTTGCTCTAAATCCCGATTTTTTTTGGATTCGTGGTCTTTTTGTGCTAGTTTTGTTGCGGATTTGGTCATTCAGTAGACTGAAATGACTTTAATACCCTTGAGTATTTATTTTCTATTTTTCTTTTGTTTTTTTAAATTTAATATTTATTTATTTATTTAAATAATTAAAAAACAAAACTCTCTCTCTTTCTCTTTCTCCTGCACCATGCCTTTATAGCACAAAAAACCCATAACATCTCATATATCTCTCAAAAGCACAAATTGGTAGCAAAGATTGTAACAACATCATGTGTCAAATTGTTTTTTGATAACCCGTAAATCATTGAATACCAAGTGAAAAAAACATTACAATAAACGGATTACCTAAAAAAACATATAATATCCTTTTGAAGGATCGCTCAATCGTTTTTTAAGATCTAATCTTGGAGAATCTCTTCTCTCTCTCTCTCTCTCTCTCTCTCTCTCTCTCTCTCTCTCTCTCTCTCTCTCTCTCTCTCTCTCTCTCTCTCTCTCCGCGAGAGGAAATTGCAAATGGGCAGATGGCTGCGATTTTAGCCTAGAAACATCGTATATATACAGCAAAAAAAACCACATGCGAACGTACAAGTGGCTAAAGCATGTCTTGTATGTTCGCAAATGGCATGGTGAAATCGCAGATTGATTAAATCCATCTGCGATTTTGGTGGCTAAAAATGCAATTTTGATTTTTTTTTTTTTGCTATTTTCCACAAAGTAATTAGTATTTGACTAAATTTGCAATTTTCTCAAGGATAATACTGTAGAAATGGTCTCTAAGGATAAAGCTGTTATTTTCAAAAAGTTAATAGTCAACCTATTAAATTTAACGAGATAAAGACCAAAATCACAACAAAACCACCAAATAAAAGCCTTTTTTGCTAATAAAATTTTTTTAGATTTTATTTGAAGAAATTGACAAACCACAGTGACCATTTTTTCACAATTTTGTCTAACAAAAACGATCATTAGGAATGTGAGTTTATCTCTACATAACCATTTTTTACCCTTTGAAAAAATGACCATCATATTTGAGATGAGGTCATTTCCGACCATTTTAGACCAACTTAATATCAGAACACTTTATCTTGGACTCAAATACCAAATTTAAAAAAATACATCTTGGACTCAAATACCAAATTCCAGACAAAAGAAAAAAATAGTATTCTAAAATTTCAAAAATATGTCCAAAATCTGATAAACAAATGCGATATTTTAAGAAACTTTTGCAAAATTTTAAGAAAATTTTCTTTTTTTACTACAATCTAACAAAACAAAAAAAATGCATTTTAACCAGTCATTATTGGAATGAGGCTTCAACCAAAAAATACATAATGTAGTCATTTTAACCAAGCAATTTTTCTTTTTAAATACACATTATATATTTTATTTAAATCCGAAATGATCATTCCAATAATGAAGGTTATTTTGTTCAATCCATATGATTTCCAATACCTTCGGTACAACGTGGTCATCTTTTGTAAATATCCCCTAAAAAATTTACCATATTGATCAAAACTCGTCCTATTTGTCTATTTTGACACCTCTAGTATAAATCTCAATACCTAAATCATTTTTATGCTATGTTTATACACACGTCAATGCAAGTAGATTGGTATCTAACCATAATCATGGTGCGCTTGTGATGATAACTTTGTATGATACACTTGTGGTCCTCCATAATTTCAATAATAATTAAAAAAATAAATAAAAAAAAAAAAAAGTAGATTGGTATCTGGTGCATGGATCCTTTTCAAATGAACAATAATTGGATTGGAGAAACAGGATACGATGGTATGGTAATGTAATGGAGCTAATATATAAATATACCATGCCTTCTCAATAAATGTCAATGTCACATACATGTATAATAGATAAGACATGTTCAAATCCATATCATAGGTAATATAACTTATTTCTTTCTTCTATCTCTTACACACAACATGACAAGATTAATTTTTAAAAGTTACTTTTTATGATGAGGAAAAAGAGAGCCTCCCAGTTTTATTATAAGAAAATAGAAATTGCATAATATGTAAGATAGTAATAGCTATTTTAACCACACGATAATGCAGAAATCCATGATTTTTAAGGTACAATAAAATCCTAGGATTGAAAACATGAAGATGACATGGAAACATTCGAAGAAAAAGAATACGTAAGCTATAAGCTACTCTTCCTTGTACCTCTTTTCAACTTCCTCCATTGTTTGAATCTCCTTGTGGTACTTGCAAACACGATACACACACCTTCATTGCATTGCATCACAATTCACATACATATTGTCAAACACCATTTATATAAATAAATAAATAAAATCAGTGGCTAAACTGACAAAAAAATTAATTTAATTGTGCCTAAATCAATAATAAAATAATAGTTTAGTGGTTACGTAGTAAAACAACCATTCACTTACCAGTAAAGAAGACAAGCTGCACAACACAGAATAATATTCCTCTGAGACTTGTATATCTGCAACAACAGTTTATATCATCATGTCACAAGTTTGATGCACTTATTTTTTAGATCAATTTTAACACTTTGAAAACATCAAAACATACAGAAATAATCGAATATTTTTTAACATCGTTTATCTAGAAAACACTTGATTTGTGAAAGTGTTTAAATTGGAGAAAGCCACAAATCAAATATACTATTGACATGATTACTGAGCACAACTAGATGAAGGTTCTTTGAAAATTCAACCATTTGGAGAGATTAATCACTTTCATAAACGAAGAACAAATCACAATCATAAGTCCTCTCTACTCTCAAGATCTATCGCAAATCAGAAGCTTGAAATTGGTACCTGATTGGCTAATTCCAACCAAATATGTTCGACAGATGCAATAAATTCTATATAGATGTTAAAAACCCCAAATGAACGATTAGATGTTAGGGTTTAGAAGAACAATTACCGATTTCTCGTATCGATCTCTCTCAGCAGCAGTACAAGCCTCACCAGAACACATCAACCTGTGCTCGTTCTTCCAGTAGATATCTGGAACATCATAAGGCATAAAAAGTAGATCAATTACGAAAGTAAGAATCAATAGCTAATTAAGAGCGCAGAAGAGATAAAAAGTAAGAAAACCTAGAAGCTGAAAACTAGCAAAGGGGACGATGAACATGGAGGGCTGTAAAATGAGAGAAATCAGAGAGACGAGAGTAGACTTCAAAGCCTTGGGAGAAGGCAAAGTTATCAAGACGGCCATGACTGCCTCCGCAGCAACAACATAAGTCAAAATCATCCATTGCAACCCCATTTTTGTTCTCTGCTGTGCTACCCAGTGATTTCAGATCGGTTGTTTGTTACTGATTTTAGGGTTTTGCAGACCTTACTTGTCGACCAAGGTGGACGAAGAAGGTACTTCGCACGTGTAACGCGGCACCTACAATGAATGTCGATAGACTTTGATAACTTTTAGAAAAAGCTCAAAAATGGTCCTTTGTGTTACTTAAAAATTGTTATTTTGGTCCAGATCTTATTTTTATTTTATTTTGTTGTTTTAACCTTCTTATTGTTCTCCGCTATTAACATAGGTTTAACTTGTCAAAACGAGGGTATTAACATAGGTTTTTTTTTTTTTTTGTTATGTGACACTCTCATTCAATTTATTAAATGTCATTTTGTGGTTATTTTAAATAAATTTCTTTTCCATATGTCATTGTATGAGTTTTTATATTTTAATAAATTTCACATAATACTTTTATGTAATAATTACAATAAATATAATGATAAATGAATATCAATTTCATTAATGGTCTTACCTTTTTATTTCAAAATTATCAAATTAAAGTTCATTAGTTTATTTTGTTTATTTATTTAAATTTAAAAGATAAAAAAATCAATTTTAATAATTCATTATTTTTCTTATTTTTTTATAAATCCAAAGTTCTTAAGTATTTAGACATTTACATTTAATTTTTTTAATTAACCTATGTAATACATGAGTCTTACACCTAGTTAAAGTACTATGTGGAATTTTTTTAAATAGAAAGACCCATAAAATGACATGTGGGAAAAAAATTAATTCAAAATAACAATAAAATGACATTTGTCAAATTGAATGAGAGTGTGACGTGTGGCAAAAAAATCTTCATTTATTAGGATAGATGAGAGTATGTATTCCTTTACCGTCATACAGATGATATCGAGCCTCCTTCGCATTTATAGTCCCTAATTTTGTTAGTCGATTCACTTTCTTTCATCATTGAGTGTGGATCAAGAACCCTAATCCGATTTCCAAGTTGTGATCTTCGATCAGCCGAGTTTCTCAGTGAATGCATATACCAATGTAGAACGTAAGACTGTCAAAAAAATCATTCAACGCAAGGGTGGCATATGGTATGTATTTTGGATTTGGCTCATTATGTTGTATTTTTATGTGAAATCATGTCATATGAAACTTGTTTTTTGTTCTTGTTTTTAATATGGACACCCTATTACACTGTTTACTGTAACACCATAAAAATTTGAACAATTTTTCACTTTTGAACGACCATAAAATATCATTAAAAATCATTTCAAAAACATTGTGTCCACATTGTATCAGTACAAAACCCCAAGATCATAATATATAAACTCCAATGTGCATGTGTATGAATCATGTTGGCGCCTTCTCGCGCTCATCACTGGTACCTGAAACACATAACATAGCAACTGTAAGCATAAATGCTTAGTGAGTTCCCCAAAATACCGCATACAACACATACGCCACTCGAGGCTATAATACGACCCTCCGGTCGATGTGTCTCAGCGGGACCCTCTAGTCCCGTAGCTCGTTGGACCCTCTAATCCGGTCATAGCTCGTTGGACCCTCCGGTCCGGTCTATAACATCATACAACATACATATATCACATAGCACATAATCTCATACGTAACACATAAGACCCTCTGGTCAACACATAATACCACTCTAGGTAGCGTATAGTGAGAAGACTCACCTCGGTGTCTCGGTAAATATCTGACTCGGAAGAAATGTGATTTAGCCTCCGCCTAATCAAATAAAGTAATACTCTCATAAATACAACTGTACTCAACCCTAAAAGTCAATAAGGTCAACGGTCAACTTTGACCCGACTCGTCGAGTGTACTAGGGCGACTCGGCGAGTCTACACGTGTCCACTGACTCTCTTAGTCCCTCTCTTGGCACGTCGAGTACTTCCCCTGACTCGACGAGTTCTACCTGGCATGAATCGCGGGGCCACCCCGACTCAACTCGGCGAGTTCTGCCTTGAACTCCAGTCCCCCTGACTCTTCCTGACTCACCGAGTTATTCCCCAACTCGACAAGTCCACTCACTGAGTGATTTACGGGAAACCCTCATCCTACTCGCCGAGTCTGTTCTTCGGACTCGGCGAGTTCATGCCATGCACAAACTCCATAGGCCTCCTGAGGTCAGATCTGTTCCATACATTCATAGATCTGGCCTTCCCAAGCATGATAATCACGTAAAGTTCAGACCTTGACACTCATATAACATCTAAATGGTCTAACTTGGTGATTTAGCCCCAAAAAATGACATCCCAAGCTCATGGCTCCCAAAATGACTCATAAAGCTCCAAGGGTTAAGGTCTCTGGACCTCTTTGGGTCCAGATCCAAGACATAAACTCGAGAAGGGACCAAATGCTCCACTTATTCTTCCTCTAAAAGGGTTAGAAAACCCTAACACTAAGAATCAACATCAAAACTGAAGAAGGTCCGAGCAAAATACCTCAATATGATCTCTAAGAACTCAGAAATCGCCACAATCGCTCCTCCTTCATCCTCCTCTTGCCTTGGTCACCTCCTTCTTGCAAAAACACCCACAAAAGGATCAAGAATGGCCTCTCCTTCCTCACAAGCGCTCTAGATCTCTTAGGGTTTCTCTCCGGGGGTTGGTGGCCGCAAATGACGGCCCTAAGGGCCTTTAAATAGGTCTCAAACCCTGGAAATTAGGGTTTCATTAAACAACGTGGACTCGCCGAGTCCACTCATGAACTCGCCGAGTCCAACTGTGAACTCGCATACAAATCTGCGACCATACTCGGCGAGTTTAGACGCCAACTCGCTGAGTCTCCTCAAAATTCCCAAAAATAAAAGAACAAAATAGGATACCTGCGAATCCGGATGTCATAAGCCCCCGGCTATTGGTAACGAATTCTGATACCAGCCCGACAACTCCCTCTCTCTTCTGGCTTTCTGGCCTCACAGCCTCAGCCTGGGCCCCACGGATAGCATCCAACACCGGGGTCATCACTGTCAATCTCAAACAAACATCCCGCAATAGGGCGCCCTCCGCCCTTCGGCTCAGTGCATCGGCTACAACATTAGCCTTGCCCGGTTGGTACAGGATCTCACAATCATAATCCTTGACCACGTCCAACCACCTCCTCTGGCGCATATTCAGGTTGGGCTGATCCATTAAATACTTCAAGCTCTTGTGGTCCGTGTATATCGTACACCGAACCCCATACAGATAATGTCGCCAGATCTTGAGGGAGAATACTACCGCTCCCAGTTCCAAATCATAAGTGGGATATCTCAACTCATGAGGCTTAAGCTGCCTCGATGTATATGCTATCACATGCCCCCTCTGCATAAGCACCGCTCCCAATCCGGATATCGATGCATAACAATATACCATAAAATCCTCCATTCCTTCCAGAAGGGCTAAAACTGGGGCTTCGCATAATTTCTAGCGAAGTATCTCGAACGAGGTCTGCTGCTCTAGACCCCAAGAAAACGCAGCACCCTTCCGGGTCAACTTGGTGAGTGGCACAAAGATTTTGGAGAAATCCTTAATAAATCTCCGATAATATATGGCCAATCCCAGAAAGCTCCTGATCTCGGTGGGTGATCTCGGCACCTCTCACCTCATGATTGCCTCAATCTTGGCCGGATCGACCAATATCCCATTCTGGTTAACGAGATGCCCCAAAAATTGAACCTCTCGTAGCCAGAACTCACATTTGGAGAACTTGGCATAAAGCCTCTCCGATCTCAGAACTCCGAGGATCTCCCTCAAATGCTCCTCATGCTGCTCTCTGGATCTCGAATACACCAATATGTCGTCGATGAACACGATCACTGAGCGATCCAACATCGGTCTGCACACTCTGTTCATGAGATCCATGAACACCGCCGGTGCGTTGGTGAGTCCGAAAGGCATCACCACGAACTCGTAATGCCCATAACGAGTCCGGAATGTTGTCTTCTGGATGTCTTCCTCCCGCACCCTCACCTGATGATACCCAGACCTCAAATCGATCTTGGAGAACCAAGATGCTCCCTACAACTGATCGAACAAATCGTCGATCCTCGGCAACGGGTAACGGTTCTTGACCGTTAGCTTGTTCAACTCCAGGTAATCAATGCACATCCGGTGTGAACCATCCTTCTTCTTGACAAAAAGAATAGGCGCCCCCCATGGCGAACTGCTCGGCCGAATAAACCCCTTCCCCAGCAGCTCCTGGAGCTGCGAGGATAACTCCTGCATCTCGGGAGGCGCAAGGCGATAAGGCGCCTTGGTGATAGGCGCAGCTCTCGAAACCAATTCAATATCGAACTCTACTTGCCTCTCTGGAGGCACACCCATCAACTCCTCTGGAAACACATCCGGAAACTCACGCACTATCGAGACCTCATCAACTGACCTCGGTCTCCCTGAATCAACCCTCGCATCCATCATATATGCCACAAATCCCCTACAGCCCTGCTGTATACTTTGTCTCACTCTAGCGGCCGAACAAAATGCTGACCCAGCACGTGTACCCTCGCCGTACACCATAAGAACTCCCCCCCCCCACTAGGGTCTCGAATCGTCACCAATTGAAGCTCGCAGTCTATCACGGCTCCATACCGGCTCAACCAATCATACCCACTATAACACACACATCCCCCATCGTAATCGGAACCAGATCTATCGGAAACTCCACACCGAAGATCTCAAGGACACATCCTCGAATCACATCTGAAGCATACACTACTCGCTCATCAGTTATGGAAACTCGCAGAGGCCGATCCAACGCCTCTCGACGGATACTAATGTGCTGACTAATGCTACGGAAACAAGCGACCGACTCGCACCCGAGTCAAATAATACCAAAGCAGGCACATAACTCACAAGAAAAGTACCTACGCACATCATCATATAAGCATAATAACTTAACTCAAATAAAATATGAATATAGAATACATACCAGCCACAACATCAGGCGCCGCGCAGACCTCCTCCGCAGTCAACTGGAATGCTCTCCCACGAGCCTTCGGTGCCTCGGCCTTCACCGGCCGAACCTCGGTAACCCTAGCAGCAGGCCCAGATCCCTGCACTGACCCCTGAAGAAGCTAAGAGCACTCAGCCTTCCGATGGCCGGTCTGGTTGCAATGAAAGCAAACCGAAAATCCCTTGGGGCAATCCCTCGCGATATGCCCCTCCTTCCCACACTTGTAGCATACTCCAGCCCTGCACGACCCCTCATGACTCTTGCCGCACTTCCCACAAGTGCGACCCTTCACGCCCCCGGATCTCGAATCAGTGGGTCTAGCCCGCTTGGCTGCCGGTTGAGACTGAGTCGGTCGCCGATCCGCCTTCTGTGACTCGGCCTCCTCCCTGGCCTGAGTCTCCAACTCAATCTCCCTCTTCCGAGCATTTGCCTAGAGCTCAGCAAATGTCCGGTAAGTCGAGTTCGCCACGAACTCCCGAATGTCTCTCCTCAGCACACTCAGATAACGGCTCATACGAGCCTGCTCAGATGACACCTGCTCAGGGCAAAACATCGCCCTCTCATGAAACTTCCTGGTGATCACTGCCACAGAATCAGTACCCTGTTTGAGGGTCAAGAACTCCTGAATCAACTGTTCCCTCTCCACCGGGGGAACATACTCCTCTCTGAACATAACGGTGAACCTCTCCCAGGTCACCTCGGAAATCTCAGCCAAAGTGAAGTTCGCCGTTACGAACTTCCACCAATCCTTCGCTCCCAAGCGGAGCTGGTTCAGGGCGAACCGAACCCTCAAGTGCTCTAGACAAGAACACGTATAGAAATATCCCTCGATGTCAAAGATCCATCTCATAGCGGCAATCGGGTCCTGTGTCCCGTCGAAATCTGGTGGCTTCGTGTTGCTGAACTCCCGAAACAACAACGAGTCACCTCCCTGAGGTCTGGCAGCAGCAACAGCAGCAGTAGCTGCAGCTGCAGCAGCCTCAGTCAGCACTGCATACCGCTCATCAAAAGTCTCAATCAATGTGGTCTTGATGTCCCCAAACATCTCAGGAATCTCAGCCGGGATGGCAGCAGCCACTTCCTCGTGAATCAATCGACGGATCTCCTCGTCGCTGACACCACTGCTCTCAGGTGTGTGTCGAGTCCCAACCATGATGCCTTTGAAATATAACAATAATTATCAGAGACTCGATCGAGCATACTCATACTCGATGACGCAACCCTACTCGTCCTCCGTTGTCCAAAAGATTCTTACTTGGAATGTCCACTGATCCGGTGTCTTCAGTAGTACGGGCCCAATACTACTGACCACCCCGCATCAGCATTCACTCCAAGTCCTCCTCCTTGGATCCTGGATTACGAGTACTCTACTCTCATGAGCTCCTAACTGCTATCTACTCGCTCTCAAAGCATCTCAGCAGCAGAAATCTCCTAGGCTAAGGCATCACAAATCAGGCCACTCTAGTCCTAATATGTATACCTAGCCTACTCTAGCATGCATAATGTAACATAACCTATCTCATAACACATAATGTAAGGGTAATTTTGGGGATTCACCGTTCGGGCGCTGACTGATCGTACACACAACTCTGCTCTGTTTGTCTCAAAACTCTTTTTACTCTTTTCAAAAATTTTACTTCATTATCAAAAATTTTCCTCAAATCCTCAGTTTGAGTTTAGATACGCCCGAAGATGCATCCGAATCCCTCAAACCAAGGCTCTGATACCAACTTGTAACACCGTAAAAATTTGAACAATTTTTCACTTTTGAACGACCATAAAATATCATTAAAAATCATTTCAAAAACATTGTGTCCACATTGTATCAGTACAAAACCCCAAGATCATAATATATAAACTCCAATGTGCGTGTGTACGAATCATGTCGGCGCCTTCCCGCGCTCATCACTGGTACCTGAAACACATAACATAGCAACTGTAAGCATAAATGCTTAGTGAGTTTCCCAAAATACCGCATACAACACATACGCCACTCGAGGCTATAATACGACCCTCCGGTCGATGTTTTTCAGCGGGACCCTCTAGTCCCGTAGCTCGTTGGACCCTCTGGTCCGGTCATAGCTCGTTGGACCCTCCGGTCCGGTCTATAACATCATACAACATACATATATCACATAGCACATAATCTCATACATAACACATAAGACCCTCTGGTCAACACATAATACCACTCTAGGTAACGTATAGTGAGAAGACTTACCTCGGTGTCTCGGTAAATATCTGACTCGGAAGAAATGTGATTTAGCCTCCGCCTAATCACATAAAGTAATACTCTCATAAATACAACTGTACTCAACCCTAAAAGTCAACAAGGTCAACAGTCAACTTTGACCCGACTCGTCGAGTGCACTAGGGCGACTCGGCGAGTCTACATGTGTCCACTGACTCTCTTAGTCCCTCTCTTGGCACGTCGAGTACTTTTCCTGACTCGACGAGTTCCACCTGGCATGAATCGCGGGGCCACCCCGACTCAACTCGCCGAGTCTCAAGAACAACTTGGCGAGTTCCGCCTTGAACTCCAGTCCCCCTGACTCTTCCTGACTCACTGAGTTATTCCCCAACTCGGCAAGTCCACTCACTGAGCGATTTACGGGAAACCCTCATCCTACTCACCGAGTCTGTTCTTCAGACTCGACGAGTTCATGCCATGCACAAACTCCATAGGCCTCCTGAGGTCAGATCTGTTCCATACATTCATAGATCTGGCCTTCCCAAGCATGATAATCACGTAAAGTTCATACCTTGACACTTATATAACATCTAAATGGTCTAACTTGGTGATTTAGCCCCAAAAAATGACATCCCAAGCTCATGGCTCCCAAAATGACTCATAAAGCTCCAAGGGTTAAGGTCTCTGGACCTCTTTGGGTCCAGATCCAAGACATAAACTCGAGAAGGGACCAAATGCTCCACTTATTCTTCCTCTAAAAGGGTTAGAAAACCCTAACACTAAGAATCAACATCAAAACTGAAGAAGGTCCGAGCAAAATACCTCAATATGATCTCTAAGAACTCAGAAATCGCCACAATCGCTCCTCCTTCAGCCTCCTCTTGCCTTGGTCACCTCCTTCTTGCAAAAACACCCACAAAAGGATCAAGAATGGCCTCTCCTTCCTCACAAACGCTCTAGATCTGTTAGGGTTTCTCTTTGGGGGTTGGTGGCCGCAAATGACGGCCCTAAGGGCCTTGAAATAGGTCTCAAACCCTGGAAATTAGGGTTTCATTAAACAGTGTGGACTCGCCGAGTCCACTCATGAACTCGCCGAGTCCAGTTGTGAACTCGCATACAAATCCGCGACCATACTCGACGAGTTTAGACGCCAACTCGCCGAGTCTCCTCAAAATTCCCAAAAATAAAAGAACAAAATATGATACCTGGGAATCCGGATGTTACATTTACCATCAAGTTACATCATGTAGGTGAGTTCACAAAGTTTCCAAAAAAAAAAAAAAAAAAAACTATATTAATAGAATTTTTGTGTATGTTGTATGGTGGATATAGAAGAGTTTTATGTTCATGAAATGGATACCATCATAAAAGGATCAGGATACTCTGTTCCTCCGGTTATCTACTATCATTTTCAACTGCCCAAGGGCGGCATGCATTTTGGACTACATACCCTAGGAAATGATGATGATGTTTGTAATCTTTCCCAATATGTAAAGGAGCATAAATCATAAGGGTTTACACTGAACATGGTACGGAAATTTTGCTTACTTACTTTATGGCTCTTACGTCTGTAAAAAAATAATAAAAATAATAAAATAAAAAAAATATCATTTAGGAATTAGACGAAATTGAGGAACATGAAACCCCTGCAACTAATAACCAAACCGTTAATATGCCACATAGATGTACATCCCCTGTTTTACATAATGGTATGTCAACTTCACCAAAACAAGTTGGAATTGTAGGCAATGAAGTTGATGTAGCTTTTTCATTATCCCCTAAGTATAATACGAAACGGGGTTGGATCAAGGACAAAGCTTTGTCATCATGTAGTAAGAAATTGGCCATGGATGATGTTGGTGAAGTTAGGCTTGGTGGGGATAAGGATCTTGCAACTAATGATTGTGATAAGGGATTTAATGAATTTAATGAGGTAGTTAATGACTTTGATATTAGGTTGTACCAACAGATTTTATAGTCTAATTTTGAAGTTGATAAGGTGGTCAATAAAGAGAATGAAGATCATAAAAGGGAAGAATTGAATGAAATAAATGAATTCAATAAAGTTAGTGACAATGTAGATCATGAGTTCAATTAAGTTAATGACAATGTAGATATAAGGGATTCTGAAATGCATGTTGCAAATTGAAGATGAAGGTAAGGGTAAGAGTGAAAGAGAAAATGATGAAAAGTGAGGACAATGAAGACAATCACTTCTAGGTGGATGAAGAGAACATAATCCCTGATATAGAAGTATATATGAAGGACTTTTACATCAGTATTAATCTTGAAGTAGAATTTCTGGAAAAAAAAGAGTAACAAATCCTAGAGATAATGAGAGTGATGGCGACCCTAAAGATTTGGATGTAATTGATAATAATCAATGGGAGTCAATGGATGAGGATTCTCATATGGAAGGGAAAAATAAAGTTACTAAAATAACTGGGGAATGAGACAAGGTGCTCCAAAGGAGAGATACATAAAGTAACTTTTACGATAGGACAAAATATAAAAGTAAAAATGAGTTAAAGGAAAAGATACGATTGCATGTATTAGAAATCAAGAGTAATATATTCTTTTAAAAAAACAAAAAAAAAATGGTTAAGGATTGCCCGTAAAGGGACTGTACCCTTTAATGAGGGTCAGGTGGGTGAACCTACCCCATATCCTTGGGTGATACAAGGTTATAGGTCAATAGTAGAAGGTAGTTGGTTTATAAAAACATACAATCATGAATACAAATGCATGTTTAAAAGAATAGTTAGATATGCAACTACAAAGTTCATTGCTAAACAAATAACGGACCAGATTGAATCCCAATGAAAGCTCTACAAGATCAATTGCAAAAGGAGTATCAAGTGTGATTCTATACACACATCGTATTCAAGGCTAAATTTAATGCAAGAAAGCAACTTATGTCTATAAGGTAGAGCCTATTAATGGTCAAAGAATATGGCCTATAAGTGAATATCCTATTAAAATCCCCCCCCCCCCCCCCCCCCCCTCTTCTACACCATAATCAACTTGGGAGTCCCGTAAAAAAAAGAAAGCAATATAAGGAGGAGAGAAGCCAGAAGAAAATGGACCTGAACTTAATAGTCTGTAGAGTTAAATGGACTTCAGGAATTAAATCATTTAATTAAATGGACTTTGCACTCTTAGTCTCTATCAAGTTTTAAGCAGAGGTCCATATGATTTCAATTTTATTATGTGGATAAGGTATGTTATATGAGTTTATTACAATTTGACGAGTACAACACCGTCGACCCTAGGTTCCGACATCCAGCATTGCCAACCCAAACCGTAGGTTGGTTACCCTTTTTCAAATCAATGTTTACTCCTCTACCACCACCTCACGCGTACCCCTCTTCCATTTTATCCCTCTATTCGTCACCACCATTGGCCACCGTTAGTTTCTCCAATGCCATGTTTCCTCTCTCACCGTTAACCTTCAACGACCCTTCGGTTTGATCGGTTGGCCACCACTAGGTTTGTCAATATCTTAAGTACTTTCTCTTCTTTCTTTTTTTGTTGCCATTACGGATCTTTAACGAGTATTCATGTGATGATTTTAGTTCTCGGTTATACGATTCCTGCCCAGCGTTTACCTTCTTTAACCCAATGAACCATTGACATCATGCCTCTGCCTACGCCTTAACATTTGATCTACAAGTTAAAAAAAAAAAAAAAAAAAAAAAAAAAAAAAAAAAAAAAACCTTCTATCGTTAGAGACCTACAACCAACTCAAGTCTACATGTTTCTCTAGATTTTACCTATTTTTTAAAAAAGTTTGCAATAGTTCGGGGATCTAGAAAGTGTAACTCTAGTTTATGTGGAACTAAACATTTTCCGTAAGTTTTGTGCTTTTGATTTTGATATTGATGTCGACTAAATATTGAAATCTAAAACTGCACAAATAACCATATTTTACAATGAAATTTAACTTTTGTAGAAATGACGATAGTGAAGATGCAGTCACCGATAAGAAAAGGTGATCAAGAAGACAAACAGGGTGGGTTGTGGTTGGGGTAATGGGTGGGGGTGGGTTGGGGTTGCATTGGGCTTTTATAATTTGATATTAATCCAAAATTGTAAATAAGTAAAAAATATTAAATAATAATAATAATAATAAGGATATAAAAAACATTTTACATGCGTTAAAGACCAGCGATGCAAGAAATTGAAACTCATAACCAACTTAACATGTGACTTTTTGTTGATCATAAGAACCAATCGTGAAATTTTATCTTTTTAATAATAATAGTTCAATGGCTATATCAATAAAATAGTAAAACTAGGTCGTGTTTTTCTTTATTTTTCAGAGAACCTCAAAAAATGTTTCTTATGTATGTATTGGTTCGCTCACTACGAAAAATAATTAAGCAATAAAACGATGAAAGTACAAAGGTTTTTCTGTATTTTACACAATAAACAAAACCAATAGTTTATCATACTCCAATCAACTTAATAATGTGCATGTATTAGCTACAAAGTATTTGATCATTCATATACAACAAAATTAAGTTCTTAAATGATACAACACAAACCTATCCCCAATCTACAAATGGAAGAGGTGGATATCCACCTTCTGGTGGCGGTCTTAACGATGGAGGTAAATTTCCAAGCATAACACCCATCCTATCTACTACCATGCCGCCTGCAAACACAAGGTATACAAAACAAATTTAGGGTTTAGGGTTTAGGGTTTAGCCTGTGTGGCATAGCCTACAGAACAATGACTAATGCCAATGAGACAGAAACTACAATTTTTCGTTCTAACAAAAAAAGTGGAGCAGCTCGCTCTTGATCTCTAGTTGGTGCAAAAGACGTGAATGCCCTCCTCATCCTCAATCAAAATAGCCCTAGAAACCATATCTTTACTACCCAGTTCGGTTGGGTCTACATTCTTGAGAGGTTATGTATGTATGTGTGTCTACATGCATATACATATACATACATATGTATGTATGCGTATTTATCTCTAGAAAAGAAAGGTGATCACACAAAATTTTGCAGCATAGTTCGCATAGGACAAAATACAGAAAAACACAACATAGTTACACAACTTTATACGATTAAAGCCTTCAACTATTTTTGTAATGATTAAATGCATACAACATTATAAAAGTATGTAAATGTTACTAAACACGATAAAAATAAGTTTTTTTTTTCTCAGCTAACAGTTGATTAGCAATACTTGCCTGAGAGTGAGGATCTTTCAATGGACTGACTCCCTGGGAAACTTGGCAATTGAGTTTCAATGCTATTTGCAACTGAAGAAGAGATTATTCAATATTATAATTAAAAAGGTTCAAATCTAATGCTATGTACTACTAAACTTGTTGTTTATTTTACTAGAACACTAGACAATGGGGAGTAAATATTTAAAAGAAACCCTATAAAGGAACAAGTATTCACCTGCAAAACCCTGCATGTTCATGTTTGGAAGGTTTTGATTGGGATGAACATATTTACATGAATCACCATATGGGCATGAACCCTGTAAAATAGAAAGTTGGAATTCATCAGGATAACAAGAGAAAGTGAAACTAAAAACAATCAATGAATGAAAGTTATGATGATGATGATGATGATGATACAGGTATTGTTCAAATGTAGGGCTACAATGTTTCATTAGGTGAACATTTTTTTTTCTCAATTTCGATGAGTATGAAACTTTTTACAATAATGAATGTGTAAATCTCGATTAAGATCATTAAACAAACGCTGCTAGCATGTCGCCACCAGAAATTTCATTCATGGTACTTTCACATTATGAAATTAACCCAAAAAGAACTAAACGCCGATTTGAAAGTTCATAAAATCTGTGGAAAACATAGGAGCAAAGCGATTACCGTTCGGATGAAGCGATTGCAGAGTCCAACAGTTGATGATTGTAGGGATACTTGATTGGGATCTGTAAATTAGAAGAAAACATAAAGTCGTATAATACGATTTCAGTATATGTGGAGAGAGAGAGAGAGAGAGAGAGAGAGAGAGAGAGAGAGGAAACCTCGTGGTATGGAGGCGTACCAGAGAGCTTTGGCTTTCTGGTGGAGAAGGCCCTGAAGGTGGCGTTTCCGGTGGAAAGGGGTGTCCTGAAACTGCTTATCGCAGTAGTCACAGTAGTACTTACCCAGCGGCATTCCTCTCCTTTGTTTCCCCTCCGGCCAAACCCCACAAAAATAAAAACAAACCGGATTTAAAAATAAAAAAATAAAAAATAAATAAAAACTGCAAATTTGGTGATGATGAATGTAAATATTACGGCTGTAGTTCCGGTTTTCGATGTCAAAACAAAATTATAACGGAATGATAAATATACGTATATAGAGTATAAATCTATATACAACTAAGCATATGGATCCGAAAAAAAAGAGCATAACCAAAAATCGACCAAATCGAACCGGAAGGACCAAGAATTGTTTGCATCAAAACGGTAATTCAAGAAATTGTAAAAACAAATACTAAAATCGGAAAGTTTATTTGGTGTTGAGTCATTCGGTTATAGTCGGCTTTTAGGTCGTTTTTTGGTCTCGTATGATCACCCTAGGCAACACACACCTTGTCCTTGTTATTTAAGACTTTGATTCGTCAATCCCTCTCTCTTCCACCACCAACTCCAATCTCATCCCACTACTGACTCCCTCCTCTATCTACCGCTTCTATTCCTCAGTCAAAATTTCCATCGTAGCTCTCTAAATCCATCGAACCTTCATAAAAAGCATAGAAATAAGTTAAAGAACAAATAATTGTTAAGTTGTTGAAAAGTAGACAAGTTCCGGTTGGAAATGCATAAGCTTCTGCCCCCCCCCCCCCCCCCCCCCTCCCTGCTCTCCAAAAGAAAGCAAAGAAGATTTTGAAGAACAATCGAGGGAGAATGTCGAATTCCCACTGACTCCCTCCTCTGTCTACCGCTTCTATTCATCGGTCAAAATTTCCACGTAGCTCCCCAAATCCATCGAACCTTCATGAAAAGCATACAAATAAGTCAAAGAACAAATAATTGTTGAGTTGTTGAAAACTAGACAAGATCCTGTTGGAAATGCATAAACTTCTCTCTCTCTCTCTCTCTCTCTCCCCCCCCCCCCCCCCTCTCTGATTTTCAAAACAAAGCAATGAAGATTTTGAAGAACAATCCAGTGAGAATGTCGAATTCCCCCTAAGTGAATCAAGGACATTAGGCTTCGATATATATCAGTATTTAGGGGTGTTTAGAATTCTGTATTTAAAGTGTTTACTGACTTATTGTAGTTTAGAAGAGTTAACAAGGAGTTTTTAGTGTTTGGATAAAAATATTTTATAAGCACTTATTAACTTAAATAAAAAGTTTTTGATAAGTCACTTGACTCACTTCCTACTTACTTATTGACTTATTTAAGGGGATTTTGATAAGTTGTTTCATTATTACACATAAAATAAGAGTTCGGCAAACACTAAAAATACTGAAGAGATTTAAAAACCTTTAAACTATGAAGATCGATTAGATCTTGAACAAGTAAGTAAATATAAAACTATAAGAATACGAAAATAAGAACGAGACAAGAGTGAATCAAACGTGTCGAATGATTAAACAAAATCCTCAGAAGAGCTCGATTAAGAACATCAACTGTAGAGGATTGGTAGGTTACAAGAACGATTAAAGAAACCTGTAATACTATCGTTATGCTCTAGATGAATCGCTAAAATCGTTAACCTAATATGCATGCAAGCATATACTTATATATTAAACATAAAAGGCTCTCGGTTGGACAGGCCCAAACCGGAATACAAAATAAATAAACTATCGAGCCCAACGACGCAACACTTCAAAATAATCTTCAGCCCAACAATCTCCCCCTTTGCGTCAATTGGAGCGAGACCTTCACTTGTTACTTGGGCCAACAGCTGAAGCAGGTACCTTCTTCTTCACGGTGCTAAACAGACATTTGGTGAGAGAGAGAATTGTCTGTCTAAACCGGATGTACCATTGGATCATGTCGTTGAAGTACTTGATGTCATCAGCCGAATTCTCTTTACACCTCTTGATGATTGATAACACATGCTCCAGATAAGCAGTGGTGTAAAGGTGTTTGTCAGCTAAAGCAAAGAGACATTTCTGTCCTTCTGCTCTAGTGAACATAACCGAGTTGCGTCTCGGGTCGATCCTGCCCATTTGCATTTGGTTGAGATCACTGGCCGATCCCACAGGAGCAATCTTCGGTTTCTTCTTGAAGACTGTGGCGACCTCCTGATCCATAAGGGCAACCTGCATGATGTAGCAGACTAACATCCTTTTGATATGGTCTATGATAGGACTATATTCGGCTTCATCAGTCAAAAGGATATTATGCAGGACAATCCAATCATGAGGATTTAAGTTCGGTAGATCTGCCAGGGAGATAAGATGAGCAGTTCTTGCAGATCCCCGAATCAACTTGAACCGAACGTTTATAAAACGACCTTCGGTGTAAGGTTTCAGTACCCGAACGTTCACAATCTTCTGGGCGCTCCAAGTAAGGTATTAAGGACGAGCAGCCGCCAGATAGAAGTCAATGAGCTCCCTGTCAAGCTCAGCGTTCGGATGAGGGACTTCAAAGATGTTTGAGAAGGCGTGGAAGATAAACGCCTTTCGAGTCAGCGGCATGTCGAACTGCGAGTCGACAGTATTACTGCAGTCAAACGAGATAACCGGCTCGAGCCATAAGATGCTGGGAGTATCTATGGCCTCTTTAATCAAGCGCTCCCTGGTCCAGGCAGGGAAGAGAGTCTTCCTGCTCTCAAGGAGATCGTGGGCTTCCTTTTGCTTGCGTTCGGCTTCTTCAGCCTCTCGCGCCACACGACTGGCATCATCGTCAGCATTGCGACTGTTCTTTCGTTTCAACATGTCAGCAATGGTCTCCTTGTCTTCATCTTCATCTTCTTCCTCAGCTATGTGTTTCCCTTTGTCCTTCACACCCGAACCCGAAGCTTGATCAGTCGGAGGTGGTTCGGTTGTGTGAGTAGCTTTCGAGGAAGGAGGTGGTTTCGATCCGTTCTTCTTCTCATCTCCCCCTTGTTTCGGAATGGACACGAAACTAGGAAGGCCTTCTATTTTGCTGAGAAGGTCCATGGCCGGAGAGAGCTTTTCAGCAAGGGTTCGCCTCACTGAGTGGTTTAGGATCGGATCATGTGCTTCTAGGATGTTGGATAAGGCAGCGTGTACATCCGAAACACATGTCTTGATGACCTCCCTTTCGGATCGAAGAGCGTCCAGCTGTTGTTGAGAGTTGGATAGCTGAGTGCTCTTGACCTTTAGGGCGGTTGTTTTGCTCGCCAGAACGTCCATCAAAGAATTCTCGGCTGCGAGATCCTCCTGTAGCTTAGCGAGGCGCGCATCGATGGAGGCACGAAGAGCCGAGTTGTCGTCGCTTATGTTTTGGCGAAGGGTAGCGAACGAAGTCAACTCCGTGGAGACGAACTTGGCCAATTGCTGAACAATCGGTTCCAAAGTTGTCTTTGTGGCGTCGACGCTTTCCTGTAAGGACTTCAACAGGATGGAAGCGTCGGAGAATAGTTTATCGACTTTTTCGGTCGTAGCCTCACAGGCTCTGGTTGAGGCGTCGATAGCAGTAGTTGCTGAGGCCACCGAATCATGTTGAGCCCTGGAGAAGGCATCGACAATTTTCTGAAGCGCAGCTTCAGAGAGAGAGGACTGCTGGTTGGAAGAGGAGGCGAGAAGTAGGTCAACCTTCTCGTGGAGCTCCTTTAGATGCTTCTTTGTCACTGGAGCATCATCCTCCTCGTCACTCAGAACCTGAAACGGACTATAGTAGACCGAATCAAAGTTCATGTGTTCACCGCCAAGGTAAGGGTTGTCTCCATCAGAGGCATTTTCTGGAGATGGAGGGGGTGGTGAAGCTGGGGGTGATGTGGTTTTGGTAGGTTCAGGTTGAGTGGGTGTGGGGTTAAATTTGGGTGGTGGTTGAGTATGGGTAGGTTCGGTTGTATGGGTTTCGGTTTGTGGTGGTTCGGTTACGGGAGGGGTTTCGGTTACTGGTGGTGTTTCGGTGGCAGTTGTGAAAATGGGTGGTGGTATAGGGAAAGATGTTGGGGGAATAGTGGGGTTTATGGTCGGAATGGAAGTAGGAATGGTTGGAGGAGGTGAAGGAACTGGTAAATTGTGAAGTTCCATCTCTGGGGTAGGTGATCGAGGTGGTGTGTTGCCTCGTTGAGGGGATTCGTCTCCTTGAGAGCCGTCAGAACCCGAACTCTCGCCCTCAGAATCACTTGAAGAAGAGGGAATAACGAGCTTGCGCTTCGGTTGTGTCTTCCTCCTCTTCAGCTGTGGGGATTGTGCAGCCTTTGTCTGTTTCCTCTTCTTGGGAGAAGGACCCTTAGGAGCTTTGGGTGCTTGCTTCCCTTTTTCAGCCTTTTTGCCCCTGTTCACCAGTTTGTCTGCATCGTGAATAGACCTGAGCATATCCGGTGTAAGCTCCCTAGGACCAGTTGGCCTGAATTCCTTGATCGTCCGAATCAACCTGCTTTCAGAGGGCACGTCTCCATACATTGTTTCCGGAATGGATCCAATGAAAGAGAATTTAGATGCATCTGAGACGATGATCTTCTTGGTATGAAACGTACCAACAGAAGACATCGATGCACCGGCAGCAGTGGGAATGTCAAACTTGTCCATCGCCCACTTTGTAATCAAAATCCAGAACCGGGCCAACGACACCTTAGAGTGTCGTGATGATGAAGAAAGGCTCTGGATGAGCTGTTGCCATAGGACCAACCCATAGTCCAGGTTAATCCTGTTGTAGACCGCGTACATGATCGACAGGAAGAGGCGACTGGCACCGTCGGATCCTGAGCTCCGTTTCGACAAGCCCTTGAAGAGGACTGTAAATAAGCCGTTCCACTGTGGCGGCAGACAGGACTTTTTGAACTTAGCGACGGAGGTGAGGACCTCCGTGTACCCCATGTTGTAAAACATGTTATATAGATGCCCAACCGGAATCGTCTCCGGATTAATTCTTGATGGGTCAACAGCAAACCCAAGCATGGTGCAGAAACGTTGGCGAGAAACTGATGTCTTGTGGTCTGCAATTTCGAAGAACACCCGTTCGACTGCCTTGTCGTAATAAGCAGTCGCGTAAACCTGTGATAGGGCTACCATTGGCACAGATTCGATTCTTGAGAGAGCTGGAGCGAGTTGGGAGTACTTCAAGCACTCAATAATCGGCGACATGTAGGAATCGTACGCCAAAGGGTTGAGGTCAATCACCAGACATTGTTGTGGACGGATGGGGAGGATTTGTGAAGTAGCATGGACGGAAGAGGATTCAGCCATTGTTGAAGGTATGAAGAAGATGATGAACAGTGAAGCTGTTTGGGAGTATGTGTTCTTTGGAAATTTCGGAGGCAGTAAAGAGGTAAAAGGTGGTGTAGACGGCCTTTTATAGTGGGTGATAGGAGAGAGAAAAATCGTTTCAAATCTTCTATGGAAATACGAAAAGGTTTCCTGAGGGACAGATGGATGACAGTTGAGGCGTGCGATGATCACGTAGGAGAGAGAATGTCAGATTCCTAGGATCACGCCGCCCAACAAGCGCCATTTCAGAGAGAAAACCGTTTCAATTCCTCACGCGTCTTTAATTGCCAGAGTGATGACGCTTGGATTTCGCACACGCGTCCACAATGTCAGTAAAAGCATGGCCGTTTCAAATTCACACGCGCCCCCTTTTTACCGTCGTTTGAATTTCAATCCTTTTAACTCCCGCCGAGTCAGCAACCTTTCGTCTTATTCTTTTAAACGACATCTTTTGAATTAAATGCCCACGTGGATCGTTTTTGACCACAGCTCCATAATTAACCACCAAGTAATAATACAGCCTGTAAAATTTAGTAACGGAATTTTGGAAAATCAAAGATTTTCGTGCAAAGAGTGTAAAATAAAAAGAAATAAAGCAACTCTTTTAAGGATATTCTGTGATGTCAATAAAGACACGAAACTGACGATCCCGGGCACGAATATCTTCCTTCAAGGTCAAGAGAGACCTTAAAGTGTTAGTGAGGATTCCCGTTGAATTACGATCAAACACTTATTAATAAATGTTGAAAGGCTTCTTTTAATTAGGCTAAATAAGGGTGGCTTTCGCTTTGATTCAGCAATTCTATTCTTGAAGTAAGAAAGAAAGTGAACAAAGTACTTGTGAGACCGGTGTAGCCTGTTGAACAAGTAGGTATGAATTTATTTTAAATTGGCTTGGAAAATTATAAAATCTCAAAAAAAAGAAAAATAAAAACTGGATCCCAAGGGAAGAAATGTTATGGTGTTTAACAATTTCATAGGAATCACACAAAAGAAAATTTGAGATTTCATTAGGGTACATTCGTCAATCCTTTGGTGAAAACTTGAGCAAATTAATTGTTCACCGTCAATCCATTAGGTGTTGAATTTGGGGTTTCACTCAGCTCGTAGTGACACGAAACTAAGATCATAAACACAGATGTTGTGTAACCATAAACCTCAGTGGTAATTTCTGAGAGTCTCAAGGGTTACGATGATGAAACGAATGTAATGGAGAAGTAAAATGGAGATGGTGTAAGAAAACATAGTACCTCTGCTGCGAAAATAAGGACCAAGCAGGAAACTCTTAACTCATGTGAGAAGAGAGTGAGGTAGCTCACGATTAGAATAAATGTGTTAGCCTTATTGGGAAGACAAGGTTTGTGTATACCAGGTCATGAAGGCTATTATTCAAAATCTTATGAGGCTTGGGACACATACAGCAGCATGCTTCTAGGGACACTTAAGTAATTCATCAATTATACCCCCATAAACGAATGAACATACAAGAAAAAATAAAAAAAAATATTTTTGGAGTTTTTGAGATTTATTAAAGAAATAAAAAAATAAAAGAAAATAAAAAGAATAGAAAAAATAAGTAAGAAAGAAAAAAAAATAAGACTTAAAAAAAACTTTGGAAAAAAATATGAAAAACCGAACCCGAACGTTCGGTTGGTTTTGGTTGGGAAAAAGTTGAAAAACCGAACCCGAGCGTTCGGTTGGGTTCGGTTCCAGAAAATTTTGAAAAACCGAACCCGAGCGTTCGGTTGGTTTCGGTTCAACAAAATTTTGAAAAACCGAACCCGAGCGTTCGGTAGGTTTCGGTTTTGGAAATTTTTTAGAAACCAAGGATTTTAGATGTACTATTGGAAAATATTTTCAACACTAAGAAAGACAATTTTGTACAAGAAATATACAACAAAAAAAACTACCTTTGAAGTGATGAGCGAGTCAGATGGTTTAACCGAAGTCGAACGTTCGGTTGGTTTCGCTTCTTACGATTGAGGTTGAGAGGTAGTGTGAGGTACTGACTCTGATTCCATCATACCTAGCCCTTGCAATATTTTGTTAAATGATGCTTCAGGAAGAGCTTTGGTAAAGACGTCAGCCAATTGATCAGTGGTTCTTACGAAGTGAACTTCGACATTTCCATCTTCCACGTGATCTTTGATGAAGTGATACCTCAATGCTATGTGTTTGGTTTTAGAGTGTTGCACTGGGTTATGACAGATCCTAATTGCACTTTCAGAGTCACAATATAGTGGTATCTTCTTCATATTGAGTCCATAGTCTCGAAGTTGACTCTGGATCCAAATCACTTGTGAGGTGCAAGAAGCAGTAGCTATGTATTCCGCTTCGGCAGTGGACAACGACACACACGTTTGTTTCTTGGATTGCCAGCTGACCAACTTCCCGTCAAGGAATTGACAGCCACCAGTAGTGCTTTTTCGGTCGAGTCCACATCCTCCAAGGTCAGCATCAGAATAGGCTTGAACGAAGAAGCCTGAGTTGGATGGATACCATAGACCTAAGGAGGTGGTTCGCTTGAGATAGCGTAAGATGTTCTTCACTGCAAGCATGTGGGGTTCGCGTAGGTTTGCCTGAAATCTAGCACAATAACACACAGAAAACATGATATCAGGCCTGCTAGCAGTGAGATACATTAGTGAGCCTATCATTTGACGATAGAGCGTGATATCGACAACCAGTTTGTCTAGAGATGGGGTAAGCTTGGTGCCGAATGCCATTGGGACTTTGACTTTTGAGTCTCCCATCATGCCAAACTTTGCTAGGAGAGTCTTCGTGTAAGCTTCCTAATTGATAAAGATGCCTTCGGGTCCCTGTCAGGCTCTCGGAGCTTGTTTGAGGCCGTACATAGCTTTATCCAGAATATAGCAACGGTTTGGATACTTTTCGTTCACGAACCCAGGAGGTTGCTCCACATACACGGTTTCTTCGAGTTCTCCATTAAGAAATGCACACTTGACGTCCATTTGGAAAACTTCAAAGTTTTTGTGGGCAGCATAAGCAAGAAATATTCTTACAGATTCCAGCCTAGCTACAGGAGCGAAAGTCTCTTCATAATCTATCCCTTCCTCCTGACAGTATCCCTTTACCACCAGACGAGCCTTGTTCCTTATAACATTTCCTTCCTTGTCCATTTTGTTCCTAAAGACCCATTTGAGACCAACAACCGAAGCATCTGGAGGAGTTGGAATAAGGCGCCAGACTTTGTTCCTTTCAAATTCGTTCAGTTTGTCTTGCATTGCTTGAACCCAATCAGAGTGATCGAGGGCAGTGTTAACTGTCTTCGGTTCAACTTTTGATACGAATGAGTTAAACATACAAAACTCAACCTTTGAAAATAAGGATGTCTGTTTTGCCTTCAGTTGTGATCGGGTCAGAACCTTTTCAGATATATCACCAACTATTTGAGAGATAGGATGATCTCTGGTCCATTTGGTAAGAGGAGGGTAATTTGGATCAAAGGTTGGGTCTAGTTCAGCATTGATCATTTCTTCTGGCTCAGATTGGCTATCGTAATCAAGCGTCATATCATCATGCTCCCCCTCGATTGATGAACTCTGAGAAACTTGAGGTTCAGGGGTTTCTTGTGGTGCTGAGCTTTCAGGCGTTGAAGCACCTTCGGTTGGAGAAGCACATTCGGTTGGAGTTGTAGAACTTGGCTCCCCCTCGACATGAGAGTTTGGCTCCCCCTCGACATGAGAGTTTGGCTCCCTCTCGACGTTTGAGCTTGGCTCCCCCTCGACTGAAGTATTGTTGGATGGAGGGTCATCAGTAGTCAATCCTCCTTCATGCATTCTCCTTGCAGCTTCTTCGACAATCTGCTTCATGTGGTCAACCTTGTTGTCTGCTGCACCTACTTCTAAGAGAGAAGCTTTTTCTGGTTCATCAAAGAGCTCCAGAAATTTATCGTATAGGTTAGCGATCGAGACTGTGACTTGGCCAGTTTGAGGAAAAATTTCCCCAGCGGTGTCTTCTTTGGCCTGTAGCTTTTTGACATAGCTATCGTCAAAGGTCACATAGTATGTCTCTTCAATTTTTCTCGAACGCTTGTTTAGGACCCTGTATGCCTTGGATGTGAGCGAGTAACCCAGAAAGATTCCCTCGTCGGCTTTGACATCGAACTTGTTGCGGTGTTCTTTAGAGTTAAAGATGAAACACCGTGAGCCGAACACATGGAAAAATTTCACATTGGGCTTTCGGCTGCTTAGTATCTCATAAGGTGTGAGCGTGAATCGCTTGTTGAGATAAGACCTGTTCTGTGTAAAACAAGCAGCAGAAATAGCATCAGCCCAAAAATAAAGAGGTAAGGAAGCGAAACTTAGCATAGTTCGGGCAGCTTCACACAAAGATCGGTTTCGTCTTTCGACTATTCCGTTCTGTTGAGGTGTGTAGGGAGCTGAGAAGTTGTGACTTATTCCCTTTTCTGCTAGAAACTCTTCAAACTCCTTGTTCTTGAATTCCAGACCATTATCGCTCCTAATGTTGCGAACGACCTTCTTCAGCTGTACTTCAATCTGCTTGATGAACATTTTCAGCTTATGAGTCGCTTCAGATTTGAGCTTTAGAAAGAACACCCATGTAAATCGTGAAAAGTCATCAACAATAACAAGAATATACTTGCTACCACCGATGCTTTCGATAGATGAAGGACCACACAAATCGATATGAAGTAATTCGAGTGGTTCAACAACTTTTGTGTTGATTACAGATGGGTGACTTTGACGACTCTGCTTCCCCATTTCGCATGCAGCACACAAATGATCTCTGTCGAACTTGAGCAATGGAAGACCCCTAACATGACCTCCAGTGACAAGTCGGTTGATATCTTTAAAGTTGAGATGAGAGAGTCTTCGGTGCCACAACCAGCTTTCGTCGGATTGAGCATTTGATAACAAGCATATCGCTGGATTTCCTTTGATAGGTTTAAGGTTTAAGGGAAACATTTCACCCTTTCGCTCCGACTTGAGAATCATTTTCTTTGTCTTTTTCTCTATGATTTTAGAACCTTCATCATCGAATGAGACTTTGAGACCTGTACCTCCAACAAGCTGAGATACACTGATGAGGTTGTGTTGGAGTCCTTCCACATAAGCCACCTTCCTTATAGTAAAGTCCCCATTTGTTATCATCCCGTATCCCTTTATGGTGCCGAAGGAGTTATTTCCAAACTTGACGTTGCCACCATTTGCAAGAGATCTGTATTCCCTGAGCTCCTCTTTCCTCCCTGTCATGTGACGTGAGCAGCCACTATCGATGTACCATTCTTCGTCGAACTGCTTGTCACTTATAACCTGCAAAAATTAAGCAGATTTAGGAACCCAAAGTTTCTTGGGTCCACGTGAGCTTTTCATGGGAACAGGAACAGTGAGAGAGATGTCAACTAGATATGTTCGTTTTATGAGAGTTGTTTCATCTTTCTTTTTAATGGTAAAAACTTTTATCTTATTAGGATTGGGTGCGTTCGGTTTGGACTCTGGTTTGGATTCATTGACCTTCTGTTTGCCCTTTTGTTCAGCTGACGAATGAGATTTTTGAGAACGAATAGAATTAGCTTTAGAGCAAGATGGAGATGAATTGGTGGAAGTGGAAGAATTAGAAGAACTGGAAGGAGTGGGTTTGGATTGAGAGGACTTCCTGGCTGGAGACTCTAAGTGACCCTTTTGCTTTTGATCATTGGAGGGACATACCTTAGAGTTTTGTTCTCTTTTGACTTCAGAACCGAACCTTTGCTTTCGGTTGGTATTTTCTTGTGAACCGAACCTTGGCTTTCGGTTGTTGTGACTTTCAGACTTTTCGACAGGATTGTTTTCATACTTCAGATTCTTGTCTTGATGTGAGAAGTATGCATTCTGGGATTGCCAGAATTGTCTTCTTTCAGAGAGATTCTTCCTGTATCTTTGGTTCCTTTCTCTCTTCTTATTCCTCATCTGCTTTGGTTGATGATGAACATTAGCTTTCATTTTCGGTTTCTCCTTGGCTGGTGCCTTTTGAACTGAAGGAGTTTTACTTTGAGCCGAGGAAGTAGAGGGAATGTCTGAAGGAGTTTCACTTTGAGCTGAGGGAGTAGAGGGAACGTCTTCTTTTTCCGAACTTTCATCCTCCAGAGGAATGTCTTTCGTACCACTGGTGCTAGGCTCGTCGAAATTATCCGGTTTATTCAAGGGTTCAGGTATGTATCTACCTTTACTCATCCAGGAGGTTCTTTCAGATAAGCCAACCGTTTCGTTTGCATTATCTATTGGAGCAGACCAGAAGTACTCATCACAGCCATCAGCATTGTCTTCGTTTACAATAGCTGTGAGTTCAGCTGTCTGATGTTCGGTTACTCCAGTGACCTTGTATACTTGATTTGGAGTGGTCCTAACCTTCTGATACACAACTGCTTTCTCTGCTAAGATCGGGGACTTTTGTTGGGACAATCGAGTGAACTCCACTGAATTTTCAGAAATAAGATTCTTGTGGTTTTCAGGTTCGCTTTTAACAAATTCTGAGCAGTCAACCGTGTCCTCTACAGAAATTTCACACATGTTTTCGTCCTCGATAAGCTCAGATGCATTTTCAACATCAATTTTGTTTTCTGAGCTTACGTTGGCATTTAAAGAGTCAAATTTTTGTATGGTTTCGGTTCTCAGTTTAAGTCTATCATTTTCATCCAAAAGATTTTTAAGCATGTCCTTGTGGTCCTTGGATTTAATGAAGGACTCAATTTTGTCCAGTCCATACATGTAGGTCGGATTGACATCATCAGACGATATCACACTCTCACAATTATAGGCTTCGGCATCGATTTCATCCTCCTTAAACTCAAGGAAGGGCAAAATCATGCGATGGATCTTTTGGCCTATTTCACAGTCCAAGTGAAGCTGAGTAATATTAGAATATAGACGTTTTGCAATTAAACAAAAAACATTCCGCTGTTTTAATAATTTTAAATTATCTCTTTGCAAGTAAATGTTTTCGTCTTTAACTTTAACTAATTCAGACTCCTTCAACTCGATCCACATTCGCCGCTCCTCACTCTTCGACGCCACCCTACTTAATTGATCAGTTAGGTTAGAATTGGTGACTCGAGTTTGAGTTAAGCTACTATCTAGATGAGAAATTCTTGTATTAACATTTTTAAGTTCTTTCTCATATGAGGATTGTGGTACTTTAAATGAAACAAAAACCGATTGTACCTTCTTTATCAGTTCATCAAGGTCATTGAACTGCTGGCTGAGTGGTTTGGCCGTAAAGCACATGTCCTCCTGCACCTTCGGTTCCTCGCTTCCACCATTGGTGTTGTATCCCCTCATCTGAGACACATCAGACACCATGAATCATCTTCCTCCACTGCTCTCCTCCTTTGCCACATAAGCCTTTCCATGAGTAGGCTTCCTCACTTCATCGTCTTCTGAGTCGGTAGACCAAACTTCCGTGCTACCGAACTCGTCATCATTAACCGAACCCTGCATAATAAGAGCATTAATAGAAGGGTTAGCGGTAGACTTCTTCTTTCTCAACTCATCCAGCCTCTTCTGCAACACAGCTTCCTCATCCTTTGCATCATCCTTTTCAGCCATCTTCTTAAGGACACAATCCTTAGCATAGTGGTTTTTCCCACCACAGTAGTAACAGCTTACTCCGGAATCGCCATCCACCTTCGGTTCCTTCTTGGGCTCCTCAACCTTCGGTTCATTGTTCACCTTTTCTGAACTGTAACTCCCCTGCCAGTTTCGGTTTTTATTGCTAGGGAATCTCTTCTTTATGAACCTCTTGGGATTGGACACCATCATAGCATAATCCTCAGAAGTGAGGTCATACTCCTCCAAGTTGAGGTCTTTATCCTCCATCACAGCTTTACTTTTTGATAGGAGGGCCAACGAACCAAGGCTTGAGACGACGTTCTTCTCCTGCACCACAATCTTCTCTTGTGACTTGAGAATACCCACCAGTTTCGCCAAAGAGTATGATTTAAACTGCTCATGGGCTTTGACTGTAGACACCACTGCTCTCCATTCAGACCTCAGACCATTTAAGAAAGTAACCTTCTGCTCGATAAGCTTCCTTTCAATATCGTGTTTGATCATCTTGCTGAGAAGATGATTGAAGCGATCGAACGTCTGGGTCACCGTTTCTTTGGCTCCTTGCCTGAATTCTCCAAACTCAGATAAGAGCAAGGTTTGGATAGAATGTTCAAGATCCTCGTCTGTAGAATACAGTTCGCGAAGTCTATCCCAAACTTCCTTTGCCGTCGTGCATGAGCTGACCAACCTGAAGGTGTCGGACTGAAGGGCGAATCTGATCAACCTTATCGCCTTGATATTGCACTGGAATTTGTCCTTTTCATCTTGTGCAATATCCTTCACATTCTTTAGCAGATCATTGTACTCCTTTTGTGTCTTAATAGTCCTGGACGTTGCAGAATGAGAAAATGGTCCATTAATGATGGCTTCCCATATGAGGTACCCATTATCCTCGGATCCAATCACATAGTCTTCGAAGTGATGCGCCCATACTTCATAGTCATGGGTGTATAGAATTGGAATCTTCGTGGTTGAACCGATGCTGTTAGAAATATTGATTGGATTTGATTGCGACTCGTCCATTATGATCGTAAAAACTTGTTCAAAGATCAGACTTGTAATAAAGCAGATTAGGGCAAAACAATAAATATCAAGATACGTCAATAATGAGATGACGGCTCAATAAATATCGGTAGTTGCGGAAAAACCCTAATTGAAACCTTTTCACAGAAAAGATGTGTATTGATTACACAGCCTCCTGCTCTGATACCAATTGAAGAGATTTAAAAACCTTTAAACTATGAAGATCGATTAGATCTTGAACAAGTAAGTAAATATAAAACTATAAGAATACGAAAATAAGAACGAGACAAGAGTGAATCAAACGTGTCGAATGATTAAACAAAATCCTCAGAAGAGCTCGATTAAGAACATCAACTGTAGAGGATTGGTAGGTTACAAGAACGATTAAAGAAACCTGTAATACTATCGTTATGCTCTAGATGAATCGCTAAAATCGTTAACCTAATATGCATGCAAGCATATACTTATATATTAAACATAAAAGGCTCTCGGTTGGACAGGCCCAAACCGGAATACAAAATAAATAAACTATCGAGCCCAACGACGCAACACTTCAAAATAATCTTCAGCCCAACAAATACTTTATAAACTTATTTTGTTTACCGGATACGCTAATCCAAACACTTTTTTTTTTTTTTAAAAACATTGCTTTGACATCAGATAAGTTAAGAAACACTTTTACAAATAAGCATAAGTTGTTTTAAACAAGCAATCCCAAAAAACCCCTTTAATTGCGACCTGTTGGACCCCACATCATTATTGATGACGATGATTCGAATTGTTACCACTCACATAACAAAGCAAATCTTCCAAGGCTACCTCGCTTCTAACGCAAGCTAAGCCTTCAGCAAGTGAAAAGAAAACCTCCTCCAATGTAACAACTCAAAATTTAAATAAAAATTTTCATTTAATAATTAAAAATTCCCATTTAATATTTAGAAATTTCAATCACATTTGTTTCCAAGATTCCAATACATAATCATATTATTCAGAAAGATCAGAGTGACCATAACAACTAGTGGGGAAAATAATGGAGAGTGCATGTTGCGCCATCATGCCGGACCCTTGCCCTTAGATCCCGAAGTACCTGAAACAACAAACAAACTGTAAGCTAATACTTAGTGAGTTTTCCAAAAATATACCCAACCATATATCCGCATAATGTCATGCAAACATACACATAAGGATGCCATGGACTCCGTCCATGGTCTTCATCCGAAATGTCATGGGCTACCCCCATGGTCTTACACCCGTACATCATGGGCTCCCCCATGGTCTTAACCATTTGTCATGGGCTCCCCCCATGGTCTTTACATACACACGTAACACATCAAATAGCACATTTATTACTATTAAGACTTCATAACAAGTAATGGGTCGCCCTTGTTGCCTTCGACCCATTGGTATGGTGAGGAGACTCACCTTAGTCTGTTGAACACAAAAGTTGTTCGCCTAACAGTCTGATACCTCACACTAAACAACGGAACAAATAACCCTAAATTAGGATTATAACTCCTCATAGACAAAGAGTCCAAATACCTAAGCCTAAGTCTTTTCATGATGACCCAAAGGTCTCACCCTTACTAATGAGCCTAGGACCAAGATAAAACTATTAATGGGCTACATGACCCAATAAGGCCCAACCAATACAACTATGGCCCAACTCGGAAAACAAACTACTATGACTAATGAGACCAGGCCCAACGCTAAATAAGGCCCAAAAAGCTTACAAGTCCACACGAAGACCAAACCCATCTAGGGTGTGTACGCCCAACATACTACACCAGTACGCTTAACGTACTGAGCCTCTTGCCTGTATGCGTAACGTACACTAGGTTATGCCTGACGTACAAACAGAAGATGCACCATCGATCATTAAGAGCATAAAACTTGGGATTTCAACGTCCAATTTCATATCTAATCTCATTAAGACATCTTAAGGCATAAAGTTGGCAACTTTATGCCCATGCATGCCATAAGGGACTCCGAAACTTCATTCTTCTCATTAAGACTTCATATGAGACCTTAATCTCATGCATGGTTTCAATATAACTTTCAAGATGGCACCTTTATGCATTAAGCATGCTCAAAGCGCCTAGATCTAACAATCCTAGCCTCTGGAGTTGCTCAACTCACAAAAGAGGGTGCAACTAACCAAAAAGGGACTTCATAGCAAAACCCTAACTCAAACTAACAAAAGGAATGACAAGGATATGACTTTATACCTCCAGAAGTTCCTCAAGATGAACTTGATGCAGGATCTAGAAGCTCAATGACATCCAAGACTTGATCACCACCTTCTCCCTCTTGAATGCTTTCTAAAATGGCCACCAAAACACTCTTTAAGCTTAAGAATCATTCTCACAATAAAATATGGGGTTAAGGGAAGAAATGAGGCTATGGAGGCTGATTAGGGCTTGGTTTAACCGGTGAAAGGTTGCTTAAATAGGTCACAAGTTCGAAAATTAGGGTTTTTGGCCTTCTGCCACATACTCCCCGCGTACGTGGTTCGCCTCCGCGATCATTCCTCCTTAGTACGCTAAGCGTACTTATAAGTACTCCTAACGTACGAAAACGACCAATTTTGCAATGACATCTCATTTAAAGGGAATAAAGGTAAATACCTGGATTAGAGTGTTACAACTCTCCCCCACTTGAACTAGACTTTGTCCTTAAAGTCTGCAGTCACAAACAGATGCGGGTAATGCTCTCGCATCTCATCCTCCGACTCCCACGTCCATTCGGAGCCCTTCCGGTGTTGCCACCGCACCTTCACCAACTTTAGCACCTTGTTATGAAGAGCTTTAGTTTTTCTATCCAAAACTGCAATGGGATTCTCCACATAATTCAGGCTCCCATCCAGCTGAATATCATCCAGAGAAAAAACAGTGGCCTCATATGCAACACACTTCCGAAGCTGAGACACGTGGAAGGTGTTATGGATTTGACTAAGCTCGTCCGGAAGGTCCAAGCGATAAGAAACCCTGCCAACTCAGACATAAATCCTGAATGGTCCAATGTATCAGGGACCCAACTTGCCCCTCTTCTGAAACCGAATGACGCCCTTCCAAGGTGATTCCTTTAGAAACACAAAATCACCGACTTGGAACTCAAGATCTGATCGACGAAGGTCAGCATAGCTCTTCTGATGGCTTTACGCAACCCTCAGTCTATAACTCTCCTGCTGAATCAACTCAGTAGTCTTAAAAACCACCTCGATTCTTCCCATGACTCGATGCCCAACCTCACCCCAACAAACTGGAGTCCTACACTTCCGACCATACATCATCTCAAACGGGGGTCGGTCAATACTAGCATGATAAGTATTATTGTATGAGAACTATGCTAGTGGAAGGTAAGTATCACAACTCCTTCTGTCACATCCATAAATTTTACGCCAAATTTAAACTTTTCCAATCATAATTAAAACACAAATAGTGTTTGATTACAAATTGTTTTCAAATCATTATTTATCAGAGTGTCCCAAAAACAGATCATAAGGATGAGGAGCGGTACGGTCACGCCTTCGCCTTGCCATGATCTCCCGAAGTACCTGAAACAATAACTGTAAACTGTAAGCCCGATGGCTTAGTGAGCTACCCCCAAAATACTAATACCACACTGATAATATCATATCAGTAATAATCAATCAATCAACATTCATACTGGGCCATCGGCTTGACTGGACCGCCTTACAGGGCCTATAGTCTAACGAAATCTATACCAAGCCTTCGACATGACTTGATCGCCTCGAGGGCATACAGTCTCTCCGGACCGCTCATAGGGTATGTTGGCCTTCAACACAAAGCAGGACCGCCTCAAACCAACCAATAAGCAAATAATCACGTGCACATAATTAACATATACTGGCATATATAGACATCAAATATATTTATCTTACGGATCTTCAATCATAGCAATCTCTCATAACTAGAGCACAGGCCCAGCAGGCCACTAACATACCGATCCCTAAGGATCATAAAAACATAACATACTGTCTATCCTGATTCCGATCTATCAGATCATAATCACATATATCATATCATAACCATAACAACTAAAGGGCCGACCTTGGTGCCTTAGACCCTTTTGATACAGTAAGGATAACTCACCTTACAGATGTCGACTCGGTAGATGGACTCCAACTCTCAGATCACTTGCCAAAGACTCCACCACATATTACCATAGTACGAATATACTTATAAGTCCTCAACCTCACAAGGTACTCCATAAACCAACTAGTCAACCCTTGGTAAAAGTCAAAGTCCTCAGCCAGGGTCAACAGTCCATGTTGACCTTAACTTGCCGAGTACCCTCGGCTACTCGCCGAGTTCCTTGAAGTTCTTTCCCACTCGCCGAGTCACCGGGGTGACTCGTCGAGCTCCTAAGATTTTCGATCGAAACCCTAAGGCAACCCGTCGAGTTTCCTTCTTGCAACACGACGGATACACACGCATTCATAACTTGGGGAAAACTCATCCGACTCGCCGAGTTGTTCATACAACTCGTCGAGTCTATGGCAATCTTCATCGGACTCGCCAAGTTGGTCATCCAACTCGTTGAGTTCATGGCCATCTTCATATGACTCGCCGAGTCAACTTTGCGACTCGCCGAGTTCAGTCCTTAAGCCATACAGACTCATTTAAGTCATGCAATGGCTCCAAATTACAGATCTAAGTTTCTAGGGCATGTTTTCACGTAAAGTTGCAGATTTTACGTGCATGCATGACTAAAAAGGCTCTAAATGCCGAAACTAAGCTCTTAATGGGGTTTCATACTCAAGGAAAGCTTTATACATGGCCAAACTTGAAGCTTTATGACTTTAGGACCCAAGAAGGGTCCAGATCTGAAGTTACAACTTCAGATCTAGCTCATATCTCACAATATCATCACAATCAAATCATAAAAACCCTAGATCTCAGCCAAGTGAGGTCTAGAAGGAAAAATGAGGTAAAGGTGGCGACTTGATACCTCCAATTGATGCTAACTGAGGTAGATTTCTAATTCTCACACCTTCCTTGCTCCTAGTCTCTTGCCCTCCAAGCTCTTCCTTTCCAAAATCCTTCTTTTTAAAGCTCAAAACACACAAGGATGGAGAACTACATGAATTAGGGTTTCTATGAGCTCTCAAGGACTGCAAAGAGGCCAAGGGAGGCTTAAGCCTCTTTAAATAGGGTGCAAAACCCCGAGATTTAGGGTTTCATCTGCCAGCTCCAACTCGTCGAGTCCCTACATGAACTCGGCGAGTAGGTCACTAAACACGCGATCCCACCCCGCTGCTACTCGACGAGTAGGGAAACCAACTCCTCGAGTAGGACTTAAATCCAAAGAAATTCTTATTTAATCAATACCTGCGGATCGGGGCGTTACAATTCTCCCCCACTTGAACTAGAATTCGCCCTCGAAGTCCCTTGAAATAAACAGTGTCGGGTAATGCTCGCGCATCTCCGCCTCCGACTCCCATGTCCACTCGGATCCCCTACGATGTTCCCACTGCACCTTCACCAAAGGTATTTCCTTGTTCCGTAGAATCTTCTTCTTCCTTTCCAAAATGGCCACCGGCCTCTCTACATAATTTAGGCGCTCATCGACCTAAATGTCATCCAATGATACTACTGCCTCTTGATCCATAATGCACTTTCGCAACTGCGAAACATGGAACATGCTATGGATCCAGCTAAGCTCCTCCGGGAGCTCGAGCCTATATGCCACCTTGCCAACCCTGGCAATGATCCTAAATGGCCCAATATAACGGGGACCCAATTTTCCCCTCTTCCTGAAGCGAATCACACCCTTCCAAGGTGAGACCTTCAGAAGTACCATGTCACCCACCTGAAATTCCAACTCAGATCGGCGTCTGTCAGCATAACTCTTCTGCCGACTCTGAGCGGTCTGCAAACGTTGTCTAATCTGTTGTATCTTCTCAGTAGTTTGCAGAACTACCTCTGTCCGCCCCATCACCCTGTGCCCAATCTCACCCCGGCAGACTGGGGTTCTACACTTCCGACCATACAACAACTCGAAAGGCGGGGCGCCAATACTAGAATGATAGTTGTTGTTGTAGGCGAACTCTACAAGAGGTAGGTGGGATCCCAACTCCCACCAAAGTCAATGACACACGCACTCAACATATCCTCGAGGGTCTGGATGGTCCGCTCACTCTGCCCATCGATCTGCGGATGGAATGTTGTACTAAAATGCAGTCGCGTACCCAGTTCCTCATGGAACTTTTGCCAAAAATGGGAAGTAAACCTGACATCCTGATCGGAAACGATAGAAACTGGAACCCCATGGCGAGAGACAATCTTGCCGACATACATGTCAGCCAATTTCTCTGTCGACGAACTCTCCTGTGTGGCCAAGAAATGGGCACTCTTGGTCAACCGATCTACGATGACCCATATAGCATCAAACCCCTTCGTCGTCCTCGACAACTTCGTAATGAAATCCATCCTGATCTGCTCCCATTTCCACATGGGAATCTCTAGAGGCTACAGCTTAACATGCGGCCTTTGATGCTCGGCCTTGACCATCCTACAGGTCAAGCACCGCTCAACATACCCAACGATTTCTCGCTTCATTTCAGGCCACCATTAACTCAAATTCAAATCACGATACATCTTGGTGGCCCCCGGATGAATAGAAAAGTGAGACTTATGAGCCTCCTCCATCACTATCTGTCGAACCCCTCCAGACATCGAAACCCAAACCCGACCGTATCGAGTCAACAACTCGCGGCTATCCTGCACAAACCGGGCGCTCTCGCCCTTAATTCTGTCCAAATTCCAGTTCTCCGGTCTCATACCCTCAACCTGAGCATCCCTAATTAAGCTCACAAGCGGGGAATCCACCGCTATCCTCATACACCTTGCTGGGGTAGAAGACCCAGCTGACTTGCGGCTCAAAGCATCTACAACCACATTCGCTTTACCAGGATGGTAAAGGATCTCACAGTCATAGTCCTTAACCACATCCAACCACCTGTGCTGCCTCATGTTCAGGTTCGGCTGATCCATGATGTGTCTCAAACTCTTGTGATCCGTATATATAGTGCAACGGACACCGTACAGATGATGCCTCAAAATCTTGAGAGCGAAAACCACCGCTCCCAACTCAAGATTGTGCGTAGGGTATCTCGTCTCATGCGGCTTCAACTACTACGATACATAAGCTATCACTTGTCCCCTCTGCATGAGGAATGCCCCCAAACCCGAGATGGATGCATCACAAAATACTACAAAATCCTTGACTCCCTCGAGGAGTGTCAACACCGGCGCCTCACATAAACACTGCCGGAGGGTCTCAAATGCCCTCTGCTGCTCAGGACCCCACCGGAAATCCACCCCTTCCTCGTAAGATGAGTGATGGGTACTGCAATATTGGAGAAATCTCAAATAAATCTCCGGTAGTACCCTGCTAAACCCATGAAACTGTTGATGTCTGAGGGAGATTTCGGAGTCTCCCACTGCATAACCGCCTCCACCTTGGCTGGATCGACCAAAATCCCCTCCTGGTTAACGAGATGTCCGAGGAACTGGACCTCTCATAACCAAAACTCACACTTCGAGAACTTGGCATACAACCATTCTTGCCGCAGAACGTCCAGCAGCTCCCTGAGATGCTCATCGTGCTGCTCTCGGGTCTTGGAATATACCAAGATATCGTCTATGAACACAATGACCGAGCGATCGAGCATCGGTCTGCAGACTTGATTCATCAAATCCATAAACACTGTCGGGGCGTTGGTGAGCCCAAACGGCATCACCAGGAACTCATAATGACCAAAACGAGTCCGAAACACAGTCTTCTCCACGTCTTCCTCCCTCACCCTGACCTGGTGATATCCGGATCTCAAATCTATCTTGAAAAACCAAGATGCACCCTGTAGTTGATCGAAAAGATCATCTATCCTCGGGAGTGGATAACGGTTCTTCACCGTTAACTTATTCAACTCCCTATAGTCAATGCATATCCTGTGCGAACTGTCCTTCTTCCTGACGAAAAGGATCAGTGCTCCCCAGGGTGAACTACTCGGACGAATAAACTGCATACCCAGCAGCTCGTGCAACAGAGATGATAGCTCCTGCATCTCAGGCGGTGCCAGATGGTATGGCGCCCTAGCGATAGGGGCCGCACCCGGAACTAGATCAATCCTGAGCCCAACCTGCCTCTCCGGAGGCACTCCGGGTAACTCCACCGGAAACACGTCAGCAAACTCTCTAACTACTGGGACCTCCGAAACCGAGGGTTGATCCCTAACCCGCGTATCCACCACATACGCTAAATAACCGGCACACCCATGTTGAATATACTGTCGAGCCCTGGCCGCCGAACAAAACCCTGATCCCATCCTGGTGTCCTCGCCATATACCACCAGTTCTCCCCCACTTGGGGTTCGAACCACCACTCGTTGTCCTTCACAGTCGATCATGGCGCCAAATCGACTGAGCCAATCCATCCCTACGATCACACATACTTCCCCCATGGGGATAGGAATCAGATCTATCGGGAAGGACACCCCGAAGATCTCCAACTCACATCCCCGGTAGATCGAAGAAGCAGAGACCCCGTGCTCGTTGGCGATATAAACCCGCAACGAACACTCAAGCTCATCTACCGGCACACTAAACCTTCTACTGAAAGTCTGAGATACAAACAATCAACTCGCCACGGAGTAGAATAAAACCAAAGCAGGCAAAGAGTTTACTAAAAACGTACCTAAACACAGGTACAACCAATAAGCATAACACCGATATAATAACTGAAACAGAAAATAGAAACATACCAGCAACCACATCCGGTGCTACCTTGGCCTTCTCAGCAGTAAGCTGGAAAGCACGACCTGAGCCTTCGGAGGCTCCACCTTGACTGGCCACCCATCCCCAATCCTCACAGTAGCTAGTGCGGAACCCTGCACCGGCTTGGCGGCGAGCTGCAGACAGTTGGTCTTCACATGACCAACCTGATGACAATGATAACAAATCCTCATATCTGCTGGAGGGGTGGACTGGCGACAAACCCTGGCATAATTCCCCTCCTTGCCACATTTGTGGCACCCACCTTCTGCTTGAAAAACCCCAGAATGACCCCTGCCACACTTTCCACACATGTGGCTCTGCTGAGCCCCGCTCCAAGTATCAGCGGTCTTAGACCGCTTAGGCGCCGACTAAGACTGTGCTGGTGCCTGGCGCTGCTACTTCAACTGCAACTCTATCTCCAACTACCGCCGCCTCGCGGCTTCCTGAAGATCCAGGAGGGTATCACAACGCTGTGTAGACACAAACTGCCGAATATCAGTCTTAAGCATACTCAGATAACGAGTCATCTGAGACAGCTCTGAAGCAAACTCCAGGCAAAACATCGCCCTCTCCATGAACATTCGGGTAATCTCCGTCACATACTCCCCATCCCGTCTCAATGTCAAAAACTCCTAAGCAAGCCGTTCCTGCTCAACGCGTGGAACGTAGCGGGTGTGGAACATATCCCATAACTGCTCCCAAGTAACAACAACTCGCTGATCATCAGTATACGACCCTGTTGTCAATCTCCACCAGTCCTTTGCCCCAAGCCTCAGCAGGTTTAGGGCACACCTGACCTTCTGGTCAGCAGGACATGAACACGTGAAGAAACAGCCCTCCACGTCAGATAACCACCTCATAGCCCTGATCGCATCCTGTGTACTATCAAATGTCGGGGGCTTCGTGTTATCGAAGTTGATAGTGTCATATTTATACACATTTCTAGGCAATATTTTAATACATTTTAAGCTATAATTTAGTTGATTGAAAAGATATTTGGTACTTATTATGTTTAAATTATATTTTGCAGCCAAAATTGGACATTCTCGAAGAAAATGATTGAAACCGACAAAAGTTGGATACTTAGAGGACTGGAGTTGAAAAAGATACAAAAAGGATGTTGCTGGACAGCTTGACCCCTCGTCAGTATTATGACCATATCTCATGACTCGTAACTCCGATTGACAAGATTCAAAATGATCTGAAAACTAGACAAAATTCCGGACGACTTTAATTTTTATTCCAAATGCTAATTACCATTTCTCACGACGTGAGGGTTATAATATCACGATGTGAGATTGATTCTTCTAGAAGATAGCTACGCGAAACGCAGTTTCCTTGCCGAACACGAATTCTATTGAGATCACGACGTGAGACCTTATTTCTCACGACGTGAGACGCGATTTTTGGTAAATATAAATATCCATTAGCGTATCGACTTTGAGGAGGCCGGATCTGAATTCCTTGAGTTATAATCGAGTTTAGAGGTCAGAAAAGTGCGAAAAACACCCTTTGGAAGGAGAGATTGTTTGAAGATCGAACATTTGAAGATTAAAACCCTACGTTCCCTTTGCGTTAATTTAATCATGTCAATTTATTATGAACATGTGTGTTTACTTTCAGTAATGAGTAGCTAATTTAGTAGACTTTCGTTTAGTTAGATGAAACCTTAAAACTATGAGTTAGTTTCTTACTTTATGGATGATATGAATTTGGTTTATGCATGTGTTTGATTATCATTACCTAGCATGTTAAAGTATTCATCTTTGTTGCTTTAATTCAAGTTAAGTTTATCTTAGTGATCATTAAACTGCATGAACTTGTTTACCTAGTAATTTAGTGACCATTAAATGGCTAGAGCTAGGATCAACCAAATCTTAGATAAGTAATAAAGGTAAAAACTTTAGCTGTGTTGGAGAACATAAATTGTGACCACAATTGTGTTTGATTAATTGTCTTGACCATAGATAATTATCTAGATATATCTTACATAGCCCAATTATCATTAATAACTAATTATGTGTTTGATAATGTGTGACCATACATAGTAGTTCATGAATTGGTGAAAAGATTAGTAGATTTGACCAATATCACTAATTACATATAAATTGGTAACCAAATTTATAAATCCATAAATAAGAACTAACCATAGGAAAAAGGTGGATTCGAAACTAAACGAAAGTGTTTTTAGTATATTGAATACAATCGTCTAGTTGAGAGTTTAAGTTAATCTGAACTTGCAAAATCAGATAAAACCACCCATCTTAAATTATTGTTGATTTTAGATTAATTTTTAGTAGTTAAATTAGTATATTAAATTCATTCTCTATGATCGACACCCGACTTACCTAAATTATTCTATAATTTGACTAGGTAGACTGCCTAGGTGCATTTAGTTAGTTAAGTTATAAATTTAAAATTAGGTGTAGCTATTTGCACGCATCAAGTTTTTGGCGCCGTTGCCGGGGAACGACTTATTTGATTGTTAATTTAATTGTTTTAGGTTAATCGATCCTTTTTGTGGGGTAAAAACCGCAAAAAGTTATTTTTCTGCAAAAATTAATTTTCTTGATTTTACTGTTCTCACGACGTGAGCTTCACCTCTCACGACGTGAGTGATCTAGTTTTCAGCTTTTATTTATTTTGTTTTTAGTTCGTTTTTTTTAATGTATTTTCCGAATCTCGATGCTTTTGACGCTTTTCTTGAGGAAGTGGAACAGGAATTAGCACGAGAAAATGATGGTTATGACTCAGACGGAGATTTGAAGGAGTTTGGAAGATGGTTAGACTGCGTCTTGCCAGACGAACCTAAGCAAGCCGAGATACAGGAGTTAGAGATAAAAGAGGATAAATTTCATCCAGAAAGAAAATTGGAGAAGCTGGAAAGTTTGCTAGCAGAATGCTCGGACAAAGAACAAAAACAACTAGAAAATCAAGAACGACGTAATTATATGATCATTACCACGACGCGAGCTCATGATAGTTTGGTTTGTGTTTCAATGCATGGGGTGACAACTCCATCTTTGAAGAAGGTTCTGAAGAACGATCATTTTCTGACAAGCGACCAACCGGTTCCTACCATTTTTAATTTTCTAGGACTAAATAGATGCTCGCTCATTTGGCAATTGAAATGAGAGGTCAAATTTTACAAGTTGGTATGAAGAGAGTATTCGATGAAACGGATGAATTAATAACGAGCAAATTGACAGTTTATTAAGTTGGGAGTCCAGCTCAAGATTCGCACAAAAAGAAGCGCTTATCGGGAGGCAACCCGATCTTTGAAGAATTTATATCCTTTTATTTTTATTTCACTTTTTATTTTTATTTCCTTAGTTTATTTTTGGTGTGTTTAATTTATGTGTTTATTTTTATTTTTATTTTGTTTTTAAAGACATGTAACCGGATAGTAGATGTTTGTTTTGCTGTTACAACCAATGGTTTGTTTTGTTTGCAGAATTATTAGAATGTCGAGAGAAAGAAGTTGTGAGCGTTAGAGATAAGAATCGAAGCACATAATTTTTTATAAGTGTGGGGTGAATTTTTTGTGCGAAAAGAGATTAGAGAAAGAGAGGGTAAAAAAGTAGAGGTTTTAGAAGAGTGTTAATCCGTTAAGAAGTTCAATTGCAATCTGTGAAGACCCCGTTTTCACGACGTGAGCCTTTACTCCTCACGTTGTGAGCTCGATGCCATCAAGATTTAGAATTCGATTTAGTTCGAGATCACGTCATGACCATTCTTACCACATCTTATGCACCACACTTTTTGATGAAGCAAGTTTTCGATTCATATTTTTGCCGGCACATTCACACGTATCAAGGAAGTCCAAGTTCCAGTTACATATTCAAGGTGTTTAAGTTATTCACACTTTCAGAATTCGATCTCGTCACTACTACCCCAGGGGAGTCTGTTCCTTTTTCTCCATTTTATTGCTTTTAGTTTATTTTATTCATACAATGAAGGCATTGTATGTCATAAGTGTGGGGTAGGGGGTCGAAAAAGTAAATTGCTAGAAAATTTGAAAATTTAAAATTTTAAAAATTTTTAGACATAGGTTTGAAATAATAATCTAATAATTTATTCTAGTAATAATAATTTAAACTTAAGTTGCTAGTGTTGTGCGAGATGATCTGATGAGAGTTCAAATGTTTAACTGAGCCAACATATGTTATAGTATATTTGTGGCGTCCCATTCCTAGTGAAAAATCATGAGTTATGAAAAGGTAATCTGGTAGTTTATATGACATAATAAGTTTTGCAGCCTGTACCTAAAATCTATCCATGAGAGCTTATGTAGTCATTGCACTTAGACTAATACCTTTATCCAATAAAGGTTGAAGTTAAGCACCCTTGCTTGAGCATGAAGGTTCTGAGTGAAAGTAGTGAGTTATACATATAAAAAGAGAGAAATTACCAAAAAGTGAAAAATTGAAGAATTTTGGAGCTATCAAGTTTGAAAATCAAAAGATCAAAATTCCAAAGAATCAAAAGTTGAAGATACCAAAAATCGTAAATGTGGTGAATTCAAAGAAATCAAAGATCAAATATCAAAGAAGTAAAGAATTCCAAGAGCTCCATTGTGGTATCTAAAGTTATAATTTCTAGATTATGTATGCTTGGGTAGCTTAACCAAAAATTACCTTGAGGTTAAGAAAGATTTCTGAGGATTGATTCGGAGGGTTGCAGAAATGAATGTCGTATAAACTAAGGGGTGAAGGTTCATATGGATTGTGAGTATTTAGGATTGGGAAGTTATTAGGATTTTAGACACAAATATACGCATTGAGGTCTTGGTATAATGGTTGAGCTTAAAATGGATTGTTCTATGTGATGTTAGTGATGCGGTTTTGAATTTAAAAATAGTTAGATTTGCTTGAGGGCAAGCAAAAGATAAGTGTGGGGTATTTTGATAGTGCCATTTTTATACACATTTCTAGGCAATATTTTAATACATTTTAAGCTATAATTTAGTTAATTGAAAAGATATTTGGTACTTATTATGTTTAAATTATATTTTGCAGCCAAAATTGGACATTCTCGAAGAAAATGATTGAAACCGACAAAAGTTGTGTAACGTCTCAAAAATCCGAACCAAAAATTTTTCTTTAAATCATTATATAAACATATAATTTGATGTTTTGTGTATGGATTCTTCCAATAGTGTGGATAAAGCATCTTTGTGGCATTGTCGTCTTGGACATGTCAACAAGAAACGCATAGCCCAACTCCAAAAGTATGGAGTGTTGGAGTCATTCGACCTTAGGGAAGATGACACGTGCGAATCTTGTTTACTTGGAAAGATGACCAAGTCACCCTTCACTGGCACCTGTGATAGGGGTGAGGGTTTATTGGATCTCATACATACCGATGTATGTTGTGACAATCGTCAAACTAGAGTCAAGTCAAGTCAACAATTCAAACTGGTCAACTCGATTAAACCTTGTGTGTTAGGGTTTGCGTTATGTAATTATTGCATAACTTGCTATATTAATGGGAAAACATCACTTGGGAAAAGTTCTTGTGTTAAAATTTCCTGAGCCTTAGTGCTAAATAATGAACTAAACTGATAAAACCATGTTGCATACTCATCGGGAGTGTGTAGGATCCTTAATCATGACTTAACGGGGCTCAAGAACTTTGCGTTGCGGAGCCAAACACTCACAATTGTCACGCATGAAACCTCTCTCAATCGTTTTCACTCTATCTCTCTTTCTATGTCAAATCTCTCCCAAATCTCTTCAAGTATGTGAAATCTCTCTCAAATATCTCTTTGTATGAGAAATCTCTCCAAGAATGTCAAATATCTCCCAAATCTCTTCAAGTATGTGAAATCTCTCTCAAATATCTCTTTGTATGAGAAATCTCTCCAAGAATGACAAATCTCTCCCAAATCTCTTCAAGTATGTGAAATCTCTCTCCAATACCTCTTTGTATGAGAAATCTCTCCAAGAATGTCAAATCTCTCCCAAATCTCTCCAAGTATATGAAATCTCTCCCAAATCTCTCTCAAATCTCTCTCAAAAGTTCCTTAGACTTTTTATAGTCTTTCGGGCCATCCCGACCATTAACCGGGTCAAAAACGGCTTAAAACGGGGTAAAAACAAGGGAAATGGACCTTAGGAGCCGAAACCCTTCTCAAGGAGCCGAAGCCTCTTAGGGCCGAACTCCTTGGACCGAAAGTGACCAGGAACCGAAGCCGAGCCTCTGTGGCCGAGAATTAAGAACCGAACTCCTGTAGCCGAGACCGAGCTTCGGTCCTCCTTCGCCTCTCGGTCTCTGGTCCTCTGCTCTCGGTCTCTGCTCCTCCCTCTCGGTCCCTGCTCCTCCCTCTCGATCTCTGCTCCTCCCCTCTCGATTCTTCTCCTCTCTTCTCTCGGTTTTGGCATCAGAAGACCGAAACCTTGGCCAGACTTCAGAAAATTGACGTTTTTCGCCCAATTTTGATATTTTTAACGTTTTAAGTCCGTTTTTCGAGATTTTAATGCGGGATTTTCACTCAAACTCATATTTTAACAAAATAAGCCCCAAATAATCATAATTTAATCAATTTTTTTCATAAAAATCATCAATTAAATAAGAAAATCTAATGGGTGATTTATTAAGGTGGAGTGTTGACTTTGCTCTATCTTATGACACAAGCAACCCCCCCCCCCCCCCCACACCCACTCTATGACAAGCCACACCTCCCCACCTTACCTAGGTCACTTCAATGTCCCTTACACTCAATTACCACCCATTCCCACGTTTTTAGAGCTGGAACAAAACATCCCCTCTCCTCACTTCTCTCATTTGATCTCATTCCACCAAAAATCAAACACCAGTTTTCTCTCTAACTTATTCTCTCTATCTCAAGACTTCAAGGCTGATCTTCAAGCTTATTTCTTTTTTTGGTAAGTATAATACACCTTCCTTGTGATTATCACTCTTCATTCTACTCAAACTATTGAATGCTTACACGAATTCCATCATTTTGATGTTAGATTCTCAAAAATCTTCAAAGCATCTTCAAGTGTTCTTGAGTTGTTCACTTCCATTATTCACCAATCCTCTCCTGAAATCACTCAAGGTGAGTTCATACCCCTCTATTATCATGTTTTCTTAAGTTTTAAGGGGGAGAATACAAGTTAAAACACCAAGAACATAACTAAAATTTTCTAACAGCTTTCATCAGAAAAGTTGGACTCCATTCACGGACTGTTTTGGCCATCTTAAACATTTTTGTTTTTAAAACTGTTTTAGGTGCATGTAGTTCAAGTTTTTATCTTTCAAATGACTGCTTGCACATCTCCATACGATTTTTCTACAATTTATGGTGATTTTTACAAAACTGTCTATCATTTAAATCATCAATCCGGACCATTCTGTGATTATGAGTATGTTCACACAAGTTAGAGATCACTAAAAATTATGGAAAAATTTATGAACAAACTAGACTCATTTTCCAAACTCTCAGAAGTTGCAGAACTTGATTTGGATATTTTATGATTTTTCTACAAATTTTCTAATAACAGTTACAGAAAATGTTATAATCAGAAAACCACTAGCAAATTTCATTTCACCTTGTAACATGTTGAGCAAGGTGTATATTATTATGTGACTATTTGTTATTGCTATATATGATATTCTTGTGCTAGAATCTAGATATACATCAGTTAACAAATGGATTTTAATAGACAAAACATGGAATAAACAAGTGTTATCACTAGAGTACACCCATTACACACAATCATTTTATTTAACTATGTTATGTATAGTTTACGTACTTTGCTATTACTACCATTGTTTTGCTAAACTATAATAGGTATAGTTTATGATACATTTCAAAATACATACATTTTGGAAAGGAATATTTATACCAAAGGGAAATTTTCATTACGACAAGTGTAAATTCGTTAATAACCTTGTGAGACATTCGCTTCATATAAATAATAAGTCCTGTATTATAACCAGAATCTCCTGGAGGGAGAGCGTGATAGTTGTATATAGATCTATATTGGGCTTGACAAACCCACACCTAAGCTGCATGCAACAGCTAGACCGGCAGGTCTGAGGTGACAAATGTCATAACAGTTTCGACGCCTGAAGAACGTCGTTTTCAGGCCATCTAGGTCGTAGTATGGTTATGATAACTCACAGAAAGTATTAACAAACATAAGAATTTACGAAAATTTCATTGATATCTTACGCGTTTATGTTGACATAAACCCACTTTATTTTCTGTAAATAAGGAAGATCACTCATACGTTTCGGTCTTTGGATACTAGACTACAGTACTCATTTTAAGGAAAATATCGGATTTTTCTGGAACATCTATACATTTACGAGACAAGGTTTTTCATAATTGTTTACATAAATTTATGAACTCACCAACCATTGTGTTGACACTATTTCAAACAACTTGTATTCTCAGGAAATCACTAAACAGAAAATCAAGTGGATTTTGAGGATGGGACGTTAAGGCGTCAAACATTTCATATTTTTGTCAACATATTGTAATTGATTTTGAAACATGAAATTCATACAATGATGTAACTCTTTCAATTATATATATATATATATATATATATATATATATATATATATATATATATATATATATATATATATATATATATGTTGGTTGCATTTACTTTCATCACTATTGCCATTATTGTTATGATACTATACATGAAGTCCTCCACCCCTAGACGTTTCCGCCATCCTTGGTTTGGGGGTGTGACATATGTGGACCCTTTAGATCCACCACAAAGGATGGAAACCGCTTTTACGTGACTTTCACCGATGATTATAGTAGATATGGGTATATTTACTTAATCAAGCACAAGTCTGAAACGTTTGAAAAGTTCAAAGAGTTCAAGAATGAAGTGGAGAATCAATTGGGCAGGAAAATCAAGATGCTTCGATCCGATCGAGGAGGAGAGTACCTAAGTCTTGAATTCCACGACTATCTCAAAGAATGTGGAATAGTTTCACAATTGACGCCACCTAGGACACCGCAGTTGAATGGTGTGGAAAAAAGGCGCAATCGAGTCCCTACAAAGAAGGTTGCCAAAACACCTCACAAGATGTGGACAGGGAAAGCTCCCTCGTTGGCACATATCAAGGTTTGGGGTTGTGAATTTTTCATAAGACGAGAAACTCATGACAAGCTCGAACCTTGTAGTGAGCGATGTATTTTCATCGGCTACCCGCAAAAATCCTTTGGATATCTCTTCTCTAGACTGAGTGACAATGTAGTCTTCGTTGCGAGAAGAGGGGTTTTCCAAGAGAGAGAACTCATAAGCCAAGGAGATAGTGGGAGGCAAATCGATCTTGAAGAGATTCAAGAGCCGAGTGATGAAGGAACCTCCACCGCTGGCGCTCAACCCGAGAAGGAAACTCAGGTTGAACCAATTGACGAGTCATTACCTCTTAGATGTACCGAAAGAGTTAGAGTTCAACCCCAGTTGTATGGTTTTCATATTACTACCGAAGGGGGCATGTATATTAGTGATAGTACACTAATAAATCTAGATGAACCTAATTGCTATAAGGAAGCCATGGCAGGACCGGAGTCTGCAAAATGGAAAGAGGCAATGGACAGCGAGATTCAGTCCATGTATGACAAACAAGTTTGGAATTTGGTTGACAATGTGCCCGGACGTAAGACGGTTGGGTGCAAATGGATCTTCAAGAAGAAGACCGACATGGATGGAAACATGCACACGTACAAGGCGCGATTGGTTGCGAAGGGCTTTACTCAAACTCCCGGAGTTGATTATGATGAGACCTTCTCACCAGTTGTGAAGATAAAATCTATTAGAGTGATGCTAGCTATTGCCGCATTTCATGATTATGAGATATGGCAAATGGATGTCAAGACCGCTTTCCTTAATGGGAAGTTGTCTGAGGATGTTTGCATGGCTCAGCCAGAGGGTTTTGTCGATCCGAAGCATCCAAATAGAGTGTGCATTATTGAGAAGTCCATTTATGGACTTAAGCAAGCGTCTCGCAGATGGAATCTTTGCTTTGATGAGAAAGTCAAAGAGTTTGGATTTGTACGAAGCAAAGATGAATCATGTGTATATGTCAAAGCCAGTGGGAGCATAGTTAGCTTTCTTGTTTTGTATGTCGATGACATACTGCTCATAGGAAACGACGTCCCGACTCTACAGGAGGTAAAGTCCTGGCTCGGGAAGTGCTTCGCTATGAAGGACCTCGGAGAGGCTTCCTATATTTTGGGAATAAGGATAGTGAGAGAAAGAAGTAAGAGACTAATAGGACTTAGTCAAAATACTTACTTAGATAAGGTACTAAAACGTTTTAGTATGGAAAACTCGAAGAAGGGAGAACTACCGATACAGAGTAATACCAAGTTGATTAAGACTCAAAGTCCGAGCACCGAAGCCGAGATAGCTGAGATGAGCCGAGTACCTTACGCTTCCGCAGTTGGCTCGATCATGTATGCTATGACTTGTACTCGACCCGATGTGGCCTTCGCTTTGAGCATGGTCAGTAGATATCAAGGGAATCCTAGTAGAGCACATTGGATTGCGGTCAAGAACATCCTTAAGTACCTTCGGAGGACCAAGGAATGGTTTCTAGTCCTCGGAGGGAGTGATGACTTAAGGGTGCGAGGGTATAGTGACGCCAGTTTCCAGACCGATAGGGACAACTACCGTTCACAGTCGGGCTGGGTCTTTACCATTAATGGAGGAGTACCATACGCTTTCGCAGTTGGCTCAATCATGTATGCTATGACTTGTACTCGCCCTGATGTAGCATTTGCTTTGAGCATGGTTAGCAGATATCAAGGGAATCCTGGCAAAGCCCATTGGATTGCGGTGAAGAATATCCTTAAGTACCTTCGGAGGACAAAGGAATGGTTCTTAGTCCTCGGAGGGAGTGATGACTTGAAGGTGCGAGGGTATAGTGACGCCAGCTTTCAGACCGACAGGGACAACTACCGTTCGTAGCCGGGATGGGTCTTTACCCTTAATGGAGGAGCAGTAACTTGGAAAAGTTCCAAGTAGGAAACTGTAGTTGATTCAATGTGCGAATTAGAGTACATTGCAGCGAGCGAAGCGTCAAAGGAGGCAATATGGTTGAAGAACTTCATTGGCGATCTTGGAGTTATGCCTGCCATAAAGGAGCCCATGGAAATTTTCCGTGATAATGAAGGAGCGGTTGCCTTGAACAAGGAACTGAGGGATCATGGTAGATCTCGGCATATCGACAGAAAATATCACTTTATTAGGCATCGAGTAGAAGAAGGACACCTCGTGGTTAAAAGGATATCATCAGAAGATAACCCAGCATATCCGCTTACGAAGGGACTGAGCAGGGTTAAGCACTTACAGCATGTTAGGAGTATTGGGCTAAAGGATGATATTAGTTTAGATTAGATAGTATTAGAAACGTGTAATAGATAAATGTAATTGACATTTGATGATTAAATAAAGGAGTATTATTTATAAGTATTGTTACTGTTTTATGTTAATTATTTAGCTATTGTTTCACTTTGCATGTTTTGACTTCCAGAATAATTGAGTTTATTAAGAATAATCGATTTATTCAAACTATCCACAATCGTTCATATGTTGGAAGTAGGTATGAATGAAGATTGTTATGAATTGGTGTGTAGATTGTCTAAATGGTATTAGACATAGCAAAGGTTTGCTGCAACGTTCATGAGTGCTTATGAACAAGTTTTGAGCATTGGAATAAACCCGCGCTTGCTGGAATCACTTTGGAGTGATCACAAGACGATAATATCATATGGTCTTAAAACCTAGATATATGGTTTATTATTTACTAATTGGTTGTACATTGATAATGCGAAACCGCATCAGTAAATTGATGTTATAAAACGCATTGTTGTGTATAGTTGGTTAGTCGATAAGTAAATGCATATAAGTCGAAGTTTATCTGTTACTTTTATTCTAAGAGAGTAAAAGCGATATCACGACCGCTCGATGATTTTATTTGACTTATGTGCCGGGCCCGGTCAGGACTGAATTGATGTGTTCAATTAAGTTCTATGTCGAATAAATCTGAGATCGAGAAAATAGTTGTTGGACAATGAGTATGAAAATGTCTTATGAAATCGTCTGCACGATATCAAAACAGAGGACTATACGATCCCTTATCTAAAGGACAGGTTACTGATATGACCACAGTTGACAACATCTTTGAGAGCTACGATTGCTAATCGGATTGTGTTTGCGTTTATAGTTACTAGACTTATCCAAGTGGGAGACTGTTGGATTAGTGTCTAAGGCTGTAACTATATTTGGTAAGTACTTGACCCGGTTGTGCATGGTCCTTTTGGGTTGCCTTCACCATAGCAACTTGATAGGGTGATGTAAAGAGAAGAGATATTATTATTAATATATTATAAGAATAATATGTTAAAGGAATAATAATATTATTTGATTAATATAAGTCATAAATTAATTAGGAATTAATTTGGTGACTTAGGGAGATTAATTGAATAAAGGGGTATAAACTGTCAAATGTGTGAAAATTGTATTTTGAGCTGATAATCCTTATGGATATAGGGTTGGACGATTTTACTGATATGGATCACCTGGAAATCGTCCAAGAGCTTATCTAGGAAGGGATTTGGATTGTTTTGAGGCTAAGTTATCCAATTAGGCTTTAAGGGTAAAACCCTAGGAGCTCACAGTATAAATAGACCCATAGGGTTGAGGAAATCGACTACCATTGTGATTGGAGAAACCCTAGAGCCGATTTCCCTCTTCCTCATCTCTCTCAAATCATCTTCTTGCTAGTTGGTGTTTGTAAGTCATTAGAGGAGTGACATTTGTGACTATAAGATCCAAGAAGAAAAAGGTTTTCAAGCAAGTAACTCAAGGTATCATTATAGATCTGTTTTCATATGTTTTGATTGTTTGTTTACATTAGATCTAGCCATGAAACTCTTGGATTTGTTGCATGTTCAATTAGTGAAACCTAGATCCAAGCTATAGGGTTGTATGTGCACATAGGTAAAGTTCTTATGTCCAAAACCCATGAATATCTACATGGGCCGACATTGTGGCCTTAGACCCATTCACACAAATGGAAACTCACCTGCACTGCTAAACTTTTGCTGATAACCCTCTGACTGCTGATCGACAATTCTCTGAACCGCTGCTCCACTAGCTCCCCGAGCTACCAATATCAATATTCATAACACTTAGATCCAAACAGAACTCTAGAAACCAACTAAGTCCACTCTTGACAAAGTCAAAGTCCTGGTCAAAGTCAACCTTCCTGACTAACCCTACTCGCCGAGTCAACCCGTTGACTCGTCGAGTCCTTATACTCAGAAACTCACACAATACGCCTCAACTCGCTGAGTCACCCCGAGACTCGTCGAGTTCAACGATCTCTGAGTCCAATCCTGCCCAACTCACTGAGTCACCACTCAACTCACCGATCTAAGCCTTAACCAAAAAAGGTTGAGGTTCTACGATCCGACTCATCAAGTCCAAGAACAGACTCGCCGAGTCCATGGTAATATTCAACAGACTTGCCGAGTTGTTCTTCCAACTCGTCGTGTTCCTGCCTATCTTCATCCAACTCGCCGAGTCCACCTATGTGACTCGCCGAGTAGCTTCAGTTCTTAATCCATACAGTGGCTTTTCGAGCCATGCAGGGGCTCCAACTCATAGATCCACCCTTCCCAAGTCTATTCCTCACGTAAAGTTGCAAACTTTATGTGAAACCAAAGAGATATGGGCTTAAAACACTCTCGGGCTAGGTTTTATGACCAAGGGGCTTCACCAACAACTTATTGGCATAACTTTATGGCTTTCTGGATCCTTAATAGCCTAGATCTGAGGTAGCAACCTCACATCTACTCCAAACTCGAAATAAACCTCCTCCATACCCAAAAATGCCCAAATCTCAACCATAAGATAGATCTAAATGCAATAAGGTTAGCTTATTACCTCAAGGGATCTGAAAAGTCACACCAACTATGGATCTAAAGCCAATCCTTGAATCACCAAAGGTTCCCTTCCTCCTTCTTCCTTCAAATCACCCAAAATGGAAAGAAATCTTGAATGTGCTAAAATGGAGGCTTAGGGTTTCGTGTTCTGGATAAGAGAGGCTACATAGAACGCTAAGGGAGAGAATGAGATGTTTATATAGTGCACAAAGTCCTGGATTTAGGGTTTTCCTCTTTTCAGACCGGACTCGTCGTGTCCTCTTGTCGACTTGTCGAGTCGGTTACTTACTCTTCAACCTGGATCCCGTTCGGACTCGTCGAGTTCCGCCCTGGACTCGACGAGTTGACCCCTTTGACTTAGGGTTTTTCTTTTTCTTTCTTGGTCTTTCTGATTATGGGTGTTACAACTCTCCCCCACTTAAACTAAACTTCGTCCTCGAAGTTTCTCTACGGCCAATCGCCCTGCAATCTGTTGCCAACACTCTGCTTGGCAGACCTAACACCCGCTGACTACCTTCGCTGGCCTTCCGCTCGGTCATTCTGACTAACATTAATTCTTGCGGATAATATTCCTGGGTTTACCCTAACCCTGACCATCCTAGAAACACAACTTACTCAACTGACAATCTTTCTGGTACTCCCCGAGTACTTATGCTGGACACCCTAGGGGTTCACCCCCTTTTCCTTGTGCGTTTTCTGGCCTCCCCAAGGCAACATTCCATAACCAACTACTTCCTCAGTCACTGTGAAGGTCCTATCCTCCACCCAATCCATTACTCTCGCTACTCCCAGTACGGGTCATCACCGCCAGTATCCATTGGACACTTCTCACCACTATAACTTAGTGCTGAGCACCCTTCTCAGTGAATGGTGCAGATAATCCTTCGAGTAAAATATCCATCCCTGCAACGGTTAGACTCAGACGAGATCTGCGCAACAGGGTCAAACCCTTCCCTCTGAGATTATCCAACCTGTTGTGATTTGCATAACACCCTTCGATCAACTAACTGCATTCCACCATAGTCTGCTTACCCTCACTGCCGCTGACTGAAAATTTCTGTTGTCCCTTATCCACCTTCTGGATGAACCGAGACCACCCTGGTCCCTACTAATTTATCAATATCTGGTTTACCGGATCCCACCGGTTGCTAGCCCCAACACAAACTTCTAGTCGCTGCCAGCGACTTCCGAGGAAACTTAGGCTACCTAATACTACCCTCTCTACTCTGCCACTCTGGATCTACAAGTCCTGGGATCCTCGATCCCCCTAACTCGACCCTAAGGTCCTTACCAGGTCCCACCTGTGCTACTAAAACTCACGGGCCTTGCCCACGGGTCTCATCCGACTATACTACTGAGCAACCCTGCTCTCAGGTCTCACCTATACTGCTACTCACATACGGGCCTTGCCCACGGGTGTCACCCGGCTATGCAGGCTAGCTCCATACTATTCTCATCTACTACCCATTCCTGATCCCCACCTTGATCACTTAGGAGATAAGGGCCTCGCCCAAATCCGCTAACTAGGAGATACGGGCCTCCGCCCACACTCCGCTAACTAAGCTGCCAGGGAATGCTACGACTTACCCGTAGTCTTACAACACTTTCCATACTCACTGGCCGCTAGTGAATGCTACGGCTTACCCATAGTCTTACAACACTTTCTATACTCGCTGGCTACTGACGAAAAATGTTGCGGCTCTTCCGCTGCTCTACCATGCTCTACCTGCTGTCTCTGCCACTGACTACTAACAAAAAAGCATCCCATGCTAACCGTTCTCAAAATCCTCCTTCCAACTTCCACGAGTCCTACAGGCGACCCTCCAACCCGAATTCCCAACTAGATACTATCCATTTCGATTACATGAACTAACTGTTGGGAAGTTTCTCAAACTCCCAACGCTGAACTCATCAATCCATCAATCGCTGTGCTACTTCTTTTCCTTCTCAGAGGTCGTATATTCATCCTGGATCTGCGTGCTCATACGCTTGTACACTCGGAGGGTTCTCCCCCACTTTGATCCTGCTTATACCTCACTGCTCAATGCCTGAGAAGAATTTCCCATCTTCTCTGCTACACTGCAATCAATCTGCTGAAGAACCATGCTTGCCATAGCTAGGGATCTAACCAATCCATCAGTCAATAACACCTTTCTGAATCCAGCTGGTCACTACTGAGTTTCACACAAGCATGCTATAGTTACTGCATCCTAAGTATCCTGCTTACATAAGGCACCACCCCCTAACTACCACTTTATTATCCAAGGCATGCAGATGGCATATAGCTAAATCACCAGAAAGCCTCTCAATTCTAAAATACTTATACCACCAACGATGCAGAACCATAACAATATAATCATGAAGAAAGGAAATAGAAAACGGAAGACACACACCTGCAATGTCCGACATTGCTTGCACCTCCAAGGTACTCATCTGAAAAGCCCTGCTGTCACACCCCCAAACCAAGGATGGCGGAAACGTCCGGGGGTAGAGGACTTCATGTATAGTATCACAACAACGAGTATAATAGTGCTCAAAGTAAATACAACCATCATAAATATAATTGAAAAAATTACACCAAGGTATATGTTTACATGTTTCAAATCAATTACATTATGATGACAAAATGAACTGTTTGACGATTTAATGTCCCATCCTCAAAACGCTGTTGGTTTTCCTGTTTCAACGATTTCTTGAGAATAGAAGTAGTTTTGAAAAAGTGTCAACAATTAAGTTGGTGAGTTCATAAGAGTTTTATTTGAGAAAGAGACCGTTTTCCTTGAAAAAGCGACAAAGTATGTTTCCAGAAAATCCAATATTTTCTTTATCACGTGTAAAATGAATGTTTCTATGATATGCGATAATGAACTCTAGAAGAAACCAAAGATTCCTTCTATAATCACTCAGCGTATATAAGTTATATAAAAATTTAGTTAAATAAACTGTTGAATATAATGGGTACGCCCTAGGTCCACAACCAAACAAGGAACATGAGATAAGGCGGGCCCACCAATTCTAAGTCGATTATGACTAAATTCTTATATAACTCTAGCATATACACTTAACAATTATAGCTGAAGTCTAACAATTCTAGATGAAATATAGTTTTAACAGAGATATGATTCCAAAGAAAATCCTATATTTTCCTTTTAAAAGTTATGCGGTCTTAAATCACAGGACTGAAAGTAAACAAGTATTTGCCATACTTAAAGGTATAAAATAGACCTGGCAATTTCAGACACGCAAACACGAATCTGTGAGAGACACGACACGACACGAATACACGACACGAATACATCTTAAAAATTGAGATAAAGCTTATTTGTCATCGTGTAATCGTATCGTGTCAAATTCGTGGCTGACACGTTTTCATGACACGAATACACGAATTGCCAGGTCTAGTATAAAAGTGGTTTTAAATCGGTATAAAACCCTTTTTGATATGAAAATATACAAGTGTTTTACCATACTTAAAGTAATTCCTATGAGCTAACTCGACATAACTCGCTAATTTAAAAGTAGAACCCGTAAATCTTATGATTTGTTAATACCACATGTGAGCTATTATAACCATACTTGACATGGACGGCCTCGTAATACAACGTTCTTTAGGCGTCGCCGTTAAATGACACTTGTCACCTCAGACCTGCCGGTCTAGCTGTTGCAAGCAGCTCAGGTGTGGGTTTGTCAAACCCAATATAGATCTATACACAACTATCACGTTCTCCATACAAGAGACTATGGTTACAATTTACATGACTTTTTGACTTGGTTACTTTGGAAGTAACCCGAAGCGAATGACTCACAAATTTATTCATTAACATATTTATGTGAACTAAACTGAAAACCTTTGATAAATAAGTTTGAAAGTAAATGATACATAAACTATATCTATTATAGTTTATCCAAAACATTTGTAATGTATAAGAACTCTTTTATGAAAATACATTAGTGCTATGAATCCATAAACTATACTTATTGTAGCTTAATATATGTGTTCTAAATGAATGAAGAATCTTATCATGAATGACTAAATTTTCAATTTATGATGATAAAATAACAAGGAAACACATTCAATATTTAGAGCTTATTGTTATACACTTTGCTCAACATAATACAAAGTGTTATGAAAGTTATAAGCTGTTAGCTAGTTTTTAATCTTTCTGCGCTGTTTTAGAAAAATCATACGAGGTCGAAAACTGAATCCGTAAACTTTGAGAGTTCCTAAATTGTGTCTAGTTTATTCATAATTTTTATTATGATTTTTGGAAGTCTTTAACTTGGGTTAAAATGTTCATATTCACAGACTGGTCCGGATTTGTTCTTGAAATGATAGGACGTTTTGTAAAAATCACCATAAATCGTAGAAAAATCGTATGTATATGTGCAAGTAGTCATTTTAAAGGTATAAACCTGAACTATTTGCATCTAATACAGTTTTGAAAACAAAAATGTTTAAGTTGACCAAACCAGTCCGTGAATGGAGTTGAACTTTTCTGATGAAGGCTGTTAGATGAGTTTTGTTGTGTTCTTGGTGTTTTAACTTGTATTTCCCCCCTTAAAACTTAAGAAAAACATGAAAAGATAGGGGTATGAACTCACCTTATATGATTTCAGTGGGTGAATGTTGAAGGAGAGAAGTGTTCAACTCAAGAAAACTTGGAGGATTGCTTGAAGATTCGAGAATCTAACACAATTATGATGGAGTTTGTGTAAGAAATCAATGATTAGAGTAAAAGGAAGTGTAATAACCATATGAAGGGTGATGTTTCTTACCAAATGTAGAAGAAAAACTTGAAAAATGCCTTGGAAATCTCGAAATTGTGAGAGAGAATTTGAGAGAAAAGATGTGTTTGATCTTTGGTGGAGAAATGAGAAAAGTGTGTGGGAATGAGGGAAGAGAGAAGGATGTTCCAGCTCAAAAACGTGAGTATGAGTGGGAAAAGTACCCTTGAATGGCCAGGTATGGTGGTGAGAGGTGTGGGTTAGTCATGGAGTGGGTATGGGGGTGGTTGCTTGAGTCTAACACTATGGCAAAGTCAACACTCCACCACAAAATCTTACTTGATAGATTTTATTCTTAAATAAAGATTTCCTTAAAAATATGTTGAATTTATGAATATATGGGTCCTTATATGCCAAAATATGAATTTGGGTGAAAATCCCGCTTTAAAATGATGAAAAACATGCTTAAAACGGAGTCGTGGTTGAAAACCGGGTGAAAAATGAGAAATTCCAAAGTTCTGGGCGAGGGTGCGGTCATCAGCAGCCTTGGAACCGGAGTGGCTCGGCTGCTGAGGCGGATCCGAGGAGAAGGGACTGCGGTCCGAAGGCTCGATGCGGTCAGAAGGCGAGGCTCACTACGACTGGACGGCTGCGGTCTCCTTGGCTGCGGCTTCGGATGGCTGCGGTCTCTTTGGCTGCGGCTTTGGATGGCAACTTCGACGTGACCCCTTTGACCTCGGTTCAAGAAGGACTTGGCCCCTATAGAGAGGCTTCGGCCCTAAGGGGATATTTTCCTATGTATCACTCCTCCTTGAGTGATTTTTCACCATGATAAGTGCCGGGATGCCCCAAATGATTATAAAACTCGAAAGAGGTTTTTGAGAGAGATTTGGGAGAGATTTGACATACTTGGACAGATTTCTCATACGGAGAGAGATTTGGGAGAGATTCCACATTATTGGAGAGATTTGGGAGATATTTGACATACTTGGAGAGATTTCTCATACGGAGAGAGACTTGGGAGAGACTCCACATTCTTGGAGAGATTTGGGAGAGATTTGACATACTTGGAGGGATTTCTCATACGGAGAGAGATTTGGGAGAGATTCCACATTCTTGGAGAGATTTAGGAGAGATTTGACATACTTGGAGAGATTTCTCATATGGAGAGAGATTTGGGAGAGATTCCACATTCGTGGAGAGATTTAGGAGAGATTTGACATACTTGGAGAGATTTCTCATACGGAGAGAGATTTGGGAGAGATTGAGTGAAAGAGGTTGAGAGAGACTTCTTTCGAGACCTTTTTGAGTGTCTGGCTCTGTATTTTAAGGTTTGTAAACCTCATTAAGTCTTGTTATGACTGTCATATGCCCCCGAGGGTTAAGGAATAATGTTTTATCGAGTAGTTTCATCACTTGCCCTGATTAGGGTTTAGAGTTTCTGAACACGTGAAAACTCTAAGTGATACTTTGCATTAAGAATGCGAGTTGTTTAATAAGAAACATAATGAAAACCCTAGTACACAAGGGTTAGATGAGTTGACCGGTTTGACTTGTTGACTTTGACTTGACCGAGAATTGACGGTTGTCACACCTGCCTCCTACCGCAGGCGCCTCTGCTCGGCCCTGACGGCCATCTGTGATCCTCAGAGTTGTAGGGGCAGGTGCTATCACCCGTCCTGCCGAAAACAAACTGGGGCACTGGGCCTTCTTGTGGCCCCGCTGACTGCAGTGGAAACATATCAAATCTGATCCCCGTGTGGTGGTAGCAGTACAATCCCTGCTAAGATGACCAGTCCGGCCGCACTTGAAGCAACCTGAATCTCCACCCTTGTGCGTCCTGCCGCACCTCCCGCACTGGCCGCGGCTCTGGTAATCCCCCGATCTCAAATCTAACCCCTTGGGCCTTTTTCCTGAACCTGTGGCTACCAGAGCCTCATCCGGCTTCCTCTTCTGGATTTGTTCCAAATCAATCTCCCTTTCTCTAGCCCGAGAAATCATATCTTCCAGTGTCTTACAGCCGGACTTGCTCACGAACTCCCTGATGTCATCCCCCAACATCTCGTGATACCGGGCCTTCTTCATCTCCTCGTCCGCGACATACTGCAGAACAAGAAGGTCCCTCTCCCTGAACTTGGCGGTGATCTCCGCCACAGTCTCAGTAGTCTGCGTCAAATCCTGAAACTCCCGTGCCAGCTGTTGCACCTCAATAATTGGCGAAAACTCAGCCCTGAACCTGGACGAGAAATCGCTCCATGCCATCGAGTCCAATGCAGCATCATCACCAATGGCGCGACCAACCTCCTCCCACCAATCCCTCGCTCTGTCCTTCAGAAGACAGGAGGCGAGTCTGATCTTGTCCCCCTCGGGACACCGGCTCATACGGAATGCGTTGGCAACATCGGCTAACCACATGCTGCTAGCGATGGGGTCCCTAGCCCCATGATAATCTGGCGCTCCGCAAGCTCTAAACTCTCAGAATGTCATAGTACGCGCTCCCATCAAAGCCATTATCTCGGTACAAAAGGATCCCAGCCTCTCATCCAAGATCTCCACTATACCCTCTTGACCGTGCCAAAGATCACAGGAGTCTAATCTAAGATACCACGCGTAACCTCAGCTGATATTAACTCCCTCATCTGCTCCTCGAGCTGCTTGGCCCCTGAACCCGAGCCTGATCCCTCTTCGGTGCCTGATCTGCCCACTGGTCTCTCTCGCAATGTCACCATGCTGGAAACATATCACAATAACTATCAGAAGGCTCATCACTACTGAGGGATCATACACACACACTACAAGTTTCTCGGTCTCATCTCGGCCTTTCTCGAATCGAGCACGGATCCTCTGCTTTCAGTAGTATGGGCCCATACTACCTTCCACATTTATCCGTACTTTCCTCAAGAACTGCTTCGACTCCACCACGTCCCTTTCTCTACTACTACAGCTCCCAGCTCTATCTCATCCTAGGCTTACCCTAGGGAAACCTCTGACTCAAATCAAACCAGTCCTCAGCTGCTGAAGGCCTCCTTGTGATGCCAATTATCCATCACCTGAATACCATCACATGTGACGAGGCTCAGATAATCCTTCGAGTAAAAGACTTGTCCCTACAATGGTTGGACTCAGACAAGAGTTGTGCAATAGGGCCAAATCCAATACTCTGAGATTATTCAACCCTGATCACATGTGACGTGACGTATCCACCTAATGGCTAACTCCCATCAATCAGAATCCCACAATGCACAAAGCAAGCAACATTCAGACAAGGGAAAAATCTAACCATAACGTACTCAAGCAATCATAATCTCATATCAAGAATCTGTTCTAGCATGCGACATAAGCTCATAAACTCATGCACAACCTAAACAGGCTATCCTACTACTGTCTAACCAGTACTATCATGCAGCTCAAAAACACATATAACAGGCACATAAGGCATCCTCCCTAGATCCTTAGTCCTAATCTAGCATGCTGTTCTACTAACTGATAATCATAACATAAACTTGTATGGGTATTTTGGGGTACTTACTTGAGCTCGGCTAATTGCATGCACCACACCCTTTTCTCTTATCAAAATTCTTTTCTTTCTGAATTCTTTTTGGTTTTCTAAATCTGTTTTCCTTCTCAAAACTCTTTTTACAAATTTGTATTTTTGAAAACTTCCATACTAATCCCTTAGTTTGAGTTCAAACACACCCGAGGGTATGTCTGAATCCCTCAAACCAAGGCTTTGATACCAACTTGTAACGTCCTAAAAATCCGAACCAAAAATTTTTCTTTAAATCATTATAAAAACATATCATAAGTCATAACATGAATTCAGAGTAACATTTCCAAAACATATTTTCATTATCAGAGTAAACATCCCAGACTGACTAATCAATGGTGTGTGCCATGCGATCACCCCGTGCTCTTCCCTCCGCTACCAGAAGTACCTGAAACCAAAACTAAAAACCGTAAGCACGAATCTTAGTGAGTTCCCCCAACCTACCACATACCCTGCATAAACACATACTGCACATACTGGGCCACGCCCGCTATTCCGGGCCTCGCCCGCTACAACGACCCCGCCGCTCCAGGCCCCACATGGCTTCGAGCCCCGCTCGGATACATATATGTTTCACTTAGGCCTTTCCTGGCACTGGTCCTCGCCCGGTAACATATACTAACACATAAATATATCACAACACATAAGCTAAACATATACTAACGAATTCTGTCCCAAGGCCTCGCCTATCTTGGGCCTCGCCCTTGTCCTGCTACTGATGAGTCATGGAACCCCATCCACACTCCTACTGGTAGTGAGATACGGGCCCAGCCCACACTCACTTTTTCCCTAACTTGGGCATCACCTCTACTCTGCTGCTAATGAGATGTGGAACACCGTCCACACTCTGCTATTGGTGAGATTCGGGACTTTGCCCACACTCACCTCCCTACCAGGCACATACAAGTATCATACAGACAACAAGTATACCCTATCATGCAAACCATTCCTTGGGCACCCGCCCGCTATCAATGGACCTTGGTCCTAAATATCATACTGGCATACAGTGTCTAGGGCTGATAACCCTCTGACTGCTGATCGACAATTCTCTGAACCGCTGCTCCACTAGCTCCCGAGCTACCAATATCAATATTCATAACACTTGGATCCAAACAGAACTCCAGAAACCAACTAAGTCCATTCTTGACAAAGTCAAAGTCCTGGTCAAAGTCAACCTTCCTGACTGACCCTACTCGCCGTCGAGTCCTTATACTCAGAAACTCACACAATACGCCTCAACTCGCCGAGTCACGCCGAGACTCGTCGAGTTCAACGATCTCTGAGTCCGATCCTGCCCAACTCACCGAGTCACCACTCAACTCACCGATCTAAGCCTTAACCAGAAAAGGTTAAGGTTCTGCGATCCGACTCATCAAGTCCAAGAACAGACTCGCCGAGTCCATGGCAATATACAACAGACTCGCCGAGTTGTTCTTCCAACTCGTCGTGTTCCTGCCTATCTTCATCCAACTCGCCGAGTCCACCTATGTGACTCGCCGAGTAGCTTCAGTTCTTAATCCATACATTGGATTTTCGAGCCATGCAGGGGCTCCAACTCATAGATCCACCCTTCCCAAGTCTATTCCTCACGTAAAGTTGCAAACTTTATGTGAAACCAAAGAGATATGGGCTTAAAACACACTAGGGCTAGGTTTTATGACCAAGGGGATTCACCAACAACTTATTGGCATAGACTTTATGGCTTTCTGGATCCTTAATAGCCTAGATCTGGGGTAGCAACCTCAGATCTACTCCAAACTCGAAATAAACCTCCTCCATACCTAAAAATGACCAAATCTCAACCATAAGATAGATCTAAATGCAATAAGGTCAGCTTATTACCTCAAGGGATCTGAAAAGTCACACCAACTCTGGATCTAAAGCCAATACTTGAATCACCAAAGGTTCCCTTCCTCCTTCTTCCTTCAAATCACCTAAAATGGCAAGAAAGCTTGAATGTGCTAAAATGGAGGCTTAGGGTTTCGTGTTCTGGATAAGAGAGGCTACAGAGAACCCTAAGGGAGAGAATGAGATGTTTATATAGTGCACAAATTCCCGGATTTAGGGTTTTCCTCTTTTCATACCAGACTCGCCGAGTCCTCTTGTCGACTCGTCGAGTCGGTTACTTACTCTTCGACCCGGATCCCGCTTGGACTCATCGAGTTCCGCCCTGGACTTGACGAGTTGACCCCTTTGACTTAGGGTTTTTCTTTTCCTTTCTTGGTCTTTCTGATTATGGGTGTTACAAGTTGGATACTTGGAGGACAGGAGTTGAAAAAGATACAAAAAGGATGTTGCTGGACAGCTTGACCCCTCATCAGTATTTTGACCATATCTCATTACTCATAACTCCGATTGACGAGATGCAAAATGATCTGAAAACTAGACAAAATTTCGGACGACTTTAATTTTTATTCCAAATGCTAATTCCTAATTCTCACAACGTGAGGATTATAATTTCATGACGTGAGATTGATTCTTCTAGAAGATAGCTACGTGAAATGCAATTTCCTGGCCGAACACGAATTCTACTTAGATCACGACGTGAGACCTTATTTCTCACGACGTGAGACGCGATTTTTGGTAAATATAAATATCCATTAGCATATCGACTTTGAGGAGGTTGGATCTGATTTTCTTGAGTTATAATCGAGTTTAGAGGTCATAAAAGTGCGAAAAACACCCTTTGGAAGGAGAGATTGTTTGAAGATCGAACATTTGAACATTAAAACACTATGTTCGGTTTGCGTTAATTTAATCATGTCAATTTATTATGAACATGTGTGTTTACTTTAAGTAATGAGTAGCTAATTTAGTAGACTTTCGTTTAGTTAGATGAAACCTTAAAACTATGAGTTAGTTTCTTACTTTATGGATGATATGAGTTTGGTTTATGCATGTGTTTGATTATCATTACCTAGCATGTTAAAGTATTCATCTTTGTTGCTTTAATTCAAGTTAAGTGTAGCTTAGTGACCATTAAACTACATGAACTTGTTTACCTAGTAATTTAGTGACCATTAAATGGCTAGAGCTAGGATCAACCAAATCTTAGATAAGTAATAAAGGTAAAAACTTTAGCTGTGTTGGAGAACATAAATTGTGACCATAATTGTGTTTGATTAATTGTCTTGAACATAGATAATTATCTAGATATATCTTACATAGCCCAATTGTCATTAATAACTAATTATGTGTTTGATAATGTGTGACCATACATAGTAGTTCATGAATTGGTGAAAAGATTAGTAGATTTGACCAATATCACTAATTACATATAAATTGGTAACAAACTTTATTAATCCATAAATAAGAACTAACCATAGGAAAATGGTGGATTTGAAACTAAACGAAAGTGTTTTTAGTATATTGAATACAACCGTCTAGTTGAGAGTTTAAGTTAATCTGAACTTGCAAAATCAGATAAAACCCCCCATTTTAAATTATTGTTGATTTTAGATTAACTTTTAGTAATTAAATTAGTATATTAAATCCGTTCCCTGTGATCGACACCCGACTTAACTAAACTATTCTATAATTCGACTATGTACACTGCCTAGGTGCATTTAGTTAGTTAAGTTAGTTAGGTTATAAATTTAAAATTAGGTGTAGCTATTTGCACGCATCAGAAGTCCCGGTACTGGAAAGCCCGGCCAACTCCTCCTCCAATCCCTGTAGCGGTTACAGCTGATGTGGCTGCAGCGGCCGCTGTCTCAGCTAGAGCTGCATATCGCTCATCAAAATACTCGACCATCGCGGTCTTAATCGACCCAAACATCTCCGGCAGCTGCGCTCGAAAAACCGCAACGACCTCATCGTGCAGAATCTCCCGGATCCTGGCATCCAACTCCTCTGTCCCTATCTGAACCATGGGCTCAGGTGCTACTGGCACCTATGACCCTCCGTCTCCCGATCCTGACCCTGATCTGGATCCCGATCCTGATCCGGACCCAGCAGCAAAACGTCTCGTCACCACTATACTGAAAGATACACTCAATATATCAGATAAACAACATAACATCGGAAGACCAAAACCCACAAACCCCATGGGTTGGCTTCGTTGCTATGCGTATGGGTCATATGCTTTCAATAGTACGAGCCCATACTACCTTCCACACCTACCCATATTTGTCTCAAGTATCACCACAACACCCTAACACTATCATTGACATAATATGCGATGAACCCTCGCTCCTAGGGTAGCATTGCCTAACTCGCAACTGACCTCACTGCTCCCATAGCCCACACATCCATGAAACTTCCATCAACCCCTGCAGTGCTAGTGCAGGCTAGTTGCACATAACACTGGACCCAATAGACTTTCGAATATCCAATCCTAAGACTGAATCCAACATTCTCAGTCTATAAGGTCTTGATTACGCACAACCACGATCCATACACTAACTACTATAGTCTATAGTAATGATGTTAATTCCATATACAAGAAACCTTAGGCTAGTAGGCACCATATAATCAGGAAAGTCTATCATGCGATTCCTGAAGATCTCTAGCCTAGCACTAGCATGCTGTTCTAACGTATCATAATATCAAATAACTGTATGGTATTTAGGGGTTTACTTACATGCTCTTGCTGATCGCACCCTCTGCATCCTCCATCCTTTATTTTGGAAACCATTATATATAGAAAACATTTATTTTCCGAAAATTCCCTTGATTTGAGATTGGATTCACATGAGTGTTCCTCCGATTCACTCAAACCAAGGCTCTGATACCAACTTATCACATCCATAAATTTTACGCCAAATTTAAACTTTTCTAATCATAATTAAAACCTAAATAGTGTTTGCTTACAAATTGTTTTCAAATCATTATTTATCAGAGCGTCTCAAAAACAGATCATAAGGATGAGGAGCGGTACGGTTACACCTTCGCCTTGCCATGATCTCCCGAAGTACCTGAAACAATAACTATAAACTATAAGCCCGAGGGATTAGTGAGCTACCCTCAAACTACCAATACCACACTGATAATATCATATGTCACACCCCTAAACCTGAACGGCAGAAACGTTCGGGGGCGGATGACTTCATGTGGTAACGTAACAAATGAATACATAGTAAAGAAAGCAATACAACCATCATATATATAATTGAAAGTTTACATTTGTCAAAAGTTACATGTTCAAAACCAATTACAATATGATGTCAAAATACGAGATTAAACTGGCGCCGCAGCATCCCTTCATCAAAAGCATAATGAATACCTGAAATTACTGATTTCCTGGGACATACAAGTAATTTTGAAAGAGTAGATCAGCATTTAAGCTGGTGAGTTTGTGTTTAGAAAATCCTATATTTTCTACTAGTATAAAAGTAGCCTTCACTCAAGACCAATGTTTGTTTCTAAAAATGTATGTAAGTGTAAAATAACCAATGTGTTTGAAAACCTTGTAAATCAATGCATTTTTAATACCCCATGTGAGTTTTATAACCATACTATTAACTCGGAATGCCTATACATAACGTTCTTCAGGCGTTGGAATGTTATGACGTTTGTCACCCCAAACGGTGGACTGCAGCTAACAGTCAGGGCGCGGGTTGTCAAGCCCGTATAGATCTATACACAAACACCATGCTCCCCCTCCAAGGGATTCTGGTATATAATACAGGACATGAAATGTGTACTCGAACGTACATGAAGTTAGTGTCTCACAAAACCGTGATATAAAAACAGATCTACTTGTTAAAATGTTACGTTTGTTCTTGTATACGAAAGTGACTTCTTGAAATTCATGTTTCTAGTACATAAGAGTTAGAAATGTGTTCGTAAAACTATACCTATTATAGTTTTCTAAAAGTGTGTCTCGTTTGTTTAGAAATACCTAGAAAAGGAATCATTTGTTATAAAAGCATAGATTTTTGGAGTAGAGTCTAAGATAGACAAGTATACATATAATCTAAGAAAAGTTTAGTTTATACATGCATTACAACAATGTATATTTCAAAAGATAGAATGCTATTTTAACATATTTTATATATATGAAAGTTCCTTATAAAGTTTGTAAATCGCATGTGATTTGGATATATAAAAGCATATAAAAGAGTTCTTTATGTAACACACGATAATACTCGTGTGTTTTACTTGTAATCCCCCCCTCTTGAAAGCATACAAAAGAATTTATAGAATATTTAAAAGGTAAATTAAGGGGTATGAACTCACTTGAAAGTTTGGAGATAGCGAGATGGAAAACCGGGCAGAGTTTCGTCTCGGGAAACGGATTTTTCTCGGGATTCTCGGGAATCTCGGGAGTAAAATCGACCCTCGGGACTTGAGCAAAAAGACCAGAGCTTCGGGTTTGAACGGGCACGGAAAACGAGGCAAGATCGTGAGAGAAAGGAGAGAAATGAGCATTTTTCTCGGAAGCCCTCGCATGCTATTTATAGGAGGGTCTGAGAAGCCTCGTACGTAGGGCGTACGCTCATACGCAGCGCGTACGTGTACGTCATGCATGACCGAAGCCTCGACTGCCTCGGCTTCGGATGGGACGGATCAGTCTGGCGGGTCGGATGGGACGGCGGGTCGGACGGGTCGGTCGGACGGGCGGGTCGGACGGGTCGGTAGCCTCGCATAGGGCGACGTGGACGATCCGAGGCCAAGTCTCTCGGGTACGCAGGGCGTACAGGGGTACGCAGCGCGTACCTCGGATGAGGACGCTGACTCCTCTTCAGATAATGCTTGATTTTTGAATTAAATAAATATATAATTTATTTAATAAACTTCAAAAATTCATATCTTCTTCATACGAACTCCGTTTTCGATGGTCTTTATATCCACGCGTAGGTGAGACTACGCTCTACAACTTTCGTTTAGACTTCGTTGGCAAATTCCGAAATTATTTTTATTATTTATTTTATAACTCATCGTGTTTAAGGAATTTCTTCAAAAATTCATAACTTCTTTATCTGACGTCGGTTTTTGCCAGACTTTTTACCGCTGAATTACCAATGTCGAGACCTTCGATTCTCGTTTAGGTCATTCCGGCCAAAAGTCACTCGATCTACGATTCGAGTTTTTAGCTGTCTGTTGCTAAGCTGAACTTGGAAAAATCATAACTTCAATATACGAAATCGGATTTGGGCGTTCTTTTTACGTACGATCATGGTTTAAAAACATTTAAATATAGAAGGAATTTAAATAGAACTATTTGGACATTTTATTATGAAAGTTAATTTTATTAACTCAAAAGTGGTTACAATACTTGACCTTTTAGGTCATTACAAAGAGTTGAAATATCGGGTTGTCACATCATCC